>NC_142875.1:123227500-125684166 GCF_051225735.1 Oryctolagus cuniculus
ATAGCCAAGACAGTCAATCTGGTCAAGGGGTGGTCTATGCCCTAACCAATCACAGCCTGTTGCCAAGCAGTTTCCATTGTCAGAGGCCATCTTGGTATGGCCTTCTCATTCCACCACACACCTGTTCATGGGAACACAAGGCAATTAAGCCTCCTGCTTGTGACTGCTGGGAAGAGACACAAGCTTCACCTGTGACGCTGAAAAGCAGTCAGGGAGCAGGAGTTGCTGTACAGTTGTTGCCCTCTTCACTGGCGAGACCCCTCATGGGTGGGTTTGTCCAGCTCAGTGGCTCTGGAGCCTTCACACACATCAGGACCACTGGGGGGCTTGTTACAGCACAGACCACTGGAGTGCACTCTCACAGCGCAGCCTGAACTGAATTCCCACGTTTGTTAGCATTTTCCAGAGCAGCAGAGCCGAGGGAGAGCAAGCTAGATCTAGAGAACGGCACAGAGATCTGTGGCCCAGGGTTGGCTCGGGCGACAATGGAGGCTGAGGAGTGCCACGTTCTGCTGTCACAAGAGCCAATGGATCTGCTTTAGGCAGAGGCCGGAGTCCTGCCAACCAGGACATCCCAGGGGTCAGGTTCCATCTGAAGGCCAGCAGCCCGGAGACTCAACAAGACCCGAACTGTCAGTTCCAGCCCAGAGGCAGGAAAAGACTGATTTCCCAGCTCAAACAGTCTGGCGATAAGAACTTCTTTCTCCCCAGCCCTTGTGTTCTCTCAGGTCTTCCACTGAACAGATGAGACCAGCCCACATTAGGAAGGGCCATCTGCATCCCACAGCTCTGGATCCACATGTGAATCTCATCCAGAAGCACCCCCAACACACACACACACACAACCAGAATAACATCCGCTCATATGTCTGGGCATCCTATGGTCAAGTTGCCCCATAAGACAAAGCATCGCAGCAAGTGGGGCCCATCACGCTGGCCAGGGTGCATTCTCCAAGAGCTATGGTGATGGCGGAGATGGAGCCATGATCAGAGGCCTGCTACTGCCTTTATCTCTACCACCAGCCTCGATACAGCAGATTCTCCCTAAAAAGTGTTTATGAGTGAACAAAACAACACAAGGAGGGAAAGGAAGGAGGAAGGGAGGGAGGGTGTCCTGTAGAAACAGGCCTGTGTGGACGTTAGCCAGAGTTCTAGTGTGTCTGCACCTCACTTTCTAGAGACTCCAAGCTGTTCTAGATTCTCTGAAGTCTTTCACGGCCCCACAGTTCTAAGTTCCTTTCTAGTTTAAAGAGGAAGCAGTGCTTAACAATTCTTTAAAACGATTTATTCAGATAATAATAGTGAGCATTTGCAGCATGTCTGTTGTGCACCACGTACTGTACCCCAGATTTCATGGCATCCCCACACGGAATCCTCACAATAACCCCATGAGTCTCATTTTGCAGGTGAAGAAACTTGAGTTCATGGATCTAGAAAGCAGCAGAGTTGAGTTTCCAATTCAACTTCCTGTGGCCCAGAACCACGCTAACACTGCACTATGGGGCTTCGAGGTGTTATGAACTAGTTACGATGTAAGCTTTCATTTAAAATCATGTAAAAAATTTGAAACAGAGGCTTATTCAAAATGCCACTGGACTGTGCCATTAGGTCGTAACACAGAGAGGTTTTCAGAGCATTGCTTTGGGTATTAGACCCTTCCAAGTTTGAATTTCATTGCCATCACTGACGAACTACATGACCTTTGTCAAGCTAGGCAAGCTGTGGGCCTCAGTTTCCTCATTTGTAAATACTTCAGAAAGGCATTTATAATCTTAGAAGGTTGCATTCCTACAGATTAAATCAGTTAATAGATGCAACTTACAGGGCCATCTGTATATTAGGGTTCACTAGTGTAAGTATTGTTATTACATCCCCAGCACCTAGCTTAATGACTAACACTGAGATGATAATCCTTATACATGTGTTGAAAGAATACGTGGAACCTCTTCCTGGAAATTGTAGCAATCATCCACGTGGCAATTAAAGCTCCTGGTATAACTGGCCTTCCAGAAACTCACTCTGCCTCTGGGTGGCTTCCCCTTTTCTCAGGCACTGATTCCACTATGAGTTATCACTTCTCTCAACATGCCAGCTCAGGGATACTCCATCAATATGGCTTCCGTGTGCCACATAAATACAGTGTAAGAACATGAGGTGAAATCTTGAAATCTGCCTTAAATGCCTGACAATGTTCAGTTCTCACTGCTGAAGATGAGCGTGGCCCGCAGGAAAATAACCAGGAAGAAAGAGTTTTTGAATTAGCCTTTTAATAAACATCTTAGCTATGAAATGCAAACAATGACTTCTGGTTTTGCTTTTCAGATCGACTTCATAAATAAAAAGAAAAAAACTTGGAAACCCCAAACATTATTCATCCTTTCTTTAGAAAGCAGCACATTGCCCAAGAATTCCCAGCACACCATACTGCAGTGAGAGCTGTAGTTTGCTCTCTGACATTTCAAAGTCTACCTGAGTGGTTTGGCATGTGGTTACTGAATATTCAACAAGGTTCTGAAACCTGCTGCCTCTTGCCTCAGCACTTCATTTCCTAGGAAATGCCAGGACTGCACATTAGCATTTAAATGGATCGCCAAGCCTGCAGAGAACTTGTGAGATATGTCACACTATGTAACTGGCTTCAACTCCTTCAGGGGTTGTGGAGTTTCTCTGCCTTTTCTGATGTTCCAACTTCTCTTTCAACTTTTGCCTGTGTGGATTTGGGATGATCAGTTATCTGCAAGATTTATAACTAACAGCTTTGATGTCAGACAGATGTAGGCTGTCAACATGCTGCAATTCAAGGAACTTCTCTTTCTCCTTCAGGATGGAGTGCTGTGTTTTCCTCTCTGCTGACTGCTCACTTTGATACCATCAGGCCAACTTTGGTTCCCTGGGTTTCTCTAACAGGGGAAAATTTTAATTCACTCCTCCTGCTAAGTTGGAACTTAATTTGATATAACATCCTCAGCTTAACTAGACCACCCTGCCAGGCCCAAAAGAGCTCACTCTTCATGCATCTAAAACCCAGAGCTGCCTACGTCTCAGTGGCAAACCCGACATACTAACTACTAGCAGGCTTTTGTTTTGATGTGAGGATCTACCTGCTGAGACTCAGACTTTCAACATGACGTAAGTCATCTGATTCTCTGACAGCCATCATTGATTCTCTCCCTTGTCCTCCTGAGTGATAAAGACAGGTCTCATCAATATTCTTGGATGACCTCATTAGACTGTGTTGTCAGTGTAACCATGGCTACAGGAGAGAAACCTGTGGGGTTGAGGGGGACAAGCACAAATCAAACCACTTCCCAGTCCCTGGGGCTCCTGCATGAAGCCCTCAGGTAACCCTAACAAAGGCAGATTCCCCTCCCTTCTTTTCACATTTTTTTATTCAATTATTCGACACATAGAGTTAGATAGTGAGACAGAGAGACAGAGAAAAAGGTTTTCCTTCCATTGCTTCACTCCCCAAATGGCCGCTATGGCCAACTCTGAGCCAATCCGAAGTCAGGAGCCAGGTGCTTCTCCTGGTCTCCCATGCGGGTGCAGGGACCAAGCACTTGGGCCATCCTCCACTGCCTTCCCAGGCCACAGCAGAGAGCTGGATTGGAAGAGGAGGAGCAACCGGGACTAGAACCTGGCACCCATATGGGATGCCGATGCTGCAGGTGGAAGATTAACCGAGGGAGCCACAGCGCCAGCCCTCTTTTCACATTTTAACCAACAAAAACTAACTACTCATCTTGTGACTGCTCCTGTGACTAGTAAGTCACAAGGCTTACTACACTGTTTACCTAAGACTTTTAGAACCCATTGTTTTCCTTGAGCCCTCACAACTAGATTTCTCCTTTACAAGGTGTCTTGCTGGTTGCAAACGGGGGAAGAACATAGTGGGAACACAGAGTTTGCCTTCCTCCAGGTGGCTCCTCTAATCAATGTCCTGTCTCTTGCATCTCCTCTCCTCTCTTGAGAATGGACTGTGCAGCATCAAGCAGCCTGGGCCTAAGTTCGTCCCCATAACAATCATTTCCGTGGCATGGTCTAGCGCCATGCTGCCCCACATGGTCACCACTTGTCACAAGTGGCTACTTACATTTCAGTTGGTGAAACTGAATATTCAGCTCCGCAATTGTACTCTCCACATTTCCAGTGCTCAGCAGTCACACGGGGCTACTGCGTTACGTGGTGGATATAATCATTAAAGAAATCTGTACAGGACATCACTGATCGAGAGTCTTGGGAATCAGGCCAAAACCAGCCATTGACTTCTCCAGGACCGTGGACTTCCTGGGTTATGAGCTTTTCAGTGCAAAAACTGGAATGATCGCTGAAACGCTGGGAGAGTTGGTCAACCTAGGCCAAGCATAATGTCTGATCAGACATCCGTTCTCCATCAATCCCAACTTCTGACATGTCTGAGCACTGCTAGTCAATGATGCTCTGTGTCTACTAACATCATAAAGCAGTGTTTACAGAGCTGTAGTAGCAGACAGAGCTAATTCCATCAATGAGAACTCACTTTCTGAACTCTGTCAAGAGGTGGGGAGTTCCCAGGATCAAGGCAGACCATGGGAGGGACCACAGGACACGGTGCCATTCACTGAAAGGGAACACATTTCCTAAGTAGCCTACAAAGTTGGTGATAAAACAAACTCTCTGTCTTACCCTCCAGTGTAGCATCAAAGGCCTTTATTGGTTACAGATGGCTAGCATATTTACTGGTAAACCAAGGCTCTATGTCATATTAACAGGAGACGCTCTATTGCACTATTTATTTATTTATTTTTTATTTATTTATTTGACAGGTAGAGTTATAGACAGTAAGAGAGACAGAGAGAAAGGTCTTCCTTCCATTGGTTCACCCCCCCAAATGGCCACCACAGCCGGCGCTGCACTGATTCAAAACCAGGAGCCAGGAGCTTCCTCCTGGTCTTCTATGTGGGTTCAGGGCCCAAGGACTTGGGCCATCCTCCACTGCACTCCCAGGCCACAGCAGAGAGCTGGACTGGAAGAGGTGCAACCAGTACTAGAACCCGGCGCCCATATGGGATGCCGGTGCTCCAGGTGGAGGATTAACCTAATGAGCCACAGCGCTGCCCCCCCCCGCACTATTTTTTTTTTAACCAAAAGAAATACATTTCCATTTTGGAGCCACTGAAATTATAAACTGAAAGAAGTCTTAGAGTTCCTCCAGGCCAACTCCAATTTTGCAAAAGAAGAACTTATAGCCCAGAGTGCTTAAGTGCTTTTTCCAACATTTTTCAATGAAGAAAAAGCCTGTATCACTTTTCAAAAAAAGGGGGGGGGGGAGGGGCAGAGCACACACTAATCCAATTCCTGGAAATTTTAACTGAGTGTAGCATTTTGATGACTTTTCCATGATCACTGTGTAGTGTTGTTAAAAATTACCTTTTAATTGATATCATTTCATGTTTGAAATGGGTTCCTATTGAGAAGATTACTAGCAGACGTAGTACTGGTAAACACAGTTTGAAGGGCACTCACAATGAATAGCATCTTGGTTAGGAAGAGGATTTAATGTTAGCAGACGGCAGAGAGAGGACAGAATTAGATCAATTTTGTTTTACATCAGTTTTTGCAGCCAGGGGAGCGCTCACTTAATCAATGAAAAGAGTGTAATATGGTTAACAGGGAGCTGAAGCCCACATTAAGCAAGGAAATGGAAGGGCAACACCCAGGACTTGATAAACATGGTCAGAACCCAGATACTACTCAGAAACAAGCCTGCAGGTTCAAAGCTGACTCTGCCCTGTGAGAGCCTGGGGACTTGATTTTACTTTCCCATTCTTCATCCAGGTTGTCCTGAAATGGAGACTATAACAGAACTGATCCCGTAAGATGTCATATAATGTATGCCAAGTTCTTAGAAAAATGCCTGACTTGGTTAATGCTCAATAAATGCTATTAATTACTGTAATTATCATCATTAACTTACATAAGTGATTTAAACTCTCTAGATCCAGATGAAAGGATATTCAAGGGTAATGAAGCTTTTACAGAAATATTTATTGAGTGATGAATACACAAATTACAGCAAAGTCTAGCAATTTAAGACTATTGTCTTAGTCAATAAATAAATAATACCAGACCCTTGTGAAAACAATGTTTCACAAATGTATGTCATTTCATTAGCATCAGTATTAGCCAGCTATTTCTGCTGTAACAAATTACCATACATGTAGTAGCTTAAAATAAAGATTAATAGGGTACTGGTGTTGTGGCATAGTGAGCTAAGCTATTGCCTGCGATGCCTGCTCTGCTTCCAATTCAGCTCCCTGCTAATATGCCTTGGAAAGCAGAAGATGGCTCAAGTGCTTGGGCCCCTGCCCCTACATGGAGAACTGGATGGCGTTCTAGGATCTTGTCTTCAGCCCACACTGGCCCCAGCCTCATGCCCAAATCCCTAACTTAATAAGCAAGTGGAAGATCTCTCTCTCTCTCTCTCCCCCCTTCTCAACATTTTCTTTTCAAATAAACAAATCTTTTAAAAAGCAAGACAAATAGAAGCTTGGAAGGTCACAACACTGAAATGGATTGTGGGAGCGAAAACCAGGTGGTGAGCAGGTCTGGCTCCTTCTGGGGGCTTCAAGAAACAATGTGTTCCCTGTCTTTTTCAGCTTTGAGAGGAAACCCACATCTCCCGGTTCACGGCCTCTCTTCCCACAACACCTCTAACCTCATACCTGCAATGTCCCTTTTACCATGTATGGTGACATTCACAGATTCCAGGATTTGTATGTAGACACCTTTGGGTAATGATCTAATCTATCACAACATGCTTATCATTTGATTTCCACCGTGTCTACTCATGAGCATACTATTATTTATGTTTGTCTTAAAAAATTTTGTTGGGGCCAGCCCTGTAGTGTAGTAGGCTAAGCCTCCACTTGTGTCACTGGCATCCCATTCGGTGCCAGTTGGTCTTAGCTGCTCCTCTTCCAATCCAGCTCTCTGCTATGGTCTGGGACATCAGTGGAATATGGCCAAGTGCTTGGACCCCCATATCCATGTGGGAGACCCAGAGTAGCTCCTGGTCTAGACAGGCGCAGCTCCAGCTGTTGTGGCCATCTGGGGAGTGAACCAGTGGATGGAGGACCTTTCACTCTGTCTGTCCCTCTCTTTCTCTGTAGCTCTACCTCTCATATAAATAAAATTTAAAAAAAAAATTTTGTTTACTTAACCTTATCTGTGTTAACTCATAGTTTCAGTAGGCTAGTTATATTTTTCTAAGACATGCTAACATTTTAATTACTGAATTACTTAAAAAAAAAAGTTTTGCTTCTCCCCCAACACCCCTGTGCTGATGAGTGTTCCACCTATCACACTTCAGGAAACACTGGTTACAAGATTTGCAGCAAACTGACCACCCTCAGGGTGACAAATGATTTCCCTACAATATTAGATAATTGAGAAGCTTCTAGCATAGTGTAAAGAGCGAGTTGACCATATTAATTTGTGAATTTTATCCTAGTATTATTTTAGAATATTTGAAGGTACAGTTTGGGAGTCATATTCTTAAAGCCAGAGAGGAATTCCTGACCTGGCTTACAATTTAGTGGCAAGCACTCTACCGTTGCAGAAGGCCAATGCAAGACTCATCTCCCTGAGCTGCCTTTCTGACACCTTCTGTGCATCTGGAATTGGGGACAGCACTCATTTTCGGTACCAGGAGTTCTTTGCACAAGGAGGCAAGTCATAACTCCTGCTTGAGTGTAGATGCAGCAAAAAAAAAAAAAAAAAAAGAAAAGAAACTAGTACTGCCTAATGTGTTTCTCATTTGCTAAGCTGCTAAACATAACCATATTCAAAGTGCAAATGAAGTCAGAGCATTACTGGGACCTGGGCTACAAAATTCGTCTACTCCAGACAGATGAAGTTTGTTGCTTCGAGACCTATAGCTCTTCTTTACATGTGTCAACTCTTGTTTAAAGGAATAACATGAAAGTCCTATTATGATAGGATTCTAATGAGGTGGATCTGGATATTTTATTCAAAATGCATTTCTGACACCTGAGCTGTATTTAATATTTTAAGAACATAATTGTGGTGAGCATAAAAATGTGCCCTACAGACTTCTATGTACAGACTCTGAAATGCGTCTTGGTGTCTGCAGGGAGCCCTTGCCTCACACAAGCTGCTCCAGGCAGCCCCGTTCCTGGGGCATGCGGAACTCCTCTGACAGCTGACTGTGAACTGAGGATTCCTCGTCAGCATCACCTTAGACTGCAGGGTTGTCTGAGATCTTCCCCCAGCCTTCGCGCCTTCCTCTCATTCACTGTCCTTGCGCTGTGGGTAGCAGGCTTAGCCTGCTCTTGCTCTCAAAACCTTTTCTGTCCCAGGCATTTCCCTAATTCCCTAATTACTTGTTTAAAGCCATCTTGGCAGCTACATCTGAGAGAAGGCAGATTAGCAAGTGTATCCTTCTGACCCTTAAAATAATCACATCATCTCTTTTCTTAAATTGGAATGTAGATGGATGTAGACATGCATCTAATTTACACAGTGACTGAACCAAATTTAAGGTACTAATAGAAAAGTATATTTAAAAGAAGGCATAACATGCAGCTTTGTTCTAGTGCCATTTAATACTGGAGGTGGGTGTGCCTCCTGGAATATTTTGATTCAGGGACCTACAGCTGTGGATCTACAAGGTATTTAAAGAGCCACTATAAGGCTTCTATAGAATGAGGCACAAGAAAAGTGCAGTTCAGTGGCTATTACAGTTTTTGTGATGAGATTCGAGTGGAGAGGAATAGAGTTATAACAGAGCTGGGTGTGAAGTGATTGAGACAGGATCTCACTGACAACTCCTCCACGAAAGTCCTTGGGGAAACCAACAGGATAATGTGATTGGGGCAAGGCGGTGTGGGGCAAAGAAATGGTGGAGATAAAATAGGTGACCAGAAATTCCCTACCGAAAAGATAATGGACTTATTACACAGGATACCTAACTTGGAAAAGATAGAGTAGGAGTACCTTTCAGTCTTCTTCATGCTGGAGACCTTGCACGAGGGTCACTTGCTACTTTATTCATTTCAAGTGAAATGGGTGTAATCCCCATGCCTCCAGCCAGGGTGGTAGTTCTATTTGTGACAAAGGCCAGACTCTAGTGCTATAACTTAGCCCCATGCAGAATTTTTGAAAATTCCAAAATTTCACATCTACTTGCATTTCTGATTTTTTTTAAATTTTTTAAATTTATTTATTCCATTTGAAAGGCAGAGAAACAGAAGTGAACAGAGAGATCTCTCATCTCCTGGTTCACCCTCCAGTCACCTGCAACAGCCAGGGCTGGGCCAGGTCAAAGCTGGGATCTAGGAACTCAATCCAGGTCTCCCATGGGGGTGGCAAGGACCCAACTACTTTGAGCCCTCATCTGCTGCCTGCCAGCGTGCATGTTATCAGAGAGCTAGAATTGGGAGAGGAGCCAGGACTCAAAGCCATGCACTGTGACATGGGATGCTGGTATCCCAAACAACATGTATCCATTGTACCAAGCCTCCACCCCAATTTAAAAAATAGACATAAACAGCCTAAAAGAGCATGTTCATAATACTCAGCAGTGGGGCTGACATCGTGGCACATTGGGAAAAGCTGCTGTCTACAATGCTGGCATACCATAGGGCGCTAGCTCATGTCCTGGCTGTTCCACTTCCGATCCAGCTCCCTGCTAATGGCCTGGGAAAAACAGCGGAGGATGCTCCAATTATCTGGACCCCTGCCACCCATGTACAAGATCTGGATGAAGCTCCTGGCTTTGGCCTGGCCCAGTCTTAGCCACTGTGGCCATTCTGGGAGTAAATCAGCACATGGAAGATCTTTCTCTCTCTCTCTCTCTCTCTCTCTCTGTGTGTGTGTGTGTGTGTGTGTGTGTAACTCTGACTTTCAAAATAAATACATATGTGCTGGAGTTGTGATGTACCTGGTTAAGCCACTGCCTGTAACACTGGCATCCCACATGGACATTGATTCAAGATCTGGCTGCTCCACTTCCAACCCAGCTCCCTGTTAATGTTCCTGGGAAATCAGTGGAAGATGGCCCAATGCTTGGGCCTCTGCACCCACGTGGGAGATCCAGATGAAGCTCCTGACTCTTGGCTTTGGTCTGCTCCAGCTCCAGCCACTGTGGCCATTCAGGAGTGAAGTAGTGGATGGGACAGTCTCCCTCTCTTTCTCTCTCTCTAGCTCAGCCTTTCAAATCAATTTAAAAAAAAATGAATCCTAAAAAATGTTTAAAAAATAATATACAGCCAGCTCCATGGCTCACTAGGCTAATCCTCCGCCTGTGGCGCCGGCACACCGGGTTCTAGTCCCGGTTGGGGCGCCGGATTCTGTCCCGGTTGCCCCTCTTCCAGGCCAGCTCTCTTCTGTGGCCAGGGAGTGCAGTGGAGGATGCCCCAAGTGCTTGGGCCCTGCACCCCATGGGAGACCAGGAGAGGCACCTGGCTCCTGCCTTTGGATCAGCGCGGTGTGCCGGCCGCAGTGCGCTGGCCGCGGTGGCCATTGGAGGGTGAACCAACGGCAAAAGGAAGACCTTTGTCTCTGTCTCTCTCTCTCACTGTCCACTCTGCCTGTCAAAAAATTTAAAAAAAATTTAAAAAGGAAAAAAAATATACAACACTACATGTGTAATCATGATGGTCATTTTTTAAAAAAAGATTATTTATTTATTTGCAAGAGTTACAGAGAAGGAGAGGCAGAGGCAGAGAGAGAGAAATCTTCCATCTGCTGGTTCACTTCCCAAATGGCTGCAAGAGCCAGATCTGTGAAAATCTGAAGCCAAGAGCCAGAAGCTTCACCTAGATCTCCCACACGGGTGTGAGGCCCGAGCACTTGGGCCATCGTCCACTGCCTTCCCGAGCACCTTAGCAGCACCATTTTTGCATTTGGTGTTTTCTATGGTAGAACAAGGAAGCACAGCTTGGCTTCCCCACGTCCACGACCATCTCAGTACTGGCACTGGACGGGAGAAGCGAGTTTCAAGTTTCCACCTTCGTGGACTGCTTTGAATCCCTCAAAAGATGTTGGCATGGAAGACAGCACCATCTGGTTCAAGAAGTAGGGCAAAGGGCAGGGAAGACAGGCAGAAAGGGGTTTTTAGATGTCACACCAATGTGAAGGTGCTTTCCAGGAGGCAGCAGACAGATGAGCATCAGTAACACATCTCCAGGTTCTCTGTCAAGGGAAGGAGGAGCAAGAACACAGAGCCTGGGCCACCCATGTCTCAGGGGCTCCCGCAAAGGGAAGGGACTCCTACCGTCTAGACTTTGGGTAGAAAGGGAAATTAGTGGCCAAAACAACCTAAACGCAACGTTTTCCTCTTTAAATCGCTTAAGGGAAATATTTTGTTGTATAAGTAATTCTTAGCACCTCCCAAAGACTATTTGGTAACCATGTCCAGAACGTTATTACTCTAGGGAGACACCGTCAGTGACCAGTTCAACGGTAGTGACTGTAGCACAACTTATTTTAGGCAGTTATGCTGACATACAATGCCTCCCTGTGTAGCATAAAATGAGGTTATTATGTGGTTGTGTTCACCCACGAGAACCACTTACCAGTAAGCTACAATGACCTAGGTTAATTGATCTCCAGGAACAGCCTAGAGGTCTACAATTCTGAGAGGACACGGTGCCCTCTGATGGGAAACAATCTGGTGACCGTGGCTTCCAGCAAACCTAACATAACGCAGAACTGCCGTCTCGCACTTCAAACAAACATAAAGCAAGTGGAAACAAGAGTTTTCAGACACTGGACAGACACGGAAGGGCCTTCCTCAAGAGAAAGGACACATGATGTGAGCTTCCAGTCGAAGGACAGTGTCAGGACACAGAGCAGGGACAGAACAAACCCAGTGAGGACGTGTCACTGCACCGAGGGTGCAGGTCGGAGTTCAAGGTGACTAGGCTGACTAGAAAGGAACGTACTCCCAGAGAGAAGACAGCCAGAGATGCAGGAATCTACGGGGCAAATTTCATGGCTTTGGGATAAAATATTGAATGACTGTCAATCGCAAATACTCAAGTCTCAATTTTGTGCTTCCAAATTTCCAATTATATTTCTAATAATTATATCTTGCATTGTATTATCAGCTCTTTCACCAAAATCAGAAAGCACCTTAAAAGGATTGAAGGTGATTCGCCCTAAAAAATGTATTGAGGAGGCTGATTATACAGACAATGGGCCAGGCCATCAACAAAAGTGGAACTTTGTCCCATACGTGTAGCCCCAGCCCCAGCCCCAGCCCCAGCCAAGTGATCCCCTTGAGTGCAATAAATAGCCTAGGAGGCCAGCCTGCTCCAATTCACATTTGCAGAAAGCCTGATTGCTATCTCTAGTGACAATTCAGGAAGCTAAGCAATAACTTCTCCAACAGCCCCACACGGCCAGGACTTCATTAATAATCTGACAGCTTCTCTCATTGATGTCCCCACTTCTAACTCACGAGCAACCAAAGAAAGCCAAATATATACCACTAAGCAAGCGTCCTACTTGCAGCCATCCTGCTTCTGTACCCCCAGGCCGACAGCCTCCAATCAGGGCACACCTGAAGCCCTCCCTTTCCCACTCCAAAGCTCCCCCACTCTACCATCTGCCTTCGAATCTCTGCAGGCATGCAAGCGATGGAGGCCGACTCCCCTGCCACAGCAAGCTCTGTATAAATAACCGTGGCGTTTCTCACTTGCTTAGTCTTCATTTGTTTCCACAGTGCTGATCAGGCTGGCATTTGATCCAAAAAGAAATTGTACTTTGTATGGAAAGCAATGCATTCCTACTTCCAGAAATTCACTGTCTCCCCCAGAGCGGGCAATAGGGCACAATGGTTAAGGACCTGAATTCTGGGATCAGAAAATCAGAGTGCAGATCTCATGTCTGCTTTCTAGCTGTGTTGCAACCGATTGCTAAACCTTAGCAGCCTTGGTTTTCTCATCAATAAAATGGGTAAAATGGAGGCATTTATTCTTAGGTATGCTGGGAGGATGAAAGGGAGTGGCAGCTATAAACCGTATTATCTCATCTGGTGTTAGCATTCTCTCCTCTCCCTAACCTCCTGATCCCCACCCTCCTGCCAGCATAAATCACCACCTAATTTATACCCTCTGTGCAGCCACCAAGAAGCAACCAAATCAATCTCCCAGCTGTCATTTAGTCATCTCAGTCCCTTACTTAAAAAGACCCAGGAACATCCAAGACACCCATGACCCATCTCCCCCATCTTCGCACACCCTCCCTTGCAATACCGACGCCCTGCTCCAGGTGAACACACTCACATCCATTCACTGGTCCAGAGGTACTGCCATGAGTCCCAGGCACGTAACCGTTTTTCTCTCTGAGTCTCACATATGGAATGAACCACAGCTCCTCTGTCAATATCACAAACCCACATTTCATGTATGGTCCAACTCAAATCCTCTCTCCGCTTCAAGTCCTAGTAACAGACTGCATTCTATGGCAACTGCTTCCTCCCTAGAGTCTAATGCCTTTCCTACTCTCACTGAATCATTCTGATTCACATTACATTTAACTTTCCATATACGAACATCAGAACCTCCGAGAGAGGATAATATTCCTGAAAGCAAGGCCAATGCTATTCCTTCGTATATTATTACCATAGAGACAAGCACAGCAATGAAAATCGTCATTCAGGTCTGACCGTGTTCCTGGTACTGTGCCAAATACTTCAATGGATCTTATTTAATTCTCCCCAGAACTCTTGAGGGAGGAACTGCAAATAGCTACTTAGCAGGTGAGAAAATTAAATACAGAGAAGCTGAGCGAGAGGAGTTTGTAAGGTGGATTTGAACTGCTCTGTCACTTACGCTAAGAACTAACATCTTGTGGCTTGATTAAACATGCTTCCCTGTGAGCTCTTACCAGACACAAACACAGTTTACCTTTCTTCATCACCAAGGGCTCCTGGGGAAACCCAAATGTGGGGTTCGTTAGAGAGATCACGCATTTCCATACTAGAAAGTCCCCGAGGACGTTTGCTCTGATTTGTCATAGAGATCTGGAAATAATCAGCCAAGTAGCACAGGGGTGCTTGCTGTTTGTCACATGCATTGTTCAGAACGGAGACGCAGGAGGATAAATCATTCCGGGCCACGCAATATCTATCTATCTATCTATCTATCTTTCTTTCTTTCTTTCTTTCTTTTTTTTTTTTTTTTTTTTTTTTTTTTTTTTTTTTTTTTTGACAGGCAGAGTGGACAGTGAGAGAAAGAGACAGAGACAAAGGTCTTCCTTTTGCCGTTGGTTCACCCTCCAATGGCTGCCACAGCCCACGCGCTGCGGCCGGCGCACCACGCTGATCCGATGGCAGGAGCCAGGTACTTATCCGGCGCCGGCACACCAGGTTCTAGTCCCGGTTGGGGCACCGGATTCTGTCCCAGTTGCCCCTCTTCCAGGCCAGCTCTCTGCTGTGGCCAAGGAGTGCAGTGGAGGATGGCCCAAGTGCTTGGGCCCTGCACCCCATGGGAGACCTGGCAGAAGCTCCTGGATCCTGGCTTCAGCCTGGTCCAGAACCTGCCTTTGTGGCCATTTGTGGAGTGAGTCTGCAGATGGAAGACCTCTCTTTTGATCTCCCTCTCCCTCTCTCTTCCCTTCCCTCCTTCCCTCCCTCCCTCCTCTCTCTGTGTAACTCTGCCTTTCAAATAAATAAATCAATCTTTAAAAACATATTCTTTCATCAGAGAAGCACATGAACTCCCTTGAGCCTTCCTGAATTCAAAAAATGCAACCTAAATGGAAAAATTGGGACCATTCACGAACATTAAGCTGACCTTGCTGTTTCTATGATTCACAGAGAGCAAAGTTAGGAGAATCCAACCCTGACAAAGAAATCTTAACCCAAAGAGGGAAATGCCCAACACAGGCCTCTTCCAAAGTACACTTAAAATATAAAGAAAACCAAGACATTGGCCTTGGTTGGATTCTTATCTGTTCAGTAAAAGGCAAATACGTACAGAGGAACTGATCATTCCAATCAATGTTCAGTGGTAATTAAAAGCGATTGGAGACCTCGGGCTGTTTCTTTCAAATATGAGCCAGTGATCAGAAGGAATGGGAAATGATTGCATTTTAACTGGAAACACATTGCTGTCCAGAACAGAGCTTCGAAGCATGAAAAAGGCACAGTGGTGGCCGCTGTTTCTCTTCCCTCCTGGGGCTCTATTTGAACTTCAGTGATTATTCTGCCAGACTTCTGGCTGTGCAGAGATCCACAAAGTCAAAGCCAGGGCATTCGCAGATGCTGTTTCAGGCAAAAAATTAAATTGCATCAATTACTGTGTTTGCATTTTGCAGAATGGCTCTCTTCAAATCGATTATACGTTAAACAAGAGCATTTGGAAAATTCACAGCTCCGAGTTAATCTGGCTTATCCCGGGCACCCAATCTGAAAAGCAAATGATCTTTAAGCTCCCCTGAAAAGTAAGTTAGCAACACCCTGCAATGGAAAACACTCTGGGACAATTAAATTTAGCTCGATTTTCAAATTAAGAAATACATCCCATGGTTGGTCTTTCATTTGAAAAACGTCTTCAATCCCTATGGAAAAAAAAAAAATGCTCATCTTTTCCTGATAACTTGGTTAGTGCTTTCAAAAGGACAGCAGCCGCAGCACTATGGATAGCAGAGAGAATGCAGTGTCTCATGCCACGAGCTCCGTGGTCAGCAAAATCACCCAGAGGCCATTGTGTTCGCTCTGACTTCACAGCTCCGGGCACTGGCAATGTCTGTTTCCTGTGGCCAGGGTGGGGAACAGTGAAACCATAACGACCTTCATAGGAAAGAAAAAAAGGAAGGCTTTGGGGACCCTAAAGAGCTTGACAACCAGCTACATCCGACATGAAGTCCACGGTGCTTTTAAGTTGTCGGTGTGAGTGTCCACGGATCTGTCTGATCTGTGAATCTCTGCTCTTGATTCTCACGCTGAGAACTCTGAGTGTGACGTAGGCTCCTGAATGCGAAGTTGGAGAACAGTCTGCCTAACTGTGGAGATCATACAACATCAGAGCAAGATACTCCTGTGTCCATGCGCAATCATTCAGTGACTTCTTCACTGCTGCAGCATTTTCCTTAGGAAGACGAGGGGAAGCGTAGACCCTGACTCAAAGGACAACTCCGTGTTCTCAGCGGCTGTGTCGATTTCCTTTATTTCATTTTGCCGCTACCTACATAATGCTTCCCAATGCGCCTGGCACTATTCTTTACCAACAACAATTCACGTAAATCTCTGTTTCAAAGTCAAGGTGCAGGTACTATTTTTTTCTTTTCTTTTTATTTAGTTTCAACTTATTTGACAGGTAGAGAGACAGAGGTAGGTAGAGAGATCTTCCATCCACTAGTTCACTGCCCCAATGCCCTCAACAGCCATAGTTGAGCCAGGCTGAAGCCAGGAGACGGGAACTCAGTCTGGGTCTCCCACATGGGTGATGTGGACCCAAGCACTTGGGCCATCACCTGGTACCTCCCAGATGGCAAATTAGCAGGACGTTGGAATGGGCAGAGTGGATCTGGGACTTGAACCCACACTCTTACATTATGGGATGTGGGGGTCTCATGTGGTATTCTAACTGCTGTGTCAAATGCCTATCCTGCAGGCTCTATTTTTAAATTCTACTTCACAGATAGTGAGCAGTGTAGGGAAGTTAAGAAACTTGCCCCACATGGCACAGTAGTAAAGGCAGTATTGTGATGTCCTGTGGTCTGCTTCATGTTTCTTAGAAACCATCATAATGCAAACAAGCATGGAACACACAGAGACTGGGAGGAAAAACTGTTGGATGACATGGACTTGGCGAATACGTAGAGAAGTTGTTTTGGATTAGGGTATAGGAATTTGATAGTTTAGGGATGGTTTCTTACATAAGTATTTTTCAAGTCAGCATCATATGTGTAATGAGACAATGTATTCATGTGAGATGATCTCTCCATGTGTCAGGCCTTTTGTATTACCCTCAGGAGGCAAGAATAGAGCTTTAAGACATGGTGCTAAGATGAAAAACAGGGGAAAATATATCACAATACCATTTATGGAAACAGTGTTTTACAAGTTCATGTACTAGAACAAGAAAAAAAAAGCCATGCAGAAAAGACATTAGAAGGGTTACTTAGGGGAGGAGAGGAACGGGGGTAGCAGGGAGTGAGTAAAACTGCATCCGAGCCTTGCACCCTCTCTCATCATGGACTCAGGCTGGAGGTTCATGAAACCTTCTAATACCAAGGTCTGAAGCAGAGAAAAAGCATCCTTCTACCTACTTATCCAAGCACATTCAGATTTCTCTTATCTACGTCCCCACGTACGGGCACCAGAGAAAGTGAAGTCGCTTTCTGTGTTGCTGATCGTGATGATGAATGCTATAGGTCAACTTGACCAGTCCACAGGGTGCCTGAACAGCAAGGTGGACGTCTGTCCGTCTTTCTGGATGAGATTAACATCTTCATCAGTGGACCAGGGCCACTGTGGTGAGCCTCGTCCAACTCAGTGAAGACCACAATAGAACAAAAGACTGAAGGGCAAATTCTCTCTGCCTGTCTTCTCGCTGGGACATTGGCCTCCTCCTGCCTTCTGCCTCGGATACAGGCTGGCATTTGTGCCACCGGCTCCCCTGGTTCTTGGAGCACTTCCGACTCAGACCAGAACGACACCAGCAAGACACCCCAAGACCTCCAGCTTTCCGACTGCACACCTGGGGCTTTCCAGCCTCCACAGCTCTACCGCATTGAATAGACTTAAATTTTTTCCTACCTTTTTATATAAAACTTCATATATTATATGAGCATATCATAGATTTGTAAGTATTAGAATGATTTTATATTATTATATGTTATTTTGGTGTAAAAAAGAAAGCTATGCATGGTTTTTTCACAATACACATTTTTCATGAACTTTGTGGCAGTCACTAATGCTTTTCCCCCTTAGGAAAACCCAGTCACATACACCAATTTGCCTAACAATTATTAGCCCTCTATAGCCAAAGCTCTCACAGATTTTGGGCTCATGGCATTTTACTCTCCAAATATCATTTGAGGACCCTAAAGAATTTTTGTTCACATCAACCTAAAAAGTTGAAACCCTCAGAAGATACGTTAATAATGGTTTATGTCTGTAAATAGGCACTCCATTTAGACGAGAAAACTGAGAATATTTAAATATCGACTAATTTAAAACTAATAGTGACAAACATGGTATATGTTAACCCAAGTAACTTATTGTTAATGGAAAATGGCCCTATTTTTCAAAACAAAAAATTTTAGGCAAGAGTCTTTTTTTTTTTAACATTTTTGCAAATCTCTTTATATGTGGGTTAACTAACGACAGCTGGATTCACACATCTGCTTTGCCAGTCCATCTGCTGCAATACTACTTTGGTTAAAATATGGCTGGATTCTCACAGGTACATAGTTAGATACTCGAGAGTACTTTTCTGCTGATACTGTACCAAAACCTGACACTGGCTAATTTTTTGATGGTTATTACAATATGGAGTCTGAAGCAATATAAATGAACTTTTCATACTGTATGATATTAAAACTCATGGGTCTATGTTGTACCTTCAATCTTTTATCCACACATAATTTTGTAACATGAGGCACTGGTCATATGCAGAACACGGGTTCACTGAGTTATGCAGATCTTCCAAATGGTTACACATTTCATTAAGCCATATCTAAATATCACACTTATTATTTGCATCCACATAATTAACTTTGATATTAATAAGGGAGGTTATTTTCAGTGGGACAATTTAATAAAATAGATATAAATTTTCCCAAATTGGAATTTTCATTTGAAAGCTTATCATTGACAGCAAATGTCACTTATTTCCCTTGAAATAATAGGCTCACTTCATTCATTTTTTCATAACCTAATAGTTTGTTCCCATTCTTGTAAGTGAAAATGCTATTCAGCTTGTAACTCTTAACAATGGCTTTTTCTATACGAAAGTATTGTGCTTTGTTATGCAATATGCTTAGTGTGTACGGAATACTAAAAATATGTGCACTCAAGGGTTGAGCCTTAATACATTTTTACTGTTTCTACAAGGACCTTAAGTGAGACTTGCATAATGTTTGCCATTGAGTACATGCCAATGAAGAATATAATGTGTAGTGCCACTTCCTTAATTCCTGCTAAAATACCAGATTTATTCAACACCGCTTGGAGCTGCCAATGCAGAGGTTAACACAGTCAACAGAGAACATGTCTGCATCACAATGAAGACAGTTTGGTGCCACAGGACCACAGGGGTCCACAGAGCACGCTGCTCTGCACTGTGGTCTCCATTCCAACTTGTCACCTAAAGAATTCGCATCTCCAACCTCTCCTTACAAAGTCCTCATGAAATCTGATTCAGGCATTTCCTGAGCTTCAGTCAAGAACGAATCCAGCACCTTCAGAACCAGGGGCTCAAACAGTGTTTCACTTGCTCTACGGATATTCAGAGCATTCAGATCTAAAAAGCTGAAACAATCAAGCAGATATTCCAACTTTCTAAACTTACTCCTGGAGATTTCACAGCGTCCCCAGTGAGACCGCCCGTTAAACCAGGGAGCAATTCTTTTGCTTTCTGGCTTATTCACAAGGCAGTTCTGGCGCTGTGAGATTCAGGCTGGGTCAGCGATCAATACTTAATCAACCCACAGATGACAATTCACTAAATCACTTTATTTTTTTGGAGTCATCTATTCAACCCTGTTCCCAGCGCACCCTCTACATTAAAGCCCGCAGAAAGGGTTCTAGTTCTTGCCTTAGACACAGACTGAGGCCCTGAAATTAATACACGGATATTGTCTGCTGCTACATCCCCCCTTCCATCACACACCCTTGTGTTCTGGTGTTTAGGGGGAGTGTTCTCTTTCCATATCAGGTGGGTGAAGAGCATACAAGGATTGTATAGTACATGTAGCTTATCAAGCACAATTATACCTCATTTCACAGTCAATCAAGGAACATGCGTGGCAGCCCCATAAAGATGGCGGACTGAGCGAAGGAGATTTAGTGACAGAAGAGTGGCTGTAGTTACAGTTCTTGGTTCCACCAAACTGCAAACATGTGCTCAGACCTGTGGGAAATGTCAGTAACGGCTTCTCAAGGCCATAACCGATGAGAAGCCAAACACGTGATATGGTGTCAGCGCTATTCCAACCTCTCTGCTCACCAACCCCCTCACTGCTGCCCGCAGAGCTTTGCACCCACGCTTCTCTCAACATGTACTCCTGTGCCCTCAGGTCGCCAATACTTGATGCATCTGCCCCAAGGTCGCCCGGCAGGGGGGACTTCTGTCTAATATAGCACCCCACTCTTTCTTGTCTTGTTCTATTTTGCTTCACAGGAACTACCATCTCCAGGTGCATTTTATATAGATATGTGTGTATGTGAGTGTGTGTACACACACATATATATATATATATATATAAAACACAGGAAACAGGTATATATGTATATGTATAACACATACACACTCCTGGTTCGTAACAGAATAGGACACAATGAATATTTGTTGAATGAACGAATGCTATAGCAACTCAGAGTAGAGAGGGGCCAGCGGGCACTAACTAGGTGTTAGACAAGCAATGCACAGGCTGATGTCTGAGCTGGGTCATGAAGGGTGTTTCTTTTCTTTTCTTTTTTTTTTTTTTTTTTTTTTTTTTTACAGGCAGAGTAGACAGTGAGAGAGAGAGACAGAGAGAAAGGGCTTCCTTTTGCCGTTGGTTCACCCTCCAATGGCTGCTGCGGCCTGCACACCGTGCTGATCCGAAGCCAGGAGCCAGGTGCTTCTCCTGGTCTCCCATGGGGTGCAGGGCCCAAGCACCTGGGCCATCCTCCACTGCACTCCCTGGCCACAGCAGAGAGCTGGACTGGAAGAGGGGCAACCAGGACAGAATCCGGCGCCCTGACCGGGACTAGAACCCGGTGTGCCGGCGCCGCAGGTGGAGGATTAGCCTAGTGAGCCGCGGCGCCGGCCTTGAAGGGTGTTTCTCAGATACAGAGAGAACGAGCAGTGCAGGCTACTTAGTGATTTGCTGTTTTCTCAAAGAGCCTTCCTGGTGCCTGCAGGACTTGATGAGATGCTGCTGCTGTCATAACTTCCACATTCTCCCCGATGGTTGAGCTCATCCCAGTTTTCATTATCTGTCCACTTCTCTGGCTGTCCCAGTAGAATACAGTCTTAGCCCTGGAGTGACAATCTCAGTATCTTGTTCATAAATGAAATCCAGCCACATTCTAGATTCTACCACAGGGCAGCTGTCCCATAAATACTTGATGACTGCCTGATGTCATTTAGAGCTAAACAGAAAGCTCATCAAAGTCAAAGGCAGGTAGGGCCAAACCAAGGCAGCTGTGAACTGAAACATGGCAGCTTGATTTTGATCAGGCAGAGGCTATGACAACCTACAGTTTTTGCAAGGTCGAAGTGAACATGTTGTACACAAGGAACAAAGTGAAGCAACATTAGTCAGAAAAGTTATCACCATTGTGCAATGCTTTAAGCACAAGATCACGTAAGCCTGGATCAGGCTTCTAGCAATGGGAATAGTCATGAGGAAGAAGATGTGGCTAAACGTCTTCATGAGGGACCCAATGTCAAGGGCAGCCACAGAGGGCAGCATTTATGAAGCCTGGATGACTATAAAAGAATGGAACAGTTCTTCTGGTCCATCCTTCAAATTTCAGTTCTCTTAGAAAAGAATATTGGGCCAGCTATTTATTGTAATGGCATCATTTCCTTGTCTTAGCAAACTTACTGGTAGAATCTATCAGAATGAATACAGCCTATATCCTGATACTAAGCTTTTAACTTAATATCTTTAACGTAAAAGTTTTATGATTAGATTTCTTTTCTGACTGCTGCTAGTTGCCCAAGAGAAGTTAATTTCAAGGACACAAAGGTAAAGATATTGAAATATTAAATTTCATCAACTACTTCTTCCGAAGTATCACAGAACTCAAGCCTTTGAGGAGCCTTTAGGCAGATACAACGAACAGGGCTTATCTCCCATGAAAATTACCAGACAACATAGAGGTACAATGATTAACAGGAGATGGGAGCACAAACACCACCACCCATTTTCTCTTCCTGCCTTAAAGTTCAGCTCCAGTGCCTCCTTTTAAGTTTTATTTATTTATTTATTTATTTACAAAGAAGAACGTTGCAGTAAAATGGAGAAGGTGAGCTACCCAAGGTCAAGGGGCTTATCTCAGCGCCATCATGCATGGAGCCCAGATCTCCTGACACTCACGCGAGGAGGAGAATAGAAAAACCCAGTATATACAACACTGCAGTTCTAAGAACAGGTGGGCTTCAAAAGCCAAGTGAAACTCTGGGCCTCTGTATCTCCCCTCCAACAAAGGAAAACACGACATTCAGGAATAAAGAATAATCTGGAGTATTTAGGAGGAAAGTGGAGGACATAGAAAATCCGAAATGCTAGAAAATTCACGGGAGGAAGAGGCTCAAAGGTAAGATACAAACTGGTTTTCTACCAATTTTCTCCTTTTATTCAGAATCTAGGTCTTCATCATTGTCATTTATATATTATTTTCCTAACCAGCAGCTTCTGTGGGATCGTGGCCGGGGACCTCTGCTTTCCAACTGTATTCAACTGAATTTTTCAGCATCCGACCAGGGATTCCCGCCACAACACCTTCACCTGCCCCTACTTTCTCCTTCCCTCACGTACATTTTTTCCCCTTTTGACTCAGGTGTTGGAACTCATCACAGGATAGCAAAAGAGCCACTATTCTATCCCCTCAACAACCTTAGCGAGAGCTCTGTTTCTCGAATATTCCCACCGCCGCCCCACCAACTGAATCCCACAGGCCTTGGTTGCATTATATGGCCTTCCTTGAACCGAGTACTGTGGTTAAGAGAGCAGTGGAGAGAGAGAGATGTTGGGCCCACAGACAGCAGCTGTCCACTATAATCACTGACCTGAGTTCAAGTCCAAGTGGACTAAGGACATCTGCCAATGAGGCCCTACAAAGTCTTCAGGGAACAGGGAGCTTTAAGAGCACCACTGAGCCGGCGCCACGGCTCACTAGGCTAATCCTCCTCCTTGCGGCGCCGGCACACCGGGTTCTAGTCCCGGTCGGGGCGCCGGATTCTGTCCTGGTTGCCCCTCTTCCAGGCCAGCTCTCTGCTATGGCCCGGGAGTGCAGTGGAGGATGGCCCAAGTGCTTGGGCCCTGCACCCACATGGGAGACCAGGAGAAGCACCTGGCTCCTGCCATCGGATCAGCACGGTGCGCCGGCCGAGGCAGCCATTGGAGGGTGAACCAACGGCAAAAAAGGAAGACCTTTCTCTCTGTCTCTCTCTCTCTCTCACTGTCCACTCTGCCTGTCCAAAAAAAAAAAAACAAAGAGCACCACTGCTCTCCTTTCTCTGCCTCTTTCTCCACTGCTGTTCTGTTCCTTCTGGAAGGTTCCTGCAGCTGAAGCATAGTCTTTGCTCTCCTACCCTAGCTTGTCACAGCCCCCAGCTCTCCGTAGCAGCACCTCTCACTGCAGCTCTCCAGTTTCCACCCTGTTCTCCTCGGGTCTCATCCTCTCCATTTCCTAAACCCAAATCCCAAAGAGTAGGAAGCTGCTTGTTTCAATTCACTGTGTGTCCACGGCAGAGGTGACAGGTCACAGGCTAGACACTGCCGTCTTGGGCTCGCTGACCAAGTTCAGTGCTAATGCTTGTTTTCGTCAACTTACTGTGTGGGAAAAGACTTTCTTAACCCCCTGGCCAGACCAAGCAGAACAACGTTTCTTTTAGCAGAGGGTGTTGAAAGGACAGCTTTTGTTCAATAACAAGCACAATATCAACTACATTTCCCTGCTACTCTACAGTCTAAGGTTCCCAGTCAATCATCACCTGCCAGAGGCCTCCCCTAACCTACTCTCACTACAATCTTCACAGCAGGAGTATCTGTCATCATGAAGGGACTGCTTCATCCGGCCATTCCTAAATTCAGCAATCCACGTTCCTACCTGCGGCTGTGCACACCACCTAGGCTCTGAATCCCACCCCGTTCTCCTTCCCAAGGACTTCTCTGAACCAGCCACTATCAGTATCCTGAAATAGAGTACAGGTTGAACATCCGGTATCGGAAAAGCTGAAATCCAAGATGCTCCACACTTCCAAACTTGTGAGCACTGACACAACATTGCAAAGGGAGAATTCCACACCATAAAACCTTGTTTCGTGCACAAACTTATTATTACTACTGCAAAATAAAGACCTCCATGGCAAATGTTTAAGATGTATTTAAAACATGGAGGAATTGTTGTGCTTACACTCCCATCCCCAACATACCTCATTATAAATATGCAGAAACTTCAAAATAAAACAAAATTTAAAAATCCATAGTCTGAAACACTTCTGGTCCCAAACATTTCAGAGGAGACTCTCACCCTCTACGTTTCACCACACATTTGTTATTTGTGTCTTCCCACCTACTTGTGTCTGTCTATCCCACTAGAAAACCAGCTCTTTGAGATAAGGGTGCTGCATGTTCCATTTAACAGCATTTCCAGCCCGTTGTTCAGCTGCTTGCCTGACAGCAGGTCCTCAGTTAATT
The DNA here is from genome assembly GCF_051225735.1 of Oryctolagus cuniculus. NCBI lineage: Eukaryota > Metazoa > Chordata > Mammalia > Lagomorpha > Leporidae > Oryctolagus > Oryctolagus cuniculus. Next base: position 123,252,095 of record NC_142875.1, read on the forward strand.
TCTGTGGCCTGTTTGACTAGACTATGGCAGCTTCTCAATAGGTAATACTACACGCTCTCTTACTCCTGTCCTTTACCTTGGTTCAGTGTTCGCTCGAGCCCAAAACAGAGATATACATCTATCTCATAGAAAATCATCTTTTCTCATCTTGAAGACCAATAAAGATGAAGCAATCATTTACTGAATGCTTTTAAATTGATGAGCTTTTAAAATTCATATATATACATATATCTGTGTGTGTATATATATCAGAAATAAAATGCTTTACCTGGAGGAGGCCTTCAAACTAGTGAGATAAACATCTTTGCATATGAGATATTGGGTATCACACACTTTGCTTTATAAAAGAAAAGATGTGAAATAATCCAAATGTCTTTATGAAAAAAAAGTCAAATAAATTGTAACTGGTGAAGAAAACTGCTTATTGCAGCAGTTCTATAATAGCAAAAATGTAGGAAGAGTCCAAATGCTCATTTATTGAGGACAATTTGAACCAAAGTCATATCAATAAAAGCAGCACTATGCAATGTGCCCACAAATTTGCATGAAAAAAGCAATGGACACTGTGTATGTCCTATGCCATCTGATAGCTAAAAAATTTTGGACAATACACACACTAATTCATTCTTAAAATGTCAAGATAAACCAAAAGCAATGGTGAACATGGAAACTTGGTGAGGGTATGGAGGATGGAGGTCAAAGTAAAATTTTTAAAATATTCTCTAAATTTTACTCTGGAAATACATACATACTACATTATAAAATTAAAATCTGTACATCAATCTCTAAAATTAGAAAGCTAGAGGAAAATAATAAACTTCAGCATTTTTAAATTTTTGACTTAACCACTCTAAGTACAGTTCTTTCAAAGTGCGTTTAAAACAGTAATTTTGCTGTATTTCCTTAGTGGAATAAAATCTAAGGACGAAAGAATTATAAAAAGTCACATCAGTAATCAAAACTCTTCTCAGTAATCATAATGTTAATATCAGCATATAGTCATTATGATACTATTATAAGATAAAGCAAATCAAGAATTATCATGTCATTTAGAAATCAAGGTTTCCAGTGGAAGATGAAAGAGACACAAACATAAGTCAAGTAAATAAAATTCCCCCAACTAAAATTAGTATCAGGAATGTGACTATGAACTCCCCAACGTTTTACCTTGATCACTGAAAAGATCTAGAAATAAGGATCCATTCAGCAACTAATACGGGAGCTCTCAGTTCTGTTCTCCATTAAAAGGAATTTAAGAAAAGGCTCCATTTTGAGGTTTCACCTCACTCCAGTTAGAACAGTTCTCAAATAGAAATCAGCAAACAATGAAAGCTGGCGAGGATGTGGGGGAAAAGGTACCTGAATCCACCATTGGTGGAAATGTAAACTGGTATAGCCACTGTGGAAGATGGTATGCGATACCTCAGAAATTTGAATTAAATCTAACACATGACCCAGCCATACCACTCCTGGGAATTTACCCTAAAAAAAAAAAAAAATGAAATCAGCATATGAAAGAGTGATCTGCACCCCCATGTTTATTGCAGCTCTATTCACAATAGCTTAGATATGGAATTAACCCAGATGTCCATCAAGTGATGACTATATAAAGAAATTATGGCATATATATACTGTGTAGGACTATTCAGTGGCAAAAAAAAAAAAAAAGAAGAAAGGAAAAGAAAAAAATAAATCCTGTCTTTTGCAACAAAATGGATGCAATTGGAAACCACAATACTTAGTGAAATAAGCCAGTCCCCCCCCCCCAAAAAAAAAATGTTTTCCTTGATCTGTGGTAATTAATAGAGTACCCAAAAGGTAATTTATAGAAGTGAAATCAGGGGCCGGCGCTGTGGTGCAGTGGGGTTAAAGCCCTGGCCTGAAACACAGGCATCCCATATAGGTGCTGGCTCTATTCCCAACGGCTCCACTTCCACTCCAGCTCTCTACTATGGCCTGGGAAAGCAGTAGAAGATGGCCCAAGTGCTTGGGCCCCTGCACCTGCACCTGCACCTGCGTGGAAGACCCGGAAGAGGCTCCTGGCTCCTGGCTTCAGTCTAGCGCAGTTCTGGCCATTATAGCCATCTGGGGAGTGAACCAGCAGATGGAAGACCTCTCTCTCCCTCTCTCTCTCTCTCTCTCTCTACCTCTCTCTGCAACTTTATATTTCAAATAAATAAAATAAATCTTTTTAAAAAAAGTGAAATCGACATTATGAGATTCAATGATTGTTGACTGCCCTTGTCTCGACAGCTGAGGAACAGTGTTTTTTTCCTCATACCATATGTTGAAATCTTTACTTAGTGCATGGTTCATTTTATGAGTATAAAGCAAACTGAAAATAGATAACTGTAAAAATTAACAGTGGGAATAGGAGAGGGAGGAGGAAGAAGGGTGGGAGCGTGGGCAGGAGAGAGAGAAAATAGGGAAGTATCACTATGTTCCTGAATCCGTATACATGAAATACATGAAATTTGTATACCTTAAATAAAAATAAATAAATAAAGGCTACACTTCATATGTAGGACAAGAGAAGCAATAGCCATGAGGCACTGAAAGTCCTGAACAGGACTCAGAAGTAACCTGAACATGCTCTCGCTGAGCATGTCTCTGCTGTCTCAGACAGGACAGTCCGAGCGTAGAAAAGAAGAGTAGTTAACGTGATCAAAAATAATTTCTTTACAATAATAAGGTCTATTGGTGAACTTTGCCAAGTGTTAAGGAATGAAGTCATAATTCTGAAAATTGATAAAGGAAGGAATCAGGCACTTTCACGCCTTGCCTAGAAAAAAGAGTCCTTCATGGAAACCCAATACATAACATAGGAAAGACATTCTTCCCAGAAACCCAGCTAGTAAGTGAAAAAGCAATTAGTAATGAGATCATCCCAAATTTCCAAATCTAGTGCAATGACTGATTCAGGTGGGGATGATGGGCAGCTACTCAGATTGCTGTGTGAAAAGCTGATGAGGAAATTTCCCAGGGAGAACTGGTGTTAATACCTAGCAAAACTGATCAATCTTGACATGACAAAGAGAGAGACAGCTCAGCACCATGGTCCTCGTGGTGTGCTACAACAGGAAGGGCAAGACACCAACAGAAACATTGCCAGAAAACATATCAAACCTGAATCTGATCAATTTACAGAAATACATGGGGCAAAGGAACACAATAAACAACCCTACAGGGATATAAATCAGCGAGAGCCACAATGGGAGCTCATCTATAAAAGTGACAAGAAAAATGATCCCATAAATTAAAATAAGACTGGAGATGTAACAACCAAATGTACTATGTGAACCTGCTGCGATGCTAACTGAAGCATGTCAGTGAAACAGTGCAGTCTTATCTACGGTGCGATCTACACCCTGACACCACCCTAAGCTCTAGCCCCCGCTGCCATTGCCGGAAGCCAGGTGGCCACATGGCCCAACCACCGTGTCAAGCTCCACCCCCAACCTAATAGGATTCGGTGCACCTACTTCCCTGCCTGCCCTCTGGCAAAGTTTTAAAAGGACCTGTTGCTGAACACGTGGCTCTCTCCCCCTCCCCTCCTCCATCTCTGTCTCTGTCTCTGTCTCTCTCTTACATTCCCCTTCTCCCTCTTTGTCCTTCTTTGCCTCTTCCCTCCAGTCTGTTGTTTCCCCAGTAAACCCTTTCCCTTACTCCAGTGTTTGGTGTGTATTGTGGTGGCCTTACAAAGCACACCTACCAACTTTTATAAAGGAGAGAGAGAGTGAATGAACATATCATTGTCTCTATGCGTTTATTGCTGTTTTTAGGAGGGAAGATATGTTTGCAAATAAATTTCAAAAAGTTAACCTAGAGTTTGCACAGGTTCATCATAACATATTTATAGCTAAATGAGATAAAGTTTAGGATTTTCTGCAAATACTCATATATGTAGAAGGGGACAGTTGGAAAGGAAACAAGATTGGCCATGTGTTGCTAACTGTCAGTTCTGAGTGACAGCTACATGGAAGATCCAAATGGTATTACCTCCACTCTTTGATTCTGTTGGATAAATCTTATAATAAGCAGTTGAAAAAGCTGACTCTGTGCCTTAATTCCATTTTCTGTCATTTCTTTTTGCAAAACTCTAACATAACATTTATGGAAAGAAAGAACTACGAAAATCCCTCCTTAGAACAATCTGAAATAACAATGAATATCTTAAACATTAAATCTTCTCTATACTTCACCAGTTATTGTGAAAGAAGACTACTTCTCAAATCAATCAACGTGAAGTATTTATACGATGGACCCTTGACTAGAAAGTTTTCACTTCATAGGAAAAGAATATAATATTTGAGTTAGAAAAATATGCATTTTTTTTAATCATAGATGGTTTCAAAATTACTTTTCTGTTAAGATAACGCTTCAATAACTTCACACTGAGTTGGACAAAAGCATATTTTCCAATTTGCCAAATTTCTGTCCCTGAATAATGACTAAAATTTCTATTTTTTTTGTATAGTCAAAACAATAGAGTATCTTTTTCTAGGCCAAAATTGATTCCCCAAATAATTTCAATCCTGTTTTCTCAGTGAGCCCATGAACAGTGCAGGACCTGGGAGGACAAAGCTTCAGAGCAACAAGGCTGCATCTCCCAACGCGATGGGTTGACAGCGCTGTCTTGTGCCCAGATACAGCTCAACCGCTCTGCACAGCTATGAAAGGAAAGTACTGCAGAAGAATGAATGTGTGCTAGCAATTGAACTTCACAAAAAGGAACCTGACATAGTTCCACAGGTCTAGTAAGCAGAAAAATGAAGGCCACAATTAACCAATGAAAAGGTGAGGTGCAAGTCTGATTTCACCATCCACCTATCATTAAGCTTGATAGAAACTCTTGAAAATCACCCAGCATGACCAGTGAAGGAGGAGACACTAATCTTTTTCACATACAAGGACTGTGTATGTATGATCATAATAAAGGCGACATCACAGAATTTAAGAGTTCTACCAAGGCTTATGGTGGAGAATTCCTAGACAGACACTGTCCTATGTTAGCTTACTTGAGAAGCCATAAGGATAGTGGTACAGATGCAGGTATATGATTGCCTATGTTCAACTATCAACATCACTGTGTTCAACTATCAACATCACTGTGAACGAACTGTGGTTTCAGTAGATTGTATAGTAATACCCCTGTAATTCAGTCTTGTCAGTTATGAAATGGAACTATGTAGCCTTAAGACATAATAGCACTTTTTCCCAGGGTTTCATGAGGATTTTATGTGAAGTACAAAAAAATAGCTCTTCTGGCCGTTACCAAGGGGCAACGTCCACATCACACTGACCTGCTAAATCGCTGAACCTGGGTTGAACGTCTTCTCACCAAAGGCTCTGAGGTAGAAGCTACACATAGTGCCATCCATCGCTTAGTGATTTTCTTCCTCATGTTAAAAGAACCCTGGCTTTCAGCAGGCCATGGTGTCTCCTGGCATAAAAGACTACATTTCCCACAGTGCCTTGCTGCTGGGCATGGCCCTATCTCTGTCTTCCGGCCAATAAGAATCAACTAGAAACACTGGGCGGGATTTTTAGTAAACTTCCTTGAGGGAGAGAACTCTGCCCTTCTTCCTACTCCTCCCCCACCCTGCTTCCTGGAATGTGCTGTGAGAGCTGACCCCAGACCACAGGCCCTGCTGCAGGGCAGGCAGAGGGACCCCCAGGCCTGAATAACTCAGACACTGCCTTACTAGCCCTGAGCCTTCTCCTTCCAGACCTCTTTCATGTGAGAGTTAAGGACCTGGCTTATTTTACTCAAAAGCCTTTCTTTTCCTATTTGTTTCGTTGTTACTGTTGGTTTGTTTTCTTCACACAAACAAGTCCTTTAGATCTGGTCAGAGACAATAAACACTGACTGACAACACATATTTTATTTACAAATGTCTGTGCCAGTTCTTGTGGGAGTTGGAAGAGCGAGATGGACCTGCTGAAGATTGATGTCAGAGGCGTGGACAGGTTAAGACAACCCAGAAGTCCAGCACAGGGACACAGGTGCATAGCCTGGGGACGGTCATGAGACTCAACACTGGGCTATAAGCAGTTGTTAGATGAGGGAAGTTTGGAAAGTTCATAGAAAAATGGAATCCAGCAAGTTTATTTTGGTGCGAGCCATGTTGCTGTCTATGCAGTGTTCTCATAAAGAGCGTTTCCCATGAGCTTTTTTGAAGACCTCTCAAATGCATGACTTCCAAAAAGTTTTTGCACCAAAATAAACTTATCTTGTAATTCCAGGTTCCGTGAGCATTTTAAAGAAGCCCTTGTATTACAGTATAAATGGCATACAGAACATTGGGAGTGGGGGCTGGCTTAAGACAAAGGCAGTAGGTTAAACAAAACAAAAAAACAAAACAAAAAAAAAAAACAAGACACCTAGAGATATGGTTTATAACTCTGGAGCAGGGAGAGGAAAAATTTATGCAATCTCTGGGGCTTGAGAACGAGCCAGAGCATTCTGGCAGCCCAACTCTGAGAGTCAGTAATCTATAACGAGTAAAAGCCACTTGCCAAAACTGTTCTTAGAACAAATCCACTCTGAATTTAATAAGGAAATGTTCCCATCCACATCGAGAATTGTTCATTTAGTGGCAATTTTTCTTTTGTTTCACCCATCATGGGTCAAGTCGCAGGCACTGATTTATGTTCTAAGAAATTGTTGGTTGTCTTCTTTTGTAATGGCAAATGCAAATTCAATGCAATCAGCACTAAAGATCCCATCAGTCTGGCTGACCTGGAATTTAATTGTCTGTTGGAAGCTGATTGATGGGTCTCATGTTGTGCTCTGGGTTACAGCCAAGGCATGCCAAAATACTCATCTCTGCTTTGTGGCTGACACATCTCTTCAAAAAGTGGATTTTTTTTTTTAATTGTGTAAAGTATCTTCTACGTTCAGCCCTTGGGATTTGCTGGTTCCATTTCAAAGCTAGAGAGAAGTTTCCGCAGTCATCTGGTGCAGTCCCCTGACTTAGGCAGATATCAACTTAAAAATAACCAGGACTGGTAATCACATACGGCACCTTAAGGCAAAACTCCCCTATCACAGATTCCGTAACTAAACTCAACAGTCCAGTCTGCTAACTTACCACCAAATTTGCTAGAAGTTCTTCAAACAAAATAGAAATAAGCACTGTTTCAGGGTAACTCTTTCCCTTGTTTGGTTCCTCTGTGGACACAGAAAGAACTCATGAGAATCTTTGTGAAAGCCATTTTTAACTCTTGAGCACAATTCATTCCAGATTCTTAAAGCTAGACAATTTTAATTCTTTTTTTTAAATATTTATTTATTATTTTGAGAGGTGAAGTGACAGAAAGGGAGGAAGAGGGGGGAGAAAGACATAGAGAAAGAGAGAGAGCGAGAGAGAGCAAGCTGGTTCTTCCGACAACAGGCAGGACTGGGCCGGATGAAATCTAGGAGCCAAGAACTCCATCTTGGGCTCCCACGTGGGTGGCGTGGACCTAAGCACATGGGCCATGATCCTCTGCTTTCCCAGGTACATTAGCAGAAAGCTTGGTCAGCAGTGGAACAGCCAGGACTTGAGCTGGTGGTCACATATAGGATGCCCTCTTCATAAGTTGCGCTTTAACCCTCTGCATCACCACACCACTCCTAGTGTGAACTCTTTTAACTGTGTTTTCTAATAGCATTAGCACACTTGGGATTCTCTTCTGAATCTGCCCCAGTTTCTCCACACTCTTTGAAGGTTCTGAAGACCCAAACTGGACATGTTGCTCTTCCAAGTATATGATTAATTGAAGTGTGAAGGCAAGCTCATTTCTCATATTTGACACAGATTTTTACATATTTTAACATCATTTATCAGCTTTAGCTCACATGTGGGTGCACACATGCATACATGCAAGTACAAACACACCAGCACGTGGCCATCGGTGGAGCCAGACTTAATTTTTTAAGATTTGATTTATTTATTTGATAGCTACAGTTACAGACAGAGAGAGGGAGAGACAGAGAGAAAGGTCTTTCTTCCGTTGGTTCACTCCCCAAATGGCCACAACAGCCAGGGCTACACCGATCCGAAGCCAGGAGCCAGGTGCTTCTTCCAGGTCTCCCATGTAGGTACAGGGGCCCAAGCACTTGGGCCATCTTCTGCTGTTTTCCCAGGCCACAGCAAAGAGCTGGATTGGAAGAGGAGCAGCTGGGACTAGAATCAGCACCCATATGAGATGCCAGTGCTACAGACAGAGGATTAACCTTCTGTGCCACAGTGCCGGCCTCTAGACTTAATGTTGACTATGCTTCGCTGTAGCCAGTGACCTGTGACTCATATCCCTGTGGACGGGGTCTAAGACCACTGAGTCCTCTTCCCTTTTGACCCTCCACTCACCTTCTGCACATGGCTACTTGGGTAGGATGTATTGAGAACGTTGTGAACAGGAGCCAACCTTTAAAATTCTACAAACTAGAGTGAAAATTCTATCTAGGGAAATATGGGAAACACAAGACATAAAACTGGCTTTGATCCAAGTATGATAAATTATGGTGGGGATGAACATGATGATTGTTAATGTACAACCAAGCAGAGTGCCCTTGTAACCTTCACACCAATATGCATGAAGCAGATATTTTAGAGATAAGAAAAATGACTTGTACCAAAGTTACTGAGGTGGGCACGACCACGGTGAAGAGGGTTTTAACCTATGACTGTTGATTCCTAGATTTGTGCTCTTAAAGATTATATCACACTACCTACCAACCAAGGTGGACCCAGAGTTGGGTGAGACTTCACAAAGAAAACAGAGACTTCTAAAGAAACGGAGAAAAGCTAGAGTCTACAGGCATAAAGTTGCATAGTCAACATGACAATCTTCATAGAATGCTTGCCCTGAGCTTGAAATGGCTTTAGAATCAGTTCTAGGAGGATGCCCAGAGGCCATTTGATTGTTGTTTCACTGGTGAGAGCATCCAGTTTTTTCATGTGAGCTATGAAGTGATTTTATAGTTACCCTCTGGGTATGCATTCAAAGCGAGCACAGAGTCCAGGAAAGAGTGGGAAACCAGTGTTATATAATAATGACTGGAAAAAGCAGTTCTAAAAAAAAAAAAAAAAGGCTGCAGCAGACAATTCTGCTCCATCTACACCTATTAGACCTACTTGGAATTTCATTTTTTAAATGTTCCCCAGATGGTTTGGCATAAGAAAAGCGTATGCAGAGAGAAGATTGGAACAAATGAGGCCACATGTTTTTTTTCTTGTTTTTTAAGATTGGTTTTGTTTATTTGAAGGTCAGAGTTACAGAGATGGGGAGAGGGGAAGAGGGGGAGAGGGGGAGAGGGGGGAAGAGAGGGAATCTTCCATCTACTGCTTCACCACCCAAATGGCTGACTGCAACACCCAGGGCTGGGTCAGGCCAAAGCCAGGAGCCAGGAGCTTCTTCCAGGTCTCACACGTGGATGCAGGGGTCCAAGGACTTGGGCCGTCTTCTGCTGTTTTCCCAGGTGCATCAGAAGTGGGCCAGATTGGAGGTGGAGCAGCCAGGTCTCAAACTGGCACCCAATGTGAAATGCAGCTGCTGCAGGTGGCAGCTTTAACCACGAGGCCACAATGCTGGCCCCAAGGCCGGATGTTAAAGGTTGAGTTACGGCTGTTGAGTTTGCCAAACAAAAACACAGGAGGATGGCCTAAGTACTTTGGCACCTGTACCCAGGTGGGAGAGCCAGATGGAGTTCCAGGCTCCTGGCTTCAGCCTGGTCCAGCACTGATTGTTACTGTCATTTGGAGAGTGAACCAGCAAATGCAGGATCTCTCTCTCTCTCCCTGCCTTTAAAATAAATAATAAAATCTTTAAAATATTATTTGTTATTTATCTGAAATTCAAACTTAACTGAGAGTCCATTTTTCCTGGCAACTCTGCAATAGGAGAATCCAGATAGGGTTATACAAGTGTTTGGTGTCATTCATTCAAACGTTCTGTGAGTTTGAAAATTTTTTAAATAAATGTTAAAGAACTTTCCATATACTCATTTATGTAATGATATTGTTAGGCTTTTAGCTATTAATTATAAATTTTATCATGCAGAAAAGGAAGAATTATTTGCATTTAAAAATTACTTATTGATTGATTGATTGGAGAGGTACAAAAGACAGAGTTGGTCAGCTGGTTTACTCCCTCAAATACCCTCAGTGGCCCGGGCTGGGCCAGGCCAAAGCTGGGAAGCACAACTCAATCTAGGTGTGCCCCCATGAGTGGCAGGGACCCCACTATCTGCACCATGATTTATATTTTCAACTATATTTATAGCCTAGAGACAACAGGGTGGACATCAGGGTGGACACAGGCAGCTGAAACTGGCTACAGGGGTCTCAGGGCCACCAGTCAGGGGAATCCTACTTACACCCTTCCCAGACCCACGGAAACCCCTCTTCCCCCTCATGCAGCACCAGCAGGGATCCCTGAGAACCACCTCAGTGCCAGATCAACTGAGCTGACAAAAGCATGTAATGAAGGCTCTGGAAATTAAATTGCCACTAGAAGCCTAAGACAGAACAGCAGGCCATGGGCCCAGAGCTGTGGCACAGCAGATGAAGTGCGGCGCCAGCGTCCCATACGGGCACCACGCCAAACACCCTCTCCAAACCCTCCTTTCAGAATGATGCCAACCAGCGTCCACGGTAGCACCGCCATCAGGAGGACCGCCTAGGGTCAGGAACAAGCAAGGCAGAGCTGCACATGGCCTTTCAGAGACGCCACCTCTCTGATGCCTCCTGTGCAGGCCCATTTCCTCCCAGGCCACCTGGGTCATGGAAGTCAACAGGGTGCCTTCCCCAAGGAGGTTCACACCTCCCTTATGATGTCTCTCCTGTACCCACATGAAGAAATAGAGAGGTCTGGGCCCCATACCTGGCCAGGCCTTGGTGCCCACCTGACTATTCTCAAGCTCCTCCCGTCAGGTTCTATTTGCCTCTCACTTGGAAAACTCCCACCCGGCTTGGACACCACCTTTCTTAGGTCCTCTAACAATGACTCTGTCCGTTGTTTTCGACCCTCTGTATTTAATCTGCTTGTTAGATTAGTTTGCTCGGGACAATAACATTCTAGATGGCCACGCACATGAACCCTCGCGTGGAGAGTTTCTGTGAGCTAGTGCTGCAGCCCCCTTGGGAGGCCGCCTTCTGCTGCAACGCTGTCTTGACCTCGGGTCCCTACTCCTCCCCTACTCAGCTTGAAGAACCCAGCTTCAGTCCTTGCCCAAACCCTTGACAGCACCCAGGGTTTCCATAGGCAGAGGGAGGAATGAGGAGCCCAGGACTAGAAGCAAACCAGACTAACTCCATCCCTCAGCTTCTTGCCGGCATGCACACACTAACAGAATGGGAGCGTTCTTTCCCCAGGGCAACCAGGCACACACCTGTATTCCCACTAACTGGACAGGACTCTCGCTCTCTTACAGTCCCCTTTGTCCTCCTCATTCCGGCCATCTTTCCACTATGGGCAATGTCTCTAATACCGCCTTTTGTCCTCATAATCATAGTGCTTCTATTTCTTCCATGTATTATTAACTTACACCAAAGGTTCTTGCAGGAACCAATGACTGCTATATCCCAAGTCATCGTGAAGGAGTAACACAAGTCTGCTGTTCTTCAATCGATCCAATCCCGAGTACAGACCCTCGCCCCACGTCTGTGCCCTGTATCTGCAGGGAGTAGCTGGAAAGAAACTGGTGCCCCATCTCCTTATCCGTACTGAGAGTCAGGACTGATGGCACAGGACACAAGCCTCAGCCTTTTTAGGTTCTTGTACTCCTGCCTTCTTTCAAGAGTCCAGTTCAGTCTCACATCCTGCACTGTTCCTCACCCCACCCCCTGCATTCTCCCCCAGGTTGGGAAGCCTGCAGGCTAAACCTGAAGAAGTATAGGGAAGCTCACTCCACCTACCGCCCCCTCCCCAAGCCCAGCCCACCTAAGATATAAGAAGGACGAGCCTGTTGGGGTCTGGGCCCTCTGCCATGTGTTCCGTCTGCGTGCATGCTGCCAGTTGGTGGGCCTCTGCAAGTTTACTTCCTCTGAATGAATTCAATCTGGCTACCAAAAAAAAAAAAAAAAGATACTAAGACATTATTTGCCTTTAATGTCCATCCTCGAGGACCTATTACATAGAATGTGTAACAGGACAAGAGGAAAGTGTAAGACACTCTACTGGGGGCAGTGCCATGAAGTAGTAAGATTAAATTTCCATCAGCAGCGCCCGCATCCCATATGGACGCTGGTCTGAGCCCCAGCTGCTCCTCTTCCAATCTAGCTCTCTGCTATGGCCTGGGAAAGCACTGGAGGATGACCAAGGTGCTTGGGCCCTTGCACCCAGGTGGGAGACCTGGAAAAAGCTTCTGGCTCTGGCTTCAGATTGGCACAGCTCTGGCCATTGCAGCCACTTGGGGAGTGAACCAGCGGATGGATGGAAGACCTCTCTCTCTCTGCGTTTCCCGCTCTGTGTGTAACTCTGCCTCTTGAATACATAGACAAATCTTCAAAAAAATAAATAAATAAAAGTAGGCCAAGATTTATGAGCTAAACCCAAACAGAATGCTTCTTGCTAAAATAAAAGACTCGAATATGATTCTGAGTCACCTTTCATAATAAAATGTCCAGGATGTAATCAAACATCACATGGCATACAAAGAAACAAGAACATCACAACCTGAAAAAGGAAAAGGCAATCAGTTGACACCAAATTAGTATGGCTCAGTTGTTGGACACTTCACGACAAAGATTTAAACAAGCACAATTTTTTAAAAATCCTTCAAGAATTAAGAACAAATTGTTGTGAAACCAATGAAAAGAAGAATCTCTGCAAATATAAAGTCCATTCTCTTCAGGAATATGCCAATGAACAACTTAGATTTCTTCAAGAGAAGTCTTCGAAGTAAATGTAGTAACAGTAAATAAAGCCAGAGTAATGTGATACAGACCACTTAATCAAGTAAAATCAACATTCCGAATAAAATAAATGATGTTTGAAAGTACAGAAAACCATACAAGCTCTCTGTGCTTCCATGGAATTTCTAGAATACTCGTGTTATAAACAGAAGAGTAACTTCAAAGCTATACTAATCTAAGCAACTCAATTCTTACTTGCCTTAAGGCCTTTGCCAAGAACTCAGTGAAAAGATCACATTTCAGAGGTCTCTAACCAACTGAAGGGACTGAACTTTCCCAGTGCTAGTTGACAATGGACTTGCAGCCCTGCAGGGATGACAAATGGTTCCCCAAGCTATTTTTGCAGGCTTCTGCCCAGTAGCAGTGCAAGGTTGTGAGACAAAGGCAACAGAGATGCAGTCTCTGGGGCCCCATCGGCCAAAAACACAAGTGCTCAGTGGAACTGGACTGCCACTAACCAAAACAAGCATTTGGTAACAACAAATATGACTGAAACAAATGTGTGCCCTCTGGAAATTTTCATAGGCCAAAGAGTTGTTGCTTTGATAGTAACTCTAGCAGTTCCTTTGTACCAGACACCATGAAAAGCATCCTTTTGTGTCATTTAGTCCACATAGCAATCATTATGGTAAGTATGAATGTCTTCATTTCACACAAGAAGGAAGTGAAGTTCAGAAAGCTTTGATAACTTATCCAAGGTTACGCTGTTTTGTGACACCTGCTGTATAAAACCCCAATTTCTATCTGAATTCAACTGTCTGCCTACTCCACAGCTGCATATTTCTGCTGAACATGGAACCGCTTTATAGTCACGAGCGTGAACTCCACGTGCTCCCCTGTTTCCCTTGCAGGAGATGGTTCACAACTTCTGAAACTCCCAGCCCTTGCTTCTCAGGCTCACTCTCAGCTGATCACTGTGCTTCGTATCTTGCTGAGAAAATACAATCAGAAGAGAAATTCTGAGCTGCAAACCATGCCTTCCTGCTTGTCATTGCCGATGCCCCGTCTCTACTCTGAGACCCTATTTCAGACAATCCCTCCCCTTGGGGGTCCGATCCCAGCCTCACTTTTTAAAAAGGTTCTCTTGCCTCAAGTCTCCCATTTCTCACCTGTATTATTACTCTTCCTTTCTACCGAATGTTTGTCAGTCTAGAAGCATGCAATTATTTCTCCCACCTTCAAAATAATCAACACAAAAGCAAGATTTCTCTGAGCAAAATTGTTTGCAAAACTCATGATTTATTTGTAGTTACTCTCTCCAATTCTTCCCATTCTCTTAACACTCACTTTAAACACTAAAACCCTTCTTGCCAAGGTCAACAATGACCTTGCCCATACTAAATTCAACAGTCAACTCTTGTGCTGAGATTGGTTTCAGAAGCATTTGAGAGAGAGGATCACACTCTTTCCTTGCTGCCTCTCCAAGCCACTCTCCCTTGATTTGCCTCCTACCTCTCTTGCTGCCTCTCCTTATAGTCCTATGCTGGGTCCTCCTGCCTATCCAACCTTTTCCCATCAGTGTGCCTGCACCCCAGGGCTAAGTACTATTCCTTCCTCTGTCTTCCCCCATTCCCTGCATCATCTCACCGTGCCTTCTGCTTCTAAATCTCTTCTTTCTGCTAACAAGCCCCAAATCTTTACCTCCAGGCTTCTCTACTGAATTCCAGACTCAAATATCCAACTGCCCACTTACATCTCCTCTTAGCTATCTATGACTTAGTCTGTCCAAAACCAAATCTCTGATCTTCCTTTCCTATCAGTCATAGAGTAGCAAGAAGCAGATGGCACTCTTTAATTGGGTAATTTGAGGTTAGTTCAATAAAGAGGCTATTTATAGGGTAGAGAGAAACCACAAGGGACAGTGCAGCACCCTGGTACTAATGAACAGGGCTATTGTTCCGCCAACCCTAAGGAGTAAAGGAGTGAAGGGGGAGAGTGGTGGTTACCACCAGAGGAAGAGGAAATAGGAGAGGCAGAGGGAGAGAGAGACGGAAATCCACCGACAGAGCTGTGACCCTCGGAGGAGGAGCGTAACCAGCTTAGAACACCCCTCAGTCCTCTGAATTGCACACCAGGGCTCCTCTGTGGCTGAACAGACACCAAAAATCTGGAGAGCAAGAGATCAGACTGTGGATCCCATAGAGGTCCGCATGCCTGGGGCATGGCACAGAATGGAGAAGAGAGCGCACCCACAGGCGCAGAATGGAGAAGAGAGCGCACCCACAGGAGCAGAATGGAGAAGAGAGCGCACCCACAGGAGCAGAATGGAGAAGCTAAGGTGCCACTCTCAGAACACCACCCTCCGGGATGCTTCTCCTATTAGCTAAGGGAAAGGGCATTGTGTTTGCTGTGCCAGGCAAAATCAAGCAGTTATCTTGGACTCCTGCTCACATCCAGTCTATGAGCTCTCTCTGGTCCTACCCAGCAGACACATCCAGGCTCTGACCACTCCTCGCAGCCTCCAGCTGTGTCCTTCGTGGCGTCCCCATCATCTCTTGTCGCCCCTAGCTAATGGGTCTCCTTTCTTTCATTCTTGTCCCTGAATGGACAGTCTTAAGTACAGTAACCAGAGGATGTTTCTACATCTTCTTAAGAATCCATTCATTTCATCTTAGCTGCTTAGTTTATTGGCATATAATTGTCTGTAGTTTTCTTCTATAATGCTTTTTATTTCGTTAAGGTTGGTGCTAGTGTCCTCTCTTTCATTTCTGAATGTAGTAATTGCAACCTTTTTTTCTTTGGTCACTCTAGCTTAAGTTTTGTCAACTGCGTTCATCTTTTTAAAGAATCGGCTCTGTTTTCATGGATTTGTCCTATGTTTTCCTATCCCTTAGTTCATTAACTCCCTCTCTAATATTTACTGTTTCCTTTCTTCTGATTGTTCTTGGTTTAATCTTTCTCCAGTGCCTTAAAGTAACAGGTTTACATTTTTTTATTCTAGATTTCTTCTTTTTTCAATGGAGGCATACACAGTAATAAATTTCCCGCTAAGCACTGCTTTAGCTGCATGCCACAAGTTACGGTATGTCCCATCTTAATTTTCTTGCCTCTCATAGCATTATCTAATCCCTCTATTGATTCTCCTTTGACACACTTGTTATTTAGGAGTGCACTGTTTAATTTACACATATTTGTGGACTGTCCAAATTCCTTTTGGTTATTTATTTCTACCTTCATTCCACGATGGTCTGATAACATATTTTTGCATTCTTTTGTTATTTTTATCCCTTAAACTTACGTATGTTTGCACATACTGTGCATTCTGCTGTTGCTGAGTGAAATGTTCTACTGACATCTGTTAGCATAATTAGGTTTATCGTGTTTTCAAGTCTTCTGCTTCCTTGTTGATTTTCAGCCCAGGTGTTCTGTCCATTATTGTTCAATCTCCTATGCCAGCTTTCGCTTAATCTACTTTGGTGCTGCTGTGAGAGGTACACATACTCATTCTATCCTCCTGATACGTGGACTCTTTCATCATGATCTCTAGTACCTTTTTTTTTGTTTGTTTTTAAGTCTATTTTGTCTGACATTCCAGGTTTCTTGTAGTCGCTGTTCACATTTCTTTTTCCATCCTTTATCATCTATCTACTTGTATCTTCAAGTGAAAAACTATGCCCCTTGTAGATAGCACAGAGCTGGATCTTAATTTTTATCCAGTATGATAATACCTGCCTTCTGATGGGATGATTTAATTCATGTCATTTAACAGAATTATTGATATGGTTATATTTATATTTTCCATTTTAATTTTCATTTCTATATGTCTCATATCTTTTTGATATTCTATTTCATTTTTATTGCTTTGGTTTACAGTTAGTAAATATATGGTAATTTAACATTGCAATTTCTTTCATGATTTTTCAATATATTTTTAAGAAATTATTTCTAGGGACTGGTGCTGTGGCATAGTAGGCTAATCCTCTGCTGCAGGGCCAGTATCCCACATGGGCACTGGTTCTAGTCCCGGCTGCTCCTCTTCCAGTCCAGCTCTCTGCTTCGGCCTGGGAAAGCAGTAGGAGATTGCTCAAGTCCTTGGGCCCCTGCACCATGTGGGAGACTGGAGGAAGCACCTGGCTTCGGATTGGCGCGGTTCCGGCCACTGCGGCCAATTGGGGAGTGAACCAACAGACAGAAGACCTTTCTCTCTGCCTCTCCCTCTCACTGTCTGTAACTATACCTCTCATATAAATAAATAAAATCTTTAAAAAAAAAGAAATTATTTCTTTAGTGGTTGCCCTAGAGAATACCTTTTCAGACACAGCTGGTAATTCATAGTAATTTAATTCCACTGAGCTGTAATAGAAAGGTTACTCCCACACAATTCTATTTCCTTTCCTCCCTTCTGCGGTGTTATTGTTGAACATATTACATCCATAAATGGCACAAATCCGAAATCACATTGTAACAGTTGTTATTGTATATAATTTTTAAATTTTTAAAGAAATAGAACAAAAAAGGACAGCAAGTGTACCTCATTTATTTGGTTTTGTTATACTAATTCAACCTTCGTAGGGATCATCAGTGTTCATCATGTAGTTCCTATAAATTTAAGCCATCAAATGCCGTCACATCCTTAAGCCCAGCACAACTTTCCTTCTGCTCACCTACTTTATGTTATCATTGGCACGCATTTTACATTTCTGTATGTTATAGGCCCCCAAATGCCCTATATATGTAATTTTACATAATTCCTTTTAAAATAAGTTAAAATAAAAGGTGCATTTCTATTACCTCTTATAACTACATGACAACCTTCACTAGTACCTGTGTTTCTTCATCTGGAGTAGAACTGCATCTGAGTTCACTTGCTTTCTGCCTGAAGCATTTTCTTTACTATTTCATGTTCTGACGGCAGCAAATCTGCTTGAATTTTCTAGAACGCCTTTATTTCGTTGTTTTTTAAAGACAGCTTTCCTGGACACAAGATTCCTGAATGACAGCTTTTTTTTTTAACTGAGCATTTGAAGTACATTATTCCACTGCCTCTGGATGTGGGGCTTCTGGGAAGTCAGCTGTCACTGGCCTTCAGGTTCTCTTGGCATAACTCACTTTCCCCGTGCTGCTTCCCAGAGTTGCTCGTTGTCTTTGAATTTCAGCATTTTTCCTAAAATAGGTCTAAGTGTACATCTCACTACACTTATCCCACTTGGCAGTACTGAACTTCCTGGATTTACAAATTACTGTTGAAAGATAAAGTTGGTCAACCGTCAAGCATTATTTCTTCAAACATGGCTTCTCTCCTTTCTCTACCTCCTGTTTCTCTTCCTCTATTGCATGTCTGTTGGTGCACGTTTCTCTGAGGTTTACGGTTTCTCTGCCATGACCGTGGCTTTGGTAAGATGCTCTTTGTTCCTTGCCACAACAGCATGCAGCTGCAAAGTTCACTTGTTCTAGATGCTCCTATAGCTTTCAACAGTGGCTTGGGGACACAAATGGCTCTATGGAATAATCCCATGAAGTACTGGCTCCTTTGGGGTCTAATTCCCAAGGTTAGTATTTGGGATTTATACCACGCCCAGGAGGACTCTTCCAAGTTGTACCTTTTCCCATGTCTCTCTAGAAAACTAGCTTGCCAGGGGCCAGCACCATGGCACAGTAGGTTAATCCTCCACCTGCGGCACTGGCATCCCATATGGGTGCCAGTTTGAGTCCCGGCTGCTCCATTTCCAATCCAGCTTTCTGCTACGGCCTGGGAAAGCAGTAGAGGATGGCCCAAGTCCTTGAGCCCCTGCACCCACGTGGGAGACAGGAGGGGGCACCTGGCTCCTGGCTTTGGATCAGCATAGCTCCAGCCGTTGCAGCCATTTGGGAAGTGAACCAACGGACGGAAGACCTTTCTCTCTCTGTCTCACTGTCTGTTTCTCTACCTCTCAAACAAATAAATAAATAAAATCTTTAAAAAAAAAAAAAACTAGCTTGCCTACCATTTAGTCTTTATCTCCCAAGAATCGGCCAATCTCCTCCCAGCTGCTTTTTACCATAATTTCCACTGTTTCTAAGAATGACGTTAACCTTGCACTTTGCTGCAGTGCGGCAAACGGAGTCATTTGGAGAGAAGTTGGTACTCTGTTTCACAGATTGCTTGTCCCCTAGGAAACATCTCTGACCCAGGGCAAACGATGCTAAGACCGGGACGCTCACTCTTCCACATCAGGAGGTGAGATTTCAGTGGTGTGGTGCAGAGCAGACCCTCATCTTCTCAGCTTGGTGACCCTATCCCATGAGCCAGGAAAAGGAGGATCAGGGTTCCCGTAGTCTCAGTGACGCCGTGTCCGAGGTATAGCCTCCACACCAGGGAAGGAGCATGGCAGGAGAGAGAGAGCTCCCACTGCTTAGCCACACACACCTGGAACTTAGTTATCCTCAGCAAAACGCAACTGGGGGCAGGGTGGGCGACGCTTACATCCCGCCCTTTCCTGGAAGATAGCCCGGGAGCTGGAGGCTGGGAGGAGAAGGAGCTCCGAGTTCTTGACTTAGCCATTCTGGAGCAGCGTTCCCATCTTGCTAGCTGGGTGGAAGTCAGCAGGGAATTGGTACTGCCTCAACTATGACAGACTCCAGCTGTTTTGTTCCAAATTTTAATCGATTTTTCAAAATAAGTGTTTATTAGTTTGCTGTATGCTCCTTGGACTGTTTCCAGAGGCCTTAAATAGTTGGTTTGCAAAATAATTTTTATCAGTTTCCCTTGTGAGTGGGTCCCAACAGTTTCTTATAACAGTCATGTCAGACACAGAAATCTCCTCCAGTCTAAGATTCTACTTATGGATTAGGATTTATTTTATTTATTTGAAAGGAAGAGCAAGAGAGAGAGAGGCAGAGACAAAGAGAGAGATCTTCCATCTGCTGGCTCACTCCTCAAATGGCCAGTGAAGCTGGGGCTGGGCCAGGCTGGGTCTCCTACACCAGGAGCAGGGGCCTAAGTACTCAGGCCACCTTCTACTCCCTTCCCCGAAACTTCAGCAGGGAGCTGGACTGGAAAAGTGTCAGCCAGGATTCGAACTGGTGATCCAATATGGGAGTGCAGGCGTCAGAGGCAGCAGCTTAACCAGCTGCGCCCTAACACAGCCCATGCTATGTTTTAAAAACTTAAATCAGGGGCCGGCACCGTGGCTCACTTGGTTAATCCTCTGCCTGCAGCACCGGCACCCCAGGTTCTAGTCCCGGTTGCTCCTCTTCCAGTTCAGCTCTCTGCTGTGGCCTGGGAAGGCAGTGGAGGATGGCCCAAGTGCTTGGGCCCTGCACCCGCATGGGAGACCAGGAGGAAGCACCTGGCTCCTGGCTTCGGATCGAGGCAGCTCTGGCCGTAGCGGCCATTTGGGGAGTGAACCAATGGAAGGAAGACCTCTCTCTCTGTCTCTTTCTCTCTCTGTCTGTAATTCTGTCAAATAAATAATTAAAAAACAAAAAAACACTTAAATCAGCACCACTCCTCTACTCAGAATCCTCCAGTGACTTGTACTCTTCCTTAGAAGGAAGTGGGGTCCTTACAATGTGCCTATCACACCCTAGGACTGCTCTTCCTGCGCCAAGCTCTCTGACCTCTCTGCAAACTTCTCTTCTTGCTCGTCTGCTCCGGTCACTCCTTGCTGTCTTCAAACACACACGCTAACTCCTGCTTCCGAGATTTCCACGGTGGCTTCCTCTTCCCACAATGCTCTTCCTCTTCCCACAATGCTCTTCCTCTTCCCACAATGCTCTTCCTCTTCCCACAATGCTCTTCCTCTTCCCACAATGCTCTTCCTCTTCCCACAACGCTCTTCCTCTTCCCACAATGCTCTTCCTCTTCCCACAATGCTCTTCCTCTTCCCACAACGCTCTTCCTCTTCCCACAATGCTCTTCCTCTTCCCACAATGCTCTTCCTCTAAATATCTACAAGGCTAACTCCCTTGCTTCCTTCAACACCCTTCTCATTGAAATTGACATCTTGGGATTTGATTACTGCTTATAGCCCTTGAATTCCTACTGAACAAGAGTCCACGTTTTCCCTGCTGAACTCTTTATTTAGCGGAGCATTAAGCCTGTGACTATAAAGTAAATTAAAAATACATTATTGCAAAAGTTTAAAAAGAAAGGAAGGGAGAGGAAAATACCATTATATTATTAGACTTTAATCTATGAACCACACGAAAAATGCTATATTTATATTAGTAAGAAATAAAATAACTTACTCATATATCATGTTCTCAATGAAATCTACCCTGAAAACACTGCTTAATATTAACAACTCCTATACCCTGAAATTCTTAACCCCCCCTATTTTTTTAAATACAGTTTATTAAAACATAAGATTTGATGCATAGTCTTTGTGGCCAATTTTCTTCTGAAGCATAAAAGCTACAGGGGCAAAGATTTCTGTTCAGACATATTCTCAGAATCCAAAACACTGCCCATCCCTAGCAGGTGCTCCATGAATGTTGGATGAGTACTGATTGGATGAACTGGTGGGGTCAGGAGTTGAGCCAAAGATCTTGCTTTCAATCATGAGCCTGCATGGAGAGGACTTTCAGATACTAGGTCCTGTTCTAATAAAATTCATAAGTCGAATCACATTTTATAAATATCTGACCATCTAATGAGTTCTTTAGCATTCATTTACAAAGTGTTTGAGGAGCTACAGCGACTGAAGTCATTGTTAGGCATCTTTGCAGGGGTACAAATCTTAATATTTAGGGAAACAAATGGAGAGAAATTGAAGGCACATTTAATATTCATCTAACAAAATGATAGTCTATACAGCCATAGATCAGTTGTTAATCCATTTTTAATATGTAATGGTAGCTGAATTTATTCTTGGAGAACATATTCAGTGATAACTTTGGATACTATATTATCAGTGAGACTTCTAGTCGAAGATTCTAGAAGATTCCAGCTCGAAAGCTACTGTGAAATAATCATTCATTAGCTTAAAAACTATGGGCAGATATCATTGTGAGGGAGCACAAGGGATCCAGTCTCCTCTTTTGAAACCTAAGGCTCTACACCTGACAGTGGAAGAGAAGGTTGGTATTTAGTACGTGCAACTGGACCTTACTCTGGATGACTGTTTAAATGAAGTTCATGTGCTCAAACAATATTTTAGGAATACTTGTCAGTATAATGTACTTGTACAGTAAAATCAGGCATAATTTTCCAAGTCATTTTTTAAAGATTATTACAAAATCTGCCCTCAGATTCTTTGCTTTTTGTTTCCAAAATATTATGGGTTGTATTTCTGCAGGATGTCTGCCAATGCCTCCAGTCACCTGCAGCTCTATAACCACTTTAAAAATGAACAGTGGTGCAGGGGTTGGTGCAGAAGTTACAGTGCACTTTGGATGTCCACATTCCACATCAGAGCGCGTGGGCCTGAGTCCCAGCTCCACTCCTGACTCCAGCTTCCCGCTAATGTACACCTGGGGAGGCAGCAGGTGACGGCTCAAATACTTGCATCCCTACCACCTAAGTGGGAGGCTTGGATTGAGTTCTGGGCTCCTGGCTTCAGCCTGGTTCAGCCCTAGCTATTACAGATTATTGGAGAGGGCACAAGCAGAGGGCAGATGACCGTTTCTGTCCAACAAATAAAAATTTAAAACATTCTTTCAAATGAATGCCAAGGATCTCATTATGCTGATGCATACCATGGTGCCTTCCTGCTTTCTGACTGTACACATCTTAGTCTAAAACTTCTCTGTCCAAATGTTTCCAAGCTGGATTCTGGACCACGAACATCTACTTCTTCCTGGTGAATTCTACCTTCTAGTGACCCCTTCAAGTTCTGAAGTTGCTCTTCACCTTGGTCAAAGACACCAATCAGGTGCAGTAACCCACACAGTTTATAATCTTGAAGTCTAGATCTTTGTTCCTTCATCTTGGTTTTATACTAGAATAACCTATAGAGTTTTTTTTTTTTAAAGACTGATACCCAAGTCCCGCTCTTAAATTTTAACTCAACTGATCTGGAATTGTGACTGGAATTGATATATTTTAAAATCTCTTCTGTTTATTTTAATGGGGAACCAGAAATGAGAATCAGATTTCTAAAAAATTAATCCATGCAGGGTTCTGGGGAATATAATGTTGGAAACTACTTTTACATCATATTTATATTTTATCTTAGTGTGAGCTGAATCAATAATTTGCATTCTGAAGCTGTGACTAGAAGGCCTGCAGTCTGGCAGACACTGCTTGGTGCTAGTAACATGGAAATGGATATGTCTCCCATGCCCAGCAGGCCCTGACAAAATTATAAGAGACAAACATTGAACGAGAAATCACAAACATGACAGGAGAACACAACAGTCATTTACACCTGGAGGAACAACCTTTGCTACTCCGGCTCCCCCCAGAGCCTGGATGAAATGAGAGGTCTATTTGATAAATCTCTGTGTGTGTGTGTGTGTGTGTGTGTGTATCTGTGTTAGTTTTCCGTTCCTCCAAAGAGATACCCGAGGCATCCAGCTTATTAAGAGAAAAGCTTCATTTAGCCCACAGTTCTGGAGATTCACAGGACAGGATTGTGCAGTCCCCGTGTTTTCTGCTTCTAGAAATGGCCTCGCCCAAGATGGTACACAGAGTCACAAGGAGCATGTATGTGGCCGTGTGTATGAGGTCTCTCCTACAGCCACCAGGATTTCATCATAGGGAGGTGGTCCACCCTACAAACCTGATTCAACCCAACCAACTCCCACAGGCCCCTCTCTAAGCACCACAATTGTACTAAGTTCTACTTTCTTGGGACCGTAAATGCAAGACTTGGAGAATTCAACTCCTGAATTTGGGAGGACAAATATTCAGTCACATCTAAGTGACAAACAAAACCACAGCAGTGTGTATTGGGCATTTGAGTCAAGTTAAGACAGAAAACAACTGGGTGAGACCGATGGAGCAATCTGTTTCCATTAATAACGATCTTCCTTTGAGGAAAGAATGTATTAGGCAGTGACTTCAGAAGCTCAGTGGGAATTGCTGGAAGGAGACCCTCCATCCTGACCACTCCTGCACTGACACGAGTGTCGACTGCTGTTACATGCATGGTAGGCATCTGGCGTCTGGAGAGCAGAATGCCTTTGGGGGTCTGTAGGCAATGCAAGATCAAGCAGAAAGGAAAGAAGTAGCTGGTGAGAGAGGAGTTGATTCATACACCCACCTACCTGCTTCTTTATCCTACCAAGCTTAGGGTCCCTGCACTGCCACCGACAAAGCTCTGACCTTGGTGGACATGTGACAGGGCCTGGTCACTCCAATCTCGAGCATCATCTCCTCAATGAGGCTTTCCCTGGCCTCCCCACCTGAAAGGGGTAGCAGGTGCTGTATCACAGCATCTCATGTCAATTCTCAAAAAAAAAAAACCCCTTTTTTTCTGATTTTTTTTTTTTTGTGTATAGAAATCTATTTGCTCTCTCCTGTCATTATGAGAAGATTACTGTTTATCTTCTTTACCTCTTTATCTTTACTATCTAGAACGTGGTTGCAGGTAAAACAACAAATACTTGCTAAATGGAATGCATTCCTCCTTCTCAAACCTCTCACCTCCTCCCATTTCCTCTTTGTTACAGGCGTTATAAAAGCTGGCACAAATTTAACACTGTGATCTGGACTTTCTCTTGTTCGAGAACTTCTAGAACATTGTTCCTGAAGAACCTCAAAGGCCCTGGTGTGCGAGAAGTAAGACAGAAAGGGTCTCGGCTCAGAGACAGGCTGATGATTGGGCAGCAAACGGAAAGAAGGGATCACAGCAAAAGAGAAAGGCAGGCATCCGCCGTAGTATCCTCTGATAATTTAATTTCTTAAAATAATTTATCTTCCATCACAGAGAAACAGAGAAATCTCCAATCTGCTGGTTCACTCTCCAGATGTCTGTGATAGCCAGGGCTGGGCCATCATGAAGCCAGGAGTGCAGAGCTCAATTCAGGTCTCTGACACGGGTGGCAGGGGAAGGCTAGAATCAGACGCGGAGCTGGGGCTCGAATCTAGGCACACCAGTGTGGCTCCCGGCACTCCAGGCAGCTTCTTAACAGCTGTGCCAAATGCCTACCCTAATCACTGTCATTATATGTGAATTTAAACGCATTCATTTCTATTCAAAACTCCTTGTTGATTATCTGTTATGTTCCAGAAAATGAGTATTTTTCCAATTTCTCACAAAAGGAACATCAAGCTCCTTTTCTGCACTCTGTACAGGGCATGCAAAAATACTGTTTGGTTTTCATATTTAAACAAAGAAATAAGAGACTAAAGTTTGTCTCCAAAGGCACAGGATGTATCTGAAGACATTATATAATATATATATATATATATTATTATGCATTTATTGAAAGATATACTGGAAAAATGGACCAATATTCAAGAAACAAGGCTTTCTGATTTTATTCCTTGACATATAGGGCATTCAATGTTATGATTCTCTCTTTTTTTTAGGATTTATTTATCTGAAAAGCAGAATTACAGAGAGAGCAAGAAAAGAAAGAGACTGAGAGAAAGATACCTTCCATTCCATGGTTCACTCTCCAAATGGCTTGCAACTGGCTGAAGCCAGGATCCAGGAGTTTCATCCAAATGTCCCACATGGGTGCAGGGGCCCAAGGACTTGGGCCATCTTCCACTGCTTTCCCGGGTGCATTAGCAAGGAGCTGGATAGGAAGTGGAGTAGCTGGGACTTGAACTGGCACCACATGGGATGTCGGTGTTGCAAGCCATGGCTTAACCCACTGAGCCACAATGCTGGCCCCTGAATGTATAGTTCCTGAATGAGTGAATGAATTTTCAAGGAGAAGGAACAAAGACTTGATGGTTCAAGGACCCATGGAGCTAAACACCTTTTACTTAGTGAATCTTAGGATTAATGCAAAGAATATGGGCTTCCATTTCTCTTGTTTCTAGTAGTCAAAGAGTTGCTGACTAAGAAAGGCCCAGCACCCCCAGTACCTTAACAGTGGATTTCAGAATAATAGAAGTGATACAAACCGTGGTGTCTTCTACGAAAATAAGTGATTTCCTCGCAGGGGGTATTGTTGGCGATACGTTTAGTTTTGTTTTTCTTGTATGAATGACCACATAATAGATGTCCAGAAAAATGATGTCCAGAGGGAGCACTGAACAACAGCCACACAGACGTCAGTGATACGAAGGGGCAGGAGAGAGAGAAGCGCCAGACTGTGAACACAGCCTGCCCAGATGAGCGGACGGCGGCAGAGGGACTCGCACAGATCAGCCTCTAGCAGGTGCCCTGGTGCCAGGGCAGGACTCCCTGCCATATCAGCCAGCACCTCTCTATTCGCATGTTCAATATATAAATAAGCAGCCGTACAGGGAAGAGAGAGGGAGAACGTGACATTGAAGGGGCACACTCATCCAGTTCCAAACCAGCTGGGACAAAACCAGAACCTGGAGTGTGTGGACTAACAAGATCACACAAAGATCCAAAACAAGGTCTGCGCATGGCCCTCCCCCGCCTGACGCAGCTCAGCGCGCCAGAAGAGAGCGTGCAGCCCGGGCAGGTCGCCATGACTCGGCCGACACTCATCCAGCAGTGGTCTCCATTGGCCTGTGCTGAGTGAGTGATGAGGCAAGATTTCACCATGTAGGGCGGAGAGGAGGCGGACAACCGATGAAATGCTATTCAGTGGGAGAGGGGAAGAGACGTGGGTGTGCAGGGCACAGAGAAGGGGTCACAGACAAGCAGCCTATGTGGGGAGGAGCTCCCTGCACTCAGGTGCAAGTGGTGGAAATAGAACCCAAGACAGGGGGTCGCCTGTGCCCATCCCTGATGGGGAACTTGTCAGGGCTTGGTTACTTCTCGCTTTGCTTTGCTCTAGGTCTACATTTTGCTCTGTAGGATAAACTGGTGCTGGGTTCACTATTTATAGCTAATTCAGGAGTTCCACGGAAAACCACTCCAAGATATTCTCCCAGATCTCCACACAGCATCCACCACGGCCTACGTAGCACTTTTCTCGCAGCCAGGTTTCTGGGGGAACCCGGGCAGGTTCCTGCCTCCCAGTGACTCTGGAAACAAGAGACTGGATTCTTTTGCTACTGTTAAGTGGGTAGGTGATAGTTTTATAAAGCCAAATTGATCAGGAAATGGTTCTATGACAACATGGATATACCCAAAGCTCAACACAGACTGATCAGACAACTCCTGTGTGAGGTGCTGGGCCATGGGAGGTGTGCTGTGGCTCGCAGGTGGCCAGGTTCTCAGTCCAAGCTCAGACAGCCCCATGGGTTCAGCAGCTGCCTGGTGAGGCTGAAGGGCAGGCACCATGGGGTGTATAGAGGAAGGATCACAGGTAAGCCTGGAACCAGAGGCAGCAGCAAGGCCCTACTCTGGCTTTTATAACCACCCCTCTCGCAAGAAGCAGTGACAGAAGGACCTCCCCCTGGGCCGACCTCCGAAGGTCATCTTGTAAGCATCAATGCCTGCCTGAGTTCTGGAGCCACTTCCTATTCAAACCACAGAAAGTCACGACAGTGGCACATGTGACAGGAAAGGTCTCTCCTCTTGCAAAGACTTGGATAGACAGTGGCGTTGCATTATGTTTACAGATGGATGCTGTAGCCAGACTGCCTAGGCTGGAGCCAAGCAAGGCAGCACTTCTGTCCCCTTAGGCAGTCACTTCCTTTCTCTGACCCTCTGCTTTTTAATCTATTAAACAGGAATAACACTAGCACTTATTTCCTAAGATGACTGTAATGGTCAAATAACTTAACCCACAAATAACACATAGAAGAATGCTAGACTCCTAGGAATTCTGGTAACCATTATTATAGTCTGAAAGAAAGAAAAGTATTACATCAATAGGCAATTAGTGATGTGAAGAAACCAAAACTGGGTAACTGGAGAGAGCATGACTGGGAAGTGACTTCAGACCGGGTCATCAAGGAGGGGCTCTCCCAGAGGTAAACTCCAAGGTAAGCAGATCAGGGAACTGCACTCTAGACAGAAGGAGCAGTGAGCGCAAAGGCCCTGGGTCAGGATCACGCCTGTGCTATTCTAGAAAGACAAGGGAGCAGTGTGGCTACTGAGGGGAGAGAACGGAGGGTAACGACGGCACGTGCGCAGGCAGAAGCAGATCGTGAACACATACTGAGGGACTAGCAAGAGCTTCCCTTCGTTTCTCTCCATGAATGGGCTTTGCACCAGGACCAAGGCTTCACCAGGCCTGGGGATGGTTATAGCAGAGCTGGGGTTAGGTGTAGACACTCCCTGACCTAGGGTGGGGGCCACATCCCAGTAAATCCAGTGTGCACTGAAAATGCCATAAATCAAGAATTCACTGAATACACACATCTTCCACAAGGTCACTGAAATGTGTATTATGGACAAATAAAGTATGGATGTCAAAAAAATTTTGTGCCAAAAGAAACTTCTATTTTAACTTCATTTTTGCCTGAACTGTTTATGAGCACCCCTGCTTCCCTAAACAAACATTACAGCTTAGCCAAGGCGCTCAAAACACCAGCATCAGCCTTGCACAGGGCAAAATTGTCTAACAATATTCCATTGTGGGTACTGAACACCTCATGTGATTTACTGAACACCAGAGCAGAGGTGAAAAGTAGAATGGTTATGTGGCTTTTGACTACTGAAAAGTTGAAAAATCCTAAGGCAAATCACAAGTCTGGGCCTACCTGTATCACCTCTTGTTGTCCTCATCCCCAGTAGAAGGCAAAGGAATATTCCAAAGACAAAGGGTCAAAGGGTAAAGCTTCTCACCATGCCAGGTGGGAGTGCACAGAGAGGAGGAGGAATTGCTAGAGAGCTGATGGTGTTCAAGCCTACTTGATCTGTCCCTGTCTGATGGAGGAGGGGCCGGGGCCACCAGTGGGGCCACAGGTCACAGTGGCAGGCTGTGCTGGAGAGATGGCCACACCCTCACAGTCAAGAACCTCACAGATGACGTCAGACATCGCTAAAAGCCAACCTAAATCCAAATGTCACGTGGTAACTCCATTGCTTCAGACTCTGTATTCAGGCTTAAGCACCTTGACGAAATCCACCAACAAACATTTTTTAAAGTTTTGTTGCCCAATTCTATTTGTAGCATTCACTTAGAGTGGCATGCTCCCTAAGTAGGAGGAAGAACGTTTCTCATGTGTCACACAGTTTGACAAGGAAAGGAGTATGGTTAATAACAGTTTTCAAACAACAAGGCAAGCCAAGCCTGTCCCAGACAAAGTAGGACCTACACCGGAAACAATCACCCCTTATTTAGAGAAGGACTGGAAACCTCCCTTCACTGAGGCTGGGAGCTGGGAGCAGATTTAACCAGGGGAATCGCATGATCTGATTAATACTTTCAAAAGAATGTAAATAAGTACAATAATGGAAAACAGTATGGAGTTTCCTTTAAAAAGGTAAAAATTGAATTACCATATAATCTGGCAATCCCACGTTGGTGTTTATATCCAAAGGAAATGACATCAGTTCATTACACTGTTATTCCCAACAGCCACAGAATGCAAACAGCTTGCTCGTCCTTCAGTGGATGAATGGATAAGGAAAACATGGTGTCTATATGTGACTGAATACTATTTGGCCACGAAAAAGCAAGCAATCCTGCCATATGCGACAAAAATGAGCCTAGAGGATGTTCCACCAAGTGAAATAAACCAGACGCCAAAAGACAAGTACAAAGGGGCTCAGGAGAAGACACACAAAGTCAAATTTAAAGAACAAAGTAGAGCAGAGTTTGCGAGGACTGAGGGTGCAAGGGGGGTGTGGATCACAGGGTGCAAACCTGCAGTAGAAAAATGAGTCAGCTCTGAGGAGCTAATGTACAACATGGTAACTAGAGCTAACCATCCTGTACTGCTGACTAGAAATTTGCTAAGAGATTAGACTCTAAGTATCCTCAGAGTGCGCGTGCACACACACACACGCACACACACACGTACGCACGCACGGGTATGCATGGGGATGTATGTGTTCGCTAATTTGCTTGTGGTCATCATTTCACAGGGTTTCTGTGCAGCCAATCAGCACACTGTATGCCTTGTATATATGCAATTTTCTCTCATACCGCAATAAAATGGGAAAAAGAACTCTGCCTGTGGTTTCTATGTGAGACTGGCCTGCCGGAGACACAGGAGATGCAGGATGCTTTTAAACGGCTTCTGTAGCTCTCTAAGGAAGAGACGGAGAGCAGTGGGAAACACGGGGAAGAAGAGATATAAAAAATGCACTGGCAGTGGGGTGGACAGGGCCTGCTCGGGCACTGGAGTTCAGGGTGAGGAAGGCTGGGCTCCAACTGTGTGAGCTACTGGGCACACAAGGCCAGAAGTGACAAGTTTCCTTATGTGTCGGGAAATGCGTCAGGTGTAAGTAAGTGACAGCAGCAACAGTCAAAAATGAACCTCTTTCCATTGCCTGTGCTGTGCCCAGTACTAGTCTAAGAGCCTTCCACGAGTGCATGCAGCCCTCGCGACAGAGCGAGGAGCGAGCTGCTGCGGCACAGGGACCCGGAGGAGCTGCAGCCACGCAGCCGGCGGCAGCAGAGCCTGGCTTGCCTGCTTACTGATGCAGCAGCTCCGACTGCGCTTTCTGCCTCCGGAGCCAGGCCACGCTGCCTGCTTGCTGCTTGGAGTCCATGAACGCCATCTGTATCCCCGGTCACAATCGCTGGCTCCACAAGGGTCTCCAGTGACAGTGCGTGTGCTGGGTCAATCTAGAACATTCACCTGAGACCAGAGTAGGAGCCCCCTCCTCCAAAGAAGTTCAGAAAGAATCAATGAAGTTAGAGGGTCACACACTCATCCTGAGTTGGAACAAGCAGCCATCAAGCCCATGTCTGTTACATTTTAGAAACTTGGAAGAGGAATCTTCCTCTGTCTCACGCTACTCATTGAAACTAATGGAAAATACACGGGACATCTTGTGTCATGGCTAAAAACACTGTTCTGCAGACATATTCCTAGGTTCAGGTTCAAGCTCACCACCTGTGTGTGAGTTGAGTGAGTTCAGTCGCTTCTTCATCTCACTACATCTCAGTCCCCTCGTTGGTAAAGTCATGGGTTACAACGCCAAGCCAGAGAAGGGCTTGCTTTTCACCGAATCCCATTCCCTTTCATTCTGGCCACAAAGCCAGGCTGTATTTCTTCGCTTGTCTTGCAATCTCGTGTGGCCAGATGGCTCTGGCTGTCAGGATAAGGGCAGCAGAGATGGATGCTGCCTCAGATGTGGCCCACACAAATCTTCTCAGTGACAGGCACACTCCCTCTTCCCTGTCTGCTGGATGAACACACAGGAACCAGAGGAAGACCCCCGGGCCTCTGGGACAGCAGAGCAGGGTCTTTGAATGACCACGTGCAAGGCCTCCTGCCAACACAATGAGCCCCTTTGGACTGTGCAGACCGGAAGTGGTGCTCATTGTGTCAGACCCACAGGAGCTGAGGGTTGATTGGAGCAGCTTTAATCAATTACCCCAAGGGGTGTCAATGCCGCCCTCACTGGGCCACCTTGCACTAAAATGTCTGGAGTATCTGTGCAAATATGCTCTCAGAACACAGAAGCCAAGTATCTCCCCTTTTCCAAAATCTTTACTACAACCACAGCATGATGAGAACCTCCCCCGAAATCTCGGTAATCCAGACAACACGGTCTACGTGCAAGGACAATTGGGTAAGGAGAGGATACAGGTGGAGCGCGATGGCTGGGGAGGAGTGAATGAGAACCAGAAAAGATCAAAGGATGTTGCCTGAGCCTATGGGTGCTGCTACAACAAAACACCCAGCACAGCTGGTAGACAAACAAGGGAGATGTATGTCTCACAGTTCTGGAAGCTGGCAGGTCCAAGACCAAGGCACCAGCAGGTTCACTGCCTGGTGGGCCACGTCTCTGCTTCCAAGGAGTGACTTTGGATGCCGAACCCTCCAAGGGGACATCCCCCAGGTGTTCTCCTGTGGAGGAGCAGAAGAAAGGCAAAATGGCCTAGCTAGCTACCCAGCCCTTTCACAAGCCTACTAATCCCATGTATGACAGCTCTGGCTCTAGGACTAAAAAACCCCCTAAGGGCCCCGCCTCTTCAGGCAGGTCAACATAGCAAGTTGGGGACACACACATGGCTGTGCTGAAGGCTTCTCTTGTCTCTCCCAGCATCCCAGTCTGCAAGCAGGATGGCTGCACCACCTTGCTGATGCTTACAGTCAACGGCTTTCTTACCACCCTGAGTCTTTGTTTCGGTAGAGTAAGGCTGGCCAGTAGTACCCTGTGCCACTGACAGAACAAGTAGGCAGGAGAGAAGACTGCAAAAGTTGGAAAATAAGTTGTGTTACATAGAATCAGAGACGCCTGTTTAGCAGTGGAAATAACTATTGAGAGATACTTAGTCTCTTGTTATTGCTTTAAAGTCTTGGAAAAAGTTCCAGAGATTGAAGAAAACAATCAGCTAGTGATCAGAGTTCCATTTAACAGGAATATTTTGAGCCAAAAGGAGCTTTACGCCACTTGATAACTCACTTGTATATTTTACTGATGTCTACAAACCCTGCCAAGTTTCCTCTCAGTTCACGCTGGCAGATCGATCTGCGGAAATCTGATTTTAATTTTTTCCAGTTCACCTTCAGGCTCTTAGGATGCTGTCCCCTGTCATCATCCCTCACCCTCTTGGATCTCTAACAGTGTCACAAATCTCATTCATGATCTCGCATTGCTATAGATGGACTGCGTGGGCCACACAGAGGAATTGCTCATGCGTGTCTAAAATGGCCTTGTAGATAAAGAAGTCTATTTGTTCAAAGATATTCGTGCGCTCAGAAATTTCTCCTCATTGGAAAGTTTCCAACATACCAAAACGTGTCTGAATTAGGAAACATCAGCAGAAAATAACCCTTATAAAAGCTCACAACTCCTCCTGTGGTGCCGGTACCCCGAGTTCTAGTCCCGGTTGGGGCGCCAGATTCTGTCCCGGTTGCTCCTCTTCCAGTCCAGCTCTCTGCTGTGGCCTGGGAAGGCAGTGGAGGATGGCCCAACTCCTTCAGACCTGCACCCACATGGGAGACCAGGAGGAAACACCTGGCTCCTGGCTTCAGATCGGCACAGCGTGCCAGCCGTAGCGGCCATTTGAGGGGTGAACCAATGGAAGGAAGACCTTTCTCTCTGTCTCTCTCTCACTGTCTAACTCTGCCTGTCAAAAAAAAAAAAAAAAAAAAAAAAAAACCAACAAAACAAAACAAAACTCAAAACTATCATGCCCACAGCAGCCCTGGCCACACAGTTCAGTCCCGGAGAGCTAAGCTAACACCCACTCAGAGCAGAGCAGGGCAGACAGGAAGTCCCGTGTATATGAAGGAAGATACAAGCTCTGGAACAGCACCTCACTGAAGCTGTCCCTCCTTCCCCGTTTTGTCACGCCCCAAGCCCCCGAAGCCACTCACCTTCTTCCCCAGAACTGCCTGGCACTCACGTCATCCCATCACCCATATGGCTCTCTTCAGGAAGCCAGCATTCCTTCCCAGAGTCCCTGGGGAAGGATATGCCCACCTACGGACCCCTGGACCCCACAGTCTTCTGTGGTCTCTGCAGTCAAAAATCCATCGGCTTTGCTTGTGGCCTTCTTGTCCTCCTTCTACCAATCCAGCACCGCAATAGGGCAAAGATCTTCCTGGGAGTGGTGGAGCCTCTCCCTGCACAGGGACAGGAGGAGCCCGAGCTGGCCCAGCCAGACCCCTCCTCCTCCCTACTTCCTTCCCATCAGTGTAGCACCATGCCAGTCAATCAGTGCTCTCGCCCGTGCACCTGTTGCCTGCAGCGGCTCCTTTCCAAAGGGCACTCCAATCCAGAAGCAATGCCTCATGGGAAATGGAGCCAACCATCGGCCTGTAGCAAATGACTCAAGAAAGCCCAGAGGGATAGCACCATCTCTCAGAGGCTTCACACGGCTGAGCTCAGGCCATGTAAAACGTCCCCTCCTGTCACCTAGGGAAAGAGGAATGGCTCGTTCTCCTACAGGGACTGAATTAAAAGACACGGCTGATCCGTCCCATTTAGCAATGCTCTCAAAACACACAACAACAGTTTCTGCAGCCCTGATTAAAAGGAGAAAATATCATCTGGTGTGCAGAAAAGATCTGTAACTAAAACAAAAGTACTCTCACCCTCGACACCATTTACTGTCAACAATCTGTCTTCTGCACGTGCCGGGGAAAACAACACTCCCAGGCACACACACACATGTTCTCCTCACAATAGATCCGCTCTCGGAGACAATTGCCCAAGCATAATTTTTCTTCACCTTTTAAACTAAACACTTTACGAGGCATAACATTGAACCTGCCTCCACCCATTCAGCAAGGCCACAGGCTACTTGTGTTGGTTTTCAAAAGAAGAAAGCAAAGAGATGATCCTTTGTTAGTCCTCGTTATAAGCGTCACACTGCTCGTTATTTTCACCAATACACTTCATGAATTCAAAGGGAACTGTGAGGGTCTACCCCACGCTGCAGTTTAGTGAAAGGGGTCACCTGGTTTTCCTTCTGGGAGGCCTGGACCCGTGCTCCAGACAAGGAACCTCGCTGTACCTCGATCTTCACCAAATGGAATGAGTTTCTTGCCAACCACACCATCACCGACGCAACGTAGCTTTCATATTCAGATTTTAAGTCTCCTTTCAGTGAGATCCAAATGGTGGGTCATCTTTGCTTAGAGACTTTTTTCTTATTTCTAAGGATGTAAGATATTTCTTTGAACAAAGGTAAGCCATTTTTATTTCACTTCTTAAGCTGGGGATACCTCCCAAACTAAGAAATCCTGATCTAAATTATGTCAGTGTGTTGACTCCTTAGGAAATTGTTACTTGAATTACTTCATTTTAAATCTTCCTTATACATCAATGAAGTATTTTTCTCATGAAATAAACCAGGAAATCAAAAAGAGGCTATGATTAAACCAGTTTAATGAATACTGCTATAATCATCTAATTTTCCAATGGCTTGAGACACTATTCCAAATCTCATTTATTCCTATTAATATAACCTATTCCTATATGAAGTGTGGAAGTTAGGTGACAGGAAACATAGAAAAATCCAATTTGCTGTTATATGTAATGCCAGTAATTCCTTGACTGGGGGGTTTGCTACTGCATAATGGTTAGCTGCATCTACCACTTAAATACCCCATTGTTATGCTCCTGGATTTGGTTTTGCTTCTCAGAAAGGAGGGCTTTCATTCACTTACTGTGTTGTTTAATGTCCCAGCACGGCAGAATTGTACCCACAGACACTTCTCTGAAGATAAATCGCAAACCATGTATGCTACTCTCATTGTAAGGAGATGCGTATAGGAATAAAATCAGAATACTCCTCCAAGCCCTGTCTTTGAAATTGAGCAAGGGTCGCATTAGAATAGGGGAGACAGCCTGGAGGTTTGGAAGCAATCCCAAGGACAAATGACACACGTGTGCAGTGATCAGGAAGTGGATCGGATGGGCAGCGCAGCTGCTCCGGTCTCACCTGGAAGAGAAAGGATTTGTTCCCGTGTGGGGCTCCAGGATATAAAGTGTGGTTACAACGAGGAAGACAACCAGCTACTTTCTCACACACAATCTCAATCTCTCCCAGTCTCCCTCCCTCTCTCCCTGTCCCTCTCTCCCCTCTCTCTCTCCCTCTCTCCTCTCCGGCTCTCCCTCTCTCCTGTCTTGCTCTCTCCCTCTCGCTCTCTCCCTCTCCTCTCTCCCTCTCTCCTCTCTCCCTCTCTCCTCTCTCTTCCCTCTCTCTCTCCTCTCTCTCTCTCTCTTCTCTCCCTCTCTCCCTTTCTCTCTCCCTCCCTCTCTCCCTCTCTCTCTCTCTCTCTTTCAGTAGACAGCAGGACATATTCATATAGAACATCGTTGCAGACACCTGTTTGACAACACTGAGATCAGAGGCTGACTCACATTGGCTGTATCATGAAGAAAGGAGGGAAGCAAACCTGGCCCTCTAGAAACTTGTCAAGGAGAGATCTGTTTTTGATTCCTTGGCTTTGGTTGCTTCTTTGCCAGTTCAGCACCCCTCTCGTCCCATTCTGTAAGGCATCAAATCTTTCTCCGTACAAGACCTGATAAAGTCACATGGAGTATCAAGCTTCAAACCGCAATGAACAGTCAACACAATCCAACACAATAACTAGGTTCATTGCTCCCCCTGAGTGTCAGGCTTCATTTTCTGGTACTATCTAAAGCCTTCTGGAACATTCAGCACTGTTTTCAGAGGCAAGCACACTTACATTTGAGAAATGCAAGAAAGCTTTGGAGTCAAAGGGATACATTCTTGGTTGCAATATAGTCAAAGTACGATGGTCATAAAACTAGATACTACAGACTTGTTTCCCTATCTGTAAAAGTTATATCCTTAGTCTCATGAATTAAATGATTAAATGCAATGGTGCAATGGTGCAATGGTGCATGTGTCGTGTTGTTTCTTTGTTGTTGCTATCATTTTCATCTTTATATTTCCTGCTGATTCAGGAACACTTTGAAAGAATCTGAGACTCATTTCTTCAAAACTATGGAAAGGAAAGAAAAGAAGGCAAGCTTGGGTAATTTTTCCTAACAGATAAAGTGGGAATATAACAATAATATTAACAGCAAAGATTATTTTTAAAAAGGCTTATTTGAAAAGCAGAGAGAGAGAGAAAGAGAAAGCGAGAGACATCTTCCTTCTGCAGGTTCACTCCAGAAATGTCTGCAAACAGAACTGGGCCAGGCCAAGGTCAGGAGCCGGGAACTCCGGCCAGGTCTCCCACGTGGGTGGCAGGGATCCAAGTCCTCACGCCATCATCTACTGCTTGCCCAGGCGCCTTAGCAAGGAGCTGGATCGGAAGCGGAGCACCTGGGACTCGAATCAGCACTCTGATAAGGGGATGCCAGCGTTGCAAGCAGAGGCTGAACCTCCCATACGACAAACACAAGCCCAGCACACATCACTTTTAAGCACTTGCTATGTACCAGACATTATACTGATCACTGACCCTCACCTTCCTTAATCCTCGCAGAATTTGGAGAGAGGAACAACACACTCGCCATTTTTATAGCTCAGTTAACGGAAGCTCGGAGAGACCCATTCATCCTCAGGGTCACAGAGCTTGTAATTGATGGGGTGGGGGCTGGGCCCAAACATTCTGACAGCATAGCCTACGGTGAAGTACAGTGTGCTAGTCAGAGTTTCATTACTACAGTGAAACATGGAAGGCAGCCAACTGAGTACAGAGGAGTGGTCTGCTTAGCTGGCAGGGCTGGAGGTTCAAGGCCACAATGGGGCGGCCCCATGGGTTTGGCCTCTGGTGAGAGTGGCAATGGCAGAGCACAAGCTGGGATAAGGCACCCACAGCAGGTCAGCAAAGAGAGAGGCTGGGCGCACCCCGGCTTTCCTAACCATTCCTCCCACCACTACCATCTTCTGGTGTCACGCGCTCAGTGGCCTAAGGAGCTCCCAAGCTTCTGCCCTCCTAGTACCAGTAACTCATGACTTGAGGGGTACAAGTCCTCCTTGAGTTTCAGGGAGCACCTCATGTTCAAACAGTGGGATGAATAATTTATTTTTCCTGGATCTAAGCCTCAGGTATGTATTACTCTCTGTTACTTTTTTTTTTTTTTAAGATTTATTGATTTGATTTGAAAGAAAGACTAACAGCAAAACAGGGAGAGACAGAGAAAAACATCTTTGATCTGCTGACTCATTCACCCAAATGCTTGCAGAAGCTGTAGATGGCACAAATGTTTGGGCCCCTGCACCTACATGGGAGACCTGGAAGAAGCTCCAGTCTCCTGGCTTCAGATCTGCCCAGTTCCAGCAGTTGTATCCATTTGGGTAGTGAACTAGCAGACAGAAGTCCGACTCACACTCTCTCTCTCTCTCTCTCTATCCCTCCCTCCCTCCCTGCCTCCCTGCCTCCCTGCCTCCCTGCCTCCCTGCCTCTCTCTCTCCCTTCCTCCTTCCCTCCATCTCTCTGTGTGTGTGTGTGTGTCTGCCTCTGCCTCTCTGCAACTCTGCCTTGCAAATAAATAAATAAATAAATAAAAATCTCTAAAGAAAAAAAAAAAACCAGATACTTTAACATGGGATGCAGGTGTCTGAACCACTAGGCTAAATGCTTGTTGCCACACATATTTAATCCTGTATCTAATTCTATGATTTGAAATCCATGAATTCAAAAAGATATTTCTAATTAATCCAGTATCATAGATTTTAGTTTTTTTCTTTTCTTTATTTACCTTTCTTCCCACTTTGGAAATAGGGAAACTGACCCCTGTTGGCTTTCACATGTTTACTTATTTTGTCAGTCCACCATATGTAACCCATCCCTCATGGCCACCTCCTCGCTTCCCACTTGTACAGTTCTCATCACTCCGAAAAGCTGACTTGGTACACACTCCTGCTCAGGCTGCTGGCCAGCAACATCACACTCAGCCATTCTAAGTTCCACTTGCCTTTACCATGAGGTCACATGTCAGAACTTAAATCTAAATCATCTACATCTTTTGGCTCCTAAATTCAGCGATTTGCCAATCAAGATCACCCCCTTCCCAGAAATAAGCCCTAAAATAATTAGAGAGAAGAGTGGGATTGAGGACTGAGTTTAATTTCCAATATATATATAAAAGAACAACCAGAGTAATCTGATTAAAATCTCGTCCTTAAGTTTTCTTTCCATGGTATAAATAACCAATGCAGCATTTTCCAAGAATCACGTAATACTCTGCCCGCTTCGTCAGTGCTGGCTCATCTTCCTAGTTCACAGATCTGAGCTCCCATGTCCATTTCTTAGCCTGGAGGCTCACGCAAGGAGGGAAAATGAATGAGTCAGATCTTGGGAAGACCATTCCACAGAAGCACAACTTCCCACAGCTGGCGCCACGCCTCTGTCACCCAAGCTGACTTTGCTTAGGAAGCCTGAGTTGTCATTGTAACCAGTCACTGGGACACCTACCGCCCATATCGGACTGCTTGGGTTCATCCGCAGCACCAGCTCCTGGCTCCAGGTTCCTGCTAATGCAGACCCTGGGAGGCAATGGTGATGGCTCAAGTAGGCGGGCTCCTGGCTCCCACCTGGGAGACCAGGATTGCGTACCCCTGTGAGGCTACTGCAGGCATTTAGGGGTAAACCAACATACGGCAACTCCCTCCTCTCTCCATCTTCTCTGCATCTCCTCTCCCCCTCCTCCTCTCCTCCTGCTGCTCCTCCTCCTTCTTCCCTCTTTTCCTCCCTCTCTCTCCACCCCACTCTTCTCCTCTCAAATGAAAACAAAGAGACAAGAAATGAACAGACTTTGCTTAGCAGAGAAAGGCAATTTCTACTCATTTCTTCACACCTACTCTATTCTCTAGCCTCTTTTTCCAACATGGCTTCCAAGACTTTGTTTTGTCACCTTTAGGAAACTCCGATCCCTGATGGCCAGGGAGACTCAAGACTGTAGAATGCGCTCTTCACCCTCCCTACCCCTAGATGCTATTTTGGGTTCACTTAAACACTGAGATGCTGTAAAGTCATGTAAAACAACTAATATGCATTGCCTCCAGGAACGGAGGTACAGAAATAGGAATTAAAGTTTCTTCTCTCAGGGACCCTGGTCACTCCAAATTACAAAATGATTAACTTTAAGACACAGGCGATCTGAATCACTGGCTCTCTTGTATTTTGACTTAATTTGTATCAGTGTGGAGGAGCTCCAGCTCTCAAGTCTGTCTCTGGAGGAAGGGCAAGGTGTGGGGTCTGCGAGGTGATGTATGAGACGGGAGAGGCAGAAAGCTGCTGGGGAGGTTTTAACAGGTTGGGAGCATCAGAATATAAGCTTATACGGGGCAATCAGTCACTTCCCTGAGATACATGCAGATACACGAACCTGCAGTCCCAGGCACGGAGAAGTGAGACGAGTGCTGATGTACAGACGTGGAAAGCGCAACGCAAATCTCTCATTGTTAACCCTGCAATCTAAATTTAAATGAAGGTGCTGGTTGAGCAAGTCTGAACCCTGCTATCTGCTATGCTTCACTTTGAATATCTAATATTAAGAAGCGGAGCTGTTATTGTAATGTTAATAGAGGAAGCTTTGAATGAGAGGAGGCACCCTGTATTAAATGCAATTTACAGCACCTTCTTACTGGAGGCTCACAACTTCCGCAGGAGATAAGAGCTGCTCCTGCCCTCTCCGAATGTGTTCAGCGGGGGATTCTGAAGCTTGGAGCAGTGCAGTGTCCAAGATCACAGCACAGGGGTGGTGGACCCAGAAGCAAACACTTATCTCTGGCCTCTGTGGTGATGTTTGTGGGGAGCAACTGGGAGCAACTCGGACTATACTGTTACTGGAATTAAGACTTATTCTATGCATCTGCTCTCCCACAATATGGCGCTGAGAAGGGAGGAAACAGCTTCTACACAGCTGCCTCCAGTTCAACCAATAAACAGCAGGACCTGCTCCTGATTGGAGGAGAGCAGCGTACTCGGCGTGTGGGTAGCAGAGTTGGGATTGGTGGAAGAGGACTATAAAGGAGGAGAGAGACAACATGCACCAGGAACATCTATCTGAAGGAACAGCTGAGCAGCCCCCGAGAGAGCCGGCCGGCAGTGTGCCGCTCCCCCGCGGAAGTGGGGAAAGTGGCAGGGGGAACCGCCCTTCCACGGAGGTGGAAGGGACGGTAGCCAACCCGGGAAGAACCAGCAGCAAACCCGGGGAGGGCCGAGCAGACGAAAGAACAGCACAGGGTCCTGTGTCGTTCCTCCATGAAGAGGGGGAGTGACAATGTTCTTCCCCGTTGCACCCCCGCCCTTCTCCTTGCACATCCCGCCATCTGATTCTGTTTGGTCGGCGCAACCTTCTCCTGTTTCCAAGCTCAAGGACTGGCGGTCTGTGTTCTCTAGGGAAGGAATGTGGCATTGGGAAGGAGGACTCTGCCCCTGAGATCTGACTTTGACATTTCCCAGACTACATAGCTCAAGCCCAACCCCCAGCCCCTCCAGTGAGCCAGGATGCAGGGTTCTGGGGAGGGAAGGGCCCAGCAGGTGTCTGTAGCTGGCAGTCCCGTCTCCCTCATGTGTCCCTGCCCCTAGAGAACATTCACATCAACCACACAGCCAGCCCAGCCGTGGGGGCACTGCTGACCACTCCTAGCTTGCCCCAGACAGGAAACCCAACATCAAAGGCAGCTTTGAAGTTCAAAAGAAGTTACAGAGACAGCCTAGGGGTCTGTGACCCTGAGATGGCACCATTTCCAGGAGAGTAATGCTTGATTTTGAATGGGAACAATCAAGGGAGGGGTCGCTGAGAAAACTGAGGGTCTTGGGCCACCTTGACTGATGCTCACACTTGATCACCCCACAAGATGATAAATGCCGGGAAGACAGAGTATGGAGCTTCTGGGCTTTTTATTCATTTGTTTTACTGTCTACCTAATGCCTAATGTCCTCAGAGAAGGTACTAAATAAATGGTAATCCACCCAGACTTTCAATTATACTCATATTTATTAATACTGATTGAACACTATTTTAACTGCTAGAGTTATGGAAATGGATATGCTGTCATGGAAAAAACAA
Source organism: Oryctolagus cuniculus (assembly GCF_051225735.1). NCBI lineage: Eukaryota > Metazoa > Chordata > Mammalia > Lagomorpha > Leporidae > Oryctolagus > Oryctolagus cuniculus. The sequence goes on from NC_142875.1 coordinate 123,293,478, forward strand.
ATCAGTGTGTGTTATAAGGAAAATAAACAGAGTAAGGAGAAAGAGAATGAAGAATAAGACAGAGATAGAGCCAAAGCCATAGCCATCAGCAACAGGAAGACAGAGAGAGAGAGAGAGAGAGAGATCAAGAAAGACCCTTGCATTAGGGGGCATTCTAGCTGAGTGGTTTCAAGAAGTTGAGGCAGATATGAAGTAATAAACTAATATATTGAATTAATGATTTCACTTTCCTAACCCCAGTGCCTCCAAGCCCCACTTGTCTGAGCGCCAAAAATCTCAAGCCTTTCCCCTGGGAATCGCCAGGGTTCCCAGGTGCACTGATTTCTATTCATGAGTTAGCCTTGGTTATTGGCCAGGATTCTGCTACATAAGTGTAACCACATTTCATCATTTGTGCTACTGCCTAGCAAACACACTTCCTCCTCTGTTGGTTATTTTCCTAAAACAAGAGTGAGGAGAGGTTTCACTGTCTTTCAAAAAGTCAACGGAATTTAAAGTTTATTGTAGTGCAAAATATGTTTTAAATTCCAAACATAGTTTTTTTATACCATGAATTTTTCATGAACACCATGAAGGTTCACTGATGTTCATTTAAAAATTTTGTAGCAAAGTAAATTTACCTTTTCAGTCTATTTTCCACGAACTTTTGAAGAACTCTTGTATTTCCATATGTTACACTGAAGGGAGATTCTACAGCATTGCTTATAATTGAAAAAAGATTTAGCTTTCCTTGTACAATTTGATGAAGTCTTTCAAGCTATCCCAGAGAAGTGCTAGAGATGTTTTAAGTCACACCTTTAATCTCATGGATAATTCAAATATTGGAATTACTGGCTGCCACATTTGCAGGGATTCATGCATGGGTTTATTTATTTTCACTTATTTGAAATGAAGAGAGCAGCAAGAGATAGCTCTCATCTATTGTCTATCCACTGGTTCTCTCCAAAAAGGCCCATCGTAGCTGCGGGTGGGTCAGGTTGAAGCCAGGAGCCAGGAACTCAGTCCGGGTCTCCCCTGTGGGTGACAGGGACCCAACTACTTGAGCCATCACCTGCTGCCTCCCAGAGTGCATGTTAGCAGGAAGCTAGAATTGGAAGCAGACCTGGGGCTCAAACCCAGGCACTCTCATATTGGATGTGGGCATCCCAAACACTGTCTCAGCTGCTGCACCAAATGCCTGCCCCTTTTGGGTTGAATTCTGGCACAATTTTGTTCTAAGGGTCAGAAATAAAGTGCATTACGGAATAAAACCAACAGTTTTCCAGTGGGCTCATCACAGGAGCTGTAGGCAAGAGGTCAAGTTGCTTCCCACACAGTGATCCATGGGTATGCTCCAGCTGCACTTGACTCGAGCTTCACATAGCATTGTCTCCATGCAAGAGCCATGCTAGGTGCTTTCCCATCCATGTCCCCATTTAGCCCTCACAGGAACATGCAAATCCACCAAGACATCTTAAAGACACAGATGCTTAACATGTTAACAGAAGAGAGTAGCTCTACTTTAGAATTTTGTTCACCCATTCTGTTATATTTCATATTTTCTGAAAATTGATAGTTTACATCATAAAAATTTTCATTTTTCCCCAGTGATTCTCATAATTTATGTTTCCTAAGAATTACCCTAGGGTCATCACTGTGGCACAGTAAGTTAAGCTGCTGTTTGCTACGCTGGTATCCTAATCAGAGTGCCACTTTGAGTTCTGGCTGCTCCAGTTCTCATCCAGTTCCCTGCTAATGCACCTGGGAACACAACAGGTAATGGCCCAAGTACTTGGGTCCTGATGTGGGAGATGCAGGTATGGTTCCTGGCTCCTGACTCCTGGCTTCAGCCTAGCCCAACCTGGGTATTACCAGCCATTTGGGGAGTGAACCAGTAATTGGAAAAGCAATCAACCTCTCTCTCTCTTTCTGTCTCTGTCTCTCTCTCTCTTCACCCCTCCTCTTTTTCTCTGTACTTCTGTCTCCCTCTATGCTCCACCACCTACTTTTCAAATAAATATATAAATAAACATTTCAGAAAAGAATTATTACATAAGGTGATATTTACAAAATTATTTATACTTTATATAGTGGATAATCGAAGATTTTCCAGGATAGTTTGGATTGTTATTAATTCTTGCTTTGCTGTATGTTAAATTTTATTGTCTTAAGTCAGATAGTAAAAGTTGAGAACAGACCCAATTACAGAGCTCTGGTCAGAAGAAGGGGAAACACCTTCTGTACTCACTCACAGAGAGCTGAAGCTACAGTAATTTTTAAATTAATCTTTAAATTTATTTCAGAGAGGGAGGGAGGAAGGAAGGAAAGGAGAGAGGAAGAGGGGCAAAAATAGAGAGAGAGAAAATTCCCAAATGTGGATCACTTCCCTAATTTCCCTAACAGCTGGGCCAGGTCCAAAGCTGAGAGCCAGAAACTCAATCTAAGTCTCCCACGTGGATGGGATGGGATTGATGACTTGAACCATGACCGCTGCCTCCCAGGGCCTGCATCAGTGAGAAAAAAAGCTGGAGTCGGGAGCTGGGGCCAGACACTGTGTCCGCACTCTGATGTGGGACGAGTGTATTTCAGGTGGCATCTTAACCACTACGCCAGTGCCTGCCCCAGGATACTCATTTTAAATGCGAAATGGAAATTTTGATACCCTGGATGTTGCTACTGTCCTGTCACCGAGACCCCTCATGCCACAGACTTTACAGTAAAATGTAATTCACAAGTCTGGTCTGATGGAGGCAAACAATAATAAATCTGGGATGTTGTGAAGAGACAATTGGCCCTTGACTGAATAATTCCCAACTCTCTTCTTTAATGTCTGACATCTCCATGTCATACTTTACCTAAGTGCAGTGTTCAACAGCTCTCCCCACCCCTCCCTGCTGGCAAGTTTTTAAGTGCCAGATGTAGACAGATTCAGGTAAAAGGTAATGTGTAACAGTCAGTGTATAATCAACTAGCACACAAGGTATCTGTGGTCATTTATTTAAATATGCAAGAAAGGCTTTGTTCATCTAGAAAGAATTTACTAGAAATTATTTCGTAGGTCTACAAGTTATCAACAATGCATCTCAGTGCTTTCTACCTTCAGCTGATAAGCAGATAGGATGGACATTGAAATGCAAGGAATTTCTCATTCCAGGAAATAGATAAAAGGAAATGATTTTCAGGCTTCTCCTCATTTGCAGAAAGGTGTAAGAGTGGACAAAAGGTACCTGGATAAGGTTTCGCTGCATTCGTATACAGAAGAATCCAGTTTTGGTGAGGAAAAATGCCACAAGGAAGGCTACAGCACAGCAGAGGGAACGCTGACATTTCCTAGTTACGCACGGCTCAGCCTCACCCACTTGACCTCCAGAGGCTCATACCTGGGAGAACACACGCCTACCGTGATAAGGCAGATGTAGTCAGAAAATACATTCTTAGGTGATCATAAATCCAGAAACACTGGGTCCAGAAATTCTTTTGGAATGCTCATAATTCTGACATCTTCTTCCCTTACAATGCGCCTATAGCACTTATCATGCCAACTTTTGAATTCTAATAAAAAATGCACACCTTGTCTAGGGAGTAAAGTTTCTCTGGCATGCCATCACGAGGATCTCAGCTGCAAGCTCTATGTAAACATGATTAATGTGCAAGCTTTTGAATATGCAGATGAAGCCAGTAAACCACGATGAGCAGGAAATAGGTTTTGACTTATTTTACTTTGGTCAGGTTGAAATGTATTACTGTCTCCTGCTCATCCTTTCTGTGGGATGCTGTGAGTTATCGGGCTTACCTGGGAAATCATACATTACACATGCTCCATTGAGCCAAGCTTCTCTCAGAAGCTCCAGTAGAGCACTGATGGTGGCACGCTGTTAAATATACTTTTAAGGAGGAAGGTTCATTAGCAGAAGTCTTTATGGGGTGTCTAGTGAGTGAATGTCTTTAAAAATAAAATACCTTGGTTTTTAAATCTCTCTCTACTATTTCTCAACTGTCTGACTTCATATAAACTACTCTGGACTTTAACTAAAAATTAAGTTCCTAGTATTACCTTCACATGGTGGTTAAGTTAACTGAACAGAGTGCCCCAAACATAGAAACCCTCAATAGCTGTTAGATTCTACTTCATTTTGAAGATCTACTTGTTGTAACATTTCCAAATGTTTTAATTCTGGCATCCATGTCCAGCCAAACATATGGAATATAAGGCATGGCTTTACCGTACCACCTAACACACCTTTGAAAATGGACAACTACATGAAACATGACACTTATTTTTGGGAAGAAATACAAGCGAGGCGAGCCCTCCAATGGCCACAGCCTACTGCTTGGAGAGCAATTCCTGACCGCAGTACAGGGAAGGGAACACCAGGCAGAGTGTGGCTCACCATCCCCCCCCACCACCACCACTAAGGCATAGCACAGAAGATGACACAGCTACACAGACAAAGAATTCTGGAGAGCCATGGGTCTTCCTTATAAATTTTCCAGGTACTGAGGAGCCTTATATGTGAGGAAAGGATCCAAGGATGGGAAAAGATTCAGTGGAAATCATTAGGGGAACAGTAAGCTCGCTAATGGACAGGATCAGTGTGTCATCCCAGCAGCCAAGATGCACGACTTCACCATTCATGGGGCATCAGTAGAATTCTAACAAGAGTTCTGTCTCGACAGTAGGGAAGACAACCCTAGACTAAACACTGCTCGGGTTCCTCTTAATCAGGTTTGAAGGCATAATCCCAAAGAGTCAACTATTCCCGAGTAACTTAACCATGTCCCAGAACAAGCTCAGGAATCAATCTAAGAATACAAAAGCACACACAGCACCCAGCAAGGCAGATTTCAGAATGTCAGACATCTAATAAAAACCCACAGGGCAAACAGTGGGGGAGGGAAACAAAGTGCATGATGGGAAGAAAAGGACGGACCCAGAAATGAAATGGGCAATCGACACAGTTTACAAGGGCTTTCAGGCAGTTATTTTATACAATTCTCCCCCATACATTCAGAAGGCTAGCAGAAAGACCGATAATTTTACTCAACAGGGATATGGAAGCTACCAAAAAAGACAAAATTGAACTTTTAGAGATGAAGCCTATAATGTTGAGATAAAAAATGCACAAGATGAAACTAAGGGCAGCCTAAACATTTCAGAAATATAGTGAACTTGAAGACAAAGCTAAAAAAAATTAGCCCCCACCTTAAAAAAAAAAAAACCCAGAGGGGGAAAAATAAATCAGTAAACTGTGGGACAATTACAAGCAACCAACATACATGCAATTGGAGTCCACAGTGGATTGGCAGAGAATCTTTGAAGAAATAAAGGCACTCGGTTTTCCAAATTTGATAAAATTTTAAACACAGAGAAGCAAAATCCAAAGAGAAAAAGTCTTAAAGGCCACTTGGACAAGGGGGCATTACATACAGAAGAACAGAGACCAAAATGACAGATTACTTCAATGGTGCCAACTAGAAAGCAGTGGAACAGAGTCATTGAAGTATTAGAAGAAAAAAGTGTCAACTTACAGTTTGTCACCCAGTAAAATTAACTTCTAGGAAAAAAAGGTGAAGCGAGCATGTTTTTGAACATATAAAAGTAATTGGTAACCAGCTAACACAGCTACAAAATATGCTAAAGGAAATCTTCCCAAAAGAATGAAATAATATCTGACAAAAACTTGGACCTAAAAAATGATAAAGAATAATAGCTACCTTGATAAGATGAGAGTATTTTATTACTTAAACCCTTACAAAGAATATTATACTACTGTAGTTTTAATGTTCTGTGCTTACTTCAAAATCTACTGTATATGGGTGAAAGGGTCATTTTTTCCCATTCAAATGCTCTCTATAGCCATTGTCTATATTGCCACTAAACAAGGGTCCTTTTGCTTTTTTTAAATATTTATTTTATTAATTTCAAAGACAGTTACAGAGAGGTAGAGATAGAAAGAGAGGTCCTCCAACCCCTGGTTCACTCCCCAAATGGCCGCAACAGCCAGAAATCCGCAGATCCGAAGCCAGGAGCTTCTTCTGGGTCTCCCATGTGAGTGCAGGGGCCCAAGGACTTGGATCATCCTCCACTGCTTTCCCAGGCCATAGCAGAGAGCTGGATAGGAAGAGGAGCAGCCAGGACTAGAACCAGTGCCCATATGGGATGCCGGCACTTCAGGCCAGGGTGTTAACCCGCTAAGCCACAGTGTCAGCTCCCTTTTTGTTTTTTACTTGTTAAACTTCTTGTTTGGTCAAGCATTAGTTTTTTTACTGTAATGTAAATATGTTATCTCAAAAACTATAAAAACAAAGTGAGAGGGAGGGGGAGGAAGGAAGGGAGAGACTATCATTATATTATGACTGTATCTATGAATTATACTGAACCTTTTAAAAACTGATTGAAATTTTTAAAAAATTAAAATCTAAAAATAAAAACATCCTTTCAAAAGTTAATCAACAGATGGAAGCAAAATATTAATAATGCTTTGTGCATTTTATAACCTATACAGAAGTCAAATGTATGAAAATACTAGCACAAAGACCAGGAGAGAAGAAATGGAAGTATATTTTGATGCAATAGTGCTCAAAGTTAGACTGTGCAAAAGTAACGGTGTATACTACAACCCTTAAAACAATAGCTAAACCAATAAAAGAAATTCATATAATACACCAACAAATGAGACAAAATAGTATTACAAAAAACAATCAAAAATATTACAGAGAAAGAGAAAAAATAAAGAACCCATTGACAAATAGCTAGAAGACAGATTAAAACAACCACATGTAACATAAAGGGTCTGAACACACCTGTCACAGAGCCTGGCAGGCTAGAGCCAGTGACGTGCTTGATTACAAGTCACAAATAAGTTAAAAGTAAATGATGCAAAAAGGCTTAACTTGCTGACGTGAAAGAAAATGACAAGGAGAGTGGTTAACGTTAATGTAAGGGCAAAGGGAGGCATTTCAGGGAGTCAGCTAACCAAGAGGACAGAACAATCCCAAAATACAGATAAACCCCCAATTCCAGTCCAACATTGTTTGTTAACTCCGATTTCTTTTGCAGGTTACTTAGGTAGGCAGTTGGTTCTGTTAACCGTGCAAAAGCAATTCAGGGAAGGAGTTGCATTTTCAACAAATGATGTTGGAAAAATGAGCACTCGCAAGGCAATCAAAACAAAAACAGCAGTCCATTCCCCACACAACACAGAACCAAATGCACACTCATAAGAGAAAAAGTGGTAAATAGACTTCATAAAAATCAAAAGAATGAAAAAGAAAAGTTGAAAACTGGGGGAACAGTATCTTCCTTCACATCACATCTCCAGCAAAGAAAGTGTACCTCAAATCTCTAAAGCAGCCCTACACACCTAGTAAAATAGCTCAAATTAACAAGCATGGGCATTCCAAATATTGACAAAAATGTAGAAGAACTGGACTTTTCTCACACCCTGTTTGTGGACTGCAAGATGGTTCAGTGACTTTGAAAGCAGCACACAGTGTCTTCAAAAGTTCAACACACACCTGCCACATAATTCAGCTACCCTTCATATATGTATTTACCCAAGACAGGGGAAGCCTGAGTTTGCAGAGACTTGCACACAAATGGACAGAGCACCTTGATGGTAACAGCCCATCAGACATCATCCAAATGTTCATTAACATGCTAATGGATAATCAAAGTAATAAATCCAAGAAATGAAATTTACCCAGCAATGAAAAAAGAATGAAATCTGCACATATTGGCAAGGGTGAATCTCAAAGTAATCTCCCTGGGTCAAAACAAGAGTATATATCACAAATTACCAAAGATTTTCTGACTTAAATGACCAACAGCTATTCCTTTCTTGCTTTCTTTTAATAATCTGAATGCATGTTCTTTCTTTAATTTTTATTTATTTCAAAGGCAGAGAGACCGAGATAACAAGACACAAAGATGAAGACAGAGATCTTCCATCTACTGGTTCGCTCTCCAAAAACCCACAAAACTTGGACTGGGCCATGTCAAATCCAGGAGCCTAGAACTCCATCCAGTTCTCCTACATGGGTGGCAGGGGCCCAGGCACTTGAGCCATCATGTGCTGCCTCCCAGGGTGCACAGTAACAGGAAGCTGAATCAGAAGCTGTGTCCAAGACCCAAAGTAGGCATTCCATGAGATACAGGCTTTCAAAGGAGCAACTTAACCACTGTGTCATATGGCCACCCCAACTTTTGCATCGTACAGTTCTGAAGCTGTGAAGTCCAAGTCAACGTGTCAGCAGATCTTGTGTCTGGGGAGGGTCCACTTTCTAGCTTGCAGAAGGTCCCAGGGCAGATACAGAACCGAGAGAGCAAGCTCTCCCGTCTCTTCTCATTGCCTTCCTAAAGACTCACCTCTCCTTGCCATCACGCTAGGGATTAAGATTTCAGCAAATGAATATTCAGTCCATAGAATACAGTTCAGTTTATAGGGAAATCTAGACAATGTAAACAAGTCTATAGTGACAGAGTGGAAGTCAAGACTTGCCTGAGAGGGGCCGGTGTTGTGGCGTAGTGGGTTAAGATGCTGCCTACAATGCTGGCATCCCAAATGGTTTTGGTTCAAGTCCTGGCTGCTCCACCTCTGATGCAGCTCCCTGCTAATGTGCCTATGAAAACAGTAGAAACTGGCTTAAGTCCTGGAGCCCCTGCACCCAAATGGGGGATCTGGCTGAAGCTTCAGGCCCCTGGCTTTGTCCTGGTCCAGCCCTGGCCATTATGGGAATGACCCAGAGGATGGAAGATTTCTCTGTCTGCCTCCCCTTCCCCACCTCTATCACCCCAACTCTGCCTTTCAAATAAATAAATCTTAAAAAAGAAAAGAGTTGCTTGAGAATGAGGTTGGGGAAGGCTGGAAGAGAGGGATTCCCAAAGGGACAGGAGGAAATCAGGGGACTGATGGACGTGTTCACTATCTGGATGGTGATGGTGCTTTCGCAGAAGCACAGTCACGTGTTATTAAATTCTACATTTGAAATATGTATGGCTTGCTGTTTGTTAATTTTACTTTAACAAATCTATAAAAAGTAGTAGAGTCTGATCTACTTGAAATCAGTCATTTCAAAATGGTGTCATGTAGCACTGTTCCAGGTTTGTTCTTTACATCTACTATTCCATGGACTTTCAGACATTTTACTCAGGAAGGGAACTGCATGGTTTAACAATTCACATAGTCTAGACTAAACAGTTCACTGATTTCTTTTCGACAAGACTTCTGGGAGACCTTATTTTATTTGTAAAGATTTATTTATTTATTTGAAAGTTAGAGAGAGAGGGAGGGGGAAAGGGAGAGAGGGAGAAAGAGGAGGAGAGAGGGAGGGAGGAGAGAGACAGAGACAGAGAGACAGAGAGAATATCTCCCATCCACTAATTGATTCCCCAGATGGCTGCAACAGCCAGGCTGAAGGCAGGAGCCAGGAACTTCTTTCAGTTCTCCCATGTGGGTAGCAGGTGCCCAAGCACTTAGTTCATCTTCTAATGCTTTTCCCAGGCCATTAGCAGGGAACTGGGTTGCAAATAGAGCTCCCAAGACATGAATTGGTGCACACATGGGATGCTGGTAATGCAGGTGGAGACTTTAGCTGCTATGCCACAATGTCAACCCCAAGAAAATTTAACATGCTACTGTGCATTGTAAATGTCTAATAGAGAAATATCATTTAATACTTCCCTAACTAATTTGGTCATAAAATTTTCTTCCATAATGATTCTGTAGAATTAACATTCCTTGGGCTTTTAATGTGGAAAACATTGGCATAAAGATTCTGTGATGATTTAGGAGTAAAAATACTTGCTGTAGTAAGAACTTCAGACTCTTTTCTCTTAAACTGTACACAGTTATGATTAGACAGTATGACCGTCATCTAAACTCAAGCATTCGAGCAGATTTTAAAAAGACTTAAAACTGCTCATGAAATTAATAGTGGATTTCTCTCTAATGAGTGTTGTAAATAGGCTCGCACTTTTTGTCATCAACAAATAATTTTAAGAAATTTGGGGCTTATAGAAAAATTGAGTTCGAAATTTGAAGTTCTCCCATCACCCTTCTTCCTTCTGCAGGCTCCTCTGTGAACACTCTGACATCAGTATGATACATTTGTTATCATCGGCGAGCTGATAAAGAGACACCATTAACTCACGTCTGCAGATGACGTTGGGATTCCATATTTCAGTTGTGCATTCTTAGGCTCCTGACAAATTTATAACAACCTGTATCCACCACCTCAGTGTCACAGAGCAGTTTCAGGGCCCTAGAATTCTCCTGCGCTCCATCTACTCATCACTTCCTCCCTCCCTCAGTCCCCACCCATCAGTGGTCTTGTCCACTGTCTCTATAGTTTTGCCTTTCCCAGAATGCCATGCAGTTCGAATCGTATCATATACAACCTTTTCAGACTGACTTCTTTCACTCAGACAAAAACATCTGAGTTCCTCCAAGTCTTGTGGTGCCTTTCCAGCTTGTTCATTTTCATTGCTGAGTAATATTCCCTTACATGGATATACCACAGCTTGTTTGTCCATTCACCTATTGAATGACATCGTGTGCGTTTTTAAGCTATCACAGTTATGAACCAGGCTGCTATAAACATTTGTGTGCAGATTCTTGTGTGGACGTAAGTTTTCAATTCATGGGTAAAAACCAAGGGGTGCAATTTTTAGATAAGGTGAGAGTATTTTGGTTTTGCCAGAAACTGCCAAAGTGTGCCACTTGACTTGTTTGTTCTGACCAGCAATGAATGAGAATTGCTGCTATTCCACATCCTCACTAGCACTTTGTGTGGTCAGTGTTCCGGATTTTACTCATTCCAGTAGGTGAAACTGGCAGTTCTCAGGATGCATGATGTTAAGCGTCTTTTTGAAAGCTTTTCAGTTATTTGTACATCTTCTTTTTGGGGGCCTATTCATACAGTTTGTCCATTTAAAAAAGTTCTCCACTCTTTAATCATTCTTTGCATATTTTGGACGCAAAGTCTTGATCAGTCTTGCATTTTGCAACATTTTCTATCAGTTTTAAATTGTCTTTCATTCTTTGAATGGCATCTTTTTGCAGAGTCCAAGTTTTTAACCTAAACGAAACCCATCTTTTGTTTGTTTGTTTGTTTGTGGACCATGCGTTCCTGTGTACGGTATCTCAAAATTCATTGCCGAATTTTCTCTTACGTTATCTTCAAGCAGTTTTACAGTTTTGCACTTCACATGGAGGTTTGAATGATTCATTTTGAGTGAATTTTCATGAATGGTACAGGATCTCTGTCTAGACTTACTTTATTCCATTTAGATCACCAGTTGTTCCAGCACTGTTTACTGGGAAGCCTATGTTTATCTCACTAACTATCCTGTGCTTCTTTATCAAAACTCAGCTGACTATGATAGTGTGGATATATTTTGGGGCTCTCTATTCTGTCCCATTGACGTTTCTGTCCTTTCACCAATACCACACTGTTTATATTACTGCAACTTGTTAGTAGGTCTTGAAGTCACTAAGCATCAATTCTCGTGCAATATTCTGTTAGCTGGCCTGTGTCTTTTGTCTTTGCATATAAACAAACGAAGCCCTTTCTCCACAGGTCCTCTTCCTGTTTGATTGCTTATCTGTGTACAATCTAATTCCTGATTCTTCCCAGAGCTCATAACCTAAACTAAGTAAATGAGAAATCCCAAGGTAAGATGGAGAAAACAGAAATCGAAACAATATGAAAGAATGTGGTAAAATCAGTAATATGTGTTTCATTTCCTATACAAAGCCTTGGCACTTTGTGCAATGCCCCATCAAGACACTTAGCTAATATTACTTAAACAGATAAATGAATGATTTGCAAATACTGCATCTTAGACATCTAGAATCTACTGAGATATTCATAGGTTTTTGAATTAGTCTTGTCTCTAGCTTATGGTGCGCTTGGGTGGACAATTCCTTTAAATATAAAACATGCTTCTATATATTTTTTTTTTGACAGGCAGAGTGGACAGTGAGAGAGAGAGACAGAGAGAAAGGTCTTCCTTTGCCGTTGGTTCACCCTCCAATGGCCGCCGCAGCCGGCATGCTGCAACCGGCGCACCGCGCTGATCCGATGGCAGGAGCCAGGTACTTCTCCTGGTCTCCCATGGGGTGCAGGGCCCAAGCACTTGGGCCATCCTCCACTGCACTCCCGGGCCACAGCAGAGAGCTGGCCTGGAAGAGGGGCAACCGGGACAGAATCCGGCGCCCCGACCGGGACTAGAACCCGGTGTGCCAGCGCCGCAAGGCGAAGGATTAGCCTAGTGAGCTGCGGTGCCCGCCTCTATATGTTCTTTTTAATAATACAAATAAGGGCATGCTAGTTTCAAGAGTCTTGGATTGTCTACTAACAAGCCCTTTCTGAGTTAGCCCGATGCCTGATATTTCTTGGTGCTATCATTCTCACTTGCAAAGTGGCAGGGTGGGAGGAAGCTCTTTTCATCTATGACTTTCTGTCATTCAGAATTCCTTCCCAAGGCCTTTCAGCTCACAGCAGGAGCCTGTCTGTGTCCAAGGAGCTTCCTCATTGGAGTGCAGTGCTCTCTCCTTCATATTACGTTCATATTGTGAACTGCAGAGAAAATAACATCCTGCGAAACAGATGTCTGCTCTAGGAAGGTTAGACGTCAGTAGTGCAGACCTTTGTTTTGTACACAAGCAAGGAACACTCAGAGAGGACATATGATTTTTTCTTATTAAAAGAACTGTTTCCTTCTCTTTATGGTTACTTAAATCAAGCACCTTATCTGATGTTTATAAATGGGCAGACACTGTATAGGAATTTACAGTTGACCCTTTTATGGTAAGAAAATTCTACTCCTGGGTTTTCATTGATCTTGATGTTGCATATTTTACTGAGAAATATTTTCAAGTAATGAAACACATCACATCCAACACTTGCATTGCACTAAGTTTATAATGTACTTTTTATAATCACCACCTCAGGTATTCTAATTATAGCAGAGCTGAGTGAAAAGCACATTTAGAGCATCTTTCTTCTTGCCAACCTCTGCTGAAACTGACCAAATATTAATCACGACCTTTTGGTACTGCTGATACACAGATGTTATAAAACTAACGATCCTTGACCTCAGGGAGCTACATCTCAGACACATTGAGAAGAGAATAATTCACGGTACACGGAAGGAAATATGTCTTCCAAATACCCAAAAAGATCTCAATGTGGGGGTGAGGCTTTGGAACCTTGAGTCGCGAAGGTGCTAATCAATCAAGATTTTGCTGGAAAAAGTTACACGCAATTTACTTATCAATTTCAGTGGCATTATTTGGAGACCATCTGCTCAATATTTTAACTGTGACATTGGAGCTAAGCTTTTTATTGAAGTATCACATTCATGGAAGCGAAGTGCAGACATAAATCACAGTGTGCATGTGGTTGAATAAACAGAATTAACAGCTCATGGACAGCTCACAAGAAATGCAGCTCATCAACATGACAACCACATCAAAACATAGATCACCTCCAGCACCCCAGAAGTTCTGTGCTCTCTTACCGTTATTACCACCTCCAAAGCAATCACTCCTCTGGATTTCCTTGTCTGATTTTCATTTTTATGTAAATAGAATCGTACCATAAGTCCTTTCACTCAATATTATGTTTCTGGGCTTCTCCTACATTGGCGTTCACTGTAGTTTATGTAGTCTCATTGCTGTATGGTTTTCAATTATACACATATATTTCAATCTACTTATCCATTCTAATATTAATAGGCATTTGGATAGTGTTCAGTTGCTGGCATTAGCAATGGTGCTTTCATGAACATTTTATACTTGCTCTGAGTGCACATATATATGCATTTGTATCCTTCTGTTTTTGGTTTACAGGAACTCAGCTCTAGTAGATTATGCAAAGCAGCTTTCAGAAATGGTGTGCCAATGTGCATCCCTGCCTGCAATGAGTCAGAGTAGCAGTTGGTCCACATCCTCACTGTCACCTGGGAGGACCTGAGTGCTTAATTACGTTATTTTAATTGTTTTTGTATGCCTGTCATCTAAAAAGCTAGTGAATTGGAAATAGTGAAGCTTCATAACATAGAAAAATGAAACAGAATAATTAGTCTACAATAAAGCCAGGTAGGCTACATCTGTCCTGACTCAAAAAAAAAATGCTGAGTTTGACACCAAACCCAAGAATCCACTCTAAGAATGCGGCTTCTATGCAAAAGCATGCAGTAGCAAGATAGATTGATTGATTGAGTGTGTGTGTGTGTGTGTGTGTGTGTGTGAGAGAGAGAGAGAGAGAGAGAGAGAGAGAACCAATCGGTCTTAGCCAAAGAGCTCTGAGAGCAGTGTGGAAGAGATAGGAGTTTGTTGACATGAGGAAAATTGGGATTTTTCATCGCGTGGGGAATAAAGCAATATCCCTACACTGAGTTGATGAAACCCAAGAAGAGTTCATCTTTGAGATGTTTAAAGTTAGACTGTCTATATAGTTCATCATGCGAAGATGAGGGGCAGTGTTAGCCTCCTGAGCTACTGAATGTTGACTGTGGGTAAGCCTTACTACTGTACTTCTTGCCTACTTAACACAGGTCCAAATAATATAATTTATGAGGAAATCAGTAATATCAAAGATACATTCAAGGCTCAAATTGTATTTTGGCTTATTGAAAAATTACAATAACTATGCATCATTTTTCTTTGTTTTAATTAAGAAATGAAGAAAACCTATATTTGAGGGGCCTGCATTATGGCATGGTGGGTAAAGCCATGGCCTGAGATGCCGGCACCCCATATGGGCACCGGTTTGTGTCCCAGTTGCTTCGCTTCCAATCCAGCTTCCTGCTAATGCACTTGGCATAGCAGCAGAGGATGGCCCAAGTGCTTGGGCTCTTGTACCCACTTGGGAGACCTGGAAGAAGCTCCTGGAGTGGGCCTGGCCCAGCCCCAGTCATTGCAGACATTTGGGGAGTGAACCAGCAGATTAAAGTGTTCCCTCCCTCCCTCCCTCTGTCCCTCTCTCTCTCTCTCTCTCTGTGTGTGTGTGTATAAGTGTGTATGTGTGTGTGTACCCCTCCCTCTTTCTCTGTAACTCTTTCAAATAAATAAACATATATATATAGTTGATGTAAGAAATATTTCTCCCACAAACAAAGTCGAAAACCCAGAAGTGCAACAGTCCAGAGTTGTCTGGCAGTGATGGTGGCGGGAGAACCCACCTCACTGGAAATCCCAACAAACCGGCCTCACCAGCCCTCTGCGTCTCTCCACTGTCAGCCAACCTCATCACCTTGTATTGAATTGCTACCAGCACCATCCATTCCCTCTCCTAGTCACTGCTGTTACACTGTTCTGGATTAATGGGATCGTTTCTTACTGACTTTATGAAAATTAATATCACTGCAAAGAAATAATTTACAATTTTAAGGATTGCTCAAATAAATCGCAGTATAGAAAGAAACATGTGTTGTCACTAGAATCTACAATACACAACGAAACACTTGGGCAGTACTGCTTTCCTGTAAATATGGATGAAGCACATAGGATTCCATATTAGTGCTCTCTGTACAAAATCTCTTGCTTTTTACACCTAGAATGTCATAGAAAGTATGCATCTTGAAATCGCTTTGTTTTTACATAATAGCATAGGAAAATTGAAATAGTACATATTTTTTTTTTTTGACAGGCAGAGTTAGACAGTGAAAGAGAGAGAGATAGAGAGAAAGGTCTTCCTTCCGTTGGTTCACCCCTCAAATGGCCACCACGGCTGGTGCTGCGCCGATCCGAAGCCAGGAGCCAGGTGCTTCCTCCTGGTCTCCCATGTGGGTGCAGGGCCCAAGCACTTGGGCCATCCTCCACTGCACTCCCGGGCCACAGCAGAAAGCTGGCCTGGAAGAGGGGCAACCGGGACAGAATCCGGTGCCCCAACCTGGACTAGAACCCGGGGTGCTGGCGCCGCAGGTGGAGGATTAGCCTAGTGAGCAGTGGCGCTGGCCATTATGTATTTATTATAAATAGCTTCCCAGCAATTGTTACAAATGACACCCCTCCTGTACCCAATCCTTGCATAATCCTCTCCACAGGGACCCTTGGCTTTGCCATTTCACTTGCTTAGCCCGTGGGACATGACACAGAAAAGACATGTGACACACACACAGACTGAAAAGTATTTGCCCTCTGGAGTTTGCCTGCATTGGTCAGGAGTCACGTGAGGAAACCTGGGACTTCCTGTTGGAAACAGGGCCTCGGCAAGACCCTAAGCAAGCCACCAGCAGGGCAGGGGTGGGCATTATGGCAAAGCAGGTCAAGCTGATGTCTGGATACACCATGCCCACATCAGAATGCCTGCATTGTGTCCTGGCTCCTGCACACTTCCAATCCAACTGCCTCCAGCTACAACTTTGAGTCAGCAGATTTGGGCCTGAATTTCTACTGCCCTTGTGGGAAAACCAGATGGGATTCACACATCCTAGCTTTGGCGTGTAGTAAACCTGGCCTTTGTGGGCATCTGAGGAGTGAACCAGCAGATGGAGGGTCTCTCTCTTTCTCCCTCCCTTCTCTCCCTCTCTCCCTCTCTCCCTCTCTCCCTCCCTCTCTCTCTCTCTCTCTCTGTTGCTCTGCTCTCTACTTATCTGCCTTTCAAATCAGTCAATCAATCATTTTAAAGTACTCTATGTGAGTAAAGCAATCTTAAAGGCGACTGCCTCTATCAAGGCACCAGATAATTAAACCTTAATTTGCAATCCCAGGCAACAGCAGTGTAGGAACCACCCAGCTGAGCTACTCCAAAATGCAGACTCAGAATTACAAACATATTAAATGGCTGCATTTTAAACTTGCACATTTTTGCTTCATTTCTTCAAAAACAGTGTTCATTCCAAATCAGCTGTGGGGCCTGAAATGGATCTCAGAACTGAACATGACTTTTAAAATAACTGCAGCAAAACAGAGAACACCCCCCCCCCCCACACACACACACAACTATGGTTCACACCTTCGAGACTCTTCCAACAGTCGCATTTCCTGGGCCCTTGTCTATCCTTCTCAGTCCACACACATTTCCATCCCAAAAGTCCACACCACCTTTCCCGTATCACGCGAGCCTCTGGTAGTTTACACATGACGTCAATCAGCGTCACTGGTACCTTGTTCAGGCTACGCAATAGGATCAGTAATTGCTAGGAGCACGCACAGCCAGGATCTTAACCTTCCTGAGACTTTAGGCAGGGGTTGGGGGGCGTTCTTTCCAGTGGATCCCTGTGCAGGGTTACCCACTCCTTCTTATTCCAAAGGACACAGGACGATCAGCCAGTGCCCTAATTTCCCTCACAGAACCGCCTGTCCTTGGGAACCAGATGTTCCATAGTCGTCTGTAAACCCAAGCAAAGGTAATAGACAGAGACACAGAGGTAGGAAGAGAACCTAAGCTTCAGTTGCTGCAAGACACAACAGAACCCTTAAACACAACGGCCCGGGGTCAGGCCGCCTGCCTGCCCTCCACGGCCATTTCTCTGGGAAATCAGGGCTATTTCGCTGGTAGTTTGAATTCTCCCCAGCTCCAGATGAGTAGCTGCACGTCATACAGGTCAGTACCAACTTCATTCAGGGCTGAGCGGGAGCTGGCTCCCACCGCGTGCCTCCCTTACGCAGTCTTCACATTCCATGGCCCCCTTGCCACCCTGGATTGGCCACCGCACCTGTGAAGCTTCCGGAAGCCGCTTCTGCACAGCGAGAACACACTGGTCTTCTAGCAGCTGGACGTCCAGGGCCCATCCAATTCCCTTCTCTGTCTCTAAGCGTTACCCGCCATGGACTATGTGCAGCGTGTATTTCTGAGCACTGGGTCAGTGTAAGACAGGTCTGCTATCTGATTGTATTAAATGCAGAAGAACGACCCCTTCCTGTTACCCTAGGCATCGCAGACAGACATCTGTAGCATCGGGTCCCAGCAGAGTCAGACCAAGGAGGAGAAAACGGCTTACAGAAGATGCCTCAGGCAGCCTATGCACATGGGAGACGAGGGTTGACGCAGGAAGACGGTGCGTTGCTTAGAGTGAGCACATGGAGGAAGGAAGGTTCTGTGGACCCCTCTCTCTCTCGTCTCTCTCTACCTCTGTCTCTCTATAGCTGCCTTTCAAATAAATAAATAAATCTTTAGGAAAAAAAAGACAATGATGAGAACCAATTTTATCAATGCTTCTCAGTGGATCAAGCCTTAATTTCAGGTTTCCTCATTTTTTAATATTTTTATTTAAGGCCAACAAATGTCACATAATTCATACATACAGATTTAGGAACATAGTGATACTTGATTTCTTTTAAAAATGCCCCTAGCATCATCAGCCTTCATTACAGGTGAGAGATCTAAGAATCAGGTCAGACAACTTGCCCAGGGCCACTTGAACCCAGGTCTGCCTGTGCCCTAAATCACCACTGTTGCCCAAGACAAAGTGCCTTTGGCAAAGACAAAGACAGGGAGCGGCAGAGAATGCTACCCATCCCAAGGACTGGTTGATCATCAACAAAAGGCAATGTACAGGGCTGGCACTGTTGCATCACTGGTAAAGCAGCCGTCTGCAATGTCAATATCTCACAGGGGCACTGTTTGAGTCCCAGCTGCTCCACTTCGAATCCAGCTCCCTGCTGATGGCCTGGGGGAAAGCCACAGAAGGTGGCCCAAGTGCTAGGGCCCCAGCAGGCACATGGGAGACCCGGATGAAGCTCCTGCCTCCTGTCTGTCCCAACAGTGGCCGTTGTGACCATCTGGGGAATGAATCAGTGGATGGAAGACTTTCTCTGTCTCTCCTCTCTCTCTAACTCTGACTTCCAAATAAATTAATAAATCTTTTTTCTCTAAAAAGGACAAAAACCAAGGAGGCAACGCTCAATTTATACCTCAACCCCACCACTGAAAAGTCCTCCGCAAATCTGACACCCCCTGGAGGCACCCTCCTGCCCGTGTGTCCATGATAACTGGTTTTTCCTTTCCGGTCCTCATCCTTTCAAGAAGTAACGACCGATACAGAATAGTGCTCCCGAAAAGATGTGCACTGCTAGGCTTCCTGGGTGGCAGTGTTGCTCCTGCGGGGACTTGAGGTACCACAGAAACACCAGTGCACGTCTACGGCTGAGTCTGAGGCTCAGCGGCGAGGACCTTCTACACGCCTGGGGCAGGAAATACACAAAAGACAAAATACAGAAAATCATGAATGCAGGGGAAGGAGGCCAATCTACCGCAACCCTCAAAGGTCAGTCCCACAGCGGGGGCGCAACCAAAATTGTACGGAAGCCTGAAGGAGGAGAAACACTGACGGAGCGTGGGTAGTCTCCCAGCTGCAGGCACCCGGCAAATGACTCCTCCCAGAAATGCGAATAAAGGCATCGAGGGGCTGGGGATCCAGCAGCTGAGATCTTTCGTCCCGGAAGCAAAGAGCGAGCCATGAAGCCCCAGCTGCTTCACCAAGCCACGCCATCTTACTGGCTCCTGACACTGGGTCTTGTTTCCAGCCAAAGACAGACATAAGGAGGTAGACTTAAACTGCACGAGGAATGATTAGAACCCAAAGTGAAAAAAAACATTCTTCTTTAAAACTAAGAATCTGAGCTTTCTTTTTTAAAAGATTTATTTATTTACTAATATCAAAATCAGAATTACAGAGAGAGAGAGAGAGAGAAACAGAGTCAGAGGCAGACAGACAGACAGAGACTGAGAGAATCTTCCATTTGCTGGTTCATTCCTCAGCTGGCTGCAACAACTGGGGCTGGGCTGGGGCTGGGCCAGGCCGAGGTCAGGAGCTTCTTCCTAGTCCCCACATGGCCGCACAGGCTCCTAGCACCGGGGCCATCCTCCACTGCCATCCCGGGCAATTAGCAGGGAGTTGGATAGGAGTGGAGCAGCCAGGACTGGAACTGGCGCCCATATGGGTTACTGGAGTTGCAGAAGGAGGCTTAACCTGCTGTGCCACAATGCCAGACCCTAAAAAATATCTTAGTAACTAGTAGAAATAGTCACCAGCTATTGAATGCTTGCTGTTTAACTAGGCACTGTTAACAGTGTTGGGCACTTGACCAGGATTATTTTAATACTCTTACGACGCTGCCTGGGTAAGTATTTTCCCCCTTTTCAGACAAGGACATGGAAGCTTGAAACAGTGAGAATCTTGTTTATGCTCAAGCCATTAGTTTAGCCAGACCTACCACCCAGTTTGTCTAAAAGTCACACTCCTTTTATCTCCCAACACTTATCAAGCTGTGGGCTTTGGAACACTCATCTTATGGAACAAACAGATATACTATGTTTGGAATAAATACATTTGAGAATTATGGGGTTAAAAAAAAACACTTTAGCCAAGTATCTTTAGTGTCAACATTGGAAAAATGAATGGGTAGTAAGATAGGCGTGATGAATCCCCAGGGGGGGATTTTAGATGCTAACATCTAGCACTTTCCAAACCTGCTTTACCACAGAACTCCTTCTTTTATGCTCTATCTGGAATCTCTAAGAATTCATACCGCATGGGTATATAGAATTGCTTCAAAGCCTCCTTCGGTAAGTAAAATAGAGTCTATATGATCACAGAGAAACAGGATGGCTCAAATCTACAGTGGCTACTTGGTCTCTCATATCCCCACCACCTCCACCAAATATGGTAACCACTCCTGGTTTATCTGAGCCACCCTGGGTGGCTACTGCACCAGAATGCAACTCCCCAGTGGTAGGGAACTCTCTGCATCCTACCACAGCCCCTTCCGCTCTGCAAGGGCTTGGCTGTGGCTCGCTCTCAAGAGTCGCGAGCTGGAAGCTTGGTCTCCATTGTGGTGCAAGGAGACATTGAGGACTGCTGGCAGCTCCGTGGGTCACTGGGGGACCCTGCGTCAGAAGGGATTAAGGTCATTCTCATGGGGCCCTGAGCTGGGTCTCCAGGGAGCTGTTCTAAGGGAAGCAAGCCTGGACCTCCCTCTCCCTCTTGCTTCCTGTCTGGAGGTGTCACCGTGTCTCTCACATGTGTTTCTGCTGGTGTCATCTGCCACCGTGTGCCAGTGAGAGAAGCCTCAGCACAGCTGAGCCGATGCAGGCACCATGCACTTGAACCTTCAAACCGTGTGCTAAGTGAACCACTTGCATAAAACGAGCTGCCTCGGGTATCCGTGACAGCAATGACACAGCCTCCATGTTGTCCCTGAAGTCCACTCTCACCTCCAAAGAACAGTGAAGCAAGTCCTCTCCACAAGTAGGCATGGCCCCGCACCTTGCACTTGTAGACTGTGGCCAACCCTCACTAACCGAAGGTACGCAGGAAACACGCATGGGTAAAAAATACTGGTTTAGAAATTCTGCATCCACATCTCAAGGGCACAGCAAAATGACACCAGTCCTGAATCACTGTGTCCCTGACTCCCTGATAGTGCTCACACTCCAAGATGCACACATACAATGCAGCTTCACAGTCCAGTCCCCAGCTGGCAGACTGCATTGGTCTGTATGCCCGCGCCACGCCGGGTTCTCTTCAGCTGCTGGGGGACCCGGACCGCCCCATCAGAAGCCAGTGTTGCCAGGCATGCTTTCTTGGGATTAGGGCGCTGCATGTTTCCAGATGAACAGGGTCTACCCAGCGCAAGCTTGCGCATCAGCAAAGGATGATGGCAGGCTCTCTCCTGCACCCCCACAATATTCTCTCTAGTCGGGAAGTGTTTCCCTGTGAGTATATGAGGGGGCTTTCTAAACATTCCGGGAAAAGGTGTATTACAACAAAACAGGTGTGGATTTCATAATTTGTTTGCACCAAGGCCAACGCATCTTCCAATTCCATGTTTGGAACTTTGAAAGTTTCCTTGCACTCTGATTTAAAAAAAAAATGCTAGGTATTTATTCTCCCCTGTTTGTCATAAGGTCACTGAAGAAAGAAAAACCCAAAGGAAACACACTGGGGCAATATAACTGAGAGAATTCACTATTCGAATGTCTGATTTCTGCAAGTCCCTAAACCCAACCCAATACAGAGGCCAGGGACTGACTTGTAGATTCCTCTGGTCCCCACAGCTCCTAACTGACACTGAGTGAACAGCTGATAGTATTTCAAGAGAAAAAAGTAGAAAAGTGATTATTGAAGACATAGACTCTCACCAATTTCAAATGAGACCTATTCTTGGATAAACTTTCAGAGTATTTTATTAAATCATGCAGGGCTACTAGTGGTCTTGGAAATAAAACGTTCCATTTAGGATTTTTAAGTAGGAATTTAATGAAAAGTGACTCTGTGCTTTAAATACAGAGCCTGCCAAAACTATGTAACTCTAATGCTCTCCTTTTCAGAATTAATGCATATTGATAAACCCATTTCATCACTGTTTAAAAATAGGCCCTGGGGTAGACACTGTGGCATAGTCACAGCTTAAGCCACCACTTAGGCTGCCCAAATCCCATGTGAGAGTGCCTGGGATCAAGTCCCACCTCCACTTCTGATGCAGCTTCCTGCTCATGTGCACATCTGGAAGCAGTGGATGATGAATCCAATACTTGGATCTCTGCCACCCACATGGGAGATCCAGATGGAGTTCCCGGATCCCAGTTGCTGTCTGACTCAGCTCCAGCTGTTTGAGTATTTAAGTTTACTAGCAGATGGAAGGTCTTTTTCCCTTCTCTCTTCCGCTTGCTATCGAATAAACTTATAAGAAATAAGCAGAAAGAAAAACAATACACACATGCACACAAGGTATAATCCCAAATATGCTTACATGAGGATGGGAAAGACATTTCAAATTAATATTAAACAATATTTCTGGGGTAGGTGTTTAGGTACCCCATGTCTGAGCGCCCAGGTTTATGTCCTGGCTCCTGTTTCTGACTCCAGGTTTCTGCTAATGCAGAGTCTTAGAGACAGCAGTTGAAGCTCAAGTATTTGGGTTTTTGCCACCCATGTAGGGGATTTGAATTGAGTACCACAGCTGGGCAGCTGTGGGCCTTTGAGGAGTGAACCAGGGATGAAAGCTGTGTGTGTGTTTCTCTCTCTCCCACTCTGTCTCTACAGCTCTCAAATACATATGTTTACCTCCATATTTTTCTATGTAAACATTTTACATATCCATTTCTGACTTAAGTATTGCTAGCATTTCTAAAGAAATCTGAACACAAGGAATTTCAGGCTGCCAGCTCAGCTGGATAGGGGTGGTGGTGGTGGTGGTGGGGTCTGCTCCTGAGGCCTCTGCCCTCTCCTCGCACAGGCAGGAACCCGACCCCCTGCGGGGGGCAGCAGCGTGCCTGAGTCGCACAGCAAGCTGCTGGGTGTTCAGAACCCGAGGCCCAGGGTTCTAGTTCCCATGCTCTGGGCCCCAGCTTGCTCCCCTCTGGTGCTGACCCTCCAGTCTTTCCAAACCAAACCAACTCCACCCCATGGAGTCAGAGAGCCCCGCCCAGTGGATCAAAGGACCAACCTCAGGAGATGCTAGATGTGGGGATTTCTTTTCTTTCTGGGCAGTGTTTTGTTTTTCTTGAAAACACATTGTTCCACATCATTCCTTCCTAGGGCTTTGGCTAGTAAGGTTTTTCCCGCCAGCAAAAAAAGATTCTCTTTCTGTCAACTGCTAAGGGAGATTGCATAGTTCTACCTTGAGCTTTGAAGCAAGATTTGCCTGATAACCACATGTGGATACTGAATAGGGTATTAACTTTCATAATGAATTAATCCTTCAGGAATGTCACTTACACGTAAAACCCAGCAGCCTTTTCTTCTATTATTTAGAAAACTCTACAGGCTGGCTAAATCCCTCATGGGATATAACCTTTGATGCTTTAGCATCATGAACTCTCTCTCAAGGAGTTGACTTAATAGTTAATCAAATCATATTCTCTGGAAATACAGAGCAGTGAAGATAGAGAGAGAAGCAGAAACTCCACACTTGGTCCAGGACCGGATTCCAGCCATCGCTCTGCCCTTACCAGTCTGCTTGGTGGTGACTGGAGCAGTGCAGTAACTTAGGGAGAGCAGTAAGATGTTGCACAGTGGGAACACTGGGCCTGACCTACCGTAGACAAGCTGGACTTACTTTATTTAAGGGTCTATTTGTTTGATTCATTTTTGCCACATAGTAGAGTGGCAAAGTCTTTCTTGGAAGTGTGTTTTCTCCAGAATAAAGACAACCTAAAATAATCTATGCAGCATCCACTCCTTACTGAAGAGAACATTTTGATTTTGAATTACAGCACCTATTGGCATGACAGAAGCTGTGTCTGTTTCTACAGAGTTGATTTCCAGTTCTCCAGGCATAAAGAAACAGGCAGAGGCAGAGGAAAGGGAGAGGCCATGCCAGAAGTCACACGGTCACACTGGGGCTGCACCCACAGCTCTGGGGTCAGGTTCTGTCTGTGACGGAGGGACAGGTGTGCTCTGTGTCACATCAAAAACAGGTTCAAGCCTGGCAGTGCAGCTTATCAGCCACAGAGGCCCTGGGAAAGTCTGCCCCAAGGGAGAAGAACACCATCAACTCTCCCCTTCCCCCTTTTCTGCTTCCTATTACAACTCCCTTCAGCAGGAGCAATGATTTCCTAGTGGTCGGGCATCTTCAGATTTATTGCTTTCTTTGCTGGCTATTGAATTAGGTTGGAAAGTGCATCATAAGTGGCCGGCGCCGCGGCTCACTAGGCTAATCCTCCGCCATGCGGCGCTGGCACACCGGGTTCCAGCCCCAGTCGGGGCGCCGGATTCTGTCCCGGTTGCCCCTCTTCCAGGCCAGCTCTCTGCTGTGGCCAGGGAGTGCAGTGGAGGATGGTCCAAGTGCTTGGGCCCTGCACCCCATGGGAGACCAGGAGAAGCACCTGGCTCCTGGCTTCGGATCAGCGCGGTGCGCCGGCTGTGGCGGCCATTGGAGGGTGAACCAACGGCAAAGGAAGACCTTTCTCTATGTCTCTCTCTCTCACTGTCCACTCTGCCTCTCAAAAAATTTTAAAAAAAAGTGTATCATAAGAACATCTTAGCAAAACTGAAAGGTCG
Source organism: Oryctolagus cuniculus (assembly GCF_051225735.1). Classification (NCBI taxonomy): domain Eukaryota; kingdom Metazoa; phylum Chordata; class Mammalia; order Lagomorpha; family Leporidae; genus Oryctolagus; species Oryctolagus cuniculus. Next base: position 123,318,415 of record NC_142875.1, read on the forward strand.
TTCGTCTCATCAAATTCTGTCCTTATGTAGCATGCTTTCTATCTAGATTTTCTCTAATATTATTATTTCTCTAATAATAATTAATAGTTACTTAATAGTCCAATGTTTGACCTCAACAACTTTCTCTGCATGAAGCACCCATTTTGGTGAAGTTCCAAAGTCCTCTGTACCCACTTAAAAATAACCCATTTAGTGGCTCAATAGGCTAATCCTCCACCTTGCGGCGCCGGCACACCGGGTTCTAGTCCCGGTTGGGGCGCCGGATTCTGTCCCGGTTGCCCCTCTTCCAGGCCAGCTCTCTGCTATGGCCAGGGAGTGCAGTGGAGGATGGCCCAGGTGCTTGGGCCCTGCACCCCATGGGAGACCAGGAAAAGCACCTGGCTCCTGGCTCCTGCCAGGATCAGCGCGGTGCGCCGGCTGCAGCGGCGGCCATTGGAGGGTGAACCAACGGCAAAAGGAAGACCTTTCTCTCTCTGTCTCTCTCTCTCACTGTCCACTCTGCCTGTCAAAAAAAAAAAAAATAACCCATTTAGCATAAGTACTTTGCTGGTCATTACAAAGTTTTTATTTCCATGTCAGCACTGCACTATGAAACATATAACATACATCTTAAGTAGCCAGAGCCTCCAAGGTCACTTCAAAAAACTTCTTCAACAGATATGCAGTAAAACAGAACACTTTTTTAATATTGTAGTATTTCCAGTCTTTCTCATATTACATCCTTCCAAAGAACAATGTCTATTTTGATTACTATCCATGGAAGACTACATTAAAACACCCAGTTCTTAACAACTGTCTAAATTTTAGTTGTGTAATAGATTATATGTATTCAGTTCTATTTTTAAGATTATTTAGCTATTTATTTGAAAGACAGAGAGGGAGAAGAAGAGATGGGGAGAGAGAAAGAGATCCCCTATCTGCTGGTTCACTCCCCAAGTGCCCACAGCATCCAGGGCTGGGCTGGGCCAAAGCTGGGAGCTAGGAACCCAGGCCAGGTCTCCCACGTGGGAGGCAAGGGACCAGCTACTTGAGCCATCAACGGGTGCTTCCCAGGCTGCACATTATCAGGTGGCTGGAAAGGAGAGCAGAGCCAGACTCAACTTCAGCCATTCTGCTGTGTGGCGTGGGCAGCCCAGGCCACGTCCTAACCACTGAACCGCAGGCTCACCTGCTGATGCGCATCTTGCCCTTGTTCTTCCAGCAGAACTTTAAGAAAATATTTGTTTTTTCATTTGACACAAAGAGTGACAGAGAAAGAGGGAGACACAGAGAGCTCCTCTATCCATTGGTTCACTTCCCCAGATATTGCAACAGCTGGGACTGGGCCAGGCTGGAGCCCAGAGTCAGGAGCCAGGAACCAGGAACTGTATCCAGGTTTCCCACACATTCGGGGGCCCAAGTACTTGGCCATCCTCTGCTGCTTTCCAGGATGGATTTGCAAGGAGCTGGATAAGAAGTGGAACAGCCAGGACTCAAACCGGTGCTCCAATATGGGATGCTCCCTAAAACATCTGGGGTCCTCCAACAAGGTGAGTGACCACTTAATCCAGTACACCCCAACTCTGGATCCTAGTGTCACTCTAGCATCTACCACTCACGTTAATGGTTAGCCTGGCATTTGGATTCATTCTGAGATACCACAGTCCTGCACAGGACTAGGACATAGGACTATGTCCTGCATCATATAGGACATACAATGGGTCACTGGGACAAACGGAGCCGATTCTCATTTGCAGGTGGAGGGCTTGCACAGGCTTTTAAGCAGAGTCCTCTCCTGGTCTCTGCTACTGCACTAGCTCCCTGTCATCACCCCTGGCCAGATGCAATGACCCCTTAAGTGACAGGTGTCACCGCGTGCAGTGTGGGGCGACACCTCCAGAGGAAAGGCAGCAAGGCACAGTGCAAAGTTCTTGAGCTTAAATTCTGCCCTGACCCTTCGTCTGCAAAATAACCTTGGGTGGGTTACTGACTCCCTGAGACAAAACGCATCGCAGAGTCACAGCTGGGGGTAATACAGTGGCCGTACAGAGTCGTGGTTGAAAGCACAGCTCCCTGAGTTCCGTTCCTACTCTGCATTTTCTTGTTGCTCACTCTTGGCCAAGTTCACGCGAATCCTTCTAAGTCTTGCTTTCTGCATCTGCGACGTGGGGATGGTAAGTACAGCTTCTCACAGGGTTTGGTAGGACTGTCATTTTTAAGTGAATGAAAACTGTGCTTCACAGTATGAAGAGATTTCTAAAAGTTGATGGAAAATAGAATGAAAAGATAAGCTTATTTTGTTGCAAAAAGGTTCTGAAATCCATGCAGAGATTCTCCTAACAACCGCTTTCCTTGAGGTATTTTTTTCCTCTTGTATGTGGTGCATACAATATTAGCTGTTCCTTTTCATACAATTCATCTCCATTCCTAGAATTTGTAGATGTGGAATACCTTAGGGCCCAGTGTCTCTCTCATGTTCCCCATGGCATTGCTGTCAGCTGTTGGTGTTTTTTTTTTTTTTTTTTTTTTTTTTGGACAGGTAGAGTTATAGACAGAGAGAGACAGACAGAGAGAAAGGTCTTCCTTCCATTGGTTCACCCACAAATGGCCACCATGGCCGGCAATGTGCTGATCCGAAGCCAGGAGCCAGGTGCTTCTTCCTGGTCTCTCATGTGGGTATAGGGCCCAAGCACTTGGGCCATCCTCCACTGCACTCCCGGGCCACAGCAGAGAGCTGGACAGGAAGAGGATCAACCGGGACTAGAACCTGGCACCCATATGGGATGCTGGCACAGCAGGCAGAGGATTAACCAAGTGAGCCATGGGCGCTGGCACCTATTGGTATTCTAATACCATGAGTCCAAAACATGAGAATGATAGTAGCTACAGAGCTGGTGGGAGGGGATTAAAACTTGTTTCAGAGAGTGAGTGAATGAGTAAGAGCGAATAGAGAAAAGTCCCATCTTCAGGTCCACTCCCCAAATGCCTGCAGTGTCTGGTGATGGGCCGAGTCAAAGTCAGAACCAGTAGCCAGGAGCTCAATCCAGGTCGCCCATCTAGGTGGTAACAACTCAACTGCTTGAGCCAACACGGCTGCCTCCAGGGTCCCTATCAGCAGGAAACCGACGCAGGATCCCGAGTCCAGAATGGAACCCAGCTACTGCAGTATGGAACATGGTATCTTCACCAGCGTCTTCACTGCCGGGCTGAACAGCCACCCCTAAGATTTACATTTATAAAACGGCCTGCGAAATATATTCTGTTTTCGCTTTTTTGGGTCTTATTTTTCTAAACCTCTAAAATTACTTCTCTGTTGGAAATACCTAATCCTTCAGCCATGTATTCTGAATATAAGGGGGCACTTCAGTTACCTTCTCTGCCTAAATATCCAAGTTTCTTTTTACTGAAACAGTTGGAGCTGATGTAAACACTTAGCAATCAACGTACTTTGAAAATGTTTTCTATTTTCTATTTACATAGTGTTTATCCTAAAGAGAAACGCTCTATGCCTTCAGCAATACTCCTAGAGCAATACATATTTATGAGGTAATATTTCTTAAAAATAATATTTACATAATTTTTCCTCAAGCAGTTGTGTAATGCGATAAAGTACACTCTTTGATGATTTTACACATGTATATTCCTTCCATCTTCTAATATCAGATCTGTTTATATCTTCACTCAGAATATTTTAGATGAATATTGAAATAATTATTGGCTTTTAAGAAATCACGTAATCAACAGCTGGGCCTGGCTATAAATGATACACATTTCATCAGTTTTAAAATACACTTATTCTTTATAGCAAATTTTATATGCATGCCTTTTAAAATTATTTTGATACATATCTTATATTTATAAATTACAGTGGCTTCATTCTGCTACCAAAAAAAGCTCACTATCAATTTCTTTTTTATGATTTATTTAATTAATTTATTTGAAAGGCAGAGTGACAGAGAGAGAGAAGGAGAAGCAGAGAGGAGACAATGGGAGAAAGAGAGGTCTTCCATCTACAGGTTCATTTCCCAAAAGGCCACAACAGCCTAGACTGGGCCAGGCCAAAGCCAGGACTCTTAGCCTACAGCATGATCCCGGACCTGGGTGTTAGGGGCCCAAGCATTTAACATCATCGTCTACTGCCCTCCCAGGCTCATTAGCAGGGTGCACATTAGCAGAAGGACAGCAGCTGAGACTCAGACCAGTGCTCTGATAAAGGAAGCTGCCATTGCAAGCAGTAGCTTACGCCGCTGCACCGCAATGCCGGCCCCTCACTGCCAATTTCTAAACTTAGGAAATGTACAAGACATTTCTATTTTCCGTAGTACATAATTTATATCACCTCCGTGGCTGTGTGCATATACACCAGGATATGGAGCTACATAATATTAAATATTAAATTAGCAGCAGAATAGGCTATTAATACACTGAGGGTACTTTCTTTCCCAAATCCATCCTCTAATCAAGGTCTTTTTTCTTGTTGCTTCTGCTACCACCACACCTGGTCATGGTTATCGCACCATCCATATTTACTCAACCACTGTAACAGAAGCCACAGAAATTCTGCGTTGCTGTGATGCACAGTCCTTCTCATAGCCTCTCCAACCTCCCCTAGTCTCCATTCTGATCTCAACACACACACACACACACACACACACACAACTACACCTCATCAAGCCCAGGCCTACAAGGAGCATTTTCTTGATAATATTTAAAAACACATCTGCTGGGGTGGGCATTCTGGCACAGCAATTAAGACAGCACCTGGGAGGGGCCCCATCCCTTACTGGAGTGCGAGGGTTCAAGTCCCAGTTCTACTCTCCATTCCAGCATCCTAGAAATGAGCAACCTGCAAAGCCGCAAGTGATGGCTCAAGTGGTTGGGTTCCTTCCACCCATTTGAAAGGCCTGGATTGAGTTTCTGGCTTCCAGCTTTGGCCTGTCCAGCCCAGCTACTGCGGGCATTTGGGAGTGAACCTTTAGATGGAAGATCTCTCTGTCTCTGCCTCACTGCCTTCGAAACAAATAAAAATAAATCATTAAAGTATATATGCTGCTTCCTATTATGTTTGTACATGGGTAAATTATGCACACATGATAAAATATGGTAACGTGCATATACCAGCACTTTCAGGTGTGTCCATACAAAATAGTGTAGTAATACAAAGTACTACTACACATAATTTTGTTTCCTTCTCTGCGGTCAAAGATGGAGCTTCTTCCAGATATTAATGTGGTACTAGACAAAGCAAGCTGCTCTCCTCCCAGCGGCCCCCAGCATAAGAGTGAAACGATGTTGTCCACAGTCATTCCTTTTTTGTGCACCGTATCATCCAGAAAGTAATTTGGAGCGGGGCAGGAGATGAACATGGGGAAATGACACATACTCTCAGGTATTTCTATGTGCAGCTGCAGCCCCAGTAGATGTTAGCTTTGAATATTTTCCTGCATGGCATTTAGGGCATATAAAAAAAAAAAAAAAAAGCCAGGGTCACTAAGTAGAGGCCATGAGAAAGATGGTCACATTTTAAACATGAGGGCAGAGTCCACTTTATCCCTAGTTCCAGGCCTCAGACCTAGCACCCAGTAGGAACTCAAAGAAAAAATAGATTAAAGGACTGAAGGAATAAATGAAAATGGGGATGTCTCAACCCGAATACAAATGCAAAGTGGAGAGGAAGAAACTTCCCCTCATCTTCAGGGATACCTTGCTACGGATTCCAAAGACAGAGAAGAGAATGCAGGGCCCTAGAACTTGACAGCTGGGACAAAAGGAACTTGACGACTTTCTCATTAGGGAATCAGAGCTACAATCTGGTCATAGAGCCCAAGAGGTGGGCTAAGATCAAAGGAGTTTGGGAGCAACGGCTACTGTAAACACGCGTTTACCCCTTCAAATGCATGCTTACAAACCAACGAAAGCTTTGTGTTCCCCACTCAACTTCGGTCAGTCCAGACAGAAAGCTCCAGACTCAACACAGAATGTGTGAAAAACAGGCCTCTTGATGACAGCCTAGTATTGTTGGCAGGCTACTAACCATGGACACTTACTTGCATTAAAGTCTGCTTAGAATAAATGCCATCCTGAAGTCTCGTAAACCCATCTTCCAGCTTTAGTGTAGACACTATATGTAGTGTAGACACCACTGCAAGCCACTGCCACTATTAAAAGTTGTTTCATCTGCAATCACCCTTCTTCATGGTCCTTTAGGGACTGAGGGTGGCTACATAGGACCACCAGGTTACAGGAAGGTTAGGATACAACAGACCAGCTCCTCTTCAGAGAGTAGACATCCACTTGACCTTCCTGACCTGCCTGAGCCCGCATTGGTTGGTTTAGGCAGGTGCACTTGCATGCATTCTGTGCAGTCGAAGCTTGCTAATGAAAACGTGGCAAGATTGGGTGCCACCATGTTTCATGCATTTTAATGTCCTAATATTTGTTAACTTGGAATGAAATATAGAATATATCCAGTTTTAGCACCCCAGCAAGCTGAATGCCTTGGCCATCTGTTCGTTTCTAGCTTTTATATGCCTTAGTCATTTCGCTTCTGCTTTTAATTGTAACTGCCACGCTGATGCTGATGGCACAAACCCTGAGAGCCCTTTTAGTGTCACTTTCAGTCTCCTTCTGAACCTTGGCTCATGCAAAATGATGGTTTAATCTCAAATGCTTTTAAATTTATGTTTGAACTCACTGGGTTGTTCCAAATACATAACTTTTCTTGAATAATACAATTCCATTTTGAGAATCTTATGGCTTTTTTTTTTCCACTTTCACATTGGCTGAGCATGACCATAAGCTGGTACTCCAGCCTGCATAGTTTTCCTTCCACGTGTGTCTTTCCAATCCATCACAGTTGGGGCTTTCAATCCCGCTGTCCTGTTGCATATTATAATTTTGCGTTCACAGGGACGCCTACTCTGTTTAATTAAATAATTGGTTGACACACTCAGATTTCTGTGTAGCCCAGCACAGTGTTTCAGTCAAAATAATTACGTGCAGTGCTTCAGGACTTGAGGAGGGGACATTTTTAAGGAGGGAGAATTCGTCTTTGAGCTTCCTTCCAAAGGTCTTCAGCTGGGCGCCCTCCCTTCCTGCCTCCTTCCCGCCCAGTACAGGAAGTGACCACCACTCTAGTTCTTCCCACCCATCCCTGTTTTTAAATCTTTTCCCTCACTTTTCATAAATCTAATTATTCTAAGTCTATTGTCTCTACACAAAGGGGCTTCAAAAACTCCATGAATAAGTGGAAGGAAAAGATACATCTGGAGGGAAAACATCGAAATCTATGCAGGGTTTTTCCATAACGTGCATTTTTCATGAATTTTTGAAGATTAAAAGTAGTAGGTTAGCAAAATCTCAATTTCAGTATTTCCTCTAAAATATTAATAAATAAATCTGACATTCTTAAGCATTTCAGTTTGCTCAACTCTGGGAGGAAAAATATTTAGTGTGTGCTAACTAACTGTGCTCAAAAGACCATGGTATGTGCCAGCAAAGGAGGAGGATTAAGACTTTAGTCTCTGACGTCTCAAAGTGTGGAATTTGATAAAGAAAACAGACACAGGGTGGACACTGGTACACTTGTTAAGATGCCGCAACCATCAGAGTGCCTGGGTTCCGGGCCTGACTCTGATTCCAGTTTCCTGCTAATGTACCCTCTGGGAGGTAGCAGATGGCTCAAGTAGCTGGTTCCCTACCACCCATGTGGGAGACCTGAATGTGTTCCCAGCTGCTGGCTTCAGCCTGGCTCAGCCACAGCTCTTGCAAGCATTTGGGGAATGAACCAGTGGATGAGAGATCACTGATCCATAATATTCATTCATTCATCCATTCTCTCCTCTTCCTTCTTCCCTCTCTTTTTTGTCTGTCTTTTAAATGATTTTTAAAAATACAAGAATAAAGCAGAGATACCAAGAATTTACATATCATATGATGCACTCCATGACAACATGTGTGTGACCTTTGCAAGCACAGGTAATGCTCCATGACAACATGTGTGTGACCTCTGCAAGCACAGGTAATGCTCCATGACAACATGTGTGTGACCTCTGCAAGCACAGGTAATGCTCCATGACAACACGTGTGTGACCTTTGCAAGCACAGGTAACAGGCAGCCACTCTCAGCCACCTTCCCTTCCTGTGTGTGTTCTGCTTTCTTTCAGCGGTACCTGTTTTGATTTAATCAGTATTTTGAAGAAGAGTAACCGTTAATATGTTATCCCTCTTAATATTTTTTTTGTTTGTTCTACTTAATACTTTCGGTTGAATACTGTAATCAATACACAATTATTCTTAAGTGCTGAAACTTAACTGAAAAGTGATCCCTGTTAAATATAAGAGTGGGAATAAGAGAGGGAAGAGATGTGCAATTCGGGACATGCTCAAACTGACTTACCTCAAACGGTAGAGTTAGAAACATACCAGGAAATTACAACTCAATCCCATCAAGGTGGCATGTACCAATGCCATCTCACTAGTCCCAGTGATCAATTTCTTTTCACAATTGATCATAATGATAAGACTAAGAATCAAAGGGATCACATAAACAAGAATAGTGTCTGCAAATACTAGCTGATAGGATAAAAAAGGGAGAGAACGATCCAACATGGGAAGTGAGATACACAGCAGACCCATAGAATGGCAGATGTCCTAAACAGCACTCTGGCCTCAGAATCAGCCCTTAAGGCACGTGGATCTGGCTGAAAAGCCCATGAGAGTATTTCAGGCATGGAAAGCCAGGACACTCTGGGGAAAAAAAAAAAAAAAAACCCTACATGAAAGATCTCCGCGAGTGAGATCCCAGTGGAAAGAATGGGTCATCAAAGAAGGAGGTACCTTTCTCTGAAGGGAAGAGAGAACTTCCACTTTGACCATGGCCTTGTCTAAATATGATCAGAGTCGGTGAACTCAGGAGGCTTCCATAGCCTTGGCAACTGATGACAAGACCCTAGGGTGATTACTGATGCCATAAACAGGAGTGTCAATTGGTAAAGTCAACAACAGGAGTCACTGTGCACTTACTCCTCATGTAGGATCTCTGTCCTTAGTGTGCTGTACATTGTGATTTAATGCTATAACTAGTACTCAAACAGTATTTTTCACTTTATGTTTCTGTGTGGGTACAAACTGTTGAAATCTTTACTTAATATATGCTAAACTGATCTTCTGTATATAAAGAGAATCGAAAATGAATCTTGATGTGAATGGAAGGGGGGAGGGAGAGGGAAAGGGGAGGGTTGCGGGTGGGAGGGACATTATGGGGGGGAAGCCATTGTAATCCATAAGCTGTATTTTGGAAATTTATATTCATTAAATAAAAGTTAAAAAAAAAAAGAAAATACCGCATGCCAGAGGTTGGTCCACATAAACTTCATAAGTTAATTCATCTAATTCTCATTAATGGCCCCAAAAGTTGGTATTTCCTTATTACATAGGTGATGAAACCAAGGCTCAGGAAGATTAAACTATTGGCTCTAAGATACAACTTGAATCCATTCAGCGGCAATTTTCAAAAGAACTTTCTGTACGATCAAACTGTTCTATGTCGATGACACACAACATAGCAGCCATGAGCCATGCGTGACCACTGATGCGAAACGCGTCTATCTGAAACTATGATCTGAAGCTTTCATTTCAATGCCATAGCTCCCGACCTACATGACCTCTGGCTGCCTGACTCTTTTCCTCCCCAGGATAAGAGAGAAGGCAAAGTCCTCTGGTGTGATCTCCATTAGAGGTATTCACAGTCGAAGAGGCTGCTCTAGAAAGTACTTCAAGGCCTTCAGGAATCAAAGCTCCCAGGGTGGAGGAGTTCACATGGACTTGAAATTTAGAGGGTGGTCCCCACTGCCAGTCACTTCTCAAGGCTCTTCCGTTTACAAGCAGGGGGTAAAAGTGAACTTCAGCCTCAGTCCCCTCAACACTCTGAAAGGACGGCAAAACCCTCCAACTAGACCCCAGGAGTGGAATGTCAACACACGGCTCACTGTGTTAAATTCCCATGTATTCATTGGAAAGGCAAACAGAAACACAGAGCTCCCATCTGCTAGTTCACTGCCCAAACGCCCACAATAGCTGGGGCTGAGCGAGGTTCGATACTGGGAACCCAGAACTCAGTTCAAGTCTCTCATATGGGCAGCAGGCAATCAGTGACTCGAGCCATGAGCACTCCTACCCAGGGTCTGTGTTAGCTGGAGGCTGGGGCTGGGAGCCAGAGCTGGGCCCGGAACCCAGGCACTCCAATATGGGAGTCAGGCGTCTTAACCGGGATCTTAAGAGCTAGGCCAAACGCCTGCTGCTGTATTTTGTCTTAAGCACCATGCATTCCCAGACCACCAGGACGGTTAAACCATTTGTGGCCTCTTTTCTGTTTCTTCTTCCCTTCAAATGCAATCTCTTCAGGGTAGGTCCATTCCTTAGTTATCCTTACCCTTTCCTAAGAATCTTCAGTGTCTCTTCTAACTTCTTCAAACAGTACATGCTCAGTAAGTATCTACTAGGTAACATTTAGAGAAAATTGTGTGCCAGGCACTACATAAAATCATACTATGGATAATCTCATTTACTCCTCACAGATAAGTGTATCTGGTGCATTGCACACTGTCCAGATCTCCAGAAAATGAGCTTCCCACTCTCCTGGATCCCAGCAGTGCTGTTGGGTGTTACTCTCCTGGAGTTGTGTTCAGCTGTCACTCAAGGTCATGTTTCCATCCCTGATTGCCTGACCCAAGGTCCAGCCCACCTGTTTCAAGGTGGGCAAGTCTGAAAGACCCTCTTGGTTCCTGGACTCCACATGGGATCAACAGAAACCTTTGTAGGGACTGCACTGTGGTTCAATTCCTCCTCCTGACCTATCACCCCCTTCTCTCTCACACACACATATAGATACTAGGGTATCACAAGGAGCCTCCCATATGCAAACCCCCATCTCAGTCTATTTCCCCAAGAACTGATCTAACACATTAGGCAATACGACTATCATTATTCCCCCAACAGAGGCAAGGAAAGAGAGGTTTAGGGAAAGTAACACACATGATCCAACCTGAACAAGCAGTGCCAGAGGGACGCACAACCCAGCCTGTGCTCCTAGCTCACCATGACCTGTTGCCTCTGATTCAAGAGCAAATATACGCATGAAAAACGAACCAACTGCCCCTGGGTTTCCAGCGTCTCCCCCTCTAGGTTATCAGTGCTTTGGGTCCTCTCCTCCACAGGAGACGGCTGGGTCTGTCCATGTACTCAGGAGCATACAATGGATCTAGGACTCCCAGATGCCTTGGGATCCTCCAACACCTTTTGTACCTTCCTTGGTGATCACTAGGACTCCATACAGACTAGATCTCTGGAACACCCTTTCAACATTTGAGGGTATTAAGCTACGGACAAGAAGACTGCAGTGAGAACTTTGGAGGGAAAAAATAACTGGGGATGGCGATCAGCTGTTTTGTGGTTACCGGGACTGAATGAGGAAATGAACGTGAAGGCACTTACGTGATGTCTAGGACAAACACGAGAAGCAACTCCATGAGCAGGAGGACAGACTGGAAGTGATTCATAAGCATGGTCGCTACTTGGAAATCTCGTCCCAGGAAGACAAACAATCATCATCCCTGAAGCCAATGAAATATTAGGGAGGTGATGTCAAACACCAAGAATGCCCAGTGAGTTCTGGAAACTGAGTGCATCGAAACTCCCCGGGCTCCTTCTAGATGGAGAGCAACTGTGTCCAGAGCACCTGGGACAGGGTCTGGGTGGATGTCCTGAGCAGTGTCAGAGGCAAGGGGCGGGTCCTCTCACCATGGCCTTGCCTTCAAGAATTGGCCTCTGACTTCTTAAACTAATTCTGTTTGAAAAAAAATTAGCGTGAGATAACACACCTGTCTTTTCCATGTCTTTATCTTTTAATGTATCTTGACACTCTGCTGGTGTTTATGGGTAGGGAGAAACATTTCATTTCACCTAAGAAATATTTGTTTTATTAATCTAGTAATAGAAGACAATAAAGGATACGACTTTGAAAAACATTTAATGATTAACAGCAAATTTTTCTGAGGTTGTGTGAATGTATCGGAGAAAGTATACTTACATTTTAATAAAACTATTTTCACCTCAGCATTTTAATCTGAGATATGGTCTACTACAATTAAGTAGGAATTTGGACAAAACACAACCCTGAGAGGCATGGAAGATGGTAAAAGGCCTTCATGGTTATATCTTTTTATTTTTTCAAAAGATCATTTATTTGAAAGGCAGAATTACAAGAAGAAGGAAAGAGAGACAGACAGACAGACAGGAGATATGTTCCACCTGCTAGTTCACTCCACAAATGGTCCTAACGGTCAGTTTGGTCTAGGCCAAAGCCAGGAGCCTAGAACTCCATTTGGGTCTCCCACTTGGGTGGCAGGGGCCCAAGCCTGTGGGCCATCTTCTGCTACTGGCCTAGGTGCACTGGCAGGAAGCCGGATTTGAAGCAGAGCAGCCAGGACTTGACTCAGCACTCAGATGGCAGCTTAACCCACTGCACCACAATGCTGGTTCCGGTTTTGGCCTAAGAGGGAAGATTTAGCTGCTGGAGACTTCAGGTAGAGCAACACTTTCACTCTAAAAATCTGTGCCCATTTTGAGTTTACACCAATTCCTTTAATATCACGTCTCAATTGATCTTCCTTCGCTGAGAACATTTCAGAATATCAAAACAATTGTTTTTATGTTGCAGCCCACAAAGTCATTCGATAAGTATTTGTTATTTCCTAATGCTAAGCCCTTTACAAATAGGCAAGGAAATCTTCACCCCTTAGAAGGCCTAAAAAAACAAACATAAATCCTGAGAAAATTACTTAATCTCTTTTGATCTCTGAGTTCATACCTCATCTCCAATGTAAGACCAGATCACGGGTCTCTAATGCTCACAGGGCCAAGAAAATAACACAAACGAACTCAAAGCTGAGATACTTATTTTGTATATTAGTGAAAAAGAAACATTCTTTACTTCCACATATATATTATATTATATTATATATTGCATACACACATATATATGAAGCCCTCTCAGATTATGGTTGGCTTTCTCATTTCTAAAAGAGCCAGAAATATTTTTCATCCTTAACTCCACTACAAGATAACAACAATACAAAAACACAATGAGCAGTGCTGGTAGTCGGTTGACTACAATATTGCCCGCCCATGAGGGACGGCCAAGATGGCGCTGTCCCCAGGAGTCTCAGCCCCATGCACAAGGCATATTCATGATGTATGCTGCCTCCCACACAGGAACACAGGCTGCCTGGTAGTATAAAACTTCAAGAGAATCCCAGCACACAGATTTGTTATTTGAAATATATCCACTTATAATGGCAAAAAATTCAAGCAGCAACAGGAATTCAAACTGGGGCCAGCTTCAGTCTGGGAGCTGTCACTCTGAGACGTCAGGACCAACTGATCTCAATGGGTTCTTTCTCCTAAAACCGTTCTATGAGTTTTAGGAGATCCTGACATGTGGATCACAGTGGCATGAAGCCAATTAAAATCCCAGAACTGCCAAGGAGAGAACCTCAACACTGCGTGATCCTGGAAGAAGGACCCAACCTCGCAGAAGCCATTCGTCGCACTTCCTAAACGGTGGAGACAAGAGATTTGGAGGAGGGTCACTGACTGGACATCAGGGAGTGGATATGCTGAGTGCTGCTGCTAACTCTCCTGAGACACACGGAGTAACAGAACTTTGATATTTGATATTCTCAATACGGACTGAGAGTTGGACAGGTTTTCTGCAATGCAGCAGTCACTCTGGTGCCATTCCAATCACACTGTCACATCCTCAGCACCCGCAGACCCCAAAGAGAGAAAGGACAAAGCAGCACTTTGAGAGCACTCCTGGCCATGTGCATTACTGCGCCCGCACGGCTCCCGTTGTGAGGCACACCTCCTCTGCGGCCGGTTTAAGGTATCTTAAAGTGATCAGATCGAAGGTCAGAGAACACGGATTAACATCTTAACAGGCCATTTTCTAGTCGTGAGATCTTGAATGAGTTATTTAAAACCTCTGTGCTCATCTTTTCACTCCCAACACAGAGATTGCTGGGAGAGATGTGCCAAATGCTACATTGAAAGACTGACACGGGGTAAGAGGTACACACAGTAAATGTTATCTGAGTGGGAAAATATGATGAACCAACTGTTTTTTTAAGATTTTGTGAGAGGCAGAGAGAAACACAGCCAGCCTGACAGAGAGCCAGCCCCCTTCTTCTGTGCAAAATATCCACCAAGCCAGGGGCCTGGGAACTTAATCCAGCTCTACCCTGTGGGTGGCAGAAACCCAACTACTTGAGCCATCACACTGCCTTCAGGGTCCTTACTGGTAGGAAGAGGGAATGCAAGTGGAGCAGAGACCCAAACTAGGTGTCGGACGTGGGATGCAGACACCCCAACCAGCCTCCCAATAGTCAGACCAAACATCCTCCTTGGCTATTTGCCATTTTTTTTACAAGATCCAAGAAAATCTAGGACGACTTTTCCAAGGAGAATATCCTAACATACCAGGTGGCTGCACCCGTGGTGGGTGCTGGAGTCAGCGTTGGAGCTTGGGACACAGCACATAACCCAAAGCTGGTCTTCTCAGAAATCAGGCCATCAAAATCCAAACTGCCCAATGGAGTGTCGGACAGATGCACGTACAACCTCATAACAGAGACTAAGCGTATCCAAACACGTGTTTCAGATTTCAGAAACGACATCTCCTACTATTCGTGCAGTTTCCTGTATCTCAGACATGAGTTAAGAAACGGCCCACTTCATCACGTTATCGGGACAGAAGTGAGGCAGCAGGGCCGGGCACCCACAGCGCCCGAATGCAGGTTGTGCTAGAATGCAACTCAGTCTGTGAAAACGTCAGAGACCGTGTCACAACCACTCTGAGCTCATGAGGCCTCCTCCGTGGAGCCACCGTGGCTGGCCCATTTCTAGTGTTCCCAGTAGGAGCTAAACTAAGACACAAGACCATCTTTTCAACTGGTGGATCCTGACTTGGTTTGGCTGGAGGAGGGGGACCCTTCCAAAAATACGACTTCAGATATTCTGAGAACAATGATGTTTGTTTTTGTTTTTGTTTTTTTGACAGGCAGAGTGGACAGTGAGAGAGAGAGAGACAGAGAGAAAGGTCTTCCTTTGCCGTTGGTTCACCCTCCAATGGCTGCTGCGGCCGGCGCACCGCGCTGATCCAATGGCAGGAGCCAGGTGCTTCACCTGGTCTCCCATGGGGTGCAGGGCCCAAGCACTTGGGCCACCCTCCACTGCACTCCCGGGCCTGGAAGAGGGGCAACTGGGACAGAATCCGGCACCCCGACCGGGACTAGAACCAGGTGTGCCGGCGCCGCAAGGCAGAGGATTAGCCTAGTGAGCCGCGGCGCCGGCCCTGAGCACAATGTTTCATGGAGGACTTGAGTTTTTTAATTGGGGTAGATGCCCTGCCAGGATACACATTCAGTTCATCTAAGACTTGCATCTAATCTTCACCTGTGGTTCAATGTCGCCAGCCCAAAAAACAGAGTGCAGATGGCCCGAGCGCCTAATGGACAGCTGTGCTGTTTCTGGCAGGTCTAACAGTATGAATACAGGCCTTGGCAGCTGAAATGGTAGCCGGCAAACTCCGTGCTGAAGTTCTTGGAGAATTCATCAATTTGTGTTCAGGGACTTTTCAAACGGAAAATGAAGTTATTCATGTTTGCACAGGCAGTTCCAAATTCCAAACTGTGTCAAGGGTAAAATCTTTCTGTGTCGCGAGGCCAAGGCAGAGTTACGTAACCCAGAAGAGCACAGCTTAATGCTACCCAAGGAACAAATTATAGGGCTTTGCGATTTTTGCCATTATAATTCCAGAACTTTACACAATAGGAAGCAGTACTTTCTCATCCCTTAGGGTAACTGATTTTGGGTTTCATCATTAGCCTGCAGGGCCCAGAGAATTAGCAATCCAAATAGTTAGCGTAGACAGTGTTGTGTTTTATGTGTTGCTGCATTTGGGGAACTGTCTGCTGAGTTTTGCCGATGGCACGTTTTATGGGTTTTTGGTTTTTTGTTTTGTTTTCTGTATTGCCACAGGTCATTATGATCTGGGCACTTTTCTCTAACGTTTCCTAAATAATTGGGACTTCAGAGTCTGTGAACTTTGTCCCCCAGGTTTGCAGGATTCATCCCTGAGACATTTTTCAAACCCGTGTATTTCTGACCAGCTGTTTTCTCCTTGTGGACTGAAGCGATGGCTTAAGCTATGGGGAGAATCCTAATAAAACCCAGCCAAGCGCGAGTGCATTCTATCACCGAGAAGTGAGAATATGCAGCAGAATTTCTATTTGTAGTAAGAATTTTTATATCTGAGTTGACACAATAGTGCCCCTTATCCACCAGGCATCCATTCCCAGACCCCCAGCAGGTGCCGGAAATCGCAGAGAGCACTAAGTTCTATATACACTGCTTTCCCTCTACATACACAATTCTAATCAGGTTTCACCTTGAGCCATCGCCTGTGACACAGGCATCGCTTACGGGTGCTGGTTCAAGTCCCAACAATTCCACTGCCGATCCAGCTCCCTAATAATACCCCTGGGAAAGCAGCACAAGACGGCGAAAGTGCTTGGGCCCCTGCCACACACGTGGGAAAACCAGATGAAACTCTTGGCTCCTGGCTTCGGTCTGGTCCAACCCTGGCTGCTGTGGCCATCTGGGTAGTGAACCAGTAGATGGAAGATCTCTTTTTTGTCTCTGTCGCTCTGTAACTCTGCCTTTCAAATAAATAAATAAATCTTTTTTAAAAAAGTTCAATCTAGGGGCTGGTGCTGTGGCAAAGTGAATTAACATCCTGGCCAGAAGCGCTGGCATCCCATATGGGTGCCACTTCGAGACCTGGCTGCTCCACTTCTGATCCAGCTCTCTGCTATGGCCTGAGGAAGCAGTAGAAGATGGCCCAAGTCCTTGGGCCCCTGCACCCTCACGAGAGACACAGAAGAAGCTCCTGGCTCCTAGGTTCAGATCAGCGCAGTTCCAGCCATTGCGGCCACTGGGGAGTGAACCAGCGGATGGAAGACCCCCCTCTCTCTCTCTCTCCCTCTCTCCCTCTCTCCCTCTTTCTCTGTCTGCCTCTCCTCTCTCTGTGTAACTCTTTCAAATAAATAAATTTTTAAAAAATAAAAAGTTCAATCTATAAAATAGTCATGGTAAAAGTTGGAAAAGAGTAGCTAATGATAGGTAGAGCAATTTTAACAATATAAATTATTTAAAACTTATGAACGATTTATTTCTGGAATTTTTCATGTAAGATTCTCAGAACACAGCTGTCTGAGGAAAACCAAAAGCCCAGAAAGCAAAACCACCGATGAGAGGTGGCTGCTCCTCCAGGGCCATCCATCAAATCATCGCACCCCGTCTCCAGCTGCACACGTCACCTGCAGGCTCGGTTACAAGCAAGGGGACTACAGGACATGAGCGAGAGTTCTTCCTAAACAGTCAGCAGGGCCCTGCAGCCACACAGAAGACCTGAAGAAGCTTCTGGTTTCTGGCTTCGGATAAGCCCAGCGCTGGCCACAGCAGCCATTTGGAGAGTGAACCAGTGGATGCCACATCTCTTTCTCTCTTTCTCTCTCTTTCTCTCTCTTTCTCTCTCTCTCTCTTTCTCTCTCTCTCTTTCTGTTTCTCCCTTTCTCTGTCTTTAACTCTGCCTCTCAAATAAATGAATAAATCTTTAAAAAAAAAAAAAGTCAGTTGGTTAAAGCTGCGAGAGCACAGTACCCAATACCAAGTTTTGTGTTGGTTTGGAACTGTTTTTTTTTTTTTTTAAGATTTATTTTTAATTATTTGAAAGACAGAGTTACAGAGAGAGGTAGAGACAGAGACAGAGAGAGAAAAAGGCCTTCTATTGGCTGGTTCACTCCCCAAACGGCCGCAATGGCTGGAGCTGAGCCAATCTGAAGCCAGGAGCTTCCTCCGGGTCTCCCACATGGGTGCAGGGGCCCAAGGCCTTGGGCCATCTTCCACTGCTTTGCCAGGCCATAGCAGAGAGCTGGATTGGAAGTGGAGCAGCCGGGACTAGCACCGGTGCCCATATGGGATGCCGGAGCTGTAGGCTGGGGCTTTAACTCGCTGTGTCACAGTGCCGGCTCCCAGAACCGAAGGTGTTGAGGAGCCGAGGGGAGATGAAAAAATGATAAACAGGAAGGAGATAGCTGCCACCATGAAGGAAATACCCCAGTCCAGGGGCTTTTAACTCCACTGCTCATGGTTTTTACCCCAAACATCATGCTGTTTTTCTTTCCTGAATGTTTCTATTTGGGGAACTGAGAGATTGATTTCAAAGCAGAGATAAATAATTCAGAGTATTTCCAAGCAATGGGACTTGGTGAGGAAGGAGGGTGAGTACACACACACACACACACACACACACAATTCCTCTTTAAGAGGAACTGATAAGACAGCTATGCTAGCAGGCTCCTACGCCAAGATTTTGAGAAAGCTAATGTTTCCTACAGACACTGAAACACACCCTAAATAATCCCAGTTAAAGTATAAAATGTTCAAAGAATTTAAGAAGAAAACAACACAGAATTGGAAACTTACAGTCTCCCCAGAAGATTCTTTTATCCGTAACAGAAACAAAGAGTCTAAACTGTGTAATCAAATATGTTGTTGCAAGGGTGGGACAAATTTGTTTTGTAAAAAGCATGCAAAACCCCAAATTCCAGCTGGTGTTTCTGTTGTGACTTGGATGGCTTTATGGTGGACAGAATGCTCTCCTCGGAGCCTGAAGGTGGAGGACAGTGAGGCTGTTGCTTACCCCTACAGAAGAGCCCAGCACCGTTCCACCAGTCCTGACACAACATTTCATATGATAGATTACAAGACGTAAATCTTGTTTACTCTTCCAATTAAACAAACTGAAGGCATTTGGCCTAATAGGTGAGACACTTCTTGGTATGCTGCCAGGCCCTTAATGGAATACCTGGACTCAACACTAGTTCCACACCTGAGTACAGCCTCCTGCTCTTGCACACCCTGGGAGACAGCAGATGATGGCTCAAGCGCTTGGCTGGGACCTGTGTGCACCCACATGGGAGACGGAGATTGAGTTCTTGGCTCCTGGCTTCTGCCTACCCCAGAAAGATATGGCAGAGATACTTAATCTCACAGTCTGATGACTCGGAATAAAGAAATGTAGTCAGTCTCTGTGTTTGAAGGTTTAGTAAAGGGGCCATCGCTGTGGTGCAATGGGTTAATGCCCTGGCCTGAAGCACCGGCATCCCATATGGGCACCGGTTCGAGACCCGGCTGCTCCACTTCCTGTCCAGCTCTTTGCTATGGCCTGGGAATCCAGTGGAGGATGGCCCAAGTCCTTGGGCCCCTGATCAGCCCAGTTCCGACCATCACAGCCAAGTGGGGAGTGAACCAGCAGATGGAAGGCCTCTCTCTCTCTCTCTCTCTCTCTCTGCTCTCTCTGCTTCTCCTCTCTCTGTGTAACTGACTTTCAAGTAAAATAAATAAATCTTAAAAAAAAGTTTAGTAAAGTATAAATCAGCTTGTATCTGAGCTGCTGCAGTTTCAGAGGCCTATTTTTTTTATTTGCACCCAGGTTTTGTATTTCACTCACTGTTAAAATTTTTCACCCCATCTGTTAAGAGTCTATCAATTCATTCTTACTTAGAGTAACAGTGATTTGTCTGACACATTTATTAAGCATGTGGGTGATAACCAGGCATTAAAATACAAAGGAGCTACACAGAAAGAAGACTTTCTCTTGCCAAATTTTCACTGATATAGCATAGAAGACACTCAATTAAGCAAGGGATGGCCTAAGAGTACTTACTACGAGCTAATCAGAGAAGGACTTGTCAGAGAGCACATGTCTGAACCATCTACGCTCAGGCAGGACAGGGAAAAGCTTGTAGGAGGCATCTCCCATAAACGTTCTCCCTCCAGAGCATTTATCAGCTCCGAAAACTGTTCAGTTGTTTGTTTCCATGTTTGTCTTAGTCAATTTTGTTTTGCTTTAACAAAGCACCAGAGAAGGAAATGACTTTCTTTAGATCTTTCTTTAGTTATAGCTTTGGAAATCCAACAGCTCAGCTCTGGTGAGGGCCCACGGAGGGTGGCATCACACGGCAGGAACTTGTGAACGACAGTTGCAGGCGAGGCCAAAACACCCACAGTAACCTTGCTTTCTAGCAACCCACCCTCATGATCTAAGACCCAATTCACACTGGCGCTGCGGCTCACTAGGCTAATCCTCCGCCTTGCAGCGCCGGCACACCGGGTTCTAGTCCCGGTCGGGGCGCCGGATTCTGTCCCGGTTGCCCCTCTTCCAGGCCAGCTCTCTGCTGTGGCCAGGGAGTGTGGTGGAGGATGGCCCAAGTGCTTGGGCCCTGCACCCCATGGGAGACCAGGAGAAGCACCTGGCTCCTGCCATCAGATCAGCGTGTGCGCCGGCTGTGGCGGCCATTGGAGGGTGAACCAACAGCAAAAGGAAGACCTTTCTCTCTATCTCTCTCACTGTCCACTCTGTCAAAAAAAAAAAAAAAAAGACCCAATTCCAATTCATTGCTGAGAGATGACTTCTAGTCTTATAAGACCTAACTCTGTCTCTGACACACTACATCATTCATGAGGGTGGAACCCCCACAACCCCATTTTCTCCTAAAGATCTCAGCACCTCCCAACAGTGGGAATCAAATTGCAACACAAGTCTTCATGCAGACAAACCATTATTGAACCATAGTAAAGTTCACGGCGTGTCTGCTCCCACCAGTATGTAAGCTACTTCAGGGTCATGAGTGTTTTGTTCCCAGCTGTATCTCGAGAGCCTACAGCATGGTCTGGCACTCAATAAATATTTGCTGGCTGAATGACTGATGGATTATAAATGCTGCTGGGGAGGGAGTAGTCTATGGAGCCATACTGGGGAGTTCAGACCTCACCCCACAACCAGCAGAAAGCATGGGTGACCTCCAGCAGGGGACGGTGTGATCCAATGCAACATTTCACAATGTTCCAATGGCACAACAGTGGATCAGGCAGAGAAGGGCAAGGTGATGACCTTCAGTTAGGGAACCACAGCCAAATGTGGTCCAAACTGATGACTGTCTGAAGATCATGACGGTCACGGGCTGGAAGGGAATGGGCAGATGTGGGAGATGTTGAGGAAGTAGAACCAACAGCCTGCAGTGGTCTGCAATGCCTAGGAGGGAGGGAGACAGTCAAGACAGATTTCAGGAGGGGTCATTGGCTGGTTGGTTGATGTCAGCCATCAAGGAGACAGGAAGTGGTAGAGCAGGTGTGGGGCAGATCTTGGGGAAGATCAAGAATTCATTTGGAGTGCATGTACTTTGAGATGCTGGCATGTAGCCAAGTTAAAATGTCCATTAGGTAATCAGATAAATGGGTCCAAAGCTAAGAGGGGAATTTGGACTGGAACTGTGAGTTGAACTTCTAGCTCAACTCACACATGCAGTTGCATCCCAAGCTTATTTGGAAGTTGCAATGGAAAGAGAACATTTTTTGTCCTTGCATTTGCATGATCCTTGGTGTGCCACACTTGCTAAGCATTAGCTCTGCTGCCGACAACTTTCTGGTGTCAGACTCATCTTCAAATTGAAGGGCTGAACTGCACTGACAGCGGCCTGCCACTTCCAAAGCGCTTGGCAGCCGAAGGAGGGGAAAAACTCATTACCAAGCCATCTGTCCCGAGATGCCGGCCTGATTTCTAGGCCAGAAATTTGAATAAGTTGGAGAAAATTTAAATAGTGCACACAAATTGGTTAAGTTCATTCCCTATCTATCCTTGCTTCTGGTGCATCAACAAAACTGAGAGAGCCGCTCCTGGTGGCAGCTTTACCAAGTGCATATCCTAAACAGAGCCGCCACCTCCACAGAAAACAGAATTTAGCAGAGGTTCAGGGGCCATGCCGGGAAATTTGCTCCTTTCGGAACACCAATCACTTTGGTTGCTGGTATTACTCTTTCTCACATCTCTGTGTTAAACTTTCAGTCTTGGAGGAAGGTATTTCTGAATGGTAAAAGAAATTTAAAATAAGAGTAGCAAAGAAATGAATGTAATAGTCAGACGGAACCTCCTGTTTGCTGTAGAGAAACCTGGCTGGATTCATTGGCTTTCCTCTTACTGGAAGGAGTCCCTCCAGCCTCTTCCTCCTCTTTTTCTTTGCACTCTTACTCTCCCTCTTTTTTCTCTTTCACTCCTTCCCTCTATTTTTCTGTCTGCTGGTAATAAAAGAGCTTAGAATTTTGAGTCAGGCAGAACAAGGTTTGAGGCAAATCTCCTTTTCCATTGAATGCTCTACGCCTGTTTCCACATTTTAAAGAGTAATACTGATCGTTTTACCATCTCCCAGGATTACTAAGCAAGCTACATAGGAAAACGTGGACCAGCTCACTGCAGAAGGCGGGCTCGTAATAAGAATTCCGTCAATGTCGTCCATATTGCATTTCCATTGTCCTCTAAGAAAATGGGGTCTCGGCTTCCTGAAATTCCTGAGCACGGCTACGTGAGATGGCCAACCACGCAGCCACGGGCTCCGAAGTGCGTGAAAGCCAGGATCTGCAGTCAGCCAGGGAGGCAGGCACGCTCGCCAGAGGCAGACGGCTGTGAAAGGCCGGAGCAAGGGCGGGAAGGAGAATCTGAGCCTGGGAAATACTGTGGTATTGATCGCTGTTTTAGGCTGGGGGGTCCTGAGTACGCCCAAAGCGAGTGAAGGAGACCAATGGCGGGGAAGAACCTAAAACCGAGAGGGACTGATGATAGAGCAGTTCCGGGCAAAGTGACAATAGCTGGAGAAGCAAATGGCGGAGGAGCACAAAATCCCTCCTGGCTGCGACAAGGGGGCCTTGGGAGGCCTGGGACGTGATGATCTAGGACGTCTACCAGGCTTCTGCCATCAGCCCGCAGTGCCCAGCACGCGAGAGGTGTGCAATGCGTCAGGGTGAGAAGCTCCGGTGTCTCTCCTCGCTACCTGAAATGGTAGCCACTCTCCGAGTGTCCACTGGGCACCAGCTGTGTAGCTTAGAGTCCATTAACAGGGGAAGTGCAGGCCGCAGGCCGAACGTGAGCACCATCGTTTATTACTTGGATGATCCTAGGAACATTAATTTCCCTGAGCCCTAGTTTCTTTAACATAAGAATAATGGCTTCAGTGTAACAGAATTAGAGTTCGTATATGCCAAGTAACTTACAGTGATTAGCCCACCAGAACCACTTGCCACTGTGGGGTCTTATCATACCAGAATTTACCTATCTGCTTACTGTAAGATAAATCATTTTGTTTTCTTTTCATAAAATCTTGAATGTTTCTAATATAATGTGTCCACAGAGATCAGAGCTGATGTCGCCATCATTCTAGGGTGGTCAAATGAAGAAGTTTCCCAAGGATTCCGAATGTGCCGTTAGCCAGGAGAACTGTGAATCCCCCAGAAGAAACCAGCACTTGGGTGCTACAGAGCAGCACCAAATTACCCACAATACCCACCTCAAGGAGGGACAGGAAACATTTTAGCTAACATCTCACATGCTGAGGAAGCAGCTTCACCATGCTTCCCCGATTTGGGCAACTATTCACCTAATTCTACCTTGGACCACCTGATTCTTGTCCAACGTGACCTTGATCATGACAGCAACAAAAACATAAACTATACCAATTCAGAGGCGAGAAGACTAACTCTGTTAAAGAACATTATTCTGATTATTTAATCAGCATTGCACTTAGCCAGTAATTTTCTTTTTTTTTTTTAACTTTTATTTAATGAATATAAATTTCCAAAGTACAGCTTATGGATTACAATGGCTTTCTCCCCCCCCCATAACTTCCCTCCCACCTGCAACCCTCCCCTTTCCCACTTCCTCTCCCCTTCCATTCACATCAAGATTCATTTTCAATTCTCTTTATATACAGAAGATCAGTTTAGTATATATTGAGTAAAGATTTCAACAGTTTGCACCCACATAGAAACACAAAGTGAACAATACTGTTTGAGTACTAGTTATAGCATTAAATCACAATGTACAGCACACTAAGGACAGAGATCCTACATGAGGAGTAAGTGCACAGTGACTCCTGTTGTTAACAATTTGACACTCTTGTTTATGGCATCAGTAATCACCCTAGGCTCTTGTCATCAGTTGCCAAGGCTATGGAAGCCTTTTGAGTTCACTGACTCTGATCATATTTAGACAAGGTCGTAGTTGAAGTGGAAGTTCTCTCTTCCCTTCAGAGAAAGGTACCTCTTTCTTTGATGACCTGTTTTTTCCACTGGGATCTCACTTGTGGAGATCTTTCATTTAGGTCATTTTTTTTTTTTTTGACAGAGTGTCTTGGCTTTCCATGCCTGAAATACTCTCATGGGCTTTTCAGCCGGATCCACATGCCTTTAGGGCTGATTCTGAGGCCAGAGTGCTGTTTAGGACATCTGCCATTCTATGAGTCTGCTGTGTATCTCACTTCCCATGTTGGATCGTTCTCTCCCTTTTTTATTCTATCAGTTAGTATTTGCAGACACTAGTCTTGTTTACGTGATCCCTTTGGTTCTTAGTCCTATCATTATGATCAATTGTGAACAGAAATTGATCACTTGGACTAGTGAGATGGCATTGGTACATGCCACCTTGATGGGATTGAATTGGAATCCCCTGGTATGCTTCTAACTCTACCATTTGGGGCAAGTCCGATTGAGCATGTCCCAAATTGTACATCTCTTCCCTCTCTTATTCCCACTCTTATATTTAACAGGTATCACTTTTCAGTTAAGTTTCAACACTTAAGAATAACTGTGTATTAATTACAGAATTCAATCAATAGTATTAAGTAGAACAGACAAAAAAATACTAAGAGGGATAAAGTATTAAGTTGTTCATCAACAGTCAGGGCAAGGCTGATCAAGTCACCGTTTCTCACAGTGTTCATTTCACTTCAACAAGTTTCCTTTTTGGTGCTCTGTTAGTTGTCACTGATCAAGGAGAACATATGAAATTTGTCCCTTTGGGACTGGCTTATTTCACTCAGCATGATGTGTTCCAGATTCCTCCATTTTGTTGCAAATGACCAGATTTCATTGTTTTTTACTGCTGTATAGTATTCTATGGAGTACATATCCCATAATTTCTTTATCCAGTCTACTGTTAATGGGCATTTGGGTTGATTCCAGGTCTTAGCTATTGTGAATTGAGCTGCAATAAACATTAATGTGTAGACTGCTTTTTTGTTTGCCAATTTAATTTCCTTTGGGTAAATTCCAAGGAGTGGGATGGCTGGGTTGAATGGTAGGATTATATTCAGGTTTCTGAGGAATCTCCAGACAGACTTCCATAGTGGCTTTACCAGTTTGCATTTCCACCAACAGTGGGTTAATGTCCCTTTTCACCTACATCCTCGCCAGCATCTGTTGTTGGTAGATTTCTGAGTGTGAGCCATTCTGACCGGGGTGAGGTGAAACCTCATTGTGGTTTTGATTTTGCATTTCCCTGATGGCTAGTGATCTTGAACATTTTTTCATGTGCCTGTTGGCCATTTGGATTTCCTCTTTTGAAAAATGTCTATTGAGGTCCTTGGCCCATCTCTTAAGTAGGTTGTTTGTTTTGATGGGGTGGAGTTTCTTGATCTCTTTGTAGATTCTGGTTATTAATTTTTTCGGTTGCACAGCTTGCAAATAATTTCTCCCATTCTGTCAGTTGCCTCTTCACTCTCCTGTTTCTTTTGCAGTACAGAACTTCTCAATTTGATGCAATCCCAATAGTAAATCTTGGCTTTGACTGCCTGCACCTCCAGGGTCTTTTCCAGGAAGTCTTTGTCGGTGCCAATATCTTGAAGGGTTTCTCCAATGTTCTCTAATAATTTGATGGTGTCAGGTCATAGATTTAGGTCTTTAATCCATGTTGAGTGGATTTTTGTGTAAGGTGTAAGGTAGGGGTCTTGCTTCATGCTTCTGCACATGGAAATCCAGTTTTCCCAGCACCATTTATTGAATAGACTGTCCTTGCTCCAGGAATTGGTTTTAGATCCTTGATCAAATATAAGTTGGCTGTAGATGTTTGGGTTGATTTCTGGTGTTTCAATTCTGTTCCATTGGTCTATCCATCTGTTTCTGTACCAGTACCATGCTGTTTTGATAACAACTGCCCTATAGTATGTCGTGAGATCTGGTATTGTGATGCCTCCGGCTTTGTTTTAGTTGTACAAAATTGCTTTAGCTATTCGAGGTCTCCTGTGTCTCCATATGAATTTCAACATCATTTTTTCCAGATCGGAGAAGAATGTCTTTGGTATCCTGATTGGTATCGCATTGAATCTATAAATTGCTTTTGGGAGAATGGACATTTTGATGATGTTGATTGTTCCAATCCATGATCATGGAAGATTTTTCCATTTCTTGGTATCCTCTTCTATTTCTTTAAGATTTTGTAATTCCCATCGTAGAGATCTTTAACGTCCTTGGTTAAGTTTATTCCAAGGTATTTGATTGTTTTTGTAGCTATTGTGAATGGGATTGATCTTAGAAGTTCTTCCTCAGCCGTGGCATTGCCTGTGTATACAAAGGCTGTTGATTTTTCTGTATTGATATTATATCCTGCTACTTTGCCAAACTCTTCTATGAGTTCCAATAGTCTCTTAGTAGAGTTCTTTGGATCCTCTAAATAAAGAATCATATTGTCTGCAAAGAGGAATAGTTTGAGTTCTTCCTTCCCAATTTGTATCCCTTTAATTTCTTTTTCTTGCCTGATGGCTCTGGCTAAAACTTCCAGGACTATATTGAATAGCAGTGGTGAGAGTGGGCATCCCTGTCTGGTTCCAGATCTCAGTGGAAATGCTTCCAACTTTTCCCCATTCAATAGGATGCTAGCCGTGAGTTTTTCATAGATTGCTTTGATTATATTGAGGAATGTTCCTTCTATACCCAATTTGCGTAGAGTTTTCATCATGAAAGGGTGTTGAATTTTATCGAATGCTTTCTCTACATCTATTGAGAGAATCATATGGTTTTTCTTCTGCAGTTTGTTAATGTGGTGTATCACATTGATTGATCTGCGAACACTGAACCATCCCTGCATACCAGGGATAAATCCCACTTGGTCTGGGTGGATGATTTTTTTGATGTGTTGTTGTATTCTATTGGCGAGAATTTTATTGAGGATTTTTGCGTCTATATTCATTAGGGATATTGGTCTGTAATTTTCTTTCAATGCTGCATCTTTCTCAGCCAGTAACTTTCACTAGCTCAATCCCCATTAAGAATCCAGTGTTGATATACAGGAATCAGAATAGCTAGGACTGCTCTCCCGAGCAGCCCTGTTTTCATGTTATCTTTCCTTAATCCAGACTTCAGGTTCAACTACAAAGAGCAGAGTCTGCCATGAGAGTCTTACCTACTCTATAATTACACGGAAGAGTGCAGAGTGTTTGGAAAGAATAAAACAATAGGGCAAAAGTCGGGGTGAGGAAGGGCCTTATCTGCCAGGCCTACCCTTTGGTAGAATAGAGAAGCACCTTGCAAACTTCAGCGTGCATGGACGTCAGCTGAGCTTGGGGCACTGCTGGTGTAGACCCAGGACACCTAGGGCATGGTGTGCTCCGGCATGGCTAGGGAGTGTCCGTGCATCCAGGATTCATTTCAGATCCTCCCTTCAGCCTGACTACCAAGGAAGACTGCGTGGAGAGGGACAGTGACAGCGCCTGCCTCCAGCTCACCACCGTAGAAACCAACTGCATTTAGAGTCTTTCAACAAGACAGATACGCTCGCTGGCACTTTTTTGCCAACAACTGACTTATGTCCATCCACACACAGAGAGCATAACCATGGAAACACCTCTTTATCTGGAAACCTGATGGACATCGGTTAATTAGGCAGCACAAGGTGACATCATCGACGTGAAAGAACAAAACACAGGCGCAGGAACCTATCCGGCTGCCCTTATCAGAGCCAGCGTGCTCCTGAACAAGCCTGCCCCGCGGGGCTCAGGCTGGGTCTCTTGGGAAAATCCCTCCAAACCTTGCTACTGAGATGTTCTTCCTGGAGGGGCTGTCAACACAGAGGGCTTCCTCTATGCATTATGACATGAAAAACAAACTCAGGTTCACAAACGAATTCTACATAAAGCACTCACTTTAGAAGGAAACAGATAAGAAAATGGATGGAATTTGAGATCATTAAACAAAGTGAAATAAACGAGACAGGCATCCGTTTTCTCTCCTATGTGGAAGTTAATATTTATAGGGGAAGATGTGTGGATGCCATATGGTTTGGTATATAGCTACTTGTAAATGTTGCCTTCACAGAATCACACCTCTTACATAATAGCATATCTTTATTTCCGCATTTTATGATTTTTTTTTTTTTGACAAGCAGAGTTAGACAGTGAGAGACTGAGAGACAGAGAGAAAGGTCTTCCTTCCGTTGGTTTACTCCCCAAATGGCTGCTTCGCCAGAGCACTACGCTGATCCGAAGCCAGGAGCCAGGTGCTTCCTCCTGGTCTCCCATGCGGGTGCAGGGCACAAGCACTTGGGCCATCCTCCACTGCCTTCCCGGGCCACAGCAGAGAGCTGGACTGAAGAGGAGCAACCGGGACAGAACCGGCGCCCTGACCGGGACTGGAACCCGGGGTGCTGGCGCCGCAGGTGGAGGATTAGCCTAGTGAGCCGCGGCACTGGCCCTGTGCTATGATTCTACATTGTACAATATCAATATATCCACCTTTACTCTCAAAAAGTAGCATGGACGCACATATATGTAAATATAATGGTTATCTATGATATGAATAGGGCAAAATGTTAAAAACTGTTAAATATATATATGTGTGTGTATTGAAAACTTTGTGCTTTTCTGTATTACTTAAAATATTTTAAAACAAAAAGGCAAAATATTTTTAAATTCTTAATGAAATGAAAAAAATACTTGAATATATGAAAACCTTGGAGGTGGCTTAATTTCTTTTAGAATTGTTTACTTCAAAGAACACAACCCAAAACTTGAAGAGTCAAGTGATATTCAGCTCTGTCTCATTTTAAGAGTGTCTACTTCTACTAGAGTCTTTATTTTTGTCAAAGCAGTCACCCACTGGGCAGTGAGACAGGCTAGCTGGACCGACTGCTTCTGAGTGTAGCCAGGGGTAGCACAGATCCTGCCGTGACCTCCGGAGGGCTTGTCCACAGGCTATGGATGGGCAGGTGATGTTTCACTCAGCAGCGAGCCGTCACACGTAACTCAGCGTTTAGTTTCTGTAACAGCTGAATCGAAGCGAAGGCTTGTTTCCCAACCAGACAGGAAGCATCCTGCTCCAAGCTTGGATCAGCACCGGGCCCAGCTTTAACTGTTGAGTGAGGGCTGGCTGTCACTGTGATAGCTAACACCCTCCATGATCTATTGTTCTTGGAAACAAGGACATCTATAAACTCGGAGAGGAGGGGTTTGGCTGGCTAGGTGTTTCTATCTATATGGCTTCATTTCAGGGCAGGTTGTGTGAGTAGAGAGAAATCTTCAGTTGTACAGTGGAGTAGCAGATCAGGTTTGGTGTGGTAGCTATTTTCAGTTTTGCTTTTCAGGCATCGTAACGTATGACTCTGGGAACGAGGCTGCCAATCTGTCTTCTTAAACGCTGCCCTGGGCTGAAGAATTGTTGCGACTGCTTCAGAAATGGAAGCTCTCGTTTCTTTCTCACGGGGATTTTCAAAGCCAGTGCAGCACAGTGGGACCTGGGTCCACTTGTCTTCATTCCTTTGATCAGCAGGAAGGCACGCTGGAAGAGAGGCAGGCACAGGCTGTCACTGGGAAGCCGACTTCTCCCTGCCTGGGAGAGCCATTCGTCCCGTCACCAACAGCACGCCTTCCTGGAACCACTAGACAGAAATAGATCTGCATCGCAGCTGCAAAGCAGGGAGATAAGGCACACAAGTGTAGCTCTGTCTGCGAAAAGGGCCCCTGTCTGCAGGCAACCTTGCCCAGGTCAGATCGCTTAACTTGGGCTTCTGCTGGGGATGCCTGCATCCGACACCAGAGTGCCTGGGATCACATCCTGCTGCACCCCCCAATCCAGTTGCCTACTGATGGATCCTCTGGGAGGCAGCAGGTGATGGCTCAAGTGTCTGAGTCCCTACCCCCCACGCAGGAGACCCAGATGGAGTTTCTGGCTCTTGGCTTTGGCCTGGCCCAGCCTGGCTGTTGTGAACATTTGGGGAATCAACCATTGTGTGGAAGATTCTCTCTCTCTCCCTCTCTCTCTCCCTCCCTCTCTCTCTCCCTCTCTCCCGCCCTCTCTCCCTTTCTCTCTCCCTCCTCTCTCTCTCTCCCTCCCTCTCTCTCACCCTTTCTCTCTCCCTCCCTCTCTCCCTCCCTCTCTCCCTCTCTCTCCCTGTTTTTCCCCTGCTACTCTCCCTTTCAAATAAACTTTTTTTAAGCTGCAAAGAACCAATCCATTTTTCAAGTGCGCCACCACTTTTTAAAGCAGTGATGAACACAGACAAAGAAAACACATAAAATTAACTTGAAGCTGCTATGATCGCAAAGTGGAGCACCGTGATGACATTTGGATAGGAGACAAAATAGTGGGGACAGAATATATCTGGTTGTTATTTTTATGGCATGAACATTTTAATTGTTGCAATTTTTATATTTTTTGGCAGATTTTGAAGAAACAACCAATTTCATTTAATGATGAGTTTATCAATTAACATTTTTTTTTAGGATGAAGCTGTTGAAATAAAACCCACAGTTGTGCAGGGATCGCTGTCTTTCCGAGTGGATTTTAAATTCTGCAAGGGCAGTGCAATTCAGGGTTGAAGCACAACATCTCTGCATCACCCAAGAGTCCTTTGTGGGCAGGGAAGAAGAAGAGACTCCACCTGACCCCTACAGAAGGCCTCCATGTGGAATGTGGGAAGAAAACGGACTCTGTACCACCAGCCTCCTACCTCCTCTACTCCTCACAGCAGCAGGTGCATCTCACTCCAGCATCATGGCGATTAGGAGGGCAGGTGGAGAAGGTGATGCCATTTCCCATACTGCCCCACCTCATGCAGGTGATCTGACTGGTATATAGTTTACCTGCCCTTGAGTGTAAACTTCTACTCCTTTGCTCAGGAAAAGTGAAATATCTATGTACAGCTGTTCCTGGTATAACCACTGATTTTGCAATTGTAATACCACTACTCATAATCATTGAGTGAGCAGGTAATAAATGATGGGTACTCTAGAAAAATGAATGCAGTCTACTCACAAGTCCCCTCAGGTAGCTATGATTACCCCTAACACAGAGGTTAGGAAATTTTAAGTTAGAGACCTCATTATATCTCATGCATCTAGAAAACTTCAGAGAAAGTATTTGAAATTGAGTCTGTTTACAAAACCCAACATAAGCATCTGGATGTCATCTGCTGAGTAAATGATGTTCAATAGTGTGGGGAGCAGCCCGGACTGGACTGAGTTACTGGAATTGGGACTTATTCTATGCATCTGCTCTCCCACAGTATGGCGCTGGGAGAGAAGTAAACAGCTTCCGCACAGCTGCCTCCAGTTCAACCAATAAACTGTAGGACTTGCTCCTGATTGGAGAGCAGCGTACTCGGCGTGTGGGCAGCCGGGTTGGGATTGGCAGAGGAGGACTATAAAGGAGGAGAGAGACGGCATGCACCAGGAACATCTAAGGGGAACATCTAGCTGAAGGAGCGCCTGTGCAGCCCCCGGGAGAGCCGGCCGGCGGTGTGCCGCTCCCCTGCGGAAGTGGGGAGTGTGGCCAGGGGGAGCTGCCCTTCCACGGAGGTGGAAGGGATGGTAGCCAACCCGGGAAGAACCAGCAGCAAACCCGGGGAGGGCCGAGCAGATAAAAGAACAGCGCATGGTCCTGTGTCGTTCCTCCACGAAAAGGGGGAGCGACAAATAGGACAGGGAAACATGGCGCAGTCAGCTGTCCCGGGCACCACTAAACCATGGCACCCATGTTGCTTACACATGACTGAAGATGCAGTTCGGTGCTGGATGCAGTACCACCCTCAGTGAACAGAAATACAAACTCAGCTTCCAAGAGGATAGAAAATGCACAATTTATGAGATAATAGGAGACAGACTCGAGTCCTCAAAATACATTCTTGGGTTTTTTCTCATGACTCACCATAATAGAAATGGAAGGAGTTGAGAATGAGAAAGGAAGTCACACACTGGGAGAAGAGACTTGCAACACACGTATCTCACAACAAGAATGCCTGCAAATTAATGAAAGGAACCTGATAGGAAAATGAACACATCTTAAATAGGCTCTTACAGAAGGGAAGACAGTAGACAGTAAAAAGGAAAATACACACAGCTTCATTAAAGACAGAGAATTCAACATTAAAACACAGTGTTGCACCATCTTAGACAAACAAGACTGGCCAAGTAGCATAAGTCTAGTTAGACTACAAAGTAAACCGAGCACTGGCACATGACTGGTGGGAAGATAAATAAGCATGTTTGGAAAGAAATTTGGCAATTTGACATTAACTGCACACACTGTTTTATTCCTGGGTATATGTGCACAAGGTTGGTGGGTAGCAACACCATGGCAATAACCAAACAAAAGGGAAAACAGAAAAATAACGCCAATAACGTCAACACGTCAACCACACGTGGCTCAAGAGGCTGCAGTACGTCCATGTGATGGGGTATCAGAGAACAGTGCAATTGTTGCAGGTGCAGTGACCTGCAACAATGAGAGCGGACCCAGAACTCAAGACCCCCTTTGCAGGAAGCTTGTGCAGAGCAACTCAGAACGCAAAGAACTTTCCAAAGCTCTTTGACATGCAAGACTGGACAAGAAAGCAAGAGAATAAGGAGGCAAAATGCAGGTCGGCACAGGGGCCGGCAGGTAGGGACCCTGTGAGGAAAGGGATCGCAGAGGGTGCCTGCAAGACCCCAAAAGTGAACACAATCTCCTTTACCCTCCACTTGGCGTGAGTGTCCCAGAGATCATTGCGTTGTTATTCTGTTCTGTGCATGCTTCTGCATTGTTCTAAAATACGCATCATGCACAATTTACCATTCTAACCACTATCAGTGTTGTCACTGCAATATTTGATTAAAAGTTGCTGCAGTCTTGGGGGATAACCATATCCTCTTCATATTCTTGGTAAATTCCAGCCACCTCACACTCACATGAAAATGTCACTCCGGCAAATGTTTATAGTGATTAACTTGTTTTCTGTTGCCAAGAAGAGCAGACTGAGCTAGCTTAGGGGGGATTAGCATAATATATGGAGGAAGATTAAGTTGTTTGAACCCCTGAGGTAATTAAAAAGCAGCAACATGTTCTCAACGATGCCATTCTCATCCAATGCCTTTTGGAGTTTGAGGGCTTCTAGCTAAACCTATCGGTCACTTGTAAAACTCACTTTAAATCAGATAGTTTTTATATTATATTCAAAAGATTTCATCTCTAATTATTTTATAGTCTAAAAGAAAAATAAGTATGACACATGGCATCTGGAAGCTTTCCAAATATTGCATAATTAGAAATGGCAAGTAATTGGTTCAAAATGCTTTCCATGACAGCAACAGTCCCCACGCTCTGGGAAGAACACGGGTGAAATAGCACACACACAGTGCCCAAGGCGGTCATGTCCAAGTTCATCCACTCACACTCTCGATGTTACTGATCCCACCTTTGCTTCTAAGGCTGGGATTGCAAGCCAAGCTTAGCGATTTCTTGCTGTAGCTGCTCATTTGTTCCATGTGCCTGTGGCAGCATGAGTTGATCATTGTTTAAATGCATTTCTAACTCCAGAAAGCGAGAGCAAAAAAAAAGGGGGGTGGGGAGGGGTGTTAGGCAAGAATTCAGTTTTATAATAAAAGAAGCCATTGAGGGCCAAAGCTGATTATGTAACCAACTCCATCGAGGTCTGCAAATACCACCAGAGAGTGAAGCATGATGGGAATTTTCAAGTCAGTTCTGATTTCTTTTCTGCCTTCAGGAATTCTTTCTTAAAAGCAATCTACTCACTCATTAAAAAAAAAAAAAGTCTGGCAAGAATTCAAAAAAGTAGTTAAATCTACTACCTTTCATGACACTTTATGGTCAATTTATTTTTTTAACAAGTTCATTCATTTAACAATTATAACAAATTATCTGAAACAGTTCTCTCTTATAGTCTGGGTTTTTCCTCGGGAAGTATTATTTGGTTTGGTATTTGAGCTCTCACTGTCTTTACTGAATAGTTTAAGTGTTCAGAGTATATCATCCTGTGATCCACATCTATTATAAAAGCCTTAGCCTCTCTCGCTCTCTCTTCCTCCTCCCTCTGCCTCTTCCTCTCACTCTGCCTTTCAAATAAATAAATAAATCATAAAAAACAGCTTAGCTGACAGTGCACCCTGAATAACAATGACAAGGCAAGCTGCTTTGCTAGTTCTACTGTAGGATTTTAATTAAAAGTAAGTGCACAATACTCAGAAGGTGGCAGAAGGCAGCGTCTAGATGATTTGTGACAAAGAACATGGCAAAGTAAATGAAACCAGTAAATAACTATCTTGGCAATCAGACAGCCGGGTCTTCTCCCAACCCCACAAGGCAGCAGGATCCCGTGGATCCCCATGGACGGTGAATTTTCAGTTGAAAACTGTAAACATCGGACCTTACTACGGAATGAAAAGAATTACTAAGTGCACTGTAAAAAGCTGTTGATACTTGGTTGTGAGCATTCACTTAAGCATTTTCTAGAATTCATAGCCAGGGCAACACACACCCGGTGTTGATCCCTTAGATTTCTGCAAGTCTCTGAAATAGTTTCCTTTAAATATCAACACACATGTGTATACATAGGACAGCACATGTTTGTGAATGTCTACACAATATACACATGTGTACACATAGAGATGACAGTAAAAAATACATACATGGGTATACTTACAGAAGGCTACTGCAAAAACATTGAGAAAACTGAATTAAAAGATAAATTTATTTTGGTACAAAAAAGTTTGAAATCCATGCCTATGAGAGAGGTCCTCCAAATGTTCACCAAAAATGCATATTATGAAAAACCTATGAACGGATCTCAAAACATTTTTGTACCAAAATAAACCAACCATTTAATTCCATTTTTCATGAATGTTCTGAAATGCCTCTGTATTTATAAATGCCCCTCAGCCTCGTGCACCACATGGCAAAGGCCCTCAGCCAGGCTACCTTGTTCTCAAACAGGAAGTGTTAACTCCACTGTGGCTTTTCCTTCTCCTATTTGTGTTATGGTGAAAAGCTTTGACCCAAAATGTATCATCAAAATATCCAAAAGTCTGGGGCCGGCGTGGTGGCTCACTTGGTTGATCCTCCGCCTCTTTGCATGAGCAAGGAACAGCAGATCATTTTTTGTGTCCTTGATGATTTCTTTTCATTATCATTAAATTTATTCTTAAATACTTGATATTTTGTGGCTATTGTGAATGGGATTTCTTTTGGGTTCTCCTTCTGTGAGTTTATCATTCACATACAAAAAAGCTACCGATTTTTGTGTGTTTATTTTATAACTTGCAACTTGACTGAATTGGTTTATGAGTTCCAACAGCCTTTTGCAGAAGTCTTCTGGTTTTCCCACCTACAACACCATGCCATCTACAAACACGGGTGACCTGACTTCCTCTTTTCCGATTCTGACGCTATCTCGTTCTCCTCCCTGACTGCTCATGCTCCATATTTCAAAGGTATCACACCATAAGTAGCTTCAAGGTACAACGTAGAGCCAGCATTTTGTACACTCATTTTTTCACCTGCGATGGACAGGATGATCAGCCTGTGCTGCTTTGCCAAAGATTTTCTCACTTTTTAAGAACTGGGGTGAAATTCACACAACATAAAATGTCAGCAACTTGCAGTGATGATTCACTGACACAAGCACCTCTATCTAGCTCCAAAATATTTTCATCACCCCAAAAAGAAATCCCCTATCCCGTTACAAAAATGCCTCTGTAGTCCTACCTCCCATAGCACTGGCAGTCACCAATCTGCCTGTCTCATTGAATTTAATTATTTCCCTTAAGTGGAAGCATCCACATCTTTTGTGTCTGGCTTCTTTCACTTATCATAATGTATTTGAGGTCTATTAACACTGCAGAACATCAATGCTCTTTTCCTTTGTACTAATCAATATTCCACTGTGTGCGTATCCCATATTTTATTCACTGTCTGCAGACGGACACTGGGCTGTTTCCACCTTACAGTTGTCATGAATAGTACTTCTTTGTATAATACATGTACTAGCATGTACAACTAGTTAAGTGTTTGCTTTTCAATTCTTTTGGGTATACTCCTAGGAGTGGAATTGTCAGGTGACATGACAAGTAGTCTACACTTAACTTTGTGAGGAACCAAGACTTTCCCTTAATGACATCACACTTGCACAGCTGACATCAGCAACACGCAAGGGCTCCCATTTTTTCACATCTTTGTTAACATTGATTATCCTCATTTTTTTCCTCTTAATTATAGCTATCTTAGTAGGTGCAAAGCAGTGTATCTGTGTGGCTTGGCATCTCATCTCCCTAATGCCGTGTAATTAAGCATATTTTGATGTTTTATTGGCCATTCATCTATCTTTGGAGAAATGTCTATTCAAGTACTTCACCCATGATTTAATTTGGCTATTTTTGATTTTGTTGTTGACTTGCAAGAATTGTTTTTAGACTCTGAATACTATATCTTTACCAGATAAATTATTTGTAAACATTTTCTCCCATTAGATAGGTTGTTTAATCACTTTCATGATAATGTTCTTTTATGGACAAATGTTTTAAATTTTGATGAAGCCAATTTTATCTATTTTTTTCTTTTGTTGCTCTTGGAGCCAGGGCTAAGAATTCATTGCCAAATTCAAAGCCACAGAGACCTGGGTTATGGTTTTTTCCAATTTTCAAATATGTGCTGCCAAAGCAAGCACAGGTTATGGTTTTTTTAAATTTTTTTAGCTTTGGCTCATATTACATTGCTATTTTATTTTGCATGAATTTTTGTAAATGGTGTGAGGTAGGGATAAGATGTTATTTCTTTGTAGATATCAAGTTGTTTCAGCAAAAAAATAGAAGGATTTGCATTAAATTTTATCTCAGTCTTTAAACAAGAAATTTGAATAATAATTTGTGAGATCTTAGGAGAAAAAAGAATATTTTAAGTTTCTATATTTTATATGTATAATAATATTTTACAAATGTCTACTTAACATAAAGATAAAGATTTGGTTTCTCTTTAAACCAAAGTCCTCAACACTGGCCACACTTAGAATTCCTTGAGCACTTTCTAAAAATGTTAATTAATATCCAGGCCTCAAACCCATCCAGTCAGACCCTGTAGATATGAGTCGATAATTTTTAGAATCAGTAATTTTTTTAAAAGCATTCCAGAAGATTCTAATATAGGAGGGTACTTCAGTTTGTAGAAAATGGAATTAGAAGATAAATGTATTTTGGAGCCAAAACATCAAAACCGATGCACAGCTTTTTCATAATGCATATTTTCCACAAACTCTTTGAAGGCCCTTTGTACAGGATTGAGAACTGTTCACTTAGCTCCCTTTGTGTTTGTATCAGTTTGCTTGGGCTGTCATAAGAAATATAAAAGATGGAGCAGCTTAAAAAACAGAAATTTATCATATTTTGGAAACAGGGAATTTCAAGATCAAGATTCTGGCCAATGTGGTTTGTTCCTGGATAAGGCTCTCTTTGGCCTACAGGTAACCACCTCCTCCCTGTGCCCTCCCATTGTGGTCGTGGGAGAGAGGAGAGAGAAAATGTGCCTAGTATTTCTACTTGTAAGGAAGCTAAAGGACACGAATTCCATGACATCAGGGCCTCACCGTTATGAGCCCATTTAACCTTCACTTCCTTAGAAATCCTGTTTTCAAATAGAGTTAGTTCTGAAGTTAGGGCTTTAACATACGGATTTTTCCAAAGCCTAATTCTGTTAGTGTCAGTGTTATCGACATGTTCAGGAATCAGAGAAACCTGTGAGTCCCAATTCCTAAATAAATGAGATCTGTAAACTCACAAAAATATTTTGTACAATTCTAAGGGGTTGCGTAACCCTGGTTTAGCCTGTGAGCTCCTCAATAGCAGGAATTGTGCTTTTGTCGTTGCGTACTTTTGGCGTGAGCATCTCTCTGCCATACCCATCTCGACTTCAAGAAGTGAGAATTTGAGTCATGGCACAGGGCAGAAGAGTAGAACATAACTCAGAGCCCAAAAATAAATCCATCCATCTGTGGCCAACCAATTATTTGACGAAGGTGCCAAGACAATTCAGCAGGGGAACAAACAGTTTTTTTAAATAAACAATTCTGGGTCAAGTGGATATTCACATGCAAAAGAACAGTTATATCCCCAAATGTAGTCTGTATTTCTCCTATATAAAATCTGAGTTTAAAGATGGGCCATCCCTTACATAATCACCTCTTATGAACACAGAAATGAACCATGATGTACATGTGATGGTGTATACTAAAGGAAATTAATAGCATCTAAAATATCTTCTGACTAGAAGTTGCAAATTTATCTGCTTATAAGTTCTAAGAGTCTTTTGGCATAGCAGGTTAAGCTGCCACATACCGCACCAGTGTCCCATATGGGTGCCAGCTCACAGTTCCAGCTGCTCCACTTCCAATCCAGCTCCCTGCTAATGCACCTGAGAAAGCAACAGAAGATGGCCCAAGTCCTTGGGCTCCGGCACCTATGTGGGAAACCTGGGGGAAGCTCCTGGCTCCCTGCTTTGGCTTAGCCCAGTACCAGCTGTTGGGGGAATGAACCAGCAGATGGAAGATCGATCTCTCTCTCTCTCCCTCTCTCTCTAGCTCTGCCTTTCAAATGAATAAATAAATCTTCAAAAAATAATTTGAGGGCTGGCGCGTGGCTTACTTGGCTAATCCACCACCTGCAGTGCCGGGATCCCATATGGGCACTGGGTTCTAGTCCCAGTTGCTCCTCTTCCAGTCCAGCTCTCTGCTGTGGCCCGGGAAGGCAGTGGAGGATGGCCCAAGTGCTTGACCCCTGCACCCCATGGGAGACCAGGAGGAAGCACCTGGCTCCTGCCTTCGGATCAGCGCAGCGCGCCGGCCGTGGCGGCCATTTTGGGGGTGAACCAACGGAAGGAAGACCTTTCTCTCTGTCTCTCTCTCACTCTCTAACTGTGCCTGTGAAAAATAAAATAAAATAATTTGAGTCATTTGGAGATTTGAGATTCTCTTGATTTCTAGTCAACGGGTAATATCATACCAATTAGAAAATGATTTCCTTATTTTAAGAAAAGTCACAAACATAAAGAAAATGGGATGATAATTGTGGCAAAAAAAAAAAAAAACAGCATAGAAAAGATTCTTACAGAGAAGTGAAAGAACCAGGGGAGTTTCACGAGACGCTTAGAATCTATAATTTCTAGAGATCCGAAGTACTGAATAAAGTACTTGGGATTCATACTTTTGAAATACTATTTTTTTCTGTACCACAAGTGATTTTCTATCAATATTTCTTCCAAAGATATTGATGACTTGCTAAATTTCATCATTCTTGGATATGAGCTGGAATATATACTATGGGTAAAGAAAATAACAATATCTTGTGAACTTTATGTAAAGTAGATCCGTAGGTCTTCTGAATATAATTTCTAATTATTTTACAACTTCTCTTACATATTTGGTAGCCCACCATAAGCAAGGTACCACAGAAACCAGAGGTTGCTTTTTTAATCTGCTACAGTAGCTTTTCCCACTGATCCTGGTTTAGATATTCAAATGAGTGCTCTCACTTCAACTCATATAAAACACGAAGCAGGGGTCGGGGGCAGCACAACCAGAGTAGATGACACTTGCAGTCATCTGACCATCACAGTACCTCCTTCTGGAAGCTCTTAGTCTTTAACGATAGTTTTGGGGTCACTCAAGCCAACTTTCCATTGAAAGACCACCAGGTTCCTATCGTGCACTATATCCTGTTTCTCCGTATACATAGCTCCAAACCGGGCAGGTATATGGCGCAGTGGTTAGGACGCCGCTGGGGATGGGAGATCTGACACTGGAGTTCCTGGGTTCAAGTCCTGGCTCTGCTCCTGATCCCAGCTCCATGACAGTGCGCATCCAGGGAGGCACCAGCTGATGCCCAAGTCGCCGGGTCCTTGCCACCCACATGGAGACCCAGCTTGGGTTCCTGTTCCTCAACTTTGGTCTGGCTCAGTGCTGGCTGCTGTGCACATCTGGGGGTGAAGCAGCAGTTGGAAGAATCTCTTTCTAAGTAAATATAATGAAAATCTATATAGTCACAAATATGTGGACATTCTATTCTACTTTACTTTCTCTTTAGTTGTGAAGCTTCCAGAGTTGGAATCCTAGACTCCCTCACTCCCCTAACAGGCAATCAATGGCTGCCTTGGTTTCCCTGCCAGTATACGCTTGCTTGCATTCTGTCAAATGGGAACCCTAACAATATCTACCCTATAGCTGAATTGCTGTGGGGACTAAATGAGTTAATACTTACAAAGCACTTAGAACCATGCTGGGCAACAACTACTAATGATATCTCTATGACCAAAAGAAAGAAAAAAGGATTTTATTTCTTCAACTCTGGTTCTGGTACAGAAGTTGTTAATTCGTTAAGCCATGGGCTACCATGGTTTCTAACCTTAGCCTAGAAGGGGAAAGTTCATGAACTTCTGGGCTCTGATTCTTTCCCACGCAGGCCATTGTTCGCACAGTGACTTACTACAATGAGTGAGAATCCCTGCATCCCATTTCCTCGGATTCTCCCTGGAATGACATCTCCCTGCCCAGCTCCTCAGCAACAGGTGTTAACGTGAAAACTAACACCCACCTAGCCCCTTTGTGAGTCAACTGAACAAAAAGACTGAATAGTCCTAGAAACTGAATCCCGGCTGGGTGTGTGGGCACGCGTCCCACGGGGCAGGCTGACTCACAGGTGAGCAGCGCTCACTCCTCTGTGCTGCTTCTAGCGTCCACGGGCCGTCAGTCCACCGGGCTGTCAACCTGACCACGTTTCAGGGCACTGAAGCATCCCTCATTCCGTAAAAGCTGGTGTTTTCACGCCATCTTTCTCCTTCCTTTTTCCCCCTTTCCTCTTCATAAACACAGGTTGAGATAACTGTGCTAGTTACACCACAGCTGACTCAGCAGATCTGCTGCGTTTTATCAGAGCCTATCAAGAGCAGTATAAAAATATTTCCAAATTAAGAGCTAACAAGGTCCCTTCTAGGGCAAAAGAGTCTGAGGGATGGCGGGGAGAAAAATCTTGTTTTATCACAAGAACTTCCCCATCAAAAACCACGTGATGCCAAATGATGGCTTCTATGACTCTGACAAGAAGGCCAGCGGTCATCTGGAAATTTATTTTTCTGACTTGCCATTCAGCATCTCCTGAAAAGATCAGTGTTAATATCATGAAAAACAGATCCAGTATCTTAAGGGTTTCTTTTGTGTACTGAAATTCTATATGATGTCAATTTAAAGTCTAAGATCCCAAAATAAACATATCACATCACAGGACCACAATATTTTTCTCTCTGTCACAAAGAGGAATTTATTCTTGGAATGAATTTATTCTAATCCAGCTTGGTTTATGCAGCCACTATTACAGATTCTTGGGACGGAAAGAAAACTCAAAGGGTCTTCCGGTCGAAGCTGCATCTCCCTCAGAACACTTCAGGCGGAGGGGCCTCGCACCTGGTCTTAGGATTCCCCAAGGAAGGAGACTCAGCGACCTCCCAGTCATGCCCTCCGCAGAGCCAGCAATGTGGGACAGTGGGGTGAGCCACTGCTTGCAGCACCAGCATCCTGTAACGGGTGCAGGTTTGAGTCCTGGCTGCCCTACTTCCAATCCAGCTCCCTGCTGCAGAAGATGTCCCAAGTACCTAGGCCCTGCCACCCACAGGGAAGACCTGGACGGAGCTCCTGACCCAGGCTTTAACCTCACCCAGCCCTGGCTGTTGCGCCATTTGGGGAATGAGCCAATGGATAGAATATTTCCCTCTCTCTACCATTCTGCCTTTAAAATCCATTTAAAAAATTTTAATAATAAAACAATTTCTTTTGCAGCTATGACTCTGCAGGGTGTGGCTACACAGTAACCAGACACATTTCCATAAGCAGTTATTGAAAATATCCCACTTCATTATCTCATTTTACATAAAGAATTTCTCAGGTCATCAAGCCAACATCTTACTCTCCACATAATTGTATATACGTTGATAAAATGAAATTTTTAACGACTCACTCCCTTTTCTTCAATTTTCTTTCATTGGGTGTATTTATAATGTATTCCATGATGTAATATTTACCCAAAAAAAAAACTTTGTGTGTGTGTGTGTTAAGGAATTTATGATCCACCTGCGTTTTTGTTAATCCTTGATCATCACAGATTACACTGCTGTCTGCCACATCCTGTAGAAGACCCATATGCATTCTCTGATGTGGACACACACACACACACACACACACACGTAGAGTCCAAGGTCACGGGTAGCTGGAATATCTTTGCTCCAGGAATCTAACCAAATCAATCGCCTTGTGAATTAAATACAAATGATGCAGGCTTACGAAAGATCATCCATTTTACAGCTTGTGAAATGACTCATAGATGGTTTTGTTTCACGAGGAGTGCTTGTCTCCCCATGCCCTCAGACACT
Source organism: Oryctolagus cuniculus (assembly GCF_051225735.1). Taxonomy (NCBI): domain Eukaryota; kingdom Metazoa; phylum Chordata; class Mammalia; order Lagomorpha; family Leporidae; genus Oryctolagus; species Oryctolagus cuniculus. The sequence goes on from NC_142875.1 coordinate 123,361,063, forward strand.
CGTATGGAGCATGGGCTTGGGTCCAGCAGGTGCCTGTTCCTACCTTCCAGCCACCAGACACTGAGCTGGGGAGCAGCACATAAAGATCGTCACAATTAGGGCCGCACCTGGTGCACCGGGGCTGCCATCTTTCAGGAACCCTCAACACATAAGATTCTTCCATGGCGCTGGCACTGTGGCATAGCAGGTAAAGCCGCCACCTGCAGTGCCAGCATCGCATATGGGCACTGGTTCACGTCCCAGCTGTTCTACTTCCAATCCAGCTCTCTTCCATGGCCTGGGAAAGCAGTAGAAGATGGCCCAAGTGCTTGGCCCCCTGCACCCACGTGAGAGACCCTGGAAAAGCTCCTGGCTCCTAACTTCAGATCAGCTCAGCTCCGGCCACTGCGGCCAACTGGGGAGTGAACCAGCGGATGAAAGACCTCTCTCCCTCTCTCTGCCTCTGCTTTTTTCTCTGCACAACTCTTTCAAATAAATAACTAAATCTAAACAAAAAAAAAGATCCTCCCACAAGGCTGCGGGATGTCAGAGGAATGAAAAACCAGGGATGACTTCCTGCAAGTGTTTTAATTTAGCTCGTAAGGAAGGAGTTGTTATAAATTACAGAAAAGGCTCTCAGCAGAGTCTCGGAGAGCCTGTTAGAAGGTGGGAGTGGAGAGCAGGCAAGGTATCAGACAGCAGCGTCCCCGGAAAAGGGGAGAGGTCTCTGCTGTAAGATGTTGAAGTCGATTTAACAAACACTCACAGGTCTGCTTTCAACCCTGCTTGTTGGTTTACACCCAAACCAATCTGTGTGCTGTTATCACCCGGACTGCTTCAGAGAGACAAACGGGCAGACATTTGTCACAGCCGTTAACACACCACTTGAGATGCCTGCAGCCCAGACCAGAGTGCTGGGGTTGAAGTCCTGACTCAGTTTCCAATCCAGCTTCTTTATCATGCTCCCTGGGAGGCAGCAGATGATAACCCAAGTACTTGGGTCCCTGCCATCCTGTGGGAGACCCAGACTGAGTTTCTGGCTTCAGCCTCAGCTTAGCCCTGAAGGGGCTGGTGTTGTGGCACAGTGGGTTAAGCTACTACTGCGGATGACTGCATCCAACATCAGAGCGCCTGGTTCGAGTCTCACCTGCTCCACTTCTGATCCAGCTCCCTGCTAATGAGTCCTGGGAGGCAGCAGGTGGTAGCCCAAGTGCTTGAGCCCCACCACCCATGTGGGAGATCCAGATGGAGTTCCTAGCTCCTGGCTTCAGCCTAGACCAGTTATGGCTATTGTGAGCTTTTGGGAAGCAAACCAGTAGAAGGATGATTCTCTGTCTCTCTCCCTCTCTCTCTCTCTCCCTTCCTCTCTCTCCCTCCTTCTCTCTCTCTTCCTCCCTCTCTCTCCCTCTCGCTCCCTCTCCCTCCTTCTCCCTCCCTCTCTCCCTCTCTACCTTTCAAATAGACAAAAATAAACAAATGAAAAAACACATTGCCAGCATCCCACCCTTACTCCTTGACTTTTCAATGTACTTGGGTCTCTTCCAACCACCAATATTTACCTCTCTGGCCCAAGCACTTTTCCCCCAACAAAAAGCCAAGGTGGCCATGCACCCAGCAAAATGGAAGTGCCAGGGTATGTGCAACTGCCTTCAGCGATTGCCTCTCAGGGCTCAAGTGTAATTGCGCCAGCCTGCCTGCCTCCTGGGTAGGCTAACGCTGAGGCCAGGGTCTACCCCTCTGCTGGAGTTCCCCACAGGAGGAACCTCCCGTCACTCACTGGGGCAACTGAACTTCATAGTGCATCTTTTGCAGGCTGCCTTTGCTCCCTCCCATCACCTACGTTCCCTGCGCCTCCCAAGTAAGCACCTTGCACTCAAATCCTTCTCTCAGCATCTACTTCTAGGGGGGATCCAAGACCCAAAGGGAGCACAAGACCCTTTGAGTACAATGGTTTTTTAAAAGCTCAAGTTACATTTGAAAAATACTACCATGAAGCTGCCATGACTCACCCATTCTACTCATCAGTCAACCTCATGGCGACAGTGAGACCAGCGACTGGGACAAGGTGGACACTCCCTATCCTGGTGTCTGGTGGAACAACACCGGTGTTGACAGGGATCTGGAAGATTCCACTTACCTAAGTGGACATTCCCTGGGCTGTGCCAGTGCTCAGGGCTTTGCAGACAATTTCAGTAGACTCAATTTCTAGATCTTCCACTTCTAAGCATGTTCTCTCCAAATACAGCTGTGTGAGAGGGCAAAGGTCTCTTTCCACAGCCTCTGCTGCACTTATATCAGATCTTGCTACTGGCCGTGTTCCTGGCTGGGCAAGTCTCCAGGAGCTCAGAGGTGTCCAGACAAAGACAGGTTTGGGAGAAGATAGCTTTCTCAATTAATCAAGGCATTTTAAAAAAATTAACTTATTTAGAAGGTAGAGTTACAGAGAAAGAGAGACAGCCAGAACTCATGTCGCAGTCAGCCACGTTACGTGCTGCACCACAATTCCAGCCCCTAACCAAGGCATCCAGGAGACTCAAGACAGGGGCTGGCGTTATGGCGTGACAGGTTAAGCCGCAGACTGTGCCACTGGCATCCCATATGGGCAGTGGTTTGATTCCTGGCTGCTGCACTTCTGATGCAGCTCCCTGCTAATGGGCCCGGGAGGGCAGTGGAGGATGGCCCAAGTGCTTGGGCTCCTGCACCTGCATGGGAGGCCTGGAAGAAGCTCCTGGCTCTTGGCTTCGGCCTGGCCCAGCTCTGGCCGTTAGACCACTTAGGGAATAAACCAGCAGATGGAAGATCTGTCTCTCTGTCTCTCCCTCTATCTCTCTGCAACTCCGCCTTTCAAGTAAAATAAATAAATCTAAACAAACAAAAAAGGACATAAGATGTCATGTCTTTCCCGTTTATACAGAGGTGTAACATCAGGAGAAGCATGGCTTCATAAATGAAGGCATTATAGCCCAATCAGTAACTCTTCTGACTTCAAAACAGCCCAACAAGGACAGATCAGTGACAGGGATCCTTGTAATGGTGACTGGAGTTCTTGACAGCACTACCAGAAATTTTAAGACACTAGAGGAGCCAACGCTGATGCATAGCAGGTTAAGCCTCCGCCTGCAGTGCCAGTACCCTGTATGTGTGCCGGTTCCAATCCTGGCTGCTCCACTTCCGATCCAGCTCCCTGTTAATGGCCTGGGAAAGCAGAAGAAAATGGCCCCAGTACTTGGGCCCCTGTACTCACCTGGGAAACTGGAAGAAGCTCCTGGCTCCTGGCTTCAGATCAGCCTAGCTCAGGCCATTGCAGCCATTTGGGGAGTGGATCAGCAGATAGAAGACCTTTCTTTCTGTTGCTCCCTCTCTCTCTCTGTAACTCTGCCTCTCAAATAAATAAATCTTAAAAAAGAAAGACACTTTGTAAAACCCAAGAGCTATGAACTTTACCTTCCCTCTTTGCCATAAATCACTCATGAAATGAATTTAATGTGCGTTACTTCGTAAGGTAGTTACATGTACCGAATCATATCATATGAAATATTTATCCAGTTACAATCTCCATCTTATTGAACAAGATGTTCAACATTTTCTACCTCCTGTCAAATCAGAAATGACTGAAAAGGCCGACAACTTTTGTGGGCACATGAGCAAAGCAGTGAGGCGCTGAGTTCAAGTTTCTCCCGCAGCTCTTGGGTGGGGTAAACCAACACTCTCACAGAACACCCCAAGAGAATGAAGGGAAAAAGAACCCTTTGAAGAGTGTTTCATCGCAGTTGTTATTAGCAGAAGAAATGCTCTCCCTGACATGCAGGCCAAAAATACAGTTGTGAGAAGATTCTAGAGAAGACAATATTTTAAAGCATCTTAATATTCAAATACACAAATCTGAATGTTAGCATTTCTAACTTCATTTAAGAAGATTGAGGATCAGAAAAAAAGCGAAAACTCTGGATGTCTGAAAATGTCCGCTAATCCACAGCCAAAAATGTATCTCACTGTTTTGGTTTCCCAAGTGCACCCAAATGTTCGTTTTCTTTAGATCCAATGACCTAAGCATTCCTGACACAAGCTCCACTATGAAGTCATCCCAGAGAGTAAACACCCATGTTGAGAATAGTATCACAGTTATAAACGCGCTCCTGACATAGGATAAACCGCGGTATTTATGAGGCACCTGCACAGCCCCTAAAGAATTCATGTTGGCAGAGCACCTCGAATTGTTTCTTCTGAAAGCATCTACTGAAAACAGGTCTCTTCCCTTCTGTATTAGGAATTCCAAAAGCTACGGTCTCCCATAAAGTCAGAATCTTGTGGGAGTAAAATTTATCTTCCAAAACGTTCCTCCAAGCCTTAAACATGACGTATTTGTGGAACTTCAAACTGTGGCAGCTACAGCCATCCACACTGACGATTCCAATAAAATACTCAATTGAGAGGCATTTTGTTTTGGTAACCTGATACACTCAGCCAGCTTGGAAGCCTGGAAGCAGATAAAATACCCTTGATGCAGAGAAAAGAAGATGGGTGTTTTTTAAAAACCACAAAAAGCAGGCAATCTCTATGGCAGCGCTTCTCAAATAATGACAGACACTGCTTTACTGTGGGGTACAAACTGTAAAAAGAAAAATGAGCAGCATATTCTTTATCAGAGTAGTGATTCCCAGAGGAAAGGGGGGGAAGGATGGAGGGAGATTGATTAACAGGCACTAAAATATCGTTACATAGAAGGAGTGAGTTCTGATGTTCCAGGGCACAGCGGGTGATTGTGGTTCATGAGAACCTATTACACATTTAGGATGAACTTGAAGATGAGTTCAAAGGCTCAAAAGGTAAAGAAATGATAAGAAGGGGTCCGTGTGTAGCTCAGTGGGCTAAGCCACTGCCTGTGACTCCTGCGTACCATGTGAGCACCAATTAGAATCCCGGATGCTCCATTTCTGATCCAGCTCCCTCCTAATGCTGCTGGGAAAGAAGCTGAAGATGACCCAAGTCCTTGGGCCCCTGCACCCACGTAGGGCACCTGCAGGAGGCTCCTGGCTCTTGCTTTTGGATTGGCCCCACTCCAGGTGCTGCAGCCATTTGGGGAGTGAACCAGCAGATCAAAGATCTCCCTCTCTTTGTCTATCTTTCTCTCGCCATCTCCCTCTCTCTAAGTCTGCCTTTCAAGTAAATAAAATAAATCTTAAAAAAAAAAAAAGAAAGAAAGAAAGGAGGGGCTGGCGCTGTGGCATAGCGAGTAAAGCTGCCGCTTGCAGAGCCGACATCCCATATGGGCGCTGGTTCGAGTCCTGGCTGCTCCACTTTTGATCCAGCTCTCTGCTATGGCCTGGAAAAGCAATGGAAGATGGCCCAAGTCCTTGGGCCCCTGCACCCACGTGGGCAACCCGGAAGAAGCTCCTGGCTCCTGGCTTCGGATCGGCGCAGCTCCGGCACTTGCAGCCAATTGGGAAGTGAACCACTAGATGGAAGACCTCTCTCTCTCTGCCTCTCCTCTCTGTAACTCTGACTTTCAAATAAATAAATAAATTTTAAAAAAAGAGAAAGAAGGAGATAAAAAAGCTAATTATGTTGACTTGATCAATACCATACTATATGAATTATCACACTGGACCCTGTAAATATGTACAACTATTACATGTTAATTAAAAAGAAAAAAATAAACTTAAAATTTTTAAGAGAACATGTTGACAAAGAACTAATCTCTGATTAGGTGGAGTCAACTCCTATTCCATTTTCTAGAAGCCTGAGGGATCATCTATCTCAACTATTTATGTTTCTGAACAAACTTATTTCTTTATTTTATTTTATTTTTTTATTTGACAGGTAAAGATATAGACAGAGAGAGAGAGAGAGAGAGAGAGAGAGAGAGAGAGAAAGGTCTTTCTTCCATTGGTTCACTCCCCAAATGGCAGCTACGGCCGGTACTACACCGATCTGGAGCCAGGAGCCAGGTGCTTCTTCCTGGTCTCCCATGCAGGTGCAGGGCCCAATCACTTGGGCCATCCTCCACTGCCCTCCCGGGCCACAGCAGAGAGCTGGACTGGAAGAGGAGCAACCAGGACAGAATCCGGCGCCCCGACCGGGACTAGAACCTGGGGTGCCGGCGCCACAGGCAGAGGATTAGCCTAGTGAGCCACGGCGCCGGCCTATTTTTATTTGTTCAATAGAGAGAGAGAGAGAGAGAATGAATATATTTCATCTGCTGGTTTACTCTCCAGATTCCCATAATAGCTGGGGCAGGCCAGACCATAGCCAGGAGCCAGAAACTCACTCTAGGTTTCCCATGTGGGTGTCGGACACTCAACTACCTGAGCTATCCTCTGCTCCCTGGAAGAAAGCAAAACTCTGACATGAGAGTTGTGAAGGGGAGCAGCCATCCACTTGGCTTATTACCCAGCAATCAGCCACTGGACACAGAAGAGAACCTCTCTCAACAAGGGCACCGTCAAGGTCAGTGCCCTCCGCCAAAGCTTCAACAACGGTCTACCTGGTAGGACCACGGCAAGGGCTACCCAGAGCTTCCTACCTCTTCCTGCCTATTTCCTTTACTTTTCTCTCCGCCCATCCTTCCTCGGTCACCCTCACTTTTCCCAGCGCTCGGTATTGGCCCCCGTTGGCGGAGGAGCTCCACTTGTTGGGTGGTAAAGAGAAGACGTCTGAGTCCTCCCCAGCAGCACCTGCCTCCACCTGTGGCTGTTCGGACTCTCCTTTCCCCCGGCTGATCAACTCTCTGAAAGACATTTTAGCCATATTTAATTCCTAGAAGGTCCAACAAGTGCTTAATGCCGAGTACTATTTGTTTCTAAAACTTCAGTGCTGCTGGGTTCAAATATTTTTTCTTGGCTCTCCTTAGCTCAGACCAGCTTTATTATATAAGGAGGCCTCCAAGCACCTGTGGGAAATGGGATTGGCAAATGTGCTTATTTTGCTGCAAAAAAGAAAAAAATCCTGAAACCCATACTTTCTAAGGGTCTCCCAAAGGTTCATGGAAAAACATATATTGTGAAAAAAAAAAACTATGCATGGATCTCAATTTTTTTTGTACCAAAATAAACCTTTTTTAAACCAATTCCTCCCATGTTTTTAAAGTCACCTAGTATGGGAATGAGTGTGCATGGTGGGGACAGGGCAGGGTCTCAGGGAGGGGTTGGGGTCACCCAGGAACCCCCTCGCTCTCCCTCTTCCAGCTCTTCATTCCTCAGATGTTCAGCAGAGAGACAAATGCCCACGCCTCCTCATCAGCTGGGCAAGGCTGTGGTTCTCTCTGTTGCCCTCACTGCTTCTCTTAGACATTGGCTGGGTGATTGTCTGTATACCTGGGGTCACACATACAGCCAGCCTTCCTGCTGTAAGAACTTTGGCTTTGGGCAGTGGCCTCTGGTGGGAATACTCACCCATTCTGAGCTCCCACCATGTGCCACCACCTCCACGGTCTCCTCCAGTGAACAGCTATACCCTATGATGCCCTTTCAACTCTCACATTCCTGCCACCGTACTGTGGCTGTGGTGGCTGTAGCACCTGCTCCTTCACCTCTCCCTCCCCTTGCTCACACACCTTCACGCCCATCCACAAGTCGTGTCCAGTGGATCTCAACTCTATAACTACAACTTTGGGCCAGTCACTTCGCCTTTCCGGAACTCAACATCATCATTCATGGAGTGAAGATGATAAAGACAATACTGCAGGAATGGGCTCAAAACATCCTTGGAAAATCATTCCACCTTTTAATTCTATTTTTCCACAAATGTTGTGAAGCCCCCGAACTATCTCGAGAGGGCTATTATAGTAACTGCTGTGTAAGCATTCCTAAATCTCATAGAGATATTCGTTAGCTACAAAATCCTGCTGCTGGATTATATGTGGGTTTTGTACTTATCTAATCACCCTCGTTATAACTGATTTACTATCTCAGGAGTCAAAGCAGACACAGAGAGTAAAACAAACTTAGGGATGAGTAGGGGTGATAAAAGTGCTTCCAAATACAAGGTTGTATCCATGGATGGTCACGAAATTATCAGGATCATTTCTTACCATAGCCTTTGAAGTGTACAGGATTTGAACGTTCTTGGCACATTTTAACCATGGTAACCACCCCCCAGCATCCAAACTCCTGTCACTGCTCAGCCACTGCGAACTGGAAGTCAAACAATTAAATCTTTGGCTACAGGGCCACATCAGGAATTAGCCAGGGTATGTAACTCTGGCCTTTTCCAGAGAGGCAAGGAGTAAAACTAACATCAGTAAGTGGTCACATGGAGCCCTTACAACATCCGGCACCACCAAAGCTTTTAGTGCATCCCCCACTCAATTATCCTAGTGACCCTGGGAGGTGAGAATTATTTTACTCCTTCTAGAGATGAGAAAAAAGAAATCTCACTTTCTACTAAGAAAGGGCAGGGACTGGAACCCGTGTTCGCCTCAGCTTGGTTGGACCCAGTGGCTGGAAGCGATGCCCTTCCAAGCAAGGGTAAGGCCAGCATCAGCCTGAGACAGAGCTATGGCCACTTTTCAGATCCTTGGCCAGAAGGGACGGAGGAGAAAACATGAAGCCGGGAATTTTTCAGTTCTGGATCAAGTTTTCAAAGGTCTCTTCAGGAGGCGCTTCAAAGCCCCGACCTACAGGGAGGATGGGACACCTTCCAGACTCCGCCTGCTTGACCTCTCCTTGACACTGAGCTGTAGCCAAAGGCACCTCCCTCGTGACCATGTAAGCAGCACACACCCTCGCTGACCCTGATCCAAGCGCATTAGCAGCCAACCCTGCTTTCCCCACTAACCTTTGGGAAACGTTCACGATGTTAGAGGGAAGCCTTTTTTTTTTTTCTTTTTTTGCATCTGCAACCCCAAGTTGTAACAATCTGTACTGCAATCTGGCTTATGCATGTATCCTAGTAAATGAAAAGAATGCTGGGGCATGAGTGACAGGGGAAATCTTAACCTGGCTGCACTGCACAGACCAGGCAGCAAGTGAGCTGCACCCTGGTGTTCAGGGAGCTACATCCTGCACCAGCTGACACCCAATTCGGTGCAGTAACACTCCAGGCTGCGGGAGAGGAGCACGCGAAGGCCACACCACGTTCCTGGCTTCTATAAACTCCAGTGTCTGCACATGAACAGGATCAAAGGCAAAGCTGTGGGGTCAAGGGAGTCTGGGACGAAGACTTAGATGGAGTTTATTTAGCCCATAACTCAGCCAGGAGTTCCATTTTCCTAGACAGAACAATGACGCTTCGTTGTGTGACTAACTGCTGTAAACGTAGCAATGAACAACAGTGTTCAAGGGTCCTGGCTGGGCTCTCTGCGAACAGCCCCATAAAGCTGAAGTCAAGGTGTGCCTGGGGCTGGGTGCTCGTCTGGAAGATCTAGGCAGATCTGCTCCCAAGAGCGCTTGGATTGCTAGCAGAATCCCAGCGCTGGTTACAGCAGGGCTGAGGGCTCCGTGTCCTCGCTGGCTGTCAGCCAGGGGCCACACTCAGTTCCCAGAGACCACCTGCGGGCCTCATCCTCTGGGCTGCTCCATTTTCAAGCGCACAACAGCCTGTGAAACCCCCATCCTGCTTGGGATCTCTCCCTCTTCTGCCACCACCAGGATAAAGATCTGTTTTGAAGCACTCACATGTCCAGATTCAGCCTGTCTAGGTCATCCCCCACCTCTCAAAGGCTAACTGTGCCACATGACACAACCAAGTCACAGATTACTGGGATTAACGGACACAGAACCTTGGTGGGGGGGACCATTTATACTCTGTCTACTTCCACATCTAGCAAGTAGAGAGAGTAACGACAATGCTATGCTTGCCATATACTCAAAAGGTAATATTATGTGCATAGGCACAATTAGAAATTACTTTCAGAATCAGATCTAAATCTCTTTACACAGATGTATCAAAATCTACAAGTTAGTTTGGGGGCCCGAGCTGTGGCTCAGTGGGTTAAAGCTGTGGCCTGAAAAATCAGACAAAGTTAATCGGAATCATGCTTTGTGAAATACCTTCCTAAGACTCCCGTCTTGAGATTAACTGGGGCATAATACTGTTCGTGGTTAATCTTGGGGTCCCAGAATCTTTTCACACATTGATTTTCATTCTTATGTAAAATAAATTCTACCTCCTACTCAGTGCAACCAGTTAAAAAAAAAGTGATGACCTATCTTGGCTCCCCAAACTGAAATTCAAGCCTTGTGAATTTCCACACCTTTGAAAACAACCAACTTTAATCAAACAGGCAATGTTGCTTCAACACTAAATTCAACAACACATTTTATCATTTTTTACAAAGAAGGAACACAGCTTAGCTGTCTTGGTTATAGCTGAGCAGTGTCTGATGTCATTTCAAACGTTTTGTTCCTGTCTCCTCCGTGGCGTTGGGTAATCTAGCTTCGCTCCCCGCAACAAAGCACCAACACGGGCCGCGGGCACGTGGGAGCCCCGCCTGGTTCACCGAGGCTGTTCTGCTAACCTTTGCCCCATGCAAAACCCCCATCGGAACTGTGTCCTCCGGGACTCGAAGCCTTCAGGATTCAAAACACAGCTCTGTCGCCAAACCATTGCATGACAGATGGCTCATTTCAGCAGTGCCATGTGCGCCGCTGGGTCTCCAAGGGACAGTTCCAGGAATAGAGCGTGGAACAAGCACAGAAGGACACGGGCCACAGAATCTGCCACAGGGAGGGTCTTCTAAATTCTCTGAACCACCGAGATTCATTCTCTCTCAATCTGCTGATTCGTGCACAGACAGCCTGGGGTCCAGTGTCTCCTCTGACCCCAGTCAGCTAGGTGATTTTCAATCTGCCCCTCAACTTTCTCGTAAGTAAAATGGGCATGATGATAGCACTTGCCTTCGAGGATTCCTACGGGGTCTAGACAACCAGAGAGGATTGAGCTAAGTGTCCAGCTAGGATTCAGCTAAGCACTCCATGAATAAGAACCGCCAGTTTCTTCCTATTCGTCACTTGGTTTTTTCCATGAAAGAATAAGGCGGACATAACGTACAATGAGATGCATACTAAGAGAAAAGCTCTTTTGTTAAGATTCCTAATTCATTTGGGATGCAGCCTGCTCTGAACTGAAGCCAGCATTTTCTTGAGCTGTTACAAAACCAGGGGATTTCCAGCCTGCACCAGGCCTTGAGGGACAGAGTTCCTATCACATTTGAGGTCTCAGAAGCTATGAGAGATTACGATTTACTCCCAGCCACATCTAGGCAACTCCTCTGATAAAAATTTCCAGTGATGGGGGGAGGCGGGGTTGGGGAGAGGGCAGCAGTGTGCCCAGAAGCCCATAGGGGCACCGGCTCATTCTCAGCCTCTCCACTTCCGATCCATCTGCCTGCTACGGCCTGGGAAAGCAGTAGAAGATGGCCCAAGCGTTGACCCAGATGAAGCTCCTGGCTCTGGCCTGGCCCCAGGACTGGTCACTGCAGCCACCTGGGGAGTGAACCAGCAGATGGAAGACGTCTCTGTGTGCGTGTGTGTGTGTATGTCTCCCTCCCTCCCTCTCTGTAAATAAATAACACTTTTTCAAAAATGTCCCATGCTGCTTGCCAGCACTAACTCAGTTTAGTTTTCTGTTTGCTTCCCTTTTGGGGAAAATGTAGGGCTTCCTCCATCACCTGAGTGCTCATAGGTGTGATTTATGAAGATCCTGTACCTTGCTTTCTCCTGCCTTGGGATCCCCTCATCATCCCCCCGAGGTCTGTATTTGCGCTGCTGTCCTCCCGTCTGTCTTGGCAACACTGCTTCCCCACCTGACACGTGGCTCAACTTAGTTTTGATCACCAGATGCCAACAGCGCCACCCCCGGCAAACGTCTCTGCGCAGCAGCTCTGCCTGAGTCTGCCTGCCCCTCACACTACCGTCCATCTGGCCCTAACGCATGGCAGGAGGAAGCCACAGTGCTTTGCAGGGAGTGTTAAAACTTGACCTTCGCTTGGGCATGATTACTGTGCATCGCCAGGTCCCTAACACCAGTTCTTCTAAGTGGTTTCCAAACTGAAGATCAGACAAAGTTAAACAAGATCATGCTTTGTGAAATACCCTGCTAAGACTCCTGTCTTGAGATTAACTGGGGCATAATACTGTTTGTGGCTAATCTTGGGGTCCCAGAATCTTTACATGAATTGCTTTTCATTATTCTTATAACAGTCCTAGATACTCATAAGCACATTACACTGTCTTATCCTCTTTTCATAGATGCAGAAGCTCCAGATCAGCAAGCTGAAGGCGCTCTCCCCGGAGCCCACCATAAGCGGCTGCCTCTCTCACTAAGCCAAGCTGCCAAAGAAGGTCTTTGGAAGGACACAGCTGCTCCCAGACCTTAGTCTGCACAGAAGTTACCCGACAGCTTTACAGGACGTCAGAGTCTCCAGCCCCCAGGTTCTGGGTCCCAGGGGAGCCTGAGATGTGGATTCCGGTGCAGGCCATCTGCACGGTAAGGTGCACGCCCTGCTCAGGGCCCTCACAGCCCTCCTGGGGCCTCCGTGTATTCCCAGCCTCATGCAAGCTCTGGACGAAGCACCACGTGCCCTCCTTGGAGGCTCCTGAAAGCCACAAATAACCAAGTGCGAGTCCTGGGCTTCTCTTTTGTAACCAAACCTGGACTCTGTGGGTTCCATCAGCACTCAGGCTTTGTTGGGAGGGGACCGTGTAGCCTAGGGCTGCAGGAACTGTTTGCACTGTCTCCTTACTCTGTCACCTGATCCAATAATCACTGTGTCTCATTCTCCTCCTCTCCACCGGGAATGTGAAAGCCTATGCCCAGAACACACCACAGAAGTCTCTTAAGAGTAACGGTGTAACATGAGAACAGCATACAGAACTCCCGACAGGGAACATGGCAGAAGTCCCCCAGACCAAATTACCCTCTTATCATAGTTCCCACTTCATGCAGAAAGCCCACGGGACTACACATGGGGTTAGAGTTTGTGGATACCGGGATCCAGTATCTTCCAGGTCACAGGTTTTGTGCTCTTAGAAAAGTTATCTGAGATCTCTGGCCCTCACTCTCTTCACACATGAAATGGGACTAATAGCAATACAATTATTATCATGCTCTTTCTTAAATGCCTGCTGTATACAGTGCGATAGTAGATGATAAGGAGACAAATACAAAGAGACCCCATCCCATCATTAACATAGGTTTTTTTGGAGAGGGAATAAAATAAATAATAATATAAGTAGAGGGGCAAGGAAGAAACCTAATAATAGACACTTTAAAAATACATGGAGGTCCATGATGAAAAAGAAAATATTTTATGACCCCAGTTAAATAAATGTGTGTGTATGTGTGTGTGAAAACACAGTCAAAATACTAACAGTGACTACCTCAAGGAAGTGAGATTTAAGTGATATTAATTCTTCTGTCCTGTTACTCTTTTTTATAATGACAAATGTTATTTAGAATAACTAAAACTACTTTAGGGAGGGGACAATCTGTCAACTACTTCATATTGCACTTGATGTATTATTCTACTTCATCTTTTTCAAATCATCTCTAACAGGCATTAATTACTCTTAAAATGGAAAAAAGTGAGATTCTGAAGATTTCTTAGTATAATAAAATATAGTAGAATAGAGATACTCAAAATAAAAACCAACTCTGCTTCAGTCGCGCAGGTATCAACGTGCACAAAGAGTTTGTCTTGCCAAAAGGAATTCAGTGATTGAGCTCATTTTTCTCTCGTTTTTCTTTTCTTCGGTAGAACTTTCCAATTATTCAAATTTTGGATTTGTTGAAAGAATCCATTTTTAAAGACCTTTGTAGTCTGGTTTGACTTGGGTTTTTCCAACTCATGAGCATTGTCTACAACTCAACGTGTCCAAAACTGAATTCGTCCTCTTCTGTTTGGCCTCCTTGCGGGCTCCCTTCCAAGAAGAGTGTCTCCAGCATCCTCCACCTCACCCTAATGGCTGTCTGGAAGCACCCCTGGGTCCCTGGCTCTAGTTCCTGGGCCCTGTACACACAATGAGTAATTCACTGCCAGTAAGTCACTGCGAAGGTCTCTTCAGACATTTCTTCTCCATCACTGTTGTCTTTGTTGGTCCTACCTAAGTGTCGGCCGTTACCTGTTAATCAGCCTCCTGGTCTCCACTCTGAAATCTTGATCGAGTTAGCAGGACAATGCCCAAACTTCTTTACACACTGTGCAGGTGGTTAGGAGTTGTCCACCCAGCTTCATCTCCTACAAAGAACACCTGCCTCCCCCACCACCCACACATACCACATACACACACATGCACACACACCACATACATGCTTTCTCAACAACTGTTGGTCACAATACCTGCATTCATTATTCTATTACAAGGCAGACAGTGAAAAAGTTGCAATGCGTTGGCTTGGTGATTGGTTACATGGGCATACAGTAAGAGTAGGGCAGACATTCTGTCCCAGGAATTTTCTGCTAGAATTAGAGGAAAAACTCTCTCCTAGTTTTGGTCATTGGTTAATGTAGCAAACCCCTTTTGAGGCTTTACAGATTAATTTAGCTAAGAGTTATTTCCTTCAAACTTTCTAGAAAGTCAAACTCAAATAACATAGTCTATGTTTAAATAGTGTAGACACAACAAGGGAATTATTTTCGTTATCCTACAAAAAGACCTACCTTTCTATTCAATTTAGGAACCAATTCCACTGTTAGAAAGGTCAACAGGTGGGGATCAGCATTGTGGCATAACAGATTAAGCCGCCACCTGCAAGTTCAAGTCCCGGCTATTCGACTTCCAATCTGGCTCCCTGCTAATGTGCTTGGGAAAGTGGCAGAGGATGGCCCAAGTCCTTGGGCCCCTGAACATATGTGGGAGACCCAGATGAAGCTCCTGGCTCCTAGCTTTGGCCTGGCCAAGCCCTGGCCACTGTGGCCATTTTGGAGTGAACCAGCAGGTGGGAGATCCCTCTTTGTCTCTCTTGCTATAACTGTCTTTCAAATAAACAAAATAAAAAAGAAAGGTAAACAAGTTAAGTGGTGCTGGGTAATCATTACTGTCAGTGTCATGGTTACACAAAAGGAAAGCTGTTAATTCCAATGACTATTTTCAACTAGGTGACAAATAGATTTATGTGTTCACACCCACGTTACAGGATTGCCATAGCAATTGTGTATTTTTTATTCCAACTTTTTTTGATTGATACTGCACATTAAAAGTACATATTTCTTAACTGTATAGCTCAATAAATTTTCACAACAATCACAACTGCCGTTGTATATTTTCTATGCCTACAACTACATCTTAAGATGTCTAAGGTCAGGACTTTTCACAACACAGGGCTCAGTCCTCCATCGAACAGCAACTCCCATTGTTGCTGTCACTGTCCTTTCCCTACCAGACACAGGCATCTTGTCCCAGAAGGCATCAGGTAGAGAGGTGGAAAAGCTGCGGTAGCATATTCATTCAAAGCCATAATCATAATAACTGCTAACAATTATCACATTCTTGTCTGTACTATTATTACTTCAATTTTATAAACAAAGAAACTGCACAAGAAGGAGATCTAAAAACAGAATAAAATCAAGTATCCAGTAAGCTGAAAATCAAGACCTCCAGAAAAAACTCAGTTTCTGCACAGTAACATAAACCATCTAGTCCCTGAACTGTAAGAACAGAAGACACGTAGCAATGTTTCTTAAGCACAAGGGAATGAACACATTTTTCCTTCTTAAGTCCTGGTGATGATTCAGACTTGGAGGAAGAAAGCAGTTGAATAAATTTTACTAGCTTACAAAATTCTGCAAAGATGACCAGACCACAGGCTATGAATTATGGACTTACTTTCTGATGGCAGGTGTTTGCCATTTCTCCCAGCATCCACGTCACCTCTGCAGCGCCGGCTCCTTGTCCATGCTGTTGCTTGCATGGAGTCTAGAATGCTTAGCTCAGGAGCTCTTCCTGGGGGGAGGACTGGTCCTCTGAGTGGACCACAGTCCACGTCCTATCTCTTCACAGGCCTGTCATGTTAGTACGAAGAGATGAAGGGAAAGCAAGACTGTCTTTGAGGGCATTGAAAAGATCCCATTACCCCAACCCCCCAAAAAATCCCACAAAATCCTAATTATTAAAGTTGTTTAGAGTCACAGAGTTCTTTAGATGCTTAGAGTATATGGTAAAAATAATCCAGAAATTTGTACTTGACTATGTAGTTTGAAAGGCTGTAGAGAGACAACTGACAGATTTTTAGGCAACGTATCTATGTTCTAATGATTTATTGTGAATATTCTGTTAAAACATCAACAGTGGTCATTAGTGAGTTATGTTTCTATTTCATATCATTTTTGTTGGTATATGTTTCTACTTAACAGCACTAAAATGAAGGGGAAAATGTAGTGAGACTTTAAATATAACCAAAGTGAAGAAAAATAATAAACACACAAATATGCAGTTTCTGCCATTTAACACTCTGAACAGTGCAATGGAACTGACACATCGAGGTTCTGAACTAGTAGAGACTACACATAAAGAATGATTACATCGTGAACCTCGAGACAAGAAAGACAGGTTTAAAGAATGATTTTGTATCTTTTACCACCAAAGCTAATGAATCACGTTAAAAGCAAAACAAAACCCTAAATTTTTAATAAAGTATACTTTTAAGTAAGATTATCAGGTTTCATGACCTAAAATGCATAGATGCTGTAGAAAGCAATGATACGCAATCAGCATTAGGGGAAACATGGCCTCATCTGTAGCCTTTAGACTCTTGTGAGCCCAGTGGCCCCAGGACAGTCTCCACCACCGCTGCCCCAGTGCCCTGGAGAGAGCAGAGCGGGACTCCAGGGCGAGAGAGCAGGCTGGAGAAGGAACTCAGGACTTTGCCTTGGAGCTCAGAACCAGGCTGCCACGGCGAGACCCAATGCCCAGTGAAGCCCAAAGGCTTTGATCCCTAAGCCATTCCTCACAGACAGGCTTCTAGACTTGCCCTGGCATCAGGCAGAGACCTGTGCCCTAGAGTGATGCACTCATTTCTGGCATACACCCCCAACATGAGCAGGCCCTGGTGACTACGAAACCCAAATGTGACCCAGCATGGTGGCAGCAGGGGTGGCCAAGGGATGACCTTTATCACTCTTGCACTGACTTTGGACAGACAGCAAGGAACCCCAGGAATGAGGAATGTGTCTTAGGAGTCAGTATAGCCTGGTAAAACTCCACACTGGGCAGATCCTAACACCCCCTGTCTCTAGTGGCTTCACATGGATCTCTGAACCCGCCCCAGTGCCAAGTGGAGTCCCATGGCCTCTTCTACCACATTTCTATCCCAGTCAGCAGCATGCTATGAGCCCACCTCAGTGGCAGGTGTACCCTAGCAGCACGTGCTTTGGTCCTACCCAGGTGCTGCACTGGTCTTGATGGACCATGGGCTCAGAGTCTGATCTAGCATCAAATATAGGCATCCATAGAATTAGCCATCTGAGTCTATCCCAGCCCCAGGCAGAGTAATGCATGAAGTGACCACCCCTTGCTTAAACACCCCAGTTCACTCTGAACAACACACCAATGGCAGACCTGAGACAACTCTGGGCTTGGGGCATCACCTAGCACAGAAATAAATCAAAGAAAGAATCCAGATGAGATACAGAGACATAAAAGAGTGGAAAATAGAGCAACTACCTTGAGAGGCAAAGAAAATACCTTGAACATTTTTCTAATCCTTGCTATTGAAGTCCTAGCAAGGAGAGAGGCAATGCAGCAGAAGCAACATTTAAAATCAAATAGCCAAAAATTTCTAAAACTGATCAAAGACAGAAAGATTGAAGACACGCTATGAACTCTAAGAAGAATAAATAAAAAGAAAAAAATCATACAGGTACATCATACGAGCGAAAAGTCGCTAAAGCAGTCAGAGCAGATAGACAGCCTTGCAGACACTCACAGCACCTGAGACTACAGAACCTGTGAGGCAGTACATGGATGTCTTTCAGACACTGAAAGAAAATAGCTGTCAACCTACAACCCGAAATACAGCCTTAAAATTGAGGAAAAAGAAAAAGCATGTTGCAGACAAACCAAACTGAGAAACATCGCCAGGAGCAGTCAGCACTAAATAACGAACGCTGAAAGATGTTGTCTAAGTAGAATCAAATTGTTTCCAGGTGGAAGTTTAGTGATGCAGGAAAGAGTAAAAGCCGGCCTAGGACGGATCCGTGGAGGGCACTCTAATTGAATATTGACCTTTTGCAACAATAAAGTCCTAGGGGTCTTGGTAGGTAGGTAGGTAGGTAGGTAGGTAGGTAGGTAACTGGATGGATGGATGGATGGATGGATAGATGGATGGATGGATGGATGGATGGATGGATGGATGGATGGATGGATGGATGGATAGATAGATAGATAGATAGATAGATAGATAGATAGATAGATAGATAGATAAAAAATTAAAATTCTTGGCAAGATAGCTTAGATGCTGGGAGGGGAAAAAGGTGCTAAACTGTTCTAAATTCCTTGAGTTGTCCTGAAAAGTAAGGCAAAGTTGTATGTTTACATTTCTGAGTTAACTACCAAATAAAATAACAGCCAAAGAACACACAACCATCAATCTAAGGGCAGAAAATCTCATAAAGACAAGACAGAGGAGGAGAAAGAACAAGATGGGACAAGTGCAAACAGAACCTTCAAGTGATGGATTTGAAAGCAAGTAGCGGGGAGGTATTTGACCTGGTGGGGAAGATGCCGGCGTCGGACATCAGGGAGCCTGAATTTGAAACTCGCCTCTAGCTCCTGACTCCAGATTTATCTGATGTGGACTCTGGATGTGGGGGCAGCAGTGATGGCACAAGTAATTGTGTTCCTGTCACCCATGTGGGAGACCTAGGTTGACTCCTGCCTTCGGAACTGGCCCAGCACGAACCAATGAACGGGAGTTCTCTCTGTTTATCTACCTCTTATTTTAATTAACTTGTAAGAAAAATAACTATAAATCAGTAATTACCTTAAGTACAAATATACATATTCCTCTATTTAAAATGGAAAAATTATCAAAAAGAAATTCTTAAATGGTAATATTCTGTTTCCAGTATACATCATACATGGAGAGGTTGAAAGATAAAGGATTTTAAATAACATACTGTCAAAAGTAAACACAGGAGCCGGCACTGTGGCGCAGGGGTTAAAGCCACTGCCTGCAGTGCTGGCATCCCCTATGGGCACTGGTTCTAGTCCCGGCTGCTCCACTTCTGATCCAGCTCCCTGCTAATGTGCCACGGAGAGCAGCAGAGGATGGCCCAAGTCCTTGGGCCCCCGCACCTACATGGGAGAAACTCCTGGCTCCTAGCTTCAGATCAGCACAGCTCCAGCCGTTGCAGCCATTTGGGGGAGCTATTCAACTGACAGAAGACCTTCCCTATGTCTCTACCTCTCTCTGTAACACTTTCAAATAAATAAAATTGTTTATAAAAAAGTAAATACAGGCCGGCGCCGCGGCTCACTAGGCTAATCCTCCGCCTAGCGGCGCCGGCACACCGGGTTCTAGTCCCGGTCGGGGCGCCGGATTCTGTCCCGGTTGCCCCTCTTCCAGGCCAGCCCTCTGCTGTGGCCCGGGAGTGCAGTGGAGGATGGCCCAGGTGCTTGGGCCCTGCACCCCATGGGAGACCAGGAAAAGCACCTGGCTCCTGGCTCCTGCCATCGGATCAGCGCGGTGCGCCGGCCACATCGCGCTGGCCGCGGCGGCCATTGGAGGGTGAACCAACGGCAAAAAGGAAGACCTTTCTCTCTGTCTCTCTCTCTCTCACTGTCCACTCTGCCTGTCACAAAAAAAAAAAAAAAAAAAGTAAATACAGTGCCGGCGCCGCGGCTCACTAGGCTAATCCTCCGCCTAGCGGCGCCGGCACACCGGGTTCTAGTCCCGGTCGGAGCGCGGGATTCTGTCCCAGTTGCCCCTCTTCCAGGCCAGCTCTCTGTTGTGGCCCGGGAGTGCAGTGGAGGATGGCCCAGGTGCTTGGGCCCTGCACCCCATGGGAGACCAGGAGAAGCACTTGGCTCCTGCCTTCGGATCATCGCGGTGCGCCAGCCGCAGCGCACCAGCTGCAGCGGCCATTGGAGGGTGAACCAACGGCAAAGGAAGACCTTTCTCTCTGTCTCTCTCTCTCACTGTCCACTCTGCCTGTCAAAAAATAAAAAAATAATAAAAAATAAAAAAAGTAAATACAGTCAGAATGCCCAATATGACATTGAAACAGGTGAGAACTCAGACACCCCTGGTCACAATGGAGGAGACACCACAAAAGACAACAAAGATGAAAAGTCCACAAAAATACCATGGTTACATCAATCTCACTAAAACATACCTGCTATCAATTAAGAAAAAAATTATATATTAAATAAACACAGCAATAAGCAAAGCACGGGTTGATCAAGACACCCATCCACAAATTAAAACTGGCACCCACAACCTGGAGAACATCTGCTGTTCTGCACTCATCATGACCACTCTATGTAACAGCAATGCATTACAGGGGCCAGCGCTGGGAAGCAGCAGGTTAAGGTACCACCTGTAGCACCCGTATCCCATCCAGCAGCCAGCTCAAGTCCCGACTGCTAGTGCTGCTGGGAAGGCAGTGGAAGACGGCCCAAGTGCTCGTGGGTGCCCTGCACCCATGTGGGAGACTGGGGAGAAGCTCTTGTCTCCCAGCCTGACCTGGCCCGGCCCTGGCTGTTCCAGCCATTTGAGGAGTGAACCAGATTGAAGATCTCTGTCTCTGTCTCTCTCTTCCTCTGTAACTCTGCCTTTCAAATAAAAAAAATTTTTTTAAATGTTTTAAAAATTTAACATTCACAAATTTCATATAACTTTCTTCATTAAAAGCTATCAAGGAATTGACAGCTACAGCAGTGAGGACTCTAAGGCAGAAAGACCAGGATCTGGGGACACGCACTCTTCTAAGTCCTTTACCCAGGTAGTGGTTTGTGGGTCCTCCCTGCACAATAACTAATCAAGCTGTCACATACGTATCTAATATTTTATGCAGATACATAATCACAGATTTACATCCAATAAATATGTAATGTTCTCTGTCTTAAAACACACAAGATCCATTTTCTTGACTGTGCTCCTTATATTTTCAAATATTCGACGGAGATTGAGTGAGGCCAGGAAGAATCCCAGAGGCACACCCAGCACCCCCACCTGCCCTGCCTCACTGCACTGTCCACCCTCACGGCCACGTGGCCCCCCGCTGCCAGCTTGCTCAGGTCACAAGGTCATGGTAATGAGTTTCTATGCAAATTCCAAACAAGAGGAACATTTTAGTATGTAGTTTTCCCTGATTCATAGTGAGTTTTTGCGCTAATAAAATATGCAGTAAAAAAAATAAGAAAACCAGGCAGATGCTCCCCAGAATGACTGGAATAAAGTCACGATTGGGTTAGAAAGGGAGAGTTTCCCATCGCAGGCAGCACTTAGAACTAACAGGGCTGGGAGTGGGCAGACACAGGACCTGAGGCTGGGTCTCTGCGCTCAGAGTTAACCTAACACTTCCCGACACAGGATGCTGTACTTGACAATGGCCCAAGCACACAGAGAGGCCCAAGCTTCACCACCACGAAGCTATGGCACAGACAATGGGGAAATACTGGGATTTTTTTTTTAATTGAGTCTATGAGGGTATTATACAGACTATTGTACTATATGTCTGTATGGAGTAAAGTAAAATTTAAAAACTTAAGAGCATAGGGACTATTACTCTTTTTGGAACACAAGTAATGAGATAACAACACTAAAGACTTGGTTCTCTTTTTTTTTTCTTTTTCCTGTTTCCCATCTGTGCTCCTGCAGGCATGAAATTGAAAGAACAGGAAATGTGGGTGTATTTGTGTTTCCAAACACCACCTACTTCCAACAACTCAAATCCTCTTTCTAAATTCCCTAGAATATCTTCTTTTCCAGTCTACTTATTCTGTTATTTTTAAAGAAATTCCACGAATTCCTATATCTTATTTTAATGGCATTGATGGTTAAATAGAATATATAATAGAATATGAATATTTTTTCAAAACATTTTATAACATATTTTATCATGGAATTCCCCTTTTAAAAGAGAACACACCAGAGAACTGGTCAATCAGGAACCATGGAAACTTCCAGAGTGTTCCTCCCATACAAAACAACCATGTCGATGACTTCATTTAGATAACAAGAATTTACAATTTAATGACCAAGAGAATTCTTGCTGAAATCTCTTATAATCTGCTGACTTCCTTAATACAAAATGTTTAGCTGGTCTTTTAAATGACAGCAACCCTTAAAAACATTCATTTCACCTACTCTTTAGGCTTCTAGTAGGCATTAGCTGGAAGTATATAGCAACAAAATCCATCTGGCTTTATATTAGTCACTAATTCCATTGCATTTCAGGTCAAAGTCATAGTTTGTGGATTCTCTTTCATGTGTCTAAAGCTCTTTGCCTGCATTCAATTTCTGCTCCCCTACTCTATTTTCTTCTGTGGCTGAAAACATTATAAACACCCTTGCCCCTGCCCTTGTGACTGATACAAATCACCTGCCTATGTCATCTTTATTTTTCTGCCCTTCTGTGTCACGTAACTAAATTGAAACCCATTACTTACATGATACATACTGCCAATCTCTTTCACATACATTTGCCAAAGACATGCAAAAAAATATAAATTCATATTTTATATGAGATTGGGATCGTGGCATTGATTATAGAATACAGATGAAATAGTCACCAATGCTTAATTATACATCTAGCAATTATTTTTAAGCACTAGTAAATTATAATAAATGGCAAATATGCACACTTCAAATATTGTTAATTATGTGTATAATTTTGATATATTTATCACTTTAATAATTAAAGATAATGATGATGATAAGTCTATGAACTACATATCAGTCTACCTGTCTACGCTGTCCACCCAAAGAAAATCCCAAAGAGATGGTCAATAGGACAAGCCCATGATGACGGCCAGACCACAGTCACGCATTAATATTGCCTTTTCCAGAAACTCCTTCTTACTAATTATGAATTCACTGCATTTCCCAAGACACTGCCAGATGTTCAATCAATACATAGAGAATATGAAGGAGGAAAAACAGAGTAAGTACCCTGAAAGATTTTCCAGTATTAAAATAATTTTCTATTGCCAACTTCTGCAAAGCTGAAAAGTAATTCCCACAGGATCCTGAGTTTCAGATAATCCAGGTTTACATTTACTTGGGTGCTCTGTTCCTGCCATGTATGATTTGTGGAATGCCACCAGGATTTTAAGACCTTGTCCACACAGGTTGAGTCACGTGCAATCTGGATAGGACAAACAAACAAACAAAAGCGGCCAGGAGTAGGAAGGAGTACGGACTGCTCATTTCTTTTTCAGTTTGGTCTGTGCTGCTTCTTGGATGACAGAGAACAAAAGCGTCGCTTGATCAAAGGAGGAGGGAAGGAAAAGGCAGAAAATGCAGCCAAACTCAGGATATGAAACAGAAACGGGAAAAATCTCCTTAATTCACTCATTACGATTCTAGCTTCAGCAATAACGAAGGATGAATCACAGAAAAATAAAAAAGACTGAGAGTTGAGAAATGAATTTGTGAACTGAAACTGGAGAAAATAAATTGAGTAAGAACACAGCTCATACTTGCTCTGAAGCATGAACACTTGAATTTCACTGGCGTTCCTATCTATGCTGAAAAATAATTAATAATCACTAGACACTAATTTGGCAAATAAATATCAGCCACCTTTAGGAAAAATACAACTAGGAATGCATTGTGACAGAATGGAAAAATGCATTCTGTGGTGTCGCTCCCCCTCTTCGTGGAGGAATGACACAGGACCCTGCATTGTTCTTTTGTCTGCTCGGCCCTCCCCGGGTTTGCTGCTGGTTCTTCCCGGGTGGGCTACCGTCCCTTCCACCTCCGTGGAAGGGCGGTTCCCCCTGCCACTTTCCCCACTTCCGCGAGGGAGCGGCACACCGCCGGCCAGCTCTCTCGGGGGCTGCACAGGTGTTCCTTCAGATAGATGTTCCTGGTGCATGTTGTCTCTCTCCTCCTTTATAGTCCTCTTCCACCAATCCCAACTCTGCTACCCACACGCCGAGTACGCTGCTCTCCTGCAATCAGGAGCAGGTCCTGCTGTTTATTGGTTGAACTGGAGGCAGCTGTGTAGAAGCTGTTTCCTCCTCTCCCAGCGCCATATTGTGGGAGAGCAGATGCATAGAATAAGTCTTAATTCCAGTAACTTAGTCTAGTCCGAGTTGCTCCCCACACTGTGGTCCACGTGCCATTTTCAATACTAGAGAAAACACTAGTGACAGGCAGATCCAGGATTCTCAGCAGCACAGCATGGGTTCAAATCCCAGCTCCATTGCTTGCTAACTGTGTGAGCTTACACGGTTCACTCAGCCCCCCTGTTTCCTCGTTTGTAAGCAGGATGAATACCGATGTCAAGCCCACAGAGTTACTGTGCAAACTACATTGGTTTACTAATGTAAGACAATTAGAAGAGTGCTTTCACATAGTAGGCATTGTTGAAGTGTTTGCTATTACCGAAAAGTCATTTTTCAAAAAGAGATTTGATCAATTACAACACACTTTTCTGGTTTTAAAACTCCTCATAAAGCCAGGAATACAATTAAACATTCTTGATTTATACCACTTGAGGACTCTTCTGGTGGAAAGGAGGAGAAAACCCTATGAATGGTGGTTTAAGTTATAAAAACATTTTGTGTTTAGTTTACAAGAATTTCAGAGGCCGTCTTAGGACTGGGTTAGTGAGCCAAAAACACAAGCCAGGACTCGGGCTCATTCCAGCTTTGTGCTGTGGCCATGCCGTGCAGGAACCCTGCATCCACTGGCTGGCCACTTAGGACTGGGAAGGCAGCCACAGCTCTGGCCTGAGCGCCGAGGTCTTGGCTCATGTGTGCAGGAATACCTACTACACACAGGATTCCAAGTGTCTCTCCTTTCACAACCCAGCAGCCTTCTCCCTAAGAGAGGAAGTGAGCTGCTAACTTTACAGTATCTGCAGTGGAGACCACAAAGGGCTACTGGATGGGCCCCTAGCAATGACTGCTACATTGACAAAGACTATCTATCAGAAACTACCACCAACAGCAACAGCAAAGTCATAGGTACGGTGAGTCACTCCAAGTGTTTAAAGCTCAGAATGAGAAGAGTCTGCTTACTCACAAGTGTTATTCCATATTTGTATGGAGGCCTTAGCCCATGATCAAAGCCAACAAAGACTACTGAGAAATTTAGACTTAAAATTAAATAAACTTCAACTCTTCAGGCTCATGAGCAACATGTGATATACTCAATGGCCAAACATGTCCAGTGACTCCATACTAGACTTCGCAGAAAACATTTCCATCAGAAAGTCTGATTTGACAGTGCTACACTTCACAAGGAAACATATACTAAAATGTGTAATGACATATGCTAGCAAAGTACACAAAAGGTATACATATAAAGCCAGAGCTGGGCTTTATATGGGGCTGGCACTGTGGTATAGCAGGTTAAGCCTCCCCCTCCACCACCAGTGTCCCACACAGTTCAAGTCCTGGCTACTCTACTTCCAATCCAGCTCACTGCTATAGCCTGGGAAAGCAACGGAAGATGGCCCAAGTTTTTAGTGGGAGTTGTGTATCAGATAGTTGTGGGAGACCCAGAAACAGCTCTGGCTTTGGATTGGCCCAGCTCCACCTTTGCAGCCACTTGGGGAGTGAATCAGAGGGTGGAAGACTTCTCTCTCTGTGTCTGTAATTTGCCTCTCAAATAAATAAATCTTTAAAATATAATATTTTTATTTATTTAATTAAAAGGCACAGTTACAAAGAGAGAGAGTGAGAGACAGAGATAGATCTTCCATCTGCTGCTTCACTCCTCAAATGACCACAATGGCCGGGCCTGGGCCAGGCTGAAGCCAGGAATCAGGAGCTTCATCCGAAACTCCCACATGGGTGCAGGGGTACATGCTTTTGGGTCATTCACTGTTTTCCCAGGCATGTTGGCAGGGGACTGGATTGGAAGTAGAGCAGTCAGGACTCAAACTGGCATCCATATGGGATCAGCAACGTAGGCAGGGGCTTATTCTTTTATGCCACAACACCATCCCCAGTGCATTCTTATTTTAATATACAACTATCTGAAAGAGTGACATAGATCTATATGTACTCAAAAGGAAAGACATTGTGGCATAGCGGGTCCCCACTGCTCCACTTGCAATCCATCTCTCTGCTGTGGCCTGGGAAGGCAGTGGAGGATGACTCAAGGGCTTGGGCCTCCGCACCCTTGTGGGAGACCCAGAATAAGCTCCTGGCTCCTGGCTTCAGATCAGCACAGCTCCACCTGTTGCAGCCAATTCAGGAGTGAGCCAGCGGATAGAAAACCTCTCTCTCTCTGCCTCTCCTTCTCTCTCTGTATAGCTGTTTTGAGTAAATAAGTGACTCTTCAGAAAGAAAAGAAAAACACCTGTCATACATAACACATTTTTTTGAACATCAAAGAGACACAGGAGAGAGAGAGAAAAGAGAGAGTGAGCGCGAGTGCTCTCATCTACTGACTCACTCCCCAGATGCCTACAATAACTGGGAGTGAACCAGGCCAAAGCTTAGAGCCAAACCTGGTGTCCCCCATGGATGTCAGGAAGCCCAGTACTTGAGCCATCATCACTGCCTTCAGAAAGCTGGAGTTTGGAACCAGAGCTGATTTTAACCCAGGCGCTCCCATCTCAACCATGAGGCCAAACGTCTGTCCTTGCCTTGTGAGTGTTCAGTGACTCGGGTACATTTTGGACCACATGCACAATGTGATCCCGGTCTGATTTGCAATCTGTTATAGTTACATTTTATATAATTTACATAAATATGTGTATTGGCATCTCTTGTCAGGACCAGGACTAGGAGAATGCGGGTGAGATACCCAAGGATACTAAACATCCAACCACTCCTCTCCGGATCTGCTCCACTTGTACACCTCCGATCCCTTACTTGTGGCCTCCTTGTGGCCCTGGCTTGTGTTTGCAAGGACACAGAGGAATCCTAGGAACACCCACACAGGAGAAAAGGGGCGTTTTCACTTGGACTGTACCTGACCTGCCCTGAAGGAAGGGTGGGACCTGAAGGCAGCCATTGACTGAGCACCATGCCGGGGACCAGAGAGGGCCACAGCAGTAGTGCAAGACCTGCTCTCGCCCAGAGGCCCTTGGACTGAGCAACAAGTCAATATCTGAGCTGGCTCTAGACATCCAGTCCCACATTAGTTCTGAGAACTGTCATTTATTTTATTCATGCTCTGACCCTCTGTCTAGAGAAGAATACGACCAGGACTCTCACGGCATCAATAATGATCCTTGCTTCTGTTCGTAGTGTTCACGTTGTATTCTCAATGCTTAACAGTCAGGGCTCTTTCGAGTCGCGGTTTGTGTGTAATCACCATGCAGCCAGCTGAGCAAAGTGCGATGACTCTGTATAAACACAGATACTGGTTGATTATTGCTGAGTATTTCTAGGCTGGTCTCTGCCTTGCTGCTGCCTGCCACTCACCGTGCAATTTCCAACACAAGCAAGAGTGGGTTCATTCTTTTTCATTCAGTCCCTTTGCCTTTTTTTTTTTTTTTTTTTTTTTTTTTTTTTTTTTTTGACAGTCAGAGTTAGACAGTAAGAAAGAGAGAGACAGAGAGAAAGGTCTTCCTTCCATTGGGTCACTCCCCAAATGGCCACTACGGCCGGTGCAGGAGCCAGGTGCTTCCTCCTGGTCTCCCACCCGGGTGCAAGGGCCCAAGCACTTGGGCCATCCTCCACTGCACGGCCACAGCAGAGAGCTGGCCTGGAAGAGGGGCAACCGGGACAGAATCCAGCGCCTGGTGTGCCAGCGCCACAGGTGGAAGATTAGCCTAGTGAGCCGCAGTGCTGGCTGCCTTTTCTTCTACCCAGTGTCATGGTCTTGGTTGCATTGTTTTTCAAATGAGACTGAATGCACTTAGCTTTTCAGAAAACCGGGTGTGCTACACCCCACTACCTTTGGTAAGGACAGTCAACAACAGCCACAGGAGAAGCCAGAGTCTTAGGATGAAGGGTCGGGAGTGGACCCTACACCACGTCATGGTAGTCAGCCAACACAGCTTTCATCCCATCTACGGGCCATCTCCACAAGGTATGAAAATGTCCATGGTGGTTTGCTGTTTTTCAGGAACAGCGCTAGTAGTTTCCTTTTGTCTTTTAAAATTTTCCAAAGCTGCCCACAAAACACCCAATCCATGATTCCATGAACAAAATTCATGATTATAAATAAACCAACTGACACAAATTTTTTTTAATCTTTTATTTAATGAATATAAATTTCCAAAGTACGACTCATGTGTTACAATGGCTTCCCCCCCATACCGTCCCTCCCACCCACAACCCTCCCCTTTCCCACTCCCTCTCCCCTTCCATTCACATCAAGATTCATTTTCGATTATCTTAATATACAGAAGATCAGCTTAGTATACCTTAAGTAAGTATTTCAACAGTTTGCTCCCACACAGAAACATAAAGTGAAAAATAATAGATGATTTTTTTTAAATGATGATGAAATCAGATCAGACCTATTGTCATGTTTAATCCCAGTGAGAGTCAAGTTGGGAATTGATAATTTCTTTTTTTTTTTTTTTTTTTTTACAGAAGATCAGTTTAGTGTACATTAAGTAAAGATTTCAGTCGTTTGCACCCCCATAGAAACACAAAGTGAAATATACTGTTTGAGTACTCGTTATAGCATTAAGCCTCCCAACTGACACAAATTTAAAAATATTTGTCAAAATGATGAGCATCTAGTTTTTAATTTTCCCAAGTGAACATTATTTTTTGAGACATAGAGAGACTGAGCTAGAAACACAGGCAGACAAAGAATGAGCTCCCTTCTGCTGATTCACTCCCTGAATGCTTGCAGTGGCTCGGTGGGCCTAAGCCAGGACGGAAGCCAGGAGCCTGGAACTTGAGTCAAGTGTCCCACGTGGTAGCAGGAAGTCAGTATTGTGAGCTCTGACCACTGCCGCTCAGGGTCTGCATTAGCAGGAAGCTGGAGTCGGGAATCAGAGCTGGGAATTGATGTGCTATGACCTGGGACACAGGCCCTTAGCCAGCTGGCTACACACCTGCTCCACTGCCAAGTGTAACTTTTAAAGACAATTGCAGTGTCCCCAGCTTCTGTGCAGCGACTCCAGTATGTCACAATGGTCAGTTTACAGAAGAGGGAAACCTTTATCGGAGTCAGCCAGCTCTTGGGTCCCTATGAAGCCAAACTATGGATTTGATCATATTTTCCTAATGATCAACTTTGCTAATGCAAAAAAATACTGACAGTTGCTTTAGAAGTTAAAATGATGAGTATGCAATTTTAACCAAAGTTCCACATCAGTCAGTGGTTTATTCTTTCTTGGTATAGTTAACAAACAATATTAACATTTTAATATTAAACAGAACTGGGTCATGTTTTTAGATACGCATCTATTTGTAAATTTTAGCTGTACTTTTTGGTTTCAGGAAGAAGGAAATTAAAGGAAAACTAAATCACTATTTTTAAATTAGTAGACTCCTACTTAATTCCTGTGGTTCTTTTAGACTGGATTAAATTATGAAAAATGCATTGATTTGGTTAATATTCATCATTTGCCTTGAACTCTGAGTTCTTTCAGATCCTTTAGCAGCTCACTGCTCACTTTTATTACAATCACTGGAAGCATTTATCAATGATCTTTAGTAAATATTTTACATGTTGCCTTCTGGATCATATTCACCTAAAAATTTTTAAATTACAGAGTTGAAAGAAATAATATCTACAGGCCTACAGTCATACAATCTTATTAAATTCTGAAATGATCTAACACAAATACAGTCTTGCTTCTTATGCTATTTGATGCATAGAATTTTTTTCCTTTTGAAATTTCTACCTAATTACATTTCTCAACCACTAATTGCAAAGTAGCTATTAACTACTAGCACTATTTAAGTATATTAATGACATATCTTATTTGTCAAGGACAGAAAACTAGTATCACATGAGTTTAAGCAACAACAAAAATGGCAGCTCACATGGTAGAAGATTCAAGGAGTTACTCCCTTTCGGTCGAGCACCTCCAGCTGCTAAAATGTCAGGTGTTTGTCTTCCTCCACCTCTGAGTTGCTCTTAGCTTCGAGTTGGATTCATTTCTAGACACATTTCCCGAGTGTAGAATCAAGAGGCTACGATGAGCTTCATTCATCTCTATGCCCTATGAACTCAGATTTCCTAATGCACGCTTCTTTTCTGATAGCTCCAGAAACTCTGGAATGGTTCCCACTGACCTGCCTCATTGCTAAGGTCTGGGGGCTGAATATGACTCAAAGGTGCACGTGCTGGTGATGCTGTGAGGTGGTGGAACCTCAGGGGGTGCGGCCAGGAAGGAGATGCTTAGGTCACTGATGACATGCCCTTGAAGGGAATTGTGGGACTTTCCTTCTGCTCATGTTCTACATGTGCCCACTCATCCAAAGGGCTCTCCTGCCATTGCCATCAGATACCCTAACCAGAGGGCAAGCCCATGGAGTGCCCGAGATCTTGGACTTTGAACCTCCCAAACTGCAATCTAAATAAACTTGTTTTCTCTTTATAAAGTGAGTTGCCTAACACAAAGCTGACTAATACACTCCCAGAGCCAATTCGGAATCCATCCCATAGTGGCCAAACGGAGCAGCACTCCTGGCCAGGCACGGACCATGCAGCGGCCCCATTCATAGCATCAGCGATTCTAGTCACCGTAGGCATGCTGACTGCGACCAGGCAGACTCGGGGTGCAGGGAAGTTCCCCAAAAAGAACAGATGCATTCAGTTAAAGCAGAAGGAACGTAAGGCAGCAAAGCCACTGCATGTCCACCGTGCTGACTTCGTCCAGTGATCTGTCAACCGGAGCCCCTCAACAGCACATTCTAGTGCTCCAGCTATTTGCACAGCTGCTGCTCATGCCTCTGAGCCAGAGGCGAGTCTGTTCTGGCACGGACTTGGCATTTCCCACAGGGCAGCACGTGACACGCACTAAAGAGACCGTTTTTTTAAAAGTAGAGAATACATTCCATTGTACATTTTTTTCAATTACAATTTTACACACTGCTTTCAACTTTTACACATCCATGTTATATCATTTATAATCTAAGCATGAAAAGGCCAAGAAATATTTGTTTATTTTCCAAGCCCTAATATTTGAGGCTCAGCAGATTTTCTATTTGTCCTCAATCTCTTGTTACTAAGTTCTTCCTGGCAAGGGAAAAACTACTCGTTACACTTGCTGCCAATTTCTCTTCAAGGACCCTCTTTAGAGAATGCATTTACAATGAAAAATTAAATATAATCTACCTACTTTCAATAAAACCCCATATTATAATTGACTGAAGAGCTTTCCATAGGATCCAACAGAGGTGCACAGAAATCAACAGCTAGATTTTTAAGGTTCTTATCTTTTTAAATGTTTAATTTTGGCAATTGAATCTTTTAAATAAGCTTCTTTAAGCAATATTTGGAATTCTTAATAACAAAATACACTTAGTAATCTGACTCTGTGCCATAATTACATTTTCCTCATTTTAGTTATACATAATTGATCATCTTCATGATTTATCCAAAATATTTGCACTGCAAGTTAGTAAGTTCTTCAGAGAGCCCTTCACCTAAGTGAGACCTACTGCATTTGAAGTGAAGAATATTATTTCTGATGCAAATGAGAATAGATGAGAGTCCAATATGACTCAGCGCCAGACAGTTTGAATTTCCATAAGTTGTAATTAAACACCACCGGACACCTTTTGGCCACTAGGGAACCAATTCACCAAGTTAGTCACGAGCGAGAACAAGCACCAGTGCTTTCTGCCTCTTCCCTTTGAGGAGCACAGCACTTATTTTTTCTGGCAGTAAACCAGTTTGTGAGTGGGTGATGTTTTGCTTCTTGGGGTAAATTATGTAAATGCATGCAATAAATCAGCGGTTCCAATGTGAAATATTTGGAGTGCTGGAGAACAGCCAACCACCTCCTCTTCATGGGACTGAAACACTTTTAAGAAAGCAATGGTAGCATCCAACACTTGCCTGTAAATTGTGTGTATGTGTGTACAAGAGAGACAGAGAGACCGTCAAACATTTCACAGAAAAAAAACTAAACGATATGTTTATTTTGCTATAAAACACGTGAAGTCCATGCATAGCTTTTTCATAATGCTTATTTTTCACAAACTTTTTGAAGACGCCTGAACTGAGCAGAACATGAGAAGAGCTCTGGGGTCTTCCAATTTGAGAAATTTTAGCGTAAGTATTCAACTCTCTCGCCTGAGGAACAGTTTATCAGAACTAAAAAGAAGGTGACCCTAACTAACTCCCTCTCTTAAGGGAGGAAGAGAGGTTACTGGCGGGAGACCAGCGAATTGGCCCTTAGGACAAACAGGGCACGCTTGGATTTCCAGCATGTCTTCAGTTCTTAGAGGGACACCCCTGGAAGCCTCCTATCCCGGGTGTGGTACCCATGGTCTGGGCTGATACACATGTAGAACAGAAATGCTCCATTTTATGGACTGGGAAACAGGATCTGACTCTAGCGGACAGCAGTCCCAAGTGTGGCCTGGGAACCCAGCCACAGCGGAGGGCTCAAGGAGCAAACATGGTGCTGAAGGGCTTGGCCTCTGCACCCAACAGATCTGACACCAAAAGGCTTTCCTGCTCACAGGCTAGGTGACTGGAGATGGACAGATACTGTCCACCTTGCAGGGGTAGTGTGAGCCCTAGGCACGCGATTTAGTTTTCCGCACAGAGTAAAGAAAAAGAGCGAGCCAACGGACTGCGTATGGTGTTAGAAAAGCTGATACAAGGGGCCCGGATTGTAGCATAGCAGGTTAAGTTGGCACCTGCAATACCAGCATCTCATATCTTCATGTCCCAGCTGTTCCACTTCCAATCCAGCTTCCTGTTAATGGCCTTGGAAAAGCAGTGGAAAATATCCCAAGTGTGTGGGCCCCTGGCACCCACATGGAGCACCCAGAAGAAGCTCCTGCCTTAGGCATGGCCCAGTTCTGGCCACTGCAGCCATCTGGGGAGTGAACCAGCAGATGGAAGACCTCTGTATCTCCCTTTGTCTGAAACTCTTTTTTTTTTTTTTTTTTTTTTTTTTTTTTTTTTGACAGGCAGAGTGGACAGTGAGAGAGAGAGACAGAGAGAGAAAGGTCTTCCTTTGCCCTTGGGTCACCCTCCAATGGCCGCCGCTGCAGCCGGCGCACCGTGCTGATCCTGGCAGGAGCCAGGAGCCAGGTGCTTTTCCTGGTCTCCCATGGGGTGCAGGGCCCAAGCACCTGGGCCATCCTCCACTGCACTCCCTGGCCATAGCAGAGAGCTGGCCTGGAAGAGGGGCAACCGGGACAGAATCCGGCGCCCCAACCGGGACTAGAACCCGGTGTGCCGGCGCCGCAAGGTGGAGGATTAGCCTATTGAGCCACGGCGCCGGCTTTGAAACTCTTTCAAAACAACAAATAAATAAATCTTGAAAGAAAGGTAGGAAGCAAGCCAGCAAGCAAGATGCAGGAGAGAAAGGTAACAAAGCAGTTGCCTATTTCTGAAGTCAGCACAGAGCAGTTGGGAAATTGGTACCCATACTGGGCAGCCCATCACTCAGTGAACCATGGTATGAGTCAGCTTTTCGTTACCTGCAACACCTGAAGTAACTACCTTTATAAGGAGAAAAGGGCATTAGTTCACAGTTTTGAGGTTCAGGTTCAAGACCAAGCAGCCATTAGTTGCATGTCTGATGAGGGTGGTGGGTAGCAGGGGTGGAGCACTTGCAGAGGAAGGACCACAGGTGAGCGATGAGCAGCAGCCGCACCTGTCCAAAGGATGGGCTCTGACTCAGGATGTGCAGCAAAGGTGAGACTTGGTTAATGATCTCGCGAGACAAGACACCTGGGTTTCATTTTCAGCAACAGCAACCTATTCATTTCCCAGCGTGCAGGTCCCTCCCCCAGTTCCTCATTGCCTGCATAACCACGGGGTTATAGTCTTCCTGGCATTGCTTCACTGTTTTGGTCACGAACGCCCTGTTTGCATTAAGAACTGTCAGGTGCATGTAACCCAGCTGTTACGTTAGTTGTCTACTCGCAGCTAAAAATCTCACTTTGAAAATAAACCAAATGTTTACTTCTCACAATCCCTTCTCTTTTCTTTTTACGAAATTTGGTCTCACATTAACTTTTCTTTGAGAGCCTTCTCTCACCACCCTTGGGTATTTTGTGGAATGCTGTGGTGAGGGGAATGGTCAATTGAGCTAACACAGTTCCTGTCCCGCTGGGTGGTTACAGGACATGGAGGCTCCTCTATGGACGATACCACCACACCCAGCCCAGGGCCTAAGGAGGGCTGAGTAATATTCAAGATGCAAGTACAGGTTTATTGACCTTTGCCCCCTGCCTGTGCCATCTGCACAAAAACCTTGGATCAGCATGTACTATCAACATCATCAAACCAACAGGAAGAGAACCAGGGAGTCCCGCCATTTGGACTTCTAAGAGCCAACCTAATTTCACACAGCATTTACCTTCCACAAATGTTCTATGACATTTCTTCAGTTTTTCTTTGTATCTTAATGTTTTTCACCAAGAATGCATTACCAAAAAAGTTGTAAACCCTAGAAATTTCAGAAAAACCTTAAAGCCTAGGAGAACAAACATTTAAGTATTCTCTTTAGTAAACTAGGGCCTCCATATTACTTTCCCCTACTGTTAATAAGGCACCTCTGTGTCCAGATGTTTTAATTTTGAAGCCTGATTGACAGCATACAATTCACAGGTTTGAGCTGATAAAATGCTAGGTAAGTTTGCACCTTCACATTTTTGCATAATTTTATTTGCCCCCCGTCTATTCCTAATCCTAAACCAAACCTCACAATCAGACCTTGGCCCCAGAGATTAATTCCTACCTCAGCTACACATAAAAATGACCCCTCAATCTGTTCTGGTCCTTGTCTGATGAACATCTTTTTTAAATGTTGGAAATCCTCCCCTTTTATCTCTAACACCATCAATTTTCCCCTGGGTAATTCTGTACCCTCTGATTGGCACGTCAGGGAAAAATGGCTCCAGTGGCAACCAAAAACGTTCTCTTCCCCTTCACGTCTCATCTGTACGTTCTTGACACAGCTGCTTCCCTCCAGTCTCATTTTAACTACCTCTTCTACAGTGCAAGCCATGACTTTTGCTTTTTTGTGTTTTGTTTTTCCTCTTCTCATGAAAACTTTCTGTGCTTCCCTCTTAGTTCCTTGATTGATTTTTCATTCTATCCATTAACCTTCTGTAATTTCTTTGTGATAACTCTAAAAGTCTTGATCCCGCTGGTCCTCTGAATCCAGTCCTGGCTATTTCCTCATTTGCCCTCCAAATCTCCGTAGAAAAACAGAGTGGGTTTCCTTTTTTTCCCTGTTGAATTTCAAATGCCTTAGAGACATTTTGTGGCCGTGGAGAAGACTCTTTGATTCCTTTAATTATTAGCTCTTTGAGATCCTGTTTGTGTGCTCCATCCCTGGGCTCACTATTAATCCACATGGGATCAACATTTGGAAATTTTGGTTTGGCTGATAAGACCCCTCCCCAGGAGTATACTATCCTAATCATTTGCATCCACCCCTCTATGCGGGAGAATACGGAAGTTTTCTAGGGCCTTTAGGAGCTGTTGGTTTGACTTTCTCATGATCCTTGGTCCTACTTGCCCCGATGCTTCTGCGGCTGCCTCTTGATTTTCCTGTCCTCCACCCTGAGAGACACCCGGAGGAGGCAGGCATGATAAGGGGATCCCAAGGCCTTACTCTGGGACCCTCCTCTTTTGAAGGGAAACATAGACATCCAGCAGAAAGCATGACCTATTTCTTCTTATAGGAATGGGATTTTGCCATTCATGTGGAACACTGGAGCCTGGATTGCCTGGTCTTCATCTGAACCAAGCTTTGGCCAAAAGACCGAGAGTTCATTAATTGGGTCTTTAGGTCAAATAAAGGAAAAATACATACCCCCACTTTCTTTTGTTTTGTTTTTGTTTTGCTTTGTTGCTGGTCTGAGGGACATACTCCCAGTTCCCCAAAATACTCCCTAGTGGACCTTCTGGGGGAATGTCAGGGTCTCTTCAGCTGCCCCCAGTCCCTAGGCCTAGAATTCTCATTTCCCATTGTTGAGCCACCTCTGAGTTCTCCTGTGAGCTCGAACCCCAGCCCACACCCCACACTGTGGAAGCTTCTTGCAGACCCCAGGACACACCTTGTCCATCTCCAGCTGTTTCCCTTGCAGGAGAACGAAACTGTGGATCAAGACTTCACACTTGCTTCCTATCCAGGATGTGTCTCCGTCACACACATTGGACCTCTGAAAATGCCAACCACCAAGGCAGTAGTTACACTCCAATGCCTCCTACCTTGGCTCACCCACGAGGTTGCCTGGTGCCACAGTACCTGCATTTTCATTTCTGTCTCTGGCTTTTCTACGGCTTCTACAGCCAGACTTGGCTCCCAAGCAGAGCAGGACACCCAAAATCCAAGTGGGCTGCATCTCCCCGTCTACCAGAGCCCCTACTCCACACAGGGGATGAGCTCCCAAACTGTGAAACAGCCTCATTCATCCACTCAAAGGATGGACTTAGACTCAGGAAGTGCAACAAAAGTGGGACTTTATTAACGATCTTGCAAGACCATCTGCCTGGTGGGCCAGCACACCCAGGTATCTCTTTCCTAGCACATAAGTCCCTCCCCTGGTTCCTCACTGACAGTAACTGCTGGGGTTACAATTTTTGCAGCATTTCCTTCAGCTATTTTGGCCACTAGCATCCTGCTTGCCTACAAGCATTCAGGTACCTGTAACCTAGCTGTTATGGTAGATTGTTGTCTACTCAAAGCTACATCCTGCACATCCTACACATTTTAGTTAGAAAGTGAGCCAAATGTTTACTTCTCACATGAGCCAGGACACAGAGGCACACACTTGGGCTTTTATAATCAAGTCTCTCCTGAGTCTTACCTTCTGAGGGTTTGCCTCCACTGACCTAAGAATCTTCCACTAGGTCCACCTCTACAATCACCATAACTGGATTACATTTCCACCTTCCTAGTACCATTATGACTTTGCGGTTTAAATGCTTGCTAGAGTTCA
Source organism: Oryctolagus cuniculus (assembly GCF_051225735.1). Classification (NCBI taxonomy): domain Eukaryota; kingdom Metazoa; phylum Chordata; class Mammalia; order Lagomorpha; family Leporidae; genus Oryctolagus; species Oryctolagus cuniculus. Next base: position 123,398,163 of record NC_142875.1, read on the forward strand.
GGGTCAAAATCATAGTCAATCCCCAGCAACCATCTCCTGAAAAATGGAACATGTGTTGGGCCAGCACCGTGGCTTACTTGGTTAATCCTCCACCTGTGGCGCCAGCATCCCACATGGGGGTCGGGTTCTAGCCCCGGTTGCTCCTCTTCCAGTCCAGCTCTCTGGTGTGGCCCGGGAGGGCAGCGGAGGATGGCCCAAGTGCTTGGGCCCTGCACCCGCATGGGAGACCAGGAGGAAGCACCTGGCTCCTGGCTTTGGATCGGCGTAGCTCTGGCCATGGCGGCCATTTGGGGGGTGAACCAACAGAAGGAAGACCTTTCTCTCTGCCTCTCTAACTATCTGTCAAATAAATAAATAAATAAAGCAAAACAATGAGTAATAAAAAAATTATAAAAAAATGGAACATGTAGTACAGGACACCACTGAACTAACTCCAAGAGTCCCCCAGCCAAGTTTAATCATAGATTAAAAAATAAAAATAAACCCTCTGGTTTGAAAACATCTCCCTAAATCATCTGATATGTCTTTCACTGAGCAAAATTCAATTTAAATCCCTTCTAAAGATACTACACGTCTTGATTCTTTTAAGATGGTAAATACAAGAGCTAGGATTTTATGTAATTTCTATTTATTCTGTTTGAAATAGAAAGAGATAGAAAGAGACAAACAGATTTTCCATCTACTGGTTCACTCCCTAAATGCCTACCAACAGCCAGGGCTGAGCCAAATCAAAGCCAGGAGCCCAGAACTCAATGCATGTCTTCCATGTAGGTGGCAGGAGACTCCGTACTGGGCCATCACCTGCTACCTCCCAGGGTGCACACTAGCAGGAAGCAGGATGACGAGCGGAGCAGCTGGGACTTGAATCCGGCACTCCCGTCTTCAACTGTAGCAGATAAAAAAGTCTATTCAGTTTGCAGTGACCATTTCCAATATGTAATGATTTTCTGGCTCTATCAGTCAAGTCTTACTTTTATGAAAGAATTATATCCCTAATTTACCTCTGGATCAATAGATTAATTACTTAGTGAGAAAAAGATGTATAATATTATGAGAAGTTAGAGTTCCCTATGAAACATCATCCTTGAAAAGTCTGTTCAATCTGAGACTGCAGATGAACACAGTTCAACCCTGTCACTGTGGTTCAGTTGACTCTCATAAAAATGAAGCAGTTAAGACAGTTTCCTGTTGCCCCCGTGCCTCGCTGCACAGCACTCACCTGAGGGTACAGAAACACTTCTGATGCTGCCTTCCCCCACCCCGCTGTCAGCCCCAAGATGCTGAGTTAATTAGCTGGGTGTGGCTTGTCCTTGGTTGGTTTTTAATTTTTATTATTTTCACTTCATTTGAAAAAAAAAAAAAAAAGAGAGAGAGAGACAAATTGAGAGACCTACCACCTGCTGGTTAACTCCACCAAACGCTGTAACAGTTCAGGGTTGGGCTAGGTCAACACCAAGAGCCTGGGACTCCATCTGGGCCCCTCACCTGGCAGCAGGTACCCAACTATTTGAGTCATCACGTGCGGCATCCCAGGGTGCACAGCGGCAGGAAGCGGGATCAGGAGCCAGGACACCAGCCAAACACGCTGATCCAGGCTGCAGGCACCCCACGTCGTGGCTTCACTGCTGTGCCAAACACCTGGCCCGGTGCTCGCTCTTTAAGGCTCCCCCGTAGTTATCTCAGAATTGAGAGCCACTGAGATCCACAATTTCACATGCAAAGGTGTAACAAACTCTTTTTCTTTTGTCCTTTCATTTCACACCTCAGTCACTTTAAGAAATATTTATAAATAAAATTACTCCATTTGGTGGGAAAGGTTAGAGGCATGGATGCATTCTCCACGCTTCAGAGTGATTTCCGCCTGTGATCACTTGCAGAACCTTTGTCCCTGGCTGTCTCTGGAACTCTCCTCTCCATGCTGCTCAAACTGCATTGCTATTCACGAGGCACTTAGATGAGCCAGGCACTGCTCACAGCTGTGCACCTGTAGCAGTAAGCAACACTTACAACAAGACACAGTTCTCTTGGCAAGCATTTAGCAGCTCATCATCTTTACCCTAGAAAGATAAAGAATCTGGTAGGGTATACAGCAACCTTGAAAAAATAAACAAAACAAGAAAAATGAGGCCGTGTGGAGAATGTAACTTACTGCAATCTTACATTCCACAGCACACACTTTGGGAGGTTCTGGCCCACTATTGGCATCTAAATGAGGTCTGCCCCCCACCCAAGTTAGCACAAATTCTAAAATGACTTAGATATTTTTTTCCTCCTAAGAAATCTTCAATTTTCCCCTTAACAACAAACTGCCATACAATTAGCACCAGCTGAATGGTTAACAGAAAGTTCCCATCTGGTGAGAGGTCACTCAGAAGTTGACCTCTTGAAGTTTAGCCAACAAATGTTGAGTGGGGCATGGTCATGAACTTCCAAATGAACTTACTCCCAACACCATGTTAATTTTTTCTTGTTTGTTACTTTCTTTGGCTTTGACCTAAACTTTCTTCATCTTCTCCTTTCTTACAGTAACCAAAGATGAGATTTTCCAGATCTTTCTGCTAACTTATTTTTTCTCTTAGAAAATTTCTTAGGAATTCAGTTTGCTTTGTGCTATTTTCACACCATCCTTCTCAAAATTTTGTAGTGGTGACCTCCAGTATCAAGAAGTTATTATGTTGACATAAGAACTGTTCAACAGTGAGTGGGCGTTTGGCACAGTGGTTACGGTCTTGCTTGGGATACTCACACCCCACAGTGGAGGTGCCTCATTAGCTCCTCCACTTCCAATCCAGCTTCCTGCTAAAGTGTAGCCTTAAAAGCAAAAGTGATGGCTCAAGCAGTTGTGTCTCTGCTACCTACATGGAACACTCTGGTTGAGTTCCATACCTGATTTGGCCTGGCTTGGTCTTTGCTGTTACTGGTGAGCAAATCCGAAGAGAAAGAGAGAAAGAATTATTCAATAAATGTCTCTTCAGTATCTATTATGTTCTAAGATACCTGTAATGTAAGGGTTACAAAGATGAAAAAACATGGCTTCCTTTTCTAAAGAAGCTTACAGTCTAGGGTCTGCAGTCACTTGGCTAAACATAAAAATCTATTAAAATGGACAATCCTAACACGTAAGTAGTTCAAATTTTTAATTTGAACTTTAAATCCTAATACATACCCTCATTCGCCAGACATTAAGCACAGAGTCCAGGCCTTCTCTTTAACCAGGGATTGAAACCTGCATGGCCATGCCACACCATCCATGACTTACTGTCTTATTTAGAATAGAAGAAGTACAAACACTGCATGACTAGATGAGTACGCAACGATTAAGAATGCTGGGATTTTTTTCCCAGTCTTCTACAGTCATCTTGCTCATAACCATTCTGACAGCTCCTGTTTCTCTCATTTTTAGTCTTCCCAAAATACCTCAATAAGCTTTCCAGAATCAGCGGTTGTCTTCCATTCCACACTTAACATTTTCATCAGTCTAATATTTAATTCAATTATACCTTTTAAAAGGTTCAGCACAGTACAACTGACAAGGGCAAGTCTGAATCCAATCCAGCTGATGCTTGGTAAACACAGAGCCCACGTGGAAGGGTCTAAGCAGGAGCCTGTGGACGGAAGCCCTCCCAGTGGGGCAGTCAGTGCACCTGGGAGTCCAACAGATACAACATAGAATACAATAGAAAAGCGTTAATGAGGGCTTGTGCAAAGTGCTATGACCTATCTAAACAGTCTCCTCTCTTGTCACCCAGTATGAGTATTGTCATGTAATTCTTTTGTTACTCTTTTCTTTGTCTTAAATTTCTTTTTTAAACGATACAATTGTAATTTAATTTTTGGCTAGGCAATATAGTTGTCTAGTTCAAAGTTTCTGAAACAAAGCAAACGGTGAAAAAGAATGTCACTGCCCTCTCCCCGCCATCCCTGCCTCAGAAGCAGCCCGCATTACCCAGTCCTCCGTGTAGAGACCATCATACAAATTGAGTAGTGTTGTAGGAAAGTCAAAGACAGAGGCAGAGATCTGCCATTCACTGTTTCATTCTTCAAATGTGCACAACAGTCAGGCTGGGCCAGGCTGAAGCCAGAAGCCTGGACCTCAATCCAGGTCTCCCCCATGGATGCCAAGAGCCATCAGCTGCTGCTTCCAGGGTGCACGTTAGCAAGAAGCTGGAGTGAAAACTGGAGCCAGGACTCAAATGCAGGCATTCCAATATGTGGTGTGGGTACTGTGTCCCAAGCACTACACCAAACATTCCACACCCCTAAAGAAACACATCAAACATACAATCACATACATTTTCTATGATTTTCTATAAAGTATATAAAGGTCAGCACACTGGTTTCTGTCACTTCTAGGATGAGTGCTGACATCTCCCCTCACCCTCTGAGATGGGATTTTCATCAAAGGGGTCAACACTTGTCAGATGTTCTGTGTTTCCCTGACTATGATGCCAGCAGATGGCCAGATTATGTCTGCATTACTGCTGTAACCTGACTTGGTGCCAACCGAGTGATGTACATCAAGAACACATCATCTGCTTCCTCTCGGAGGCCTGTTCAACATCATTTCTGCCTCTTATCCATCTATAAGCTGGCAAGCACATGTTTTCTGGATTTCCTTAAAGGCGCAGTCTTATTGACATATACTACTATGATACTTCCCTCCTATCAAGTTTTCAATTATTGTTTATTTGGTGCATGGGATTAAACATTTCATGACAATGTGTCTATCAGGCTTGGAATTGTCCAGATCACATGTGTGTACACATGTGCAGTGTGTATTTGCTTTAGTTACAACCCACCTGCTTTACATGTGTGTTGGTATTTGATTCTCTAAGTAATGTTTTCAGCCTCTTAGTTATTTTCCCATGTGAATTACTGAGCGGCTGCTTCAGTCTTAGTTTTCTTTCCATGCCCCACCTGCTTACCGACAAGATCACCATCATGGCTTTATCTGGGAGTTTCTTTTCCTTTCTCTACAAATCCAGTACAGAACTCTTTTGAACAGGATAACTAACCTCTGGGAACACATGTTTGCTCATCCCCATTGCTACAATCTGCATGTCACCCCAGCCAAGAGCCTGTCGTTCCAGGATATGAAGCCATCGTCCAGATACCTAAGCCCATTTCACCAACTTGAGCTGTACTGTCTCAAATACCCCTACCAGAAGCTCCTCTGTCTTTCAAATGTCCTATTCTATTGACAAATAAACAATGCAAATATGGCTGACACCCGACTCATTTCCTAGAGTCCCTAAGTATATTTCCCTAATATTTGCCATTGTGTTTTATTTGTTCAAGAATTAAAAATTTGGGGCCAGTGCTGTGGCACAGCGGGTTAAAGCCCGGGCCTAAGGCGTCAGCATCCCATATGGGCGCCAGTTCTAGTTCCGGCTGCTTCTCTTCTGATCTAGCTCTCTGCTGTGGCCTGGGAAGGCAGTGGAAGATGGCCCAAGTCCTTGGACCCCTGCACCCACATGGGAGACCCGGAAGAAGCTCCTGGCTCCTGGCTTCAGATTGGCTCAGCTTCGGCCATTGCGGACACCTGGGGAAGGAACCAAGGCATGGAAGATCTCTGTCTCTGTCTCTACTTCTCTATGTAACTCTTTCAAATAAATAAAACTTTTAAAAAAGATTTAACCATTTGTTCATTTTCCAGCTTAATTTATCAACACATTTATTTACCCAACAAACACTTCTTTAGAAACAAGAAGTTGAGATTTTTAAAAAAGTATTAAAATTTATAGTAATTTGCTAATTCTATGTGTACAATTTAAACTGATGAGTATTACATAAAAGTTGCAACAGCTCTGAGAGCATTCAGAAGCAAACAATTCTAGTAGGTATCAGAATAGTGGATATATAGAAGAAACTTATATATATATATATAAACATATATATATAACTTATATAAACTTATATATAGAAGAAAAAATCCAATTTTAGGACAAAGTAAGGGTTTGGCAGTCCAGCAAAGAAGGAAGTAAAATCAGAGGACTTTGTGCAAAAGAATGGAGGGGTGAACCTGCAGGTAAATCCTAAACAAAAGCAACATCAGCAGCAGTGAAGAGGTGGGTGCAGAGCTGGAAGACAGCTTAGAATTTCTGAGATTCATGCCCATTAGGATATGGAAAATTAAAACTAGGATTTAAGAGTGGCTCTGAGCTGTGCTGATGCATATTCTGCCAGCTGGAGCAGACCACGAGACGGAAGTCAGGAGACGGAACCGGTCTTTGTGTTAGACTCACTATACTGTAGTCAAAACTGGGCACGCGCAGACTCCGGAGTGCCATAGAAGCTGTGAGAAGCAGTGGGCTGAGCCCCGAGACAGAACTGAACAAAGCGGAAGTCTGGGCAATTTTTAGGGTCACACATGGGAGTGAAGTTTGCTGTGCACTGGAAGTTCATGAGAGGTAAATAAGTGGGGCATTTTGTCAAAACTTTCAGTAAGAGGCAAAACAGCAAAATGGATTGTTTATTATTATTTTGTCTCTTCATCTATTTTAAGAGCTGGTAATGGAAAAGTGTGATAATAGCAATAGAAAACATTAGTAATATAAATAGTAACAGCAACAGAAAAAATAGGAAGACTAAAAGAGAACAGGAATAGAAAACATATCACAATCCAAGATTTCCTCTGGGTCAAAAAATCACTCTAGTGTATTTGGTATTCAGGACTCTAGTTCCAAAACATTCATTCAACTTTTTGGAGCAACATACTACCAACTAGATACTCCTTGGAAATTAGACAAACAATAGAAACAAGACTAGGACACTCACACTTCAAACTTAATTGTCCAAATTGTACCCATCACCAATTTAACACATGGTCTCTAATGTCCACTCTTACCCATGATGGAGAACAATCAACCGGCTATTTCAGTTGGGTAGTTACACTGGGTATTTATGAATACCAAAGCAATAATGAGTACAATGTAGCAAATGATTTATTAATAACTACTAATAGACTGTTCCAGTCACCCTATAAATTGGTTGTAAAAGTTATTTACTTGAGTTTCTCATTAAATTCAATGTAAATGAAGAAAGTTTACTAGGTCCTCAATCTTGCACACTCTTGCTCAAAGTAATACCACTCTCTTTTTAAAAAAATTTCTCACAATTATAAAGTAGTCTAAGTCCTGAAGATAGAATAATTTTAATTTTTTAATAATTTTTTAAAAGGCAAGAAATTCCAGTATGACACTAAAACCTGTATCTGGGAGGAGGAATTCAGCCAAAGCAGAATTTGCGAAATGTTGCTCTCTGTTCAGGAGTAGAGCGCACCCTCCGTGAGAACAGGTCTCAGGAAGCTTTCCTTGGTTCAGTTCAGGGGCGACAGGGAAAATGCCAGACATGCTACCGGAAGCTGAGCCTTCAGGTTTCCTTGAGTTCCGTTATTTCCAAGGGCAAATCAGAGCTGCTCAGTCTCTGGGTCACAGCATTCTACTCCGTGCTCATTTACAGAATGGATACCGAAGACTTTCTAATCCAAGTTGTATAAGGGCAGTGAATTTGTTCAATTTAAAATCGTATCCACATGGCCATGACCTGGGTCAGTGCCTGGCCAATTGTAGGTAGTCAACTATTTATTAAAATCAATGAATGCATTTTTAAAGTCTGTGCCCAACTCCATTTAACTGTCATAAGCTTTATCGCAAGAACACTTTCCCGTGTTCCCTTGTAAGCCTACGTTGGAATGAAAATCTTCAGCTGGTGTAGCAACGGTCATTTGTGAGGTGAGCAATTCTTCCGCTAGTCCAACCTATCGATAAGCCACCATGACTATTTCCTATGCTGTGGAATTTTAAAGAAAAAAATACCACATTAAAATACAGATTTAACACATGTATATGCTGCAAAAACAAACACAAAAACCCTCCTTTTAAACACTAATGTCAATGAAGATAAAAGAAATCCTGCTTCAATATACTGTTTTGTTTTGCAGCTGGTCAATTGGAGGCAAGGGAGCGTGCTGACCCAGTTTCTCTCTGTCTCCTCCAACTTCAGTCAGTGGTTAGCATCTCGATTCTGCATTTCTCTGCAATCCAGGACAGAGGTCACGTTTACATTACAGATCAATTTTCCTTCCTTCCTTTCTACTTCATGTGCTTCCCTGACATTTTTCCGAGATCATTTATTTATGACCTATTGTAAGTCAGTTCTTAGAAACACAAAGATGAGAAATATTGAGACCTTCAGGTCAAATAGCTTGTTAACCAATGGATACATCGATAGTTACAATAATTGCAAAATGTGCCATGTTTGCCTCCAGGAAAGGCAAGTGATCCTGACTTCCCAAAAAAGGTACACACAGACTTGGTCTGGAATTACAAGCAGAAGGGAACCAAGGGGGTAGCAGGTGCAAAGTCCTAAAGTCAAGGCAGACCACATCCCAATTCTGGAAGCGGTGAGTAATTCCTTAAAGCTGGACTTGGATACTGTGAGAGACCAGCAGGCGAGGCAGAGGTAAGGGAGACTAGGTATGATCACCACCACCAGGCCTCTCCACCACCCTAAGGAGTTAGACTTTGACTTGCATCTTCCACACAGTCATGGAAACATCTCCATTAGAATGGCATTACCATATTAGAAAAATATCTCAGATAACACAATGGAAATGTACAGAAGGCAGAGCAAGAAAGCAGCAGGAAGCAAGGTTAAAAAAGAAACACTACTGAGCTAGAGTAGTGACAGAAGGCGAGTTGAGTTCAAAGCATCCTAACCAGCTAGGAGGCTATTACCACCATCAACCACGGGAGAGCCAATGCCATGGCAGTGGAGATGGGGGAGAAACGAGGACACAGAGCTAAGCAATTTGGTGTCTCGATTTCTATACAACATGCCTATTACAAGTATCTCCTTCGAATCCAAAACAATGGGAGTCAAACCTGTTAGCTTTCTGGTTCTACAGACCACGTCAATATTGCCTAATGTTACTTTCATTTGTGGTCATCAGAGATTAAGATCTAAATGCCTTTCATCAACTGTTACCTGGAAAAGAATGTATCACTCAGTCTGAACCCTAGTGCGTTGATTCCTCAATGAACGAAAGCAATTTCTAGGGGAAAGAGCTTGAAGAGCAATCCCATTAACAACAAATCACTGCTACTCCAGATCCTTCCGTGTCCTCCCATCTGGCTCTCCATGAAAATGAGTCTCTGCAATGCCCTACCAAGTTCAGAGCAGACTCCAAACTCTCTGACCGCAATTCTTCTGTTCCTTGCTCCTCGGATGGCACCTGTCCTGGTCTTTGGGCATTTCTGGATGTTGACCACTGACCCTTCCGGTGGTTCCAATCATCCTCATGGCTGGCTCTTTCACCTCCTTTGGGTCTTTTCTTCCTCTTACCAATTTAAAAATAAGACACCCAACTCTCTCAGGACACTCTTGCCAATTTCTATTTTTCCATCACACTCATTGCAATCTAACAAGCTACCTATTTTAACTTACGTTGTTCATCATCCATCTCCCAAAACTGAAAAGCAGGTTCGTTCTCAGAGGTCAGGGTCAGGGTTAGTATCTCTAGGGCTTAGACCAGGTCCAGGCATGCGGCAGAAACTCCATGACCACCTGCTGAGTACCCTGCTGGTGCAGCCTAATTGTCCATCAAGCCAGCACAGTGTTCCCAACACCTGACTGACCGACAAAATCATTCCCACGGAAAGCATCCTGCCGTTACTCATTGCTTTTTCCACCGGGAAGCTTCTGGCAAAGTCCGATGTAGTCTGAATTATTTCCATCAGCACAGAAATTGTGTATAAGGCACAATAATCACAATTTTGTTTAGGAGAATAACTGGTTTACAGCCAGGCTTCACCTCACATGACTGTCAAGCCATCTGAAATCCCTAAGGCTACACAGAATCCACGCTGATCGCCAAATCACCACATTCGATTCCATCACGAGGAACAAAATGCTGACTGTCTGCCACTCTTGAGAAAGATGTTTCTTAACAGTGATTCCACAGGGGCAGGCGTTTGGCTCAGGGGTGAAGCCGCCTCTTGGGATATCTGCATCTCATCTTGGAGTGCCTGGGTTCTAGCCCCAGCTCCGCTTTCAGTCCAGATTCCTGTTAACACACACCACAGAGGGAAGCCAGGATGATTCAAGGACTTGAATCCCTGCCTGCTACTCTCATGGGAAACTCAGACTGATTTCCTTGCTCCTGGCTCCAGCCTGACCCAGCCCTAACTGCTGTAAGCATTTGGGGACTGAATGAGAGGATGGGAAATCTGTCTCTCTCAACCTGTATCTCTCGGCTTTTAAGACAAATTAAGGTTCTCTCTGTCTCTCTCTCTCACTGTCCACTCTGTCAAAAAAAAAAAAAAAAAAAAAAAAGACAAATTAAAAAATAAGGGACCAGTCATGTGGTGTAGTGGGTAAAGTTGCTGTCTGTGGCACTGGCATCCCCTATAGGTGCCAGTTCAATTCCCGGCTGCACCACTTCTGATCCAGATCTCTGGTAAAAGTTGCAAAAGCAGAGGATGGCCTGCACCTGCATGGGAGACCTGGAAGAAGCTCCTGGCTTTGCATCAGCCAAGCTCCAGCCATGTGACCATTTGCAGAGTGAACCAGTGGGTAGAAGACCTCTCTTTCTGTCTCTCACTCCGCGAATCTCTCTCCACCTTTCAAATAAATAAATGTGTTTTCTTAAAAAAAGATGAAATTTACAGAAAAAATTAAGTGATTTCACAGCCTGCATCTTTGAAAACAGGTATATTAAAGTCTTCGCTTGATGGTTAAAAGACCCAATCACAATGAGCACGACTAGCTAAGAGGGAGTGATGCAGACAGACTCTTGTGAATGGCCTAACTTTTGGAAGGACTTCATCGCTCTTAAGTCTAAAAGAACAAGATCTGCTTAACCCTTTTCCCTGGTTCCACGCTCCTTCCCAGAAGTCCAAGTCTGCAGTGTGGCATGGATTTTCCGTGCCTCTGTGTGCATTTATACAAATATACACACCCAGGGTTTCACCTTGGAAGATTACAAATGTTTATATATGGGGAAGGGATAAAGCGCTCGCTTCACCCCATAATGTGTTTTTTTTTTTTCTTTTTTGACAGGCAGAGTGGACAGTGAGAGAGAGAGACAGAGAGAAAGGTCTTCCTTTTGCCGTTGGTTCACCCTCCAATGGCCGCCGCGGCCGGCGCGCTGCGGCCGGCGCACCGCGCTGATCCGATGGCAGGAGCCAGGAGCCAGGTGCTTTTTCCTGGTCTCCCACAATGTGTTTTGAACATTTTTCCACATCAGCGCATGCTAAGCGCAGGCATCACATCCTGAGGCTTACCCTATTTTCCTGGATTAATTACTAGTAATGCCCTCTTTCATTATTAAAAGTATCCTACTTGGGACATTAAATTATGAGGCCCCACTATGGTATGAACATGATCTGGCTCCTGAGGCCACGCAGGTGTTTAAACCCCAACTTCCTATCAGTGGTATTGAAGGGGGAGAAACTTAAGCTAAATATGGTGTTTGGGTGGTGGGCCTAGTCAGAGGCCTTTAGGTCACCAGGTACCCTTGGGAAGTAGAAGAATGGCGACAGAAGCCCAGGCCAGCTAGGCTGCCTCCCTCGGCTTCCTGCCTCCATCAGGTGCTCTGCCAGTGCCCATCACCCCTCTTGCAAAACACCAAGCCAAAGGGGTCACCTGCTTTTGGACTTGAACCTGCAAAACTGTGAGCGGGACTGCCTTTGTCCTTTGTAAGATTAGTTTTCTCAGGTATTTTTGTCATTGTAATGAGAAAATGACAGGCATGATCTCCTAATATAAAAATACCTGATTAATGAATCCATAGCAGCCTATTAAACCATCATTTAGTAATTATTACCTTCTTCAACAAGTCTGCAATGAACACCCACATACATATATATTTGAGCATGGGTATGAATAATGGATTTATAGGATAGATTCTGCAAGTCCAATTGTGAGGGTGAAGGTTATATATATTTACATAAAAAGTTTTACATATTGCCCAATTATTCTCTAAAATGCCGTACGACTTTACACTTCCATCAACACTTCCTGTGTCCCCATGGCCTCGTGACCAACTCTGCAGATTAGATATTCTGGGCTAATTCAATGAGAAAAATCATAGTTGAGTCTTGCGTTAATTCACATTTCACTCATAACTGAGGCTCAACACATTTTTTGTATTGCTGCAAATCTTTTGCTCGTTTTTCAATGACTTATTTTTTCTTGTTCATTTGTATGTATTCTTCTATAACTGCAGTATGCAGGAGTTCAAAAAGTTCATACAAAGTACCCCCCCTCCTTTTTTTTCTTCTGATTTGAGAGACACTGACAGAGAGAGCTATCTGCTGGTGCACTCCCTAAATGCTTGCATCAGTGAGGGCTGGGCCAGGACAAAGCCAGGGACTGGAAATTCAGTCCAGCTCTCTTACATGGTCGCAGCAACCCAAGCACTGGAGCCATCAGCTGCTGCGTCCCAGGGTGTGCATAGCAGGAAGCTGGAACCAGGAGCAGAGTCAGGACTTGAACTTGAGCACTCAAAGTGGGACGTGAACATTTCAATGGTGGGCTTAACCGCTAGGCCGTATACCTGCTCCCACACGTTGTCCTTTAACCCACGTGAACTTCTGAGGCCCCTTACATCTAAGCTGTAAACACACAATATCTCACTGCATTTTCCCCAATAGCAGGGAAAACTAACTTGCTAATCTCACAGTTACAAACCCTCCAATTCTGGTAGTCTCCAACGGTGGTTAACTAGATAGAACTCAGAGCATAGCACCAAACTTGCTATCTACCACACAGAGGAATCAATCCTCAGTAAGAACCATGATCCATGGAAAGATACGGTCTACAGCTGAATGTACTGAGTCATTTATTTGTGTATATATATATATATTTGTATTTATATTTAATTTGTATGTAATTTCTCCAAAATGTTACACTAATTATTTTTATCTTTTTCAAAACATTAGTGTTTTCCTTACAACTCTGAATACAGCAAATATTTGTTGAAGGTCAATCACGCTGGCTCCTACAAATAAAATATCTTCTCTTTAGAGGAAGCAAATTTTAATCAGATCCTTTTGTATTTTTCATGCTTGGACTCCATCTAGTTTTTATCACCAGCAAGTTTCATCAGCGCTCAGTTAACCTTCACCTCAAGGTCACAGCGGATCGCACATATGCCATCCTAGCATGGAACTAACACCAGCAGTGCAAATCATCTCATTTCCCCAGTAGCACACGAAGAAATTGAGCTAACCATCTTCTATACCTGGAATAAAATTATTTATTTAATTATTTCCAGAGGGACAGAGTACAAGCAATACTTAACAAAACAAACAACATGGTGGGAGCAGGAGTTTAGCCTAGTGGTTAAGATGCCCACGTCCCACATCAAAATACCTGGATTCCATTTCCAGCTTCAGCCTGCCTCAGCCACATCCATCGCAGGCATCTGTAGAGAGAACCAGTAGAACGGAGCCTGCTCTCTCACTCACTCATTCTCAAATACGTAGTTGTTTGCAATGCTTTTAACTTTATTCAGTATTGTACAGGCAAAAACATTTCTGCAAACATGAATACATGCTCATGCTACTTCCTACAATTTGTTGTCAAATGATTTTTCTTTTAAGATCTCGTTTGTTTGAAAGGCAGAGTTAGAGAGACAGGGGGAGAGCCACAGAGATCTTTCATCCACTGATTCCCACTCCAAATGGGAGAAGCTGCCAGAGATGGGTCAGGCCAAAGCCAGGAGCCTCAAGTTCCATCTGGGTCTCCCACATGGGTGGCAGGGGCCCCAGTTCTTGGGCCACCTTCTGCTGCTTTCCCAGGCACGTTAGCAGGAAGTGGGCACCTGTATGGAATGCTGGAGTTGCAGGTGGCAACTTAACCAACTATGTCACAATACCGGTCCCATGATTCTTCTTTTCTCAATATATGAAAAAGCTATTTAATGTGATTTTTTGTCTTATCTTTGAAAAAGCACATTATGTTAATTAAAAAAATAGAAAAAGGAAAAAGAAATTAACAGCAGCAGGAACTCCAATTAAGCAGACAGCATTCATCGTTCAGATTTAACAGGCTTTCTGTCTTATCAAAATTCCATTACAACGAACAACAGCCATTAAAATCACATTTGGATATTTTCATTCTCACCTCATCATCATCATCACATGCCACCCCTTTTAACAGAGGACACAAAGGCCACACCTGAGCTGTTCGAACACTATCAGAGAAAAGCGAATGGAAATAACAGATCTCCCCTTAGTTAGGGTCAACTTTGCAGGCCATGGTAAATTTGCTAAATTGAAACCATCAGGCTTGTCAAACTCATTTTTCTACATACACAGGCATATTCTCAAGCAAGATTTCAAAACTATTAGATGAATACTCCACTTGTCTGTCCTTTTTACACAGAGATCGCCTACGATAACCTATGACATTATTTCTAGCCCCAGACTCTCCACGGGGCTCCCTAATGACAGCCTAGGCAAGAGGAATGAAACTGGGTTTTCAGTCATTTGACTCTGCCCAATTGCTCTAATTCCCCAGGCTCTGATTCAAGATGTAATTATTATATTAGAGGAAACTGGAAAAGGAGAGTCTCGCTAGCTCACTCCTCTGAGAATTTCAAGGCACCATCATCAGAGCAGGAGCTTTGAATAGTGATCACCATCCATCTTTAAAGGACCTGAGTGAAAAAATTTTACACATCGGAGGCCTTTTTCTAGTCCCTTGGAGTAGTAACTCACACCCAACAGCACAATGTGATAGACTTTCCCTTATTTTTGGCCAGATTTGATTGTTACTACTAGAACGCAGTTCTCAGAGACAAAAACGTGGATTTTAAAACTAGATATTGACTTGAAGGTCTTTAATAGTTCATGATTAAGGTGAAAATGTGGCATCCTAGATCCCTCTTCTCTATCACCATTCACTGCTAACTGAACACTGAAACTGGAAGCAGGAGACGTAATGGCTTTTCCTACGTGCCGTCGGCTGACACTGAGCAGGGAAATGTTCTGGTTCTAGCCCTCACGTGTGACAGCTCAGCATCGATGCCCACAGCAACTCCTTGCTCTGCAACTGGGTCATTTGGATCATTCAGCTAACTTTCAATTTTTTTTTTTTTTAAGATTTTAGTGATTTATTTGAGAGGTAGACTTACAGAGAGTGACAGGGACAGAGAGAAAGGTCTTCCATCTGCTGGTTCACTCACCAAATGGCCACAACAGCCAGAGCTGAGACCAACTGAAGCCAGGAGCCAGGAGCTTCTTCCTGATCTCCCACATGGGTGCAGGGGCCCAAGCACTTGGGCCACCTTCTACTGCTTTCCCAGGCCACAGCAGAGAACTGGATCGGGAGAGGAGCAGCTGGGACTAGAATCAGCACCCACATGGGAGGCGGGCACCACAGGTGAAGGATTAAGCTACTGCGCCACAACGCCAGCCCCTAAATTTCACTTCTACCACTTATTAATCATTTGATCTAAGCCAAACTACCTCCAATTTCCAAGTCTCATAAAAGTAGAGACAATAATCTTTAACTCATAAATTATAATCAGAATGGGTTTTTAAGCATTCAAAAATGATATTTTTATTGTTATATCTTTCCTTTGGTAGACTACTTTATAATAAATGATGGCAATTTGTCTCTTTCCAAACCATGGCAGAAATTTAACTCTCACATCAAGTTACACCTGTAAAACCAGGGGAAGTTTTCCAAGCGCAATTGGCTAGGGTATCTTTTCTTTTCTTTTTTTTAAATTTATTTATTTATTTATTTATTTTTGACAGGCAGAGTGGATAGTGAGAGAGAGAGAGAGAGACAGAGAGAAAGGTCTTCCTTTGCCGTTGGGTCACCCTCCAATGGCCGCCGCGGCCGGCGTGCTGTAGCCAGCACACCGCACTGATCCGAAGGCAGGAGCCAGGTGCTTCTCCTGGTCTCCCGTGGGGTGCAGGGCCCAAGCACTTGGGCCATCCTCCACTGCACTTCCAGGCCATAGCAGAGAGCTGGCCTGGAAGAGGGGCAACCGGGACAGAATCCGGTGCCCCGACCGGGACTAGAACCCGGTGTGCTGGTGCCGCAAGGCGGAGGATTAGCCTAGTGAGCCGCAGCACCGGCAGGGTATCTTTTCTAATGAGTACGTTGACTCATTGTTTGTCAAAGTACTGGTACCAGGCGTGTCCCTGATGAAAAGTAACTTGGGAAAGTAGATCACAAGTGTTCCATATGTTCATGTACTGCAGGTCAGGATTCTGCTAATTATTCATCCTATGGTTTTACTTATAGACACTATTTGATGAATTATATAAAGTAACACCAAAAATCAGATCCCTTATGTTCACTAGTTATGAACTATGTGGTTCAAAAGTAGGCCTCCAAGAAGAACAACGGGAACTCTAGACATGTGTAGGATAAACATGAGACTCCTCTCAAAGGCAGAAGACGTTAGAATGGTTTGGAGCTTGAGCAGACATAGCATGTAGTATTAGGAACTTTTCTTTTGTCAGACGTCCATGTCCATGCCATGGAACAGGACACCAAGTAAATACAAAGCCTCAAGAGCCAGTTCTCTCGAACAAAGGAGTAATTAAGGGATAAGCAAGCAAGACAAAAACTGTTAGCGAAGAACCAGTGCTACCCAACCAACCCCACAGAAGAACAGGCAGCATGGCTGCCCACCCTCCGCCAAAGGTGACGTGGGGCTGTGACAGCGCACAGCCCAGTCTGCCAGGGAGCCAGGATTTCACCCCCAGTCACAGCAACCAACCTCCCCTGCCAGTGGCAGCAGACATCCTAGGGCAGGAGGGAGTGGGAGCTGGAGGACGCCGGGGAGGCCATGTGAATGCTCATTCCTGCCTACTGGGGACAGAACAGTCCTCCCCCACAGTGCTGCTGGTGGGAACCACGTGGGGAGCAGGAACACCGGAGGGGCACTCCTCCCTCTGTCTGCATGATGTCACAGTGGCCTGGCAAGGAGCCTGAGTCCCACAAGAGTGGTGAGAAGCCCCACACCCTGAGCAGAGAACCCATATCTGCACTAGCGCCTGTCATGATGCCAGCAGTCTCTCTCCTCCATCATCTCCCCTGGGGGAACAGTGTCGGGTCAATTCTCCCCAATCAGAAGGCTTCGGTAAGAGACCCAACTTCACAGGACAGTACTCTAGGACACAAGTGAAAGTCCCTTCCACACCGAGGAGCAAACAACCCTCAACTTCAGCGATCAGGGAAAAATCACCAGATACAACACTAAAAGAACAGAGATGTTGCAATTATCTGATAAGAATTGTGAAACAGCTATTCTAAAAATGCTTCACAATTATGAACACATCTGAAACAAATGAAAAAATGCACAGTGTCAGCAAAACACATGTTGTAAGAAGAACCAGGGGCCTGTGTTGTGGCACAGCAGGTTAAACCTCCACCTGCAGCAGCAGCCTCCCATATGAGCACTGGTTCAGGACCCAGATGCTCCACTTCCAATCCAGCTCCCTGCTAATGCACTTGGGAAAGCAGCTGAAGATGGCCCAACAGTTTGGGCTCCTGCACCTACATGGGAGACCCAGAAGAAGCTTTAGCCTCCTGGCTTTGGCCTGGCCCAGCCCTGGGTGCTGTGGCCATTTGGAGAGTGAACCAGCAGATGGAAGACTGATATCTCTCTCTCTCTCTCTCTCTGTGTGTGTGTGTGTGTGTGTGTGTCTGTCTGTCTGTCTCTCCTCCTAACTCTGCCTTCCAAATAAATTTTTTTAAAAAGTAAACACTATTTTAAAAATAGAAGAACCAGCAATGGAAATTTCAGAACAAGAAAGCAAAGACCAAGAAAGAACAACTCAATAAATAAGCTAACAAAAGAATGAAGAAGACACAAGAAAAAAAATCAATAAAGCTGAAGCTATAACACAATAAATAACTCAATGGAGAGAAAATAGATGAAAAAAAAATACTGAATAGAGCCCAAGATCTAAACTACTGTCACTGGACTCCAGCAGGAGAGGACCAAGACATTAGGGTTGAAAGGGCACTCTTTGAAAATGGGTGAAAATTCCCTGTTTTTCGCAAAAATCTAACTACGTATGCATTCAAAAAGTGAACGCCACGGACGGAAACTCAAACAATTCTACACCCACACGTGTCACAAACTTACAGTAACTAAACATGAAGACTAATCTTCAAAACAACAAGAGACACACAGGTGACCTCTAGGGAAAAGCAATTCAAATGACAAATTTTCTCAACGGACACTAGTTAGGCTGGAAGAAGCAGCCCAACATTTTTTAAGTTCTGAAAGAAAGGAACTGCCAACCTAAAACTGTCTATCCAGCAAAAATATCCATGAGCAAAGAAGGCACCAAGACATTATCAGAAAAAGGAAACAGAGAATTGGGTCCCAACAGACTTACTCTGCAGGAATAGCTGAAGGAAGTTCCTGAAACAAGAATTAAAACAAGTAGTAGTAATACTTTAAAATCAAGTAGGAAAAAGAACAGAAAGAGAAAAAAATGTAGGTAAATACAAGATTTTTCTTTATTTTTCTGACTACCAAAGTAGAACTAGTGATATTGTTTGACTTGGAAAAATTATGCGTAAAATGAATACATAAAAGAATGGCCAGGGGTCGGCACTGTGGTGCAGCAGGTAAAGCTCTGGCCTGAAGCCCATATGGGCGCTGGTTCAAGACCTGGATGCTCCACTTCCAGTCCAGCTCTCTGCTATGTCCTGGGAAAGCAATAGAAGATGGCCCAAATCCTTGGGCCCCAGCACCTACATGGGAGACCTGGACGAAGCTCCTGGCTCCTGGCTTTGGATCAGCACAGCTCCGGCTATTGCAGCCATCTGGGGAGTGAAGCAGTAGATGGAAGATATCTCTCTCTCTCTCTCTCTCTCTCTCTCTCTCTCTGTGTGTGTGTGTGTGTGTGTGTGTGTCTCCCCTACTCTCTCTGTGTAACTCTTTCAAAGAAATAAATCTTTAATAAAAAATTCTACTTAAAAATAAAACAAAAAGAATGGCCAAAACTCACTCTGTGAGGCCAGCACTACTCTGATACCAAAATTCTACCAACTAGGAGAACTAGGAACCAATATGTATTATTAATATGGAAATGTTTTCCACAAAGCACTAGGAGACCAAATCCAGCAACGTGAAAGAAGAGATATACACATGACCAATCAGGATTGGAAGGTTGATCTAACATTAGCAACAACCAATATGAAGCCAGAGTTGTGGTAAAGAAGGTAAAGCCACTGTCTGTGACATCACAACCCATATGGGCCCTGGTTCATGTCCCAGCTGCTCCACTTCCAATCCAGCTCCCTGATAACGCGCCTAGGAAAGCAGCAGAAGATGGTCCAGGTACTTAGGGCACTGCCACCCATCTAGGAGACCAGGGTGAAGTTCCTGGTTCTTGGCTTCCACCTGGCCCAGACCTGGCCATTGAGGGCAGCTGGGGAGTGAACCAGCAGGAAGAAGGTCTTTCTGTCTTTGTAAGTCTGATTTTCAAATAAATAAATATTTAAGAAAAAACAATTGATATAACGTACCATATTAACAGACTAAAGGGCAAGACCAAATTACCCTTTCAATGTCCCTCCCACTAGTGGAATTACCTGAGGTTGAACCTTGCAGTCCCCACTGACTTTGAGTCCAGCCAGAAGTGCTAGCAGGGGGCAGGGCACCCACCTAACCCCATGAAGGGAGAGCACATGGCTTTCTTCCCTTCCCTGGACAAAGGCACACAGCGACCAGCAGGGAGGAGCGACATCTTAGTAAGTGGAGTAGGGATTTCTGGGGTTCATGCACAACTGAGGGATTTTTATTAAGGGATAAATCCATAGTCCCCACTGACTTTGAGTCTGGGCTGGAGGTTTGGTGGGGGTGGTCTGTGAGGTGCTAATCTTCCCTCAGTCTATCAAAGCACTGGGCTGCACTTGCCCAGGTGGAGCACCAACCAACCTCTGACGGGTAGGCAGCCGGCTCCAGGAACGCCACAGCTCTCTCCATAAAGGGGGAGGCTGGTGGGACTGAGCGTGGATCTCGCACTCCCTGTGCCTATAGCGTGGGTCGCAGAGTGTGGCTGGACTTTGGGCAGACTTTTGGGTCTCCCCTCACAGACTCAGAATTCCTTGAGCAATGGGCTGAGTCATTGCAGAGGGCTCCGGGCTCACGCGGAGGAGCACGCAGATCCTTCGTGCAGTTCACGCACTCGAGTAAGTGGGGTGCACAGGCATTGTGGGCTTGTCCTGGGCAGCCGTCTCATCTTGGAAGAGAGGGGCGAAGGCTGTGAACACACCAGTCGTCAGGATAATACCCTCTCTCCTGCTAATAACAGAGGAGCTTTACCACACCCAACTGTGCTCATCCTGGACCCTCGCCCCACCCTTGAACACTGACCAGAGCTCCCCAGCCCACCCAGCTCATGCTGCTGGATATCTGTGTGAAGGGGCAGACACTCCACTAAGCCACATTTCAAAGATAAAAACCCTCAGAGGAGAAGACCAACAAGTTTACACAGATACTTAAAGTACGGCCGGCGCTGCGGCTCACTAGGCTAATCCTCTGCCTTGCGGCGCCGGCACACCGGGTTCTAGTCCCGGTCGGGGCGCCGGATTCTGTCCCAGTTGCCCCCCTTCCAGGCCAGCTCTCTTCTGTGGCCAGGGAGTGCAGTGGAGGATGGCCCAAGTGCTTGGGCCCTGCACCCCATGGGAGACCAGGATAAGCTCCTGCCTTCGGATCAGCGTGGTGCGTCGGCCGCGGTGGCCATTGGAGGGTGAACCAACGGCAAAAAGGAAGACCTTTCTCTCTCTCTCTCACTGTCCACTCTGCCTGTCAAAAAACAAACAAACAAACAAATAGATACTTAAAGTAAATATAGAATTTAAGAAATAGGAACAAAGAAGACAGCATGACTCCCCAAAAGGAGCACAGCACTTTGATATTAGAAGGTGAAGACAAAGAGATTCATGAAATGTCTGAAAAGTAATTCAAAAGAATAATTATAATATTACTCAAAAACAAATATTGGAAATGAAAAATCAGTTTCATTTCATTGTAGTCATCTGTGGAGTGAACCAGGAGATAGAAGATCTCTCTCTCCCCTATTTCTTTCAAATAAATAAATCAATCTTCAAAAGTAAAAAGAAATCCACACAAAAAATGGATGGAAAATTCTGCTGAGAGATACTGAAAAGAAACCAAACTGAAATTTAAGAAATGAAGAATTCAATGTCAAATAGATAATATAATGGAGAGTTTTAACAACAGACTTGATGAGGCAGAACAAAGAATATCCAAGCTATAAGACAATTCTTTAGAAATAGTCATACAAAAATAAAAATAAGAAAATATTCAAAAACCATGGATAGTGTTTGACATTTATGGGATATTATAAAACAACCAAGCATATATGTCTTAGGAGTTACTTCAGAAAAATATAGGGACATCCAAGTACAGAAAGCACATAGAACTCTAATAGGCATGACCAGAAAAGATTTTCACAAGACATTATAGTCAAACTTCCAACAGAAAAACATCCTACAATGTGCCCAAGACAAACACCAAATTACTTTCAAAGGATCTCCAAATACACTCACAGATGATTTCTCATCAGAACCCTACAGGCAGGGAAAGAATGGAAAAATATAGTCTAAGTCCTACAAGAGGAAAGCTGTCACCCCAGAAGACTGTACCCTGCAAAGATCTCATTAATACATGAAAGCAAAATAAAGATCTTTTTTTTTTTTTTTTTTTTTGACAGGCAGAGTGGACAGTGAGAGAGAGAGACAGAGAGAAAGGTCTTCCTTTTGCCGTTGGTTCACCCTCCAATGGCCGCCGCGGACAGCGCGCTGCGGCCTGCGCACCTTGCTGAACCGATGGCAGGAGCCAGGAGCCAGGTGCTTTTCCTGGTCTCCCATGGGGTGCAGGGCCCAAGCACCTGGGCCATCCTCCACTGCACTCCCTGGCCACAGCAGAGGGCTGGCGTGGAAGAGGGGCAACCGGGACAGAATCCGGCGCCCCGACCGGGACTAGAACCCGGTGTGCCGGCGCCGCTAGGCGGAGGATTAGCCTAGTGAGCCGCGGCGCCGGCCAAAATAAAGATCTTTCAAAGCAAACAGAAACTGAAACAATGTGTCACCATTTGTCCAGCCTTACAAATGATACTTAAGTACAGAAATACAAATAGTCAGCATCACGAAAAAATGTGAAAGCAGAAAATCTCCTAATAAATATAAAAAGGAAATCCAAAACAAACAAAAGGAATATTTACGGAAAAATGCCAGGGCCAAGTCATTACTTGTCAATAACAACCTTGAATGTAATGGTCTCATTTCTCCAATTAAAATATAAAGACTGGCTGAATGGATCAAAAAAACAAGACCCATCATTTGTTGCCTGTAAGAAATACACCGCACCAACAAAGATACACACAGACTGAAGGTGAAAAAATCGAAAAAAGATAATGCATTCTAATGGAAAGCAAAAATGAGGAGGAGAAGCCATCCAAACACCACACCAAATAAATTTTAACATACAAACTGTTGAAAGACACAAAGAAGAGCATTATGTAATGACTGAAAGATCAATTCAACAGGAAGGTGTGACTATAGTAAATGTATAAGAACGCAATGCTAGGGCACCTAGCTATTTAAAACGATTGTTGGAGTCGTGCATTGGATAGTTAGCAGAGAGGGTACAAGCCAGTGGCAAAATCAAGAGAAGGTCACGCAGAGTGGCTCAGGAGTCCACCCGAGACTGCTCAGGTCCACACTGTGGGAGCAGAGGTGGGACAGGTGGCAAACGTGCAACAAAGAAGCGATGCAAGGACTGGGCAAGGAGGCGGCGCCGCCACCCCCAGAGAACCAGAGGAGCGGAGTGGCAGTGAGTCCACGTGGCAGGAGGGGACGCTTGGCAAACTGCATTGTTCGAAACTCCAAGCAGGAAGAAGGAGAAACTGTAGGGGAAACGGGCAGAGAGTCTGGGCGTGCCAGGGTTCTTTTGTGTCTCACCCCCTCCCCCAAACCAGGCCTATAGCCAGTGGGGAGAAACCATAGTGATTGTTTACATTTCGAGTGTAAGCAGGGGACCACCCACCCACACCCCCATCAATTGTGGGGGCCACCTCACAACAGGCCCCACCTGGGAACAAGGACACAACATTTCAGTGATTTCCTCCCCACCGCACAAGCTGTGCAACGAGGAGTCGCCCGGAACAGTGAAAATCCAAGCTAGTTTCACGCACAAGTGAGAAGCCTGCCGGCCCCCCAGTAGGTGGGATTTAGTGCATCAAAGACCTGGTACCCATCTCCATCAAGATCTAGAAGTAAGCAAAGCTCCAGGAGGCAGGCTGCGTGCTTCCACTTGCACCAAACAGACACACAGCAGCTCATAGCAGAGGGAATTCAATTTAAAAATAAAATCAACCAGAATACCAAGGAACAAAGGAGAAATCCTGAATAAGAATAAGGAAGACTTTAGGAATTCACCAGAGGACCAATACAAATCCTCATTAATAGAGGCTAAGGAAAGGATAGAGGATCTTCTAGAAAAGGAATTCAGAAAATTAATAGATTACTTAGAAGCAATCAGAAGCAAATTCATAATCTAAATGAAAACACTCCCAAGAAATCGAGATTTTAAAGAGAAGCCAGAATGAAATACTGGAAATGAAGAATTCAATAGACCAAATAGAAAGTAAAGTCTTAGCAATAGAATAGATAAAATAGAAGAAAGAATATCAGAACTAGAAGACAAAATTCTTGAAATAAGTCAGACTAAATACAAGAAGAAAAAATTAGAAAATTAACAATTACAGGCCAGCGCCGCAGCTCAATAGGGTAATCCTCCGCCTGCGGCGCCGGCACACCGGGTTCTAGTCCCAGCTGGGGCGCCGGATTCTGTCCTGGTTGCCCCTCTTCCAGGCCAGCTCTCTGCTGTGGCCCGGGAGTGCAGTGTAGGATGGCCCAAGTGCTTGGGCCCTGCACCCGCATGGGAGACCAGGAGAAGCATCTGGCTCCTGCCTTCGGGTCAGCGCGGTGTGCCGGCTGCAGCGTGCCAGCTGCGGCGCCCGTTGGAGGGTGAACCAACGGCAAAGGAAGACCTTTCTCTCTGTCTCTCTCACTGTCCACTCTGCCTGTCAAAAAGAAAAAACAAAAAAAACAATTACAGTTGGAGAGTTATAATATTCAAATGACCAAACTTATGGATCCTAGAAATTCTGGAAGGTGTGGAAAGAGAGAAGGGATTAGAAGGCCTTCTTAACAAAATCATAAAGGGGAATTTCCACAATTCGGAGAATGAAATATCCAAGTACAAAAAATATACAGAACTTCCAATAGACATGACCAGAAAAGAACTTCACCATGACTCATAATGCCAAAACTCACATCAGCAAAACACAAAGAACAGATGCTAAAATGTGCACGAGAGAAACGACAAATCACATTCAGAGGAAACCCAATTAGACTCACCCCAGACACCCTCCAGCAAGAAGACAATGGTGAGACATATTTCAAGGCCTAAGAGGAAAAAAAAACTGCCAACCCAGAATAGTGCACCCTACAAAACTCTCATTTATGAATGAAGGAGAAGTAAAGATCTTCCACAACAAGCAGAAACGGAAAGAATGTTTTACTATTCGCCCAGCCCTTCAAAAGATGCTCAAGGATATGCCACACACAGAAACAGGAACAGCATTACAATAGAAGATGAATGAAGTAAAGGACCCAGCAAAAATACAAACGAAATCCAAAATACATAAACAGGACTATTTAAAGAAACATGGGAGGGCAAAGACGGTATTTAACAACAGTCACTGATCAACTCCCCAGTTAAAAGACACAGACTGGCTGAATGGATTAAAAAAGTAAACCCATCCATTTGCTGCCCACAAGAAACACACCTTACCAACAAAGATGCTCATAGACTAAAAGTGAAAGGATAGAAAAAGATAATCCATGCTAACAGAAGCCAAAAAAAGAGCTGGTGTGCCATCCTAATATCAGACAAAACAGACTTTAATACAAAAACTATTTAAAGAGACAAATAAGGACACTATTTAATGATTAAAGGATCAGTTCAACAGGAAGACGTGAGTATTATGAATGTATATGCACCTAATTACAGGGCACAGGGTTATTTAAAAGAAATGTTAAGGGACTTAAAAGGAGATATAGACTCAAATACAACAGTAATGGGAGACTTCAATACCCTTTCAGCAATGTACAGATCACCCAGACAGAAAATCCACAAGGCAACAACAGAGTGGACACCATAAACTATACAGACCTAGCAGGTATCTACAGAGCCTTCCACCTGACAGCCACAGTGTACACATTTTGTTCTCCAGTGCATGGATCTTTGTCTAGGACTGACCATATGCTAGGCCATAAAGTCAATCTCAGCCAATACAAAAAAACTGAAATTACACCATGCATCATTTCAGACCACAATGCAATGAAGTTGGAAATCAACAACTGAAGATTTTCTACATCATATGCAAACACATGGAGAATAAACAACATGTTCTGAATGAACAATGAGTCATAGGAGAAATCAAAAAGGAAATCAAAGAATTTCTGGAAGCAAATGAAGACAGCAATACAACATACCAAAATTTATGGGATACAGCAAAAGCAGTGTTAAAAGTAAAGTTTATAGCTACTGGTGCCTACATAAAATTGTAGAGAGGCACCAAATAAATGAACTATCTACGCATTTCAAGGATTTAGAAAAACAGCAAACTAAACCCAAAACTAGCTGAAGAAAAGAAATAATTAAAATTAGAAATCAACAAAAATGAAAAATAACAAAGTATCAGCAAAATGAAGAGCAAGTTTTAGAAAAAATAAACAAAATTCTTATACCATTGGCCCAACTAAATGAGAGAGAAGACCCAAATCAATAAAATTACAGAAAAGAAAGGAAATGTAACAACAGATACCACATAAATAGAAAGGATCATCAGAAACCACTACAAAGAGCTGTATGTCAATAAACTGGGAAACCTAGAAGTAATGAGTAGATTTCTGGATACATAAAACATACCTAAATTGAGCCATGAAGACACAGAAAACCTAAACAGACCCATAACCAAGACAGAAATTGAATCACTAATGAAGGCCCTCCCAACAAAGAAAAGCCCAGGACCGGATGGCTTCAAAGCTGAATTCTACCAGACATTTAAAGAACTAACTCCAATTCTTTTATAATTATTCAAAACAATTGAAAGGGAGGAAATTCTGCCAAATATTTCTATGAAGCCAGCATCACCTTAGTTCCTAAACCGGAAAAGATGCAACAGAGAAAGAGAACTACAGACCAATTTCCCTGATGAACATAGACGCAAAAATTCTCAACAAAATTCTGGCCAATAGAATCTAACACCACATCAGAAAGATCATTCACCTGTACCAAGTGAGATTTATCTCTGGTAAGCAGGGATGGTTGAACATTTGCAAATAAATCAATATGATATATCACATTAAAAACTGAAGGAAAAAAAATGTGATTATCTCAATAGACACAGAGAGAGCATATGACAAAATACAACACCCTTTCATAATGAAAACCCTAAGCAAATTGGGTACAGAAGGAATATTCTTCAACACAATCAAGGCAATTTATGACAAACTCATGGCCAGCATCATACTGAATGGGGAAATGTTGGAAATATTCCCACTGAGACCTGGTACCAGACCCAGATGCCCACTCTCACATTGCTATTCAATATAATCCTGGAAGTTTTAGCCAGAGCCATTAGGCAAGAAAAAGAAATCAAAGGGATACAAATTGGGAAGGACGAAGTCAAAATATCCCTATTTGCAGACAACATGATTCTATATATAGGGGATCCAAAAGTCTCCAGTAAGGGACTATTAGTACTCACAGAAGAGTTTGGTAAAGTAGTAGGATATAAAGTTAACATACAAAAATCAACAGACTTTGTATACACAGACAACGCCACAGCTGAAAAGAACTTCGAAGATCAATCGCATTGACAATAGTTACAAAAAAATCAAATACCTTGGAATAAATTTAACCAAAGATGCCAAAGATCTCTACAATGAGAATTATAAAACATTAAAGAATGAAAAAGAGGATACAAAAAAAAAAAGGAAAAATCTTCCATATTCATGGATTGGAAGAATCAATATCATCAAAATGTCCATTCTTCCAAAAGCAATTTACAGATTCAATGACCTTCAGTCTCCTCGACTCTTCCTTCACGGCGACCTGGCCAGTTCCCCGAGGGAGAGATCCTTGCAGATCCCAGGTCACAGCCGTTCAGCAGTCGGCCCAGCTTTCCCGTGGCATTCAACAGGCTTCCCAAGCAGATTTTGAAAACAAGGGAGTGGGTGAGAGGCCCATCAAGCCAACTTCTGCTGGAGCCCCGAGAACACGCGCCTGCCAAAGACATGATCCAATCTGTTAGCTGACTCGTCAGTCAAGTCAATTCATGGATGAAGAGGAAGAGAAAGAGGCACTTTTCACCACCACCGACCTTGACCGATGCAAGTGCTGTGTAAAATACAGCACATAACCTCAGCTATGATTCTGCACTGCCTGTTTCCATAATACATGTTCAAAGGATCAGTCTATAGACCTTCCAATAGTAAATAGAATAGCTTTTAATAATCTAGGGGCTCTTTTAATTATCTGAATTAAAATCAAAATTGAGAAAAAAAATTATAGCTTCTTCCCACTGAGTTAATCAAAAACTACTGAAGAATGTACTCATTTCCATTAGTTTGTACAACCAAGACTCTGTATCTGATCTGAGAAGTAATAACTCAAGCAAGCAAAGGCATGGGCTCCTTTCCCTTCACATGTAGATATATGCTTGTAACGTGCAGAAACTAATTACTGGTCTGGCTTAATTGCACTGATTAAAAAAATAAGAAATCTCTGTGCCAGTATAATTCATCACACCCCCTATATGTTAGATTTTTCTACTTTGGAACTAAATTAGGAAGGAAAAAATGTTTGAATTTCTTCTTTTGCTTGCTTTTTATGTAATTCTCAGCCAGTTCAAAACAGTCATAAATTTTTCAAAGATTTTAAATTATTTATTGTCCACTAGATTAAATAACCATTAGACACGATTGTCTTTATCACGTGATCTTATCTTTTTTGTAATGCAAGTATTTTTCAAATGATTTGTTTTCTTTGAAAGGAAAAGAGTGAGCGCAAGCTCCCATCCACTGGTTCACTCCCCCTCATGCTCACAACAGTGATGGCCCAGCCAGGCCGAAACCAGGAGCGAGGAGTGCGATTCTGGTCTCCCCGTTAGGTGGCAAGAGACGAACCGAGCCATCACCTGCTGCCTCCCAGGTGTGCATTAGCAGGAAGCTGGGGGCGGGGAGAGCAGAGCCAGGACTCACAGCCAGGCACACTGTAGGAGCTCAGAAATGTCTGCAGATGTTCCAGTAAGTAATCCACAGCTGCAGTGGGACAAACCCACCGGATGCCTTACCCGGATGAAAGGAAAAGCTGGATTCCAATGAAGTCATGTGAACCTCAATTTGACTAACCAAGGTCTTTCTCAGATAATTCACAACTGGCAAGAAAAAAACCTAATGTCTCTGAAATTTCACAGAAGCCTTTTATTATCCTTACAAAGGACGAATGACATGCAAAGTTTAGAGAGTTTTTGGAGTTAAGGGTTTGGGGAAAGGTTGTTTTTTTGAAACATTAAAGTGAATTCTCTAATCCTTTTTTATACACAGACACTCGCAAATCAGATGTTACATCTGAAGAAGTGCGTGAGTGCCCCCCGAGTTCAGCCTGGCCCTTAAATATTGATGCTTCCCTAGTGTTTTGCCTTTGATCCACCTCTCTCACTACTATTCATGTTCTCATTGAATTACCACAGTCACTTCAATGGTTTAAATTATTATTTATTTTTGAGAAGCAGAGGAAAAAAGAGGGAGAGTTCCCATCTGCTGGTTCATTCCCCAAACGCCTGGAACGGCTGAGCCTGGGCTAGGCCAAAGCCAGGAGCTGGGTGTCCCATGTGGATGACTTGAGCCATCACCTGTTCCATCCTAGGGTGCGCATTAGAAGAAAACTGGAATTGGAAGCAGAGCTGGGACATGAACCCAGATCCTCCAACAGGAAATGCAGGTGTCCCAAGTGGTATCCTACCCGTTCCACATGCTCACTCCCACTTCCGGGGTTTTAACTTGAGTATAAATGCTGAGAACTTATCAGCCATTGCTTCTTCCACTGACCTTGTCTCCAGCTACAAACCTATACATTTATACACATCCTCCGCTGTCTCCTGCACATCTATGGGTAGATGTCACTCACTTTCCTGACACTCACTCAAACACACACACACACACACACACACACACATGGCTCAATCTCCTCTCTCAGGTATTAGCACTTCCATCTATCTGGTCAAATAAGATACAAACCTGGTGTTCATTCTGGGGTTGGAAAATTCCAGCTCGTGGATCTGTTTGCACAGCCGCAGTTTTACTGGCACAGGGACATGCCTTTCATCTTGGCAAAGGCTACACTGCACGCACACTACACTAGCAGAGCGTGGAGAGAAGGGGTCAGGTGATCCCCATAAAACCTAACGCACAAGCATACTTCAGATTGCGGGAAAACAGACTTTAAAACATGAGTTCACCTTGCTGCAAAAATTTTGAAATTCATGCATATGTTTATAAAAACATGCATCTTCCATGAACTCCGTGAAGATACTTTTATGCATGGATTTCACTTTTTTTTTTACACTAAATTAAGTTTAGCTTTTAATTCCATTTCCCACAACCTGTGAGAAATCCGCTCATATTTGCTATCTGGCCCTTGACACCGCTCTCCCCGCCCCCTGCCCTCACAGGAAAAGCTTTGTGACCCCAGTTTTAGGACATTTCCTCTTTCTCAGATGG
Source organism: Oryctolagus cuniculus (assembly GCF_051225735.1). Lineage (NCBI taxonomy): Eukaryota > Metazoa > Chordata > Mammalia > Lagomorpha > Leporidae > Oryctolagus > Oryctolagus cuniculus. The sequence continues at coordinate 123,428,034 of NC_142875.1, forward strand.
CAAGAGTGGCCTGCTGGACACTTCTCAAATTCATCCCTGCCCCCTCTTAAACTGGGCACTCCTCAGCTCTCTCCTGGTCCATCGCAGTAACTCTTAGCCCCATCCCTCTGCTGCCACCAGATTGATACAACTACCTGGTGTGTTGATACACATGCCTGGAGCCAACACTGTTGCATCTGTTGTATTGTTAATTGTTGGGAACCAACTCCTCAAGTCTCTAACATTTCTGCACACCTTGTGAGCTGAGTCCTAACAGCCTTTGCCCCGGGCTGTCTTCTCGAGGATATTTGTGTAGCAATCAGCTTTGGAAGATGCAGTATCTTCCTTCAAGTCACAGAGAAGGTTTCGTTTTTTTGCCCAATATAATAAAGATAGCATCTCCCTTGAGGGCCCAAGGTGGGCAAGTTTACATGCACCTCTCTTAAAAAATCTTAGTGAACCCTAAGCATCTAGTTTCTTGGCTGTGACACAAACCCAGTATCTGCTCGGCCTCCACCTAGGTCCCCATGGAACTTAGAGAGCAAGGTGAACCAACATGAGCTTCAAGCAGCAGTCTAACTCGTCAGCTGGCTAGAGGCCAGCATCTCAGACCCTGACATACACCCACCCCCTTCCTACTTCCTCGCCTCATCTGCAGGCTTCTTCCCTCCGGGATACAAAGCTCTCAGTGACTTGAGCAGCCCTGGGCCACTAGCCGTATCCTCCACCATTCCCCACTCGATGACAACAAACCTTAGTCAAGGCACCGCAAGTCTCGCCCCTCCGCTTCGACATCTCCCTTCTTAGATGGTTACTGAACACCTGCCAGTCTAACTGGCCACTCCCCAGCCATAATCATGGAGAATGTTACCACAAGCCAGGCTGATAAGGTGGAACAGTCCAGCAGGATGGCTGACCAGCTAACTCCAACAACAGGCAAGGAATGCTGTAATACCAGCTCCCACCCAGACTCTCCATTGATTTATAAATGCACAAAATCTTGCCTCTTTCGCCTCCCTGTGCAGAAAGCAAACCTTCTCTGCACCATGTCCTCCAGTGCTTCTGCCCCAGGCTGGACTCCTCTCTGACAGTTACCCCATAGACTCTTTATTCTTACTGGTCTCAATTCCTTCTCAGCTCGGCCGGGGCCCCGGGGGAAGGAATTACCTGCCCTACAGTCCATCAGCCTTCCACTCACGGCGTTCACTGAGGGTTCCTATCTGATTCTGACTCTCCACTGAGCACAGCCTTGTCTGTCGCCTCCCCCTCTGCTGGGCCCAAATTGCCTTCTGATCTCCCCATCACACCTTTTCCTTCTCTCCGTACCTGCAAGTCTTTTTCCCTACTTCCCAGTTCAGATATTATCTCCAACCAGCAGCGCGGGTCCCTGGCCACACTCACAGCCTTTGCCCTGTGTTCCAAGGGTGTGCTGCAGATAACTCAATCGTAATCCTCTTCATGTTTTTCAAAGCGAGTTTATGTGCCTGTCTCCCCCAACGGACCTACTTCCCTGCACAAAGAGATGGTATCTTCTTCGTCTTGGGCCTCAGCATCTCACTGAATGCCAGCACCCGGGATTGTTTGGTCAATGTTTAACATCCTGAAGTGAAATAAGCCAAACTAATGGGTTAGCCCTAAGCCTCTAATTCTCACTTTGGAGAAATGGGGAGAAAAAAAGCTTTTTCACTTATGTTCAACTTGGAAAATCACTTTCCTGCTTCCCTTTCAACATTATTTTTCCTTTTAAAATATGATTCATTAAGACTTAAGACCTTCCAGAGGAGTTAGAATTTAATAAATATGTCCTACAGAGGTTTGATGTTTCTCTAAATCAAGTTACATTCTCCAAACCGTATTGCTTCTGTCCAGAGAGTCCTGTTACCGGTCACTGAAAAGCAAACAGAGCCATTCTTTAACACTAAGTATTGCAGAGGGGCAGTGAACAGCAGCACAAAACCTGGCCCATCTGAGCAGGCTCAGCACTGCCTGTAGACTCGAACTCCTGGGGACAACCCCAAGTGGGGGCAATGGCCCTGAATGTCACTTCTATAGAGAACAGTTTCTCATCCCCAGCGCGTTCGGTGGGACCACGTGTCACGTAAGTGCAGGAGGTGGGGAGCAGCTACTGTGAGTGGTTCAGGACCACCTTATGTGAGATGAAGTCTATCTTCAGAAAGCACCCTGGCCTTCTAGAACCTCCCCAGTCCAGTGCTGCAGCACCTAAGGAGCTGAGGAATAATGGCGACGAACTCCCTTGACTGAGCTAGGGGAGGATTTATGCGCTTAAAGAAAATGAAGAAGAAAGGATAAGCAAAAACAAAAGGTGGGAGGAGAAGAGACAACTGTTTGGCATCCTAGGTCCTTAGAATCTCCTTTGTGTATTAAGGCAGGCATTTGGTACAACAGTTAAGACTCTGTTTTAGATGCCTGCATCCCGTAACAGAGTGCCCGGGTTCAAGTCCCGGCTCCTCTTCTGATTCCAGCTTCCTGCTAGATGCTCGCTTCCTGGGATGCAGCAGCGACAGTTCAAGGGCTTGAGTCCCTGCCACTCACGTGAGTTCCAAACTCCCCGGTTCAGCTGGACCAGCCCCCACTGTTGTGGGCATTTGGGGAGTTAACCAGTGGACGGAAGGTCTCTATCCCTCTGAGTTTTAAATAAAAATAATAATAAATGTTAAAACCCATGTGTTTATAGTCTCGCTCATGCAAATAAAACAATTCCAGGCAAGGCAGCCAACTATCTGAAGACTAACACTGGTAGGCAGAGTCTCTTAGATTATTGCTGCAAGCTCCAATGAACCACCCACAGTGCAGCAGGTAGAATGAGCACGTGCCATGCATTCCAAGAAAAGAATGCCATGTCTAACGAAACTTGGCTCAAGTGTCCCCACTTGGAATATTCTATTGGATATAGCATTCATACACACCCTGATGAAAAATCTTATCTTGCATTTTTCCTTTGAGTTTTCTAAATGACCATCTCTGGTCCCTGTGACCGTGGGTTAAGAAATTTGACAACACAATCAAGCCTACAACTGTAAGTCATTAAAGATATTAATATTCACAAAAAATAGTTATACAAAAAGTATACATTATACCTTAACTTCAATCTACATTACAAAACCAAAAATGTTTCCTAGCTCAAATGCAGAGCCCTAAGCACAAATCCATCCTGCACTAGAATAAATGGTTCACACAAGCCAAGTTGTCCTTTTCCGAGTATTTTGCTTCCTCCCAAGAGAAAGCATAATGCATTCAACTACATAAGTCAAAGCAACCCATGTGCTAATGCATTAATGACTCCAGAAACATTTATATTTAGACTTTGAATTAGTGGGAGTGGCTCCATAATTTGAAATGTTTTATTGAAATATTAGAGAAAAATACATATTAAGAGAACATATTTTACCCTGTCTTGTGAATATTTTAATATTGGACAGAAAGTCTAAAAATTCCTCATCACTTTTGCTGTCTGCTAAAAATTTGTAGTCTATCTTTTTAAGACAGCAAGAGCTAACTTGAAGTCTGACAAAAAATAAAAGTTTGTGGTCTATTTCAAAGGGTATTGTTATTAACACAGAATTATACCATATCTTTGTCTATTTCCTATGATTAACATCTTCTGAAAGTTCAGAATCTTAAACTAATCAATGCATTCATCATCCAAATTCTAAGCACACAGAAGCTCAGTAGGGAAATATGTTCGAGCCAGCAATAAAGAAGATTTTCCAATAATGTTGACAATGCAAGACTATCACAATATTTACAAGAGAGAATCGCAACAAAAGACTTGCATATATAATTCATTAGCTCTAATTTCTCCCTGAATATCAAGAGGATGTTTGCATTTGCATCAGATTTCAGTGCTAATCCTGAAGAACCTGTTCAAGTAGCTCCAGCGTTGTTTCAGAGGTACTTACCTTCTTGTTTCTAGTTTTCTGAGACTCGAACCTCTCAGATGCCAGGAGTTTTGAGATTAGTGTAAAATCCTGGATCTTTCAAGCTTCAGACCCTGGGACTTTGGCAGCCAGATTTGTTGTGGGGTTGTCCTAGGCACCGCCTGTGCTGACAGGAACAAGAACAATGTTCTCTCCCCAGGGTGATGTTTCCTTGTTTGCTGGAGTTTAACTGGGCATGGTCCACTGTGCTAAGAATGAGTAAGCAACAGGCAAGGCACAATAGCTACTGCAGACAGACATTGCTTTATGAACGTGTGTGCAGGTAATTTACAATTCAAGAGACTTCAAAAAGCGTATGGAAAATATACAGCATGATCAAATTATGCATGTATTCTTTTTGCACCAAAATAAACTTTCATTCCATTTTCTTCATGAACTTCCTGATGTATCCCCATAGGCCAATTCAGGTGGTGGCAACCAAAGCACCTGGACTGTACCTTCACTTCCCAGGTAACTGTGCACCTCTCCAACTACCAGTTCTCCCACTTCTTTAAGAATACAGTCCTAAGGTAAAAGCTTGGGGCCTGCAGGATGCCCGATAGTAAGATTGTTGTCATGGTTGCTTCTCAGACCTACTAGCTCAAGGACCATAATTTCATCGCCAATTTTCTCACTGTAGTTTTTCTTTCACTCTCTGTGAAAATCCTGCCTTACTGCAGACAAAGCTCTCAGTCTGTTGCAGCTTATTTTAAGACTCATTTTACTCTCCAGTGTCTATGGGGGTTGAATCCTGTAGTTGCCGGTTGACAGAAAGTTTTCTCCAGTGCAGATAAAAACCACATGAGTTTGTCACTCCTTCCTAGGCAAACCTTTGAAGTAGATGCCACTCACTCTAAAGGAGATGTTTTAATGACAAGAGTGATCTCCAAATACGGACGTAAGGACCTGTGACCAGTCCATAGGAAGCTAGATAAATATCCTAATTATACTCACTGCTGCAAATACAACAACTTGCTGTTTATTAAAGGAACATGAATATAAATTAGCCCCTTGTTTCTTATGAAAGAACTCGTGGCTATCTATCATTAAAAGCCATGTTTTTAATTATACCTGAAAAAAATAAACTTATAAGGATCCAGGAGTTTCATCCAGGTCTCCCATGTAGGTGCGGGGACCCAAGCACTTGGGTCATCTTCTACTGATTCCCCAGGCCACAGCAGAGATCTGGGCAGGAAGTGGAAAAGCCGGGACTTGAACAGGTGCCCATATGGGATGCTGGTGCTGCAATGGTTGCTTAACCCGCTGCACCATAGCACCGGACCCTGGAAATATTTTTTCTTAAAGCAGTACTAACACTGACTTTCTTAATCCAAGGGATTCTGTCCAGGTCTTGTCATCAGATCTTTGTATTTGTCCAAATGTATCTGTCCAGATTCTTGTCTCTAAGTGCACTCAGATCTAAGCCATTCCCAGTCCTGATGTATTTTATGTCTGCGTAGATTTTTCTTCCGTGTTGTTAAAAACGCAGCCTCACTAAAATTGATTGCATGGTTTCCAGTCTTTTATGCTCACACTTTCTATGTTCTAGAACTCTCAAAGGAAACAGCTATCATTTCTATGGTAGCTCATTTCATGGTTTTACAAGCCTCAAAATCTGGAATTCTTTCTCAAGGCAAACCTTAATTATTCCCTAATTATTTCTTCAGCGCTAACTGAGGCCTTTCTATGTTATATTTATAGGAAAAACAGTTTTTATTTGTACGGGAGCAGGCACAAGTTGTGACAGATACAAACGAACTCCAAGAAATACTAGGAAAGTCTTAAATAATTCTTGCATTGTAAGTTATACAAGAGAATGGAAGCAGCCAATCTAGATGTGACCTCATTGTGGGTGCTCGGGACCCACCCAGGGGACCAGAAGAGCTCCTTCTCACTGGGCTGCAGCACGAGGAGGTATCACCACTTTCAAAACAAGGGCAACTCACAAAGACACGCATGATCCTACTCGTGTTCTCATAGGATCTTGTGTTGGAAAAGAAGAAAAACATGCCAACATCCTAGCAATCCCATTTGGCTCCTTGCTGCTCTGTACCCAGAAAACTCAACTGACCAGATGTGTGGGTGAGAGAGTGGCGGTTTTTACATCTGTTTATATGAGCTTTAGAAATGTTACAGGGACATTTGCTCTCCATATGCATGTAGCATATTCACTTTTTAATTATGAATGTAAATGTATCTGATAAATCTTCTGCCAGAAACATACCAGGGTCTTCATGAGGACTGCTCTGAGGTGTGGCAATGTGGGTAGTGGGATACTGAAGGATTTTCCATTTTTATTTTGGATCACTTTGCAAGGCTTATTTTTATATACTTGCAATACTTTTATTTTTTTGACATTATTTTTTATTTACTTAAAATGTAGAGCAACAGACAGAGCTCTTCCATCTATTGGCTCACTCCCCAAATGCCCACAAAAGCCAGGGTTGCACCAGGCCAATGCCCAAGCCTAGAACTCAACCTAGGTCCCCCATGTGCGTGGCAAAGCCCCAAGGGCTCAGCCTCTTTGGAAGCACATTCATAAGCAGTTGCAATGGAGAACTGAGCCAGGACTCCAACACAGGCACTTCAACATGGGAGGTAGGCATCCCAGGCAGCACCTTAATCACTGCACCAAACACCCACCCCAGCAGTATGTGTAAATAAATCTACTTCCTTTGCAATTCATAAACAGAAACTACGATATACCCTACAGTTTTAAAGAATTCCATACCTGTCCTGGCTGCCCATGTTAAGAATCTGTCGGGGCGCCGGATTCTGTCCCGGTTGCCCCTCTTCCAGGCCAGCTCTCTGCTGTGGCCAGGGAGTGCAGTGGAGGATGGCCCAAGTGCTTGGACCCTGCACCCCATGGGAGACCAGGAGAAGTACCTGGCTCCTGTCATCGGATCAGCGCCGTGCGCCGGCCGCAGTGGCCATTGGAGGGTGAACCAACGGCAAAAAGGAAGACCTTTCTGTCTCCCTCACTGTCCACTCTGTCAAAAAAAAAAAGAATCTGTGTATGATTAGCGACATCCCTGTGTCAGCTTTAGTAACTAAAATCGTTTTTTGGTCAGTTCATGGGATTTATTCGAGAAGGTGAAATTTGAAAGTGAAATTCAAGTGTAATATGCATAAGTGATACGTTTTTAATATTCCTGCTCTTCATTATTAACGGAAATGCAGTCTAATACTTGGCTTACTCACATCTGATCACAATTAAGTGTTTCCCAACTTCCCCAGGGATGTGCCCAAAGCACAGGCCTGGCAAACACTTTCACCTTCTGTCTTTGCATTTCCCAGTAGGACACAGGGATGGGAAACACAGATAGAGCCTACAGCTCTCACAGCGTAGGACATCCAGGGTACCTGTTCAGCATCAAACTTGCTGGGAGCAGCCCCTTCAGCTCTGTCTTGGCACCGGTTCCAAATCCTCTTGTACATCCTGTCTTCCATTTGGGTGCCAGGCGTGCTGCCAGGCATTTCATATACACCCCATATTCAGTGTGGCTGCAAATTAACTCATCAACTCGCATCCTTCACAGAAAGCTGCAGATTGAATTCTCCAGGAAGCAGATCCTCATCAAAGGCAGACATTTGCACACAGGATGTTACAGGGTGTACTTCTGGGGTCAACGCCTGTGGAGCTGTTGAAAGCAGCAGGATCGCACATAGAGACCAACTCAGCTGCTGCGGGAACTCAGCTGTGCCTCACCCAGTCCAACAGGGAGCATAGACCGGGGATGACCCCACAGAGCCACCGCAGGTCCCGAGCACCCACAATGAGGTCACATCTAGATTGGCTGCTTCCATCCTCTTGAGGTAAGCAAGTCACACATCGGGGAAACCCCTCCAACCCATTGTTCGATGGCGGCGGAGGTAGCACCTTGGGGCAATGCACTCTGCCTAGCCTAAGTACAACCACTGGAGGGACAAGCAGCTGCCAGATGTTAGCTGTGTCACACCCAGCAGCTGCAGGAGTCAGCACTTCCATCCTGCAGCTGGATCTGAACAGGGCTCCAGCGGGTCCAGCCTGCTCAGCACGCCACCCTCTTTCTACACCGCCACGTTGCTCTGAGGCCTCTGTTCTATTTGTGCCTTCTTAACACGGAACCGTGCCTACCTAGTGTCTGGTTCATTCGTAAAATCATTCTGTTAGATTCCACTCGAACAACTGCCCGTTGGGCTCCTATAATATGCACAGCACTGCTGAGTTCTAGGGCAAAGAGAAGAACAAAAGAACAAAATCATGTTTAAAAAAATGCCTGGGAGCTCTTACCACGTGCTGGGTCCCATGCACCTCATTTAGTCATCTAACAGCCTCATCATTTAGTGTCTATTTTTACCCCCATCTGGCAGCTGTGGGGACTCAAGACTATAGGGGTTTACATGAGAAGTTCACAGAAGCCTTCCACGGAGAGGGAGTGGGGCAGACGGGGGAGGGAGAGCCACGTGGCAGATAATTCATTCCATGTTGCATTTGTTGTGTTTAAACAAACTGTGCAACACACACACACACACACACACACACTCTCTCATCAAATGGGCAGCTGAATGTTCAAATCTGAAGTTCAGAAAAGTGAGGACTAGACAGGCTTTGGAGAATTATGAGAACGTAAACAGTCATTAAAACCATTGGGGCACAGGGCCAGCGCTGTGGCATAGCAGGTAAAGCCACTGCGTGTAGTGCCGGCATCCTATATGGATGCTGGTTCATGTCCTGGCTGCTCCACTTGCGGTCCAGCTCTGCTATGCCTGCTATGACCCACATGGAACACTTGGAAGAAGCTCCAGGCTCCTGGCTTCACATCACCCCAGCTCCAGCCATTGTGGCCAAATGGCGAGTGAACCAGCAGCTGGAAGACCTCTCTCTCTCTGTCCCTGTAAGTCTGCCTTTCAAATAAACAAATACATCTTTCAAAATAAACTATTGGGACAAATGTCAGTTCTCATCACCATAAGTGCTATCATTCTACCCGAGCACAGAAAGCAAGAGTGGGAGATGGAGCACAACTCCTTCACGCAACAGAAGGGCAGAGCACAGAGGCAGACAAAGGTCAGACGCGGAGGGAGCCACGGGGGTCAGAGAGGGAACGTAGTCTCAGTCTCTGACCCCCGGGGCCTGAGATAAGCCTGACGAGCCAGGAGCTGATCTGCGAAGTGAGAAGTGCTGGTGGACGTGTGAGCTGGGGCTGACCTGTCCCAGCGCTGCCACTTGGAAGTGCAGAGGGTCAGATGCAAGGACCCGGGGCTGGAGGAAAAGCAGAGCAGCTGCATGGTGGCGAGAACTTTGTTCAAGAAGTACAAGGAGAAAGCAGTGCACAATGGGAGCTGCAAGGGGCCCGGGACCTGGAGATCTGCTTACTTACCATCTCTTAGACAATTACCATACACCCGACACCAGGGAGGCAACTATTGAGCGAGATGCGGTCCCTGCCTCCCACAGCCTTATGGTCCCCGTGCTGGAGACAGAAACACAAATAGGCACAGTACAATGTGGCGAGAGTGTATAATCAAAGAAGCAAAGCATCTGTGTCCCTCAGATCTCCCCGTCTTTGCATGGAGGTCACAGCAGTGGATGGCTGAGCCCATCAACAGAGAGAGAGCAGAAATGGCACTGCGGCAGGGCCACGTGGAGCCTGGGCAGGATGGATGCCCTGTGTGTCTGGGTCCAGGAAGGCGGTGGATAGAAGTGACACTGAAAGCTAAGACTGAGCTGAATGCACAAAGGGTTTTGTTTACCACATCCAAGAACTTGAACTCTTCTTGTTGAGAGAGGCGGGAGCTTACTGCAAAGCTTTAAGTAGGCCAGGCGATCGCAACAAAGGTGATCTAGAAACTGGAGAGAACAGGACAGCAACTCAGGAGTGAAGAGGATGGGTCATGGGGGGCAGGTACTTGGCACTGCAGTTAAAGGATGCGTACATGTCACATAGGAGTGTCTCAGTTCAAGTCCCAGCTCGGCTTCCACCTCCAGCTTCCTGCTAATGCACACCCTGGGAGGTATGACTCAAGGAACTGGGTTCCCAACACCCATGTAGGGGACTTGGGCTGAGTTCCGGACTCCTGGTTTTGACTTGGTCCAGCCCTGGCTGTTGCAGGCATCCACCATGATGGCTGCCCTGGATTCTGCTCCTGGAACATCAGCCACTGTCACAACTCAAAAATGCACAGAAAGAAAGAAGAGGTGTGAGACCACCGTATTAATTCAGGCCACTGGTGATGGAGAAGTCACTGAAGCAGCAAGCATGGGTGTGAAGCGGAGGGGGAGACTGAGCAGAGAACTAAGGGAATCCACAGAACCGGAGTATTCCCACCAGGGAGGGTCAAGGACAAAGAGCAATCAAAGTCACTCCAGATTTCTGAGCTGGTGGCTGCACAGATGTGGTTAGCGTGAACTGAAGAACCTGTAACAGTGAAGCCTTTTTAGTTAAATGAGTTTGTTCTTGGGATGCCAGTGTGATGTCCAAGAACAAAGCCACACAAGCACCTGGTGCACTCTGGGGGTGGGATTTCAAGGCAGGTGTTCTGCTGATGGTGGTAAAAGTCAGGACAAAGAACCCAGAGGGAGGAGAAGGGGCTGAGCAGAGAATCCTGGAGAACACAGGTTCAAGGGGTTGAGGAGATACAGAAATGGTCTGGAATTGGGGTATAAGATGCCGGACCACCAAAATGGATGGAACCAGAGGACATGATGTCAAGTAACAGAAATCAGACACAAAGGCCAATTCTTTGTGTTCTCTCTCATGTGTGGAAATAACAAATGTTTACCTGAACGTGCAGCAGTGTTTACTACAGGCTGGGAAGGGTAAAACCAAGGGAGGTAGAAGGAGGTTGAATTATGGGTGTCCAAACAGGGAGACAAAAGGAGAAAGTTCTAGAATCCCACAGCAGAGTGACAGAATCCACAGCAACCCAGCACACATTTTATGCACAACTGCATGTACTGAAATACATACTCCATCCCATAAATGTGTCCAACTATGCTCATAAAATCATTGTAAGTGTCCAAGGAGATGGAAATTCTAACTACCCTGGTTTGATCAGAACACACTGGACACCAGTATCAAATCATCAGCGCACGAATAAATATGTGGAAGTCCAACTGCAGCCAATACCAGAAGATTCCAGAGACTTCGCTGTTCCGGAGAGTGACACGATTTTTAGGGCTTTGCTTTCTGACTTTCATGGTGGAGCAGAGTGGAAGGGCCTTGAAGAGAAGAGACTTACAAGCTCTGAGTAGAGAATCACAGCCATTGGCCGGCACCGCGGCTCCCTAGGCTAATCCTCCGCCTGCGGCGCCGGCACACCGGGTTCTAGTCCCAGTCGGGGTGCCAGATTTCATCCCTGTTGCCCTCTCTGCTATGGCCCGGGAGTGCAGTGGATGGTGTCCCAAGTGCTTGGGCCCTGCACCCCCACAGGAGACCAGGAGAAGCACCTGGCTCCTGGCTTCGGATCAGCGCGGTGCGACGGCCGCAGCGTGCCAGCTGTGGCGGCCACTGGAGGGTGAACCAACGGCAAAGGAAGACCTTTCTCTCTGTCTCTCTCACTGTCCACTCTGCCTGTCCCCCCCCAAAAAAAGAGAATCACAGCCATTGAACGTGTTTTACATATTTCTTAGCAGCAGTGCCAAGCACAGACGGGTTTTCTTTTTGTTGTAAAAACAATGTAACTGCATTTTGGGAAACAGAGGGGGTAACATGACTCACATTCCCACCACCTACACAACGCATGTTCTCTACTGCTGCAGCTGCCACACCGTGGACCAAGTAGCAGCCACAGCTTAAACGGGATCGTCTAACCTCTTATTTCAACACAATAATCCAAACATGAATTCATAGTAAGAGTTTCAAATGACAACTTTGGGATACCCCGAATCAACAGCCATGATCCTCATTTTTGTGAAATCAAAGAAGTGAATTATGGAACTGCAGCAAAATTATTAGGACAAACACAGATGTGACTCATTTTTCTCTTAGGAGACCCATGCTCTTCCAGTTGTCACTCTTTAAACTGCATTCCTCAACCATATGACATTAGGGATATTTTAAGTTGTTTGGAATACAAACTTAGCTCTAGAGTTATCGAGTACGAGATGACACTGGATCAATCTCTACCTTCCCACTCTACCCTACTCCTCTCACCACAATTTGGACTCCATTTAAAAATATCTATTTACTTATTTGAAAGTCAGAGTTGCAGAGATAGAGAAATATACATATAGAGAGACAGAGAGAGACTGCATCTGCTGGTTCACTCTGCAGATGGCAGCCATGGGCAGGCCTGAGCCGGGCCTAGGCCAGATGCTTCTTCCAGGCCTCCCACGTGGGTGGCTGCGGCCCAAGCACTTGGATCAGCTTTCATGCTTTCCCCAGCCCACTAGCAGGGAGCAGAGTCCGAAGTCTAAGAGCTGGGACTTGAACCTCGTACTCCAGTATTGAGTGTTCCAAACGGAGTCCCAGCTTCTCCACCAAATGCCTACCCCTAGGGCTTCCTTTTAGAAGACAGTCACTATTTATAGATATTCTATGTCATTTTAGCCCAGATACAAAATCAGAAAATTTCATTTGGGTTCTCATTTCTCCACCTGATGCCAAAGGCCAGCTCTTAGCTTTCCCTGTGCTGGAAAAGATGTAAGCCTGCCTTAAACGTCTGACTGATTCAGTGGTGACTTAGTGATTGCTTCCTTCACCCCACTGCTGAAGCCCTGAACTCTGCTTTGGGAAGAATGAATCCAATGACACAAGTAGAAACAAAATTCACAAAAATGAAAACACACACTTAGGAATGTTGAACCTGTGTCTTTAATGGTCAGTGCTGTGTTATTAAGATTCCTTAGAAACATGATCATGATGTGTGATTGGAAGGACACTGGAAGTATTGCCTGAAACACTAAGAACTCAGCAAGCAATTATAAAAGCTATGTTGAATGCTTATGAGAAAATTCTAACATTAAATTTCAAGGATAGATGACCATAGATAAGGTATTGCAATGACCAAGGCACTTCGAAAAAGTCTGTGAATAAGTAGAATTGAAAATGATTTTATTTTGGTGTAAAAATAACTGAAATTGAGTCCTACATGCGGTCTCCAGAAAGTTCATGGGGAATGTGTATTAGGAGAGACTGCCTCGCGTGGACGACGACCCACCCGCGCTCATGGGGGGCCCGAGCGGCCGGGTGGTGGGAAGTGTCACAGCCCCGCTCTGGTTTCCCCAGCGTTGTTCCCCAACACTGGTTCACAGCAAGAAGAAAACCCACCTGTGCTCAGCACTGCCGCGAGACACGGGCGGCACATTCCACACCAGCAGTGCGTGCAGGGGTAAGCGATCCGCCGTGTCCTCTGCGAGGCCTTGGGCCGGTCCACCGCCCCCTGCACCTGCCCGTGCTGCAGCTGCCGAGCCTGGGCCTGCAAACCCCACTCCCAGCTGCAGATTGTCTCCTTCCTGCCTGCCTGGAGGTGACGCTCGTGGCCCAACACCACCACGGCCCTCTCGGTCTCACCTGATTCCTGGTATATCCTCCTCCACCCAGCGGACAGCTCCCGGTCCTTAAGCCGCTCTCCTTTCTGGGATAAACTGATGCGGATTCTTATCCTGTTTGCTCATCTCAATTCCGCACCACTGACTGCCCCCCCCCACCCCCACACACACTTGCATTATACTGTAAGACCATCTAACCTCATAGGTGGATTAAGACAATCTCTTTAGGAGGTATCACTGACAGCTAGTTATGGGAGCGATTGACAGTTGTCTATCCCATGTTCATCTTCACTGAATCAATCAAAATTTTTCAATATGACAACTCTCATTGGCTGGAGACAACTTATCTCAGCCTCCCTCATTAAGAGATGTGACCCATAAGGAATATGCAGTGGTCATGGGCAAGTTCCCATGCATATTCTTTAAAAAAAAAGCCAACTCATCTGTGTGCTTTTCTTCCCTCTTCCTGTCTTTTAGCTGACATATGATGGTCGGAGCTTCAGCAATCATTCTACAACCATGAGGAAACCTCTATCTTTTAAAAATTGTCAGGCAATTATTACTAACCATTTCGCAGTTCCTAATAGACACACGACTTCATTCATCCACTACTAAGTATTTGCTTACCGTCTATTCTGAGCTCAGCATTATGTTAGGTGTGTGAGTAAAATATAGATAGAAATCTTCTATCTGTCTCCTTCTGCCTTTCAAATAAATATAAAGTCCCCCATAGTGCACTTGGGGGCTGTCAACTGAACTCTGCACACCATCAGTGGCACTGGCCTCTCACCGTTACGTAGCATCCAGGTTTACCTGTAAGGCTGCTGTTGTCACAGTTTGCCAGACCATGTCCTAACCAGAATCCACTTGTCTACGATCACAGTTCAGAAGACAACTCTGGCTATTCAAGTCACTTGGTGCCCAGAGGCAAGGCTTCATCAGCTGTGCACCACCAATGTAAGAAAGAAAAGAAAAAACTGAATGAAGTAAGGACTAATAGGTTTCTGTTTCCCCCTTTTGTCTCGGGTACAGATCCTAACAAGTCTCTGAGCCTGCAGGAACTGACCCCCTCGGTCCCGTCTTGTCCCGTGACTCACTTCCTGTCTCTGCAGGTCTTTAACAGCATTAGGTTGTGTATCTCCGATTTCCTCCGCAGCCACTTAGTGCTTCAGAATGAAGCTCATCTTTCAGTAACCCAATGCCTCCGTCAAGGCCTGCCCCTGCATCAGCACTCGCAGCCTGATTTGATTTTGACAACCTGCCTTGGTTTTGTAAAACCTGGTACTATTTAACAAACATCCCAGGCTGCAGGTTGGGCTTGGCAGACACCGAATGTGCACCACGTGTGCAAGAAAGCGCTTTGGAAAGCCCCCTGGGAGGCGGGAGAGTAGCGATTTGTATTAATTTCTGCTCCAAGGACTTCCTGCTCTTGTACCTGCCTTGTTTGTCTTCCCCCTCCCAACCCCCCAGCCTCGAAGTGGCTGGAAAAGATGACTCCAAGGACCCTCGATCCAAACATCTTCACCAGCAAGAGTGCTCATTTAGGGCCAGGCATTCTCTCCAGGTGCCCCCATGAAAACTGTAGCAGGAAGTGTTTCCGTCTTCGGCTACGACTACCAGCTTCAGTGTTAGGTGTGATGGAAAAATCCTATACAAAGCACATAAAGGCAATCTTATGTAAGTTTGGACACTGCATATTCTTACTTAAGACCACATAACAAATGAGAAGCTAAGTATGCTATTGTAATTGAAGCCCACACCAGCTCTGAGACGTGAATGCACCACTTTCTACCAGGAAGATTAGAGGCTGTTTCCAGCAAGGCAAAAAAGCCAGTTATTAAAGTTCTCCAGTTAAATAAAGCCTGTGTGTGTCACTGTGGCTGTGTGAGCAATCAGCACCTGCCCCTACACAGAGGCTGCGCACGGGGATTGCAGCAGCAGTGTGGGCAGGACCACGAGCAGAGCTCTGTTTACCCACCTAAGCTGCCATATTCTTGCCTTTCAAGGCTCCCATCTGCCCCAGGACGCCACAGATGAGATTCGAGGAACTTCAAATCACTTTTAAATGTTCTCGCAGCAAGACTACGTGGATGTGGGATGCAGACGGAGGGGTTCAAGTGTGCATTCTAACACTCGCTGGCTGTGGACACAAGCAGTGGGAGCAGCTCCATCATCCATGGAACAGGATGGATGCCCACGCGGGATTATCGAGGTACCCAGCAATAATATACAGAAAGTAGACATGAAGTGTGTAGGGGCAATATTGTCACCCATACAACAAATCCCCAGGTTTCTCCCAACACACACACAAGGCTCGCAGAAGGACAGAGAAAGAGAGAACGGTGCGATAGTCCTACACTGTTGGTTACCAGGCTTCTAGAACGCTTGTTTCTGCTCCTGCAACATGTCGCCACTCCGGGAATAATAAAGAACTTACCTACGCTGTGGGTGGCAGAGCAGGAGGCAGCCTCCATTCGCGGGGACATGGCGCCTTCAGTTCCCAAGCGAGGAGTGAGACATTTTCTTCCAGGGCAGGCAAGAGGGAGCCACAGGCCATCAGTCATCTCCTCCCCCCGCAAGGCTCAGCAGTCTGAGTCCACCTGGCTGAACACCTCCTGCAGTGTTTCTCAAGAGCTCTGGGAGCCAAGCCAAAGACCACACCGGAGGGGGCTCGGGGAAGACAACGCAGGTGGGCGTTCTCTCCCTCCTCCTCGCTTGCGCGTCCTTCTCCATGACGCCGCCTGTCTTCCCAAGGCAGAGAAGCACACACAAACAGCACAGGCAGCCTCTCCAATGCCTGCCGCTTCCCAGTAACGCTGAGGGTCCACGGTGCACACGGGGTGCGTCCCAGCCCCCTTCCACGTGGAGCCTCGCATCCCCTCTGCACCTGGGAGAGCTGCGTGCTCATGACTCCCAGCTGAGTCTCACCCAGCCATTGCCCTTGGTCAAAGGACGCTGCCTGGCTGTCCTAGGGCAGCCCCCAGCCAGGGAGGAGCGGAGACACAGGTGCCACGGCTCTGCATCATCTCGGTTTGTAGCGTAGTCACTCTCACATGTTACGTTCCTGAAAGCGTTGAAAAAGAGATGAGCTTTGCATCTGAGGACTGCTTATGGTCCTCACCTGTTTTCCTACTGGACTTGGTCTTCTGACTCTTTATTGAACTCTTTATGTAGTTGAGCCATTATGCCTTAGACTACAATATCAATTACAAATGCTTAAAAAAATCAAAAGTAAATTGGGGAGAAATAAAGTATAAAAAAGCAAAAGAGATGGTCATACCTAACAGATGGAAAAATCAGTCTCTTTCTTTAATATTCAACTTGCTTAAAGCACCCTGAAGTCAACAAGTTAACAAGTAAGGCTGCACTAACAAATAGTTTCAAAACAATGTCAGCCAGCGCCGTGGCTCACTAGGCTAATCCTCCGCCTGCGGCGCCGGCACACCTGGTTCTAGTCCTGGTTGGGACGCCAGATTCCGTCGCTCCTCTTCCAGGCCAGCTCTCTGCTGTGGCCAGGGAGTGCAGTGGAGGATGGCCCAAGTGCTTGGGCCCTGCACCCCATGGGAGACCAGGAGAAGCACCTGGCTCCTGCCATTGGATCAGTGCGGTGCGCCGGCCGCAGCACGCCAGCCGCAGCGGCCATTGGAGGGTGAACCAACGGCAAAGGAAGACCTTTCTCTCTGTCTCTCTCACTGTCCACTCTGCCTGTCAAAAAAAGAAAAGATGGTATCCCTGTTACCCATAGGACCCTGCCCAGCACCTACCTCCTTCCCCCAACCATCTAGGAATTACAGTGACGTCATAAAAAAGTCCAAGTCACACAGTTTAACCTTCCTCACTTTATAAAAGAACAATCACATCTGGGGAGGGTTCAGGGACCTACCTGAGGCCATTCAGAATTGTTGAGTGTTCCATGAAGGCCGGAGTAAAAACCACATAAATACACGCTCAGATACTTAGCTGCTCATGTGTATCTTGAGTGATGCAATTTCAGGCAGGACCGAAGCCAGTCCAGGCTTCCACTGCTCTGCAGGATGCGAGAGACCAGGCCAGGGCCAGCACTGGAAGCAATGACGGGACAGCTCCTAGGTGTTCAAGTGCTGAATTTCTGTGCTACTCCCATCTAGAAAGCAGAGGTGGATACAATTCCCAACTGAAACAACTCGGAATCCATCAGTAGGATAGGCTGAAAGACTGGCGGCAGAAATAACTATGGTGTGCGCATTGTTAGCCAACACGGAAAACAATAATAAACTGAGCAGTAGTGGGCAGCTTCACAGAGAGCAGTGTATTTTCAAACCCACCCTCTGCACCTGATGATGAACCCGCAGGTGAGCAGGCCCTCCTTGTTGCGGTCCTTCCTATCACTACTCTCTCCAAGAAGAGACGCAGACGGGGGAGGAGATCTCCAGGCCACACACCCGGCACGGGTAGGAACATGCAGCTCTTCCCACTCCAAGCTCTGGACACGTTTCCCTCTTCAAAGGCGCCTGGGGCCCACGGCGCATCAGTTGCATACTCTCCGCTCAAGTCATTCATCGCAAATGCCTATGGGAGGTAGGTAACGAGCAGAGTCAGACACAAGAAGCACTTGATGCATACAGGAGGGTCATCTTTCTGGCCAGGACAAGAGCACTCACTATCATAGACGCTTTAGGAGAACAGCCGAAGCGCCAAAGCTGAGGCTTCAGCGACTGTCTGATGTAAGCCACTGGGCTAGAAGGCATCTAGTGCGCATTCCCAGAACGTTTGTGCTCTCACACTTACTAAGTCCAGCTTTTGTTTCCTCTGACACAAAAATCACGCAAACTCCTCCCTTGAGAACTGTCCAGAACTAAGAGTCCCTTTCATGTGTCAAGTCGTAGGGATTTGAGATAAGGTAACTAAACAACGATTCCCTTCGAGTTCTCTGCAGGAAAGCAGAAGAATCTGACCATCTGTCATCTCTCTCATGATCCAGTAGCCTTGTGCCCCACCCCACCCCGTGAGCTTTCTCTGTTTTCACTGCCTGACCCAAGCCCGACCTATCAGAAGAGGCAGCCATGACATCTGCCTTGATCAGGGATTCTCCCAACCTCATAACCGTACAGGCCACTGAAGAAAACGAGTCCACAGGCAATCTAGCAAGGATTGTCACGTGCACCTGCACGTGTGTTGAGCTGGGTGATGCCTACACCAAAGAAGATCTGTGGCTGACGGATTCCACGTGGGAAATGGGGGCTTTGTGTTCCTGCTTGGTCTTCCTCTGCCTGGTTTTCTTGAGCCTGGAAGACATTTCCATCCTCCAAACTCTGCTTTACTAACACCCACAGAGAGGATCGAGCCTGAATTTGTTGATAGGATATACTCAGAGTTGAACAGGTCATGAGAGATACGGGGAAGCACATATGCGATTACCCCTGTGTGGGTCTCAGCTTGGTACCCATTTGATTTTTGTAAAGCTAACCTGCTTTAACTATTGCTATATGATCCCTAGGGTGTCCCTTTATGGCATAATATTGGGAGCTGATTTTTTCTTAGAGCAAAGTAGGAAATCTACATAAAGTGTTTTTTTTATTATTATTAACTTGAAAGGTGGAACAACAGAGAAAGAGAGTGTGGGGAGCAACTCGGACTAGACTAAGTTACTGGAATTAAGACTTATTCTATGCATCTGCTCTCCCACAATATGGCGCTGAGAAGGGAGAAACAGCTTCTATGCAGCTGCCTCTTGCCAACTTGAGTGATGACCTCCAGGAGCTGAACCTGCTCCTGATTGGAGGAGAGCAGCGTACTCGGCATGTGGATAGCAGAGTTGGGATTGGTGGAAGAGGACTATAAAGGAGGAGAGAGAAAACATGCACCAGGAACATCTAAGGGGAACATCTATCTGAAGGAACACCTGTGCAGCCCCCGAGAGAGCCGGCCGGCGGTGTGCCGCTCCCCTGCGAAGTGGGGAAAGTGGCTAGGGGGAACCGCCCTTCCACAGAGGTGGAAGGGACGGTAGCCAACCCGGGAAGAACCAGCAGCAAACCCGGGGAGGGCCGAGCAGACGAAAGAACAGCGCAGGGTCCTGTGTCGTTCCTCCACGAAGAGGGGGAGCGACAGAGAGAGGAGATGATCCATCTGCTAGTTTGCTCCCCAAAAGCTTGTAACAGCTGGGGCTGGGGCAGGCCGAAGCTAGGAGCCCAGAACTCAATCGGGGTGTCCCCTGTGGGTGGCAGAGACCCAAGGACTTCAACCGTCATCTGCTGCCTCGCAGAGTTTGCGCATTAGCAGGAAGCTGGGTGGAAAGCAGGGCAGAGACTGGAACCATGAACTTCAGCATGGGATGCGGGTGCCTTAACCTCTGCACCCAGGGCCTGCCGGGCGTGAGCTTTTCAGGCAGAGCATCAGCGCACTCCAGTCTGGAACACATAATTACTTTGCGCTGGCTGGAATCGAAGCTAATCCGGGACTGCGCTCACAGATGTAATTACAAATTACAACCTGCGTCTCATTGTTGCCTTGTGCTCAGAGATGCTCTTTGATGAGTTTCTTAAAGCAGTGACTCCTTACTCCTGTAATTTAAAGGAACTGTGAGAGAGAAAAGCAGTGTGGTGGCATTCGCAGGCAGTTTATGGTGGCTGATGGCACGGGTTGGAGCGTGAAGAAAATGTCTAACAGAATTAAAATATTTTCATAGGCACACACAAATATGTCCTCTTTATTCCTATGCATCTCATTTCCTTTTTTTTTTTCTTAAAATGAAGGAGAATGGAAATGATTTGCAGCAACTCCCAGATTCCTTTGTCAGGAGTATGACTGAACTTTGAAACTCAACGTTTCCTGAGTACAGCTTAAATTATTTCCATCTCACTCTTGATGACCAGTGTTTCTCGGAAGGACATTTATTTTCTGTGCTCCTGCACATTAGCCCGGGCTCTAAGACACCACCCAGATTTCCCCTGGGTCCTAAGCCTCTTCTAACCTAGAAAAATAGCATACTGTTTGTGAATTTGAAATTCACACTCATTTATGAAATTTTAAATAAAGCCAATTCTAGGTCCAGGTAACCTCACTTTATGAAATTCTGTATCATTTAGAAAATATTTATCTTCTTCTACTTTAGGTCCCTAAGCTGGTGTTTTCTCTGTGAATCCTATGATGCTGATGACTTTTTAAAAACCTTCCCCAGAGAGTTTGCTCTAACTAAAACTTTGTTTGCCGGGCTGGCATTGTGGCACAGAGGACAAGCTGGTGCCTGCGATGCGGGAATACTCCATCAGGGTGCCGGCTCAAACCCTGGCTGCTCTGCTTCTGATCCAGCTTCCCACGAAGGTACCTGAGAAGTCAGCAGAGGATGGCCCAAGTGCTTGGCTCCCTGCCACCCACGTGGGAGACCTGAATCTAGTTCCAGACTGCGGGCTTCTGCCTGGCCCAGCCTCAATTACTGTTGCCATTTGGGGGGTGAGTCAGTAGATGAAATCTCTCCTCCCCTCTTCCCGACTTGTCACTCTGCCTTTTCAAATAAATAAAATAAATCTTCTATATTAAAAAACAAAGAACACCTTCTTGTCACCTTCCTTGGTCCTTTTTGTTTCTTGGAGATTCACTTCGTCTCTACTTCGTCTCTGTGCTTTCCAGGCACAGAAATAAAGAACTTTATGCTGTGGTTTCCATCATGTTTTCTGAAATGCTTCCAAAAAATGGAGGCCATGATAGAAATGCATCAAGAACGTTCTCGCCCAGAAGAATGATTGGGAATTGTTCCTCACCCTTCACATTTTATCTCTGTTGTGACATTTTCCAGGATGCATGCTGTCCCCACCTTGGAATTCACTTTTCTCATTTGCATGAGCAAAGCCACCCCTATTTGACTAGAATTCAGCAGGGAGAGAAAACTGGACTTCAGGCTTCTAAATGCATTTGGAGTTGAGTAGGTAGAGTAGTAGGAGAGTGTTGTTAAACAGGCTCAAACTCCTCATTGCACGGTGGCTTTGGTGTGACACAAAGTGAGTGTGGACCCAGTTAGATGAACACAAATTTATTTTTATAGATATAAGGCAAAATTCATGTCTTCTGTTTCTTCTTGAGTGAACTTTGGTGGTTTGTATCTCTTTAGGAAACTGTTAATTTTGTATAAGTTTTTACATGGTACCTTTATTATCCTTTATATGTTGGTGCTGATGGAAACCAAAATTAAGGATAGACTCATTGAGTGCCGAAGAAATATAGTTTATTTCATCGAATCTGTAATGATGCTTCCTTGCTGATTTGTATCACTGGTCATCAGTATCTCTTTCTCTCTCTCCCCCTTCCTCCCTCTCTCTCTCTCTCCCCTGTTCAGTCTGGATAAGTCTTATCAATTGTATTGATGTTTTCAAAGAGCAAGCTTTTAGTTTGACTGAATTTCTCTATTATTTTTCTGCTTACTCTTTCATTAATTCTGTTCTTTTTTTCTTTTTAAAATTTATCTGAGAGGCAGTAAAAGAGAGAAAGAGACAGACAGTATGACAGACAGGGAGCCCATCAGCTGATTCACTCCCAAAATGCCTGCAACAGGTAGACTTGGGCTAGGGACCTGAGCTAGCAGCTGGGAACACAATTCAGGTCTCCCGTGCAGGTGGAAGGAACTCAATCCATCAATCCACTGAGTCCTCCTGGGCCACCGCTCAGGACCTGCACTGATGAGAAGCTGGGACGGGGGACCAAGCCGGGACCAGAACTCGGCATTCTGACGGCAGCTGCAGACTTCCTCATCTCTGGGCCAAATGCCCACCCCCTTACTCTCATTATTTCCTTTTCCTGCTTATTCTGAATCGTTTGCTCTGATTGTTACTAGCTTCGTAAGGTCACTGACAGGAGACAGATGTTCTTCTCTAACGTAAGCATTTTGTGCTATAAATTTCTCTTTAAACACTGCTTTTGGCAACTTTTCTAGCACTCAGACAGTATTATTATTTAAAATTATAGTGATAGCCTGATTTATTGCCCAAGTTTTCAAAATTTAAATTCATACTAGCAAGGTCTCAGGGATGAGAATTATAATTATAAAAGGTATTCTTTACAAAGTCATTTTCAGAGCTACATACTGAAATATCTGTAAATGAAGTGATAGCTTTATAAAAATCTGAATTTAATTATTTATTTATTAACTGAAAACATACTTGAAATTTTTTTTCAAGAGATCTCAAATGAAGAGTCCATTTATTATTTTTCTATATATCTATACATGTGGAAAAACAACTCAAACAGCCGGCATCTCATGTCTACATCCCTTACCTGTACACTGTAGACAGATAAATCATATAATAACACACAAAGAAACCAGTTCACACGCACTTCTCACAATCTGAGCAAAGTCATGACTGGTCTTCCTACGGCCGTGCCCTATAGAATACATCCTCTGTATGGCATCTGGAAGTCACCAACAATCGAGGGAGAGGTTAAACCAGCACTCACAGCTTAAGGCTGCCAGCGAATCTGCCCACATGCCCAGCTGGGGCCCGCAGTAGGTCAGCCCCTCTGCTTCTGAACTCTCACAGATCACTATTGCCCATGCAGGGGGCCCCTGGGAGCAGGGTGATCAGACCCGACCTCACTAATGAAGAGCGCACCTGTGCACACAAATGCAGGGCTGATATTGGCTCTCCAGCTCTGCAGACGCGGATCCTGACTCACTTGTAACATTAATATCTACCTTTTTAATATCCTGATTTTGAGATCTCTCTCTTTCAAATTAAAATCCATCAAAAAATACCATGATCTTATTAATACAAATGTAAGATTAAATGTATTAATAAAGTTTGAACTAGCAAAGTCCATGTCTATATCTAAATTGGATGAATAGCACCACAAGGGCGCCAGTTTTTTTTTTTAAATCAGTAAATTAACTTGTGATGTCGCAGGAGAACACGAACCAGTTTTACTATAGTTTTAAATTATTTGTTCTTATAGGAGATTCAACAGAATTTCCTTTTTAATCATTTAAAACCATAATTTGCCATTTTGGATTAAGGCTATGAAACAATTCCGTATTACTCCTGCAAAGAAATTTGATAACGCTGTTGAAATGTTTAGGTATCTGATTTTAAAATGTTTTGTAATCACACAATATATTCTTGAGATGAAATCTGATCCCACTTTATCCACATTACTTGGAAAACTGAACTGAACCAGAAAGACGGCAAGACCAAACAGAAACCCAGCCGAAGGGCGGCCAGCAGGCGAGGTCTTCGTGCTTAGGAAAGGTAAAAGCCCATCCCATGGGCAAAGCTTGTGGCTGTTGACTGTCAGCGTGGCGGGAGATAAGAACATAATCTTGCCCAGTCGGCCATCTGTCCCCAGTCTGCGTGCGGCTCCTGCTGCTGTGCCCAGGAAACAGAAACACACCAAGGGGTAACCCCAAGAACCTGGGGTTACCGCCAGTGCCATTCTCACCCACATGCACCAGTCTGGGTAACAGCCAGACGCTCCACGTGCTGAGACAGTGCGAACTGATGGGGAATGCTGGTGCTGCGTGGGCATGGTGGGTGTGCTGCTGTTGCCGCTTTGATTCAGTGTTTGCCCTCACTCTGCAACTTGACGGCTAGAACTCCTGGAGCAGGAAGCTTGAGCTGTCACGGGGGACGATAGCTGGAGAGGGAAAACAGCGAACTTTCTTTTGTTTGACAGTGACTAGCAATGACTACTGTCCTCATCTGTCTGTCTATAAATACTGCAGTGTATCGAGTATAACCCAGGCATGGAAATAGATCGACTCGTCACCATGGAGACGGAAAAGTCTGGCAAAATGACCTAAAATGTAGATTAGGGGTGAAATCATGTTACTCTCTGTGCTGTGACTGATGCCAGTGCTCTGGCCTACTGATGACAAAGAACAGCCCCCCCCCCCCCAGGCAGGGAGGGTCCCAGCCTCCCCCATCTCCACCAGTCCTGCTCTCACCTTGCACCTGCCCCAGCTCGGCAGGCTTTCGGGAGTCTCTGGGTTCTGCCGTCCACCTGCACCAGGATCGAGCGATGGCCCCAACTACGTGTTTCTGCAATAATCGCTCAGATCTCTAGAGATATACTAACTCCTTTCTTTAACCAAACGGACCATGAACAATCTCTTCGGCTTTTCTCTCAGTTCAAGTAAAACACACCAGAGAAATTCAGCAAGCAATTAAGTTAAAAAACAAACTCAGTTCATACTCTCGCTCTGCCTGTTCCTCACTATGGACCTGGCGTAAGTTATCTCACCTGTCACTATTCATTCGACCAGTGCTTGCCAAGGTCCTACTGTGCCACACCTGCTTTGGCAACAGGGACACAAAGGAAAGTGAGAAGGGATTCTGGATCTCAGTGCGCTCAGGATGGAGGAGAAGAGGGACCAAGACACCAGAGCCCACAAGGCCAAGCGACGCCAGTCGTGCTGGGAGAGATGGATGGACACTTGGAGTGTCCATCTGGCCTCCAGTTGGTCATCACGGTGGAAGGTCAGAGTGGGCTTCCAGGAGGAAGCGAGTCTGAGGTGACGGCTGGAGGAGGAGGAGTCAAAAACAGCCAATCAGAGAGAGGAAGGAGAAAAATAATAACAGTGAGCTTAGAAGGAAGATGTCAGCGTGAAAAAATAACCAAAACAATACAGACACCAGTGATGAGCTCTCACGTCAATCTGTAGTTAAAAGTATTACTGTTGGCTTCAGCATAGCATAGAGTAGTCAGTAACACTTTAAGTGTTTTTTCCTCTCAGATTAATTATTTGACAGAGTTATAGAGAAAGAGAAAAAGACAGAGAGATCAATGGATCTTCCATCTGCTGATTTCACCCCCAATGGCCACAACGGCCAGGGCTGGGCCAAGCCAAAACCAAAAGCCTGGAACTCCATCCAGATCTCCCACATGGGTGACAGGGACACAAGCCCTTGGGTGATCCTCTGCTGCTTTCCCAGGCTCATTTGCAGGGAGCTGGATTAGAAGCAGAGCAGCCAGGACTCAGATATGTGATGCCAGCATCCCAAGTAGCAGCTTAACCCCCTACTAAACTCCCTTATGTCAGTATTGACAACATTTAACCATGTAACAAGGCCAATGGAGGTTTTCTCTGAGAGCAAGGGGGAAATTTCTGGGGTGATGAGAGGCTGGGGCTTTGGCAATCAGAGGTGCACGCATCGGTGAGAATCCACTGAATGGCACAGTCAAGATGTAAAGCTCTTACTGCATGGTCTTCACCTAGAACAATTTTTAAAAATTAAATTTTTTTGACAGGCAGAGTTAGACAATGAGAGAGAGAGAGACAGAGAGAAAGGTCTTCCTTCCATTGGTTCACCCCTCAAATGGCCGCTACGGCTGATGCGCTGTGCTGAAAGCCAGGAGCCAGGTGCTTCCATGCAGGTGCAGGGGCCCAAGCACTTGGGCCATCCTCCACTGCCTTCACAGGCCACAGCAGAGAGCTGGACTGGAAGAGGATCAACCGGGACAGAACCGGGGCCCCAACCAGGACTATAACCCGGGGCGGAGGATTAGCCTAGTGAGCCGTGGCGCCGGCCTAAAAATTAAATTTTAATAGGTTTTATTTTTCTCCCTATTGTATAAATTGGCCAACCTGATCTACCTTCTTTGTATTATAGGCTTGAAAAAAATCAGGCAATATTTTGAAAGCAATAGAAGCCACGTTTTTCATTGTCAGAGTCTGGAAGAACAAATACGTCAAAGAGGAAGACAGTGCACTGTCCGGGAAGACGGTCATCAGCAGCACATGGCACTGAATGCCTGACCGGACGACAGCAAACTCGGGACACGTGGGTAACTGTCCAATGCATGCTGGATTCGGAAGGCTTTGTGCAAAAAAAGGGAAATACTGCATTAGTAACGTGTCATGTTGAGACAATGTTGGATATATCAGGTTAAAGAAATATTTGTATTACCACTGATCTCAACTGTTTCTTTTACTTTTCTAAACATGGCAACTGGAAAGTTTATAACTACACCTGTGTCTCATATTGTGTCTACTGTACACCGCTGGACTACAACACAGCTTGTGATACTGGCCTGGAATTAGAGATATCACGTTCCAATCTGTGAACTTATGGTTTGATCTCAATCGGCTCTCACCTATCATATATTATATTTATATTTCTGTCTCTGTATCTGTCTATCTTATTCTCTGAAAGCACCTAGAGACAGTGACATACCGCCAGCCACGGGCACACCTAATACCCAGATCTTGACCTTTTGTTATTAAAGGGAACCATTGCTACTTAAAGCAACGGCTGACTTCAGGGCTGGACCAGAAGAAGTTCAGGAAGAACCTGGAGCACCCTGTTTCACCAGAATATAATGACTCCTCCCCTCAAAATCTGCTGAAATATATCAAAAGGACCATCATTAAGGGCTTTCACAGGGCCCAATCTAGAATAATTTGAGCAGAAAAATATATTACAATAGCAATGAACAACAATCTATTGCATGGATCGGAACAGGAATGTGAATCAACAGCCATACAAATAACTAAATGCGTGAGAAGACAAAGTGCTTCCTCTGGTAGAATACCAACCAGTGAATATAGGAAAAAACTATGAAAGTAGAAAATCATCAATGGGTATTAAAATGAGTGGATAAAAACTTTGATGAGAAATAGGATTTTTACCTACTCTCAAAGTATCTCTTCATATGTCAATTACAAAGGGGAATATTTCTTTGCTTTAGAAATAAAAATTTTTAGGGGCCGGCGCTGTGGTGTAGTGGACAAAGCTGCCACCTGCAGCACCAGCATCCTATATGAGCGCAGGTTCTAGTCCTGGCTGCTCCATTTCCGATCCAGCTCTCTGCTATGGCCTGGGAAAGCAGTAGAAGATGGCCCAAGTCCTTGGGCCCCTGCACCCACAGGGGAGACCTGGAAGAAGCTCCTGGCTCCTGGCTTCCAATCAGCACAGCTCCAGCCATTGCAGCCAATTGGGGAGTGAACCACAGAGTGGAAGACCCCTCTCTCTGTCTACCTCTCCTTCTCTCTCTGTGTAACTCTTTAAAATAAATAAATAAATAAATCTTTTTTTAAAAAAAAGAAATATCCTTTTTTTAAAGTATATGATTTAAAAAACATCAAAATAAACCTAAAACTAATTATGTACTTGCAACCTTTCTGTTTTTAAACGTCAATGAGAGGATTTGAACTTTTTGTTCTCCCCAATTGATCATAGAAAATTAAGCTTACCTAAATTTGGTCCATGAATCACTATTATAGCCTTAAAAAGTTGTTTATTTAAAAAAATCTATGTAAGAGGCCTAAGAAGCAGAGAGGTTTGAAATCCCAGGGAACTTGGCAGCAGTGGATTCAATTAAAAATTTTATTTACAAAACTAATTAGTAAATTTGGCCAGGAAGCAAGCAAGCAAGAAGTATACAGGAAACTAGACTGTCATTTTTCACAGTCATACTTGTTATTATCATACTCTAAAATGCCGTATTTTTAGGGAAGGCATTCGGAGCAGCAGTTAAAACAATATTCAGGACACCTGCGTCTAATTTCAGAGTGTCTGGGTCTCAGCCCTGGCTCTGCTTCTGATTCCAGCTTCCTGCTGAAGTGCACCCTGGGCGGCAGCAGGGGCGGCTCAAGGACTCAGGCCCCTGCACACATATCAGTCTGCAGACCCGGGATGAGTTCCAGCTCCTGTCTTCAGCTGGCCCCATCATGGCTGTTAGGAGAATCCAGGAAATACACCAACAAATGGAAGACATCTCTCTCTCTGTCTCTCTCTCCCCCACTGCCTTGCAAATAATAAAACTAAATAAATAAAAATTAAACAGACACTCAGAATAAAATCCTATACTTTAAGGTAGCACCAAAAGTCAGTTGTAAACCTGCCACTGACACTGCTTGAAAGACTTCATGCCACTTCTTAAAACCACAATACACCTTAAAGGTAAAAAACGTCACGGAGGCAGGGAAAAAGTAGGAAATTATCTATAAAATGAGATATTCTTTTTTTTTTTTTACAGGCAGAGTTAGACAGTGAGAGAGAGAGAGAGAGACAGAGAGAGAGAGAGACAGAGAGAAAGGTCTTCCTTTGCCATTGGTTCACCCCCAAATGGCCGCTACGGCCGGCACGCTGTGCCGATCTGAAGCCAGGAGCCAGGTGCTTCCTCCTGGTCTCCCATGTGGGTGCAGGGCCCAAAGACTTGGGCCATCCTCCACTGCACTCCCGGGCCACAGCAGAGAGCTGGCCTGGAAGAGGAGCAACTGGGACAGAATCCGGCGCCCCGACCAGGACTAGAACCCGGTGTGCCGGCGCCACAAGGTGGAGGATTAAGCCAAGTGAGCTGTGGTGCCGGCCGAGATATTCTTAAATAGATTTAAATGACAGAAAAAGTGAGTTCATAGCCCAGCTAAGTAACTTCCTTGTTAAGAAAAAGATAACAACACCATCATCCGCATGAACATTTTGAGAGAGGCGGAACAATCGAGTAACCAGTGGTTAGTAACAGCATGATACTGAGTCCAACACGTGAAATTCTGTCATTTCTCTGTAGCTGCAGAGTTGAAGGCGAGAGAGGACCAGCGAGTGCATGGATTTAGCTGTTTGGTTATGAGGTAACCTCTTTCCAAAATATCCGAGTTGCTTGCAGCAGGGACACATAGAGCAGCTTGTTGGAAGTGGGAGTGAAACACTTCGCAAGTCAGAGGCAGGAGCAGGGCTCGGAAGTGCAGCGGCGGGTGCCTGCCTCCCAGAGCGGGGAGCGCGCAGTGCAGGGGCACAAGCACGGCCTTGGAGCTGAAAGGAGGCCCTGGTGTAAGAGTCAAGTGACGTAAGGTAGCAGTGCAGGAACAAAATCTGAATGAGTAAAACAGCTGGCCGGCGCCGTGGCTCACTTCGCCTGCAGCGCCCTCATCCCTTACGGGCACCAGGTTCTAGTCCCAGTTGTTCCTCTTCCAGTCCAGCTCTCTGCTGTGGCCCGGGAGGACAGTGGAGGATGGCCCGAGTGCTTGGGCCCTGCACCCGCATGGGAGACCAGGAGAACCACCTGGCTCCTGGCTTCAAATCGGCACAGCATGCCAGCTGTAGCGGCCATTTGGGGGTGAACCAACGGAAGGAAGACCTTTCTCTTTGTCTCTCTCTCTTTCTCACTATCTATAACTCCACCTGTCAAATAAAAAGAATATCAGGCTTGAAATGTGCCCCTAGAGATGATTTGTATATACCCATATTGCATTTTATAACCTATTTTTTTTTTAATTTTGAAAATACAGAGAGCTCCTCTCACTGGCTAACTACTCAGACGCCCCTAACAGCTGGGGCTGGGCTGGGCCAAGCTGAAGTCAGAAGCAGAGATCCAGCCATCTCACCCATCGCTGGCTGCCTCCCAGGGGTGCATGAGCAGGAAGCTGGAATCCAGAGCAGCGCTGGGACTCAAACCCAAAGTAGCCCGAGGTGGGGTGCAGGCATCCCAAGGCGGTCCCCAGCAACTCCAATTTAAAGACCTTTCCCTGCGCCAAGGAGGTGCCTGACTGAGATGGAACCAGGAGACGCCCTGCACCTGTGACGGCAACTGTGCCACTAACGGAGCTGTCAGCGTGCAGTGGAACACTGATCCTGGGGGGAACTGAAGAGACTCCTGACCTAGGAAGGCAGAGCCCAACCTTCAACCATGTGATGAGCCGGGGCTCTGAGCAGGTGTTCCCGCCCGCTCGAGAGCTCAGCCTGAGCGCACGTTCTGTTTGGGTAGAAGCATCCTGCTCTTTAACTTTGTTCTCTTTCTGAATGTGTGCAAATGTCAATCGCACACAATTTCCTTAGGAGAAAATCATGGACATCAGTCATCATTTTGTAGCCAGAAGACTACAAAATGTTCCTAATTAGAGAGAGGCAGATTTGGAGGCCATGTGTGAAATTTAGATCAACCAGTCTATCCTGGGGACGTGGACCCAGCCCCAGCCAGGCCCAGTTCTAACCCTAAGTCTTGCAGGCAGTGGACACTTGTCCAGCACCGGTGATTCAAATCAGCAGGCCCAAGAAATGCAGTCCATGGCGAATCTAAGTTCACTCCCCGATCTCTGGTGAGTTTTGTTTCTGGAAGTAACAGAACCATTGAGAGGGGCCAAGCTGTGGAGCAAAACAGCCTGTTTTTAACTTAGGTTCTCGCACCTGTAGCGAGGGGACATTGGTTGGATCCTGATGTGTCCCTGGAGCTGGCAGCCTCAGGGAGGGTGGCCCCGCTGGCCTCTCTGCCCCTTCTCCATGGCCTCGGGGAATGAGGAGTAGATTCTGGGGTTGGTAAATCCGAGCAGAGTAGGTAGGGCAGTGGGGGAAGCCAGCCAGACGCCCCTGCTTTGGGGAAGAGCCCCCACTGAGACACAGATGGGTGTCTTCTCCCCCACACTGGAAGCTCAGCAAGGAGAGCCCTCACCCCTGAGGAGGAAGCATGTGGCCATCTGGCTAGACGGTGGAGCGATCTGTGTCCGAGACGCAGGATTAAGAAGCTCACAGTCACTGCGCTCCCAAGCCACGGTGCCCCTGCAGCCATCATCTGCAATGTGTGTAGTGTTTTGATCCCCATCTGTCCTGTTTCTTGTCTCGTAAGTGGCTCAGACCTCAAGACCACGTCTTAATCACCCTGACCTTGGGAAGTGTTCTTGCTACCATCATCGCTTCCACCTGTATTTGTTAAGCTTTTCATCATCTTCTGACTCCTTTTCTGGATGGTTTTGTTGTTGTTTTTTACCCAGTACGATGGTGAACGAAAGCTTGGCTATTCATGAAGTTGACCTTCCCTTTCGATTTTTCAATTTTAGTGATCCTTCCTACTTTAACTTCCTACTTTAACAAAACTTTCATTTTGTTTACCAGGCGTTCCTTTTCATAGCCATTGCATAACAGAAACCTCTTACGGATCTGCAAGTCTTCACTCTGCGTCTGGTCTTTAATGGGTAAACAGAAAATCTCCTAACACAGGACACTACAGGTAGCACTGAAGAAAATAAAAACTAGTTTTCACAACATTGATTTTCTAACAACTTGAAAAGCATCAAGCAATTCAATTATCCTAAAATTGTCATCCAATTTGTTTCTCTGTGGGAGAGCTACGAGTCTGATGTCATGAAAACCTGGAAATTAGCTGCTTTCGGGAATATGTGAATTTTTTCCCTTCCTATTTTTGCTGAATCTCTGGAAAAAATATTTAGGAGCAGCAGGGATGGGGGAGTCCGGGGCTGGGGCAGGAGCAGGAAGGTGAAATGGAATCTGAGAAAAAGATGTTTTTCATTTCAAAGGGCCCCCAAATCATGGGTTCAATTATTTAATTTGTTCAATATGCTTGTACATTATCCTCTAGCAAGAGTGAGCCAACACATAGCTACTTCAAATAATTAAACAGCTCAGGTATTCATTAACTTCCCTCCTGGGACACCACACTTATGCAAATTAATTTTCAATCAACAAAATGTGTAGACATTCCTGATTCTACCATAAATATTAATATGCAACATTTTGGGGAGAAATGTCACTCTTCCTCATGCCATTCATCTTGAAGGGTGAAGCAAACCACTCACCTAAACTGTAATGGACAGCATTTAGTTTTTACTAGTGTGTAGGAGTCTCTTTCTCAAGGGAGTATTTCACAGCTGTTACTCATTCAATCTCAGCTTCTCTGAGAGCGAGGGAGGGAGTCCAGGGAACCAAAATCAATGAGTTGAGTCATTGTCGAGCCCCATTCCTCAGCACTACTCAGTTTCAGCTAAACCCTGAGGTCCAATTTAGGGTTCCCTCGTGAAGGCTCTTTGTCATCTGCTCCCAACGACGCATCTCAGACATCACCTGTCCACTCCTTCCACCTGCAGGACCCCAGGAGGCCTCCAGGGGACAACGAGTCTCCCTGGGGGACAAAGGCATCTTCAGGTGATTTCTGAACCCCCACAGCACCCTCCAGCATGGCCACGCCCGCACCTTCCCAGCAATGCGCCAAAGCCTTACACTTGGTGGTGGTGACGAGAGAAGTCCTCCTTGGTTTTTGCCTTCCTTAAGCTCTGTCTCCTCTTACAGATCTCATCTCTGGTCTCTCTGCTCTCTTCTTTTTTCCAGTCCTAGCTAATCATGTCTTTCCCATTTCCCTTGCCCCCCATGAAGTCCCACGAATTGGATATTACCACACCAACAACTGGGCTCTAGGATAAGTCATTTCAACATTGTCTTCTTTTTTAAATAGAGAAGATTGTTAGTGAACAGCAGAGTATCAAAGAGAGAGACAAAGACAGCCCTTCCATCTTCTGGTTTATTTCCCAAATGCCCTAAACAACCAGAGTTAAGCTAGGCCAAAACCAGAAACCAGAAACTCCATTAGGGACTCCCATGGGGGTGGCAGGATCTCAAGTACTTGGGTCATCGACTTCCTCCCAGATGCATCAGTGGGAGGCTGCATCAGAAGCAGCAAATAGCCAGACTCCAACCAGGCATCCTACAGGATGTGGTGTCCCAATCGGTGGCTTCACCGGCTGTGCCAGAAGGCCTGGCCCACGCTGTTTTCTGGAACCCTGTTCCACCCTTTGGCTTCTCTTGAGTCTTCCACATGACTTCCAGCCCCTCGACATCTCATCTTCTGCCATCTCCGTACATAAGCTACCAATTTGGAGGGAAAGGTTACAAAAGAGATGCTTTAGAGAAAAGAGATCTGGTTATAAATCCATTTCAAGTGCATCTCCTCAGGAGCCTCCCTGGGCCCTAACGGTGGGCCTCCTATGGCTTCACGTAGGTCGGTCCTTGGCAAAGCCCCCGAGGCGCCCAGCACAGTCTCCGCTCCTTCATCCCAGGCTGCTGGGCTTGCTCTCGCCAGCATCGCAGGCCCTTCCACATCCAGCCGCGTGTCTCCCTTGGGCTTTTGCCTGTCCTCCTTGCTATCGCCCCAGAGAGCAAGGCAACTGTGCCCTGCTCAGCAGGGTCGCCCTACCCATATTTCCTCCTCACACCCCTGGGTCTTGGCTCTGCCGGGTCTCCCCTTTCACCTCTATCCACGGATGCTGGTGCTGGGCCTGCAACACAGTGCTCTGCTAGGAAGAATGAGAAAAATGCAAGCAAACCGAAGTCAGCTCCCTCGGTTTTGCAATTCCTTCCGATGATTATCTTCTTGGTCTTCTTTCCGAGGTAAATATGCTGGCTGCTTGAGCTCTTGAGATGGGCTTCAGTTCTCGTGTTGTTTCATAGAAATTCCCTTCCCAGAGGCTACCACTGGACTCTCAGACCAGATCCAACGCCTCTCTTAACGATTCCATTCAGCTCATCCCTCTGAGATGTTTGCACTCACAGACTCATCCAGAGCTCACTCCTGGCTTGTCTTTTGGAAAACCCACCAGGCTCCTCCTGGGCCTTTGCTGCCTCCCTGGTGTGACACTCTCCTCTCCCAACGTGTGCTACATGATTCTCCACCAGCTGACTGTCCATCTCTTTTCTCTAAATTTCTTGTCTAGTCCCACATTTGAAACTATTGGCTCTTGGGGATAACCCGCAAAACTGAATCCAGTTGCCCACTGGACATGCTTACTGTAAATATTCTAGAGAACTGGCTGCAAGCTTTTTCTATAAAAGACAAATAGAGGGTCTAGCACTGCGGTGTAGAGGGTAAAACTGCCGCCTGCAACACTTGACTTCCACATGGACACCGGTTCAAGTCCCAGCTGGTCCAGTTCTGATCCAGCTCCCTGCAGATGGCCTGGGAAAGCAGTGGAGGATGGCCCAAGTGCTTGGACCTGTGCACGCATGTGGGAGACTGGGAATAAGCTCCCGGCTCCTGGCTTTGCTCTGGCCCAGCCCTGGCTATTGCAGCCATTTGGGGAGTGAACCAGTGGATGGAAGCTCTCTCCTCCCCTACTCCCCAACACCCCCTCCCTGTAACTCTGCCTTTCAAATAATCCAATAAATCTTTAAAAAAGAGAGATCGATCCAGCATTTCCAAGTCACATTGTGAGCACAAGAGGAACTATTAAACTGAACAGAAACAGAACAGCTAAAAGAAGACGCAACAGGGCTGGTATCTGCATTCGGGCCCTGTTCAGAGGGATCTTTGATTTCTCCTCAATTAATTTAAGAATCTCCTGCTAGCCGGCGCCGCGGCTCAATAGGCTAATCCTCCACCTTGCGGCGCCGGCACACCGGGTTCTAGTCCCGGTCAAGGCACCGGATTCTGTCCCAGTTGCCCCTCTTCCAAGCCAGCTCTCTGCTGTGGCCAGGGAGTGCAGTGGAGGATGGCCCAAGTGCTTGGGCCCTGCACCCCATGGGAGACCAGGAGAAGCACCTGGCTCCTGCCTTTGGATCAGCGCGGTGCGCCGGCCGCAGCGTGCCAGCCACGGTGGCCATTGGAGGGTGAACCAACGGCAAAGGAAGACCTTTCTCTCTGTCTCTCTCTCTCACTATCCACTCTGCCTGTCAAAAAATAAATAAATAAAAATAAGAATCTTCTGCTGTAAAGATTTGTCTAGTGTTCATTTGAGATCCTCCCCCCATTTCCTAATTTTAAACTACGGGCATTCTCTGTGCCAATGAAAGGAAGGCGGAACAGCGGGCAGTCTCCCTGAACTCCCCCAGCTCCTGAACATTCCTTCTGGACGTGTGGTCACTTGCACGCTGCCTCTCTTGATCTGGGACCCTCGTTGCAGACAGTGGCTGGACCACGGGAAAACTCCTTTCCAGTCATCCTCACGCCTCCAAGAGCTCGCCCATGGGTCAGCCTCTGCCCTCCGCCTCCCTCGCCTTGCTCCTGCCCTCGGCTCCTCTCCAAGTGCATGGCGACACAGAGGCAGGGGGACTCCTCCCTGCTGGCTGAGTAGAATCCTCCCCTGCCATGCTCCTGCCGGTTGCTTTCTCCCTCCTGTTTGGCTCCCCTAACCTTCCTGTAACGCAGGTCTGAGCCGGCATCCTCATGGGCCTTGTATTAAACCTTGATGGAGAGAAAGGACGAGGCACACATTCTGGTGCATGTACCAAGTTCAGAACCACTGCACCGCGTTTTGGAACATTGACTTTGACCTCACTTAAAGAATTCATTTCCCTGCCCAGGCTTCCCTGCATCCTTCTCTAATTAAAATTAATTTCCCCATTAAAAATGTGGTTTCAAATGGTTTCTAGTGCACCTCTTTTCCATTTCGAGGACTGGGGGACAGTGCTGTCGTCCACGGCCGATCACTGCGGATGTACCAGGTAAGGCACCCGGGTCCTTTGGAAATAATGCTGGAACTTGGCCTTTTTCAGATCATTGTTTCTGCAATGAATTTCCAGCTATTGAACATGATTTACTTTAAGTTGGCTCCTTCCTCTGAGTGTCTGGTGACAAACCTTTTAGATGTGGCGACATAAAAGCAGGGCGCACTGCTTTGGTTCTTACCTTGTAAGAACATTGTATTTTCATAGCAGGAAAAAAAAAATTAACCTGTTTATTTCCTACGTCTTTTTAGTGTGTTTGCATAACTGTCTACAGATTTGGCAATGCTGGCGGTGGTTTTTACAGTCTTTCACATAGAGTAGCCAAGGCCTCCATTTCCATCATTCCCGTTCTTCCCCTCTTCCTGCTCACGTGGACTGGCTGTGTTTTCGGGTCTGCTTTGTGCCTCCTGCGGCCTTGTGACCGGCCTTTCCCAGGGGAGCAGGAGTGCAGGTGACTCCAGGAACTTCTGCCTTGTTTGGGGAAGAGGAAATGTCGGTCGAGGGACGCCCTCCCTCCCTCCTGTGCGGCCAGCGGGAGAGACGACAATTGTAACCCCAGAGGTCAACTGTTGATGGCACAGCCACTGCCAGCCTGGGTCGCCAATGACCTTCTGAAGCCGAGCTGCCCACCAGCTGCCACTGCTAGCTGGGAGACAGATAACTTCCTTCTTTGAGCCACCGATTGGTTCACTCCTCCAATGCCTGCAACGACTGAGGCCGGATGAAGCCAAAGCCAGGAGCCAGGAACTCCATCCGGGTCTCCCATGTGGGCGGCAGGGACTCAAGTACTTGGGCCATCACCTGCTGCCTCCTAGGGTGCACACTGGCAAGAAGCTGGAACGCAGGCTCTCATGCATGGACGCAGGTCTCTTAACCTCAGTACACCAAACGCTCACCCATGGGCTCTCTTTCTCATAGCCTTTCAACCTACCTGTAACCCTGCTACAAAAGTTAATCTACAGAATGTCTTGTTGTAAAGTATTTTACCTTAATATAGTAAATAAACTAGGCAAGCAAAAGGAATTCCAAAAACAAAAGTCCAGATATTTTCAACTGTTTTTGCTTTGGTTCTGAAAGGGAGTTTCTCTAAATGTTAATAAATGTACAAGGCTCATTTGATCTTCCATTCAAACATAAACATGTCTTTACCAAAGCCAGATGTATTTCCAAAGGTTGCTATTTTCCAAAAGGGTGATAATTTATTCTGCCCTTCGATATGTCTATTAGAGGAAAACAAGAAACACAATACCCCCTCAGAAGCACATTTCTGGGGTATAGTGTCCCAGGATAATCCCATTTTAATTCAAATCAAATTCTGCTTATGATGAAATGTACCTTCAGGGAAAAAAAAACTCTTCCAGGGGCACATGATAAGACGGTAACAGAAGCAGCAGAAAGCAAGGTTAACATCACTGATGTAAGTCGAGTGAGGATAGAATCATACCGTCCACACTCTGCTTCTTACAGCCCTGAGCGATGAGAGCACAAATGGTACTTCTTACAAACTGCCAAATATTTTTGTTTGCATATCTGTTGGTTTGCCTTGTTTTTCTCACAAGGCAAAAATAACATTTGTCATTTAGATATTTGTATGCTTCTTGAATAAAAAATAGATGTCAACAAAATGATGTGTTATTTTGTTTTATAAAATATGAACGTTAAAAGAGGGGCCCATGGCTAAAAAACAAAAATAGACTCAGAACACAGCAAGAATGAATTCATTTCTCGTAATCGGAACATTTTAGAGGTAGGGAAAAGGGTCACAAAAGAACTTTGTAGGACCAGCGCCATGGCACAGTAGGTTAATCCTCTGCCTGCAGCGCCGGCATCCCCTATGGCCGCTGGTTCTAGTCCCGGCTACACCTCTTTCAGTCCAGCTCTCTGCTGTGGCCTCGGAAAGCAGTTGAAGATGGCCCAAGTCCTTGGGCCCCTGCACCCACGTGGGAGACTGGGAAGAAGCACCTGGCTCCTGGCTTCGGATCGGCACAGCTCCAGCTGTTGCGGCCACCTAGGGAGTGAACCAACAGAAGGAAGACCTCTCTCTCTCTGTCTCTCCCTTTGACTGTCTGTAACTCTATCTCTCAAATAAATAAATAACTATTTTTTTAAAAAAAAGAACTTGTAACCTTAATAGCCTTATAAAATGTAGGTGTTACAATATTCTTAGTGGAACTCATAATCCTGAATGATTTCTTACAAAACACACTTAAAAGGATACAATAGGTATTAACTACAGAAAAATAATTTTCTTTTGACATATTTGGAACTAATAGTAAATGCCTTTCACTTTTTCTTTTTTCATTTATTTGAAAGCCAGAGAGACAGAGATCTCCCATCCGATGGTTCACTCCCAGATGCACACAGAGCCCTGGCTGGACCAAGCCAAGCCAAAGCCAGGAGCCTGGAACTCCACCCAGTTTCCCCCAACGGGTAGCAGGGTCCTAAGTCCTTGAGCCGTCACCTGCTGCCTCCCAGAGTGTGCATTAGCAGGAAGCTGGAATTGGAAACAGCACCAGGACTTGAACCCAGGCACTCAGACACGGGGTGCAGGCACCCTAAGTGGCATGTTTACTGTGCCAGGTGCCTGACCGCCTCTCTCTTTTTAATGCAATAATGCACTGTCAGTCTCCCTCCTGAACCGAAATTATGACGAAAGCTTTTACCTAGACCTTCATCAGTGCATGCAGGTTTCAGCTTCGGCTTTCAGCTGGCACCTGCACGACCTGCCTTATGCCTCACTGAACACTGTCCCCCTTTTCTACCAGTTCCTGGCTGCCTGACTCCGTAACCAGGCATCAGACTGACAAGAGAACATGCTTATAGCAGATGTGAAGCAATTAAATTTGGATCATGGATCGGAAATAAATGTTGATGACTTTTCCAACTAGTTCTCACTCTGTTTTGAAAGAGGTAAACCAGCGATGGGCATTATTGGAATAGCTGGGTCACCTGCTTCCCACATCAGGATGATGGTGACAGTCCTGAATCTTCAGCTACACCACTTCCAAACCAGCTCCCTGCTAATGAGCCCAGGAGGCAGCACGTGATGGCTCAAGCACTTGGGTCCCTGCACCCTTGTGGGAGACCCAGATGAAGCTCCTGGCTCCTGGTCCCAGTCTGGCCCAGCACTGGCCATTGCGGAAATTTAAGGAGTGAACCAGCAGATGGAAGACTTATCTCTCTCTGCTTCTGCCTTTCCCTTTCTGCCTCTCAAATAAATAAATAGATCTCTTAAAAATATATTTTTAAAAAAAGTAGCCCTGCTTTATAAACAAAAAAGAAATAAAAAAAGAAATTTGAGTTCTCATGCTGACTTTGGCCCTACTTAATTCCATGATAAATCCCAAGATCAGCCTCCACTGCCTTGGCAAAGAATGGGAATTCTGTATTCATATTTGTTTTCCCTGGTCCCACTCTAGAACAAATCTGGGGCTGAAGGAAATTTCACAAAATAGAGCTCTTAAAAAAAATTATTTATTTGGATCAAGCTGCTCACCATTGCCTTTTTTTTTTTTTTTTTTTTTTTTGACAGGCAGAGTAGACAGTGAGAGAGAGAGAGAGAGAGAGAGAGAGAGAGAGAGAAAGGTCTTCCTTTTGCCATTGGTTCACCCTCCAATGGCCGCCGTGGCCAGCGCGCTGCGGCCGGCGCACCACACTGATCGGATGGCAGGAGCCAGGTGCTGCTCCTGGTCTCCCTTGCGGGAGCAGGGCCCAAGAACTTGGGCCATCCTCCACTGTACTCCCGGGCCATAGCAGAGAGCTGGCCTGGAAGAGGGCAACCGGGACAGAATCCGGCACCCCGACCGGGACTAGAACCCGGTGTGCTGGCGCCATGGCTCAATAGGCTAATCCTCTGCCTTGTGGCCCACCATTGCCTTTAAACTGAGGATCTAGCATCTCAGGGCCGGCGCTGCGGCATAACAGGTTAAACCGCTGCCTGCGACACTGGCACCCTGTATGAGCCATCAGTGCACAGGCTTGGGCCCCTGCACTCACTTGGGACATCTGGAGGAAGCGCCTGGCTCCTGACTTTACACTGGCTCAGCTCCAACTACTGCGGCCATTTGGGGAGTGAACCAGAGGATGGAAGACCTCTCTTTCTCTCTCTCTCTGTAACTCTGCCTTTCAAATAAATAAATAAATCTTTTTTAAAAAGACAACTAGATAAGATACTGAAGCTCACTGTCACAGCTGCTGAACGCCACAAGTCAGTAGCCCGCGGCAGCGCAACCACAAATGAGCGCGGCTGTGCACCAGACTCTCATGATAGACACCGATGTTGCAATTTCATGTAATTTTCATGTGTCAGAAAAGTTTCTCTGGATTAACACAGCTTTGCTAAGTGTAGAGGCCACTCCAGGCTTTGGAACAACGAGGGGTCATCTGGATCCAGATGCCAGCCCCATCCTAGAGTCACCCCCAGAACACCTGTGCTGCTCGTCCGCGTGCTCCATCCACACTAGGAGCTGGGTTCGGCTTCAGCAATGTCTCCGTTTTCATTTGAAAATAAACAGTCGGGGGCCGGTGTTGTGGCACAGCGCAGTAACCGTTTTGCAGAGAGATCAGAGTTGATGAGACAAGGGCGAGAAGTGAAGTTTAATGAAAATGAATACCATATAGAAGGTTCTTTTTTTTATGGTTTGCATCCTATCTCAAGCCTTAACTCTGACCCTAATTATCAGCATGAAGTTGAGCAGCAAATGCCAGTCCCCATCAGATTTGCTTCCTCCACTGGAAAATGAAGCATTGAGTCCTCTTGCACCTCTACATGCTAGAAAAATGTGAATTTTTGCCCCTTAGGTTGGGCTGCGAGGCAGATGTCCAGGGCAGTCTTTGGTGACTTCGTGACTATGCAACACATGCAAGACTGCCCTGAGCGGGCATCTCATAGCTGCCCTGCTGTGAAATTCCGCACTCAGCAATAAAAGAGTGGGGAGAAGCTGGCACGTGACTTAGGGAGACGGCTGTCCTACACAGTCTGGTGACCCTGGGGCCAACATAACCGAGTGACAAGCAGGCATTCACGGGCAACACCAAGAAATCCTTCGAAGTTCTCCCCAGCTCAGCCTCTGCCCTGCCCCACAGACCTCCCATTAGAATAACATGCCAAGTTCAGGCTGAGATTTTGAATAACACACTGCTTCCCCCCACCGCTTTTTCCACGACATGGATTTCCACAGCCTGGATTACCTGGCTTTCACTTGCAGTAGTAACCTCTTAGTGAAGAGATTTATCACCAGAATGGACAAAACACACATACACATGCGCACACACACACACTTTTGCAGGGTGCACGGTTTCTGCCCGCTGTTCACTGCCTGGGGACTAGCAGCTGCACTGGGTGCTGGGACTCATCCCAGAATCACAGCCAGGGTGTCATTCCCCGTCTTTCCCTACCCTTAACTGGGGGGTTGGGTTTCTGATCTCCCACCTAACTCCTTGTCACCACCACAAATACCACCCACAGGAGAGCACCTCACTAGAGTGTCCACATCAGCCTGAAACAGACCAGGAGGAACAGGGACCACCACGGAGGCCTCCCTGCGGCAGCCACAGCTAAGCCCTCAACTCGCAGACACAGGCAATGCTCACTATTGTCATCGCCTTCCATACATTCACAGACCGGGCCCCAGGAGAGGAAACCAGTCTCCCAAAGCCAGCACCCGCGTCCCCGCTGCGGACAGACAGCCACACCACGCACCTTGCACTGCGCCACGTGCCTGCGCCAGGTGCTCGCTCTGCGGCCTTCCTGGGAAGCGCTGGGAAAGCCGGGAGGGAGGAAGGGATGAAAGGGGACCAGCGGCATCTGCAGCTACAGCCCTGCTCACCACCCACTATTCTGTCCTCTGTGTGGCTGTCTTGCTTGGGCTCAGACCTCTGACTCAAGCGCTGACAACTGCCTTGCAGTTACCGAATGGAAAGATGCAGTGCCTCTCGCAGAGCAGGTTTGAAGGAACAGAGACGCGTCCTCGGGGCTTGTCCAGGGCCTAGAAGGAATATAATCCAGTACTTACGGCCCTTCAAACCTCTTCCAAACCCGTTTTACCGCCAAATGCACCTTCTCCTCTGCCTGGAAAGTTCTGTCTAAATGAAGAAAGTCAGGAGATCACCTGTAACCTATTTTTCCTCAGCTTTACAGACTTGAATTTCAACCTTCTTGTTCGTCGTGTGCTATGTCTGAAACACAACTTGAAGATGTCTTTGAACTCTCCCAGTAAAATATTTACATGCAAAGTAGTTCCTCTTCCAAATCACCACGTCCTCCCTTTGCTCATCCCAGCCTACGAGCCCCAGAGTGATGAAAACTGCCCGCCTTTGTTGGGGGGAGTGGGGAGTGAGGAGGTGTCGGGCATTTGGTACAGCAGTTAAGAGCCAGGTCGC
This sequence comes from Oryctolagus cuniculus, assembly GCF_051225735.1. Classification (NCBI taxonomy): domain Eukaryota; kingdom Metazoa; phylum Chordata; class Mammalia; order Lagomorpha; family Leporidae; genus Oryctolagus; species Oryctolagus cuniculus. Next base: position 123,469,931 of record NC_142875.1, read on the forward strand.
AATGCTGCCACCCCATATCGGAGTGCCTGGGCTTGTGTGCCGGCTCTGCTCTGACTCTGTTTCCTGAAAATGGACATCCTGGAGGCAGCAGCGATGGGTCCAGCACTTGTGTCCGTGCCACCTGCATGGGAGACCTGGACTGAGTTCTTAGCTCCTGGCATCAGTCTGGCCCAGCCCTGGCTATCAGGGGCATTTGGACGAGTGAACCAGTAGATGGGAAATCCCCACCCCTTACAAATAAAATAAATACATTGGGCCTCTGTTGGCTTCCTTTGTCTGCACAACATGTGTTTTGGGTGTTGACTGCCAAGGTCAGGAATTTCAGCTCCTGTATCTCATTTTATGTTTTTGTTGTTTTTTCCCTAAAAATTCCCTTCCCCATCCCCCTCCTTTTTTTTTTTTTCTTTTTGCTCTGGATACTGTGGCCAGACAGGATTAGAGCCCTTCCCCAGGCAGGCAGGCATAGTGGGTAAAGCCAGCCCCTGCAGTGCAGGCATCCCACAGAGGTGCCAGTTTGAATCCTGGCTGCTCCAATTCTGATCTAGCTCTCTACTCTCTACTATGGCCTGGGAAAGCAGTACAAGATAACCCGAGTCACTGGGCCCCTGCACCCGCGTGGGAGACTGGAAGAAGCTCCTGGCTCCTGGCTTCAGCTAGACCCAGCTGCAGCTGGAGCAGCCATTTGGGGAGTGAACCAGCAGATGGAAGACCTCTCTCTCTTTCTCTCTCCGCCTCTCTTTAACTCTTCCTTTCAAATAATAAATAAATACATATTTTTAAAAAAGAAGATAGATTTAAAAAAAAACCCTTCCCCCACAAGAATTTCCCTGGCACAATCCATATTATTCCTTTAATACCAATGAGAAGGGCGACTGGCATGCTGTTCTCCCTCTGATTCACTTCTGCTCCTTGGATGCTGATAAGTGGCATTTTTTGTTTTAACCATCACTTCCCTAGAATATCAAGGGCTAAAGTTAAGAGATAAAACCGAAAACATCTCTTCCCTAGCAGAAGAGAACAATTTCCTTTTCTTGGTTTGCCGACAGCACCCAGGGCTGAATTCATGATCCACTGCCATCTACAGTCACTGGCAGATTGCTCAGTTTTCTTCAGGGTGCCACGCAGTCATGGCCCCCTATCAGCACACCAACTTCTGGGTTTCTAGTGACAAAGTATGTCAAGTGACACGAGGCTCTCTTCCTAGGCTAGCAATTCTTTCTTCATTCCTGATTATAAAGTTCTCATGGCTATTAGTGCGTTTTGGAAAACAGTGCTCAGAAATGGACACATAAATGGAATGCTACAAGTGAACTCACAAAATTAAGTCTGAAAATACACGACAGGATTAAACTCGGTGAGGATTCTGCTCCTAGTACAAGTCTACCGAACGCCTTTTCCAAGGTTTTTCCTGGCTTTTCACAGGCATCATTAATACTGCCACTCAGGTGCCTACGAGAGCAGAAGTCCATTCCACTTTGCCTCCTCTGCCCCAAAAGGCACCAAATCAGAATGTTAGAGGGAGACGTGAGACTTGAGGTAGTTCTGTAAGCCATTCTTGAAAGGACAATGCCCCGCTCCTCACCCCGGAAGTGTGTTCACACGGCTTGAGCACATAGTCCCAGAGAGGGGATGGAGAAACATGCCGAGAGCAGTGGACCAGGCAAGGGGACTGCCAACTAGTCAGCCAGGGCTGCCAGTCAGGGCTGGGGCTCCACGGGGAGCCACCACTGTCAGAGCATCCTTGCTCCCCAGAGAGGTGCAGTTTGGCAAAGGCACCTGCCCAGGGTCACAGAGCTAACTTGTGAACTCGAGCTAGCACTCAGCAGTTCATTTCCTAGGAGGGTTCCTGGGCTGGTAACTGACAAAAAGACTGGGAAGAGAGTTCTCTCAAAGGCATGGAGTTCTCTGTCAGAGGCATCTCCAAGCGACTTTCCCCATATGCTCAGAAATCGACTTGGAAACGTATCGATGATGCACAAATGATCTAGGAGGTCAATTAACTCAGCAAGGTGCCCAGTGTATGATGCAGCCTGGATGCCACTGTACCTGCCCTATCCTGTCTCACTGCTCGCCCTCGGTGCATCTGGCCAAAAATCCAATTTTCCATCTTCCCCCTCGAGCCAGCATCCTTCCTAGGCTTTCTTCTTTCAGCCTCACTCTTCAACTGCATACTGGCCGAGGGGAGAGCTTGAAGCCTGACCTCCTGGGGTGAAATCCCGGCTCTGCCACTATCCAAGCATGGACCCCGGGGCAAGTTACGTCATCTGTCCAGGGGGAGCCTTGGCCTCCTGCTTTGTAACACAGGTGTAACAGCAGCACCTCCTTTACAGGGTCCTTCTGGGATGTTTGTAAAATACTGTTTATGTGTGTGAAATGCAGAGTTACAGAGGGTGAGCAGGAAAAGTAAAGAACTTCGTCTGCTGGCTCGCTCCCTAAATGGCCATAACAGCCAGCTGTGGGCCAGTCCAAGGCCAGGAGCCTGGAACCCCACCCTGGCCTCCCCCATGAGCAGCAGAGGGCCTGTGTACTTGGGCCATCATCTGCTGCAGGAAGCTGGCCTGGAAGCGGAGTGGCCAGGACTCAAACCTGCACTGGCACTGGACGCTGGAGCTGCAGGCAGCGGCGTAACCTGCAGTGTCACGATGCGGGCTCCTCCTGTGAGGATTTTTCAAAGGCTAATATTTGAGCATGTCGATTTCAATATGCACCCTGGGCTGCAGGCGCTCGTGGAGGGAACCCCGGATGGAATATGCTAGCACAGAGCCTACTGAAAGAGGAGATTCTAATTCCCGGCTAAGATGAAAGCCCCCCAGATAATGACTATAGTAACGATGATTGCATCCTAACTATGATGACAACACGTATATCCCAGGCACTGTGCCTCACAGGAGCCCTGGTGTGCTACCAACTTCCTCCCCCTGCACGCTATGCCCTGATTGTTCCGCAAAGCGGCAGCCAGTCCACAGGCACCCAGGCAGTAAGGATCAAGGCCAGGATTCCACCCCAGGTCTGCCCTGTTGTCTTCCCTACTTCTCTCAGAACGAGGCCTTAGGGTTCAAGTTCTTGGTTTTCTCTCTTTCTTGCATTAGTTGGCTCCTCCATGAAATCTGGAAAGCTGGGACCTCCACAGAGGCACAGGGAGGGGAGGGCGGCCTGGGGAGGCGGCAGAGATGGGACGATGGCACCATTCACTTCTCTCCTTGACAGATCTCCCATTAGCCTACAGCAGTGTCTTCACTGCTGAAGGGCCTGGGAAGGGCAGAGAAGGAAGCACCTGTGACCTCGGAGTGCCCCTCCCAGCGGTGCTGCACCCGGAGCACCTGTGGTGTTCCCTGCCGCCGTCTTCATCCCCAGCACCTGTGCTGGCCGCTGCCCTGCAATGCAGGAGAGGGCACGTTTCCTCCAAAGGCCACCCTCAGCATCCCTGCTGGGCAGGGCCCCTCAGGTGAATTCAGAAAGGGGAACGTGGGAGGATTCTGAGTCTATCCCCACCCACCATGCCTGCCATCCTATTTAGCCATCAAACGCTCATTTGAAGATGTCAGAGATGAAGTTGAACAATCACCGAACAGAAGGGTGGAAAAGCCATCTGTCTGTAGGGGGAGCCGAGCGATGGTGGGGAGGCCAGGGAAGTAGGAATCTTGGGGGGCAGCAGAGTCCTGGCCAGGACCAGCTAAGCACACAGGTGGGACACAAGAAAGGAGCATCTTTGTTGGTTTTGTGCTCCTGTAACAAACCCCCTGGGGCTGGGCACTTCCCAGAGATGTTTGTGTAACTCAGCTCTGGAGGCTTGGAAGCCCAAGATCGGGTGGGCCAGTGGTTGGTCTCTGATGAGGGCCTTCCAGCTGCATTGCACACGGCAGACAACATCACAGGGCAGGAGCGGATCTGTCCAGGACAGAAAGGGGGCAGGCTTGCTCTTTCACACGTGTGCCAGCCCGCTCTCCCGGGCACAGACCTGGTTCCATAGGACCTACCTGAATCCCTTGTGAGGGTGGCACTCCTGCAACCTAACCACGCCCCACCAGGCCCCCATCTCCTAAAGATCCACCATCTCAGACCTGGTGTTGTGGCATAAGGTAAAGTCACCGCCTGCAGTGCCGGCGTCCCATGTGGGTGCAGGTTCAAGTCCTGGCTGCTCCACTCGTAAATCAGCTCCCTGCTAATGTGCCTGGGAAAGCAGTGGAAGATGCCCCAAGTGCTTGGGCCCCTATACTCATGTGGGAGGCCCAGAGGAAGCTCCTGGCTCCTGGCTTCAGCTCGTACTAGCTCCAGCTGTTGCAGCTATTTGGAGAGTGAACCAGTGGATTTTTTTTTTTTTTATTTTGACAAGCAGAGTGGACAGCGAGAGAGAGAGAGAGACAGAGAGAAAGGTCTTCCATTGATTCACTTCCCAATGGCCACTGCGACTGGCGCACCACACTGATCTGAAGCCAGGCGCCAGGTGCTTCTCTTGGTCTCCCATGCGGGTGCAGGGCCCAAGCACTTGGGCCATCCTCCACTGCACTCCCGGGCCACAGCAGAGAGCTGGCCTGGAAGAGGGGCAACCGGGACAGAATCCAGCGCCCCGACCGGGACTAGAACCCGGTGTGCCGGTGCTGCAGGTGGAGGATTAGCCTAGTGAGCCGCGGCGCCGGCAGGAAGATCTCTGTTTCTGTCTCTTCCTCTGTCTCTCTGTAACTCTGCCTTTCAAATACAAAAAATCTTACAAAAAAAATAATACACTAGCTCTCAACACCATCACATGGGCACCGAGTCACAATGAGAGTTTAGGTGAGGACAAACTATGCTCAAACCACAGCAGAGACAGACAGGTGAGTGAGCTTCAGACAGAGGCCAAGGGGACCCTCCTCCCACCCCAACAATGTAGGTCTATCTCCCCAGCATCCCTGCTTCCTCCCTTACTGGCTACCACTTGGCAACAAGGGTAAATGAAGAGAGGGCAGCCCCCAAGCCCACTGCTGGAAGAGGAGGAATGTCCTAGCATCCCTAGTCGAACTCTGAATACACGCCCCTCGAGAAACAAGGTCACACAGGTCGTAAGCAGCTTCGGCAGAACTCTGAGTAGTGACCTTCCATTGTCGTTGGCTCCTGGGAGGCAGTCTGGGGCCCTCACACTAATGCCAGTCAGTGTGCAATAGGCCACCAGCATTCCACCAGCTCCGAAATGGAAGATTTATTTATTTACACTCTAAGGTCATTTGTTTTTACTACAGAACGTGAGTTATTATACTTCTCCAAAGAAGTAGTGCACTGCATTTATTATTAACCAACACATCGTCAGTATTCTCGAAAATGTGGCTGGATGATTCCAAATTACGTTGTGATAATTATTCTTCCTATAGAAGTATAGGGATCACATTTGTAAACATTTTTTATGTATTTTACATGAGAGGCAGACACACACACACACACACAGAGTGAGTGAGAGAGAAAGAGAGAGCTCTCCTATCTGCTGCTTCACTCCCCAAATGCTAAGGAGGTAGGGATTCCATCCGGGTCTCTCCCACCCAACTACTTGAGGCCTCACTGGTGCCTCCCAGCAACTGCGTTGGCAGGAAGCTGGAGTCTGGAACCAGAGCCAGGTATTGAGCCCGGGGACTCTGATATGGGATGTGGGCATCTTAACTGCACACTCGGACCCTTAAGTTCCACATTCTAAATGTGCCTGGGGTTTTTGTCTGGGGATTGCTTCCTCGTGAGTAGTAAACTCTGCCTAATCCGGAAACCCTGGTTCATCTAACAGTGTTACAGCACAGATCAGGTTTCCGGCGTGCAACTAATAAAACTATAATGAAATACATGAAGGCAAAGCACCACATAATCTGATCTTCCTGCTCTGATTCAGAGTTCAGGCTCGAGTCATCACTGGAAGCCTCAATTAGGGCGTTGCGGAAGCGCAGGGAAACGGCGAATGGCACCGAGGCTGGAAGCACGCCAGGCTGGCCAGACTGCACTGCCCGTACTCAGGAAGATAACAAGTCCCTGACATCTGGGGCCTCACCCCTGTCGCCCCCAGTGCACTTCCCCTAGCATCAGCACCTCCTGGTCTAATCTCAGCTCGCTAAATCGATTCTTCCAGTCCACCCCACCCCCCAAAAAAAAAACAAGGTTTTTAAAATTTTCATGAGATTATCATTTTAAATAACTTCCACTTAAAGACCCAGTCATTTTAAAGCCATGTCCAAATATATTTGGATGTATTCCTTCTGCATAACCTATTATAACTTCCATTTATACCTTATGCTTTTTATGTGGTATCTGATTATTTAACAAAATATACTGATCATTGTCTTGTTGTCTCACCAGATTACTGCAGGTCCTTTTTTTTTTTTTTTTTTTTTGGACAGGCAGAGTGGACAGTGAGAGAGAGAGAGACAGTGAGAAAGGTCTTCCTTTGCCGTTGGTTCACCCTCCAATGGCCACTGCGGCCGGCGCACCGCACTGATCCGAAGGCAGGAGCCAGGTGCTTATCCTGGTCTCCCATGGGGTGCCGGGCCCAAGCACTTGGGCCATCCTCCACTGCACTCCCTGGCCACAGCAGAGAGCTGGCCTGGAAGAGGGGCAACCGGGACAGAATCCGGCGCCCCGACCGGGACTAGAACCTGGTGTGCCGGCGCCGCAAGGTGGAGGATTAGCCTAGTGAGCCGCCGCGCCGGCCTACTGCAGGTCTTTTAAGGGGTTGTTACGATTTAGTAACTGAAATGTTACTTGGGTTCCTTTTTTAGCTTGTAAAAAGATCTCTATTATTTTTGAGATAACATAGCTTTTAAATTTACATTACAGTCAAAAGCATATTGCTCTACTAAAGAGTCAATGAATAAAAAGTGAAAAGCCCATCTTGAAAGAAGAAACTATCATTAAATCGGAAATTCCCGCGAATCTGAAAATTGTCAGTTGTGCCTGAAGAAGCCTTCATACTGACCAAACAGCGACAGTATTTACAGGATGTGAACAAGACGCTTGTTGGCACTGCGAAGGGACACTGCATTTGCTTACCACACACAGGCGCTGAGGGCGACAGCTGAGAATCGTGCCTCTTGCCTTCTAAACGTATCACCAGCAGTGGTTAAATGGCTGCTTGGGATGAGAAGCCAAAGAATTCCAAATGACCCCATTCGTATAAACTGAAAAAATAAAATCACCAACCGTTAGAAGGAATAGACCTAAACACATGAAGACACGCATAATATATTATTTTCTCAAGAAGAGAAGGCCACATAGAGATTATAAATCACTCCAACTGCTCCAGTAATCAGTACGTCCACAAATCCCTCCTGCCATTGGCCTTCAGCGCGCCCACGTCTTCCTGGGCTTTACCACGTCTTCTCTTTCGGTAATCAGAAAAACAAGAACCCCAGAACTGAACGCCATCCTCTACCGTCCCAGGTGCATCAGCTCTACCTCTGCAAACAGGGCCTGGAACATGCGTGCTGGACCCCTGCTTCCCAGCCCCGGAGCAGCTTCCCCTTTCCAGGTAAACACCACCCTTTTCTCAAATGAACACTCAGAGAACTTCACACTGTGTTAGACCCCCATGTCCCCATGCCGAGCTTGTCTGTTCAATCAGTTGGCAACTGCGTGTGCTCATCATTGAGCAGCCTGCAATTTTTCTCTCCCATAAAAGGAATCCCAAGGTATGTGGTACAGGTCTCGCAGGAATAGCTCTAGTTCACCTGTCTGCTGTCTTCTTTAGCATATGACTTTGGACTTCATGGTAGTCTCGATGTCACAAGATTGTGGCTGTAGCTCCAGCGATTACATCCATGCTCCAGACAATAGGGCTTTTGCCAGCCCTGCCAGTACCCCACCACTCATAAACACAGGAGTCTTTCTGGGCATTCCATATAACTTCCCTCCAAATACCACCAACTGGTACTCGGTCAACCCCATCTGCAAAGAAGGTAGTGCAATGAAAATTTTCAGGTGGGCCTACCATTAGATTTCTGTTGGAAAGAAAGAGAGGATGGGATAGGCCAGCTTGCTCTGCCTCCTTTTCCTTCTTCCCCCTCCCTTCTTCCCTTCCTTTCTTGCACATCTATTTCCTTGGATGCACTCACTGTGAGTTCGCAGGCCAAGGTGACACCACATTCATTGCTCTAATCTCTAATTCCAGGGCCTAGAGTAGCACCATTATGTTTCTATTATTTTTTAGTTAGCATAGCTTGTTACATTTTTAAAAATTATGTTATTCATTGAGAGGAGAATGGAGATCCCAGTTGGTTCAGAAGCTGAAAGAACAAAGATAAAATGAAGGAGTGGGTCGCGTAAGTTCATTCTGTTGTATTAGCACTCCTTCATCATTGACAGTAGTAGAACTTTAAATATTTATTTGAGAGGCAGAGACATACAGGGAGCCCTCCTCACCTCCAGGTCAATGTCCAAATGTACAGGAGCTAGGAACTCAATCTGGGCTTCCCACGTGGGTGGCAGGGACCCCGTCATTTGAGCCATCGTCTGCTGCTTCCCAGGGTGCAAGCTGGAAGCGGGGGCAGAGCCAGGGCTCGAACCCAGGCCCTCTGATATGGGCTGCAGGCATCCCAAGAAACGTCTTAACCGCCATGGTCACATGTGCATCCCTCAAGTAGTTATCTAGCTCATGGGCTGGGCCAGGCCCTCGCCAGGCATGGGGAATACAGAACCCATACCACACAGTCTCCGGCCTCAAGACGCACAAGGCCTCTGCAGGACATCAAAGAACAGTTGCCTGGCCTGCAAAGGAGGGGGACGATTTTCCCTCAGGACCTGCAGGTGCACAGGAGGTTTCCTTGGCATGTTAGCACCTGGTAGCACCAACCTGGGACACGGGCCCTGGCGTGCGTGTGTATTTAGTTGAGGTCACCAGTTGCTGTGACGCCATCTCAGTCAAACCAGGTATCCCAGTGACGATCTGGCAAGCAGCAAAGCCACTTCCTGTCTCTTTGCTCAAATACTTCAGTCCAGCCCACACACGTACGGCTAGACATGCGTCCACGACTATTCTCTTCTCAGTAGATGGACACCAAGTTCTGTTCTTAGCGATATCCCCCGACACACGCACCATGAAGCAGGTGCGGGAGAGAGAGGCACTTGGAGACGCTCTGCTCAGGCCTTGGAAAGCCCCACAAGCCCAGGAGTGCAGGTGTGAGCCCTACGAGCTGGCAAAGGCGAGGAGGTGGATTCCCCGGAGCCACAGGAAGAACACAGCACACGCCTTGATCTGTAGCCTTCTGACCTCCGGGCCTGGAAGACGAGCAACCCCTTCACGTCCCTAGGATTGTGGTGATTCCTTAGAGTAGCAACAGGGCTCTTCCACACACACATGGGCCCAGCACCCGGGGCCGCCTCCTCCCGCGGCACCCCCATGCTGTCACACTGCTGGGTCTGTCTCTGTCTCTCCTTTCGGATTCACCTCTTTTCTGAACCCATCCTCTCAAGGTTTTTTTTTTTTTTTTCCAATTTATTTATTTGAGAGGCAGAGTTACAGACAAAGTAGAGGGATAGACAGAAAGAAAGGTCTTCCATCCAGTGGTTCACTCCCTATTTGGCCACAATGGCCAGAGCTGGGCCGATCCGAAGCCAGGGGCCAGGAGCTTCCTCTGGGTCTCCCATGCAGGTGCAGGTGTCCAAGCATCAAGTTGTTTTCTTACAAATCAAATATGGCAAGGCTTGAAGGAGCCACTCAGTTTCCTTTCTGGAAAAAAAAACAAAACTAGAGGGGCTGGCACTGTGGCACAGTGGGTTAATGCCCTGGCCTGCAGTGCAGGCATCCCACATGGGCACCAGTTGGAGAGCCGGCTGCTCCACTTCCACTCCAGCTCTCTGCTATGGCCTGGGAAAGCAGTAGAAGATGGCCCAAGTCCTTGGGGCCCTGCACCCACGTGGGAGACCTGAAAAAGCTCCTGGGTTTGGATTGGCACAGTTCCAGCCATTGCAGCCTGGGAAAGCAGTGGAAGATGGCCCAAGTCCTTGGGCCCCTGCACCCGCGTGGGAGACCCAGAAGAAGCTTCTGGCTCCTGGCTTCAGATCGGCGCAGCTCTGGCCGATGCAGCCAATTGGGGAGTGAACCAGCAGATGGAAGACCTCTCTCTCTCTCTCTCTCTCTCTGCCTCTCCTCTCTCTGTGTAACTCTGACTTGCAAATAAATAAATAAATCTTTTAAAAAAAAAAATTAGAAACCAGGAGGAAGAGGTATGGGCGAATCCCATCAAGGGCCAGGGGTGTGATCCCAGGACGGCTATCAGGGATCCCAGATCCCAGCATAGGTGAGGGAGCGTCAAGCAAGCTGTGCACCGCTCACAACAGAACACACCAGAGAGGCTGGGGCAGGTGGTCTGTCCAGCCTCCACCGAAGCCAATTCCCAGACTTCGACAGCTGCCAGTGAGGTCCACCGTGCTGTGGAGTGGTCATCGGTGCCTGCAAGCGCTTCTCTGCGAGTGGGCGTGGCTAGCCAGGCATCATAAATTTACCCGGATTTAAATGCCGGTCACGCGGCAGATGGGTGCCTGCCTCCATCAACCCGTCCACCTCTGGCTGTGTGACGAAACCCAGGGATCAACAGAAACTCGATTAAGGCCCAGCTGCTCCTGGAGATCATACATCTTGGTCCGATAGCAGCCACAGTGCTGTCTGCCACCCACCGCCCCCCACACCCCCCCCTGGGAGACCGTTCACCACAAGGGCTGCCCAGCCCAAGAAGGCAGTTCCAAGGAGGAACAGCCAGTCAGCACGGCCACAGGCCGCCAGGGGCCACAGCAAGATGGGGACCGAATTTTTCCATCCAATTGGGCAATCGGTGTGCAGTGGAGGGAAGAGTCGGCAAGGGAGTGAGAGGCCAGGACAGGCTCACCTGAGGGCTAAACAACTCCTTTGACAAGAGTCACCCGGGGTCAAAGGCCACCCCGTGGCCCACAGAGCCCCTTCGCGTGGCGTCGCCTTAGGGTGCACACTGGGGCCACAAAGCTCTCCTCTCCCCAGATCCGCCAAACGTGGATCCGCCAACATTCAGGTCTTACCAGCCCGCCCTCCCCGGCGCACCTGCGAGGTGGAGGAAATCAATGGGCTGTGGAATCAGGAAACGTCAAAAACCCAGAGAACCAAACCCAGGGTCAAAAAGAAAAAAAAAAAAATTAAAACAAAAACACACCCCAGGTCCTGAGGCGGACGCGCGCTGCAGTGAGCTGTGCAAGTCTGCCATCCGTGTCTGGGAGAAGAATCAGTGCCTGGAGAATTAAGGGGGCCGGGGCCGCGTCTCGCAGCTCCCCCACGCGCGGCACTCCCAACCCCAACCCCAACCCCAGCCGATTGAACGGCCGCTGCTGCGGCGGGCCGGCGGGCGCGCGGGCGTCCAAGCCCATACCCAAGGCTGCGAGCCGGCCAGCGGCAGCACGCGTCGCGTGCTGTCCCCAAAGCATGCAGCGGACTAGTGAAGCTGACGCACGGACCTGCGGGGCCACACTCAAGCACCGATTTCCGTCTGAAGCCAAGCCAAGCCCGGCCCGGCTCGTTCTAAACTTCTGTTACTCACAGCTGATTCATGCGTGTGCGTGCGTGTGTGTGTGTGTGTGTGTCCACCCCCGCCCGGCCTCTGTCACCGCCTGCTGCGCAGGGGGCCGCGCAATCACAGCCACTCGGCGTGCACCGCAGCGCAAACCCAGTCCGGGGCGGAGATGGAAGGGCGCGCGCCCTCGCTCTCGTTTCTTCTCCCTCGGCCGCGGAACGAGCCGCCGGCTTCCCGGGGAGCCCGCAGAGGGCAGCTCGAGCGAGTCCCGGCCCCGGGCCGCCGCCGCGGAGGCTGGGCTCCGGCCACGGTCAGTGCAGCGCGCGCCCTCCCGCCACGTCCGCTCGGCCCCGGCGCAGGGGGCGCGCCGCCGTGGCCGGCCGAGCGCTGGCCCCCGGGGCCCTCGGAGCTCCCACAATGCAGCGCCGCGTCCCAGTTCCGTTACCGGCTCGCTCCCCGCGCCGCGGGCCCGCGAGACCCGCGGCGGCCGCGGCGACCCGAGCGCGGCCGAGGGGGGCGCCTCTCGCGCGCTCAGCCCGCGGCCCGGCCGAGGGGCGGAGCCGCCCGGCCCGGCCCGGCCTGGCCCGGCCCCCAGCCCGGCCCCCAGCCCGGAGGCACCGGCCGCGGGAGCGAGCCGCCCGCGCCTCGGCCGCCCGCGCTCCGTCCGGCTCCCCGCGCAGCGCCCGCCTCGCCGAGCCTCGCCGGCCGGTCCGCGGCGGCTCGGCCGCTGCCCGCGCGCTCGAGCCCCGGCGGCCGAGGCTCAGCTAGCGCCGGCCCGGCAGGACGCCTTCCGAGAGAGACACTGAGGGAGAGAGAGAGAGAGGACGCCGCGGAGCCGGGGCCTCCGGCCGGCGCGGAGCGCGCAGCCCGGGGACGGGCTCCGGGCGCCGCCGCCGCGTCCCCAGCGCCCGGGCCGGGCCCGCCGGGGGCCTGCGGGGGCGGCGCAGTTGCGAAACTGAGTGAGTATTAACTTTCTGCGGCGGCGGCGGCGGCGGCCGCGGCCCCGGGCAGCCTCCCTGCGAGCCTCGCCGGCCTCGGGGAGCCGCGGGGCGCCCGCGCCGCCCCCCAAGCCCCGCTCGGCGGTCACCTTTTGCCTGGCGTCGCCCGTGTGCGCCTCCTCCACAAGTGCGAGTCTCTGGTTGCTCGGCGCCTTCCTCTCGGTGTCCTTGGCAAGGGGACTTTGGAGGCCACTTTTGTTGCGAAGGGAAATGTCTGTCTGGCTTTTTTTTTTTTTTTTTCCTTTGCTCTGGGTGGAAATCCAGCTCGCTTGCGGGCTGGCGGCTTAGGGGGAGCTGCGTTCTCGGGCGGGATGGGGCGTGGAGGGTGTGGGGCTTGGATTGCGCCCCCACCCCCACCCCGGCGCCCCTGGGCAGGGGGAATCGGGAGGAGGGGACCCGGACTCGAGCTGGCTTTGTGGGCTGGAAACTTTGCTGGGGGGTCGCAGGCGGAGAGGTCGGCGCGAGTGAACTTTGCCGGCTGCGGGCGCGTGTGCGGCCTGGGTCGCCGGTCTCGGAGCGTGGCGCTGTTGGGTTGGCACGGTCGAGCCGCTTGGTGTTGCTACACCACCACGCTCCCGGCGTGAGCTGGCGTCCGGAGCCGTGCAGTCGCAGGATGGAGTTGCGGGTCCGTGTTGCCTCCCCCGCCCTGGAGGGACCTGGAGGGGAAATGGGTGCAGGGCACGCCTCGCAGTGCACTCGAACCTGTCGGCGTGGCCCCGTCCAGACCTCAAGGCTTGGCAGTAAAAAATTGCCCTAGCCTGGTGCGTGCGTTTTCCCGGCTCGGCCGTTCGCCGATGGACCGGCGGGGTCCCCGGGAGGCCTCGATGCCAACTACCGGATCTCTGCTGTGCCCGGGGCTAACCGCTCTCCCGTGTGTCGTCCGGGGAGTTGTGGTTTCGGTCTTGCATGCCTGGGTGTGCCGGGAGTTGAAATCTTGCTGCAAAGGGGTCGTCGGGGGCCGGGTGGGGCGGTAGTGAGCGCAGCCCGCGGGCTGCAGGGGAGGTGCGCGCCGAGCACAGGCGATCAGCAGGCAGGACCAGGACGCACGCCAGTGAGTGTGCGTGTGTGACTTTTATCACTTAGCAGGCATTGGCAATGGCACTTTTTGTGCACGGGCATGGGAAACTCGCCTCCCCAGCCGTGAGAATTCCACGTGACCTTTTCCTTCTTAAAGAGGAAGGCTGGTGTCCCCTGGAAGGATCACACCCAGCCGCATCATATTGGAGATGATTAAACCTTTGAGAACATCTCGCCTCCCGCTTCCGCTCCTCCTCCTCATGATCGCTGGGCGGCACTTCGCCCAACACGCACCATTAATCAGCTGTGATGCGTTAAGTTCTTTCCAGGTGCGGGGCGCACGCCTGGTTCCTGAGCTTCCCCAGCGGGCGAGAAAGGAGAGAGCCCCCAAGAGGGAACAGATTAAAACCTGTGCGGGTAGGAGGGGGCGTTTGGGTCTGCAGAAGTGTTAGTGTTGCAGGTGAAAGCAGCCGCAAAGACAGTGTGGCAGCCCTTGGTGGTGACCGAATTGGGCACCTGGTCAAGCTATTTAGAAATTACACGTTGAAAGTCCGACATGGTGTAGGCTTGTTTCTTTATGGCGTTATTGTTTTGTGGCCTTGGTATTTGGTGGCTTGTATCAGTTTTGACCTCAGTGCCATGCGTTCTGGGAAATGGCTCATTCTTCGGGGTTCCTTACGAAGTGATCTCTCTTACCTTGGTGGTTAAATGAGGAGGGCTGAGAATGCCGTCTGCTATAGGATTTTGTTGCTCTTTGTTACGGCTTACTCCTGGTGTTGTGGCTTTGCTGGTTCATGACAAGACATTGAGGTCCTTGGTATCGGGCTTGTGCGTGAATCATTGTGAAGCCCGTTGCAGGTCAGAGGACTTGGGAACTGTCTGTTTATAACGGAGCGCCAGTGTCCTGATGCTCGGTGCTAGCTTGCTCCGTCCGGTTCAGGAGCACAGAAAACTCCAGAGTGCAGTTTGCAGACGCCCGGGTCGTACCGGGGAAGGAGGGCTGGCCTCACAGGCATCCAGCCAGATCCAGTGGCAGGTGTGACTTTGTCACTCCACAGTGTGTGAGCGTGGCCGTGGTACTTGGGCGCCTGTGGTCCACAGTTTGTGTTCTCTGCATTGCAGGTGCCCCCTTCTAAAAGAGGGGCCGCAAGAAGACGGACCGGCCTGGCACTCCGCAGAGCGGAGCCCTGGGTCGCCCAGACTTTCCAGCTGTTCCTGCATGTTCCATCCAAGGTGTAGCCTATCTCTCCCCCCTTGTCTCTTCTGTCAGCCCCACCAAACCAGTTTGTCCCAAAGTCTGGTCCTTTTTTCTCTCAAAAATCTCTTTGAAACCTGTGCCAAGTTCCGTCTCCACTGTGCTGCCATCCCAGTCTGAGCCACCTGGACTTGTCCCTGGGGCCTGACTTCCTGCACCCCTGTCCGCCTGTTTTCCTGCCTGAAGAAGAAAGGGGGTAGGGGAGAGGCACTTCCTCTTCTCCAGTCTTCAGAGCTGTCTGGAAGCACACAGACTCCCGGGTTTAGATACAAAACCTGCCACGTGACTTGCAGGGCGGGCCTGACTTGACCCCTGCCCCCAGCTGGATCTGCTGCAGGTTGGCCCCAGGGCTGTTGCTCATGCTTTGGCCCTGGGGTCAGGGCCCCCTCCTGGGGTAATTTCTCATGCCTCACCCCCACCCCACTGGCTGGCCACTCAAGTTTGCTGTCTTCTCTGGGAAAGTCACCCTGTCCTCAGGTCAGCCGCCTTAATGCAGCAATCATCTTTCACTTAATACTCACCGCCATGGACAGTCATGTGCCATTTGCTTGATGGCTTCCTTTTGCCCTTGAGGACGGGGATAGTTCCTGGTGGATGGAGCAGTGCCGGGTGAAGGTAACAGGTGCTCTCCGGAAGGACTAAGGTAGAAATAGCAGGGTTCCGTTGGTGTCTTCATGGCCTTCTTTGGCTGTTGGAGCTGCTTTTCGGGACAGGCGAGTGAGCCCCGCGGCTCCCTCCTGCCGGCTTCGCTGCTCGGGGTGGAGTAGGAAGACACCTGGGGTCCAGGCGAGGAGCACTGGCTCGGGGTTAGTGGTACCGCAAGACACCTTCTAATCAGCGCCGCCCTTGTGATTTGCTGTTGCGGGTAATCCTTTTTCTAAGCACATCATTAAAATAATGACCCTTGGTTTTTGTTTTTTGGTTTTTGTTTTAATCAGATAGGATTACTGAAAGGAAAACACGGCCAGCATTAGTGCGCTGCTGGTGCCTGCCCAGCGCCGGGAGCAGGCGGGAGGCTGGTGATGGTCAGGCCGCCCACCTGGCCGCGGACCGCTTATGGCCGCACAGGTGCACGAGGGAAGCCATCATCGAAATGTGGGAGCTACCTGGAGGCCTGGAATTTATTTTTTTCTTGCTCACCAAACCATTCCTTGTCGTAGCAAAAAAAAAAAAAAATTCCCATGACCCTCCCAGGCCACGGAAGGCGTAAAGGTTGGTTTGAGGGCTTTTGTGCTGTGCTTGGGCTCTGAAGATACTCGAGGTGCTGTGCTGTGACTGTGGTGTCCACAGGGCTCTGTGAGTGGCGTGGGGCCGCGTGGGGCCGTGACTTGGCTTGGAGTCCCCTTCACTCTCAGAACAGGTGCACTCCCAGAGCTCCGTTATTAAAGTTTATTTATTCCAAAGACAGAGTGACGAGGGAGGGAGGGAGAGCCGGCGGAGTTTCCATCTACTGGTTTGCGCCCCAGTTGCCTGTGACAGCCAGGGCTGGGCCGGGGGGGGGGGGGAGCCTGCGTCTCTCCCTTGGGGGCAGGGACTCAGCCACGTGAGGTGAGCCATCCCCTGCTGCCTGCCAGAGTCACATTAGCAGGGAGCTGGAGGGGAAGCGGAGTAGCCGGGACTCGAACCAGCACTGCGATTTAGAATGCAGGCATCCCAAGCAGCAGCGTTGCCCTCCACGCCGCTGGTTTTGTGTCTCTTGAGTCACGAGGTCTACGGAGACTTGGGAGTGGATTCTAGGCCCGGCAGCACTGACCCTGGGCGCTCAGCTGCTAGTCCCCGCCCTGAGTGGCCTGGAGACTGGGTTTGGCCTGGGTGCTGTGCGTCCCAGGGAGCAGCGAAGTTGAGAAGAGTGTCGTGAGCTCCCTGCACTCAAAGGAGGCATGCACGGCTCCCCTGCTCACAGCCAAACACCCGAAGCTGCCGCACTCGCTGGACGCCCACCCCGTGTTCTGCCCACCCCCGTGTTCTAGCCCAATGGCGTCATGTAGCCGCACCCTTTGCCCCATCACCCACACACAGGCATCCCGGGAGTGAGGCCGGGAGAGGCACACGTGTGCTTTGTTTTGTGCAGGCCCTCTGTGGCCCCAGGACATTGGCATCCAGAGTCACCACTGTGGGGGAAAGAGAGGCATCCCTGCTGGGAGCCTTTGTATTCGCCCACGGGTTACCTGGCTGACCTTGAACAAATGCCCAGAGCTTTTTAGCACCAATAATAATGATTAGCCATGGATTTCACAACCTTACTATGGTATTTAAAACATATTTTTTGGCAGGGATTTTTTTTTTAAACATTCAAATATATCACAGAGCTCATTATGATGAACTCCAGGGCTGCCCAAGTTTTATGTGTTAGAAAATGTTTTCTTATTCAGTAGTGTATTTTATTCTTTGTAGAGAAATCAGGTGTAAGTGCAGGCTGTAGCAAGAGCAGACGGTGATAATTTTCTCCCAGGACTTATGTGTGTGTGAGGGATGTATTTTGTCAGTCTGGTTGCCTGTCACTGACTTACGAGTGCTAAACCACGCTTATCCTTAATTATAGTAATTTTATTATGGGGAAGTCACTGAAGACTCAAGTACTCGTCCAAATGTAAGTCTGTGTCTGAAAAAGTAGAATTTCCTTAATGGATAGACACTGGACAGGAAAGTAAGATTTTACTCTCATTTTTACTTAAATTTTTGGATTTGTAATCTGTGAGGCCCTA
Source organism: Oryctolagus cuniculus (assembly GCF_051225735.1). Taxonomy (NCBI): domain Eukaryota; kingdom Metazoa; phylum Chordata; class Mammalia; order Lagomorpha; family Leporidae; genus Oryctolagus; species Oryctolagus cuniculus. Next base: position 123,487,386 of record NC_142875.1, read on the forward strand.
CTGCAGAAATACCATTGAGAAGCAAGGTTGGGAATATTTTGTAATGTTTAAGATAAAGCTTGGCCATTTCTTTTTTTTAAGATTTGTTTATTTATTTATTTGAAAGGCAGAGTTAGAGAAACAGAGGCAGGAGAGAGAGAACGAGAGACGTCTTCTGTCCGCTGCTTCACTCCCCAAATGGCTGAAAGGGCCGGAGCTGGGCCAGTTCAGAGCCAGGAGCTTCCTCTGGGTCTCCCATGTGGGTGCAGGGGCCTGAGGACTTGGGAGCTTGGCCATTTCTACAGGAGATTCTAACACGGGACGCATTAGATACCAGAAAACACTGTGTTGTATTTTCCTTATTTTGAGGTCTGGAGTGACTTCCTTCCTGTTTTCTTTTTCTTAAGGCTTTGTTGAGCTCCGGTTGACATGCAGCAAGCTGCACGTATGTAACTTTGGGGCCTTGCAGGCTTTGAGCTCTGTACACGCAGCGTGCAGCCCCCGCCTCGGTCAAGGTCATAAGCGTGTCCACCGTCATGCAGGTGCTGTCATTATCCTCCAGAGCGTCTCCCCTTTCCCAGCCTCTCTGGCCTTCAGAACCACTGTGCTTTGTAACTGGGAGTAGCTTGCATAGTCCAGAATTCTACATTGATGGAATCGTTTAATTTTTACTGTTCTTATTTTTTTGTTGTTTCCACTTGTTCTATTCAGTAATTATTTGGCGATTGATTGATGCTGCTATATATGCAGCAGTAATTTATTTTTCATTGCTGAGTAGTACTCTATTCTGTGACTAAATAGCAGTGATGTATGTCTTCATCTGTTGACAGATATTTGAATTGTTTCTAATTTGGCTATTAAAAACAACACTTTTATGAGTATGAGGACATTTTCAAAAGCTTGTGGAAAATGGAATTGAAAGTGTGGGTTTGCTTTGATGCAAAAAAAAGTTGGAAATCTACATGTAGTTTTTTTTTTTTTAAGATTTTATTTATTGATTTGAGAAGAAGAGTTACAGAGATAGAGACAGAGAGGTCTTCCATCCTCTGGTTCACCCCATAGATGACCGCAACAGCTGGAGCTGTGCTGACCCGAAGCCAGGAGCCAGGAGCTTCTTCCGGGTCTCCCACGTGGGTACAGGGGTCCAAGCACTTGGGCCATCTTCCACTGCTTTCCCAGGCCATAGCAGAGAGCTGGATCGGAAGTGGAGCAGCCGGGACCTGAACCTGCATATGGGATGCCGGCGCCACAGGCGAAGAATTAACCAAGTGAGCCCCGGCGCCAGCGCGTAGTTCTTTCCTGATGTGTGTACCCACCCAGTTTTTTTGAAGCATCACCGTGAGCTCCTGTTCTGCATCCTGCTCGCCCTAAACTTTGCAGAGTGGCCTCCTCTTGTAGAGTGCCTTCGTGTGGGTCTAGGCTTTGGTCTGTCTCGGGTGCCTCCCCAGGCGTGGGGTGGCTGGGTCACAGCGTGGGTGAGGACTGCGCTGTTTAAGCACCGGCCAACTGTTTGCCGCCGTGACTGTGCCGCTTGGTGTCCTTGCCGTCCTGAGACGCGTGCCAGTTCCTTCGTGTCCGTGCCACCACTGGGTGTCGTCAGGCTTCTTAATTCCAGTCCTGTGTGGCACTTCTTTGTGGTTTTAATTTGCATTTCCCCATGACTGGTGATGTTGTGCCGTGTGTGTATGTGTGTGTGTGTGGTCTTTCACTTTACTGTCTATAACTTTGGTGATGCATCTGTTCAGTTGTTCTGCCCTTATTTTTATTGGGCTGATTGTTTTCTTATCGTTGCATTTTGAGAGTTCTTAATATTTTGGATTTTGGGTCTACACCCTTCGTCAAATACATGCTGTGTAAAGATTTTTCTCCTAATTGGTGGCTTTTTTTTTTTAAGTATATTTGTTTATTTTCATGTGCTTGAAAGAGCGTCTGTCTGTCTGCTGGGGCTGGCATTGTGGTGCAGTGGCCTCCAGTGGGAGTGCCTGTTCGAATCCCGGCAGCTCCCTTTCTGATCCAGCTCGCTGCTAGTGCCTCTGGGAAAGCAACAGAAGAAGGTGACCGAGGCACTTGGACCCTGCCACCCGCATGGGGGATGCGGGTGGAGCTCCAGGCTCCTGGCTTTGGCCTGGCCCAGCCCTGGCAGTTGCGGCCATTTGGGCAGTGAACCAGCAGATGGACGATCTCTGTCTCTCCCTCTATCTGTATAACCCGGCCTTCCAACTACATAAAACACTTCTTTCACAATGTGCCAGGGATCACCTTTCCATGCCGATTCACTCCCCAAATGCCTGCAGCAGTCAGGTTGAAGCCAGGAGCTTCACCACCGCCAGCTCACGCCAGGGCCGGCCCCAGCACCTGCATGCCAGCGCCAGGGGTGCCTCTGTAGCTGAGGTGGCTGCAGCCCGCCCCACGCCAGGGGGCTGGCTCCCTCTGCTCGCGGCTCCTCCTCGCTCTCCTTCGAGTTTCCTGTAGTCATTGGTTCAGAACGGGACCCCACGCCCCTCGCAGCGCAGGAACGCAGCAGAGAACACAGACAGGACACTGCTTTTCCCAGGGGGAGCACACTCTCCTAGGGGGGAGTCAGAGAGTAAATGGACAAGGAATTCCCCGTCGTTACAACATGAGAAATGCTTCAGGGATAGAAACACAGCAAGGGGTGTGGCTGGGGACGCTGGGAGGAGGTGGAGGTGTTGCGTGGGCAGAAGTCCGCTCTCAGGCGAGCACAGGTGCAGTGAAGTGAAGGGGCAGGTGCAGCAGGAATGAGGATGCCGTGCGTGCCAAGGCCCTGGGGCAGGTACGTACAGGTGCCTCAGACGTGGGCAGCAGGAGGGGAGCAAGGGGCGGTGCCTGGAGGTGGGGTGAGGAGGCCCTGGGGCCCCCAGTTGCAGGATGCTGGATTCAGGGTCTTGGCTGTTACCGTGGAAGGCCAGTCGCGAGTCTGGAACAGAGGAAGAAGAAGCCGCCGAGCATCTGGTGCAAAGCTAGGAAGGAGCAGACTCCGGGGCCGGTTGCCACGGTTAAAGCCACAGCCCTGCGTTTGCCAGCGGCACTGTGACCTTGGGTGAGTACTGTGACTTCCCCGTGCGTTGCCGGGAACCGTGGATCATGGGGATGCTGCCCCCGGTGGGATTCTGAGGATTAACTAAGCGAATGCTTGTGAAGACCAGAGCGTGGCAGGTAGCATTCATTGTTCAAGTGTTTGTTAAGTAAAAGGAGGCACATGGGAAGGGGCCTGTAGGGGGAGCAGGGACAGAGCCAGGAGTCCCGCTGGAAAGAAGCACGCAGCGTTGCATCTGAGCGGCAGCCCAGACAGGTGCAGGCCGGGGAGAGGAGGTGGGGCAGGGGGAGCAGGCTGCCCTGCGGGCAGGAGGACTGGGTTTCCTTTTGCTCTGCTCTCTGATCTCCCCTGGTCGTCTGCCGCGTCCTCCCCTCCCCTCCCCTCGGCCAGGGTTCTCGGGGGCGGGGGATGTTTGGGAATGTGGAGGGGTTATGTTTTGGTTGTTAGGGAGACTGAGGCGTGGGTGTTTCCAGCACTCTGTGGATGGTGCCGACCGGTCCCTCACATTGGCCAGGAGTGTCCTGGCTGGGAGCCGCTGCCCTTGACCTTACTCCCAGCTCGCCCCTGCCCTGCCCCCAGGCCCACGGGTTCCTAGCGTGCGGTCCCTGGACTGGGTAGCAGGGGGCCTGCACGCATCCTGGCGTCCCCACCCCCGACCCCGTGAACGTCTGCGTCTGCGCTGTTGCTTGTCTTTCCAAGTTTCAAGTCCTGCGAGTGTCGGGATCCTGGGGCGCGTGGTCTCACTCACTCTGCTTGTTCCTGCCCCCGCCCGCGTGGCCCTGCCCCCAAGTCACGTGCCTCTTCCTGATGCACATGCTGCCGGCTTTACCCCCTGCACAGCTGGAGCCCTGTGCCTGCCTCCAGCGCCCTGCCTCCAGTCCATCGTCTCCCCTGACCACTCCTGCCTGCTGGGCCCCGTCCTCCGTGTGTCACCAGGTGACACTGTTGCTGCTGACCTCTTGAAGCTGCGCCGAGCCGGGGCCAGCAGGGCACGCGGGTCTTCTGACACCTGGCTTTTTCCGCTGCCCCGGGGCCAGCTGGGTGGCTGTCCCTCCTCCCTGCCTGTGTGCCCTTTGGCCTCTCCACCGTCGGATGTGGGGTCCAGCAAGACTTTGATAGTTAAGTCGTCTTGCGCGTTGATGCTGAAACGTCTGGACGCGCTGTTGCATCACATGGGAGAAAAGCAAATGGCCCAGCCTCTCTTCGGCCTGCAGCCAGCCTGGCTGTCCCCTCACGGGAGGAGCAGCTGACTCCTGGGGGAGCCCGTGGGGCAGCCTCGTGCATCTTCCGCTTGGCGCTGTCGCTTTCACAGCCCCGCACTTCACGCAGGTGAGCTTTGGAGAGGCACACAGGTTCAAAGTGACTGCCAGGCTTTGCACTTGGCTGCCCCCAGTGCGGCTCGAGGAGGGTCGGGGGTTCTTTGAAGCTGTGCAGGCACTCGCGCCCTTGCTGGTGCCCAGGGGGCATCTTTTCCTAACCCACAGCGGATTTATCCACCTTCAGGGCCCCTTGAGGCCAGGGACTCCTCCACGGTGTCTTTGGGGCCTTGGGGAGCCCCTGAGGCAGCCCTCTGAGCCCACACTTGGCTGGGTTTCGGTCTTTGGCACTGATTATCTTGTTGCACAATCAAAGTGGGAACATGTCTGTTTGTTCTTTTTTTTCTTCTTATAATTCTATTTATGTATTTGAAAGAGTTACAGAAAGGTAGGGGAAACAGAGATCTTCCCTCTGGTTCACTCCCTAATGGCTGCAACGGCCAGGGCTGAGCCAGGCAAAGCCAGGAGCCTGGTCTCTGACGTGAGGGGCCTGCGCAGCCGAGCTGTCTCCTCCACCCTCCGCTGCCTTCCCAGGTGCATTAGCAGGGAGCTGGAGCAGCAGAGCCGGAACCGGTGCCCAGTGGGATGCTGGCGCCACAGGCAGCAGCTAAACCTGCCTTGCCATAGCACCGGCCCCTAAAATGGGGACATTTGTGAAGATGTCACTTCTGTGTCCCTGCTGACCATGACTGCCCAGTTCCCGCCCCAGTCGTCCAGTGTGGTCCCTGAATCATAGTGTATCATCGCTGCTCTCAGCTGTCTCCTTTGGGCCTCCTCTTGTTCCTGTTACAATCCCTTAACACCTTGAAGGCCAACCTGATTTCTCCCCATTACTTGGGACAGGTGAAACGCCGCTTCTCGGTGGTATTCCAAGTCCAGCAAACACAACGGAACCAGCGCCCCCAGCCAGGCCTCACTCATGGAGTTTGGCTCTGGGCCTGGTGTTTGCTGGTGGTGGTGTCGCTAGGATCTGGGGTCTGGGGAGGGTGGGATTCCACGTCTGCCTCTCGCTGCCTTCGCTGCAGGCCCGGGCTGGCCTTGAACACAGAATCCGGCTTCGCTGTCAGGCCCTCGTCGGCATCCCCTTGGGTTCCCGGGCTCAGCCTGGCTGGAGCTGAGACTGCCCTGTGCTGTGGGGTGTGTCCACCGTCAAGCAGAGCCGTGCCCCGCTGCCCATCAGCACCCAGCAGCGTGGAGGACCCTGGGAGTTGGCAGTGTCACCGACAGCAGCATTGGGATTGCGTGGACCTCACGTGGCTAGGCGTGGAGGTCCCTCAGCGGGGGCCTGATGTGCTCTGTGATTTGGGGAGGCTGCTGCTTTTTAATTTTTGTTTTGAAGATTTAATTATTTGCAACAGTGACAGGCGTTCCAGCCATTGGTTCACTCCCCAAGTGGCCTCCTGTCTTGGGGCTGAGCCAGGCTGAAGCCAGATGCCAGGAATTCCATCTGGGTCTCCCTGGGTGGCAGGGGCTCAAGTACTTAGCGCAGGTGGATTAGCAGGAAGCAGGATTCAAACCAGCGCTCTAATAAGGGGATGCTGGCATCACCAGTGCCTGCTTAGCCCCTTGGAGCACTGTGCCTGCCCCGGGACAGCCTCTCATCAAGCCATGAGGCTGCTGTTGGTAAGTAAATGACCACAGAAGGCCGTAACTCAAACACAGGCCGAGGGGCACGAGGCGCGGGTGGCGACTGAACATGTTACGTGTGTGTTCATGTATAGTTGTATGTTTTTGTGTGCAGAGATACACACATGCCTGGCTACACAGTTCTAGGGTGGACATTTAGTGCAGCAGTTGAGGTCCCACTTGGGACACCCACAGCCCTTAGCAGAGTTCCTGGCTGTTTGTCCTGCTTCTCACTCTGGGCTCCAACTTCCTGTCAGTGCACACTCTGTGTGGCACCAGGTGGTGGCTCAAAGTCACTGGGTCCCTGCCTCCCACATGGGACACCTGTGTTGACTCCTGGGCTCCTGACTTGGCTTTGCCCAGCCCCAGCCACTGTAAGGTTCTGGTAGGTGATGGCCCAAGCACATGTGTCCCTGCTGCACCCCTGCCTCCAGCCTGGCCAGCCCTGGCTGTCAAGAGCACCTGGGGAATGAACCAGCAGATGGAAGATAGCTCTGTGTTCCTCCCTCTGCCTGTAACGTGGTAATACGTCAGTGGATTAATTTTGAAAATACATAGTTAACAGAATTTTCACAACCGAGCACACTTGTGCAACAAGTGCCTAGATGAAGCAGTAAACATTGTCGGTGTCCCCAACGGTCCCTGTGCTCCTAACTTCTGATGACTGCTTAGTTCTGCCTGGGTGTTGCTGTTGTTGTTCCTTACATAAACCAAACCGCAGCTGCACTCCTTTGTGCCTGAACCCTCACACCCGCCACTGTAGGATGCAGTTGTACAGTTATAGATTGGTCATTCTTAGACTTACAGATAACTTTGAGTCTTCCTCTTTGATCTTTCTGTGTTTGCCTAAAATTTTCAGTACTGAACATGTATTGTTCTAGAAGGATGGCAGTTGTTTTTGTTTTGTTTTGTTTTGTTAAGATTCTATTTGTTTACTTGAAGGAGTTAAAGAGAGACAGAGAGAGAGGTCTTCAGTCCACTGGTTCACTCCCCAAATGGCAGCAATGGCTGGAGCTGAGCAGATCCAAAGACAGGAGCCAGGAGCTTCTAGGTTTTCCATGCAGGTGCAGGGGCCAGAGCACTTGGGCCATCTTCTGCTTTCCTAGGCCGTAGCGGAGAGCTGGATCGGAAGTGGAGCAGCCGGGACTCTGGGAAGCTGGCGCTGCAGGCGGTGGCTTAGCCCACTGCGCCACAATGGAGGCCCTGGCATTTGTTCTTGCAAAGAGGCAAAGGCCAGCTTACTGGACAGGAGGTTTGGCCAGACCCCACGCTGGCCGCTGTCACTGGGGCCAGGACAGCACCCATGGCGCCGCATGCCGACAGTGAGTCCCTTGACCCTTGGTTTGCTCCTCAGTGGGTCAGCTGGGTGTGATGCTATCTTCCTGATAAACCGATGGTGAGTGTTGGCCTGAGATAACCTGCGAGATAGTGCAGCCCTTTCTCAAGCAGTGGGAGAGAAAGGTGGGACCCCCAAGTGTTTGTGTTCCCCTGGATTCCTGCGTGGAAATCCTGACCTCCGGGATAGCATTAGGAGGTGAGGCTGTGGGAGGAGGTGAGGTCACGGGAGCAGGGCCCTGGCAGTCAGGCCCTGAGAGCTGGCCAGTCCTCCTTCCTGCCGTGACAGGATGCCGGGAGAAGGTGGCGTCAGAACCGGACCCTGAATCTGAGTGAGGTCTCACCCCGTGGACCTCCCAGCTCCAGACCTGTGAGAAGCAAAGCTCTGGCTGCCCCTTAGCTGTCCAGTCTAAGTGTTTTGTCGGAGCAGTTGGAACCAGCAGAGATGGAGCCCCTGTCCCATGGCCACCTGTGTCTCTGTGAACTGAGAGGCCGGGGGTGGGGGGTGTATTTTCTGCAGGCGTCATTTTGGGGTGAGATTCCTGAGAAGGTGGTGGCTCGGGGGTTCCAGGGGAGTGAAGGGAGGGCCCAGCCAAGGTGGCAGCAGGAACACGAGCACGCGTGTGCGTTTTCACCCGGAAGACTTGCTGACCCTGTTTTACCTGGGGAAGGAGGGCCCTGATTTTGTCTTGATCCAGGGAAGAGGGAAAAACAGAGCAGAGGAGGAGGAGCGCCCCAGTGACAGCTGAGCCCTGCCTGGCTGCTCGTCAGCCGCCCTCACACCCAGTGACGGGGAGCCCTTGGCCCTGCGCGCCCAGCACGGAGCTGCACTTGGGCGGTGCCTTGACGTCCTCGCACTGGTTCATTCCAAGGGTATCTGCAGAGTGCTCTCTGCTAGCTCGGTGAAAAGCGGTCTTATCTCCCAGATCCTTGGTTAGAAGGAGGGGCGGGGCATCTAAATGAAACCTCTGGGAGTGTGCTGTCAGATAGAAACAGAGATAAGGCTCCTTGGACGCCACGGGAAGTGAGTCTGCTGGGAAGATCCTCCCAGGTCCGCCCGAGGAAGCAGAGTGTGCGTCAAGGACGGTGGAACAGAAGACGTAGGGCACAGGTGTGTCACTGACGGGAGCTGCGCACAGGGAGCAGGGGTCAAGGTTAGAAGTGGTACCACCAAAGCCCCGCCCCGTCTCCACTGAAAGGGTGTCACGTGGTCCGGGGGTTGGTGGCAAGCTGGGTTGTGAGAACCTCCGTCTCTGCCTTTGTCCTGAGTTAGGGACAGATTTTACATTGGGATGCTGGGATTGCCTTGGGTGAACCTGGGACTGGGGTGCTGCTCCTGTCCCGTAGCTCCGCGCACTGGCGTGCCTCCCTGTCTGTAGTCACTCCACAGTGCCTGTAGCAGTCGGTACCAGCAAGGTAAGAGTGGCCCCTGAGCGAAGCAGAGTTGGACAAGAGAAAGCCCTGTTGGAGGAGAGAAGGTACTGCAGCAGCGGGAGGGAGGGAGGGAGGTCTTGTCACTGCAGGGAGCAGAGGCTACCTGGAAGATAAAGATGCATGACTGTGGACAGCGAGTGAGGGTAGGCAGGAGGCGGTGGGGGCCCCGGGAGAGCCCACCGCAGCCGGAGGAGCTTGGCGGGGCTGGCCTGGGAGCACAGCCGTGCACAGTCGCTTTGGGAAGCAGCACAGCGTCCCGAGTCAGTGAGGGTAGCTACGCTGCTGGGAGTGGGGAGAAGCGGGGCTGCTGGTGTGGCCGGAGCCGGGCGGAAGGCTCTTGTCTGCGTCACCGAGAACGGGAACCTCTTCCCCAGGCACTTGGTCCCAGGCGGCCCCTCCCCGCAGTCTCGCCCCCTCTGCTGTGTTGTGTGCAGTGCTGACCCCCCCCCCCCCCCCCCGCCTGACAAGGACGCTCCCGCCTGGGGTTTGGCACAGGTTACCCAGGAAGCTGTGACTTGGTTGGTGACCTTTGAAGCTGCCCCCTCCTCAGCACAGCCCCTCTCTGTCGCTTCCTCTCATCTGAGCAAGCGCGAGGTAGCCCCTCAGCCGCCCTGGCGTCCCTTATTCCATCAGCCACCTTTCTGTCCTGTAAGGAGACACCTGAGGCGGGCAGCTGACCAAGAAGAGGGGTCTGCTGTGGCTCTGCTGTGATGTGCTACCCCCTCCCCAGGTGCCTAAGTTACCCAAAGGCGGGAGCTTGTGCACAGGCAGCCTGACTTCCTGGTAGGCCTTTCACTCAGCTGATCATTTTGATTTTTGTCCCCGGAGGTAACCTGGATGATTGCAGTTTTTGTCCTTGACCTCATATGTTGAGCAGGAAAACTATGTTCTGTCTCTCGGGCATTCAGCAAGCTTGAGATGTAAGTTCACTGTTTACTGTTTTAGTAAATATGACTTGTCAGCTTAGTGTACAAATTAAAATATTTTAATATTTTAAAATTTTTATTTATTTGAGAGGCAGAGTTACAGACAGGAGTAGAGAGAGAGAGAGAGAGACGTCTTCCATCCACTGATTCACTCCCCAAATGGCCGCAACAGCCGGAGCTGCGCCAGTCTGAAGCCAGGAGCCAGGAACTTTTTCTAGCTCTCCCATGGTGGGTGCAGGGACCCAAGCACTTGTGCCATCCTCCACTGCTTACCCAGGCCATAGCAGAGAGCTGGATCTGAAGAGGGGCAGGCAGGACTAGAACCGGCGCCCATATGGGATGCCAGTGCCTCAGGCACAGGCTTAGCATGCTACACTACTGCAGCAGCCCTCTAATTCTGCCTTTGAAATAAAGAATTCTTTTTAAAAAGATGTGAAGTATGTCATTGGTGTTTTTTAGGGGTTGCATTGAAGCTTAGATTTCTTCAGGTAGTGCAGACATTTTAATGATACAGATTCTTCCGATCACTAAGCAAGGCACATCTTTGCGTTTTTCTGTGTCCGTGGTGATTTCTTTCTTTGGTATTTTATAATTTTCATTGTGGAGATCTTTTACTTCTTTGCTTAAATTCATTAGTATATTTCTGATTTGTGTGTATGGCTGTTGTGAATGGAATTTGTTCCTTGATGTCTCTTTCAGTAAGTTCATCATTAGCATATGAAAAAGCGATTGGTTTCGGTGTGTTTATTTTGAAACATGCAGAATATGCTGTCTCTGTTTACTGTGGCTTGTCAGCTCTGACAGCTTTCTGCTGGAGTGTTCAGGGTTTTCCACGTGCAAGATCGTGTCATCTGCAAACTTGGATTGTGTAGCTTCCTCCTCTCCGGTTTTGATGAGCTTTCTCCTGTTTGCGCTTGCCAACACTTGCAGTTCCATACTGAATCAGAGTGGTGTACGTGGACTTCCTTGCCTTGTTCCAGATCTGAGGGGAAGTACTTGCAGCTTTTAGGCCTGTTTCTTCCATACCTAATTTGTGCAGGGTTCTTCTCGTGAAGGGATGTCAAATCTTATCAAGTGCTTTGTCTGAGATAACAGCTGGGTTTCTGTTCTTCCTTCTGTTGATGTGATTTATGATGTTTATTGATTTGCAAATGTTGTACCATCCTGGCCTCTTGGGGATAGATCCCATTTGGTAGTGATAGGTGCCTGTTTTGATGTGGTTTTGGAGTTGGTTGCTAGTATTTTGCTGGGAGCCTTTGTGTCCTTGTTTATCAAGGATGTGGGTCTGTAGTTTTCTTTGTTCGCTTTTGGCATCAGAATGATGCTGGCCTCATAAACAGTTTGGCAGAGCTCCATACTGTTCAACATTTTGGAATAGTCTGAAAAGTACTGGAGTTAATTCCTCTTTAAATATTTTGTAGAATTCAGTAGTAAAGCCATTAGGTCCTAGAATGAAAAAGATTTTTTTTAAAGTATGGGTTTTTTTTTTTTTCTAAGTTTTAATTTATTTATTTGAAAGGCACAGTTCCAGAGAGGCAGAGATCTTCCATCTGCTGGTTCACTTCCTAGATGTCTGCAATGGCCAGGGCTGGGCCAGACCGGAGCCAGGAGTCAGGAGCTGCTTCTGGGTCTCCCAGGGGCCCAGACTCTTGGGCCATCTTCAGTTGCTTTCCCAGGAGCATTAGCAGAGGGTTGGATCAGAAGTGGAGCAGCAGGGACTCAAACCTGCACCCGTATGGGATCTAAACGCTTGGGGACCTGGGGCTTTATGGAGCATGGGAGGCACCCATTAAATAGGTGCTCTTGGATGGATGGTGGTCCTCAGCGAGCACACGTGGGTCAGGGCGCGGTGTTCAGCCAGGCTGGGGGAGTGGGGCGGGCTTGCTGCCAGCCTTGGCTCTGGGGCCAGGGCCTCCCTACCTCCTGCCGGGGAGTTGTGTACACAGCAACACTAGTGCAGCTGCTTACTTACACCACAGTGGCAGGATTTTGCCGTGGTGATGGAGACCTGTGCCTGCTCTCTGGGAGTCTGAAGGCTCCAATGGCTGACAGGACACCAGGTCTGGAGTGAGCTGCAGGGTGTGGAAAAGGGGCAGGTCGTAGGCGGGGCCCCAGAAGGGGATGACCTGGAAGCAGGCGCTTACAGGGGAGCTGACCGCAGGCACCCGCGCAGCCCACTCCTGCTTCCCGTGCTCAACCCACACCGCCCTCCAGAGCCTGCCCTGTAGCAGCCCGGGGCAAGAGGGCGTTGTCCAGGCACGAGGGAGCCCTGGTCAAGGGCGGAGGAGCTGGCCCAGGGGAAGGCTTGGCTGTGTGCTCAGAGCAGGGTGGGAAGCGAGGAGTGTGAGGAGCTGGGGATTGGTTTTCACGTCGCCGTAGCAGTGACACAGTCTGAGTGCTGGTGGCGTGCCAGCCCCGAGCACCTGTCCTGGATTAGCGCACCTGCATCCCACTGCCCGTCCTGAAGCCTAGACTTCTTTATCCCCGGCTGTCCCCTCTGCAGCCGCCCAGCCCAGGTGGAGAGGGAGCCACTTCTCCCCGCAGGGCAGCCCCAGCACTGCTCTGGCCTCCCTGGAGGGGAGAACCTATGTGCCGCCCGGGGCAGGGCTGCAGGACTTTCCCTGCCCTTGGGGAGTCTGGTGGGGGCGGGGCGGACGATCTGCAGTGGGGGGGTCCTCCAGGGAATGGTGGGAAGGCGGAGGTAGGTGCAGCAAGGTCTCTGGGAAAGGTGGCAGAGAAAGGTGCTGGGTAAACCAGCCAGGCAGGAGGTGCTGGGCTCAGTCCTCCAGCTTTCTAGGTCCCCTCCCCTGTGGGCTGGAAGCCCATGGAGGCAATTCTGGCTTGTTTCTAGGGGTCTCCAGGGGGAGCCCCCTGAGCTGTCACAGTCAGAACATAATTTTGTCTTTTGTCTCAAGAGGGAAAACCAAAACTTGCACAGTCGCTTTCAGCAGCAACTACAAAAGCATTACTTATCACAGCAGTGGCCATCATCTTCTGTTTAAATGTAGAACTTAATTTAAAAATTGAGCACCCTAACCACTAGGCTTCCTGCGCAGGGTGAGAGGCTGCGTCTTGCCCATGGCTTCTGCTTGCTCAGCAAAAGCATCCGAGCACCTTGTTGCCCAGCCCGGCGGGGAGGGCAGGGCAGTGCTTTGGAAATCCTGCAGGTGGCTCCTGGTGGCTCCTGTAGGCCACTCAGAGGCCGCACAGCCCAGCTGCATTTGTCATTTGCTCGTTGACTCACCCTTGGGTCCCTGTTCTTTAAAAGCGACCTCCTTGTAACTTTCCGTTGTATTCATTCCAGACCCAGGGCACCATGGTTCCACCCAGAGGCGTGCCGTGGGCAGGTTGAGGGGCCGTGGGAGGTCCTTCACACGTGTTTTTTTTTTTTTTTCATGTTCACGTGCACTGGACCTCGACTCCCTGTCCACATGGAGATGCGTTGCAGGCTGCGGAAACCGAGCCAAGCGCCTTGTGGGACAGGGAGGGCGGCCGTGCCCAGAACAGGGAACCGAGAGTGTCGCTGGCCTGCCAGCCACCGGACCAGCTGCTGCGGTGCTGGGGACCCTGCGTGCACAGTGCCTTGTCTTGGGGCTCTTGGCCTCCTGTGTGTTAAGTGGGATGTGTGTGTGTCATGGCAAGGTGTGCACACTCCCTGAGGGGGAGTGACCTGAGGATGCAGTGTGAACAGTTAGTACTGTGGCCAAGGGGCCAGCTGCTGCGGCTCCGGCAGGCTCTCGCCCGCAGGAAATGTGGGTGGGCCAGGGCTTGGAAGAGCTCAGGGGGTTTTCCAGAGAAGTGACATCTGAGTGTCTGGGGTGATTTCCATTCCTTAAAAATATCCCAGCACTGTGTTGGCCAAGGAAAGCACTTTCTGGAAGCTGGATTTGTGCATTCGAATGGTGTCTTCATGTTGGCCCTTCGAATGGAGTGGGTGTGGCAGGTGGCTTTGAGGCCTGGGAGCAGCGAATACTTGAGTATCTGGGGAACAGCGGGTAAACTGAGCCGTGGCTGGGGCCTCAGTCATTAATGTCCTCGCTTATATGCTAGTGTCCCAGGGCATGTAGATGCCAGAAAGATTGTTGAAATTTCTGATTATAAGGGTAATTGTAAATGGCTCTAATTAAAGAAAAAAGAAACATGACATGAGATATTTCAAGTCAGTGAATGTTTTTAGATTAGATGACTTAAATTTCTAAAACTTTCCATGTAAGAATGACTGGATCAGGGCCAGTGTTGTAGCTGAGTGGGGCAAACCGCCACTTGCACTTTATGGCATCCTTAGGGCGCTGGTTCAACTCTCGGCTGCTGCTCTTCAGATCCAGCTCCTCCCTGCTAATGGCCTGGGAAAAGCAGAGGGTGGCCCAAGTGCTTGGACCCCTGCACTCATGTGGGAGACCTGGCCCAGCCATTATGGCTATTTGGGGAGTGAACCAGCACCCTCTGCACCTAACTCCCTCTGTAACTCTGCTTTTCAGATGATTAAGATATTTTTGAAAACGGACTGTATCAAGCTGTCTGAGTTACCGACATGTTAAACACAGCATTGGGCCAGGGGCTGGGCGGCGTCATGAGTGTGTTAGCCTACGAGCATGGATCCTGGCCGGCAGTGGAGACGCAGTGGGTGGGGGCCTTCCTCAGGCAGTGTAGGGAGACACTTGAGGTAGCTGCCTCTGGAGGGGACAACGTGTCCTGCATTCCGGGGTCAGTGCTGGCGCCCTCCTGTTGCTCCGGCACTGTCCCAGGCCACTCTGTCCCAGCTGGCAAATCCCGCAGTCGCCCCCCGTAGCGTGAATGTGTTCTGTAGTGTTGGACCCTCTCTCACCAAGCCAGGTTGAGGCCGGGATGCCTGGCTGTTTCTCGTCAAGTCAACCCACCAGGCAAGCACCACCCTCGGGACGAGTCTCCCGAGGGCCCCGGCTGTGGCCGCCAGCGCCGTCGGCAGCAGGGTCGGCCCGTTCCCTGTGATCGTCCCTCAAAGCCATCCTCGTGCTTCATGTCAGGTTTAATTTGTGCTGCGGCAGAGAGCCATTGCAGTCTCTGTTTCGAGGCTGTAGACTGCGGTCATCTTTGTGATCAGCCATAAATGACGCCTAGGGTAAGGTAAAATAACGTCGGTTTTTGTTTCTTAGCTGCTCGTTGCCAGGCAGGCATCTTGGGTGGAAGTGGGCGAGCTGGCGCCGCTCTGCGCAGGAATCTGGTTTTGTGCAGAGCCCGTGCCTGGCAGCCACAAGCCCCGTCCTTTTCAACGGGGGATGAAAATGCGCACGCATGGCAGTCACGTTTGCGAATGAAACGTGCCAAGGTGTAGGCAGTGTTGTCAAATGAGAGACTCAGAATCCTTACAACAGCTTGAAACATTAAAAAAATTTTTTAAAAGGGCTAAAACGTAATGCGTCAGAGTTTGGATTTCTGCATTTGGATTCGAGACAGCAGCGAGGCGCAGGGGAACGAGGAAAGCTGTCTCAGCGTGGTTCCTGTGAAGAGGGCCGGAGCGTGCTGTCAGCTGTCACAGGCATAGGTGGCTATGGGACAGGTTGCTGCGTTGTACTTCTGGGAGCCCGTGAGACCAGAGACGGTGAGCGGCTGTTGCATCAGCTGTGAATCGAGCAGAGTACTGGCTGCGTTCTATAAAGCGGCAGCTTGAAACTTCAGGAAGTTACAGAAGGACCCAACGTCGGCCTGCGGGTGAGCGTGAGGACGCAGGGGCGAGGCCGGCCCACTGTGGGAGACGCTTGCTGAATGCCGCTCCTTGGGCCTTGTTGCTCTTGGTCTCCTGTTGTCTGGACACAGGCAATGAAGCCCACATCCTGCCTTGGGAACAGAGCTTAGTGGATACCTCCGAAAAGCTGTGGCGCCCAGCGATGGCCGCCTTCACAGATGGAGACCTGCAATCCCCGCTGTTTACCTGGCCTCCTCCCAGTGCCCGGCAGCTCGCCGCAGAAACCGCTCATGTTCTCGTAGGTTTGTAGTTGGAGACGCAAGATGTCACGCATAGAACCAGCTCAAGGAGCGGTCACAGAGTGAGACCTCCGGCCGTCTCAAATATTGTAGTTGTCAAAGAATGAAAAATAATTTTCAACACCCAAGATTTAAAAAGATGAGTAAACAGCAAACAGATATAAAAAGGACAAGAAGTCCAGGAAAAACCCTAAAGCCTGGAGATACTAAGCATATCCTTGGAATGAAAAATGAGTGAAAAGTTTAATGCAGATTAGATATAGCGAAAGAGAGAGTTAACCAAGTGGACTGCAACCCACAGTGAGAAATTCATTTGCTGATACTGATAGGTGTAGGCTATGCTGCATGTATACAATTTAAGCCAGGGTTTCCAGAAACTGCTCTCATGCCACTAAGGATTATGTCCTCTGCTGTGTTTCCTTTCTAATTTGTTTGTGGCTGTTTAAAAAAATATGTTGTTGGAACTGACCAGAAGCTTTTATGAACCACAGTGGTTCATGACCACAACTTTGACAAAAACTAATTTTAGTGCAATTGGAGCTATATATACCCTACAACCCTGCACACATCCACCATGGTCCAGAGCCCTCTGGGTGGCCAAAAACCAAGCCAAAAGAAACAAACAGGAAGCTGGGAGAAAAAGCAGAGCACCAATTATGGAAAACATAGTATGGCATAGGTCACCCATAGGGTGGGTTGATGTAGTGGTCCTGAAAAATAAGGAGCACCCAGCACAGTGTGGTCACCTGTGGGTCAGAGCGGAGGCTCGTCCAGCGAGCCTCAGCCCACACCTGTGTGTCGGCCAGCGGCCAGCTCCTGCACCGTTGCAGGTGAATACTAGCTGCTGGTCCATGCACCCACGTGGTACTGAGCAAGAAAGCGAACTCCCCAGGAGCTTACGCGGTCGGATTCCATTTACGTGACGTTCAGACATGCGGGCAAGACTGCATCGTTGGCAGTGTTTAGAGATCCAAACGTGGGTACAGACTAATTTTGAAAGGCCAAGGCTACACCCAGAATCTAGGAGACTTTTTGCCTTTTAGGGGTGCGAAAGGGGTAGGTTAGGAGGAGTGGCAAAGGGAGCTTCGGCAGTAATACTAATTGGCTTTTTCTTCTTATAATTAGTTGTGGAAACTTGAATTGTTTTCCTTTTCATTCTTTATGGTTTATTCATGTTTTTCAGTATTCTTGTATGTGTCCAACATCCAATGAAAATGAGTTTTTTTGAAAGGCAAGGCGGCATTGGCACAGGAAATCGGTCTCGGGGGCTCGTTGAGAAGCCATTTTTGGTTAGTTTCGGGTGCTGACTTTTTGATGGTAACACGCAGAAGTGTGTCCAGGGGACGCGTCCCAGGTGGCAACAGGAGCCCCACACCTGGTCCCGAGCCTTGTGTCTTCCGGATGCAGACCATGTAGGCAGGCGGCGACTACTGTCCGATTAGTGAGAAGCGCAAACCCTGTTCCCTCCCAGAAAATGCGCTTCTTTGCTGCGCCCGTGAGAAATGAGTTGTGAGACTTTCCCACAGCCTGGAAGGTTGCTGGAAGGGTGTGTGTGTGTGTTTGTGATGCCGTAACTGCCGGCCCGTGAGTACACCAAGGCACAGCTCAGAGCCTAGCAGACGGCCACCGTGGGGCCAGACAAGCCGTCTGCCGTCCAGAGCTCCTGGAAGCGCCTCTAGATTGACACAGCGTCCAGCGAGGGGCTGGCAGGTGCTTTGCAGAGGAGAGGCTGGCTCCCTTTGGGAGGATGAGGACCTCACCTCCATCCTGCAGATGTGGGATTTAGGGACGAGTGGCTTCTTCAGGATCCGCTGGATTCAGGTGCAGCCACTGTCGCTCAGCTGGGGGCCCCCCCGACCAGGAGCTCTTGCACCACCCTGGGCCTCCTGCCCCTTCTGGAAAGGAGAAAACTCCCTCTTCCTGGATTATTAAAGGAATCGAATGCATTGATGTGCATAAAGCATTTTGGACGATGGAGCACACAGAAGGGGCCGTGCCAGTGACGTGTTTCTAACCCTGAGGGTGTCCCAGGCTCACATCAGGGCACAGCTCGGGCCAGACCGCTTGTTGTGGTCTGCACCAGCCCTGGCACGTACGCAGGCCACGGCCGCTGGGTTTCATGCAGCATGGATGACCTCACGCTGCCAGAGCAGGCTGGGTTGTGCAGGCCTGTGGGTTCTTGTGCCTCACTGCAGCGCATGGGGTAAGGCTCTCCCCTCCCCATCTCCAGGGCACACCAGGGCAGCTTTGCTGCTCCTCTCCACACTGTTCCTCTCTGGACCATGGAGAGCTCAGCTCCATGGACATCCTCTTGCACTCGCCTCCTGTAGTCTGATGCAGCTTTGGCGGCCCTCTCTGGCCTCTCGCAACCCTGACGAGGTTCCCAGTTCCCCGCGTTCCTGCCTTTAGTCCCTTCTGCCCCTTAGGTGTTCTGACGCACCCGCCCCTGCGTGTTTCCGCTGTGCTGCTTGTCCTGAGAACAGTGGTTCACGCTGTGCATGGACCAAGATCCGGTGGGCACCTCATGAACTGCACAGTCCTGCCCCTTGGGCTTCTCCACCAGCAGGCGGCCACGCTGGGCATGAGCAGCACAGCCGCTCAGGCAGTACCAGGTTTTGATAGGGGAGAGAGAGCCCTGGACCGCTGTGGTTCCGGAGCTGTCAGGGGCAGGCAGGAGACCTTGGGGTTCGGGTTACAGGTGCAGTATGGTCTGCATGAGGCCCAGGCTGACGTGGCCTTCAGACCTCAGCAGGGCGGCCCATGCCCCCTGCAGCCTGGTGGGGCTCAGGTGCTCCTGCTCTTGAATGGAGATGAGATTTTTTTTTTTTTTTTTTGACAGGCAGAGTGGACAGTGAGAGAGAGAGAGACAGAGAGAAAGGTCTTCCTTTGCCGTTGGTTCACCCTCCAATGGCCGCCGCTGCAGCCGGCGCACCGCGCTGATCCGATGGCAGGAGCCAGGATCCAGGTGCTTTTCCTGGTCTCCCATGGGGTGCAGGGCCCAAGCACCTGGGCCATCCTCCACTGCACTCCCTGGCCATAGCAGAGAGCTGGCCTGGAAGAGGGGCAACCGGGACAGAATCCGGCGCCCCGACCGGGACTAGAACCCGGTGTGCCGGCGCCGCAAGGTGGAGGATTAGCCTATTGAGCCACGGCGCCGGCCGAGATGAGATGTTTGTTCAAGACTCACACACATTATGAAGTGGCTCAGTTTAGGAGATTCCTTGAAATATACTTAGTCATGCCAGTATACCTAAGTAAGGGTCTTGTCTCTTTTGAATTTAAATTTATTTGTTTTCACTTTACTTGAAAGGCAGAGAGAAGTCTTCCATCCACTGGGTCACTCCCTAAATGCGCACAACAGCTGGGGCTGGGCCAGGCCCAGATCAGGAGCCCGGAGCTTCATCCTGGACTCCCTGGAGGGTGACAGACATCCAGGTACTTGGATGCACTTTCGAGTGCAGAGTCCGGACTGGAACCCGGGTCTTCCATGTGGGGTTTGGCCATCCACAACAGCGTCTTAACCACTGCCCCAAATGCTTGTTCCACTGTTAAAGTTGTTACAGTGCAACACTCTTCGCTTTCTAGGTTTCTGTTGTTTGCTTTTTAAAATGCGTGCTTTAGATTTTCAGGCAGCGCTCATTTGCAAAGGAGAATGGAAGTCATTATGTGTCCTTGAAATCAATGAATGCTATTTTTAAAAGTGAATTCCCTCTCTGACATTTGGCTCATCTCTGTGGTATAGACTCTCTCTCTCTTTCTTTTTTTTTTTATTTTCAAATTAGTTTATTAGTTTTCTGAGACTGTTAGGGAAGAAAAAAAAATAGGGGGAAGTTTAAAAACATCCGTGTAGGCAGCCTTCCGGCAGGAACTGCCAGTCTCCTGGAGCCGTCTCCTGTCGCTCGCCGGGTGGCCGAGGGGCTGCTGAGCCGGTGGGTGCCCCACGACACAGAGCTTCATGCCGGAAAATGCCCGAGCCCTGGGGGAGCGGTGACTGCCGTCAGTGCTGGGGGTTTCACGTACGCCAATGTGAAAGTACAGGGTGGAGCTGCAAGCTGCTTGGTTTTAATTAGGTGTTTTTCTTTCCTTAAAAAAAAAAAATTCTCCTCGTCCCCCAACAGTCCTTTTCTTTGTGGGGGGAGCAGGAGAGGAGAGTTGGGGGGTGAGCTCAGTGCTTGTGGGCAGGGATGCTGGGAGCAGCTGGCTGCCGTCTGGCTGTGTGGGGGTCGCCAGGCTCTGTGCTCCCCACTGGAACCCTCCAGGAGGTCCGGGGGAACAGCAGGAGAGTGGACCTGCGCTGACCACACCGACTCCCGGGGAGCAGAGAGCGCCCCCTGCCCTAAGCCTGGTGCCCTGGAGTTTCAGGGGGTCCCCTGTGGGAGGGCCACGCCCTTCCTTATCTGTGTCCTCCTCAGCTTTCTGTGCCTCCTGGCCTGCCCGTGGGGTCTTCCGAGTGTTTTATCTTAAAGCCTTGGCCCAGGCCTGTGTTTTGTAATCCCAGGAGCAGGCCCTCCTCCTCCGTGGGCGGGGGTGGCGGCACCACCTGTTTGTGGGTCTGGAGGGCAACAGTTTGTGTTAACGTGCTTGGCTGTGTTCTCATCTGTGTCTGCTCCCTCCCTCCCTTCATCCCTTCCTTACTTTGTCTTTTCCCCCTCTTTTTTTTTTTTTTTTTTTTTTTTTAGATTTATTTTTGTTTATTTGAAAGAAAAAGAGACAGGCAAAGAGAGCTCTTGCATCCATCCGCTGGATCACGCCCTGCTGGCCACAGTGGCCAGGGCTGGCACCAGCCAAAGGCAGGAGCCAGGAGCTGCATCCCGGTCCCCAGGTGGGTGCAGGGGCCCAGGTGTTTGGGCCATTCTCTGCTGCTTTTCCAGGGACATCAGCAGGGAGCTGGGTCACAAGTGGGGCAGCCGGGACTTGAACCAGTGCTCATATGGGATGCCTGCTGCAGGTGGTGGCTTAACCTGCGCCACAATGTTGGCTTCTCTTCTTTCGTCCTTATTCCCTCATGTCTGTCTGTCTGTCTCTCTAAGATCTATTTATTTCAGAGACAGAGTTACACACAGAGAGAGGGAAAGACAGAGGTCTTCCGTCCGCTGGTTCACTCCCCAGATGGCCACGGTGTCTGGAGCTGGGCCAATCCAAAGCCAGGAGCTTCTTTTGGGTCTCCCACGTGGGTGCAGGGGCCCAAGCACTTGGGCCATCTTCTGCTTTCCCAGGCGATTAGCAGTAAGTTGGATCGGAAGTGGAGCAGCCAGGACTCGAACCGGCGGCCATATGGGGTGCAGGTACTGCAGGCGGAGACCGAACCTACTGTGCCACAGTGCAGGTCCCTTCCCTCTTCCTTTCTCTCTCTCTCTGATTCACATAAAGTAATACAATAAAACTTCAACAGAAGATACCTAGGCAATTTGATGAACACCTAGACCCAGAGGTGAGCCTTGTGAACACAGCTCTCTGGTGTGGACGTTGAAGTATTACCTGGGAAGGAGCCCCTATCCAAACAGTCCTCCTGTCCTGTCTAGTAAGGTTCACAAAATGTGTCTGTCCAGGTGCTGTAGCAGAAACGATGCTGGTACTGTATTAAATTGACATCAGGAAGCTCTGAGTGTGTTCATGCAGACTATTTTACAAAGGCTGTGGGGCTCACAGTAGGTGTATCCGTTATCTACTGCTGTATAACAAGTTGCCCACAACCTAGGACTTAACAAGTAGCTGTCTCCATCCCTCCCTTCCCTCTCTGCCTCCCTGGATCTCAGCTGGCCTCTTGGAATCAGGTGTCCAGGAAGGGCCTAGGTGAGTGGCATGAGACTGCAGCCCAGGTGTGTTGTGTGTGGTCCACACAGCTAGGGTTGCAGGTCTACACAGCTAAGGCTGCAGCTCCCCTTTCAAAGTGGTTCACCCCCACGCCGGCCACATTTGTGCTGCTTGTCGGCAGGAGGCCTCTTCAGAGGGCCACTGGGATGCCTGTCCCTCGTGTGGACTGGCTTATCTCAGGGCGAGGACGAGCTAGGCAGAAGCTGCGTGTCTTTGCTGATGTCATCTCGGCCGTACCTTGCTGGCTGTGCAGCCTCGCTCCGGTCATGGAGGGAGGAAGAGTGTGAGAGACAGGAAGCCAGGACCCCAGGGGGCCCCCTTGCTGAGTCCAGAGATGGGAGGATCCCCGACCTTCTTGTTAGGGTCTCATAGCCGCAGTTTAAATTTTACCCAAAGTAACTACTGGAGAGTCCCGGCCCCCACTGCTCGTCTCCCTCTTTTCCCCAGAATGGGGCTTGCTGGTGTACATTGGTTATGGGTCCATTTCAGCCACTACTCGTTTGCACAGTGGGTGTCTGTTTCTTGGACATGGCCGTGGGTGAGCAGAATCACGTAGCTGGGTAGGACTCTGCCTGCCATTCTTTGAAACACTCGAATTCTGCGCACCATCAGCAGCCTCTCTTGAACACCTCTTAGGCTGCAGGTGGCAGGTGGCAGTGCTAAATGCCTGGGTTAGGCTGGGTGCTGTCGCAGAGGTACCCGGTGGGCCGTCCCGGGCTCTGAGTTCACGTCCTGGCTCCAGGGCTGCTTAGTTCCATAACCTTTCTCTTCGGTTTCCTTTCTGGTGATTCCCTGGCTGCAGCTGGGGCTTTCTCTCGTGCAGTGAGTTGGAGTTCAGCCAGGACGGGCTCCAAGTGGTGGGGTGGGGCTGGGTGTGCCGTGCATGGGCTGCAGCCTCCACGGTGGTCTGACCGGATGCCAGGGTCTCATGGGAGTGCCCTGCACACCCCTGTGCCCATCCCGCTTTAAGCTGGTGTGTGTCTCATTGTCTGCTAAGGACTCTCACAGTTGCCAGATCTTGCGTGTGTATTCGCAGTCAGGAATAGTGTGTCTCTACCCTTCATATAACAAAAGGAGTTGGGGGCAGGCAGGCATTTGACTTTGCAGTAAGACACCTGTGCCCCACCCTGGGGTGTCAGGTTCAGGTCCTGACTCTGGCTCCAGCTCCTCACCAGTGCAGACCACAGCAGTGGTGATAGCTCAAGAGGTTGGGTTCTTAGCCCGCACGCAGGAGACGGACTTAGCCAGCCCGGCCCTGCGTGTTGCAGGCACCTGGGGAGTGCGTCAGTACTGAGAGCTCACTCGCTCACTCACATCGTCTCTCAGTTGAACAAAAATCAAGAAAAGAAAACCTTGCATAGCTGTTGTGTGGGGACTTTGAGCAGGATTCCAGATGGCTGCCTCGGTAGCCTCCGCTCACCTGGTTCTCAGTTCTCACCCAGCAGAGCTGACCCAGCCGTCCTGTCCCGATGGCAGTGCCCTGGGGCAGGCGCTGTCAGCACAGGGAGCCGGTCCTGCGGGAGGCAGGGAGATCCACCTGAAGCCAGAGGCCCTACCTCAGCACCTGGTGTAGCCGATGGAGCCGGAGCTCTATAGTATCTCGTAGGCTCAAGGACTGTTTCTCTTCTGTAGAAGAGGAGTTTCATGTGGCCGCCACTCTTTGTAACACATGCAGGCATGCACTAATGCACCTTTGCCTGGCAGCTGTAACAATCAGAAAGCCGATGGCATTTTTTATAACCGCTGTTAAGGTTCGTGAAGTGTTAGTGCAGTAACCGGATTCGGAGACAACGTTGCCATCCAGGTGTTAACCCGGCTGCAGAAGTGGGGAGCTTTGGACAGCCTCCCCCTTCCTGAGTTACGTCAGAAATGCATCCGTCTTCCAACACGGTGCACCAGGTTTGGGCCCAGAAGTTCTTTCTCCCTGTGCTGTCTCCCATTTGATGTCTCGCTTCGTGACCAAGAATGTAAGAATCATAACATTTCGAGGTGGTATTTTTCTGTTCATAATGTGTCTGGGCGTATTTTTAAAAATGGCTGATGGAGGCTGGTCTTGTTGCTAAAGTAAACCTTTCCATAAATAAACACAGACGCATCTGCGAAGGGCACAGTCTGAACGTGGCAGACACAGAGCGCGTCAATTCCAGCCCCGTGGCCAAGATGGCTTGCTTAGGCTTCGTCTGTAAGGAGCGTCGTGGCCAACGTCCCACGTTGTCCCAGCATCAGGCAGCAAAGTGGCCAAAGAAGCGGCGGGGAATTACCCGCTTCCTGGGGTTTGCCAGGGGTCCTGAGCCACGCTCCTCAGGGAAGACCCTGGTGTGTCTTTGTTTTTATTCTCGGGGACAGATAAGCCCGAGATCTGTCATTAGCCCCCGCTGCAGGCCGTGTTCCCAGCATCTGCGTGCCGTCTGCTTGCAGGAAGCTGCTGTGAACATCTCAGTAGAAGGCAGCGGTGGGATGGGCACGTCCAGGGATGGCTTTTTAGAAACAACTCAAAAGTCCTTTGTCAAAGGCACAGACATGCTCTTTGAAACCAAACAGTAAGGCGAGGCCCCAAGTGCCAGGGCGCAGGGGACTCAGAGGGGAGTGAGTGGAGGGGAGAACCGTCTGAACTCCCGGGCTTGAGTATTTTGCTCCCTGATGAGTGGACGTGAAAATGTGCAAGTCGAAGATGAGCCAGGATGGTCGAGAAGGCCGTGTGCCTGTTCAGGTGCCGGGGTGGACCTTGGTGCAGCGCCTGGTGTGCCGCCGCCCGCCCTCCGACAATGACCTGCAGCGTGGCAGGTGCATCGGGAGGGCTGTGCCCCTTGCCTGCATCCCAGAAGAGTGCTGAGCCCTTCAGGGGCCCTGGACAAACGTCTTCCACGGTTGCGGAGGTTTGCACAGCCTGCGTACACCAGCGAAGGCCTCCGGAGCATCCTTGTCTGTAACTCTGGCAAAGGGCTGCTTTCAGTTTCGGCGTGTGTGGCTCCCAGGTCCGCGTGTGGGTGGACATCAGAAACATCCCTAAAACCTGCCTGAGGCTGGAGATCGGGAGTCAGAAGCAAACTTCCTCTCTCGCTCTGCTCTCGGGCTTCTAGGGTGTTAATGTGCAGCCTCTGGGAGCAGAGAAGGGGTTCCTGCAGGGGGAGGTCGGAAGGGTTTGATGGGCAGCTGCTCGGTCTGACTGTTCTCCGTAGTAGCCATGGGACGTCTGGAGTCCCTGCAGCGCGAGTCTCATCTCTTCCGTAACGCCCAGGCCGGCTCCATTGAGTAAGGAGGGGTCCCTTGGTTGAGGAGACACGGGCCGGTTCTGGGTCACTTTGCCTTTGCCGTGCTTGCTGGCCCTCTGGACATCTGACCGACTCCTGGTTCCAGGAGGGATGATCCCTTGACCTTGTTGCCGTGGGCAGGTAACTGTCGCTCACAGTTTGGGGGTACACGTGCTCTTCAAGGGCACCAGGCCGCATGCTGCTGCTTCGGACGCTTCTGTCCTGCAGAAGTTAGCGGCTTGCCTGTTGGACTAGACGGTGGGTCTCTCCGTGAATTAAAGTGCACCGTAGAACCTTCTAGAAATGGCTAGATCACGTAGAGAGACTGGGCTCCTCCTGGTTCTGTCGTCTGCGCCCTGCCAGGCCGTCCTGCCGTGTGCCTGTCGGAGCTGAGAAGTCCCGTTCACGGCCTGCTGCTAACGTACTGCCGCCGTTCCTAACAGGCCTGACGGCGTGAGGAGAGCAGTGTCCCGTGGGTCTCCCCTCACTGAAGTCCTCCCTGGGGCTGGAGGGGACTCTGGTCTCAGTTTTAGCTTTCACTCCCGATCAGGCCGTGCCGTGAAGCTGGCTGTCATGCACCCGTGATGTTCCACTTCAGAGGGTTCACCTGTCGGCTGCACTCGGGGCAGCTGGACTCGGGCTCAGTGCGGGACTGCGAGCGTGACTGTGAACGTTCCTGTTCCTTTGAGTCTGCTCACCGGAGGCGTCGCTAAGACAGGTGGGAGCCTGTGAGCTGCTTGGATCTCGCATCCTTGGGCTTTGTCTTCTCAAACGCCCCACATGCACAAAATGGGCAGCCTCAGCTCCTTGAGCAGCAGTGGGAAGACTCCTGGAGCTTCCTGCTTGGCTTCCGTTTCTCGCATGAAGTTGGTTTGTTTGTTGGGAATGAAGGCAGGGTCTGGGGTAGAGCTGCCCTTGAGCAGTTAGACGTCCTGTCTGTGCGGGCTGAGGGAGGCGGAGGAGCCACCGCCCCAAGCCCTGGTGCAGGAAGTGTGCACGTGTGGCCCCCGTGCCTCGGCTGGGCCGCAACCCCAGCTTTGAAGTCAGGACGTTGCCACCCTCGGAAGCCGTCTTAAAGTCGTGTTTCCTTGGAGCGTCTCTGAATTTTTGATGTCTGGCCATCAGCATCTCTCTTGCCACTAAATCCCATTTTCTCCATAATGGTGTGGTTTCTGCTGAGCCTGTGTTTCCCTTAGAGAGTGACAGAGTAATTCACACTCCGCTGTATGACAAGGCACCTTTGTTTAGCCAATGGGAAGCTGCAGAAGAACAACCTATAAAGCCTGTATTCTGTGTGAAAACACTGATTGGGTAAAACAATGAATTTCACAGATTGTTTGCTTGTCTTTCTGCACAGAGCAGGACTGCTGTCTTCCCCTGCCCCTCTTCCTGGTGCCTTCCCATAAAAAGCATTCGTGGAGTGGCAATAATGATAAACAGGACTTAGCTCCCTCATCTTCCATGTGGTGCTGATGGGTTGCACCTCTGTGGGTAGCTGGCAGTTTCATAACACTCTCAGCACTGGATGGTTTAAGCGGGGTGTGTGTGTGTGTGTGTGTGTGTGTGTTCGTTCATTCAAGTTAGGTTTCTGAATGGAATTTATGTGTTTTTTTTTCAACGTGCTTCTACTTGGTTTTAAGGGTTTTGGGTAGGGTCAGTTCTGAACGAAACTTGTCAAGATGTGTTTGTGGTTGTTTAGATCATTTGAGGACGCACATTTCTGGAAGGCTCGAAATGAGCTTGCAGAGAAAACAACTTTGGTAGAAGAGGGGGCACATTTTCTGTCATTTACGTTGTCATGGTAACCTGCATCAAGCCGCTACTTGGAATCCAGGCCTGAAGAATTCCTGTGACAATAAGCATTCCGATGGCATTCATCATCCACCAACACCAGCCGCCCCCCCCCCTTTTTTTTTGGCCAGGAGAGCAGCCATCCATTGTGACCTCATTATTTTATTTGTTTGTAGAGATGGGTAGCAGTTTAAGCCCTTGGAAACTGCCGGGGAGGAGTGAACGTGAAGTTTCTCTGTATTTGTGATTGACGTGTTCTGAGAATGTATCACGAACCGTTTGTTAAGATTTCCAGGTTCGCTTGGGTTGGTGGTTGCCTAATGCAATAGGCAGGAAAGAGCTGGGTGGACACGGAAGAACTTGTCACACGCAGTTACTGGCCGGCTAGTGTTGTGTGGAGAGTCTTGGAAGCTGGCCTCCAGGAAGCGCAAGTTTGGGGATGCTCGGCCTCTCCCAGCCTTGTTGTTTTAAGACATTGTGTGTTGCAGTCTTGATGATTGCAGTGAATAGGGTGGGGTGTCCTCTTTCATTATCTGAGTTTTTACCTCCAGACGTTATTCCGAGGGTTTCTTCCACAAAGGACAGTAGGATGTGGTTTTTCAGGAAACAGCTTTGTTTAGTCTTTGCTTCTCTTTTGCCTTCTCCAAGATACTAACGCTAGTCAAGATGATTGGGAATTAAAGACATTGTCCAAACAATGAATAAGTCAAACTGTAGGAGAAATCAGAGAAATAAGGGTGAGAGTATGGGAATGTGTGTAAGGGTATCTGTGTAATTAATTTAGAAAACTTGGAAAATAAATCAGAAGAGTTAATGGGCAAACTAATTTAAAAATACACATATCCATGTACTTGGGAGGATGTAAGGGAAATCCTTTATCTCATTGTGTAGAGATATCCTTCTTTAATATTTTATAGGAAGTACTAATAATCTTATAAACAAGATTTGGATCAAAATAAAAAATTCTACCAACAGCCAAAACACTAATAATGGTGAAACACTAGCATTTTTATTTATTTATTTTTTTTTTTATTTTCAATAGGCAGAGTGGACAGTGAGAGAGAGAGACAGAGAGAAAGGTCTTCCTTTGCCATTGGTTCACTCTCCAATGGCTGCCACGGCTGGTGCACCGTGCTGATCCGAAGGTAGGAGCCAGGTGCTTATCCTGGTCTCCCATGGAGTGCAGGACCCAAGCACTTGGGCCATCCTCCACTGCACTCCCTGGCCACAGCAGAGAGCTGGCCTGGAAGAGGGGCAACCGGGACAGAATCCGGCGCCCCAACTGGGACTAGAACCCGGTGTGCTGGTGCCACAAGGCGGAGGATTAGCCTATTGAGCCGTGGCGCCGGCAACACTAGCATTTTTTTTTTAAAATTTTATTTATTTATGTGAGAGGCAGAGTCACAGAGACAGACCAAAAGGTCTTCCATCCACTGGTTCACTCCCCAAATGACCACAACAGGTGGAGCTGGGTTGATCTGAAGCCAGAAGCCAGGGTGCAGGCGTGCAGGGGCCCAAGCACTTGGGTCATCTTCCACCGCTTTCCCAGGCCATAGCATAGAGCTGGATTGGAAGAGAGGCAGCCGGACCAGGAACCTGCACCCATGTGGGATGCCGGTGCCACAGGCAGAGGTTTAACCTACTACACCACGGTGCTAGCCCCAGCAGTAGCATTTTGTCTGTTAGAATGAGCAGCTTCCTAATTATGCGTTAGCTGTCATCGCTCTGATTATAAGAAACACCAATATCTAAGCAGTGTATTAAGAAAAGACAACAGGGATTGAAGAACTATTGGAAAGGAAGAAAAGGTATTTGAAATTATTGGAAAGGAAGATAAAAAATTTCCAAAACAATCAACTATAGCATTTTAGGAAGATTGCAGGGCCAATAATGTAAGTATCATGGCGTTTTTGTATAGAAAAAATACTTAAAGAATGGGAAGAAAAGCCCCCTCCATACAGCAGCAGGAAACAGCTGAGGACGGGACTTCGTCAGGAATGCAGGCAGCTCATAAGAGAGATGGAGCCACCGTGAGCGGGTGGAGCTTCCGTGTTTCTGGGGAAGACTGGGAAGGCTGTTGCGGATTTCTAACCACTGGATATTGATTTGCAAGTTTAATGTTTATTGAAGTGCCAGCAGGAATTTCTCACAGGTCAGTAACTCCAAATTTGACTTTGACATAGGAAGCATCAAAAATGTTGATGAAGGAAGAATTGTAATGCTGGGTGTTGATTACACACAGTAGATGCTGATCAAATAGTCAGAATCTTGGAATAAAAGAGAAAGCTCAGAGCAATGTTGTACTGCTGAAAAGTCGCAGTGCGAATAATGAATATAAAAATGCAGAAATAACCGGGGTGTTCGGTGTGGTGGCCGAGACACTGCTTGGGGCGCCCACATCCTCTGTGGGAGGCCTGGGCGGGAGAACTGGCTGACTCACTGCAGTTCCCTGCCAACACCCCGGGAGGCAGGGGTGACGGGTGGTTCCAATGCCTGGGTCCCTGCCGCACGGGTGGGCACAGGTGGAGACTTGGATGGATCTCCTGGCCTCAGCCTGGCCCCGTCCCAGCTGTTGTGGGCATTTGAGGAGTGAACTTGCAGATGGAAAATCAATCAGTCTCTCTCTATCTTCCCCTCTCTCTGTCTCTTTCTGTCTCTCTCTCTCTCTCTCATTCATACTCTCTACTCTGTCAAACAAAATTTGAAT
Organism: Oryctolagus cuniculus; assembly: GCF_051225735.1. Classification (NCBI taxonomy): domain Eukaryota; kingdom Metazoa; phylum Chordata; class Mammalia; order Lagomorpha; family Leporidae; genus Oryctolagus; species Oryctolagus cuniculus. The sequence continues at coordinate 123,516,584 of NC_142875.1, forward strand.
ACTAAAGAAAATATTTTTAAAATATAGTAAGAAATATACTAGAAGAGAAGGTACTTATAATCTGGTCTTGGCTTAAGGAGATACCAAAATATGCAAAAAAAAAAAAAAAGGGTAAAGTAAGGGAATGACTCAAGTAAATGCATTAGCAATAAATAAAATAATTGTTTCACATGTATCAGATCGCAAAATGCAGTCGCCCAGTAGTCTTCATGCATTCATTCATATCTCTGTGTGTTACATTTTATATGGTTACATTATAATCCGTGTAAATACAACGCATAGCAGCATAATGTTTCACAAAGTGAATGCATAAAGAATTCAAGTCAGTAAGAAAACATTACCCAATTAAAATACTTTTTACTGGCTCTAAAAAGAACACAAACTGATGTAGAATGAAAAATTTGTTCAGTTTTTTGTTTTTTTCTTACGTTGTTTTTTATTTATTTTGAAAGGCAAAAGAGAGAAGGAGAGATCTTCCATCCACTGGTTCACTTCCCAAATGGCCACAAGCAGCCAGCAGCTTCTTCCTGGTCTCACTAGTCCAAGTGATCAATTTCAGTTCACAATTGATCACACTGATAGGTCTAAGAGTCAAAGGGATCACACAAACAAGACTAGTGTCTGCTAATACTAACTGATAGAATCAAAAAGGGAGAGAACGATCCTCATGGGAAGCGGGATACACAGCAGACTCATAGAATGGCAGATGTCCTAAATAGCACTCTGGCCTTAGAATCAGCCCTTAAGGCATTCAGATCTGGCTGAAGAGCCCATGAGAGTATTTTAGGCATGGAAAGCCAAGACACTCGGGGGGGGGGGGGGCGGGGGAAGACCTAAATGGAAGATCTCCGCGAGTGAGATCCCAGTGGAAAGAACAGGGCAAAGAAGGAGGTACCTTTCTCTGAAGGGAGGAGAGAACATCCACTTTGACTATGACCATGTCAGAATAAGATCGAAGTCGGGGAACGCAAAAGGCTTCCATAGCCTTGGCAACTCATGACTAGAGCCTAGGGAGATTACTGACGCCATAAACAAGAGTGTCAAATTGTTAAGTCAACAATAAGAGTCACTGCGTACTTACTTCTCATGTGGGATCTGTCCTTAATGTGTTGTCCAATGTGAAGTAATGCTATAACTAGTACTGAAACAGTATTTTACACTTTGTGTTTCTGTGTGGGTGCAAACTGATGAAATCTTTACTTAATATATACTAAATCGATCTTCTGTATATAAAGATAATTGAAAATGAATCTTGATGTGAATGGAATAGGAGAGGGAGTGGGAGATGGGAGGGGTGTGAGTGGGAGGGAAATTATGGGGGGCGGGAAGCCATTGTATTCCATAAACTGTATTTTGTAAATTTATATTTACTAAATAAAAAAAAAAAAAACCTGTTATCGTAGGTTTACAGAATATGGGTCAAGTGAGATAATTCCTTGCTCATCGTGTTTCCTCTACCCAGAGATAATGATTGTCGGTGGTTTCTTGGGTGTCTTTGCAGAAAACGAGATGTGTACATGTGAGCGTTCATGTCTGAATGTTCACTGGGGCAGGCTTTTGGCACGGTGATCAAGGATCCACCTGAGGTGCCTGCATTCTGTATTAGAAGTCTCTGGCTTTGGGTCCCGGTTCCAGCTTCCTGCTGATGCGCAGCCCAGGAAGCAGCAGGCTCCAATGCTTGGGTCCCTGCCACCCACATGGGAGACCTGGATTGAGTTCCTGGCTCCCAGCTTCAGCCTGGCCCAGAGCTGGCTGGTGCAGGCATTTGGGGAATGAACCAGTGGATTTTTCTATAGTCAAGACAAGGGCTGTTCAAGTCGTTGCTACTCAAAGTGTCAGTTTGACTTCTACAGGTTCCTTTTAGGTGCTCTGTTAGTTAACACAGATCAGGGAGAACATAGGGTATTTGTCCCTTTGGGACTGGTTTATTTCACTAAGTATGATGTTTTACAGATTCATCCATTTTATTGCAAATGACCGGATTTCATTTTTTTTACCGCTGTGTAGTATTCCAAAGACTGCATATCTCATAATTTCTTTATCCAGTCTTCTGTTGATGGGCATTTAGGATGATTCCATGTCTTAGCTATTATGAATTGAGCTTCAAAAAACATGGGAGTGCAAATTGCTCTTTTATTTGCTGATTTAATTTCCCTTGGGTAAATTCCCAGGAGTGCGATGGCTGGGTCATATGGGAGGTATATTCAGATTTCTGAGGTATCTCCAAAGTGTTTTCCATAGTGGCTTTACCAATTTACATTCCCACCTCACATATTTGCCAGCATTTTTTGTTTGTTGATTTTTTTATGAAAGCCATTCTAACCAGGGTGAGGTGAAACCTCATTGTGGTTTTGATTTGCATTTCCCTGATTGCTAGTGATCCTGAACATTTTTTCACATGTCTGTTGGCCATTTGGATTTCCTCTTTTGAGAAATGCCGTTTAAGTCCGTGGCCCATATCTTAACTGGGTTGGTTGTTTTGTTACAGTGGAGTTTCTTGATCTCTTTGTAGATTCTGGTTATTAATCCTTTATCAGTTGCATAGCTTGCATATAATTTCTCCCATTCTGTCCATTGCCTCTTCACTTTCCTGACTGTTTCTTTTGCAGTACAGAAGCTTCTCAGTTTGAAGTAATCACATTTGTTAATTTTGGCTTTGACTGCCTGTGCCTCTGGGGTCTTTTCCAAGAACTCTTTGCCTGTGCCGATGTCTTGCAGGGTTTCCCCAATGCTCTCTAATAATTTGATAGTACCAGGTTGTAGGTTTATGTCTTTAATCCATTTGGAACAGGTTTTTGTGTAAGGTGTAAGGTAGGGGTCCTACTCCATACCTCTGCATGTGGAAATCCAGTTTTCCCAGCACCATTTGTTGAAGAGACTGTCCTTGCTCTAGGGATTGCTTTTAGCTCCTTATCAAATATAAATTGGTTGTAGATGTTTGGGTTGATTTCTGGTGTTTCTCTTCTGTTCCATTGGTCTATCCATCTGTTTTTGTACCAGTACATGGCTGTTTTGATTACAACTGCCTTGTAGTATGTCTTGAAATCTAGTATCGTGATGCCTCCGGCTTTGTTTTTGTTATACAAGATTGCTTTAGCTGTTTGAGGTCTAACGTGTTTCCATATGAATTTCAGCATTTTTTTCTAGACCTGAGAAAAATTTCTTTGATTCTTTGGTTCGTATTGCATTGAATCTGTAGATTGCTTTTGGAAAAATGGACATTTTTGTGATATTGATTCTTCCAATCCATGAACATGGAAGATTTTTCCATTTTCTTTTATCTTCTATTTCTTTAATGTTTTGTAATTCTCATCGTAGAGATCTTTGACATCCTTGGTTGAGTTTATTCCAAGGTATATGATTTTCTTTTGTGGCTATTGTTAATGGGATCGATCGTAGAAGTTCTTCTTAAGCTATTGCATTGTCTGTGTATATAGTCTGTTGATTTGTGTGTTGATTTTATATCCTGCTACTTTACCAAAGTCTTCGGTGAGTTCCAGTAGTCTCTTGGTTTGGAGTCTTTTGGAATCCTCTACATATGGAATCATGTATCTGCGAATAGGGATGGTTTGATTTCTTCTTTCCCAATTTGAGTCCCTTTGATTTATTTGTCTGGCTTGAACTTCCAGGACTGCATTGAATGGCAGTGGTGAGAGTGGACATCCGTGTCTGGTTCTGGATCTCGGTGTGAATGCTCCCAACTTTTCCCCATTCACTAGGACTACGGCGGTGGGTTTGTTACAAACTGCCTTGATTGTGTTAAGGACTATTCCTTCTATGCCCAGTTTTCTTAGAGTTTTCATCATGAAAGGGTGCTGTATTTTATCAAATGCCTTCTCTGCATCTATTCAAGTAATCATACGGTTTTTGTTCAGAAGTTTCTTAATGTGATATATCACATTGATTGATTTGCGAACATTGAACCATCCTTCCACACCAGGGATAAATCCCACTTGGTCAGCGTGAATGATCTTTCTGATGTGTTGTTGGATGCTGTTGGCCAGAATTTTGTTGAGGATTTTTGCATCTGTGTTCATCAGGGGAATTGGTCTGTAATTCTCTTTCTCTGTTATAGCTTTTTCAGGTTTAGGAATTAAGGTGATGCTGGCTTCATAGAAAGAATTTTGGAGGATTCCCTCCCTTTCAATTGTTTTGAATAACTTGAGAAGAGTTATTTAAATGTCTGGTAGAATTCAGTAGTGAAGCCTTCTGGTCCTGGGCTTTTCTCAGTTGGGAGGGCCTTTATTACTGATTCAGTTTCCTTCTCGGTAATGGGTCTGTTTAGATTTTCTGTGTCTTCATGGCTCAGTTTAGGTAGGCTTTATGTGTCCAGGAATCTATGCATTTCTTCTAGGTTTCCCAGTTTATTGGCATAAAGCTCTTTGTAATAATTTCTAATGATTGTTTTTATTTCTATGGTATCTGTTGTTATATTTCCTTTTATTGATTTGGGTCTTCTCTCTTTTTCTGGTTAGTTGGGCCAGTGATGTGTCAGTTTTATTTTTTCAAACTGCTCGACTTCTGATCCAGCTCCCTGCTAATGCACCTGGGAAGGCAGCAGAAGATGGACCCCGTCCTTTGGGCCCCTGCCATCCTGGCTCCTGGCTTTGGCCTTGTCCAGCTGTAGCCCTTTGAGGGAGGTCTCTGTCTCCCTCTCCTTCTCTCCCCTCTCTTCTCTCAGCTCTCCCTTCTCCCCTCTTCCCTCTCCCTCTCTAGAGATACTTATTTTTACTTTATTAGAAATGCAGAGAGAGACAGAGACAGAGACTGAGAGGTCTTCCATCCGCTGGTTCATTCTCAAATGGCTGCAATGGCCAGAGCTGGGGCTATCCAAAGGCAAGAGCCAGGAGCTTCATCCAGGTCTCCCACGAGGGTACAGAGGTCCAAGTACTTGTGCTATCATCCTCTGCTTTCCCCGGCACGATTAGCAGGAAGCTGGATCAGAAGTGGAGCAGATAGAACTGGAACCGGCACCTACATGGGATGCCAGCGCTGTAGGAGGAGGCTTAACCTTCTACGCTGGACACAGCACTGGTCCTAGTAAATAAATTCCTTAAAAAAACAAAATACCTGTCTCCGATGAATTTGTCTGTACACTTGTTAATTTCCTCTCCTCCCTGTGGATTCCCTGTGCTGATAGCTCAGTCTGGAGCACACACACCTCTGCCACGTGTCTTTCCCATGGTCCGTAGTGTTCCTCCGTGGTCCGCTTTCCTGGGCGCTGCCGGTGGTAGAGTGAGCTGCACACACGGCCCCTCCACTCGCAGCCTAGGCTTGGGCTGCACTGTCCACGGTAGCGCTTTCTGACACTGAGAAGTGTGGGCTGTGCTGTTCATTAATACACCTCCCCGCCCCATAAAATCTCCTTTTGTGGCATGCTTTGTTTCCTGGTAAAATATTTCAGTATGGAGTTTAATATGCATTTAGTCGAAAGAGTGTGCGTGAATCAGAGGCGCTTGTGTCCTGCATCAGCTGCAGAGATGGGTTCCTTGGGAAGAACATCTCCCTGCACCTTGAAGTTGCTAGGCTGGTCGGTCACCTACACGCAGGTATATTTTCCTTATTGCATGTAACACGGATACTGCTGTGGTACGTATAGACACGGGGGGTTCCAGACACGCGTTCCTTGTCATATGTAAATGATGTCTGATAGCATCAAAGTGGAGGGAGCTGCACACCTGAAGATCTGGGGCTTCTGTAAAAGGAACAAAGCCTTTGCCGCCATCGCATGCCCTTGTTGTTCCGTATTCAGACCTGGCGTGACCTCACAGTCAGGCTTTCGGGGAGGAGCGAGTGAATGGTTACGATCCTGTCGTGACTTCAGGAGCAGCAGGAGGAAGGCAGCACTGCTGTGGGCGCCCCTGGGTGACTGCAGAGGCCGTGGAAGGCATCTGTGGGTGTCCCTGGAGACAGGGATCAAAAGGGAGTCGCAGGTGTCTGAAGAGTTACAAGACCTCTGAGAGACAGGAAGGAGCAGGTGCGCAGCCCGGGCAGCCCCAGAAGCGTGGGTGTTGGGGGAGAGCCGAGTACAGCGGGGCTGGATGTGAGTGTGGACAAGCAGGAGGCGGCTGAAATGAAAAAATCCTCTGCCTCTAGTTTGCTGGAAGCAGCCTTTCGTTTTAGGGCCACTGGACCTCGCGGTTCATCAGAGGGATCAGAAGCATACACGTGAGCCAAGTTCAGGTTGGAGGATAAGTAGAGATGTTGGCGGTTTGCAGTAAACTTGACAGATGCCTGTAAGGAGGGAAGTTACGGCTCCTGTCCTCGGTAGTTCCTTTGTGATGTCGAGAAGTTACATGCTGGACGTAGCCTTGTTCTTCAGCAGGATACTGCTGCTTTGAACTGTTCTCGCTTTAAGAACCGGCTGTGGGGGGAGAGCACCGGGAGCCGTTGGTGGTGGCCCCCGTCACGTGCGAGCCGCTCTCCTGTGCGCTGCCCCAGCCACTGGGTGATTTCGCCACGTGACTTCTTTGCGCCTGCTGCCGTGCCAGGACAGGAATTATGTAAGGAATAAACTGATTACAGATCCCGGCGTTTCTGGTACAACAAATAACGCGGTCAGAAAAATCGGGGTTGGTATTAACGACCACTTCTGTTCCGTCTTGCGCCAGGGTCATTTGGCTGTATGCCCGTTTTTATTACATCAGGAAGCCGAAGAGGTGATTTTGCTGTTAATAACATAGTAATTTCCTCCAGTAATATTTACATTCTTATGTGGGAAATGAAATAGAGCTCCAGGGGCGGGTTGGCTTTGCTTCTCTGCCACCAGGACGTCCGCTTCTGTTTGCATCTTCCCCGTGCTGCCCGTGGGCGTGTTGCGAGCAGACACACGGACGCTTCGCTTCCTGTTGTACGTGGAAGGTGCTCTGAACATCAGACTTGAGATTCTCTAAGTCTTCCAAGGCATAGCCAGAGACTGATTTACTCCCTCTCTCCTGGGTCAGAAAAACTCTGCCGTTTATCCTGGGGGTCCCAGTGCATGGCCAGTAAATAAAGCCTGTGGAGTGGATGAAAATGTCCTTACTCATAGAGCCTCGGGGAGAAGCCGCATCTTTGGATCTTTTTTTGGGAAAGATTTTATTTATTTATTTGCATAGTGGAGTTGAAGGGAGGGTGGGGGAAAGAGAGAGAAGGGCAGGGGAGGCAGATCTCCCATCTGCTGGTTTACTACCCAGGTGGCTTCAACTGCCAGGGCAGGGCCAGGCCAAAACCAGGTGCTTCTTCCAGGTCTCCCATGTGGGTGGCAGGGGCCCAAGGCCCAAGGCCATCTTCTGCTGTTTTCTCAGGCGCATTAGCAGGGAGCTGAATTGGAAGTGGGGCAGCCAGGACTTGAACCGGCATCCATATGAGATGCTGGCATCACAGGTGGCGGCTTAGCCTGCTGTGCTACAACGCAGGGCCCAGATCTTTGGATTTTTAACCATGCCGCGCTCTTTCCTACGTGCTGGTTGTTCCCCATGTGTGTCCTGCTGCAGCGTCCCCAAGATGTGGCGTTACCTGGCATGCTTAGCTGCCTGCTCTCATCTCCCCGGCCTTTCCACAGGAAATCGCAGCTCCCCAGCAGGTCAGGAGAAGGAGCTTCCGGGGCTTCTAGGGAAGGAGCTGTAATCCTGCACTCAGGACGGGTCTTCGTGCTTTTCAACATGTCGCTCTTACCTCTGTGCATCCAACTGCAGAGTCAAGAAATGTCCGCAGGATCACTGGCGGTATCTCTACAAGAGTGTTTTTAAGCAGGGGTGATCGCACCATCAGCCACATTTGGGAGATCGGTGAGGGCCGTTGGGGCTGTCACAGGGATTGAACGGTCGCTCCTGGCGTTGACTGGATGGTGGCAGACGCCACGCGTCCTGTAGTGCTCAGAGCAGTTCTACACAGTGACTTCACAGTGCCCCACCCTGCTCCTAGTGAGAAGCCCTCAGTTGCATGTAGCTTTTTACATGTATCTACAAAGCACTTTCACATGGTTGTCATATGAGCGTGGTAGGATTACAGCTGTGACCTGAAGGGATGAAGCGTCTTTGGTTCTGAACTTGAACAATTGTCCCCCGCCTTGGAAAACCATCACAGGCAGCAGTGCTCTGTATTGTAGTATTTGAGCTGCCTGTCAACACACCTGTTAGCAATATGCACTTAGAACTGATGCCCCGGGACCCGTGGTGTGGCTGGTACAGCTGCCGCCTGCAACATTGGCTTCCCATGTGTGCTGTGGTTGGAATCCCGGCTGCTCCATGTCTCATCCAGTTCCTTGCTGGTGGCCTGGGAGGGCAGTGGAGGATGGCCAAAGTGTTTGGGCCACTGTACCTACGTGGGACATGAAAGGAAGCTCCTGGCTCCTGGCTTTGGATCGGCCCACCTCTGGCTGTTGCGGCCGATCTCTTTCAACTCTACTCTTCAATAAATCTTCTTAAAAAAATATAGAAATAGAAGTGCTGCATTTCCGTGGGTTAGGTGCAGGCATCGGCTGCTTCATGCCGTTTTGTCTCTGCTGCACTGAAGCCCAGGTTGCTTCGTTGCGTCTTAGTTTTCTTTAGTTTCTCTTCTCTCTGGCCTCTGTGTTGATAGACTATTTGGGGGTAGGGACAGCTCAAAGGCAGAAGCAGAAAACCGGATAGGAGGCTGCTGCAGCAGTTCAGACAAAGCTGAGGGCAGGGTAGGCAGAGGCGGTGCCAGCAGGGTTTCCTGGCTGTGGGAGGGGTGACGGGTAACCCCCGACATTCTGCACCGAGCGCCTGAAAAGATGCCTTTTTGTTGCTTTGAGCAGAGAGAAGTCTGTGGGTGCAGTGGACTAGGGCAGCTTATGGGATGGGGAGTTCTTCTTTGGCCGTGTTTATTTTGACATGTCTAGTGGGTATCAGCGTGGCAAAAGTGAACAAGCCCCCGAGTGTGAGGTTGCAGTCGGGGAACAGAATTCCAACTGGAAGGACAAGTGAGAGACTGGGCAGGTGTCTGCATTTCAAGTCATGAAACAGCATGAGACCACCCCGAGAATGAAGACAAAGACGCAAGGGCCAGTCTCTGAGACGTGGGATCCTCAAACCTTACCATGTCCAGGGGCAGAGGAGGCACAGGCCAGCAGGAGGAAAGCAGGAAGGGGCAGTGCCCCTGGCAGCAGGAGGAGGGAGTGACGCTTGGACCGTCAGCGGGGGCGGGGCCCGGGCGGCCTTGGTGAGAGTGATTGGTGGGACGATGGGCTGTGGTCAGGCAGGAATGAGGGACGGGGAGTGAAGATGGCAGGTGTGGCCAGCTCTCCAGAGCTTGGCTGCAGAGTGGAGCGGCAGGTGGCGGGAAGGGGGTTGGAGGGAGCTGCTCTGTCTGGTTCCTGGACCCAGGAGAGAACATGATGGCGAGAAGGCCCGTCCAAGGTGCTGGGCCTGCAGTGCCGGCTGCCCGGGAGGCCACGTGCGTGGCCTTGGGGCCAGACGCCTCCCCCTCCGCAGGTTTTCACTGCTCCCCGTGTAAGGGAGTCAGTCCGGCACAGCCACTGGTCTGGGTTTTAGTGGGAAACGAGTGGGAGGTTCCGCGTGGAGGGAAGAAGCCGTGGCCTGAGCCCTGTCAGCAGCAACTGGGTGGCAGCTGGGTTTCTCAGTTCACCCTCGGGGACCACGTGCACCAAGTGGCGCAGGCCCCATGGAGGGATGCGAGGGAGACCCCAGGAGGGCGTGCGCTGGCATCCCAGAGCCCTGCCTCCTGGAGTTCGTACCTGGAAACGGACACCACGGTTTGTGTACAGGGTGATAGGAAGCCCTCTTTTCCGAGTATCTCTTCTCACGTTCCGGCTTGGAGACCCATTGCACGGGCTGTAGCTGACCGTGAGAGTCCGCTTCCCTTACCACCTGCGGGGCCGGAGCAGGACGTGGGGGAGACGGAGACTTCTGGGCCAGAGCACAGTGTCGCTGCTCATGGGAGGGAGCAGGGAGCAGGAATGAGTGCCTTGGGGGCCTCCAAACAACCAAGGGGCAGCATGAGGGACTTGGGGGTACCCCCAACGCAGGAGGCAGGGACTGGGGACAGGGGTGGGGAAGCGAGGGTGCCTCGTGGTCATGCGGCCAGAAAGAGCCGTTGAAGGAGTTCATTTGTCATTTTTGGGTATTGTCAGGATCCCCTGGGATCCGGGGGCTCTGCCCAGTGCAGAGCTAAGGAGACCCCCCCAGACCCCCTGCAGCTCGTAGAAGACTCCCAGGGGAGACCCAGTTTTTGCTGCAGTTTCTTCGGGATGAGCCCTGGTGCTGTTTGGGTTTTCCTTGGCCCCAGCGACCCCGAGACCTGGGTCAGCCACGTGCCCGTGGGATGGAATCCTTGCCGAAACCACACGGAGCAGGCAGTGACCGTGGAGTCAGCGCATGCCGACAGCAGCCAGGAGCGCAGGATCCGGCTCCTTGGAGCATTTACTCAGAACTTGTTCTGCAGAAAGAGGACTCGGGCGCCTCCCGGAGAGCGCTGCCTTTCCTGGTGGGCAGAGCCCCTTGCGGTGGTGGTGGGTTACCCACACGGGCTCGGGTTCCCTGTCCCTGCAGTCCCCCTGCCACCCGAGGGCACTGAGCCACGCGGGATGGTGGAGGGCAGACGTGGGGCCTCGAAGGGGTCGTCACATCCTGGTGCGGAGTCATGAAGATGGAGCCCGCGTGAGGGGGGTTGGTGCCTCACATAGAGAGGCCTCCACCACGTGAGGGCCGGGATACAAGGTGCCATCCCCGCACCAGACCCCGCGTCCCATGCCCTGGGACCTGTGAGAAGGGAGTGGCAGTGGTGGGTAAGGGCGAACCTGGACTCACGAGCTTCCGTTCCAGCGCGGCGTCTACACAGCTCTTGTCGTTGTGGGCACCGCACGTGGGTCTTGACACACGCAGGTGCCATACGCGCTCTGCCTGCCGTTCTGTTTGCTTGGATGGCGAGCGTGTGACTGTGCTGAAACCCGGCTTCCAGAATCGCCTGTCGGGAGGGCTTGGCGTTGGCTCCACCCAGCTGTGGGATCTGGGGCAGGCTTTTGCAACTGCCCTGCGCTGTGACTTCCTCTCGGAAAATGCAGCACGCTGATCCCTCTGGAGTCTTGGACCGGTGCCCGGCACAGGGTGTGAACACTCACCGCCTGCCTGCCACGAGCTGCCAGGCCTTCAGGTGGGGGGAAGTGGGAAAACCAAGTGCCTGCGCTGCCCGAAGGTAACACCGCGGCTGCAGAGGGCCGTGTGGGTGTGGGCTGCGTGGACTGCGGTTGTGTGGCCTGGAAAACACATCACATCCCCAACATCTCGTGGCACTTAAGCGTAGCTGTGCTAACATAAATAGGTTATTTAGCATCGTGAGCATGGGATTCCTGGTTCCATGCAGGGGCTCCGACTGGCACGGAGATCCGTGCTGTCCAGGAGTTGTGTCAGAGTGATGTCTCTTTCCTTGGGACTCGGAGGCGGTGTGCTGTGCCCCATCTTTTGGTTCCATTCCTACCCCCAAACCTGTAGAATCAAAACAAGAGTGCATCTTTGAGAATCCAAAAGCAACTACGTTGAAAGGCAGAGCTGCACAGAGAGAGAGGGAAACATCTTCCATCCTCTGGTTCACTCCCTAAAAGGCTGCAACGGCCAGAGCTGGGCTGAACGAAATCCAGGAGCCAAGAGATTATTCCCACTCTCGTAGATGCAAGGGACCCAAGCAAGCACTTGGGCCATCTTCTGCTGTTTTCCCAGGTGCATTAGCAAGGAGCTGGATTGGAAGTGGAGCAGCCGGGGTGCACACTGGTACCCATATGGGATGCCAGCACTGGGGCGGTGGCTTTACCCGCTATGCCACAGCACCGGCCCCTAGACCCTTTTTTGACTCTTTGTGTTCACTGTTCCTTAGCCCTAACAAATTGAAGAATCATTATTCACGTTTTAGAGCCAAGGAAAACTAGTAACTTGTTTATAGTCCTACATCTACAGAGTGGTATTGGCAGGACTTGAACTGACCACTGCATTGCGTTCTTAACCAACATCTTCCGTACTAGGGATGGTAAAAGTGAGTCACGTGTTTGCTGTTTGCCTGTGCCGTGGCAGACATGACCAATTGATCACGGTGCGTGTCCTTGCTAAGCCTGATAATCCGTTTCAGCCAGAGTTGCTAGGCAAGAGTCAAAACATAGGCACCATCCTTGGCTGGCTGTCTCGTGATGAACTTTCTCCTAAATTTCATTGGGAAAACAATAAAAAAGATTAATTAGTGCTTTGTTTCATAGGAGGAAGAAACGCGTGTGTGTGACAGCTGAGTTTAACACAGGCACCTCCGAGTTTGGTAACATTGTAGCAGTCCCGGGGATGTAGAGTTTTTCAGGGCAAGCCTGAAAAATTACTGAGTCATCACGTGTGTTTAGCTGAAGATGGTTTCTCATCTGCATATTTGAAATAAACAAATTTTGGCAGTGCCAGAGGGTTGTTACAAGGAGAATTAGGTCTTTTTTTCTGTAGCCAGCAGGAACTGGCTGTGAAGTCATGGCATTCTAGGGATAGACTGAGATAGTAATCCTTTAAGACTTGACTGAAAACCCCATGTGATGGCATTCATTGTGGAAATAAAAACTCGTTCGAATTGGGAGTACCCTCTCTCTGCCTCCTTCCTCTCTTGATTCTGTTTCTTTTGAAATGTGCCAGCGTGGATATCGTTTGAAGACGGCATTTTTTAAAAATCCCATATATGGCCAGCGCGATGTCCCGGCCTCTCTGCAGATCCCTTGCTACGAGGGCTACTCTTGGCACAGGGATCGGGCGAAGGGGTCGAGGCAGCGCCAGCCGTACCCAGGCTCGTAAATCCTGGTCCCTGCCTGCTGCCTGGTGTGTGGATTTCTTACAGTACTCTCTCCACGGTTGTCCCCTGAAATCTGACACAGCACGGAGAAGCAGCAGATGACACACACTCATCGACAGGCCAGCCGGCCAGCAGAGAGCCCGAGGTGAGCTTTAGTCCCGGCTCTTGTGCGAGGCCCCGGAAAACTGCTTTTATCTTCCGTGTGTTATCTCTAAGGCCTGTAACCTTCTGCCTTAAGTTACACACTGCAGCTTGCAAAGAAATGGAGATTTTTTTCCCCCAGCTTATTTTTATAGTAATGTTGTTGAGGGAGGAACATAGAGCTTTGCTTTGGAAGAAATGCCGATTTAAGTGTGTTTTGGAAAAAATAAGTGAAATTAAGTGGGAGGGTGCATGAGTGCGTCCCTAGCTGCACTCCGCCTGTCCTCGGGGAGGCCGGCTCGCTCGCTCCCTGATGACGGTGGGCCTGGCTCTGCTTGCTTGAAATCAGGAGGCACTGCTTCCCTGCCCCCACCACAGACCCCACGGCTCTGACTAATGACGACTTCCAAGTGCCCGTGGCCGGCCGGGGCTTATAATTTGTTCCCAGATCACTGATTATCTTTATTTTCGTCCTGTATTTCATCTGTCTAGCGGTCATATTCCCCCAGATGGGAAGGTCAGGACCTCAGCGAAAGAGTTTGCTTAACTAGCGGCAGGCAGAGCCTCTGCTGGGGAGCATGGGAAATTCATTCATTTCGCGTTTGGTTTGCACTTTGAAAACCCTGGAGGTTGAGGGCTGTTGGCTCTCTGTTTTCTGTTTGTCTCGTTGCGTTTGGGTTGGGTTATCGGCCAGGTCTGCCTGGCCGGGAGCTCTTACCAGAGCTTACTTGGCGTTGTCACCAGAGAGTAGGTCCTTTAGCTTCTCCCTGGCCTCAGGTTTTCAAGAGCTCACTCCAGTAACCTTGGAGTGTCCCGTCCCATCCGGGTATTTCCTGGCAGTTAACTGATCTCATGTTCCATTGCAGAAAGTCGCAGTCTGGAGCCCTGGTCGGACAGGGCTCCTTCTTGCTGCTGGTCGTCCCTGTCAGGTCTGCGAGAAAGAGCGTTATCGGCTGCCAGGCGCTGCACGGGTGTACACTGAGTGGGCAGCTGGGCAGCCGTGCTAGGTCCTTACTGAGACAAAATACAAAAATGGGGGAAAATCATCCACAACCTCTATCCGAGCGTTCAGTTGCTGGGCAGGTTGTTTGCTGGCCCCTGTCCATGCCAGTCCAGATGATGTGTGGAGATGGCTTCTGTTTCTTCACATTGCGTGATGCTACGTGGTTTGTGTCCATCCTGTGGCGTGGAAGTTCATGTACAAGGACATCATTTTTCTGTACTTGCATTAACAAGACTGCATAGATAATGAAAATGCTGTCTGCAGCTCAGTGGTTGAGAACTGTCCTTTTTTCTTTTTTGGTTTCTAGCAGTTGGTAAAGGGACCCAACCCTTCGCTTCCTCTGCTGTGTTCATCCTACGTAGGTTTTTCTTTTTTCATGAAAGTATACGTTTTTGCTTCGTACTTTTAGATTTAGTATTTTCAGCTGGAATTGTTTTCTCTAGGTGAATATCTTTTAAATCTAGAAACTCTTCTGGTTTTTGATATTTTGGCTTTTCCTATGGGAATGAAAATCTATACAGCTATAAGTAAACTTCGTTAACCACAGAGATTTTCCGGGTTCTTTCTCTTTTTATTAATTCAGTCCTGTTGGTTGCTGGTAGGGATGTTTATCGTAAGGTGCACATTGAGCAGTTTGAAGACAGATTTCCACCACGCATCCATTGCATATGCCTGTGCATCGGATTAGGGCCTGTCCAGGGGAGAAACCACGTGGCAGTTGGGACAGGGAGTATCTAGTATAAAAGTCTGTACCTGTGACAGGCGATGGAGAGTTAGAGATAGGTAGGTAAGAGGGGAAGAGTGCTCTAGCGAGAGAAGCACCATCAGGTGCAGTGTGTGGGCTGGGGTCTCAGCAGCCACCGCCCCGGGGCTGGGAGCGAACACTCAGCAGACAGGACCCGGTGTCTGGCGAGAGGGCCCGGCTGTGGCTCCCGAGATGGCAGGGAGGTCCCAGCAGGGCCTTTTGCTGACGGAACTCACCAGCCGTGCAGCTCGCCAGAGACACATCCTGCAAAAGCCACCCACGCCGGGAGCCGGGAGCCCTCTGCTCGTTGCTGGCTTTTGTACACTGCACGAGCGGGTGCTGGGGCCGCCACCCCCGGCGCCTCTGGAGCAGCTGAGCAGGTGCTGTGGAAGCAGAACCCCGTCCGCTGGGGACGGGACGGCCCGCGCGGCCCGTGCTGGGCGGGTACGTGCCTGTCCAGGTCGCTTCCCTAGGAGAGGCAGAAAGGACGAAGCCGGCGCCGGGAGGCCGTGGTGGGCATCCAGCCCGGTCTCAGAGGTCCCCGGATGAAAGCAACGTCCCACTTCCCTGTGGGCTCTGCTCCTGGGTGGGACACAGCTTGATTGCTTTCTCCTGAACTGGGAGCTGCGAGAACTGCTAGACAGAAAGCAGAAGCAAAATCCGTGCCCTTGAAAACGCAAAGCACAACGCAAGAGCACTTGATAAAGGCAGCCACGGCCCCAGCCTTAGCAGCCGGAGTGTGCCTGCGACCCCTCAGAGGGAGGTGCAGTTGCACGGAGACTGGGAACTCCTGAGCAGAACCAGCAGGGTAGGGCTGCGGGCGGAGCCGTGCTGGCCGTGCTGGGCCCGTGCCACTCCAAGGGAAGATGGCCTCGAATGGGCTGGGCCAGGCTGGGGGCATTGTCACACCCCCCCCCCCCCCGCGCGCGCCCTGAAGACATCTACAGGGTGCTGGCGGCTTTGATCTGGTGCCAGGCTGTGTGTCCGTTGGTGGCCTCTTGGCGAGAGAACTGCTTGTTGATTGGCTTGAGAAACTACGTGCAGGCACACCCAGTAAGCTTGCCTCTTGTCAGCAGTGGCCCGAATGCTGGCGAATGCCATCCATCCATGCCTTCTGGCACAATGAGACTGCTAGGGTGGTGACGTCCAGCCGGTCTCCCGGGTCCCCTGTGGGTGACACAGAAGGGACCGTGGGGAGCTGGTCGGCTCAGGTTATCGCGGGGCGGTCACCCCTGTGCCTAGGTCGGTGGCTCCTGGTGACCCGCAGACTGCAGAGGGTCAGCGGAGGCGGCTCGCCCGCCGGGATGGGGAGCTCCCGCTGTGGGTGTGCCTTCGGAGCAGCCTGGCTGAGAGCACTGGCATGTCCCTGGGGCCAGGACGGCAGCCACCAGCACGAGTAGAGCGTTGCTCCTGAGTGAGTCTAGGAATGCGGTTTTTTTTTTTTTCCTTAAGAAAGTAGGGTCATGAAAAGTAAGACTTTTTAATGGTATAATAAACACAGCAGGAACTAGTAAAAGAGGAGTTCAAGAATGTTTCTGAGAATTAGCAATAATCGGAATATGTGTATTTCCTAAATTGCCGACCTTAATGAGCGCAGCAGCCATTTGCATGCAAAAGTTATGAAATTAGGCGCTAGAGAAGAATGGAGTCTGGCGCATTGTAGCCATCACTCTTAGAAAGGATGTCAGTGCAGCACAGCCTCAGTGCTTTGTGCCTCTCCGAGCAGACAGAACCATGTGAGTGTCCTTCATGCATAAACGGGTGTGGAAATGTGGAGCTGTATACAGTCATGTTTATTTATAACAAATATTGGGATACATTTGAAAACCTAGGAGAATTAGTCACGCTGTTTACTTCTAGAAGCTTCTTCCTCCTACCTTGAAATACAGAAACGAGGGGCCAGCGCTGACTGCGGCCCAGCGGGTAAAGCGGCCACCTGCAGCGCCAGCATCTGAGTTTCAGCTGCTCCATCTCCTATCCTGCTCCCTGCTAACGTGCCTGAGAGCAGCAGAAAAAGGCCCATGTGTTTGTGCCCCTGCCACCCATGTGGGAGACCCGGATGGAGTTCCTGGCTCCTGGCTCCAGCCTGGCCCAGCCCAAGCCATTGTGGCCATTTAGGGAATAAACCAGCGGGTGAAAGACTTCTTCCCCCTCTATCTGTAAGTCTGCCTTTCAGATAAATAAATATTTTTTGAAGATTTATTTATTTGAAAGTCAATGTTACAGAGAAAGAGAGGCAGAAAGAGAGAAGAGAGAAAGAGACATATTCCATCCGCTGGTTCACTCCCCAAATGGCCCCAACAGCCAGAGCTGAGCTGAGCTGAAGCCAGGAGCCAGGAGCTTCATCCCTGTCTCCCATGTGGGTGCAGGGGTCAAAGCACTTGGGTCATCTTCCACTGCTTTCCCAGGCATGTTGGCAGGAAGCTGGATTGGAAGTGGAGCAGCCAGGACCCAAACAGGTGCACATATGGGATGACAGTGCCACAGGTGGTGGCTTTACCCGCTACAGCACCATAAATAAATCTTGAAAAGCAAAAAGTGCAGAAACTGGAGCTCTACTTTGAGACTGGCAAGAAGGGACGCTTCACGGCAAAGCAGATAAATTTAGTGAAAACTGTTCGAGGAGGGAAAAATTGAAGTCCCTGGAAATTCTCCTAAGGGCATACAGCAAATGAAGAAAACGTAACACACAGTGAGAACAGTGAGCCTGGCGCATAAGCCACGCCCCCCACTCTGCGACGATTGGAGTTTGTCCTTTCCATGACTGATGGCGAAATTCAATTGCCGCTGTAATGGTAGAAGAGGGCAGACCTGCAGCAGGCAGGTTGATGCCCTTGAAGGCCAGGTTCCTGTGCCGCCTTAGCCTCTCCTGCCTTTCTCCCCTCCACCACATGAGGGCGCTGCAGCAGCGCCCTCTCCCACGTTGCTGCTCTGGTCCTGGGCTTCCCAGCCGCCAGTGCTATGAGCCAGGAGCGTTCTGTGTGTTGCAGGTTGCCCAGTGTCAGGTGTTCTCTTCCCGCAGCACACAGGGTACTGAGTCAGGCTCCATCCCTGCACCACACCCCCCACCCCAGCGGGACAGGCGCTCCCCTCCCAGCAAGCATAGCTAAGAAGATGGGCTTTCTTCTCGTGGAGCCCGGTGCAGACAGACTGTACCCTCCAGCTTCGGGCCATGGAGACTACGTTCCAGGTGAATATGGCTTCCCGTCTTCGCCCAGGCCCCAGCTCAGGGACCCCAGCCACCTGCCCCCACCTTGCTCACAAGGCAGAAGTTGCACTCCAGGAGGAGAAAGCCACAGATGCCCCTGCAGGCCTCAGAGCCGTGGTTCAGAGATTCTGCCCAGTGAGGGAGGCGGTCAGTGCATGGGTCAGTCCGTGAGAAGAGAGAGCGCTAAGCGCTCCCCAGAGGAACTGGCTCTAATTGAGACGCAGTGTGCTTCACAAAGCAAGGGGCATGTGGGTGGTAAGCAAATAAGAGGTGGCTGCTGCTCCTCTGTGGCTGCATTCAGCACAGGCCATCAGGTCACAAAGAGAAAATCGGGGAAGGAGCTCAAAAGAGCCCTCCTGGGGTCAGCACAAACCTCAAAAGACTGACCTGAGAGAGCTGCCCCCGCCCCTACGTGGGTCTGGTTGGATCGGACTGGAAGCAAGTTACACAGCGAGCAAGGCGGAAAACGAATCAGCCAGCCATTAGCAGAGCCCCAGAGCTGGCATGGTACCCTGTGGGGCAGGCAGCTCAGCGGGAGAGATGTGCAAAGAGACTGCCATTCCTGGTGCCTGTGTGCAGACCCAAGGCCGTGCCCTCTTGGGAGGCCCCCCCCCCCCCAGGCTTCACACAGCGTGAAGAGATTTCCCAAAATAAATAGTCACATAACAAATGAACAAACAGAAACAAGCCGAGAGGGGGAGGAAGGGTGTCAGCATCTAGAGCAGATGCAGTATGTTAGCTAAAATGTCCAGGTTTCAGCAAAAAGAGGAGAGTATGCCCCTTGCACAAGAAAACCAGTGCATGTCAGAAAGTATCTGTGAAGGCATCCAGAAGTCAAGTTTAACATAAAAGGGTCACAGGAGGCCATTACGTAGACAGTGAGAACAGAAGAAAATCACGCTTGCAGAAGGCAGGGAAGCTGTTACAACAGCATTTGACCAAAGTGACCCCATCAACAGAGAGATGGACATTACCAAAAGGGAGCAGATTGAACAAATTCAAAAGTATAACAACAGAAATAGAGAATTCTCTAGAGAGACTGTACAGTACATGTTCATTGAACAAACAATAGATGAAATTCAGAAAACATTTCCATTTGTAGTAGTATCAAAACCAGGGAAAAAATGCTTAGGGATGAGTTTCATACAAGGATTTTAGAAGGTACACACTGAAAATTTGCTGAAAGAAATTAAAGAAGACGCAAATAAGGAAAACATATCCCATGTTCATGGATACACTGGATGTCCACATGCAAAAGAAGTTGGACTCCTGTCTCACACCATATTTGAAAATTAAGTGATCAAAGATTTAAATGTAAGAAGTAAAATGATAAAACTTATAGAAATAAACCCTCTTGTCTCTGAATTAGGTGGTGGTTCTTTAGGTAAGACATCAAAAGTACAAGCAACAAAAGAAAAAATAGATCAACTAGACATCAGCTGTGCATAGTCTCATCTCTAGAGTGTGTAAGACAGCTCAGTGGAAAAAAGAGAAAAAAATGATAAATAGTCCAGTTAGAAAAAAAGGCAATGGATCTAAACACCCGTTTCCCCAAAAAAGACCCAAATAGCCAATGCGGCAGTGAAAATATGTTTACCTTCTTAGCCCTCAGGCAGATGGCAAATCCAAACCAAAGTGAGAGACCACTTCATGCCTCCACACTGGCTATAATAGAAAATAGCAAGTGATGGTGACATCCGGTGGAAAGAGTGGGTATATAAGGTGGTGCAGCCACTTTGGCACTCACTCGGGATGTGAAGCAGAGTTCCCGTAGGGCCCAGCGCTTGTACCCGTAGGCATGGACTCAAGTGCAGGTAAAACACAGATCCATGGCAAAGGCTGTACACGGGTGCTCAGAGTAGCATGATTCCTAACAGCCAAAACAGGGGAGCAACCCAGATGCCCTGAACGGATAAATCGGTGTGGAACAGCCACCCTCTGGAAGGTTATCTGGCCATAGAAAAGAGTGAGTTGTTGACATGTGATGCAGCATCAGCACACCTTGAAAGCATTCCCGGTTAAAGAAACCAGTCACTTGTGGCCACAAGTCACGCGCTTCCGTTCCCACACAGTGTCTGTGGGAGGCAGGTCATAGGGGCTGGAGTGCTGGTGGGAAGTGAAAGGAGCCAGTGGGTGTGAGGTTTGTTGTTGTCCTTGGGCTGGTGGATAATGAGGATTTTTGACATGGCCGCGGCCGCGGTGACGGTTGCTCAGTGTTAGGGATAGTTTAAAAACGATCAAGTTATGTGCTCTAAATGGGTGAATTACGGGGCCTGCTAGTGATACCTCAGCAGAGCTGTTGAAACAAACAGCACAGGCAGTTCACCACCAGGTGTGATTTCAGCAGCAAGGAGGTGGCAGGTCAGCAGGCCTTTGCTTAAAGAGACGGATTTCAATTTAAAAACATGGGCAAATGAATGGGCATGTGTTGGGTTAAAGTTTAACCTATGAAGTATCTCCTTGTCATGCTTCTGCCGTATGGTCGTGACCTTGGAGCTGGGAACTTCCCGGAGACTGTGTGAAAGTCATTTGTCATTAAATGGTTCAGAAAAACCCAGCACTGGCTGCCACGTGGACCCGTAGCTAGTAAGGGGATGCCGCGGCAGCACCTTGGGTGACCCAGGAGAGGCGCTGGGAGAAGGACCCAGGACAGCGCTGACGTCGGCCTATAGGAGAGCAGCCCCAGACGGGGACAGACAGTGACCGGAAAGGCAGGAGAAGCCACGGAAGAGTGCGGGGTTAGAAGACTGAGGGTGTTGGCCAGCGAGCAAGGCGCTGGTGCGGTTCTCTGGGGCCGAGAAGGGCAGAATACGCCGGATGGCGTGGCCTCAGGTGCCAGTGCAGCCGTTCCAGCCGTGTCAGTGGGGAGCCACGGAGAGACCTGGCCGACTGGGCTGAAGGCAGACACACACACTCGGTGGCCACCGTGTGGGAGTTTAACTTCTGGTGAGTACAGTCGTTGTCCAGGGAGCGCGTTCTCCTTCCCAGGGTTCTGTGGGATTGTTGGTGATTTTGTTTTCTGAGCCTTTTCCCGTCTCGAGTGTTGTGTGTAGACCGTGTTTTTTTCCCTCTGTTCTTGGGGAAGAAAGTCGCTGGGAAGCCGGCACCTCTCCGGTGCCCTGACCACACCTGCCACCGCCCTGCTCAGTACTCTGCCTCTTGGAATTCGCTTTGGTGCTCAGGGGTTGAGAAGTGAAGAGTGGTTTGCCAGGGCTTAACCCCTTGGTAACCGTGAGAGCCCTTGCAGAACCGTCCCTTGGCTGCACACGTGACATTACGACCCAGCGCTGCAGCCCTGAGATTTTCCTTCTGCCCATAGCCGAGGAAGTTGAACCAACAGAAGAGAAGGTGGACGCGCCCGTCCCTACGGGACTTGACTTGAGAGACTGGAAACTCGGTGGTCTAGCCCCCTTGGACTCCAGTCTCTCCCTCTCCACCAGACAAGGACAGTGAGCCTTGGAAGAGCCTTAAAGCCACGTTGGCTACACAGAGCTTCAATCCGACCTGCAGAACCAATTGGAAGAAGCACTGTTGGGTTAGAACTTCAGAGTGTCAGGGGTGGTTACGTTGATAAAGCAGTCGCATGCCTGGAAACCCCCTCCAGATCTCTCCGTCCTGTCTCCCACAGGGCGGCGGCGGCTCTGCGAGTCTGTGTCCCCCCCGGGGACCCGCATCCCCAGCCCGTCGGCCTCCCAGGCTACTCTCAGTGCTCCCGTCTTACACTCCCGGCGCTGTCTGCTCTCGGGGGGCGGAGGGGGGCCGTCCTCAGAAGGCTTCCGGTGGGGAGACCACCGGGGTATTGCCGGCCCCTGGGTCTGTGCCCCCCGACAAGTAACACAGTCGGCAGCAGGCGCTTCAGAAGCCCTGCTTGCCATCTCTCTGGGGGAGGGCGACCCCTGGTGGCTAAAACCGCAAGGCCCAAGTTCAAGAGGCGGTTGCTTCTGGGCTCCAGTGGCGTTCCTCGGTTGGTGTCTTGCCCCTTTCCGCGATGTGCCGGGTTCTTTTGCTGCCTTGGTTAACGCTGCTTCCTTTGTCCCTTGTCCCACACCAGGGGACCCCAGTATTCATGATTCACCTTAACACAATACCCAAAAAATCTTTTCTCAACGTGCTTTCTTAACCAGCCCAACTCCCTAGCACTGTTTATGTTATTAAAACTCAAAACCTTCCCGGTGGCTTTAAATGTGCTCATTCTGTTAGAACAATCTTGCCTGTTGCTGAAAGAAGCTGTCGGCCTCAGGCTGTGCCCTTATAGTCCTCTTTTTAAAAAGACTGATTTTTTTGAGTGGCAGAGTGATCTTCCATCCACTGGTTCATTCCCCCCAGATGGCCACTATGGCTGGAGCTCAGCCAGGCCACATCCAGGAGCTTCACCCAGGTCTCCCACATGGGTGCAGGGGCCCAAGGACTTGGGCCATCTTCCGCTGCTTTCCCAGGCCAGTTGCAGGGAGCTGCATGGGAAGTGGAGCAGCCGGGACTCGAACTGTAGTCCATATGGGTGCCGGCACTGCGGGCAGCCCCTGGTCCTTTCTGTTGAACAGCCGTCTAAGCAGTATCGAATTGGTTACCTCTCAGAGGCGTGTACTCTGAGCTTGCTTAGTCTGTCATTGTATGACAGCACACTTGTCAGTTTCGTCTTCATGTCAGTCTTTGCTGGCTGCGTTATTTGTCCCTCAATTTGTTTGAAAAGGATTTAGGGCAACTTACAGAGAGGCATTCTGTTAAGGGAATAAAAAGGTAAAAATGAGAGAGAGGGGTAGAGTGTCTCCCTCCTGGGATGCAGATTACTATAGGAGTCTGAATTTTTTCAGCCGATTTTAATTCATTTGTTCTTGGACATGAATTGAAAAGGCATTATAGTGATTGTTAGTTGCGCTTAGTGATAAAAAAGTTTAGTCCCCATGAGTAAAACTGTTTTATTCAGGAGAAAAGGAAACCCAGTTTTGTTGCAGACACGATTTTCAGGGTTTTTCCCTGATGGAGTAAATCCTGCCGTGTTTGTCATCACTCACAGTCCCAGGCAGGGGGACCGTGAGGAGCAGAGATGACCCGGCCCTGCATCCTTGTTCTCGAGCTCTGTGGGCTCGGTGACTGCGGGGTGAGCTCGCCACTGGTCTGTGCAGGATCGGACACGCCCTGGCTGCACTACTGCAGTGCAGATACATCCCATCGAAACAGTGTCTCAGTGGCCTACAGTACTAAATAATGCGGAGGTTCTGTGGATTGTAGGGAAACGCTGATTGCTCACTGCTGTTCCCAGAAGAGCTTTATAAAGGATTGGTGCCGTCCTGAGACGCAGTCCTGTCCAGAACTCCTAACGCTGCAGTGTAGGCTGAGCACAGACGAGCAGTGGCGACAGAAATTCAGCAGATCAGCAGTAGCCAGTGTGTGTGTCACTGCTTTCCTGTCCTTGACAAAAGTGTTTGCTATCAAAGTATCCATTGGAGGGGCTGGCGCTGTGGCGCTATGAGTTAAAGCCCTGGCCTGCAGTGCCGGGATTCCTTCTCTGCGCCAGTTTAAGTCCCGGCTGCTCCACTTCTGATCCAGCTCTCTGCTGTGGCCTGGGAAGGCAGTGGAGGATGGCCCAAGTGCTTGGGCCCCTCCACCCACGTGGGAGACACTGAAGAAGCTGCTGGCTCCTGGCTTTGGATCTGCTCAGCTCTGGCCATTGCAGCCATTTGGGGAGTGAAGACTCTCTCTCTCTGCCTCTGCCTCTCTCTATAACTTTTTTTTTTTAAAAAGATTTATGTATTTATTTATTTGAAAGAGTTACACAGAGAAGGAGAGAGAGAGAGGTCTTCCATCCAATGGTCTATTCCCCAATTGGTCACAATGGCCACAGCTGTGCTGATCCGGAGCCAGGAGCTTCTTCTGGGTCTCCCATGTGGGTGCGGGGGCCCAAGGACTTGGGCCATCTTCTGCTTTCCAAGGCCATAGCAGAGAGCTGGATCGGAAGTGGAGCAGCTGGGACTTGAACTGGCGCCCATATGGGATGCCGGCAATGTAGCCAGCAGCTTTACCTGCTATGGCACAGCAATGGCCCCTCTGTAACTCTTTCAAATAAATAAAATAAATCTTAAACAAAATAGATAGTATCGGAAACTCCTCAGTATTCATTCATGCAGGGAGACAGGTGCCACGGCCGCCTTTGTGATGGAGAACTCAGAGGAGCAGCCTCGGCTCTGGGCCCCGGATGTCAGAGTTCCCCCTTCCGCGTTGTCGCCCAGGGAGAGGACCGCAGGGAATATTCCAGACTTTGCAGGCTGCGCACTCTGTGCCACTACTCCCCTCTCACCCGTGTACGCCGGTGAGCCTGTCACGTGCCGGCCCCTCGCACACAGTCATGGAAACGTGGAGCTGAAGCTAAGTCAGCGCCGCACACTGGGCCCTGCCTGTGTGTGTGGCGTGTGAATGCGTGGGCCCAAGACGCCCACGGGCATAAAGCCAGCAGCCTGCGTACCTGGAGCAACTTCCCCTGTCCTGGGGAGGGAGCGACTCACGCAGCATCCGGGGATGCTTGGGCAGCGCGTATCCGGGAACTCTCTGGCCTGCCCTGGGGAGTTTTCTGCTGAGCTTGTTTTGCTTGCAGGGTCCCTCTTCCCAGGGAGTCGGTAGCACCTCGCTGCCCGAGCTCATCCCTGCGTGTCACGGCTGCCCGAGCTCATCCCTGCGTGTCACGGCTGCCCGAGCTCATCCCTGCGTGTCACGGCTGCCCGAGCTCATCCCTGCGTGTCACGGTTCGCTCATTTGCATTTTCATGCATAAGCCATTCCCATGCCTTTTAGAAATCCGGGGCAGTGTTGTAGGTACTGCTGCTGTTTTTCCTGAAACGAGGTGGGAGACCTTGGGGTTAGGGTTGTGCGCTGAACTCTGTGTGTGTCTCCGTGGTAGGCTGTCCATCTTGGCGAGGAACTGTGGGATATGTGTACAAAGCAAGCCTCTGACGCTGTGACCATAGGAAAAACCTCCCAAAACCGGTTCCGAACCCTCTTTGAATCCCATCTCTGTGATGCAAAGGCACATCAGGGGGAAGTCTGTGACTCTGGTTACCGATCTGGCTTAAAGCTTTTGGCAAAATAGCTTAACTGAAAAATACTTACCAAGCAGTAAGTAGAAAGTTATTTAACAACAAGAACAAAAAAAGACAAGTATGCATGATCTCACTCGTGTGGCATCTCAAGAAGCTGGTCTCCTAGGTGGAGAGTGGAGGAGTGGGCAGCAGAGGCGGGGGAGGGGAGGGGCTGGTCAGCAGGTGCAGTGCTCCAGTTAGACAGGAGGAACAAGCTCTAGGGCTCTTGCACAGCGGAGCGGCTGTGGTGGGCAGTACTGCGTTAACTGTGGCTTCAGCCACTGCCCATGCACGGGCACTGCATATTGGAGTTCCAGTTTGGTGCCAGTCCCCGCTGCTCTCCTGATCCGGCTTCCTGCTAATATGCCTGCGAAGGGGGTGGGCGCTGTGGCATAGCAGGTAAAGCTGCCGCCTGTAATGCCGGCCTCCCATATGGGCACCAGTTCTAGTCCCAGCTGCTCCACTTCTGATCCAGCTCTCTACTATGGCCTGGGAAAGCAGTAGAAGATGGCCCAAGTCCTTGGGCCCCCGCACCCACATGGGAGACCCGGAAGAAGCTCCTGGCTCCTGGCTCCTGGCTTCGATTGGTGCAGCCAGTTGGGAAGTGAACCAGTAGGTAGAAGACCTCTCTCTCTATCTGCCTCTCTTTCTCTCTCTGTGTAACTCTGCCTTTCAAATAAATAAATAAATCTTTAAAAATATATATAAGCCTGTGAATACAGTGTAAAATGGCCCAGGTACTCAGGTCCCTGCCACCCGTGTGAGAGATCCAAATGGGGTTCCTGGCTTTGTCCTGGCACAGCCCCAGCTGTTTGAGGATCCATTGTTGGATGGATCTTGTTCTCTGGGCTTTCTCTGTCACTCTACCTTTGATCTGTTGTTATAAATTAGATACTTTTTCAGTAGTAATTTTTAGAAAGTTTTCGTATATAAACAGTTTAGAATAGCTTGTTTTTTTTTAATTTTAATGTGAGGAGGTCTTAGTCTTATTTAAAAGAGCCAAGATCACCATGAAATTAATATGCAGTAGAGTCCAGGAGAACCTGAATTTTTAAAATGTGTCTGTGTGTTAAGTGGTATCGCAGGGATAAGGAGTTGACAGTTTTTTGGTTTTTATCTCGGGTTTTGTGCTCCTAGGGCTCCGGTGGGTTGCCAGATTGTGTCTTTAAATCCCTTTTGATTGGCACAGGAGTCACAGCTGGGAGACCGCCCTCAGGGCCCGGGGTGTGAGGCGGCCTTGAGGGCTGTGCTGTCCGTGGGGAAGGGCAGAGCAGCCCGGAGTCCCAGGGTCCTGAACGCCGGCCTCTGGCAGATTCTGCACTAGGCGGTCAAGCTGCGGCTCCTGCTCACCCAGCGGTCCCACCGCGCCGCCGCCACACCTCGCCCGCTTTGGTCCCTATGCCCTGGAGAAAGTGAGCTCCTTAGAAATAAATGCAAAATTGAGCAGTTGTGGAATATGAACTTGTATCTTGTAAGTTGGGGCTTTTTTTTTTTTTAACATTTATTTATTTGAGAGGTAGAGTTACAGACAGTGAGAAGGGACAGAGAGAAAGGTCTTCCATCTGCTGGTTCACTCTCCAAATGGCCACAACGGCCGGAGCTAAACTGATCGGAATCCAGGAGCTTCTTCCGGGTTTCCTATGCAGGTGCAGGGTACCAAGGACTTGGGCCGTGTTCTGCTGCTTTCCCAGGCCATAGCAGAGAGCTGGAGTGGAAGACGGGCAGCTGGGACTAGAACTGGAGCCCATATGGGATGCCGGCACTGCAGGTGGAGGATTAACTTACTGAGCCACAGCACTGGCCCCAGGCTTATTCATAGAAATAGGGTAGAGTGGCCGGCGCCACAGCTCACTAGGCTAATCCTCCGCCTGCGGCGCCAGCACACCAGGTTCTAGTCCCAGTCGGGGCATCGGATTCTGTCCCGGTTGCCCCTCTTCCAGGCCAGCTCTCTGCTATGGCCCGGGAGTGCAGTGGAGGATGGCCCAAGTGCTTGGGCCCTGCACCCCATGGGAGACCAGGAGAAGCACCTGGCTCCTGCCATCAGGTCAGCGCGGTGCGCCGGCCGTGGCGGCCATTGGAGGGTGAACCAACGGCAAAGGAAGACCTTCCTCTCTGTCTCTTTCTCTCTCACTGTCCACTCTGCCTGTCAAAAAAAAAAAAAGAAAGAAAAAAGAAATAGGGTAGAGTATGTAGGTTTTAACTACCAAGAACCCAGGGTAGGTATTCACACAGCACCTAAGCCACCAACGTGGGACACGTGCATCCCGTAGTGGAATGCCTGGGTTCCAGCCCCAGCTCCACCGTCTGTTCAGCTTCTGCTAATGTGCACACTCAGAGACAGCAAGTGGTGGCTCAGGTACCTGCCTCCCTGCCCGGGCAGGAGGCCCACGTCAAGTTCCCAGCGGCCAGCTTTGGCCTGGCACAGTCCTGGCTAGTGCAGGCAATTGGGCAGCAAACAGGTGGATGGGAAGTGCGTGTGTCTCTCTGCCTCTCTCCTCCCTTCTCTCTCCGTGTGTGTGTGTGTGTGTGTGTGTGTGTGTGTGTGTTTCTGCCTTTCAAATAAATACCAACTTTGAACATCCCACTCGCAGCATGTATTCCTAAGTTGTACTTACTGAGTGACTCTCGTGCGTTGTTTTTTCGCGTGTGTATGACCAGCAGTGAGATGAGCGTTGGCACCCGCTGGCTCAGTGGCCTCAGGTGAGAGTTGCCCCAAGCAGGCAAGCCTGGTGGCCTGGACAGCCCTCCCGTGCCGGTGGCTGCCAGGATGCCTCTGTGGGCCCAGCGAGGACGCACACAGGCGGCAGGGTGGCGTGGATGCCGGGAAGGAGCCTCCGAGCTGAGCAAGGGCTGGGTCCTGCACCCCACGGCTGCCGTGTGTTCCCGCTCTGATTGGCCCCGGCCCGCGGTGACAGCAGTTTGCCCCGGAGGCCTCCCCTGCAGGTGGCACCTTTAATTCGTGGAGTCAGGTTTGGTGTCAGGACCTCGTGACCAGGGAGAGCAGCCTCAGTCCCTCTGGAAATAAAACTGACTACAGGTTAGAAACAAAGTATTGAAGACCACAAAAATAAATAAGCCTGGAAGTGTGGATCTGAGCATTTCCTGCAAGCATTTTACATTCCCCGGTGGCGAGCGCCCATAAATTCCGCCCGGTTCCACCTGCGTGCTCTCGGGCTCTCCCCGGGAACCCTGGCTTCTGAGCTGATCCGTCTAGAACCAGGTGTTTGGCGTGTTGGTGCCTCTGCAGCACACACCATCACTGCGCCCCAGGACATGCACACGCATGCACACACACAGACTCACATCACCATGGTGTCATGGCACCATGGGGGCAGGCGTTGTGTGCAGTGGGTTAAGCCGCCACCTGCAAGGCCAGCGTCCAAGATGAGCAGTGATCAAGTCCCAGCCACTCCAGTTCCCATCGAGCTCCCCACTAAGGCACCTGGGAAAGCAGTAGACAATGGCCCCAGTGCTGGGCCCCTGCACCCACGTGGGAGACCCGGATGGAGTTCCGGGCTCCGGGCTTCAGTGTGGCTCAGCGCTGGCTGTTGGCGCCAACTTGGGGAGTGAGCGAGTGGATGGAAGATCTCTCTCTCTCTCTCTCACTCTCTCTTCTCATCTCTTCCTCTCGCTCTCACTCTGCCATTCAAATAAATTAAATAAATAAATCTTAAAAAATAAATGCCCTCAATCAGTTTGGGGAAATAATTCAGGGCACTGTGTTACAATGTCTTGTAAACACACACAGGGATCTGAAAGCGAGCCCGTTGGGTGTGCCCGGTTCCCAGGCAGAGCCCGGTGGTGTGGTTGGCCAGCCTGGGCCGCTGCTCTGCCTCCGCTTGCTTTCTCCCACTCTGACCTTGGAGCCTCCTGGGCTTGCGGAGGTGCCGAGCTGCGTCCCCGCCGCCTCTCAGAGCTTGGTGGAGCCCCTGCAGCTGCCAGACCACCTTCCCTCACTGGGTTTTGAGCTCACTTGCTCTCGTTTTTTTCCTTTTCTTCGTGTTTAGACGGCACCCAGGACGTGAGGCCTTAGGAGCCTAGAACTGAACGCTGTGGGTGTTCCCTGGCTGGCTGCCCGGGTCAGGTTCAGAGACCGTGTTCCGACGGTCGCTCAGCCTGGCATCCCTGGAAAAATCAGCTTTGCTAGGTGCATGAGACCGCCCCTCCCTCTCCGTAGAATCTGCCCTGTCTGTCTGTCTCGGTCTCTCTGACCTCTGGGCTGGCTGCTCTGTCGTGCCTCGGGCTGGTGGGCATGCAGGGGGGCAGAGCTCTGACCTCAGTGCAGACCGCCCCCCCAGGGAAGCTGGGTGTTCAAGAAGCTAGGGCTGCAGCAGCCCGAGACTCCGTCGCCTTCCTGTGCCTTAACTCCAGAGCACACCCGTTGGGCCAGTTAACCTCAAATGTCTGGTGGGTGGTTTTTTTGGGGGGTGGGAGGGCAGGGAGAAGAGTGTGGGGGTCACAGAATGACGGCGGCAGCTGCTTTGCCTACCTTGGTGAATTCTCTGCGCGTTGACTTACCCATATTTGAATTTTCCTGGGGAGAGAGAAAGGAGAAGGAACTGGCTCGCTGGGCGGAACCTCTCGGCGGGCCCGGTACAGACAGGAACAGTCGGCGACCTCCGTTGGTTCTTCTCACCGTGTGAATTTCTTTTATAGTTTGCATTTATTTCTTGACTTGACAGGCAGAGAGAGAGAGGCCTCTTTGGCGTTCGTGTTTCTTTCCTGTGTAGTCGAGCATCACAGGCTGACGTGGTGGCGCTGTAACGGACACCACGCTTGCGGCTGACGTCACATCTCACAGGAAATCGGAATTTGTCTTCTTGGCTTTCATCATTCTCCCAGTGTGTTTCTCTGAGTGCTGCTCATTAACAGTGTCTGTTTTCTATTATGTTTTTGGTAATGTTCTTATGCTTCTGCTTTTCTGGTTGTGTAATCATAACCTTAAATATGTTCGTATTGATGTACAAAAAAAGAAAAAATCTATCTCCCTAAATAGGATTTTTTTATTCAGTGGCTAAGCACAGATAGTTGATTCCTTGCCTTTGGGCCCCCAAAATTGAACAATTTGACTCTCACCGTCGCTCTGCCACACGGAGGGGAAATTCTGAGCAGTGGGAAGCTTCCAGGATGGCCCCGCGAGGTCTGAGCCGGGCGGGTGGGAGGGGGTGCTGAAGGGACTCTCACCTGGGAGAGGGCCAGGTGTTGGTCTGGCCTTGGAAGGGGCAGAGCAGAGGAGGAGCTGCCTTTGCTGGTGGATTTGTGCCGCAGGAACGCGGGAGAGGAGGTCAGATCTGCCGCTTCCCCTGCGCTTGCGGGAGCAGCTGCGCGTGGAAGCCCGCTGGGTTAGTGGAACTGTCTTCTGGAATAAATGCAGGGGGTCCCCCACATCCGTGCAAAGTGTGTAGTATAACACTGTGCGTGGGTTTCAAAACAACGTGGCACCAGAGTCAGCCTTCGTCTTGCAGTTCCGCTTTCCGCAGTTGGGAAGTGCTCTCCGAGGGCTCTTGGTCGGTCAAAGTTGGTTTGCTGTCGGTTTTCCGGGTAAAGGAGGACACCTAGCACTCTAAGAATCCGTCATCTGGGCAACACGGAACGTATGTGGATAAATTTGAAACAGCGCGTCCGTGTGTTCCCGGGCTGAGGGGTGGGAGCCTCCGGGTGTCGATTTGTCTTCATAATCTTGGAGGAGTTCCTCAGGAGGTAATTTACAAACGCAAGCCTGAGCGAGGTGTGCAGAGTCAGTGCTGTTTACTTTCTCGATTCCTCTGTTTTGATTTCATTAAATGCCTCACATTCTTTTTATTAAAACCCTCCTGCATTTCTGGGGTAGCGTGTGTCTATCTTAACTTGGTGACATTGTGTCTGTGTTGATTAATTTATTTTTAGGGAGGAAGGAGCTGGGCTTACGTGATAAGGTGTTAACAGCTGTGTCAGGAGAGATTTAGACTTCACTGGTTGTGTTTTTTTTTTTTTTTTCCATTTCTAAGCTACAGCAGACATCACTTTGTATAATTTTTCTGTCTGCTCTTCCCTAACCATGAAGTCCTTGAGCATTGCCTTCACTGATTATTTAAAAAATAATATCCATAAAATTATTTCAGTTAGCTATTTTACATCAGCTCATGTGGAAGCCACAACATAAACTAATTCTGTGATGAAATAGTAGAAAGAAACAAATATATGACAGGCTAAGGAAAGTTTGAGTGGCTGACTCCTGGGTCCAAGTGTACAGTTCCTACTAGACCTCAGAAGTTAGGACAGAATTAACACAGGTGTTGAAGGGGGGTTTTCTGCACACTTTGGGAGGCACCGTCCTATATGCAGTGGTTGACGTTTTGTCTCTGCCACGACCATGGGAGCTGTGGTTGCTGGGGGCTAACTCGCAGGTGTTGCCTGCGTTATAGTACAGGGGCCAAGGCAGCTGCTCACGGAGCAGTGTCACAGATCTGCGCATGCGTCTACCTTTGACAGCTGTCATGAGCTCCCAGCAACTTTGCTCAGCAGAAGAACATGACACCACTGCTTGCTACAGCTCCCTAATGGTTGCTCAGAGCAAGCCGTGTGCTGGCACATGGAGCAGAAAGCATGTGGTTTTGTTTGTTTGTTTGTTTTAATATTTAATTTTTATTTGAAAGGCAGAGTTACAGAGAGAGAGGAGAGATAGAGAGATCTTCCAACCTCTGATTCACTCTCCAATTGGCCCCAACGGCCAGGGCTGGGCTGATCCGAAGCCAGGAGCTTCTTCTGGGTCCCCCATGTGGGTACGGGGGCCCAAGCAGTTGGGCCATCCTTCATTGCTTTCCCAGGCACATTCGCAGGGGGCCAGATCGGCGTGGAGCAGCCAGAATGCAAACCAGTGCCTGTATGGGATGCCAGCACTGTGGGTGGTGGCTTTACCTGCCACGCCACGGTGCCGGCAGCAGCTCGGGTTTTCTGCAGGAAGACTTGGACAGTAATGCCTGTCTTGAGCAGTGCAGCTGGCGTCAGGGCATGATGGGAGCACTGGGACTTCACAGGTGCTCAGGTATCTCTGGAGGGCCACAGAGCAGGCTGGGACCAGCACAGGAGGTTTCATTGCAAAGCAGATGGCTTCTTGTGGGTTCGTTTGGTTTTTTAAAAATTCTACAGCAAGAAATAGACCCTAATAATATACTCTTTTTATGTTCCTTGTTTAAGAGTTTTTATAAAGTCAAGTTGTGGGACTGGACGCCAGCATCCCATGAGCCCGGGGGTCAGCCCCAGCTTGCTGCTAGTGACCCTGGGAAAGCAGTGGAAGACAGCCTGAGTACTTGGGCCCCTGCACCCGTGTGGGAGACCCGGATGAAGCTCCTGGCTTCAGCCTGGCCCAGCCCTAGCCATCACTGCACTTGGAGAGGGAACCAGAGGGTGCAAGACCCATCTCTCTATCCCTCTCTGTGTATAATTCTGCCTTTCAAATAAAGATCTTTTAAAAAAGATTTTCAGAAGTCAGATTGTAGGATGCCATCTTGTTCTGCCTGCTGTAAGCATCAGCAACAATTAGTAAGAGTGGATCAGGCATGATTTTTGTTTGTTTAAAGATTTATTTATCTATTTATTTATTTGAAAGTCAGAGTTACACAGAGAAGAGAGGCAGAGAGAGAGACAGAGAGAGAGAGAGAGAGAGAGAGGTCTTCCATCCACTGGTTCACTCCCCAATTGGCCGCAATGGCCGGAGCTGCACCGATCCGAAGCCAGGAGCCAGGAGCTTCCTCCTGGTCTCCCATGAGGGTGCAGGGCCCAAGCACTTGGCCATCCTCCACTGCCTTCCCAGGCCACAGCAGAGAGCTGGACTGGAAGAGGAATAGCCGAAACCTGAACCGGCGCCCATATGGGATGCCGTTACTGCAGGTGGTAGCTTTGCCCGCTGCGCCACAGCGCCGGCCCCAACCGGGCAGTTTGTGCATGTTAGTGCTGCGTCTGTGCGTAGTCACCCCTTGCAGGCTCAGCTTGCACAGTTGTTCACAGGAGCAGCTCCCTCAGCGCCTTCTGTACTGCGCGCTTCACCTCAGTATGTGCAGAACTTGATCGTTCCGCTTCACTGGTGTGAGCGACGTGCGGAGCGGGGTGATTGTAGAGTGTCCCTGCCGGCGCCTGGGCACGCGCCGTGCTTGCGGGGGGTACTTGGGCCAGGCCTCAGCATTGTCTGCTCGGTGAGGGGACGGGTACTGGTTGGTGGCGAGAGGGTTGCCGGCTCTGAAAGCCAAGCTGTCTCACCCATTTGGTCTCACTGAACTGACATGAGTGACCTCACGCAGCTGGAGAGAGGGCGCCACGTGCCCCCCCCCAGGTTGGATGTCCTCAGCTTCCCTAGCGCCTCCCAGGCGGAGTCGTGATTGAAGAATACGGCAAAGCTGGAATGGTGGAGAGAAAGGGGAGAGAGAAGCAAGTCGCATGTACTGATCAGGGTGCGGTCTGTGTGCCTCGCTCGGGGCCCCCGCCGTGGAGGCTGGCCCCACCAGAGTCACTGAGTCCAGTCCTAGGGTCTGTCTAAAACCTGAAACCTGAGGATGACAGTAGGCAGGAAAAGGCTCGGGTGTACTTGATTTAATCAATGGGATGTGCAGTGTTTAGAATTGTCAGCTTTTGTATCCTTACTTTTTGTTAAGACTTATTTATTTAAAAGAGTTAAAAAAAAGATGGAGAGACAGAGAGAGAGAGAGAGAGAGAGATCTTCCATCCACTGGTTCACTCCCCAAATGGCCACAGCAGCCAAAGCTGCACCGATCCGAAACCAGTAGCCAGGAGCTTCTTCCGGGTCTCCCACACAGATGCAGGAGCCCAAGGACTTGGGCCATCTTCTACTGCTTTCCCAGGCCATAGCAGAGAGCTGGATGGGAAGTGGAGCATCTGGGACTGGAACCAGTGCCCCTTGTGGGATGCCTGCACTGCAGGCTGCGGCTTTACCTGCTACACCACAGCACCAGCCCCTCAGCGGTGAACTTTTTAAGACAGTCAGTCGAAGAAGAAGTACTGTGATGTAGACAAATCTCTGAAAGGAAGACGTGCACAAGTGTCTTTAGAGGAAATGCGTAATGGTGCCAGTGAGGACTTTTCACGTTAAAGAAGAGGCTGGCTCTGCTTTCTCTTTTGTTCTCATTGTCGCTGCAAATGAGACCTGACCGAGCTTACCCCTCTCCACCTGCTCACGGCTGGCAGTGTGTCTCCCATGCCTCCACGGGACATTCTGTGGATGTTGTGTGCCTTGTTTGCAAGCACCGCCGCCACGCGGAGTCCCAGATGGGCTGAGTGACTGTGAGCTGGTGAGTGGGGTCTGCGTCTGGCTGTGCGTTGTGCACCACCCCCCAGAGCCGCGGGACAGGACGATGGAGCCCAGCTCCCCTGCGGGGCCCTGCCAGCGCTTCTGTTCCCAGGCCCGCACTTCGGGAAGCACTCTCTCTGTACAGCCCAGGTTTGAGGTCCGCACCCCGCGCCGGGTTTGCCCTCCACCTTCTTATAACAGCACACTCTGACACCCACGCTGCAGGACTGCACTGGAGCAAAACAGTGGCTTTCCTAACGGGGAATCGTGTGTGATTGGGTTTCCAGAATTCTCCGGAACCAGCGTGTGGTCAGCGTTTGTCCTGAGCGCTGTGGTTCGAGGGCAGGTGACCGGTGACCGGCACCTGGGGCAGGTCTTCACAAACTCCCTGTGTGGACCAGGGTGGGTTTCTTACCTTCCTGCCACTTTTTCCTGGTTATTTCACTCTCTGTACTTGTCCTCCCACAACGTGCTCGGTCCTACCTCCCACGGGAAACTCGTACCCACTGGCAGTCCCCGGCCTCTCGGATTGACTGAACGTTCCCGAACTAAGACTGGTTTCACTGCAACAGCTCTTCTGCATAAGCTCACGTGCGGGCCTGGTTTTAGGGTGAGGCGGACTGAGCTCCAGGGGTTTTGTTGCTGTTTTTGGTGGGTTCTTTGTACGTCTCTGTGTTTGTTTTCAGAGCAAGCTCCCATCTCCTGGAGTACTGCCCAGATGCCTGCAGTGGCCAGGTCTGGGCTGGGCTGAAGACGGGAGCCAGGACCTCAGTTCAGGTCTTGGACATGGCCGTAACCCGCTGCCTCCCTGGGCTATGCTAGCAGGCAGCCAGAGGCAGGGGCCACGGCTGGGAGACATAGCGTCTCCAGCTGGTAGGCCAGACGCCCATGTCCTTAAGGACTTGGGTTTTTCTCTGTTTGTTTTTGTTGTGATCGGTTTTCTATTTCAATGAGGATTTTACTATCTGGTTATTAATAGTTGCAATAACTACGGTGCTGTGTACACCAGGTTCCTTGTGCTGAGCGTCTTTCTCTGTGAGGCCAGAAGCACTGGCAGCCGGTATCAGTGTTCTTTTGTTACAGCACCAGCCTGCCTGTGAAGGTCTAACTCAGGCCAAGCTGTCTCTTTGCTGTTTTTAAGAAGAATGCTCCGATACACAATGAGTGAAAGTAGCAATGAACAAAGTATCACAGTTGGCCATAAGCCACCTGTGAGTTTGCTTCTAGTCTCTAGTGAGTGATAGAATTTCCTCAGTAGCCTGGTGGTTACTATCATAAGAAAAAGTCTTTAAAAATACACAGTTGGGGGCTGGAACTGTGGCTCAGTGGATGAAAGCTGCCACCTGCCGTGCTGGCGTCCCACATGGGCACTGGTTCCGGCCCTTCTGATCCAACTCCCTGCTAATGCACCTGGGAAAGCAGCGCAAGATGGCCCAAGTCGTTGGGCCTCTGCACCCACGTGGGAGACCCGGAGGAGGCTCCTGGCTTGGGCCTAGCCCAGCCCTGACCATCGTGGCCATCTGGGGAGTGAACCAGCAGATGGAAGCATGCTCTCTGCCCTCTCTGACTCTGCCTTTTAAATAAAATGAAAATAAATCTTTAAAAAATAGGCAGTCGGTCATTATTCACAGGAGCTGTGTTCGTCAGGTTCCGGTGAACACCGGATCAGCACGTGCTGACCGTCTGCCGCTGGGGAAGCACAGGGCGGGTCTCCACGAGCCTTGGCCGCAGGGAGTCCGAACCACTCAGGAAGAGAACCCTTCAGAAAGCTGGTGGAAGTGGAATTCTATGCTAGGTTACTTGTGGTGCTTTAAGAGGAAAAAAAAGACACCTTGGGACTCCAGGCCTAGTGTTTTCATGGTGTCCATTTTCCGTGTACTTTTTGACGTTCGGTGCACATGGCCCCGTGGAGGCAGCCCGTCAGCCTGCGCCGTTGCTCCACGCTTGCTGCTCTCCCAGCCACCAGAGCCACAGCTGCGGCCCGCACGAGCTCCGCTGGTTTCCTCCCGCAGACCCATCGCGGCCTCCCTGCGTCGGGAGCGCTGGGCAGCCCCTCGGCCCCGCACTGTGCCAGGGGCTGGGGAAGCAGCGACACCACCAGCGAAACGTGCCACACAGCACCGCGCAGGCGCAACGCGGGACCCTCGTCAGCACACGGCAGGTCCTGGGAGCAGTGTCCCCTCGTCCAGTCTCAGTCGGGGACTCCACGGCCTGCTCCTGTGCCCACGCCAGGAGCAGGAGAGCACCGCTGACTGGAGGGTTCCACATGTCAGCAAGTGGGCAAGTTCACCCCGCGTGGACTCTGCAGATAACCAGAGCTGGCCGGCAGCAGGCTGAAGCGGACGAGGCTGCGTCTGCAAACGCAGGCGCTTCATTCGGGGCACTTGGACATCAGAAGTGGGTGTGTTCCCTGCCAGCGTGCGCCCAAATCAGTAAGATTCACCTACAGTGACGTGAGTGCAGGAACCTCATCGTCAAAGCAGCGCCTGGGTCGTTTACGCTGGCAGTGAGCACACCGCTTGGGACACCCACATCGCACATCGAGTGCCAGGGTTCAAGTCCAGCTCCACTCCTGCTTCCAGCTTCCTGCTAATATGCACCCTGGGAAATAGCAAGTGATGGATGGCTCAAGTACATGGGTCCCTGCCACCCACGGGGGAGACCTAAGACCCAGTTCCTGGCTGCAGCCCAAACTGGAGTGTTTACAGGCATTTGGAGAGTGAACCAATAGGTAGGATCCCAGTTTTTCTCACTGTTCCTCTTTGCTCTCTATCTACTCTCTCTCTGCCTCTCAAAGAATATAAATAAATGTTTAAAAATACATACGTTTGCAGTAGAATCTTACTGTGTCTACACCACTGTCTCCACGGGGCAATGTGTTCCAAATTCCGGCTAGAACACCAGCCCTTTCGCTTCCTGGGTCGTCGGCTGCAGTGCGGGCTGATGCACCATCTACACCCACAGCGTAGGCCTCCGTCTTCCTCTGGGGTGTGCTGGGGCTGGGTGTGCCGCTGTGGGAATTGGGAACGTCGGGGTTGCAGCTCCAACAGGGGAGTGCCGGGGGCTCCTGCTGGGGAGACGGAGGGACAGGCCCCTCCAACAACTCGGGAGTGACTGTGACTTTGTGGGGGATGATGGTCAGTATGGCCCAAAACCTGGAGAAGCCATGTTCTCCCTAAAAAATCAGTGGTCCTCCCAAAGACAGGGGGCCGGCTGGCCCACTGCTCTGAACTGTTGAGACATTTCCCACCTCTGAAGGTTCCAGGTTTGGAAGATGCTGCTGGTGGTGAGAAGACACAGCCGCAGGTGCCAGTCGTCTCTGGGCGCTGAGCTGCCGTGGGAGGTGTGATGGGGCTGGGGTCCTGCACGCTTATGTGACTAAGCAGCCTTATGGATGCTCAGTGTTTTCACGAGGGTTGACGGTACCCTGTAACAGTTAACACGTGTGTGTGTGGGGGGGGGTGTTGGTTTGTATTTACTCATTTAAAAGGTCAAAGGGAAATAATGATATTTCTGATAGGAGAGCATTTGGTCCTATTGTAAAACCTAAAAAAGGGATGGAGAACTTGTATGCGGTATTTAAAGTGGTCAAACTCACAGAAGCA
Organism: Oryctolagus cuniculus; assembly: GCF_051225735.1. Lineage (NCBI taxonomy): Eukaryota > Metazoa > Chordata > Mammalia > Lagomorpha > Leporidae > Oryctolagus > Oryctolagus cuniculus. Next base: position 123,554,406 of record NC_142875.1, read on the forward strand.
GAGAAGACTGTGGGGGAAGTGGCAGGTGCTGGTGACGTCTGTTGTAGGAGCTGAGTGTGCGGTGCGGGGACGTCTCTTGTAGGAGATGAGGGTGCTCTGGTGGGTGGCTGGGGGACCTTGCGCCTGTGCTGTGTGCACTGAAGAACGCGTCAAGCAGGGAGATCTCAGGCTGAGCGCTCTTCAGCGACGCGGAGAAAAACGCGTCTCACGGGTTCCTGTTGAGTGACAGGTTGCTCCGTCTGGGAGGAGGGGCTCCCGGGGAGAGCTGCGGCCTCCCTGTGCAGGTTTCCTGAGATGAAGTCTTTTTAGTGAAAAATAAGGGACTGGATTGTAAGTAGATTTTAAATACTCAGCTGTTTGGTTTTTTTTAATTTAGTAAAGCGATATAGTCATGTGTGGCCTTTTCTTTGCAACCTTAATTTTCTTCCCGAGAATCAGTAATATGAGAGGTCGTGGAAGAGGTCCAAGTCCGTGGTGTCATGGAACGAGTGCGCCCGCGTGGCGGGTTCCGTCGCCTGCTCCGTGAACTGTCTGAAGCCCCGCGTGCAGCTCTTTCTCGAGATGTAAAAGGCTTGGGAGCTCCAGCCACGAGGGAACTGGTGGAACTGTTGACTGGCTTTCTGCTGTGTCTGGCTGCGGCGCCCCTTTGTCCCGAAGTGGGAGGATGGCCTCTTCTCGGTCCGCGCAGACGGGAGTTGGGGAAGCCACGCTGACTCGGTGCCCGGGGAAGTGGGCCTGCAGCCGGGCCTGTGCTGTTTGCCAGGTGACAGAAAGTGTGCACCTGCCCTGGGGAGCGGCGTCAGGCCGAGTCTCCCAGCACCTGTGTTCTGGCTCGTCCACCCCAATGAGCAGGTGACCCAGAAGTGGGCAAGGTCCCTTCAGAGAAGGCACAGGCCTAAGCTCCAGTCTGTAGTGAATGAGGTTTCGCAAGAAAGGTGTCCAGTGTGTTTAATAAGCTTTTTAATGATTTAATAATTGTTTAAATTTTTTTTTTTTTTTGACAGGCAGAGTGGACAGTGAGAGAGAGAGACAGAGAGAAAGGTCTTCCTTTTGCCGTTGGTTCACTCTCCAATGGCCGCCGCGGCCGGCGCACCGCGCTGATCCGATGGCAGGAGCAATGATTTAATAATTGTTTAAATTTTTTAATAATTCATTCTGAAGCATCCATGCCATTGCAAACCCTAAAACACACCCATGTATTCTCTTAATCACATCAGTGTTCCTTACATCTCAAAACCATTAGGTATTTTATAAAAGAAACAACAAAACGACAACAAACAAGTAAATCGCAGGTCAGTTAAGGATTGAGCACAGGGACAACTGGGATTCTGAAAGCCCACGGGGAAGCCGGCTGTGTAACTGATGTTTCGCAGGCCAGTAGCATTCTGACAAATACAAGAAAGGCAGCTTTGTATCGAGCGCGTGAGAATGCCACTCTCTGCCTGGCATGCGCTGCCGCAGCCAAGTGAGAAACGCGCGAAGTGACGGTGTATGTCGTCGGAGTAACTTCGGAGTGCAGAAAAGTGTCCAGGCCAGCAGGTCCATGGAGGGGGGAGCTGCCAGCCGTGGGCTCGAGATCCCATTCCTTCCACCGAGCTCCTGTAAGCGCCTCGTCGACAGGCCGAGCTTGGCGTCGGCGTCTTCCGGGCAGGGGGGACAGCGCCAGACCTGGGAACGGAGGGCCGGGAGGGCACGTGGAGGTAGCCGTCTCCCTGGACAGGATGGCGAGGCTCGTGGGGTTGGGCTGCGTTACTCACGCTCCCTACAGTGACAGAAACTGTTGCTCTCCTGGTTTTTTCTCAACCTCAGAAGTTACCCGAATGAAAAATTTCCAAAAGATAAAAGGCGCGAGGCTGGTTAAGTAAACGAGGCTGTTTAACTCAGCGGAGCGTGACGTGTTAATGCCTGCAGTGGTCACACGTGTGAAACGGCGCCGCGCCGCGCCAGGTGTGTGCAGCCACGCCTGTGCGTTCTGGGCCCGGCACAGAGGCAGGATTTGATGTATTGACATGTGATGTGCTCTGTGTAATGTTTATACATGATAGTACTGTGTGAGAGATGCTGAGGTTCCTTGTTATTAACCATCTTTTTTCTTTCCCCCTAGTCCAGCTGACGGCACCGCCTCTGCCTCCGCCTTGTTCCCGTAGCCAGAGACATGACCTGACAGCCCGATGAGCCCTCTCCCGGCCCTCGTGTGAGCGGTGCACCATGGAACTGAAAGTATGGGTGGACGGAGTCCAGAGGATTGTGTGTGGGGTCACCGAAGTCACGACCTGCCAGGAGGTCGTGATAGCCTTAGCTCAAGCAATAGGTACGTGGACTGTGCACTGTGTGGGGCGGCGACAGTGCGCGTGCGCACGCACGTGTGTGTGCATGTGTGTGTGTGTGTGTGTCTGAGTGATGCAGGTCTCTGCGGATGCTGCCCGCTCGTTTCCATGGTGAGCACAGGCACACCCGTGAGGATGCTGGTTCCCTGCGTCCCTCCAGATCGCAGTGATTTTAAATCTAGAATCTGCTCCGTCTTCTCTCCTGCTGCTTGTTCTAACCTGTGATTTCTGCAACTACAGGTGTGTTCTTCATTGCTTTTATTATTTGCTTGTTCACTCATTCATGGAATCATTTGAAAGGCAGAGAGAGAAAGATCTTCCATCCGCTGGTTTGCTTGCCAGACGGCTGCAACACCCAGGGCTGGGCCAGGCCAAAGCCAGGAGCCTGGAACTCCATCCAGGTGTCCCTTGTGGGGAGGCGGCGGCCAGGTGCAGGAGCAGGGAGCTGGATCAGAAGGGGCGTCGTCAGGACTCAAGGCTGCACTCCGCTGCGGCATGTGGGTTTCCCGAATGCTGGCCTGACCTGTGCCAGCTAGTAGGCGAAAAAAAGCCCAAGTTGTTACCCCTGAGTACTTTTAGACGAGAAAACACAACAAAATGAACAACGTGAGTCCTTCGGGAACGATCCTGTGTGCTTTGAAAATGGCACACAGCGAGGGTGAGGTTGTCCGGCGTGTTTGCTAGCGCCCCCTCTTGGTTCTATCGAGTTCTTTCATTTCAGCCGTGCTTCTATTTTGCTTCCTTGCTGCGGGAAGTCCTTGTAGTACGCGAGGAGGCCTACTTAGCTCGGTGAAGCGGGTAAAGCGGGTGAGGGTCTGCATTTGCATCTAAAGTCCTTCATTCCGCAGACGTGCAGCAAGAGGAACCCTGTGTCCAGCACCGTGCACGGTGCTCAGTGCCTCTTAATTTTTGAGGTTCTTAGCTCAAGTTTATCGCGTGCCTTGCTGGCTGGTGTAAAGTGGAAGCGTGCCTGGTTAGCTCAGGCACCCCAGCCGTGGGTGGAGGTGACTGTGCCACCTGCCTGGGGGCCGACCTACTGCCGGAAGTTGACAAGACTCTGCTCTAGATGCGGGTGTTCTTATAAAGCTGGCATCTCTGGATGTTCTCCTGCAGTGCTGTAGCGCACTAGCAGAGGCAAGGAATGCCGGAAATGCTAGGCTTCACACCAACGAAGTCCCCTGGCACCTGAATAGATATGTAGACTTAGGTTTCATTATTAGAGCGAGGGGGAAACAGGGCGTGTACTCAGATGGCGTATTCCCTTGTGCCAGCTCTGGGTAACTGCCCCTTTAAGAGCTGCACACACTTTGTCTGCAGTGTATCTGTTTCCTGTGAAGTCTGGGATTACCAGGTGCCACAGCCATGGGCAGTGCCCAGCAAAATAATCACAGTGAGCAATGAGTAGTTGTTGCAGAAAAAGTCCGAGTAGTGAGTGGCTCTCACTGCACCTGTCCACAAGATGACCACCTGTGTTTTGCAGAATGTCGAGGGGGAAAATGTGCACATGTGCCAGGTCTGTGTTTTTCCCATCTGGACTAAGGTGTGGCCTTGTTTGTGCACACGCTCAAATTTTAACGGAATGAAACCTCCCATTTTTGTCGCCTCAATTACTCAGTCCAAGACTTATTTTGAGAAGTTAGCAACTTGAATGTAGATGTATTATGATATTCCTCCAAGCTTGACTAAAACAGCTCCATTCAGTATCATAAATACTTCGCTGAATTCAGAATTCATCAGAAAAAATGACTGAGGCAGCAGCCAGCCAAGAGCTGCCGTTTCTCCTGGCTTCTGTTCTGCATCCAGCTCACTGCGCTTCTGATACACACCTGGCTATTTGTCTGTCTAGTAATGAGAGCTTTTAGTATTTACAGTCTAAACACTAACAAAAAAATTGGAGAGTATGTTGACGTTGTTTATACTACAGGTTGAATATCTCTTATCCAAAAAGCGTCGACCGTACGTATTTCAGATTTCAGATTTGTTTTGGACTGTGTTTTGGTGAGGGGAGGGATATTTGCATATACATAATGAGGTATCCTGGGGATAAGACCCAAGGCTAAGCATGGAGTTCATTCATGTTTTGTGAACAGCTTATGTGCAGAGCCTTTTGTGCAGATAATTTTCTACGATATGTTCAGTCCTTTTGTACTGAAACAGAGCTTTCATGGTGTGGCGGTTTCTGCTCGTGGTGTCGTCGTGTCCAAAGTGTTTCAGAGTTTAGAGGATTTGGGGTTTTTGGATGTGGGATGCTCAGCCTATATCAGAAATCACAGAGTGTGTCAGGGGAACTGCTGCTGTAACAACAGTCCCAGAGGGCCATACCACTGCCCCCTGGGTGTGCATCGGCAGGAACCTGGCAAGGAGCGGAGCCAGGAATGAAACCTGGGCACTCTTTTTTTATTTTTTTTTTTAAAGCTTTGACTTAATGAATGAAAATTTCATAGGTACAGCTTTAGGAGTATAGTGATTCTTCCCCCCATACCCACCCTCCCATCCCACCTCCCACTCTCACTCCCATCACATTCTTCTTTAAGATTCATTTTTAATTAACTTTATATACAAAAGACCAACTCTGTACTAAGTGAAGATTTCAGCAGTTTGCACCCACACAGACACACAACGTATAAAGTACTATTTGAAGACAAGTTTTACCATTAATTTTCATAGTACAACTCATTAAGGACAGAGGTCCAATATGGGGAGTAAGTGCACAGTGACTCCTGTTGTTAATTTAACAATTGACACTCTTATATATGATGTCAGTGATCACCCGAGGCTCTTTTATGAGCCACCAAGGCTATGGAAGCATTTTGAATCCACAAACTCTGTTAATATTTAGACAAGGCCATAAGCAGAGTGGAAATTCTCTCCTCCCTTCAGAGAAAAGTACATCCTCCTTTGATGGCCCCTTCTTTCCACTGGGTTTCACTCACAGAGATCCTTCATGATGTAGGATATTTTTTGGCACAGCGTCTTGGCTTTCCATGCCTGACTTGCTCTCATGGGCTTTTCAGCCACATCCAAATGCCTTAAGTGCCGATTCTGAGGTCAGAGTGTACTTAAAGCAATTGTCTTTCTATGAGTCTGCTGTGTGGACTACTTCCCATGTTGGACATTCCCTTTTTTAATTCTGTTATTACCAGGCACTTAATGCTATTTATATGATCTCTTTAATATTTAATCCTATCTATATGATCACTTTAACAATTCAGATGGCATTTTCACCACCAATTTTAATGAGATTTGGGGTTCCATGACAAGTTTTTAACTGTACCCTTAGAAGTAAATCTGTAGGACTATATACAGACCTATACAGCTTTACAGTTACAAACTTCCTCCTTCTCCGCTTATTCCCCCTTGTATTTTTTACTGAGATCTATTTTCAGTTGACTATATATACATATGATTAACTCTATGTTAAGAATTCAACATATAGGGGCCGGCGCCGTGTCTCACTTGGTTAATCCTCCACCTGCGGCACCGGCATCCTATATGGGTGCCGGGTTCTAGTCCTGGTTGCCCCTCTTCCAGGCCAGCTCTCTGCTGTGGCCCGGGAGTGCAGTGGAGGATGCCCCAAGTGCTTGGGCCCTTCACCCGCATGGAGACCAGGAGGAAGCACTTGGCTCCTGGCTTCGGATCGGCACAGCACCGGCTGTGGCATCCATTTGGAGAGTGAACCAGTGGAAGGAAGACCTTTCTCTCTGTCTCTCTCTCTCTCACTGTCTATATCTCTACCTGTCAAATAAAAAAAGAATTCAACATAGAGTATGAAGAAGAGAAAAAAATTAAAAAATAAAAACTGTTCCTCGACAGTCAATATGAGGGCTGTTCAAGTCATTGTTTCTCAAAGTGTCAATTTCACTTCTACAGCTTTTGTTTTATGTGCACTATTAGTTCTTACAGATCAGGGACGACATACAGAATTTGTCCCTTTGGAATTGGCTTATTTCACTAAGTATGATATTTTGCATATACATCCATTTTTTGCCAATGACCGGGTTTCAAAGTATTCCATAGTGTACATATCCCATAATGTCTTTATCCAGTCTTCTGTTGACGGGCATTTAGGTTGATTCCATGTCTTACCTATTGTGAATTAAGCTATAATAAATATGGAGGTGCAGATAGCTCTTTTGTTTACTGATTTCATTTCCTTTGGGTAAATTCCCAGGAGTGGTATGGCTGGGTCATATGATAAGTGTATATTCAGGTTTTTGAGGTGTCACCATACTATCTTCCATAGTGGCTTTACCAATTCGCATTCCCACCCACCAACAGTGCATTAGTGTGCCTTTTCCCCCACATTCTCTCCAGCATCTGTTGTTGGTAGATTTCTGAATGTGAGCCATTCTAACCTGGGTGAGGTGAAACCTCATTGTGGTTTTGATTTGCATTTCCCTGATTGTAGTGACCCTGAACATTTTTTCACGTATCTGTTGGCCATTTGGATTTCCTCTTTTGAAAAATGTCTGTTTGAGTCTTTTGCCCATCTCTTAACTGAGTTGTTTGTTTTGTTGCAGTGGAGTTTCTTGATCTCTTTGTAGATTCTGGTTATTAATTCTCTTTTCAGTTGCACAGCTTGCAAGTAATTTCTCCAATTCTGTCGGTTGCCTCTTCACTTTCCTGTTTCTTTTGCCATACAGAAGCTTCTCAATTTGAAGTAATCACATTTGTTAACTTTGGCTTTGACTGCCTGTGCCTCTGGGGTCTTTTCCAGGAAGCCTTTGCCTGTGCCTATATCTTGCAGGGTTTCCTCAATGTTCTCTCACCCTGTGGAAGTTCTCACAGGGGCCCTTTGACATGACCATGCTGGAGGAAGTCATCGCCCATTGATAATTACCTCCTTTCCCCTTCCTGGAGGTAGGAAGAGGGACGGAAAGATCCAGGCTGCTCTGTTCGCATGGTTGATTCTCCCAGCAAGAGTCGTATTCTGAAGCCACCCAGGAGTCCACCCAGAGCCACCTTCTTAGCATAGACCCAGGCATGGCTGAAAGGGGCTCATTATAAATGAACTTGATCACCTCTGTCACACAGAAAACCCCCAGGGTTGGGGCTGGCACTGTGGCAAGAAGTCTGCTCTTAGCTACTGTTGTGTTGTATTACTTTTAGCCCCTGAATCTCAGTGGACAGCTATTAGAAAGTCATGGATTGAATCATAGTGAAACAAGTAAATAGAATCTTAGTATACTCCTGTTTTATAGCCATGTATGTAATTTTAATAGTTATGATAGTCTAATCAGCTCTAAGAAGCTTCTATATTTTGAAGTTATGAAATTATTTTAATAACTATGAGTACATGTAATTCAAGGCATGCATCAGGATGGGTTAGATTCTGCTGCATGACCAGTAGCCCCTAACCCACACTGGTTTACAGTGGTGCGCTTCCTGTTATTTATGTAAAGTAGCCGGCACAGTGCCTAACAAATCATAGGTGCTCCTTTCATTATTTCAATACATTGTAACTGATTTAGCTGTGGGCTGAATGCATAACTCACAGGTGTACTCCGAAATGACCTTTTGTGCTATCACTGAGGTAAGGTCATTCCTGGATGGTAGTTTTCCTAATACTGGCAATCAGGGCTTGAATAAAACAGTAGAAAAATCATGGACATATTTGCAGAATATATGTCATCCAGAAATTGCTTAAAATTCTTCAAGCTTTGATGTCTTCATTAATAGGTGAGGATGTGCAGTGTTTGTGCAGTGAAAATAACACAGAAGCATGTTGTAGACTGAGAACGACGCAGGCGAGTTCCATCACAGCCAGCGTGAGACCTGAGAGGAGAGATTGCTTACGCTCCCTAGCCTGTGTCCGATGCGGGGATGGGCCTGGGTCTGAGGAAATTGTCACGGCAGTGTCTGCAGCTCAAGTAGAGCGCTGTCAGCAGGAAGACTCGGTGCCGTAGGTCCCATATTCACTAGAGAAAGGGCAGGTCGGGTGTTACCAGCATTCTTTCTAATATGTCCAAAAACGTGGCGCTGTGCTAGCATTAAGTTCTGAAGTGGTTCGTGCCAGCTGCGTCATATGCTTTGGAATAATGTCCAGGGTTCGCCTATGGCATGGGGAGGATTTGCTACGGAAGATAAACTCAGATGTCAGTAATTAAAACTAAGACCTACGAAGAGAGCGATCAGGGTGTTTCCCAGAATCCATATCCCCAGGGTCTGGCACTATTTGTGAGAAATATTTGATGTTTGATATAGATTTGTCAACTAAATAATGTTACTTTGGGGATCATGATTTTATGACTCTAAAGAGAAGTTTCCTAACATTGTAAAAACGGTTGCATTTTTTTAAAAAAATGATTTGAGGGACCGGGGCCGTGGCTCACTTGGTTAGTCCTGCGCCTGTGGGTGCCAGGCTCTAGTCCCGGTTGCCCCTCTTCCAGTCCAGCTCTCTGCTGTGGCCTGGGAGTGCAGTGGAGGATGGCCCATGTCCTTGGGCCCTGCACCCCATCGGAGACCAGGAGAAGCACCTGGCTCCTGGCTTCAGATCAGCGCAGTGCGCCGGCCATGGGGGCCATTTGGGGGGTTGAACCAACAGAAAAAGGAAGACCTTTCTCTCTCTCTCTGTCTATGACTCTGTCAAAAAAAAATGATTTGAAATAAGGGCACACAGTTTGTAGGCAGCCCATATCGCATGTTTGAGTGTGGGCGTGCATTTGCAAAGTACCCACGTTGTCTTAGAACGGAAGAGTGACACAATCAGCAGTCAGCACGGAAGGCCTGTGACCACATGTGGCAGGGAGGGCTCCTCACCCGCAAGCAAGTCGCCCCTCAGCAGCGACACCTGCTGTGTCCTGGACTTTAGCTCAGTCCTGGCGCTGTCTGCCTGGACGTGGCTCTGCCGAGACCACGCCCACTCCACACGCTAATCAGGAGCCCAGGTTGTTTGGCCTGTGCTTCTGACCGGCTGGCTCTAAATCAGGTTCCCAGGACCAGTTATGGGATCTGAGTGACTGACTAGAGCCGCTCAAAGCAGCCAGGGAAACAAGTGTGCTGGTTTATTCTAAGGGCTACTGGGACCCGCGTGGAGGCACTCAGAGGGTGAGATGTGTGGGAAGGGGTCCAGACTCTCATGCCCTTTCCAGGTCACCCTCCAGGAACCTCCACATGGACAACCCTCTAGAAGAAGCTCCCCAAGCCAGTGCTCTTGGGTTTTTGTGGGAATTTACTTATGCTGGCACAATGGATGGAATCATTGTTGGTGCTGGCCCAGCCTTCCACGAGGATGGGGCCTGGAGCTGAAGGTCCCAGTTCTCCAGTCCTGTCCTGTGGTCCTCCTGGTGCCCGGCCCCCATCCTGATGCTGCCAGCCATCTGTCAACTCATTGCCATGAGAAAAGACACTTAGCATTTTAGGAGCTGTATGTTTGAGATGGCATGCCTGAGACATTGCCAAAATTTCACTTTATTGTTTAAAAGATCTATGTATTCGAGGGGCAGAGTTAGAGACAGAGGGAGAGACAGAAAGGTCTTCCATGTGCTGGTTCCCTCCCCAAATGACCGCAATGGGCTTCCATGTGGGTGCAGGGGTCCAAGCACTTGGGCCATCTTCTGCTGTTTTCCCAGGCATATTGGCAGGGAGCTGGATTGGAAATGGAGCAGCCAGGACTCAAACTAGTGCCCATATGGGGGTGCTGGGGCTGCAGAAGGAGGGTTAACCTACTTTGCCAGAGGACTGGCCCCCAAAATTCTACTTGAAATTAGGTGAAAGAAAGGGCCAGCATTTGGCACAGTGGTTAGGATACATCCCACTGGGATGGCCGCATCTCATATTGGAGTGCCTGGTTCCAGGCCTGGCTACTCCTCTGATCCAGCTTCCTGCCAGTGCCCACTGTGAAGGCAGCACATGATGACCCAAGTGCTTGGGTCCTTACCTGGATTGAGTCTCAGGCTCTTGGCTTGGGCCTGAACCAACATTGGCTTTTGTGGGCATCTGTGGAAGTAAACCAGTGAATGGGAGATCTCTCTTCTCTGTTTCTGTCTCTGTGCCTTTCAAATATAATGAAAATAAGTAAAGATTTTTTAATTAGGTGAAAGTAATCCATTATCCTGTTTATCTTGATCATCCAGTAAGATTCCATAGATGTGTTAAAACTTGCGGGTTTTCTCATTATATGAAGTTAATGATTATTGGATTAGTTTCATGTGCTTCAGCTGCTTAAAGTTGTAATGAGTATTTTATTTATCATTTTTTTTTTAATGCAATTGCAGTTACCTGACAGCAGCACATAGTCCAGGATAGCTCAAACGGCTTAAACTACAAATGCCGTGGGCGGGCTGGCTGGCTGGCTGGGTGGCTGGCGAGGTAGGTTAGATGGTCCTTTTTGTTAGTTTCAAGGCTACTTCAAGTCAGTGTGCAAGGTAGAACTAAATGTACTCGTTTAATAAAATCCTGTGTAGTGTTGCAGGAGGAATCCAGATCTATCTTAATGAAATAGGATCGGTAAGGCCTTGCCAAGTGTTGGTATTAAAAATGATGATTATGGGATTTAATTCCTATATGAAATATTTAAAATCCAATTTCTATAATAGAATCAAATCTGTTCATTTACATTTTTTTTGCAAAAAAGTTTTATATTGCCAAATGGAATTTTTTTCTTTCTGCTTAATAGTGCTAAATGTGCATTATGTAACAGAGAGGAAACACAGGCAGTAAAAGCAATTCTAAATAATTTTGTATCTTCCACATTCTCAGAGAACAACTGTGCCATTAAGCATTGGAAATGGGCCCTATATTTCATTATGATCTCAAATGAGGGGCTTTAGAAATGTGAATGTAGCCTGGGTAATGGAATGCTGCGGTTCCTTCTGGAAGATGCTTCCTGGGCTGTTAGACCTGAAGGGGCTCCACGGTGCAGGGCAGCCCCTCGGGTCACGGAGGGAGAGGCTGCATCCCACCTGAGGGGAAGTGAGCAGCCTTAACCTTGCACATGTGTCGCGTGGTTTGGCTTGGAGCAGTTACACTCATTTTTAACCTGGAAACTGTTAGGAACACTTTTTTTTTTTTTTTTTTAATTCTAAAACCTCGATGCAGGGCAAGCTCGCTTCTTCATTCTCCTTTGCCTGGGTATTTTGATGATAGTCACACATCACTGTATAGCTTTTTTTTTTTTAACCTTTCCCCAAAACTTTTTCTTTTTTAGTATTTATTTGAAAGGCAGAGCAACAGAGAGAGGGAGACACAGACAGGAAGATATCTGATTTGCTTCTTAAGTGGCCACCGCAGCCAGGGCTGGGGCAGGCCAAAGCCAAGAGACAGGAACTCCATTCTGGTCTCCCATGTGGGTGGCAGGGGCCCGAGACTTGTACTGTCCCAGGCACATCAGCAGGGAGCTGGCTAGGAAACAGAGCAGCTGGGACTCGAACCAGTCCTCCAATATGGGAAGCTTGCACCCCAAGCAGTGGCTTAACCTGCTATGCCACAACACCAGCCCCAAGCACTGTGAAATTGTACCATCTCATTTGACTCTGAGAAGCACCTTGTTAAAGAAAGAGGTGCTGCCTTCAGCCTATGCAGAGCAAGCAGGGTTTGGTTAAGGGAAATTTAATTGTTTCAAATCGTGCAAATAGGTGACAGAGCTGAACCGGAACAGGCTTCCGGCTCCAGTACCCTGCCTCCACTCCTGTGTGCAGCTCTACACACCATTGGAAATGGCTTAGAAGGATTTGTTTAAAGTCAGATGATTGCCACGACACATCACTATTTAAAGCGTGTCCCGGATCAGCCCTTTGTGTGTGCAGAAAAAATGTCTTACATTAAGCCGCAGGTTAGATGCAGCCTGTGCTCACGAATGCCTGCCCTTCAGAATCTGCGGGACGCTGTAGGAGTGAAGTGACAGCACTCACCCAGAAAGTCATTCACCCAGCTTTGAAACCGCCATCAGCATCCCGTAGGGGCGCTGGTTCAATTCCCGGCTGCTCTGCTTCCCATCCAGCTCCCTGCTAATGTGCCTGGGAAAGCAGTGAGTGATGGCCCAAGTGTTTGGGTTCATGCTGCCCCCATGGGGACCCAGATGGAGTTCTGGACTCCTAGTTGTGATCTGACCCAGCCCCAGCCTTTACAGCCATTTGGAGAGCAAATCGCAGAATGAGGATCTCTCTACCCACCCCCTTCCCTTCTCCTTCTCCATAATTGCTTTTCAAGTAAATCCTTAAAAAAAAAAAAAGCTTGCCTCAAGGCTGTGGCTTGGAGCTTAAAGCCGAGTGATCCTTCCTGAGAGCTGCTTCCGAGTGGCAAAGCGCGTGTCTATCTGTACGTATCCAAATCTCTGCTCGTGGACACTGCAATTAAGGAAAACTGTGGTCGGCTCAGAGGCTCCTGAAGCTTAAGAAAAATAGCGGGGGCCATCATTCAGTAGCTACACACGCTGATGTACCTGCTGGCTGGCAGGGTCAGGGCACGTGCAACTGCTTGTAATAATGTTAACTATTCACGTACACTTCGAACAAAACAGGGAGAATCCATCTGACCGCCCACCCCACCCCACATGGATACATTTAGGCAAGTTTTTTCAGTCTTAGGACGTGACACTGTCTCCTGAGACTTCATCTTATTTTTTTTTTTTTTTTTTTTGACAGGCAGAGTTAGATACAGAAAGAAAGGTCTTCCTTCCGTTGGTTCACTCCCCTGCGCCAATCTGAAGCCAGGGACCGGGTACTTCCTCCTGGTCTCCCATGCGGGTGCAGGACCCAAGCACTTAGGCCATCCTCCACTGCCTTTCTGACCACAGCAGAGAGCTGGCCTGGAAGAGGAACAGCCGGGACTAGAACCCGGTGCCCCAACTGGAACTAGAACCCCGGGTGCCGGCGCCGCAGGCGGAGGATTAGCCCAGTGAGCCGCAGCACCGGCCCCATAATTACTTTTTAGAATCACTATTTTTAAACTTATAGATGTGACTTTATTGTTTTTGTTTATAAGAATATCATTTTGCTTTATTTTTTTTTAAAGAGAAATCTTTGAAACTGTTACTCTCAAAACTAAACATGTCTATCCTCGTCAGACCCCTTTTGGTATACACTCTCAGAGGGTTGTTGGCACCCAGCTGGTTTCCGGGGTGAGCTGTGGGATGGCCACGCCCACCGGGGGAGACAGAGGAGACTCGGGCAGCTGCTCTGAGCTGGTTCTCCCTTGGGTCCTGTGTCCCTTTGGGTGACGTGAGGCCTCCATCCTCCCTGGTGCTGACGTGCAAAGCAAGCAGAGGGACTTGCGCGGTGGCGGTGTAGCCCACCTCTGAGGTTTTACCTAGTTCCTGGGACCAGCTCCTCATGGCTGCATGTGAAGCTTTCTGGCCCTCTGTCTGCACTGGAACCAGGCTGTTTCAGTGCTGTCCCAAAGTTCTAGACACTCAGGCATCTGACAAGCATGTAAGAGTCTTGCTCAAGTTTGAAGTGCAGAATTTTTTTTTTTTTTTTTTAAAGATTTGAGACACAAAATGGCCAGAGCCGGGCCAGACCGAAGCTAGGAGCCAGATGCTTCCTCTGGGTCCCCCTCATGGGTGCAGGTGCCCGAGAACTTGGGTCATCCTCTGCTGCTTTCCCAGGCCATTAATAGGGACCTAGAGCAGAAGTAGGGCTGCCAGGACTTGAACAGGTGCCCATACAGGATGCTGGCATCACAGGCAGAAGCTTTACCCACTACAGCCCCCAGCGTTGAATTTTTAAGCAAGTCTGAAGAGTACATGCAGTTCATACCCTAGAGTTTTATACTGTTTCATATCCTGAAAGGTTCTGTGTTGTCCATGAAGGTTTAAAGGCAGTGTGGGCTCAATTCTGAAACCTGGCCCTTGGTGCCAGTGAGCAGCACACACTTAGAGCAAACTTTTCAGCTAGTGCTTACGAGGCCCACACCCCAGATTCAAGGGCCTGGGTTCCACTCCCTGCTCTGGGTCCTCACTCCACCCTTCTGCCAGTGTAGACCCTGACCATGGCTAATGTAATTGGGTTCCTGCCACCCACATGGGAGACCTGCAGTGTGTTGATCCTGGCCCAGCCCCACCCATGGTGGGCATCTGAGAAGAAAACCAGCAGATGGGAACTCTGTGTGTGCGCTCAGTCTCCTGCCTCTCAAATAAGTAAGAGTCAGCACACAGGTAGCGGGGGGTGTCCTCTGTCGCATCTGTGGCTGTTTTGTATCCCCTTCTGACACCACATTACTGTCTTGTTTGCCCAGGTCGAACTGGAAGGTACACTCTCATAGAGAAATGGAGAGATACCGAGAGACACCTGGCCCCTCACGAGAACCCGATCATCTCCCTGAACAAGTGGGGGCAGTACGCGAGTGACGTCCAGCTCATCCTGCGGCGCACAGGGCCGTCTCTGAGCGAGCGACCCACTTCGGACAGTGTGGCTCGCGTTCCCGAGAGGACTTTGTACCGGCAGAGTTTGCCCCCCTTAGCCAAACTGAGGCCCCAGATTGACAAGTCCATCAAAAGGCGAGAACCCAAAAGGAAATCACTGACATTCACAGGAGGTGCCAAAGGATTAATGGACATTTTCGGAAAAGGCAAAGAAACGGAATTTAAGCAAAAGGTGCTGAATAACTGCAAGACGACAGCCGACGAGCTGAAGAAGCTGATCCGGCTGCAGACCGAGAAGCTGCAGTCGATTGAGAAACAGCTGGAATCCAATGAAATAGAAATACGATTCTGGGAGCAAAAATACAGTTCTAACCTCGAGGAGGAAATTGTCCGCCTGGAGCAAAAGATCAAAAGGAACGATGTAGAAATTGAGGAGGAGGAATTCTGGGAAAATGAATTACAGATTGAACAGGAAAATGAGAAGCAGCTGAAGGATCAGCTCCGAGAAATCAGACAGAAAATAGCCGACTGCGAAAGCCAACTGAAGGACCACCTGGCCCAGATCCAGGCCATGGAGAGCGGCCTGGAGGCAGAGCAACTGCAGCGGGAAGTCCAGGAGGCCCAGGTCAATGAGGAAGAGGTCAAGGGCAAGATCGGCAAGGTCAGAGGGGAGATTGACATCCAAGGGCAGCAGAGCCTGCGGCTGGAGAACGGCATCAGAGCTGTGGAAAGATCGCTGGGACAGGCGACCAAGCGGCTGCAGGTAAGAGCCTTTCTGTACACAGCGTCTCAACTCTCCGAAACAGTCTGCCCTCCTTGTATGTCAAGGAGTAGAAATCCCAGCTTTGCCTAGAAGTCTCGTGGGCTCCTTGTGACTTAGGACCAGGCTTGGTGAGACCAAACCCCGAGGGGCACCAAGGCCATACCACGCCCTGCTCCATGGCAGAGGCTTCTGCACACAACACCGGGTAGCTGGACTTGGCCACGGAGGGTGAGAGCACCAGTGTGACCTGACTCTGACCTTTCAGAAGCCAAAAGGGGCTCACCAAGGACTGTGGGGCTGGCTGCCCGCCTGCCTCTCCTTTACCTCTCTGCTATGGCCACTCCCAGCTGCTTTCCAGATGTTTCTAGGCCCTTCCCCCTCCCCTTACCCCCACAGCACCATCCTTTGCATTCCCAAGGACAGGGACACAAATGATGCGCTCATTTTTGCCCTCACTGGACACAGAAACACTGCTCTCTCACCACCCCCACCCTGACCACGCAGCTTGGATTTCTTGGGTTCCCGTTCTCAAACACTGATTGTGTCACAGGAGTTGCAAACATGTGTTCATGTGTTTGGCCTCGCAGGTGAGATGACACACAGACAGGATGGACGAGAATGTGGCTATTTACACTTTCAATGAAAATTAATCAAGGCAGTCTGAAATATGAAATAATGTTAAAATGTACTCTGTTGTTCATTACCCTTGGCCCCATTTCAAGTGCTCCATAGCACATGTGGCCACCACGTTGTTGGGGGTGCAGCACAGAACATGTCTGATGCGGAAGCAGCCCTGGACCGTGCCGGTGTTTACTGTTCAAAATGCAGTCCGTGCCAGGCGGCCTCTGGGTGCACTCCTGCCTCGATGCCCACGTGGCACTTGCGCACGTCCCAGTGCCAGAGAGGAGCAGCTTTAGGATACGACCACTTCCAGAACCCGAGAAAGCTGAGGTTCTAGGAAGACCTGGTGTGAGAGGGGTAAATCCACCATCAAAACTGTGGCCACCAGGAATGTGTCATGCAGAAGGCTGTTTAAGGAGAGTGCAGCCGGGAGAATCCCACCCGGCACTGACGAGGGCCTGAGGACCAGATTGCTCACATGACCACTGGGACAACCCCGTGCTTGCGATGTCTGCTCCAGGACCCTGCAGACACACTCAGCCGGGCTGGGGACAGCTCTTTTCTCTGTCAGTGTGGCAGAGGGGAGGGCGAGGAGCCGAGCCACTCAGACAGTGGGCGGCCTGTCCTGGCAAAGCGTCACTTGTGGGAGGACAGACTGAAGTTGCTAGTATTTGGCACCTGCCGCAGCACAGCGGTGGCAGCCTCCTTGGCCTGTGCTATGACCATGCCAGATCTGCAGGAGGCAGCTACCCCAGCTTCCCTCCCTGGAGCAGGTGCGCTGTCATCAGCGTGTCTTCAACTGGCCAGCAGTAACAGTCAACGTTAAAATCCTTTCCATCTAGGACAGAGAGCAGGAACTGGAGCAGCTGACCAAAGAGTTGCGGCAGGTCAACCTCCAGCAGTTCATCCAGCAGACAGGCACGAAAGTCACAGTGCTGCCAGCCGAGCCCATCGAGATAGAGGCGTCCCATGCAGACGTGGAGAGAGGTAAGTAGCTGATGAGTGTGCTTCTGCCTCTGCGTTTGCACGGGTTAACCTGGAAGCACTGTTTGCATTCAGAATAGTGTTCTGCCCTTCTCACCTCATTCCCAAGTGGGTCGCTGGAAAATAAAGCTGGCATGCTTCCTATGGCTTGGGAAAACCTGTCCCATACAGCATGAGGGGGCGTTGTCCTCCATCTGCCAGCTCACTCTCCTGTGGTCACTAGGCCCAAGCACTCGGGCCCTCGGAGCAGAACAACTGGAAGTTGAGCCAGCAGTCCAGCACACTGGGGGGCGGCTTCTCTCACTGCTCCGGAACGCCTGCTTCCTGATGGGCCTCTAGGAAACTTTTTTCTGATGTGTATGAGTCATAGCCTGTTAATTTGGATTTTAGCTTTTCTCAGTTCCTAAGCCCCTTCTTGCCCTAAAGTCTTTATTATTAATTTGTACTGGTATGTACAAGGCAACTTGTGCACATGGTCTGAACCCCCAGTGAAAAGCAGCACAGTGCTCACGGCACTGTCCAGCTCAACAGAACCTGATTTCCGTCAGACGTTTGGTGCAGACACCTGCGTCCTGTCTGTGTTGCAGGTCCCGAGTCCGGGTTGCTGCCTCTGCTGTGGGAGACCTGGCTGGAGACCAGGCTGCTTGTTCTCCCTGGCCTGGCCTAGCCCTAGCGGTTGGGGGCATCAGGGGAGAGAACAAGCAGATGGCAGATCCCTCACTGTCTGTCTCACTTGTGCTCTCTCTCTGCCTTTCAATCAATTATTTAAAAAATAAACTTCCCTCCAAGAGGGGCCTTACCTTGTCCAGCCCAGGGCAGTACGGGCGCCCCTTGGGGAAACGCTGCAGAGCGCTGCGGGGCGGCGCGTTCACCCAGGGACTCTGTTTGCTGTCTAGAGCCACCGCTGCAGTCTGGGTCCCTGAAGCGCCCTGGCTCCTCGCGGCAGCTGCCCAGTAACCTTCGGATCCTGCAGAACCCCATCTCGGCCGGCTTTAATCCCGAAGGCATCTACGTATAACGCCGGCTGTCGGGAGAACAGAGGTACCGAGGACGGTCAGATCCCTTCTTTGCTTTGTGCCAATGATGAACGGAGGATCTATGTCTTTGCTCTCTCCTACACTGCGTACCACTCGGAGCGGCTGCGTCTGCACACACCCACAGCGTTGACCTGTCCTGCCAGCAGCTGTGAAGCAAAGCCTTCAGGTTTACGTGTAGCGTTCTGAGAGCAATGGAGAAGTAGTATTCTGTGTGAACACATAAATAAACATGTGACTGGCTTAGTTTAATTTATTCCATTTCATTGATGAAGCGTATAAATGTCCATGTTGTAATATTTTTGTATCACTTTATCCTGTGACTTAGTTACCTTACGTACTGTGTGACTGAGTGCACGCTGCCAGACTCCGTCCATGCATTGCTGACGTACAGCTACGCACGTGGAGTCGTGGGGTGCTCCGCCATCGCAGCCACCTCCACGAGAACCCACTCGCATTCACGTCTGTGAACCTGCCCGAGCACTGCAGCGCTAGGCAGAATCATTCGGATTTCTTTGTATTCTGGAATTCAACCTTTGCTCTATGCTGTTTGCCAAATATTTAAGGGATCACAAAGCAGAACAGAAGTATTTTTCCATGAGATGAACTGTATGTGTAAAAGGTATGCAGTGTTTCAGATACTATAGAAGGAAAAGGTTATTTTCAAACATGTATCCAAGCAGGCGTGGGGGGTCCCACTCATACCTGCTTCTACCCTGCCTTGTCACTGCTGGGCACTCAGCGATGACCTGTAACATCCAGGTGCCGCACGTTTGAGGACCAGGGCAGTGACATCTCTGAGAAGAGCCCACGTTTTAGGTGTGGTCTGTCAGTGGACAGGCTGATGTCCCCGTCACTGGGACACAGGGAAGGTAGAGGACAGTGGACCATGCTGTATAAGGAAAGGGAGCCAGGTTTAGAAGGTGCTTGCATTTTCTGACTCTAACAGGAGTTACTCTCCATTCTTAACAGATACTTTTCATTTATAAAACCAAAAATGAGTCAGCACCTCTCCCGTGAGTGGTGGCTTTGTGACTAAAATTCAGAAAGAATATCAGACAGATGCCGTCAACTCTGAGCCATTTTCACTCTCCCTCTGATCAGACTTGGTACAACGGGATTAAGACCTTACTCTGAAATTTAAAGTAGTTTTTAACTCTGAAAGAAATACATTCTCTGTATTATTTACATGCAATAAAATAAAAGTGGATTAATATAGTAATGTCACGGTAACAAAAAGATAGGTCTTATGCATGAAGGCAACTTTGGATGTTTTCTCATAGTTGACTTATTTTTGGTTTAATGAATGCTGAGAATGCTGCTTTATTTAGGTTTCCTATGAAAAATTCTGAGAATGGCTATTTTAAATATATAGAAGCTTTTAGAGAATTGAAAGTAAAAATGCAGTATTGCCTTTTCTGGTCCAGCTGAACAGTAGACCTCAACTGAAGATACCGTTTTCTCTGGGTTCTTGGAGTTACTGAGTTGATCTTGCCATTATACTATTTTGCAAATAACTTGGGAAATAAATGATTCTTACCTAAGTAACCACAACCTGTACACATTTGCTCTCAGTTGGTAAGTTATTTCATATCTACATATATTTTAAAATTAGGATAATTTAAAAGTTTAAATAATTTGTAGCTTTTTTGATAATAGTGATTTATGTACACCCAGTATATGCCTTACTTTTAAAAGGTCCCATCCTATACAGTCATTTTGTTGTTTAGAGAAACTGAGACCTTGTTCACAAAGAAAACCATTTTATAAATTGTGTTCTATTTAAATCAGAAACGTTCAATTATAGGCGTATTGCGGTTGCACAGTTTACCTTTGCATACTGTGACACACACGTCAGTATTTTACAGCAGTGCTCTTAGGACGCACCTCCTCACCGTACAGAAGGGCAAGCAGCGTGCTGCCCACTGCGGCAGGCCTGGATTCTGTCCGTTACCCTGACGACTTCAGCAGAAGCTGCAGGCTGCCCAGGCGTCCTGTGCGAGTGCCATGTCCTGCAGGGAGGGGGACACACGTGTGAACTGGGGGGAACGCTGAGCAGCTGCACTCTTCAACCAGTTCCATGGCTTCCGGAAGCACATCTCGAAGGAGTATTTTCTAAGCCTCTTTTTTAAAACAGGGGAGAAAAACTCATTACTGTTGGAACATGTTCAAATATTTTAGTCTACTTGTGAATACAACTGAGATTAAGTGCCACATCTTTGGATACATTTTGGAGGGGAGAGCAGACAATGGTATGTAGAAATACCAAATATAAAATTTTGCATCTGGGGGAAATACTCAGATTCTACATACTAAAATGGATTATAAATTTGTATGTTTTTTTAAAATCATAGTGCAAAAAGTTTTGTGATTTTCTACAAGTATTAAAAATATTTAAAAATATTTTCTTTTCCTACCAAGGAATAAATTGAAATAGCATTGAGCTGTTTGACCTTCCTGAGTATCTGTCATCCTCAGAGAATGCTCTGGAGTGGGCTGTGGCATTGCCCTCGAGAGAGATTTTGGTTTGTTGCCATTTGCTGTTTGATCTTGATGCACAGGGAATTTTTTTGTGAGATTTCTGTTCTTATCAGTAGAACTACCCATTAAATTCCCTCAAGCACCCATGAGGTAAAACAATCCCTGTGGTCCGAATTCGTCACAGACAACAGCTAAACCAAGATGGACAGGATGAAATACACACATGCCTATGTAATGCAGTACAAATATCAGAGAAGTTATAGTATGCACTGTGAAAGAGAGTAACGCCTGAGAGTAAACATGAACTTCCACAGCAGACATAAATGCACCCCTGCAGTTAAAGACAGTTTTCTTTGTGAATAAGAACAAAAAAGTGTTTAGCAAAAAAAGAGCTCTTCATTTGAAGCCAAGTTTCTGTGAGTATCTTTGCAGGTCAGAACTGGACTGGGCTGAGGACTGACTATGGAAAGGGGCACGGGCGGATGGTCAGTTCCCCTGCTCATTGCCTTTGAGTAACTGGGCCTTAAATTATATGTAAATACGCACTCTGTCCACGTTCCTCCTGTCCCTGGCGCTGTGTGTAGTAGTTCTGGATACTGTGTTCAAGTTCAGCTCGTAAGTATTACTTTTCCCTTATGTCAGTTTTTTTAAGCTGTGTTTTTATACTCTTTGTGACAGTATTTTTCAGTTTGGGGCAAAGGCCATCAGCTGTATGGAATCGAGAAACAATCGCTATTTATTCAGTGTTGCTGCTTCCCGGGTCCCAGGCTGGCTTCCCCGGGCCAGCCCCGGGGCCACCTGAAAGCTGCAGGAGCTCCTTCCAAGGCATTTTATATATTTTTAGAAACCAAATAAATGCAGATCACTATTTAGTATACTAATTATATTAAACCAGCAGAAATATAAAGGCAATAAAGTATATACATATATATGGGGGGAGGGAAAAGATTTTAAAAAGTCAGTTTACAGCCAGACCTGGTGACGGCCCTGTGCGCCCTTCCCAGCCTGTCGCTCCTCGTGTACCCGCGGAGGACGTGAGCCGCCGCAGCTTTGAACAGAGAATTGCCACGTCCACCACGGTGGACACAGAAATATGCTCTTAGCAACTGCTTTGCTTATGTACAAATAAAACATGTACTGTATGTAATTATTTTCTTTGGACTTTCGTTTCAAAACGTGTATTTTCGGATGATTATCATGAGCTGTAAAACAGAAGATCAATATATGATATTCTCCCAAATAAATTTTCAGGACTCATTGAAGCATTGCGGTTGTTGGTTTGCTTCTTATCTACCTAACATTTTAAAGTATAATTTTACTTCCTTTTTAAAGAGACGCCAAAGAGAAAAGACCTGCACATCAATGACACAAATTAACTTTTTCTACATATGGCGTTATTGTACCTCAAGAATTATCTCAAAAAGTAACTGCTTCAACCAAGTCAAACTGAATGATGAAACTATCTCTAAAATGAAATGAAAAATCTGTTCCGTATCTCTGAATTCTCAACTCTGCTTAAAACTGGAGGTGAGAGGAAGAGAACCGCCGTCGCAGCAGTCACTGCGTGCCAGGGGCCGTGTGAGGAGCGGGTCCCACGCTGACGTCCACAGCCGTCCGGGGACTGTCCTGTCCCCCAGGTCACAGAGCGAGCAGTGGCTCACACAGCCGT
This sequence comes from Oryctolagus cuniculus, assembly GCF_051225735.1. Lineage (NCBI taxonomy): Eukaryota > Metazoa > Chordata > Mammalia > Lagomorpha > Leporidae > Oryctolagus > Oryctolagus cuniculus. The sequence continues at coordinate 123,576,586 of NC_142875.1, forward strand.
CGCGCTGCAGCCTCGGAGGCCTCCACGGCCTTCACAGTGCCAAGCCTGTGCGCTTCCTTGCCCCCGTCAGTGGGGAGGTGTGCGCATTTGACAGGGATGTCTTCAAGTAGAAATCACATCTCCATCAAAACATTACACCCTTTCTGATAAGTAAGTGAGAAACTTAGAATATTCATCATTCTGCGTCATCGCTGGGGAACCGTAGTTCTCCATGTGTCTGTCCTGTCCCCTGAACTCACGTGTCTTTCAGTGGTAGTGCAGGATACGCACTCCTGTCCACTGGGCTCTTGGCCTGCTGCTCTCCGTGTATTTGTGATGTGTCCCTCCTGTAGGCGACACTGGGCAGAAGTTACTGCGCCTTACTCTGCACCTTAAGGTGCTCACAGGCTCACATGTGAGATGACACTCAGTACAGCATGTTACGTAGCGTCAGAGACAAGGCTATAGAGAGCTCTGGAAATACACACACCGCCCAGGGCGTGGGACGACCCTGTGGAAGAGGAGAGCCAGGAAGGGCCAGGAGCAGGGACATCAGAGCAGGAAGGCCTCACCTGATGCTGAGAGCCATGGGGGTGGGAGGTGAGCGTGGAAATGAAAGCGTCAGGTTAGCCCATCAGGAAGCCTTGTTGCTGGCGCCATGGAGAACTCACTGGAAGAGGGTCACAATGAGAGGCCTAGAGGAGTCCAGGCCAGAGTGACGGTCACCTGAAGTAGCAAAGTAGCTGTTGGAGTTTTTCTTGTAACAAATTTGTATTGAGCACCTACTTTATGCCAAGCAATGAAGAGCAACAGGTTGTGGACATCCTAAGGAGACCGTGGCAAAGGAGCCTGCTGTTCACACGGGGGTGCAGAATGGGGTCTGTCCGCTACCTGCCCGCGTAGGTGGTGGCGGAACGGTGCCGGGGCTCTCACGGTGACGAGTGCTCAGAGAGACTCTGTCCTGGGCACTGGTGAGCAAGGGCAAGGCGCAGGAGGAAGGGAGGAGAGAATATACAAGAGGCTGGGGGGCTTTCAAAGCAGCACCCTCCTGGGGAGTGTCCCTGGCGCGCTCCCTGCTCCCTGCAGGAACGGCCAGCACTTCGGGACGTGCTCTGAGCACGAGGTTAGTCTCCACCCACTGTGATGCAGAACTGTGTGCCCAGCCATGCTCAGGTCTGTGTGTGCCTCCAGCACTCCTGCTCCTCTGCCACGGGTACACATCCACAGTGAGGGGAGGATGTGCAGTGACCCCGAAAGGGAGGAGGGAAGGCGGCCACGCAGGCTCAGACTAGGCAAAGCCCATGTCTACAAGCTCCCTGAGCAGAGGCCGAGAAAACCCAATGAATAAACTGAATTCTCAGTAGCAAAATACTGAAGGCACAAAGCAAGTCAGAGACACTTTAAGCAAAGCATGAAAACGAGCAGCAAGTCCCATGCAAAGGGAGCTGGAGCAAGCAGCGAGCGCAGACTACGGGCCAGCTACAACTGCACTCACGGGGGAGCGCAGCGAGCAGAGCGGCAGACCACTTCCACCTGAGCCCACCAGTGCCACCCCACCCACCTCCACAAACTCCATTTCACTGAGCCAAAGAGGTCTCGTCATTTCAGCTCGGCGCAAAGCCACGCAGAGAAACAATTTCTCACCCACATAACAACACTCAGATACCTGAAAACATGAGGTAGACCTTCTCATCTTCACTTCCTGAGATGAAATGCTCCCCATTCTTGCCAGGGTCCAGCCTCCTCGCTCCTGAACACACTGTAGCCCACTACCAGGAGGGACCAGGAAAGTACATTTGTGATTTGATCAATCCAGCATGGAGGAACATGATCCGCTACAACCTAAACCTGAACGGAGGGGGTTGGTTAGGCTTTTTTGAGACCTCATCTTAATGGAATCACTGACCTGACGATTCACTCAAGCCTGTCTTCTTCCCATTTTCTGCTGTCGGTGAAATCTCTCCTAACTTCTAGGTATGCAGCTGGGTTTCAAAATACATGTACAAGATCTTACTCTATCAAGACTATCTCTGAACACTTTACTAAGGAAGATGGTATGGTCTTTAATGTCGGGTGAAAAATGAGGTCAGTTTTGTTGAGGGCAGAGTGGGATAAATAGCAGTCAGGAAGGGAGAGACTGGGAAAACCGGAGCAGCTCCGTAGAGGAGGCGGATTCGGCTCTGGAAGAGGAGACGGGTTTCCATTCAGTCGTGTTGGTGGAGAGCCTGCTGTCTGTACCACGGGCAGGAAGAGCCAGCAGCTGGGGGGAGCACTGGGCTTTACCTGGGCGGTTTGTGGAGGCCTCTTCCAAGACGACCCTGGAATACAGCCCTGACGTGTGGGCAGGTGGCGCAGACAAGGAGGGAGCGTCGGGCTGCAGGAGGCGACTCTCGGAAGGGCCTGGAAACCCCGAGGTCTGGCTCTGTGTGCAAGCCACTGACTCAGGATGTGCAGGCCTTCCTGGCCGCCAGCCAGGACCCTTCCACCAACGACTGCTTCAGTCAAGCTCTAATCTAACAGAGTGCAGGAAGAGGCTATGTTAAAGATCGTAAACAAATGTTTAAGATCCGAATTGAATTACCTTTAATCCTTCCCAAATGAAAATTCAAGGTAAAATGTCCTTCTATGAATACACACAAACTGAGCCTGCTCTGTTTTCCAAAATAGGAGCTAAAAGGAACAACCCTGAGATAAACAGATGCTGCTTCTTGCTAGCTGTCCCCTCCAGACTTAATGTGCCTTTTTAACCTATAGATAAGAATTTTTAGATTGAAGATCTTTCACAAAATAAACCGTTGTCAGGTACTTTCATAAAATTAAATGAGCTGGAGTAGGGGTTGGCCCTGTGGTGTAATCGGATAACCCTCGACCTGCAGCACCCACACAGTTGCCACTTCAAGTCCTGGCTGCTCCTCTTCCGATCCAGATCTCTGCTTATGGCCTGGGAAAGCAGTGGAAGATGGCCCAAGAGCTCGGGCCCCTGCACCTGCATGGGAGATCTGGAAGAAGCTCCTGGCTCCTGGCTTCAGAATGGCCCAGCTCCAGCCTTTGTGTCCATTTGGGGAGTGAACCAGTGGATAGGGAAGACCTTTCTTTCTGTCTCCCCCTCTCTCTCTAACTCTGCCTCTCAAATAAATAAAATCTTAAAAAAAAAAAAGATTTATAATAAAAAAAAAAAGCTAAGAGAGGGACAGGTGTTTAGCCGAGTGGTGAAGACACCAACTAGGACACCCATGTCGCATATCTGAGTGCCTGGGTTCAAATCTTGAGCCATGCTTCGGATTCCAGCTTCCTGCAAGTTCCCTGCCACCCATGTGGGGGACCTGGAGTAAGTTCCTGACTCACATGGGGAGTGAACCAGCAGATAGGAGCCCTCGCCCTCTCCCCTGTACCTGTCTTCCTTTACCTTCTATCCCTTCCCCCTGGCTTCTCTCCTCTTCTGTTTCTCCCCTCCCATTTCCTATTCCTCTCCCTCAATAAGATTTTTAAGAGATAACAAGTGTTGGCAAGAGTATGGAGAAAAGGCAACTCTGGGAGAAGGAACATAAATTGCATTATGGAAAGCAATATACAGTATTGCCACCCCCCCCCCAAAAAAAAAAGACCACTATCATATGATCCAGCAATCCCTTCTGCTGGGTATACACCCAAAGGAAATTAAATCAACTTCCTTACACATCTGCACTTCCATATTCATTGCAACGCTATTTGTTATAGCTAAGATATGAAATCAACCCAAGTGTCCATCTGGATGAATGGAAACAGAAATGATGGTATTTATGCAGTAGAATAGTGTACAGCCTGTAAACTAGCAATCTTGCCATTTGGGACAATACAGACGAACATGAGAGAATATTATCCTAAGTGAAGAAACCAGGAAGAGATGTAAAAACTACATGCAAGGGTACTTCAGAAAGATCCTGAAAAACTGGCCTACAACATTAAGTTTATTATGCTGCAAAAACTTTTTTTAAAGATTTATTTATGTGAGAGGTAGAGTTACAGATAGAGGGACAGAGAGAAAGGTCTTCCATCCACCGGTTCAGTCCCCAAATGGCCACTATGGCCGGAGCTGGCCTGATCTGATACTAGAAGACAGGGGCTTTCTCCAGGTCTCCCATGTGGGTGCAGGGGCCCAAGCACTTGGGCCATCCTCCACTACTTTATCAGGCCATAGTGGAGAGCTGGATCAGAGGAGAAGGCAGCCAGGATATGAACCATCAGGATATGCCCGTCTGAGATGCTGGCACCACAGGCATCATCCCCCCTTACATAGAGGGGATCTTGAAAAAGATCATGAAAAATGCCTATTACAAAAAACCCATACCTGGATTTCAAATAATTCGCACCAATATAAACCCAGACTTTTGATTCCATTTTTCCATGAACTTTGTGGAGTACCCTTATACCATAGTGGCATGGTTAGTGCAGAAATTAGCAAATGGACATACCCATCATCCCATGTAGTTACCTGTATTTCTACCACCATGCCTATAATCTCTTTTGGCAAATCAGCACCATACAATATTTTTTTTTTTGACAAGCACAGTGGACAGTGAGAGAGAGAGACAGAAATGTCTTCCTTTGCCATTGGTTCACCCTCCAATGGCCACCGCGGCCGGTGCACTGCGGCTGGCACACCGCACTAATCCGAAGGCAGGAGCCAGGTGCTTCTCCTGGTCTCCCATGGGGTGCAGGGCCCAAGCACTTGGGCCATCCTCCACTGCACTCCCGGGCCACAGCAGAGAGCTGGCCTGGAAGAGGGGCAACCGGGACAGAATCTGGCAACTGGGACTAGAACCCGGTGTGCCGGCACCGCAAGGCAGAGGATTAGCCTAGTGAGCCACGGCACCGGCCAATACAATATAATATTAACTTAAGCACTCCCATTGTATAGTAGATCTTTTCTGCTAACAGTCCTATATAATTGCAACCCTGTAACCTTTGACGTGTAACTTTCCATCCTTCCCCCGATTCCAGCAACTACCATTTTTCTATTTTTGTGGTTTTTATTTTTAGATCTCACATACAAGTGAGATCATGTAGTATTTTCCTTTCTGTAAAACCAGAACTACCTTGTATAACAATCCGCCTGCTGGTCGCATTCCCCACAGAGAGTGAAGTCACCACCTGTGAAGGACACCCGCACTTCCACATCCTTTGCAATGTCCTAAGTGTCTGCCACAGATTTTATAGAAATATGTACAGAAATGTGTATGTGTGTGTATGTATATGCACACACCAACATATGCAGAGTGTTATTCTGCCTTTACAAAAGGAGACCTGCCATTTTCAACAGCAGGGGTGATCCTGGGGGTGCGAGTGCTAAGGGAAGTAATTCAGAGATTAACACTTCAGTCAACAGCCCAGCTCAAGCAGAATGCTTCTGTCAAGCCAATGGGCCTTGTCTGATCAGTTGAAGGCCTAAATAGGGCAAAAAGATGGCCCTTCGCGGAGTCCAGGAGGAATCTTGTGCCTGGTGGCCTTAGAACTGCAACACCAGCTCTCCCTGTTTCTAAAGCAGTCTCCTGCCTCAGACTTCAACTTGGACATGTCTCTGCAAATCCTGGATGTGCCAGCCTCCAATAACATTAGCCAATTCCTTATAATAAATCTCCCCCTTCTCTATGCACATATGTACAAAGCAGATATATTATAATGTATAGATATACAGATGTGTACGCATCCATAAATGTGTTCCTAATTTTCCATACGTATTTATGTATATCTATATATATACATAAGCATGTATATATTTATATACAAACACACATACACAGAGTCCACGACTTACTATTTTTTTACTTAATGTTGTGAAAGAGTACCTATACGGGGCTGGCATCCACATGGGTGTCAGTTCAAGTCCTGGATGCTCCACTTTTGATCTAGCTCCTGGAAGTGCACCTGGGAAATCAGTAGAAGACGGTCCAAGGGTTTAGGCCCCTGCACCCGTGTGGAAGACCTGGAAGAAGCTCCTGGTTTCTGGCGTGGCCTGGCCCAGACCTGGCTGTTATTGCCATTTGGGGGATGAACCAGCAGATGGAAGACAGGTATCTCTCTCTCTCTTTCCCCCTCCCTCCTTTTATCTCTGCCTTTCAAATAAATAAATCCTTTTTTAAAAAAGTGTACCTATACAACCACTCTATTTTTCACTTCCGAAATAATATTCAATAAATTACACGAGACAGCACTATTCTAAAATAGGTTTTATGCCAGGTGATTTTTCCCTAATGTAGGCCAATGTAAGAGCACGTTTCAGTGGGCGAGGCTAAGCTGTGATGTTCAATAGACAAAGACAAAGACTCTCTGGAGAAACCTACTATATATCAGTGTATCTACTGATCTATCCTTACACACAAATATACACATTTTTCACATTTTTGATGTTTGGCTATAGCAACCAACATAGCATGTGACAGTAAAAGGCACAAGACGATGAATTGCCTTTAGAATCCAGACAGGGAGTGGAATTGGGCGATGCTGGAGTACGCAGCAGTGACGGGCGGGGGCGGTTGGTTTTGTACATTTCTGGTGCTGAATTGCTATTTGGATTAAACCAGGAAGAAGATTAAGCACCTTAGGCACCATATCACTCCTTTCCATGCCTTTTGACAATTGCCAATCTTAAGCTCTTAAAAATGTCCCATGGTGTTGATGATACTGTCAAGCAGCATTGTTGTCCAGGCTAAGGATTTCTTTACCCAATTCACACTGTAGCAAAAATTTAGAGAACCTATCCAAGGACTCCACTAAGACAAGGGAATACCAGGATACATGCACCTGTACTTTTAATATTTCATTTATTTGAGAGGTAGAGTTACAGACAGAGACAGAAAGAAAGGTATCCCATCTGCTGGTTCACTCCCCAAATGGCTGCAATGGCCAGAACTGGGCTGATCCGGAGCCAGGAGCCAGGAGATTTTTCTGGGTCTCCCACAAGAGTACAAGGGCCCAAGCACTGAACCATCATCCACTGCTTTCCCAGGCCATAGCAGAAAGCTGGATCAGAAGAGGATTAGCAGGGACATGAGCCAGCACCCATGTGGGATGCCAGTGCTGCAGGTGGAAGCTTAGCCTACTATACCACAGTACTGGCCTTGCACCTGTGCTTTAAAAAACTTAAAAATGAAAACCAACTCACTGACACCCACTGGCTATTTACACTTACCCAACGTGAAGTTTAAACATAAACATTCAGACTATAGAAGTCACTGCCTAATAACAGGTGGATTCGCAAGGATTCCTGTCTAAAACAGAATTGTATACAGACAACAGGATGATACGAGGGCATTAAAATAAATCCTCCAAGATTGAACAACTCAAAGAACTTTTTTTTAACGATTCTTTTACTTGTCTGTTCTCTCACAACTCAGAGACATCCATGCTTAACAGACTTTCCTCAACCTTTGTTGACCAAGCACTTGATTTGGAAAAAGGGCTACCCCCTCCCCGAAGTGGCCCAGAGCTAGTGGTGGGTGTGCAGAAGGAGCCGCAGCCTTGGCCTGGTGGTGCCGGCAGTGAAAGCCTGGCGCTGCGTCTCCTCCAGCCCCCCACGCAGCCGCCCTGCAGGATTACTCGCTGCACGTACAGCTGCCTCTCCTCTCTGCCTGGTCATCTATGCCCTCTGCAGGAGGACCCGCCTTTGGTTCTCTTGTATGGAGAGCTGACTGCTACACCCTTCGGTGTTTACAAAGTCAGAGCTTGCTCCAATGACACTATAAACCTTATCTGTAAGTAGCCCACACAGTCCCATCTGTTTAAAGCTTAGGATCTGGCTTCCTGATACTCAACGTCAACAAAAAACATTTCTCTCTACACTGAGAGACTCTGATATCTGGAAGGCTTTCAAATTTGGGGGGTAATGCTGATATGAATATTAATATTCTGGTTTTCATTCGTGTAAAGCCCTTTCATATACAATTAATCACCACCTGGTTTTCCCTGTATTCAGGACCTTTGCCCTCAATCCTCTATTTTTATTTGACCCCTGCCATTTATGTGAATACTTAACCCCGAGTTCACATACTTTACTCTCCAAAGTCTCACATTAATGGTACTCAGAGAAGATAAATTTAATCTAACTATGATGTCTAGGGACAAGGCCTTGGGAAGTGGTTGAACTAGAATTAGGCCATTAGGCTGGGAGCCTGGAACTGAACCCTGGTGGCTCTCTAAGGATGCAGAATGAGCTCACAGACACAGACAAGCATGCACCCTCCCGCCATGATGTGCAGCCATCCAGCAGGCCCTCAGGACCGCCCGTACCACGCTGTCTGTGCGTCGTACTTCCAGAACCACGACCCCAAATCAACCTCTTCTCTCTACCTCAGGTGTTTCATCACAGCGACGCAGAGCTGACTACCAATCCTCCACACTGAAAAGGAAACATTTGGAGCAGGTGAGGTTAAAGAATAGAAGTTACCATGAAAAATAACAGGTTCCAGATCCAATTTTCTGCCCCTTACTGTGTGGCATTGAAAAGCCATTTCATGGGCTGGCGCTGTGGCGCAGCAGGTTAACGCCCCGGCCTGAAGTGCCAGCATCCCATATGGGTGCCGGTTAGAGAGCCAGCTGCTCCACTTCCGATCCAGCTCTCTGCTATGGCCTGCGGAAGCAGTGGAGGATGGCCCAAGTCCGTGGGCCCCTGCACCCACGTGGGAGACCCAGAGGAGGTTCCTGGCTTCGGATTGGTGCAGCTGCGGCCACTGCGGCCGGTTGGGGAGTGAACCAGTGGACGGAAGACCTCTCTCTCTTTATCTGCCTCTCCTCTCTCTGTGTAACTCTTTCAAATAAATAAATAAAATCTTTTTTAAAAAAAGCAAAGAAAAGCCATTTCAGGGCCAGCACTGTAGCATAGTAGGCTAAGCATTTGCCTGCGGAGACGGCATCCCATATGGGCACCAGGTTCATGTCCCAGCCGCTCATCTTCTCATCCAGCTCAGCTTATGGCCTGTGAAAGCAGAAGATGCTCCAAATGCTTGAGCCCCTGCACCCACGTGGGAGACCCTCAAGAAGCTCCTGGCTCCACATCGACCCAGCTCCAGCCACTGCAGCCATTTGTGGAGCAAACCAGCAGTTGAAAGACCTTTTTCTCTGTCTCGCCCTCTCTCCGTCTATACCTCTGCCTCTCAAGTAAATAAATAAAAATCCAGACAGAGAGAAGGCAGGGAGGGAGAGAGGGAGGAAGGAGGGAGAGCCACTTCACTCCCGTGGGCTTTGGCATCCCCATCTTCTGCAAAACACAGAGGCCGGCCCTCATGAGGCCTGTGGTTCCTCTCAGCTCTGAGAAGCGGTTTACTCAAAGCTCGCCCTTCTTTGTTAGTGCTGACTGCTTTTTAAACCTTACTCTTTACTTTTATTTCCTACTGCATTTTTTGTGATTCTCCATGGTCATGCAAAGGTTGTTCAGAGAGCTCATGAGAATGGGCATTAACTTTTATTTATTTATTTATTTATTTATTTATTTATTGACAGGCAGAATAGATAGTGAGAGAGAGAGAGAGACAGAGAGAAAGGTCTTCCTTTGCTGTTGGTTCACCCTCCAATGGCCGCCGCTGCCGGCGCGCTGCAGCAGGCGCACCGTGCTGATCCGATGGCAGGAGCCAGGTGCTTCTCCTGGTCTCCCATGGGGTGCAGGGCCCAAGCACTTGGGCCATCCTCCACTGCACTCCCGGGCCACAGCAGAGAGCTGGCCTGGAAGAGGGGCAACCGGGACAGAATCCGGCACCCCGACCGGGACTAGAAGCTGGTGTGCTGGTGCCGCAAGGCGGAGGATTAGCCTAGTGAGCCACGGCGCCGGCCTGGCATTAACTTTTAACTGCCGTTCTCCATGAACTTTTGGAGGAACTTTCTATCTTTGGCTCTTTTGTATCTGCTGTGTTTTCTTCAGCCAAAATCAATGACTTTGCACATTAAACTTCTATGAAAGACAAAGTTATTACAGTCAAAATTTTGCATCCAAAAATTTTCTTTTGTTGTCCGTTCCCAAATCACAACTTAGATGGATTTTCACTCTAGATGTCTCAGTGTTCAGCGTCTCTTAACCAGTGATAACCATTAATACTTGGGGAAGGCAACGTGCTTTCCTCAGCCCACCAATGCAACTGGTAATCTCCTCTGGACCACCCTCAGACAAACATCTGGAACTGACGGTTGGCCCTTATTCCGGGCACCCACGATCCAGTCAGGTGGACATAAAATCAGCATCCCAAAGAAAGGAGATACAGTGGAGAGAGCAGGGGAAATAATTCAGTTTCCCAGGGACTAGTGTCAATCAATAAAGTGTCGACTGAGAATCAGGTTGCTCTTTGAGAAGACATAAGGGATGAGCCATGTTTGTAAAAAGACTTTTGTATGACTTGGGAAAAGCCGATTGTTAGTACTGACTAGTAAAGCAATCTAAGCTGGATAACAAGTTTCTGATTATCTCTTGGGTTCTGTTCTGACCAACCAGAAGGGTCCTGGAAGGCAGGGACCTCGACCTTCTCCCTTCCTTCACTCACACATCCTCCAAAGGCGGCACTTTCAGAACAAATGCACTGTGATAGACTCTTTGATAAGGTGCAAATATTCAACTAAAAATCAGTCCTCTTGGAAAGCATACCTAACACACTTTTTAAAAAGCTAAAGAAAAATCTCTTTGTCTATTCTTAAGTATGACCAAGTTTTAAAAGTGACTTAAGGTATCCATTGATAGATGAATGGATACAGAAACTGTGCTACCTATAGGCACTGGAATATTATTAAGCCTTTAAAAAGAAAGGCAGTCTGTTCTTTGCAGTGACATGGATGCAATCAGAGGGTATTAGGTTAAGGGCAGTTCGGCAAGCACGGAAAGCTAAAACATACATGAGAAATCCAAAGCTGATTTCAAAGAAGCAGGGAACAGAAGAGCAGTCACCGGAGCCTGGGAAGAGCAGGGGAAGGCAGGGAGAGTGGGTGGTCAACGGGCAGAGGCGCAGAGGGACAGGAGGACTGACTTCTGTACCTGCAGTAGTTGACTACCATTTACTGGCTATTTCAGAGTACCTAATGGACAGGCTTTCGAACGTCTCCAACACAAAGAAATGTACCTGAGACTACAAATATGCCAGTTCCTCTGATCTGATCATTACATATTGTATCCAGGTACAAAATTCCACTCTCTACCCGCTTAAGTATGTTAATTACTCTGTGTAGTTAAAAGTATGGTATAAATGAAAGTGAACCAATTCTGCCTCTTGTTAAGTGTTCATGCTTAGGAATCAGAAAACCTTGTCTGGCTTTGTTACAGAAAATACCCTGCAGTTGTTCAGTCCTTCAAAACACCTCGTTAGATATAGTCAAGAATGCTCTTAACATCTCTATCCTCACCTCAAAGCAATGGCTCTGACCTTGAACCAGAGTGCAAGTCGGCGTCATGGAGGCCAGGACCCAAGCACGTGACTCCTACAACAGAATCCCAGGTCAGCTGTCTCTGCCTGTGGGTAACTGTTAACCACTGGATGTGTACAAGAAAAGTCCCTCCTTAATCTTCCAAACAGCCTGATTTGCACAGTCCTACTTGAAACTGATGGATGTGCACACAAGCAGCAACAGACTGGGGCTGTTCTTTTTTTGTAACTGACTGAAGTTACACAGCTTACACAGCTTGCCCAAACACCCTGTGCAACTGTACAAGGGCCTGCACTCAGAAAGCTCCTGTGCTTGGTTTGACACTCTGCTATCAGCAACATAAAATTCTCAGTAATTTTATTTATGAACTTGTGTTTTTAAGTGGAGTCTGGTGGGACACAGGGCATGTTGAGAGCAGAGATGCACGCAATTCAATTCCACCGTTCCTTGCCTCCCCACCTGCAGATGGAGTTCACCATCTTCCAAGAACACAGAGTCCCAGGGGGCCCACAGAGCAGGAGAATTCAGCAGGACTTAAAGCCAGTGCAAGGGGGCATTAACCCCCACAACCACAGCAGAAGCAGAGCCACAAGAGGCCACTCTTCCCTCCTGAACCACAACTTATTTCTAACAGAGAGAGAAGACTAAGCTGTTCCAGAAATATAAAGGCTCTAGAAGCCCCATCACCTGCTTTCTTAATTCTGCTACTTATCCAACCACTTATGCCAAAAACGTGGGCATAGAAGGAAAGGGACAGATGGACAGGGAAGCCAACAGGCCTTTGTCTTTAAGTCCTTCCTCACCAGGGAGCCAGAGGTACGGACCGTTGGGTTGAACGTGTATAAGTCAAGAAGTGAAATAAAAACAGTGGAGAGTCGTTTTGTACAGTATTTCCACTCTGCTGATAAGAAGGAAAATACACATATATTATATATAATATATATATAAATACATATGTGAGCTACAAAATACAAATCTGTGTAATTCCAGTAATTCCAAAACAAAAGTGATTTTTGCACTTAATACAAGTTACATTTGCTCTTCTATTTGTACTAACTGGCATTCCACAACATAAAGATGTATGGTAAAATACATATCAATAATTAAAATTCCAATTTTTCTTTTGAATGGCATTAAACAGCTAATTTTAAAAAATTTAAGAAGCCGAGAGAAAGACTGCAAAGGAAAAGAAAAGGCATCCTAAAGGTACCTTTAGCAGCAACTTTCCCCTTGTTTGTTATACAAGGGTACCATATTTTCATTTAGCACTGGGTGCTGCAAATGACACAGCCAGCCAGCAAGTGGGTAAAACTGAGAGTGATGTTAATAAAGTCCAACTTGAAGCAATGACAGAAAAACATTAAATGACTATTACTGCAAGCAATTATAGAAAAAGGTGTTCTAATACTCATTCTGAAATAACACATACTATAACTTTCTAAAGTATCTGCATCGTTTCAACAAGGCACTTTAATTTATTTCCCATTCATTTGGCTGTGGCTTCCCTGGTTACTGATGTCTGCAGTATCAAGGAGTCTTCCACTAGGGGGCAGCAGCTACCGCCCGTCAAACTTTCAGGTTTCCAAAGCAGTATCAAGGGAACCCTGACTTGAGGGAGACCCTGAGAAAATACAGATACTCATCACTTAACAAGTTTGCTTTTTAACTTTATTTTCATTCCTTTGCCATGTTGTTTTTGAAAGAGAATTAGCCACTTACTCCAAGGGCTTAAGGAATGACTTTGCCCCCCCTCCCCAAAAGAAATAGAATTGAATATATTTCATCTGCTCATTTCCAAAGATCATTTCTAATGCAACAGAGTCACGGTGCCATTCAGGAAGTTCACAGAGAGGCATGTATTTAGCCCAATGGTTAAGACACCCCCAGGCCACGCAGGAGTTCCTGCTGATGAGGCTGGGAGGTGGCCGTGATGGCTCGCACGATTGCATTCCTACAACCCACAGGAGAGGCCCAGGTTGCATTCCCAGCTCCTAGCTTCCGGCCATGACACATCGCAGTTACTGTGGGCATTTGGAGAGCCATCGGTCTGCCTGCCTCTCATTTTTTTTTTTAAATTTTTAAGTTATTTGTGGAAAACGTAATTAAATGATGTTTCTTTTGATGCAAAAATATTTTGAGAGCCACACAGTTCTTTCATAAAATATACTGTCCCGAAACTTTATGAAATGTCCTTTTATAGCTGTATAGACCTCGTTAAACTTAGTTTCTCTGTTCAGTCTAGTAGTAATTGGTCATTATTATCTGATGAGAATTTGACCAAAAGGAACAACTCGTTTCACTAAGGCCACCAGGCATCTATCAAGTGATAACAATTTTCTCATTCATGAAGAGTGAGACTTTTGGAGAGATAATACCACATTAGGGATTAGGGAGCCAGTACAAAATCCACACTTGGCTCATGTAATGTGACTTGAGTCACTCAGGATTCAGAATGTCCTAAATATGAACCAGAATCTGAAAGTCTAGACTTGACAAGAATCTGTTTGCAAAGATAGGTATATTTGCAAGGTCACGGAAAGTTATTCCGTCAAAGCAAAGAACAGCATTGCACTACAGATGACTTGCAATGTTCCATTTTCCAAATACAAATTTTATAAAAAAAATAATAGCCTCAAAGTTCCATGGAATGATGTGCTAGAAAGCCACTGTGAATTCCATCCAGAGTCTCTGGTAAGACTTAATAAAATTCCTTCTATTCCAGTTTACCACAAACCTCCAGGATGGTGGTTCGCAGTGGAGCCAATTCCACCCACTAGGGGCATGTGGGAGTTTGCAAGGATCTTTCTGGTAGTTCCAAGGATAAGAAGCAATTTCCATGTAATACAGTGAGGAAATAAAATAGCAAGAAAACAAATAATCAGATTAAAAAGTGAACAAAGGACCTGGGCAGACATTTCTCAAATGAAGACACACAAATCTAATGGGCTGATGAAAAACTGCTCTGTATCACTAATCATCATGCAAAGGCAGATTAAAACCACAATGAGGTGCCACCACACACCTGCAAGGATGGTGGTTAGGAAAAACACCAGCACCACAAGGATGCGGAGGGAGAGAACTCTTGTGCACTGGTGGTAAGAACGTCAATTCTTAGAGCCACTAAGGAAACCAGTATGATGGGGCCTCAGAAAACCAGAGATAGGTCTACCTTAATCCAGCCATCTCACTACTGAGTATATATCCAAAGGGAATGAAATCAATATATCAGAGAGCTGTACTTCTGTGTTTACCACAGCACTGTTTACAACAAGCCAAGATACAGAATCAATTTGAAGTATCCATCAACAGATGAATACATGAAGAAAACGTGGTGTAAATACACAATGGAGGAGCTGGCGCTGTGGCGCAGCGGGTTAAAGCCCCAGCCTGCAGTGCTAGCATCCCATATGGGTGCTGGTTCTAGTTCCAGCTGCTCCACTTCCGATCCAGCTCTCTGCTATGGCCTGGGAAACCAGAAGATGGCCCAAGTCCTTGGGCCCCAGCACCCGCGTGGGAGAGCTAGAAGAAGCGCCTGCCTCCTGACTTCGGATTGGCTCAGCTCCGGCCATTGTAGCCATCTGGGGAATGAACCTGCGGATGGAAGACCTCTCTCTCTGTCTCTACCTTTCTCTGTAACTCTTTCAAGTAAATAAAGATAAATCTTTAAAACACACACACATACACACACACCCACACACACAATGGAATATTATTCAGCCTTTTTTTAATGAAATTTTTTTATTTAGTAAATATAAATTTCCAAAGTACAGTTAATGGATTACAATGGCTTCCCCCCCCCATAATTTCCCTCCCACTCACACCCCTCCCATCTCCCGCTCCCTCTCCCATTCCGTTCACATCAAGATTCATTTTCAATTATCTTTATATACAGAAGATCGATTTAGTATATATTAAGTAAAGATTACATCAGTTTGCACCCACACAGAAACACAAAGTGTAAAATACTGTTTCAGTACTAGTTATAGCATTACTTCACATTGGACAACACACTAAGGACAGATCCCACATGAGGAGTAAGTACACAGTGACTCCTATTGTTGACTTAACAATTTGACACTCTTGTTTATGGCGTCAGTAATCTCCCTAGGCTCTAGTCATGAGTTGCCAAAGCTATGGAAGCCTTTTGAGTTCACCAACTTCGATCTTATTCTGACAGGGTCATAGTCAAAGTGGAAGTTCTCTCCTCCCTTCAGAGAAAGGTACCTCCTTCTTTGATGGCCCCGTTCTTTCCACTGGGATCTCACTCGCGGAGATCTTCCATTTAGGTCTTTTTTTTTTTTTTTTTTCCAGAGTGTCTTGGCTTTCCATGCCTAAAATACTCTCATGGACTCTTCAGCCATATCCGAATGCCTTAAGGGCTGATTCTGAGGACAGAGTGCTATTTAGGACATCTGCCATTCTATGAGTCTGCTGTGTATCCCGCTTCCCTTTTTGATTCTATCACTCAGTACTAGCAGACACTAGTCTTGTTTGTGTGATCCCTTTGACTCTTAGACCTATCAGTGTGATCAATTGTGAACTGAAATTGATCACTTGGACTATGAGATGGCATTGGTACATGCCACCTTGATGGGATTGTATTATTATTCAGCCTTTAAAAAGAAGGGATTCTGTCATTTGTGATGGCACGGATGAATCTGGAGGACATTATACTACATGAAATAAGTCAACCTAAGTGGAAGAAAAAAAGAAAGAATTAAAAACAATGTAAAGAAATGTCAGCCACAGAAAGACAAATACCATAGGATCTCACTTAAGTGTAGAATTTTTAAAAGTCAAACTCACAGAGGCTAGAACGGTGCTTAGCAGAGGCTCGGGCTGGGCGGCAGTGGGGAGATGCTGGTCACAGAGCACCAGGTTCCAGCCAGACAGCAGAGGTAAGGTTCTGAGATGCACTGCGTAGCAGGATGACTATGGGTAAAGTACTGCATATTGCAAATGCATTACTACTTCGAAATGGCTAAAAGGAAACCTGAAATGTTTCACCACAAAAAATTAGTGAGGTGATGGGTATGCTAAAAAGCTTGGTTTAACTACTCCACATTGTGGACATATATCAACACATTTTTTATCATGATTTATCTGTTAAAAATCCTAATTTTCAAAATATGGTAGGAAGTCAAATATGTTAAAAATCTCACAGTTCAACCCAAAGCAATGAACAATTATTGTCCCATGTCACTTACAACATTGAATACCACATCTATTTCACATACAAGTGCAAAATATTTTTAGCATTGTTTTAGTAAAACTGAGTGTTCAGGTGAGTTGAGGGAAGAGCGTGTTTATTTCACTGAGATCTTTACAAAGCTTTGTCAACCCCTCTTTGGTGCTGATGTCACTAGCAGCATTTCCACAAATGACATTGAGTCACTTCAATTTGTTTATCACTCTTGATTCACAGGCATTCTAAGTGTACATTTAAATATACCTTCTTAGTCTTCATTCAAAACATCAGATATAGGGGTCAGAGCTGTGGTATAGCAGGTAAAGTCGCCAACCGCAGCACCAGCATTGCATACAGACAGTGGTTCAAGAGCCAGCTTCTCCACTTCCGATCCAGCTCCCTACAAATGTGCCTGGGAAAGCAGTGGAAGATGCCCCAAGTGCTTGGACACCAAGCACTCACATGGAGACAGGGATGAAGCTCCTGGCTCCTTGCTTCAGTTTTGCCCAGACCTGGCCATTGCAGACACTTAAGAGAGTGAGCCAGTGCAAGAAAAGTATCTCTCTCTGCCTCTCCCTCTCGTAACTCTGCCTTTCAAATAAATAAACCTTTCAAGAAAATTGTCAAATATAAAAAAATTCAAAGATTTTCCAGTATTTTTTAAATTCAAATATATTATCAATCTAAGCATGTGACTACTTTATTATGCATTACAGTATAGCAACATATGTACATTTCCATAGAGAAATGTATACACAACACATAAACATGCACAAGTGCACTTCAAAGACGTGGTAGACAATGGAATTAAAATGTAAGTCTCTTTGGCTGCAAAAAAAACTGAAATCCATGCATAGTTTTTTAGATGCATTTTTTTCATGAATTTTTGAAGACCTTCTAATCTACAGCCTTTTAATTCTGCTTTTAACCAAAGTGTAGGTATATTATTTTTAATGTATATTATAGACTATATTTTCTATGAATTTCATTTAAGGCTACCAAAGAAGCCTATTACAATATTTTTTATAAAAAGGGGTTTGGGGTCAGCTTCGTGGCACAGTAGGTTAATCCTCCGCCTGCAGCTCCGGCATCCCATATGGGCACCAGTTCTAGTCCTGGCTGCCCCTCTTCAGTCCAGATCTCTGCTGTGGCCTGGGAAAGCAGTGGAAGATGGCCCAGGTCCTTGAGCCCCTGCACCTGCATGGGAGACCTGGAGGAGGCACCTGGCTCCTGGCTTCAGATCGGCGCAGCTCTGGCCATTGCGGCCATCTGGGGAGTGAACCAATGGAGGGAAGACTTTTCTCTCTGTCTCTACCTCTCACTGTATGTAACTCTACATCTCAAATAAATATATAAAATCTTTTAAAAAATAAAAAGGGGGGTTGGAGCAGTGCTTAGCCTCATGGTTAACATACAGCAGAGCACTTAGGTTCAACAACTGCCAGCTCCAGATCCTGACTCCAGCATTCTGCCAACACAGACCTCGGGAGGCAGCAGCCATGGCTCCAGGAATTCAGTCCCTACCACCCAGGGGGAGAGCTGAATCTAGTTCCCAGCTCCAGTCTTCAGCCCTAGCTCCCACCTGGTGCTTGCAGGCATTGATAAGTGAACCAGCAGAGGGGAGCTGTCTCTGTGTGTCTATGTGTATGTCTCTGTTTCTCTCTGTGTGTTTCCCTCTCAATTTTTTTTTAATTATAAAAAGGGAGCTTTTTATTTTTTAAGATTTATCATTTATTTTCAAAGTCAGTTGCAGAACAAGAGTGAGAGAGAGAGAAATCTTCCATTTGCTGATTCACTCCCCAGATGGCTGCCACAGCTAGCACTGGCCCAGGCTGAAGCCAGAAGCCAGGACCCCGGAGTTTCATCCAGACCTCCCATGTGAGTGACAGGGGCCCAAGCACCTGGGCCATCCTCTACTGCTTTCCCAGGTCATCAACAGGAAGCTAGATTGGAAGTGGAGTAGCCAGGACGTGAACTGGCACTCATATGGGATGCCAGAATCACTGGCAGTGGCTTCATCCACTATGCTACAACTCCAGCCAGGAAAACAGGGGCCTTTCAGTTTCCTAGGTCTGAGAGCTAAGGTTTTAGGGGTTCTCCTGCCACGTGTGGGTCCCTACCCTTTCCCCCCTCCCAGACCCCTGCTACTTGAACAGCAGGAAATGGCAACAGAAAGTTATCATTAGCTAGGGCCATGGGGTAAATGTGTTTCTGATCAATAATTTTCTTAAAAGTCAGTTGTAAGCTGAGTATTCTGATATGATATAAACACAGATATTTATAGATATTTATACAGACTTTGTCATAAGTAC
This sequence comes from Oryctolagus cuniculus, assembly GCF_051225735.1. NCBI lineage: Eukaryota > Metazoa > Chordata > Mammalia > Lagomorpha > Leporidae > Oryctolagus > Oryctolagus cuniculus. Next base: position 123,595,438 of record NC_142875.1, read on the forward strand.
CTATTAATCAGTTATTTCTTCTTAAGTACCCACTAGGATCAAGGCATTTTGCTGTTAAACAGATAATGTCTAAATATTACCAAAGTCATTGCTAAACTAAAGAAAATCTCTTTCTAGGGAAAACTGGTATTACAACATGCAAAAAAAGCAACTGACAGAGCGAAACTTTCAACCGGATAGTTCAGAAGCATTCAAGGTGTACTCCAACCATACTGGGCAGTGTAGATCCCAATAAGCCAAATCTGAGTTGATATGCAAGGGAAAAAAATGCTAAAGATTAAAAGATATATAAAGTACACATTAGAGGGGGATTAAGCAACTTATTTAAAAATCTCTTCCAATATGAAAAAAATAATGGTGAGACGCTCTTTATTTCTAACCTAAATACACCTATTTTTTTAAGAATCAGAATTGCATGGCTGTTAAATTAATGTGATCTTAAAAACTGTTTGTAATCATGGGGCTGGCGCTGTGGTATAGTGGGCCAAGTCTCCACTTGTGGCACTGGCATCCGATATGGCTGCCAGTTTATGTCCCGGCTGCTCCTCTTCCAATCCAACTCTCTGCTATGGCCTGGGAAACCAACAGAAGATGGCCCAACTCCTTGGGCCCCTGCACCCACATGGCAGACCCAGAAGCAGCTCTGGGTCCTAGCTTTGGATCGGCTCAGCTCCGGCCATTGTGGCCATGTGGGGAATAAACCAGCAGATGGAAGACCTCTCTCGGTCTCTCCCTCTCTCTGTAACTCTCTCAAATAAGTAAGTAAAATCTTTAACCAAAAAAAGAAAAACTGTTTGCAATCAGTCTTCTTAGTAAGTTTTTTAAATAGAAAGAAATGACCCTCTGCTATTTTTTCAAATAATTAAATGTTACTATGGAGGCCCCTGCACACTGTTGGTAACAGCAAAGGCAAAACAGCCTGGTGAGGGTTGGCGGCCTGAACAGGAGCCAAGTTGCTTAACTTCTCAGCACCCAGGTAATGGTAGACTTCCCTCACAAATTCAGTGAATCAGTATACATACATGCGTAGAACAGTGCATTGTTTTCATAGGTAGAGGCACACATCACTCTCCTGTCTCCTTTCTGAATCAAACACATTAACATCACTCAGGGGAAAAACTGTCTAATGGAGACACAGTCCTAACCGGACAGTTTTAACACCCACCAGTTAAGCAAGTGACAGGGGCTAAAGTCTGGCCACACTGGGGCGGGTAAGAAGATCAGGGACACGTCTCCCGGAGGGCCCCAGCATACAATGGAAACGCTGCTCCCAAGAGAGGTGCAGTGAAGCAGGGGCACACGGCCACGGGCCCGACAGAAGCCACCCCGTCTTCCCTCCTTCTCATCTTTCCACACCGCTGCGTGACCACCGATCTCAGCCAGAAAGACGAGCACATACAGGGAGGTCTCACATTCTGTCACCTGATCCTTGTAACATCACACAAGGATGCTACCCTCATGAAAACTGTCCCCTTAGTCAGACAAGACAACATAAATATAGAGAAGCAACTTGCTTAAGGTCACAGCAACCAAGACGCCTCATTTCAAATCCACGCTCTCAATCCCAGTGCTAGGCTGCCTCCTAAGCAAATCACAAGTAATGTTTGTTTAGGGCTTTAACTTTCACTCAACACTCTATGGCGCATCTTATCCCATAACCACTCCCATTACTGAGATAAGGAAACAGAAAGATGGAGTGATTTTCCCAGGTGTACACAGCTAGGGGGGCAGCCCAGGACTGCCAACCCCAGGTCTTTTGTAGCGAGGTGAATTTTACAAGAAGAACCTGCAAGAAGACCTGTACTGAGCACGAAGCTTAGGGCGGCAGAGCACCGGGGTCAGGCACTCAGCCTGTTTTTGCCTTTGTTTTTGTCTTTGCAGATGGTGCTGCTGCATGAGCCCTTGCAGGCCTTCTCACAAAATCTTAGGCAACAGGGATCTCCAACAGCAAAGGTTCTCACAAACACCAAGAAAGTGCACGGTGCCTCTCCTGCTTCTGGGCAGATCGCTGATGAAGACACTGAGGAAACTGCTGTGGATAGCTTGCTGACAAGCGCTGCAGGCAGGTTCTGCGAGTGTCCAGGAGGAGGAGTTGTCCTCACACACAGGCAGCTCCTGGGGCTAAAGCCCCTTCCAGTGGGAACAGATGTGGGGGTGGAGACAGTGAACAAGATTTCAGCCCTACAAGGGCCTAGGCTCATGTGTGTATGTCTTCACTTAGTTAACAAAAAAATATAATGATAATAAAAAATCAAATCAAATAATTTAAATACAGAAAAAGCTCCTCAAATAAGAATATAAGGGAAAAACATTTTTGTGCAGCCAGACAATGTGTGTGTTTTAAGTTCAGTGTAATTACAAAAGAGTCAGAAAGTTAAAAAAAAAAACCATAAAGGCTACAAAGGAAAAAGGTTACAGTAAGATGAGGCCAATTTATTACTGAAGAAAGGAGCAAAGTTGAAGAATTCAGTGTGCCCTGAGCGTCCAGTGTTTGTAAAGGCGGCAGCAGGGACCAGCAGTACCCTTGGCGTTCACATTCACAGACTCGCCCACAGCCAGGCTTGCGGGCCTGTAAGCTCCGTTCCTAATATGCGTCTTCCACAGGTGTCACTTACTGTTACACCATACCTTTACTGCACCTTTTCTATGATCAGATACACAGACACTGCATGTTACAACAGCTGACACTCTTCAACATGGTACCACGCAGTAAGGGCTCAGAGCAACAGGCTATACCGCACAGCTGGGATGTGTGGAAGGCTAGACCTTCCCGGTTTGCCTAAGTACATTCTGCAACGTCCACGCAATCATCAAACCACCTGAACAATGCACTTCTCGGGGCCGGCGCCGTGGCATAGTAGGTAAAGCCACTGTCTGCAGTGGTTTGAATCCCAGCTGCTCCACTTCCAATCCAGCTCTCTGCTATGGCCTGGGAAAGCAGCAGAAGATGGCCCCAGTCCTTGGGCCTCTGCACACATGTGGGAGACCCAAAAGAAGTTCCTGGTTCCCAGCTTTGAATCGGCATAGCTCTGGCCATTGCAGCCAACTGAGGAGTAAACCAGCGGTTGGAAGACCAACCTCTCTGTCTGTCTGTCTCTCTCTCTCTTTCCTCTGTGTAACTCGGACTTTCAAAAAAAAATAAGTAAACATTTCAAAAAAATGCATTTCTCAGAACACATTCTGCTACTAGGTGACAAAGCAGGGCTGTACAACTACCTGTGGATCTCGTGGATTTAGATTCTGCACTCACACATTCCGGATACATGCCTTTCATTGGATGTGCAGGATCTGTATAATCCGGATATGTCTTCTCTTTAACAGTGAATACTGGAGAGAGCACATTTGGATTTAAGCAATATCCTTAAAATAGTATGTCAAGAATACTCGGCTCCACTTGGAAGTACTCCCAGGTTTAATAAATAAATACTTTGTCCTAGATGCCAAGACCCACAGAGAGATCAAAGAGAACCTGCCATCCTCCTCGGAATGGACTGAATGTTTACACCCCACCCCCACACTCATGTGATGAAATCTAAGCCCCAATAAGATGGTGTGAAGAAGTGGGATTTGGAAGACAGCCGGGTCATGAGGGTAGAGACCCCAGGATTGGGACCATGACCTTAGGAGAAGAGCCCAGAGACGCCGATCAGCCTCTTCCCACTGTGTGTGCCTCCAGGAGAAGTCAGCAGCCTGCAACCTGGAAGAGGCCTTCCCTAAGCACCCAACCCTGCTGGCACCCTGATGGACACTTCCAAGCTCCAGGAACTGTCAGAAATAAAGGTCTGCTGTTCAAGGCACTGCACCTAAGGAGCTGTGCTGCAGCAGGACAGGCCTCCTGCAGGACAGACATCTCTGCATGTGGGGAAAATATCATTTGCAGGCTTTTTTTTTTTTTTTTTTTTTTTTTTTTTTACTTTCATCCAGTCGGCTACTGGCATTATGGATTTCGGATGATCTGGCCATAGAAGGTAGCTCAGTCAATAGGAGATTGTGCAAGGTGAGGAATCCAGTGACTTGGATGGCTCTCTGCCCAGGCCCACTGCACTGAACCAGCCCGGAGACACTGTGTGGCTTGCTCTCCTGACACCGACAAGCACGACAAACAAGTTTTGAGAGCTGTCAATGTCTTCAATCAGAGGCCTCCACTACTAAAACCTCAGACTACAAGCGACTGAACCAATCCATCTAGAAGGTTGTCTTTTTTTTCCAGTTACAAAACATTTCATCAATTTATCTCTTTAGGCCCCCTTTTAAATTTCAGTTTTCTCTAGTTAATTTACAACCCATTTTTAATATATGTCCAGTCTATTATTCCCATGAGACTCAAGTTTCTCAACAATATTTTCCAACAATGAATGAAGTAAAAGGTAACATAATGCAGGCCAGGTATTTGGCACAGCAGTTAAGCCATCACCTGGGGGGTCATCGCTGAGACACAGCAGGTAAAGCTGCCAACTACAACACCGGCATCCTATATGGGTGCTAGTTCATATCCCAGCTGTTCCATTTCCAATACAGCTTCCTGCTAATACGCCTAGGAAAGCAGAGGAGACAGCCCAAGTGTTTGGGCCCCTGTCACCCAAATGACAGCTCCTGGCTTTGGCCTGGTCTAGCCCCAGCTGTTGTGGGCATTTGGAGGGTGAAGCAATGGATGAAAGATATCTATCCCTTCCCCCCCCCCCACAAATGAAATGTAGATCGATTGATAGATAAATTTAAGAGATAAGGCAACACTTTTCTCAACTGCATAAAATTGTCAATGCCACAACATTTTACTTATTTTCAATATTGAAAGTCTAAAAACTTTACAAGGGCCATTCATTTTATGACAAGATAGGTGGAGGAGTGAATTTTTAAAATATTTATGGAATGCCAGGCATGGTGCTGGGTACTGGGGATACTTGGATTCACGGGGACACCTGGATTAATAAAATCAACCAGGATCTAGTGATCCACGCCCGACATCAATACAATTTCCCCACCAGGAGCAGTAAATGTAATATGTCAGAACTATCATGGGTAGGGACTGCTGAGGACAACGCACAAGTAGAAATGAGGAGACAATGTTTTTGTCCTACTCTGACTCAGTTACTCTCTTTACTGTGCAAGCAGGAAATCACATATTCTCCACTGTGATGAGGAAGGATAGGCCAACGAACCTCAGGGGCCTTGGGCAGAAACTGTCAGTGTTCAGACAAATCACACCCACTCTACTGTAGACCCACATGAAGCAGAAAAAAAGTTTCCTGAAATGTGACCTGCAATGCTTGCTAACAGTGCTCTGGAGCTTGACAGATATAAACGTGGCCAATTCACCTAACGGCTGCCAAAATAATATATCCTCAGACTCTCAGCTCAACAACGGAAACCGTGAAGGTGGGGCGGTGAGCACTGAAAATCCCAGATGTCCTTTAGGCTGTGACACTCGGTCCTATGAAAAAGTCAGCACACCTGATTTCGCCACGACCAACTTTCCATGACAGGAATCCTAATATCTGAAAATCAGGCTCAGAAACCATGCTGGTTGCACAGCATCTGAGCCACGCTGATTTTCAGAGTGACCAGATCCACAGGCAGCCACTCCTTAGGTCTGAGAACCAGTTCCGGAACACAAGGCCATTGGGGATGCCTTGTTAGGCCAGTGGTAGGACGTGGTATCAGAGGTGAGGGAACCAAGCAGTGAGGATGCTGAAAACTACCACTGGTGGATGGAGTCGGGCAGCAGGTGCAGTGGGCTGAGTGCCCTATTTCTCCATCAGAAGAAGGTCAAGGTGGACACCTGGCTCCACACAGGGCAGGAAGTGCAGGCAGTCTGATTTCACAGCACAGAGGGCAAACCCTCCTGTTCTCACGTCCTCTCCCTGCCTCTCTTCCCAGCTCACTCTGTACTAGGCTTACTGGCCTCCTTACTCTTCAAGGACATGCTGCACAAGCTTCTAACTCAGGGCCCTTGCACTTGCTGTTTTCTGGGTCTGCAATGCTCTTTCCTTAGATCTGCTCAAGACTCCCTTTCTCACCTCCTTCAAGTCTTCACTGACATGTCACCTTCTGGGACAATCGTTAGCCTAAGAGTTCAGGCTCCCAAATCCCATTATCAAAGTACCTGGGTTCAAATCCCAGCTCTGACCCTGACTCCAGCATCCTGCTAGTGCACAACCCAGGAGGCAGCAGGTGATGGCTAAAGTACCTGGATCCCTGCCACCCACATGGGAGACCCAGATTGAGTTCCCGGCTTCTGGCTTCAGTTTGGCCCAGCCCTGGCCATTGTGGGCATTTGGGGAGTGAACCAGTGAAGAGAAGGTCTCTCCCTGACTCTAACTCACTGGCTTGCAAACAATTAAAATTAATTCATAAAAAGTAAAACAAAATGCCATCTTCCTACGAGACCTACTGTATTGGTTTTCAACTACAGCCATGATGAATTAGCATAAACTTATTGGCCTGGTATGTATAGGATGAATTCCCATACACTTCACACAGCGAAAAGCAGTGCAAGTTCATTATCTCATAACTCTGTAGGTTGGAGGGCCTCGGTGGGTCCCAGCAAACTGCAGTGAGGGAACGGCAGTCTGCATTTCTTTCTGAAGGCCACAGGGGGCGATCCCTCACTTCCTCATTCTGGCCATTGGCTGAACTCCAGCCTTGGGGTTGTAGGACGGAGGTCTGTTTCTGGGCCTCCCACCTCCATCTGCAAGCCAGCAATGACAGCTTGAGTTGTCCTAGCACTCCAAAGCTCCCCCTCTCCTCCTTCCGTCTCTTCTCACTGACCCAGGAAAGGCTCTCCACTTTTGAAGGACTCCTGGATTAGCTGGGCACACCTGGATAATCTGAGATCATCTCCCCATTTCCCATCTTGCAATTTTTCTTTCCTTTAAGGGAAACATATTCACAGGGCCACAGATTAGGGTGCGGGTAGGGAGCAAGGAGAGAGCACTGAACGTATTAAAAATAATGACAACTTAGTAGAGTCACCCAGCAAGAGAATCACTTTGGTTAAAAATACCACTCAGGATTATCCACTCTCTCCAGTGGTCTGAGTTTGCCCCCAGTTGCATGCAACATGTGACTTGTGGTGCTGGCTGTGTCAGCAATGATCTTTCCCATGCACAGGGCCATTTCTGAGGAAAATTCTCCTGTCCTCAACAAGTGATGAGTGGGGCTGCCATGGTGTACTCCAGCGAGCCTTTCTCTTGGTCACAGCTGATAATAGTAGAAAGGGAACTTTATTCAAGGGCTGTCAATCCAGTAATTCTTTGACTAGAGAACACAAGATATAACAGTAGGCAGGGGCCGATGTTGTGGCATCACAATTAAGCCACCACCTGGGACACTACCATCTCGTATGAGCAGCTGGGTAGAGTCCCAGCTGCTCCACTTCTGACCCAGCTCTCTGCTATGGCCTGGGAAAGCAGTGGAAGATCGCCCAACTCCTTGGGCCCCTGCACCTGCGTGGGAAGACCTGGAGGAAGCTCCTGGATCCTGGCTTTGGAACAGCACAGCTTGGGCCATTGGAGCCAATTAGGGAGTGAACCAGCAGATGGAAGACCTACCCCAAGGTACTTAGAGGGGCCAGCACCATGGCATAGCTGGTAAAGCAGGGCCAGCATCCCATATGGGCACCAGTTCGAGTCCTGGCTGCTCCAATTCCAATCCAGCTCTCTGCTATGGCCTGGGAAAGCAGTAGAAGATGGCCCAAGTCCTTGGACCCCTACACCCATGTGGTAGACCCAGAAAATGCTCCTGGCGTCGGATGGGTGCAGCTCTTGTCATTGTGGCCATCTGGGGAATGAACTGGTAGATGGAAGACCTCCCCTACCCCTCCTGCCTCTGCCTCTCTGTAACTCTGCCTTCAAATAACAAATAAATATTTTATTTAAAAAAAAAGGTACTTAGAGAATGGTATATTAAAGACACCCATTAGTTGTTAATTTGAGTTATCCATGTGAGAAAATCACGAGGGACAAGAGCCCTTCTCATCACTTAACTTCACTGGGTGCCTGGCAGCCCACGGCTGTCACCGGATCCCTTGAGTAAGGTGGGCTCCACAAGGCTTCTACACTGCAATCCTACTTCTTTTTTTCTTTCATACCCTTAACCTTTTGAAATGAGTCTTCAAGTCCTGTCCATACTCTAGAGGATGTTTTATTTACTCTTTATTTCAGAAAAAATTTTGAATTTATAGAGCAAATCTAAAATAGCATCAAAGACTCCCAAATACAGTTCACCCAGGTTCACCACAGATAGCAAGTTCCATATATGCTCTGTCAACATCCCTCTTGTTCCCTATCCATCTACATGTTACTGCTATTTATACTAGTAGATTCACTGGACCGTTGGAGAATAAGTTGCAGACATCATAACCTTTTATCCAAAGTACTTCATCCTGTATATCCTAGGAATACTTTCATCACCACAGTGCGATGGTCAATTTCAGGACACTTAACTTTAATATAATACTATTATCAACTACAAGCACATAGCCCGACACTTGCACTTGTCTGTGATGGGGAATCTCTTGCCTTACCTGTAAAACTGGACAGAACGTAAGGCGAGAGCTCACAGACGTTGGAGCATGGGCGGCGCAAGTCTGCAATCGATCCCTGAAGCAGGGAAACCTTAGAGGGAGCCCCATGATGGCCCTGGCACTCTGCTTGCAGACATCGTCCTGACTGCAGCGTAGTGATCTGGAATCTGAGCAGAGCACGAATATCCTGCCAAGCCCTGGAGGAAGAAATCAGAGGTTGGGGCAGCTGACGTGAGGGAATCTGCAAGGCGGGACCCGCTGAGATGGATGACGCGACATAATAACACAAACACGAGTACAATCGTGAGCTCACACTGATGCCTCGCACTCCGATTCTATAGCACAAAGCTTCCCCTCAGATTTCTGGTCCCTTCTAGAAAACCAGTCTGAGGACAGACAGGCAAGTTCATTTCCACTGTCAAGTAAGCCTGCCACTGGTGAGATGGGAAGAGGGGGAGCAAGAATCAGTGGTTTGAAACTCAGAAAGCTGATGGTATAAAACCAAAAAAAAAAAAAAAAATACAGTTAGTGAGAGAGAACAAGCATACATAGAAATTTAGGGGATGGACAGCCTGAGTTGTGCCTTCTAAAGTTCCAATTGTTATATTCTTTAACCAAAAGACCTAGTTACTTAGTTGTGGCTTATTTTAAAATTTATTCAAACTTACTTCACTCCTGTTTAGTTTGAGTCATTTCTTTGTTGTCTGATGTCTATCCATGTGGACTCTTTTCAAGAAGGGTTCATGGATCTGGTTTCCTTTGGTTCCAGGATTCTCACCCTTGGCCACATATCGCAATGACCCTGGGAGCGTCCGACAAACTACTGAACTCCATGCATCATCCTAGATCGATTCAATCAGGAGGTCCAAGGGGCAGGATCCATGCAATAGCATTCTCTCTAAAGATCCTTGATCATCCTTATGTACAAAGGAGCTTTGTAAGGGGGGGCGAGGGAAACCAAGAAAGCTGCCAGGTTCAAGGCAGCAGCCTGGGTTGAGAACCCCGCCTTAGTTCTTTCAGCTCTGAGAAGGTTAAATCTGTTGCATTTATGCGAGGGAAAGTGGTTGGCTGGGTGTGTAAACACTGCATTACAGCTTTCTTCGCTTCAGAACTGTATGGATCTGTGCAGTTCAATTTAACACGTACAGGATGCTCCTGTCCATCAGGTCCAAGTGCAGACTAGGATTCCACAGACCCGGGGTGGCAACTGAGATGGAGAATGTCTGAGGAGCACCGGAGCCAGGCCGACGCTGCCGGCTGCTGGGCCACAGTGGGAAGAGCGCAGCACAATCCCTGCTCCTCTGGCTTCTATGATGACCGCTAAGGCAGCATTTGGGGCAACCGGAGTGGCGGTTTCTTATTCCTGGATGCCATATAATTCTCCTCTTGCCTTTGAAGGTCAAATGCTGTAGGTCACATATGTTAAGAGAGTACAGAATAAAGATTCCAACACAGACAATGCATCTGCTTCTGAACCTTTAAAATAACTGGGGCGAGGCATGGTCCTGGCGCCTATGACAGCTGACACCACAAGGGTTCCAGCTCCTCCCGAGGCCCTCCCATCCTGGCTGGGACTCCAGGTTCTTATCTGCATAGTCATTAGAATTAAATGTCCATCCCTTGGTGTCATTAGAATGAGTTTGTTTCTTGCAGCCAAAATAAATTAAAACAATTAGAAACTACAAATTTTAAATGACATAGCATCAAAATAAAGACTCCATAGAATGCTGTGTCTAAAGCAACATGAAGGGCGGGCATTTGGCATAGCAGTGAAGCCAGAGCTGGGGATCTGGGGATGCCTGCGTCCCATTTGGGAGGAACTAGGTTTGAGTCCCAGCTTCACTCTCCAGCTTCCTACTAATACACACCCTGGGAGGCAGAAGGTAATGACTCATAGGAGTAAACGAATGGATGGGAGACATTCTCTCTCTCTTTCTCTTGCTCCACTCCCCTCCACTCCCTCCTCTTTTAAAATAAGTAGTTATTTAAAAATATTTATTTATTTGAGAGACAGAGCTACAGAGAGAGGGGGAAAGAAACAGAGGAGAGATCTTCCATTCACTTCCAACCAGCTCCCTGCTAACGCACACCCTGGGAGGCAGCTAAAGGTGGCCCACGTGCTGGTGCCCTGCACGCACATGCAAGACCCAGATGGAGCTCTTGGCTCCCAGCTTTGACTTGGTCCAACCCTAGCTATTGCTGGCACTTGGGGAGTGAGGCAGCAGAAGGAAGCTCGTTTTTCTCTCCCTGTCTCTGCCTTTCAAACTAAAACAAATAAATAAACCTTTTTTTTAATCTTTAATAAAAAATAATATTAAAATTAAGTAATCTGTGAAATTAAAACTAATGAAATTCTAAATAAGCAAAGGTTTAAAGTCAGTAGGGTAATAAGATATCAAATAAACTCAAACAGGATATGAAATACTAATTTAAAACATAAGGGTCAGATTAAAGATCAATATAAGATGATTTATACAGTTATTAAAATACTATCAAAATATTTAAAATAAACATTTAAAAAGTTACAGGAAACAAATGCCCTGAAACAGGTGAGAGGGCTTAGCTTAGCCACCTTCCCACAACAGCAGGCTCTCACTGGGGTCCTGGGGAAGAGGACGGGACCCGTATGACACCTTGGCAGGGAGGCCTCCCTCTGTGCCCCTGGGCAAGTCCCACAAGGCTGGCCTCACCAGCTGTCATCAGAGCAGACAGGCTCACAGCTGGATGGCACCAGCCTGACCCGGGAGGCCTCCGTGGCCTGCCAGCCCCATTCGTCCCTGGATTATCTCCTCCAAATTTAGCCTCCCTCAGGGTGAGGGAAACCACTCCTTCTAGATCAATGCCCCATGAAGCATCTGCTTCCAGCAGTCGTCTGGCCTCTAGAGCTATGTTTCAGAGACTGGGCTTACAAGGGGACTGCATCCATATGGCGTCCTGGGTCCTCCCTGTCCGAGCCAATGTTCCAGACTCCAGGAGTGCCGTGATGGCTGAACCCAGAGCCCTGGGAGCCCCGTCTCCCTGAGAGGAGACCGTGGGAAGTTCCAACAGTCTCAGAACTTCATAGGCAAGCCACTGTGTGAGGGGCTGGCTCTGGACACCTATCCCTCTGCCACTGCCAGCAAGGAAGGGAGAGAACAGGGGAGATTTCTGCCCACTCCAAGGCCTTCTGATGAAGGGGTTGTCAGGGTTCCTACAGCCGTGTGTGGAGGGAAGCAGAGCTGGGAGACAGATGAATGGGGGGCTCACAAAGGAAACATGAGGAAGAACTAAGAATGAGTAAACAGTCTGACCCTGACCAAGCGCCCTGAAGGCCACCAGTCTATGTGACACGGCAGCGTTGGCAAGTCCAGGAGCCAGAGCCCCGCTAACTACAATCCCGTGTGAAGAGACCCACTGTGACAGCATCACTGACAGAGAGGAATCCCAGTCTATCCTCCACCCATAAGAATGGCAGCAGGGCTACTTGCATCCCGGGGTCTGGGCCCTGAAGAAGCCCCATGGCAGGTCTTTTTGTATTTTTTCCATCCTTTAAAGCAGAGATCTCCAAATGGCCCCCTCCAGACTGCGAGGCACCTCTGCAGGTCTGTCCCTTCTGCAATGCTCAGTGCTTTCAAGTTTTAAAAAGTAGTTGTCAGCTTGTTGAAAGCAGTGTTCACCTAAAATTTAGATCTCAGCTTCCCCTGGGAAAACCAGACTCTCTTGCTGTAAGGGATGTACTTTGTCACTAGGCTTCACAGCTGTGTTAGGTTAACCGCTTGGTCCTGCAACACTCTCTGAAGTTGGAGATGTTATCCAGGCTAAGGGGCTGGGGCACAGGCTGTGAGACTGTGGGGTCATCAGCAGGCAGCTCCCTCCTGCAAAGCCCCAGAGGGGCTTGGGGCCTTGATGCCCTTAAGGCCTGGAGCTGCTGCCCAGCGAGTGGCCGACACGGCAGGGATACAAGCAGCACACCTGCACACTCACAAGAATTTTGGATGGGTGCTTTCCCTGCTGTACTTGAACCCCAGGTCCTGGTGGCAGAAAGCCACTGACTGTTCTTGAAGGCACCTTCTGGGTTTGGAAAGTTAGCTGTGGTGGCCATGTGGCCCACGCCCTGGGGAAGACATGCTGGACAGAGGCCACTCACAAGGTTCATGGAAAGGGCCAGCAGAGAGACTGGAAAAGGTCTGAACCAAGAGAATAACGGTGGGAACAGGGAGGAGGTTTGGATTCCACAGTCATTTTCTGAGTGCCTGCTGTGTGCCAGGAACTGTATTAGGTCCTGAAGAAAGACCAGAGGATCTGAGAAAGTCAATGGGAAATGGATTAAAACTTAAGTGAATTTGGGGGCAAAAAATTTTTGAAAGCCCATGCACAGTGTTTTCATTATCTGCATTGTCTGTGAACTTCTGAAACCTCTGATACTTACGGCTTTCAAAACATCTTTGCACCGCGCAGACACGTCACTGCAAAGCACACAGCGGAAGCCCGGCGCCTCCGGACCCCTCAGGCCGGAGAGCGCACCGCCATCCGGCAACTCCGCAGCAAACACCAGCACCTGACCTGTCCCAGCGCGACGCCAGCACCTGGGAGCCCTTTCCACCACGTGACCCAAACCAGGCTCGCGGGGGAGGGGAGCGTCCCTACTTGTGCAACACTCCCCCCCCCCCGCACACACGCACACGCACACGCACACCTCCAACACGGGCAACTCCAACTTCCTGCAAACCGATTACTCACTGGGGGCCCTGGATCCATAGGCACGTGTCGGGAAGTGTGAAACCAGACCTAAAAATCCACGCTCACTGTCGCTAAGAGAAGGGGTCTGAGAACAGCTTATTAAACCGTAATTATTCAAGAGCCGTCCCCTCGCCCCACCCCCCCGCATCGTTCCAAATCGCGCACAACCCCTGAGCGCCATCAAACCCCTTCTTTTACCTCACGCTCTGGCGGCAAAGTCCCGGCGCACCTCCTCCCAACCAACCCACCCCCCTGGCGCTGCATTAGCCACCATTCAATTTGCAGCACCCGGTGCAAGTCGCCACGCCTCCGCCAGCCGCGGCGGCCACGCGCCTGCCAAGGACGCCGCTCCAGCACTTTCTCCTGACGCCCACCCTCCCCTCCCCCCGCCGGGGGTTCCCCCACACGTCCGGGCCCCGACGCGCCCCCGGCTGCCCTCGACCTTCCTCTAACCCGCGCCCGGGACGGCGGCTCGGAAACTGCTGTGTCAGAGGAGTCCCCCGTCCCAGAGCCAGGGCTAATTCCGGAGGAATGACTACCCTAGGCCGCCGCGGGGAAGGGTGTGGCGCAGCTGTCCGGGAAGCAAGCCCCGCGTCCCCCACCCCCCGGCCCGGCTGGACTCCCGGAGGCCGGCGCGTCTGGAGCGCCCCGGGGCGCCGAGGGCCAGCGCGCATGCGCACACGCCGCCCCGCCCCCCTCTCACGTGCTGCTCAGCGTGCGCCCGGACATGTGCGCGCGCGCGTGACAGCGCCGCGGCCGGCCCCGGCGCCCTCGCCCCGCGCGGCTGTACTTTGAACCCGGGCGTGGGAGAGCCGGGCGGGCCCGCGGGAGGATGATATCATCGGCAGCTTTATCGCTAGGCAACCTGAGAGGGCTTCTCGCTTGGCAGTCGTGGCGCGCGCTGACGCTGTCGGGGCTGAGGACCGGAGCCCCTGCCTCCGTGCGCCCGCCACGCAGCGGCCCCGCGTGCCAGCCTCTGCCGCTGAGAAGCGCGCACGCACGGAGCCCGCAGGTGGGCCGCCCCGGCCCGTGTCCACAGAGCCCGCCGCGGGTGCGGGCCCGTCACGGGCGGCTTGCACAGCGACCTCGGGGCTCTGCAGGTCCGCGGAGGCCTGAGGTGCGGTTTGCTGGGTCTCCGGGAGTCGGAGACGGGTGCTCTCCCGCGTTCAGGCTGTTTCTCTAAAGCTGCGTACACAGGCACAAGTTACTACGGAGCTCCGTGGCTTATACGCAGTGCCCCTGGGGTGCGGCACGCCATAGTCTCTGTGCGCACCCGTGCGGAAAAGGCCCCAAAATGGAAGCCTTGGCTGAAGTTTACACCGCCCTGAAAATGCCCCGGGGGAAAGCCGCAGCACGTGGCTCCTCGTCCTGCTTGCTCCGTGCTGGACGCTGCCCGCGCCCCCGGCCGCCTGGAGTGCGGTGGTCCTAGGTCTCTTCTTTCACGGACCACCCTGAGAGCACAGCCAGAGAAGGCAGAGGCAGGGGTCGAAAGCTCCCCAGGTCACGTGGGGTCGTCCAGGCCAGGAAGGGCACATTTCTGGATGCCTCCAGAGTGAGCAGGCAGCAGATTGGTGGGTTTTTTGGTTTGGTTTTGTTTTGTTTTGCACGGGGCGTTGAATATTATTTCCCCAGAACTGTCATTCTGTGTCTCGTGATTATTGCATGCTCTATGCCATAAGGCGATCGCAGGGATAATTCCTTCTCCACCAGTGACCACACTCTGCCTTCCAGGATGTCGCGTGCACTAGCTCAAGTCACTGTAAGAAAGCCTCAGCCTGTCTCTCCTCACTGCTCAAACGATGGTGTCATGGTACTAAGAGTGTTAGAACCGAAAATCGGTTTCTTGCTAGAACGTATGTGACCTTGGACTTGTTGCTTGCATCAGCTTCCTCCAAGAGGCTTTGAAAAGCTGGCCTTAGCATGCCTCGTCCCCCCCCCCCCCCATTTTCCTTCTGGGTACCAAGTAGGGAACGTGGGTTATCTCTCCTTTACTTGGCGGGGAGGCAGTCAGAATCCGAGTTTCTGCACAGAACGGTGGGCAGAGGGGTGAGCCAGCTGCCCGGCAGGCGTTCCTGTCTCTCCCACTGCGGTGGGAGATGTGCTGGGGATGCCTCCCTCTGCAGTGGGAAGTGGCCCCGGCCCCAGCCCACGCTTCGGATCCTCAGGAGGCACTGGCCAGAGCCCACGTGGCAGCTGAGCTCGGCAGACTGAGAAGTCAGGAAATCCTTCCTTTGACCTCAAGTCGAACAGAACCAGTGAAACTGTCCTGCAGCTCAGCCCAGGACCACACTTGTGCCAGAACCTTCTCCTTGGAGACGGCCCCAGGCACTCGCCCTGCTCTTGGTTCTGCAAAACCCAGCTACTTTCCAGGCCTCTGACTCAGATCAGGCTCCCATTGTACCCATTCCTTTACGGCACCTAGGGGCCTGTCACCCCCTGGACTTGCAGCTCTTCAGTCATGGCTGACGCTCCTGCACTCGCCACAGCACCCCGCAGACAAGCGGAGCCAGATGCTGACAGACCCCAGAGGCCCAGGAAGTTGTGTGTTGCAACCCCTGGGGAGGCCGGGACCTCGCACCCAGGCTGGCCTCTGGGTGTGGCAACTTCCCAGGTGGCACCCAGTTCAGAACTTGTTTGCTGACCCCCACCCCTCAGGGTGCCCAAAGCTGAGTCTGTGAGGCTTACACACTAGAGACAGAGGCCAGAGCTAACCATGATGAAAATGCTGAGTGCTTGTTCTGGTCTCCTTATCAACCTGAAAGAAAGTAGTATTCTCCCCATCACAAATTTATTTATGAGAAAAAATTTACTGAGTCGTTCTCTGTGCACTAAAGCCATTAGCAAGTTGCTTTTCTGTAATAAAATGATGGAGAAGTACATGCAGTATTTGAAGGTTTTGGCATAAATGATCTTGCATGGGACCTTGCTGACGATCTGGAAGTTAAAGGCAACAAGTAAAGCTTAGGCAGAGAACCGCAGTCTCAGAACCTACAAGTTCACACAGCTGACTTCCAGAAGAGCCCCCAAGTCCTGAGTGCGAACCCATTTGCTCTCATTTTAGACACATTTCAGATGGATGTGGTTCTGTTGAAATGGTATTCCAGCCCGCAGGGTAAGTCAGAGGTAGCAGTTAGGTAAGGGCTGGAGGAAGCACTCACACCATCAAGAAATGACTCTGACAGCCCGGCTGTGAGCAAAAGACTAAAAACAATTAAAAGCAGGTGTAAGAACTCAAGAAGCGTTGCTACACGTCCAAATATTCCCAGATGACGTGCATAGTGCAAAAGTGATGACTATAACGTCACTGAATTATTGACAAAGGTTAACTATGTATGAGGTATTTTTTCCTATGACATAGGCAAGATGCTTACAAGGATAAGATATTTCAGTATGCTTTCCACTAAAATAAAAAAATAAGACAGCACGGGCACGTGAACATAGAAACTCCCATTTGCTGAATCATTATTTTCTGATGGTATCATTCTTTGATGCCAGAAAAATTAGGTATCACTGAATTTAGAACTTGAAAATATGAACTTTTAAAGATATCTTTTATATCTGTTTAGAGTTTTCAATATGTAATTACTGAACAAGTATAAGAAACCCAATTTAAGACACACCTACAATTCCTAGAAGAATATATTATAAAAATACGGGCTGCACTTTTTTTGTATAAAGCCCATCTTAATCACAGAAAATATGTGATAGTTTTCAAACCCCTACTTAAATTCTCCTGTGAAAACCTGGAACTTGCAAGGGACTTGGGCATGCATAAAAATCCACTTTGAATTTCTTGAAAAGACCACAGCGACAATATTGGACGGATCTAACTGAATTAATCGGAGGTCCAAGAGATTTAAGTTATAATGAAAAATAACAAGGGGCTATCTGAAGTAGAATGCCATTGTCACCATAGCGCAGCCAGCTTTCAGCTCACAGAAGTCTAATGCACCCGTGAGAGTTCTGCTCAGGCCTTCGCCTGTTTGCCCAGCTGGGTTTTCCCAGGGGCTCTCCATTGGCAATCACTTCCGGTGCAGAGGTTAATGGCTGACACCGGAGAGCCAGAACACCAGGCCTGTTTTATGTAACTTTTGGACAGAACTCAGGTGATACATGATAACCAAAGTTATGGCCCATAATGGCCAATAACACAGAACTGAATGTAAAATAGTTTTGCAATGACAAGAAGTAAAATACCAGTCACATTATACAGCGGTAGAGTTTTGCAGTGACTTCAAAATGTGTTTCAGATTCACTCTTTAGGGGGGGAAAGCCCACTTAAAATTCAATGTAAACTTTGGTAAGACACATGTTTGTAAAATTAATCAGTATAATACTATACTTATTATTGCCTCAAGATTCATATTTGTCTTAAGTTGGAAAATCACATATACTATAATGCATTTTAGGTAAAATTTCACCACAGCAGTTATAGAAATCTTAACGAATAACTACTACTATCTTTTAATGCTTAAAATACATCAATGACCAAAATAACATTTTTCAGATGCAACAGATAAAATTATTGTGCCTTTCTGTCTTATCCTTACCCTGTAATCATGTTACTATATGGGCTTTTGAATTAAATAACTGAGCTATATAAAACCTGGCCCAACCCTAACTTTATAAATTTTATTATAGCAAAATTATACATAAGCAAAAACATTTTGTTATCCTCTGATTTCTTTGGATTTTTTTTGCTATGAAACTAACATAATTATAATAATGGTTTTAAAATGTCCTTCAGAAATATTTAAAATGCCTTTCTCCCAATTTCTGGTTTAGATGGACAGACTACTTTCTTTCAGTTCAATCGAGAATGCTCAAAAGGTCCAGTTTCTTAATGTTAATTGTTTGTTTTCTTTGCTCCTGTGGGTGGGTTTATTCATGAAGCCCAATTTCAGCCAACTTGGTCCAAGTTGCTGCTGCAGGAAGTAGTTCAGTGGCTGAGGGACCTAGAAGACCACCAGGTTGGCTCTGGGCAGCCACTGCGGCCTTGGGAAGGTCCTCCTATCCTGGGCTTCGTGTCCCTTCGTTTCTAAAACTCAGGGCATTGGAGTTGCTGGTCTGAGGTTGCTCTCGGCTTCACCTTCTGTGACTTGCAGCTCCACTGCCAGAAGTCAGTAGAGGGAGCACTTTTTCTACATCTCAGATTTTGACTCCATTCAAGCACCTTTCAGAAAATTAAGAGATTTATAAAGAACAGCCCTGAAACTAAACATTGATCAACCATCACCCGGGTTGTATCAAACCACAGATCTGATTCGAAATCCGAGCAGAGTCTAGGAACTATTTCTGATCTTGGAATTCCATGGCAAAGTCTCATGACAGTTATTTTACACTAGTTCAGAAGCCAAAATACTCCCAGATAGTAAGTGCCCCTGTGGGAGTGCTTTCCTACAGCAAGGAAGGAGAACCAGCAGACCGCAGCAGACAGACCCATGTCACAGACAAAAAGCGAGAAATCCATCAATCGTGAGAACATCAGCAAAGTGGGTCCAGCGTAAACAAACCACACAAGGGATTGGCAGGATTTTCTTTTGCACTTTTCATTGAGATACATTGGAAATAAGCAGGTAGACACAGCCAGAGCCTGGAAGTTTGCAAGAGTGGAAACGTAGACATCAGGCCAGTGATGGTAAAAGGTCGAATATCTGAGAACCTCGATGCTTTTCATCCCGATTACCACAGATACCTGAAAAACTGGGCATCCATTCTGTCTTTTCAATTATTAGACAATCTCGTATCGTATATTAAAGTTTTTATTCCTTAGTAAGAATTTTTTAAATCACAAAATAGTGTGGCAATATTTAGGTAATAGAACTTATGGAGTGCTGAAAATACTAGAATATAAAGATAATTTCTAGTTTATCTTCACATACTAAACTTTTCTAAACCAGCTGGTTTCTTGCAGACAGTATTTATTTTTTTTTAATAATTTAAGACAGCGTAAGCTTGTACCAAGCATAAGCATTGTAACAAAAGTGCAACTTTTCAGCAAATCCTCCCCAAAAGATATTTTAACTCAAAATATCATTAGCACATATTTTCTCCCTACAAAAATAGCATGTCAGACATCATTAATTGGATGTATTAACAACTATGTACATAAGAGCCACCTTGTAGGCTAAGAGTTTAACGTTGCTTAAACACAGCGTTTGAGGCAAACATTAGCAACAGCAGCAGCAAATGCACCAAACTGACTAAAAGACCCAGATATCTTCTTCACTCACAGTCAGACTGTTGTGTCTCACCCCTTACATAACATTCAAGTGAGATTTCTCACAGTGCTACCTTGGCAACAAACTAAAAATATCTAGACAAGGTCTTGGTTTAAGCCTTATTAAAAAAGCTTTCTTTGTGATTATCTGGTATCTGGTTTGGTCTCCAGAAAATACAGACTTGGAGATAGGAAGGCCACGGAGGGCTTCATTCCACATCTTCACAGCATCCCCACCAAAGCCCGCGGGCTAAAAGCTCTCTTCCACCTTCGCCACTTAGCAGAATCCAGGACAAACCAGTCTGGACTTGTTTTCTGTTTTGTTTTTAGATTCAGTGCACTTTTTTTTTTTTTACAGTAAAGATTACAAAAATTTAGGAACTGATGGATGAAATCATGGCAGTGACGCTAGATGCACTTGAGATAATCTATATGCATATATTTATCTATACACATATAAATCTACGTACATAGATGTAGCCACATCTATGTAGATAGATGGATGGACTCCGAAGAAATTAGGATAAGTCAATTGAGCCACGGTCAATTTCTCAATAAAGTGCTAGCAAAGGGACCAAGGGGCGACCCTGACCGCTTCCCGACTCCGGAAGACGCCCCACACGGCGCGTCCCTCCCTGAACAGGGGCGCGTGACTGAGACCACCGAGGACGAGGTGGCAACCAGAGCCGCGGACTCCCCTCGGCTCTGCGAACACGCATGCCTTCCCAAAAAGCCGAGCGTTACCAAATACTGGAGCGAACACCAATTCCCCAAAAATCCACCTGCCCACCCCACCCCCCCAGCCAGGCGGAGCAGCTCCGAGGCGCGCGCAGCCTGCCGAGACCCTGCCGTGCCCCCTCCCCACCCGGTCGGCGCCGATCGGGGGCGTGGGAGGGGTCCGCGCCGCTCCCCTCCCCCGGTCCCGGGAGCGCACCCGCGCAGCGGGGTTCGCTGGCGCGCGCGCGGCGCGAGACCCCGGGACGAGGCTGGAGAGGAGGCGACGCTTCCTGGGGCGGGGAGGGGGCTTCTCCCGAGAAAAAGCAGGGTGCGCTCTGCCGCAGAGGCGCTCTCCCCGGCCGCGGGGGAGGGAGCTGGGGCGCTGGGGGGGGGGCGTTAGTGTGTGCGGGGCGGGGGCGGCGAGGGGCGAGCAAACGCGCGACTCCCAATGTACACAAAACACCTGCTTGACTGTCAGCCCGGCGTGCGCCTCTGCACACCTCCTCCCTCACGGCGTCAGGGCTGCCGCGACCTCGCACCGGCGGGACTCCGCGGGCGGGCGCTCAGGGGCCGTCCTTGCCGGGCGGCGAGGGCTCTTCCTGAGCGCCGCTGCCGGGGTTCCCGGCCACCGGCAGGTGCGCGCGGCCGTGCGGGTGCAGCGGCCCAGGGGGCGCCACCTCGTGCGGCAGGAGGGTCGCGGCGGCCGCGGCGGCGGCCTTCTCCGGAGGCGGCGACAGCACCGAGGACAGGCAGGGGAAGGCGGCGGCGGCCGCGGCGGCCGCGGCGGCGGCGGCGGCGGCGGCCGGGGCGGGGATGCCGGGGTACAGCAGCGGGAACGGCGCGGCGGCGGCCGCCGCCGGGTACAGATACTTCTCCAGGCCGCTCTTGTCCAGGAAGGGCTGCACGTAGGCGGCGGCGGCCGAGGGCGAGAGGAAGTAGAAGGGCAGGCAGAAGGGGGCCGCGGCGGCCGCCGGCTGCGCGAAGGGCGCTCCCCCGCCTCCGCCGAACGCCACGAGCGAGCTGAGCAGGGCGGCGTCCGGTCTGAGGAGCGCGGCCGCGGCCGGGTCGGGGCCCAGGAGCGCGGCCGCCGCCGCCGCCGCGCCGCCCCCCGGGCCGCCGCCAACGCCAGCGCCGCCGCCGCCGCCGCCGCCGCCGCGGGCATCCAGCTTCAGCCTCTTGGGCGCCGGCGAGTCCTCCCCCGGCGGCTCCTGCTTGATGGTGACGCGGCCGGCGCCCGCCTCACGGTCCGGCCGGGCCTCGGCCTCGCCGCCGTAGCCGCTGTCGGTGTCCGTGTCGTTCTCGGCGGCGAGCTCGGCGCTGGGCTGAGTCCGCTGGATGACCGGCACGCAGTGCGCCGGCGGCTCCAGCTTGTGGCCCGCGGGGCCGGCTGCCGCGGCCGCGCCGGCGCCTTTGCCCAGGGGGACCTGTTGAGTCAACGCCGGCGGGGTGGGCAGGAACTGGGTGGCCACGGCGTGCAAGTGGTTGATGAGCTGGACGCAGCGCGGCTCCCTGGGGGTCCAGCTCTCGAAGCGGGAGAGGTATTGCAAGACTTCTTTGGCGCAGGTTTGAAATCCCGAGTGGAACGCGTCCAGGTCGGACTGAATGGGCGACTTCAGAGACCGCTCCCCTGGGGTGGGCGTGGGGTGGGGGTGCGGGGCAGAGGCATGGAGGGAGGCAAGGAAAACACAGCCGGTGAAGCATCTGCCAGTCACGTGGGCCCTGCGCCGACTGAGGGGACCTGGGCTTCTCCTCCGCCGGCTGCCGGGGGGAGGAGGAGGAGGAGGAGGAGGAGGAGGGCGGCGGGGGTGGCGTGCGGGGAGGCGCGCTGCTCGCAGCCAAGACCCCGAAGTAAGACAGGGCGCAGCCGCCACTGGAATACAACCCGGCGCCTTCCCTAGGGTGATGCACCGGGGAAACGGGCCCCTCCCGGGGACGGCACCGTCTCGGCCACGGAGCCCACGGTAGCGAGCTCGCGGGCCTGGGGAAGGGGTGGGGGCGGGGCGTGCGAAGCCCGCTGCGCCCGGGGCTGCCCTGCAGGCCGGGCTGGCCTCCCCCCACCCCCGGGCCGCGCTTACCATTCTGCAAAGCGAGGATTTTCTGATGCTGCTGTTCGGTTAAGGCTGTTAAAGCTTTCAAGTGTTTCAAAGTTAATTCCAAGACTACGGCTTTCTCCAGATGCCCCAGGGTCTGCAGCGGAGCAAAACAAAAAAGAAGGGGGCACTTGGTTACCTACCCCCCCCCAAAAAAAAAAACCCCACACATCCGGCTTCCTCGGCTGAGCTCCCCCCAGCACAGCAACTCGGGCGCACACTT
The DNA here is from genome assembly GCF_051225735.1 of Oryctolagus cuniculus. Classification (NCBI taxonomy): domain Eukaryota; kingdom Metazoa; phylum Chordata; class Mammalia; order Lagomorpha; family Leporidae; genus Oryctolagus; species Oryctolagus cuniculus. Next base: position 123,617,931 of record NC_142875.1, read on the forward strand.
GGAAGGCGTACGCTTCCTGAGCCTGCGTCCCAGCGGCCAGGTTAGAAATGCCTGCCTGCCTGCCTTAGCTGGGAGCCCTACTCTGAGTCTACGGCACAAGTTGTATGGCAGGCCTGGAATATTTACATTGATTCCTCTCCCTCCGGGAGTCCTCCCAGGCTACCCACACGCCCTTGGAGAGCACCAGAGCGTGGAAATGTGCGTCTTACTGTCAATTTCAGATGTTCAGGCAGTAAATCTTTCAGCTGAGCGATGCACTCATTAATTCGGTCTCTTCTTTTCTTTTCTATCAATCTGTGCGGTAATTTGTAGGTATCCTTAATGTGTGCGAGGCGTGGGAGAGGGAAAAAAAACAGTAAGCTGAATATTCACTTTCTGGGTACAACATCCCCCTACCCCAGCGTCCCCCCCATACTTATGTGATAAACTATGCCCAAGAAATCTCTTTTCTTCTGGACTGTTCTGAAATGCGATTTAAATTCAGGTATGATGTTTGGTATCCCCCTGAGAACAGCCAGTAAGGCTACTTAAAATTCAGTTGGGCAGAGCTTCCCTGTGAAATCAATGGCCCTAATTAACTATCCAGGCAGGTTATGCGAAACATGGGAAACTTAGACTTACCTTGGTGTCGTCTCGTTTCATGCCCCTTTTGGGCTTGCACATATACAAAGAGGAATAGTCCAGTCTGCAAAAACAGAAATCAGCAATCAGGCACCATTCGGGAAGGGGTTCTGCCCTCGCCCGCTCCATACCACTTTCTGGAAAAGCAGCAAAAAAATTTAAAAATTAAAAAAAAAAATCAGACCGAAGCCTAGACAGGGATTCGCAAGGGTGCGTGCACCTTACCCTATAAAATCTCTATGTTCCAGTAACTGTCTCTCTTGCAAATGCGGAATTCCTTCGTCCATGTTCGAGCGGTCCGTGGCCTCGGCTTCGGTTCGGGGGGATCCGCGCGTCTCCAGGCGCTCTCTCGCTCGCTCGCTCTCCCTCTTCAGTGCGGTGTGGAAAGTGTGAAGCAGCGGGCCCCCCCGCGCCGCCCGCCCGCCCGCTCGCACACACGCGCGCACACACGCGCGCACGCACCCTCGCCCGGCCCCGCTGCGCGGCTACTTTGCTCTCACTCCGGGCAGTGTTTGGCCACAGGGCACGCGCGTCGCCGGCCAGACCAGCACCCAGCTCACGTGCGGAACGTACCATCCGCGGTCCAGCCCGGAGGGGGGCGGGCGAGGAGGGGCCGCGCCGGGAGGGGGCGGCGGGACACGGCGGCGGGAGGGGGCGGGGACACCTGACCAGGGCCACCGGAAAGGAAAAACAACTTCGGCCAAGCGCTTCGTCTCCCCGGAGGCGCTGCAGGCGGCGGGGGGGGAGGGGCGGGGAGGGCGCGGGGGGTGCGGGGCGGCCCCGCTTCCCCGGCTCGGAAACGCGACTCTCCCCGTGCGTCCGTCATTACGGTGCAGAAACGTGAACGTGGCTTTTTTTTTTTTTTAATTTTTTATTTTTTTCGCTTTCCACCGACTGTGCCGCTGGCTTGGAGCGGAGAAAGGAAAAGAGAAAGAGCCTTCGCGGCGGGTCCCACTCCAGGCCCGAAAGAAAGCTGCAGACTTTGCGCCCCCGCTCAGCGGCCTGGAAGGGAGGACCCCTGGGCGCTGGGGGCAGGTTCCCCTCACCCCCCGCCCCAGGAAAGGGGGCAACTGGGCATCAGCCCCCGGCCCCCTGAAGGGCTTCAGATGCATGAAAACGCAGTCACTGGGACCGAGTGTCCCTGGGCCACCTAAACTTCCCGCAGCGGCCGGAATTGCGGTGCCACTCATCACAGCCGCAGCTGACGCCGCCCGGGGCCCCGTGGGCTCCCGGAGGAGCGCGGGCGGGGGGCCGGGGCGGGAGGAGGCGGGGGCTCCGGCAGTGCGGCAGTTGCCGCCCGCCAGCCCCCCGCGCCCCGGGCGGCGCCCGCGTGCGATCAGCCACGCCGGGCGTGTGCAGAGCCCACGCATACTACCGCTGGCACCTCCACAGCCTCCCTCCTTAATCCCGTCTCCGGCGGGTACCAGCACAGGGCCAGCAACGTGAGCCGACCTGCCGCGCTGCCACATCACTGCGCGGGGAACCCGTGCGCGCGCGCGCCCTGCAGCCGCGGCGCGGGGCGCGGGGAAGCACGGGCCGCGCCACCTCTCGCCGGAGCCACCCGCGAGCGTGACTCACGGCCAGCGGGAGTCGCCGGGAGACGCGCACTGCCCGCGCCGCGCCGCGCCGCGCCCGGCTGGGGGGCCTTGGAGGCCGCGGAGAGCGCGTCCTGCGGGACTCCCGGGTCTGCGGCCCCGCTGCCGCCAGCTCCTGTCTCATGACGCACGTTCACAGATAACGCTGCTGACAGTTTATGTAGCCATACATATATAAACAAATGTGGATCTCCCGCGGGCTGTTCCTGCGCCCAGCCCAATATTTACACTCTCCCCGGTCATCTGCGAAAACACTGGTGACGGCCAGTGGCACGTGAGCCCCGGGGAGGCGGACGCCGCCTGCACACGCACCGGGGCGCAGCAGGGAAGGGGGCCGTCGCTACGTGTCCCCCGGCCCGCCCCGCCGCGCGCGGGTTCCGGGCGCGGATCTGGGTCGCGGCGAGCGCGAGTCACGTGGCTGCGGGAGTCGCGTCTCCTCCCCGCCTCCGGGAGCCGCCCGGGCCGCGGCCGCGCCGCGCTGCTGCAGTCTCCCGGGTCCGGGGCGGAGACGCGCGCCGCGTCTGGCTTCGTGACTCGCGCGCCGGCGGCCCGGGCTCACCCCGGCGGGAGGAGACGCTCGCGGGCCGCCGGGTTCCCGTGGGAGGCTTCTGGCCGGGCTTCAGCTTCTCCAGCGGGGGACGTGCTCTGCACCAAATAGGCAGCGGAATCAGCATACAAAGTGAAAAGGCATTTAAAAAAAAATGCTGCTTTTATTTCAAAACCCGATCCGCTCTTCCCCCGGTTTCCAAGCGGCTAGATGATTAATTCCCTCTGATGAGGAGGGCAAGTTGGAACCCTAAGAGCGGCTTCTCCCTGCGGCACTGTGTCATTTTTTCCTCTGCTTCTTAACGCACCAAAAAGTGAAAGGGGGGAAGGGCGGGGCGGGGGGGGGGAGGTGAGGTCACTAAAGTGAATAATTGAAAATTCAGGACCCCAGCCCCTTGTAGAGGGGAGTGTGTGTGTGTGTGTGTGTGTGTAAAATTTTGTTCCAGAACGCCACTTCACAAACGATGAATATATAGGGAGAACGCAATGAAGACAGGATCCTTGCATCCTGGCGGGGCCGCTGGAGCAGCGAGACAGCACGCAGGCATCCTGCAGGGCAAATCCGAGGGCCAAGTCCAGGGCTGCCCCACAACTGGTTGGGGCAGGAGGGACCCGGACCGGAGCCCTGAGCATCTAGGGTTCCGTGAGCAGGTGAACGCCCCACGATTTCAAGCAGGCGCTGTGCCCGCAAATGAAGCTTTCACAAAAACTTGTCTTCCCCTGCGTTCCGCTCCAAGCGTCCCTCTTCCCACAGCCAACATTTTTTGTTTTCCTTTTCCACACCTTTCCGCTGCTGATGCAAGCTCGGGCTGTCGACGCGCTCTTTGCCAACGTGTGATCTCCTTCGTTATTCTTGCTGCTCCTTTTCCTCTCTTCTTTTTCATGCTCACCGTTTTACTCATTCCCCCTTTCTTCTGTCTTTTCCTTCCTTTCCTTGTCTTTTTTCTTGTCCTTTATCTGTCTCTCTTTCCTCCCTCACTCCTCTTTTCCCTGACAACCAGGAGGTGGATTCGCAAAGTTAGTGGGAAATGAAATTGAAAGGTAAGACGTTTCTGTTACACAAACATTTGAAACCCATGCATAGTAGGCTTCTTGCATGAACTTTTTAAACACGCCTAGTATATAGCAGGATTAGAGCAGCAGACGCCATTCTAAGCCTCACACGGTGCACACATTCATCCTTTCCACAACCCTATAAGGTAGACGCTGTCACTGTCTCCATTCTAGATGACAAAATGCTTCCCCAGTGAGATTAGGAACCGTGTCCAAGTTCCCAGAGCCAGGTCCATGACCCACTGATGTGAACAGCAGGAGCCAAGGTGTGAGGGCTGAGCACCTGCCGTCACCGTGGTCTTCGGTTGATGCCCACCTTTGTTGCATTGTGCGTGTCAGAATGTGTGGCGTGAGTTTTGCAGGAGAGAGAGAGAAGGGAGAAAGGCTGGCACTGCGCCCGATGGCAGAGGCTGGACCGGTGTGACAAAAAGAAGGGTGGCGATGTTTTTGCCATGCCTGTGAGTCACTTGGCCAGCATCTGGCTCCAACTGTATGGATTTAAATACAAATATCCCAATTGGTTGTCATAATTTCCTACAGACGGACAATAGAGGGCAACTTGGAAGAGACTGATGGCTCACCATCTCCACGGAGCAAACCACACCAAACTCTGCCAAAAGCTTGAGGTCAGCAATGGGAAAAGCTCACCTGTGGTGAGGTTAGAAGGAAGAAAATCTTCACCTGTCTAAGAAAGGCACAGACAGCGGAATGCTCTTTGGAAATGTCTAAAAATAGGTTGAGTCTTATCTTTTTAGGAAGGCTTAAATGCCGTCCTGCTGGAAACCAAGATTCAGGATGAGCGCAAAGCCCCTTTGAGCTTATAATTAAAGAATTTTGGGATGCTTGCTTTGAATGAAAGATACTCATCTTTCTCCTTTTCATGGATCGCGGAGAGCTTCTGCCTTTGCTCTTCTTTGGTTACTCAGGGAAATCACTACCTGTAGAGACTGAAGAAATCGAACATGAAGCTCAGTTTTCCCCTCTGCCTAAATGTTCAGAAGGCCTGCAGTCATCGTACGCACCCTCTAACTTGGAAATATCTTACCCTGTTTGCTTGCAAAGTCTTGGATTTCCAACAGAAACTGAACTCTCCTGAGAATGTTAACATTCCCGTGGACAAAAGAGATTTTCTGGTTTTTTAGGGTTCTACAAGCCCTAACCCTCTCTGGAGAGGTGACTCCAGGGTGTTCTGGGGACCCCAGGTCAGACCCAAACTAACTGTGCATCTCTGATGATGTTAAAGGTCCAAGGTCAGTCCAGGGTGTCAAGCCTCCTGCCTGTGATGCTGTGAACACAGTCCTCAGATGGTGCTAGGATTTGGGTACTAGTCTGATGTTCAATGTTCCCCGGAGGCCCATGTGTTAAAGACTTGGTCCCCACAGTCTCATATTGCTGACACGACAGGAGGGTGGAAATTTAATCCAATTATGGGTGTGGAACCACTGGGAAGTGATTAGATTGGATTAGGTTGTTAGGTTCCAGCCCCCTGAATGAGTCCTGGTGACTTAGTGAGGAAAGACACAGACAGACGGACATGGTCCTTCTTGCCATGGGATGCTTCTGCTAGGCAAGAGTGCTGTCACCACATACTAAGCCATGGCAGCCACTGGAGCTTGGACTGTGAACCTCCAAAACCAGGAGCAAAAATAAACCTTCTCTATTTACTACTCAGTTTTCTCAGATCTCACATTGCAGTGATGACAAGCTACCTCACACAGACAGGCAGATGCTTGTCCTGATCACCTCTCTATGGGACAGTGAACACGAGTTAACAGCCAATTCACATCATTTTATATGAAAAAGAGGACATATAGTCCATAAAAAACTAAAATCGAAGCCTGGAGAGCAGGGGTGGGACGGGATAAGGATCTTTGAAAGCTTCCCCAGGAACTCTTCCTGGCTTGTGCACCTGCTCTCAGGGCAAAGGGCTGATGTTGTCAGGCACACGGCAGGAAGAAGGGTGCCTAGAGAAAGGATCTCAGGAGGGAGGGAAACCCCAGTGCTACTCACTGGGAGCCAAATACGGCTTTAAAATATTGACGATGTTACTTGCTGAAGGTATCAGATTTAAAACCCCAGAATAGAAGGTTAGGCGTTCCAACTGCACACTCAGCAAATCAGCTGAGTGGCACATGGGTCCCCTTTGAACATGTAAAGGAAGTTAGGTCTTTCCACAGACTACAAGTCAATGTGCCTCTGTGGCTGAAGCATGCATGGGATTCACCTCTATGCTTATGTCCTACTACCCAGCACTTGTTTATTTACTCATTGGTCTTTGAGTAGCACCAAGGAGATCACATTAAGCATAGGAAATAAATTTTCTTCCTGCTGGAATCATTTGTATTTCTGTACTTAGGTCACTTTCACAAACATATGATTTAATGTGTTCTTAGTGCTGCTGGGTTATTGACATACAAAAAACACAAAGCAAAGAGCCACACTTGAGGCTGCCACAGGGGAAATCGCCCAACCCAGGACTTTCTGCTCCCAGTCTCCCTGGGCCCCTCCAGCGTCCCTGAGCTTCTCCTGCTGATTGCAGCCGATCAACAATGAGGCAGGATGAGGGTGGGAGGAGCTGACAGACCCCTAAGGACTGGCACTAAGTGGCTCTTACGCTTTGCCAGGATTTTTGGGTCAGTTGGGGAGTGGCACCCAGAAGGGCTGCATGAAGAGGGGGCTTCTTACCTCTGCGTTTCCCATGTTACTACTGATGAAGATTCTCGCAAAACCTTCAAAGGAAAACATATTTATGCAATGTAAAGTACGGTCAACTAGGACAAAAAGACACCACTGTACAGCCACTTCTGTCACTCACCTGCCTGTCCGGTGCTTCGTGACGTCTTGGAATCAGTTGTCAGATGCTGTTCTCAGCACACAGGGCCATCTATCATAGAGGGTGCTCTTTGTAAAGACGAGGGAAAGACGAGGTAAGGATTTTACCCACACTTGGAATTAGGATTTTTAGTGTAAGTCTTATTTAGCAAGATTTTAAATTGAATATTATTAGAGAGAGATGGATAGAGGAAGAAAGAGTGAGTTCCCATCCTCTGATTTATTCCCCAAACCACCCAAGGCTGGGTGGGGCCCAAACAGGGAGCCAGGAATTCAATCTAGGCCTCCTGCTTGGGTGTCAGGGATCCAACTGTCTGAGCCATCAGCTGCTGTCTCCCAGTCTGCACTAGCAGGAAGCTAGAATCGAGACTGAGAGCCAAGACTCAAATCCACAAAGAATGGGACTATCTCGATGGGTGTATTATCTGCTAGGCCGAACACTTGCCCATTAACAGTTAATTTAACACAAGGATTCCTGTGTAGTAATTTCTCCCCCAGAGGTAATATGATTCAAATACTAATTTTAATCTCACTCATAAGGAAAATAATGGAAATCTAGGCTCTATGGGAATATCAGTTAAGTGGTAACTTTGAGCCAAAGTAACAGACGCTTAAACAAATGAGCATTTCTGTTGTGAGCATATAGAAACAAGACCAGAAGCAAGCAGTCCAGAGGGGAGGGAAGTAGCAACAGTGCCACCAGTGTCTCAGACCCCGTCTTCTTGCTCCGCTCTTCTCCGTCCTCCAAACTCAAGATTGCCTCATGGACATAAGATGGCTGCTGGAACACCTGCAGGAAAGGCTATTACACTCCACCCAGTAACTTCTGCTTACAAGTTATCAGTCAATCCTATTGCAAGGAATACAGTTTTACAGCTGAAGCTCCCCAGCATTATAGGGGGGCTTTTTAATAAAGTGGGAGCCAGGAATAGACAGTGAGTTGGCACTTGCCATCCTTGGCTCTTTTTGTCTCTACTATGCCATGAGAGTTGGCATTGTCCCTTTCTTATACCCAGCGACTTCATTCCAATCTCAGAAAAATCTCAGCTGCCCATCTGCAGTTGTGCAAACTTAACACCTCAAGCCCGTGGTCTTCAGCATCTGTATTTTTGCATTATAGGAGGGCATTGTAAGCCCCTGTCCTTCATCCTGTAGATTGCAAATTGCAGACGCGCATTTTCTGGGGCAATGGTTGTCTTTCTTTTGAAGTGGCAGCACCAGCTCCTCTGGCTGTTCTGTCTCTGCAGCTGTGCCTTCGGTCCCTGCCATCTGGGGACACCAACTTCCAGCAGAAAGTCACTCTCTGCGGGCTCCCAGCAGAATGCAGCCAGGACGTGGCACTTCACCCACTTCCAGCACAGCTGTACACCACAGTCTCCACAGGGGCAGGAGGTTTGGGGCAGAGCTTCGTGGTGACGTTTGGTCCTGGGGTAGACGCAGTTGCTTGGACAGGGATGACAGCAGTGATTTTTTTTTTTTTTTGACAGGCAGAGTGGACAGTGAGAGAGAGAGACAGAGAGAAAGGTCTTCCTTTGCCGTTGGTTCACCCTCCAATGGCCGCCGCGGCGGGTGCACCGCACTGATCCGATGGCAGGAGCCAGGTACTTATCCTGGTCTCCCATGGGATGCAGGGCCCAAGCACTTGGGCCATCCTCCACTGAACTCCCGGGCCACAGCAGAGAGCTGGCCTGGAAGAGGGGCAACCGGGACAGAATCCGGTGCCCCGACTGGGACTAGAACCTGGTGTGCTGGCACCGCAAGGCGGAGGATTAGCCTAGTGAGCTGTGGCGCCAGCCTGACAGCAGCAATCTTGCAAACACTGTTTACTTCTCACAATTCTTTGAACTGAGCGCTTTGAACTCTGCTCTACAGATGCACAAACTCAGGTTCCGAGACTTTACCTTGTCGTGCAGTAAAAGACACAGGCAGGGAGGAGAGAACCCAAGACCCGAGGTATGCTCCTGGCTGTTTACCTGTAGGAGTTTCTCCTCTCCCCATCTCGCCTTCCCCCATCCAAACTTGTCACCCCTCTTGTTCTTGGGAGCCACCGCCAGAGGCTCGGTGATTGGAGGGGTCGTCGACAGAGGATGGAGGTGGTGGCAGAGGGTAGTCCCAATGCTCTCTCATAGGAAGCAGCGCTCCTGACACTGGCGTGGAATTCTGGGTGTGCATCCTCAGATGGGCAGGTGCCTCTCAAGTTGTAGTTCGATCACCAGACTTGCCCAGAGACTTGGAGTCTGCAGTTCAACCCTCAGCCTTTAGGCCAATGTTTACGGTGATTATAGACGCAGTGCACTGGGACATCCACTACGGACCCAGTAGTGAACTTTGTCTTCACGGACAGTCCTTGTCTGACAGCTTACGGGGTAGGGGAGCAGACGTCCTGAAGAAGAGAGATCGCTAAGAAAGCTGACTTATTATGCTAAAGCTATTTAAGTTCTCCAAAAAGTCTCCACTTCGGTGCATTTGCGAAACACAACTATGCTGCTCCAGTAATGCACTTTAGAAATGACTCCAGTGTTGTCTGTGGCCTCCGTCCATGGGTGAGCCTTGTCTGCCTGGAGTCAAAAGACCACTGGACAGGAGAGCGCTTTGTACTCTGCTGCCCTGGCCTGCGGAGACTTCGTCACACCCACTCCAGTCCCCCAAATGGCCCTGATGTGGGTAGGGGTGCCCCTTCCACACCCACCCCTCCAGACACACAGCTTTCTCTTGTATCCACCAACCTGGGGTTGACAATTGGCTTACCTCGTTGGGGCTCCATGCCCTCTGTAGGGCCTGGAGGAAGTTCTTCCTTATCCACAGCCCCTCAACCCTGACGGACCCCAGTGGCGTGGGTACTCCCTGGCAGGTGCCTCTCACGGGGGAGATTTAGCCAGGGCTGGATTAGCTAACTGCCTCTGCCCCAGAGCAGGCTGGAGTGCTTCCCAAAAAGAAGGTCATTCCTTCCGATGGCTCATAGCTTCCCAAGTACAGATGTGCACGTCCTGCACAGCTTCCTCGCCGGCCGGTGCTCAACTCGCCCAACTCCGCTCTGGCCTTAGCCATTCACCCTGGAAACGGGCTGCAGGGCTGGCAGCTTGGGACAGCCCAATGTCTACTTCCCTTCCAGCTGCACGGACTGGATAGCAAATTTAGTAAGACAGTCTGACCTTTATCCAAAAATGTGATTCTCACTTCTTTTTTTTTTTTTTTTTTTTTTTTTTTTTTTTTGGTAAAGATTTGTTTCTTTGAAAGTCAGAGAAACAGAAATGGAGAGACGGTGGGGATCAGGGGTGACATTTTCCATCTGCCAATTCACTCCCTAGATGGCTACAACAGCCAGGGTTGGCCCAGGTTGAAGCCAGGAGCCAGGAACTTGTTCCAGGGCTCCCATGTGGATGTCAGAGACCCAAGCACTAGGAGCATCATCCAATGGCGCCCCAGGTGCATTAGCAGGAAACAGGACCAGAAGCAGAGCAGCAGGGACTTGCTGCACCACAATGCCAGCCCCTCTTTGGTCACTGTTAAGCCCTTGCTCTCCTTCATCTCCACCTCCACCACTATGCAATGAATTGCAATGCCGCATGGATTCTGCCTCTGAAGTGTACGTAAAAACATCTGTTTCTTTTCATCTTTGCTGCCTGCCCTCCAGACCAAGCCCTCATAGTCTCTCACCCAAAATACGATTCCTTCTTTATTGCTTTCAGTAGTTGAGGTGTTTTTTTTTTTTTTTTTTTGATAGGCAGAGTGGACAGTGAAAGAGAGAGACAGAGAGAGAAAGGTCTTCCTTTGGTTCACCCTCCAACGGCCACCGTGGCCGGCGTGTTGTGGCCGGCGCACTGTGCTGATCCAAAGGCAGGAGCCAGGTGCTTTTCCTGGTCTCCCATGGGGTGCAGGGCCCAAGCACTTGAGCCATCCTCCACTGCACTCCCTGGCCACAGCAGAGAGCTGGCCTGGAAGAGGGGCAACCGGGACAGAATCCGGCGCCCCGACCGGGACTAGAACCCGGTGTGCCGGCGCCACAAGGTGGAGGATTAGCCTAGTGAGCCGCGGCGCCAGCCAGTAGTTGAGGTTTAATAAGGGAAGCAGACACCATGCCAGATAATTCAAGCAAGAGAGATTTAACAGGATTTTTAAGAAAAAGATTTAAGAGACAGAGAAACAGAGAAATACATCTTCCATCTGCTGGTTTTCTCCCCAAAGTGGCTGCAATGACTGGGGCTGGGCCAGGCTGAAACCAGGAGCCAGGAGCTTCTTCCAGGTCTCTCACGTGAGTGGCAAGGGCCCGAGCACTCGGGCCATTTTCCTCCGATTTCCCAGGCGCTTTAGCAAGGAGATGAATGGGAACAGCCAGGACAAGAACCAGTATCCATATGGGATGCTAGCCCTGCAGATGGTGGCTTAACCTGCTGCACCACAGCGCCAGGCCCCAACGGAGGGGATTAAAGGCATATCTAACCTTTGAAAGGCCGGAGTAACAAAGGGAGGGCTAAATGGGTGCTATTTTTCAGGAAACCCCAACACCCGCGAGGTTCGGGGGCCTGAGCAGGAGCGGCTGACTTGCTGGAGAAAGCCCGCGAGAGCACTGGAAACCTTGCACCTGCACCCAACAACCCTTGCAGAAACACGGTGCAGCCCTTCTCTCCCGCGTCATTCATGACGTCCTCTCTCTGGCAGAACCCAGGGATTCTGGGCAAATGTGGTCCCAAGCTTCTCCCTGTGATGAGGCCAGAGTAGAAAAGCTGAGTTGGCAGGAGTTGACGGTTGCCATCTCACTGTCCACTGCTGCCGCCCACCTTCTCTGTCCAGAACACGGAATCCAATCAGCATGCCGATCAAAACTCCTTAACCGCTTCCTGCTTCCATTAAGTTCAAGTACAAATGGAGACCTCCGTGCCCTGTGGGCTGGCTCCGGCGTGCACGCTGCATGTCCTCTCTCAGCTCGCCTCCCCTCTGCCCTGCGGAATCCCAGCTCTCTGTCACATTTGTTTAATGCCCCTTGCTCTCCAGCCCCCAGGGCCTTTGCACAGGCTGTTCTGATCGGAACCCTCATCCTAGCTCCCTTCTTGTCTTCCTCGTGCTCCTCTTCATGAGAAATCGAGTTCCGAGACCAGGTCTGTCTCCTTCTAGAAGCTTCTGTTGCCCCTGAACTTCTCCCGCATAACACTTGGGCTGTTTGCAAGACAGACTCCTGAGCTGGTTGCGGCCCTGCCCCTGTGCCTAGGAGGAGGATGAGCAGAGAACAGCCCCACCACTGTTTGTCAAACGACTCCTGGGGATGCTCCACCACACTAAAGATGAACTGAAGTGCAGCTGTTCCAGGAATCGCCTAAATGACAAGTCATGGCCAAGTCATCTCATCTCAAGAGTCCTTCCACCTGTCGGGAGCGGGGAACATGAGACCGGCTCCCACCCTCCCGCCCCTGCACAGCTTTCCAAAGCTGGCATGGCTGTCGCCGGCAGGGTCCCGCTCCCTGCGCTGGGGGCGCTGCATGTTTATTCCTTGGCCTGACCGGGCATGTGAACATTAGGAAGCCAGCAGCACGGAGGGTTGGATGCGCACCCAGAACTGCAGGCACCGGGTGGGCTGCAGGGGCTTCAGGGAAGCACTGGGAACCGCTGCTGTCGCTGTGCCAGGTGCGACGTGATCTGCACTCAGAGGTCAGGAAGCCCTGGCAGGGCGCTCCCTAGCAGCCTTGGGAAGCTGGCACTTGTTGCTTGCAGGACTTTCGCTTCCTTTCACTGTATGCCTCAGCGAGGCGGAGAGACCTCAGGGGCTGGAGGGAGGCCAGGCGAGCTCCACAGGTGGTCCAGAGACCACGGCAACCTCCGGGGGCACGGCTTTCCGAGGCTGGGCGCAGGGAGGGGGCGCCGGGGCTTAGCTTGCCGGTCTGCTGGGCCCAGTGGCTCACAGGAGGGGGTCCTGGGGCAAAGCCAAGGAGCTTGGTTACCAGGAGTGCAGAGAGAAACAAGCCCCGTGCCAGGACGTAGGAGTCAAGCCGCAGACTCGGGAACAAAGTGGGAGGGTTGAGAGCCAGTGAAGCCAATCGGTGAGGACGCCAAGCTGGTGGGCGCGGGGGAGGCAGCGGCGAGGGTCAGCGCAGGGGCCGGAGGGCCGGGGGCCGGATGTGGGATGTGGGAGGCCCGAGCAGGTCTGCGAGCGCACTGCGGGCGGGGAAGGAATCTCCTGTCTGCACCCGGGACCCCTCTCCCCACACCCACCTTACACTTGTCAGTCCCAGAGTCCCCTTGCCCTAAGTGCGTTTTCAGAAAGACAGCGTCTCCTGCTCCAGAGGCTGCCACATCAGACCACACTCACCCACACAAGCCAGGGACGGGAAGCCAAAAGCAGGCCCGTGCGAGGCCCGACTCCTTCCACAGGCATGGCTGGCCGGGGCCGCTCTGAGTTGGTTTTGTTGTGGGATAATGGCACTGATGATTTTTCCGGAACCTAGGCTTTTTTTTTTTTTTTTTCATCTTACAAACTGCTGCAGAGGCACTGAAGGCAATGAAGCAGACACGTCACACGTCTCCGTCCGTCCTTGTCTGTTTTCACCTTGCTGCCCAGAGTTCAAGACGAGGAGGACCACGGGTCCAGCGCTGGCTTCCTGGAGGAGCACTGTGACCCTGGGCAACTTCGTAAGGAGTCTGCTTTCTCAAAGGCGACACAGGGAAGGCAGTGCCTCTCACCGACTCGCGGTTGTGACAGTGTGCGGAGGGCACCTGCGACGTGGCAGGTGAACAATCAAAAGTGCCTGCAATTCTCCCCATTGCAGCTGCCCGGTTAAAATTAGACAGATCACAGAAAAATACGACTGTTCGAAAATAACTGAAGAATTGAGTAACATATTTTAAGTTCAAGAAGTAAACCCATTGCTTCCAATGATCCTTTTCTTTTCTAGCAGGTGAATTAACACGAACACAGAAGGCCAGGCCTGTCCATGTGATTTTCCATTAATGAGCTATAAGGCAGGGTCCGCTTTATTCCATGTGCTAGTTGGAAATAGGGCCAGTCCCAAGCTTATGCTTTTAAATCTTATTATTCAGGCCACCCTTCTGAGAGGTCGCACAGTTCCACATGTGTACGACCGTGGCAAGGGGGAAATGCTGCTGGCCTACGCTAGCCGGAAGTTGAAGCCTTGTTTGGTTCTCAAACGAAAGACATGGCTGGACTCAGCTGCAAACTTTGGTAGCGGGTTAGGGAAGAGATTCTGGGTGATGTCTCCTTCACCACAGCAAGTCTAATAATGACAGCAAGCACCTTGTGGCATTTGTTCTGCGCTATGCTCTCTTCCAGTTTTGCAAATATTAACCCATTTAAATGCACATCCGCTAAATGAGTTATTGTGAAAATGACTTGGAGAGAAGGAAGAAACTGAGGCATGCGGCTGAGTCATCGGTCGGCACTGTGTCTGCAGCATCAGTGTCCACAGTCTATACTGCTCTCTCTGCAATGGCCTCCCAAACATCTGGGCGAAAAAGGGAACATTTCTACTCACCTTCTCTGATTTCTGCTGGGAGAAGAGCAGGCTCATGGTGCCAGAAGGAATGGCGGCCTGGAGTGTGAAACCCTGAGCACAAGGTTAAGTTGCCACTGTTTGCCTGACCTTGAACGACAAGGTGCCACCCTTCTCCCAGCCTGCATGTCCTCACTCAGCAAGCGCCTTCCGACATGCAGGAGAGGCCCGGGAAGAAGACGGTACCTCTGAATATATCCCGGCACGCCATAACTCTTGGTGTTTTATTTTCCCCTGAAAAGCAAATTCTCAATTCTGTTGAATTTTTCAGCTTAAAGAAATAGGGTAAAATTGCATGACCAAATTAACAATTGTAGAGCTTCTTCTATGTACAAGTCACTTGCTAAATCAGTGCTGTCTAATGGAACTTTTTGCAATGATGGAAATATTCTATTACGCTACCTGTCCAATATGGTAGCTGCTAGCCACATGCGGTGACCAAACACTTGAACTATGCTTAGTTTAACAGAGGTACTGAATTTTAAATTTTATTTCGTTGTAATGAATTTAAATGTGAAGAGCCACCTGTCACTGGTAGCTATCCTACTGCATAGTGCAAATAGAGATGCTTTAATCAGGTCCAAACACCGAGTGATCAGCAAATCACTCTTTTAAGAAAGCTAGGGCAGTTTCTTAGCCTATTTTTCTCTAGGGAAACTAGGATCCTCATCGTTCGTGTAGGAAGAAAAAAATATTGATTTTCTAGCATAAATTCAGGAAATGTGGAGAAACTATAGCCATCATCCTCTCCAAGTTCTAGGATATTCGACAGATTCATTTTAATTTTACTGGAAACCAAATCATATAACTTACCAACATTTTAAAATACTCAGTGCGAATTTTCTATGATTGTTTTAGTTACATCCCATAGTAAATAGTAATACGCACATTTTGATACCACATATAACATCACGTATACATAACTCAGGCTGAGAGGGAAGTAGTGTGCTAACTGTTTACACAATCCTCTCAGGAAAGTATACGTGTGTGTGATTTATTGTACATTTTATTACTATAAAGGATGCATAGCAAAGCACACATTTGTACATAGCAATGAAATATGCATCACTCCTGTAAATTCATATGGCTAATTGATTCTTGCTGAATGTTTTTATTGATTTTTTTCTAAACCATTTTATTCTTCGCCAACCTATGGTTGCGATGAATTCACAGATATAATTCCAACATGAATGACGATTTATACTTTTATGTTAATGATTAAGGCGAAAGTGAAACAATAAAAACATTGGTTACAGCCCCACTCATTTGTCAATATGAGCAACTTCCTTACTAAGTCAGATAGTAATTTTCACAGACTGGAAAAATGTTTACTCAATCGTTTGTGTTGTTCACAACAGAATGACTGCAGACTACACAAGATAATGATACACTTTTAGATCTAATCAATGTGACTAACCTTTTCTTGGTCACTTTCTCCATCACAATCCACAAAACGTCAATTTCTCGTGGGCAGCATTTGCTGATTTCCATGGTGTCAGTATTGCCACCAGGACCTTGAAAATGGAGTTAGGAAAATGTAAGATACAACCTCAAGAACTTAGCTTAATAGCAGAATAACTAGGAAGTGACTAGTTGTGAGTATTTATCTTTGTTTTTAAAACAATTTACTTAAGTTTATATAGCTTAATTTCTGACACTGTCTGGCCCCAGAATTGTCCTGTGTCCATCATCAGTTTGTGAAATTGATGAAGGATCCGTCTTTGCCAGACTCACTGTGCGTGGGAGAAAGGCCCGTTAGCCTCCGAGCCTTCCTGGGTGTGCTCCGGCTCTCTTCTACCTTCCTCCCGGGAGCATCCTGCCCAGGCTCCCGGCTCCTAAGACCACCTTTATGCTGCCAACTTGCAGGTGCATGTTCCCACCTTTACTCTCCATTACAAGCTCCAGAATCAGCCAGCCAACCTCCCACTTGCTGACTTCCCTCCCAGCCTGCTACATCTTCGACTCTGCACGCCCTCCAGTTTTCATCATTTGCTGTCAGTGATACCACCAGGCACAGGGTGACTGAGCCCCAATTTTGGGGATCACCCTTGGCCTTCTATTTAATTAATCTGACACGGTCAGTCCATCAGCAAGTTCTGTTTCTTCTGTTCTGAAATAGTTCTTGAATGTCTACAATCCTTTCCATTTTATTGCTAAAGACCTGGACAAAACCGCCGTCTTTCATCAAGCCCACTCACAGGCTGTCTGGTCTCCCTGCCTCTACCTTCTCCCCCACAGAAGGAATTCTGCAAACCATAAGCCAGCTCAGGTCTTTTGCTTAACACCCTTCCAGTACTTACTTACCATAACTGGACCAACAGCCATATTTCTTTCTATATACATCATAGGTGGGATAAAGGGGTCCCAAAGATACCCACACCTTAAACCAAGGGTAGTCTGATCCTGCCAAAGCAACTGCAGGTGGAATTTAAAATTCAATAACTCTATAGCAGACTAATTTTTAATTTGATAATTTTGTATGGCCCATGAACAGTGTTATACATATGCAAATGACCCTTGCTGGAAAGACGTCTCCCCAGCTCTCTCTAATCCCTGGAACCAGAGAACAGATCACTTTACATGGCAGCAGGGACTTTGCAGCTATAACTAAAGGAAGGAGCTCGAGCAGCAGGTGTTGTGGCATAGCAAGTCAGGCCTCCTGCAACTCTGGCATCCAAATGAGCACCGGTTCAAATCCCGGCTGCTCCACTTCCACTGCACTTCCCTAATATTATGGCTGGGAAAGCTGCAGAATTTGGCCCAAGTGCTTGGGCCCCTGCCACCCACATGGGAGACCCAGATGGAGGTCCTGGCTCCTGGCTTCAGTCCAGCCCAGCTCTAGCTATTGCAGTTATTTGGGGAGTGATCTAGCAGATGTATCTGTCTCTCTCTGTCTCTCTGTCTCTCTGCCCTTCTGTCACTCTGCCTTTAAAATAAAATAAATACAAAATCTTAAAAAACAAAGAACCAAGAAGCTTGAGAAGACAAGATTACCTGGGGTTATCCAGATGAGCACAACACGGCTCCCTGAACTGAAAGAAAGAGACAGAAGAGAGGTAGAGGGAGATACAGTGGTGCTGGCTTTTGAGAGGCAGAAAGGAACCACCAGTCAATGCCTCAATGAGTTCAGCTTATAGGATGCAGCCTATAAGCTACCTGGGTGCAGGTGCACTTCTTCAGGACCCCAGTGATGAGGACCCTGCTGGCTGGCCACATCCTCCATGCCCTGGCTCTGCCTGCTCTTTGCTGGGGGCCGGCTCATCTCCACCAGAGTGTGATTCTCGAGAGACTCAGCACCTTCCCCAGGTTCTAATCAGGGGACTGACTTCAGGTTATGCTGCGTGGAGCGAATGGAGTAAGATGTGTGTCATGTGTTGTCCCAGGCAGTGCTGGAGGAGACCTGTAGTGATCTGAATAAAACTAGGCAGTGGATGATCCCGTCGAATGTTTTAGAACTGACTTTCTGAGATAGCAGTGAGCAAACGGAATGGACCAACAGGAAGTGCTGCCTTATAGAGTATATGTCAGGGGGCGGGGCAAGCTCTAGTGCCTCTACTTAGCACTTTATGATATTGACATCTTGCATTCTGTAACATTTGAACTCACTTTCACCTTGTTTCAAGCATGGCTTGCCGGAAGCTTATCTACATCAGGTGGAAACACAAAGTCTAAGGTGATGCATTTCTCTTTCTGAAAAAGCTTCCTTTATTATGATGAGCTGCTCTCAGTTGCGCTTCTCTGTGGCATTTCCATTCCGAAATGTCTTCAAAATAAATGAAGACTTCACAGGGATCACGGTGGACAAAAGGCCAGGTCCGTCTGATCACTTCCGGCTAATCTACTACAACTACTCTTCTCATCTGTATGGCCGCACACTCAGACCTGCCGGCATCTCTTGCAAATCCTGGATTTTTTAAAACACAGGAATTCTTATTGTTCCTCATTGAGCATAACTCTTTATTTAAAGCTTGCAACTTGAAACCCTGCACGCCATGTTGGATTTCACACGAATGGCATTTTTCTTCTTTGACATTTATCTTCTGTAGAACAGCATTTCCTGTAAGTTGATGAATATAAGGATTACTCTCCTGACATATAAAAGCTATTTTTAAGTTGGTTATAAGTATGATGAAGTTTGTGCATTCCATCCCTAATGTCCTATGTCTATTTGTTTGTGTTGCTGTATGTATTTGTAAAAATTCAACAAAAGCTGACTTATCCATAATTCTCATGACTGTACATCTATCAGAAGATAATTGGTGACTATAGTGGCACTGCTTATGAACAAGTTATTTTCTAAGTCATCAAATGAAAAACTTTACTCCCCAACAATTTCTTTTCTAAAATTTGTATTACTTATTTGAGTGGTAAAGAGATGGGGGAGGGGAATAGGGGGAGAGAGAGAGAGAGAGAGAGATGGACAAAGAGATAGGGTTCTCATTCTCTGGTTTATCTCCAGATACCCACCATTGGTAGGACAGGCTGGGCAAAAACCAGGAGCCAGGAACTCGATCCAGGTCTCCCCATGGGTGGCAGAAACCCAACTGCTTGAGCCATCACTGCTCCAAAGTCAAGAGGCAGAGCCAGGATTCACATCCAGGTTCTCTGATGAGGGCTAAACGCTCAGCCTCCCTACCACAATGATTTCAATGTTTTGCTTTTGCGTAAAAAAAAATTAGGCTCAAAAGTGGTCTAACAGCAGTGTTGAAGTCCAACTTCACCTTTGTATGACTTTGACCTTGGGCAAGTTACTTACCTTCTTTCAATCTCATCTCTCACTTACTGAAAATCCTGTCTCACTCTTGAGTTTCTCATGAGAATCACACAAGGCCATCCATACACACATTATTACCTCTGAGTACACACTGGCTGCTCTTATCTACAGCTGCAACAATAATAATATGGTGGGAATATTCTCTGTGAGACGTATGTGGTAATTCCACTGGTCAAATAATGAGATGACCCATTCCTCAAGTACGATACCTATTATTATAGTTAATGTGTGTATATGAGCGTGTGCATGCGTGCATTGCCACATACCCCCCACACACATGCACACACTCCCATACAGACTGCATCTGACATTTTAAAGGAAAATTCTAGAATTTAGATCCTTCCGCATTTGTATGCCTGTGTTCTCAAGGTCAGTACTTCCTCATACCCTCTGGAATGTCAGAAGACACATGAGCACATAACTATGCTATATGGTGTGCTGTCTCAAACTTGAAGACAATTCCGGGCAACTGAACACCATTCTAACCCAGGGCACCCATGGTTTATAGCTCCCTCTTGATTGTGTCAGGAAGGGCTCAAGGCCAAGCTCACAGTAGCCATAAGAAAAGCAGCACGTGGGAGAGAGCAGAAACGGACCTGACTCGAGGCGGTGCACGGTGCTCTGTCTTGCCCACACTAGACTCGTGTGCATGGCTTCGCATGAAGCCTGGTGGTGACCTCACACTGCTGAATATGTGATACCGAGCAGCGGACTCGCATCTTTGTGACAATGTCTATATGACACCCTCACAATTATCGCCCATTCACATTTTAACCTCTCAATCAGTTATTGTAACACTGGTTGAATTATATTTTTTATTGAAGCTAATGATTTAATTTTCCCAGGAATGACTACGTTGTTTGTTTGCCCTATACATCTGAGGGGACTTTAAAAAAGTCTATGGAAAAATGGAGTTAGATACAAAGTGTATTTTCTATGAACATTTTGAAGATCCCTTGTACAGCATAAATATACTTCAAAGAGGGCTTATTTACAAGTTTACTTTCAAAAACAAAGTCAAGTACAAGTCTTTTTTTATTTTTGTGCAAATCTTTGTCCATTTTCAATTTGGCGAGCCATCTGCCTATTCTAATCCATCTGACTAGTCGAGGATGTGTTAATGGAGACTCCTGAGGCCCACAGCTGAGGATACCTGGTTATAAAGCAGCAGAAAGCCCGACGCTGGGAGTCCTGATGGATCTGGAAGGAGCCATCGGGTTTCTGAATTTTTAGATCTATCTTAAAACCTGGAGAGGGGGCCTGCGCCGCGGCTCAATAGACTAATCCTCCGCCTGTGGCGCCGGCACACAGGGTTCTAGTCCCAGTCGGGGCACCGGATTCTGTGCCGGTTGCCCCTCTTCCAGGCCAGCTCTCTGTTGTGGCCAGGGAGTGCAGTGGAGGATGGCCCAGGTGCTTGGGCCCTGCACCCACATGGGAGACCAGGAGAAGCACCTGGCTCCCTCCTTCGGATCAGCGCGATGCACCTGCCACAGCGTGCTGGCCGCGGCGGCCATTGGAGGGTGAACCAACGGCAAAAAGGAAAACCTTCGTCTCTCTCTCACTATCCACTCTGCCTGTAAAAAAAAAAAAAAAAAAAAAGAAAAACCTGGAGAGGGATGGTCAGCACTGGTGTTTGTGATGTGCTAGGCGTGAGGATATTTTTGCCTCTGGGAAAGTCAAAGCCAGGCCAAAATCACTCTTGGGATTTTAAAGTCTGAAGTCACTTGTTTGGCTCTGCTCACTAGAATACTCAAGAATGCTATTCATCGGCCAGTGTGAACAGTGGTTGAGAAATGAGTGGCTGTAACCATCACGTCCAGAATTTTTTAATACAGAGAAATTCTTCTACATTGCATTTTAGACACTGAAATGGCAGATCTTGGTGGAGTTTGCAAGTGGGACTTGGAAATAAAAAAGGGGCAAGTATATATTTAATGTGTTGCTGCACTATTAGTCTTTGGAACTTTTTTTTTTTTTTTTGGCTTTTTGGTAAAACAATCACGCTGTAAAGCCAGCATGAGATCGGCTTTTGCCGAAATACCAAGCAAAACCATGAAACATGACTAAATCCTTTGGTGATGCTAGAGAGAACAAGGAGACACAGTGAAAGGCGATGTATTCATTCCAGGATATTTATATTATAGCCACCACCCTTTCCTATTTAGATCTCTTCTCAACCGTGAAAAAACAGGTGCCTATACAGTGTTTATTTTCCTCTTGCTGTTGTCCAGCACAGCGTGCTCGCTCCAGCTTCCCCACATCCCCAGTTGGGTTTCTGAGCTTCTGTCCAAAGCATTCCTTCTTACAAAGCTTCCACTAGTGCAACAGAAAAGCCATCCATCCAGGCAGCACATATTTATGAAATATGTATTGTGTTTCAGGCACTGTTCAAAGTTCCTGCAACGCATGAGCAGCACACAGACAAAGCCCCTGGCCTCCTGGACCTTGTATTGCAGCTGGCACAGAAGATCTGACTCACCTGTGCATGCCACAGGGGGCCCTGCGGTCCAAGGCAGTCCACTGCAGAGTTCTCATATGAAGGCTGCCAACGCGCTCCACTCAGCTATGCAGAAAGCAGGGGAGGACATTTGAGCTAGTACTTAAGGCACCCAAGTCCTGGACCAGAGTATGCACGTTAGCTCTGGCTCCTGACTCCAGCTTCCTGCTAACGCAGATCCTGGGAGGCAGTGGTGATGGCTCAAGTAATTGGTCCCTGCCACCCACATGGGAGACACACATTGAGTTTCCAGCTCCTGGTTTGGGCCTCAGCCCAACCCTAGCAGGTTGCAGGCATTTGAGAATCTCTTTCAAATAAATAAATACTTTTTAAAATCATGTGCAGAAGATAAAGCTATTTTAAATTTTGTTTATACCTAATTTTATCTTCAAAATGAAACAACTAGAGCTGGTGCTGTGGCACAATAGGCTAAGCCTCCGCCTGGGATGCCGGCATCCCATTTGGGTGCCAGTTCACACTCATTTGTTCCTTTTCTGATCCAGCTCTCTGCTAATGGCCTGGGAAAGAAGTGGAAGATGGCCCAAATGCTGTGTCCCTGCACCCACATGGGAGACCCGGAAGCAGCTCCTGGCTCCTGGCTTCAGATCAGCCCAGCTGCAGTCATTGTGGCCATTTGGGAAGTGAACCAGTGGATTGAAGACCTTTCTCTCTGTCTCTCCCTCTCTCTGTCTTTAACTCTAACTCTCAAATAAGTAAATAAAGTTTTTTTTTTTTTAAAAAAGCTATATTTTTTCTTCAACCATTACAATAATTAAACTATTGCTTTGGGATAACGTTTAGTTCCTAGATTGAAAGATTAAAGGGGAACTGGTGATGTCTCAGACAATACTGGAGTAGTCGAAGAATATTTTCTCTGTATACTGTTTTTCATAGTCCAGTGACTATGGACAACACATGTTTCTAAAGTCTAATCTGCATTATTAGCACTTCCCCCCATTATTTAAAAAAAGATTCATTTATTTATTTTGGAACTCAGAGAGAGAGAGACAGACAGAGACAGAGACAGAGAGATTTTCCATCCATTGGTTCACTTTTCAGATGGCTACAAGGCCAGAGCCAGCAGTCAGGAGCTTAATCTGATCTCCCACGTGAATGCAGGAACTCAAAAACTTGGGCCATTTTCTGTTTCTCATCCCTGGACATAAGCAGGCAACTGGATTGGAAGTGGAGCCACCAGGACACGTTCTAGTGCACATATGTGATGCCAGCACTGTAGGAGGCAGCTTTACCCTATATGCCACAAAGCCAACCCCATCCACCATCATTTTCTTAACAGTGAAGACAACAATAATTTCAGCCCTCATGTACAAAGTCTGCCTACTTCTTTGGTGTCAATACTCCTACTGTGGCTGGTTTCAAATTGCCAATGTGACATCATCAAACACAGTAAAACTATGCAACTCACCCTCCTATGGTATCTCCACCAACCAGACATGCCACAATAAACAACCTCAGTGCCAGCAAGAGCAGTACAAACACAGGAAAAGCGAACTCATTAGGAAGTCATACATGCTGCATGCTGTCTCCTCTACTTTTAGTATCGCTTATTCAATTGTGAGTTTATATACTCTAATTGTCATACTGAACATATTTAAGAGCCAGCTTGTAAAATTCCTGAAAATGTAATGATTGGCTCTCTAAGTCACTATGTCAGGTCAAAACCATGGTAACCATAAATTATCTCTTTCTGTTATTGTCCTTCAGTCCAAGAGCAAATTCGGAGTGAATCACTTCCCAATTACATCAAGGTCTCACCACCCGCCTCTCACCTGCCTCCTGCGACCAGTGGCCTCCTAACTGCTCTCCCTGCCTCTACTTCTGTGGTGTCCACACTCCCTCTCGCTCTCCCTCTTTCCTTCTCCCTCCCCCTCCCCTCCCCCTCCCCCTCCATGAGTCATCTTTAAGTGTGTAAAATTTTGAAACTGTATAGAAGGTATCTTCAAACAGCACATGGCAGAGCCTGCGCTGTGGCATTGAGGGTTATGCTATGGCCTGCAGCACCAGCATCCCACATGGGTGCCAATTTGAGTTTCGGCTGCTCCACTTCTGATCCAGCTCCCTGCTGATGCACCTGGGATAGCAACGGAAGATGACCCAAGCGCTTGGGCCCTTGCGCCCACCTGGGAGACCCAGAGGGAGCTCCTGGGTTCCCGCCTGGCCAAGCCCCAGTTGTTGAGGCCATTTGGGTAGTAAACAGCTGATGGAAAATCTCTCTCTCTCTCTCTCTCTGTAACTCTGCCTCTTATAAATAAACAAATCTTTTTTTTTAAAGTACATGGCAAATATGTATTATGAAGAAAACTATACAGATTTCAAAATTTTTTTACCAATATAAACTTGCCATTTTCCACGAACTTTCATAGTACCCTTGTATCATGTCATCTCCCATCTAAACTCTTCAACATTTTCCTGTTGTGCTTAGAAGAAAACCCAAGCTCTAACCACGCCCCATAAGCCTGGTGTCCTGTGGCTGCAGCCTCCCTTCCACGTGCCTGGCCCATTGTCCTACTCAGGCACTTTATTCCAGCCACACTGGCTTCCTCCTTTTCTGAAAACATACCTCTCTTGTAGCTACTGCAGGGCCTTAGCACTTGTTCCCTCTGCCAGGAATCTTCTTCCCCTACAACATTCTGGAGCACTTGTTCTAGTGGTCAATAAGTTGATTAGGCCAGCCACGTCCCACATGAGAGCGCCAGGTTCCATCCCTGGCATCAGCTCCTGAGTCCAGCTTCCTAATGCATATCCTAGCAGGCTGCAGGTGATGGTTCGAGTGTCACAGTAACTGGGTTCCTGGGTTGAGTTCCTAGCTCCTGGCTATAGCTCACCCAGCCCCAGAGGTTGCAGGCATTGGGGAGTGAACCAGCAGTCTCAGACAGAGGTCTCTCTCTGTTTCTCATTCCCTATCTGTCAATCATTCTCTCTCTCTCATCCCCCTCACCCTCAAACAAACAAATAAATACATCGTTTTCTCTGCTTGTTTATTTTCTGTCTCCTCCACCGGATTTGAGCTTCATGAGAGCAGTGACCTTGAATGACTCATGCATTGCTGCACTCCTGCACCTAGAATAGAGTCTGCCACACACTCAGGACTTAAATATTTTTTCAATGAATCCATGTACAACTGAATAAACACAAGAACTGGTGGTGACACCATTCTGCGCCTTGGATTATTTTTAGAAAATATTATCAAGGAGGCATGTAGTCAGCATGATGATAAAGACACAGCCTTATTTATGACGGAGGTGGCACTCCTGCATGCCCGCCACCTGCCAGCGAGGGCTTCCACGAATTCCGGCTACTGCTGTTTCATGAGCACCAAGTAGCTGACGCCCTGGTGGTCTCAATCATCAGGAATCCTGTGGGCTAGACTTAGCTCCAGCGGCAAAGTCTGAGCTGGGAGAAGTTGTAGCTCGTGTTCCCAGTGACAAATGGGCCCCGATGCCGAGGAAGCACGAGCCTGGTATTCCCGAAGCTGCCAGGGAGGCTGGCGCTGCACAATGCCTTTGTTTTCCTTCGGGGAGAGGCCCAGCATTTGGAGGAGCCTCAGGAAGGCTTCCAGCCCCTGCTTTTTAGCCGTTAGGTTTCCAGTGGACACACAGTGAAAACCTCCATTTGAACTGAACTATGCTGAACCGAGCAGTCACTCAAGAAGGGGATGGGGGGCCAGCGCCGTGGCTCACTAGGCTAATCCTCCGCCTTGCGGTGCTGGCACACCGGGTTCTAGTCCCAGTCGGGGCGCCGGATTCTGTCCCGGTTGCCCCTCTTCCAGGCCAGCTCTCTGCTGTGGCCAGGGAGTGCAGTGGAGGATGGCCCAGGTCCTTGGGCCCTGCACCCGCATGGGAGACCAGGAGAAGCACCTGGCTCCTGCCTTCGTATCGGCGTGGTGCGCCGGCCACAGTGCACCAGCCGCGGCGGCCATTGGAGGGTGAACCAACGGTAAAGGAAGACCTTTCTCTCTGTCTCTCTCTCTCGCTGTCCACTCTGCCTGTCAAAAAAAAAAAAAAGAAGGGGATGGGAAATGGCCCGTGGCCTCAGACTTCATTTCTCCCTTAGGTCCCTGATACCTCAAGGCACGGGTGGGTTCCTGGGATTCTCTGCAGCGTGCACTCTGCTGATCTGCACAGACAAGTTTCCTCTCTCTTCAGTGTGTGTTTTGAGGATGTGTTCTGACCCAGTGTATACTGAGTGCTAGCACAGGGCCCAGCCTACAGGTCAGAGACAGGATCTCCATGTTCTGAACATTATCAAAGTAGAGTATGGCTCTGCAATCAGCTCGCAGGGCCTCGGCGAAGCGCTACGAGTGCCAGGGGTTCCCTCCATGCCTTCCTCTGGAGTCCCTCCTGAGGAGGCATGAAACAGAAAGAAGGCAGGCTTGGGGGTCAGAAAGGTGGGGCTGCAGGTCCTGGCACCAGTTACATGAACTTGAGGAAAGACGAGCTAAATGACCTTGAGGAAGTTACTCACCCTTTCTGAGTTCTCTAATTTGTAAACAGGGAATTAAAATGGTACCTCTGAAGACTGGCTGAGAGGGAGTGTGTAAACATTGTAGCCCAGAACCTGGGACCTCCTACGTGTTCAGTTACTGGGACTGCTGGTGTGACTCTGGCAGTGTTTGCTCCTTGTGTATGAGAGCAGGCGAAAGAGGCAGGGGCATGTGCAGAATCCAGGGGCACTTGGTCCAGAGCCTAGGGCCAGTGACCATCCTGGGCCAGAACCGTGCAGGGGAGCAGGGTGTGGGCCCCGCGGCTCGGGCACCATGGTGCTACTGGCATAGAGTAAAGAAGCTGAGCATATGCTGGCGCCGCGGCTCACTAGGCTAATCCTCCGCCTTGCGGTGCCGGCACACCGGGTTCTAGTCCCGGTCGGGGCGCCAGCTTCTGTCCTGGTTGCCCCTCTTCCAGGCCAGCCCTCTGCTGTGGCCAGGGAGTGCAGTGGAGGATGGCCCAAGTGCTTGGGCCCTGCACCCCATGGGAGACCAGGAGAAACACCTGGCTCCTGCCATCAGATCAGCGTGGTGCGCCGGTCGCAGCGCACCGGCGGCGGCCATTGGAGGGTGAACCAACGGCAAAGGAAGACCTTTCTCTCTGTCTCTCTCACTGTCCACTCTGCCTGTCAAAAAAAAAAAAAAAAAAAAAAAAAAAAAAAAAAAAAGCAGCAGCAGCAGCAGCTGAGCATGACAGAGCAACAGCAGACAAAGTCTGGAACCCAAGAACAGGACAGTTCCTTCCTTCCTTCCTTTTTTTTTTTTTTTTTAAAGGTTTATTTGTCGGCCGGCACCGCAGCTCAATAGGCTAATCCTCCGCCTGTGGCGTGGGCACACTGGGTTCTAGTCCCAGTTGGGGCACCAGATTCTGTCCCGGTTGCCCCTCTTCCTGGCCAGCTCTCTGCTGTGGCCCAGGAGTGCAGTGGAGGATGACCCAGGTCCTTGGGCCCTGCATCCGCATGGGAGACCAGGAGAAACACCTGGCTCCTTGCTTCGGATCAGTGCAGTGTGCCGGCCGCAGCGGCCATTGGGGGGTGAACCAACGAAAAAAGGAAGACCTTTCTCTCTTTCTCACTGTCCACTCTGCCTGTTAAAAAAAAGAAAAAAAAGAAAAGGTTTACTTGTTTATTTGAAAGGCAGAGTTACAGACAGAGGAAGAGCAAGCAAGAGAGAGGGGGAGAGGGAGGGAGAGGGAGGGAGAGAAAGAGAGAAAGAGAGAGAGAGATATTCCATTTGCTGGTTCACTCCCCCCAGTGACCCTAATGGCCTGAGCAGGGCCAGGCTGAAGCCAGGAGCCTGGGCCTCCATCTGGGTCTGGCCCGTGGGTGACAGGAGCCCGAGCGCTTGGGCCATCTCGTGCTCCTTTCCCACACACATCAGCAGGGAGCTGGCTCAGACGTGGAACAGCCAGTTCTCCACTCAGCACTCAAATGGGATGCCGGCATCGCAGGTGGCGGCTTAACCTGCCGCGCCCCATGCTGGCCCCAAACCCGGGAATAGGCCACATTGTAGAGGTGGGAAACTGTATTGATAGTGATGGCTATATCTCCACTGAGCCACTGGGGAATCTCTATTCCTCACCAAGGATTTACTTTTTTAGGGTGAAAAAAAATTAAAACCAGGTTCTCTGATCATCAAATCAGAGGAACGTGGCAGTTCCTGATTTAAACTTAAGACCAGTCAAGATACACAGCAAGACCACTGGGAGCATCTGTTTCTTCCTCTATTAGGCAGATGAACTAACAGGAAGTGAATTATGAACTAAACTAACTGGGTGAGTTAGTGGATGAGGTGGTGAACATGAAAGAAGCAGCAGTGATGAACTCAGAAGGGTGGGCGCAGCAGAAAAGGAGAATATGTGTGTATCACAGGCAGAGGGAAATTGAGAGATAACCGATCCTTCAACGTCGTAAAAACGACCTCAGTTTTCTCCCTAAATGGCTACAGTGCACAATCTTGAGCCCTCAAAAGGAATAAAAATATAAACATGGAAGCAAGTGTGCCCCGACATAGCGGTAACAGAATGATGACCTTGAACAGTGTTCTAACACCCGCGTAGGCAAGAGAGTCATTTGGCAGAAAAGGAAAAAGTCCATCTGAAAGAGGAAACGTGAGGTTAGAAGATGAAAGCACATCGTTCATGATGAATGAGAAGGAAAAGGCAAGATTTAAAAACGAATCAGGAAGAGACGGAGAATAGGGCCTGCACTGACCACTGTGTTCTCGGCTTTCTCCACGCACCAGTATCTCAATCATCGCCCCAGCCTGTGAGGTGAGCCCTGTCATTGGCCCCAGCGTCCGGGCAAGTCGCAACATGTTTGGAGTGAGGGAACAGCGAGATCCGAGGTCTGACATTTGAACCCGGGCTCTCTGAGAGCCGAGGTCATGTGCTTCGTCTAAGCGTTCAGCTAAAACGCCCAAAACCCTGAGTGAAGAAGACGAAGAAGAAAGGGAGAGGATCAGGAAGGAAAGATGCACAGAACATCACTTACAGCATGAAAGGAAGACACAGCAAAGAGGAAACAGGAGGAGGTCACACTAACTCAATCAGCAACTGCACACACTCGGCACGCACGTATGCAGCCTCCTTTAGCCACCCAAAAACCCCGTGAAGAAGCTTCGACTTCCGTTTGCACAGATGAGCAGGCTCGAGTTCAGAGAAGTCACTGTTCATCACACAGCTTGCAAATAGCAGGGCCAGGATTAGAACCGAGGCCGAGGCAGCAGCATTAGAAAGCCCACAGTGTTTCCATTCTAACAGCTGCCACAGGCGGGGAAGTGCTGAGCCTGGGCGTGAGAGAGCAGAAACAGCAGCTCCTTCGAGTGGTGGGGCGCGAAATGCAAATACAGCATGACTAGAAAGACAAAAACGGGAAATGAGAAGGGGAGGCCCGCACGGTGGTAACCAGGCTCACGCCACCTGTTTTTCCTTTGGCCAAAGAAGTCCCTGATGGGGGCCCAAAGTGAGAAGCAGAGCAGCTCGGTGGCCCAGACAGGAACTCTTCCTTGGCCATCACAGGCAACGCTCAGGCTTCGGAGAAATGTCAAAAGATGGCAAGAACGGGATTCCAGCCCACGGGCACACTACTGACTGCCGTAGAAGTTTCCTAGCAAACAAGGATTTTCCCAAGGGACGGACACGGGCAGGCACTCAGGTGGTGCACCCTATAAATGCGGTGGGCCGGAAGCTCTGCTACTACAGATACATGGCTCCATGCGAAAAAAGACTGTGGAGCTTATAGGGTAGGTCTCATTGCCCCCACTTTGCATAGGAGGAAATCAAGGGCGGTAGAGTTTGAGGACTTGGCCTGTGGTCCCCGGGTGTTAAGAATCCAGGTGTCTGAGCCTAAACCCAGCGTGCTTAATAACCACCATTTTCCTTTTAAATAGAATTTCTTTCTCGCGGTGAACCCGGGGTCTCAGAGAAAGGGGGACATGGCTCTGAGCAGGTCTCTGCGCCTTGTTCTGCGCAGTAGCTCTTGCTAAACATTCGTTTTATTTTTAGCACAAACAACTCTGCTCTCTTGGTGAACATGCCAATCAGCTAGTCTCTTCAGTGTAGTTTTATGTTAGGGGAGTGTTTTCCAGGTGTGGATTCATATACAGCCCCAACCCTGTACTGGCTAATCATTAACAAAGATGGCTGCTGAGCCCACAGACGCTGCAGGTGCAGGACACGAGGGGTTCAAGGCGAATCTGACGGCCAGCTCAGCAGCTGTCCATCCACCGCACACAGGCGTCTCAACTCCTCCAAAGTGTTTCTGAGCAAAATGCAGTGACTCAACGTCAGCCCATGCAGAGTAAAATCAACTCGTCTTCAGACTCAGAACTTCCCAGTGGATCTATCCACAATTCTCCAGGCCATGCCGAGGCTCTCCAGCTGTTCAGGTCACTAACTTTGCTGCTGCTTTTAAGGAAATCTAGGAAAATGGCTATACACACCCAG
Organism: Oryctolagus cuniculus; assembly: GCF_051225735.1. Classification (NCBI taxonomy): domain Eukaryota; kingdom Metazoa; phylum Chordata; class Mammalia; order Lagomorpha; family Leporidae; genus Oryctolagus; species Oryctolagus cuniculus. The sequence continues at coordinate 123,647,798 of NC_142875.1, forward strand.
ATTTCTGTACGAGGATGAATAGAAGGTACTAGAAATCATGATCAAGGTGCCTTTAAGCCTCTACTGAGCACTGTACCCCTTGTTGCAGTAGGATAAGATAAATATTTCCCAGTTATCGATAATATTTAAGTGGCAGTGAGGCAGCTCCAAACAATGGCACAACATCAACGTCTTGGGCTGGGCACTGAGCCTAGTGGCTTAGAGGCCACCTGGGAAGCCCACATCTCATAGCAGAGTGCCTACGTTCACGTCCTGGCTCCATTCCTGGATCCATCTTCCTGATAATGTGTGTCCTGGGAGGTGGCAGGTGTTGGCTCCAGGACGTGGGTCCCTGCTACCCACGTGGGAGTCCCATATTGAGTTTTCTGTTCCTGGCAGCTGTGGAGTGGACCACTGAATGGGAACTCTGTCTGTGTCTCTCTTTAATTGCCTTTCAAATAAAGAAAAACTTAAAAATATCATTGCCATGATCGCTATCTAGGCACTTTCATGATGAAGTCAGCTATTTCCTGAGCCCAAATGGGCAACATGCTTATTTTTCCTTTCAACATATTTCCTTCAGGGCTTTAAGTGTTGTTATCAGAAAAATCACACAAATTTTGTTATCTAACTTCGGACCTGTGCTCAAGTCATCTGAAAGGGAAAGTCACTTTGTCTTTCTCCTCTGCTGAAAATCTCAAACCCAAGACTATGACAAATGAAGAATAGGTTTTATCTTAGAAGGCAGAAAACGGCCAGCACTGTGGCTCACTAGGCTAATCCTCCGCCTGCGGCACCAGCATCCCAGGTTCTAGTCCCGGTCGGGGCGCCGGATTCTGTCCCGGTTGCCCCTCTTCCAGGCCAGCTCTCTGCTATGGCCCGGGACTGCAGTGGAGGATGGCCCGAGTCCTTGGGCCCTGCACCTGCATGGGAGACCAGGGGAAGCACCTGGCTCCTGCCTTCGGATCAGTGCAGTGCGCCGGCCGCAGCGGCCATTGGGGGGTGAACCAACGGCAAAGGAAGACCTTTCTCTCTGTCTCTCTCTCTCACTGTCCACTCTGTCAAAAAAAAAAAAAAAAAAAGGCAGAAAACACGTTGGTTTTAATACTACGAAAGGCCCAAATAGGCTACTAATTACTGTGGCGTGATGAGAGAAAGGAGTTCTAGACTCTTACATGCCAAGCCCTGTGCATCAGTCGGCAACTCCCTGCCTTGCGGTTGTCTCTGTCTCCCTCTCCCTCTCCCTCTCCCTCTCCCTCCTCCTCTCTCCCCACTCCCTTCTTTCTCCCTCTCCCTTCCCTCCCCTCTTTCCTTTTTAAACTCTTTTGTACTTGTAAATCCATGCTGTCTTTCCGCTCTGGACCACCCTTTCCCGTGTAGGAGCTTAACATGGCAAGTTCTATACCCAGACCGAAAAGCTTCCTGGCTACCCCTACCGTCTGCACAGCCTGCTCAGGGTCCAGGAGCTTCCACAGCTTAGCCATGGACTGAACAACAGGGCCCTCCTACGTCTGCAAGAGGTCCCCTGTTGGTGCCAGGTGACTCACACAGGCCCACAGCACTGCTTCTCATAGCCATAAGAGGTAGAAAAGCCAGGACAGAAGGCTTTGCCAGGGCTGAGGCACCCCAGTTTCCACGGCAGACTTGTGGGACCCCCTCCAGGTTCATGGCTAGAATTTGCCACGTGCCCACAGCGGCCTGTCTAGAGCCAGGTGCCAGGAGTCTCAGTAGAACACCTTGCAAGACCAGCCTCGTACCCCGGCATGACATTGAGAATCCCTGTGTGCTTATAGTTCACTGTGTGGTCAAGCTAAAAGGCACAGGGGGTGTTAACTGGTGTCAGGACATCTTCCATTTGACTGACAGGAGCAAGGCAATCTGGCAGGAAGTGGCTTGGGCCACACTCTCTTTTGTTCTGCTGCCTTTAATCAGGACTCCTCGTGGGCACGGCAGCCATGTGACCAACTGTAGGGTCAGGACTGGCTGGGACATAGCTCCTCTCAGCCTTGACCATGCCAGATGGGGAGGGGAGTGTGGATGGGGGGAGTGCAGAACCAGGCCATGGAGTGTGGTAGACAGATAGAGGATAGTGAAGCTGGGGACCTGGCACCTGCCCCGGGCTGAAGAGCAGGAGTGAGGCCCCAAGGTGAACCCTCTTCCCAATGGATTAATTTAGTCTAATGCCCTAGAAACAGCAGGTGGTGGAAATGAGTAAACTGGGATAGGTAGAGAACACACACAGCAGGACATCCAGGCTAATCACGGACCCCCAGGGGGACATCAGGGGAGCCCATGGTGTTCCAGGGGTCTTAGCTGTATGCACTCAGAGGGGAGTCCCAATGGGCAGGTGGAACAGAACAGGGCAGTGCCCAGTAGAGCCCACATTGACCTTATCCTTGTGGATGATGACAGAAGCTATCCCGTGGAGGCTCGTGTTCCAGGAGGTGGAGTCTATTCCACGCCCGTTCATAGGGTGCTCATGTTCTCCAGCACAGACAGAGCTGACGTGTGGCCGCAGTAAGAGACAAGGTCTTTGCGTCTCTCTCAGGAGGACACGTACCAAGTGGAGGCAGAGAGCAGCTGAATTCAAGGTCCCTTTCCAGTCTCCCAGCACCAGGTGCTCCTCAGTGGCAGACAGCACCGTGCCCGGGACGCCAGACCCATTCATCGATGGAATTGGCCGGTCATGAGAAGGCCAGGGCTAAGAAGGGGATGAGCTGTGACATCTGTCCTCACGAGCATTCATGGATGGTTCTGCAGATCGGGGTGGACCTCACCCCTGTGCTCTGTCAGCCGCCGAGAGTACAGTGGGCCACCTCAGCACAGAGGCCCAGGCTGGAACCTGGTGTGCCCCAGGATGGAGCAGGTGCTGTGGAGGGTCTAGGCCACAGAGGGCAGGTGGAATTCCATTTAGAGAGAACTCAATAGCACAGTGCACGTCTTGGGCAGTTCATGATATTCAATATCTGATCAAGATAAAGAAAACCAAGGGCCTTTGTGTACAAAGGGACACTTATTTTATATTTGTCACTTACGCCACCCCACCGCCAAATGGTCTTTCCCTTCCAAATAAGCTTCCAACTTATTTTTTAAGCCAGTTTACCTATGCTGCAGGTCCAAGCCATCACTGCAATCTAAACACACAAATCAACATTGGTGCGCTGGGTTCTAAGAGAAGTTAGTCCGCTCTTCTCCAAAAACTCTCAGTGCTGACTCATCTTTTCATCAATGCTGTCAGTCATTTTGAGAAATTATGCAAGCAGCAGCATTCAATGGAAACAATACAAACTTCCAGGGGTTTATTTTGCGTCTGTGATTAAAGAATGCAGTGTGTGAACTTCTCCTTTGCCAGCAGTTCTTGAGCCCTTTCCCCTACTTCTTCTTCTTCTTCTATTTTTTTAATTTATTTGACAGGTAGAGTTATAGAGAGACAGAGACAGAGAGAGACAGAGACAGACAGAGAGAGAGAGAGAGAGGCAGCTACAGCCAGCGCTGCACGGATCCGAAGCCAGGAGCCAGGTGCTTCCTCCTGGTCTCCCATGCGGGTGCAGGGCCCAAGCACTTGGGCCATCCTCCACTGCCTTCCCAGGCCACAGCAGAGAGCTGGACTGGAAGAGGAACAACCGGGACTAGAACTGGCGCCTATATGGGATGCTGGTGCCACAGGTGGAGGATTAACCAAGTGAGCCATGGCGCTGGCCTCCTCACTTCTTTATAACCTGCAGTCATGTCATGCTGCTCCTTATCGCTGATTATTTCCCGTGCGGCTCCCACCCTGACCAAAGCCACAGCACTGCCCATCTCCTTACAAGAACTTTATGAGGGGCCCTGGCTCCATTGAGCCTAATCTGAGTGAGAGCTTCAAAATCCAAGTGATTAACAACAGGAGTCAGTGTGCACTGACTTCCCACGCAGTACTTCAGTCCTCAAAGAGTTATACATGAGAGTTACGACTAAAACTTGTTCTCAAAGATTGATTTTGTTTTAGTGTAGTAAGTGGAAGACATTCTATGTCTCCTAAGTTTTAGCTATGCCTAAGCATCCAACTCCAGTGCTTGTTTTCTTAGCTGCTTCCTCAGTTAATGATGAAACTTGCTCTCAAGGACTTACTTTCTTTTAGTGTATTAAGTGGAGGATATGCTCATGTCTCATAAGTTACAGTTATTTCTAAGTGCTCAACAAGATGTATCATTCTTGGGTGCTCCTTTAAAGTTAATTAAGTTTCTAAAAAAAAAAAGAAGTGAAATTAACTTCGAGATGCAATGACTTTGAACAGCCCTTGTCTCGACTGTTGAGACACAGTTTTTTTCTTTTTTCATGCAAATTGTTGAACTCTTAGTACAGAGTTGGTCTTCCGTGTACAAAGCTAACTGAAAATGGATCTTAGTGGGGAAGGGGACTGGGAATGGGAGAGGGAGAGGGAGAGGGGGGAGGGAGAGAGGGGGAAGGGCAGGTATGTGGGAAGAATCACTGTATTCCTGAAGTTGTGCTTAGAAAATACATGAAGTTTGTATTCTTTAAAGAAAAGGTTTCTTTGGCCAACAAAAATCAAAGCCAAACTCTCGCTCGACGACCTGATGTGCTGCATTTCCCTCTCACTGACAACGAAAGCCTTCTGACAGACGTGTGCACAGCCCTGCATCATCTGTGCCTGTGCAGCCCACCTCCAGCTCCTCCCCCTCCAGCCCAGTGACACACAGCCTCCTTGCTCTTCCCAGAACCACCGGGTGCCTGTGTCGGGGCCTCGGGCCTCGGCTTTAACTCTTCTCTACCCGGAGAGTTTGCAGTAGCACCCTGTGGGCTCCCTCTATCTCCCCTTTGCTCAAATCCAACTTTGCCACTTAGCAGCACGTTCCCCTGCGTGCCTGGGCCCCTTAATCTGCTCTGCTTTTGTCTGTCTCCCCCATCACTTCTCAACATGCTCTAGGTCTGACTTACTTATGGTGTTCATGGTCATTGCTAACATCCCTCCCATTAGAAGCAAACTGCACAAGGACGGTGATCTCTGTTCCGTCCAAGTCTAGAACAGTAGCCAGCGTGTGGTAGGCACCCAGTCTAGAACAGTAGCCAGCGTGTGGTAGGCACCCAGTCCATACTGCTGGGTGTACGACTGGACACGTGAAGATTCCCGCTGTGTGTTCTGTTACCCAAACCTTGCTTGCTCATCATGTGACATGCTGCTAGCCAGTGCTTTGGGTGGCCTTCTCATTCAGTCTTTGGGTGGCCTTCTCATTCAGTCTTTGGGTGCCTGTTACTATCTCACTTGATCGTCTCATATGCAAATAATGTCAGAAGCTCTTTTTCCTGTTTTCACTTGAGAGAAAACACCACCACATCACCCCTGTAGCTATGCTTTTTTCCCCAAAAATATTTATATATTTATTTATTTATTTATTTGAAAGGCAGAGAGACAGAGACAGGCAGAAAGAGATCTTCCATCTACTGGCTCATTCCCCAAGGGTCCCCAACAGCCAAGGGGCTGGGCCAGGCCAAATCCAGGAGCCAGGAACTCAGCCTGGGTCTCCCAAGGGAGTGCATCCAAGTACCGGAGCCATCATCTGCTGTCCCCAGGGCCTGCTTTAGCAGGAAGCTGGAATCCGAAGTGGAGGCAGGACTCCGTTCCAGGGACTATGGTAGGGGAAATGACATCCTAACCTCTGAGCCAAATGCCCACCCCAGCTACATGTTTTACAGTTTATCCAGCTCAGTAGGACTGCAGATGAATTTCTCAGCCAGCCTTGCTTTTAGGGCACTGAAATTTCAAACCCTGTATCATGTCTGCTCCATCCTTGGTAGATGACTACAGCAAGAATCAAACTTGTAGCTCTCTCGTTTTCATCTAAAACCCTAGTTTCCTACTTCTTCTCTCTAGAAGGCTGACCAGGAAGCAGACAGTTCCTTCTTGAAAGCCTCCTACTCTACTCATTGAAACTCTTCTGGTACATTCACTTTCTTCAGTGGACATCATTTTTATTCCAAAACATGCTACCTTGGCAAATGAGTTCAAAAGGCCACCACCCAAAATATGTGTGCCACAGTGACTTGGCAAATGTAAAAATCCACTACAGCTCAGATGCAAAGTGACAGTGAGCAGGGAGTCTTCATGAGAAAGCACAGGGCAGCCTGAAATAAAGAGTCCTGCTCAGTTAAAACAGCGAAAGGTTCATGATGGACGGAGAAGCACCACTGACAATAATACCATTATTTCAAAATGATCTGATGGTTGGGAAGACAAGTTAATATACTGCCTGCAAAAATACATGACAGAGTAACAGCCAAACAAAGTTGGTACATTGGCAGGCGGCTGTTTAACTGGAGTTGGCAAGAAAAGTTAGCGGAAGAGGGCCAGGCAGATTCAAACACTGCATGCTTTGAGTGTGTGCGTGTGTGTATGCACGCTCTAAGCAAGAGAACAAGAAAGCACGCGCTCCCGACCTCACAGTGTTGTATGCAAATATGGCCCCTGCATCACAGCACAGAGAATCGAAAGCAGTCTTTTCTTAAAGAGGCCAGGTTTAGACCTGCATGGTCTGAAAGCTACGTGTAGCTATTTATTTATTTTGCATTTTGCAGGTGAGTCTGTATTACGATAAAATGGTTTTCAGGATGGGGCAGGCAGCAAACCCAACCCTAAGACTGTGTTGTGGCTGGCACCGTGGCTCACTAGGCTAATCCTCCGCCTTGCGGCGCCGGCACACCGGGTTCTAGTCCCGGTCGGGGTGCCAGAACCTGTCCCAGTTGCCCCTCTTCCAGGCCAGTTCTCTGCTGTGGCCAGGGAGTGCAGTGGAGGATGGCCCAGGTGCTTGGGCCCTGCACCCGCATGGGAGACCAGGAGAAGCACCTGGCTCCTGCCTTCGGATCAGCGTGGTGCGCCGGCCGCGGCGGCCATTGAAGGGTGAACCAACCGCAAAAGGGAAGACCTTTCTCTCTGTCTCTCTCTCTCACTGTCCACTCTGCCTGTAAAAAAAAGAAAAAAGACTGCGTCGTTCTTAGGAAAGCACTGTCCAGGTAATCTGAAATGTCTCTGAAGCCATCAGAGACAGAACAGGCAGAACTGGGTAGGCTTTAGCCCAAGAGTAACTGAGAAAAAAAGCGTTCCGTGTGTCTTTGTGCTGCTATAACAACACACCTGAGACTGGGTAATTCATAAAAACAAACAAACAAACAAACAAAAAAACCACCAGAATTTATCTCTTACAGCCCTGAAAGCTGAGCAGTTCCAAGGGGCCAGCAGCTGGTGAGGGCACTGCTGTTGGATCCTCACGTGGCACAGGGCAGAAGGGCAAGTGCAACCCAGCAAGCTGGTCAAACGGTGTCCAGAGCCAAATTAACAACAGAGAATGGTCGTGGCCTAACCACTCGTCAAGGCCCACTTCTTAAGACTATCACATTAGTAGCCCCTGAATTTTATAGAGGGTGAAGTCGCAACATGAATTTTGGAGGGCACAGAAACTCCAGGCCCTAGCACTTCCGACAGTGATGGTTTGAGTTATTACTGTTGTCCAGAGGTTCCTGTTTCCTTAAATACCAAAATATTTCCCCAGTTTTATACTAAGAAATCAATAACATTGCTTCTAACATACAATAATAAAACTATTATTGAATTCAGCTGCACTAAGCACTAAAGCTACCAGGGTGAACTAAGACAGTCCTTGGTCTCAAGCTTAGGAGACAGAGAGATGTTTAAGTCATAGTTTAAGTCATTCAAACAGTATTTTAATAGCAAGTTACATTTTTAAAGCAATTAAGAAAACACAAGTGGCTGGCCTACACATGGATGTAGTTAATCTTTACTCTCAGGTCCATAAAAGCCCAGCAAGCAGATATACAACTGGAAGTCAGAGCAGCCTCACTGGCCACTGGCACTGCCTCAGACAGTAGACAGAGTCCATGAAATGAGCTGTTCACCACCAAGAGCAGAGCTTCTCAAAGTGTGGGTCAGAGGCCACCATGCTTAGGAATCCTGCTGTGATGAACACTCCTGGATTGCTTCTCAAAAACTTACTGTTTGGGGCTGGCACTGTGGCATAGCGGATAAAGCCACCACCTGCAGTGCCAGCATTCCATATGGGCGCCGGTTCAAGTCCAGCCTGCTCTACTTCCCACCCAGCTCTCTGCTATGGCCTGGGAAAGCAGTAGAAGATGGCCCAAGTCCTTAGGCCCCTGCACCCAAGTGGGAGACCCAGAAAAAGCTCCTGGCTCCAGGCTTCAGATCAGCTCCAGCCATTGCAGCCATTTGGGGAATGAGTCAGAGGATGGAAGATCTCTCTCTGTCTCTATCTCTGCCTCTGCCTCTCTGTAACTCTGCCTTTCAAATAAATAAACAAATCATTAAAGAAAAAAAAAAAAACTTACTGTACCATCCTAGCAGTGCTGGATACTGGAGTCTTCATTTTACAGAAATCTTTCCAGGTTATCCTTAGAGAATGTTTCAGAATCCTGCTGTTGGGGTTTAACACAATGATTTTTATACATCTGAACCTGCGACATGATGGCAAACATGTCCTGAGTTTCTATTAGCTTTCATTACAATTCTAATTCCATTCTGTATGTTGCTTTATGTAAGTTGCTTTATCCACTTCATTGTCAAACGTGAGCCCGAACTCTTCTCAATGGTGTTGAGACCTAGACGCTCCTTTCCCGTATTGCATTTGGATTCTTGGTGGACTTTACTCTTCCTCCTATCGCGTCATCCTAGGTAGTCCCAGTTAAATGCTATCCTGTTTTGTTGTTAACGTCTTCAACGCCATTTTCAGCCCTGCCACACAACTGGGAACCGTCACATGCTTACTGCGGCCATGTTGGATTTCTTTTCCTCTTGCAGTTGCAAAGGAGAAGCTGAGCAGAGCTCCTGCCACCCCTCCTCTGTGGGCCGTTTGCTGTAGAGTCCCGCTCTCCCTGCTGGTGCCTCTCCGTCCCGAGTGCTACTGGCCTGAGTCAGTGGCATTCCCATGGAGAGAAATGGCTGTTGTTGTTTTTTTTTTTTTTTTTTTTTTGGGGGGGGGGATGTAATTAATACACAAATGTCCCAATAAAAAACCTTAGAGTGTGGTGTGGGTATTTAAAGAATAGTTGAACGATATTTTACATACTTTTTTAAAGAATGAATTTCCAATTTTCCTTTTTCTCCAAGATTAAACCACCTACTCATTTGAAAGGCAGGGTGGCAGGAAGGGGTGAACACACACGCACACACACACACACACACGCACACACACACAGATTTTCCATCTGCTTCTTCATTCTGCTAATGGCCTCAACAGCCAGGTCAAGGCCAAGCCAAAGCCAGGAGCCTGGAACTCCATCCTGGTCTCCCACATGGATGGCAGGGGCCTAAGCACTTGGGTCATCTGCTGCTGCTTTCACAGGCACATTAGCAAGGAGCTGGACTGGAAACAGAGTAGCTGGGACTCAAACCAGCACCCTGACACGGGAGGCAAGCATTTGAAGAGGTGGCTCAGCCCGCTGCACCTCAACACCAGCCCAACAAAGAAGTATTTTCTATTTGAAAAATTCTCAACTTCTAGTTTGAATAAAAACATGAAGTGTACCTTAAGTATACCTTACAATTTAAGAATATTTTAGAAAAGTTTGGCAAATGATATAAACTGCCTACAAGTCTTGGGTCTCAAATTCCATCTACAGGGAGCTGGAGAAAGGGTTTTCCTCTTAGAAAGTGCACTGCCCTCCTCGGTCTGGCCAGTCCTCCGGCCTTCAGAATACCTGGCTAATCTGTTTCTTGTGGAATTTGAGAACTGCAGCTCTCACGCTGATATTTTAATGCACCATGTTTTAACTGCTGTCGCCTTGTTTTATGTGCCCTAATTGAATATTTTCGATTTTGTGCTTATGGCCTGGAGCAATTTAATCATCAAGGATGCAATTTAATAAATTGAACAAAAAATGTCAATGTACAGTAATGCGTGGGACTAACTGCCATGGTGCCTCCCTTGGTGGCATGCAAGCAGCCGCTGCTTAATAAATATTAATTTATGATCATGACAGTCCTAGAGGCAGGGCGCATGGCATTTGGAGTTCATTTTCCTTTTCTCTCAATCTGAGAAAGCCACTCTCCTAGCTCAGTTTCACAGTCTACAAAAGGAAATAGGTTTTGGTCGTTATTATTAACCAAGGCCAGTGAAGAAATGCAGAGGAACTAACTTAATCGTTGTCTTTGTATTTGAAGGTGGAAGCTACCAGGTGTTTTCTAGGCTCAAAAGAAGATTAGAATGAACTGGGTTTGATGGAGAAATACTCAGGGTAGATGATGAAACCTTGGAAAGCCCCTTCTGGAGAGCTTTGGACAAGGTTTTTTGTTTGTTTGTTGCCTCTGATGGCCATGGCAGAAGGTTGCTCCAGGTGATGCATATGGCTTTGCCATTCTAAATGGATTTCAAGAAAATGGTTACTGGCCAGTTTGCATGGTCCCTTAAAAATTACGTGGTCTAGTGATCAAGACACTTGGTAAATGTCTGAACTCAGAAATCGATCCAAGAAACATGGCTGAAGGCAACCATCAACATTACCAGCAAGGAACTGGCCAACTGCAGGTCCGTCAGGAGCCATGGACCACTCGTGACCTTTGACTCGGTAATCCCTGGACTCTGGTGCAGGGGTCCGTACACGGCAGGCCTCTGACCTGCTGCCCAGTTTTGCAGTTTGTGAGCTAACAATGGTTTTTACATGTTTAGATTATTGAAACGAACTTGAAAAAAGAACATTTCATGACTCACTGAAGATGAAATAAATTCCAAATTCACGGCACATATACAAAGCACAAGTGCGCGTATTTATCAATGGTTGAACCATCCGAGCAAAGGGCAACTCTTTTTCTGAAGACAGTCAAACAGGATTCTGTGTCCTTGCTGAGAACTTAGGAACTCACACGTGGCCACGGCCTCAGCGGGACTTTTTCCCAAGCACAGTTGATTTGAGAGCTCAGGTCCTGGACCCCTAGCATCCCGCCCTGCCCTGCTCTGAGTAAGGAAAACACCATCTATTACATGACAGCGCAGTCTGCAGAATGAAGTAGCAGCATGCATTGACATTGCTTTCTGAATGCTTCAAGATGCACAAGGATGAAGCTGGGACAGCACGTCTGTAAGATCAAATATGGGACCGGCATGGACCACAAAAGGGAAGGGCATGAGGAAGTTAAGATACAGCAAGAACCCATAGAAAGATGCAGAAGAGGGGCCAGCGCTGTGGCGCAGTGAGGTAAAGCCCAGCCTGAAGCGCCGGCATCCCATATGGGCGCCGGTTCTAGTCCTGGCTGCTCCACTTCCACTCCAGCTCTCTGCTGTGGCCTGGGATAGCAGTACAAGATGGCCCAGGTCCTTGGGTCCCTGCACCCACGTGGGAGACCCAGAAGAAGCTCCTGGCTCCTGGCTTTGGATCAGCACAGCTCCGGCCGTTGCAGCCAACTGGGGAGTGAACCAGCGGATGGAAGACCTCTCTCTCTGTAACTTTCTCTGTAACTCTGTCTTTCAAATAAATAATATAAATCTTTTAAAAAAAGAAAGATGCAGAAAAGAAGTTTATCACCACAACCTCTCACATATTTTATGAACAAACAGAAGAGAGGTGCTGGAGGCTCCACTGAACAACAACAAGGAGAAGGAAATGCCAATCATTCTGATTGGATAAATGTGCATTGTGGCCGGCGCTGTGGCTCACTAGGCTAATCCTCCGCCTTGCGGCGCCGGCACACCGGGTTCTAGTCCCAGTCGGGGTGCCGGATCCTGTCCCGGTTGCCCCTCTTCCAGGCCAGCTCTCTGCTGTGGCCTGGGAAGGCAGTGGAGGATGGCCCAAGTGCTTGGGCCCTGCACCCCATGGGAGACCAGGAGAAGCACCTGGCTCCTGCCATCGGATCAGCGCAGTGCGCTGGCTGCAGCGCGCTGGCCGCGGCGGCCATTGGAGGGTGAACCAATGGCAAAGGAAGACCTTTCTCTCTGTCTCTCTCTCTCACACTGTCCACTCTGTCAAAAAAAAAAAAAAAGTTCATGTGCTTTAAAAAAGAAAAAAAAATAAAAAAACTGTGCAAGGGTTTCAAAAAAAAAAAAAAGTTTGTACCAAATAAACTTATAAAAAAAATGTGCATTGTATACCAGGATATGACTATCACACTGTACCCTATAAATATGTACAGTTGTTAAATGCTCACTTAAAACTTTTTTTTTTTAAAGATTTATTTATTTATTTGAAAGACAGAGTTACAGAGACAGAGGAAGATCTTCTACCTGCTGGTTCACTCCCCCAATGGCAGCAATAGCCGGGGCTGGGCCAGGCCAAAGCCAGGGGCCTGGAACTCGATCCCAGTCTCCTACAAGCACTTGGGTCATCTTGTACTGTTTTCGCAGGTGCATTAGCAGGGAGCTGGATCGGAAGTGAGGCAGCCTGGACTTGAACCAGCTCCCGTAAGGAATGCTGGCATCACAGGCAGTAGCTTTACTCACCATACCACAGCACCAACCTCTAAAAATGTATTTAAAAGAATGTTCATGGATATGGCAATGTTAACTAGCTCGATGGGATCATCTCACATGTTTCAAATTATCATAGTTTTCCCCCGTAAGTATGTACAATTAAAATAATAATGTTTCATAGAAAGGAAAAGAGGTTTAAAAATGTCCTAACTGGGGCATGCATTTGGCCTAGCAATGAAGTGTGCAGTCGGATGCCATATTAGAGTGCCTGGGTTACTACAGCCTCAGCTCCGCTCCAGACGCCCGCTGCCCTAGGAGGCAGCGGTAATGCCATCACATAGGAGATCTGGACTGAGTTCCAGGCCCCTATAGGAATTTGGGGAATGAGCAAGTAGGCGCTTGCTCTGTTGTTTCTTTCTCTCCTTCCTCCCATCCTCTTTCTTCAAGTAAAATAAATAAATAAATAAAACTTTCGGGGTGATCCAGGGAGTGATCCACCCGGCGCAGTGTTCAAAGCTGTCATGTGGTGATGACGCTGTTAGGTGGTGGCCGAACACTGATGGTTATGCCACATGAATGAACAGTGACTGTGCCCCTGGTTCTCTCTGTGTCTGCTGTATCAACGATACTGGGGGTCAGGAAACAACTGAAGATGGTGTTGTGTGCTGTGGTCTGGGCAGTAGGAATAGCACTGTTCTACCAAGACTGTGGTCCAGGTGGCAGAAGCTGGTGAAACAGGAAAGAAGAGTAAGAGGCCCTGAACCACGTGTTGAAGAAAAATCCATGTGATGCACTGACCGGTTAGAGGTGGCCCTTATACAGAAATTTCCCCAAGGGCCAACAGTACCTACCATGTGCGCAAAAAAAGCAGTTTTTAATCAAACTGGGTTAAAGCTGATGGTCATTCTGGGAGACATGTACCATTAATAAGATGAAGCCATGAAGAAAGTAAGTTCATTTTATGTTGCTTGAGAAAGATGATGGGCCTATATTCTTTCAAAAATAATTTAAGGTGGGGCTGGCGTTGTGGTGCAGCGGGTTAAATTCCCCGGCCTACAAAGCCGGCATCCCCTTTGGGCGCTGGTCCGTGTCCCCAGTTGCTCCTTTTCCAATCCAGCTCTCTGCTATGGCCTGGGAAAGCAGTAGAAGATGGCCCAAGTCCTTAGGCCCCTGCACCCATGTGGGAGACCAGGAAGAAGCTCCTGGCTCCTGGCTTCGGCCTTGCAGCCATTCAGGGAGTCAATCAGCAGATGGAAGACCTCTCTTTCTCTCTCTCTACCTCTCTCTGTGACTCTTTCAAACTAATAAAATAAACCTTTAAAAAATAATTTCAGGTAACGGCGGATCATTCCACATCAAATATCTTGTTAGCTGACTAGAATCTCAACCTTCCCATATTCGGCAGGCATTCGTCTCAGTTTGAAACTCCAGGAAAACTGATTTCTGCTTTCCACTAACACCTGTTTTTTGCTATTTTTTCTTCACTTTTTCAAAAACAATAGGAAGGCTCTCAGTTAATATGCAAATCAATGGTGTCCATTAACAAGGCCTGCATTTGGAATAGTAACAGTAACTCATCACAGGGGATATTTTGAAACCTGTTAGTGAGATTTTCTCCGTTCTATTTTCCTTATTTTTCCCTAAGGTCTCATTTGCCTTAACAGGATTTATGAATGCGATAAAAGGAATACAAAAGGCTAGGAAGACTTAGTATTTAGCTTCTGATACCAAAATAGGATTTAAAGAAAGATAATAGTGTTTTAAACCAGATTTTGCTCAGAGACAGTTTTATAAAATTCCTTACCATGAACCCAACAAGACTAAGCTCACATCATGGATTTTCTTTCACAGCGTACACAGCTCTTCCTCTGAAGACAGCTAAGACGTAAGGACAATGAAGGAGAGGGAAAGACAGGACAGAGGTCAGCCCTCCTGACCCACGAGAAGGATGACAGGGAACTGGAGGAAGTCAGATTCCCCAGTTCTCACCCCTATGTCCCATGTGAGCTTGAAACTCAGCAGTTAGGGTTTCACGAACATCCAGAGAGGTGTGTGGAAGCTGAAGGGCCCGTGGACCGGTGGCAGGTGCAGAAGTGTGGAAGAGACTCTGACCCCCAGGAAAACTCCAGCTTCTGGCCTGATGCACCCCAAGATGGTGTGAGGGAGATGGCACGAGGGGAGCAGCACAGGGTGGACAGAAGTGGGCAACACTGCCTCCTATCATCCACAGGTGTCTCACTGAGGGGGTCCCAGGGTGCAGAGGGAGGCAATTTCTGATTGGCTGAGCATCCACGCAAAAGCTGTGTCATGCGAACAGACAATTCAGTGATGGGTCAGGACTGGCATCCTGAGGTTCAACAGATGTGCAAGCAGGGCCACGCCGCACCCCAGATCTCCACAATGCAGGGCTCCCAAGGAACACTGAGAAGTTTTAGGAGATAAAGGAGCTGCGATGCTTTATACATCGGAGTGTGTACAAGGAGAGCGACTGCCCTGAAACACAAGAAAGAGCAGGAGCTGCATGAGGATTAACTACGATAAATTAGCCCGGGTTCTCAGGGTGACCATCCATCTAGAAGGAAGCTGAACTAAGACATGTGTCTTCAAATGCACGGCATTAGTTCCAACTGCTCTAAGTAAGAACTGTCCCAAGCCATGAATAGATCATCTTCTTCCAATGACATTAAAGCTGATTTCAGAATACAGTGCTATTTTAAGATTCTTCAAGTATTTATGGAGATACAAACAAGTAGACTGATTACCACTACTGAAATTCTTTGGAAGTAACAAAGCACTATAAAAATCCATGCAAACACCCTTGAATAGTGGGCTTCACCTCCTGTTCCTTGTTCACCTATTGCCATTACTCTAATTTCCCCCTGTGACCCATGATTTGCTAAATCCAAGGAAATTAGAAGAAATTCGCTTCAATTCAGAATCTGACATCTTGTTGTGGAATTCATTGAATAATTACTTATGAAGAAAATTCCTCTTCTGTTTGTATTTTTTTTTTCTGTTTTTTGCTTCTATCCTTTTAGTCAGATGGAGGAGATCAAGTGTACAGTGGCATTGCACATTCAATAATAGAAGTAAATGTAAAGGCTCATCCTTTGGTAAGTCCTGTGTGTAAATGTTATTGCTTTATATCCTTTATTGCATTTCATCATTACAGTAACTTTACAAGCGGGCATTGTCTTCACCTTTATTTTACAGATGAGAAAATGTAAGACTTACATGAAGTCACTCCATCAAAACTGATACAGCTAACAAATGACAGAGTTGAGCTTCACACCGTTTTGTTGAACTGGCCAGCCCCTTCTCAGCCATGTCTCTGGACTCTGCTTCTGGTCACCCTACTTTTTCATCAGTGTCCTGCAATCACACTGCGGTCTCTTAGTTGCTGTGGTCCACTTCTGAGTTTCATCCATTTATTCCACCTTGTTGAGTCTTTCCTAGGTATCTTGTATTGTGCCAGGCACCAGGCAGAGTAGAACATAGCAAATGTATGGTTTAGTGGGTGATGTGGATTGGTCAGCAACAACTATACATACATAAAACTAGGACCCACTGAGGTTCAACGAACAAATCTGGAAACGACAGTAAAGATGATTGGATTCTGACTGGGCAGGCAGTCATGGAAGCTTCCTGAAGAGAGTCTTAAAGGAGACAAGGGAAGAAAACAAAGAGAGATGGCCAAGTCAATGATACGGCCAAGAGAATGGTTCATCCAGTGCGTTTGAGAGTAAGCAGGAAGATTCATTCATGGGCAAATCATGAGAGGTCTTTTCTGGAGGCTATGGTAAGCCACTGAAGGTCTGAGGCTGGGAGCTACTGAAGCCAGAATTGCTGAGAAAGTTGTGACTGAAGCAACCTTCTCAGTAGCGGTTTATTCAATACGCTTTACTGGCAGTCCTGGCCCTGATGCAGAGGCAGGACTTGAATCTGTGCATTCTGATAGGGATGGTCGATGTCCCAAGCAGCGTCTGAACTGCTGTGCCAAATGCCCACCCCCAAAACTCTGTTCTTCATAAGACATTACGTGCCTTTTAATTTGTACAGTGGAATTTTGCAGAAGCTATTGGATGGGTTCTATCAAAGACAGCTATCTTCTATCAATCTTGAGATTGACAAATATTTTAAACAGACATGTATATTATCTTTATGGACTAACAATCTTGTTTTTAAAGTGACTTATTATATATTCATTGATAAATATTTAAACTTAAATTAGTTGATAAATATTGATAAAATTGGAGTTTGGGCTTTCATGAAGTATCAGCAGAGGCAGTCCACATAACCGAGATGGCTTTAGGTTCCTTAATCATTTGCTAGAGTACAAAGAAGCCCCAAGGATGACTGACAAGAAAGGGTACTGGAGCCGGTATCAGCAGATTCTCACTGAGTCTTTACTCCACCACGTGGTCCCTATGTGACAGAGGAAGCCACCTAAACACACAAGCCTAAGGCTCTACTGTTCCTCTCAAAACGCTTCTTTAAGCATTGATAAACAAGCTACTGTATGTTCAAATTTTATATTTCAAGGAATTTGGAAAGTGAACATCAGTGCATGAAGCTGTATTGCCCTTATAATTTTTCCTATTTCTTTTTGTTATTTTGTTAACTGTGGCTTGAGTATATGGACGATTAAATTTATATGGTATCTTTAAAGATGAATAAAGAAATGAAGATTTATTTCAATAATATCATAAAACTTGTAAGCAAGGAAAAATTCACTTGTAGCCATCTCAAAAGCCCAAATGAAATATGTGATGCCTGTAATTTCTGTGTTATGTTCATAAGCTGTTTCTCAGTGGAACATTCTAGAACATGGCAGGCAGAACCCTGTGGTTAAAGAGTGTCCTAGGAAGAAATGGCCAGGCTTTCACTGGTCACCAGTAAGGTAGCTCTGCCTGTGTACAGTCTAGTCAAGAGGAAATTAAGGGGCCGGAGCTGTGACGCAGTGGGTTAACGCCCTCGCCTGAAGCGCCGGCATCCCAAATGGATACCAGTTCAAGACCCGGCTGTTCCACTTCTGATCCAGCTCTCTGCTATGGCCTGGGAAAGCAGTGGAAGACAGCCCAAGTCCTTGGGCCCCTGCACCCACATAGGAGACCTGGAAGAAGCTCCTGGCTCCTGGCTTTGGATTGGTGCAGCTCCAGCCTTTGTGGCCAACTGGGGAGTGAACCATCAGATGGAAGACCTCTCTCTCACTCTGCCTCTCCTCTCTCTGTGTAACTCTTTCAAATAAATAAATAAATCTTTTAAAAAAAAAGAGGAAATTAAAATCAGAAAACTTCCTTGCTGTAGCTATGAAAAATGTGGGCATCATCTGAAAATCAAACTCCTATTTTTAAGGCATCATCACTAAGTTATTATACACACTTGATCTCTAAATGCCATCTTGGTTCAATACTGATCATTCTACAGGCACCACTTCAACTACAAATCCTGACCATGTCTACCCTATTCTCTCATTAACAACTTTATTGAGATATGGCTGATATAAACTGCACAATTTGATGCATTTTGATAGCCAATACTTCCAAAAGTTCCTGTGTCCCTTAGAAACCCCTCCTTTCTTCCCCACCTGGGAAACCACTGCTCTGCTTCCAGTCCCTAGCGATTAGCTTGCACTCTCTAGGATTTCACAGATAAGGAATCACCACACACACTCTTCTTCTTCTCCTTTTCTTTTTTTTTTGACAGGCAGAGTGGACAGTGAGAGAGAGAGAGACAGAGAGAAAGGTCTTCCTTTGCCGTTGGTTCACCCTCCAATGGCCGCCGCCGATGTGCTGCGGCCGGCACACCATGCTAATCCGAAGGCAGGAGCCAGGTACTTCTCCTGGTCTCCCATGGGGTGCAGGGCCCAAGCACTTGGGCCATCCTCCACTGCCTTCCTAGGCCACAGCAGAGAGCTGGCCTGGAAGAGGGGCAACCGGGACAGAATCTGGCGCCCCAACCAGGACTGGAACCCAGTGTGCCGGCGCCACAAGGCAGAGGATTAGCCCAGTGAGCCACAGCGCTGGCCACACACTCTTCTTGTCTGGCTTCTTTCTCCAGAAGAATTATTTTACAGTGCAGCCACGTACTTGTCTCCCCACCAGGCCTCTTGCAAAGAGTGCTGTGATGAACTACACATGTCTCTGTGTAGACACTGGCTTGCATTTCTCCGGGGCTGGGTCACAGCTTCTTAAGACACTGTTTTCCCAGTGGTACCAGTTTTCATGCCTACCAGCAGTGTATAAGAATTCCTGCTCATCTACATGTTTCCCATCATTGGAACACCCCATCCTTTTCACTACGCCTATTCTAGTTCATGTGCAGCGGCATCTCGTGGTTTTAATTTGCATTTCCCTGATGAGGAATGCTTCTGTGCCTCTTGTCAGGTGCTTATTTGCCACGTATCTTCCTCTGTGATGTGTCTGCCCAAACCTTTTGCTCATTTTCTATTGCGCAATTTGGTTTCTTACTACTGAGTTTGAGAGTTCTTTATATAATCTCGGTTCAAGGTTTGAATCACTATGTGATTTGCAAATATTTTCTTCTAGACTGTGGCTTGTCTTTGCATTTTCTTACCACCTAGCTAATTTTACTTTTTTTGTGTGGTTTTATGGGCATTTTATAAAAACAATGATGACAATTATATTTGTAAGTAGCTTCTGCAGGAATTCAGCCATCGTAGAGAATGTTGTAGAAAGGCTGAGATGACAACAAAATTTTAGCTCAATTAACTCATCTAAGAGGCAGTTTATATAAACTGTTCAATGTGACTCTAAAGTGGGGAATTCAGTTCTCTGTAATTCACAGACCTTATTTCCAAAAATTAAAACATTTAAAAAATAATTTTGTTGCATTTTTAAAAGTGAATTATATTCTAAATGTAAATAATTTACTTAAATTATAAAACTATTTCAGATGTAGAAATTCTTTTCTATCTCTCTCTCGCGCGGCGCTGGCCTCTCTCCCCTTTCTTCTCTTCATTTAAGTATTTTAATCTGAATTATTCTAATGAGATAATTTATTCAGTTTCTATGTCTTTTAACCTTTTATACACAGAAGACTCATAATCATCAGATTGGCCACAGAATATGATTATGTGACTCACATTCAGTAATAAATGAAAGGGGAGACTATGTGCAATGCCGTAAACCTTTTACAAGGCTCTCTCAATTCTTACGATGCTATCAAAGTTCTGTCAAATTCGTCTTGGAATTAAGACAAATAGATGAGAATGTTTAAGCAGTGTGCAAACATACTAAAGCGGGAATCCTAGACTTGGCCACACCTTCTACACACAATGGGAAGCTCAATGTTGCTATACAACCCTCTTCAATAGATTCACCACTAAAAATCTTCTCTGCTTCTCATATCCCCAAGTGCTTGTGCCTATTAAATGTAGTCCCCCAAACATAGCTGAGCTCGCAAGGTCTAGATATTCTTTCCAAGTAGTTGCTTTGTTCTCCTGCCATGGAAACACTGCCCTGATTCTGTACCCTCCCCACAAAACCCACCCCGGTTACTCAAGCCAAACAGATACAAGGTGTGCTGCTTTATTCCTCTCTCAGTTTCAGTTCTACTGCCCTGTGCAGCCACCACTGTGTCCCCGCTGACACCCCACCTCCATTCTTTGCTTCTGTCTGTCCATCACCCACAATGTAGCCAGGTGACATCTTCAAAATAGAAATCCAAACACATTACTTTGCTGCTCACATACCTGCCATAGCTTTTTATTACTTTAGCAATAAAGTCCAGGGGACAGGCATTGTGGTACAACAGGCTAAGCCACTGACTGGGGAGCCCACAGCCCCTATCAGAGTGCTCGTTCCAGTCCTAGCAGCTCCACCTTCTACCCAGCATCCTTCTTAGGCATCCTGAAAGCCAACAGTTGACGGCTCAGTTACTTGGGCCCCTATCACTCACATGGGAGATCTGGATTGAGTTCCAGGCTCCTGGCTTTGACCTGGCCCAGCTTTGGCTGCTGTGGTCATTTGGGGAATAAACCAATGGATGGAAAATCTTTGCCTGTCTAGCTCTTCAAGAAGATGAAAAATAAACAAACATTTAAAAATAAATACCTCATTCATAAGAATAAAGTTAAAATTACTTAATGTGACTTTCAAGACTCTCCACATGGGGCTTTATTTTTTAAGATTTATTTATTGATTTGAGAGGCAGAATTACAGAGAGAGGGAGAGACAGAAAGGTCTTCCATGTGCTGGTTCACTCCCCAAATGTCTACAATGGCTGGGGCTGAGCTGATCCGAAGCCAGAAGCCAGCAGCTTCTTCCAGGTCTCCCATGTGGGTACAGTGGCCTGAGCACTTAGGCTGTCTTCCACTGCTTTCCCAGGCCATAGCAGAGAGCTGGATCAGAAGTGGAGCAATCGGAATTCAAACCAGCACCCATATTGGATGCTGGCACTGCAGGTGGAGGCTTAGCCCACTATGCCACAACACCAGCCCCTGGATTTTATTCTTAAGGCAACAAGAATACAAGAAGAAAGGGAGACAGAATCACAAAAGATTCATAATATAAAACTAGCAAATCTCAGCGGCTGAATAGATATTAGGTTGTGGTGTGCATCCAATGAGAAGATTTAAGTAAAAGGGCGTTGTGAGACACACAAAAAACCCCATTAGTTTACTGCCATTATCAGGTTATTATTATTCATATGTGCCTCTCAGTAGATCTCTGAGAATAACTGAAGACTAAAACTTCACTTAAAAAAAAAAAAGCCACACACTTATTTCAAATGTTTTAAAGAGAGAAAGGGAGATATCCCATCCACTGGTTCTTTCCCCAAATGTCTGCAACAGCGGGACTGGGCCAGGTCAAAGTAGGGGCCCAGAACTCAACCCAAGTCTCCCATGTGGGATTCAGGGACTCAACTACTTGAGCCATTACTGCAGCCTCAGAATATAGATGAACAGGAAGCTTGAACCAGAAGCAGAGCTAGAACTCAAATCCAGGCCCTCCCATATGGGATGTGGGCACCCCAAGCGGCATGTTAACCCTAGGCCAAATGCTCATCCCCAGAATTTCATTTTTAAGTGGGTTGCTATTGCAGCCTAAGCTCATGAAACCCTTGATATGGCTTTGGGTGCTACATGGTCTGGATAATCCGATAAATACTGGACCACTGGACATCTTCATTTGCATCTCCATCCCTTAGACTTGATCTACATTGGACAGTCATCCTGCAAGTGGCTATCCACTGGGGAGGAACTGTGAAGGTGACGGAAGCTCCCCAGGGCTTACCCATGACTGACACCTACTTAGCACAACCCGCAGCTTCCCGCGTCTTCCTCCCCTTCTGCCTACGTGCTCTACTCCTTGGCTTCACCACTTCTCTGCTCACCGACCTTGAAGAAGACCCAACATAAGCGCTGATCTAGTTCTATTTATGGCTGCTTCAAGGAGTTCGTGGAAAATGGAATTCCAACATGAGTTTATTTTTAGTGCAAACTTTTTGAAATTCATACCTAGTTTTTTCATACTAGACACTTCCACAACTTTTTGACATACTCTTGGATGCGGTATCCATCATGACTGGTCACTTCTAGTAGGCCTAGCTGCTCACTTCCACTCCCAGATTTTCCTAATATGATTGATCCAAACAGGCATTTGAGCAGGACCCCAACTGTTAACTCACTGGTTATCACTGGATCAGGTCCCTAGGGCCAACTACTCAGAGGCTGCCCAATTACTTGATGCCACAACACACAAAGTCACAAGCTTTGATGCTCACTGAGTAGGCATTAAGAGTGAGAATTCTTTGAGAAAATAGTCAGTTAGAGCAAGATCATTCACAACAACCGGCATTTGTGAGGCATCAGAAGCATTATCATATAATCCTTAAGAGTATGGATTCTGGAGCCAAGCACACTAGGGTGAACTCCTGGCTCTAACTGGTAACCTTGGGCAAGGTGACTTAACTTCTTTGTCAAAATGGAATAACAATAGTCCTCTTATAGTGCTGTGAAAACTAAGTGTGTGTGTGTGTGTGTGTGTGCAGGCTGCAAGCACTTTTGCATGCATGGTATAAGATTTACAATCAGGGCTGGCCGTTTAGTCTTGCGAAGGCATCATTTACAATGCTCATAACCCACATCACACTGCCCGGGGTTCCACTCCTGGCTCTAGCTCCTGACTCTAGCTTCCTGCTAATGTAGATCCCAGTAGGCAGCAGTTATGGCTCAAGTAATTGTGTTCTTGCCACATGGGAGACTGGGATTGGGTTCCTGGCTCCCACTTTCAGACTGGTCCAATCCTGGTTGCTGCATGATGGGAGTGAACCAGCAAATAGGAGTGTGCTCTCTTACTCTGTCTCACTCTGTCTCACTCTGTCTCTCTCTCTCTCTCTCTCTCTCTATATATATATATATATACACACACAAACACACAAATATATATATATTTCATGTGTATAAATATATATAAATTTACATATATAAATAAGCAAACACGAATTGTAAAAAAGTAAAAGAAATATTGGTTTTCTCTGTGGCCTTGGCTCCAAATGCCTCCTAAGAGGCCCGCCAAAATGATGCCAGCAGGGGTTGGCACTGTGGCATTGTGGGTAAAGCTGTTGCCTGCGATGCCAGCATCTGATATGAGTGCTGGTTCATATCCTGGGTACTCCACTTTCAATTCAACTATCTGCTAATAGCCTGGGAAACGCAGCAGAAGATGGTCCAAGTAGTTGGGCCCCTACCACCCACATGGGAGACCCTGATGAAGCTCCTGGCTCCTGGCTTTGGCCTGGAGCAGTCCTGGCCATTGCAGACATTTAGGGAGTGAAGCAGTGGATGGAAGATCTCTCTGTCTCTGTCTCTGTCACTCTCTCTGTCTGCCCCTCTCTCTGTAACTTTGTCTTTCCAATAAATAAATAAATAAATCTTAAAAAAAAAAAAAAGCAAGAAGACTATAGCAAAGTCATTACAAATAAGTAAAATGCCATGCCTCTTAGTGTCTGGCTACATGTAAAAAGACCGGATTCAGCTGTGTATTGTTCAGAAGTTTCTTTACACCTGCCACGAGCCATGTCACATGTATAGTCTAGTCTCTCCAGGGATGCTCGTCACTTAGGTCACTGAAACCCTCGGTTGATGGGTCCCTAGCTCTGCAGCATAGCAATCATTGTGAAATATTTCCTTAGGCGGCTGCCTCTGCGTAACAAGGATGGAGCGTCGGCCCTGACTCGAGGATGGGTGCCAGGAAATGCTTACTGATGGCTCTGCCCAAAGCCGTGCTCCTGAGCCCTCCCAGCCCCCCTGCCACTCGTCGGGGCCCAGGGGTGCTGCAGGACTGAGGATGAAGTCGGGAAAGGCTGATCAATGTATGTTCATCTTCCGCTTCCACTTCTTCTCCTGGAGGTGTGAACGCATAACGAAGCTGCTGAAAAGAAAGGCAGCCCGACAGAAAGAGGCCGCACATTTGGCCCTCGAAAATTCAAAATCTAGATCATTAGGCGCAGATCTGAGTTGGAGGTGCTGAATATTCATTCACACGATCGTGTGCACAGCGGCGCGATTTCTGTTCTCCACGTGGTGAACAGTGTCCTGACACCTTCAGGCTTACGGGCGCAGGCGACAAGGAGGAGGGGGACTCCCACTCCCCACCCACACCACCCCAAAAAGTCCGGCCACGGGACAAAATTACACACACAGCCTCACGCGACAAAATGCACACTAACCACTGCACGGTTAAGAGCTCTACTCCACCCCCACCCCCAACTGTGCCCTGCACTTCCTGAGCACACAGCATATTTTTCTCCAATCTACAATTTAGCTTTAAAGTTCACGGTTTAATAACTAAGCAATTCAAGGCAAGAGATCCGTTCCGAGGTATAAGAAACATTATTTGAAGATACAAAAAAATTTGAAAGGCACCGAGATTTTTGGAGAGGAAATCAAGATATTTGTGTCCGCCCTCTTCGCCGGAATCAGACAGCATCCCCAGCTAGCTAGGGACTCAACAACTGTTGAAGAAGCGTCCTAAGGTAAAGCAGCCACGGGACATGCTTGGTATGAGTAATGCATAGGGAGGATCAGCAAAACCTTGGAGGGACATTTCCCGCAGGGCACGGAGCCGTGAAGGGAAGATTTAGAATCTCCGAGGGAGCGGTGGGTGTGAAGGCCGGTGGTTATATGCTGCCACGCAGGAGGCCCGCATCCCACATCAGAGCTGCCTGGGCAGGGGTCCCGGCTGTGCCTCTGATCCCAGGGTCCGACCAAGGAGCGCCCTGAGGCAGTGGTGGTGGCTCCAGTAGTAGGGCCCCAGCCATCCACATGGGAGGCCTGGATTGCATCTCTAGCTGCTGGCTTCAGCCTGGCCCAGCCCCAGCTCTTGTGGGCATTCGTGGGATGAACCAGAGGATGGGAGATGTATTTCTGCTCTCTCTATCTGTTGGTCTATCCATCTGTCTTGGAAAAAAAAAAAAATCCAGGACAGACACAAGCCCTCCTGTGTACAGTGCAAGCAGAGGTACGCACTGGCCGGCGCACCTGTCAGCTTGGCCTTGGCACCGCAAAACACCCGACACGGGCGCTTAGGAGGAAAGGTTCCTTAGCGCAATTTTGGAAGCGCAAGTGCATGGTGCCTGTCTTGGCTCAGTTCTGGTGAGGACCACGTAGCGGATGGCAAGAGAGCACACTCAGGCCTTTGTAACAATCTGCTCAGGGGTTCCAAGAACCAGCTCCTGAGGACACGCCCCCAGTGGCCAAAGGACCTCCCAGTGGGCCTCACCCCTTCAACATCCCCGCCTCCTCCCCCTAGCACTGTGCTGGGGACCACACCCCCGATCACATGTGCCCTTGAGCATGCCAGGCCAGAGCATCACGTGCCTCCTCCACCGGGCTGGCCTCCAGGGGAGATGTTGTTAGAGAACCAGAAGCCCGTGTTAAGGAAAGCAGACGAATTCTCTAAACTGTGCAGACCCTCAAGTCCTCTGCACTGTGTGTTGGAGGAGACCCGTTTTCCTGCCGACCCGGGTCGTGTCAGTAAAGCAAAGTGATCTCCGGACATCCTCTATGTCAGATGTTTAGTACTCACTTTCTCCCTTTCTTCTGAAGAAGCTGCTCGCAATGAAGTTACTCAGTGTAGCCGGGAAAACTTGCACTTGATCCACTTCTTGATCAGAATTCTGGGTTAGCTTCTACTGGAAGACACGAAGCAGGAAAAATACGTTGTCAAACCCCGTGAGTACTCAGGGCTGAGTCAGGTAACTTTCTGATCACTGAACAGCAGTTGTGCAACAACGGCAGCCCTCTTGGTGCTGCATTATTTTCAAGAACACGTAGTACAGTGGGGCCAGTGCTATGGCATAGTGGGTAAAGCTGTCGCCTGCAGTGCTGGCATCCCATATAGGCACAGGTTCGAGTCCCGGCTGCTCCACTTCCAATCCAGCTCTCTACTATGGCATGTGACAACAGTAGAAGATGGCCCAGGTCCTTGGGCCCCTGAACCCATGTGGGAGACCCAGAAGAAGCTCCTGGTTCTTGACTTCAGATCTGCACAGCTCCGACCATTGTTGCCATCTGGGGAGTGAACCAGTGGATGGAAGACTCTCTTTCTCCCTCCCTCCCTCCCTCTCCCTCACCCCCCTTAACTATTTCAAATAAATAAACCTTTTAAAAAAAATGACACATAGTACTATAGTTCTTGTATCAGCGATGGCTTAACAAGGGAATGTAAGAGAATGCGTCCTTTTATTTTTAAGATTGTATTTTTATTTATTTATTTGCAAGGTAGAGTTATAGACAGATAGAGGAAGAGGCATCCCTTCCATTGGTTTACTCCCCAGATGTCTGGAGCTGGGCTAATCCAAAGCTAGGAGCCATGAGCTTCCTCCTGGTCTCCCACACAGGTACAGGGGCCAAGCACTTGAGCCATCTTCCACTGCTTTCCCAGGTCATAGCAGGGAGCTGAACTGGAAGAGGAGCAGCCAGGACTAGACCTGGTGTCCATAGGGGATGCCAGTGCCGCAGGCTGAGGCTTAGCCCACTATGCCACAGCGCCGGCCTTGACAGAACGTGTTCTAAAACTACAATTTCTCTTGGTACTGCAGCTCAGTTTGCAAACTGGAAATAGGTAGGCAGTGTTATCTCCAAAGTCTGATTGTGCAAACAGACACCAGTTGTAGGTCAAAGTTCTGTACTTTTTTTTTTTTTTTTTTTTTTTTTTTGCCTTGTAGGATGATCTGAGCTAAGCTCATCTAGTGAGATAATTACCCGACTGACAACAGGAGGCTAATGAGGGCACTGTGGTGTCTGCAGTACTTCCCAGTGACAGACGAAGCTGTGAAACATAGACAATCGGAGACATGGGACAGGCACTAGGCCTGGCAGTTAATCCGTTGCCGGGGATACGCACACCCCACAGCAGAGTCCCTGGGGTCCAGCCCTGGCTCTACTGCAAACTCCAGCTTCCTGCTAATGCGCACCTGGGGAGGCAGCCAGTGACGGCTCCAGCCCTGGGGTCCCTGCCAGCCATGTGGGAGATCCAGACTGGGTTCTGGGCTCCTAGCTTCAGGCTGGTCCAGCCCAGGTACTGCAGGCCTGTGGGGAGTAACCAGTACACAGAAGATCTCTGCCTTTGAAATAAATAAGAAAGGAAAAGGAAGAAGAGAAGAAAGCCAAGGGGAAGGCGTTGGGCACAGCGGAGTAAGCCGCCACTGGGGATGTCTGTCTTCCTTTGGCAAGTCTGGCTGCTCGACTTCCCATCTACCTTCCTGCTTATGTTCATCCTGAGTGGCAGCAGGTGCCAGCTCAATACCCGTGTCCCTGCCACCCACAGGGGAGAACCAGACAGAGTTCCAGGCTCCTGGGTCTATCCAGGCCCAGGCTTGGTGGCTGCAGACATCTGGGAACCAACCAGCATTTGGAAGACATCTGTCTCTGTGGCTCTGACTTTCAAATAAGCATGAGTCAATAAAAATTAGAAAAGAAAGAAAACAAAGACTTATCTGAAGAGACTAGAACTCAGTCTGTGGAAACAGGCACTGTCCCTTTCCAAGCAGCCGCTCTGGGAGTGCGGCCCCCACGCAGTGCTGCTGCTGCCCCAAGCGTTTCTGTTAGTGACTTGTTGAGCGCCGTGCTCTAACTCTGCAGGACACGTTATTTCTGTTACTCAGTATGGGAGCTGCCAGTTTTCTCAGGGGATGGATTTCACTGCTGGGACAGTGGACAGTTGTTTGGAGGGAGAAAAGCTTATGCACGGGAGAGGAGTTGAGCACCAGGCATGCGCTCACATGGACTAGAGTCCAGCATGGCCACAGTGAGCAGTGGGACGTGGGGCCCGTGAGCTGCTCGCCTGAGCCTTGTCGGCAGCCGAGCCACTCACTGTCCGTCCATCTTCAGCAGAGGCGTATGAACCGCGAACCTGTCCACAGACCACCGCTGGGCAAGATGCTGACAACCGAGGGGGACATCAGCTTCTCTTCTCAGTGAGCGCCCACAGAGGCAAGACTGTTGTGCAAATAAGTAAATAAGGAGGAAGCATCGCATCTCGCTGAGAGAAAGAGAGCAGAGATGCAGCCTGTGGAACAACCGCAGTGAGTTTCTTTTGAAAAGTAAGGGTCTGTTTTTCCTTCTAACACCGTCATGTCATGTCCGCTTCAGAAGCTGACAGAAAAACAGAACGAAGAGCAAAATGTCACACAGGTCCCACTGCCCCCAAGCAACCATTTTTAACATCTCGAGGAGGTTTTTTTTGGTAGGTGCTAGTTTCATTTTTATTACACTTCAAGCAACTTGCTTCAGTAAACATCTCACACACCCTGCCTCTGCTTCTCCTGTGTTGCTTGCCCTGCTGTCTCTAAACAGCATACACAAGAAGATGAACTTATTTTGATTTAAAATATGGATTCTTTAGGGCTTTCAGGAACAGGATTGAAAATCATGCGTGACATTGAAAAAAATGCCCCTTCCCCAAATGTGCATGATACAGTATGCGTCGATTGTGGATTGCTTTGGGACAAAAACATTATGAAGTAAAAATAAGTGTTGAAGAAGGGTGCAAAGGATTGACAAGTGCAGGGCTCCCAGCTCTGGCCAGACCTCGCGTCTTCCATGGTTAGAGCCGCCAACAGGGGGCTGTCCTTCCCGGGGCTCAAAATAGGGCTGGGTCTTGAGAGGCACTCAGCCCCTGCTGCATTCCCACTGCACCTGTCCTGATCTGATCCCAGCCACACACTGAATCACAACATTTTGGCCATCAACCAACCATATAGACAGTGGTGGTCCCGTGAGATTACAACAGGCCTGAAAAATTCATCTCCCCGCAAATGTTTATTGTCCCTTTTCTATGATCACACGCACACATGCTTAGCCTTGCGTTACTGTTGCCGACAGTATTCAGCAGAGAACCTTGCTGCACAGGTTGGTAGCCTCTGAGCAGTAGGCTAGACCATGTAGCCTGGGTGTGCTGCAGGCTAGACCATCTAGGTTTGCAAAAGGCGACAATGGTGTTCACCTGGTGATGAAGCCACCAGCAAGGACACGTTTCTCACAATGTGTCCTCGTCACCAAGCACCACCCAGCCATGCACCCTTCTGAGCCTGAGGCAGAGCAAAAGAAGTGAAGTGGAAAGAATCAAGTTCCTTGGCCAAGAGCAGGCAGAGAGCTGCAGGCTGGGTGGAGAGGTGAGGTTGATCTCAGATAAACGTCCTGGCTGAACCGGCAGTTCTGAGCTGGCACGGTGCAGAGTCACCTCCGAGACGCAGAACTGGAGGTGTGAATGACCACTGTTGCACGCCAGGTGCTGAGTCATGAGGTGCCCGCGTGTTTCCCACTGTGGTCTCTGGGCCTGCGATTGTGACACCACAGGCTAACCTTGACCTTCATGCCTTTCTGCGCCTGACACTCAGTCTGTCCTCACGTGTAGAAGACTTTGTTACTCTCCTAGGATTATGTGTCTGCCTCTCTCCCATTAAAAGCGAGCTCCTAGGTGGTCAGGAACCTGCCTTTGGATCTCCAGTGCCTACTGGGTTGCTTGGCAACATTAGGCACTCAATGAATACTTATTGATGGACCAAACCAAGAAAGCTGCGCAGGCCACCCACTACTGGGGGAAAAAATATAAGCAAACTTCAGTAAGTTTGTGGAAAATGGAATCAAAGATAAGATGAATTTGGTGCAAATAAAATAGAAATCTTTGGATACAAGGTGTCTCCATAAAGTCCATCAGGGAGTGGGCAGTTAGCCTAGTGGCAAAGATCCCCATGTCCCATATTCGAGTACCTGGGCTTAATACCTGACTTGCTCTTGATTCCAGTCTCCTACTATTGCAGACCCTGAGAGGCAGTGGTGATGGGTCCCAGCCACCCCACATGGGAGACCTGGGCTGAACTCCTAACCTTCAGCTGCAGCAGGGCCAAGTCCTAACCACTGTGGGCATCCGAGGAGTGAGCCAGTGGACAGCTGCTCTGTCTGTCTCTCGGACAACGGGCAGTGAGATCCAACACACTGGGTGGGTTATTTTAGGGAGAACAATATTTGAGAGATGTGAACTTTTTTCTTCCAAGACTTGGTTAAATCTAGCCTAATAGATTATCAATGCACTGTTTTTGGAGTACCCACCGCTCAGTAACATCAGTGACATAATTTGAAGTCAATCGAGAAAACCAAGTGCGAGGATCCTGCTTGCTCTAATGACACCTTCAGAAGGTACACAGCAAAAGATGAGGAACAGGGGCGGGCGCCGTGGCTCACTTGGTTAATCCTCTGCCTGCGGTGCCCGCATCCCATATGGGCGGCCGGGTTCTAGTCCCGGTTGCTCCTCTTCCAATCCAGCTCTCTGCTGTGGCTCGGGAAGGCAGTGAAGGACGGCCCAAGTGCTTGGGCCCCTGCACCTGCATGGGAGACCAAGAGGAAACACCTGGCTCCTGGCTTCAGATCGGCGCAACATGCTGGCTGTAGCGGCCATTTGTGGGGTGAACCAACGGAAGGAAGACCTTTCTCTCTGTCTCTCTCTCTCACTGTCTAACTCTAGCTGTCAAAAAAAAAAAGTGTTAAAAAAAAAAGATGAGGAACACAGCGGTAGAGCTCTTGTAATTGGCTGGAGTGGATAACAGGCGGCACTGGAGGGTGGTCACTTCCTTGCAAGTGGTTGGTAGCATCCAAGGTGGGGCTGGGGTGGGGGGGGGCGCTTTAAAGAAACAGAAACACTATAGAAGAAGGAGGGGATGGGGATGGGAATCGTCTTCCTGCAGAGGGCATTCTGGAAAAGTCTCAGTGAAGCAGATGGTTGAGAATACAGAGGCTGACGGTGGGGAAGACAGCGTACGCTGTGGTGAGCACCAAGCCAACAGGGAGATAGCAGGTGAGCCTAAGAGGAGGCAGAAGCACTGAACTCTTAGGGGAGGGTGTAGGTAGGCAAATAATGAGGACAAGATTGGCAAAGAGAGTGCACAGAAAGAGGACGCAGAGGAAGGCAAACGTGACTTTAAACAATGAAGGGCAGCGCCAGGAGAATAATGAAGCATGACCGCTTACTTACTGCAAGTTGATGCATCATGGATACCAGAAGCCGTTCTCTGTGTCTTCCTCAGCTGTTGGCCTTCCACCGCACAGCAAGCTTCTGAGATGAGCGCTTTCAGAATTCACTGAGTTCTCGAGTGGTAATGGAAGGCGCCCACAGCCACGCAGCTGGGAAGAGTTAGAACAGAGACCAGGCCCGCTTACCAATGAGACGCTCAGAGCCCACCTGGGGGCCAGCAAGGGTTTGTTCTGCCACCAGAGGTGTCGTTCAAGGTGGTGATGACTGAGACGGAGCCAAACGCAGCGGGGGCAGGCCAGGGAAAGAGGCCCATCATAAAGGCGACCCCAGAAGAGAACCCAGCCAGTCTGACCAAGGAGCAGGACTCGTGGTCCAAGGGAAAACCTCACAGCTTGCGCTGCGTGGAGCACACGGGCTACCCCAGTGACCGAGAGGGGTTGTTAGCGCTGTAATTTAGAACACCTGATTGCAATTCAGCCACAGTGTCTCGGCTGGGGTGTTCCCAAAGACAACGTTTCAGAATGGACTAAGTATGCAATTCCAAGGTTTTAAGGAAGTGTTTATGTCCTAGGTATCTCAAGCCACACAACTCTTCATTTACTCTAGAATTTATAAATATTTCTTAAGAACACAGGACGTCGGGACCGGCGCCGTGGCTCACTTGGCAAATTCTCTGCCTGTGGCGCCAGCATCCTATATGGGTGCCGGGTTCTAGTCCCAGTTGCTCCTCTTCCAGTCCAGCTCTCTGCTGTGGCCCGGGAAGGCAGTGGAGGATGGCCCAAGTGCTTGGGCCCTGCACCCGCATGGGAGACCAGGAGGAAGCACCTGGCTCCTGGCTTCGGATCGGCGTAGCACGCCGGCCATGGTGGCCATTTGTGGGGGGTGGACCAATGGAAGGAAGACCTTTCTGTCTCTCTCTCACTGTCTAACTCTAGTTGTGAAAAGGAAAAGGAAAAGGAAGAAAGAAAGAAACATAGGACATCCTTTGCAGTGCGCTGGGTCCTTTGGGGCCGATGGTGATGAAGAAAGTGTGGTATCTGCTCACCTGGGCTTCTGCCTGAGTCACCACACACCTGTGCTCACGGCCCCACTGCGAGGCAGGGTTACGTGGGCACAGAGCGCTGTATTCCCTTAAAAATGTCTAACTCCCTCTAAATGCAGTGCATGGACTCACTGTTTCTGTACAGTTACAAACGCGAGTCATTCAGCTAAAATAGAAATGGAAAAAGCACTGAATTTAGAGCAAGATGGCCTAGGTTAAAAGGAAAAAACTCAGTCTGGAGCAAGGGACTTAGGCACTCTGAAGAAATTCCCATTTGGAAGGGTTTTGGTTAAATTTAAAGAGACCATATGTGTACTAGGAGTACTTTGTACCCTATGAAAACATACAATATACCACGTATTATTATTTACATGACATCATAGTTTTGCCTAGCTTTGAGAAACTTTGCAGAAAATGATAGTTTCATTAACATTTATCTATACTTATGAAAAATTGCAATACAACATGTTGTGGGCAGGATATGGAAGGAGAATGGCTCCACAGTTAGATCCGCATCCCTTAGGAGAGAACTCCTTGGTTGTGCGCCCGAAGGCAAGGACTCTGCCAAGGGTCCTCCTGTACCTCTGAGGGGGTGGCTCCCTTCTGTCTGCTCTCCCAGTTCTCCCACCTAGAGGACCTTGTCTCATCACTGTCCTCTCCCCCTGGCGAGGCTACCACCTTCTTCCCCAATTCGCAAACACGTTCGTGTGGCTTCCATTAAACAGTGACGGGGCAGGGTGGATGTTTGGCCCTGCGGTTGATGTCTGCAATGCACACTGGAGTACCTGGGTTTGAGCTCCAGCTCTGACTGCTGACTCCAGCTCCTGCTACTGCAGACCCCAGGAGGCAGCAGTGATGGTCAAGCAGCGGGGTCACACGGGAAGGAATCAGCGATGAGTGAGATCCTCCTGCTTCCGCCAAGCCTGCGGTCTCCAGTCTTTCAGCGGAGACGCCAAGAAGCAAACCATCCCAGCTGTGCCCTGTTTCAATATGTGACCAAGGAGGAACCATGAAATAATAAATAATTATTATAGTTGCAAAACCATGAAGTTTTAAGAGTTATTTATAATGCAGTAAGAGATAATTGAGACAGAGGACCCAGAAAGTCAGGAGAAAAATTAGGAGAGTTTAGTAAGATCATTTACACTTACCGATCTTACACGATGAGTTTTGACAGCTGTTTGCACCCATGTGACTGCTGCTCATGAACAGGACACTCCCCTCGCCTCTGCTGCTCCTGTTGACTCAATTCTCTTCCCAACTCCACAGCCACTTCTTTTTTTTTTTTTTTTTTTTTTTTTTTTTTTTGACAGGCAGAGTGGATAGTGAGAGAGAGAGAGACAGAGAGAAAGGTCTTCCTTTTTTTTTGCCGTTGGTTCACCCTCCAATGGCCGGTGCGCTGCGACCGGCACATCGCGCTGATCCGAAGCCAGGAGCCAGGTGCTTCTCCTGGTCTCCCATGGGGTGCAGGGCCCAAGCACTTGGGCCATCCTCCACTGCACTCCCGGGCCTCAGCAGAGAGCTGGCCTGGAAAAGGGGCAACCGGGACAGAATCCGGCACCCCGACCGGGACTAGAACCCGGTGTGCCGGCACCGCAAGGTGGAGGATTAGCCTAGTGAGCTGCGGCACCGGCCAGCCACTTCTTAAATTCTATCACCATTGATTAGTTTTGCTTCTCATAAAAACATTTTTTTTTTTAAATGGGACAGGCATCGTGGCAGAGCTGGTTAAGCAGCCGCTTGGGATACATGGCTCAAGTACTTGAGATTTTATCATACAAGTAGGAGAGCTGGATGGAGTTCCTGGCTCTTGGCTTCAGCTTGGCCCAGCTCTGGCTATTGTGGGCATTTGGGGAGTGAACCAGTAGATAGAAGATGGATCTCTCTCTCTCTCTCTCTCTCTCTCTCTCTGTCACTCTCCATCTCTCTCTGTTGTGCTGCCTTTCAAATAAATACAATATTTTTAAAAAATTGGTATATAAATGAAATTATGTGTATGCTTTGTTGTGGTTCCAATTTCACTCAGTCAGCCCCCAAGAGTGAGATTCATGTAAGACACTGCCTGTAGCAGTAGTTCATTTCCTTCTATGGCAGGGAATTGTCCATTTTGTGAACAGACATCATTTGTTCATCCATTCCTCTCCCTGTAGTTCCTGTTTAAACTAGATTTTTCTACTTTATCCTGTTTATATCATAAACATCAAAATTACACAAACAAAAATATATATTGAGAAGTCCAATACTACAAAAAGCATCTTGCAATAGGTGAAATGTATAATGAAATGAATGACAGCTACCATCTGTATCGAATCTCTATAGAACAGGAAAGTTCCCAGCCCTCCGTTGACCATAAAGAATACATCACTCATATGACATTAACCTGAAAATACAAACTGCTATGCAAAAATTATAAACGCGTCAATTCTTTTGAGGGGAAACATTGAGCCGAAAGACAGATTTAGAGTTAATGACACAGAAATAAGAAAACAGAAATAAGCACAGGGGATGTCTTTGATTGGTGCATATACACACGTACACACACACATGCGTACACACTCATACACACACAGAACTGCGGATCCCCAACATCTCAAGAGTAATTTTAGGTGTGGAGGTGAGTGAGACATCTGGGGACTCTTGTGCTGCATATTACAGACGAGTTTCCAGTTCTCTGTAGAGTATCTGATTCTTCTTTACCTAAAATCAAATTGGGTGTAATTACCTATTAAAGAGACTTGATACACTCCATATAACTGTAATAACTTGTCTTTTTTTAAAAAAAAGTTTTAAAAAATCTTTTTGAAAGGCAGAGTTTCAGAGAGAGAGAGAGAAATTGATTTTCCATCCACTGGTTCACTCTCCAAATGGATGCAACAGCTAGGGCTGGGCCAGGCTAAAGCCAGGATCCCGGAACTCCCACAGGGTCTCCCACTTGGGTGGCAGGGACCCAAGAACTGGGGTCTTCCTCCACTGCTTTCCGAAGCGCACTAGCAGGGAGCTGGGTGGTAAATGGAGCAGGCAGGACCAGAACGGGCACCCATATGGGATGCTGGTGTTGCAGGTGGCAAATAACTTTTCTATGAAGCATGTTTTCTTGTCCTTAGCCAATCTGTAAGCATGTGTTCAGAAATATGTTGGTTTAGATTCTTTTCAGAAGCATAAATACTTCAAAATAATATTAAACTTGAGATAGACAGTAAAAATAAAGATCTGCAGCTTGATTTTTTTTTCTCTCCAGAGGATCAAAATAGTCTCAACCTGTATGTTAACCATTCTCGTGATGTCTCATTCACACTCTCCATCAGTTCTGAGTCAGGGGAGCAGCCAAGAGTGTCCAAAAACATTTGTTTGTACTTGGCACTGTTTTCCCAATAATATAAATAACCGAAGAGGTTACTGCTTACGCTGTAGTGGTGATATCACTGTTCACCAGTACTTAAATGCCTGCTTCTCCTCTGCGAGCCCGAGTTCCACGCTGGAAAAGGTGACTGTGCACTGAGGAAAGCCAAGTGTGCGGGAGAGGAGGAGGGGCTTCCTTGGATTCTTGGACAGTCCTCTCAGCTCAGCTGGGCTCACTCCTATCACTACCGCTGGATGGGTTTTCTCACCCTCATTGTTTCTAGTTTTCCATATCAATTAAGGGAGATTAGCATCCCATCACCATCATCTCCTGACATCGCCCAGACCAGGCTGGAAATCTGAGCAGGTGCGAGGCTCCCTGCATGGCCTTCTTCGCCTTCTTCTCTGGAGGCTGAAAATGGAAGCAGCCAGGTGTAGTCAGACCGGCAGGGTTACAGTGTGTCTAGGAGGTTGTTCACTGCTCCTGCTTTCATTTGTCACTGGTCTCAGCTAAGCAATTAAAACGAAGCTTTTGTTACAGGAATACAGCCATCTCCCCTTATCTGCCATTTCACTTTCTGAAAAAGATTCAGTGGGAAAACTCCAAAAATAAACAGTTCGTAGGTTTGTAAATAACTTCTACTACTGTACTTTAAAAGACTTATTCTATTTTATTATTGTTAACCCTTTCCTGTGTCTAATGTATGAATCAATTTTATCATAGCTTTGTATGTGCAGGGAAAACATGGTCTATACAGCGCTGAGCCCTATGGAAGATTCCAGATATCCACCGGAGGATCTGGAGCACATTCCCCAGGGCTAATGGGGCGACTGCTATTGGCACAACTGTTAAACAACCAAGAAACACCCTACTTCTGAAATGTAGGTGCCTATAGAATTTTCCTCTTCTCTTGCTCAACTATTCTCAACTACATTCAACTCAAAATTTTAAAGAAAAGGCTAGTCATATTTTATCCCTCACTAAATAAGAACCCAGCCTTATGGTCAACAAACAGCCTACATCCGGGTTACACATTAAGAATCATGGGAACCATGGTCTCCGTCTACTCGTACATTAGGGTGGTGAACCCGGATGGGCTGGAGTACCAACAGTAGTTAATTCTGCAGTAGAGACACTATCACCACGATAACTGCTTACAATTACAGATTCAACAACAGCCCACCCGTGTGTTTGCTGCAGGTAATCCACATTCACACCTGGAGTCCCTCGCCCCCAGCCCCAGTGAGGGGAGGACCGCCATCGTGTGGCGACTCAGCAATTCTGAGACTCAGTGGTGTCCTCCTTTAAAAGCAGAAATCATAGCTACAAGACAGTTGTAAGAAGTGACACTGGAGTATATGAAACACCAAGCGTGTGCTTCTTCAGAGCAGATATCACTGGGAATTGTACTATTAAAAATAATGGGGGGAGGGGGATCGGCGCTGTGGCTCACTTGGTTAATCCTCCGCCTGTGACGCCAGAATCCCATATGGGCACCGGGTTCTAGCCCCTGTTGCTCCTCTTCCAGTCCAGCTTTCTGCTGTGGCCCGGGAGGGCAGTGGGGGATGGCCCAAGTGCTTGGGCCCTGAACCCACATGGAAGACCAGGAGAAGCACCTGGCTCCTGGCTCCAGATCAGGGTAGCACCAGCCATAGCGGCCATTTTGGGGTGAACCAATGGAAGGAAGACCTTTCTCTCTGTCTCTCTCTCTCTCTCTCACTATCTAACTCTAGCTGTCAAATAAAAAAAAAAAGTAACTGAGGGGCCAGCGCTGTGGCATAATGGGTAAAGCTGGCCACCTGCAGTGCTGGCATCCCATATGGGCGCCAGTTCAAGTCCCGGCTGCTCCACTTCTCATCCAGCTCTCTGCTATGGCCTGGGAGGGCAGTACAGGATGGCTCAAGTCCTTGGGTCCCTGCACCCACGTGGGAGACCTGGAGGAAGCTCTTAGTTCCTGGCTTCGGATCGGCACAGCTCCGGCTGTTGCTGCCAACTGGGGAGTGAAACAGCAGAGGAAAGACCTCTCTCTCTCTCTCTTTCTCTGCCTCTCCTTCTCTCTCTGTGTAACTGACTTTCAAATAAATAAGTAACTCTTTAAAAACAATTGATTCTAGGTAGTCGATTGGCTGTCTATAAATGTTTACTGTCTTTACACAGAAAAGCCGCTCACTTTTCCGCTCCGTCATTTGGACTGCTCTCAGTCAGGCCCAAGTGAAGCTGGCATCTTGGTGCCAGGCCAGCTCTTGTTTGTCTGTTCACACTAGAAACCCTGAGGGGGAGCTGGCCCCACAGTGGACATGACCTTGCTCGGCCTCTCCGCTCCTCCCCTGAGAGTGGTTTGGACTCAGCTGCCCAACTAGGGCCTTTCTTGCATGGATCACGTTTTTCTCACCGGCCCGGAGGGAGGGCACGTGCAGAACACTCAGGCCCAGTGGGTGAGGACTACTTTGTCTTCCAGCAGGCCTTTGTGGGCATGTGACAGCCTATAAGCAGGGCGGAAGATGGTTAAATGTAATTCCAGGGAGACAGAGCAGGTGGAGTTCCTTTGACTCAGCTGATAGCAGAGAGAGCAAACCCCCAGCAGTAGCCCTCAGCTACCCTAACCTCCAGGCAGCCTGGGTTATTTTTGAACACAGCTTTCTACATGTTAAAATGAGCACGTCACACGGGACAGAAACACGACAACGGGACCCTTCCTCAGTGGCTTCCCTGAGATTTGACCTAAGCACTACGAAATGGAAGGGGTGGGAAAATCAGTTATTGATTTGCTTTCTAACTTTGGGCCAGGGACCGGTCTCTCTCCATCTGAACACTCTGAAATTCCAGCACACTGCAGGTGGCTTAGAAAGAACTCCGGAATGTCCCCGGAGTAAAACCACCCATCTCTAGGCTGGATAGCCTTCCCTCCCCCCAGGCATGGCTGTGATCAGCGAATTCCACCTGGCAACCCCTTTAAACCCCATTGAAGCGGCTTTTAAAACCAAGGACGTGAGAGAGAGTTTACCACTAGCACAGCACCTCTGTAAACAGTTATTTCAGAAGCAAGTACCTCGGTGGGAAAATTGCCTTTATCTGTCAGTTGGATTCCAGAAGTTAAAAAGAAAGGGAAGCACGTATGCCTCTTGGAAAACACGACCAATTTAACTTCTGGAAATGACTTCACAGCTTGGAGCCCAGCAATGCCTATTTCAGATTAAATTGTGCATTAATTAAACGCAAATGATTTCAGCATTCATCACCTTGCATTGCACCTCCCAGAAAAACCAAAACAAATCCTGGGGTTTTGAGCAGAGCGGGTACAAGCTCGTGCACACACGCGCGCGCACACGCACACGCACACGCGCACACATACACACCCACACAGCGGATCGGAAGGGCGCAGGCTTTAGGAGGCCA
Source organism: Oryctolagus cuniculus (assembly GCF_051225735.1). Lineage (NCBI taxonomy): Eukaryota > Metazoa > Chordata > Mammalia > Lagomorpha > Leporidae > Oryctolagus > Oryctolagus cuniculus. The sequence continues at coordinate 123,686,477 of NC_142875.1, forward strand.
AAGCCCTCACGCACTTGGCAGCCTGGGCCCTGGCCCGGCGGGCGATGCGTCCCGGCGCGTTGGCAGTAGGCGACCCCCCTCGAATCCCCCCTCTGCTGCGAGCTCCCCGCGGCCCGGGAGGCTCCCGGCGCCTCCAAATGTTTTCCATATTTGTTCAGCCTCCGTAATTCGAATACCAGGGCAGGCTCGGCCCGCCCCGCGCCGCGCTCCAGCGCCCAGGGCGCCGCACACACGCGCCCACCCAGCCACCCGGCCACCAGCCGCCATGGGCAAGGACAGGCAGCCCCGCGGGCAGCAGAGGCAGGGGGACGCCGCCGGGCCCGACGACCCGGGGCCGAAGAAAGGCGCCGGGACCCGCGAGCAGCGCGGGGAGGAGGAGGCCCAGACGTGCTGCGGCTGCCGCTTCCCGCTGCTGCTCGCGCTGCTGCAGCTGGCCCTGGGCGTCGCCGTGACCGTGGTGGGCTTCCTCATGGCGAGCGTCAGCTCCTCCCTGCTAGTCAGAGCCACTCCATATTGGGCTGGGATCATTGTAAGCATCAAGTCTGTTTTGCCTTAAGCGCGGTTGCCAACCCGGAATGCGAAGCCGCGTGGTCGAGTGGAGACTAACCCAGCTGCATGCGCCCGCCCTGCCCCTCTAACTCGCGCCCTGCTTGGTGACCAAGGCGGGGCACACGGCTCCCCCGGGGGGCCTCGCGGCCCTGCTCCCGCTGGTCGCTCCCGCCGCTGCAGCTGGCCAGGCCAACCCAAAGGCAGCTGCTCAGGGCCAAACGGAACAGCCTCCATAACCAAGCGGCTTCACTCTGGCCTTGGCCCTCCCCTACTCCCCCACCCCCCACCCCTGCCTCCACCCTTGTCCCTAAATAAGTAGCCGAAAGTGCAGGAAGTTCATCTGGCCCAGGCAAAAGAAACGCCGGGCCTTGGAGTTGCTACATCGGGCGGTGTTCAGTTTATTTGTTTGAACAGAGACTCCATTAGTAGGTTTTAGGAAATCATGTTCTAAGGCAGGAAATGGGAACGAAGGGAGCACAGCCTTAATCCACCGGAGTCTACAGTGGGAAAACCCAGCGTGCTGGCCACGGCAGAAGTCAGCCTGGGGCCCAGCTAAGGGATGCCCTGTTCCCAGCCGAACAGGGCCCCGTTGTTGGGAGTGTACTGACACAGGTACACACCGTGCTCCATTAAATGAATGTCTGAATGTCAACTGGGTGCCATTATTGAACGCCTACTGTGTGCCTGCCCAGCTAGAAGGTTTACATGTGTTGTTTCCCCTTATGGGGTAGTTGTTCTCACTGGCATCTCTCAAAATGGACCCAGGACAGAGTCACCCAGGACCAGGAGTTGCGAAGCATTCGGCCAGGTTGAGTTCTTTGCACACCAAAGGCCACTTGCATTTTCCTCCTTGAGGCACCTGACCGCCACGTGGGGTTTGTAATTTTCAGGGGACATCGTATCACAGGGCGGTGGCTTACTAAACTCTTTCCTGTGCGTCGCTTCATTTGACCCGTGAAACACTTGTCACTTCTTGGGCTGAGGGAAGTGAACGGGGAGAGACCCCATGGCCTCTGCCATGACGTCACTGCTGTTTCTGACCACAGCAACGGAACCGTGTGTAACCATCCTCGGAATGATCTCGTATCAGGGCCAGATGGTAAAAACACCTGATAAATATACATGGAGAAAGGAATTTCTCATTAAGAGTATTTGCCTTCGCAGACTCTGGTGGAGTAATTTAAAACTTTTAATTTGTGTACTAAGAATTCCCGTGAAATTACTGTGATGGGAGTTTTCTCAATCAAGTGAATTTAAAAATAGCAGTTCAGGGAGATACTCTGGATCCTTGAGTGGCCTCAGCAACTGTCACCTTATTCGGAGGGAAACGCGTCTGTCTGTCCAGGCGAGGTGAATTAAAGGGACGAGCAATGGCAAGGAATTCCCTATTCTTTGCTTCTTCCAGCTTTACATGGCCCAGTACCAAAGAAGCAGATCCGATGGGGAGAAAACTGGCTTTTAGTAGTTGAGGCACAAACGTAGAAACTGCACCACTCTGAAATGTCCTGAGCCCAGACTGCTGTGGGATATGACGTCGGTCATCACTCCCGGAGTGTGACCCCAAGGGGGTGACATGGAGCCAGGCTCTGCCCTTCTGGTTTGCTTTGTTGGAATCCAGGCCTCATTGGAAGCCTGCTCCTAGTGTGATAGCTATAATCTCGCTCCTTCTTTCAGCAGAGAATCTGGGTGGAGCAGAGCAGGTGGCAGAGGTGCCCCGAGACCAGCGAGCAGGGTGTCTGAGAAGCCAGGCCCGAGCTGAGGCAACGTGTCACCATGCCGCACAGATACGGTGCTTGTCCTCGCCGTGCTGTGTGTGGCTGCTCTCCGGGGGGACGCGTCCAAGTTCCTGGGGGAAGGTGCAAGACAGTGAGGCTACTGGAGAGGTGCAGATGTGTGCTGGCTGTCCCTGGTGTGGAGCGTGGCCATTCTCTGCCGAACAGTTCCTTCACCTCTCTGGGTTTTCCTTTCTTCACTGCTATCAGAATGGCAGTAATAATGCCAACCTCTTAGAGTTGGCCTGAGGATTAAATAAGGTAATACAAGTAAAGAATTTTGAACAGCATTGGCTGAGGTGAGCATTCAGTGAGTTAGCTCTTCCTATTGACTCTTGGTGAGACAGCCACTAGTAGTAGTGGCTCTGTTTCATCCAGCCTTTCAGAATGAGATTTATTTGAAAGGCAGAGAAAGAGAGAGAGCAAGCTCCCAGCCACTGGGTCACTCCCCAAATGCCTGCAATGGCCAAGGCCGGGTCAGGCTGAAGCTAAGAGCCAGGAACTCCATCTGGGTCTTACACGTAGGTGGCAGGGACCTAACCACGTATACCATTACCTGCTGCCTTCCAGGTACTCATTAGTAGAAAGCTGGAGTTGGGAATGGAGCTGAGACTTGAACCCAGACCTTCTGATATGAGATTTGAGTGTTCCAAGTGGCATCTTAAGCACTGTACTAAACACCTGCTCGGTACAGTCATTTTTAACTCTGTAAACTTTTCATAACAGTTCTATATTTAATTTTATTTATTTAATGTTATTTGAAAACTAGAGAAAGAGAGATCCATTCACTGATCCACTCCCAGCTGAAGCCAGGAACCGGGTCTCCAACATGGGTGGCAGGGACTCAAGTACTTGAGTCATCGCCTCCTGGCTTCCAGAATGGGCATTAGCAGGAAGCTGGAGTCAGTAGTGGAGCTGGGAGTGAACCCCAGGCACTCGAATATGGAGTGCCTGTGTCCCAAAGGGCAGTGGCTTAACCCACTGCCCCACACTGCTTTGCCTCTCCTGCACCGCTTTGAATCCTGAAGCTGACATCAGTTTGTCCATCTCACCTCTCTCGATTTCCAGCCAAATGATTACTTGCGATCTCAGTGATGTTAGACTAGTCCAGCGCTTTCTGAATCTCTCTGGAGGTTTATTGAAAAGGAACTAAAAGCAGAGAGGTTCATCTTCCCTCAGTAATACACCGGGATTCTGGGCTGGTATATCCTGTGGGGAATACTGGAAAAGTTTTCCCTCTTCAGTAGACTCACTAGACCGAAGTACAGGTTCATCCATGGGGCTGAAGGAGAGTCAAACCCACACACAGGGAGCAGGCTGAATTCAGACTGACGCACGCACCCACCTGTGGCTTCACATGCCTCCCTCAGCCGTGTCTCTGTGTGCTGGCTGTCTCTTTGCAGCTGTCATCACCTCATTTTACAAGGGTGGCTAGCCCACTGACTTGGGATTTGGGGAAGCTGGTTAAACAGTACACTCTCTTCACCGACTTTTGTTGACCTGTGCCTGGGTGATGTGATGAATATTCATTGAGGGGACAAAGCCTGAAGAAGCCCTTGGAGATGTATGATCGGATATTAAGTCCAGTGGCATTTGGGGAAAACACATTGGTTATTTCTTGCCTACTCATAAATGCGACTCTGCTTGCCCTCAGAGAGGTGACTGAAGTCTTTTATTTCAGTTACAGAATAGTCTGATAAAGGAAAAGGAACTCTCTTCCCCAAATCCTTTATAGATGGTTTGATGGGTGTAGGTCACACCGTAACGACAACACAAAGTGATACAGGATCTTTGAGGATGAATTTGGCCAGGCGCAGGAAATCCTAGGAAATAATTTGTTTTGCATTTTCTTCTTTGACTTGAGTGGCTGGGTCAGATGGGATTCAGATCTGCTCATCATTCTGGAATCCTTACTGGTAAAATAAAGACTGTGTATGGATGGAAGGAATCTATGACCCTTAGGGTCTTTCCCCATTTCCTTCCCAGATGAACAAAGCTTTGGTTTAGGTGAAGCATTGTGTGTTTGAACTTGGACTTGTTTGCTGCCACTCAGTACTGTTTGTTGAGGTTGTCTGCCACACTAGGCACTGGTCTAAAAATAATGACTCATGTACACTTGTAGGAGATTTCCAGATGTGGATGGACATGTTCCCTTATTATATCTGACAGTCACGAATACTTCCAATTAGAAAATTTAACCTGCACAAAAATTGTTAAAGCCCATTTACCTTTCAAAGTAATTCATTTGCAGTGATTTATTTCGTTGGTATCCGAGCTCTGAAGTCAATCTCAGAGCAGATCTCCCATCTCCAGTGGGGATGTTTAGTCATCACTGCCCTCTTGGCCTCTGTAGGGAACATTCCCATGGAAAGTGGGACTTTGCCTTATTGTGCTTTTGAACTTCCTCCACTCTGTCTGCACGGGTCCCATATCCCATCCACTGGAATAAGAGCCTTGAAGAAATACCACATTGATAACATTAGAAAGTTTAAAACGAGGTCTTAAAAGAAAGAGATGCATGGTTCCTTTATTTAATGTCATTGGTAGAACTCATCGCATTAATCTGGAATGATTAAAAGTCCTGTCAGATATTTCAATAACAGTTTTCATATGGTAACTCCCCCTAAGGAATTTAACATTCAGATTTTAAATGTTTAAGTCAACTTAATTGTATGCTTATTTATTTTAAAACAGAATACTGCAGAATACAGTATGCACATGACAAATAGCAGGCAAGGAATAGTTAGGGTCAATATCCATATTTTTTAGAGAAGCACATAATAGTTTGGCTAAATCATTTGATCATGGTTATAAAGAGAAATGGGAAGAGAGAAAACTTTGGCAATGGGATCTTGGATGGAACCTTCAACAAGTGGAAGGCAGAAGTATTGATAATTTTCTATGTAGAAGCACTGATGTTTGAGAACTTTGATGTGCAATTATCTTGTTAAGGGTACATATAGTGCATAGTAATATAAGGGATCTTGAGGAAGTGTATGGAAAATACATATGAAAAAACTATGCCTGAATTTCAGAATTTTTTTTGCACCAAGATAAACCTAACTTTCAATTCCATTTTTCCACAAAATTTTGCAATACTCTTGCACTGTGTCCACTTTCAGTTTGGTCCGAGAAAATGGGTGTTTTCTAGACTTTGTTTTGGTGTTAGCCTTGTCCGTGACATTGCTGTGAAGGGTGCTATTTAATTAGATCCGCTCACTTGCGTGGCACCCTGAAGGGTTTGCATCAACATTAAAGGGTGCACCCAAGGCAAGCCAGGCGTTCAGCCTGCGAGTGTCTGTGTGCCTGTGGGTCAGGGACAGAATCTTGCCATTAAATTTTAATTAGGCAGCATTTCACTGCCAAACTCACTTTGTTTTTAGGGCTTACCTCCTGGAAAACTAAAAAAGTGCTAGTCAGAATCCAGGGCTGGATGGGACCATAGGCTATCAGACTCCCGCCTTGTCCTTACCACTTGCTGTGAGTGTTTGGATCTGGGTTGTATGACGAGTTCATGAGCTGCTGCTGAACTTCTTTCAACAAATAGCCGTTAGGAATGGGACTCATGGCATGAGCGTACGACAGCCTAGCTCAGAGGCACACCCTCTTTCAGATGGCTTGGATGCAGCCTCACATCTGCATGTACTGAGATACAGACTTGGCAGGAGCAGCCGTCAGATGCCTGAGTGAGGCAGCCACTCAATTGCCTTGGTTAATTTTAAAATTCATATGTGTGCACCTACACATATGGTATTCACTAAAATCCATGTTTCTTTCTGTCTTAGTCCGTTCATGCTGCCATAATGAAATACCGTAGACTGGGTGGTTTGAGCAACAGACACGTTTTCTTACCGTTCTGGAGGCTGCAAGGCCAGGGCCTTACATGTTGTGTCTCATGTGGCCTTTGCTCTCTCCGTGCGGGTGCAGGAAGGGAAGAGTTATCTCTCTCTCTTCTCCTTTAAACAAAGCCACCAGTCCTACTGGATTAGATCCTTGCCCTCAAGACCTTGTTTAACCCAAATTACCTCCTAAAAACTGTCTGCAAATATAGCCACTTTGGGGATAGGGCTTCCACATAAGAATCTGGGGTGCACACGGTTCAGGCCATAGCACTCTTGGTGAGGTCTATACATTGGACAGCCACATCCGGGATTCCTCAGCTCATTTCACAGATAATTCATGAAAGCCCCGGAGCGTTCTGGGAACAGCCAGACATCTGAATGGGTGCCGCAATGGCCTGAGCCACAGAGCCGGCACGTGGTGCTAGGACTGGTGCAGTGCTCTGTGCTCACAGCAGCACTGACAGTAGGAAGTCGCTTTCATTGCATTTCTAGAGTGCTGCCTTTGTCAAATGTCTGCAGAAGCAAGGTCAAGTAAATCTGGCGACCTATCCAAATACACCTCTGAAGAGAGCTTGTGCACTTCACGTGCCACAGTGGTTCCTTGAGGCTTTGGAGCCACCTTTCCTGCTCCAGAGTGTAACTGAGGGTCAAGAAGTCGCTGAGTGCCACCTCTGTTGGTTCTCTAGGGGCACTGCTGGAGGCTGCCCGTACTGTGGCAGCTAGCAGAGCCCGCTGTCCCACGAGGGGCAGTGCCCTCACCATGGGGGTTTCTGGGCCTCTCCGCTATGCGTGTGTCTGTTTCCCACTGCGCTGCAGCAAATCAGATAGATGCTCAGTTCTGTAGAACAAGTCAGGGTACGACCATGGGGCGTCCCCACCGTGGGCCCCACTCCTTGATACTTAGTTCTCGGCCCGGCTGTATCACCTCGGTGGTTCCCCGCTCAGACCATGTCAGGGCTTCTCCGAGGGTCTTCTTTGTCCAGCTTATGTGTTCCTTTTATTTTTTTTTTCCTAAGAGTTATTATTTGGGAGGCAGAGTTACAGACAGAGAGAGGGATAGACAGACACAGAGATTTTCCATCTGCTGGTTCACTCCCCAAATGGCCCCAACAGCCAGAGCTGAGCCAGACTGGAGCCAGGAGCCAGGTGCTTCTTCCACATCTCCCATGTGGGTGCAGGGGCCCAAACATTTGGGCCATCTTCCACTGCTTTCCCAGACCGTAAACAGACAGCTGGATCTGAAGTAGAGCAGCTGGGACTGGAACCAGCACCCATATGGGCTGCTGGTGCTGCAGGTGGAGGCTTAACCTACCACTGCTGCAGTGCTGGCCCCAAGCTTAGGCATTCCTAACTGGGTTCTGCATTCCCTCTCCACAGGGCCACGTGAGACAGACTAACCTTTCAGAAGGACCGGTCCAATCTCAGGCCCAAAATGGAAAGCTGGCAATAGGAGCCGCCAGTGTCAAGCTCCAGCCAGCCCCATCCTGCAGCCCCTTCCTGGTGCCCCCCTGAGCATCCCAGTGCTATGTTTCCTGGGGGCTGGCAACGGACCAGAAAGTACCCAGACCACCGAAGGCAAAGGCTTTGCTCACAGATGCGGTTCCGGGGGCCTTGCTCCCGCCCCTGCATGTCTGAGCCGTTCTCTCCTGGCTGGGAGGGGCAGGGAGGAGCCCTGAGAATGCTCTCTTAGTGGTAACCCCCACCACCCCCCCTCCACACTCTTGTTTATAAAGTGTTTAGCTCAGCACTCACTAAAGGAGCCATTTAGAGGCCCTTTTAAGATAAAGTATCAAGACCTGGTTCTTGGATGGGAGGTAAGGACAGCAGACAAGAAAAGAGGAGAGTTGCTAATGTGTTGACTGGATCTTGACTAGGGAAAGAATTTTAGCTTTATTCTTACTACATGGGGGTGGGGAGGGGGGCCAATAACACTCGCCTGCCGTCTGGGAGTATCTCAGGCTATTGGGACAGGCTGGGCCTCACCTGCCTGGTAAGGCCAGGAAAGCCACACGGGAGGCCTGTTCCAAGGGGGCCGAAAGCATTCCCTCTGCAACCTTCCCAGTGGCAGGTGAGGGAGCAGAGAGTAGGGTGCTTGTGGCTACCTTAGGGGGACAGTGGGGACACCCAAGCCAGCGCACTGTGCCACCTGGGACTGCAGGTGGGCACAGATTGGAATAAAGGGAGCAGAACTCTTCAGACCTTGGAATTCCCAAGGGCCCTCTCCCCAGCCCTCTTCTCAAAGGGCCAGACCCAGCAGGCTGCCTTCCTCCTGGGGGATGCCTGCTGCGAGGTTTCACTCTGTGCAGGGCTCTGAGCCCACCTGTCCTTTGACACATGGCCCTGGAGTGTGTTCTAGAACCCTCAGTACCTCACTGTCCCTCCAGCACCAAATCAAGTGCGTCGCAAACGCTTCCAGCGCGAGACCTCCCCTCTCCCTCCCTCGCTGCCCGCTGCTGTCCTCACACTCACATCACAAAAAGCTCAGTGTCTCGACAAACCATGTTGCCATGGCAGACCAGGGGCGGCAGGGACGGCTGGGGCTACCTGGGGCGCTGCCCTCCTCCTCGTGGCAAGAACACAGGACTTCCCAAGTTTGTGCTCCCCGGTAGCCTGTCGGGTTTTTAAAAGTTACTCCCGATGACAGAAACCACTTGACAATCGTTTGTAAAGGGCTGAACAAGGCGGTTCTCCCACTGCCACTGCTGTTCTGGTGGTGAGGAGTGGCATTTATTTTTATGTACTGCACAATTTCTATTGGCTGTGCTGTTCAATATATTGCCATTGATTGCCCCATCGCGCATATATGAGCCCCGGGGGGGAGGCAACGTACAGTCTTTTCTGCTGTCATATGTTAAGTGGGACTTGATTTGAGAACCTATTTATTACACCCGAGTAGTGTAGACCAGACTCCGAGGAGACTATGGCGGGGTTTTATAAAGGAAAACAAATCAACTCTAAGTTGCTATTTCTTGACCACACACGTGACAGCTCCCCCACCCCCACCCCCCACCTGTGCCCTCTTGTGGATTCATAAGAAATGCTCGGACATATTTCTCTCTCTTCCCTTTGGAAGTGGGTACTTCTGCAAAACGTGGAACTTGCTGGTGATTCGCGTCTGGTAATCGCTACAAGAGTGAGCCAGGTGGTTGATAAGCAACACAGCAGAGGCCTATCAGAGAGAGTGCTTTCCAATCAGACAGCAACTTCTGGTTAGCCACCCTCCCTCTGTGTTCGCAGACCCCAGGCCGGCGCCCACCTGCAGCCTAGTGTCTGGCGGAGGAGACTCACGCACTACAATCACAATGTAGTTGGAAAAACCAAGTGTCTCGGTGGAGCTTGAACAACACGCAGGGGTGGCACAGAGAGGGTGGAACGAGCCCAGCCTGGGAGGATCAGAAAAGGCAAGGGGCTGGGTGTTTGACCCGGTGCTTAAGATGCTGGTTAACAGTGCCTGGGTTCAGGCTCCTGGACTCCAGGTTCCTGCTAATGCAGGCCCAGGGATGCGTCACATGATTCCTGGGCTCCGGCCACCCACATGGGCCCTGGCTCAGCTCTGGCTGTAGCAGGCATCTGTAGAGTGAACCAGCAGATGGGAGTGACGTGTATCATGTATTTGTCTATCATCTACCTGTCTAAGGAATAATAAAGAAAAAGTTTTTTTACAATTACAATTTTGCATTAGATATTCAAAGTTTCTCTAAGGCATCATCCTAGAAGTTGAACTATTAGTTCATAAGATATAGGCATCTAACTAGATATTGCCATATCACTATCACACATCCATGGCTGTGCTAATTTATACTTCTACCAATACTAAGCAGGTTTTTTTAACCTATCTTATTTGTGTGCAATAGCATCTTTTTAATTCACATTTTTCTGATTACTATTGGAATAGAATATATTTTATGTTGATTGGCATTTTATTTTGTTTTCTGTCATTGATTTAGTAAAAAATTTCTATGGGTTGTTTCTTAATGATCTGTAGGGCTTGTAACTTTTGTTAATTTTCTTGATGTCATGTCTTTTGGTTATGCTTCTTTGTTATGAAAAAAGCTAAGTGTAATAATTTATACTTATCAGTTCTTTTTATGGTATTGCTTCCATTTTTATTTGTTTTAAAGAAGTTTCTTCAAGGTCAAAAAGCTATTCTTCTATTTTGTTTTTTTAAAATGTTAAAGATTTGCTTCTTTGTATTTATATCTCTAAGCCATCTACTGAGTGTGTACAGTGGGAAGTGGGGTCTATATTTTTTCTCATTGTTCCAGCACCATTTAGTGCATTACGCATCTTTTCCACACTGATATAAGGATTTATCATCTAAGTTTCCATGTTAGATTGAAATTGTGCTTCTTGTTAGTCTCATTATTGTGTGTCTCCCTGTGCCAATACCACATTGTCTAAATTAAAATAACACTGGAATGCATCTTGTTAGAAACCTGTCAGGAGAAGCAGTCTTTTTCTTCAACTCTGTCTTGGTGATCTTAGCCATTTTCTCTCCCATATAAAAGCAGTCTTCAAAAATTTCATAGAATATGCCTTCTATGAAAAAACTATGCATGGATCTCAATTTTTTTTTTTTTTTGCAGTAAACTGATCCTTTAATTTTACTTTTCCCAGGACTCTCTGAAGTATCCCCTGTACACTTTATAATCGGCTTTTCAAGTTCCCTGAAAAATACTCCTGGTATTTTCAAGGAATTTATACCTTCTATACATGAGCAAAGAAAATCCCAGCACTTATTTTGGTATTTTGGTACTCTGATGCCTTTATCTTTTGATTATCGACTTCAACTTCATTACTTAGTGCTTGGTTCATTTTTCATCATATCAATTTTTTATATTTGATGAGATTTACTTTGTGGCTACTGTTTTTTTAAAGACTTACTTTATTTGGCAGAGATACATAGAGAGAGAGAGGGACAGAAAAAGATCTTCCATCCGCTGGTTTGCTCCCCAAATGGCTGCAACAGTCAGAGCTGAGCCAGACTGAAGCCAGGAGCCATGGAGCTTCTTCCCAGTCTCCCACATGGGTACAGGGGTCCAAGCACTTGGGCCATCCTCTGCTGCTTTCCCAGGTACATTAGCAGGGAGCTAGGTTGAAGTGTAGCAGGCGGAACATGAACCCCTGCCCATATGGGATGCTGGCATCACAGGCAGCAGCTTAATCTGTTATGACACAATGCCAGCCCCCAGCTACTATTTTTTAAAATTCATATATGCTTGAAAAAAATGTGGGTTTTCTCATTTCGGGGTTTAGGGTTCTATATGAAATTTTAAAATGAACTTGTTAGTCATGTTTAATCTTCTACATCTTACTGATTTTTTCTTTTTTGGACTAGATCTACAGGTTACTGAGAAATGTACCTCCTTAAATTTCTCTAAATCATGTAGATTTATTTATTTCTCCTTATAACTCTCATTTTAATTTTTTAGTGTACTTAATAGCTACATAAAATATAATATAAAACATTCCTCTAGTCCTAGGTGGACAACTGTTTTTTTTCTTACTTGTTTGAAAATGTGATTCCACTATCTTTGGACTTCAATTGTTTCTGTTTAAAAGTCTGCTCACCATCTCCTTGTTCCTTCATAGATAGCACATTCTTTGTGTCTGATGGCTTTTAAGATTTTCTCCTTGTTTTTGGTGCCTGGTAGTTTAGCTATAATGTGTCTTAATGCTCATTCTGTTTTTTGTTTATACCACCAGCGGCTTGTCATGGTTCCTTAATCTGAGATCTTTGTGTCTTTCCTCAATTCTAAAAAGCCTTCAACCATTTCCATGTCCCCTTCCCCCAAAACACATCATCTCCCCCTTAGAGTCCCTTTGTCTAGAGTTCCTATCAGCTGGGTGCTTGGTACCTGCATGTTCTGTCTTCCTGTTCTAGTCCATTTTGTGTTGCCACCACAGAATATGTGAGCAGCGTCTTTATAAAGAAAAGAGGCTTAGTGGCTCACAGTTCTGCCGGTTGCACAGCATGGCACCGGCATCTGCTGGGCTCTGGTGAGGGCCTCCTGGTGGTGCACATCACAATGGCTGGAGCATGAGCAGCGCTTGTAGATGAGGGAAACAGGCGAGCAGGCACAACCCAGTGCTGAAGCGGGAGAGTGGGTCACAGGGAGCAAGACATATCCAGAGCAGGTGGCAGCCTTCCTAAGAACAGCCCCCTCTTGGGACATCCCTTGAGAGTGAGAATGCGCTCCCCTGAGAAGAGCATGACCCAAGTGTTGGCCTTCACCAGGAAATCAATTCTTCAGATGTTTGCCAATTTTGGTTCCTGAGTTCATCTCCCAAGAAACTTTATGTGTGACAATTCTGTGTGGCCAGTTTCAGGATGTAGCCCTTCCAAGTGGTTTTATCTTGCCTTGTCTCCCAATGGCATCATAGGCCTAGAGCCAGTTTCTTCCCCTAACCTATTTATTATGGAAAGCTTCAAGCAGACAAAGTAGATAAAATTATATAATGAGCCTCTGTGTTCCCATCACCCGGTCTCAATAATTATTAACTCATGACCAGTCTCGTCTCATGTGTATGTTCTTTTGCTTCCTCCTCACCCGCACACCACACACAGGCTGTTTGGATATACACCCCAGACTTGTAGGCATTTCATCCTGAAGTCTTTCACTATGACATTCCAACGATGAAGATTATCAAGTAACCAAAACAGCAGTATCACATCTAGCAAGTTAAATTCTCAATAGTATCAAGTCAGTGTTCAACTATCGGTAATTAACTCATGAATATTTCTTGTTTGTCAAAACCACTCTCACAATAGAATCTGTATATTTCAATTCATTCATATATTTATGTTTATCTTATCGGCAAATCTGGCCTTTCTCTGTTCTTTCCATTCCCTTTTTCTCTTCCTACCCCTTTTATAATTTATTTGCTCAGATAAAGCTTTTTTTTTTTTTTCCACACTTTCATTTTACCTCCTGCTAATGAGTTCCAGGTCTGTGCACGCAACAGGAAAACTTCAAAACCCCTGCGCCATCAGCTGAGACGGAACAGCTTTCTTGATGGTTCATTATTTTCTAGTCCTGTAAGGCTACAGCCATTTAACGGGCCACCTTTATGCCAAAGTATGGGTCCCACCTCTTTTCCTGGAGATGTTCGGGGCATGCACTGTTGACCCACGTGGCTATTATTAAAACCAAACCCTTCTGGTGCTGAGTCTGCCCAGTGTTCTTCCCTCCTCTCTTTGGTTTTTGCCCTGGTCAGTTTCTTTTATTGTCTTGCTAGCTCTGATATTAATATAAAGGATATTTGCTACATTTTATCCAGCATTTAGAGTACTTGATAGGGAGAGCGTTTTCATATGATGTAGTATTTTATATAATGCAGATATAGAATCTCTTGATGCTTTTAAAAATCTTTTTTATAGATCAACGTGCAAGTTTCTTAACCTCCCTGAACCACAATTTTTCATAAAATAGAGCAATACTTTTTGCTTATTGAATTGTTTTGGGAAATAAGTGAGATAATGTCTACAAAGTAAGTAAAAGGTACCACTTGCGGCTAGCAGGGTTTGACGAATGAGCGTGACTGGATTCAAGAATGTTGAAGGGGGGGGAGGGTGCCGTCCCTGTAGATAAGGAAGAAGGGCCTTGTAGGGCAAAGGTCTAAGTCATGTCCTTTTTAACTGTAGCCCTGTTTTCCTCCATAACCGGCTTCATAGCATCACAATTCTGTTTGCCCTTTTTCAGCCTTTTGAGGTTGTAACTGCACAAATTCCCAGCAGTGCCTGCAAAATCTGAATTTTCTCCTAGATACAAAGCAGTGTTATCATACTGAAATGAAACCCAAACCTTCGGGATCTACTTGGAGCCCTGGGTGAACAGTCACACACTGGGACGGCTGTCAGATTTCCCGTCTCAGTTTTCCCTGAGTTGATGAAATGTCCAGCTGTGGGATTCATTGATTTAAAATGAGGAGCTCTTTGCAATCATTTTCAAGCAGGTTTTCGGAGCTCATGAATCGTGCTAACGTGGTGCTGACACGTCTCTCACAGATCCTCCTGGCGGCTCCAGCCTCCCTTTGGAAGGGACATCAAGGAAAACACACTGTATCCGCAGGATTTGGGGGGGATTCACACTCCCCGCATCCAGCTGCTGGGCACAGGTTCCAGCTCATGTTTATCAGTTCCCCAAGGTGCTGTTCTAATATCTGTAAAGCAACATCTGAGACACAGGGGAACATCTGCAAAGCACACTGTGTGCTTGGGAACAGAGCAGACATTGAACAAGCACATTTTTCTTCCCACTCTTCCTGGGCTTGTACAACAGATCTGGTGAAACGACACCACAGTGCAAATTACAATGCAACACTGGTGGGAAAGAAACTGGAGAGAGAGAAAATCCTGGTTCTGGGCCAGTTCCAAATGGTGATGAAACCCACCACTTTGAACTAGAAAGGATGTATCCAACCATACTAAGACTTGAGCCTGGTCCATAAGCACTCCTTAGGACGCGTAGGTCTTTACCAAGCTTTTGTCACGATGCAGCAGGTGACTCCTCTCTCACGGCTGGCAACTGCATGAGAAACAATTTGCTTTAAATCACCTTGGGAACTCTTAGCAACGCTTTTACAATTTATTTTCCAGGGAGATCAAGATCCCGCAAGGTTGTAGGTGAGGATAAGCCTGCTTTAGTGTTTCAATTTAATTAACCAGCACACTCATCATTTTTTTTTGAATTTGCATGTTTTTGCATACTCATGTATGAAGATGCTTTTATAGCAATAGCATTTTAGAAACAGACCTGTCAGGTGTCAGCTTCTCAGCCAGGAGGACTATTTTATGATAATGGAGCAAGATAAAGATGGAGCAGATGTTACAGATGGGCTCAATTTAAGTGTGACTGAGCGAGTGTCTTTTTTCCTTAGCCCTTGAGGAGATACTTTCTCATGATAGAGTTTATCACCCAGAGTGGTCTTCTCTCTGAGAAATTTGAACCTAAACCTCTAATATTTGCTTCTTTAAAAAAAAAAACTCACGATTCATCCTTATAAAGAAATATTTTTATGAATAAATGCTAATTGTTTCCCCCAAGTCCCAGAAAAGATATGGAAATTAATTAGTGAGGATGTTGAAGCCAAAGCCAAAGCCTTCATGCACAAGCAGAACTTAGTGCTTCGATAAGAGAGGGTCTCTGTGCTACAACTTTCCATTGGCAAATTTCACTCTCACGAAAAAATTTAACAAGAATAAAACCAGTGACGCTCTGGGGGTGCAGGTTGCTAAGGCAGATGGAAAGACACGGAGTATCTTCCTGAGAGATCACAGGCCAAATAAAACATTCTTCAGCGGAAGTACCCAGCTCTAAAAAGTTGTTCGTAGCTATAGTTTTGTTCATAGTAGAGAAGAAGCTGCTAGCGAGAGCTTGATTTTACAGAACCGAGATTATCAGTAGCGCTCCGAGTTTTAACCTCTGTACATTCGCACTCAGTGGCAACTTGTGACAATGTTCCCCGCATCTTGATCAACCCTGCCCTAAACCCTGCGGCTGATTTTCAGTCTTCACCTGTAATTCTTATCACTTCCATGATTTGCTCTGAGTATCTGCATTAAGTTTCGTTTAAATAAGTGTGTGTGTGTGTGTGTGTGTGTGTGTATGTTTTAAGCAATACAAAGTTTGGGTTTGGTATGGACAGAAAAGACTTTTAGCTGAAAATAATTTTTTCAGAAATTAAATGCTCGTCTTCATAAAACCACAGCAATGTAATCAGAGAAACATATAGAGGTCGGCATGGTCACTAAGATTGGCATTTCCTCGGTAGTTGATAATAAATTAGGTTTGCAGCAGAAATAAAAAGGAGCAGAAAAAGAAGTTGAATAATTTTAGTGTTTGCAAACTATTTATGTCAACGTTGTTGGAAAGATTTTGAAGAGTGGGCCCTTGTTACAAAAGCGAAACTGGCCCAAGTGACTAAACAAATGGATTAACTAATTCATTTGGCAAATACGTATTGCCCTGCTCGGATGTGCTGCGTATTTTGCTAAACCTTTTCTGTGTGCTGCCTCATTTCATCCGTATGGCATCTTACGAGGGAGGCCTGATCGTGACCACCCCAGAGGCGGTGGGATGGAGGCTCAGGAGGTCGCCTTGTTGCGGGTCAAACAGCTAGAACGTAGTAGAAGCAGCTTTTGAACCCGTGTCTGTCCGAACCAGCTGAGATGGACTGTGCTGGTCTCTGTCTCAGGTGTGTGGCCCATTTGGGTGTGAAACTTTCTTGGAATTAGCCCTTTTGTCTTTTCTTTGGAGATATGCATATGTGGCACATGGATCCTGTGAGGCCTTGGATAACAGATAGTAGATGCACAGTGTTGAAATAACAAAGCCAGCAAGGTTCTCCTAAGAAACAACTAGGAGTCTGCCTTATTTTTTAATCAATATATAAACAGGGAAATGCATGTCTATAAAGACGTATTATTTGTATTTTGCTAATTGCTCCCTGTCATGTTTGCTGGACAAAGAAACTGTGGTGACAACTGCTGTGTCTGCCATCGCTCTGCTCGACAGCTGATGTCGATTCATGTACCTGCTGTGGGCTGCCTCTCTGCTTTAAAACATAAACCCCATCAAGGCGGGGATTTTTGCGTCTCCTGTTCACTGTGGTACTGCCAAGCCTCAAAGAGCACCTGGCACGTGGTGGGTACACAACGATTATTAGTTAAATGAGCAGAATGAGAATATTTCTAGAGTGTTTATATTTACATATATTATTCATTTTCAGAGTAAGTTACACCGGCACAGTGAGAGGTCATATGAGATGGAAAAATAATAATACCTACTACCATTCCAGGCACATTATCTATGATCCTAAAAACAAATTGTAAAGTAAGTATCGCTTCCTCTGTTTGGTAGGGACTCTGAGTCTCAGCGAGGAGGTCGTGGTCCCTGGTGCCGGCGTCATTTGGATCTCAGAGACTTTCTTCTTCGGGCTCTGCCTTGGGAATGCTGCTTCAGCCACGCAGGAGAGCGGCAGATGACAGCGTGTTCTCCGGCTCTCTGCAGTTCTGGTTGCTAGTGCTGTCAGGCTCCCTCCAGAGAGGTGGCCAGGCCTTCTAGGTGGCCAGGCCCCATAGCGGTTGAGATCCGGGCTCTGTCCTCTGACAGGCACAGCTGTCGACTCTGACAGATGTCTGATATGTGAAGGGAGCAAAAGCCTTTCCGAGCTTCCGTTTCGCATCTATGAAGTGGGACTTGGTTTCAACGTGGCCTCTCGCTCTGACACAGCGCTTGTGTTCAGGGAACCCTGATTCTACCAGCAGTGCTCCCCCCCGCCAGCGTGAGGATCATGGTAACAGAGATAATGCTCCAACAGTGTCCTTTCAGGAATATTTGACTTCACTATCAGTTACTGTTTTTAGCCCCTTACTGCGCCTCATTGATACATTAGACTTTATCATGGGTATGTATGTATAGGAAAACACAGGGCACGTCAGGCTGGGGTACTGTCTGTGGCTTCAGGCATCCACTGGTGGTCTTGGAATGGATCCCCTCTGGATAAAAGGAACTATAGCACTGGGATTTCTCCCCCGCACCTTTGTACTGATTCTGTCAGCTGATGGCAGGGATGCCAACCAATTAGTAAAGAGCAATGTGGCAAACATACTTACAAACCAATCCCACTTGGTCACCAGCTGCTCCTGTCCAAGAAGGGACGTGGAGGAGGCAGAGGCGGGAATGAGCCAAAACACTTCCGGCGATCATGCAAAAGCTGATGCTACACATCTCGTCCTAATTCTGCTCTGTGACTTCACTTTGGTAGAAGAATTCACACCATGGAAATGAGCAAATGCTACCATTTGCCCTGCCCCGGAGGTTGAACATCTGCCATCACACCACCATCGAGGTGGTGGCTCTGGAGGCGATGGCTTTGCTTTGGGTTGGAAAGGTTGTGCCCATTGCTGATGTGCAGAGAGCCACAGTTCCTTCACAGAGGATTTAGAGACATTCCCCAGATCACCACGCAGGTGCCCTGAGCCTGCCAGCTCTGGAATGAGCTTCTATTTAAGTAGCAAGAAGACAGGATTTTTGTTCCCAATTTTAAGGACTTCTGTCATAGCAAAGACGAAATTTTGGGGAGGAGGGAACAATGGAGACAATACTTCTATTACTATTATTCATTTTATTATTATTATTTATACACATGTGGGATCTTCAAGAACTTCATGGAAATGCATTTATGTAAAAAGTATACAGGATGTCAAGAAGTTTTTGTACCAAAATAGACTTGTTGAATTCCATCACCATGAACTATCTAATGTATTTCCGTATATTCTTAATATAAAAAATCAGGTGTAATACATGTATACCTAAGCTTTTACATTTCTGTAACCTTAGGGTTTTTTTTCCCTTGTAAAATGTATTCCTTATTCAGAGTCATTTGTTCACTTATTCGAAAAATAGTGAGGACAGCAAGAAAGCAAGAGCAAGCAAGAGAACCCTCCCATCCTCTGGTGCACCCACTCTCCAAATGCTAGGGCTGGGCCAGGCCAAACCAGGAGGCAGGAACTCTATCTGGGTCTCCCATGTGGGCAGCAGGGACCCAACCACTTGAGTTACCATCTCGCAGAGAGTGGACTAGCAGGAAGCGGGATGGGAAGGAGAGGCAGGACTTGATCCCAGCACTCTGATAGGGAAGCAGGCTTCAGTCTGAAGTGGCAGCTTAACCTGCTGTACAGTAAAATGCCTTCTTGAGATGATGAGAGTAGGAATGGGTTAATCCTTTCAAAGATGTAGATATTTGCTTATCACTTACCAAAAACAGCTCTGTATAGGAAACTCCACTAGTCAGCTATCACTCTGGACCCCATCCCTAACCCTTCTGATAACTCCCACGGGATGCATCAGCATTTAAAAGGCTGCATCCATAGCTTTGACCCCTGGTTCTCAGGAGAGTGGCCCCCGCCTAGCAGCAGCAATGTTACCTGGAATTTGTTAGAAAAGTGCATCTGCAGTCCCCAGCCAGAACTTGGACCAACAGCTCTGAGGGTCGGACCAGTTCTTAGCAAGCCCACCAACAAGGCCATATAGTGATTCGGAACTCCCGGACTTGTCTGACCATCAGGCAGTGGCAATCAGAATCCAGTAAAAATACTTGAGGCTAAAATGTTCTCTCCAAGCCTTCTGAAATCTTGATCCAATCAACAGCCCTTAATAGGACCTCATGAAATGCTCTGTTTCTTATTACGTAATTTTCTGGTGCATTATGTGTTAATTCTCCTGGGAAGACTGCACTGTTAAAAGGCAATGGCATATTTATCATGTGTTGGACACGGACTCTGAGAGCTCACCTTAAGGTATGTTCAGTGGATGAAAATCCATGGACGTTCTCTTAAGAAATTCCCAGAGACATTTACAGTTCTGCTGCTTCCCTTGTTGATCAACTGACTGAGCAAACACAAGAGGAGAGTTCATCTTGTTACTATATTGATTGAATTAAAGCACCTTAATTATAGGGGTGAGAGTTGATTGACTTACAGGGTTGAGTCACATTTCAGGGATGCGAATGAAAGTGGGGGTGGGGAAGGCTGGCGCGTGGGAGGAGAAGAAATGGTTGGGAGGCATTTGCCAGGGCAGGCTGTCTTCCCCCAGGCAGCCCTGTCAAGCGGCTCCGTCAACAGCAAAGAGAAGAACACAAATAAATTGGAGGTTGTGTGAGCGTCACAAGACCAGAATACAAATACACATGACATGGGGAGAAGTAAAGACAGTGCTTCTGATTCTCAAAATATGCTTTAAGTAAGGGACACCTTCTAGCCATGACAGAGGAAAAGGAAAAAAGATAATATGCAAGAAAATCAATACGCTGGTCCAGCATCTACCATGTATTCATAATACAAACACGTAAAAGGCACCGTTGCAGGCACAGGAGGCCAGATGACGAAAGCGAAGACAGGGTGTGACAGGACAGGGGAGATGGACATCTAGAAGTGGACTTAGCATTCAGGCAACACTGAACTGTCGAACTTCCTAGAGAGAGGCGGACTTCTCTCTGGACAGATAAAGGACTTAGGAGTTTTTTTCTTTATGCTCAACAAATGATAGAAACAAACTTCCCAAAGTAGCTGAACATGACAATTGTCTTTTCATTTTCTCCCAAAGAAAAATCACTTCAAGGCTTCCCAGTCAGCATCATTGCCCAGCTGCACAAGGCTGGGTTTGACCAAGCTCCCCCCTGCTGGTTTTCCACCTGGCTTGTCATTGGCTTTGAGCTGTGAGTCAGGCCTCAGTGTCTGCTTGGGCAAGTGCCTTCTGGGAAATCCTACGTCGCTGCCTCCTTCCTGCTCTGTGGCCTCACCCCACCGTATCTGATGGGAGCTCTGTCTGGACCCCGGGACTGTTCCAGAAAGGCCTGCTGCACCTCCCTGCCCATTCACACGCGCTCCCCGCTCCTCGCCTGGGAAGCCAGAACACTGTGTCTCCCTGGTGCGTCCACAACCTGCCAGCTCAGGAAATAAGACTCTTCGTCTGGCATGAGCGATCTCTCTTTCTGTCCACTGGCCGGGAGCCTTGAGTAACTGCTCTTCTAGAACGTGCTTACACTCCACACCAGGAAAGTCCGGTGAAGAAATGTGAGCAAGGAACTGGAAGCCCTCTTACCCCTCCTAAAACCCATCCAGCCCTCTGGGAAGGCCAGGCCTTAGAGCAAATACCCCATAGAAGGAACTCAAAGGGACGCTCTCAAAAATCGAAACGATGATTGGTTTCTCAATTCTTGGCTATCTGTGACGTGCAGCCAAAGTTACAAGCAGTGTTTTTAAAGTATTTTCTGTTTGAAAGATGCAGATTCTTCATACATGGGCAGCTTCATGGTGCCTGTTCTCACCAGACTCCCTGGACGTGCCAGCCCATCCCAGGATCTCAGTGGCTTCACGCTCACAGATAACCAGCAAATCCCACTCCTGGGCTCAGCCCTCCTTCCTGAGCCCGAAGCCCGCCAGGCTGAGTGTGCCTCCGTGTGAGTTCGTTATTGCCCACTGCTCTTGGGTCCCTCCTCCCCGTCTCAATCAATGGCGAGAGCCCCCCCGCTGGCAGCTCAAGTCAGGAAGGCATCTGAGGACCTCTCAGCCCCCACTCCCCCCACCCCGTCTCCTTCTTCGGCCCTCATCAGTGTGGGGAGCCTCTAGACTCCGATTCCTCACTGTCACTCAAACACAGCCACTCTCCACCCTACCTGTCCCTGGGCTCAGGCACCCAGCTGTTCTCTGTGGGCAAAGTGCAGTCCTCACCGGCCTCCTCTTCCCAACACTGCCCCATCCAATCCCCTCTTCCCAGCCAGAAGCACCGTTGTAAAAGCAAAGGCGAGCAAGCCCTTAAGGTCTACTGTTTCTCCATGCATTTGCACCTGCGGGGCTCTCTGCCCAGCATCTTCCTCTTTGTAGCCTCCATGCTTGTCCTTCAAAACCCCACCTTTCCCCTCCCCTCGGTTCGTTACCCCTCTCATGGTTCTAGTACTTCCACGACGGTACACCCTACCCTCCTGTCTTTCCCCAGTGGAGTAGGAACTCCTTGGAGGCCAAAGTGTCCTTGGAGTAAGGAACTATGTTTGTCTACCTCTTAATTCCTGGAGTCACGCAGCAGCACAGGGTCTGGCTGTTTATTCTAAGTCCTCAGGAACGTGCTGCCAAGCAAGTAAGTGGAAATGCTGGAGAATGAGGTTACGTGCTCCTGTGCTGGAAACCAGCTGCTTTGGAAATGGGACATTTTCTTCAAGAAAAGGCCCCACTGAGGTTGCTAAGATGCTAGTCTGTTGGTTCTGGTTGTTGGGATGTGTGTTTTGCAAACAGGAAGAGGAAAGTCTGAGCCATTGCCAACCTGAGTACAGCAGCCTTTAGGGACAGACAGTTGGGAGGGAGTGAGGCTCCCCCGTGCACCTGCTGACGCAGACTGGCCAGGGGCACATGCGTGTGCTTAGCGATGTAACAAGCCCCGTGACATCACGGGGAGAAGCCTCCACCTGGTTTGCCACCAATACACAAAAAGTAGGTCTGTCCTTGCTCTTTCCGTCCTGGAAGATCTTAATGTGAGACTAGATAGTAGACCCCTACAGGCTTTAACAGATCCATCCTCAGTTTCCTTTTTGTTAACAAGAGCTTTTCAAAAACAACGCCACCCTGGCTTGGAAATGACAGCCACAGTACGGTGCTATGTCACTCTCACGGAGATGACATCACCTGCTGTTAGGTCATGGAGCCCATCCTAATGATGGGCAGCTCCGCAAAGAGCCAGGGCTCAAAGAATGTGTGGGGTTTTGGCTTTGTACCCTCAACTAGGAGCCTACGAGGACCCAAGCAGATGTGGATCGTGGAACCAAGGGGAGAGTAAGACAGAACTATTCCCTTCGAAGGGGAAGCGGGCAGTGTGAGCAAACAGCTCTACCACCGCCCCCCCCCCCGCCCGCCATGGGGACAGTGTGGGTTTGAAGCTGCCATAAGGGTAGTTAGGTACAGATTATGACTATTACCGAGCCCCTTGTTTAGTGATTTGCTAGGTGAGTTACCCACCCTCTCAACAACCAGCTCTAGGAAAACTGTGCTTAGCAGAAAATGCGATTTTTTTTGTTTTCCATCTTAAAGTGTAGAACTTTATCCGCATTTTAAGCTTTCCAAAAGTAAATGTGCTTATATATGCTTCAATTAGAAATGCTAAATCATAGGTTTAAAGCTCTAGCTCAGGCATTTGGCCCAGCAGGTAAGGTATCCCACGTCCCATATCCGAGCACCTGGTTCAAGTATGGGCTCCACCTCTGATCGACCTTCCTGCTGATGCATCCTGGGAATGATGGCCGAAGTTCTTGGGCGCCTGCCACCCATGCGGAAGACCCAGATGGAGTTCTAGGCTCCTGGTTTCACCCTGGCCCAGCCCTGACTATTGAAGGCATTTGGGAAGTAAATCAGCAGATGGGAGATTCTCTCTCTCTCTCTCTCTCTCTCTCTCTCTCTCTGCCTTTCAAGCAGATGAAAATAAACTTTTTTTTTAAAAAAGATAAGCTTATTTTTGTGGGAAAAATTTAAATCATCATAATAAGCATTTTCATGAGCTGTTTGAAGACCCTCCTCACGTGTGGGGCTTTCAAAAACATTTTGCACCAAAGTAAACTTACCTTTAAATTCTATTTTCCATGAATGTTTTCAGGCGCATGGGTATGTTTTGGCTATGTCTTCCGTTTCCTGCCACCATCTGACTCTGGCCCATTTGATAGAGTAGTCCTGCTCAGATTAGGAAAACACTATCCTGTTCTCACTGTAAATCCCTCAACTCCTCTGCCTGGAAACGTGTCTCCAGTTGTGTCATTCCCCTGCTTGCGAATTCTCAAGGGAGCTCCTAGATCCTTACCTTCCTATCTTCCAGCTCTGAAATTTGTTATTTCAAATATAGGTGTGTGTTTTCTATTCTTTTTAAAAAATAATTTAATTGTGGGGAGGGGGAGAGCACCAGATAGACAGCCAGAGCTCCCGTTTGCTGGTTCACTTCCCAAGTGCTCACAACAGCTGGGACTGGGCTGGGCTGCAGCCAGGAGCCAGGAACTCAGTGCAGGTCTCCCACAAGGGTGGCGAGGCCTTGGACCATCACCACCGCCTCCCATGGTCTAGGAGAAAACTGGAGTGAGGACTTGGAGCTGGGTACTGAACGCAGGCACTGTCACAGAGGTCTTGGGCATCTTAACCACAAGGCCTAAGATGCACCCCCAACTTTCCTGTTCTTCCAGCACACTCGGTACAGCCCTGTGTGCACCACACTACACTGTCTACACACAGCAGCTCTCCACCCAAGCTTCCTGGCTAGAATCCTGGTCCCATTATTCACTATCTTACTCCTCTGCTTCCTCATTACGAGGATCACAACAGCACCTACTTTCCAGGGTTTCAGATGATTACATGAGATATGCACATGTTCTTCCAAAAATTTGGGGAAAAACAAAATTAAAAGGTTAATTCTGGTGCAAAAGTATTTCCAGATCCATGCCAAGTTTTTCCACAATACAGTTTCCATGCATTTTTGCACACGCCTTGTGTATACATGATAATCAACCCTGCTGCCTCTTTCAAGGATCATTACAATCCACCTCTTGTGTGAAGCCTTTTATCATGTCCAACTCAAAGAAATTTCTTCCTCTTTTTGTACTTCTCTGAGTAGCATTTGACATATAGTGCCCTGAGACTACGGAATGTATGCATGTATTTTTGGTCTCACTTGGGCTATAAACTGATTAAGGTTGAGGACGTTCTATTCATCACTGTATACACTGCGGGACCTTGCGGAGCACCTGGCACACCAAAGGGGTGTACTAAATACTGGCTAAACGGGAAAAAAAAAAAAAAAGAATGGAGTTCACTGTTTTAAAAACTGGCTCCACAAATTGGGCGGGAAACACAGCACAAAGATAAGGAAACGAAATGAACAGCTGAACAGCTCGGCCACACGGACGTGACTGGTCAAAGGCACCGACTAGATGTCGTTAGGACCTTGACCTGCCTGCTAACTTGCCTTATTCCATGTTCCCCACTGCAGGTCTGCGTGGTGGCCTATCTTGGCTTGTTTATGCTTTGTGTCTCGTACCAAGTTGATGAACGGACGTGTATCCAGTTTTCTATGAAAGTAAGTTGTGATTTTTTCTTTCTCTTTTATCACTGCATAGAAAGAAACTCGAGTACAAAATAAAGGAGTGCTTTCTAAGGGGTTGTATGCTCATATCTGATGAGTCTAGAAATTGCATTTTTAAGGCAGGCCAAAAAATGTTTTATGAGGGCATGGATCCAGACCCCAAGGTAATACTGGTTTTTTTTTTTTTTTAAGTCTTCATTTCCGTGGACGGGGTTGGCCCTGGAGCATGTGAAGTGTGTCCTTCGGTGTCCTTAAAAGGAATATTGAGAACTCGACAGTACAACAAAACACTTGGCCAGTGAAAAGTGTCTCTATCAGCACCCACTTCCGTCTCTCCGGGGTTATTTGGAATATTTTAATAATGAAGCAGTCTGAGAGTATTTCCTTTTGTAGGTGGGACCACTGAGACAGAAAAAGTACACTGGGTGCATCCAAACGCCCCGTGCCAGGAATCTCAGGACAAGGGGGGAAGGCCGAGATGCGCATGGCTTGGCAAGCGTGCGTGTCTTTCACTGGCATGTGATTTTTTTCTCTGTAAGCACAGTGCATTTGGTGGGATCCAAGTACGCAGCATTTTCACTACGCAGTAGAATTTATCCCAGAATGAAACCTACATATTCCCTTCCAGAGTTCAAGGATAGAAACACCAAATCCAGCAATCAGAGCTAGGAGAAATCAAATCCCTACATTTTCTCTCAACTATGTGGTAGAAAGAGAATAAAAAGCTTTCTGTGTTATTATTTTTTTGTCCATGCAATCGTTTGCTTTTTTTATATAAGAAAACATAAACAATTGGATATCTGAGGAAGGCACTGTGGCACAGCGGCTTCATCTGCTAATTGGGACACCCACATTCAAGTCCAGTCCCCACTTCCAACCCAGCTTTCTGCTAAAGTGCAAGGGAGGCAGCAGACTGAGTCTCAAATATTTGGGCTTCTGACACCTACGTGGGAGACGTGGATGGAGTTCCTTGCCACTGGCTTTGGTCTGAATAGAACATCCCTAGTTACTGTCAGCACACAAGGAGTGCACCAGGGAGTGGAAGATGGATCTCTGTCTCTCCCTCTGTCCCTCTAGCCTCCAAATAAATGAGTCATTTCTAAAAGACTGGGTACACTGTTGATAACTCCAACAAGAAAACTTAAGAAATAAGAGTAAAAACTTGCCAATATTACTTGGAAATTATCAAGATGAAAAAATAAAACGTGTTAGAATATTCTCAAATCATTGAAGCTATTGACAAAAGAAGTGCTGATCCTTTAAAAAAAATCATGCTGTGAAGAACTAATTAATGGATTTTTAAAAAAGGTTTATTTATTTGAAAGACAGAGACACGGAGAGGCAGAGGCAGAGAGAGAGAGAGAGAGGTCTTCCATCAACTGGCTCACTCCCCAAATGGCTTCAATGGCTGGGGCTGGGCCAGACTGAAGCCAGGAGCTTCCTCCAGGTTTCACACGCGTGGCCAGGGGCCCAAGGACTTGGGTCATCCTCTTCTGCTCTCCCAGG
The DNA here is from genome assembly GCF_051225735.1 of Oryctolagus cuniculus. NCBI lineage: Eukaryota > Metazoa > Chordata > Mammalia > Lagomorpha > Leporidae > Oryctolagus > Oryctolagus cuniculus. The sequence continues at coordinate 123,712,757 of NC_142875.1, forward strand.
CCATAGCAGAGAGCTGGATCAGAAGTGGAGCAGCCAGGACCTGAACCAGCTTCACCTACTATGCCACAGCTCCAGCCCCAATTAACAGATTTTAAAAGTTCACATTGTATGAATTAATTTTAAAAGCTGTTGAGATAAAACATATGTACAGAAGAAAAGCTATCTTTTATTGTGTATAGAAGAAATCGTTAGGGCCAGCATTTTAGCATAGCTAGTAAAGCCACTGCTGTGACACCACCATCCCATATGGGCACTGAGTCAAACCCCAGCTGCTCCAGTTCCGAGCGAGCTCCCTGCTAATGGCCTGGGAAAACAGTGGAAGATGGGCCAAGTGCTTGGGCCCCTGACACCCATACGGGAGACCTGGATGAAGCTCCCGACTCCTGGCTTCAGTCTGATGCAGCCGTGGCCATTGTGTTATCTGGAGAGTAAACCAGTAGATGGGAGATCTCTCTCTCTCTGTCTCTCCCCCTCTCTAACTCCCACTTTCAGTAAATAAATAAATCTTAAAATAAAAAGAACTATTTACCTAAGAGTGGTAACAGCTACAGGTTATTTTAAAAAATAGAGTTAGGTTTTGAGTGGATAGGCCTGCATTTGGAGTTTTATTTTTCTGTCTGACAACCTTCTTTAAAAGAAAGTTTAGGGGTTTTTTTGCTTGTTGTTGAGCAAGGCTTGGTTAAAAAAGAAAAAATAAAAAGATCTGATGAAGACTTGGTGGAAAAAAAGAAGCCAGAAAACTTGGTAAGAAATGGGCTCTTAAATTACAGGAACTTCATTCAGTTGATGAAAAACACTATAAACTAGATTTTCATCAACTTTCCCCTTTCCCTCCAGCTAACCCCAGTAAACAGCAGAAGCCAAAGCTTCAGAGAGGCTCCAAGCCCACCTCACCATCAGCACCTTGGTTCAAATAAAGAGCAAGAGCAAAAAAAAAAAAAAAAAAAAATAGAAACATAAAAAAAAAAATAAAGGGTTGGAAAGAAAGTGGGGCAAAGTCACTGCCAACGGCAGGCTGAGCAGTCCCCACTTGGGAGCTCACACTGGCCGCCGTGTTTCCTCCCTGCGATGCCGCTGACAGATGTGGGGGCTCTGCTCTCGCCGAGCGTGACCCTTCCTGATGCTCTCTGTATCATCTCCAGGCCGGGCATGAGCTCCAGCCAATCTCTGGGCTCTCCACTGCCTCAGGAGGCCACGGCTGACTCCCTCTGTGCTTCCCATGGTATTTCGGGGTTTTGGGGGGCTGCGGATGGATCACATCTTCATAAAGGCCACTCACCAGCGTAACGGCCACTTAGTGTCTCCCAGAGTGACCACTGGCTTCAGCTTTGTCTGGGAGCTCATTCCGGTCCCCTTCAGTTCCCAGAGAGCAAGCACCCTGCCCATGCGACCGTCTGGGCCTTATCTTCTGTGTGCACACATGCACATATATTGTTTTTAAAGATACATTTTTTGAGATTTATTTTTATTAGTAAAGGTCTATTTTTATTTCTTTCTGAAAGGGAGAGAGAGATTCTCCATCCGTTGGCTCACTCCCAAATGGCCTCATTGTCTGGGGCTGGACCCAGCCAAAGCTAGGAATCTGGAACTCCAGTGGGGTCTCCTACCTGGGTGGCAGGGGCCCAGGCACTTGGGCCATCTTCCTCTGCCTTTCCTGGTGCATTAGCAGGGAGCTCAGGGGAAGCAGAGCACCCAGGACTTGAAGCAGTCCTCATAGGTGATGCGGTATCACAGGCGGCATCTCAGCTCGGTGCACCACACACTGATGTTAGTGCACATGTGTGGTTTTGCTGGCTTCTAGCATGTTGAAGAGGCTCAGTTACAACTAGCAGTCGCTGTGTTTGTGTATGTGTTTACATCCTTCCTACTAGCCAAACACCTCTCACTACTCCCCCACGTCCACGAATAAGACACAGCTGGCAGGGCTGATGTCCTGAGAATTAGCATTCTTCCCATGTCTACTAACTTGTTTATTTCACAAATATTTAATTGGGGCTACTGTGTCCCCGACGCTGTTCTAAGCCCTGAACAGATACCACCTCTTTCGATGCTACAAAGTAGGTGCCTTTCTGATCGGCACTTCAGGTTTCCCGATGCAGAAATACAGGTGCACATGGATCGATCGATTTGCCCAAGGACCTTGACTAGTGAGGGGAGAAGCAGGTGCTCACCCAGGCAGCTGGGCTCCCTGGTTCATGCTCTTAACCATCACACAGTACCTCTGTGCACTTGTGAAATGGCCTGAAACGGCCTTGTGCAAATCTTTTCATCTCTTAGCCTAAAGGTCATCCCTTTAAAAATAGACAAAATTCCCATTTCAGCCAATGGGCTTTTCCCATATGAACGTTGCAGAAATCTGCTTGCTACAAATGTGTTTGTGTGTAGAACTGGAAGTAGCAGGGACAGTACAGGAAATCTCTCTCTCCTGTTCACATTCACTGGTGACAAAGCGTGCAGGGGGCCCAGGCGGGAAAGTATCACTTTAACATGGGCCTTCCTTGTTGGCGTCATGGTTGTACTGATGTTCCCAGAGCAGAGAGTCCCCTGCTCTCCGTGGGCTACAACAGAGATGCACGCAGTGGGTGTAGGCACACAGCATGGCCAGCACAATTTGGCTGTTGGCACCAAGGGCTTGACTAAATCATCAAGCCTCAATATTCTAGAACAACCCGGAATATTTCGAATATTCTGTCCCATCAGCCCTGCAAAATAACCCCCTCTTTTTTTTTAAACCAGTATAAACACTCCAGTTTTTGTTTGTTTGTTTGTTTGTTTGTTTGTTTTGATAGGCAGAGTGGACAGTGAGAGAGAGAGACAGAGAGAAAGGTCTTCCTTTTGCCGTTGGTTCACCCTCCAATGGCCGCCGCGGCTGGCGCGCTGCGGCCGGCGCACCACACTGATCCAAAGCCAGGAGCCAGGTGCTTCTCCTTGTCTCCCATGGGGTGCAGGGCCCAAGCACTTGGGCCATCCTCCACTGCACTCCCGGGCCACAGCAGAGAGCTGGCCTGGAAGAGGGGCAACCTGGACAGAATCCGGCGCCACGACCAGGACTAGAACCTGGTGTGCCGGCGCCGCAAGGCGGAGGATTAGCCTAGTGAGCCGCAGCGCCGACCTTAAACACTCCAGTTTTACATAAAATGTAATCGGAATATATTAGAGACAACATCAAGGCACTGCCTCAGTATCACAAATTAAATTTTCCTTTAACATTTTATATTTCTTGGGCAAGAGTTGGCACTACAGTTAAGACACCACTTGGGGCCTCTGCATGCCACAGTGCAGTCCCAGCTACACTTCCAAGTCCAGCTTCTTGCTACTGCACACCCTGGGAGGCAGCAGATGATGGCTCAAGTACTAGGGTTCCTACCACCCATGTGGGAGACCCGGAATGAGTTCCTGGCTCCTGGATTTGACCTGGCCTGCCATTGGATGGCTGTTGTGGGCATTTGCGGGAGTGAACCAGTGGTTGGGAGACCTCTGGGTGATATTTAAAAAGAGCAAATAAAAAAAAAAGAAAGCCTTAATAATGCTGCCACTTTTATCCGTCTGGTTCTCTGGTTCCACAATATTACACATGTTGGGTGTGAGCTGCTCTTGGGGTCGTGAGATACACCACATTTCTATAAACTGCTTCACAGATAGAGAAACACAGGTCATCTCTGAAAATCCTTCCAGTTATCTGAAAAACCGTGTGTGTGTGTGTGTGTGTGTGTGTGTGTGTTTTCAAAGTAGCATTGTGAGAAGGTCCACAGATCCCCTCCACTGCCTTGGTAAAGACGTATTAAGATGTATTAAAACACAAATGGCTTTGACTAATTCCATGCTCTCCCAGAGACCCAGACACACGGCACAGGTGCATACGATTCTGCAGGCTCCCTCACAGGCAAATCAGACACTGCCTGGGGCACAGCACCCTCCTCCCCACTCTGAGGGAAGAGAAACAAAATTTTAAGTATTTCACATTGAACACTTAAAGTTGTCATTGTGTGAAAATCACTCATTTGGAGGACTTGCATTCACATATTTCATAGTTTCTTACATACGTTTTGATTTTTGAATTACATATAATTGGAAGTGGGAAGACAGCATATTCTTGGCTTGAGCTACTTTGATCTGAACTTGGCAATGACTGGAACTAATCTTACTTTAGGGAGTTTTCACTCAACAGAATTGTTCCTTGTAAAGAGGAACTTAAAATATTTTTAGAAAAAAAAATATTTGAGAGGTAGAGTCAGAGAGAGAGAGAGAGAGAGAGAGAGAGAGAGAGAGAAACAAGTGAGTGAGTGCAGTTCTATCCACTGGTTCACTCCCCACATGCTCACATTAGCCACAGCGGGGCTAGCCAAAGCCAGGAGCCAGGGACGGAATCCAGGGCTCCCACATGGGTGGCATGAACCCACCACTTGAACCCGCTGCTGCCTCCCAGGGTGCACATTAGCAGGAAGCTGGAATTGGGAGCAGAGGCAGGACTCAAACCCAGGCCCTCTGATATGGGATGGGGCTTCTTCACCAGCGGGCTACGCGCTGAGCCCGGGGAGCACCTTGTGACTGTCAGGATACAAATCTTGCACCAAACACAGGGGCCCCTGCCGCTCACCTGGCCCTCAGCAGGAGGACATTGAGAGGAACGTGGCCAGCATGTGAGTCCAACCACAGGAACATTTCTTGTTCTGCACCCTGGACTGCAGTTTGCTCTCATCCATGAGATCGTGGGATCTCTATCAGTTATTTCACGTGTAAGCCGAAGGGCTGAAATGTTTGGCAATTCCGACGTTCTTTAGCGGCACCGAGAGAACTGGGGCCAGACTTTGTCGATCCGCAGCTAACGTGGAGGCCAACGGCACCGAGGACCTGGGTGGCCGAGGGGCCGCTGCTCAGGAACCACGTCTCGGTGCCGTGTACGAGGGCACAGCTCCCGTGTCAGGCGTGCGCTGATTCGCTTCGTGAGTCGGCATCCGTGGTCTTTGTAACCCAGAGAACTTTCCTCCGGCTTTTCTTTCAGCTGCTGTACTTCGTGCTGAGCGCCCTGGGGCTGGTGGTGTGCGTGCTGGCCGTGGCCTTCGCCGCCCACCACTACTCGCTGCTCACGCACCTGACCTGTGAGAACGCCCCCGACTCCTGCCAGTGCAAGCTGCCGTCCTCGGAGCCGCTGAGCCGGACCTTCGTGTACCGGGATGTGACTGACTGTACCAGCATCACGGGCACCTTCCAGGTGTTCCTGCTCGTCCAGATGGTTCTGAACTTGGTCTGTGGCCTTGTGTGCTTGGTGGCCTGCTTTGTGATGTGGAAACACAGGTATCAGGTCTTTTATGTGGGGGTCAGGATGTGCCCCCTGTCGGCTTCCGAAGGCCAGCAGCAGAAGGTGTAGGAATCTTGCTCAGAATTGGGAGAGAAAATGGCACACTGGCTAGCTGAGGTTAAAAAGAAAAATTATTTTTAAGGAGAAAGAGAGAAAACTTTTGCCAATATTTACTGCTCTAAATGAATATTTTTTATATTTTTCAAGAAACAAAAGAGCATTTCTTCAGGTTTCTATTGTATTTTTAAACATTCGTATAGGTTCAACAAGATACACATTGATTTGCGGGATATTCAAAGTCAAAAGCACACCAAACTGGGAAGCAATGGCACAGAACTGTCCTCACAGTCTGGGGTTTACTCTTCATGCTCACTTTCGCCACCACTGACGTACGGCTTTCTGGTTAATACGGTCTAAGGTTTGTAGTGGCTGCCCCAGGTCCTTCCCGCCTCCTACCACAATCCCCCACTGCGTCTTAGAGAAAGGCAAGGTGTGGAGAAGTCACTGGGCAACCAGGTGGAATCTCTTCATTTCCCCTACTGCGGATGTTGTCAAGGCCCAAAACATGAGCGAACTTCAAAAACCTCATGGGAAGTGGAGTTCGAAGTTTATTTTGCTGCCAAAAAATTAAGATCCACACATATATAGGGATCTTCAGAAAGTTCACAGAAAATGCATAATATGGGGAAAAAAAAGATTCACGGATTTCAGAATTTTGTTTGGACCAAACTAAAGTTATCTTTTAATGCCATTTCTGAAGTGCCCTCATAGCTTGGAAAGCCAAGCAGAAAAGAGGCTTTGCAAAAATACAAGTAATTATAAACACCTGGGCCAGGGCGGCTGTCTCAGCTGCCTTCGCTTGGCTCTGTACGTAGATCACTCGCGCGGGGCTTGGCAGGGCTCTCTGCTTCTCAATAATTGAAATATGGTGGTAGTTGTATTCTTAATGATGTAGAAGGTTTAAAAATAATTACATTACGCTTCCATTCTATCATCTACAACAAATCATTCAACCTAATTTCTAGCTAATTGTTAATTATAATTATGCTCAGAAGTCTATTTAATGAGCTCTGGCTGTACTTAGGCAGCTCTGCCAGTGTAAAGAGAAATTATTCTCGTAAGAGAAGAGGCCTAAAGATTCTTTCTTCTGAAAGTCAAGCGTTATAAGGGAAAACTTTTTTTTTAATTAATAGCTCAGGATAAAAACACCAATTTAAACAAAAACAAGAGCATTTATAATAGGAAGTACTTGTACAAATAGCACGTTTGTGGCACATTGCAGAGTGTCTCTCTTTGCAGCTAAATAGCTTTGAAGAAGGCTGGCGAGTGCAGATGTATTCTGTGCACAAAACTGTATTTGGCTCATAACCCTATTATTGATTCGTAGGCACAGTCCAGCCAGCAGCTCACAATTCTGCTTTCAAGTCCTTATTTAAGCACTACGTCCTTTGATTAGAGGGTAGTTTTTGCTTTGTTTTGAAGTGGCGTGACTTCAAGCCCAAGTCCCCTGTGATGGGAAACTCCTGAACAATATCGATGTACAAAAGGAGCTCAAAACAGAATTTCCTGCAGTTTCAATGTTGTCAAGAACTTTCTCTATCAGTGTACTCAACTGAAAGCAGAAATCCAAGACAGCAGTTGGGCTGCCTCTGCCTCTCCGCACTGCCCATCGATACACTTTGCTAACAGTGAAATTCTGTAGTTAAGAGAAAGGCATTTTCTTGTTTGCCCTGGAAGGCAGATGAGTGATTCCGCTGATGGTGATAGTGGTGCCAATCTGTACACCACAGAACTCTCCAAACTGAAAGCAAAATGGTCAGTCGGTCAGCTGGGGGACTGCACGTACCTTGCATGTCTTCCAGGTTAAGGACTTGATTAACAAATGTCACAGCCTTCCTAGGCTGTGACTTGTTGATTGGCAGCTCAGCAGATCAGCTCTGGAGTAGGAATGATCACACCCAGAAACTCCATCGACAGGACACCATGCCTCCTGGTGAGGACCCAAAAATGCTTTGTGCCAATCACTGAATCCATTCAGCTCTCTGAGGAGTTTCCTACGTAAGAAGAATATGAGAGAGAGTAAGCCATGTTGCAGGCTGTCCCCCAAAGAGTAGGAAAGCAGAGTTTTAATGCTGGCTACCAGAAGCACATCCTTAACACTTTCAACCTACAGCTTTTTATAACGGACACTGCAGGTTTTTAACATGAGAAAATCAAAGACTCCCCCCACCCTTATGGTGCTCTATGCTTTCCAAGTGATTCACAGAATATTTCAAATGGTAGAATAATTTTAACTGATAGGCTTCTGTTTTCCAAGGAATGCCACCAATAAGAGCTGACTTTGATGTTAGTATAATAGAGTATGGGGTTTTGCTATTGATTGATAGAATTATCCTTGAATCACCAAAGAGAGAGAGAGAAAAGGATTATAAATGGATGGAAGGAACAAGAAAGAAAGAAGGAAGGAAGAGAGGAAGGAAGGGAGGAAGGAAGGGAGGAAGGGAGAAAATCGTCCTTTGCTGCAAGCTCCTGGTAAACTGACATGTGTAAGAGTTGGGTTTCATGAATAACAAACTGCTTTGGGCTGGATTTGAAGTATTCTGATGTTATGTTTTGCAAATATTGAAGTTACAATAACGACAACAGAAAAGGAACAGACACACAGCTTTACACTTAGCAAAATGTTACATTTAAAACCTGACAAGGAGCCAAGATGGTGAGTGTCTCCCCCAAACCATAACACAGTCAGAATTGCGCAATCCTCCTCCTCTCCCACCGCCTTCGGGAGAAGTAAGTGAATCAAGGCTCTGGAAGGCGGAGGAACAGCCGGGACTTGGCAGCGCTTGAAATGGGAGGAATACAGCAGCCCAAATGTACAGACTTTGCAAGAGAGCGGCCCGATCGGGCTGTGCTCTCACGTGACAGCCATCTGTACCTCCCTGGCTCGGTCCAAACGTGCGTAGGCCGCTCCTTGGAGCCAGGCCTAAAAATATAGCTGCACCAGGGCCCTAGAAACTGTAGTCAAGTAACAGGCCAAACTTCCCCCCTTTTTGGATGAGAAATGTGTATGCTCTCTTCTGAGACTTTTCCAGCTGCACACATCTGTGTATTGTTCTGACAGGGAGGACCCGTTATATATGTGTTTTCCTTTCATGTCCAGCACATGAGAGTCTTTTCATGTTCTTGCATGCAGCATCTCTGGAAAATGTTGATCGACTTTTAGTGACGGGTGGGATGGAGGGTGATGGGGGGGACGCTGAGGACAGCGGCACCGTGTTATTGAGGGAAAATCGCAGAAATGAGCTTGGACGTCGCCTTGCAGAACCAATCACGTCCCGTCACAAAACAGACTTTCACATCGTCTAGCGACTGCTCAGAACTACTGCTACGTAGCCATACATTTCTGTAAATCGGGCTGGCTAGCATTCCTCACCAGACTCAAAACTCTATCTAATGTTTTAGATGACACCGTGTCCAGGGTAGCGTTCAAAAGAACTGATGGCCAGATATTTTGACCACAGTGGAAACATTCGTTTGGATGAAGACTTCGTGGTTTAGCCTTTGAAATGGATACCCTGGTTCACGTCTTCTGATTTTCTAGTACTCTATTATCTTGAATGGCGATTCTCCCCCTCGAAACTGTTGGTCGGGATTTTGGTGTTGTGGTTCCATCTCTCTGGCATTGATCAACTAGCGAGGGGAAAACAAAGTATTTTGACATGTTTGAGGTGGTTGTGTTTCAAGAGGATGTGGATAGCGCAGATTTTATTAATAAAATACTTGTAATCCCTGAAAACACGGTGTTTGGATGTGCTTTCAAGTGACTGTGCGTTGTGCATGAAATATCTCAGGTGGGTGTTTACTTCAAACATCTGATTTTGGAATAGACAAGAACTCAGTCATTCAGGCTCCTCTGTGGTTCCAGCCCCTATTTCTATGTTCATTCTGAAACCATCATAGAAGACCACGGTGGCAACTGCTGAGCAGGCAAAAAAATTTTCGAGCTGGAAAAATCACGTGCGTGATACCTGGAAGGCGGGGCTGTGATTTGTATCTGTTAATGTCAAATAAAGCATGGCCCAAAGAAAGGATGCCCGTTGGGTGCTCCACATTCAATCCTGTTCTACAACTGATTATACGGAAAAACACAAAGCCTTTCCCATCTCCAGCCTGAATTCCAGGCCCTCTTCTTCCCAACTCCGAGGCACTTTAGATCATTCATTATACTCGAAAATGCAGTGGTTGTTTCTGTTTCATTAGAAGAGCTTGTGGAAGACAGAAGAAAGCGGTCATGATTCCACACACGTGCTCTGAGCTGGACTTCCCACCCTCGGTGCTGAGGGTGCAGGTCCTCCTGGGTCTGGAAGTCTGGCTGTGTGAATTTGGGTCAAACCATTCAGCCTGCAGTGATAGGCGATCCGCAGAGAAAAACAGAGCTGCTCTGAGCATCACGGGCGAGGTAGTGCTCCGCAGAGCAATGGGCTCAGAGAAGGGGCTTAGTGCGTGTCGGTTTCTTCCTTCCTTCCAGCGTGTTCTGTGTAGCCTGTGACCCGATCCTCACGGTGCAGGCAGCTGTCCTCTCATCACTCTAGAATAGTAGCTCTGCTTTGCTGTCTCCTTCTGAGACTTTCTTTTCTTAAACCAGAAACATCATGCAATGGGCCTCACACAGAGATCCTGCATTTACAATTAGATAGGCCCAAGTGTTGTTGCCAGACATTCAGTACATGGAATTATGTGCAGGTGGGATCCCTCCTGGTTGATCTGTACATGTGGTAGTGTTTGAATGGGGCCATTTTGTCAGTTCTTTTTCCAGGCAGAAGTAGAACCCAAGGCACTTCTGCTTTTCACAAAACTTCTAATTTCCTATCATAGAAGCATGTTTAACCCAAACTTTTAAAAACAAATCTTTACTGAGCGTTTATACACTGTCAGTCCACTGCCTATTAGGCTGTAATGTACAGTCCAACATTTTTTTTTTTTTTTTTTTTTTTGACAGGCTGAGTGGACAGTGAGAGAGAGAGAGAGACAGAGAGAAAGGTCTTCCTTTGCCGTTGGTTCACCCTCCAATGGCTGCCGCGGCTGGCGCACCGCGCTGATCCGATGGCAGGAGCCAGGAGCCAGGTGCTTCTCCTGGTCTCCCATGGGGTGCAGGGCCCAAGCACCTGGGCCATCCTCCACTGCACTCCCGGGCCACAGCAGAGAGCTGGCCTGGAAGAGGGGCAACCAGGACAGAATCCGGCGCCCCGACCGGGACTAGAACCCGGTGTGCCGGCGCCGCTAGGTGGAGGATTAGCCTAGTGAGCCGCGGCACCGGCCACGTCCAACATTTGTTTAACACCAACCACCTCTGATAGACTTGACTCTGTGGGACATTAATTCTCATTCAAGAATCCGTAAAAGGTTTTCTCTCTTGAGTGAAGTCAGAAAATACCTAACGGAGCTCCATTCTCCAATCTGGACATAAACACATCAGTCATAGATTTTTACATTTACATTAAATTGAATTATTGAAATTTTACAGCCAGTCACCTGCTTTTTCCCTTGACATATTCTCTCAATCTTCATAGGTCATGAGAAGTTATTATTTTTTATGTGTTACCTCTATATCTTTTTTTTTTTTTTTTTTTTGGACAGGCAGAGTGGACAGTGAGAGAGAGACAGAGAGAAAGGTCTTCCTTTTGCCGTTGGTTCACCCTCCAATGGCCACCGCGGCTGGCGTGCTGCGGCTGGCGCACCGTGCTGATCCGATGGCAGGAGCCAGGTACTTCTCCTGGTCTCCCATGGGGTGCAGGGCCCAAGCACCTGGGCCATCCTCCACTGCACTCCCTGGCCACAGCAAAGAGCTGGCCTGGAAGAGGGGCAACCAGACCGAATCCGCTGCCCCGACCTGGACTAGAACCCGGTGTGCCGGTGCCGCAAGGCGGAGGATTAGCCTAGTGAGCCGTGGTGCTGGCCACCTCTATGTCTTTTAATAAGCCTTTAAGACATGTAGGACTAACATGAGACACTATATTACTGTTTTAAAAATTCTGATTATAGTTAAGAGAAAATAAAACTACCAGGTGGGAATGCCAGCTTGGAAACAACTCATTCACTTCTTTCCAACAAATATGTACCTATGCTTACTGATCCTTTCCAAAGCTCGGGTGCATACAGGGAGTCTGCTTTGCTGAAGAAGGTGTGAAGGAAGATCTGTTAATCAAAGGAATGGGGGCCATACACACAGACCCTAACCCTAACCCTAACCCCTAACCCTAACCCCTAACCCTAACCCTAACCCTAACCCCTAACCCTAACCCTAACCCTAACCCTAACCCTAACCCCTAACCCTAACCCTAACCCTAACCCTAACCCTAACCCTACAGCAGAAATCTAATACACAGATTTCAGCTGAGATACGCAGTCTGCCATTTGGCAAGGTGCTCTCTGCAGTGAGGGGACAAGGGCGCTTGCGGTTTCCTGCAGGACACACAGGCTGATACTGCTGCTTCCACAAGGAAGCTGTCAGAGAGGGAGGCAGGGGCTCAGGCCCACCGGATGCTGCCTGGAACTGTGGAGGAGGCCTGGATACCTTCGGACAAGGGGACGGCACCGGGAGACGCCGGTGGCCATGTTGGAACTCCCAAACCTGGAGACTCTGGGCCACCTCTTCTTCTGGACGGGACGTGACTTCCACCCAGACCCTGCTCCTCCGACACCTCACTGTGCAGCCTTTGCCCAACCCCGCGTGGCTGCAGAGAGCAAAGCCCTCCCAACAACCGCAGAGCATGGGACGCTGTGACCAAGCAAGCGACGGCAAGCTTGTGAGGTCTGCCCCCAGTCGGTCTCCCTCCAGCTTCCTACACACAGGACCATTTGACCACTGGCTCCCCAGGGCTGTGCCAGCCACAGTGAATTGTCAAAAACACAGGAGTCAGTGTGCAAAGTGTGTGACTGAACTTGTCACGAACCTCAGGGGTCTGGAAGGCTTTCACTCCGGATCGAATTTAAGGACTCAGAAAGCGGGCAGTGTGGCTTCAGATGCTTTTCCAGCAAGAGTGGACTTGATTCTTTTTTCTTCTCCTGGATTGCAACAAAGTATAAATTTTGAAAATGAGAGAGAGAGAGAGAGAGAGAGCGCGAGCGAGAGCGCGAGCCAGCTTACTTCCTTCTGATACAAGGAAGCTTAGGAGCTGAGACACAGCTGGGCCACTTAGCCCATGGCTAGAACTCTGATAAATGCAAGGTGCGGCGTCGCAGGGTGACCTGGGGCGGAGCCGGGCACGCTTCAACCCCTACTCCCAGATTCTAAAGCCGCCTTGGGGAAACTACCCCAGGAGGCCGCCTCCAAAACTACACCAGGAGGCTGCCTCCACTTCTGGATTTAGGTCTCTTCCTCCACTCCTGGGCTCCCACTGCTCTTCTGGAGAACAGGGCCCCTCCCCCACTCTGGCCACGGCCACAGCTGCCTCTTCTTCCTCCCTTGTCCCATTCCTACGAGACTCTACCAAGGTTCTGGTAAGCTAAGTGCACCTGGCTAACACCGAGGCACCCATAAAGATCGCTTTTGCTTCAAGGCTGTATCCCTGCAGGGCTGAAAACCAGTCAGACCCAGAGAAACGAAGCCTGAAGCCAGGGAGCGGAGCCCTCAGCTCAACAGCGTGGGTAGCCACCCTACGGCCTGACCTGAGCCAGCACACAGCTCAGAGAGCGGTCAGCCCCGGCTCTGACACCCTTCTGCAGCTACGCGGGCTGCTGGCTCCACCCGGCCAGATCTCTGCATGGGGGAGGCATCCAGGCAAAGTCCCCGGCCGGGGATTTTTCCTCCCAGGACTTCATGGGGAGGGCATTTGATGGTGAAAGGCAGGATGAGGAAGGGGCAAGAATTCCCGCAGAACCTCCTTGCCCCCCGTGCCTGGCTCCCCGGATGCTCCTTGGGACGACCTGGCGAGGGTGAGCAACCCCCGGCTTCCCTGCGCTCCCCCCACAGAACACCCTCAGACGCTGGGTGGGGGTGGGGGCTCACCCTGCTGCCCGGAGGAGGCCCTGTCAGCCAAGAAGTGGGAGAAATGCTCGTTTCTTGTTGGAAAAATCCCCACACTGTAACTTCACAGGGTGATTTTTCTTTTTTTTTTTTTTAATTTCCAAAATGTGTTTTTCCCCAGAGTCCTTGAGCACAGCCCTGTGGCTTTCTCCCTCCCGGTTTTACAGTCCATGTGCCTGGAGCCAAGAGACTTGGCTCGGCTCCTCCCTGAGTCAGAGTCTCGGCTGGTAGCTGAACCCAGGAAGCCCTGGCCCCACGTCTCTCCCTGGAACCACCAGACCACACAGCCTCCTGTGCTCCACCCTTTGGCTGCGTGTCCTGCCTCCTCTTTGTTTGGAAAGAGATGTCTTACGTAACTCCACAACCTACTAAATGCTCCATTGTCTTCCACTTGGGAGAGCTCAGAATAACCCATTAGTGACTTAGGACTTATCTCAGAGACAGAATCTCTTACTCACACGTATGCACAGCCCCCCGTGGAGCCAGCCTCACCTATCTCACTGCGGTTGATAATCAACAATGAGACTTAACGATTGTGGTCCTGCGGGAATTCCAAGTTCAGCACAAGGTGCAGGAAACACACAGGCTGGTTCATCCATGGGTCACAGTTCTTTGCTCAAGCAGCACATGAAAGTCATTTGCAATGCAAGATTGAGATAGGCATGAACAGTTCTGATCTGATTATTCTCCTACTAATCTGATTTTGATCAACACCTGATGAAAGGGGAGGTGTGTGCCATCAGAGAGAGATACCCAGGCAGTGAAATCAGTGTCTCTTATCACACCGAGCGGGGATTTATTTCAAGACTCCTATTAATAGTCCAAAGTACAAAGACCGGTTGATCTCTGCCCTGGACTGCGAGACCTTCTGAGCGGAGTGACAGAAACCTGTGTGGGCAACGTCTTCTCCTCCGTCTTGATTTTCTATGAATCTTGATCGGCCCTGTTGGGATTTTTAGTAATTACTTTTAGCTGAGACCTCCAGAAAAAAAAAATATATACCGCTTAGGATTCAATTAAAAATGAGAGGAAGCTCTGCGTGGTGTTGCCTGGGAGCCTTCACGGCAGGAGGGATGGGGACCAGGAGGAGTGAAAAGCCGCACCTGGCTCTGCTGCCACGGCAGCCCTGGGGAGAGGCGCGGGAGACGGCGGGGCCAGCCTGCTGCAGCCTCTGCTCTCTCTTCCCCTGAGACCGCACCGTCTGGCGAGGATCCCTGGGGCCCCTACTGGTTTCTTCCTGCCGCAGAGGCTATCTCATCTGGGACTAGCAACGCAACATGGTTCAGGTGGAGGCACAGTGCTTTCCCCTGCTCGGTGACAGAGAGTCCTCCTCCAAGCTTCCAGAAAGCGTCCCTGAACCTGGTGCCGGGCAACCCTCTGCACCTGCCTTGTGAAGCCTCTGGGCAACACCAGGAGGAGACGTGAGAGGCTGTGCATCCCAGGCCCCACAAGGCTACCGCGTCATGCACCACGCCACCAAGTTCCAAGCCTGGCTCTCAGGACAGCAGGTGCCAAACCAAGAAAGCAAGGCATGTTGCTGTGCTGAGTTTCGGGTGCGAAGGTGGCTCGGGTCTCACTACAGACTCTCCACTGGGGTTCAGAAAGCTGAGCACGGAGGGGCCTCCCAGTCTGGCTTGAAACAAGGGGTCTCCTCGAGGATCTCTGCAGACGCCTACGGCATCTCCGCTCCAGGGTCAGGCGGGAGCTACTTGTTCACTTCCCAGGACTGATCTGGGGGCCATGCAGTTTGAAAATCCCACCGGCTTTAAAATACTGTGACAACACCTCTACTTCCTTTGATTTCTTCTTCTTGGGAAACAAGGTGAAGTTCAAGGTCATCTCAAACGGAAACACTGGACGGCTTCCGTTTTATTTTGCTATACTCTGCATCCCAGATGGGTGCAGAATACTCTGCAAAAGGCAGGGCAGGTGATTGGCACAGCAATTAAGACCTCCCTTGGGATGCTCAACTCCCACATCAGAGGACTTGGGTTCGATCGCCAGCTCCACGCCTAATGTCAGCTTCCTGCTAACATGCACCCTGGCAGGCAGTGGTACTGTCAAGGAGTTGGGTCCCCACCATCCAGCTAGGACACCTGGATTCAGTTCCTGGCTCGGCTTTTTGGGTTGGCACTGCCCTGGCTACTATAGGCATTTGGGGAGTGAACCAGCAGATGGGAAGGCGCTCTCTCTCTCTCTCTCTCTCTCTCTCTCTTTCTCCTTTTCAAATAAAAATGAAAAGTGAAAAGGGCAATAACTCAAAGGGCAGTGCTCTCAACAGAGCTCAATAAATCGTTACAAATTCACATTCTTCAATGCTACCTGGCCACATAAGAAGGATCTAGAATAGAATTAGAAAGAAATTTCTTAATAGGAATGTGTATGATATGCAAGAAATTGGCAAGGGAACTTGTAGAATCTCGATTGCTACAAAATATGAAACAATTTTCTTCAACAATTTCAAAAAAAGCTGCAAACAATTCCCTTTCTAGAATGGCTGCACTGAAATCTACCCAGAAACTGTAAGAAAAACCTCCCACATGGGAATTTACCAAACCACACAGACTTCCAGTGGTGTCACTGAACCTCCTTACTTGTCCCCCGGCTCCTTCTGTCTCAAAAATACTACTGGTTTAAAGAATCTTGGAGACACAGTTAAAAATTAGGGAAGTTCAAGACCTGGGTAAAGGAGTAGGACTGAAGTGTCAAAAATGATCACTTCAAGGTCATAATAAAAATGAAATTTAAGGTAAAAAATTCTTAATAGTTTATGTGTTAAAAAATATATATATGATGAAAATAACATGTGAAAGTACAGTCTTCTTTAACTAGTCTTAGGGAATCCCAGAAGGGCGTTTTAAGGAGATCTTGAATTCAGCATCTGTAGGTAGAGAGGCCCTATTTTATGCTCATGAACCAGACTGCTTGGGGTTGAGCGCCAATGTAGCCTGAATCTGCGCGCCTCCCTGCCTCAGTTCCCTCACTGAGATCTGCTAGTCAGTGTTTTTGAGAAGAATGAATGAATTATACGTAACAGATTTAGAACAGTGTCTGTGGTCACCACTATGTGAGTGCTGGGTGGTGCTGGGGGGGATCAGAACCACTCAATGCATAGAACTTCATGGGCACATCGGAAACTGGAGAGAGCGGGGACACTCTCAGTAGGACAGCAAAGCAGTGTGCAGAAACCAGCAAGGTGATGGTTTCTGTCTTACGGAGCCAAGACCAGCACTGCAAGCATGGGAAGGTGGTTGTCTTGTGTTTGTGTTTTTCAGCCATAATCTCTACTCTGGGCAAACGGGTCAAAGTGCCGGCACGCGGAAGCCCCAAGGCTCAATCCCCCGGAACACGCCAGGGCCAGAATTCAATTCTTGGAGCCCAGAACCATCCTGTACATGTCTCCCCGCTCCTGCCTAGAATCACTTCCTCGCCTTTAAAGGAATAAGAAGGAACAGACGCCCTGAGTAATGGGTGGTGCACAGTGGGAAGGGCTACCCCACCACCTTTTCTCTGGAGACCCCGACAGGTTTATGAATGAACCGTTTGCACAGACACACATGACTGCTTCCTTCAAAGCCAACAGGCAGAGGGATTGATTGTCCTGCTCATCCGATAGCTCTGTCTCAGTCACTCAGGTTCCACCCAGAGGCAGGGCCTTGGAAAAGCCCCACTAAGAATCTTTATGTGGCAATGAGATGGCTATTGGCAAAGTGGGATTCTAGAATTTTACCGATCTATGTCGCAGCTGCCAAGGTCAACCCTGTCCGAGGAGTATCTTCAGAGTCTTTTTCCAAAGAGCTGGAAGAGTTGTCACCAGGCCAGACTGCCTGCCCAGAGGCCCCATGGGGTGGTGCCATCATCTCTTACTATTGCTCAAACCTAAATGTGAAATTCTATAAATTGACATCTTGGGGACTCCAAGGAGCTAAGACAGATGGGCTTTGGATTCACAGAATGCCTGTGAATTAAAAATAGACATAAAATACAGCTGTGGCCAAACTCTACTTTTGGGGGAGAGATGCCTTCCTTGCCTCTTAGGGCAGTGCCATGGATGCAGCCCCTGCCGCGAGCAGGTGCACCCAGCCCCAGCCGCTGCTCCAGTGGTGATAGATCCCTGCGGTTCTACACTTGACCCTGAGCCACCTCCCCTCCTGCTGCTGTGGTGACTCTTCCCCAGCTCTCTTTCCCCAGAGAAAGCAGAACCAAAACCAGGTCAGGGACCAAGGCGGGGCAGCATGACAGCTCCTGGCTATCTGCCTGCAGGGCTTTGTACGGGGTCCTCCCATCAGAAGGGCAGTTTCTGAGTGACAAGGAGTTGGAGGTCAGAGTGAGTGACCACGAAGGAGGAAGGTGTGGGAGTAAAAACAGAAGTGGTTGTGACAGCCATGGAGGACCCAGAACAGCACCGGGGCTCCAGCCGTGCTCTACGCACAGCTCGGATCGGCACAGATTCTTGCACCCTTGTCTAAGAGCAGCTGGGCCCCGCCTGGTGTTTTTAAGAAATGAAAAGATTTTAATGCAATTTTTTAGGGATAGCATTTCTCTTCTGTTACTGCCAGGTAGCACTTCCATCTACACTGGACAAGAGACTCTCTAACATTAGTGGAAAATGTATGTTATGAAAAGCTCTGGATGGATTTCAAGAATCTTTTGGCATCAAAACAAACTTATGTTTTAATTTCATTTTTCCACAAACTTTTGAAGTCACCTTGTCTGTCTGGGCCTTGTTCCCCAAGTACAGTGCTGAGCCTTGACATAAAGCAAACGAAGAAATCTTGCGCTGCTCTTGTGTTTTAAATTTTGGGCCTTGTTACTTAGAGTCAAAAAATTACAATATTTGTTCTAGTATAATAAGAAAAACTATTAAAAGGGCAAAGAAAATGCAATTGTAACCATTTTCCATTTTCCCCCACATTTTTCTCCTTAAGTTACTTCTGATCTTAAAATCACTGTGTATGGCCGGCGCCGCGGCTCACTAGGCTAATCCTCCGCCTTGCAGCTCCAGCACACCGGGTTCTAGTCCAGGTCGGGGTGCCGGATTCTGTCCTGGTTGCCCCTCTTCCAGGCCAGCTCTCTGCTGTGGCCCGGGAGTGCAGTGGAGGATGGCCCAAGTGCTTGGGCCCTGCACCGAATGGGAGACCAGGAGAAGCACCTGGCTCCAGGCTTCAGATCAGCGCGGTGCGCCGGCCGCGGTGGCCATTGGAGGGTGAACCAAAGGCAAAGGAAGACCTTTCTCTCTGTCTCTCTCTCTCTCACTGTCCACTCTGCCTGTCAAATAAATAAATAAATAAATAAATCACTGTGTTACAGCTCACAGGAATCCTTCTAGTCGAACTTGCATGTTTTACAGAAAAGAAAACTAAGGCTGGACAAGGTCTCTTTCTCTCTTGCTTAACTTGAACTTGTGGCTTAAAACAGACATACATTTTCCACTTTCCACTTCATTTTAAAGGCAGAGAGACAGACAGGCAAAGATCTTCCATTCACTGGTTCATTCCCCAAATGCCCGCGACAGCCGGGGCAGAGACAGGTCAAAGCCAGGGGTTCAGAGCTCAATCCAGATCTCTCATGTGGGTGGCAGGGACTCAACCCCTTGAACCATCACCTGCCTCCCAGGGTGCACCTTGACAGGAGCTGGATCAGAAGCAGAGGAGCTGGGACTAAGGAATGCAGGATATGGGAACATCAACAGGTACTTTATAGCTGTACTAAACACCTGCCCTCCTTATGACTTCTTACTTCTTGCAATATGAATTTGAAAACTTTACTGTTTGAAAAACACTCTGACTTCCAAGTTTGAATTCCTGCCTGACATTCTCAAGCAGGCTAGGCGAAAACTCATTTTTAGGAAGAGGGGGTGAAACTGCTGTGTAATTTTGTTACAAGGTCCCTGGAAGTTGCTACTGCATTTTTTTTCTAGAATAAAAGAAAGTGAAATAAAATGTAAATCATCTTCTCCCAACCTCAATGAGAAGAGAAAAGGTGTTTCGGGGTGAGGGTCCCAAGCACCCATTTGAAGAGGGGCCACTGCCAGTGTGACACCAAGGAGCAGACCAAAGAACCTGCGTCTGTGAGAACATGCCTTGGTGTTGCTTCCACAACACGGGCTGCACACCCTGAGGGCTCAACGTGACTCCGTGGTTAAACACAATCCCCTGACCGGTCAGGCAGCCTGGCATCCAAGCCTAGGTTTAGTTACCCATTTCCTAGCTACCAGGCTAACTCAAAAAGTTCATGGAAAATGGAATTAAAGATGTTTATCGTGGTGCAAGGAACTGTTGAAATCTATGTGCATGTAACCTATTCATGAAAATTGACTATTATGAAAACATGCACGTTTCAACACATTTTTCTTCTGCAGAACGATAAACGTATCTTTTAGTTCCATATTTCCATGAACTTTTGGAAGTATCCTTGTGTAGACACTGGGACAAATCCCTAAACTCCTCCATCCCTAAATCCCTTGCCCATAAAATGGGAGTAAAAAGCGCACCTACGCCGTGGCGTGGTGGGGCTTAGGCCAGCCGGGGTCTCTAATATGCTGGTACTGAGGCCTGGAAGATTCCAAGACTCCCAGGGCTCCAACTCTGCCCAGAAACTTCACGATTTGTTATCAATCCTGCTTCCCAGCTCAACCCTGAGTCTGAAAATACCAGCCAGAGAGGGAAGACAAGGGGAATAATCTCGTGAGGTTGAGATAATGTGAGAATGAGGGACCCTTTGTTCTATGCCTGAACCCAGCTTAAGCCAAGAAGACCTACGTATGTGCTTGTGACTCACGTTCAGATTAGAGAGGCATTTTCAGAACACGCCATCTTACTCACAGAAATCCCTGGCAGATTTCAGACTTCTCAAAGCTGGTTTTCGCTCACGTGAGAAGCCCTCTTGGAGACTGGTGTGCTGGGGCTTTGTGTGGCACATCAGCACCAGGGAATGACCACCCCACCAACTCCAAGTGTCATGAGTAGGACAGGCCTCTCGATTCTGTTCCCAAATCCCCAACTTCCAACAAGCATTGGCTACTTCTGCCAGTCACTGCCTGTGTCAGAGTCCACGGAAAAGTCTGGAGGGCGGGAAGGGAGACAGCTCCTCAGCCCTGCGGTGCCGGGTCAGTCCTCTGGCGGTCAGATCTGTCTCCGTGGACAGCTCAGGAAGTATCCCATAATTACCAGCACATAAGGAGAAAGCATGGAGGATCTAATGAGAACTTCCAGGGGTGATTAACTGACCTGACACCAACAGAGGCCGAAGGTCATTCTGTGCTGGAGAGAGAAACGGGGGTCTGGGAGACCCTGAACCTGCACGTGGAATCGTGCTGCCAGAAAACCTAGTGCCACTCCTGAGATTCTGTACGTGTCTGTCATGGGTCCACCACGGCAAACACATGGTGCTCATAATGTATGAAGAACCTGGTCAGTTGTGTAAACTCCTCCCAAAACAGTCAGGCCTTACCCTGTCCCCCTGTTTGCGAGAGAGACCAAATACACAACTTAGAGCTGACAGACAGGGAGGCAACAGGTAGAGCAGAAATGAGCACCGTCCTTGGTCATGCGGCCGCGACAGTCGGGAACAGTCTCCACCTGCTGAACTGGAAGAGTGCCCGGCTCCTGCTCCTCTCAGGACGTGACTAACGTGACATGAGGCTGCGAAGGCTCCCCGTGGCCTCAGAGCATCCTCTGTAGGCCCCCCCCCGCACCCCCGGGGAACACACCAGCAGACCTGGAGAAGCTGGGCAAGGCCAGCCCAAGAAGAAAAGAATGGCACGAAATTCAGCATCATTGCCCAGGCTTCTTGTCTTTAACTTTAAATTATCTCAATTTCTGGACCTCTGAATTCCTACTGAAAGGAGAAAAAAAAAAAAAAAAAAAAAAAAAAACAAGACTAGAGAAGATCATCTGTCCCCTTCTGACCTAACAGCAACTGGGCAGTAACATAATTCAGGCAGAGACAAGACCAGCCCAGGAAGAATACTTGGCCCCCTGCTCTCTGTTCTGGTCTTGTCTGAGCCCTCGCCTGGAGGGAGTCACCAACCTAGCCCTTCCAGGCTGTAGGGGGCTGTGGGGGTGAGTGCCGTCTCCCGCCTTGCTTGCCCATGCTGGGCCTGTTGTACCATGATTAGAAATGGCTGATCACCACCAGGTGATTAAGTGACTTATATGCCCTGTCTTCCAAGTGTATGCTGGGGAAGAAGTGAACCAGATGCTACTTAGCCCAGCTAGACCAGTGAAGACTGGGATGGGTGGGTAGATTGTGGGGGGGCTGAGGGAGGCATTGACTCTTACCCCAAGTCCCCAAGTACTCAGCAAGACCCCAGCTCACCAATCTTCTGCGGGGAGGCGCCCTTTCTTAGAACTGGACCTATGGATCTCTGAGAGCCCTGAGCGTCTCCTCTTGGTTACAGGAGAAACAGGGAGGGCAGGAGGGAAAGCAATGGGGAAGCGTCCACACTTGATTAATGTTTACTGAGAACCTGCTTTGTGCTGGTCCGTGTTCCAGGAGCTTGAGGTATAGAGAACAATGAAACGGGCTTCCATTCAGTTGGGAGAGGCAGACCAGGACAAGAGAGGCGCCCGCAGCGGCAGCCTTTGACAGCAGGCAGGCTGAGTGAGGCCCACGGAGTCCCAGGGGAGACAGTGAAGGGCAGGGCAGCACGGAAGGCCCTTGCACGACTTGCCGTGTGATCTGGACCCTGGGTAACAGGAGAGAGCCAGGCAGTGATGGGAACAGGGAATGTAAACACGCAGGGGCGAGGCAAGGCCGTCAGAGATGCAGGGAGAAGTTGAGGTTCCTTGCTCACCGCGTGTGAGGGCCAGGCTGCCCCAGAGGGGAGGGAAGCAGTGGAGCGTGAGCAGGTCACAGCCACACTTGTGGGCCGTGGCAAGGAGGGCAGGAGCCACGGGAGAGCTCACAAGCAGCGGAGTGATGTGCAGATCACAGCCTCTGCTTGCTGCTCACAGGTGAAACATACACACACATGCACCCCCCCACACACACACACACACCAGGGGAGAAATGGATTTTATATTGTGAAAATATTCTCTGTAATAACTGTTCCGGGGGCAGGCGTTGTGGCACAGCAGGTTAAGCCATCACCTGGGACACCAGCACCCCATACGGAGAGCCAGATCGAGTCCCTGCCATCTGCTTCCAGTCCAGTTTCCTGCTCCAGTGCCTGGGTAGCACCAAACGATGGCTCAAGCACTCAACTCCCTGTCACCATGTGGGACACGTAGATGGAGTTTTGGTTCCTGCTTTTGGCCTGGACCAGCTGTGGATGGATGATTCTCTCTCTCCCTCTCTTTCTCTCTCTCTCTCTCTCTCTCTCTCTCTCTCTCTCTTACTCTGCCTTTTAAATAAATAGATCTTAAAAAGTCATCACTGGAGCTAACACTGCAGTGTAGTAGTGTCTGTGGCACTGGCATCCCACATGGGCACCGGTCCATGTCCCAGCTGCTCCTCTTTGAATCCGGCTCCCTGTTAATGGCCTAAGGAAGCAGCGGATGGCCCAAGTGCTTAGGCCTCTGCACTCACTTGAGAGACCCAGAAGAAGCTCCTGGCTCCTGGCTCCTGGCTTCAGACCACCTCAGCTTCGGCTGTTGTGGCCATTTGGGAAGTGAACCAGCAGATGGAAGACCTCTCTGTCTGTAACTCTACCTCTCAAATAAATGACTGCATCTTTAAAAAATACAATCATTGACTCTTACTTCAAAGTTGATATTTGGAAGGATGAGTGGTTTCTCAGAAGTATGAAAGAAAGGAGTAGATTGGGGTAGAAGACAAATATTTCTTTGAGATTCTTGTGTAAAATGAATACCTGAAATGGAAGAGCACTGCCCAGACACATCACGTAGGATGCCGGCCTCTGAGACACGGTCAGGGCCAGGCGGCCGTAACGCAGCAGGGAGAGAAAGGCTGGACGGCTCGCTCACGGAGCCCCCGGGCTCCCACGTCCACGCGAGGACGCACAGCTCGCTTGAAGGAACTCAGGACCAGTCATTCACAAGTGCCGTGGTTTATCCCTATTTGCACGGGGCCACAGGCCTCCCTCTGAGACCCAGACAAGAACCTTCAGTCTGGCCCATCTGTGTAACCACAGCGGTCTCTGTGTCCCGGGACGCTGGCACCGTCTGGGAGGCCGTGCGCATGAAAGGACGTGGGGAGAGCCAGGGTACGGGAGCTCCACCTGGGACACGGCTCCTGGTGCTGCCTTCCTGTGGCACTTCCCTCCCTCCCCCCTCCCCCCTCCTTCCCTCCCCTCCCTTCCCCTTCCTTCTTCCTTTGTCTGTATTTCCTTCTTTCTTTTTTCCTTTCCTTTCAAGAACTGTAAGAGCAGAGCAGAAGCCGAGAGAAAAGGAGGAGGAGTTTCTGATCATGAGCCCTGGCCGAGGTCCAGCGTGACCAAGAGTGCCTGGCATTCTCCTTGCAAAGGAGGGAGCCTGCAGCACCTGGAGATCCGAGGCATCCGCTCAGACCACACGTAAACGGACTGCACAGCCACACAGCTGCTCCTTTAAAGCGCACATGTGCAGAGGGTAAACAAGCAGTTTATTTTTTTAATGTCTGAGGAAGATTGTGCTGGACTTGAATTGGGTAGTTATTAAGAAAGAAGACATGAAACCATGAATTACTTATTTTTTTAAACTTAGTTCACCATATTTACCCCTTGTCAGTTGAAACTAAAGACAAAATGAAACGTTAAAAAGTAACAAAAGGGGCCAGTGCTGTGGCGTAGCGGGTAAGACCTCTGTCTGCAGTGCCAGCATCCCCTATGGGCGCCAGTTCGAGACCCGGCTGCTCCACTTCCAATCCAGCTCTCTGCTACGGCCTGGGAAAGCAGTGGAAGATGTCCCAAGTGCTTAGGCCCCTGAACCTGCATGGGAGACCTGGAAGAAGCTCCTGGCTCCTGGCTTCAAATAGGTGCAGCTCCAGCTGTTGCAGCCAATTGGGGAGTGAACCAGCAGATGGAAGACTCTCTCTCTCTCTGCCTCTCCTTCTCTCTGTGTATAACTTTGATTTTCAAATAAATAAATAAATATTTTTAAAAAATAAAATAAAAAGTAACACAAGGATACTAATAGAGTATAACAGTAAGAGAAGATGCTATCAATAGGCAAGACCACTAACCCTGCAAAATGTGGACACTTCTCACCTTGTATTTCACTTTCCTGGTGTTTCTTGAATGCAAAATAAATTAGATTTTAAAATTTCTTTTTCACTTCAGAGTGATTTCCTCCCTTTGGACAAACACTGGAAGCTAGCTCAGTGATTGAAAGAAGAAAAGTGTGGTAACTTAACTATTGGCCCCCCAAGGATGCCCGCGTTCTCATTCCTGTATCCTTTAGCTGTCACAGCGGGGTACAGGATAGACATGATTAAGTGCAGCATCGGTAGATGGGCCAGTCGTCCCGGCTTATCAGGGTGGGCCCCAAATGCCACCTCAAGTGTGATTCTGATGGACACTGTGGGAGGCTGGCAGAGAAGAGGGGAAATCCATGCGACCGCAGACTGGGAAGTCAACCTGGGGCTTTCTGGGAAGTATGTAGAGACTTTCCCACTCTACTTATCGCCAAGATAAACCAACGATAGTCATGAAAAGGACATTTCCCGGGAAAATTCTGTCAGTGTGACAGCCACAAATTGGTGCAGATCATGAGGGAAAGGGCCAGTTTTTATGTCAGCTGCTCCTAAGGCTATTTACTTCTTTTTATTTAAAACACAGACAGACTCTCAGACAAGGACAGGGTATTCCCATCTCTTAGTTCACTTCCCAAATGCCTGCAACAGCTGGGGCTGAGCTAGGTCAAAGCCAGGCCCAGGAACTCAGTCAGGTCCCCCACATAGCCCCAGGAACCCTCCTACAGAGCCCTCATGGCCAGCTCCCAGCGTCTGCGTGAGCAGCAATGCAGAATTGGGAGCAGAGTTGGGACTTGAACCCAGGCATTCTGGTATGGGATTTGGGTATCCAAATGCCTTCCCCAAATACTCCTGAATTTTCATCCTACTTCCCCCGATGTGCTCTCAGGAGAGCATAAGCAAATGATTAAATGATTAAAGGTAAGTAACTAACGTTCCAGAGTCCAGCATCCTTATCTTTAAAATGAGGATAGTAGGACATGGATGACAATTTTAAATACGGCAAACTGAATAAGGCAGTGATGGGGTACATGGAATATGGTGCATTGGACAGGGTGCATGGTTTATTGTGCTAGTAACTCTAAATGGAGCCGTAATCTCTGGGCATGAGACAGTACATGATTCACGGAGCAAAGTAAACTCTAACTAAATGGGAGCCATAATTTTGTTAGTCAAGCCTTGTAGCTAATCACCCTTTCAGTGTTTAACTCACCCATTCAAAGAGAATTACATACCTTTAACTTGAATATAAATTATATAAGAAAAAACCTGTCAAATTTAAGTGTCCAGGAGCTGGCATTGTGACACAGGGGGTTAAGTCACTGCCTGTGATGCAGGCATGCCATATGGGTGCTGGTTTGAGTCCCAGATGCCCCACTTCTGATCCAGCTCCCTGCTAATTCACCTGGGAAAGCAGCAGAGGACGGCCCGAGTGCTTGGGTCTCTGCACCCATGTGGGAGACCAGAGAGAAGCTCCTGGCTCCTGGCTCCTGGCTCCTGGCTCCTGACTCCTGACTCCTGGCTTTGGCTTGGCACAGCCCTGGTTGTTGTTACCATTTGAGGAGTGAATGAGTGAATAGAATCTGTCTCTCTCCCCTTCCATGTAATTCTACCTTTCAAATACATGTAAATGTCCAGTTTAACCAATAACTGAAAAATGGATGTACAAACACACAATTTTTTAAAAAATTACTTTGCCTGCAGCTAGAAGCCATCACTGTCCCCACCCCTTTATTTCCTTCTACCTTAAGGGTAATTACCATTTAATTTTCAGTTTTCTCAATTTACGTGATTAATAATTTCTCATTTTGCTTTCTGTTTTATCATCTAAAGAGAAATAACTCTAGCAAGACTTCAATAACCTAGGAGTTGTCCAAGGAAGTTTGGTAGATTTATTTCCTATTTCTTGGGAGAAACAATGTACAGACCCTGTATAGAAACTAATAAAGTGATTTACTGTTTGCTTTCCAGTGGCTTCTAGGGATGAAAAATAAAGTCATGCGCTCGGCTTCTGGCCTACCTGATGCCCTCCTGCCACTTTCCCGTGGAGTATCACAATATTTACTGGAAGGAAAAGCAATACTAGAAATCGCTCTTTCTAGAACTGTTTTCAAAGCCAACTTTGTACTCACACCCCAAGATATGAAGAGGAGATGGGAAGGGACTTAACTTTTATTGAGCACCTTCCTCACGCCTGGCAGTGTGCTGAAGTTTTTCCATCGTATTTATTGTTACAACCATCTAACATGATAGTATGGGACAGAAAAATAAGTTTTTCTCTGCCCAGAACAATTCTTAGCTGGGATTCTATATTTAAAAAAAAAGAGATTAGCAAGAGAAAAAAAATATGTTTATAAATAGGCATGTCTTATGCATACATGGAGGAAATAGACAGAAATTAGTAAAAACCTCTAGAGTGTATCTCAAAGAGTTTGAACATCAGGAATAAATATCATCAGTTTCATAAAGAAAGAAAGAAGGTGTAGGGAAAAGCCAAGTTAAGATGAGATGGCTAGGTAAAGGATTATTAGACAAAGATAAGGATTGTTCCAGAGACTGGAGCTGATACCTTCTCCAGGGTGTAAGTCTAACACTTTAGTGTCCTTCTCTTGGAGAGAGAGAGGGAAGGAGAGAGGGAGACAGAGACAGAGAGAGATGGGGGGAGGGAGAGAGGGAGAGAGAGACAGAGACAGAAAGACAGAGAGAGAGACTTACAAAGAAAGGTTTCCTTCTGCAGATACAAATTTCTTCTTTCATAGATGTTAACTTTAGGTGGTATATTGTGGTCTCCTGTAGTCATATTTTGGGGATGCTGTGTCCTGAGTTCCATTAGTTTTGCTTGTGAGGGAGTGGAAGCAATGGCTAAGAAGTTGAGACAAAGCAATCTTAAAAATGGAAAATGATGACTTCCGTGTCACTGTATCAGGAAGATATAATAATTACAAATGCAAATGTTCCTAACAAATAAAGCCCCAAAGTGCATGAAAAAAATCTAACAGAGTTGAAAGAGAATTATTCAACAACTATAGCTGGAGATTTCTATTCTCAACAGCTGAGGTTAATACTAGGCCAAGTATTAGCAAGAACACAGGAAAACTGACCACATTATCAACCAACTCAACCTAACTACCATACAGACATGCTCCACACAATGACTACAGGGTGCACTTTCTTCCCAAGTACAAGTGATGACACCATGATAGGCCACATGCCTATCTAAAACACATCCCACTATATTCACAAAGATACAGATCATAACAAAGCACTCTCTACAATCATGGCGGAACAAGAACTCAACAACAGAAAGAGACCTGAGAATGCCCAGATATTAGGAAATCAAGCAACACATTTCTAAATAATCTAGAGTTCAAAGAAGAAATCACAAGGAAAATTAGAGAAGATTTAGCCAAATGAAACCAAAATATAAAATACCAAATGTTATGGATGCAACTAAAGCGGTGGTAAGTTTATCATTTTAAATGCCTATGTCAGGAAGGAAGATTCAAATCAATAACTCAAGTTAGAAATGTGCCAGGGGATTCTAATACAATCCCATCAAGGTTGCATGTACCAATGCCATCTCACTAGTCCAAGTAATCAATTTCAGTTCACAATTGATCACACTGATAGGTCTAAGAGTCAAAGGGATCACACAAACAAGACTAGTGTCTGCAAATACTAACTGTTAGAATAAAAAAGGGAAAGAACGATCCAACATGGGAAGTGGGATACACAGCAGACTCATAGAATGGCAGATGTCCTAAGGAGCACTATAGCCTCAGAATCAGC
Source organism: Oryctolagus cuniculus (assembly GCF_051225735.1). Lineage (NCBI taxonomy): Eukaryota > Metazoa > Chordata > Mammalia > Lagomorpha > Leporidae > Oryctolagus > Oryctolagus cuniculus. The sequence continues at coordinate 123,741,004 of NC_142875.1, forward strand.
CCTTAAGGCATTCGGATATGGCTGAAGAGCCCATGAGAGTATTTTAGGCATGGAAAGCCAAGGCACTCTGGAAAAAAAAAAAAAAAAAGAGAGAGAGAGAGAAAGAGAGAGAACCTAAATGAAAGATCTCTGTGAGTGAGATCCCAGTGGAAAGAACGGGGCCATCAAAGAAGGAAGTACCTTTCTCTGAAGAGAGGAGAGAACTTCCACTTTGACTATGACCCTGTCTGAATAAGATCGAAGTTGGCGAACTCAAAAGGCTTCCATAGCCTTGGCAACTCATGACTAGAGCCTAAAGAGATTACTGACGCCATAAATGAGAGTGTCAAATTGTTAAGTCAACAACAGGAGTCACTGTGTACTTAATCCTCATGTGGGATCTCTGTCCTTAATGTGTTGTCCAATGTGAATTAATGCTATAACTAGTACTCAAGCAGTATTTTACACTTTATGTTCTGTGTGGGTGCAAACTGATGAAATCAACATATACTAAATCGATCTTCTGTATATAAAGAAAATTGAAAATGAATCTTTTTTTTTTTTTTTTGACAGGCAGAGTGGACAGTGAGAGAGAGAGACAGAGAGAAAGGTCTTCCTTTGCCGTTGGTTCACCCTCCAATGGCTGCCGCGGCCGGAGTGCTGCAACCAGCTCACTGCACTGATCAGAAGGCAGGAACCAGGTACTTATCCTGGTCTCCCATGCGGTGCAGGGCCCAAGCACTTGGGCCATCCTCCACTGCACTCCCTGGCCACAGCAGAGAGCTGGCCTGGAAGAGGGGCAACCGGGACAGAATCCGGCACCCCGACCGGGACTAGAACCCGGTGTGCCAGCGCCGCAAGGTGGAGGATTAGCCTACTGAGCCACGGTGCCGGCCTTGAAAATCAATCTTGATGTGAATGAAATGGGAGAGGGAGCGGGAGATGGGAGGGGTGCAGGTGGGAGGGAAGTTATGGGGGCGGGGAAAGCCATTGTAATCCATAAACTGTACTTTGGAAATTTGTATTACTAAATAAAAGTTAAAAAATTTAAAAAAGAAACTAGAAAAAGAGAATAAACTTGGTGTATTAATAAATATTCAGCTAGACTGACCCAGGGAAAAAAAGAAAGAAGATAAAATCAGGAAATAAATAGGAGACATTACCACCAACCCTACAGAAATTTAAAGAATTATATGCTGACATTATGAATAACAGTATGCCAAGCACTTAAACAACTTACATGAAATTAGCAAGTTAACAAAAAGTCACAAGTCACTGACTGTGACTCAGAGAGAAACAGAAGATATGAGTAGACCTATAACAAATACATTAGTAATTAGAAACCTTCCCCCAAGGCAAAGCCCAGGCCCAGACTGCTTCACTGGTGAATTTTATCTAATATTTTAAAAAGTATTACGAGTTGGAGCTGGCGCTTTGGCATAGTGTGAAAAGCCACTGCATGCCATGCCAGCATCCCATATGGGTGCCGGTTCGAGTGTCAGCTGTTCTACTTCTGATCCAACTCCCTGCTATGGCCTGGGAAAGCCCCTGCACCCACATGGGAGACCCGGAAGAAGCTCCTGGCTCCTGGCTTCAGATCAGCACAGCTCTGGCCAGTATGGTCATCTGGGGAGTGAACCAGCAGATGGAAGACTCTCTCCTCTCCTTCTCTCTCTGTATAACTCTGACTTTTAAGTAAATAAATAGGGTCGGTGCCGTGGCTCATTTGGCTAATCCTCCTCCTGTGGCGCCAGCATCCCATATGGGCACCGGGTTCTGGTCCTGGTTGTTTCTCTTCCAATCCAGCTCTCTGCTGTGGCCTGGGAAGGCAGTGGAGGATGGCTCAAGTGCTTGGGCCCCTGCACCCGCATGGGAGACCAGGAGGAAGCACCTGGCTCCTGACTTCAAATCGGCGCAGCACCGCTGGCCATAACGGCCATTTGAGGAGTGAACCAATGGAAGGAAGACCTTTCTCTCTGTCTCTCTCTCTCACTGTCTATAACTAGCTGTCAAATAAAAAAAAGTAAATAAATCTTTTTTAAAAAAAGTAATACAAGTCTTCCACCAGTCATTTCAGAAAGTAGAGGAAGGAACAGTTTCCAACTCATTATATGAAGCCCACATTACTTAAAAATACCAAAATCCAAACAAACATGTCCAAGAAAAGAAAATTACAGATCAATGACCTTCCTGAACACAGAAAAAAAAATCACTACCACAAAATTAGCAAGTTAAATCCAACCATATGTAAAATGAATTATGCACAAAGTAGGATTTATCCCAGGAGTGTAAAGTTGAGTTAAGATCTGAAAATAGGGGTATGGGTGTGGCACAGCATCTTAAGCCACCTCCTGAAATGCATGCATCCCATGTGAGTGCCAGTTTGAGGTCCAGCTGCTCCATTTCTGACCCAGCTCCCTGCTAAAGCTCCCATGAAAGTAGCAGAAAATGGCCCAAGTACCTGGTCCCCTGCCACCCAGGTGGAACACCTAGATGGCTCCTGGCTTTGGCCTGGCCCAGCTCCAGCCCTTGCAGCCATTTGGGGAGTGAACTAGTGGATGCAAGATAGATCCATCTCACCCCCACCCCCTTCTCTCTAACTCTGCCTCTCAAATCCATAAAAATAAATTTTTAAAAATAAATCTATGGGACCAGAGCTGTGGTGTAATGGGTAAATTTGCCACCTGCATTGCCAGCATCCCATATGGGCGTCAGTTTGAGTCCCGACTGCTCCATTTCCAATCCGGCTCTCTGCTATGGCCTGGGAAAGCAGCATAAGATGGCCCAAGTGATTAAGCCTCTGCACTCTGGAGACCCAGAAGAAGCTCCTGGCTCCTGGCTTCAGACCACCTTAGCTCCAGCCATTGCGGCCATTTGGGGAGTGAACCAGCAGTTGGAAGACCTCTCCTCTCTCTCTCTCTCTCTCTGCCACTCTGTAACTCTGCCTTTCAAATAAATTAATTAATTTAAAAAATAAAAAAGAAAAGAAAATCTGAAAATAAGGGACAGGTGTTTGGCTGACAGGTTAAGATTCTTGTATACCGGGTCTAGTATTGTGGCACAATAGTTTAAGCCACAGCCTGTTGCACTGGCATCCCATATGTGCACCGGTTCAAATTCTGGCTGCTCTACTTCCATTCTAGCTCCTTGCTAATGTGCCTGGGAAAGCATCGGAAGATAGCCCAAGTGCTTGGTCCCCTGCATCCACATGGGAGACCCAGAAGAAGCACCTGGTTCCTGGCTGCAGCCTGGCCCAGCTCCAACTCTTGTGGTCATTTGGGGACTGAAACAGTGCATGGAAGACCTCTCTATGTCTTTCTCTGTAACTCTGCCTTTCAAATAAATAAAACAAAACTTTACAAAAATTAGCTTAAGAAAAGGTTCTTGCATTCCACATCAAATCTATTTATGATTAAAAACTGTCAACAAATTCAGAATAGAAGGGAATTCCTTCAACCCGTGAATTTGATGGTGCTTGCACAATTCTCTAAAGTCACTATAATTATTTGATTGAATCTATACAAGTAAATTTTATTGTATATAAACTGTACTTGGGTGTAGCTAATTTACAAGATGACAAGCGGCTAAGGTGCTTTAATTCTTATCAGTAGAAACTTTCATAAGCGAGAAGTGCATCTTTATTACGTTCTCTTTGGAGCATGGATCATTAGGTTTGCTCAGTTTTTCATAAATTACTCAATTGAGCTTCTAAAAAAACCAACCGTGATCCATGGCATTCGAGTTACCACAGGCCCTTGCCACAGCTAATTATCATTTTTTTCTTTTTTAAAAAGATTTATTCATTAGTTTGAAAGGCAGAGTTAGAGAGAGGCAGAGGCAGAGAGAGAGAGAGAGAAGTCTTCCATCCACTGGTTCACTCCCCAGATGGCTGCGACAGCTGGAGCTGCACCAACTGAAGGTCAGGAGCCAGGAGCTTCTTCTGGTCTCCTGCGTGGGTGCAGGGGCCCAATGACTTGGGCCATCTTCCACTGCTTTCCCAGGCCACAGCGGAGAGCTGGATCAGAAGCGAAGCAGCCGGGACTCGAACTGGCGTCCACATGGGATACTGGCACTGCAGGCAGCGGCCTTACCCCCTACGCCACAGCGTCGGCCCCACTAATTCTCTTTTAACTGCCCTGTGTTTCTCAAAGCAGCTTTGTGTGCCCTCTTCTCTTGTACCCTGGCTCATACCCTATTGAACCCTTCGCCACTAGGTGGTACGTTCAGTGTGTGCAGCTTGGTTGCAGTCCAGAACAACTCCAGGGTAGTCTGAGAGAGGAAGATACATGATGTGACATAAACAGGACATCTGTCATGAGGCAGTCACAAGCTGCGGAGGGCCTTTATCAGACAGAAGTAGACAGTGTAACTCACATTCAGAGTGTATCTCAGAGGGGCTGGCGCTGTGGCACATCGGGTTAACGCCTTGGCCTGAAGTGCCAGCATCTTGTATGGGCGCCAGTTCAAGACCCGGCTGCTCCACTTCCAATCCAGCTCTCTGCTATGGCCTGGGAAAGCAGTAGAAGATGGCCCAAGTCCTTGGGCCCCTGCACCAGGGAGACCTGGAAGAAGCTCCTGGCTCCTGGCTTCAGATCGGCACAGCTCTGGCTGTTGCAGCCAATTGGGGAGTGAACCAGCAGATGGAAGACCTCTCTCTCTCTCTCTCTCTCTCTCTCTCTGTCTCTCCTCTCTCTGTGTAACTCTGACTCTCAAATAAATAAATAAATAAATCTAAAAACACACACAGAGTGTATCTCAGTTCTCTTCCTCAGCAGAAGCTGACTAAAGGATTCACGTTTCCAAGTTTTCTGCAAGCATGGGTTCTTCATGCTCTTAGAAGCGCCCTGCAGCTCTGTTCCTGAATTCTCCCAGCCACGTTTATTCAGTACTTGTTCTGTGCCGGATACTGGAGATACAAGCACAGCCCCGCCCTCACCGGGCTCACTGTGTAGATGGAGGAGAAATAAACAGGAAATGAACCAGTGGTGATATTCAGGCTGTGAGGGCCTACACAAGCCCTGAATCCCAGCAGGGGAAAGGAATGGTGGAGGTGACAGCTGCTATGAGATGGGGAGTGGACATGCAAGACGACACTTGTGGGTGTCCAGAGGAGATGAGGGAGGAATCTGCCACTGACACGGGAAAAAGCAACTCAGGCAGAGGGAGGAGACACCAGACTGTAGGCAGGAACGGTCTTGGGGTACTGAAGCCGGACTCGAACTAATACTCACGGAATGCAGGTGTCATAGTGGTGCCTCACCTCGCCGAGCCACTGCTCTGGTCCTTCTTGCAAGGAATTTTAATGCCTTTGGATTTTACTTTGAGTGAGATGCAAGGTGTTGAGGGATTCTGAGCAAAGGAGTGACCTTGCCTGACTCTTGTTTTAAAGAGATTTCTCGCGGTGGCGTTGCTGTGGCCTCTAGTAGGAAGAGGCAGAAGCAGCAAGACCAGGAAAGATACGATTGCGGCAATCCAGGCAACAGGTGATGGCGGCTCAGACCAGGGTGTCAGCATTGGCGGAGGCCAGAAGTGATGATATTTTGTATATATTTCAGAGGAAGAGCCAACAGATTAGCTGGTAATTAGATACAGGGTGTGAGAGAAAGAGAAGAGCCAAAGATGAGTATTTATTTTAATCATTTAAGTAAAGTTTATGTAGTACTAATTATATGCCAGGCACTGTTCCAAGTTTTTGACAAATATTGACTCACTTAATCTTTGCAATAGCCGTATGAGATAGGTACTATTTTGATCCTCATTTTTCTGCCTCCAAGGTTTTGGCTCTGAGAAGCTGCAGGATGAAATGGTTATTAGTTAGAGAGGGGAGAGGATGTGAAGAGGAGGGTCAAGGTGATACCTGAGGGCTGATGTTACACTTGAGATGACTGAGGACAACTGCCTGGAGATGTCAAGCCAGCACTTGGCTGGAGTTGGAGTCTGGAGTGAAGGAGGCTGTTCTAGGCTAGGGATACACATTTGGTGATTCTCTATGAGAAGATGCTACTGGAAGTGCTGACACTGGATGGAATATCTAAAGAAGCCCAAAATGAAAGAGGACCAAGAACCAAGCCTTAAGGTCAGTATTAACTAAGTGGACAAATTATCAAAGAAGATGAAGGAACAGCCACAGAGCGGAGCATCCTGGAAGCTGGGGGACGAGGTGGAGGTGAGGAACTGTGTTAAATGCTACAGATTGTTCAAGCAGAGTTTGTTTCCTTTGAACAGAGCTGCTCTGTTGAATGGTGGAGTTGAAACTTTGAAGAAATGCGAGAACAGGAGACGCAGGATAAAGATGACACATTTGAAGTGTTTTCTACAAAAATAAATAAAGCAATATGGCAGCCAAAGACTGCCAGAGACTCAAGGGAGAGGTTTTTGGCTTCTTTATTGGCTGGTGAAATGATAACTTACTTGAATGCTGATGGAAATGATCCATCAGAAAAGAAAAGAAAAAAAAATACTGCCATAAGAGAGAGGAGATTAGATGATGGTGGTAAGCAGCAGAGACAGGATGCCCAAGCAGTGCACTTGGATTTAGAAATAAAGAGAATTTGTCCTTAACAAGTGGACAGAAGACTGGCTATATAGAGATACAGTCACACGAGAACATACGGCTGACACTCATGGAAGGTCTTCACTGGATTCTGTCTTCTCAGTGACGCTGGGTAAGAGTGCTAAGCTGCACTGAAGCTCGGAAGCACTGGAGTTGGAGGACAGAGGCATGGAATGAACATCTAGAAAAAGCAGGACAATCACCCAAACCATTAGCCAACCACAAGACATTCCATCATTCCAGTCCCATTACTTGGGTCTAGAAAAGTCTGGTTTGTAAATAGAAAGAACCCCCGGTGCCTTTCATCTGGTTCACTCGAGCAGCACGTTTGCATTAGAGAACATCTGAGCCGCGAGACAGCTGACAGCAAGACACCTCAGGTCACGAAGCTTTGACCAAGACTTTTTCTGGGAAATGTCAATTTCACTTCCTTTTTTTTTTGCAAGAAAAGTTATTAAATGTAGAATTAAGTATAATTCATTTCAAACACTTTGCAAGATTTAATCTAATTAAATCCACATATCAGAAAAATAATTCATCACACCACTTGACCCATTTTTCCCCCTATAGAGAAATAAGATGTAAGTCTAGTTCCATGGTGGGAATCCAGGAAGAGGACTAGGGGAGACGCTTGTTCCTACAAAGCAAATAAGAACTCTCTGCAAACCAATAATATCTACTGTGGGTGCTCTCTGGGTCCATCCAACTCGAGTATGTATCATTTTATGAATCTCCTCTTCCAAATCAATACGTCCTGAAGAGCAACACACTGACTTATCCTTTCTTTTATTGTTATAAATTTCTTTTTTAAATATACATGAGGGTAGGGGGATATGTGTGGCAGTCATCTGGTGCTGCAGTCAAGACACTGTTGGGGATGCCCACAATCCATATCAGAGTGTGTGGAAGTGGCTCCGCTTCCAATTCCAGCTTCTTGCTAATGTGCACCCGGGCAGGCAACAGGAAATGGCTCAAGTACGTGGGTCTCTGAAACCAACATGGGAGGCCTGGACTGGGTTTTGGGCTCCTGCCTTTGGCCTGACCCAATGCTCACTGTTCCAGGCATCTGAGGAGTAAACCAGTGGACCAGAGCTCTGTGTTTATCTGTCCATCATCCATGTAATTGTTTTCTAATACCTGTTTGGGTCGCCTCTAAGCTGACCATAGGGTTCTGTGCCTCTGATGTACCTACCAAGCTTGAGTTAGAATCCCAGTTCCACCCCATGCTAACTTGTGATATTGGGAACGTCCCATGCTCATAGAGTTTCCTCTTGTTTAAATCAGGAGCTACTGATGCGAAATGAATTGAAGCAGCATGTCATAGGAGATGTGCGGTCTGTGGCTGGCACAGTGGAAAGACAACTGGCTGGTGACATAATTCTACCTGGAGGGACACCTAGAGCTCCCTCTAAGAATTTCTGTGGCACTGTATCATGAAAACTGTTTTCACCAGGCTCTTCTTCACTCAATACTTCAATTCTGATCAACAAAATTAATGCACGTCTTCTTTCCTACACCAAGCAAGTCTCTACTTCTCTGTGGTCAGCAACAGAGTGTCTTAACATTCAATATAATTCTGACACTAACCAGACTCAGCACAGACCCCACAGGTCAAGGGCTCTGTCTCACAAGACTGCCCCCACTTGAGAAACCTTCTGCAAGCAGTAGATCTCCAGGTTACCCACAACTTCTATCTTCATTGGCCACAAATCAGAGGTTCTCATGGCTCCCCTTCTGGGGTTGGGTAATGTGGTGGAGTGGCTCACAGACCCCAGGAAAGCAGTTTAGTTACTAGGTTGCCAGCATTACAAATGCTGTATAACAGGACACCAGTCAACAGCCAGCTCAACAGACACACAGGCCGAGGCATGGGAGAAGTGCCACGGGGCTCCCATGTCCTTGCCCTGCACCGCCCTCCCAGCCCCTGGGAAGCTTTGCAAACCCCATCCCTTGGGGATTTTACAGAAGTTTCATTCTGTAGGCATAGTCCACTGGTGATCAGCTCCACCTCCAACCCCATCCCTTCCTGGAAGCTGGGGTGGAGTCTGAAAGTTCCAACCCTCTAACCACAGGAATGGTTCCCCTGGAAACAAGTCCCCTACCACCCCCATCCTCAGGGGCTTTCCAAAAATGACCTCATTAATGCAAATTCTGGTGGGGATGAAAAGGGTTTATAATGAATAATAAAAGACCTTTATTCCTCTTATCACTTAGGAAATTCTAAGAGTTTTAGGAGCTCTGGCTAGGAACCATGGACAAAGACCAAAAATATGTATTTCTTAATATGTCGTAATATCACAGTATGGACTCCGAAGACCTAAATGCCACCAGACAGGAGTAAAGAAGAGTTGGAAGATGGGGGATGCACGCGCTGTGTTTCTAATTGTCTCCTTGGTGATGTAAACATGTCACGGACTGCCATATATTTTGTTCGTCTCTAGCTTGCCTAAGACTCCAGGAACCCAACTGATGAGGAGGAGTTCTTCGTCTGCCCTAACATTTTAAAAGTTCCAGAAGGGTGGAGACCATGTGTCTGACTGAACTCAGTAGGGCTGCTTAATAACTCATGAATGAAGGAAACAATCCAGCAACAGTGTGTTGGGTGCCTTTGCTCAGTAGGTGAGTCTCTAAGGACAGCAGCCACGAGGTCTGTCTCCCACTGGCTTGACCCTGGGAAGTGCAAGGGTGCGTTGGCGGCTGCACTTGAAGCTGGAGTTAATGATGCCCTCCGACAACGGCACCCTTTGCTGATGTTACTGCTTTAATCTTGCAGCTGTTTTGCTCTTTGCATTTTCATGGCTGTCACTGTTTAAAATGAACACAGCGGGGAAACTCGTTGGAGCCACCTATGCAGCCTCCATGAGCAGAGTGTCCGCTACTGAGGGTGCTTGGGGAGCAAGAGGCGCAAGGCTGGGTGTGGGTGTGTGAACTCTGTATCAGTCAGCCCAGATGCCAGACACGTTAGCCTCTACAAAGGGTTAGGGCCCTGGGACAGGCCCACCAGACAAAGTCCTGGCTGATAACACGACTGTTACTCATTAACCAGACCAGGTGGCAAGGAGACAGTTTGTGCCTGCCACCCCAGTTTACAGGCCACAGCCATCGGGCCATATGTCTTTTACAACCAGCTGCGGTGTGGGGCCACTCTCATGCCTGTCACCTGGCTCTTTTCTCTCCTGGCAGGTGACTGTTTACTCCTCTTTCAAGTCGTCCAGAATCTGGGCCAAGGCTATCAGTGCAGGTTGTAGGTTATGCTGTGCAAGGGTTTTTAGAGGCTTTATTTAGCCACGGAACCTCCTGTGCCAATAAAGTCTCATGCCAAAGCCCTGTATTTAAAACAGTTAACTTTGGAAGTATTTGGCAAGAAGCAGAAGTGGATGATCCAAAGCTGGCCACGTCCACTCCACAAATCCATCACACACACACACACACACACATTTGTTAAGGCACACCTAAAGAATTTCTAGTATTTATGCAAAGAGAGTTTGAACCCCTACCCCGCAGTAGTCTTACCCTTTCCTTTTGTATTTGAGAAAGCAAGTATGGTCTTCCCCATCCATTATGGTAGCCAATGGTCCCATGTAGTCACTTTGCGTTGGACACGGCTGGTCTGAACTGAACAGCATGCTATAAGTAAAACCAGGCAGAATTTCAAAAGAACTTCAGTCTTGGTATTAAAACAAAAAAGGGTGGGCATTTGGCAGTTTTGGTTAGGATACTGCATAGGATGCCCCCATCCCATGTCAGAGTATGTGGGCTCAAGTCCTGGCTCTACTTCTGACCCACTGTCTGCTGATGGGGGTGATGGCTGATGTACTTAGGTTCCTGCAACCCATGTGGGAGATCTGGATTGATTTCTGTGCTCCTGGCTTCAGCCTGGCTGAGCTCTGACTGCTGTAGGAATTTAGAGAAAGAACTAGCAGATGGAAGATCTTTCCCTCTGTCCATCTCTGTCTCTCAAATAAAATAAATATTAAATTTTAAAAGAATGTGAGTTATCTCATTAATATGTTTTTAAGCTGAGGACAAGTTAAAATGATACTATTTTGGTTTAGAAACTGTATTTTAAAATCTAATGCCACCTGCTTCGTTTTACTTTTATAATGTGACAGCTGGAAAATTCACAAGTACACAGTTGGCTCAGAGTTGTGGCTGCATTGCAATCCTATTGGACAGCACCGGTCTAGACTGTTCTGCTGAATGTTTTGCTCAAAGCTGCCGAGATCAGTGGAAGCAGGTCAGGACCCAGGACTCCCAAGCCAAGGCTCTCTTCACCCCTCCCTTCCCACTTGGCTCATTTACATGGAGACATAATTGACAGAGAGTTTACAGCGACATCTGGGGCGGTTCCACTTACTATGATGGATAGAGGAAAGAATTTGCAGATGAAGGTCAAGGTGGGGTCGGACTAAGCCCACGGATGGCCTGCCCAGACATATACATTTGTTAGGCATCTAAGAGGCACCGACTTAGGATCACTGATTCACAAATAGAAGGGCAGAGTCTAGACCCTTTGAGTGCCACGCTCTCTCCGGTGCCACCAACCATCTTGGGTCTCATTCTTATCTAAAGAGAAGTTGACAGTGCCTGAAGTTCTCTTCTAGCTCTAGAATTCTGTGATTTTCTTCTTCTTTTTTTTTTTATTCACCTGTACTCTTCCCTGCTAGCAGGTATTTATTTTCCTTTCTTCATAGCCTCCTTCTCTTAAAAGCCAACACCAGCAGAGTGAAGTTGAAGGGCAACTCCACACCAGTTCTCTTCACCCTTGACCCTGACAGCAATGGAAGTTTAGCTGTGTGCTCCCACCTCTTACCTCCAACGCAGTGAAGGAGGACCAGCAGGAGCGAGAGGTTGAGGACGGGATGAAGAGGAGGAGAAAGCAGAAGGCGGCTGGGGAAGAGAAGGGAAGAATAAGAAGGAAATGGGTGGGGGCTGGTGCTGTGGTGCAGCAGGTGAAAGCCCTGGCCTGAAGCGCCGGCATCCCATATGGGCACTGGTTCAAGTACTGGCTGCTCTACTTCCAATTCATCTCTCTGTTATGGCCTGGGAAAGCGGGAGAAGATGACACAAGTCCTTGGGCCCCTGCACCACGTGGGAGACCCGGAAGAACTCCTAGCTCCTGACTTTGAATTGGCTCAGCTCCAGCCATCGCAGCCATTTGGGGAGTGAACCCACGGATGGAAGACCTCTCTCTCTGTGTCTCTACCTCTCTCTGTAACTCTTTCAAATAGATAAAAATAGATCTTTAAAAAAGAAGAAGAAGAAGGAATGGGTTTTGGCACTGCATACCTAAAAGGGTTAGTGTTCTATCTGGACACCGTGGTTTATAATCTCCCAGAAAGCGTGGCCTATGCTCTGTAATTTGGGGCGGAAAGGGGAGGGAGGCGGCAGCGGAGCACGCTACTGTGCAATGGCCGTCAGATCCGACACAATCACTTCCTTTAGCTCTTGGCGTTTGCAGAGAGCCCCTGCCTGTTATATCTGGCACAGTTATCACAGGTGTGACTACAAAGGTGCAGGAAACACAAAGGGACCCAGACGGAGACAAGTCAAATCCAGCAACCAACTCATTACACTTTTCACCCTCCTTCCGAGCCCCCAGGAAGCAGCAAACACCCAGACATTGTTGTAAGTCAGGGAGTTTCCAACCTTGCAACTGATCTCCCTGGCAGAGGGCCAGGCCCTCTGTCAGCGTGTGGGAGGGCACGGTGTTCTCAGGGCTGTGCTGGAAGTCCCAAGCAGCACACGGGGCATTTATGGCACGGTTGAGCTGGCACCCACGGATCAGGGAGAGCGGTTCCCCCTAAAACACTCCTGATCGCTACATTGCCACATGAGCTAAGAGGCTGCGTGTTCTCTCTTGTCTTCTCTATCCCTCTCTCCGTAAAGTTTTATCTCAGATGAAATTATGAGACTGGCAGCTTCTCTTCGGTCTCCCCTGCACCTGAGGGAAGAGAGGCGTGGAGGGAGGCAGCTCTGAGGAACTGTCCTGAGAGGTGGGCCCACAGGGCTTCCTTGTCCTTGTCTTCCAGGGCAGACCCTGGGTAGCTGGGAGAGGAAGCGGCACAGCTCTGAAAGGCAACTTGAACTCCACCTCTTTTGCCCATGCCAGGGACACCAACTGTTGGAGTTAGTCCAGCCAGGAACCAAACAGCATTTAATTAAAATAATTTTCTAGAGAGGAAACCCAAAGTGGACTATCTAGTTAAAATACTGGATTTCTGGAAGGTTAGAGGAGGGCAAAACTGGAGCAATGGAGACAGGAGGGGTGGTGGTGGCCCGGGCAGAATCCCCCATGGGTGTTTATTTCCCTGCAGGTCCTGGGGTCCACTACCCGCACCAGGGAAGAGAGAGCACGCGACTCGGCTCTGCCCGAGCTGAGAGGGAAGTATGTGAGCTGTGAGCCGAAGGCTTTGTGGAAGTACCCGAGGCCCTCTTGGCCAAAGCACGTGATAGGTTTCCCTCGGTATTCTCCAGGTAGATGGATAAAGCACTCCTCTGCTAGTCTCTCACCTGCACAGGAGCTGATGGGGTCTAAGGTGGGGCACTGCTCGCCCCTCCCACCCAGCTTGGCCGTGCTCTGTCCCCAGGGAGCTGGCTAGAAGGCCCTGCAGTGGGTCTCGAGGTTGTGCGTCCTTCCTGGACTCTTGCAGGTCTCTCCAGGGCCGATCGGCCTTTGCTTTTGTCTCAGAGACTCAGGCACTCAGCGTGCATGTCTCCCTTCGTCCTCAGGGAGAGTCCTGGGTGCAGGGAGACCTCTCCTTCTGCACAGCCCTGCGTGTCTCTGAGAACCATGCCAAAAATGGGCAGGTGTGAGGCACAGAGAAAAGCCAAGAGCTCCAAATGTGGGGGAATGCGAGGTTGCCGGGTGTCTTTGTAGGTTGGGGCTGTCCAAAGACCTGCGGACGGGGCGGCTGCGAGAGCAGGCCTCCATGTTCTCACACTTCCAGGGGCTGCCAGTCCAGCACCATGGTGGGCAGGGCTGGTTTCTCCTCGTCTTGCGCGTGGTCATCCACTCTCTGTGTCTGCTCAGGGCCTTCCTTCTCCTGTGTCTTGGCTCAGAAGCACACCAGCCACACTGGATTCGGGTCGACCTCATGCCTTATTTTAGCTTCATCACCACCTCAAAGGTCCTGTCTCCAGGTACACTCACATTCCGCAGGCCTTCCACAGATGGATTTTGGGACACATAGTGCAGTCCATACACCGAGTCTGTGACTTTTGGGGAGCGGGGAAGGCTGGACACCTCCAGGAGACCATCATGTCCCCACCTGTAGTGGACATCACACGTGGATACCCAACAGTGCCCTAAATCGCGTGGGTTTTCTGGCCTTCCTGAACCCTCGAGGTCAGCTTTCTCCAAGGCTCCAGCTTTCTGTGGGGAGGGGCTGTTTCCTGGACCACCCCCCCTTGGGAACTGCAGCATCGCCAAGCGGGGGACCAGTGGGCTCCGTCCCACGAGACTCCTCCCAACCCAGCCAAGGCAGACCTGCCAGAGGCTCAGGGAGGCCCAGGGATCCAGCTGTGGTGCACACACCCCACCCCAGGGTGGCATTCCAGGCACAGCCTTCCCCTCACCAGCTTGCACTTCTTGTGGTGTTAACAGTCTGCTCTGTGGCAAACAGGTTCCAGAAATGGACGTGCAGCGTGCGCAGGAATGCAGGCTGGGAAAGAAGCCGGGATGATGGAGCCCAGAGATGATCTTGTCTAACCCCTGTGTCATTGTTTTTTTTTTCCCCCAAAGAGCAAGTTTAAAGTCACTTCTCCTCTCCCAGAACCAAAGCAACCACTGTCTCCTTCACTCTGGTTTTGCAATTCAACACGATTTTCTGTGATCACAGCGCTAAGTTTATTACCCAAAAGGAGCTCTCCCGCAGATGATGTTCCTGGGTGGTCCTCCTTGGGTGGGTCCCCGGGCACAGAAACCCCGGGCCGGCCGCGCTTTCTGCCCGGCTCCGCCAGCTCGGCAGCAGCTCAGCCCAGCTCCTCGGGAGATAAGATCAGAGACGCCAGGGAAGAGCTGTGCTTTAGCAAGGCAGACTGTACAAGCTCTTCCAAGCATTCCAGCCTACTGTGCACACACAGCGCCCTCCCCCCGCAGCAGCCCCCCCACCCCCGGCTGTGGGAGCCCCTCTCACAGAGGGCTGCTCCCCCCTTAAAGATGGTATCACGGGGTGAGGAGAGAGTCACGCCACTCCCAGCAGGGCTTCCAGTCCCAGGGCTTCACTTTCAATTACCAGGGCCGCTTATGTAAGGCCAGGCGGATGTGGAGGCACTGGGTGTTTGCTGAGCAGTGAGTCATGGCAGGGAGAGGGAGCAGAAGCCATGAATTCTCCCCAGCATTGCTTCATCCGGAACTTCTAGTAAAGAACGCCGGGCTGTGAGTCAGTGCCCGGCGGGGCTGGCCCTGCGAAGGGGAAGCACCAGGACGCCCGCACGCACCCCCCCCCCCGCCCCGCTGGGGCCCTTCTGTGGGGCAGCTAAAGGGGCATGGTGGGGGGTGGGGCGCTGCGAGCACAGTCCCTGTGTGTTTAGGCCCTGGCTCCGCTGCCCAGGGGTTTTCCTGTCTTGGGGAGTTGCAGTGCAGACCCCAGGTGGAGTCCAGGAGTGCTGGGGTGAAGACCAAGTCTTCAAACAGAGTGTTCTGCAAACCTCATTTTGACTCTCCAGTCTGTGGGGGAGGGGAGGGGCATATTTAATATCAACCTAAAAGTCAAAAGGTTGGGTCTGAGCTAGAAGGAAAGAGAGACAGAGACAGAGAGACAGACAGAGATCCCATTGCTCATAGCCTGGGACAAAATAAACAAATGAACCCCTTGGAGACAAAATTCAGTCCTGTAAGAAAACGGACCAGAATGATTTCGGGTTTCTAAGAAATCCAATCAGACTTCTAGATATTCCAGGTCAGCAAAGACACTCTTGTGACTCCCCGCCCCCTCCCGGATATGCTGTGTCCCAGGGAGAGGTCACGGGCTTCCTTGTCCCCCGAGTAAATCCCAACCCCAGCAGGGGTGAGCACGCGGGAGCCCTGACTGGGACTGTAACAATCAAGGCTGTGGACCTGAGCCCCGGAACAGCTGAGCGCCAGATTCCTCCGTCCCACGCAGCAAAGTGGAAGTCCCCAGGCCCGGATCAGAGACACGCCCGTGCAGTACTTCTACACGGGTTTACAATATGCAGTTTCACAGAATTCCAACTGAGCACCGCATTCACACAGGACCCAGAGAGAGACCCTGTGACTGCGGTGCCCCTGCCCCTGCCACCTCCTCCCCTGCCCAGGGCTCCGTGACGACGGCTCTGTCACCAGAGAAGGAGGAGGAGAAAGGAGGACGATCTTGAGGTTCCTGAAGAAGCGCTCTTTGGGCTGGCGTTACACTGATCCGATTCCTCAATTGCTATTCTTGTGTTCTGTTCGTCTCAGCCCATCCCAGGAAGCAGACGACTGGCCTCCCTTGAGACTGGCCATCCAGCCCCAGGACGGGGGCAGACACGCCCCTGACAGCCCCGCCACCACTGTCCTTGCCCGCACAGCTTCCACACCCAGGGCATGCGTGACTGTGCACTGGACATAGCACTGAGAGACTTCATGCATTGGCCCCATGTGCCTTTGCAACAGCCCTGTTGGCTTACTGTCGCTGCCTCCATCCTAAGGAAGAGGAAATAGTGTTCTTTGGGGCTTGCGAGCTGTTCATGGTCCCATGGCTGTTGGGTGGGGGAACCTAGGATCCTGACCCTGGAAGCCGTGTCCACCAGGCTGTGAGGCTCTCGCCCCCGCTGTGGAGGGTGGGGCCGACCTGGAACATTCCTTGTGGTTGTGGTCTATAAATGATGTGCTGAGCAGCCATCAGGTGACCTGCTGGGCCGGTGCCCTGGCCCAGGGAGAGCTCTGAGGCGGCCACAGCTGTCACCAGGCTTGGGGCCGTGGAGACCGAGACGGGCTCGACAGGAACACGTGTGTTCCACAGCAGAATGGACGTCCCGTCCCACGCAAGTCTGCGGGGTCAGCAGTGAAGGGGGCGGTTGGTGCTCTCCACATGGTCCGTGGGGGGGTGGCCTCATGGAAAGACCCCTCGCCCAGGGTCTTAGCGCCTCTCGCAGACTCCTTTGTGGAGGGCAGAGCTGACAGCCTGGACAAGTTTCTTTTCTTGAAACAACGTTAATTTGTCCAGTTTTGTGGCTTTTTTATGTGGAACAACATTAGCTCATCCAAGCTTGTGGTTTATTTGAAAACGAAATTCCGGTAAATCTTTCGCACCATCTGGCAGCGTGGTGATTGGCCGCGAGTTGGGAACCCAGGCGTAGAAAGCCCGCCCCACACAGAGAGACTCTGTGTGACTGCGGTGCCCCTGCCCCTGCCACCTCCTCCCCCACCCAGGGCTCCGTGACGACGGCTCTGTCACCAGGAGGGGAGCGGAGCACAGACCTGTCACTGTCACGTAGGAAGCCTTGCTGCTCAAAGGCGGGGGCCCAGGCACTCCTTAGCTTCGGCTTTAGCCAGGGCCTCAGGTTCCTTCTACAGACACAGATGAGAAGGACCCTCTGAAGGCATGCTGGGAGGGCTGAGACCCCCCCGGGTGTGGCGGCAGAGGAGTGGGAGAAGCACACGTTCCTGGCTGACCTGTGACATGCGGGACAACGGCTTGGCGGGCTTCCTGAAGGACAGAGAGGACGTCACTCTTATCTGTCCGCCACACCTGCCAGTCACTGCACATCCGTCCACTGTGCGTCTCTCACTGCCTTGGGCACCGGGGCGAGCACTGTGAACAACACAGATAGGGCCCTCGCCTTCCAGGGCTTTGTCCTAGTGGGATGGACGATGTTAAGTATCTTCCATTTTAAACAAGTTCAAGCGCAGGAGGGGCTGGGCCGAGACCAAATCAGCAGCAGAGAAGGAGAAGGGGGCAGGGACCAGGGGCCGCGTTAGCTAGATGGCCCAGGGCAGGGGCCCTGAGAGGTGACGTAGAAGCTGAGCCCTGGCGATGATGCGGCTGGCTGTGCAGGGCGTGGGAAAGCCCGGGGGAGCTGAAGGGCTGGCCTGATGAGACACCCAAGAGGAGGGGTGCTAATGGCAGAGGAGGGGAAGGCAGACGAGGCTGCCCCGCGTGGCTGTGAGAAGCCGGACCTCCCTTTCACACAGAGGAAAGGCATGATGTAACCGACACAGAAAGAGCACGTTTGTCACCGTGGGGGACGTGGGCTGCAGGGCATCAACAGCGGGAACGGAAAACCCAGGTTTGGGATTTCTCGGTTGTCCAGATAAGAGACCACCGTGGACTGAACCAAACAGATGGCCGCGGACAGGGAGAGAGAAAAGAGCTTTGACACTGAGCTACGTAAAACTGGCTAATGTATTTGATGTGGAGGAATAATG
This sequence comes from Oryctolagus cuniculus, assembly GCF_051225735.1. Lineage (NCBI taxonomy): Eukaryota > Metazoa > Chordata > Mammalia > Lagomorpha > Leporidae > Oryctolagus > Oryctolagus cuniculus. The sequence goes on from NC_142875.1 coordinate 123,758,907, forward strand.
GCAGGAACTCGATAAAGATGGTCCCAGCGCCTTTAGCCTGGGCAGCCAGCTAGATGGCTACCAATTTCCTAGAATGCGAGAGACTGTAGATGGGAGCTCCATGTTGTAACCATGCTAAGTGTGAAATATCTGTACTATACCCAACTGGAAATATCACGCAGCTATTCTAGAATGCAACAGAAAAATAAATTAATCAAGGTGTCTAGTATGTAGCTGCTATTTTGTCTGAGCCCAAGAGAGCTGTTGAGCTGACCTCGTAGGTGGGACTACTGGGAAGAATTCCAGGAAATTGGGAATTTCTCACACCCTGGCCTCCCTGGGCAGCAGAGCACCCAGAGGCTGTAACCCCTAGTGCGTGGGGCCTCATGTCCCTGCACACACCCCCACTCCCAGCCACACACACACCCCCCCACACACACAACACCACTCACTGGCTACTACTCAGGACTGGATCTGGGAGAGGCCCGGGCAGGTCCTGGAAACAGGCCTTGAGCTGAGCAGATGAGAATTCCAGGGCAGTGGGCTAGAAGGGACAGCATGTGCCCTCCCACCTGCGGACGCCTCACACACCCGGGCAAGGGTCAGAGCAGGGCAGGACAGACGCAGCCAGTGCCCTCTGACCTGCTCACAGAGCTCTAAGGCATGGGGGTCCTGGCTGGCGGGAGTGAGGGCAGCTCCGTGCATGTTGTATTACTCATCAGGGTGACCCAGGCCATTTCTACAGCCGCCAACATGCAGGTCCTAGCAAGGCAGCCAGCCTAACTCATGCCGCCGACTCTGCCTGGGCTGCTCCTAGATTTCTACCTGCACTCAGCTCCACCCTGACCTTGGCATACTGCAACTGGGCACCCTTGCAAGACTTGCCAAAACTTAACATTTCTGGGAAGGAGGGGAAAGCTAATACCAAGGCTGGGGTGCAAGGCAAGAACTCCGCCGGAGAGGCTAACCTCAGTCAAGTCCATCATCAGCCATAGGCACAGGATCGGATGTGCAGCCACCTGGTACGGGGGCCTTGGGGCGTGGTTCACCTCCATGCTGGGAGAGATCCTCCCTCTGGCTGTGCTCATGGTGGGAATTCTGGACATGCGTGATGTGCAGCGAAGTGAAGACCACCCTGGCTTCTGTGGGCCTGCCCCACTCAAGGCGCCGATCAAACCAACTGCTTGTCTGCTGAAGAACGGAATCCACCCAGAGGCTAGGAGTTAGCAGGAGGCGGTCAAAGACGCGAAGCTTTAGGTAGTCTTCCTGGGAACCTTAGTGACTTAGGACAGTGCTAGGCATGACACCTTCAGCGAGCTGGGCCAACTTTCGGGGAGGGTGGGGATCACAGGGTGACAGACAGGTGAGCACGGACAGCAGCCCACACCTCCTGCACTGGGGCTCATTTCCAGCTCCCTCATACAAGGCAGGAGTCTGCCTTCCACACGGCTGGCGTGAGCGGAGGCAGGGCTGCAGGCAAAGCCCATCAACACTCCATTTTCAAAGACTCAAGGAGCTGGCAGCCCTCCTGCCAATTCCAGGACTGGTGACCAGGACTGATTTGCTGCCTGAATGATGCAACCCTTCACTTTCGGCAACTACTGAGCAAATTCACAACAGGCAGACGTCACAAACAATAGGGCTATAAAAATAATACAGCTGCTTGACGCTTTGTAATCTGTTTATTTTTATCTTCTTAAGGACCCTGCCATCCCTGCACCCAAAGAGAGAGGCAGGACAGTCAGGGAGAGACCCTCAGAGCCAGGAACCACGTCTCATTCCACACCCGGTGGTGGCAGACTCTGGCCTTGGGCTACGTGAAGCACATTGCAAAGGGGCTGAGAGGACTCAGGGGTTCCGTGGGGAGGTCTGAGCCACTCCGTTTGGTGCAATAATGACCTCTTTCTATTTACAAGACATTGGCTGCTCTCCTCGATTCACTTTTGATAGTCAAGTGGATTTGCAAGTAAATGGGGCTCTCAGCGGCGACCTGTGGAGCATTCTAAAAGCCTCTGGTTTGCGTCCTCCAGAGGAAATATCAGTGATTCTTTAGAGCTACTTAAAGGGGCTTTCAGCAGGACTTAAGTCGAGACCACTTTGAAGCAAGTGTGATGTGAGGATGAAATTATGCTATATTCCTTTTGCAAATTGCGGCAACAGGAAATTTGTGTTTTTGAACTGTGGCCTTGAACCTCCTATGAGTGTGTTCATTCACCTCCAGAGATTGACTCCTGTCCAGGGCAATGGGCTGAGTGTGACACATTGAAATGCCTGGTAAATGTTTATGGCTATGCAGTCAGTAGAAAGTCGCCTACTGTTCACGGTCACCTCAGCTCTGGAATTTTCAAGATTTGGGATTGAAGACCCCGAGGCACACTTGGTATAAACCCTCTCCTCTCCTACTTCTATGGAGCTCACTCAGGCTTTCCCTTGGGTCAGGATGAAACCCGTAGTGGATCCGCCATGCTTTCCAGAGGCTGTGGGGAGAACTCTAACGACCATGAGGGGGCTTCAACATGTTCGTGGAAAATGTGCATTATGGAAAATCTGTATGTGGGTTTCATTGCATGGGGCACTAACATAAACTTGTCTTTTAAAAATGCATTAAAAATGATTGGAATGGCAGAAAGGCATATAGACAAGAGACGGAGAGAGATCTATCATCTGCTGGTTCATTTCCCAAATGTTTGCAACAGCCAGGGCTGGGCCAGGCCAAGACCAGGAGGCAGCAGCTCCATCAGGGTCTCCCACCTGGGTGGCAGGGGCACAAGTTCTTGAGTCATCGCCTGCTGCCTCCCAGGTGTGAGTTGGCAGGTAGGTAGTCCGGAAGTAGAGGTAGGACTCGAGGCCGGGCACTCTGGTATTGGATTGGTATTGCACATTAATCATTTCACCAATCCCCCCCCAAAAACTTACTTTTCAATTCCATTTTCCAGTACCCTTGGGCTGTCTACGTAGGATAAAAACCCTATGATAGGGGTATGGGTTACAGAAAAAGAAATTAAGGCTTGGAGTTGTTGAGCTTTTTAGTGCGACCTTATTTCTAAGTGGTCTAGGTAGCCACCTGTGATCTGAGAGATGCTGGGAGCTGTCATTATACTTAGAATTCTCTAGAGGACCACAGATTCTCTAGTTCGAATAGGGAGCCAACGCCTTTCATTAATATCTCTGTCTGGACACAAGTAGGTCCAGGGAGGAGCTCGACTACATTGCGGGAGACACCAGTCCCCTGAGCACTAGGTGCCAGGCTGGGGGAAGGGCTGCCTTCCTGAGGCTGCAGGAACTGCGCTGAGGACAATGGGAAAGAGCCTTTGATCTCACTTGACCAAAGGTGCAGCGGGGTGGGGCTGGGGTGACAGCTGCTCTCTGCTTCCTGAACGACGTGTGTCAGTGACCAGGAGGCAGCCCCGCAAGGCTGTGTCGCGGCAGGAGAGGGCCTGACACCTCTTCCAGAAGGCTTGCCTATTTGGGACCCAAGTCCTCTGGCTTCAGACTCACTAAGTGAGGCGTGGCCACCAGAAAGGGTGTCACTGAGCTCAGGGTAAGAAAGCCAAATCTGCAGGGCCATGCTCCTCCCCGTGCCCCCTCCTGTGGAAGTCGGCCTTTCATAAATTGGAAAAGCACCTGATTAAATGGGATTTCGGTCGCCTCTGAATTTTGTTGGCGAAGATATTTGCTTGCCAAATCAGAAACTTGTTTTCTAGACACTGTATTACTTCAAAGAAAGTCCACAGCTATCATTAAAAATTTCTTTCCTTCATTTGTATTTTTTAATGTTCCTCTCTCTCGTAGGGCATTGTGGTAGGAGCACTGGACTAGGGGTGGAGAAGCAGTGTGTTCCAACCCCATCCTCCTCTGTAGTGGGTGCGTCTGCAGTGAAGTCAGAAACCGCCCTGGGCTTCAGTGCCACCGGTGGGGGATCCGAACTCATCAACCAAGACATCTCCTGCAGGAGTAAGGCCCAGCCTCCTCTGTCCATTTCATTTAGTCTGAGTACAGCTCACTGCTGTGGAGCGGTTTCTTCCGTCTGTGAAATTTCCAGGACATCTGGCTGATGCTGGAGGTGGGAGGACGATGACTCTTCGTGGCTAAGAGCGTTTCTCCTCGGCCTGGAATGATTTCCGAGCATAGAGCTCCCAGGAGCAAGAGACCAGGCCAGGAGAGCTCGTGAGGTCCCTGGCACCTTGAGGGCTTTGTGCGATTCCCTACATAAACGTAGTGAGGCTGAAGACTTCATGAAAGCAAAAGCACAACTGGAATTTCACTCTCAGCACCCCCTGCCTCCTATGGCAAAAATACAGAAACCAACGAAAGGGCTTTCTAAGGAGGCCACGCCTGCAGCCCGTCCCCAGCCGGGTCACAAATGGGTGAAGCTCCTCTGGTCTGCTGTGGCCGCAGGGCTCAGGTACTGGTCCCAGAGAGTCCGGGTTCCTTTTTTCCTGATTCCAAGGGACCCATTCCAGTGTCCCTCTCCCAGCAGCGGCATTTTCTGGGGCTGTTGTGGATGGCATTATACCCCTCATCGCTCCAGATTCACGGGTTGAAGACCTTACCTGCACTGGGGACTATATTTACAGTCAGGGCTGCTAGGGAGGTCGCAAAGGTCAAATGCGGTCGTAAGGGTGGGTTCTCATCCCATCTGCGCGGCGTCCAAGGATCATGTGTGGACATGGTGCAAAGGTGGTCCCTATAAGCCAGGGAGAGAAGCTTTACAAGGAACCAGAGCTGCTGACCCCCTGATGTTGGACCTCCAGCTTCCAGAAACACATTTCTGTTGCCCGAGCCACTGAGCCTTTAGTGTTTTATTAGGGCCGCCCTGGACAGCCAGAGAGCAAGCAGTCTGGTTAGCGACCCGAGGCTGACTCACTACTGAAGGGCGGGGTGGGACAGGGGGAGCTCAGATCCCTGGGCCCAGTCCCAGCTGCCGACCCTATCTGAAGGCTGAGAGCAGCGACAGCAGATGGGAGAGCCATGAACTGCCCCCCGCTGCAGGTGATTCATAGGGCGTCTGGGCACGTGGCCGCCCTCCAGCACCCGTGGGAGCAGATTTCATATCCATCCGGTCGTCTGCGCCACACGTGACAACCGCATGAGGCTGGGGCGCCAAGCGAAAGGGGCTTTGTTCGCTCACAGCCCAGGGCATTTTGATCCAAACTCTCCCTGTTGCTTCTGGCTTTTTTTTTTTTCTTTCACTCAGAGGTGGGTCTTTCTGTGTCTGCCTACTTGGGGCAGCTGCATTTACAGCCACATGCGCCCTGAGGCTGCACCAGCTGCATGACCCACCTCACCTGCACAGGCATCCAGCGTCTCCTCCCGCACACCCTGACCCAGAGGAGCCCCACACCTTCCAACAGGACCCTTGGAACTTTCTCCGTCACAACAGAGCACCATTCTGCCACAACTTCTTGCCCATCCAGCTGTGTGACGCTGGGGCTTCCTGTCTTTAGCTGGGGGACTCTGACACGACGTGAAAAATGCAGAACTCAGGCTACTTGGCTTGTTGCCGCAGAACAGTCCACAGCGGGGTTTGATCCACTTCTTGCTGTCCTTTCTCCATGCCCCAACATGCCTTGGTCAGAACCTTTGTGGCAACCAGCAATTGGGGTGCCCCCTCTTCTTCGGGGACCCCGAGGCTGCCAGCATCAGCAGAGGCAGGTGGTGGCTTTGATGTCATTGTCCAAGAAGACTTGTTGCTTCCGGGCCCACGCAGGCGCTGTGACCCCTCTCGCCTTCCTTCTCTTGCCCCATTGCCCTCCCAGAGAAGCAAACAGAGATTACTGTCTCCGTGTGGTTTCCAGCTGTGGACATAACCCTGAAGTCAACAATGGCTTCCCAAGCCTTCTGTCTATGCCTCCTGGTAACCTCCTCTGTCTGCCAGGCTGGGTGGGACAACAGCAGGAGCCTGGTATAGACGGCCAGCCCCCAGCATGTGACCCACCCACGCCCAGGAGCAAGACGAGCCACAATGCCCAGAGCAAAGCAGACAGCACATGGTGTGCTAGTTACATCTCTTCTTTTCGTCTTCCTTCCCCCTTTAGGGAGCAGCCATTCGGAATGGGCAGCACACAACAGAAGTCAAAGAACGGTCTACACATCGTCCCCAAGCTATAATTAAGATGGAAGCTCATTTGCCATCCTGAGGCCTGATTAATCAAGCACATGACAGAGCAAGATTCTGGAACATTTTTATCACTTGGAACCACAGCTCCTCTGCGGCTAGATTTCTCTTCGCGGCTCAGATTTCAGAGAACGGACTGACATTTCCCGTCCGAGCAGGCCATGCCCCTGCCCTCGATTCAGCTGACCACTGTGCACTGTCGCTGCAGGCGAGGGGCAGGCGTGGACTCCTTCCAGCTCGCTGGGGTTTGGAACGGCACCTCCATGCCCGGAGAAGGGATCTCTGTGGAGGCTGGGCTGGCAGCGCTAAAGCTTGCCTTGCGGCTGGCACGTAGGCCATCAGCAACCGTCTGAGTGTCAAGCTGCCAAGCCCAGTCTGTCCTGGGGTGCAGGGATTTATTGCTAACAGAGGGAAGAAAAGAAGCCATTTCCTTAACTTTGCTCTGCAGGCCACTTTCCTGTAAAGGGACTCCACTGTTGGCCCAGCGAGGTCAATACCTAACTCACCCTGCCCGTGGCCGGGTTCTTCCCCGGTGGCACAGGCCTGTCTGCTCCCAGAAACAGGTGCCAAGTTGGGGTGTGGAATTTTCCCAGCAGGCCCCAGGGAGTGCTGCTGCCAAGGCAACTGTGGTGGGGTTGAGGAATAACCAGTGAACCACAAATCCAGAAAAGGAAGAAGAGGCCCTGCTTGGGCTTATGCGCAGTCAGGTACAGGCTGTCCCTGGAGGAAAGCTGTGGGTTGTGAAGATCTCCTCCCAGTGCCAAGGCCAGCCCAGGCCAGGGCAGGCAAGGCTGGACCCCTGGGGACAGCTTCCCAGAAGCAGTTAAATCAGAACAGGGAGGGCAATCCAGAGCGGCTGCCTACTAAGGCCACAGTAGGCTCCATCCAGTGGGAGTAGCAAGAAGACCTGTGTTCAGTGACGGAGATCCCTGAGAGTCTGGAGTGAGGTCTGGAACAAAGCGCGTGTGTGGAAGGAAGCAGAACGGAGGTGTTCTACACCAAGGCAAGCCTGACAAAACTAGTGATTCCCAAGGACTTGAGGTCAAAAGTCCAAGCGGCTAATCCTCTGCCTGTGGCGCTGGCACCCCAGGGTTCAAGTCCCGGTTGGGGCACCAGATTCTGTCCCGGTTGCCCCTCTTCCAGTCCAGCTCTCTGCTGTGGCCTGGGAAGGCAGTGGAGGATGGCCCAGTGCTTGGGCCCTGCACCGCATGGGAGACCAGGAGAAGCACCTGACTCTTGGCTTCGGGTCGGGGCAGCGTGCCGGCCACAGCAGCCATTTAGGGGGTGAACCAATGGAAGTAAGACCTTTCTCTCTGTCTCTCTCTCTCTCACTGTCTAACTCTGCCTGTCAAAAAAAAAAAAAAAAAAAAAAAAAAGTCCAAGCCAAGTAGGCAGAAAGAAAGAAGCAACTTCTTGGGGCCAGTCGGTAGCATATACTTCCTCCCACCCTGCCTCTTCTTATCCCGGAAGCGAGCTGCACCGGGGCCAGCAGGGCAGGCAGCACGCCCAGAAAGATGGAGACCGGTAATCAGTCGGCACTCAGGGCCCCAGTGTATTAGTATACCATTAAATTCTCTGCACTGCCACTCTGAGGCCATGCCCCAGGTCAGTGGGATGAGTGCTGTGGGTGATGTCTACCATGAGAACAGGAAGAGGAGAGTGAAGCCCTAAGGCCATGGCTTTGGCTTTGTTTTTCCTTCGCTTTGACTTAACCTGGAGATTTCCCTAACGTCATGGAGACAACACACTGTTTTGTTGAGAATGACTGAGCCCATATTTGAAACGAGAACCACAGTTTTACAGTTTGCTCTTCCACAAAACTATCTACAGTCAGTTCTTCTTAATGAACTCCAGCCTTTCATCATTAAGCAATAAGCATCCTTCTTTCATGCACCTGATTTATTGATTTTGTTCTCAAAGAATTTTGATGCATCTCCTTCTACTGCTCCTCTTCCATGGATGAACTCTTTTGATAAGATTTTTGTTTTTCCAATTTGAAGTCTGAACTGAAGTTCTCACTGAGCTGAAACATAGGTATGATGACACTCCCTACACTCCATCCCCACCCCACAGTCCACCATGAAACATCCCCTGCTGGCAAAGCTTGAGGTTTTCCTTTCTGACCACTGTTGAGTAGGCGGCAAAGAATGTTGTTCCAGTCGATGACCTTTTTGAGGAGGTAGGACAGAGCTATTTCCTCCTACTTCTTATAGGGACATAGCTATGAATATCTAATATTTGCATCAGGTCTAAAATCTCAGAGTTTGGAACAATCATGTGGGAAGAAGAAAAGTAACATTTCTTGCATCAGCAGGTGCCAAGCACTGGGCTGGTGGCTTCCTGTGTATACCATTCAATTCTCCAAACAACCTAGAAAGAAGTCTTCAGCCTCCTTTTTCTGGGAGTATAGTAATATCCAGAGAGATGAAATGTCAAGGAGCTGCTAGCTGGTAGCACTGACATTTGCACGCACTTCTTACTGTCAACGCGACGGCGCTCCTAGCTTCTTTTCTTGTGGTGGTAGCTACGTTGAGCTGTCTCCAAGTCTCCGTTTCTTCAGATACTTTATACTATCGCTTTGCAGCTTGAAGCATTACCTGCACCCATAAATACATTCTTGACTAATCAGTTTGGGAAAGAGTTTGGTGTTCTCATTTCCTGGTAGTGACTTTAATTTTGTGCTATAACTTAAATTGATCAACAAACATTTTGTTTCAGAGGTGAATTATTCTGTAAAGTTTATGGCCCATGATAAAAGATACACCAAAAAAATGTACAATATGAGGTGATCTCCTTGATTTCTCCTCTTCGATCTGTAGATTTTAGAAGTTCTCAGATATCCACGATTCTTGCTTGGGAACTGAGTTTATTTTGCCTTGACTGTCTCCTTTTTGTTTCCACCTGCTTGTTCTCTTTCAAGGGGAGCATGTAGATATTTTGACTGTAGGATTTCAGGCCCATGAAGAACCCTATGTTGGGTCATGGAAAGTTCTAGTGTCTCTGATGGCAACATCTCAGCAGCATATGGGAGTGCTGGGAGAGAAATGACGGGCCTGTGTCAGAACTGACTGTGTGATGTTCCTCCAAACCCAGAGCCGTCCGCGGGGAACCTGGCTGTTGTACAGGGGCAAACAGACAGGCAGACTTTGCTTCTAAAGACAGAGGTAATTAGAAGCCCCCATGAAAGCATCCTCAGAGAATACAGACTCGAGAGTAGAAGTGGAATTACTTGGTGCACAGGTGCTGGTATTTTATCACTTAATTCTATTGAGAGTCTGGATTTGAGATGAAAGTGAAAGAGCTGGGAGATCACGGCTGCCTCCAGGAGAGCGCTGACAAACTGGATTTGGACGGGGGGCCATGGGCTTAAGGTGCTTGAAGACTGGGTTCTTGGCCACAGTGGTTTACATTCCACGTGCACTGGCTAGAAGCTAGACTTTGACTCAGTATAGCGGGTGAGGGAGAAAAACAGTCAGATAAGTACAGGACAACAAGGGCAGGCATTTGGCCTAGACTTTAAGCTGTGTCTCACACTGGAGTGGCTGGGTTCGAATCCTGCCTCTCACTCCCCAATCTGTCTTCCTGCTAATGTGCACCCTGTAAGGCAGTGGTGATGGCTCAAGTGGATGAGTCCCTGCCATTCACATGGGAGACCTGGGTTGAGTTCCTGTTCTTGGCTTTGGTCTGGCCCAGTACTGGGCATCGTGGCTATTTGGGGAGTGAACCAGTAGATGGAAGATCTCTGTCCATCTGTCTCTTTTTCTGTCTCTGTCTCTCTCAAATAAAAAGAAAAAATAAAAGAAACACGTCTGGGAAAACAGTTACAAAGGTGAGTGGCAGGCAGAAACACAAAATGAAGAAATAGGGTGGGGACTCCTCGGGAGTCAAGGTGGGAGCAGGGAACCACCTCCGGCGTCAGCATGCGGAGCGTGGGAATTCATGGACGGTGCCGGGGCTGATGCTGCAGTATCTGGGCCTCTCGCAGGAGCAGGAGGGAACTGCAAAGCAAGTGAGCGGACTCAGCAAGAGAGCAGAGGCTGAGCGAAGCTGGTCACGGAGGGGCTGGCACTGACTACGTTCAGGAAACGGGCTGGGATCTGCTCCAGGCTGCCAGGTACTGGGACCGGGCTAATGTATGTGTGTCGGGTCAGGCGGCGGTAAGCGGAGCAAAGCTTGAGAGAAGACGCAGGGCTGGGCCATAAATGCATCCCTGGGCTCAATGTCACCCAAGGTGATGAAAGTGGGCAGAATGAGACACAAAAACCGGCTGAAGGAGTCTCTTAGTGGCTCACTTATCTATTCAGTATGAATCCAGTGACTGTTAGAGGGGGGTAGGACAGATCGCTGAGTGAAGGAAACAAGAGCCTCTCAATGATGGGGCTCACTAAGCATGAGAGGGGTCAAATAAGAACAGGAAAGCAATTAATAAGGACATTTCACCGAGTGAGTTGTGCAATGGAGAAATAAGGCAACACGCTGCCTGAATGGAGACCAGGGGGTCAGGAAGGCACCTCGGGGATGCCAGCATTTGAATGGAGCTCTGAGTCGGATCTGCAAAGGGAAGAGATGGGGCAGAGTGGACCACACATACAGGCGTACCGAGGACGGCCCTGCTGCAGAGTTCCAGACAGGAAATAGACAGAGTGGCTGGAGGACGCCAAGGGAGCCACGATGGGAAGAGGGAGGTTGGAAAGGCAGACGGGGCCTGATTGTGCCGACACTTGAGTGTGACAGTGAGGAACTGGCGTTTAAGTGCAACAGAAAGCCATCGCTGGGTTTCAAGTAGATGAGTGACTTGAATTTAACTTAAGCCTTGGAAAGTTCATTGTGTGTGTGTGTGTGTGTGTGTGTGTTGAGTACATTATGCCATTGGGGAAACAAAAGCAGGAATCTCAGTTAAGAGGTTGCTGGTTGGAGCTGGTGTTGTGGCGTAACAGGTAAAGCTGCCGCCTGCAGTGCCGGCATCCCATATGGGCAATGGCTTGAGTCTCGGCTGCTCCACTTCCAATCCAGCTCTATGCTGTGGCCTGGGAAAGCAGAAGATGGCCCAAGTCCTTGGGCCCCTGCACCCACGTGGGAGACCTGGAAGAAGCGCTTCAGATATGCCCAGCTCTGGCTGTTGCAGCCATTTGGGAAGTGACTCAGTAGATGTAAAACCTTTCTCTCTCTCTCTCTCTCTCTCTCTCTCTTCCTCTCTCTGCCTTGGCCTTTCTGTAACTCTGTCTTTCAAATAAATAACTAAATCTTTCTTTAAGAAGTTTCTGGTGATGGCGATAGGTACTGGGATGGCAGGAGTGTCCCTGGAGAGATCCAGGCAGATTTAGGAACCGACCTCCCCTACTTGTTCACACACCCTAGTTCTTCACTTTACCTGTGCCTCTATTTAAATGTCACCTCTCAAGGAGACCTTTCCTGGACACCTTATCTATAAAATTACACCCTACCCCTTTGCCTGGTCACGGGTCCCCCATCTGATTATTTTCATTCATGACACCTGCCATGTGGTATTACGTTATACACTTACCTTTTCACACTGGAGGTCCGGCTCACTTACTAAGATAGAAGCTCTGTGGAGACAGGGGTTTTGTTCTCTTGACTTCTGGGTGCCCAGACACCTGGAATAGGAAGGTTAAATGAACGCTTTGGAGGGGAAGCCAACAAACCTCCCTACAGAGAGACTGGAAACAGACACAGAAGGGAACAAAGGAATAAAGTATGCAGCTCAGGGTCTGGTTTTGAGACCCAGAGCCATTGTAAGAAGATGCTTAGCTCCAAGGAGGCAGGACACTGCAACACCAAGCACACAGTTGCTAATGAGTCACAGTTCTTCCCCCAAAGAGTCCTACACCCCTTTTCTGATAGTCCCACGTTGGAGAAGGAGGATGAGCCTTGTATTCTGAGGACTGTTGAACACTGGGTCCAAGTTGGCTGTAATACTTTAGAACTAGCTGCCTACAGCTCTTCATTATGAATGGAGATACGTGGAGTCCAGGAAACAAATGGACTCCTGGTTCACGTCAGGCAGTCACCCATGGACCCACCAGGGGAGATTCGGAGTGGCTACACCTGGTAGCTGGCAGAATCTCACAGTGATTCCTGAGACTGGGGGGAAACAGCAGAGGAGGCAAATGAAAGGCAGCGAAACTAACACTAACAGCATGTTCTGCAGAGTGTGGGTACTAGAGTCGTTATTACAGGCCCAAAGGATGCAAGGGTAATAGTCCCGTTATGCCCTCATTTCATTCATCAGACTTGCCTGTGCCGTCAAACCCCAAACAGCAGGGATCTAGGAGGAAGCAAAAGCAACAAAGTGGTAGCTCCCATGACAGCTGCTATGTCAAGTGTGGCATATTTGCTAGATCAAATTAAGTGGCCTCAGCTGTATGTTACATGGCCATTGATCTGGCAAATGCATTCTTTTCCATCCCATTAAGAAAGGACCAGGAACAGCATGTAATTCACATGAGACAGATAAGGATATGTATTTATTGTTCTGGTTCAGAGCTACTGAACCAGTTAATTCTCCTGCCTCCTGACATAAGATAGTCCAAAGGGATATGGACACGTCTGGGCTTTCTGTAGAATATCACATTGGTTCACTGAATCAATGGCATCATATTAACTGGATGGGATGAGCAAGAAGCAGCAAGGATGCTGGAGGCCCTGGTAAGACACAACAGTCCAGAGAATGAGACATGAACCCTGAGACGGTCCAAAATTCCATCACATCTGTATCACGTCCTAGACATCTGCACACGGCACAGTAAAGTACTCATTTCTGCACGCCACACTCCCCATTCAAGAAAGAAGCACTACAACTGGTTTCTGAAGGAAGCTTACTTCACGCTGGAAAGCACTTAGCCAACCCAGTTAGTAGGCATCATTACAGGTTTCCAGCTCTAGGAGCCCAGGGCAAGGATGGGAGCAGAGGTACAGGCCACTCTGCTGTTTAGACAACAGGACCCAGCAGATCTGGCAACATTAGAGATGCTGTGATAAGATGTCAGATGGTGTTTGGGGCAAGACAATAAGAGAGTCACAATGGAGACCCCAATGTCCTAGAGTAAGGCCATACCACATACAACAGAGAATTTCACACCATTCAAAAAACCAGCAATTTGGTAGTGGAGGAAATGAAATGTTTGATGAGGAAATGAATAAACATGTGGCCAGAATGCTCATACTGACCTGGGTTCTGAAAGACTCAGTAAGGCATGAAACCAGGTGGCTCCAAATGTACTGCACACCATTCAGGGTGAGCACAGGCAAGGCCCAAAGGCACAAGTAAGCCATACAAGTGGGTCACTGAGATTGTCATGTGACCTACCACTGTCTGACCATGCCTTCTCCTTCAGCCCATACCCACAGCTGCATGAAAGTCCTTTAGGAACAGGTGATGGAGAAAAAGGAAGGGAGGGAGGGAGGAAGGAAGGAAGGAAGCAAGGGAAGGAGGGAAAAGAAGAACTGAGCTTAATTCAAGAATGGGCAGCTTAACATGGGCAGCGGGTGTAAGCCAAAAATGGATTGCTGCTACATCACGCAGAGATGGCTTTGAAGGACAGCAGTGAATAGATAACTTCCTGACGCCAGGGCCACAGGTGCTACACCCGGCAGCACTTCATGTGGAAAGGAAACCATGCAACACAAATCTATTTGAGTTCACAGGTGGGGATAAATGGCTTGGCTGGCTGGTTAAGGACTGGACAGAGAAATATGGAAAGATTAGACAAGGAAATTTGGAAATGAGGCAGGCAGGAGGTCTTACGGGAGTGAACACAAAAGTATGAAAATATTTGTAGCCATAGTATCCACCTACCAGAGGGCATCAACCACAAATGGAACATTAAAATATCAAGTAGACTGCATGACTGAGCTGATAACACGGTGAGCCTCCATCATCAGTCACACCACGATTGGAGGCTATTCACGATGTCACCAGCAAGGTCACACCATGATTGGAGGCTATTCATGAGGTCACCAGCAAGGGCAAGCTGTCACTCACCACAGCTGATCTAGAATACTCCCACCACCAAATGTCCAATCTGCCATCAGCGGAAACCAGTGCTAAGCCCTGATATGAGTCCTCCTTCAAGGAAACCAAAAAGTCACTTGATGACAAGTAGATTACACTGGGCTCTTTCCATTTGGAAGGGACAGTGACACATACTCTGGGCATGGATTTGTCTTTCTTGTCAGCAGTGCCTCAGCCTGTGCTACCATCCAGAAGCTTAAGGAGGGTTTGACTCACCAACTTAGGATCCTGTTTAATTATACATTGGGCCAAGAAACTCAAGCACTTGTTCTCAAAGTGTGGTCCCTGGACCATCATCATTATCTCTTGTAACTTTATAGAAATTTGAATTCTTGGGTTCTACCCTAGACTTACTGGAATGAGACTCTGTGTTTTTACAAACCCTCCAGGTGATTCTAATGAATAGTAATACTAGAGAACACTGCTTTATAGAAGACTTGGCAATGAGCATTTGGCCATAGTATCTACTGGTTCTATCAACGCACCACCAAGAAGCTACTCTCCCAATAAAGAGACGTGATGGTATTTTGGAGGCATGGTGATAGCATGGAGTTGTTAAGACATTTCTGGGATGTAGGATACACCCCAGCCTTTGTCAATCAGGATTGCGGGAGAGGTTTAAGCCACAATGAAAACTGCTTCAATGACTTTTTTTTTTCTAATCTCCCAAGGATGGTCCATAGCCAGAAGTATCCCTGACTGATTCTTCAGATACAATGGATGCTAAGGCAGTAGGGATTAATTATCTTCAGAAATCCTTGTTGAGAACAGCTGCTATATATGTATACCAATAACCACTATATTGTGATGCAGAGAATAAATAGGTCTGGGAAATCAGAGGTAAAGTAGGACTAGCCCTGCTTACCACTGTTCACAGGGACTGGGAAATTTGTGGTTCCTGACCCTACAATCTGGGTTCTGTGAATCTAAAGGTCCTGGTCCCCACAGAATGGGTTCTATCTTGAACAGGAACAAAGAGACACCTTTGGCTGGCAAAGGAGTGGATACAACTCAGTGGAAGGATGGAAGCAGTGCCAGCATGGTAAGCGCACACCTACCCTGGGAGCAAGTCGGACAACTGGGACAGCAGGACGGAGGGCTTGGGAGGCAGGTCTGCATACTGCAGAGGGAGGATGTTGTGGATGGGAACGTGTCGGAATGTCCAGAAACCATCAGGAATCTGCATAGGGGAGCTGTGAAAAATCAGAGGTATCCGCCTCAGGTAGGAGTAAGTGTTCCAAAGGAAAAAAGAGCGTAGAACTGGCAGCAGTGGGTGCTCTTCTAGCCAAGCTGTGCAGGAAAGGCCTGAATGACAGGAAGAAAACAAAGGCTTGAAGCATGCAGTGAAGAGCACGGGGTAGGAGAGCGGTCAGGACGAAGCAATAGCAGCTCAGAGCCGTAGAAAGGACACTGGGATGTAAGCTGGTGGCGGAGGGAGGAGTGAGCGCACACAGAGAGAAGAGACTGGGGAGCCAACTCCCAGAGAAACGAGAAATGAGGTGTTGATGCCGCCGGCTCCCGGTGCCCATTTGAGGTTTGTGGTCAGACACTCAAAGTGAGACGGCTCGGCGTGGTCCCTTGCGTTCTTTCCCAGCAATGTGAAGGCTTGAGGATGGAAGCACAGATAGAGAATCGCCAGACCAGAGTTCCAGTGGGTGAGGATGCTGGAGGGAAAAAGAGCCAGAGAATCGAATGCTTGTGTGTTATTCCAGGGAAGGGATTTCCATGGAATTAGGAGGGCAATGGGGCATGAAGGACCAAGAAGGGTGGGAAGAAGTTTCTAGGTTCAGTGCATTAGCAGAAGAACTGACCCTGGAGGAAGGAGTGCAGGTGAGCGCGCCTGTGTAAGTGGCAGTGTCGCACTGAGGGCGAGAAGCCCAGCGGGGTGAATGGGTGGCTTCAGGAAGGACGTGCTGGGGGCCAGCTGGCAGAGACTTGGCTGACCCAGATCTCAAACAGCCTAGAAGTTACTCCAACCAGGACTGCATCTGCAGGGAGTCTCATTAGGCTCAAAGTAGAGCACCTGACAAATTCTCCTCTGACTCCATGACAGAATCATCAATCAGCAAGTGAAGGGAGAGGCAGGGGGGTTTTCTACTTTAACGAGGAAGAAAGTCTTGGTGAAAGTGAAATTGATGGGAATCTGGGGAGAAAATTTGTGATTCCCTTAACTGCTCTACATGAGCCCAGTTCTTGTCCATGGGATTACTGAATCCATTATTTGTGAGTGTTTTCTTTTTTGTGCAATTGTGAAAAAATAAAATAATGTTGGTAACAGGTGAAGGTTCTGACTCTATGGAAGAAGTTAGGCTTCTTGGGCTACTGGAGAAAGGACAATCACAAAGAAACAAATGCCCTGGGACGCTTGCCTGGAGGATGCAGATGAGTTTGCCAATCAGAGGATGTGTCTGGGGGTAGGGGTGAACAGTCGTATAAGTAAGTTGTAATCCCAAATTGAAATGGCCTCAAAGCGATGGCACAGTGAGCTCAATCTACCAATGACAAATTAGTCCCCAAATGGCTCTCTTCAATTGTACAGTTACATGGATTAGCATTTGTATACTTTAATTCTTTTTAAACTTTCATTAATATAAGGAGAACAGATTTCACAGGTACAGTTCTAAGATAACCATACTGACCTCTCTCCCCCTCCATCCCCCAATCTTGTTCCTTCCTTCTGTTCTTTTCACTAATCTTTGCAAAGACATAATTTTAACCCACTCTATAATCACAGGCTTAATCCACCACTAATCATAATATTCAACAAGTCAAAAGTAGGAAGACCACAGTTCCACAGGAGTACAAACAAGGGCTAAAAACAATATTCATATTAAAGGAGGTATTTCATTCCTATTCAGTTTTTTTGAATTTCTAGTCCTTAAAGCAACCCCATAAATTATAATATTTATACTTATTTTACAGTTGAAGAAACTGAGATTAAGCCAGGTAAATGATTTTCCCAAAGTCACATAGGACATGATATAGCCAAGACTCAACCCAGGTCAGTCTCTCCAAAAACCACTCTACAATGTCACTTGCATCTGAAAACCAACCCAATATAAACTGTGACAGGCAGTGGTAAGTTAAAACATATTAAAAATATTTTTAAAAAGGTAAAAAAAGTAAAAGAAAAAATATATAAAAAAAGCAGGTTTGGGTCAACAGTATGCTCATTTAGGATCAACAATATATCGATCAAGACAGCAACACAGGGTCAAAATCTTGAGTGATCTATCAAGGATCTCAGACCCTCTCTATAGTGTCATGTCCAAAGTAAGTTCCATGTTTGAAAAGATGGACAGACCAGATCATATTTGTAAAGGAATGACGGACTGAATGGAAACTCAAATTCATGTGAAAGGCTCACTGAAGGAAGTAGGTTCCTTGATAATGGAATATAAGGGATCTTCAACATATTCATGGAAAATGTGTACTATGAAAAAATTAATGCATGGATTTCAATTTTTTGCACAAAAATAAACCTCTTTTAATTCTATTTGTTCATGAATCTTTCGAAGAGTCCTCCTACCTGGAAAGAATATGAGATCTTTACTATGCAATGGTTTTTCCCACAGAAGAGAAACTACACATGTTCTGTGTGACACTCCAGTGATAAAACAAAGACTGACTGATAAAATTCAGGGAACCAGGCAAAACAGAGGCTGCCTCAAAAATCTATGAAGTTTCCCATCCTGTGTGTGTGCCAACGACTGAGCCAGATGTTACGCAGGCACGTCAGTGCCAGACAGGTGACTGTGTTACATGAATGTTATGCTTCCTTCCAATTCAAAGGTTCTATAATCCCACAGCTTCTCGTTTTCAAAAATTAAATTTCTTTCTACACACAACTGCATAATTTTATAACACATAAATGTGATTATATCATGCCTGATTTTAAAAAGAATCAAGTCTGAGGATTATTTTAATGGATTTCCCCCCTTCTCCCTACTCATTTCATCAGCTCCATACTCTCAAGTTCAAATCCAGCTCTGCCTCTGCGTATCCTCAAACAAGCTATTTATCTTTTCTATGTGTTTGTCTCCTTATTTTAAAAGTTAATTACATTATTTGAGTGAGAGAGAGAGCGAGCTTTCCTCTGCTACTTCACCTCCCAACTGCCCACAATGCCCCAGAGGCCAAAGCTGGGAGCTTGGAACTCAACCCATATGGATGTTACCCATAAGGATGGCAGGGGCCCAGATACCTGAGCCATCACCAGCTGCCCCTCAAGGTCTGCACTGGCAGGAAGCTGTAATTAGTAGTGCAGTGAACGGAGGTTGGACTTGAACTCAGGCACTCTGAGACGTGAGCATCCCAAAGGGCATCCTAACCAATACCAAATACCTGCACCTGGACTCCTTATTTGTAAATGACAAAAATATTAATTTTACTTAAGATTATTAAATACTATAAAGCACTTTGAACTAGAAAACTCTGAGTCATTAGTAGTGCCTCCCACCCCATGGACATTCTTCCATATCTACTGGCATGGCACTAATGGAGGTAATGGCTGTATACTATTGCACAATTATTCAGCTATTCTCTGTTTCTCCCACTTTTGCCCTCTCAGACAAACAGCATTGTAGTATTTACCTGTGTAGTTATACCTTTTTTTTTTTTTTTTTAAGATTTCACTCATTTGAGAGGTAGAGTTACAGACAGTGAGAAGGAGAGACAGAGAAAAAGGTCTTCCCTCTGCTGGTTCACTCCCCAAATGGCTACAATGGCCGGAGCTGTGCCAATCTGAAGCCAGGAGCCAGGTGCCTCCTCCCAGTCTCCCACATGGGTGCAGGGACCCAAGCACTTGGGCCATCTTCTGCTGCTTTCCCAGGCCACATCAGAGAGCTGGATTGGAAGAGGAGCAGCTGGGACTAGAACCGGCGCCCACATGGGATGCCGGTGCCGCAGGCGGAGGATTAACCTACTGCGCCACAGCACCAGCCCCAGTTATCTTTTTGTAGTACTGCTTTTATTTCTATGATGTAAAAACAGGAGTGGCTTGCTGAAGTGAAGGCTGTATGTGTTTTTAATTCTGTGAGCTGTGACTATTTTGCCTTCATTAAATAAGGCTGTAAATCTCCATCCGTGCTCCTGCAATGTATAAGAGTACGCTTTGCCCTGCATCCCACCGACAGAAGGAGGCAAAATTCTCTTTACACTTTGCCAGAGTGGCTGACATTTCATTGACTCTTTCATTTGTATTTCTATAACTTTAGGGATTTTGAGCACCTTTTCACAATGGTTAGCTATTTCCTTATTTTTATTATTGGGATTGTTTGCATTTTTCTAGTCATCTTCTAAGAGATCTTTGTAGAGTACATATGAGTATGTCAATCTCTTAGGAGACTTCCCTTAAAACAACCTTGGTTCTAACCAGGAGGCATGGCCAGGTTTGGATTTCGTTTTGTTTTGTTTCTTGATGAGAGAGAGATAAAGTTCCCATCTACTAGTTCATTCTGTAAATACCTGCAACAGCTGGAACTGGACCAGGCTGAAGCGAGGAGCTGGCCCTTCAGTTGGGGTCTCCCACATGAGCCATCACCTGCAGCCACACAAGAGTGTGTACCACAGAAAGCTGGGATTGGGGGTGGAGTGGGGACTGGAACCCAGGCCTCTAATGCGGAATGTGGGCCTCTTACCTTCTCACAACCACTAGATCAGACCTCCGCCCCCGGGACCCTTTGGCAGGAGCATCCCTACCCGAATCCTTTCCCCCTTCCTCTGTCCTGAGCACCCAGGATGGGGACTGGCCTGAAAGGAAGAAAAGAATTCAACAAGAATTCAGTGCCAACACACACGCTAACCCAGGTTCATGAGTGCGAAGAAACAAGGATGAAGGCATGGGTGAGCAGGATGAGAGACCAGTGGAGAAGCCAAAAGATGGAAATCGGGGTCCCAGAGGCATGAGTGTGGAGCCAGAGAGACGAGACCGGTGGATAGGCAGGTCAGGGGAAGGGGCAGCAGTGAGGCCCTGGCTCAGGACACCCATTATGTTCAAACTTGCTTTCATGGCGCAGCAGGGGCACAGTGTTGGGGAGAGTGAGCCTGACTTCAAGTGATCAGGCAGGGGCAGATACCTTGGTTGTTCAAAACTCCTCGCAAACCTTAAGACCTAGACAGCGAAGTCAACGGGATCTTTAATGTCCTCCTAAGGCTGCTCTGACCATTTCTGACTCGTTTTGCACTCACTACTCCCTAATTGCTTCTCAAACTCCTTTCCGGTTTTTGCCCGGAATGCCTCTCCCCTGCCTCTCCTCCAGCACAAATTCTATTCATTCCCCAAGCCCCTGTTTTTCTGAATGCCGTCCCGACTGCTCTCGCCTGGTGTGAACTCGTCCCATTCTGAACTCTCACAGTAATTATTATCTGCCCACGCATCTGGCAGTTGGTCACTGTCTCCCTGAGATTCTGCCGCAAACAAATCCCCACCAAGCCAGTCTGAGTAATAGGGAACTTTATTATCTCATGGAGCAGGAAGCCTTGAGTTAAGACATGCTCCAAGGTTGTGCAGGGACTCAAAAAAGTCACTAGGGATCCATGTTTTCTCCTCTCTGGTTTTCCTCATGGTCATAAGGTGGCTGCCAAAAGCAGTGACAAGGCCACAGTTCTCTGGTAGCAGAGAGCAGTTTCCTTCCCAAGCACTGACTTAGACTGGTCTTATGGCTACGAGACCAATAACCACTGCGAGGAGAATGCCACATGTTAATTGTGTTGTGCTAACGAGGATCTACACTTTCCAGAGAGGCACCTGTTCCTGACTCACCCAGGAGGAACAGATACTTCGATAAAGTTGTAGGGGGCTATCTGGGAGAAACCAAGAAGTGGGGGTGAATGCTGCCTAGTCAAATGCTGCTCTGTGATAGTTTTTATGAATTTTTAAAAAAAGATGTTACTTATTTACAGATAGAAGGAGAGACAGAGAGAGAAAGAGAGGTCTTCCATCTGTTGGTTCACTCTTCAAATGGCCGTAAGGGCTGGAGTTGGGCCAACCCAAAGCCAGGAGCCAGGAGCTTCCTCTAGGTCTCCTATGCGGGTGCAGAGGTCCAAGCACTTGGGCCATCTTCTACTGCTTTCCCAGGCCATAGCAGAGAGCTGGATTGGAAGAGGAGCAGCCAGGATGCAAACCAGCACCTATATGGGATGCTGGAACTACAGGCAGAGGCTTAGCTCACTATGCCACAGCACTGGCCCCTTCATTTTTTATTTATTTATTTATTTATTTATTGAGAGGCAGAGATTGAGAGAGAGAAAGAGAGAGAGAGGTCTTCCATCTGCAGGTTCACTCCCCAAATAGCTGGAACTACTAGGGCTGGGCCTGACTGGAGCCAGGAGCCAGGAACTCAATTGGAATCTCTCATGTACCCAAGTACTTGACCCACTACATGCTGCCTCCCAGGGTATGCATGAGCAGGAAGCTGAATCAGAAGCGGATTCACGCACACTGATGTGGGTTGCAGGCATCTTGAACAGTGGCTTAACTGCTGTGTCACAATGCCTGTCCCAGTGTTATCCTGAATTGTTATTTATAGCTTTTACTGTAATCTTTTCACACTTTTTAATGTCTTTTCCTCCCAGGTAGATGTCAACCTCCTTAGACAAACCCTGTATCTTACATTTTGTACCTCACAAATCACTTCCTTACAGATGGGTCCACATTTACTGATTGTCTTAGGCTTCGCCGAGGTGCACCTCTGTCCTCTCCCTTGATCAGCACTGCACAGGATGCAAAGCTTCCGAGGTTCCTGTGACACACACGAAAGGCAAAGCCCCTCGAGCCCAAGCTCAGGAAGCTCGTGGGCCCTTTGGGATCATGCTGTGCTCTGTTCCCGCCTCTGCCCCAGGAACTACATGGGCATCAGCATCAAACACTGATCAAAGGTGGAAAATCAAGGAGACTGAAGATTCTGTAATGCAGTTGGCTTCTTTATCCTTTACACTTGCACTTTTTAAAATAAAAATAGCTTTTTATTCCATTTTCCATGAACTTAAAAACTATTTATTTACTTGTTTATTTATTTATGTACTTATTGATTCTGAAAGGCAGAGAGAGTGAGAAATCTCCCACCTACAGGTTTACTCCCCAGATGACTCTAAGAGCTGGGGTTGGGCCAGGCTGAACCTGGAAACCAGGAACTCAATCCAGGTCTCCTATGTGGTGGCTGGGATCCCAGTCCTTGAGCCATGCCTTGCTGCCTCCCAGGGTGCGCATTAGTAGCAAGCTGGAATTTGGAGCAGAACTGAGACTCAAATTCAGGCATTCAGCTATGTGACAGCAGCATCCCAAATACTACATCAAATGCCTATCCCAACAGCTGCATGTCAGTCCACTTCACTGCTGAGAGCCACAGGAAAAGTACACGTTTCATTATATTCCTCTTAGGAAAGACAGTGATCACAAAACTTAGTACTTGAGGCATTCCATTCATTCACTTGGCAAATATCTTCCTGGATTCTCTATGAGCAAGCTCTATGTAGGCACAGGGAATACAAACCGGGACAAGAATTTTCCCTGCCCTGCAGTTGCTCATTAAAAGCCGTGCTACTACTTTCTCAACGTTGGCAGTAATGTCCATGAGGTCACTGGGTTCAGTCCTCTCACTATCAACAGCTCCAGTACTACATGTTTTGCTGTGGATATTTTTGTTGATTTTGGCGGTAAAAAAGAAGTTTGGTATCACCCTGCTCAACTCAGTGTGTGGCCTGAGATGATTCACTTGGTTCAGCTGCAACAGCACTAAAAGGGGGATGTATACCATTCGTGTCCTTCTAGGACAAGCTATAAAACCCATTACCCATGCATAAAGGCTGATCCTGACAGCCTGTGTGGGGCATATCATTAGCTAAAGTGTAGTAACATGGGTGAGGTGGTTGTTAAGAAGTTTCTGAATGAGTCAGGCCTCCAGCGCTAAATTTATTAATGAGTCATTTTCCTTGCCTAGCAGACGCTGTGGCAGAAAGCGAAAGAGGAAGGGGCCACGGAGTGTCTGTTTTTAAAAACTGTGTTCTGTCCCTCAGTCCCCCGAAGTCGATTTTAACATATTTTGGCATCTAAGACCTAATCCTTGCCACCGAAACATGTTCCTGCATCGTGTGACTTTGGGAAGAATGAGTGAAGGCCTTTTATCTAGGACCGGGGAGCCTGGTTTTCATCTTTCCTCCAGGGGCTTCAGGTTAGGGCTTCCCGATGCCCAGACGTGGTGTTTATTACCTGGCCCGGTACAGAACCTAAAATTCAAATCTGACTTCCAGGCTTTACTAAAACCTCAGGGCGACGGCGGTGACAACCACATGGTCCTCACATTCTCTTGCCTTATTAGGTTTCAGCCGCCTTCCTCTGCGGCCATGACCAACGTCCAATCTGCATAGCTGTATCCTGGGTCTCGTCCCAGATTTCCCAATGCCAAGATCTCAACTTGGCTCTTTTGTCTTTCCATTTTTTTTTTTTATTTGACAGATAGAGTTAGCTGGTGAGAGAGAGAGACAGAGAGAAAGGTCTTCCTTCCATCGGTTCACCCCCTAAATGGCCGCTACGGCCGGTGCTGCGCCAATCCGAAGCCAGGAGCCAGGTGCTTCCTCCTGGTCTCCCATGTGGGTGCAGGGGCCCAAGCACTTGGGCCATCCTCCACTGCCTTCCTGGGCCACAGCAGAGAGCTGGACTGGAAGAGGAGCAACTGGGACTAGAACCCAGAGCCCATATGGGATGCCAACGCCACAGGCGGAGGTTTAACCAAGTGAGCCACAGCACTGGCCCCCTTTCACCTTTCTATCACAACTTCTTTGTCCACTCTCTCTTGCACTCACTTATTAGCTCTAAAAAGTCGTCTTCTACTCTTATCCTAGCTTAACTCACACATCCTTCCTCTCCACCACACTAGTTCTTGGGAGTCTTTCCAATTCCACTCGATTGTTCTTTGTCTTTGCGTTTGGAGTCTCTGGTCGGCCACTGATAGTCTTGGAGCCACGTCCCCCATGCCAACCCTTGGTCTGAGCCCACTGTGTTCTCCACCGCTGCCCTTGACAATGTGAGATCATGGGAGAAGGGCTCAAAACCTTAGGGGATTGGCTCTCTGTAAAGTAACACCATAAACTCCTACTGAACTACAGCAGCAGGGTAATTAAAGAAGCCAGTCAGGGGGCTCAAAACATTCCTCCTGGCCAATATTTATAAATATTCGATCATTTTCAAACCTCCGGCCACAGCATTCTTTTTTGTCAAATTTATATATTTGAAAGGAAGAAACAGAGAACTCCTATCTGCTGGTTCATTTCCCAGATGCCCACAACGACTGGATCTCAACTAGGCTGAAGCTAGAAACTCAAGCTAGGTCTCTGATGTGGGTGGCACGGATCCAGTTACTCAAGCCCTCACCACGGCCTGTCATGGTCTGAATTAGTAGGAAGCTGAAGCCAGGTATTGAACCCAGCCAGGTATCCTGATCTGAGACATGGGTATCTTAATGACTAGGCTATATACCCACTCTAGCCACACCTTTCTTGATGTTTGCAAGTTAATCTGCCTTCTTAATCTGTAGGAAATATTAATGCTATTCCAGAAGTCCTCTTCCCCCTCCTCCTCCATCTCATTCTTTATGCATGTGTATCTATAGATGGACGTATATAGTGATATTTGCATCAACGCATCTCTAGTTATCATCTATCTGTGTATCTGTCATCTAGGTATCTAACATCTCATCTTCTTACTGAACCTGTCCTAGCTCAGGCCTTGTGGTAGCCTGACCACATTCCTTTCAAAGAATGAGCTGCTGCCCCATTGTGGGCAGTGAGAACAAGTGACGGTCTCAGACGTCAGTTCCTCCAGGGTCTGCCTCAACTGCAGAGAGTCACCTTGCCCGAATACACATCCTAGCATGAACGGCCCACACTCGTGACAGAGGAAAGCAAGGAAATAGTCCTGGCTGGTTCAGCTCTTCACCACCTTCATCGTCCTCTGTCTAGTCCTGCTTCTTCTTTCTTCCTTTGCAGTTGTCTATCTATCACTAACATCTTGGACCCTAAAATTTGTCTTAGGTCCCCCTCCAGAGGACCCATCCTAGGAGTGGTCCCAGAAAATAGGCACAAAGTTAGGTTTTCACTGCCAGCTAGCTGTGAGCCTGCCACTGCTGGTAGAGGTGGATCCTAGATGGCCCCTGGCACAAGGTGATGACTCAATGGCTAAACTATTACCAGTGATGACCTGGGAAGTTGTACTAGTGGAAGAGAATGCAGTAGAAGGTATGACGCATCAAGCTTTTGAGGCATATGGAGGAAATAATAGCCATAAGCACAATGGCGTTGATGCTTTGCAGAAATAACACACAGCTGAGCAACAGAAAACTGAGAGCCAAGGAGAATGCCAGAGGCCTTCTGGTTTGCATGCAGAAATCCTCGCCCCCTGCAGCTGTAAGTGAAGAAAGGGCCCAGGATCTGATCATCTGAGTGACTGGATTTCAAATACGGTGAAATTCTTGGTGAAGGCCATGACTCCCGGTGGGGAGACTAGAACCCATGACACCCAGGATGGGGACATTGGGGTGGATTTGTGTTCCTATGGTTAAACTTGCAGTTATTTTTATTATTTATTTATTTATCTAGCTTTACCATTAGACCACGGCTCCTTGAGAGCTGAGGTTGAGTTTTAGTTATTGTTGTCTCTCTCTTCTTCATGCCACCATAGTGGCACACCACTTATCAACACAAGTTCTCAAGAGTGACTCTCCAGTAGTTACTTGGAGGAGTTACCGTCAGGATCCATACTTCCATCTTTACCCCTGAGTTTCAGAGAGAAACATAGTCACTTTCTTTATTTTTAAAAAAATTTTTAAAAGATTTATTCTTATTTATATGAAAGGCAGCGCTACAGAGAGGCCATCCACTGGTTCACTCCCAAAATGGCCGCAATGGCCAGAGCTGAGCCGATCTGAAGCCAGGAGCCAGGAGCATCCTCTGGGTCTCCCACGTAGGTGCAGGGCCCAAGGACTTGGACCATCTTGCACTGCTTTCCCAGGCCGTAGCAGATAGCTGGATCAGAAGTGGAGCAGCCAGGACTCAGACTGGCGCCCAAATGGGATGCTGGCACTGCAGGCGGTGGCTTCGCCGGCCACAGCACCAGCCCCAACACAGTCACTTTCTAAGGTTAGTTTATCCCTTTTTAACCTGTGATTCTCTATCTTCCCAATGTTTCAGTCATTTCTCCATTAACTGCTCTTCCATGTAGTAAGTCCTTTGCAAACATTTGCCTAGTGGATGAGTCTCCTCCCATTGCCCCTCTCTATACAATTTCTGTATCGATAAAGCTGATCCCTCAACCAAAGCTGTGGTTAATCTCAACCCTACCCCCTTTCCCATGCTGCTGTTCTCTGTTCTAACCTTGTTCAGGTTCTCCAAGGGCAATGGACATTAACAAATAATGATGTGCTCATAGCACTGATTTGTATCAGCAATAAGAAAGTATCACACAGCACAAGGCTAATTAACCAAAGGCTACCTGAAAACTGGCAAAGTGGAAAATTCAGCCAGTGAGGAATGGGCCCTGCCAGCAGAGATTTCGTGTCTCATCGTCTTGGAAATGCTCTTTTTGCCTTTATTTTAGTGAACTTCCCTTCCCACTCATGCTCACCTGTTTTCCTTTATTCCTATGTGGAGCTTAGTTATTTTAGATGGTACAAATCTATATTCTTGACTACCCCCAACTGTGATCCCAACTGTAGTCAACAGCCACTGACCTTGACCTTGCTCTAAGGGTCCCTAGGCGTTCTTACTGCACCTGATCTTGGCCAAAAGGACGAGAAGCCAAATCCCTAGGCATTCTTGAGAGGTAAGGGGTCCAGGCTGTTTGCCTGAGATGTGTCCAATTTTAAATTCCAAAGTGTTCAGGAGACTGAGAATCAAGTAACTACCAGGAAATAGTTGGTTTGAAAGATGGGAGATCCTTTTGAAAAATAGTCTCGAGGGCCGGCGCTGCGGCTCACTAGGCTAATCCTCCGCCTTACGGCGCCGGCACACCGGGTTCTAGTCCCTGTCGGGGCGCCAGATTCTGTCCCAGTTGTCCCTCTTCCAGGCCAGCTCTCTGCTGTGGCCCGGGAGTGCAGTGGAGGATGGCCCAAGTACTTGGGCCCTGCACCCCATGGGAGACCAGGAGAAGCACCTGGC
The DNA here is from genome assembly GCF_051225735.1 of Oryctolagus cuniculus. Classification (NCBI taxonomy): domain Eukaryota; kingdom Metazoa; phylum Chordata; class Mammalia; order Lagomorpha; family Leporidae; genus Oryctolagus; species Oryctolagus cuniculus. The sequence continues at coordinate 123,786,185 of NC_142875.1, forward strand.
TCCTGCCATTGGATCAGCGCGGGTGCGCCGGCTGCAGCGCACCAGCCGCAGCAGCCATTGGTGGGTGAACCAACGGCAAAGGAAGACCTTTCTCTCTCTCTCTCTCTCACTGTCCACTCTGCCTGTCAAAAAAAAATAAAAAAGAAAAATAGCCTCGAGAAGACAAGCTCATAGATGTTATTAAAGAGCACAGAACTTGTGTCACATAAGAGAGCAAAGTTTCTGCTAGGCAAAGTCTTTGTTGCCAAAATCATGCCACACCTATTCACCCCTTCCGTCTTACTGCCTGTCTTCCAAACCCAGTTACTTATACTATGGCTGTGGGGAAAGCAGAACTTTAAAAATAACACTGTATTATATTATTATTTAAGTGTTTGAACCCAAACGATAGGCAAAGATATAAAAATGGAGTGTAAGTTTAGTTTCATTCCAAGTCAACCTGTTTCCTGTTGGAGAGGTTCACTCACGATGGCAGAGAGGGCCTTTCTGTCTGCACAGGGCAATGGCCACGGAGTAAGGCCAGAGCTGAAACCCAGCGAAGGCCAGAAGAGCTACGGAAACTGTGCTTGCTTTGCGGCCATCAGACTGCCATCCCTCCCTGTCAGCATCCCAAACTGTTGAGCCTGGGAGGGGCTCCAGGTGGACGAACGTGTCTCAGTGTTACACTTTTTTTTTTTTTTTTTTACAGGCAGAGTTAGACAGTGAGAGAGAGAGAGAGAGAGAGAGACAGAGAGAAAGGTCTTCCTTCTATTGGTTCACCCCACAAATGGCCGCTACGGCCGGCACTGCGCCAATCCGAAGCCAGGAGCCAGGTGCTTCCTCCTGGTCTCCCATGCGGGTGCAGGGCCCAAGCACTTGGGCCATCCTCCACTGCCCTCCTGGGCCACAGCAGGGAGCTGGACTGGAAGAGGAGCAAATGGGACCGAATCCGGCACCCCGACTGGGACTGGAATCCGGGGTGCTGGCGCTGCAGGGGGAGGATTAGCCTAGTGAGTCACAGCACCGGCCAGTATTACACTTCTAACACTTCTGACACAAGAGTGTCACTGGCGACAACACTCTTGATGCTATCTCTTCTTTTTGAACTCCTTAAATGTTCAGGGTCTATACCAATCATCCTCACTGCAAACCATACAGTTGGGGCACTGGTTTCTGAATGGCCTATAGCATCCAGCAGAATTCCAGGCCTGCCTGCTGGGACTTGAATCAAGTCTGCAGAAACAATAAATGACTTACGATAAGGACTAAACGTGAAATAAGAGAACACTGACTTTGTGACCTTGCATTCCACTTCTTCCTCATTCATGTTTCCCTTATGGCTTTCCCTCTGCCTCCAAGGTCATGCAGCTGACATAATTCCCTCTGGCTGCCTAGCCTGAAACCTATTGTGAAATCCACTCAAGAGGTAACATCCACCCAACAGATGAAAAACACTTTAGGAAATACCTGATGTCTGATATTTTCTTCTTCATCTTTTGGTATGACATTTTTATTCCCTGATTGAACATGACTGTCTGTGGGCCAGTAGAGTGGTGGAGCAGGTAGGACCACTGTCTGCCACACGGCCATCCCATATGGGTGCCAGTTCGGTTCCTAGCTGCTCCACCTCTGACCCAGCTCCCTGCTAATGTGCCTGGGAAGGCAGCAGAGGATGGCCCACGGGCTTGGGCCCCTGTGCCCTCTTGGGAGACCCACAGGAAGCTCTTGGATCCTGGCTTTGGAATGGCCCAGCCCCAGCTATTGTGGCCACTTGGAGAGTGAACCAGCAGATGGATGACCTCTCTCTCTCTGTCTCTGTAACTCTGCCTTTCAAATAAATAAAATAAATCTTCAAGGCAAAAAAAAAGCTTCCTGGAGGTACATGGCCAAAGGATCCTTGCTAGGCAATAGACAACTCTGAAAAGCATGAAGTACGGTGCTAATGACCTGCGGTAACTTCACAGAACACTTCTGCTTTGAGAGCAACCTTGAATATGAGCATATGAAAATATGCTTACCAACATGCTCAGTGCTACTGATCATCAAGGAAATGCAAATCAAAACCACAATAAGGTGTCACCTCACACCTGTTAATATGACTACTATGAACACACACAAACACACACACATTGCTAAGAATGTACAGAAATTGGAAACATGTACCCTGTTGGTGAAAATACAGTCACTATGGAAAACCATTTGGTGGTTCCTCAAAATATTAAATTTTACTATTTATCAAAAAAAATTGAAATTAGGATCTCAAAGAGATGTTATCATTCCCATGTTCACTGCAGCACTATTTATAAAAACCAAATTATGGAAATAACATTAATGGCCACCGATGGGTGAATGGATAAATAAAAAAGTGATATTTACATACAACAGAATACCATTCAGCCTTTAAAGAGAAAGAGACTCCGCAATAAGGCAATGATGTGTATGAATCTTGAGGATGTTGTAAGTCAAAGTCACAGAAGGACAAACACCGCACTGCTTACACGATGTGTCTAAAATAACCTCACTCACAGAGGCAGAGAGCAGAATGGTGGTTTCCAGGGGCAGGGGTGCAGAAATGGGAAGTCGCTAATCAGTGGTACAAAATTTCAAATACACAGGATGAGTAAGTTCTAGAGATCCACCATACAACTTTGTGTCTACAGATAACATCATTGGATCTTATACTTCAAAATCTGTTGAGAGGGTGGGCAGTTTGTCTCGAGGCTGACGCCTCATTTAAAGCCCACAGCCCATACTGGAGTGCTTGGGCTTGAAACCTAGCTCTGCCCCTGATTACAGCTTCCTACTAATGCCCACTATGGGAGGTAGCAGGTGATGGCTCAAGTACTTGGGCTCCTGCCACCCACATGGGAGACCCAAATGGAGTTTTTGGCTCCTGGCTTCAGCTGGCCTGGCCCAACCCTGGCTGTTGCAGACCATCAGGGAATGGATTGGGTTTGTGTGAGTCACTGCTAGCCTATGATGTCACCTACCTGCCATCATATGCTTCAGCAGTCCCAGCTGTGGAGTGCAGTAACCTGGCCAGAAGGTGTGGGGGTGCAAAGGGTGCCTTCTGAATACAGCTGCCCTAGGACAGTCTCTGGGAGCATAGGTGAGCTCCACCAGAGGCAGAGGGACCCTCGGATAGGCCACTGGGGGCTGGCGTTGTGGTGCAGTGGGTCAAGCCACCGCCTGTGACGCTGGCATTCCATATGAGTATCGGTTTGAGACCAAGCTCTTCTACTTCTGATCCAGCTCTCTACTAGCAGTCTGGAAAGGGAGAGGATGATGGCCTAACTGCTTGGGCCACTGCCACCCATGTAGGAGGCCCAGATGGAGTTCCAGGCTCCCGGCTTCGGCCTGGTGCAGCCCTGGCTACTGCAGCCATTGAGGAAGGCAATCAGCAGATAAAAGATCTCTATCCCTCTTCCTCTGTTACTCTGCCTTTCAAATAAACAAATCAACTTTTTTTTTTAAATGAAGAAAAAACAAGATGGGCCACTGGACAGCCTCACATGAGAGCCACCTTTGGAAAGGGGTGGTTTTCCTTCTCCATGAGTGGGAGTCTAACTTAGCAAAATCAAAGAAGCCTTAAAACTCATCCGTAGGTTTTGATTGTATGACTTCATATGAATGAATTTTTTCTTAGAAATTCAGCAGAGACACACACAGTGTTACCTTTGAAATAAAAAGCTAAAAATTATTTAAACATTAAACTGGAAAGCACTATTCAATAAACCCGGGATTACATGCATCTGTGTGTTGGGAGGTTGTGCAGCCATTCAAAAAGCAATGAGAGCAGATAACCAAGGACCTGAGCAATTGTCCAGAACGGAGGAGGAGGAGGGAGGAAAGGATTATGAAACAACCTTGTCAGAGTAAGCCAATCTCTTTAAAACATCGACTCCCACACATGCAGACAAAGTCTGAGAGGAGAGAGAATAAACTGCTTTTAGTGTTTAATCTCTGGGTGCCGGGATTACGACTTAATTCATTTTTAAGTCACAGTACTTTCCTGTATGTTCCAATGTTTCCACAGTGAACACAGGCTCATTTTGCCATCAAAATCAGTTTTGAAATAGCCACGTCACTGCTCACTTGGGCTATCTGTCATGCGCGGGGCCAGCCTGTGTGTGCACCTACGGAGCACATGATGACAGGACACATCTTGCGAACGGAGGCTTGAGCAATTCCAACCCTGGAGGCTCGCTCTGGCAGGGGACAGAGGCAGGCGGATTTTTGTTTGAGGAGGCCGAGTCTGGAAGAGCTGTGTCACTGTGGGTGGTTTCTTAGATCCTCAATGCATGTGGCTTCCAGCCTCGATTCTTCCCTAAAAGTCTGGCTCGCTGACCACGACTGAAGAGCCCTTGCTGAACAGCCGACGCCTCACATAAGCCCCAGGTTTGCGCTGTGTCTACTCAACGTACCTGATCCTGCTCAGCAAGAGTTATCTCCCAAGGGAAACCTTTCTTGCAAAGTTGAGCAAACCTCCTCGGTAAGAAGCCCCTACACCTGGGAATCGCCCAAGCATGAAAGCTGTCTGAACACCCTGTGTTACAAGATCGTGGCTGGCTGGCTGGTGATCTTGCTGGGCTGCGGTGTGTTTGGAGGCAAAGGTCTGAAACGCTACATTCTTGCTCTGAGAACACTGTCTCCTTGTGAGACGAAGCCAATCAGCACACGGTCCAGAGAGCTAGAGAGCTTTGAAGATGATATTTTCTATAGTGACACAGCCATTCTTAAACCCCTGTAGCAGAGTGGAAGGGCAGCCGCCAACCCCAGCATCCTGGTATCTGCAGTGGGAACTGGTGGGTGCCTGACTTGCTCAGGTCAGTAGTTAATGCTGGCCTCCTGAGCAGCCTCGGTGGAGATGGCCCAGGGGCAGGGCGAGTCAGCAGGGAAGGCAGTCGGAAGTATATTTCAACGCTGTTCCAGATAAGTCACAATATCAAACAAGAGTAATGACCTCTCCCCACTGCACACCAAAGAAATCAAGGTGTATCAGTCACTCAGTCGTCATCATCATCAAGTTGTCTGAGGTTACCTTTTTCTCTCACAGCCCACGTGCTGTCAGCTGGCCCTGCTAAAGCTCCCTTGGAAACTGTTCCACTTCCTACTCAAGCCTGCTCACCTTCAATGCAACAATCACATTCTAATTGGCCACCTCTCATTCATGACGATCCTCACAGGACCAAGCCAGAGCAAATGATGACTTTGAGGTCATAGGTCCAAGCCACTGGAGGAGCGAAACTGCTCTCTGAGTAAGAGTGGGGTGGGAGGACTTCATGGTCGGGTTTTGGTTTGACAGTCGCCTCAGAGACTGAGCTGACAGCCGTGAGCCTTTACTCCACAGGGAGATGCAGGGCTCGGTTCTGGGGGTCTCTGTGTTACTTTTCTGTTGATGGTCAACAAACAAACTTGTTTTATTTGATCAAGACCTGATTTTTTTTTTTTTTACATTTATGTATTTGATATCAGAGGGAGACAGAGAGAGGGAGATAGATATCTTCCGTTCACTAATTCTTTCCCCAAATGCCCACAAGGTTAGGGCTGGGCCAGGCCCAAATCGGAGTCAGGAACTGCTGCTTACACAGGCTCATCAGCAGGGAGCTGGACTGGGAGTGGAGCAGCCGGGAGCAGAATCAGAGCCATGAACTGGGATGCTAGTGATGCAAGCAGCAGCTTCACCCACTGTTCCACAACGCCGACCCCCACAGCCTCATTCCTGTTTAAAGAGATTTTAACTGATAATATAATCACCAAATGAACACTGGTCTCACCCTGAATAATGCTGATTCGCTACCATCAAACTCACTGCCAATCCACTAAACTCACGCCTACATAGAGCCTCGCTAATGCGTGTTTCTTCTCCACAAGGCACGTCTGGCTCTCCTGAACCGAGGGACGCTGGGACTCCAGCAGCACGCCTCAGGGCCATTTGAAACAGCAAAATCACCAACAAACAGCACCGAAGCGTTCACTTCATTGGCCTGTGTTTCTGAAACATGTGGCTTGTGGAACTTCTGAACTGGGAAAAAAAGAAAAAAAGAAACAAGACGTATAGAAATGCAGAGATGGGGCCGGCGCCGCGGCTCACTAGGCTAATCCTCTGCCTAGCGGCGCTGGCACACCGGGTTCTAGTCCCGGTCGGGGCGCCGGATTCTGTCCCGGTTGCCCCTCTTCCAGGCCAGCTCTCTGCTGTGGCCAGGGAGTGCAGTGGAGGATGGCCCAAGTACTTGGGCCCTGCACCCCATGGAGACCAGGAGAAGCACCTGGCTCCTGGCTCCTGCCATCGTATCAGCGCAGTGCGCCAGCCGCCGTGCGCCGGCCACGGCGGCCATTGGAGGGTGAACCAACGGCAAAGGAAGACCTTTCTCTCTGTCTCTCTCTCTCTCACTGTCCACTCTGCCTGTCAAAAAATAAATAAATAAATAAATAAATAAATAAATAAATAAATAAATAAAAAGAAATGCAGAGATGGGAGGGGCTGACACTGGCGTAGTCGGCTAAGCCTCCACCAGCGGCACTGGCATCCCTATGGGCACTGGTTTGTGTCCCAGCTGCTTCTCTTCAGATCCAGCTCTCAGCTTATGGCCTGGGAAAACAGTGGAAGATGGCTTGAGTGCTTGGGCCTCTGCACCCACGTGAGAGACCCGGAAGAAGCTCCTGACTCCTGGCTTCAGAACGGTGCAGCTTTAGCTATTGTGGCCATGTGGGGAATGAACCATCAGATGGAAGCCCTCGCTTTCTGTGTTTCTCTCTGTAACTCTGTCTCTCGAAGAAATAATTAATCTTAAAAAAAGAAGGGAAATGCAGAAATGTGGCATTCGTCAGGTTGTGCACAGGAGCTTTGTCGCACAACAGTGCCGAGTCTGGTCTCTGCTGGAAAACACACGAGGGCTGGGCATCTGAAGAGCTTCACAGCTCTGCGCATCTCTGCAAATGACCACAAGAGCTCCAGAAGTATTGGGGGGGCACAAGTAAATCTTAGCAGAACAATTCACAAGTATCTATACATAAGAAGGACTGAATGTAAAAAGAGCTAGAAATCCATTACTCTTCTAAGTGGAGATATGAAAAATGGATCAGAGCCCAGAGGATTACAAGGGGGAGGCTAGAGCCAGAGGTATTTTTATTTTATTTTATTTTATTTATTTATTTTTTTTTTTACAGGCAGAGTGGACAGTGAGAGAGAGAGACAGAGAGAAAGGTCTTCCTTTGCCGTTGGTTCACCTTCCAATGGCCACCTCAGCCGGCACACTGCGGCCGGCGCACTGTGCTGATCCAATGGCAGGAGCCAGGTGCTTCTCCTGGTCTCCCATGGGATGCAGGGCCCAAGCACCTGGGCCATCCTCCACTGCACTCCCTGGCCACAGCAGAGAGCTGGCCTGGAAGAGGGGCAACCGGGACAGAAACCGGCACCCCGAGCGGGACTAGAACCCGGTGTGCCAGCGCCGGCCGGAGCCAGAGGAATTGACTTGGAAGGCATTGCCACGTGTCTACAAATCCATCTCGAGCTAGCATGATGCCGGATGAACTCATCTAGGGGATGCCGGAAACAGAGAGAAGCATGCTGGAGACTGTGCTCTGGGCACGCCACCAAGAAGGTGTGTGCAAAGGAGATGTAACCAAAGGCGAGAACGGCGGAGAAAGAAGCGTGGAAGAGCTGTGTTTCAGGAGCGAAGGAGTCGGGATGGGTTGAAGGCTGCTAAAACGTTGTCTCATGGAAGGTATGAACTTTCTACTAGGAAAGATGGAGCTCTTTGGTGATTCTGACATTGTTTCATTTGAATGGCAGAGATAAGAGTCTGCCTGGAGTGGCTCAAGGAACAAATGCCATTCTTTCCAGGAGCTTTGATGCACATGGGAGAAAAGGTCAAAGGTCAAAACTGGAGGAGGTGCAGGATGGGGATACGTAGGGTGAAGGAATGAACCAGTACGTAGAGGGCACAACGGATGAGGCACTGGAGACGGGACCATTGCCGAGACGGTACCTCAACTTCCCATGTGGCACATAGCCGTGCTATGACGGTCTGCTCCCACAGGTGAGAAAACGAGGCAGAGGAAGGTGGGACGCTCATTCATGGCCAGAAGCGAGGCAGTGGCAGGACGAGGGTGCAAATCTGGGCCTTGGGTTTCCAGAGCCCCTGCTTTCAGCCTGGGTTCACAGCCCGATCAATTCACACTTATTGATTACCCTGTATCTCGCAGTCACTCCCCGAAGCTGAATGGTGAGGGCAAGAAACAGTGAAATCGCAGACTTGTGCCTTTCCTCCGCCCACGGGTGGAAACAGGACGCTTTGCTCTCCAAGGCAAGCTAGGGAGAGGCGCAGCTGCTGCAGGGGCAGGGAAGCCCAGGAAGTCAGGGTCACGGCCGGACCCGACGCTTCCCAAACGCGTCTCACCTTCAGAAGCACAGCAAGGTCAAAGCTGCAGCACCGGGGAAATAAAAGTCATTCCAGAGGGCCACTCCCAAGTTGAGGATTTAATTAATCTTCTCATCAAGTTCTCCGGCTCTTACTTTGATTTCACAAGAGAGATTTCTGCGAAAGTTGCTCAGCTTTTCCCAACCGAAATGCACGCAGTGTGGCACCGCCTCAGAGCCTGCCCGCAGTAGTTAAATAAATCACTTGTTGCTAAACACAGCGATTTATCCCCCTGACATCTATAGGGCCCTCTTGGTTTATTTTAAAATATATCAACTAACTTGCCAGAACTGCCATGATTTTTTTTTTTTTTTTTTTGACAGGCAGAGTGGACAGTGAGAGAGAGAGACAGAGAGAAAGGTCTTCCTTTGCCGTTGGTTCACCCTCCAATGGCTGCCGCAGCCGGCGCACCGCGCTGATCCAATGGCAGGAGCCAGGTGCTTCTCCTGGTCTCCCATGGGGTGCAGGGCCCAAGCACTTGGGCCATCCTCCACTGCACTCCCTGGCCACAGCAGAGAGCTGGCCTGGAAGAGGGGCAACCGGGGCCATGGCTTTTAATGTGTCTGACACATCCAATTTCAAGAGCTCAATGAAAATGTCACACAATGAAAGAGGGAGGAGCAGACGGAGAAGGTGCTGAAAGCTGGTGTACAGACACCCACAGAAGTGCTTGCCCAGGTGGGGTTCAGGAAGGGGTCTCCCTGCCAGCACTTGGGACATTAATTCAGCTGCATGGAAAAGCCTCTTTTCATAGAGTGTGCTGTAGAGCACTAATTCTCCTTATTAACTACTTTCGCTCACAGACACAACCCAGTCTCCCATAATACTTCTGAGAAAATGACATAGTCTTTTTCACTTCCATGGCAATATTTGATCCAAAGATATAGTTGCTGTTTAACAAAGTAAAGATTCCAAGAGTTCGGATGCGCCGCGTTCATGTGGTTACTCTACAAACAGTGATTCCATATTACAAGTAAGGACTTCAGAAAGCTCGTGGAGAAATGGAATCAAAAGATACACTTATTTTGCTACAAGATTTTAAAAAACCCATGTATAGTTTTTTCATTATATAAACCTTATATTTGTGGAAAAATGGAATTAAAAGATCTACTTTGGTGCAAAGCTTTTCTTAAATCCATGTGTTGTTTTTTCATAAAATGAATTTTCCACAACCTGTTTCAGGACCCCTTTTACCAGGCCTCATGCCAGGCCTCAGGATCCCATCACAGTTCTTTTTAAAACTTGCTTTTTAAGCTGTTTATTTACTTTCACTTTATTTGGAAGACAGAAAGAGAGAGAGAGAGAGATCTACCAGCATGCTCCATGTGGGTGCAGAGACCCAAGTACTCAGCCATCACTTACTGTCCAGGTGCACATTAGCAGGAAACTGTACCACGGGGAGTAGGCAGAACTTTAACCAGGTGCTCAGATATGAGACGTGAGTGACTTAACTGCTGGACCAAATGCCCACCCCTGGATCACAGTTCCAACCTCAGGGGGTTTGCGGTTTCATAAAGACAACCCCCTGCAGGCAAAGATGACCCAGCTCTACTACTAACTGTGCGCTAACTAAGACAACTAGTTTAGCTCCACATTCCTCATCTCCGAAGACAGAGAGATAGTCAGCCTAGCCTGAGGGCTGCTGGGGGGAGAGAGTGCCAGTGACGTCAAAGCACGTGAAGCACACTGGGATTATTTCTGCTCCATCTGTAACCCTCAGGGAACGGATCATCTACCCCACCGTGTCGCTCCACTGCAGAAGTCTTCAAAGTGAAGCTGTCCAGCCCTGAACATTAAGTGGTCAAGAATCACCACGGTAGCCGCTTCCTGTCCAATCCGCTGCTCACTCTCAGCCTCCAGGGACTTCCCCAGAACTAAACAGGATCAGGTTCTGCTTCCTGCATTACAGCTCTGCTGGTTCCCCCATCGTCCCTAGCATCATCATCTAGAACAATTCCGCAGCTTAGCTGGCTCCTTCCCCCTGACACGTGGCCACGTTTGACTCTGCCCACTCCATGAAGAATGTCTTTCTCCCCAGAACTGTGTTGGCTGTCAGTCTTCTTGCAGCTTCAATGCCCCCCTCCCTCAGCCCATACCTTGACCTCTTTTAAATTTCTATATATAATTGTTCAAATGTCATCTCAGTGCAACCTCATGGAATACTTTTAAAAATCCATTTATTTATTTATTTGAAAGTCAGAGTTATAGAGAGGTGAGGGTGGGGGAAGAGAGGGAGAGAGGGGAGAGAGAGAGAATCTTCCATCCTTTGATTTATTCCCCAAGTAGCTGCAACAGCCAAGGGCTGAGCCAGGCTGAAGACAGGAGCTTCATCTGGGTCTCCCATGTGGGTGGCAGGGCCCCAAGCACCAGGTCATTATCCGGGAGTTAGATGGGAAGTGGAGCAGCTAGAATTCAAATCAGTGCCAATGTGGGATGGGGGCATCCTAAGTGGCAGCTCTAGCCCCTATGTCACAGCACTGGCCCCTGAATACTCTGTACCCAGCGCCCTCTTCTTTTGCACTCCCCCAGCCCCTTCTATACTTTGGCTATAGTATTTACTTCATTGTACTGAAACACATTTTTAGCTGGTCTCACCCTAGAATTGGGAGCCCTCCAGAACAGTGGTTGTTTCTTCATTTCTGTGTCCAATGCCTGGAATCTGATGGGTGCTGGTTACAAAGGCAGGACACTGATCCCGGAGGTGCCTGCTCTGGGAGTTCCACGTCTTCCTCCTGCTTCCGCCTCACCTTCAACAGTAAACAAACTGAGGTTTCCTTGGTTACTTTGGGCTGCTGTGAAAGACCATCATGACTGGGGGCCGTAAACAACAGCAAGATGTTCCTGGCAGTTCTGTAGGCTGGAAGTCGGAGCAGAGATCAGAACGCAGAAGGGCTGCATTCTGGTGAGGGTCCTCTTCCAGGCTGCAGACAACTGACTACTTGGTGCATTCTTCCATGAACAAAAGAGAACCAAGACCTCTGAGTTCTCTTTTGTTTCCTTATTTTAAAAATTTTATTTATTTAACTGATTTGAAAAGCGAGGGCAGGGGAGGGTGATCGATTTCCAAGACAGAGATGTCCCTTCACCGGTTCACTCCCCAAATGTACAACAATTGGGGTCAGTCCAGGATGAAGCCAGGAGCTAGGAACTCCATTGAGATCTCCCAGGTGGGTGGCAGGGAGCCAAGTACTTGAGCCATTGCCTGCTGCCTCTCAGGGTGTGCATTAGCAAGAAGCTGGAACTTGGACCCAGGGTTAGGGTTAGGGTTAGGGTTTAGGGTCAGGGTCAGGGTCAGGGTCAGGGTTAGGGTCAGGGTCAGGGTCAGGGTTAGGCACTCCAATACGGAATGCACGTAACTCAAGCGTGATGCCTTTACTGCTATATCAAAATCCTGCCTGAGTTCTCTTTCACAGGGACACTAATTCCATTCATGAGGTCTCCACCCAATTGCTCCCCAAAGGTCACACCTCCTAATACCATTGAGTTAGGAGCTCAATGTATGAATGGGGGGGAGGGGGACGGGATATGAACATGGTCCTAACAGCCGGATTCCCATCCTCCTCAAACATTACTCATCCTTTGTCTTCCACTGGTCTTTCAACGCACAGGATGTGGGCCAAGCTTAGGATTCTAGCACACTGCCTTGGTTCAGATTCTCACTTTTGTGTTGTGGGACTTTCGGGAAATTGCTTAAACTTCCTCTGCTTTGGTTCCCTCATCTTCAAATCAGAGATAATAATGTCACTCTCGATGGGGTTGTAGGAAGATGAAGTGAGTTGAAAAGGATAGCACGTCACAAAGGGCCCGACCCTTGGCGCGCACACAGGCAATGTTAGCTGCTTCTGCTTCTGCTCAAATGGGAATCCTCCATCTGTGAATGTCTCCTTTTTCTCCTCAAAGCTCCCTCCACTAAGTTCTGTCGTCTGTCTCTTATCCCACTCACCACCTGGCAGCATAGTTCCCCAGGGATCTGAATCTCTCAAGTAACTGTTAGCTCTTTTAGGACATGTTGCATCTTTTTGTGATTTTTTTTCACTCCCTGCCTGCCACTATAGTGAAGATACAGTATTATCTCAGTAAGTTAATTCACTTTAGGGTACATTACTGATCACTGGCCTGCATGATCTAATGGAACAACGATAGGATATTATGGCCACTGTTCTCCCATCAGTGTTTCTTTACAGGGTACATTCTGAAGCCAGCTGTCCAGTTTATTCCCCATCCTCCACACACAGCACAACTATTTTTAATTTAAAGAACTGACTAATGATTAATGGATGATTCTAATCAGATAGGAGACAGTGCAGTCTGGCTAATCAGGGACGGTCATGGCCTGGACAGAATGAACCCTCACGCTGTGAGAGCTGGCCACCTGCATAGCTCATTCACTGAGCCGACCCAACATCTCTTAGTAGTAAGATTGGGCATTTATCACCTGTGTATCTGTGTGTGTCTACACACAAGATTGCTGTATTACTTTAGGCCAAGAGAAGGGATACACAACAGCGTGTATGTCACACCCATAGAATAATGTTGGAAAGGTTGCGAAAGAGAGGCAGGTTGCTCCGTGCTATGCATCTTAAAAGCCTAAAACTTCTAAGAGGTGAGTGGGAACTGCGCTTGCGCTAACGGCAGTTCTTTCTGTAACCACATTTAGAGGGACATTCGGGAATGCAGCTGTGAGGAGGTTCTTGGCCACCCCCTCCCTAGTTCAGCACTCAGTGGGACTCCTACCTTGTGAAGGTGACTTGAAAGCTGGGCCAGGACTCATCTCCTCGCTACACTGAGGCTTCTCTGTGCTGTCTTTCCACTCGCCCTTCATCAACAGCGCTGCAGGAAGGGAATTCAGAGCTCGATGTGGTTGAATACGATGTTCCTCACTTCCTCTTTGCTCCTCTCGGTTCAAGGTAGGTTGGTATGCATGGCTGGCAGCCCAAATTGCAGTGTCCAGCAAGCATCAACACAAGGGCACTGATTCTGGATTGTCTAAGATGTTATAAAAAATTAATAAGCAGCAGAGAAAGAGAGAGACACACAGAGAGGCCACAAAACAGCCACAGCTGGGCCAGGACAAAGCCAGGCAGGTGTCCCATGTGGATGACAAGGAATCAGTTACTTGAGCCATCACCTGCTGCCTCGTATGGTGTGCAATAGCAGAAAGCTAGAATCACGAGTGGAGCCAGGAACTGAATTCAGGTACTCTGATATGGGTTGCAGGCATCCCAAGGGGTGTCTTAACCACTGACCAAATCCCCACCCCTGGATTCTCTTCCGTTAGAGCGAGAGGCAGTACATTACTGTTTAATCAACGCATGTGGAAATCCACAGCACCCAGCAAGTGGTACTCCCAGAACTCTGCCTATCCGGCCTCACACTTTTCCTTCATTTACTAAAAATGCCAAGATGCACCTTGTTTCTCTCCCACTCCATTCTACTTCCTGTAGTGCCACCCATAAGATGAGCATCTCTACAGGTAGAATGAGAAGATTTGCTAGGCAAGGAGGGGAGAAAGGCGAGGTGGGCCGTGGAACAGACTCAGAACCTTCTTCTCACGTAACTGGGAAAGATGTCTTTTTCAGATCCATGTGGAAAAGTCCCGGAATTAGGCACAAACTGTGGGAGTGGGTCAAAGTTTTCTCCTAGTTTGTTTCTGTGATGTATCGGCTTTGAGGGTCTACTTGATAAGTCATACGCAGGCCTACTCTGTTTTGAAACTCTCTCCACTCTTGACATGTGCAATATTTCTTTTTGCCCTCTCACTAACTCTGATTTTTGTCTACTTATTTCCGGTTTGTCTTGCTTTCCTATGGGGCTCTATCCTTGAACTTCTCAATGTCTACTCTCTTTTCTAGCATTCATTTCTTTCTTTGACTTCTTTGCCTCGCATGTCTTGACGACTCAAGTCTTTTATCTTTGCCCTGTCTTCTCTCATAGACTCAACAAACTCACAAACACTTCTTCCTACATGTCTCTAAAACTCATTACACCCATGAAGAGACTCATCTTCTGCTCCATGCCACCACGGCTTCCTCCTCCAGCGGTCCCTACCTCGATGGACAGCACCACTTTTTCCCATTCAGGAAGCCAAAAGCCCAAGGATCATTCTAGAGCCTTCCCTCTTTTTTCTTCTGCACCCAACTGAGCACAAAGGCTGTAGAATCTCCCTTTTTACTATCTCTCAGAACCAGCCTCTCTTTTTCTGTATCTAAAGCCTACTCAAGTTAAAGCCCTCATTATATCTTGCCCAGACTTCTGAATAATTCTTAAGTATATATATATATGTCATAAATAATTAATTGAAATAAATAAATATATGCGGATGGGGTCACCCAAAATCTCAAGGTTTGTTTCATTTTTACAGGAATGCCTATCTGCTGTATCCTATATTTATACAACTGAACTTTTTGGAGCTAAACTTTGCATTTCTCCTAGCTTGGTTCACTGTTCCAGTTTTCTGACATGATTGTTATTCTGTCATCAATCATGTTAACTATACTTCCCAACTTTATGTCATCTCTACATTTTATCATTTTGCTATTTTTTTTATTCCAGACATTGAAATAAATGTTGGTCAGAAAAAGGTCAAGGACATAGATCTATCAAGATGCCAGGGATATTTTACTCTAGCTTCACCTTAAGTATAATTATTCACTTACATACAGACCTGTAGAACTCCACTCTCATCCAGGACAAATTTCTCTATCTTGTCAGTGGGGATATCATGCAAACTTTCAAAAGATCTAGTTGAAGTCAACATACACTCTGCCGACAGTGCTTGCTTAATCTACAATTCCAGTGATCTTACAAGAATGAAAATGAATTTGGGAAAACTTGTTTTCAGGATATATTTACTAAACATAAGTTATTATAACACTGTTTTCTTTGGTAAAAATGTGATCATTAAACCATAAAATTTTAAAAATTATGAGAAGTTTACAAAGTAAAAAAAGGAAAATATTGTATAACCTACAGCCCTTTGACAATGAAAATCGTAGCGTTCCCTCTCCAAGTCTTTATTTATTTAAAATTTTATTTATTTGTAAGAGTTACACAGAGAGAGGGAGGGAGGGAGGGAGGGAGAGAGGGAGAGAGAGAAATGTTTCATCTGCTGGTTCACTCCCCAAATGGCCTCAGTGGTTTTGAGTGGGCCAGGCTGAAGCCAGGAGCTTCCTCCAGATCTCCTGCATGGGTACAGGGGCCCAAATATTTGGGCCATTTCCACTGCTTTTCCCAGGCCATTAACAGGGAGCTAGATGGGAAGTGGAGCAGTCAGGACTCAAACTGGCACCCATGTGGGATGCTGACATTGCAGGCGGAGGTTTTATCCACCGCACCACAACACCAGCCCCTCAAGTCTCTTCGAAGAGTATGTTTTTATATAGTTAAGACAATAGTGTATATACTGTTTTGTCACCATTAAAAAAAAAATCTCACTTATTTTCCAATGTTGCCTCAGTGGGCGTACTTCTCATAAATGGACCCCAACTTCTGGATATTTGGACTGCGTTCAAATTTTGAATGATAACACGATGACAAATATGTTGCACACGCAGACTTTTTTATTCACATTTTTCTTGGGTAAGTCCCAGAAGTTGTATGTTTGGGTCAATTTTCTGTCGCCCAGTCAGCAAGGCTGAGTTATGCAGCAGTAACAATTGATCACACGCACCCCAATCTCGTTTATTTAACAACCCAAAATGATTAAAGGAAAAACAAAAAAACCCTTACATTCAGTGTCTCAACACACGAAAGTCAGTTTCTCTCTCACGCTGCTCCTGCTGTAGGTCTCAAGGGGTTGTCCCCGTAAAGCAGTCACTCAGGGCTTTAGGCTGGTTCCATCTCGGCCTCCCTGATGGATGTGGTGAAGGGACTGGAGGTTGCCTGGGGTTTCCTGATGCCTGCCAGCTGCACTCACATGCCATGGGCCAGCACTAGCCATGTGTTCCTGCCCCATCAGAAGTGGTGCTGTGTCCACTAGGACAAAGGGCACCACTCACTCAGGGGCATGGTCTGGTTCTGTCAATTTAGCCTGGCCAGAACTGTATTTCCCAGGATTCACTCACTCTTAGAGTGAAACAATAGGTTTCACCATAGGCAACGTTTCCATGGGATTTGGAAAGTCAAAGACAACCAATCATCACGGAGTTCAGACGGGGCGGGTGTGGCAGCTCCCACCCTGGTCTCCTGGCTTGCCTTGTTGGTGTGGGGCCACGGTGGCCTGCGTTCTCTCAGCTGCCATCGGATCTCCCCCTTCAGCTCCTCAGTCCACAGCGAAGTCCACAGCGAAGCAAGCCAGCTCCCTTTGTAGGTTACCTGCACGTGGAGTTTGGAGGGGTGAGAGCTAGAGGCAGAGTTCAGGTTGCCCTCAAGAATTCCAGCGTGTCCTTGCTTTCCCAGCTGCTGGCCGCACCTACTGAAGGGACGTCAGCAAAAGCACCAGCTGTCCATGGTGCTCTGCACCAATCCCTCACCGTAACTGCACGATGCCTACTCCCTAAAGCCACCTTCTCAGTCCATGTTGCCCACACTGATGCGTTTAGCCGGACAAAGTCCTGACAGTTACATAGTGGACATTTTTTATGGAGCAGAGCCAAGTTTAAGGTCTGCGGTCACAGAAGTGTGCTTCAAGCATTCAAGACAAGGATCACAGAGAAACATCTGGTCCTTGTTGGAAGAGAAGAGGGTACAGGTTCTGATATACAGATATAGCAGCCAAAGTGAAGACAACATAACTCAAAACACGGCAGAAAGCTTCTTTTTTTTTTCCTGCTAATTGATTGGCAGGGAGGGAAGTCTTGCACACCTGTGCTGCCCTGGAGGGATCGGCACCTGCCCCCAAGGTGCACGGCTGTCAGGAGGGCAAGCTGCCTGCAGCGGATTTTGCCCCAAGGACAAGAGTTAAAAAGAAACAGGCTAAC
Organism: Oryctolagus cuniculus; assembly: GCF_051225735.1. Taxonomy (NCBI): domain Eukaryota; kingdom Metazoa; phylum Chordata; class Mammalia; order Lagomorpha; family Leporidae; genus Oryctolagus; species Oryctolagus cuniculus. The sequence goes on from NC_142875.1 coordinate 123,803,505, forward strand.
GTAGGGGAAATCCACAAGGAGACTGTCAAAAGCCAGCGTCTTCTGTTAGACTGAGTCAAAGCGAGTTTAACAACTAATCTCTACTTTTACCAGCTTTCTATCTGTGCAGCCTGTTTCTCTGTGTTTGTCATGTGACGCCATGTGACACGCTAGCTCCTCCGCCGAGGAGGATTAGGAGAGATGAAAGCACGCGGGCTTCTGGCCCACGGCTGCTGTCTGGGACCCGGCCTCTGAACACTTCCTGTGGCTGCCGAGGGTCAGGGTGACTTGCGGATCCACCACCCTGCGCCCCACGTGCACGCCCACTGCTGCCCTTCTGCGCAGTGACTCTCACCGGAAGAGGAACTCACGGTCCGCTGCCCTCCCCCAGCCTCTCCTCTGATCCCAAACCAAGCAAAAACAGCTCTTGCCACACCGCTTCAGGGAACTGTGGCACCCTGGAAAAAACCCATATGAGCAAAGAATTCTATTCATAGACTGCATGTGATTCGCGCCCCTGGGTGGACTTCAGCTGTGGCATGCTCAGGTCTCTTCCACAAGGAACTAGCAGTGGGTGTGAAAAACCAGGAAACCGGAGACGAGCAAATGGCCTGTGCCCACGGAGTCAGCCAGGGTATTAGACACAACGTAGGAGGACCAGGAGGTGTCTGTGAATTGGGAGTCTGAATGAACCCCGGCACAACGCTCCCTCTTGTCTGCTCATCAGTGTGGGTCAAATCACCAACATTCCTGTTCCCCTCATCTTGTTACGTGAAGTAATACCATCACCACCTTTTCCTATCAAGGAGGATATTATTTAGAGACATGGCAAGAAATGAATTTTGCCCTCAACATATCTCATACAAGAGTCACACATACCCAATTTCATTAATATTAACTTAAAAATGTGGCCTTGGGTTCATGTTTGCTGAGGCAAGTATAGTAATCTTCTACTGCAGGCAAAGAACAAAATCTACCTGGCGACGTGAGACGTGATGGCATGATAATTTCATAAATTATTCAAGGCTACAGAAACACTGCAGTTGGGAGCCAGTGCCCAGATTTGCTGTCAGATGTCTCGATTTTCACAGGCAGTGGGGCTCTATGCTTGTTTTGGTTTTGTGTGTTTCCTTGACTAAACGGGAGAGCTTTATCAACAACTATTTGAGAGACGGGAGCAAATGAGTGACTGGAGGGTTTTAATTAGCCTTGCACACTTTCTACAACCTGGAATTGGTTGTCGGGTTTTGGAAATAGCTCACCATGGTCTCCTCACTCCTATGTCTGGCGTGCACAGCAGAGCTGCACACGAGGTGCCCTTCCTGGCTGCTGTGGGCGTCTGTGTGGGTGCTGCAGACGCCCGCTCCCTCTGTTCTGCATGTGTCTTAGATCGCAGCTTCTGGAATGGGCCTGTGGGTTAGAATGGGCTGACTGGTTATTCCATGTAGCTTCAAGAACAGCTACAGGGTACGTATCATCTTAGGATTGTTTTCCCACAAAGTACTGTGCTCTGCATATCATGGGTCAACTCTGGTGTCTGGAACCCGTGACATCACTGAGCCGTGCAATGTCCAACCTACTGGGTCGCTGGAGGTTAAGCCCTTGTCTGCCATTCCCTAAGCTCAGCTCCTCTGTTCCCTACTCAGCACACTGGGAAGCAGAGGGCCCCATGTTCACCTACTCCCCACTCTCTCCGTTCATTCTCAGTCCTGGGGCTGGGCCATACCACACGATCTTTGCAATAAAGCAATCATAAACTAAAAGGGGCAGCCAGAATACCGAATTGTGAGCTGAGAATATAGGAATAAGCACACAGCTAGTCCCAGCTTGAATGAAATAACCCCTTGATAATATCAAGAATCTCTTTACTAACAGAAAAAAATGTCAACATCCAAGAAAACAAGCCCTTTTCTAAGCTATTTTTCTAAGAGGCAGAAATGATAAATCTTTGCATGTATATAATTTATTAGTATTACAGTCCCATGTGATACAAGCATTTTCTCATCTAGAAATGCTATTTTAATCTAGAACACACATGTATTTGTGTTAAACTCCTTAGCCTCAGAATGGAACACAAAGAAGAACAAAAACCCTTTAAAACTAAAAATATTACTCAGCAGAAATTGACACTTTTAAGCCAATATGTATTTTAATAGCTAAATATGTTAAAATCTCCCTTAACAAAGTCAAAGATGATTGTACTTATTTTAATATCACTATATAAATATGAGGATTGACACTCACCTAGGCCAAAAAGTCCAGTTGTATTAATAAACATGAGCGTGCACATAACAAAATATAAATTTGTAGCCAACGTCAAGTTTCCCCATTATTATCATCCCCACCATGAACTCAATGTCCTGGAAGCGCCTTGTTTTTGTTTGCTTGTTTTTGTTTATTTAGATTTATAATCTCCAAGCATTTAGGCAGGAAAGAAAGAGGCACTAAAAACATTTAATTAAAAACTGGAAACAGTTTAAATGTTGAAGAATCAAGGGTCTGGTGAAATGCGACATCTTCGGGGTATTTCCCACAGGAGAAAGGAGGCTGTGGCACAGTGAGCGGCCACTGTGCAATGGCTGGAGACGGCAGGTCCCTTGCAGATGGCAGGTACAGATCCGATGGCTTCTTCCCCATATCATGAACCCTCACAGTGTCAGGAAAACTGAGAGCTCAGCATCTGAGAGACAGGGTGCTCCCATCTGTGCAAATCCGTGTATCCTCTCTACCTTTAGTTCAGACCTCAGAAACATTTTCAGTTTGGACTAAAACAGAGACAGGTTCCTCTGTTTGAAAAGGCTCATTATTTACTACCTATCTCTTTGTTCTCTTTTCTTCTTTTCCCTATCCACAAAACTCTGCCTGAATAAAATACTTTAAGGTATGCATTTTTTTTTTTACCTATTACCATAACTACCAATGATAATTCTGTAGCTTAAAAATGGCTGCTTTAGTCAACGTTGATTTTGGTGAAGCCATTTAAAAAAACAAATAGATGAAATGGCTTCAAGTTGTCCTAAAAGAATTAAAGATAATTGAGTGACAGCTAAATATTCTCCCGTACTTGCTGAAAGCCTGTTACACCCTAAGGCTTGTGCTGCATGTGGCAGACCACAATCTCTCAGCATCTTTGCGTCGTGGATACCGGGATCGCTCAGCTACCTGTCAGGGCACAGTGAGAGAGTGTTCCTTTGGGGAGGTACTGGGGTGGGGGAGAACCAAGAGACTGGGCTCAGAACTTCATTTCTCTGCCTTCCGACAGCTGGGTTCCGAGTCTCTATTGTAACCACATGGAAGAAGGATTGATTCAGGTTTCCTTTATATTCGACTCAGACCCTGACTTGGGACTTTTAGGACCCAATAACTTAAACCATGTTACAACAGTCCCAAAGCTGTGACAGTGCTCACAGCACCCGGCAGTGGACCTTAAACCGTGGCGGTAATCACTGAACCTTTCGATGCGGTAGCGACTCCACGGGCAACCTGCAAAGCATCTCCCAGAGCCCAGGGTCCTGGGATTGGCCCCCTTCCACAGAGCACCTCTCCTAACACTTGCACTCTCTCTCTGTGGGGCACTCTAATACCCCAGATGGAGCGCCTCTAAGAACAATCTGACCATGTCAGGCTATTTTCTCCCTCAACAAATCCTGAGTGCATGACTTAACAGAAAAACAATTTGGGCAAGAGATTTTTATCTTACATTTGGAAAAGCCCTTCCAAACACAGTGTTAAATATGCAATCGAAATGCTGCATTTCCTTGAGTATTCAATACATTTCTCGGATTTTTTTTTCCCCTCTAGTGCAGGAGTAGGATACCAACATTTGCTTCCTTAAGCACAGCAAACATGACTCAAACAGCTTTCACTCCACCTTTATAGATGGGAAGGCCACTGTTACAAGCTTTTCAGGATTTCCTGTCCCTGTGAAGCATTTTCATTTCTTAATCTCAATATAATTTAACGGCATTCATATGTTCTCAAAAAAATTTTTCCCTGGGGCGGTCGGCTTTTTCTTCCCCCAAATCTTTTACAAGCTTAGCCTACACATGACTCAAAACACGGTCTTAACAAGGCTACATGGAAATCTGCCTTTGTGCTCCACTCTCCCAGGGCCCATGAGAAACTGGGAGGAAGCAGCCACAGTCCAGTTCCGCTGTCAGCACGCCGGGCACAAGCTCCGAAGCGCGAGTCCACTGTGTTCCACGTTATAAATAAAGGGGTTGCCCTGCGACAGCGACAGGCTGGAAGCATTAGCGGTTTTCTTTGCAATGCTCATTTTTAATCTTTCCTGGTATTCGCCTGAGCAAAACGTAGCCACCAAAGTGGGACTTCCTGTACACTGACCCATAGGAAAAGAGAGAAATTCCAATCAGCGCAGCAGCATGGGGGTTGCAGTCGGTGCTCAGACAAAGCTGACCGCTCTCCGCTGAGCAGCAGGGAGCCCTGGCTGCCCCGTCTTTCTCCCTGCCTCTTCCTACCCACTGCAGCCTCCTGAGCAAGTCGCTTCACGTTGCCTTAAGAATGTGTGCTGTGTGCTGTCGAGCGGCTGCACTTTAGCCTGGGTCTTCTCAACCATGAGAACACAGCTACAGATTGTTCTCGGAGCGAAACCGCTCCGCATCTTGGCACTTGGCTGTTTGTGACTTCCCAACAATAGGCACTGTTCCTCCGCTCCGTGATCAGGCAGGCCGCTGCTCGAAGGCCGGTCACGGCTCCCCATGGTATCAGTGTGGTGGCATGTGATGATTCACATGGGCTGTGTTTGACCCCAGGAAGCCCAGTCTCTGCTTATTCTTCCTTTGTTCTGTCATCTGGGGAAGAGAGAGAGCGCGTTCAGCTGATCTTCCCTCTGCAGCGCGCATCACAACGGCTCTGGGTTAGCACTTCCCCAACACCCACTGTCCGCCCTCACATGGGACAGATTTCTCCCCTCCCAAAAAGGGGGGGATTTGTTAAAAAGTGAATTTTCATAAACAGGGGAAAAGAGCAAACCCCCTTCCCTGGGGTTATGGTTAGGAAACAGGACCCAGGGTTCTTTCTAAAACAGAGCTTGCTTGTCACATAGTTAGCACCACCACCACAGTCACTTTAATAGTTGCCACGGTTACTGTCACTATTATTTATTTATTTATTTTTTGACAGGCAGAGTGGACAGTGAGAGAGACAGAGAGAAAGGTCTTCCTTTTGCCGTTGGTTCACCCCCCAATGGCTGCTGCGGCCAGTGCACCGCGCTGATCCGATGGCAGGAGCCAGGTGCTTCTCCTGGTCTCCCATGGGGTGCAGGGCCCAAGCACCTGGGCCATCCTCCACTGCACTCCCTGGCCACAGCAGAGAGCTGGCCTGGAAGAGGGGCAACCGGGACAGAATCCGGCGCCCTGACCGGGACTAGAACCCGGTGTGCCGGCGCCGCTAGGCGGAGGATTAGCCTATTGAGCCGCGGTGTTGGCACACTATTATTTTTATGAATGCTAACAATTTTATATGATGAAGGGGTCGATTATAGCATTGAAGTGGCAGATACTAACGACGATCTGTCTTTCCCAGGAGTTTAAGAATTGCTTTCGGGGCAGAAAGTATGATTTTTTTATTATTATCATCAAAAAGTGTATCCAGCTCCTTGTATTTTGTCATTGGCTGCTGTTCTCCTTCCACAAAGGGGCAGGGAAGCTGACGCCCCGCTTGCTGAGACGTGGTCCTGCAGCACAGTGTGGGGTTTCCTTATTGGAGTTTGTAAACCTCTGCGGATAACGCTGAACTGGAACGAACTGGCCTAAACCAGCCTCTGGACGTCAAGCCTGAGTTGGCCCAAAGGGATCTCTGTGTGTAGCAAACTGCGACCCAGCAGGACGCGCAGGCAGGTTGAAGCCCAAAGGCACAGGATACTCTCGTAGCTAAGCAACTGGTCTCGGCCAACCCCAGCAGCCAGACCCTCAGCCAATCACAGGCTGAGGACGGCCAGATTATGCCCAAATAAGGGACTGTGCCAACCGGGCTGTCTCTGTACGTCATTTCCTGCCTGTCTGCCTATAAAAGCAGCTCACCACACAGCCAGGGTCAGAACTGGGAACCGTGTCTGGTCAGGAGGCTCAGCCCACTTCTCGGAAGATGTTCTTGCCCAAGTAAACTCAGATGTAAGTTGACTGGTCTCAGTCTTTCTTTTACCAGTAACATTGTGGCTCCCAGGAGGCTCCAGGTCTCCCACACGGTGCTGGGCCATCCCACACGACCCCGCCCCACGGCCCCCAGCGCACTGACCTGCTCCTTGAGCTCCGCCAGCTGACCCGACAGCTGTCTGACCAGACTCATGGTCGACTCCAGCTTCTCCTGCAGGCTCCGGATCTCGTTTTGCTCGCTGTCCCCTTCATTGCTCACGAGAGACATGGCTCGCATCCGAGGAAACCAGTCCAGGTTCTTCTCCTGAAAGCAATTAAATGAGCAGGAACAAGGAAGTGAGCGTGGGGAGGGGCCTGAAGGCCGATCCAGATTGTTTACAGGTGTTCACGGCTATTAACACTAAAGTCAAGTCTCAGCGCTCGCTCTTCCCCTCTCTGGCCAGGGGTGGGAATGAAGCAAGGGTTACACATGGCTCTTCCAAGGGTGGGAGAAGCTCCAGTTCTGGAACAGACTTGCTATGGACTTCCAGGGAGGTCCTGGAAAGGCAGAATTGACAACAGCTCCCTGTGGGCATCCCACGAATCCTGACGAATGATGAGGTGGGGGCCGGAGGCTGGGGAGGGCGCATCCACGTGTGTGGGTACACCATAGGCATGAGCTGTTTGTCTTTCCCCTGGCAGAGAGAAGGGTGGCAGAGCAGGAGGGTGGTAAAAGACAGGCTTCCGTGCCAGCCGCCCATGCTAGTTTCCCTCCCACACCCCTAGCCCCGCCTGTCCCTGGGCCCCACTCAACAAGACAGAGTGGGAAGCGCGGCCCAGGTTACTCTGTCCCCTTAGGAAACACTGCATTGCAACTAGGTGAAGAGTCAGAGTTGAACTTCCTCAGTGGGAGTAGCTGCTACCCACTCTGAGTTTTTATTTATTTATTTATTTATTTTATTTGTTATACCCTTCTGTGTTTTTAAGTGGACTGACTGTAGGTAGCCCACCAGTATATATGTCCCCTCCATGAAGGTAGGGACCCAGCTGTCTTGAACTCTCTGCCTGAATGCTTACTTAGATTGCTTTTTTTCAGTTCCCAGAAGAGCCCTGCAAGGTCTATCACACTGTCCTCATGTTACCATAAGGAAACAGAAGGCTCCAAGGATTTACTGATCCAAGTCCCAAGTTCGTGAGTGGCAGAGCTGGGCCTGGAAAGCGTTCCACTGTTGACCAGGTGAACCTGTCTATCCCCATCTATCCACCTGTTTCTCTTAGGCACCTTGGCCCTGTTGGCCTGGCAGTAAGTTTCTTGCTTAAGATTCTTTCCAGCCCAGGAAAGTCCAGTGAAGTGGCTCCAGCCACCTGAGCTGCAGGGCTCCCACCACGAGGGTGGTCAGAGCACTTGCCCTTCCCACTGCATACTGGCAAGGTCCAGCATATGTGTCTCAGGGCTGCCATCCCGGTCTCACTGGTGGCCTTGACATTGGCTTTTTATCGTTGTTGCAGGGTCAGGGAGTAACAAGTTCTTTTTAGTTCCCTATCCCCAGTGCCTTGAAAAGGGCTGATAAAGGATTAAAGAGAAAACCCATTGAAGAGTTTGAAATGGCATTTAAACAGCTGTAGTTAATTAGCATTTCAAAAGGGAACAGTCACTTACTCTGAAGTGCATAGTGACAGATTCATTCAATCAATCCTTCAACATCTATTGTCAAGCACTTAGGGAAGAAAAGCCAGATAAGATCCTGTCTGCTCTCCGGGAGCTCTTGGCTAGGATAGCTGTCCACAGACGGTGGCCTGCACGCTGGTCCCTGGGGTTGCTTGTGAAAGCTGTGGATTCCAACCCTAACACCTCTTACCCAATCAGAACCTCTGGGGAAGTGCATGGTTGATCACGCCACTGTGTGTAACACCTCTGGTCTACCAGAGCACAGAAGACAGATCACGACCACTGGGGCAGTGACAGGGCAGACAGATGGAGCTGTTGTGGGAGAGGGCAGAGGAAACCAAAGAGGGACCCATCGAATGTTTGTAGGGTAGCACAGAGGGTCCAGCAGGGTGGGAGACCAGGCCTTGCCTGACCACAGTGAAGACCATGTTCTCCCAATCTGGTGGATGTGCTCCTAAGGCAGAGAGTTGGACTGACCAGAGGTTCTGTGTCTCTGGGAAGGGCATGAGAAAGATGGAGGGGTGGGGATGAACACCAGTCTGTGGGCCGGTAGGAGGATGAAGAATGGACTTGGCCTAAGCACTCTGTAAGCTCTTAATCCTGTCAAAGAGCTGATGAATGTAGGTTCCATTATCTGCCTTGTTTCTGTATTATCCACAGCATTACCTATTAACCGAATTAACAGATGAAACCCAGGTCAGAAAGTGGATTAGCTGGGCTTCCAACTCAGATCTGTCTGCATTCTGGTTGTAGAGACAGGAGACTGTAGACAGAGAATGGAATATGGAAATTAAAGATTCTGAAGGTAGAAAAACTTCAGAAAATGAGCGGTGTGGGGTGAGAGTGTCTTAAATACAGTAAATAACACTGAACTTGAGGCGTCAGTGTTTAATGGGTACCAATTTTTAACTTACAGAAATGGAAGGTGGTGATGGTTATACAACAATAGATACCAACAAAATATATCTAACGCCACAAAACTAAACATCGAAAATGGGAAAATGGTGAATGTTACGTGTATTTACCACAATAAAAACAACCACAGATTTTGAGGAAGTTAATTCTTGCGATGAACTGTGCCCACGAGCCCTGAAGTCACCCTGAGGAAGTCAGGAGTCAGGGCGGATGAGGAGCCCGTGGACAGCCTGGGGCTGAGGTCTGTAAAGAACGCACAGCGAGGGCCCGGAAGCACCAGAAGGCAGCGAGGAGAAGATGGGCCAAATGCATTTTTGTGACATGTTGTGAAGATTTCCTGGTGAAGCTCTTTGAGGGCCCTTAATACAGAGGGGTGGGGAGGACTACAAAGTAGGCAGCTGCCACCAGGGTCCTCAAAGGAGGAGGGGCTCCTCCTGGCAGAGACAGGAAGGCAGCATCCAGGAGAGGCAAGCTGGTCCACGCTCATGCGTCACAGGGGAGCTGCCAAGGCACCGATATCCCATGACTGGGCCTGGGATGAGCGGCCACCCGGTGACACGGTGACGCGGTGACGCCCAGTGGGAGGGAGGCAAGGGGAAAACATCAACTCTGAGAAAGTTTTCAGAGGAAACAGAGGAAAAAGTGTTGTTCCAGTGCCTAGCACACTGTCACTCTGCCAACGAGAACAGGGGCGAGGGCTGGTGAAACTGCCGTCATAGAACTGCCGTTGCAGGGCTGGGATCGGCCCACTCCTCAGTCTCTTGCTTTTCAGGAAACAACGGCAGCTCTCGGTGGATCATGGACAGAGCCATTTGGGCCAGGGGGCTCGCTTTCCTTCACTCTCTTTATGTGTTCCATGGCCCATCTATTTGCTTAATAATTCTTATGATCCCTGCGTCCGTGCTAGCTATCGGGAATCAATAGGAAGCTAAACCTTGCTCATGACATTTTTGTAGTTTATGTATGTACAAGGCAAGACGTCAACCAAAGGACGCCAGAAGCAGCGACAAGCTCCGCTTAAGTGCTGGGGGGAGACTGTGGTCCTGCTGCCCTTTCACTTAGCTCCTAAACATCCTCCTCTCTTCTAACCCTCTTTTGTTTTTTCTAACCTTTCTTTCACATTCCTTCTCTATTTTTGCTTGTTTCTCAGGTTTTCCCTTTGTTTTTGCTTGCTTCATTTCTCCTTACTATTATATATTAGCTGACTAATCTGAAATGAAAACATAATTTGAAAAGTTTTTTTTTCAGTATTGAATAAGATCTTATGGTTCTTTAAGTTTTAAGGGATCCACAATGAATGCTTTACATTTTTTATCACCATAGGAAAAAAGAAACCAATTTAAATGAATTGTCTTTGGTCCTCTTTCTTTGAATAAAGAGGTCTTCAAAAGTCAGATTTGATGTAGGCAGGGAGGGAGCCAAAGAGGGCACTATCCAAACCCCACCCCTTTCCATGCTGACTCAACATGGCTGCAGGCTTGGCACACCCATTCCCCATCATGCACCTGAGCCTCACTTCCCATCATGCACAGACACCATGACACTTCTTGGATTCCAACACATACTCTGCAGCCACACATCTCCAGACGCCATCAAAACTCCTAGAGATCCCTGCAGGTACTGCAACCCACCCCAAACTCCACTCCCTTTATATATTCAATTATGCCTTGTCCCAGGTATCGCCCCATCCTATAAAAAGATCTTAAATCTTAAAAAAAACCGTGTACTCATTTTCTCTTGAGGTTGTCTGTACTTCCATCTGAGTGTGCATTTTCCTTTTGTCTTTAAATGTATCTTATTGTGTGCTCCCCTTTATCTATATTTCCTCCTTGAATTCTTTTAGGCTTGGAGGCAAGAGCCTGGAACAAGTCTAGTGGGCAGGGATCTCCCCCTGACTCATAACAATTTCACCAGTGATTGTTCTTCAAAAATTAGTGCAAAAGGTACTTTATTTCCCCCCAAATTATCTCAAATAGAGTGGTGATCTTGGAATGTTGTATATGCTTTTCTACCAAAAACAGTTCCCAAAGAAGCACCCAGAAGTTCCCTTCTCTGTTGTAAAGGCTTCTGTGGAGGCTCATCCTTAGCAGGGTAAGGAAACAGGTGAACCCTAGACCCTCGGCACAGCCAAGGGACTTGGGATAGACAGAGAGAGCAGCTACCAGTTAACAAGACACCACTTCCGCACCACGTGGCTGCGATGTGTTTGCCCTTTAACAAAACAGAGTTGTCTGATTGGCTCTGTTATTCCTCAGTGTACTCATATATGCTATGTACATCTTGTGATCATAACACGATTATTAGATCCCATGTTGACTTTGGTGAGTCAATATGAAATCATTTCCTGATTTCATCAGGAATGAAAATATTTGACCACTGGATAGTATAAACTGAAGGAAGTTGTGGATTAACTATTAGACTCTGAGGCTACAATGTATGACCCTAATAACTTGGTGAGTAGAAATTCAGAGCTTCTCAATGTTTCTAAAATGCATCGCTCTGAGACGAACCAGTGTCCTTCAGGACACATTAAAGCATGCCAACTGTAACTCTTGCTATCTCTAACTACGACTACTAGTGTATTTTTCTGGACGACTAGAAGATCAAGAGGTATACATTTAAAAACTCTTCAAATAGTCATTTCAGTGGTCAGATGCATCTGCCCTATTTAATTTTATAATTATTTGATAAAATGATTAGCTTGTCGGTGTCACTCAAAGACGAGCCGGGCTGTGTTTCATATTTGGTTCTTAAACATGACCACCCATTTGTGGGACAGAGCACCAATGTGGGAATCAGAATACCTGGATTCTGGTTTTAATTCAGCCCTAAACTAACTGCGTGACACAAGGGGGGAAAGCCTTCTTCTCTGAGTCACGGTTCCTCATCTGTCAAGCCAGAATGCCGCCCTAGGTGGTGCTGACATCTCTTCCAGCTCTTCATTCTGTAAGCTACGAATCCAAGAAAAGCTTTGAACATCACGTTTCTCAGAGAAGACTTGTGCTTACCAGATGAGCAAACAGAAACACACATTTAGGCTCCACGCAATCCTGAAGCCACATAGCCCAAGCCCAGCACATGACGAGCGCCCAGCCTGAAACCTAGAAAGTGCAGGTTTCTGGGAGGTCTCATAACACGACAGGAGCAGTGTTCCTGCACACAACCGCCACTGCTGGACAAGTTCTTCCTCCCATATTACAGGGCAGGGCGGCTCCGACAGGATCCGTCCCTGCTGAAGTATCAAGAAAAACACAAAGAGCGCAATTTTTCTCCACATCAGAGTTTAAGAAGTCCCGAGATTGATTTTGGTGAGTCAAACATTGGAGACGCTGTCTCGTGTCATTTCAGTTTAGCTCTAGGTCCACACTGAATCGCTGGTAGGAAAACTAAAGAGAAAATATGTATGGCCATGTGTAGGATACTTGGTCTGCAGCGTGGAGATGGTGGGAGGCGGGGAGTCTCAGGGGAGGAGCCTGGTGAGAGGCCATTTGGTCACCGAGTGCACTGCCTTTGGAAGGGTTGAAGGTCGTGCTTGTGGGAGCTCAGTTCCTGCAGGATGAGTCAGTAGAGGGAGGCTGGTCACGCGGCTTCCGCCATGACACCATCTGCCACGAGGTACTCACCAGACACTGAAACAAATGGGGACACCCGATCCTGGCCTTCCGGCTTCCGAGACTGTGAGCTTCTCTCTACACGTGACCAAGTTATTAACCACAGCAACAGCAACTGGCCTGACACAGATCCCATCCCTCGACTTTGTATCACGTGTCAGGCACATCAGTGACCTTGCGACCAATACCCACAACAATGCCAGAAGGGAGGACAGCTAACACCCCCACTGTACAGACGACAACACTGAGGCAAGAGGAGACTTGGGTCATGGGGTGTTGTACGTGACTAAAGCAGGCTTTGGCTTCCACCCCTTTTAACTGGAAATCTCGTGCTGCTTCTGCCACACTGGACGACCTCAGTGACTAATGGGTATGGTCAAGGATGGGCTTCTGAACTTTCCAAAGGAAACAAAGACTCTTGTGAGTCTCCCAACACAAAGTCCAGGAACTCGAATCCCTTGATTACCTCTTCTAGGATATGCTAAAAGCTCAGTTACTGAGAATCAGAAACACAAGCCCTGCAGGCCTCACATCATAGACACACGTAAAGATACGGAAATGCACCAGCACTTGCAGCTCCTGCAGTTCGGTAGAAGGCTCTGCACTATCCCTCCCGAGGGGCGTCCCAAGTGTTACAGTGGAACACTGACAGCCTGCTGGACAGAGACACCTCCCTTCCTGCTCCTAGATGTTACTGTGCCTAGGTGTGTGCTCCCAAAACTATCTGCTAGGTTTTCCTCGGGTGCCATCCTCTTGTATGCCTTGGATTTATATTGCATTTTCCATTCTAAAATTCCCTTTCAATCCTCCCGGGCTGAGGATGACCGTTCTCCCACAGCCTCAGCGCGACCCACTGCCTGCCTCTCTTTGCACTCTGGGTCTGAAGACATCAGAGACGGCTTTCAAGGGGGGGCCCTCGCAACACAACTCCTCCTTACTTTACCAGGAGGTCCCTGGGGGAAAGACACCAGCCCTGCTTTCCTGGAACTTCAGTCCTAGGAAAGGAACTGGGAACAAGGGTTCTTTCTGAATTGAGCAATCGTTTCGGTGAGGGAGCACCTCCTGTGGCCCACAGCAGTGCTGCTCAGCTCCTGTAGGTGCCATGAGCTTCGCAGCCTCGCGCCAACCCTTGAAGGGCAGGTTCGGCCTTATCTCCAACACTGAAGGGACTGCCGCGATACTGGGGTTTGGCTCCTCCCCAGCTCCTCGTGAGCACCCACGTGACAGGCACTGCTCTGGGTGGAGAGTGGACAGGTTGGCTCTCCCTGGGGCTCCACTACCTGGGGTCACGAGGAAGGAAAGATGGGGAACAGTCTCTTGTTGGACAAATGTTAGGGGCTGCAGGTCAAAGAGGAAGGGTCCTGCAGTGTTCTCTGAAATTAAACGTCCATCCCTGGAATGAGAAATAAGTGAAAATCCTGGCCACTCATTCTAGAAGAGGAAGAAGAAGAAGCGGTACTCCATGAGAAATGTGTTCCAGGACTTGAGGACTCATTCCTGTAGCAGGACTGACAGAGGCAGTGTGGACTCCACTCGGGCTTGAATGTTCCTTTCCTTTCCAACTCTCTTGGAAACTTGACTGCCATTGAAAGGGGGGGCCTTTAAGAGGTGGGAAGGTTGTAAGGGTGGAGTGCGGCATGTGTGCCTTTATGGAGGGGTGAATTCATTGAGAAGGGGCAATCCAGCCCCCTCTTCCTCTCTCGACTTCTTTTTGCCTTTCTACCATTTATGGCGCAGCAAGAAGACCCTCACCAGATGCTGGCTCCTTGGTCCGGGCTGTCCCCGCCTCCAGAACCGTGAGCCAGTGAACTGCCATTCACCATAAAGGATCCAGTCTGTGATATGCTGTTCCAGTAGCACAAAGCAGACCAAGGCTGCTCTCAGCTGAGAAGCAGGCCCAAGGGTTCCAACACTGATGAAGAAGCTATGGCGTAGCAGGCCGGTGTTGAGCTGTGGAGTTTCAAAGACTCCTGAGACCAGACCCGTGTCCTTAGAGTGGTTCCAGACTGGTGGGGGAGATGGTCTGGACAGGGGCCAAGGAGGGCTGTGGTGGGCTTCCTGAGGGGTGAGGGTAGGCTGCATGCCAGGTAGGCGCTTAGGTTATTCGGGAGGTTTAAGAAAACTGCTCTTCAAGGCCCGCCTCTCCCAGGCAAGCTGGAACAGCACTGAGTCTGGAAAGCAGGGCTCTGGGAAGTGAACTGGAAAATCAGGTATTGATTCAAGTGTAATGAAATCCTCTCCGCCTAGCACTGTGCCCACGGTGGCGGGGGGCTGGTCTTATCCCCCAGGACAACTGGGGCTGTGAGCTCAGACCACAGCCTGGGGGAACTCAACTTGCTTCCCTGGCCCACCTCTCCTCGTCCTACCCCCTTTGTAGGAACTGCCTGTTGCCCACGAGCAGGGGGTCCGTGTTGCACTGGGAAGGGAAATGGTTTGTGAGTTCCCTTTTGGTCTCACCCCTAACACAGAATGCAGATGAGCGACGGGGAGGCCAAGGACTTGGCATGGAACAAGCAATGCCAAGCAGGGCCAGCACAGGTCTCTTCCACTCATGGTGGCCCCCAGCTGTGGGAATGCTACCAAGCCAGGGCCAACCCCAGCACACAGCAGTAGCCCCGGCTGCCCCCAGGTGGTACCGACGTCTGGCCAGTCAGTTCCTCTTGGGTTCTGCCCGCATGAAGCCTGGCTTCCATTTTCCTCTACATCTGTTCATGGTGGAGTCTTGTCTGTTCCCAGCCAACATGGCACCAAGGGATGGAGCCACAGAGAGAAGAGGGAGTGGTCAGCAGCTGGGCAAGGCCAGGAGAGCCCAGACCAACAGCAGCTCAGAGCAGGGAGGCAGTCGGGTGCTCTGGTCACTGACTGCAGCAGGACTGCTAGGCAGGGGGGAGATGGAGAGTGGGAGGACTCCGTGCAAGCACCTGCGATGTGGCTTGCAGGGAGGCCCTGGGGCTGGGCCTGGACCCAACCTGCGGCAGAAAGCAGGTGAGAAGCTGAGAGACCGGGAAAAGGAGCTCAGCATCCAGGCCTACTCTGGGCCCCAGACAGACCTGCTGACTCCTAGAGGCCATCCTGGGGAACGCCAGGCACTGGAACCCGGCAGTCAAAGGCACAGGGACCCGGGAAGCCTGCAGATGAGCGACGGGGAGGCCTGCCGGCCAGCGGGCCAGAAGTGAACCAGGAGCCCGAGGCCTGCCGGGGATTCTCCCAGACCTGATTGCTGGTGCTCCTATGCAAGTGTTCAGTGCAAGACGTTCTGACCACAAATGAAAAATACAGAAACAGAGTGCAGACATCGGAGGAGACTCTAAGGGGCTCCTGTGGGTTTCCTGACGGTCCATCACTCCCCTTCCAACTTCTGTCTTAATTTTTCTGTTGACTCTTTTTAAAAAAGTTTCAATTCACTTCTATTTTATGTGAAAGGCAGAGAGACAGATACAGACACACACACAGAATCACATAAGCTGGTTCACTCCCCAGATGGCCACAACAGCTGGGGCTTGGCCAGGTTGAAGCTAGGAGCTGAAACTCCATCGGGGTCTCCCCTATGGTTGGCAGGGCCCTAAGTACTTGAGCCATCACCTGCTGCTTCCTCAGGGTGCGCATCAGCAGGAAGCTGGAGGGAGGAGCAGAGCTGCCCTCAAATCCAGGCACTCTGAGAGGGGACCAGGTCTTCCCAAGCAGTGTCTTTTTTTTTTTTTTTTTTTTTTTTTGACAGGCAGAGTGGACAGTGAGAGAGAGAGAGAAAGTTCTTCCTTTGCTGTTGGTTTACCCCCCAATGGCTGCTGCGGACAGCGCACCGCACTGATCCGAAGCCAGGAGCCAGGTGCTTCTCCTGGTCTCCCATGCGGGTGCAGGGCCCAAGGACTTGGGCCATCCTCCACTGCACTCCCGGGCCATAGCAGAGACCAAGCAATGTCTTAATACCTGCCCTCCTCCCACTGCCCTCAGCTCTTAAATCCACCAGATCTGCAGGGTTCTTCTTGGGACTTTCTTTAAGATTATTTTCTAGCCTCTGTATTTTAATCTCTTAATTTACTATCTCTTGGCCTCGCTATGAGAAGTAGATATTCATTTTCTTCTGCAAAGGATCTGAAGTAGGAGCATTTGCAAGTCTCACAAGGATAGGAGGAAACCTTGGGGATTTCTCCAAGGTGACACCTGGACAAGCGTTCTGAGCAGCGCCCGAGTCCTCAGGTAGGCGTCTGTCCGTCATCTGGCTGCCAGAATCTGCAGCCTGCTCCTGGGTTTGAGGAAAACGCACTGTGGGGTCTTGGTGGAAGGCTGGCTGAAGCGGAAAAGGCTCACATGGGGTCTGCCTGCCCTGTGGCTGTGAGACACAGGCACGCGGCCAAGGAGGGGCCGGCCCTTCAGCTGCTCCTGCCCAAGGACTTGGTGTGGAACAAGCAATGCCAAGCAGGGCCAGCACAGGTCTCTTCCACTCATGGTGGCCCCCAGCTGTGGGAATGCCACCAAGCCAGGGCCAACCCCAGCACACAGCAGTAGCCCCGGCTGCCCCCAGGTGGTACCGACGTCTGGCCAGTCAGTTCCTCTTGGGTTCTGCCCGCATGAAGCCTGGCTTCCATTTTCCTCTCAATCCTCTATGTCCTTTCCACAAACTCCCTCTCTAAGATGAACAGACTCAGCTGCTTTGTTTATAATAAAGAATCTGGGCTGGCGCCGTGGCTCACTTGGTTAATCCTCCACCTGCAGCGCCGGCATCCTATATGGATGCCGGGTTCTTGTCCCAGTTGCTCTTTTTCCAGTCCAGTTCTCTGCTGTGGCTTGGGAAGGCAGTGGAAGATGGCCCAAGTGCTTGAGCCCCTGAACTCACATGGGAGACCAGGAGGAGGCACCTGGCTCCTGGCTTCAGATCGGTGTACCTCCGGCCATAGCAGCCATTTGGGTGAACCAACAAAAAAAACACCTTTCTGTCTGTCTGTCTCTCACTAACTCTATCTGTCAAATAAAAAAAAAAAAAATAAGAACCCAACTGGGGGTGGAGGTGGGCAGAGTTCAGTGCAATGGTCAAGTCTTTGCTTGGGACACCAGCGTCCTGCATTCATGTCCAACGTCCTGCCAATGCACAGCCCGGGAGGCAGCAGGTGATAGCTCCAGTACATGGGTCCCTGTCACCTGCACAGGCGATGTAGCTGGAGTCCTGACTCCTGGCTTTGGCCTGGCCCAGGCCTGGCTGTTGTGGGCATTTGGAGAGTGAACCAGTGGATGGAAGATCTCCTTCTGGCTCTCTCTCTCTCTTTCAGATAAAAGTGAAAATAAATAAACTTCAGAAAAGTCAATTGGTATGAGTGCTGAGGGATTAATAAGCCCAAGTCCTAAGTTAACACTGGCCAATTTTATCCAGAATAAAGAAAATCAACTGGTAAACTAGAGTGGCTATGTGACACAGAGCTATTTAATTCTTATATAATACTTATGTTTAATAGTATATAATTCCATGATGATTAGAGCAGTAATCAATTATGGGACTCATCAGTTACATGGCTGAACAACCTGTGAACACTTCTGCTAGTGTATAACCCCTTCATGTTCAGTACCTGTTCCTGATCTGTAAGCACTTCCCTTTCTTCTTTACTAATCCTAAGCAAAAAATCTTCCTTCCTTCCTACTATGTAGTGGACACAGTTCTCAGTGCCAGGTAAAGCAGTGAGCAGCTCAGGGAAGGTCCTCGCTCTCACAAAGCACCTCCCATTCAGATGGAAGGGGGAATGGTGGGAGTGGAAGGGTGTGGAGATGACCCCAAAGCTAATGATTTCAGGGTGAAGAGAATTACAAGAGCGACAGTGCGGTGTGAAAGGCTGTGTGAGGAGGAGGGCGAGCGGCTGCTGTAGGCTGAGCAGGCCCTGGAGGTTGCTCTGCAACGGACATCTGACAGAAGCAGGAGGCCCTGCACAGATACAAGGGGCCAGAGGTTCGGTCTGTGCCGTTTGTGGGAGCCAACGGTCACCGCCCTCACAACTGTGCATTGCGTGACACCACGCTGGTGGCTTGGGAGTAGTTACGTCACGGAAACAGGCAGATGCTATGGTCAGGGTTTTCTGGACAGCACCAGAACTTGTGTTCAACATTAACTAGCACACCACTGGACAGAGCTCCTCACGAACAGTGCTGGAGGAGGCCACAGAGATAAATTAAATCACCCACCCACAGCCACTGATCTGAATATCGTGGCAGAGTCAGGACAACAAAGGCTGCCAATATACCAAAGACGCTTCCTATCTACAAACTCTCAACCTTCAAACGTATTACCATTTGATTCCAGATTTATTGGCTTAATGATTCAACAATAGTTCATTCTGTAGGGTGGGCACTGGGATACAGAGGTTAGGCCCTGCTTGGGATGTCCACCTCGCATACTAGAATGCATGGGTTCAAGTCCCACCTCCACCACCAACCCCGTTTCCTGCTAATGGGCACCCTGGGTCCCTTCCGTTCATCTTCTAAAGACAACTGGAACGGAGGATTTTGCATTCTCTAACCATGAACAAGTTTCCAAACGACACAACCATTTTTGTGCTACAACCACAAGCCACAATAATTTGTCTCAGTAATTATTTGTTAATCCATTACTTGATAGATTTCTTCCTAAAATGAAAATCAAAACAGTTTTGCAGCAAGTCCTGTGTCATACTTGGGAGAGGATTTCACTGAATTTCCTCAAATATGATCATCATATTTATCTCCATTGCATATGATTTTCTAGGAGAATTAAGAACAATATATTTATATGTAGAACCCACAGAAAATGGGATAACATAAATAAAATGTCTATACAGAAAATGAACCTCAAGAAAAAAAATCCCTTAGAATTCTGTTAATATTATATTAACATGAAAAAAGTATCAGAAAAAAAAGCCCAGAAATCTCTTAACACCAGAGCCAAAGGCAGCAATAAAAACAGAACTAAAATCTGTTTCCATCTATGCATCTGCTACTCTTTGAGCTCCACTGCTACATATATATCATATTTTCAGGTTTGTCTCACACAAAGAAAGGGGCAAATCTGCTAAAAGGCTACTTACATTTCTTCTTTGGGGAAAAAAAAATAGTTTGCTCCTGAGAGAAGCTATTTAAAAAAAATGGTCAACAAACCTTAAAAGTACACACAACAGCTCCAGCAAAGACCCCTTGTACGGTTATTGTCACGTGCCTGTAGCATGTCTGCAGTTGGCCAGCTCACCGGTTCATACTCTTTTACTGACATTGAGTTATTTTATTCAGTTGTGTCTTAACTGTTTGATCTACTCTTAAATCTTTCCTCTCTGCAAAGTACTACCCAAGAGGAAGAGGTGGTTCTCAATCTGTGTCTCCCTTGGACCAGCTGCATCTGCACCACCAGGAAACACGTTAGAAACATCAATTCTTAGGCTTTACCCCAGCCCTACAGAACAAGAAATTCTAGAGTTGGGGGATGCATTTGAATAAGGCCTCTAGGTGACTGTGATGTACACTAAGGACTCAAAACAACCACTGCAGACAACTCAAGATCCACCCAGTGATTTCTCATCGACACTCGCTGGATGAACCTGCGGGAGGACCCTTGGTGGCTGTCCAGGCACAGGTTGGGAGGTTTGAGCATCAACAGCTGTGCAGACAGGGAGCCATCAGCCAAGAGCATTCTAGTCAAAACCATGGTTCCCTGAAAACCAAGGCCACCACTTATGAGATCTGAACCAACCAGCACGGGAATGCAATAATTCCACGGCAGATCTGGGCAGCCTCTGTGAAGATGAAAATCCATGCACATGTACAAAGCATTGCGACAATAATTCTGAGGGATTAACAACTAGGAAAGTCATATATTCTGATCACTTGCAAGACGCTTTTACACATTTTACATAGCAGGGTTACACACTTGCCCCTGTCATTTCATTATAACCCATCCTCTCCTCTAGTCTTACAAAATAGCTACTAATATGCCCTTAACATTTCTGTTTGAGTCAAATGGCCTTCTGAAAAATCAAAACTGTTTAAGTCTTTCACCCCTGACTGCATATCAATCTCCAAACTGTACTAAAAATCCACTACCAAAGAGCTGGATCAAGCCCAAGATGAGAATCTGGGGTGAGGACAACTTAGAGGTCTGACGACAAATCCAAGGTCGGATGGAGGCAGTGTGCCATGCAGCACCCAAGACCCTCATCAATACTAAGGAGCTAACACTGCTCACAAGATTGTCCAAATAGGGCAGCAAGTGGCTTTAGGGATACTGAATAACATCTGAACTGAGTCTAAACCAATATAAATATTCTTTTGGGTGGGGGACACACAGGGTGTGATTCAAAATGGGACTGACCTCTGGGTTAGGTTAGATCGCAGAGTATGACAGTAACCATCGTCTTGCTGGGTCAGGGACCAGAACTCACACAGGGCAGTGCACAGCATGATCACATGTGGATCGACAGCTGGCTGCCTGGGTCCACAGAGCATGTGGTCCTGAACATGGTGGGCCTGGCAGCCTTAAGTGAGGACACACAACTCTGCCAAGCAGCTGCTATGTGGTGAGAAGAAATGAGGTAATTCCAGGTAAGATGAACAGGAGAAATGTCAAATGTTGAAGCACAGGCCGGCGCTGCGGCTCACTAGGCTAATCCTCCGCCTGTGGCGCCGGCACACCGGGTTCTAGTCCTGGTTGGGGTGCCGGATTCTGTCCTGGTTGCCCCTCTTCCAGGCCAGCTCTCTGCTGTGGCCGGGGAGTGCAGTGGAGGATGGCCCAAGTGCCTGGGTCCTGCACCTGCATGGGAGACCAGGTGAAGCACCTGGCTCCTGCCATTGGATCAGTGCGGTGCGCCGGCAGCAGCGCGCCAGCCAGAGTGGCCATTGGAGGGTGAACCAACGGCAAAGGAAGACCTCTTTCTCTGTCTCTCTCCCACTGTCCACTCTGCCTGTCAAAAAAAAAAAAAATCTAAAAAAAAAAAAAAATGCTGAAGCATAGCAGTGGCCTTCCCAGGACACAAGTCAGAACAGAAGACTATGTTATACTGTGTTACAGCGGTCATGCCTCTTCTGGAATAACGGTTCCTGGCTGATGACAACTGTAAGATGTCTCATCACAAAAGGAACAAGGTTTTGGTGACTAGAATTACAGTCGTGAGGCACAGAGCTGCTGTAGACAAATGCAATTTGGAAGCCATCATGGATCATGCAGGTTAATTATGCATTTATACTTTTTGGTGCAATTTCACAAATAAATTCCCTGTTTCTAAACCAAGGTGATTCATGTGTATGCATTTTACCCATTTCCCCATTTTTAGAGACATTATTATTTATTTATTTGAGAGGCAGAGTTACAGAGAGGCAGAAGCAGAGAAAGAGAGAGGTCTTCCATCTGCTGGTTCACTCCCCAAATGGCCACAATGGCCAAGAGCTGGGCTGATCTGAAGCCAGGAGCCAGAAGCATCTTCCGGGTCTCCCGTGAGGGTGCAGAGGCCCAAGGACTTGGTCCATCTTCCACTGCTTTCCCAGGTCATAGCAGAGAGCCAGCTCAGAAGTGGGACAGCCAGGACTTGAACTGGGGCTCATATGGGATGCTGGTACTGCAGGTGGCGGCTTTACCCGCTACGCCACAGCACCAGCCCCATATTATTTTTTCAATGGAGTGTCAATATGATAGAAGATTTTAAAAAACCGAAATGGAGAACGCAGTAAGACTGTAAGACTCATGTCTGTCACGTGACGGAGCCACTGGTGAAATAGTGTACTGCTCTGTTATGACGGGCTGTTGCTCCAGGTGCCCTGCGCTGTGAGCCCTCAGATGCTGCCTTGGGACACCGGAGAATATCTGAAATCCCCACATTTACAGACAACCTGGGAGAAGTGTGGCTGTGGGATGGGCACCGCAGCAGTTAAGCCACCAGATAAACTGGGGACCTGCAGTCCACTCAGAGTACGCGGGCTCAGTGCCCAGCTGTGGCTCCCGAATCCAGCTTCCTTCCGATGAGCAGCCTGGGAGGCAGGAGTGGTGGCTCAAGTAGCTGGACTCCTGCCACCCACGTGGGAGACCTGGCTTGAGTTCCCAGTTCCAGGCTTCAGCCCCTGGCTGTCGTGGGTATGTGGGGAATGAACCAGTGAATAGGAGTGCGCGCTCTCTCTCTCTCAAATAAAACTGAAGTAGAATTAAAAAAGGAAGAAGTACACGCGGCCGGCACCTCGGCTCAATAGGCTAATCCTCCACCTGTGGTGCCAGCACACAGGGTTCTAGTCCCGGTTGGGGCGCCGGATTCTGTCCCGGTTGCCCCTCTTCCAAGCCAGCTCTCTGCTGTGGCCAGGGAGTGCAGTGGAGGATGGCCCAAGTCCTTGGGCCCTGCACCCGCATGGGATACCAGGAGAAGCTCCTGGCTCCTGCCATCGGATCAGTGCAGTGCGCCGGCAGCAGCGGCCATTGGAGGGTGAACCAATGGCAAAGGAAGACCTTTCTCTCTCTCTCTCTCACTGTCCACTCTGCCTGAAAAAAAAAAAAAAAAAAGAGGAAAAAAGAAGTACAGGTGATGCTGGGGCACCCAAGTATGGCTGGTGTCTGAAGTAAGGGCAGTCTTGCTGGGGACCCTGCCCGCTGCTGTGGGCTCTGCACTAAACCCGGGTGGTTGGTGCCCAAAGTGAACTGCAGGACCCCCGGCTGGGGACGAAGCTGAGAAGCTGGTGTCAGGGCCAGCTCCGACTCTGTTCCCCAGCCCCGGCTGTGGCCCCTGTGGCCAATGGCTGTTGCAGGCGGCAACAGGGGCAGGACGCCATAGCAGCCAGCAATGGGGAAGAAATGACAGTTCAGCTTCTTGGGTTTGTTAAGCATGTTTTTCTACTTGTTGCTGAGCTGCATCTATAAAAGCAGACATTTGATCGGACTAACCCACAGACAGGTGCAGTAGACGGCACACACCTTGCAGATATCTACAGTTCCTACATTCTCGGGCTGAATCCAGGCTAAGGGATGGAGTTGTTCTCCCGCTTTTTCCTGAGTCCTGGCCAGAAAAGGATGCATTAGGGTGTGATCTCACCTTTACTCACTCTGCTAGAGGCACAGAGCGAGAGCCAGCAGCCTGGGAACGCTCTGCAGAATCCCTGCTCACTCTCCTACGTTCTGCCCATTTCTCTGTCTGCAGTGACTCTGAGTATTACAGGTAACTGGTGTTGGGTGCTTCTCAGAATCAAAAAGAAAAGCACTGAGAGACATACATATAGATTAGGGTAAAATCTCAACTCCCCTAGCCTAGAGGGCCGTCTGGGATCCGTCCCCGTCCCTGGCCACAGGAACTGCCCTGCTGGCGCTGTTCCAGGCCCGACTCAGTCCCAGCAAGGCTTGGCTCTGGCTGACTCCCACTAACTCCATGCCGTCAAGGTCTCTGGTCAGATGTCACCTCCTCAGAGAGGACATTCCTGGCAATGCAGTCAGACACACCTGCCTCCCTCCTTTGGCAAGCTTTGCTTTTCCCCATTATACCTGCTACTAACCCCCTTCTATGGTTATTTGTCTCCAATGGAAGAATGCAAGTTCTAGGGGGCCAGGCCTTCAATTCACTTGTTCCTAGAGCCCGGTAGTTGGTCTCCCATAAATGCTGGATGACTGAATGTGTAAGTGCAGAGGTGAGAATGGAGCCCAGTGCTCTACCACAGCTACTTCATTTCTTCAAGGGTCTGCTGTGAGGGAAAGGGGAAGTGCCTTGTCCCGTGCTGGGAGGCCCAAGGTGGCAATGGTGACACTAACTCAGGTGAGCCACTCTTGATGGCCCTAGAAGGAGAGGATGCCTAACTATGCAGAGAGCACAGAGACCGGGTGTGGCCGAACAGGCAGGGCTTTCGGAGGCAGCACCAAGTCCATCCGAATTCCAGCTTCTCTTCTTTAAAGTGTGTGATCAGAGAAGATCCTTACTTATGCTTCTTCCACTGAAACTAGGGATCATAATGCCTATCTTTTAGGGTTTCTGTCAGGCTTTCATACAACAATACAGAGGAAAAAGTGCAATGCCATTGCCTTGTAGGACGAGGAAGCCAATGTTTCTAACAGGCTTCTGCAGGGAGCAGAGTGGAAGCAGATCAGGTCGGGCCGTGTGGGCATTTAGGTGGGGACACATGGCCCTGGCAGAGCCCTGGGAGTGGGAGGGATGATCTGTGACGCCTCCTGGGACGAGGACGTCCCCGAGGTCAGCACATCTGCAGGGACCAGGACAAGGAGTCATTTTGATGTGAGTTTTAAAATTTTCCCACGCAGCGCAGGGTAGGGGTTTCAGAGGGTTTTTGTCCATGCCGCCCCAGCCCACTGATGCGATCCCTCTGTGGAACCAGACGCCTGCTCTCCCACTTCCCCAAAGACAACTGCTGCCTCTGCACGCCCACTCTGTAAATATCAAGTTGCCATGGCTCTCCAGGTCTACTGTGTGAAAATCACCGACACACAAAGGGAGCAAAGAGGCCAGCTCAGGATGGACGGATTCTATTTTGGTCTCTGTTTCTTTGTAAGGGCAGTCGGTGGTCAGGCTTCCTACGGGCTGGAGAGCACGCAGTCAGGGCTGACCCATTTGTGTCTCGGGACCGCTACTTTCAAAGAGCTCTCGGCTTTGTTGCAGGGTATTTGTAGCCCTTCCTTCACTTCCTAAATGCACGAGTCATCCTTTTACTTCCTCCTAAATTATTTGTCTTAGCCGAGGAGGTGCACACAACCACTTCCGCCCGACTGGTTCCTGTGCCCTCCACTTTGCCCTCACAGTCGCCCCTTTCAAGGCTCAGGGCCTTTAGTTTTTCTGGTCCCGTAGCCTGTGGCCATGCCATGAACCGGCTTTTGGCAGCCTTGCCCTTGACTTTGCCTTAACTTTGTACCTGAAAATGAGACTACAGAGATGGCTGACCTTAGGCCTGGTTTGTGGCTATAACACACTGCCAGAACATGTGCCTACTTCCCTCCAGCACCAACAAGGCTTCCGAGTGCCCTGACAAACAGGATTTTATATGGATTTACAATTTATCACCAGGAATGGAGGACTGACAGTCTTGCCAATGTCAGGCAGAAAGACTTCCAAGGTCCTCTTGAAATCAAATTCATCCTTCGCTCTCCAATACATGTTTGGTTACGTTCTATACATCTCACTAGACAGATATGTTTTCTTCCCCTGCTACTGGGATTTTCATGTAATTGACTATAACTTCTTGTAATCATTATGAGTACTTACAAGACACTGTAATCCTCATCCCCAAATATAACTTTTTTTTTTTATGCAACTGGGGTACTTATTGAGAATTTGAAACAATGTTACCAGTAGCCTCACATTTAACTGTGTTGAAAGTTAAATAGGAAATCACATTACCTATTGGAAAGGTAGCAAAATCTATACAGCATTATTTAAGGGATCTGGTTATGATTTGGTTCCTGGTTATGGTATATGTATCATATAGGATTAATCATAATTGCCTCCCATTTCTATCTCTCAGAGTAATCTCTGCCTACCATCTCATCCCTTTGTCTCATAACTCTTTAATTTGCTGAAAAATATAAGGAAGATATTGCAATATAGTTATACAATGCAGTTTGTATTGGTTCAGATTGTGCAAATTACCAACTATTTCAGTAGTAAAGATAATTATTTTAACTTCAGATTACTTAACTTCTAATTATTTTAACTTCAGATACACATTCCTTTAAGCTGATGTGATATACAAAACCCAACACAAATAGATTGTTGACTATTCATTTCAAAAGAACTATCGCCTAATTGAATTATCACTAGATTCATGTAACAATTTCTTCAAGTATACTGAAGGTATTCTTCCATTTTCCAGACAAAACGCATTACATGCAACGTTTCGAGAGCATGCCTAGTGTGTAAAGTGAGGCAGAAGTTACTCTGATGTGTATGATCAGGTTACGCAGATTTAGAAATGTCTTATTTCTACTGACTACCATTTTATTGCAAAGTCAAACTGTGTAAGATGAAAGCAGCTAGAAAAGTGTGCCATATAAACTTTCTACCCACTGAAGTCCACTTTCAACACAGAAATCTCCTGTCATTCTCTGGTTCAGTTAATACCAGCATATCACGTAGAATCCCATTGTTATAAAGGCACAGATGACGGTCTGATCAATGTCATGAATGCCCAGTCCCCAGTGGCCTGGGCACCCAGGGCTGGAGGGTGCTGTGTTCCCAGGCTTCAAGCTGGGGTCCACAGCGCTAAAGCGCCATGAAGCGGAACGGAATCTCACGCAGCCTCCCAGCCCTGGAAAGCCCGTGTGCAGCCTGCCAGCTGCCCTAGTTCTCCTCGCGTGCTGCCCAGGTTCTGCCTCAGAGCCAGCCCCTGGCAATTTATCCGCAGCCTGAGCGCCACGTCAAACCTGCAGCTCACAGGGATGTGTCCTTTACCAAAAATAAAACAATTCACATCCCTCTCTGGGCGCAAGTGCCACCAGAATATTTTAGCAAACACATCTTTCCCTCTGTTCCTGATGTCACATGCACCTGAGGACCACTTGGATTTTGTCTCAGTGCCGACACGAGCTCAGCAAGCACTCGGCGCTGGGGAGCAGAGGTGCATGTGCTAGAATGTGGAGAGACTTCACTGTCGTCTCCCCCGCCGCTGCCGGTAGCCAGTGAAGGCTCGCAATCCTGTTTTTCTAGTGTCTCCCCCAGGAGATCCCACGCCTCTCGTCTGGTGCTGCCAGGATTCCTGAAACAGCAGCAAGAGCTCCAGTGCCGCCGCTTCCTCATCTCTCAAATCTGAGCTTCTCGGTTTCTTGGGGTAACACGGGAGCCGAGCACTGTCTAGCTCCCCAGCCTCTTCTTAACTGTCTTCTCCTCTGTCCTGTTCAGCACCTTTGCTGTCCCTCACCACCCCTTCGAAGAGAACCTACGGCAGCGGGTCCTGGGTGCCTCAGTTTGGGTGCCCTGGAGGGAGTGCTCCAGACCTGGGCCGAGAGGTTGGACTAGTTCTCTGGACTTGACAATTGTCTGAGTCCTTCCCGTACTATCTCCATGCCTCCTTGGGTTTGTGGGCATAAGATCTAACTAGACAGGAAAGAGAAAATACATTCAGCTCTCTGAAGGTGTCTTCACTAACCACATGATTGAAACAGTACTTCTCAACCATTTGCTACTTAACAGGGTCAACTGCTCTTCCACATCTCCTACTATCCTTCCATAAACACTACAGAGGGCAGCCCCAAGTGTCTCTAAGACACAAGAGGGAACACTAAGGCTGTCACAGCTTATCCAGTGTCACCTACAAAACGAGGAGGTCACACCTAGAAGACAGGCTTGATCTGCAGGCCCCACAGCTGTCTCTCTGAAGATCCCGATGTACCTGCAGCCTTCCCACGATCTACTTAGACAGCAGTCTTCCCAGCGGCTTGAAGCAAGAAGATGCCTCCAAAGTGCATGAGGTTAGCCGTAGAAACACAACTGGTGATAAAATGAAAGGGGTATAATGCCACCCTATGGATAAAATGTCTTCTGGAAGTAAGAAAGCCCCGACCGTTAATTAATCAATGGAACAGACACATCTAAAGGCCACTCTGTCAATCAGGAGGAAGACAATGAGCTAACAACCAACGGGGCAGGAGGCAGAACTGACTTGCATGTCTAGTACTCTGCAGGCAATATTTGGGTAGCACTAATAAATTAGCATAAAAATGTAAATAGGGCAAGTGCCAAGGCTCACTAGGCTAATCCTCCGCCTGCGGTGCTGGTACTCCGGGTTCTAGTCCCGGTTGGAGCGCCGGTTCTGTCCCGGTTGCTCCTCTTCCAGTCCAGCTCTCTGCTGTGGCCAGGGAAGGCAGTGGAGCATGGCCCAAGTGCTTGGACCCTGCGCCCATGTGGGAGACCAGGAGGAAGCACCTGGCTCCTAGCTTCGGACTGGCACAGCGTGCCAGTCATAGTGGCCATTTGGGGGGTGAACCAACAGAAGGAAGACCTTTTTCACTGTCTCTCTCTCTCTCTCTCTAACTCTGCCTGTCAAAAATAAATGTAAACGGTTAGGTGCTGTAATATTTACACTTACTATTTTATTTTATCTAAAAGTGACTACAGGGGCTGGCACTGTAGCATAGTAGCTAAAGCTGCTGCCTGCGATGCCAGCATCCCATGTGTGTGCCAGTTTGCGTCCTGGCTGCTTCACTTCCAGTCCAGCTCCCTGCTAATGGCCTGGGAAAAGCAGCAGAAGATGGCCCAAGTATTTGGGCTCCTGCACCCATGTGGGAGACTGAGATGAAGCTCTGGGGAGTGAACCAGCAGATTCTCTCTGTGAATCTGACTCTCAAATTAATCAATCAATACATGTTTTTTAAAAAATGCTATAATGCCCTGGTTATTTTACCTTCCCTGCTGTATTTTTCTCTATAGCAGCCATCATGTAGGCAACCATGTTCTTTAGTACTTTTACTGACTGTCTGCATGTTAGAATGCAGACATCATGAGGGAAAGGATTTTTCTGTTTTGTTCGCTGTTGTTCTGGGACATGTGCCTACAACAATGCAGAACATAGTGCTTAATACATAGTTGTAATGAATGAATAAACAAATGGAATTTCACAAGGATCCCAACGCAGTTATTATTGAAGTGTTTCCCAAGGTTGTGGTGCGAACGAGTGGCAGGCCAGGATGCACACACAGGATGAAGCTCTCTTGTCTAAACCCTGACGAGGTCCCACAAGGTCTATGTCAGCCTGGGCCTCTAAACATTCACCGTGCACTCGACCGACTCCCTTTGCTCTGAACCTCTGTTCATTACGCAACCTTCTGATGATAAGCGGGCTTCTCAGAGGAAACACACTGATTGGTCACTATACACAGCTGTTCTGCTTGCAAACAATCACTCCTCTTGCTGGACCACCACGGCTGGACAATCAACATGTAGGCATTGTGAGTTCTTCACATCCCACATCCCTGTCTGCTGACTCTCACTGCTGCATTCCTACCCTAATTCATTCTATGTACCCCGATGGCATTGAGGATATGAGTCTACACAGGTCAGTGCTGGCTCTGGACCTCTGATTCCTCAGAGAGAGCCCGACTGGGGCACTGTCCCCAGAGAATCCTGGGTGATCTGCAGGTTGGCCTCCCCAGGTGGTAACCCAGAATCATTGCCTTCTATTTTTAGCAAAGCAGTGTTATGACTCCCACATCTGGGATAATTTGGGAATGACAGTGATGAGAGTGAATTGTGAAACAAAGATCGCTGGCATCCCACTGACTCAGCCAGAGTGCAAACACAAGCCAGGGGTACTCTTCAGGGTTTACGTGCAAGGTTAAACTGGAGTCCGGAAGCAAGTCAGACCATTTTCACACCTGAACACAGAGGACTTCAGGGAAGGAAAATGAACAAAGCTGCAACAATGAAAATTTAATTTGAAGCTCGGTAATTCCTGAAGCCTGGGTACTAATAATATTTTTATTACATATAAGACCTGGGCATTGCGCGTTCCCCAAGCACAGCTCCTGAAACTTTAATGACATGAATCATGTCTTCCTGCAACTGTGATTTTCCCGCTAGACATGCTGGATTCTCAGACTCCTGACAGGCCTTCAGAAGTAGAAGACCAGAATTTTCATGAGGTGCACCTGACCTAACAGAAATGCTCACCTGTTCAGGCTTATTTACGGTTACGGGAGTCTACACTTTTGAACTCCTAACATAAAATTGCTCACCTGAACATTTGTTTTAAAAGTTAAGGAGAGAAGAAGAAGGTGTTCTCTATGATGAACAAGCTGTGGATAATATTTTCATGCTATTGAGAGACATAAAATATTTTCATTAGAAGGTAAATCACTTAAAGGTTTAGGTAGGAAGCGTGTTAAAAATAATTCCACCTGATTAAGACAATGGCAAATGATGAGGACAGCAAAGATGTCAGGCACAGAAGTGTGTAAGGGGGAAATATGACACAAACAGAAACACCAGTGAATATGCAGGAGAGACCGTGACACAAACAGTGTGAGTGTGCAAGGGGGAATCTGACACACTGACAAATGGCAGCTGCTGTGTGAGGCAGAATCCTTAAACACTCATGAATGTGCAACAGATAACAGCACAAGGCTCACACACGTGCAGTGAGTGTGCAAAGAGGAATCTGACACATTCATAAACACCATATGTAAGGCAGAAACCTTGCACAATACTCACAAACATGTGTGAGTTGAAAAGTGGAACCTGATGTAAATACAGGTTCCAGTAAGTGTGTGAGGGAGCAACCCAACCTACATGCAAACACCGGTGAGCGTGCAAGGGGAAAACATTACGCTACACTTGTTCCACAGCTGGTGTCTGCGCAGAAACCATTTCTGATTAGGACAGTCCTTTCGGAGTATTGGAGCATTCTTGTACGTTGTCAAATTTACCGTGAATACTATACATTATTTGAAACTGGAAAATAAAAATAATACACGAGACGTCTCTAAAAAGACGCCAGAGGAGAACCGTATGTTAATGTAACCACCAGTTCAGCATCGTCTTCTGCTCCCTGACAGGCCTGCAGTGGTTACGTCCTTTCCCTACCCGGGCTGCTTTATCCAGGAAATGGTGTAGCCTGCTTTCCTGCTTCTCTCGGCAAAGTTTAAAGGCCTTGTCCGTAAGCCTGAGAGAATGTGGCTTCTGCTAGCTTAATGGCTAATTACAGCCACAGGAGGAGAAATAAGAAAACCCAACCACGTTGCAACTAAGCAATGAAAGGGGATGTGAGCTTTAACTCTGATTGGTCCGCCCTGTGCAACTGTTGGTTAACAAAGCCTTTGCCAACAGGTCGTGCTGTTCCTTTCGTCTGAGATTTTGGTGCTTATTGTTTTTGATGCTTATAGTTATCAATAGAGAATGGCTTGTGCGTCTCATTAGTACAGGTGTCTTTATCACCAATCACTCAAGTACAGCTCTGTCTGCTCTATCTTTGAAACAAGACTTTGCATGTTGATGTTGGACCAATTTGAAGACAATCTATCATGTTCAGCCCCATTGTTGCTCTATGATTTTTTTATCATACAAAGACTAAAGAGAACACAAGGATTTTAAAATTTTATTATTTTATTTATTTGAAAGGCAGAGAGAGAGAGAGAGAGAGAGAGAGAGAGAGAGAGAGAGAATCTCCCATTTGCTGGTTCAGTCCCCAAATGCTTACAACAGTGGGGCTGGGGCAGGCTGAAGTCAGGTGCTGAGAACTTAACCCAGATCTCCCAATGGGTAGCACAGGCGTGGCTACTGGAGCCATCACTTGCTGCCTCTGGGCATGTACAACTGCAAAAAGCTGGAATGCAGCAGAGCCAGGACTTGCACCCAGGCACTCTGTGGGGATGCACGTGTCCCTGATGGCATGTTAACTGCTGTGCCAAACGGCCACCCCGAGACTGCAAGCTTATAAGAGAGCATTTCTCCTCTTGTCATAACCCCCGTTCACATCCATCACAGAAGGAACACACTGACATGGTCTAGGAGGGTGTACTCTGCTTGAATGCTCCCTTTCAAGAAAAACAATATAAGCAACCTGGTGCAGGGCAGAGTTGTGGTGTGGCAGGTTAAGCTGTCACCTGCGAGGCTAGCGTCCTATGTGGAAGTGCTGGTGTGAGTACCAGCCACTTCACTTCCAATTTAGCTCCCTGCTAATGTGCCTGGGAAAGCAGAAGAGGATGGCCCAAATATCTGGGTCCCTGCCACCTATCTAGGAGACCCAGATGGAATTCCCAGCTCCTGGTGGAGCACCAGCTGTTGAGGCCATCTGGAGGAAACCAGAAGAACTTAATCCAGAACTAACTCTCTCTCCCTCTCCCTCCCTCCCTCCCTCTGCCTTTCAACTGAATAAACATCTTTTAAAAATTGCCACTGTTGGGCAGTCACTTCTAGAGAAGATGACTATATTAACAGTTTCAATAACCATAAAGAAAGCAAAGTCACTCACTCTTTCTGTTAATTTGGGAAGATTAAGTTTTTATGTTCTGTTAAATCAGTGTAATGATTTCTGGTTCCACAGTGAACAGGAGAGAGAATCAGAGGATTACCTGGTCTGTAGAAAATCACCTAGATGACATTTAAAATGGAATTGATGAAAAACAGTGACAGTTACGCGTGGGCTTTAAGGAGTACTCAAAAACTCAGCTTCTCCCAAATTTTCAGCGATAATGCCATTCTTGATCGATTGAATTCTGTAAATTGACTAGTGGCTTCTATTACATATAGATTGGATCTACTCAATTCACAACCTTACATATATACTTTATCTCTGAAGGCCCTCTAAGGCAACTGTGTAAAATACTCTATCAAAAACTGTTGTTGGAAATATTGAAAGATTTCATGATGTAAAAAATAGATCAATGTCACTTAAATTGAGCAAAATGGTTCCTTACTTTTTCACATACATTTTAACCATCTTCTCAACAAATCTGTCCAATAAATACAACACGAAACAAGCATTTTGTCCCATAAATGCAACTGCAACCTGATTGATTTATTTCTCTACAGTTCATGTGCATCCTACACATTCTATTTTCTCCTTTATTAAAGATGATATAATCTTAGCATTCACCACATTCACATCCACCAAACTACTAAGAACAAGAGAGGGATGGAAAAATGAAGACAAGAAAGAATAAAATTTCATGAAACAGGCTTGCAAACAATTATAAAAATTTGACAGGTCTCAATGCTGATAGGACAAATGAATGTAAACGGTGAAGCTGTAAGAAGAGAAGAATGCTGGCAACAGAGCCAAACTAAGACACACACTTGGAAAAAAAATAAGACTGAGCAGTAGGAACAAATTATTCTGGGAAGACTTGCTGTCTTAATATGATTTGAACAGGTCACCTAATCTGCATGGTGCCAGATGCAGAAATTATATTCATGGGTGTTGGTCCATGTTCCTGTCACTGTTTATATCTAGTTCTCCTTAGACAGTGAAACTGTATCTTTCACTGATGGCATAAATAAGTTTCACTTTCTTACATAGCATTTATCACAGAAAGAGAAAAAGGAGATGGCTGACAGGAGTTATTGACCTAAATCTGATTCCAGATTCAAAGGAGGGCTGGTAACTAATCAAGCTAGACTGGTTATGTCCTGCAAAGGGATATTTGTTAATACTGTAAGACTATCTGGTGACCTCTTGAATGAGAAGAACGTTATACCAGGAAGACAGTCCCCCTGCTTGTATTCAAGGTTGGGAGATGACTCCCCTTTCAGTCTTGGGTTTCCAACCACCATCCAGAGTTGTGGTTTTAATGAAAACCCACACAGTATCAGAGCCCAAAAGGTCCTCTGATAGACTGAATTCAGTATCTTGGTTTCTTCTAAGAAGGGGGAGGAGGAGGTTAAGTAACTTGGTCCAGTCCTCATACATCTCTCAATTTCTAATCTAGTATTCTACAAGGAAGAAGTCAACCTTATCAGAGGTTCCACTTGAATGTATATAGAATGAGGAGCAATAGGAAGAGAGTATGTCCCTCCTTACCCAAGGTCTTTGGCAAAAGTTGGAAGTGTTAAGGTAGAGAACCTATCTTTCTTTCCTTCTTAAACAAAGCCAATGACACAGAAGCTAAGCAAATTCCCCAGGTCACACAGCTAAGAAGTAACCAGTCCAACACCTGTGCTCTGGACTACTGCACAGTTTTGCCCAAACCATCATCCACAGAATTCAGAAGCCAATCCACTGAAGACGTATCATTACTTCCTTCTTGATCACGTCTCTGTTCATTCATTCAGCACCCAATCACTACCACCTGTAGGCACCCGTCTGTCTCTCAGTCCTGGTGATATGACAGTGGGCAAGGCAAAGTTGTTGCCCCACAACAGATGCTATTCCATTAAGGGAGACATGTAAGACAACATAGTGTTGGATTGTGAAACGTGTTCCTGGGAAAACAACGATGAGAGGAAGGGAAGGGACCCCTCCTGAAAAGGCGAGCACACAAAGTCTCTGAGCGGTGACATTTAAGCGGAGACTCGCAGGATGTGCAAAGCAGGGAATGCAGGCTGAGAGAAGTGGTCTCGGCTAGAAACAAGCTTGGCCTATTACAAGGGCAGCAGCAGCCTATGGGAGGGGGAAGGGGACCGAGGACAGCAAGTGATGGGGCTTGCAGGGTTGCGTAAGAAGCTCAGATTCTACTCGGTGTATGGCAGAAACCAGTGGGGGGTTTGCAGCAGAGGAGCAATATGTTTTCAGTTACACTATTAAAATTATTATTTTCTTCTCTGAGGAAGAGTCAGTGGAGGGACAAGTACGGAAGAACAAGGATCAATTTGAAGGCACGTGCAGCAGCAGACGGCAGAGTTGAAGGTTATATGAGCTAGAGTGGCTGACACATGGATTAAACTCTACCTTATTGGACACTACAGATGGGATATTTTGATGGAGGAGACGTTCTATACTAGAGAGGAATGAGGCACAAGAAAGAAGGCAAGAAATCCATGTGCAGGAAAATGGACATCTACAAATTATGGAATTTGGCCTTTGATCTGATAAATTTTAAAACTCTTGGAATTTCTAAGTGATAGAAGTGTCTTTGTTATTCGTGTGTCCCTTGGGCCATGTCTGAGTTTAGGTTAAGGAATAAGATGATTCAGAAGGGGGCTGGTTTCCAGAAAGACTAACTACATGATTAGAAAGTGAGAGCTTTGAGTCAGCACAGCTCTGGGGAGGGCATGGGGGGCAGCTGGAGACTGTGTTCAGTCATGTGGTCAATGATTAGGTCAAGCGTGCCTATTTAAGGAAACCCCAACAAAAACTATGAGCATCAAAGCTCAGTGGAGCCTCCTGGTTGATATGCATGCGGCTGTGCCAGGAAGGTGATGTGCCCTGGAGACAAGGGGAGGCGAGAGAAGCCCTGTGCTCAGAACCCACCCAGATCTTGCCCCTGTGTCTCTTCATTTGGCTTTGCCCAGTCTGTAGCCTTTAAAATGAAACTGTCACATTCAGCACAAGGGGACTTCAAAAGGTTCTTGGAAATCAGAATTAAAAGGTTGGGTTTATTTTAAGGCAAAACATTTTGAAACCCATGCATACCTAGGGCTTGTGCTTTAGTGGTCTTTCTGGTGCATTTTCAAACATGAAGGGGTCAGCAGAATGCATTTTCAGGCGGCTGGTCTAAAGTGTGGGGGCCCTGGGGATACTCAAAGTGCAGCGGGCAGGGTATCTCATTGGAACACGCCCTCTGGTGCGGGACGTCTGTGCTCTCTGGGTGGTGCGCGCCATGACTGCATCACTGTACACTGCTGGGTGTCAGAGGAACATCCCAGGTCACGGTCACCACACAAGGCAGAAGGGACCTGGAGATAAATCTTCACTCACAGCCAGGCCCTAACGGGAAGGGGTATTTCAGTCCCATGTCCCACACAGCAAGCAAGGCTGTGTAAATACTGTATGTTCAGCTGTATTTTATGTTAACATTGATTGGCCATGCTACAAGATCTCTTCACATTTTCTTTTGGGTTGTTTTCCCCCTTGGGGAATTTTTATTCAAATATAGATGGTCCCATTAGAAGTTTTAAATGAATCAACCAGTGACGTTGATGAATTGGCAACCACAAGCCTTGCGTATGACATCTCAAGTTCCCATCTGCAGTACTGCTGACCCCTAGTTTTGTGATCTGTGTGCATCAGGGCACCACTGCCCTGTGGGTGGCTGGTGGCACCTTACGTGAAATGAGCTGGCAACCAAACTGTTTCCGTGAATGTTTGCTTGGGGAGGGGATAAACACTGGTATTTCTGAACCCCAAAGTTCAAACTGTAGTCTTCTTTCTCCTAAATCCACTATCAACCGTTTTCTTAATTTTTTTTTTTTTTCACCTAGAATCAGGGAGTCTGAAAACTGGAGCTAGAAGAAGGGGAGAGGTCAGTTATTTCCATCATTCATTCAACAGACACTCGCTGAGATGCTTCCGGCCCAGAAATGGTTCTAGGTGCTGGGCAAACGGCGCCTAGGACAGTCAGGAGTCCAGTTCCCCAGAAAACACAGACACTCAAAAAGCAAAACAGCTCAGAAGCTCACAGGCAGCTCGCTCCAGGCTGTGGCAGGCGCTCTTAGGGAGGGCCTGGGGCCTTCTGCAGCAGGGCTGGCCAGGGAAGGAGACTGATGGTCATTTCTCCACCTAAGTTCTCCAGGGAAAGGCAGCCCAAAGACAGGACTGAGACCCTCAGAAAGAAGAGCAGGGAACTGGGCACAGAGAAAGGCAAGCAGAGGCAGGGGCGCCAGGGGCCATGGCACCTGGTTCCTGGGGGTGGGCCTCCCACTCGGACAGCCGCCCAACCTCACTCAGGGTCAACTCCTTCTTCCCTAGGCCCATCCCTTCCTTTCTATTCCCCAGTCCTCCCATCACATCTTCCCACAGTGTGACCATCACAGGTTTTCCTTCCTCCACGATAGACTAAATGACACTTCCTAAAACCTCCACTCAAGAAAATAATGTCAGATACGTCTTCTGCTGAAACATCCGCTCCCCTTTGTTTGCAGGATCGAGCAACGAACTCTGCTACCACTGAGCCCTAACCTGGCCCAGGTGGGAGGCCCGGCTGCTCTCCCTAGCCTGTGGGCGGCTGCTTCCGCAACAACACCACATCACCTGTTGAGGAGGCACCTGATCCTCACGACCCTCTTATTTTCTCTCCTCAGATCCAAGACTCCTGACAGCAAGGAATTTACTCATCCCTTATTTGAGCTTCCCTGCAGTGTCTACCATTCCTACAGACGTGGTAGGCACTTAAAGTTGTGGAATAAATTCAGGATTATTATTTCAGTGTTAATTTCCTAAGCCCTGAAAAGTGATTCAGACACTCCAACTCTCATGTAAATATAATATTTACTATGTGTCAGGCATTGCAAAAATCATACTTTGTTTAATCCTCAAAAAAATCTCTATGCAGGGACGTTTGCCCATTTTACAGATGGACAAACTGAGAATCTGCCTAGGGCTCCCCAAGTCCCCCAGTCCATGTATAATCACTATGCCACACACTGTCCCACACATGGCACCACTTCCACAAACTCCCTTGCAACAGCCTGGGCTCTTATCTCACCCTTGGTCCTTGGGCACAGCTGGGGTACTCGTAAGAGGGTAAACGGAGGCAATGAGGATGCTCTCAAGGAAGAATACCCCCGATCACCCTCAGCGGCGTGAGTTCTCTTCTGTGTGTGCTGGCACTGTGTCATTGTCTTCTAAAATGGCACTTTCAAATACGATTTAGTGCTTCCGCGTGGTACAAGGCCCTCAGCTCGGTGAACAGGAATTCTCCCAGGCTATGCAGCACAGGTGCAGCCTGAGACAGTGGAAATTTCCCTCCTGCCCACCCCAAACACCCAGGGCCCTAATCACGGCTTAATTTTCTCTCAGTGGGTTTGGTTCCAAGTCTTACAGAAAAATTCAAGGTCTGTCCCTAATCGGTGAGGTCACACCACAAAGGTCACAGCATGAGGTGTCGTCGTGTGGCCAACAGACTCCAGTGGGTGCAAGGGGTGGGGCAGTCCACACAGGACCTCCCAGGAATAAAATGGGAGCATGTGACTCTCAACCATTCCAAAGCTCCTGCCACAATCGCTTCCAGTGTGTAATAAAACAAACATTAACATACCCCACACTGGACATAAACATTTTAAATATTGCAGCTAGCAGAATTTTAGAACTGGGGCAGAAGGCATTCTGGAAATCATTGAGACATTCATGGTGGAGAGGACTCCGCGTCCACAGAGGTCAGGTCTCTTTTCAAAGTCACAAACCCACCTGGCAGAACCACAATTCAGCACCAGGTTAGCTAACAGCAAACCCTGGGTAATTAATTCTCCCTTTGAAAGCTTACAGGTACCTTCACAGACAAACCACCCGGGCTTTTGGGTATTTCTGAATTCTGTATTCTGGTGCACTGGTTTCTTAAGTCTGTCATGCTTGCAACGTGCATCAGTAATCTCAGAGGGCAACAGAAACCCTTTGAAAACCTCGCTGAGAGCGAATCATGACAGCAGCACACCAGAGCAGAGGGAAGCGGGGAGCCACGATTATCATTTCTATGATAAATGAATGCCCCACACGGGAGCTCTTCCTGAGCTGGGACAAAGTGAGAAAGTGAATGCAAGACAGGAAAACAACAGGAGGTCTTCACTTGGAGGAGCCCAAAGTGTGTTCTTTGGAAAACAGAATAAACGCCCCTTCGGGCTCCCACCACGTCGCCCAGAATGCAGCAAAGCTTGTCCCCTTAGCACCCAGATGAAGACGCATGAAACCTACAGGAACGTGCCCACTGATAACCTGTGTTGTGAGTCAGTATTGGCACCAGGTCCTCCCAGGGGCACACCAGATGCATGGCACCTCCCTCTTTGTGGTCAGGGCGCGTCCTCAAATCCCTTATAACACTCAGACGGATTCGGTGGTTCCAGCAGGCCACATATTTAAGTGAGCTCCTGCCTTCTGACTTTACCAAGGACCAAATGCCAAATGGGGTTGAGTCTGGGGAGGCTCCCCTGCCCAACCTTCTTCCTAACATGTCAGACCATGGCGCCTTGTTTAGGGTCTGCCCTCGGCTCTGAACAGGACACTCCACGACAGGCCCTCCCTGTCCTGGTCTCCTCGGTCCCCTTCCCAGGAGCTGGGACGTCCAAGTGGTAGGCACGCAGAGCACACATGGAAGGTGGCCACTGCCTAACCGTCAAGGGAACACCACGCAGGTCAGTCAAGTGTCTGAACACCAAATGGGTTAAGAAAACTTGCAATCTGCGAAGTAGTATTTTCACGTAGCCACATGACTTTACTCAGCCAATTCAGCAGGAATGGAAGGATGAACCACGCGTGGAGCAGTAACCATCAGGCACAGGGCAGACGTGGCACACAGGGATCCCAGTCGAGCGGCGTCTTAGCCCACCTACAGGTGAGGAGACCAGCGCAGGGCCGAGGGACTCACCCCCGGTGCCATTATTCTGGAACATTTGGATCTCTGAGTCCCATGAAGCAGCAGGCTCCACTAACAACACCATTACATGACCAATCTCTGCGATGCAAGTGCTGAATCACTTTTATATAATTCAGCAATTATCTTTTCAGGGGTTCCCTTAGATAACGTTAGTCCAAAAGTCCTGTGGAAATGAGCTTTGCCTGATAACCTCACTTAACCGGAGAGTAGTCTTCCTGCTTCCTCACCACCCGAACGAATTACTCACCGAAAGGCCTGGGCTTTGCTAGACTATTAGACACCACCAGGCAGGAGCCGGGTGGCTTTACAGGATACATTTTCATTCCCACAACTTAGATTCTGATGGCATCTGTTACTCTCTGGAAGAAAGCCAGAGTTTCTGAGTAAAACGTCTCAGCCCTAACAATGTGGACATTATTATTCCAAAAAGCCAACTGAGAAATGAACAAGATCTTACGGTAATGACTAGAACTGGGAAACAAGAATCTTCTTCGGCACAGCAGGAAGAAATTTTTTATTAAGATTATGAGAATCAGAGATGTGAACACGCCTGTAATAAGTTTAAAATAAATGACAGGATGGCCACCATTTCGATGAGGTTTCTTAATACTGAACACATCCAAGTCATTCTTGCTAAACATCTGGGCTCACAGTGTACTTCCACGCTAAAATGTATTCATCAATGTTGGGTCATGAGATGGCCGGACTGACCCAACCTCTTTTAGGTTCACTGGTTAATGAAAGGTCCAAATTGGCTCTCAGAGAACTCCAGTGAAATTGCTTTTCTCCTCTCTGGCTTTGCTTTTTGATGAGTAGAATCTGGGGGAGCAAACACTTGGCGTAACTATCACTACTATTCTTTATTATGTTAAGATAACAATTACAGCACAGTGCCTGTCTCAGCCCAAGGGGTATTCCTCTGGGTGGCCGGCTCTACAGACTCTGTCAGGCAGCCTTGCTCCAGTCTCTGCTTCCGACTGTCAAATGCACTCCTGCGACTTACGAATCTCGTTATGATCATTTAACAAACCTCTCTGACCACAAGGTACCTTCAAAGAGCTCACGGAAAATGGAATTAAAAGTTCGTTTTGTTGTAAAAAAATTGAAACCTATGCTTAGTATTTTTCATAATTTGTACTCCTATGAGCTTTTAAAAGTACCCTTGTGTATAGCAGACACTGTTCTGTGCTCCTGGAGTACTCTAGGGAATAAAAGGAACTAACATCTTGGCATTGATTTTATCTTTTCTAATGGACTGTCCGTTTCAGATCTCTCATCTGAACTCTAGGCCCATGGACTCAGCTTCTTACTGGGCCTATGTCCAGGCAGACCTCATTTCACTGTGTTGTGTTTTATCTGCTTTCACAAATTGAAGGTTTCTGGCAACCTTGCATTGAGAAGGTCTACAGGTGTCATTTTCCCAGGAGGCAGCTCACTTAGTGTCTCTGTGTCGCCTTTGGGAAATCTGCACAAACACGTTATCGCATCTGTTAGGGTGATCTGGGATCAGTGATCTTTGGTGTTACTACTGTGACAGTGTTGGGGAGCCATGAAGCACACCTATATGAGAATATGAGAGAGAACTTAAGTACTGTGTGCGTTTCCCAGCTTCTGTTCCACTCCAGGGGTCTTCCCACTTCTTGAACACAACAATATTGAAAACAGTTCAGTTAATAACCTTATAACGGTCTGTAAGTACTCGAGTGAAAGGAAAAGTTGCATGGCTGTCACTTCAATCAAAGGCTAGAAATGATCAAGCTTAGTGAGGAAGGCTTGCTGAAAGCCAGGGCAGGGCAAAAGCCAGGCCTCCTGTACCAATTAGCCAACTTGTAAATGCAAAGGGCAGGTTCTTAAAGGCCATGAACAGTGTTTCTCCAGTGAACACACAAATGATAAGAAGGTGAACAGCCTTACTGCTGATGTGGAGAAAGCCCTAGTGGGCCAGACAGAAGATCAAACCAGTCACAGCATTGCCTTAGAGTGAACCCTAATTCAGAGGGAGGCCCCACCTCCCTTCAATTCTATGAAGGCAGAGAGAGGAGAAGCGGCTGCAAAAGGACAGTGAGCTAGCCGAGGGAGGTTCATGGGGCTCAAGGAGAGAAGCCGGCTCCGAGACCCAGAAGGGCAAGGTGACGCAGCAGGTGCAGCCGTGGAAGCTGCCTCAGGCTCTCAGGAGATGCAGCTGAGATCACTGATGAAGGTGGCTCCGCAGCCTTCAAGGGGAAGAGACTTTCATAGCTGGAGAGGAGAAGTCAGTGCCTGGCTCCACAGCACAGGCAGGCTTTCTCGTTAGGGGCTGATGCTGCTGGACTCTGAGCCCAGCCCTACCTCATCTGCCATTCTCAGAGTGTGAGGGCCCTTCGGAACAATCCGAAATCCACTCTGCCTGTGCTCTATAAACGGAACCACAAACCTGGGTGGCAGCGCATCTGCTCACAACATGGTTGACTGCATATTTTTAGCCCACTGTCAAGACCTACTGCTCAGAAAAAAAAAGATTCTTTTCAAAGTATTACTGCTCACTGACAATGCACCTGGTCTCCTCTGAACTCTGTAAGAGATGTACAATGAGATCAGTGTTGTTTCCATGCCTGCTAACACAACATGCATTCTGCAGCCCACAGATCAAGGTGAGATTTTGACTTTCAAATCTTGTTATGTAAGAAATACATTTTGCAAGGCTATAGCTGCTGTAGATAATGATTCCTCTCATGGACATGAGCGAAGCGAACCAAAAATCTTCCGGAAAAGATTTCCCATGCTAGATGCGTTCACTGCACATTCTATGCTTCATAGCAGGAGGTTAAAGTATCAGCATTAACAGAAGTTTGCAAGAAATCGATTCCCACCCTCCTGGATGACTGGGGGCAGTTCAAAGATCTCAGGGGAGGAAGCCACTAGAGATATGGTAGAAACAGCAAGCGAACTAGAATGGGAAGCAGGGCCCGAGAATGTGACTTATTTGCTGCAATTTCATGATCAAAGTTGAGTGGGTGAAGAATTGCTTCTTGTGGATGAACAGAGAAAGTGGTTTCCGGAGATGGAATCCACTGCTGGTGAAGAAGCTGTGGACACTGCTGAAATGACAACAAAGGATCTAGGATGTTCCGTTAACCTGGGTGATACAGCAGCAGCAACACTTAAGAGCATGAACTCCAGTTTTGAAAGCAATTCTGTGGATAAAATGCTGTCAAACAGCATGGCATGCTAGAGAAACGTTTTGTGAAGGGAGGCGTGAATCCACTGTTGCCTTACTTTAAGAAATTTTCACAGCCACTCAACCTTCAGCACCCACCACCCAGACCAGTCAACAGACATTAAATGGAAGCAAGATCCTCCACCAGCAGAGACTAGGACCTGCTGAAGGCTTAGAGGATCGTTAGCATTTTTAGCAATAAAGTATTTTAATCAAGCTGTGTACGCTGTGCAGACACAATGCTATTGCACATGTACTAGGCTACAGCAGAGTAACGTAACAATCACTGGCGTGGGCACTGGAGAACCAGAGAGTTGTGTTTCTCCCTTTAAATGAGAGCCTTCATTAACTGTGGTCTGGAAAAGAACCCACAACGTGTGCGAGGTATGCCGGTACTTGGACTCTAGAAGCCAAACTGAGATAAGACTGTCTCAGCTGACTCCTGTGGAGCTCTGACCACTTCCTCACTGCTCACCTCCTGCAGCCCTAACTGCGCTGTCTGAGGCCAGAAATCAAAACTGCCTGCCCCTAGTCTTCACGAAAACCTCTGCCTTGATTTTTCACATCCATCATTTCTTCCGATTTCAGCTCCCAGTGGCTTTTCCTGAGTGTTGGTTCTCATTATTACTGCGGATCAACCGAATTGTTCTGTTCCCCGCTGCCCCCCGCTGGGATGGTGCCCTTGAGTCCATTTCTTGCACTGCTGGGGACCACCTCTCTAAAGCCGAAGACCCTGCCTCTTTCACCGACCACCTCCGCTGTCAGGCCCGAAAGCTTCCCAGCGCGCGAGGCCTTTGTGATCTGGCTTTTGGTTGCTAGTTTAACAGCCTGTACCCTAAACCTCCTTACTCTTTCTCCAGACTTAACCCTCTGTCCCCTCTACCTGCTGCAGCTGCATTTAGCTGGCTCACCCCCAGCACCGAGAATGGCCTCCAGGAAGCCCTGCCTCCACAGGCCCTCCAACATGGCCCGGGCTGTCACCACTCCTTCATTTTATTTCTTTGTCTCGTTTATTTCATCAAAGAATCCCAAGAGAACATAAACTATCTACCTCAACATTACAATTTTTTAAAAATAGATTTTCACTTTATTTGAAAAGCAGAGACAGAGAGAAAGCCAAGAGTGAGAGAGGTCTTCCCTCTGCTGAATCATTCCCCAAATGCCTATAGCAGCCAGGATTGGCCAGGCTGGAGCCAGGAGCCTAGCATTCCACCTGGATCCCCCAGGCAGGTGGCAGGGGCCCAAGGACGTGAGCTGTCAGCTGTTGCCTCCCAAGATGTGCATTAGCAGGAAGCCAGAATCAAGCCTGCAACCAGGACTCAAATCCCAGCGCTGTGATATGCGATGCAGGCATCTGCGGCCCATCCACCCCACCTTTGAACACATGGGCCCAGCCCAGGGCCTGGAACACAGTCGGACTCAGCCTGTGCTTGCTGAATGAACAAACCTTTACCAGATGCAACCTAACTTCCTAGTCTGCATTGAACCGTGCGCTGCCACACAGTGCAGAGACCGGCATTCTAATCCCTAGGAACGGCAGAGGAGCCTCTCTGACAACTCAGGCTCCACCCAGTTCTTCACCAAGAGAAGGCACAGGTGAAGGCAAAGTCACGGGCACTGGTTCCAGAAGAATCTGTGTCTGGGCCCTGGATCTAGTACTTTCATACTGAGCACCCTGGATGAGTGACATATTTCTCTGGGCCTCAGTTTACCTGAAATGGGTATAATTAAAGACAGCACACAAAAGCTGTAACATATATCCCATTCTTCCTTCCCTTTCTTTGGGTCACATGTTCCCCTCATGATATACCCTCTGCCTGGACCATATTACCCTCCATCCCTTCCGTCAAATCCTCCTGGGTCCTAAGACTCAGCCCTCCTGGGAGTCTGCACAAGTGCGCCTGGTGTCTGCAGCCAGAAACAGCTGTCCTGCCCCCACTGTGCCTGCAGCACCTTGCTGAGTGCCTGCCACGTGCTGGGCACAGGGTAGGTGGGGGAAGACGGCAGAGAGCAAAGCAGCGGAGTAAGGGCCCCCGTGGAGTCAGGTTGCAATGGTGAAGGGTGAAGAATAAACAACGGTAAGAGAAAAA
Organism: Oryctolagus cuniculus; assembly: GCF_051225735.1. Lineage (NCBI taxonomy): Eukaryota > Metazoa > Chordata > Mammalia > Lagomorpha > Leporidae > Oryctolagus > Oryctolagus cuniculus. The sequence continues at coordinate 123,847,923 of NC_142875.1, forward strand.
ACACAAGTTGAGATGAACATAAATGCTAAAGAAAAGAAGGGGTGATCGGCCGGTGCCGCGGCTCAATAGGCTAATCCTCCGCCCTGCAGCGCCGGCACACTGGGTTCTAGTCCTGGTCGGGGCGCCAGATTCTGTCCCGGTTGCCCCTCTTCCAGGCCAGTTCTCTGCTGTGGCCTGGGAGTGCAGTGGAGGATGGCCCAAGTGCTTGGGCCCTGCACCCCATGGGAGACCAGGAGAAGCACCTGGCTCTTGGCTTCGGATCAGCACGGTGCGCTGGCTGCAGCGCACCGGCCGCAGCAGCCATTGGAGGGTGAACCAACAGCAAAAGGAAGACCTTTCTCTCTGTCTCTCTCTCTCTTACTGTCTACTCTGCCTGTCAAAAAAATAAAAAATAAATAAAAAATAAAAAAAGAAGGGGTGACAGGGCATAAAGTAACTGGAACGGGGAGGGGGCATCAGGGAAGACCCAGGGCACACTGTCAGCAAGCAAGTGAAAAGGCTCTGACCTGGGGAACATGCTATTTACCTAGATGTGCTCAACACCTGTTATATACATGTATGGAAATATCAGGCGGTACCCTCAAAATATGCGCAGTTACATGCAATGATTAAATGTCGGTCTAAAAACATTTCGAAGTTCGGATCTTGCACAAAGCAGCACAGAAGGGTTTTAGAGCAGACGTACAGATGTGGGATTCACGGCAAGACTCTTCTGGTTGCCCAGAGCTGCTGAGCGCGTTCTGTCACTCACCAGGATTCTGAGTGGCAGCACAGCTGCTGCTGTCACCATCCTTGCCGTGACACTGTGGCTCAGTGAGGGCCGTGACGGCATTTTATTCTTGTTCTTATCAGGGTCTCTGGCACAGCAGACCCCAGCAAGTGCACGTGAAACATGCCACAGCCCCTTCTTGCCTGCGGTTGTGAGGACTGTGATTGGAATACTTCTAATCCTTGTAGGAAGCGCACAGTTGCCAACCAGTTCTGAACGAGTTCTTGTTTTCCTATTTGAATTCCGCTCAGGCCTTCCTGCCATTGTAAGTTTGTCATCTGACTTCCTGTCTCCTAGCCAGGCCTCCTCCCTCCCTATGGACTCAGTTTTCAGTCCTTCTGTAAGCCCATGTGCACTGCGTAGAGTGCTGGTTACAGCTGGCCTTGTCAGTTCTCAATGGACCTGCAGCTTCTGGCTTTATGCATTTTGCAGGATGCAAAACTAACAAACATCTACTGGCCACATGCATGTGCCAGGTAAGTTATGGACACACCACCCTTCTGCACAGGGGAGCCACTGGGAGCAAGTTCCCAATAGTCTCTTAGCCTCAGTTCCTCCATGTGTAGAATGGGATCATAATAACAGCATCTGTCCCCAAGGTTATCAGGCGGCTTTGAAAGAGATCAGGCACAGCACTAGGCACACAGTCAGCTCTGACCCAAGGTCGGTCACACGAGTGGCAGCGGTGCTGGTGTGCAAGATGTACCGAGTCCTTAACACAACTCTGCAAGGAAAATGTGGTCACATCCAGGCCAAATACAGAGCTGGCATGCAGAGGGACGGTTGGGGCAAGTGTAGAATTTCCTGGGTGCCAAATTACCTACTGACCCAAGTCCTCCAAATGACCCCTTGCCCTATGCTCCTGCAGTCTTATCTGCCCAGTCACCCTGTGGGACCCCCACCGTGTCTCCGTCCCCTGACCCAGCAAGCGAAGGCCTAAAGCCTGGCTCTGCAAGAGGCCTTCAAGGTTCTGGCCCAGTTCAGCCAGCGTCTACTCTGTGACCCGAAACTGTACATGATGCATGTTTTATCAAGGGATACGCTGAGGAGCAGAAGGATAATAAGGTGAGCAATCTTGGAAACTCTAAGAACTCCAGCAGCAGATTCTCAGGTCTAAGGTTTATTCCTTTATACCGAGCTTCTCCTTAAACACCGACGAGAAAACAAATGCTGTGTGACACACATTTCACAATTACAGCTCTAGGGTCACGCTGGTTCTTCCCTCCCACCCACACTCCCGCCCCCTTCCTCTTCCCTCTAACTCTCACTCCTAAAAAAGCGACATTACCATTGAGGTGCAATGACTTTGATAGCCCTTGTCTGGACTGTCGAAGAACAGTTTTTGTTCTTGTTTTTTAAATTTTTTTTATTTTTATGTTTATTTTGTTTTTCTCTCTTTTCTTTTCCTTCCTCATACAAAGTGCTGAACTCTTTACCTAGAATAGAGTTAATTTTCTGTGTATAAAGTTAAGTGAAAATAGATCTTAATAAAAAACAAGACTGGGAATAGGAGAGGAAAGAGGAAGCAAGGTAGGAGTGTGGGTGGGAGGGCAGGTATGGTGGGAAGAATTACTATGTTCCTAAGCTGTATTTATGAAATGCATGCAAATAAATTTTTAAAAATGCTATGTTCGGCTTCTTGAACTCTGCAGACGATCACCAGATCACCACAGATCCAGTCTGCAGGAATCCAGTAGATCACTGAGGACTTCAGAGCCTCTTCCTCCAGGCGTCCTCATCCCACTTACACGCATGAAAACCATGTAGCCAGTATTTGGTCAAATCCTTTTATCCTCACTTCCAGGACTGAGGTCTAACAGGCTAAAAAGAGAATGAGAAACACTTGAACATGCGTGCAAAAGCCGTGGTAATTCATGGGTCTTACATGTGAATACGAAATAGGAAATGAGAATAATGCAGAGGGCAGAACCCACACTGAGAGTGAAACGCAGGGCGGAGAACGGAACAGGACCCCCTTCAACTAAGGACACCTATCTTGCCTAGCAGCGGGAAACGGCGGAGCAGCCCCTTGAACGTGAACGCCGATTACTTAATTGCATGTTCTCAGCTGCAAAGACCCTCTTTGGCTCGCCTTGAAATGTAAACACTTTGAAAAGTGTCTTATTAAGCTCTGAAGCCTTTAAAATAGGTTTGAGTTAAAACTTGAGCAGTTATATAATTGGCTTCATTAGATCCAATTACGCAATTAGTGTAAATTAGAAATAATAGAATCAGAACACATAATTTCACAATTATGACACACAACAATAATGCAGAAATTAAGTTGGCAGGTGGGGCTAAGGTGGGTGGGGTGCACATAAATCAAAGCAGCCTCTGTGTTTTTTTATGAGCACAAAAATCTTCTCCTTCCACGGTCACTGCCCCAAAACACAGCTCAACAAAACACGACTGGTTTTGAATTCGAGACTCAGAGAACAACATCTGGAAAACTGTTAGCTCTGTTCCCCCTTTACACAGCTGAAGTAATGGGTGACTGTATTTCATTTCTAGCACATGGAAAGGATGAGCCCTCTTTCAGAGGTCTTAACAGCCTATTAAAAGGAAAGACTCATTGCTAAGGCAAGCTGGGCTGAACAACTCACCAATGCACCCAGTGGCCCCTGCCCCGTGCTGGGAGAGCGCTGTAGGGCCTATCCCAGGGGTGGGGAGGCGCTGGCTGGACAGGTGTAGTGAGAAGGACCACATAGGGGTTACAGCGCCTGTCTTTCAAGTCAGCCACCCCATTTCAAACACTGCACCCATTCCGGCTGGATCAGCTGACATCAGCCTTCCTACTTCTGATTTTAAAAGAGGCACAAAGACAGCATTTGGCTAACGGGAAATTCGTGTTCCAATCTCGGCAGCTATTTTGGTCCGTCTATCTGTAAATGACGTCCAACTACTAGAAAGTTCAGAAAAAAAACACTGATTTATTATTTCACTGGATCTTTTATTTATTCATTCCATAATGTTTTGAGTTTCCTGGGGGGAAGAGAGGATTTTTTATTTATTCTTAGCCATCAAACCAGCAGCACAGCTACCAGTGTTTCAGGCCACAGCACAAGGTCTATGGAATTGCGTTTCAGGCATATTACAGATATTACCAGCCCTGGTGCTGTGCAGAACGGAGAGCTACCTCAGACCTGCTTGTGATCATCAGGAAGCTTGCAATTATCTGTTGTGTGGAGACAATTCTCATGTTAACCGAACTATGACTTAAATGGTCTTCCTGGCATCACTGTGATATCAGGAAACAGTTGTTAGTCAAGATTTTAAAAAGCAGAAATGCTTAACAGTGGGATGCAGTAAAGAGAGGAAGTGGTCCCCCGAATCTCTGGTCACAGGGGGGACAGTGACCAGTGGGGTCCCAGGAGTAACCCAGGCCATCAGACACGCCAGGTACCTGCTCCAACATGGCTCTCACTGTCCATCAAATGAGTAGTAAGTATCCCCCAGAGATCCCTAACATAGCTCAGCAAATGAACGCTGAACACCCGAAAATGTCCCCAAAACGTCAGAGAAGCATCTAAAAGCCTTGGACGCTTTCTTTTCTAATGATGTCAATTTTTTGTGTTCCCCTCGATCACCATCGTTTGGATAATGGGAGAAGCGAAGGGGCTTGGTGACGCCTGAAGCCACTGCTATTGCCGGAGGATTTGTCCTCTCTACCCGCTCCTCCAGTTTACTGGATTCGCTTTCATTATTTTTACTTTCCCTGATGGTCCTTCCTTCCCCTTCCCCTTCTCATTTTCTGTTCCTGATCCCAGCACAATGTTCTTATCAAAAGCGAGCGCTTGCTTGTCACAAGAAGATACATTCCCCAAACGCCTTGATGTACTCACATCTCCCCTGACCACATCCCACAGGTGCTCTCTGTAATTCAATATTCAGGCACTGGCTGTTTAAACCGCACGGTCTAGACTTGGAAGGCAGGGGCAAGAGGTTTTTATGTTTCAGTTGAAACTCCAGACTCCTGAATCTACCACTGGATGGATGCAGAGGCACAAACAGGGTTCCTAAGATTCTAACTCTTGGAAACAATATATGGCTTTATTGACGATGTTTTTAAAGGATCTCAGCATAAACGTTCTTTATTGATATGGTGATAAAAGCATAAAGCACTGGAAGAGAAAGCATAACCAGAGGGAGAAATATCCCCTAAACCTGCTCTAGCCTGATTTTTCCCATTTCACCAAAAGGTAGAGACATTTTCTGAGGGCACCAGGGTGCAAGGCAGACTTTCTTAAACAGTGGGGCAGAATTCAGACGAGTTATTTTGTAAACAATTATGAGGACCTTCCTCATTTGCTTTTGCATTGACCCTTACGGGTAAAAGCTACATCATTTATGAATTTTAAACTTCCTCCAAAGCCCTGTTGAAAAATAAATATCTAAATTAACTTAGAAAATACATTTTTAAAACAATTTTAAGACACTTATTTGAGAGACAAAGTTGGGGGGCAGGGGAGCACACGAGCACACACTCCCATCTGCTGGTTTATTCCACAAAAGCTTGACCTTAATGGGACTAGGTAAGGGCAAAGACAGAAGCCAGAACGCAGCTGAGGTCTCCTAAGTGGATGGCAGAAGCAAAATCACTCGAGCCATCTCTGCTGTCTCCCAGGCTCTGCAGTGACAGGAAGCTGGAGTCCAGAGCCCGAGCTGGGGATCAAACTTGCTAACTCCTAGGCCAAACGCCTGCCCCAGATAAACCTACTTGTAAAAAAGATTTATTCAGGCTGCCGCCGCAGCTCACCAGGCTAATCCTCCGCTTTGCAGCGCCAGCACACCGGGTTCTAGTCCCGGTCGGGGCACCGGATTCTGTCCCGGTTGCTCCTCTTCCAGTCTAGCTCTCTGCTGTGGCCCGGGAGTGCAGTGGAGGATGGCCCAAGTGCTTGGGCCCTGCACCCGCATGGGAGACCAGTAGAAACACCTGGCTCCTGGTTTCGGATCAGCGCGATGCGCCGGCCGCAGCCTGCCGGCCGCAGCAGCCACTGAGGGGTGAACCAACGGAAAAAGGAAGACCTTTCTCTCTGTCTCTCTCACTGTCTAACTCTGCCTATCAAAAAAATAAAAAATAAAAGATTTATTTGTTTATTTGAAAGGCAGAGTGACAGAGAGGGAGGGAGGGAGAGAGACAGAGACAGTGAGAGATTTCCCATTTGGTGGGTCACTTCCCAAATGCCTGCAACAGTTAGGGTTAGGCCAGGCTGAAGCCAGCAGCCAGGAAATCCACCTGGGTCTCCCAGGTGTACTTGGACCATCAGCCATCACCTTCCCAGGAGTATCAGCAGCAAACTGGATGAGAAGTGGAGCAGTGGGGACGAGAGCTGGTGCTCCTCTATGGGCTGTGGACACCCCAGGCAGTGGTTTATCTTCCTGTGCCACGGTGCCCGCCCCCGCCCCCACCCGAAGAAACCTACTTTCAAGGAGCAAAATAAGAGTGGTGGGGAAATGTCTGGAAGGTTTCCTACCACACTGTTAAGAGTAGTTACGTCTGGCATGGAGAAAGACACACACACACACACGCACGCACACGTCATCTTTGAAATGAACTGCTAATGGGCTTCAACTTTCTGTGTTCCTCAACCTCTCTCTCTAGAAGGATCAGGACTACAAGGATGTCATCTCCATAGAGTCTGGAGTGAACAGATTTTCTGATCTGGGCTTATCAGCTACAGATCTTTAGATTTTCAAAGGCCACTTACATACATGAACAATCTTCCATGCAAACACCCTTCTGCTTCCAGCACACCTAGCCTATCACTGCCCTTCCTTCTCCTGGCCGTGAACACGTGGGAACAGAGTCTGTCCTTCAGCATGTGCACTGCCCGGATGAGAATGGAGACGTCCTGGGTACTCAGACACTCGAGTACAAGCGCATGACACAACGTGAACGTGGAAGGCGGTGGACGTCGTCACGGCAGCCCTCTTCTGGAGGAGGCGCTCGGTGACCTCGGCGTCACAGAACCCACAGGCACTGGCCTGGCCCTTGCTCCTGGCCTCTATGCAGCAGCTGAGGCTGCTGGACTCTGGCAACGACAGCTCCTCTCAGCTCTGACTCACTGCACTTCCTGGTCCTCCTTGTGCCTCCTCTATTTCCTCTTTTCTGCTTACTTTATTTGTCCTTCGTTATCTAAACGGGGGATCCCCCAGGCTCTGCTTTGGACTTTCTCTTCTTCTTCTCTCTTTACACATTCTCCCTCCTCCCAGCTCCCCTAATCTGATGGCTCCCGTGGACAGTCTCTGTGCAAGTCCTGGTGAGACTGTCACTGGCCAAGTCCCTCCGCCATCACCAAGTACTTGCACGCAGCAGCTCACTGGGCTCATACCGCTCACGAGGGATGCAGCAGCTTCTTCACTCTAGGGGAGGAGGCGGGGGCTGAGGCAGCTTCCAGGGCACAGCCATGACATCCAAGACACACCGCTGACACCCAAGACTCACTCCGATATCCCACAACCACCCAGCAAATAAATGGCAGTGCCACCACTCTGTTCTCAGGTCCCAACTGCTGGCCCCCAGTCTCCCTTCAGAACCACAACTCCTGTTCTGACAGCTTCTCCTCCTAACAAGGGCATTTTGCTGAACACACACACCGCTTTCTCCCAGCGAGGAGGCCCACAGGCTCTGGCGTCCACCTCTCCTACCCCTCCCCATGCTCTCCCCTTAATCTCATCTCTGGCCCATCAGCATCTCTGACTTCACCTTTGCCCTGGCCAAGCACGCCACACACCACGGCCCGACCACTGTCCTAGGTGCTCTCTGACACGACCTCCAATAGCTCCCCCTTACTGAGGAAATACGTCCAAATGCTTCCATTTGTTAATTGGAAGTCCAGTCGGTTTTCCATGTCCTGTCTCTCCCAGCTCCTTTGTAAGTGACTGTACCAATGACACTGGACAACTGACCCCACCCCATGAGTGCCCCATTAATGCATTTGTTCCAACTGTTCCCTCTTAGGGGAACTCAGCCTTACACAGCAGACTCCTCTGCACAAATCCTCTGCTGTCTGCTGTGTTTCACCCTCTCCTCCCACACACACCCACACACAATGCCTCCCACTCCCTTCCAGGTGGACGTCACACTCCAGCCTTCGCGGAGTCTCACGTGGACTATTCTTGGGGAACTTGGCAGAGTCTACAACGGGACTTCAAAAAGTTCATGGAAAATTCACATTATCTTTTAATTCTCTTCTTCCAGGAACTTTCGGAAGCACACACACACATTTTGTTTGTTATTTCCCCCCTCTCTTACTAACCCCAACTTCCTTTTTGAAGGGGGAATGCATCAGACTCCTAGTCTCTGAAATCTTTTAGTTCAAGTGACCAATAGGAGCCGACCAGATACTGCTCAAATCTACTCAAATGTTGACAACACAGAGTGATGCAGAGTCAACTCTTCCAATGGCGCCCTTCACATCTGCAGCAGGAGCAAAGCACAGGGGATCAGAAATGTACAAATGCTGACGCAGAATGCATCTCCTTAAAATGGTTACCTCTTTCCTGATTTAGAAGGGAGAAGGCAGTAAGGCAAAAGTGGAGAGAGAGAAACAGGATTAGGTCCTGTCCACTGTTGATAGAAGAATGCAGAAAAAAACAACTTATAACAGTAGTAAAAAAAGGCATGAAAAACAATGAGGTATAAAAATTCAATTTACATGTAGCTCTCCTGCGACCCACAGACACTGACAGGCAAGGGAAATGGTTATTACATCAGCTTCTCCTTGTTAACATGCTGCTCTCTGCACTTGTTCACTGGTTGTCCCCTGCACTGGAGTGGGCTTTCCCAAGCACATGCTGAACTCCTGGGGAAGGCTGTGCAGCCATGCTTACCAGTGTCACCCCGAGGACCAAGCACGTAGGAGGATCACGAGTCCTCCAAGGTCTCTTTCCCAGGTAGCAAACACAATTTTGTTGGGATATTTTCAAGAAAAAAAATTCTATATGTACCTATGTTTATTATAAGAATACCAGAATTTAAACTGGATACAATGATACTCACTAAATGTGTATCAGGATGCATTAAAGTTATTTAAATGTCTGTAAGACAGAAGGAACGCTGAATCACAGAGAACCTCCTTCTGTTATTCTTTTGTTGGTTTTAATTAAAGCAAAAGTATAATTTGGAGACAGAGAAAGAGAAAGCTCTCACTTGTTGGGTATACTCCCAGATATCTGCAATAGCAGCTTGGGAGTCAGGAGCTCAATCCAGTTCTCCTACATGGGTTGCATGAACCCAACCCTCGGAAGAGGAGCAGGCGGGACTTGAACTGGTGCCCATAAGGGATGCTGGTGCTGCAGGCTGGGGCTTTAATCCCACTGAGCCACAGCGCCGGCTCCCCAGTTCCACTCCTGATTGCAGCTCCCTGATACTGCACACCCTAAGAGGCAGCAGATGATGGCTCAAGTTCTTGGCTCCCTGTCACTCACATGGGACCCTGTACTGAATTCCCAGATCCTGACTTCAACTGGCCTGGCCTCAGCTGTTGCAGGCATTTACAGAGGCAACACTGCCTATCAGTCGGTCTATCTCTGTCTCTGACTCTCTCAACTTTTTTTTTTTTTTTGAAAGCAGAAAAGATTTCCTTTAAAAAAGTTACCAAAAACTGACAGATACAAGTTTTACGTTTTAGGAGGCGGGTAGGTAGGGTAGGTGGAAGCAGCCGAATGCGACCCCGTGCAGGCGGAAACCCTGGGACTCACCACGATCATCTGGGCCACGTAACTCTCAGGTCCCGTGTACTCTGTCGGGTCTTTGACCTTCACCAGGACGATGAAGTACAGGTAGTGCCACATGTTGTGTTCGGACTTAATGTGCTCCTCAAATGAGACAGTTTTATTGTCAAACTTGTCCCTCTCGAGTCCTGCAAAACACAGGAAACACAGAATACGTGACTTGCCATTTAATCAGCACTTACTACTTAGCACAAAGACACAGCATAATCATTATTGTGAAAAAAATGCTTTCTGTGAGAGTGTGCTAATTTAAAATGTTGTAATTAAGAATAAGCTGGTACACAAGACCCCAGGAAAATAAAAGGCCACAGTTTATAAATTCCTTCCCAACACACATTTATTCTTCTCTCTAGGATCCTTGGAAATTTACAGCCGTATTATAGATGTAAAATGCATAGGTAATTTAAAATATAGCCATATCAAAACTGTCCAATTAAACTGGACCACAAGTCTAAGAAAAAAGGTAAAAATGACTGTACAAGAAAAAGCCTACTTGGCAATCATGACAGAACAGAGAAATCATTTTCTCCAGCGCGAGGGTTACAGAAGACAGATGAGAGAGCCAGCTCTTCAAAACCACTTGTCATCAGTGTAACGTATGCACTGCAGGCACTGGGGTCTCTCACTCTGCTCCAGTCTTCCAGGCTGCTCTGGCCCAAGCATTTCGGGAAGAGGAGGGTCTTTGCAGCTTCTTCCAAGGCACATTTTCAGCCTCTGGAAAGATACTGCAGAGACGAGCGGTGGAGAAGATGCTTTGCCGTCAGTGCTGAAGAGTGGATGAAAGGGAATGAGCAGAGATGAAGAGAAACCTCTCTGGAAACAAGAATTCGATGGCCAAGTGAAACGGGAGGCTGGGATGCAACGTAGCCTTGCAGTTCAGATGTTGGAGAAGAAACCAGGACACTGAATTTCAATCCTGGCTACTCTTTCCCTGAGAATGTTTTAAAAGGGCATTCAGGTCTGGAGAAGACCCTTCAAAGAATAAGGTTCAAAGCAGAATAAATTTAAAAAATATGTGCTTAATAAAGGGGTGACCTTTTAACTCCCATTATTGGATGTCTTTATGGAAAATACCATAAAGTTCAGCTGGCCGATGGTTGTGTGCCTCATCTTATTTGACCTATCATCAGCTCCACATGCCCCAAATAAACTATCCTCTTCCCCAAGCCTGCTCCACCCACAGGCCTCCTCTTCTGGTTCTGTGGCGACTCCAGTCTGCCAGTTCTTCAAGCCAAAAGCCTAGGAGTCATCCTTGAATCTTCTCTGGCTCTCCCACATCACATCCAATCCACACTGAAAGGCCTCCAGCACCCAAAATCTGTCCTAAATCTGACCACTTCTCACTGCCTCCGTGTCCTGAGCCATTATCACCTGCAAGTGCCCCCCACCCCTCTGTCTCCACTGTCACCCTACTCATCCCATCTCAACAAAGCAGCCACCGAGATGTGATGAGGTCTCTCCCCTGCAATGCATCCTCAGCTTAGGGTACAGGTCAAGTTCTTAGAATGACTTACAAGTACTACTGCCAGATGGAATACAGAATGCCCAGCTAAGTTTGTGTTTCACATAATCAATGAATACACTTGTTAGCAAAAGGGTATTGCATGCAGTATTTAACTCTTTTGTGGCTTCCTAGCCACACAAATCTCATCCCCTTCTTTGCTGGCTCCATGCAACCACACTGCCCCACTGCTGTTCCCTGGACACAGATTGCTGATTCAGGGCCTCTGCACTGGTTGTCCTGCTGGTCGCCAAACTCTACCTGATACTTTCTGACTCTTCACCTTCTAGTTCAGCAGAACCCTTACCTCCTTAATGCAGCTGAACTTGGTCGCCCCATTTAACACTATAACCAGTTCTTTGCCTTTTGTCGATACTCTTCAGCAAATGGTTTGACAGTTCCGCAAAACATTAAACATGGAGCTAGCCTATGCCACTCCTAGGTTCACACCCAAGAGAAATAAAAAGACCTGTGCATGGATGTTCATAGCTGCATTTTTCATAATCGCTCAAAGCGGAAACACCCCATTTCCATCAATGGGTGGAAGGATAAACAGTCTAGGGTACATCCATATAATGGAGTATTTTTCTTTTATGAAAAGCAATGATGCACTGATAGATGCTATCACGTGAATCTTCAAAACATCAGTCACAAAAGGCTATATATTTTGATCCCAATCAAAGCCACTGGGATAGAAAGGAGACCAGTGGTTGCCTGGGCTTAGGAGCACAGAAGGGTTGGGGAGCAGCTAACAGCAAAAGGATGTACGGGGTTTCTTTATGTATGTCTAGCTAAAGGATGTATGGGGTTTCTTTATGTATGTCCAGCTAAAGGATGTACGGGGTTTCTTTATGTATGTCCAGCTAAAGGATGTACGGGGTTTCTTTGGAGGCAGTGACAATGTTCTCAAGCTGAGTATGGTGAGGAATACACCACTCTGAATATAGTGAAAACCAGATGAGTCAGCAGTAAGGTGTATGGATTATATCCCAATAGAGGTGTGTGCGTGTGTATGTGTGTGTGTGTGTGAGAGAGAGAGAGAGAGGGAGAGAGAGGGAGAGAGAGAGAATGAATCAAGGAGATTTTCCCAGAACTGAACTGAAACATCCAGCGATTGCAAGGAGCTATAAAAACGATGTTTCTACTGTCAATTAATTGGTAATGCGATAGAAGAAACAGCTTGTGTTATATTCTCAAGGGGTACAGGATATCCAGGAAGTATAAAGGAGGGGAAAGTGGTACATTTGCAAAGGTTTCAAAGGGCTGTAAAGTTTGTTTTTTTTTTTTCTTAGAGAGAAAGGTCTTCCTTCCGTTGGTTCACCCCCAAAATGGCCGCTACGGCCGGCGTGCTGCGCTGATCCGAAGCCAAGAGCCAGGTGCCTCCTCGTGGTCTCCCATGCGGGTGCAGGGCCTAAGCACCTGGGCCATCCTCCACTGCCTTCCCGGGCCACAGCAGAGAGCTGGACTGGAAGAGGAGCAACCAGGACAGAATCCAGTGCCCCGACTGGGACTAGAACCTGGGGTGCCGGTGCCACAGGTGGAGGATTAGCCCAGTGAGCTGTGGCACCAGCCAGACAGGGGTGTAAAGTTTTAAAAACTTGACCCTGGAACACGATTATAGCAAGTGGAGAAAAGGTAAATGGTAATAAAAGGTATTTAATTTTACTGAGCATCTATCTACGCTGATAACCATACAGACGTCTAAATATGCTGTTATAATTAAAGCGGTTCATTACGGTGAGAAAATAGTGAAAACGATTTAGTAAGTTGCTCAGCTTAACACCTCTCATTAGGGGAAGGCTCACTCAGGAGTTAAACATTTATTTGCCACGTGGACAGAAGAGATGGCGTGGCGCGGACTGGGGGACATCAGTTCTCTGACGAGGCTGAGTGGCAGCATCTGGAAATGAAGACGGTGCTGTATGTGTGGTGCAAACCACAAAGAGCTTCAGACACAGGCGTTCAGCACCTGCACTGTACCCTGAAGGCTTCCGGGAGGAGGCAGAGTGTTCAGAGCTGCCTGGGTGCAGGATTCGGAGGAAGATTGTGGGGAAGGAGGTCGGGGTGGGGGGGCGGACAGCAAGGGAAACGTCACGGCTGTCTCTCGTGGTCACAGCTTCTTGTTCTCTAAGCTGTGCTGTCCCACCGTCCTGCTGATGATTTCTCAACCCTTCTCCCCAGAACGACCTCGCTCCTCAACTTCAGTTTCTATTTGCAAATGTCTACTGGATAAATCCACCTGGCTATCTTACAGGCAAAGCAAACTGAACTCATTAAACGCTTGCTTCTTTAGCCCTTCTTCCCCTTTGTGAATGAACTCACGGTGGGCGGGGGAACTGGAAATGATGTTCCACCACCTTCCAGCACACCAAGGCCTCGGAGTCTTTGTGCCTCCATCTGCTACTTGTTTTTTGTTTTTTTCCTGTCTCTGTAGGTATTCCCTCTTCCAGCTTCCGTTCAAGCGCTGCCACCACTGAACCCCAAAGACACACCAGTTGGGCCGTCCTCACTGTCCCAGCAACACTTTACTAAGAAAATGTGTCTGTCTCTGTCTCAGCCTCTGCTGCTTTACTGTCTGATGAATTTTTGGATTACCAGTACCTGGCTCAGTGTCTGGAAAACAGTAGGCATTCAACTGAAGTTGGCAAGAATAACTGAGTAAGTGAAGGAGAGAGTCTGAAAAGGGATTGTGGAATGCAAGTTTGCGAGGGCTTAGATTTAGGGAGTGGGAGGCATCAAGCATGGCTGAATGCCCGGGCTTATCCTAATGTCACCACAGCAGGACATCCTACCTTTATGATCGGACTGCTAACCTATCAGCAATTTTTTCTCTTCTGTGTTGTTCTGTCACCTCTGGTCTATCAACAGCCCCTTCTCTTTGGAGTTCCAATCTCTGGTAATTCAAAGTCAATGATTAATACACATACAAGAGCTAATCTGTTTCTGTGCTGGCTGCTTCCGCCCTGTCTTTTACTAATGACCAGCCTATCCTGATTGCCTTCTGGATTGCTAGTAATTGTTTTCCAAGTCATCTGGATTCTCCAACAGCTGGCCATTGCCTCCAACGCTGGTGAAGTTCCAACTGCTGCCACTGCCTGTCACAGGATCCACCGTCGCTTGTCCTAACATGGGTAGCCCTAAGGTGCACACCTGGAGCCAACTCTGCTGTAAAGATGCTGCCCTCTGCTACTTGATATCACAACTTAACACTCAACTCTTCTCTTCCAAGAACCATTTCTAGATTACCCACAGCTACTTTATAGTCTACTAGTCCAACTCCCAGATATTGCAATTGTCTAAATCATTCTTGTAATTACATCTGAAAACATATACGATGCATAGCTGATCTAACATGTGGCCAGAGGTTCCAGGAACGAGTACATATCAAGATAGTCATCATCACAACACTTCCCACGTGTCTGCTGAAGGCCCTATAAGGGAGGAGAGCAGACAGTGTGCACCTTTGTGCTACCAAGGTCACAGGGATTAGCTGCCCAAGTGCCTGGGACCAATTCTCAAGGTCTAAAAAAATTTCTAACTTATTTTAAATGTTCATACCGAATCTTCTCTGCTTTACAATATCATATTTTCTTTAGTATAAAATACTGTTAAATTAAGCTTAAATTACCTAGATGGTCATCTAGAAGTTTGCATAAACATGAAGGTTATGGAGAACAGACCAGGCTGATCTAACATCCTGGGGCTCCTGATACGTCACCCTACGTCCCTGTAGACACATACATCTCACAGAAATAATGCTCGGTGTGTGACAAAATTTGAAACAACTTCAGCTTCCTGTCTGCCATGTACACCAACTTGCTACTTCTGGTTTCACCTTGCTTTTGTAGGTTATAAGCCACAGAAGTACAGAGATAATGCTAAACTGGGGCTGACTTATTGCATAGTTAGTCATTAAGCAAATATTCATAAATGATCCTCAATACACATAAAGAAATATAAAATGGATAAGAGATGGACCTGTAGTTCTTAAAGAAGAGAAATTAACATGTGTTGAGGGCTGACTCTTAGTTTAGCATTGTGCTAGAGAGTTTCACACACATGACTTCATTCATACTCACTATAATGCTAAAACATGGCACTATGTTACACATTTTCCAGACGAGGAAACAGCAGCTCAGAATGATAAGTTCACAGAGCTAAGCTCCCAGAGCCGGGATGTGGAACCATCGCAGAACCATTTCTATCTGACTGTAAAGATCATATACTTTTTATAATACTCATGTGCCCGCACACAGCATTCAGCAGAAGTGACAGGACAACAATATGTGTAACCCCATCTAACTGTGACAGAAGAACTGTAGGAGCACACATGCTTACTCTGGTTGCTAAGACCAGATAAGGCCTCATGGAACAACAGCATCGTAGCTGGGTATGTGCACACGTGTACACGAGAGAGAATATGCAGTTCAGTAGCTCTGTCATTTGTGGTTGTTGAAATGGTTTCCCACAACTGAGAGCACACAGAGATCCAGGAAGTTAAAGGTGAGTAATGCAGTTGGACTGGAGCTTGAGCTACAACTGGGAGAAAGAATGGATAAAAGCATGAGCGAAAAAGAAGGGGCCAGACTGTGGGGCACCTTATATGCCAGTAAAACCCAGAGTTTCAGCGTTCAAGACTACGCTATTACTGATGGTTTTTTGAGTAAGGAAATGATGGATTCAAAGTGGAAAAATGAGCTTGCAGCACTAAGCAGGGTGCTTGGGGGTATGAGCCAGGGTGAGCTGGAAAAACACCAGATTTGACTGTGGGGAAACGTGCAAGGATGCACGTGTGAACGCCAAAGCAGATTCACCAGCACGTGGTAGCTAGTGCACCTGGAAGAGGAAGCAGGAGATGCTAAAAGTGACAGTGAGTCTCCCAGCCCAGATCACCAAAGGCACACTGGCATACTGAGAAGAGCAACCAGGAACTCAGCACAAGGAGCTAAGCTGGAGGAAAGCGATGGAAAGACGTGGTGCATTGGTTTCAGACATGGTGACTGGCTGCTGGGAAGACGCGCCCATGCAGCTGTCCAGGGAACAACTGAACACAGGAGGAGCCTGGCGGGCGGGGGCTGCACCGAGGATGCATGTTTGACACTCATCCACAGAAAGAGGGTATTAAGGGGAGGGCAAGGGGTAGATGACAAAGTCGAAACCTCTTATTTAGGGGCCTGGGGAGAAGCAGAAAGCCGGGATGGACCTGGAGAAAAAGCAATTAGAGGCAGGAGAAGTGAGCAGGAATTAACAGCAATGCCTGAGAAGAGCATTGAAATTTGGTGCTGAGAGTCACCGGGATACTTTAAGGAATTTATAGGATGTAGGTTGTTAAGTAACTGTGAAAATCCAAAGAGAATTTTGTCCATGAAGACAGAGAGGAGCAGGAATCTTGCTCTTCATGTTTGCTCTTGCTGTTGTTAGAACACAGAAGGTAGAATCACATCTTCAGATGTGGCTTCCGCTGCTCTGACCCATTCTTCCCATGAGAGGCTTTCTCAGGGGTGGTGCCCCCAACAGGACAGCTGCGAAGTTCATGCAGGAAGCAGTGGCAAAGGAAGACCAGGAGACACACGTGAGGGTTTCCAAGGCAGCACCTTTCCTCGGCTGTGGAACTCACCCTTCCGTGCAGTAACTCTGCCCCCCAGCACTAGACCCCTGCACCTGGATGGGTCCCCAGGCTTGTTTGTCCTTGAGTTGGGACCTTGACTATGACGCCATCATTTCAGGAGAATAATACAGCTTAGTGGATTTTACATTTAGTTAAAGCCGAGTTCAGATCCAGGCTCTACTGATTATGAACTGATGTTGAAGAGATCCGAATCTCTGCTTCCATGGTTGTAATATGCCTGCTACATAGTCTTTGTTTTTCAGAATAAAATTGGCAGAGAAACTATAGGTGAAAATTCAGACGTGAAGTACTCAGTACATCATCATCTTTTATTTTGCGTGCATGCTGCTGCTAAGAGAATGGATACAGCCTCAGAAGAGGTGGCATTCATAAGGATCAAGGACACGGAGGAAGGGAAGGACCATCCTTGGGAAGGCTGAGGGATCTGTTACAAAGAGATAAAAAGGAGGCACCACACACAAATTCACTGGGAAGAATAGAAGTGTTGATATTTCACATAGACAAGAATTTGAAAGAGTATACAGGGGTGGCCCCTTTTCCCCAAAAGATAGGAGGTATGTTTATCATCGGAGGCATCAGAAGTGTTCTCCAGCCTCTGGGCATACTTCTCCCTCCCCAAGCCCCTAGACGATTGTACAACATCTTCTGTGGTCACATCTCAGTCTTCCTTTCCCCCATCCAACCCGGGTCTAAAAGCTGAGACCAGGGCCAGCGCCGCGGCTCACTAGGCTAATCCTCCGCCTTGCGGCGCCGGCACACCGGGTTCTAGTCCCGGTCGGGGCACCGGATTCTGTCCTGGTTGCCCCTCTTCCAGGCCAGCTCTCTGCTGTTGCCCGGGAGTGCAGTGGAGGATGGCCCAAGTACTTGGGCCCTGCACCCCATGGGAGACCAGGAGAAGTACCTGGCTCCTGCCATCGGATCAGCGTGGTGCACTGGCCGCAACGCGCTGGCTGCGGCGGCCATTGGAGGGTGAACCAACAATAAAGGAAGACCTTTCTCTCTGTTTCTCTCTGTCTACTCTGCCTGTCAATAAAAAAAAAAAAAAAAAAGCTGAGACCCTTCCTTCCCACTGCTTCCCTCTAGCAGACTCCTCCTGCACACAGACCACACAGCGCCATCTCTTCCGCGTCTCGTCACGGATGCTTCCTAAGCAGGAAATCTGAAGGCTCTTTCCAACCACGTTGATGACCTTCTCTGCTTTCCCTGAGCTGATAACTAAGTTCTCTCTCCCACGGCGTCTCCCTGCCTCCCTGGCGCCACACATTCGCGGCTTTCTGCACACCACTGTGACTTGGTACTCTCAGCTTTTTGGTGCACATTCCTTTTCCTCTCTTAACTCTTCCAAGCCGGTGCTTCCCACTCGTCTTAGGTCTGCTTACCAAAGGCTGCACTTCGTCCTGCACATCCGGAGAGGACAGTGACCCATGAAAGAAATCTAAGCAGGAGAGTGCAAGGTCCAGCCCAGAAGCGCTGCTCTGCACTCCCCACAGGACCACCACAAACAGGATCTCCCGATTCCTGTCCTCCGTTCAGGCTCTTTCTGCAGGGCTCAGACTCATACACTGACCTGTGCCTACCAGCTTCCTCTGAGATGCTCTGTAACACCTCAAAGTCAGTACTGCTTAAGTTAAATCAGCACATTTCTAATTCGTTCTCTTCTCCACCTGTTCCCAAACTCAGTCTCCCACACAGGAACTCAAGCTACCTCTCAGGTGCATCTGAACCACCAAGATGTAAACACTCTATCTCCTGAATACTTCCTGACCCTGGCTTCACTTTTTAACTGCACGGCCACTTTGGTCACCTTCCCCTCGGACTGTGGCAGTCAAGGCCCAGCTGGTTACCCTGCCTCTAGGACTGTCCCCTGAGGAGCGAATGGCATCTCATAGCTGCCACGGAGGTTGGAACAAAACATGAAGCCCTGTGCAGTTCTCCAATGGGTCACTCGCCTTGGAGGTCTGCAGGGCAAATCTCCGTCTGCCTAACATTCATGGCCATGACCTGGCTGACCGCTTCTCTTGGCATGCCTTGCTCTGCAATGCTGAGCTGCCCAGAGGGAGTGAGGACACCGCTGGGCTGCACTGCCCTCTGCGCCTCGGCTTATCCTGAGCACTCCGCTTCTCCCCACTTCTGTCTGGCTAACTCCCTTTCATCTTTGGCCTCAGCTCAATCATCATCATTTCTAAGCTTTCCTGAGTCCTTGTCCCTACTCCCTGTCCCAGCCTTCAGAGGTGCCCCTCCTGTAGGTACCAGCAGCTCCCCAAGAACTTGTCTATCACTTCCCCCAACACACAAGACAGCAATACTATTGTTAGCGTTTGCATCCTGCAGCAGGTTATGAACACCCTGTACCAGAGCATGTCAAACCTACGTTTGTTTCCCTGGCGTATAGGACATTATTAAGCATTACTCCCGCTCCAGCCCCAGCTGTTGCAATGATGTTGGAAAGGTGTGCGGAAGCCACTGAGGGAAAATGAGGCAGTCAACAACAGATGAACCAAGGAGGGAATCGGATTTACTGTTGACCTAATTTGTTACACAGAGTAATGCTGTAGGCTTATTTTGTGGCTTTTACCAAAAGATTCTCCAATGGAATCTGGAAAAATGGAGAGTGAGGGAAACTCAGAGCTGGTGATTATCTAAACAAGGCGGAAGATTCTAGGATGCAGGAGGCCGCTACAGGGATGAGAGCCACAAAGGGTGATGGTTACAGAGACAGGGTCCAAGACAAAGAGAATGAGGAGGGTAAAGAGAAGGTGGGGTGGGTCTGTGAGAAATGGTGGGAGCAAGGGAGGAGGTGTGGGCTATTTGTGAGAGAGAGAGACAGGGAGAGAGAGCTTTAAAATTTAGATGGCACAGCTCATAATCTAAAACACAGTGATATCAGTTCATAGAGGTTCAAGCTGCTGGATAAATCATTCTTAGATTTCTAATCTTACAAAATTACATAAAAATCACTCTGCTGTATAAACAATATGTTATTGTCATTAAAAACTCATTTGCCAGTGGTAAAACTTTTTGGCATTTTGTATCACATTCTATACTCAGAGAAGCATATAAATTGCAGAAATAATGACAGGATAGCTTTGGGATATGATTCTTCTATCTATTTCTGGAAGCAGAATTCCAGCCTGATGCTCAGTTACATAATCTGAATTGTATCCAGCCTTCATTTTGAAATAATTTTTCCCAAAGCATGACAAATAAAAATCATTCTCACCGCTGTTTCCTGCTACACAGTTTACTCATCGATTAGCTGGCCTTCTGGAGAACACTTACCACAGATGAAACAGGTCGTCTTCAGAATTTCTTCCTTTTTCTGTTTTTCACTTCTGAGATCAGCAAAGGTGTCAATGATAACACCGAAAATCAAATTAAGGACGATGATGATGACAATGAAAAAGAAGAGGAGATCATAGACCACTCGGGCAGCAAACAAGGGCTCCTGAAATACAAATTTAAAAATACATGTGTCACCCATCCACATCTTCGAAGCATGTGGATTCAGTACATCGTCTGGTACAGAGAACACATTTGTGCTTGCAGAATGAATAGAAGTAGTGATGCACGTTGGAAAAAGCAAGTAGAACTCACTTACGATCTTTATTTTAAGTGTCAACTGCCCAGCCGATTCCCAGAGCCCCTTCCATTTCACCAGGGCTGACGTACTTTTCTCTCAGTGCAGGGATTTACCTTTCTCTATAAACCACTTTACTATGCCATTCTGCTAACAGCATTTTGGCACAGCAGGCCCCTGTTCCAGACGCTCCCCAAGAGGTAGTTAAATACCAGTCCCAAAGGCCAGAAGTCAGGGAGCTGAACAGGACCCAGTGATTTGTCAGTTTCCGGAGCACGTTAGTTCTCACAGGGTCAAGTGCAAACAATGCACGCTTACATCTCCCTGCTGAGCAGCACTGAAATACACTTAGCGACTGGGAAATCCAGTTGCTCCACAGATGCGGGACCTGGGCTTAGGACGTTCGACGACTCGACAACATGCCACAGCTGGCCTCCTGGAGAACTAAGATCCGTCGTGCTCCAAAATTGTGCAATTCCTGGGAGACTTTTCTGCCTTGCCATTTTAACAGAGGAAATCCTGTTAGAATTTGTTTAAGGTTTAGATTCACCATGGATCAGTAACAGAGCCTACTCCTATGCAGAAGCGAAGAGTAAATCTTTGTGCTTGGGAAACCCAGTCGAGAAGAGACAGCCTCACTTTTGCTACTCCTGGAACAGTGAACCCCTGTATAAAGTCACAGCCAAGCTTTGGTCACTGTAACACAACACACAGGTGAGACATGGGAACACTGCATAACCCTACTGCCATGCATAGATCTTTTTTAGAACATTATATATTTCTATGCAATACTAGTATACAATTAATTGGTTTTAATGGTTATGCCATTACATGTTAATCACATATGTGTACTTCAGAAAATTGCAAGAAAATGGAATTAAAATATAATTTTATTTGGGTGCAATTTTTTTTGAAATTCCCACATAAAAGGGGAGTGGGTCTGTGGAAAATTCATGAAAAAATGTGTGTTTATTTAAAAAAACTATGTGTGAATTTCAAAGATTTTTTGTACCCAAACAAGCTTATCTTTTCATTTTATTTTCCATGAAATTTTTGAAGCAGCCTTGTAAAATGCACAAGTGTTATCCTGAAACCAAAGCCACACTGCAAATTCTGGTAGGAGAGGTTGAACAGTAATCTGAGTTCTCAGGCTTACATCCTTGGATGGCCTTCTCAGCACGTCCCCGACGCCCCCGCCGTTCCTGAGGCCCTGGTTCAACACCGTGACGATGCACATAAGCAGGGTGTCACAGGTCCTTTCAATTCCATCTTCATATTCCTCCCCAGCTGTCAAAACACACAGAAGTTAAACAGGATAGCAAGCCAGCATTTGGAAATTTACTACTACCTGCTTCCAAGGACATAATTTTTGGAAGTGACATGGCATTTATTTCACCTACTGATTTAGCCATAGAAATAATATCCTAAAATATTTTTTTCTGTAGAGGGAAAAACGGCAGAATGAAGGCATGAGATATCAGAGGGTTCATATTCGCCGCGCACTAATGTAGTCGGAAGGCTGTGATAAAACCTGCTAAAGACAGAACCAAGTCAGCCAGAGGAAAGACCATGCACCGGGAAGCCAGACAGACCTGCCTACAAGTTCTCCTCTGTTTCCGTTGACTGTGGGGCCAGTTACTGAACTTTAACTTCCTCATCTGTACAATGGAGAGGCTGTTTAATGCTTACACCCTTCCAGTGATTCTTCAAGGATTACACACAGAGACTGGTGCACACACTCAGCAGGTGCTTAAATCTTGCAGCAGCTTTTATTATTTCTTTATTGGGGTTACATGTCTAAGCTTTTAAGAATCAATTTGGAGGTACTGATAAGAAATGCAATGTATGTATGCAAAAAAAAATCTACTTAAAAAGTGAAGACAAAACAGTAAAATTCCCAGTCTAATTTTACTTAAAAGTACAGATATCAAAAATTAAACATAATTTTAGTCACCTAAAGTACAGAAAAACTCATATTAAACTAGATGCTTAAAATCAGGAATTCCTAATATTGGTAAATGAACTGAAGTGGATTTTTGTCAGTACAAGGTTAGAGAACCACCGTGGAATTGAATTTTGGGACTGTGCAGCCAGCTTGTGTGATGAGACATGAGTGTAAAATTAACAACAAGACCAAGCACACAAGAGAAGCAGTCCAAGTCCATGTACATGACCCACAGCCAACAGCCTGTTTAGTACTTTGCTATGAAAAGGCTGAATTTCCTATTCTAAGATGACTTTAACATCATGTGGCTGAGGGATTCTGATATTTTTACTTTGCGCACTCTTTTATACTCCTAGATTTCCTTACTTATTTGAAAGGCAGAGTTATAGAGAGAGACAGAGAGACAGAGAGATCTTCCATCCCCTGTTTCACTCCCGCTATGGTCACAACAGATAAGGCTGGGCCAGGCTGAAGCCAGGAGGCTGGAGCTCCATCCAGGGCTCCCACAGGGGTGGCAGGGACCCAAGTCCTTGGACCATATTCTGCTGACGTCTCAGGAGCATCAGAAGGGAGCTATATCAGAAGTGGAACAACCGGAGCTTAAACCAGCACTCTGATGTGGGATGCTGCGTCACAGGCAGAGGTTTGACCCGTTGTGCCACAGCGCTGACCCCAAGTTTGCTCAGTGCTTTTTTAAACATGCTGGGCTACACCTTAACATAAGGGCTGAAGTCAGGGCTAGACTATCACAAAATGCAGCATCAAAGATATGGGCAGAATCTGTGATCCCTGACCCTAAAGCAGAGCCAAGGAACATTCCGATTTGGAAAGGGAGAGAAGAAGAACCGCTTTTGGAGGCAGAGGGTGTAGGGAAGAGGTGAGGCTTGTGGTGGCGGCAGCTGGAGCAGGACAGACAAGGAAGCCAGATACAAGAGTGGAGAAGGCTCTGCTGTCCCCCGCTTGCTGGGTTCCAGCACATGGGGGGTGTGCGTGCCTGGCAGGGGTCGGGGGGTGGGGATTCCAACATGATGGCTAGGAAGAATGCAAAGCAGAAGAGCAGAACTGTGTAAGAGAGTACAAAGAATTTTTAAAGAGAATCATGGTTTTCCAATAGTGACATCATGTGGAGTATATTTACCTGTCGTTTTGTCATGGTGAGACTTTCAAACAATCTTACATTTATTCATTCAGGAACTACTGGTCATGTCACAACAAATGTGACTGATTAACTGACAGATAAATCAGGATATAGAAGCCACAGGAACATGTTCCTATCTCTCCCCAAGAATTTGGAAATGAGGTTGCTTCTCACTAAGAAGAAAGCTAGTAAAATGCACACACAATTCACGTGATTAACAACTACAGATTGGCTGCAAATAAAAATGAGAATTGGTTTTCTTTGTGGCATAAGAACAGGGGTCTATGCTAACAGTTGTCCAGCGATTCCCTCAACAGTAATCAGTGCACAGGCATCCCGTTTTTTTTTTTTTTTTTTTTTTTTTTTTTTTTTTTTGACAGGCAGAGTGGACAGTGAGAGAGAGAGACAGAGAGAAAGGTCTTCCTTTGCCGTTGGTTCACCCTCCAATGGCCGCCGCGGCCAGCGCGCTGTGACCGGCGCACCGCGCTGATCCGATGGCAGGAGCCAGGAGCCAGGTGCTTTTCCTGGTCTCCCATGGGGTGCAGGGCCCAAGCACTTGGGCCATCCTCCACTGCACTCCTTGGCCACAGCAGAGGGCTGGCCTGGAAGAGGGGCAACCGGGACAGAATCCGGCGCCCCGACCGGGACTAGAACCCGGTGTGCCGGCGCCGCTAGGCGGAGGATTAGCCTAGTGAGCCGCAGCGCCGGCCGTATCCCGGTTTTACACAGGAACTTCTATGAGCTTCGCACAAAAAATCCTACTTCCAGTATGAAGATCTCCAGGCCTTCAGGTTGGAAGTCAGGCCCTGAGTTGGGACAAATTCATCTAGGTAAATGGCACCTTATGGTTACCTGTATAACCAGCTGGTCCTCCCCCAAGTCCTATCTGCCTTATTTCCCTGAACCAACAACTACTGGGCGAGGTGCTAGGTATACAGGTGGGAAAGATGGAGGTGTCCCAGTCTATGGGAAAGCTGGGATTCCAGAACAGGAGAGTGAGCGGATGAATGAAGGCCGTGCAGGGCCATGGGCTGCTACAGAGGCATAACGGATGGCCATCACACCGACTGGGGTGCCAGGTGCTGAGCTGAGTGTGGAGAGAAGGCCATGCACGGCCAGTAAACGAGTGCATGAGTCTTTTCTGGCAGATAAGATGGGCTGAACAAAGACACGAGGCAAGCACGCATAGGTGTGTTGAGGCACTGGAGGTGGATGGCGATGGCTGGGCCTCTGGCACGTGCACAGCAGTGTGGCAGACACAGAGAGGACGGCAGGGAGCAGTTCATGGAGTGGCTGAAGAGTTTAAACTGCTCGCCGAGAGCCACCGGACAGCTTTCATCAGGGCAAGCAGGTTTGCAATCTAGCTGGTGAAGCAGATGAGATACAACATGTACAAGATGCAGAAGTGCAGCCAAGAGATCAAAACAGGAGACAGCATTTCATACCAGTGTGAATCAGAGCGTGGTCCTGTAATTAATGTGGAGTCGGAGTTTGCTTGAATAGTTAGTGACCTAGACTTGAGTAGAGCGGCATGTCACGTGGCATGGGTGGAGATGCCGAGAGGTAGAGAAATGCGTGCTTGTGTGATGAACAGCAAACAAAGCAGCAGGTACAGCTGCAGGGAGTCTAGGTGTTACTGGGCAGGTCTTGGGGCTTTGTGGGAAGCTGAGCAAGGGGCAGAGGGGGTGGGGAACATCAAAGAAATGATTTCTGACAAGTGGGAGAGTGGGGGTAGGTCAGATGCAGTAGAAGCAGCATGTGTGGAGGTGGAGAGACCACTCGGGAAGCCTGCTGTGCAGTGAGCCTCCTTCGGGGGAATGGCAGGACGCAGGGAAGGGATGACACGAGGCAGCTGATGGTCTTCAGGTCTGGGGGAGGCAGCTTCACTACCACACTGAGGCGCTCCAGCCAGGGCTGCCTTGGGAAAAGGACACTCCCATCAGACTGAAGACAAGGCCACTCAGAGGGGGAACTGGGTGCAGGCTGCTTTGATACAGGAAAGAAACAATCTCAGATGATTCTTAAGGTTGAGAAAGTAAGAAAACGTTTAAAAATTTCAGACCGGACAACATAGCTGGGAGAATACCGCGGTCCAAGGGGTAGAAACGACCCCAAGCAGTGACAAAACAACACAAGGGTCAAAGGCAGCGGGGAGAAACGATCACCGGAGTTACAGCTGAGGCCATCAGGAAACAAGAGGAAGAAGGTCAACAGTGAAGGAGAAGACAGGCCACGGGGAAACAGCAGGAGAAAGCCCAGGCAGGCTGACTGACAGGGCAACGCGGTGGTGAAGGAAGAGGGAACGGCAGAATCCAGAGGGAGCTCCAACGGGGACCCAGGAGTGCCTGTAGCACAGCAGAGCAGACGGCAGCAGGAAAGGATTTCGGATGCAAGAACAACGGCTCAGCGGACAGTGGCCAAGCAGTAGCGACAAAAGCAGCGGTGGTTTTAAAAGAAGCCAGAGAGCGCGGCTGTTTACAAACCTAAGGAGAGAGGAGCGAACTTTTCATATGAGGATACTCCAAACAATGACATGTGCACACAGAGAGAACAGGGCTTCGTACCAAGCGGGCACTCACCGAATTCCAGCTTAGCACGGTCATCACTACCACTGACAGGTGACTGCAAAAGCCCTATGAGAGGGCATGGTTTCAGTATCATCAACAACTCTGTGGGTGAGCAACGTTAAGGTCAATGACCCACGCTCAGCTGACTATTGGTAACTCTTTCCCTAGTATATTAGAATTTCCCCTGAAATACTGGTAATTGTTTCATAGTACAATGAAAGGTGTTTCCTACGAAGGAAAGAATAACAATGTCAATTCTATTGGCTGTCAAATGGTTCCCTTTCAATGAGCTATCAGCCTAGAGTTTTTTTAATACTGGCCATGTTTGAATAAGAGTCTATAAAAATGACATTTCCCAGAGTGTGTTGGCTTTCCATGCCTGAAATACTCTCATGGGCTTTTCAGCCAGATCCGAGTGCCTTTAGGGCTGATTCTGAGGCCAGAGTGCTGTTTAGGACATCCACCATTCCATGAATCTGCTGAGTATCTCACTTCCCATGTTGGATCACTCTCCCCTTTATTTATTCTATCGGTTAGTATTAGCAGGTACTAGACTTGTTTATGTGCTCCCTTTGACTCTTAGTCCTTTCATTACGATCAATTGTGAACTGAAATTGATCACTTGGACTAGTGAGATGCCATTGTACATGCCACCTTGATTGGATTGAATTGGAGTCCCCTGGTATATTTCTAACTCTACCATTTGGGGCAAGTCAGCTTGAGCATGTCCCAAATTGTACATCTCTTCCCTCTCTTATTCCTACTCTTATGTTTAACAGGGATCATATTTCAGTTAAATTTCAACATTTAAGAATAACTGTGTATTAATTACAGAATTAAACCAGTCATATTAAGTAGAACAGACAAAAAAAAAAAACTACTAAGAGGGATAAAGCCAACACACTCTGGCAAAAAAAAAAAAAAAAAAAAACAAAAAAAAACCCTAAATGAAAGATCTCTGTGAGTGAGATCCCAGTGGAAAGAACAGGTCATCAAAGAAGGAGGTACCTTTCTCTGAAGGGAGGAGAGAACCTCCACTTTGAATATGACCTTGTCTAAACAAGACAAGAGTCGGTGAACTCAAAAGGCTTCCATAGCCTTGGAAACTCATGACTGGTGCATAGGGAGATTACTGATGCCATAAACAGGAGTGTCAATTTGTAAAGTCAACAACAGGAGTCACTGTGCACTTACTCCTCATGTAAGATCTCTGTCCTTAATGTGCTGTACATTGAGACTTAATGCTATAATGAATACTCAAACAGTATATTTCGCTTTGTGTTTCTATGGGGGTGCAAACTGTTGAAATCTTTACTTACTATATACTAAACTGATCTTCTGTAAAAAAAAAAAAAAAAAAAGAAATTATCAATTCCCAACTTGACTCTCACTGGGATTAAACATGACAATAGGTCTGATCTGATTTCATCATCATTTAAAAAATCATCTATTATTTTTCACTTTATGTTTGTGTGGGAGCAAACTGTTGAAATCTTTACTTAATATATGCTAAACTGATCTTCTGTATATAAAGAGAATCGAAAATGAATCCTCTTGTGAATGGAAGGGGAGAGGGAGTGTGAAAGGGGAGGGATGCGGGTGGGAGAGACGATATGGGGGGGAAGCCATTGTAATCCATAAGCTGTACTTTGGAAATTTATATTCATTAAATAAAAGTTAAAAAAAATGTAAAAAAAATTAATAAATAAATTTTTTAAAAGTTAAAAAAATGACATTTTCAATATTTTTAATAATCAAATTATTTGATAATTTTTATGGTTTCTTGTCGCTCCCCCTCTTCGTGGAGGAACGACACAGGACCCTGCGCCGTTCTTTCGTCTGCTCGGCCCTCCCCGGGTTTGCTGCTGGTTCTTCCCGGGTTGGCTACTATCCCTTCCACCTCCGTGGAAGGGCAGTTCCCCCTGGCCACATTCCCCACTTCCGCAGGGGAGCGGCACACCGCTGGCCGGCTCTCTGGGGGCTGCACAGGTGTTCCTTCAGCTAGATGTTCCCCTTAGATGTTCCTGGTGCATGCCGTCTCTCTCCTCCTTTATAGTCCTCCTCCGCCAATCCTAACTCGGCTGCCCACACGCCGAGTACGCTGCTCTCCTCCAATCAGGAGCAAGTCCTACAGTTTATTAGCTGAACTGGAGGCAGCTGTGTGGAAGCTGTTTACTTCTCTCCCAGCGCCATATTGTGGGAGAGCAGATGCATAGAATAAGTCTTAATTCCAGTAACTCAGTCCAGTCCGGGCTGCTCCCCACAGATCCCCCTTTCTTTTTATTTTTGGCGATGATACGCGCCTGTCTTCGGTGTCCCGCGGCACACACTCTGCTCTACTTGCTAGAGTTGCCACAGGCTCTTACAAGTCCTATCAATCAGGCAAACCGAATCCGGGTCCTCTCTTCGCCATGTTGTGAGGAGGTTTTTAGGCGCTGATGCGTGCCTGTGTTCGGTGACCTGCGGCTCACACTCTGGTCGAGCCGCCTGCTGGCGCTTACCGCCTTAATTAGGCAGACCGAATCCAAGCCTCCTAATTGTTGTATTGTGGGGGAAGCCTTACTGATGTTAATTCGTGCCTGTCTTCGGTGACCTGCGGCGCATAAGCTGCTAGCTGCCGCAGGTGCTCATCGCCTCACTTAATCAGGCAGACCGAATCCAAGCTTTCTTATTGCCATGTTGAGGGGAGGCCTTTCTATTTCTCTATGTCCGGGCATTCCTATTTCTCCCATTTTACTTCTATCTTCCAGCATTCCTATTTCTCTCATTTTACTTCTAAACTTCTGTTTCTCTTATCCCCGCGACTTTCCGGTGCCCGCCCCGAGGCTGCTTCTCGGCACCCGCCCCGCGGCGGCTTCACGGCTCTGCGCGTCTTCCCGGCGCCTCGCCCCGCCGGCAGGTTCCCGGCTCTGCGCGCACGCTCCGCGGTCTCCATGCACTTCGCACCCGCACCACGGCCTCGCGCCAGCCCCGCGTTCCTTATCTATTCACGCCCCGTGCTCTCTCTGCACGCGGCGGCTTCCGCGAGTCACACAGCGTAGCTTACGTCTCAGCCACTAGTATTCAATCCAAGTTCCCCGGACTAACCTGGCGAATTCCAACCTGGCGGCCCACGTCTCTGGTTCCAGATCTTCGCCTCTTGCTCCCTGGGGTGACTTGAAGAATTCCAAGGTGGCTTACGTTTCCGCCTCGGCCTGCACTCGCGGCTTCATCCTCCCTAACATTTTTCTCTACCCGGTATGTTTCCCTAAGTTTTCTTCCAACAATATTCCTCCCTCATTTCTCCTGGCTTCTCCCCACAGTCCGTATCCGAGTCTAAGTTTCTTCTAGGTTTCACTTTCACTTTCAACCTGCAGTCCGTATCTAAGTCTAAGTTTCTTCTTGCTTTCACTTTAAATCCTAACTTCTTTCCCACAGTCCATATCCGAGTCCAAGCCTCCTCCAGGTTTCACTTTCGCTTTCAATCTCCTAGCTTCCCCGCCATAGTCCGCATCCAAGTCTATGAAAGCTTTCACTTTCGCTTTCAATCCTAACTTCTTTCCCACAGTCCATATCCGAGTCTATGCCTAGGCTTTCAATAGCTTCTTCCGGCACCTAGGCTCTTTGCTAGTCTCTCTCTCCGATATTTTCCACTTCTTCCCGTTTCTTCCCTCCTAAGTTTCCTATCCGAGTCACGGCACCATTATGTCGCTCCCCCTCTTTGTGGAGGAATGACACAGGACCCTGCCTAGGCTTCATATCCGAGTCACGGCACCATTATGTCACTCCCCCTCTTCGTGGAGGAACGACACTGAACCCTGCGCTGTTCTTTCGTCTGCTCGGCCCTCCCCGGGTTTGCTGCTGGTTCTTCCCGGGTTGGCTACTATCCCTTCCACCTCCGTGGAAGGGCAGTTCCCCCTGGCTGCATTCCCCACTTCCGCAGGGGAACGGCACACCGCCGGCCGGCTCGTCTCGGGGGGCTGCACAGGTGTTCCCTCAGATGTTCCCCTTAGATGTTCCTGGTGCATGCCGTCTCTCTCCTCCTTTATAGTCCTCCTCCGCCAATCCCAACTCGGCTGCCCACACGCCGAGTACGCTGCTCTCCTCCAATCAGGAGCAAGTCCTACAGTTTATTGGTTGAACTGGAGGCAGCTGTGCGGAAGCTGTTTACTTCTCTCCCAGCGCCATATTGTGGGAGAGCAGATGCATAGAATAAGTCTTAATTCCAGTAACTTAGTCCAGTCCGGATTGCTCCCCACAGATCCCCCTTTCTTTTTATTTTTGGCGTTGATACGCGCCTGTCTTCGGTGTCCCGCGGCACACACTCTGCTCTACTTGCTAGAGTTGCCACAGGCTCTTACAAGTCCTATCAATCAGGCAAACCGAATCCGGGTCCTCTCTTCGCCATGTTGTGAGGAGGTTTTTAGGCGCTGATGCGTGCCTGTGTTCGGTGCCCCGCAGCGCATGCTCTGCTCTGCCTGCAGGGGCTTACAAGCCCTAACAATCAGGCAGACCGAATCCAAGCCTTCTCATTGCCGTATTGTGGGGGAGGCCTTACTGATGTTAATTCGTGCCTGTCTTCGGTGACCTGCGGCGCATAAGCTGCTAGCTGCCCG
Source organism: Oryctolagus cuniculus (assembly GCF_051225735.1). Taxonomy (NCBI): domain Eukaryota; kingdom Metazoa; phylum Chordata; class Mammalia; order Lagomorpha; family Leporidae; genus Oryctolagus; species Oryctolagus cuniculus. The sequence goes on from NC_142875.1 coordinate 123,878,380, forward strand.
CAGGTGCTCATCGTGCTCATCGCCTCACTTAATCAGGCAGACCGAATCCAAGCTCTCACATTGCAGTGTTGTAGGGAGGCCTTTCTATTTCTCTATTTCTCTATCTCCGGGCATTCCTATTTCTCCCATTTTACTTCTATCTTCCAGCATTCCTATTTCTCTCACTTTACTTCTAAACTTCTGTTTCTCTTATCCCTGCGGCTTCCCAGCGCCTCACCCTGCCGGCAGGCTCCGCCCCGAGGCTATTTCTCCGCGGCTTTCCGGCTGAGCCGCTTCAGCCCGCTTCTCTCTCATCTGCGCGGCTCGGCTTTGCGTGGCTCGGCTTTGCGCGCACACTCCGCGGTCTCACACTTAACCCTTTCGCGTCTGAACCACGGCCTCGCGCCAGCCCCCCTCCCTATCTATTCACGCCCCATGCTCTCTCTGCACACGGCGGCTTCCGCGAGTCACACAGCGTAGCTTACGTGTCCGCCACTAGCATTCAATCTAAGTTCCCCGGGCTAGCCTGGCGAATTCAACCCAGCTTACGTCTCCGCCCCACGGTTTGGCTTCCCGTCCTTTGCTCCCCGGGCTAATCAGACGGATCCCAATCTGGCTTACGTTTCAGCTTCTGGTTTCAACTTTTCGCCCCCTATTCCCGGGCTAACTTGAGAATCCCAAAGTGGCTTTCGTTTCCGCCTTGGCCTGCCCCCCACGGCTTCAATTTCCCTAACATTTTTCTCTACCCGGTATGTTTCCCCAAGCTTTCCTCCAACAATATTCCTCCCTCATTTCTCCTGGCCTCTCCCCACAGTCCGCGTCCGAGTCTGTTTGTTCTAGCTTTCACTTTCGCTTTCGACCTTAGAGATTTCTCCCAGCTTCCCCCCGTAGTCCGTATCTGAGTCTATGCCTAGGCTTTCAATAGCTTCTTCCGGCACCTTTTTCGTCCGGCTTTTCCCTAGGCTGTTTGCTAGTCTCTCTCTCCGGTATTTTCCCTAGGCTGTTTGCTAGTCTCTCTCTCCGATATTTTCCCAGTTCTTCCCGTTTCTTCCCTCCTAAGTTTTTTTATCCGTCCTAGGTTTCCTATCCGTCCTAGGTTTCCTATCCGAGTCAGGTTTCCTATCCAAGTCACGGCACCATTATGTCGCTCCCCCTCTTCGTGGAGGAACGACACAGGACCCTGCGCCGTTCTTTCGTCTGCTCGGCCCTCCCCGGGTTTGCTGCTGGTTCTTCCCGGGTTGGCTACTATCCCTTCCACCTCCGTGGAAGGGCAGTTCCCCCTGGCCACATTCCCCACTTCCGCAGGGGAGCGGCACACCGCCGGCCGGCTCTCTGGGGGCTGCACAGGTGTTCCTTCAGCTAGATGTTCCCCTTAGATGTTCCTGGTGCATGCCGTCTCTCTCCTCCTTTATAGTCCTCCTCCGCCAATCCTAACTCGGCTGCCCACACGCCGAGTACGCTGCTCTCCTCCAATCAGGAGCAAGTCCTACAGTTTATTAGCTGAACTGGAGGCAGCTGTGTGGAAGCTGTTTACTTCTCTCCCAGCGCCATATTGTGGGAGAGCAGATGCATAGAATAAGTCTTAATTCCAGTAACTCAGTCCAGTCCGGGCTGCTCCCCACAGTTTCTGAGAAAGTAAGAGATTGACACAGACACATTTGAAACTCTAAGTGCAGCTGAAAACTTCTGGTTTGTTAGTCTTGTGCTTTAATTATAATCAGTTCATTATGGAAATGCAGATTTAAACTATTTTCACCAGGAAAAAAATTCTAAAATCACTGGTACCCCGTGGGAAGCCAGAAAGCATAAGGCACGAGGCTGACTCACTGGGGATGCCCACCCACCAATCCTCCCCACTAAAGTAAAACACCAAAACACGATACATTTGAATTGCTCATAAATGCTAAACGCCCATGAACTTCCGCCTTTTTGTCTGTACATTAACCTGATTTTTGCATACAAAATAATTGTGATTATATTTTTATAAACTGTCTCAAAAGGCCCTGCTTTTCTAGAAAAGTCAGGTTGGCCATTTATATATATATATATATATATATATATATATATATATATATATGTTATTTTTGTCCAGGAATCAGGGAGGTCTTGCAGCAAATGAAATAAAAAGAGGTATTTTTTGGCTGTTTGTTAAAACCACAGCTGGTTGCCAGCTGCCATGTGAATTTTCGGCTGCTGGGACAATGACCTCACCTGCTTCGGCAGGGTCCTTTACTGGAAGCTGGTGGCTCTGCCTTCCAGTCACCACGAGCCTTGTAGCCTTGTCATTATGCTGCTGTGTGTGTCGGGGCCTTTTGTAATGGCGGCCTGCTGTCCACAAGGGAACACACCCAGGCTGTCACAAATGCACACTAGGGCTTGCAAATTAAAATTTAATCCTGGTCTTCGACATAGAGAAGTTATTTTTACATCTAAGTGACACTTGCTGCACGACACACACCAGGTTCTACCTTTCACTCACATTTTGCAATTATATTTACACAGCCAAAATGTAAACGCAGCATGGGCTAGGAGATCGAATCCACAGAATTTTCCATCAGATGAGCCTTATCACTTACCAAGTCAACTAGCACAGGGTACATGAATACAGATAGTCTTGCGTCTTTAATTCTGATCTAGGAATAATCTCTCATGGTGAGAAGCTATGGCCACACACTGCTGGCTCCCAACAGCGTCTCTGACACTCCTTCACACGCCAGCTGTTATCTATGCCTTCTTCCCTACTCTCACTGCTGCCCTCCCAACACCCTTCCCATTTCTTCCCTCAACTCCTATCACTGCTGGAGCCCAGAAAGACAGCCCTTGCCCCTGGGGCAGCATACCTTGGGAGGGGAAGAACTGTGCTCATCTGCCCACAGAGAAAGGGAAGCTGTGTTCTTTGTACAATATGCTAAGTGAATACCAGGTTGTGGAAGCTTCCATGGGAAGCCTTCTATGAGTTTGTATTTGGCACTATAAACTAATATCCAAACAGAGAGGAGTCTCTCACCCTTAACATTGTTAATGTTTGGGCCTGGAGATTCTCTGTGCATGCAGGGAGTTCAGCGGCCTCCCTGGCCTCTACCCACAGGTTGCCAGCAGTGCCCCTCTCCAAGGTGTGACAATCAACCCCATCTCCAGGCACTGCCAAGTGTCCCTGGGGAGTAGGAGAGGGGGCAGAATCAACTCGAGTGCATAAATATGCAACACTAAAGAGATGAGATGGCCTTTAGTAGACAGCATGCTTCAAGAAATCTACCTAAAGAAACTCAGTGAAAGACAATGTGACAGGCAGAATTTTAACAGTGATTTTTTCCCTTCCTCTACTATTTTATAAGTTCCATGAGGGCTAGGATCATATTTGTTTATTCAACATTTTGTCCTTAACACCTAGCATGGTGGCTGGCCCATAGCACATTTGTGTCCACCACAAATACAAGGGGACTTCCAAAACAGTGGAAAATGCTAAGTGATAAAATTCACCTGACAGCAAATTCTGTGGATCTGATCTTGACATCCTGGCCACATAAATTTAACTGCAAAATCAGAGTGAAAGCTAGAAAAGGTAGAGAAGGTGTTTGTGGGGCACGAAGTATCACTTAGATTTAAAAACGACTTCTCTAGTCTAAAACAAGGGCTAAATTTTAATTTGCAAGCCATAGGGTGCAGGTGTACAGCCAGAGTGTGTTCCTGATAGCAGGCTGCCATTATGAAAGGCCCCGACATACACAGCAGCATCGGCTGAAGTGCCAGCTCTGCTCCTCAGTCCATCTTCCTGCCCACGGACACCCCGGGAGACAGCAGGTGATGGAGCAAGCAGCTAAGTTCCTGACACGCAGGGGGAGACCCCGATGGAGTTACTGGCTCCCTGCTTCCACTCCAGCCCACACCCCGCCACTGCAAGCATTTGTGGAGTCAGCTCAGTGGATATGAGCTCTTTCTATGGATCTTTGCCTTTTTCTCTCCCTGCCTTTCAACTAAACAAAATTTAAAATTTTTTAAAGCCAATTACAGTTAAAGTTATTTGCTTTAAAATGAAGGATATCATTTTTAAGTAACATTAAGACATTGAAGACCAATGCAGGCACAGGGTCACTACACTTGAGACCAAGCTGTTAAAATATTTGTGTTAACAAGAAAGTAAACTTTTAATGTATTATTTCCCATATTCTTTTAAGAAGAAAGAAAGTAGAGCTGAAAAGATAATGACAAGTATGAGGGACACTAAGTTGAAATACCAGATGACCAAAAAGACCCCAAAACTATTTAATGTTGCCTGGCTCCTTAAACTATACCCAAATTTTCCAAGTTTGTTTCTGTGACTTTGAAAAACCATGGATTATGGTAGGACAGAAGAGCACCTGTAGACCTGAATTCAAGGATGTGACAAATGATTTGATACTGAGAGAAGATACTGAAGTGGACCACAGTGGAAGAGTGTGGGAAGAAGGAGAGAACAAGAGAAGGTGATGTGCAGTGAGATTGACTAACTGGGAATGTGGCAGATAGCGGGTGACTGGGTTTTGGCAGAGGGGCTTTGATAAACAGTCTCATGATATTTCTTGGAAAAAAAAAAAAAAGAGAGAAACATGGGCTGAATGATTAGCTTGTTTGAGACACATTTCTATGTGGCTGAAGAATCATGCAAAATGTGACCACGACTGAGGTGGTTTCGATCCCTGGCATTGTGGCCGCCGTCCTATACAACCTTTCTAGCCCCTTTAACAGAAACCTTTGAGAGCAGACTTTGGCAAATTTCTTCCTGTAAAACCCAAAGGCAAACATCTTAAGCTCTATGGGCCACATACAGCTTCCACTGCATCTTTTTCTTAAATTGTTTTTAAATGCTGTCATCATGCCTAGGTCAGTGGATATATAAACAGGGAGTAAGATGGATTTCCCTACGGGACGTACTTTGTCAACCCCTATTCTGGAGCTTATCAAGCCTGTGGGGGACATGAGAGAGAAAAAGCAAATTACTTGACAGAACCTGAGGCTCATGGCATGGGGGAACTGCAAGTGACCAGAAACCTAGAGACCATCTGGTCAGAAAACTCCTAATCTAGTCTCTGGGCAAACTGTAAGGTCCTAGAATTATGAGCTGGCAGAAGCATAGAAATAAATGCATGGCTTTATACTTGAAAGCCCAAACTCCCAATTACGTGAGTACAGGGTGGGTATTTAAGGCTTGACAGCCGAACCAGTGAAGAATGGCATTTTACCCGAGAGTCAGCCAAATATGGGTCAAGACTGTAACGTGATTCCAAATTCCACTACCCATAATAAGATAATCACTCAGCTGCCTGCCTTGGAGTATTGCACCAAGAGTCGCTGCTGCGGCTGTGAGGAAGGCTGAAGAAACTGGAGGTAACTGAACTGGAGGATGTGTATAACAGGATTCCATAACCTGCAGCGTGCGCTCTCCAAGTCGAGTGAGCTGGTTTTCATTACCAGCACTGAGCAGGGGTGCAGGGCTAAGGGAGACGGGAGATGGGGGCAGCTGCTCGCAGTGCCCGTGGCTGCTGGGATGGCTTGTGTTCAGTGGTTAATCGTCCCTTGGCTCTTCAGGAATGAAACACATAGCAGAAGGGACCATGGATCTTCTCTCAAGCAACAGGGCAATATCTCAAAGAGAAAGGCAACTTAGGAGAGAAGGCACTAACACAAAGACCAGGCAAACCGTGTGCTCCCAGATGGAAGCTGGGGGGCTCCACCTTACACTGGGCCTCTTCCTTCCCTTATCTTCTCTGAGCTTGCTTCTGCCTCTGTAGACACGACACATTTACTCCAACTAAATCTACTCCTTTCCAGAAATGACAACTCTTGTACTAATGAAAGACATACATTCCCTAAGTCTCTCCAGGAAGCATCACTCATTTCTAACACAGTTCACGAAGCATCACCCATTTCACAGAATTCAGGCTCCTGCCACATCCTAAGGGAAGAATTTAGAGTTTAAAACATTATTTTTATATGCATACTTCCATTTGCTCCTACACAGGTAGAGAAAGTTTTATAATTTCCCTCCCCTCCTTCTTCTCTCTCTCTCTCCTTCTCCCTCCCTCCACCCCTCACCCAGTCTCTCTGAACTTAATCTAGAGAATTTGCTTAACATTTCCAACATGTCTACCTACAATCTGCCAGACCCAATATTATAATCAAGTCTTCTGAGTTGCAATCCCATGTTTCCCCAGACCTTATGTTAACTGTTATACAGTTAAAAGGGACTCCCTTAGTGTGGTTTCCAAGGTAATAATAGAATTTTTAGAAGCACACACCACAGGATAAATTCAGTAGATTCCCATGAACAGCAACAATATCAGAACAAGATAGGGAAACAAAAGGACAGATATGAGACTCCTTTTCTAGTTTGGATCCTCCTGGTTCTTTCACCTTCTGTCCACCGTGAAATGTCTAGCACAACTCTCTGGGAGGTAACAATATAGCAAAGGAAACATCAGAACTATGAAGCTCATATTGTCTGGAAGTGCCTTCTACACACCTGTACTGGAAGCTGGTATCGTGGCTGAGCAGTTGTTCTTGTCACACGTCTCCGTCATGGAACTTAAGGTTGTGGTAGGAACCTCGTAATTGCCTAAGACGACACAAAGCAGAGCGGTATTGAGACAAATGTGCAAATGACAAGAAACGAACAAATGATTATAAAGGCATCTAAATTAAAGGCACTTGTACTCAAACTCAGCTGTGCTCCTATGGTTTTTCAGTGGGTTGGTTTGGAACTCTGAACACGGTTTTGCCTACTGAAGCAATTTTATAATTACAGAACAGACTCATGGGCCAACCCACTAAAAGCCTTGTATACCTTCTTTTAAGTGGCTGAGATAAAGTATTAATAACACTGGAGACCTTAACCACTATGTGTAATACGTCTCCACAGCCAAATGTGTTCAGGGTTCTGATCTGGGATGCCAGAAACCCAGGCCCCCAGTGCAGTGACAGTCCCTGGGCTCTAAGGCTCTGGTCTCTACAGCTGAGGTAGGGACTGTGGCTGGTGGCAGCTCTGAAGGTGACATGGGGGCTCCTGGAAACAATGACAGCCTACAATGACTCCAGGAAGCAAGGCTCTTCTGCCAGATCCCTGCTGTTTCTCCTACTGCTTCCAGGGATCCACCTGCTTGCTGGTGCCTCCAGGAGCAGAATGGAACAGAAAAGAGGAACCCTCCTGGGTTATCTGACTTGTGAGCTGAGACAGAGTTGGAAGTGGCGAATGGAAAAGGGGGCGTAAGTCTCAAGAAGGAGGTCATGTGAGGAGGAGCTGGCCTGGAGTGGGGCTGCTGGAGCCCACTCAAGGAAGGGGCAGCCTCAGACACTACCTCCATCACAGTCAGTACTGAGCAGGAGAACAGAGCACAGGGTCGGAGAGGGAGAGAGGTGGAGTTACTGACAGTGTGCTGGTAGCCTCTGCCCTCTTTGATAGTTACTGAGCCCGGAGCCATGGCCCCGGAGCACCGACAGTCAACAAAGGAGACACAGAGAAGCAGTGATGTAACCACAATGGCAGAGAGTCAAGTGCAGATTTCTTAAAAATTTCCCTTTGGGAGAGGGAGATGTGAATTCTAGAAGGAAAAAAAAAAGGTTTTCAGAGAAGGATCCGCCTGGAGCTATCACGGGATTGACATGCATGGGACTCGTGAGGCATGCAGCACCCAGGCAACTCCAAGGGCGATTTGTCTGACCAAAGGCACGCGGGCCAGCAAAGGCCCAGCAGGAATCCTACCGCCAGTGCCTGCCTAAAGCAGTGTCTGAACCCAGGGGAGAGCCAATCAGAAACGTGGGCACGAGAAGAGAGGCTGGAGGCGGGGAGCCGCCCACTGCTGGGGGCTCCTGCAGCACTGAGTGAGTGGAAGCCAGGCTGAGAAACAGGATGAGGAAGATGGGTGTGCGAGGAGCACTGTCACCCCCACATTTCAACAGAAACATCCCTCTGAGTCCCGTGGCCTAAGACAAGGACTCCCCAATCACCGAGGCCTGCAGTCTCAGGGGCAGCACCACGTCCTCCCGAACCCCCAAAGCCATCTGCAGATCGCCCACCCTCACTGCCCTATGCTCCCTGATGCTCTGGCCACTCAGCTCCAGGACGCTCAGCCTCCCCCGCATGTCCCCACCAGCGAGTTTCCTGATTGTGTCTTCCCATTCCCCGAAGAGCTGCATACTCCTGCTCTCCAAATCCACTTGCTTCCTGTGTGTGAGAGCTGCAGGAAGCTCACTCAGGACACACAGTCAACTCCGGGAGTGCAGAGTATTCAACACTTGAAAGAGGCAACGTTCTGTGGTACAGAGATACGGCAAACGTTCCAACATCCACACCGAAGCTCGCCGAGAGGCAGTAAGAGGTGGGACCCTAGGAAGGGACGGGGTCATGAGGAATGAGCCCACTCATGGTTTAATGGGTTATCTCGAGTGGATCTGTTATAAAAGCCAGTTTGGCTCTATCTAGCCATGCAACAGCCTCTGCCATGTTGCCAGGATGCAGCAAGAGGGCTCTTGCCAGACCCTAAGCATAACCTGGTGCCAGGCTCGTGGCCTTCACGGCCTCCAGGACATTATTATTATTAAATAATAACAGAATATTATTATTGTTAAATAATAAACCTCTGTTCTTTATATATCACTTACTGTCAGGCCATCTGTTATAAGCAACAGAAAATGGATAAAGGCATAATCTACTAAAGCATTATGCAAATAAAAGTGCTCTTCTAGGGTTTCATATCATAAATGCTCTCAATCTATGAAACAAACATTCCCAATGTAAAAAAAAAAATCAGGTTTAACGTTGTTAGCTGTTCTCATATGCTGCATGGTCTCAGTATTTACAAAAGCTGTATTCAACAACTTTCCATATGAATATGTATAAATATGTTTAGTAAAAGAGCTTGAAATTTTAGGTCTTAGTGTGGCTTATTTTGTAAAAAGAAAGAAGACATTTTTCTGTCTAAGAAAAATGTTTATATTCATGGTATAATTTCCTTCTTAGAGAATACACATATTTACCAGTAGATTCACAAGACAGTAACAACTGCTGACACTTGAGAGTCAGCAACTATGATGGTGCAGCTCGGGTCCCTTCTGGACTGAGGAGCTCAGTGTGACCCGGCCTCAGAGCCAGGAAGCAAGCACGGGTGAAGACTAGAGAGCAGACGTTTATGACTCACAGTTCAGTTAGCACGGAGCTCTGGAGAATTTACATAGGAGCTGGTCCTCCAAAGAGTGATACCTTTAAAATTCTAGAGAAAGTAGCATTTAAGTCCAAACAAAACACTGAATAAAGACATGAAATCCAGGAGAGCCTCATGCCTCATAACTTCCAGTCTCTGCACAGGATGTTTCCACTGTGTGGGGATCACTCAGACTCACTGCTACATTGAAACAACACTGCTGCTGTGTATCACCAACTTAGTAACTAGGAAAAGCTTGTTAAGGGCAAAAAGGATACTACATATAAGGTGCCTCTAATTAAGCCCCCCCTTTTTTTTCTTTTCTTTTTTTCTTCTTTTTTTTTTTTTTTTTTTTTGACAGGCAGAGTTAGACAGTGAGAGAGAGAAACTGAGATAAAGGTCTTCCTTCCGTTGGTTCACTCCCCAAAAGGCCGCCATGGCCAGTGCACTGCGCCAGTCCAAAGCCAGGAGCCAGGTACTTCCTCCTGGTCTCCCATGCCGGTGCAGGGCCCAAGGACTTGGGCCATCCTCTACTGCCTTCTCGGGCCACAGCAGAGAGCTGGACTGGAAGAGCAGCAACCGGGACAGAATCCGGCGCCCCAACCAGGACTAGAACCCGGGGTGCCAGCGCCACAGGCGGAGGATTAACCTAGTGAGCTGCAGCGCTGGCCAATTAAGCCCTACTTTTAAATTTAGTGATCTGAGGTATCATTTTGTGACTTCCATTCTCTGCGTCCCACAGAGAATTCCCCTAAACAATCCACAAAATGAAGAACTATGGTCTCTAACCCAGCACAGTGCAAGGGGTGAGAGGGAGAAGGGAAACAAAGAAGTGTGACTAAAACAGCGACACTAGGGGAAGGGGAACAAAGAAGTCATTAGAAAGCATAACACATTTTAAAAATCTCAAATAACATGGCAAGAATAAGCACTCCCACCACAGGGGTCAGTGAGCAGAGAGGGAGTCTTCTGCCCAGGTAAGAAAAAGAGGCCACAGAGGATGGATCGGTCCTCTCACTACGGCATTTTGAGCATGGTTTCTAGACCAAATTCCCTATGATCTGATGATTCTCCAGACCAAAACATTTATCATTTTCACCCAGTTAGGTATGATATAAAGGACTGAGATCCAACAAGAATGGAATACTGATTGGGAACAGCGCTGGATTTATATCCTGGAGATGCAAGCCAAGGGAGGAGGCAAAGGACTGCAGAGCTGTTACTCTGCTTGAAGCTGCCGACTGACTTCTACGAAACAGTCAGCGTGACTACAATGTCTTGCCGAGACTGAGCCTACTGACAGCTATTTACTGTGCAGCCTCAGAGCGCGTCACACGCATGACTCCTAGTAGCGCACATGCTCCAGGAGAAAGGATGAGACCACTTCCTGCAAGGGGTGTTTAACTGTAATATCATTAGCAAGCTATGGCCAAGTCCATCTGCCATCAGAGGAGGCTCGTGGCGAGGAAACAGCAATACCTGTAACGGGAGTCCTGTTTTTCAGCCTATCCACTTCCATCGTGAAGTCATCCTTCAAGAAAAGGAATCCAATAATGGAAAACAGGTAGACGAGGATAAGAGCCAGGACTGCAGTCAGAATAATGGAGCGGCCATTCCGGGTGACACTTTTGATGACATTGAGCAGAGTCTCCTCTCTGTACACCAAATCAAAAAGCTACAAAAACAAAGAAAACAAGACAAAAGGCAATGTAGCAGCAGGTGAATAAATATAAAGACAGTTACAAATATAATTGAAAGCCATTCTAGTTTATCAGTGAAAAAGTAACTTAAACAATCTTTAAAATGAACCAAAATACCTATTTTACTCTAGTTGTGATGCATTAATAAACTGTATTTCAATAAAGATAAATCTAACCCAGCACATAGTGTGCACCTGCTGGTTTCTTGACCAATATAATATCAGTTTACTAAGATGTTCCAGAAATAGCATAGTTTCAAGTTTGAATTTAGAACAATTATAATATGGTGACTTAACTAGCTCAGCTACTTATTCTTTATTTTTAGCCTTACTGATTCTTTTCTGCAGTTACTTCTGGAATACATAAAATAGCTGAAGCAAGAATGCTGAATTGAATTAGGTCCATCGAAGCAATGAATTGACAAATTCATTAGATATATTGCCTAATCAAGGAATTAGAGATGATATTAGAGAATAATTTTTTTTTGACAGGCAGAGTGGACAGTGAGAGAGAGAGAGACAGAGAGAAAGGTCTTCCTTTTGCCGTTGGTTCACCCTCCAATGGCCGCCGTGGCCGGCGCACTGTGGCTGGCGCACCGCGCTGATCCAATGGCAGGAGCCAGGTACTTCTCCTGGTCTCCCATGGGGTGCAGGGCCCAAGCACTTGGGCCATCCTCCACTGCACTCCCTGGCCACAGCAGAGAGCTGGCCTGGAAGAGGGGTAACTGGGACAGAATCCGGTGCCCCGACCAGGACTAGAACCTGGTGTGCCAGCGACGCAAGGTGGAGGAGCCTAGTGAGCCGCGGCGCCGGCTAGGAGAACAATTTTATGAGCTCAATACAATAGAAAAGATAGGAAATTCAAAGATATTTGAGAAATTCAAACATTTTTCCTTACTAATGAGGTATAATAGGGAAGACAAAACCTATTACATCAGCTATACTTTTAGAAACAGAACTAAACAAAAATCTAAAACACGATGTTGCTAATTAACTTCCTCCATTGGGTTATTTATTTTGTCTTTAGGGTAGAAAAATCTATGTGCTACTCAAGAACCTAGGTATGCATTTGCTATCTGTAGGCAACACTAGGGGCAATTTCATTCACTGCTTCCTTATAAAGCTGAAGTTATACATGGCCAAGTACTTGTTTTATTACAAAAAGCTGGTTAACAGCAATAAAACAACATTCATTTTTAAAAACGTGTAAATATATGAAAACCAACAGTATTTTTGAGATTAGAATAGCTGGCTTGTCTTCTGCTCCCTGTGGGCAAGAATTAGAATCTCTGAACTCAACTGAAATGATCATTATCTGTGATACAATGCTTTTCCCAGACATAGGAGCCTTGTACTCTGTTTTTCTGAGTACCAACCTTTACATAGTTACTTTCCAATTTAATTGGACTCTTGCAAATAACTGCTGAGTAGATAAATACTAACCTTTTTGTTCACCCTAGGAAACATATATTTTATGATGAACAAATTTAAAAAGTTTATTTTATCTTTTTATCTCCTGGCAAGGCAACTATCTTTAGAAATCAAGTCAATAATACTTAGTATAGATAAATTAACTGATGCAAATTCAGCTTTAAACTGCTGACACTGTGATTTATTCAAATTGTTTAAGCTTTTAAGTTAACAGGAAATTTTCCATTCTGTGAACTCAATGGTGACTTAAAGAAAAGGTCTGGTAATGTGGTCTGTGTCTGCTCTAGAGAAAGTGTGTAGCTTTGAGAAGTCCTTGGGATGTTTGCTTAAAATGCATATTCCTAGGCATACAGAATCACAATCTTGGAATTGCAAAACACATTGACACTGGGCAGGTTTTTTTGTTTTTGTTTTCTCTGAAGGATACATCTAGAGTGTGCTATTTTATTATGCTGGGCAAAGAAATGATACTCTCTTGAATTCATATTCAAGAAAAAACATTGGGGCCAATGTCGTGGTGTAGCGGGTAATGCCGCCACCTGCTATTTCAGCATCCCATATAGCAACGGTCCTGTCCCAGCTGTTTCACTTCCAACCCAGAACACAGTTAATGGCCTGGGAAAAGCAGCAGAAGATGGTCCAAGTGTTTGGGCCCCTGCCTCTCATACAGGAGACAGGGATGAAGCTCTTTGCTCCTGGCTTTGGCCTGGTGCAGCTCCAGCTGTTGCAGCTATCTAGGGAGTGAACCAGCAGATGGAAGATCTCTCTGAATCCCCCTCTCTTCTGTAAATGACTTTTAAATAAATAAGTAAATCTATTTTTTAAAAAAAATTGATATAGACTATGTTTAAAATATGCTTAAATACAAACTGGGTATAGAAGGAACATTCCTCAGCCCAATGAAGGCAATTTATGACAAATTCACAGCCAGCATATTATTGAATGGAAAAAACTTGGAAGCATTTCACTAGGATCTGGAACAAGACTAGGATGCCCACTCTTACAGCTGCTATTCAATATAGTACTGCAAGTTTTAGTCATAGCCACTAGGCAAGAAAAAGAAATCAAAGGGATGCAAAACTGAAAAGAGGAAGCCAAATTATCCCTATTTGTAGATGACATGATTCTATATATAAAGGAATCAAAAGTTCCACTGAGAGACTACTGGAACTCATAAAGAAGTTTAGTAAAGTGGCAGGATATAAAATTAACACACAAAATCAATAGCCTTTGTATACATAGACAATACTATGAATGACAAAGGACTTCTCAATCCCATTCACAATAGCTACAAAAATATTAAATACCTTGGAATACATTTAACCAAGGAGGTGAAAGATCTCTATGATGAAAACTACAAAACATTAAAGAAACAAATAGAAGACACAAAAAATGCAAAAATCTTCCATGTTCATGGATTTGAAGAATTAATATCATCAAAATGTCCATACTACAGAAAGTGATTTATAGATTCACTGTGATCTCAATCAAAATACCAAGGACATTTTTCTCAGATCTAGAAAAAACGATGCTAAAATTTATATGAAAACACAAGGGACCATGAATAGCTAAAGCAATCTTACACAACAAAAACAAAGATGGAGGCATTTCAAGACACACTATGGGCAGTTATCATCAAAACACCCTGGTACTGGCACAAAAATAGACACATAGACCATGGAACAGAATACAAACTACAGAAATCAGTCCATGTGTCTACAACCAACTAATCTTTGACAGATGAACTAAAATCCATCTCTGGAGTAAGGACAGTCTTCAAAGAATGGTGCTAAGAAAACTGGATCTCCATGTACAGAAGCATGAAAGAAGGCTCCTTCCTTATACCTTATACAAAAATCAACTTAAAATACCAAAGACCTGAATCTATGACCTGAAAGCATCAAATTACTAGAGGAGAACATTGAGGAAACTCTGCAAGATATTGGTATAGGCAAAGACTTCCTGGAAAAGACCACAGAAACAAATTTGGCAATCAAAGCCAAAATTGACAAATGGGATTACACCAAGCTGAGGAGCTTCTGCACTGCAAAGGAAACACTCAGCAAAGTGAAGAGGCAGCTGACAGAATGGGAGAAAATATGTGCAAATGATAAAACTGATAAAGGATTAGTATTCCTAATCTATAAAGAACTCAAGAAACTCAACAATAACAAAACAAACAATCCAGTTGAGAAATGGGCAAAGGACTTGAACAGATATTCTTCAACATAGAAAATTTAAATGGCTGACAGACACATGAAAAAATGCTCAGGATCATTAGCCATCAGGCAAATGCAAATCAAAACCACAATGAGCTTTCACCTCAGCCTACTTAGAATGGCTCTCATACAGAAATCAACAAAAATGCTGGTGAGGATATGGGGAAAATGGTACCATAGTCCACTATTGGTAGGAATGTAAACAGGTACAATTCACTGTAGAAGACATTTATGGACATACCTCAGAAAGTTGAAAATAGATCTACCATATCACCAGCCACCCCACTCCTGGGAATTTATGCAATGGAAAAGAAATCAACATATGAAACAGTTATCCATACCCCCATGTTCACTGCAGCTCAATTTACAATAGCTAAAATATGGAATCAACCCAGATGTCCATCAACTAATGAGTAGAGAAATCAATTATGGTACATATACACTATGGGATACTACTCAGCTGTAAAAAAAGAATGAAATCCTGTCTTTTGCAAAAAAATGGATGTAACTAGAATGCATTATACTTAGTGAAATAAGTCAGTCTCCTAAAGACATATACTGTATGTTTTCCCTGATCTGTGGTAACTAATAGACTACCTAAAATGTATTATATAGGAGTGAAATGGACATTCTGAACTTTGATAATTTTGAACAACCCTTGTGTCTACTGCTGAAGAATAGTGTTTTTTTCTTCATACTATTTTTGAACTCATTACATAATGTAAGGCTAATTTTATGAGCATAAAGTAAACAAAGTAGATCATTGTAAAAATTAAGAGAGGGAACAGGAGAGGAAGGAGGAAGAAGGGTGGGAGCATGGGCAGGAAGGAGGGTAGGGTGGGAAATATCACTATGTTTCCAAATCTGTATACATGAAATACATGAAACTTGTATACCTTAAATAAAATTTAAAAAATTAAACATAAGATAAAAAATAAAATATGCTGAAATACCATTTTTGATATTTAATATAATCTAAAATCTAACATTATACATGTTAGAATTTCCTTATAGTACCCCAAGCAGCAAAATGGACTATATTCTCATTTCAAACAATTCAATTGAGATTAGAATATTGGTATCAGTATTGTAATATCTAAAAAGACAAAAGACCAGAAGAAAACAAAACTAGAGAAAAGGGCTAATAAATATAAAAGCAACATTCCTACTAACAACATGTCTCATACTTTGAATATGGTTTTGTTTTGTAAAATACTTTCCTTAGGAAACATAGAGACTTACATACATCATTGCAAACATTTTTTAATTTATCTGTTCCATGGATCTTGGTCTTACTGGTCTTCTAAATTATTCCTATCCATTTTTATAAATAAGATGGTTGAACACAAAAATTTGATAAACTCATCAAGTTGTATATTTTAGCGGGCTATTTGTATGTCCACCATTATCTTAAGAAAGTGGTTTAAAAATTAAAGAACATTACATTTCACAGTCCACTAAAAGTGCTGGGTATAATAGGACTTCATATCTCACAGGCAGGTAAAAAAATGGGATTTTTCTGGTGTGCCTGGGCTTGGGCAGATAGAGAGTCTATTTGGAATGCTGGAGCAGAAAAACAAATCTCTTACTGAATGATCCAACTCAAATGCCCAGAAGATAAGTTTGTACCAAAATCTAATAAGCAAATCTACTCTGCCCGGTGGCCCTTCCACGTGTTTGAGGGGAAATGGAAACCGGCCTCATTTTTGTCTTCCTCCAGGGGTATGCTAGCTACTGGGGAAGCAGGAGGTGCTGATTTGTCCTTTGTGAACCAAGCAAACTAGGTTAGCAAAATGTTTTTAGATCTCCAACTTGTTTTCAGGAATCATTTTATTGGACAGTGTCCTCCACTGCATGCCAACCATAAGCTGCAGATATAAATAAATTGTTTTGAGAGCCTCCCGGTGCCAACCTACAGTGCTTCCAATTTCAAAACACTGTCATGTAGTTTTACTGACTCCCCTCCTGGTCTGTGACTTTAAAACAGTACAGCATGTATTTAGAAAGGAAAACTGATACCAGGAAAACTAAATAACTCTAGAGAAAAACCTGAAACATCCATTTAATAAGAGACATTTATGTAAATAAATTTAACAACAATGACACATTAAGCCTCAAACTAAAACAAGTCATCTTGCCAGGCTGGCTTTTCCATGCTTTTGTTTTTTAGGTCCCATTTAAAGATACATATAATAATTGATATCATACACAAAACCACGATTTTAGCATCCAAGTAAACATACACCTATTGCACCCTCACATTCCCATTTTTCTGGAGAATCTTTAAATGTAAGAGAAGATGTTATTTGGCTGCAAACCAGAAATAATCTCATCTGAAGCCTGGGTCAGCAGGTTGGGTGGTTGGTTGCTTCTCAGAGACAAAACAGAAAATCCCACTACCTCTGTTGTTTCCTATAGAAAAGACTACAAATGATAATAATTTATACTTTTCCTAGGAAATTCTAAAAGTAACAGATTTTGTTCTAAATGTCAGGCTCTTCTTAAAAAAAAAATCAAAGGATGGGGCAGAAGCAGCAGCAGCATTGTGTGTTTTCTGAGCAATGACTGTCCCCAGAAAGATGTACTCACCAGGAAGCTGTAGAAGAATTCGTGGATAAAGAGGCCCAGCATGCACACCAGGACGTAGGCCACGTGGTACAGAAACGCCACGTCCAGGATGACCGCGCGGTACCCTCGGGTGAACGTGCCACGATTCCCGACGAAACTCACCAGAAACACGATTTTGTTACAGAGCTAGAGGGAGGAACAGATGAGACTTGACTGATTTGTCCTGAAACTCACAAAACAGCAGGATATGCACAAAAACCATTATTTGCTGAGTCTATGATTTTCTTTCCTGAGTTCTCATTCTGCAGGTTTTCAGCAATGCTAGCAAACAGGCATGTAAAGGCACTACATGCAGAATGTATGTTCTTCACAATTCCATCCAAAGTCAGAAGAAAGGTTAAGACACACAGCTGTGCAATCAAGATGGACCTGAATATAAACCTACTAATTGCAGGGCTTGATAGTATCTGATGAAAAATTGTAATAAATGAATTCCCACCCCATGGAACTCTTCAGAGGATCCAGTGACATAATACCTATGAAACATTTAATATAGGACAACTTTTGAAATACTTGCTCTGTTACATATTAATGTTAAAAGCATTGATAAAATTGTTTTTATTGTGCTGATAACATAAAAATGTCTTTTCAGAAAATATTCAGAGATCTGTCATTGATTTTTTTTAATCCTAGAATTTCTCCGCTGACTACTGTTTTATCTTATTTTATTATTTATTTATTTTGGAAATATTTAAGTCAGAGACACAGAGAGAGAAAGAGAGAGAGAGAGAAAGAGAGAGAGATGAGAAGGGGGGAGAGAGAGTGGGGGAGGGAGGGAGGGAGGGAGAGAGAGAGGGAGAGAGAGAGATCTATTGATCTTTCAACCATTGGTTCTGTACCCAAAAGGCCTCAATGGCCAGGGCTGAACCAGGAAACTCTTCTGGGTCTCCCATGTGGGTGGCAGGGGCCCAAGCACTTGGCCCCTCTTATACTGCTTTTCCCAGGCCATTAGTAGGGAGCCGGATTAGAAGTGGAGCAGCCAAGACACAAATCAGCACCCACATGGGATACCAGCCCCTTGGGAATTAGACAATTAAGTCATTAAATTATTTTTGCATTTAGCTTACTTTATACGTAAGAAAAATATAAATATCCTTATGTTTCTGGGTTAAAATAAATATAATACATGTATCTATTTTCTAAACCTTATATGTGCTAATTTTTCAACTAACATTTTGAGGTGTTTATCAGACCTCTGAGTGCATAGGGTATTGATATTCAAGCTATATTTAATTTTGCCTTCTGTGGCAGGATTTTGGAATATGGAAGCCTATACTGAGATTGAGATTCTTCGACAATAACAATGATCTGGACACTGACTTACAAAGCAACCGTCACCACAATCTCAGTGCCATCTATTGGGTTCTAGAATCACTGCATTATGTTCAAATTGAAGAGCCACTTCTGCCTCTCAGTCACCCAGGGAAGAATCACGGATTTCAAAGTTCATAGGTCACCCGTCCTAACTGATCCCTGAGTTCTTTAGGTTATCTAATGGAAACATCTTAATCTGCAAATGTCCAGAGAGTTTGGGGAAATAGGTTGCTCTTTGAAACACACTGTTGATCTTTTTCAAAATGTATGAAAAAAAAAAAAGGCTTACAGATGATTTTAAGTAGGATAAGAAGGAGCATCATACTGTGATGCAGATGTGAAATTTGGAGGCTGAAAACCTTTCCCTTCAACTTCCTTAAGTCCAAATCATTACAGATGAAATGACAAATGAGTTACTCTTCCACACTGTGGAGAGCCACCCAAATCAACAACGCAAAGAACAGAAGGCCAAACCTTTACTGAATCTTGCCCTGCTGAACACCTCCCCACCTCGATAACTCATGTTGTCACTTCTTCCATCATCTTGTTAACAAATTCAATAAAGCCAAAGTCTTACTTCACTACTTAGTGCTTCATCACAAATATTTACACTATTACCAAACAGAGCTGCAATAAATTGAATAGCATTATAATTACTGTCCAAGAGAAGGTTTACTATTATACAAAGTCATTATTTAAAAACCAGGAAATAATACAAGGTACTGACCTCAATGAAGTATTTGGCAGTAAACACCCAAGAAAATGGTAAAAAACAGAGGGTCTGTGTCTAGGTCTAGTAATATTTATTAATTTGCTCTTTATATTTATAGAATTTATATATTATATATTATATTATATATAACTATATATAATATATAATTTGTAGCATTTACCTTGGTTCACCCACTATTGTTCCTCAATATCATATGGAAATAGGTTCCATTAAAAAGAAAATTAAATATTTAAATCCTGATTTTTTAGGACAAATGATGTTTAAGACAAATTATTATTGTCTCCTGATCTCTAATTCCACAGAGTGAATCATAAAAAATTATGCAGGAAAACTATTTACAACCTCCATATACAAAGGAAAAAAAACACTGAATTCAAACTCTTGCAAAGAACAACACATTTCAGTTCTAAATATTAGAGAAGCAAGGATACATTTCTGCTTAAAACAGTCTCCAATACCTCAGAAATCTGGATACAGACATACCATATGACCCCGCCATCCCACTCCTGGGAATTTACCCAAGGGAAATGAAATTAGCATATGAAAGAGTTATCTGTACCCTCATGTTTCTCGCAGCTCAATTCACAATAGCTAAGATAGGGAATCAACCCAGATGCCCATCAACTGAAGACTGGATAAAGAAATTACAGGATATGTACACCAAAGAATACTACACAGTGGTAAAAAAAAAAAGGAAATCTGGTCATCTGCAACAAAATGGATGAAAATGGAAAAATATTATACTTAGTGAAATAAGCCAGTTCCAAAAGGACAAATACCATATGTTCTCTCTGACCTGTGATAAGTAATAGAGCACCTAAAAGGTAATCTACAGAAGCAAAACTGACCCTTTGTGATACAATGATTTTGAACAACCCTTGTCTCGACTGTTGAGGAACAGGTTTTATTTTTCATACTCTTAAGATGGAGTTAATCTTACGTGTATACAGTTAATTGAAAATAGATCTTAGTAAAAATAAGAATGGGAATAGGAGAGGGAGGAAGAAGAGGGGTGGGAGAATGAGTGGCAGGGCAGGCATGGTAGGAAGAATCGCCATGTCCCTAAAGCTGTGATTATGAAATACATGAAGTTTGTATTCCTTACATGAAAGGTTTTCAGGTTGGGGGAACCCACAGCGTCCAGAGGCAGGCACTGTGGTACAGTGGGTTAAGTTGCCTACGTGACAACAGTATCTCATATCCAACTTCTGATCCAACTCCCTGTTAATGCACCTGGGAAGCAGAAGATGGTCCAACTGCTTGGACCCTGTGGGGAGCAACTCGGACTAGACTAAGTTACTGGAATTAAGACTTATTCTATGCATCTGCTCTCCCACAATATGGCGCTGAGAAGGGAGAAACAGCTTCTACACAGCTGCCTCCAGTTCAACCAATAAACTGTAGGACCTGCTCCTGATTGGAGGAGGGCAGCGTACTCGGCGTGTGGGTAGCAGAGTTGGGATTGGTGGAAGAGGACTATAAAGGAGGAGAGAGACAACATGCACCAGGAACATCTAAGGGGAACATCTATCTGAAGGAACACCTGTGCAGCCCCCGAGAGAGCTGGCCGGCGGTGTGCCACTCCCCCGCGGAAGTGGGGAAAAGCGGCAGGGGGAACCGCCCTTCCACAGAGGTGGAAGGGTCGGCAGCCAACCCGGGAAGAACCAGCAGCAAACCCGGGGAGGGCTGAGCAGACAAAAGAACAGCGCAGGGTCCTGTGTCGTTCCTCCACGAAGACGGGGAGCGACAGGACCCCTGCTATCCATGTGGGAGACCCATATGGAGTTCCTGGCTCCTGGCTTTGTCCTGGTCAGTCCCAGTCATTATAGCTATTTGGGGAGTGAAACAGTGCACACAAGTTCATTCGTTCTCTCTCTCTCTCTGTCTCTCCCCTTCAATAATTTTGCCTTTGAAATAAATGTCGAAAAATAAATAAATAATTAAATAATTATGAGTTTCCACCATTTTCACATGAAAAATAGAGCCTGACTTCACTTGTTTTCAGGGATTTTTGAACCTTGATCCGGCATGTGATGGACATGTTCCTGTTCTGTGGAATGGAGTCGACACAATTTCTATAGGGATCAGAAAGAGGGAAATTTTTATCTTTATGTTGTGAAGTGCTCAAGCCAAGAAGAAAGAAGTTCAAGAGTCAGTGATTTGGGTAGGAGAGAAGCTGACTTTGGTTTCCCTTGCACCACGAAATGTACACATTGTTTTAATTCAGCACTTTTCTTGAAAAGTAAGAATATTCACAGGGGGATGAGGAAGTGGTAAGAACATTCTCCCTTTCCATGTCAATACCATTATGTCAATACCTGCAAGGGTCCCTACGGACAGCAGTGGGGGGGGGGGGTGCGTAGGAACAGGAGATGGGTCAAAGGGCACACAGCTCTCAGCTGGTGCTGGAAAGATGACTCAGCACAAAAATACCAAAACAAATGACCACTACTCTGTCATACATATTTGTTGCCTTTCCCCCATCCCGGCATATTTTTTGTTGGTGATGGGCTGTTTTGTGACAGTGGTGGTGAGGGGCCAGGGGGATGAGGGAGAGTGGAGCAACACCATCAACGTAAGCTTTCCAGCCAGCCACTCTTAGAAGCTCTACTCGCTGGCGCCGCGGCTCACTAGGCTAATCCTCCACCTAGCGGCGCCGGCACACCGGGTTCTAGTCCCGGTCGGGGCGCCGGATTCTGTCCCGGTTACCCCTCTTCCAGGCCAGCTCTCTGCTGTGGCCCGGGAAGGCAGTGGAGGATGGCCCAAGTCCTTGGGCCCTGCACCCCATGGGAGACCAGGATAAGTACCTGGCTCCTGCCATCGGATCAGCGCAGTGCGCCAGCCGCGGTGGCCATTGGAGGGTGAACCAACGGCAAAGGAAGACCTTTCTCTCTGTCTCTCTGTCCACTCTGCCTGTCCAAAAAAAAAAAAGAAGAAGAAGCTCTACTCCATCCAAATGATTGACCCATGGGGCCTTCTAAAACCAAAAGCAAAATTAATGTTCTTTGTTAATGAAAGTATACTAAAGCAAACTCATTAATTATAACCAGGCAAATAAAACATATAGTAAAGCAATGTTGTCAAATATACTCGTTTGTTGATATGTCTGTAGACTGTTCAGTAGAAAGGTACTGAGTCAGAAGTCGGAATGCCTGGACTCTGGTCTCGGTGCTGCCACTAATTACCTGCTTCAGTAAATTTTTTTTTTTTTTTTTTTGACAGAGTGGACAGTGAGAGAGAGAGACAGAGAGAAAGGTCTTCCTTTGCCGTTGGTTCACCCTCCAATGGCCGCCGCGGCCAGCGCGCTGCGGCCGGCGCACCGCGCTGATCCGATGGCAGGAGCCAGGAGCCAGGTGCTTTTCCTGGTCTCCCATGGGGTGCAGGGCCCAAGCACCTGGTGCTTCAGTAAATTTTTGTGGTCTCTATACGACTCTGTTTTCTTCAAAATCAAAATAAAATAACTAGAAGTGAAGAATCCTTCAGGTACCTCACAGCTCTGGGACTCTGTGTGATGCCATTTAAGTTTTATGAGATCATAGGAATTTATAGCTACTATTTCTTGATTTTATTCTTTTGTTCTTATTTGGCACTTGGTCCTTGAACAGGAATTCAACCCTCATCTTAGATTGTTCCTATTTTCCCAGAATAAACTGTAGAACAACAACAAAAAGACTGTCTACTTAATTACTAAGAAGTAACTGCACAATTTATTAGCCTCAACTACATTATCATATTTTTATTAACCATGTAAATTAACCTTCATACTAAAGCTCAAAATCATTTGACTTAAAAATTTCCATTTCAGTAGTGTTTTATCCTGGGCAGGATAAGGTCCTAAGGTCAATGTGTAGGGTAAAATTTGCATGCAGTCAAAGTCACACTGGAAATCTTCTGAACTGACAAAACAGTACACACAAGTGGCACAAAAAGTTACCTATCTCACCAAATTCAATCACAGAACTGGCGCACTTTTCTGTTTCTACAGCAGAACACCGAAAGCATCAGGGGCATGTGGTGACCACAGAACAGGAAAAGGAATGTGTGTGTGTGCACATGACCAAAGGACTGAGCGGCAATGTTCAGACCATCAGAACAGACCCCCGCATCTGTGGATGTTAACTGAACCTCTGATTGCAACTCAGCCTTAGAGATCAGCGGTAACACGAGACCTCGCAGAACACCAGCTACAGGTAAGTAACTAGGAGTGTGACACTGTTAAACTGAGTAGTTGTTTTATTGGCGATAGACTAGCTATCTGCTCAACTCCATCAGCCCCTCTTCTCTGCAAGATGGTGAGACCAAGTTCTAGCAGAAGGAAATAGTGCCCCATTACAAATGACTGTAAGAAAGAAGCAATGTGCAAATACTGTGAAACAAGCTACACATTTACAGGCACAACTAGAAAAGAAAGAAAGTTTTCAGCTAAGTGTTCAGAAGATATTAAACTGTCTTTCACTGATATTTACTATACTATTATTTATAATTTTAAAATACACGAAAATCGAAACAAAAGCTAGTGGAGTGTTAAAGAGATTAACATCCACGTGACTTGGAAAGCTACAGATACTAAAATGAGGTTTACAAATAATTTTAATGGTATTATAGAATCCAAGTTTTAAAAGTATATGCTCACATTTATCAGAAAAATATATTAACTTTAATCACCAATAAACAAAACTGCTGTAACAGAGGGAAAACATTTGTAACTTTTTTTACCATTTCAAATATTGAGGTAACTCTCATAACATGATAAACTAGTTCAAACCAAAAGGTTTTTTTGCCCCAATGGATTTTTTTCTCCATAAAAGAGGTTTTCTGTCATTTGCTGACCACGTGAAAGACGGAGTTCCGAAGCAGTTAACTCTCTGAGAGCCCGAATACAAACCCCTTGCTGATGTGACACCAACGTCTTACAATTAAATACAAGAGTCTGCACAAAGTTCGTGGGAAGTGCATAATATAAAACATGATAATGGATTCCAAAAACTTTTTGCACCAAAATAAACATATCTTTTCACTCCATTTTTCCACAAACCTACTGGAGTACCACATGGTGCTCTACATATTAGATCCTTGGTGGCCATTTATTACTTTTGTGTCACTGTCATGCCGTTGTTCTTTTCTAAATCTCCACACTAATCTTCCCAGTTGATGTTTTCAGCAACCTAGTGGGAACAGACTAGGCTTTCCCATCTTTTCACTGACGAGAGGAATGAGATACAGGTGTCTGTTGATTTTCCTGACACCTAAACTTTTGATTCTTATTATGGCTAAGCTGTCAGATAGATGTCTTCTTTTGTTTTCCCTGTGTCTGATGTATATAATTTTAGCATTTATAATTTCAACTGCTATAAAATGGAAACTTTTAAGGGTAAATTATGTTAAAAAATTTTAATTTAATTTTAAAAATAAATTTTAAATTAAAATCTAAGTATAGACTGGTTCATGTTTTTATTTATTTTAATGGTAAATCATAGATAATTTTGTAATGAATTTATGTTAAATGTTGATCACTGCTTAAATATATTAATCTACACAGTAATAAAGTTATAAATCTTTTCTGTCACTACATATAATATCAACACTATAATTATTACATTGCATTTGTTTGTTATAAATTGAAACTGGTTATTTTCTTTGGCCAAATTGTGCTGGTCTAGTAGACCATAATGTATCATTTGTATAAATAGATGTTTTATGCAGTAAAGGTGGTTAGAGTAGCTACAAATTCATACAGTTAGTAAGACAGATAAATAGATAAATAAATAGATAAATCTAACTCATATTCTTTCTTACAAAGAAATTAAGTATGATGGCTGGCATTGTAGTGCAATTAGAGCCACCGCCTGCAACCGTGGCTGTGGGTACCAGTTCAAGTCCCAGCTGCTCCTCTTCTCATCCAGCTCTCCAATAATTCACCTGGAGGTTCTGCCACCCACCTCAAAGACTCAGATGGAATTCAAGGCTCCTGGCTTTGGCGTGGCCCGGCTCAAGCTATTGCAGCCATTTAGGGAGGGAACCAGCAGATGGAAGATCTCTCTGTCTCTCTCCTCTCTCTCTAACTCTGCCTTTCAAATAAATAAGTAAATCTTAAAAAAAAAAAAAAAAAAAAGAAATGATGGGATACACAGCAGACTCATAGAATGGCAGATGTCCTAAATGGCACTCTGGCCTCAGAATCAGCCCTTAAGGCATTTGGATCTGGCTGAAGAGCCCATGAGAGTATTTTAGGCACGGAAAGCCAAGACACTCTGGCAAAAAAAAGAAAAAACAAACAAACAAACAAACCTCTGCGAATAAAAATGAATCCCAGTGGAAAGAACAGGGCCATCAAAGAAGGAGGTACCTTT
The DNA here is from genome assembly GCF_051225735.1 of Oryctolagus cuniculus. Taxonomy (NCBI): domain Eukaryota; kingdom Metazoa; phylum Chordata; class Mammalia; order Lagomorpha; family Leporidae; genus Oryctolagus; species Oryctolagus cuniculus. The sequence goes on from NC_142875.1 coordinate 123,903,906, forward strand.
CTCTGAAGGGAGGAGAGAACTTCTACTTTGACTATGACCTTGTCTGAATAAGATCAAAGTCGGTGAACTCAAAAGGCTTCCATAGCCTTGGCAACTCATGACTAGAGCCTAGGGAGATTACTGACGCCATAAACAATAGTGTCAAATTGTTAAGTCAACAACAGGAGTCACTGTGTACTTACTCCTCATGTGGGATCTCTGTCCTTAATGTGTGGTCCAATGTGAATTAATGCTATAACTAGAACTCAAACAGTATTTTACACTTTATGTTCTATGTGGTGCAAACTGATGAAATCTTTACTTAATATATACTAAATCAATCCTCTGTATATAAAGATAATTGAAAATGAATCTTGATGTGAATGGAATGGGAGAGGGAGCGGGAGATGGGAGGGGTGCGGGTGGGAGGGAAGTTATGAGGGGGAAGCCATTGTAATCCATAAACTGTACTTTGGAAATTTATATTTACTAAATAAAAGTTTTAAAAAAAGAAATGATGTAAAAGACTTTTCTGTCATTTGAAAATGGTGGAATTACTCTCACCAAACCAGACAGAAGTTTTCTTGTTATTGTACCCAACAAGGGGAAAAGAAAAGTACATTAAATATTTTTGATTTCCCTCAATTGACATTAAAATACTATTCTTTATATACTCTTGGTCCATAGACAAAGAATACACAAATCAGTGAGTCCAAAGCATAAACTTCTAGATGGTGGGAACCATAACCTCCACTTCTTGGCATTTTCAGTATCTTTTACAGGACAGAGGCCCAGCAAATGCTTGATATTTTTGGCCCAACTCTATCTAGTTATTGCTTCAAATTATCAAACGTGGATTTTCTCATGTGGATTCATGTCTTGTTGATGGTCAGTTAACAGCTTGTGAATATTATTTGCCTTTTCAAGTAATATCATTCATGGGACCAGTGCTGTGGCTTAGTGGATTACGCCTCTGCCTGTGGCACCAGCATTGCATATAGGCATTGGAGGTTCGAGTCCCAGCTGTTCCACTTACAATCCAGCTCTCTGCTATGGCCTGGGAAAGCAGTGGAAGATGGCCCAAGAGCCTGGGGTCCTGTACCCATGTGGAGACCCAGAAAAGCTCCTGGCTCCTAGCTTTGGATCGACCTAGCTCTGGCCATTGTCGCCATTTGGGGAGTGAATCAGCAGATGGAAGAACTCTCTCTCTCTCACTCTCTCAAATAAATAAATAAATAAATAAATAAATAAATCTTAAAATATCATTCAACATTAAATGTATTTTTCTAAGGACAAAAATACACAGGTTCAGAAAAATGTGAAAAATGCATGAAGATTCTCTGATCTATGGGTAATATCACAAAATTAGCTTATTTCCAAAGCACGAAGAGTACAGGTTCCATTAAGGTAAACACTTCCTGAGTGTGCAAATGTCAAGTATGAAGCTGGAGCCAAGTGGAAGGAGGAGGAGGATAGGATTATTTATATATGAACGTAACAACTTACAGAGTAGTATATTCTCAATAAATTTATGGAACAGCACATGGCATTTTACAAAACTCTTTACCGACAGATGTCTGTATATATAAACTACACTTCTTTGGTGGAGAGTGACTGAGAATAACTGGCAATGTAGTTAGCTGAATGTTCTAGTATGTTGGGAACTGTTATACTTATCAAGTCCTATGTCTGAAGAATTGTTAATAAAATAAACAGTCAGAAATAGAGAAAGATAAAATTCACTGCATGTTTTTAAGGACCTATGGCATTCCAGTCACTGAAGAATCAGTCATGATCCTTAAGGACTGTTTAATATAGGAGGGGAGATAAGGACTAACGACAAACAAAATATAGAACATTACATCAGAAACCCAACAATGGATATAGAGAGTGCTTTCGTTATTCAGCAAAGATATTAGCAATACTTATTTTCTTGCCTGGACATTTGCTATTTCAACAGTCTGATGAAACTTTTTCAGGGCTCTGTTGTGATCAAGTTGGATATTCCCTTCAAATTTTTATTTCTGGGTAGAATAATTTCTTTAAATGTTAATGTGCTTTTTGAAATAGTTCTATGACTTACTTATTCTAAGTGTACCTAATTCAAGTGTCAAATGTGCCTCCTTATTATAATATTTCAAAATCTTGTGAAAAGATATTAATTTTATCTATATCTTTCACAAATTTACAGGATTTGTTTACATAAAAAGAGCCCAATTTCATATTTTCTCATACAGCAATCCTTTTCTTAGGTCATTTAATAAAAGACACTCACTTCCAAAATTCTACTGGATACAATCTAATCTTTCTTGGATGATTCACAAGTAACTTTAGGATGTTCACAGTGGCTCAGAGTCATTTGTCAATAGCTCTGGGTATAGGATGCAGAAGGCTTTCAAACTGAATTGGATTAAACTGATGGCAGAACTGGGTCATGTCCCAAATGCTACCTTCTTAAATATATCAACTTTTTATATGTCAGTTTTTTCTTCCTCTCAAGATGAAATAAAGAATCTACAAATTATACTCTGGTTAATGTAGATTCACAAAAAACTAGAATTCAGTGTGTATCCATGAAATAATGCATATAATTATGTTTCTTTTATATTTAATGCACTTTTAACTAATTCTATAATAGTACAAGTTAGGTAAATACTTACATTAGCTGCTCCAAGGAGTATGAGTGTAGGCCCCAAACCTATTGTATATATTGATCTCAGCATTATCGACACAAGAAATGGCCGAATACCCACAGGCTTGGAGAAGAAAAACAGCATGGATGTGCAGATGGCAACTGCTATCCACAGAAGAATGGAGAACAGTGGAGAAAGTGTACCTGTAGAAAGCCGAGGAAGTTTATTTTTACTGAGAAGGAAACTAAAAGATGCTGAAATACTCGCTGCTCATCTTGATAAGCTAAGGCAATGAAACGTCAAGCTGTAAGGCAATGAATCTCAAAAAACCCCAAGGCATATGCTTTACACTTTGAGGAAATGTCTTTAAGCACATGACTCATTATTAAATTTCCAGAAAGTCTGTGATTAATTTCAGGCTACTTAAATACTCAGCAGTTAATGCTCCTTCCATGAAGTCTTGCCTTCGCCGGAAAGCAATCTCCTAACTACTTTTGATAGGCATATCTCAATGGAAAACCTTAATCCAAAATTTATGATGAATGACCCTTAGCAGTATGGACAAATCATACAAAATCAGGTAGTTTTGCACTGAACTCATACCTTATCTCACTCCATTATTACCAAGTTTCCACAGTATATATTTCTCTGAAGAATCTTTATAAAATAGATGCAAGGTTTAGCTGTTAAACCACACATGTATACACACACACACACACACACACACATTTATATGTATGAGTGTGTGTATTTCAAGGCCAGCTCAAGTTCTAAAAAACATATTTCATTATTAGAAAATACAAGTTCCAAATGTTTCAAAATGAACTCCATTAGAAACATAATTTCTTTGGAACTCCCCCTAAATGAGGTTTAAAAATATCTTTCCTTTAAAAAGAAGTACACTCACTGACATCTGCCCTGACATGTGGATTCCCAGAATCCCCCCGCGAAGGTCACACGGCAGTGCACTTGCAGAAGTAAATGCAGGGGCAACATTCCTGGGCTGACTGGATCAGCCTGGGACCTCAAACACGGGTCTCTGGGATGACACAGCCAGGGAGGAATCACCAAGTCGGGGAATTCCCAACATCTCCCTTGGCAAATATTCCATAACGTCTCTATCTTTCAGCACACTTCTTTCCACGATTTATAAAATTTACTTCTGCATGCAAAAACACCTGGAGGGTGTCGGGCGCAGAGCTTTTGTACTGCTGAACTCCTAGCATTTTCTGGACTTTTAAAATGAATTCTCTGTAAACCTTTAATTCATAGTGAGTGCTACTAGATCTCAAAAGTTAGAAGGGAAATTCTAATAGATTATAAAAAAACAAACATCAGTTAGTAAACAGCATTGCTTGTTTATTTTTTGAAATATTGGTTCTTGTGTTGTCACAAAGCAAAAGATTAAAGAAGGCTGGTAAGAGAGACTTGATTTTCCCCTTCATGGAATTTAGGATCTGAGGAGATTGATTTGGGGATGAATAAAGGGGGAGAAGTGGCTCTCAAAGCTACCATCAATTCCTGTCCTCCAGCCTTGCTAACAAAACAGGTGTCCTACTCGTCTATGTGCTGATGGTGGGATGGTGGCTTTTATGCGCCTCATGTCTGCCTGGACTTCACCGATGTCAATGAGCCGTAAAGAGAATGATGCCCTCAACCTTCTCCCATGCTGAGCGGGACTTGAAACCCCATCAGACTGTCAGTCTAAGGAGGATCATCTCTGGGCCCCCTACAGGGCCTGCCATGGAAGCAACAAATTAATACTTATTGATTAAGTGTATAAACAAAAAAGTTCTGTGAGTTCATCTGGAGTAACTACGAATCCAGTTACAAATTCCTCAAGTTGTGGAAATTCATTTAGTGTAACTGCGAAGATTTTTAGGGCACGCTTAATAACTTTCAGCTAGTCACGTGACTCTCCATGATAATTCATCAATAATGCCTCTGTGTGACATTCTTATTTTAGAAGTCCCGGAGTTGGCATAGATGGTCACACTGTGCACTAATGCCTGATAAGTTAAGCTCATCTTTACTCCTTCCCAGATAGTGTCTGACTTGCTGACAGTTCCTCCCAATTAAACAGGAAATTCCAGCCACGTGGTCCCTTTGTGAAAACAAAACTCAGACTTTCTAGCAGAATAACTCACACAGTTGAATATTAGATACAGGAAAACTTTTTTTTTTTAGAATTTGCCCTCTATATTTCTAAATCTTGGAAAGCAAAAAAGGTTTATTCTGTATAAAAGAAAACTGAGAGAGCAAAATTGGAAACTTCAATTCCATTCACATAATGGCACTTGGTCTCTACCTCCTGCTGACTTGTTTGTAGTTTCCTGCACAAAGCAAGCTGTTTCTTCCCAATGTCTGTCTGTCTGTCTGTCTGTCTCTCTCTCTCTCTCTCTCTCTCTCCCCTCTCTACCTCCCAAGTAGCCCGCAAAGACCTTCCTGCTTCCCCCACCTCCACCCAGCTAAAGTAGCCGTCTACCCACTCCATCCATAAACTCCCAGCTGGCCTTCAGTGTTGTGCCTTCCTCGTTCCTTGGCCACCTACCTTTGGGACCATGAACTCCTGAAGGAAGAAGACATTGAACAGCCTTACTAATCTTCATTAGTAAGTCTCTAGGCTTAGCCCAGTGCCTGTGGCCCTCAGTTGATGGCTGTCCCTGAACGAACTGAAATCACCTTGAAGAACTGATTTTCTTTAACACAAAGCAGTTGAAGGATGGAACACTCAAACCCAGACTTTGAATTACTTACAGAGATTTAAGATCTCATGCTATCTTAGTCTGAGTCACTTGTGTGGCATCAATTTTTCCCCACCAACTACTGTGCCTTTGCCCACTGAAACCCAGGGAAGAGGAGGCTCACTTGACAACCTTCAGCTTCTCAGGGAACACCCAGGGCACTGTGGGATCCACAGCTGTGACTTCAGCCACAACCAGCCTCGTCTCATTTCTCAATCTTGGCACATGTTTCTTTTTCAGAGAAGCCTATGTTAAATGAGCCATCAGTAACGAAAACCAATCAACTGGCTGGTGCCGCAGCTCACTTGGCTAATCCTCCGCCTGTGGCACCGGCACTCCAGGTTCTAGTCCCGGTTGGGGCACCGGTTCTATCCTGGTTGCTCCTCTTCCAGTCCAGCTCTCTGCTGTGGCCTGGGTAGGCAGTGGAGGATGGCCCAAGTGCTTGGGCCCCTGTACCCGCATGGGAGACCAGGAGGAAGCACCTGGCTCCTGGCTTCGGATTGGCGCAGCGCACTGGCCATAGCAGCCATTTAGGGGGTGAACCAACGGAAGGAAGACCTTTCTCTCTGTCTCTCTCTCTCTCTCTCTCACTGTCTAACTCTGCCTGTCAAAAACAAAAACAAAAAAAACCAATCAACCAAAAAAAGAAACTCAAACATAATCTATATCCACAAAAATAAGCCTTGAACCCCTTAATAAACTCAAATTGAGTTCTTCAATGAAGTCAGGCAATGAAAGCAGATTCTCTGCACTGGTGGGTGGCTGCTGGAATCACTCACTCTAAATATCTTCAAGTGCATACCGCTATCCTGTTTGAAAGGGCAGCACTGCTCTCTCGGTTAGTATTAAACTCAAGTGTCAACCAGATATCTGGCCACAAGAAGCTCCAGTAACTCAGATGTCATCAGGCTGGAATACACACTGCCTGCCTCTGTTCTCACTACTTCACTAAATGTGAAGCCAAATGGAATAGTGTTGGGGCTTGTAAAGACAGCAAATTTTAACACGATTTTTTTGGGGGGTCCAAGATTTACCACGGGGCTTAGTGATCAACTTCTGTACTCAAGTATCATGGATCTTAGAATTGGACAGAATTCAATGGAAACAATCGCTCATTTTGAAATGCATTATTGCTGATAACTAATGATACTGAGCATTTTTTCATAATTTCTTGGCCATTTGTATTTCTTTTGTCTGTTAAGATCAAATTTGCATTTTTAATTGGATTATCTTGTTGAGTTTTATGAGTTTCTTGTATATTCTACGTATTAATCTGTTGTCAAATGAACTATTTTCAAACATTTTCTCACATTCTGAAGGTGTTTCCTTTGTTGTTCACAAGATCCTTAGTTTTATATAATCCCATGTTTAATTTTGCTTCGTTGCCTGTTGATTGTGTTTTCGGGATGGTTCCAAAAAAATCATTGCCTGCTGATGTTTAAAGTGTTCTATGGTGAAGACTATACTTTCAAGGATCATTGCTATTGTCCACTAAAGTATTCTATGGCCTATGTTTTCTTCCAGTAACCTCATGGTTTGAAGTCTCTCATTTAGGTCTTTTATCTATTTTGAGTCGATCTTTGCACAGGGTATAGGGTTGAAGGTGCATGGTGGGGTGGGGGGAGGGAGGGTAGGTTCAGTCTTCTGCAGACAGATATCGACTTGGCCCAGAACCATTTATGGAAGAGGCTGTCCTTTCTCCAATGTGGTTTTGGTTCCTTCTTTGACAATCAGTTGGGTGTACATGCATGGGTTTATTTCTGCAGTCTCCACTCTGTTCCACTGGTCTGTATGTCTCTTTTTACAAGCCAGTACCATGCTGTTTTGGTTACTACAGCTCTGTGGAATGTCTTTGTACATTATGTTCAAGATTTCCTTGGATATTTGGGGTATTTTGTACTTGTACATGAATTTTAGGATTTTTTTTCTTTCTTCTGTAGAGAATGTTCTTGGTATTTTGATGGAGATTGAATTAAATCTGTAAATCACTTTGGATATTAATTTGGATTAATAAATTAATTTTTCTCTTATAGGAACATGGGCAGTCTTTTCTTTTTTATTTTAAAGATTTATTTATTTGAAAGTCAGAAAGAAGGAGAGGCAGAGGGAGAGAGAGGTCTTCCATCTGCTGGTTCACTCCCCAACTGGCCGCCAGAGCCGGAGCTGAGCTGATCCACTGAGCTGATCCAAAGCCAGGAGTCAGGAGCTTCCTCTGGGTCTCCCACGTGGGTGCAGGGGCCCAAGGACTTGGGCCATCCTCTATTGCTTTCCCAGGCCATAGCAGAGAGCTGGATCAGAAGTGGAGCAGCTGGGACTCGAACCAGCACCCATATGGGATGCCGGCACTGCAGGCAGTGGCTTTACCCGCTACACCAAAGTGCCAGCCCCGGCAGTCTTTTCATATCCCTAAACTTCTTCATGGATCTTTCTCCCCAACTCCCACCCCTCCTTCCCTCCCTCCCTCCCTCCCTCCCTCCCTCCCTCCCTTCCTTCCTTCCTTCCTTCCTTCCTCCTTCCCTTTCCCCTTTCCTTTTGAAGATTTATTTATTTATTTGAAAGGCACAGTTACAGAGAGGCAGAGGCAGAGAGAGATCTTCCATCCACTGGTTCACCCCTCAAATAGTTGCAATGGCCAGAGCTGGGTCTATCTGAAGCCAGGAGACAGGAACCTCTTCCAGGTTTCCCATGCAGGTGCAGAGGCCCAAGCCCATTCACCATCTTCCATTGCTTTCCCAGCTGACAGCAGAGCTTGATCAGTAATGGAGCAGCCGGGTCTCGAACCGCCACCCATATGGGATGCAGCAGCTTGACCCACTATGCCACAACACCAGCCCCAGATATTTCTTTCTTTTGGTAGCTGTTGTGAAGGGGACTGTTTTTATTATTTCTTTGTCAACAAGTTCATTATTGGTGTGTTAAAATGCTATTTATTTTTGGTTTTGTATCATGCAAGTTCACCGAATCCATTCAGTCAATAGTCTTTTGCTGGAGTTTTTAGGACTTTCTAATATAGAATCATATCATCTGCAAACAGAAATAATTTGATTATCTGCCTTATCTTTCCTATTTTTATTCTTTAATTTCTTTCTCTTGCCAAACCGCTCTGGTTTCCAGTGCTGTAGTGAATAACAGCAGTGAAGGTGAAATCTTTGTCTTGTTGTAGACCTTAGTAGAAATACTTCTGACTTTTCCCCTTTCAGTATCATGCTGTCTGTGAATGTCATATCAAGCCTTCATTATATTGAGCTACAGTCCTCTTATCAAGGTGCTGATCATGAAGGATGCTGAATTTTATTAATGCCTTTCCTGCATCTATTGAGATAATCATAGGAATTTCATCCTTCGTTCTGTTGATGTTATGTATTATATTTATTGATCTGTGAATGTGGAACTAACTATCTTTGCATCTTTGGAATAAATCCACCTGATCCTGGTGAACGACTTTCCTAATGCACTGTTGCATTTGATTTGCTGGTATTTTGCTGTGATTTTTTACATCTAAGTTCATCAGGGAGGTCAGTCTATAACTGTCTCTTAGTTGTATTCTTGCCTGGTTTGGGTATCAAGGTTTGCAACAGTTCTTTCCATTTCAGTTTTTTTTTAAGAGTTTGAGAAGCCTTGGTGTTAGTTCTCCCTTAAAAGTTTGGTAGAAGTCAGTAGTGAAACAATCTGGCCCTGGGCTTTGCTTTGTTGGGAAGCCATTTGATTACTGATTTAATCTCACTCCTTGTTACTGGTCTGTTCAGTTTTTCTGTCTCTGTGGTTCACTTTGGTAGGTTGTGTGTGTCCAGAAGTTATTTTCTTGTAGGTTTTCCAGTATTTGGCATGTAGTTGTTCATAACAGTCCCTAATGATCTTTCATATTCATTGAAATGTCTCCTTTTTAATCTCTGATACTATTTATTTGGGATTTTTTTTTCTTGTTTAGTCTGATTAAAAGTTTGTCAACTTCAGTATCTTTTCAGAAAATAAACTTTATTTAATTTGTCTTTTTTAATTATTTTATTACTGCTCTGATCTTTGTTTTCTTGACTTCTATTAAATTTGGGTTTAGTTTGTTCTTGCCTTTCTAGGTGCTTGGGGTGCACTACTAGGTTGTTCATTCGAAAGCATTCCTTTTATGCAGGTACTTGTTGCAATACCCTTACTACCATTTATGCTATATCCCATAAGTTTTGGTTATGTTGTGTTTCCATTTTTCAGAAAAATGTTAATTTACCTTTTGATTTCTTTAATGAATTACTTTGTTCAACATCACATTGTTTAGTCTCCTTGCATTTGTATAATTCCTCAAGTTTCTTTTGTTGTTGGTTTCTAGTTTAATTTAATGGTGTCAGGAAAGATACATGATATTCGAGGTCTTCAAGAAGTTCATGGAAAAAGCATATAATGAAATATATTTCTTACAAAATATTCTCCAGTTTTTTGGCACCAAAAAAACTTATCTTTTAATTCCATTTTTCCATGAACTTCTTGAAGCACCTCTCCCTCCATACTCCCACCATGATTTTAACTTTCATGAATCTCTTGGGATTTGTTTTGTGGTCTCATATACAGTCTATTCTAGACAAAAATGTTCCATGTGCTGATGAAGACAAAGTGTATGCTACAGCTGTTGGGTGAAGTATTCTATGAAAGTCTGTTATACCATTTTTGGTTCATAGTATAGTTTGATTTTCATCTTTATTGATTTCATACCTGAATGATGTCTAGTATGGGTGCTAAAGAATCCACTCTCTCCGTCAGTTTGGATTTAATAACATTTGTTTAAAAAAATAAAATTGGATCTCAAATTTGCTATATCTTCTTACTGAACTGATCCCTTGATCATTATATAAGAGATCTGGTTTGTCTCATATGAGAGTTTTTCCCTTAAAGTCTACTTTGTCTGATACAGGTATAGTTATTCCTGCTTGCTTGTGGTTTCTGTTTGCATGGGACATCTTTTTATTTACTCTGCATCTGTGTGTGTCTTTGCTGATAAAATCAGTTTTTTTGTAGGCAGCATGTAGCTGGGTCTTGTTTTCTTTAAGCCATTCAGTCTCTTTAAATTGGGAAATTTAGTTTAAAAATCAAGGTTATTATTAATAAGGAAAGTTGTACTACTGTCATTTTAATTTCTGTGGTTTGAAAATTCTTTTCTTTCTCTCCTCTTATTTGTGGGTTGGTGGTTAGTAATGTTAGATTTGTATTTTTTTAAACATTTATTTATTCATTTGAAAGTCAGAGTTACACAGAGAGAGGAGAGACAGAGAGAGAGAGAGAGAGAGAGAGAGAGAGAGAGGTCTTCCATCGCTGGTTCACTCCCCAATTGGCCACAACGGCTGGAGCTGCGCGGATCCAAAGCCAGGAGCCAGGAGCTTCTTCTGGGTCTCCCACGTGGGTGCAGGGGCCCAAGGACTTGGGCCATCTTCTGCTGCTTTCCCAGGCCATAGCAGAGAGCTGGATCGGAAGTGGAACATCTGGGACTTGAACCAGTGCCCATACAGGATGCCAGCGCTTCAGGTCAGGACAGTAACCTGCTGTGCCACAGCACTGGCCCCTTGATTTGTATTTATTCTTTGTGTGTCTGTTCTTCTAGTGGGTTTTATACTTTCATGCATTCTCATAATGCTAGTTAATCTCACTTCTGGATGTAGGACTCCATTAAACACCTTTGGTAAGGCTGCTCTAGTGGTGACAGATTTCCTGTTTCTGCTTATTCTTGAAAGTAACTGTTTTCTTGTTTATTGCTTAAGGATAGCTTTGAGTATGGTATTCTCGGTCGGCAGCTGTCTCTTTCAGAACTTGCAGTATGTCGGGCCGGCGCCGTGGCTCAATAGGCTAATCCTCCACCTTGCGGCGCCGGCACACCGGGTTCTAGTCCCGGTCGGGGCGCCGGATTCTGTCCCGGTTGCCCCTCTTCCAGGCCAGCTCTCTGCTATGGCCAGGGAGTGCAGTGGAGGATGGCCCAGGTGCTTGGGCCCTGCACCCCATGGGAGACCAGGAAAAGCACCTGGATCCTGGCTCCTGCCATCGGATCAGCGCGGTGCGCCGGCTGCAGCGGCGGCCATTGGAGGGTGAACCAACGGCAAAAGGAAGACCTTTCTCTCTCTGTCTCTCTCTCTCACTGTCCACTCTGCCTGTCAAAAATAAAAAAAAAATAAAATAAAATAAAATAAAATAAAAAAAAAACTTGCAGTATGTCATTCTATTTCCTTCTGGCCCAAAAGGTTTCTGTTGGGAAATATGCTGTTTGTCTAATGGAAGTTTCCTTCAATGTGAATTGGTGTTTAAAAAAAAGATTAATTTATTTGAAAAGCATAGTGACGGGGGAGGAGAGGCAGGTAGGGAGTTCCAGACACACACAGAGCACACACACACACACACACACACAGAAACCTTCTGGTTCATTCACCAAATGGCCACAACAGCCAGGGCTGGGCCAGACCAAAGCTAGGAGTTAGGAACTCCATTTGAGTCTCTGACATGGTTGGCAGGGGCCCAAGCACTTGGGCCATTTTCTTTTGCCTTTTCCCAGGCACTTCAGCATGGAGCTGTCTCAGAAACAGGGTAGCTGGGACTCAAACTGGCACTCTGATATGGGGTTGCCAGAGCTGCAAGAAGTTGCTTACCCTGCTGTTCCATAACACTGACCCCAAATTAGTACCTTTCTCTTGCAGTTTTTAGAATACTCTCTGTGCCTTATATTTTTGACAGTTTGACTATAATGTGCCATGGTCAGGATCTCTTCTGGTCTTATCTATTTGGGGTCCTATATGTCTCTGGTACTTAGATGTCCATATCCTTCTCCAGATTGGGGAACTTTTCAACAATGATTTCACTGAAGAGGTTTTTCTATGACTTTTTTGTTTTCTTTGCCCTCCTGATTTCCCAAAATCCACGTATTTGTTCATTTAGTAGCATCTTAGGAGTCTCAGACACTGTATTTCATTCTTCCTGCTCTTCTGCCTGCCTGGGATATTTCGTAAGAAATGTCTTCAGGTTCAGATACTCTTATTTCTGATGGATACAGTCTGTAATCGAAGCTCTCAACTGTATTTTTATGTGACTTATGAGTTCTTCATTTGCAATATTTCTATTTGATACCTTTAATGATCACTATCTCTTCAATGAATTTCTCATTCACATCTTCAAATTCTCATTCATACTTTTGTAATTTCTCTGAACTGTCTTTCTGTACTCTCCTGAGTTTCACTGCATTTCCTTATAATCATTCTTTGGAATTCTATGTCAGGCATTTCATCAATATTCTTCCTTTTGCTAGAAAGCTATTCTGTTCCTTTGAGGGTGTCATGTTACCTTGTTTTTTCTGTTTCTTGTGTCCCTACATTAAGATTTTCACATCTGGTGGATCAGTTGTCTTTGTCACTTTTGTAAGGTGGCATTTGCAGTAAGTGGCTTTCTCTGAAGAGGTTGGCTGTCCATTTGATGAGTTGATGAGTGTCCGTTTGATGAGTGGCTTAGGTTCCAGTTGAGGTGACTGGTAGGTGACAGTTGCTTTGGTTCCAGATGAGGATCATACTAAGTCTCTTTATGCCTTCTTCAGCTGTGACCCTTGGCATTGGGCACAATGCATGTAGTATGAGTCACAGAACCTTTCTGTCTAAGGAGAGGGGACCATGTGAGGGCAGGAGTTCTGTAACAGCCCAGGCAGGTGTGGTACACAGAGAAGTGGGAGTGGGGCACTTACTGTGTGGCCACTCCAGCAATGGGACTGATGGCCCCAAGGACATGCAGTGCAGCGTACTTTTCTCTGTCAGTGGTAGGTGTGAAATGACTGGATTTTTGAAAAATGGAACTAGTCCTGCATGCCATGGTTTCACATCTGCAGAAACTAGTAACTCCTCGTTGAGATTCCTCTACAGGAGAACAAAGAATATCCAGAGCTTGCAAAGCACAAGACCCATGACAAAACTCAAGGGAATCCATAGCAATAATTCTTACCACTGTGATGTTTGCTCAATGCAGTCCAATCTGATTCCTCGTTCTGTATTTTATTAATTGAATTTTTTTTTTATTTTTGACAGGCAGAGTGGACAGTGAGAGAGAGAGAGACACAGAGAGAAAGGTCTTCCTTTTTGCCATTGATTCACCCTCCAATGGCCGCCATGGCCGGCGCACTGCAGCGGCGCATCACGCTGATCCGAAGCCAGGAGCCAGGTGCTTCTCCTGGTCTTCAATGGGGTGCAGGGCCCAAGGACTTGGGCCATCCTCCACTGCACTCCCGGGCCATAGCAGAGAGCTGGCCTGGAAGAGGGGCATCCGGGACAGAATCTGGTGCCCCGACCGGGACTAGAACCTGGAGTGCCGGCGCCGCAAGGCAGAGGATTAGCCTAGTGAGGCACGGCGCCAGCGTAATTGGAATATTATTACAAGGAAGATCTCTCTTTTCACGATTAATATGAACTTCTATATTCTTATTTCATTGTGCAGGGTAAAATGTGTTACTGTCATTAACTGTTTCTGCTCCCCAATTTTCTGATTTGGCCACTGGGAGGCCTTTCCAGTTGGATTTTGTGTTCCCTGACATAGCTCCATCGTTACTTGATCACTTCTTAGAATAAAATTAATGATCAACTAATCTATCTTTAAACCACTTTCAAGTGCTCCCAGAGGGTCGTCAGCCATTCCACCTGTTGGACAAAATCCAGCATCCGAGCATTTTCATCAGCAGCAAGAATTTTCCTTCTGCAAACAGTTCTGATGGCCAAATGCGCTTAACAGCCTTGGCTCTGTTCCTAGCGATGCACCGTGTGCAACTAGGGTAGAGGCTGACCTAATCCTGACGAGATTTTAATCGTATTCATGAAGTTATAATAACTCATCCAGAGCTGTCAACAGATAACCTAGAAGTATCTTGGGGTTTGGTATCAACAAAATGGCAGCTCAGGTCTTCCGTTCTCACTTGGATTCCCTAAGATTGAGCCTTCACCTTGGGTACTATGTTAACCTCTATCCAGCCTCTCCCACCCACAGAGTTACATCTGCAGATTGTTATGGGTACCATGTCTTCCAGTCCTGTGTGTGTTGGTCCTATTTCAGACTGAAGCTGGAACCTACCTTAAACCCTCCAATAAATGTGGTTAAGTCCCTTTTCCAGAACCAGCTGCAGCAGTGAGCTTACTAAAATTTAGGTATTTCTGGACTTGACTCCCAAGTCATTAGGCAAATGCTAACCCTCAGTTTCTTCAACCATAAGAAAGAAGTACTCGCTATACAGGTTTGTCAGCAAGGTGAAGTGAAAATATATATGTAAAGTGCTTTGCATTTTGCCATACTCAAATGGTTAGCAATATCAGTTATTATTACTGATATTACTATAATTGTTATTAGGCAATTATTACAAATGTACCAGCTGTTCTGGCTTTTTCCCAAAAGAAAAAAGGGCAACTGTCCAGAGGGGTGACATTTCTAAATACCACTGTATTTCATGCACAATAGGTGGCAGCAGAGGCTATATACCTTTCTCTGCTGGACAAGGAAGGGAAGTCATGGAATGGAACCTAGGAATGATTTTAATCTAATCACCCATGTAAAAAGTTCCTGGGCTATACACAAAAGGGCTAGCCTTCTACTCTCAGATATTTTAAAGACTCTCTGGGCTTTGATTTCTTCATATGTCAAGAGGTGGTTTGATATCAGATGACTTCCAGAATGGCATCCATCTCTAAGACTCTATGCTTCTATTCGCCAGGACTCCCCCATCTATTCCCGGTGATCTGTGTGCAAATGAGACTACTTTATCATTTCAGTCTGGACTTCTCTCCTCACAAGAGTAACATCTTTCTGTGCCAAGAGTTAAACACTGAAGACGATGAAACACAGGGAGGAGAAAGCTGTTTCCATTTCTTGAAGGACAATGGATGGTCAAATATTTGCTACGTTTTTCACTGCTATTTAACCCACACAACCACTCCATTGGTAAATATTCTTCTATAATTAGCACATCTTCTAAAAAAACCAAACTTTAGTCATCACCACTCAGATTGCAGCTAAAGGTTAGAATATTGGTATCGATGTAATTGATTTCAACAGAAAATTACTCTTGGATTCATTTAGTTTCCTGCTCATCCTCAGTTCATTTGAAATAGGCTGAAATATCTGTGGCTCCCATCATACCATCTGTTCACTAGGCTTTCTTTCGTAGTATGAACAGGTACCTTGTATTAAACCACATCAAGCACTTTACCAAGATACTATTCTAAATGTATTAGCTATAGCATCTCATTAAATTCTCACAATAAACCTATATATGGATGAGATTCAAAGGTATCTCATGGTTGTAATTTACTGATTTCTTTCATCTTTTCCTCCAAGCCATTCTTTCCATATCCACTTTAAAATGAATCCCAAGGCTACAATGTACATTCCCACATACCCTGCGAAACTTAAAGTTGGTTTCCCAAAGTCCCATCTTTTAGTATATTTCTCCAATATCTCCTTTTCACTTGAAATGGTATTTCTCTTATCACTCTTTCTATGAAGGCTCATGTAATAATAGCTTAATAATATTAACTTCATAGTCAACACTCCCAAATCTCTATTATTAGATTTTTGTCTTATGCTATGTTATTGAAGCATGAAACAACATATATTTAACTTTGTATGTATTTGCAGAGAATTAAAATTGTTCTTTAGATTGCATACATGCTTACTATGGAAACTTGGAACAAGACAGAAAGCAAAAACAATAAAATGTAAGTGTCACTATTTAAGGTAATTATAGTATTTGTGCACAAAATTTCCATTTACTTAATGGAGATGATATTGTATAAAATGCTTTTGGTCAAGATAATGAGGCAGAAATAACCACTTATTTTTTCAGTGCTTTACATGTCACTGTGTAATATCATTCTAATAGTATTCTGTGCATGAACTTTTTGAAAAATTACATTTCTGTTGACCAGTTTTCTGCCTTGTCCACTTATTTTCATACTCAACTTGCACTGAATATAGAAAAATCTATTTAACAACAAGAATTAAGTTATTCTCATGTTGAGGTTTTAAACAGTTAATGAACACATTTGGAGAACTCGTCTTAGAATTCTCAGATCTATATCATTCAAGGAAAGAGAAGCACTTGCCTTCATCTCCATCATCCCCAAATGGGTAGAAGAGAGCAACGGCTAAGTTGATGAACACGGCCAGGTTGAAGGAAATGCTGCCCCAGAGAGAGATGTGCCTTGAGAACCAGAACAGGGCAGGGTTACCTAGGAAGCAGGAAGGGCAAGGGGACGGAACAGAAAATGAACCATGGTTTCAACACATGAGCCTTACGAACTGTTTTCATAAATGCACCATTACGAACTATTCCAAAAGCAAATTTAAATATTTAAGATGACGTATTGTAGCCAGTCCACTAAAAATAATCAGTATCAGGAGGGTGTTTTATATTTGATTCTTTCTTTCATCCTTTAGTCCGTTTACACCTAAACTATCAAAGAAGGGAAATTCAGCAATTGCAAAAGGTGGTCAGGAAAAGTGATTCTGTAACAGTTCTCTCTAATCCATCAGGGTAGATTAGGGGGAGGCAGGTTAACAGCTGCTTAGGGCCCTCTTTAATGGAATGATATCCATCACTGTATAACTTGGCATCACTGATGAATTGCACTACTAGCATATCTTAGAGTCTTATAGAAACCAAAACCCTTAGCCCAGATACAACTGCAGTGAGAAGTCCTACGATATGGCCACTGCAGCTTGAAACTAGGAAACTCAGGCACAATACTACTTCCTGATAACCAGCAGTTTATAATATTATCTACATTTTAAACCTTAAAGCTTATGAAGGACTTATTGGGTTTGAAGTAGAAGAAGATAAAAGCTACAATAAGAGCTACCAGTAAGTGGGAGGGCTTTGCTGAACAGTTTCAGAAAGAGACTTCTGTCAGCCACCAGAGGTATCTACTGTATACAAACACACCAAAAATGAGTTCTTCCCAACCGCCCTGAACAACTGAACAGGTATGTAATGCACTAAGTTTGAATGGAAGCTTATGGCTCTTTCAGGTCTTGTCCATTCTCTAACTCTGAATGTCTTAACCCCAGGATCAAAATACTGCAGTTAATTGAGAAGAATTGCATAGATTTCTTCAAAAAGAAATGATCAACTTGTCAGATAAATCCTGTGAATTTCAATCTGGTGTCACTTACAATATTACTTATAAACCACATTTTCCTTCAGGACATCCTGTTTTCCTCCTCTTGGAAGGAATATTCCAACCCTAGAACAAGCTATGCTATGTCACGGCTTTTCATTCATTTCATTGACTGATGTATCACTCATAAATTAGGAGTCCTCATTTTTTTTTTGTTTGTTTTGTTTTGTTTTGTTTTTTGACAGGCAGAGTGGACAGTGAGAGAGAGAGACAGAGAGAAAGGTCTTCCTTTGCCGTTGGTTCACCCTCCAATGGCCGCCGCGGCCGGCGCGCTGCGGCCGGCGCACCGCGCTGATCCGATGGCAGGAGCCAGGAGCCAGGTGCTTTTCCTGGCCTCCCATGGGGTGCAGGGCCCAAGCACCTGGGCCATCCTCCACTGCACTCCCTGGCCACAGCAGAGGGCTGGCCTGGAAGAGGGGCAACCAGGACAGAATCCGGCACCCCGACCGGGACTAGAACCCGGTGTGCCGGCGCCGCTAGGCGGAGGATTAGCCTAGTGAGCCGCAGCGCCGGCCAGAAGTCCTCATTTTTAAAAGCAGAATATTAAGACAAAATTAGATTTTGATGCAGACATTTGAAATAAGTCCTTAATTATAAATCCACCAAGTAAATGAGATTCTTCCCATAGCCTCATAATAGGCTGCTTCCAAATTTGAACTAAAATATACATGGGAAATCATTTAAGATTTATTTTTTGATAAATCATAAAATATTTATCAAAAAGAGCACAGAACCTACACTTCTAGTTCATTATTTGATTTATTTTTTTGTCAGAGAACATCATGTTGTCCAGATGACCAAATAAAATTACTGAGTCTTCATAAATATTTTTGATGTCCCAAATTTTACTGAATTCTGTAAGTTCTACAAGGTAAAACACTAGGAGGGAGTAATTTCTTTGATTCTTTTCAAACATTCTGCTAAGAGATCCTGAAAATGCATGTCACAATCTAATACCCAAAGGGAGTATTTCTCAAGCTCTTCTCAAAGTCACAAATCTAGCATTCCTAGAATGATGAAATGCTGTGAATAGAGGCATTGAGAAAGCATACACGCTCGCCAGGGCAACTTCTCAAAAGACAAAAGAGATAAACAAGTTCCCCCATTCAATTATTCTAAAGTCTCATGGTACCCCATATCTGGGAAAATTATGTATTTACCTTTTAAAACTCAGCATTTCCAACATTTCCAAACAGACTTCAGTGCTGAGACAGAAGTAATAGGAACTGTATTACACTGATAGTTAACTGTGAAATTATTACATTGGTTTAGTTGACCACCAGTGTGATGAAATGTTCAGGTTGTCTGATTGGGGAAGTAAAGATACATGGAAGAATGACTCCCACAGGAACATTCAACATCCACTCAACTACAGGACAACAGAGGACGAGGGTGCTGGTGCCTGGGCTGCTCCAGTCTATTCACTATGGTCAAGGCCAGTTGTGGCCGACTCATGGGCTTCCAACCTGCAGCTGTTCACCAGCTGTGGTGGACAGCTTCAACCTTGCATTTCACACACTTATCAAAAACAGCATCAGTAAAAGATGACCTAATGAGGCAGGGTTTTCTGCTTTCATTAAGCGGCAGGGGTCTCTGCTCTGGGTGCAGCCTGAGCTTACACACCTGAGAGATTGCAGTAACATCAGCCTGGCAAGAAATCAATGCAGAATATACATGAATTGCCATCTTGGGTCCCAAAGTACCAGTTTATCTACCACTATGCAAAAACCAAGTTGCTCCAGGTTAGGGTACTCACTCCTAATTTTCTTCTGCCACTTCATTTCATTGTAGAGATCTTCTGTTTGCTGGAAAAAGTCATTCACTTTGCTTCCTTGTTCATCCCTTTCGGTCGTATTGTACACTCGGCACTTGGACTCCCGTGTGAGATATTCACATATGTTGGGCACAGGAAAAACAATCTGCTCCATCGTCCTATCGTGCCGAACGATCTGAAAACATTGATTTGCATTTGCTGTTAGCCCTTCGCACACCTCAGTCTTAGACTATATTTTGCTTTTAATATGATTTTATGAATTAGTATGAAAACATTAACCAGCATGAAATATCTAAAATAGTCCTCCACTATACTACTTTGTATTTTTTTCTTTAAAAGAAACTGACATGTCATAAACACCACACTCGGTTATAAATAGCAAAAATTAAGCTTTTCCATTCCTTCTGACTCAGCATTAAACTTCTGTCATTTTCTTTTAATTCTGTGAAGCATACCACAGAGCAAGGATGGGCTAGCAGGTGACTGGCAAGGCGGCCCTACACACACACTCCTGTTCTCAGCCTTTTATTTCTAAAAAGGGATGTTGGAGAACAAAAGAGTTCAGCATCATGCATTTGAATTCTACAGAGAAAGGTGCTTTATCAACAAAATGTTATCTTATTCACGGCAAGAAACATAACATCCATTTTAGCATAGTATGAATATATGCAAATATTCATTATTTTGGACCTCTTTTATTTTTATTTTTATATTCTTGACTATTTAATGTTAGCCAAGAAAAATCAGGCTGAATAGTCAGATATAGATTCATTATGTAACACATTTTGTGACACCTCAAGTTCAAGGTTCACATGTATACACTGTGCCCAGTTTTCAGGGCTTGGTCTAACTCTGAATAGTAATTCTATTTCCCTCTGTCACTGACTGCTGTTGTGGGAGTGCAAATGACCAAAGTTTAGAAAACAAGGCAAAAGGAGAAATCTGGAGGGGCTTCCAAGAAAGGGTTTACTTCTCAATAAAGGAAGAGAGCCACATGAGATATAAATAAACAAACAAACAAACAAACCAAATTTCATTTTTTGCCTGTACCCTCTTTCTTTTTTTGCGTACAACAAAAGGGTGAATTAAGGATATGATGCTTAAAACTCTGACGGCTATCTTGTACCTGTGAGGTGAAATACTGCCAGCACGACAGGGAGCCCAGCAGAAGGGCAGGGCACTGTGGGAAGACATCACCGAGGCACTGGATTAATTACAGAACCACCAGTACCTCCAGGCACCCCATAATTAATACAAATTTGTATTGTTATTATTAATTTTTTATTGTTTAAACAACGTTAAGTCTGGTATTCTATAACAGGAGGTATCTTAAATCATATATTTAGGATATATTAACCACATACTAGAGTATTATCATAATATACTAGTGTAACTGCATACTATCATAACAAACAAGATGAGATCTACTAGTGGTAAATACAAATTTCTGCATACAGTTTTAAAAAAATCAACTGTACAAAACAATTGGACATAATGGTACGGTAGGCAACCACATGAGGTAAAAAAAAGACCGATTTGATCAAACAGTATCCCATATGTAGAAGAAGAATCTCTGTGTGCTTGAGAAAATAATGTCTTGATAATCACAAGCCAAGCAATTCAGTCCCTTTCTGAAATGTCATGTTTGATGCTCAGTGTCACATTTTACAAAGGGCATTTGCAAACTGGAAGGATTACTGAAGGAAATGAAAATGCATTAACTGTAAAATGACAAATATGGATAATTTTTCTATGCATTGATTCAACAAATGTTGCTTCAATCCTTATGTGAAGAATTTCGGAGAGTTCAAAGTGAAAAACAACAGAAAAACAACAGAAACCCCAATCAATAGGAACTTGTAGTTCAGCATTCAAGATGGTTCTTCAAATGTTAGGGCCAAGCAACTGTGTTCAGAAGGAAACACTGGGAAAACATTAAAGGGAGCTACTGTGAACTTTCCAGTTCAAGAAAAATGAAAACTTTTTAATTGTTTGAGTCCAAAATTTGGTCAGTTTCCTCTGGAAGAAGTGTGATTTCTATCCCTGGAAGAATTTAAAGCAGAACAATCATTATAGGGCATATCCTTCTTGGACAGACAATTAAACCGAAATCCCCTTCTGTTTTCCGGCGTTTTTAAGTCCGTCACTTACAGACAAACTATTCTCCACAACATTAATTATTTTGGTTGTGTTGTGGGCAGTGTTCAGTCTTGGAAAGGCAAAGATGATCAAGACCTCCTGCCACAGGCAGGTGACAAGTGACATACGGAGCAGACACTACTCCAAGTGTGATCGGGATTAAACTAATGATCAAACTGCTAGGGAGCTATGTGGGGTGGAATTAATGAGTGACAGGAGGAGGGAGGGGAGGCTTCTCCAGGGACATCATACGAGAGAGTCTGGGAATAAGCATGTGAAAACCTTAGAGCCCAGACGACTCCTCTGAAACCTGGATTTCTGAGTTCAAGTTCATAGATGTGTAAATACCTCAAATTCAGTCTGTCTGAGGATGAATAAACAATCTACAGTGGGAAGAATCACTATGTTCCTAAAGTTGTATTTATGAAATGCATAAAGTTTGTATACCTTAAATAGAATGTTTCTGGGGAGGAAAAAAAGAATCATCTATCTTTTAACTACCAAACTCCATTCTCTCCTAGAATTCCCATGCCAGTACTTGGCACCAACTTCCGTCTGTAACCCAGGTGAGCGCCGGCACAGCCTAGTTAAGTTTCCTCCCTCACCCTAACATTGTTTCATTCTGAGAACAAGATGGCTTAAGAGCAGAAGCTCCTTCCCAGGCTAGAAGGTTTAAATGGGTCACATCCAAGATGGCTGCCAATGCCACCACAGGCACACAGCAAGCCTCGTTTCCATGCTTAACATCATTTCCACCAGCTCTGTGATGGTTGACAATTGTCATGACAACTGGTGGAAGACACAGTTATAGGACAGATTCTATAGGACCCAGATTCTGAGCCTCCCCTTACCCAGAAAATCCACATATAGTCCTCCCGTTGTGAGCACCCTGCTCCCCTCGTGTCTACTGCCTGCTATCGCTGATTCCCCAGCCACCAGCAGCGTGAGAAGCTGGTTTGTGAACTCGGTTTTCCCTTTCCCAGTCTCTGGCCACTGAGTCAAGCTCATGCTGTTGGTGTGCAGCTTTGGTTTTGTCACTATCTTTGTGACACTCAATGGACAAAGAACAAGAATGGAGGGTTCCTCCCCCCAAAAAGGGGGGCACATGACCATTTGTTCATCCTTTACCTGACCTTACATGTGAAATCCAACATCAAGTCCTGTTAGTATATCTAGATTTTTCTCTCTTTCCCTTTATCTCTGTGTATGTATGTATGTATGTGTATGTATACACACACACACACACAGATTCATCTGTCTTTATGTATGTGCACGGATTTGCCAATCTAGCCTTTTTTTTTAGACTTTTATTTAGTAAATATAAATTTCCAAAGTACAGTTTATGGATTACAGTGGCTTCCCCCACATAACTTCCCTCCCACTCGCACCCCTCCCATCTCCCGCTCCCTCTCCCATTCCGTTCACATCAAGATTCATTTTCAATTATCTTTATATACAGAAGATCGATTTAGTATATATTAAGTAAAGATTTCATCAGTTTGCACCCACATAGAACATAAAGTGTAAAATACTGTTTGAGTACTAGTTATAGCATTAATTCACAATCTTATTTAGAAAAAGGTCATAGTCAAAGTAGAAGTTCTCTCCTCCCTTCAGAGAAAGGTACCTCCTCCTTTGATGGCCCATTCTTTCTACTGGGATCTCACTTGCAGAGATCTTTCATTTAGGGGTTTGTTTGTTTTGTTTTGTTTTTGCCAGAGTGTCTTGGCTTTCCATGCCTAAGATACTCTCATGGGCTCTTCAGCCAGATCCGAATGCCTTAAGGGCTGATTCTGAGGTCAGAGTGCTGTTTAGGACATCTGCCATTCTATGAGTCTGCGGTGTATCCTGCTTCCCATGTTGGATCATTCTCTCCCTTTGTTATTCTATCAGTATTAGCAGACACTAGTCTTGTTTGTGTGATCCCTTTGACTCTTAGACCTATCAGTGTGATCAACTGTGAACTGAAATTGATCACTTGGACTAGTGAGATGGCATTGGTACATGTAACCTTGATGGGATTAATCTAGCCTTCTTCAATACTACTGTTTCTAATCTTTCTGTGTGATTTACCTGTATTTTCTACCATGTTATCTTTCCTAATCCTTTCTCTACACAGCAACCAGAGTGCTCTTTCGAAAACAGTCATCCCCCACCCCCACCCCCGTGTTCCTGTACACCTTCCCTTTGTTCACTTTATTTTATCTGAATTACCCCAGCTGGTCTTAAGTAACAGGAAACTGTACTCAATCTTTAATACATTCTGGGGAAGGCATCTGACTGTGTTTAGATTCTGGCATCCCACATCAATATTCAAGCTCCGGCTCCTAATTCTGGCTTCCTGCTTATGCAGACCCTGGGAGGCAATGGTGATGATCCGTGTAATTGCATTCCTGCCACCCACGTGGGAGACCTGGATGGCATTCCTGGCTCCTGGCTGTAGTTCAGGTCTGGCAGTTGTATTCAAGAAGGAACTAATGGATTGGCACGTGCTCTGTCTTCCTAGCATTCAAATAAACGGCTTTTTTTTCATTTTTAATGTATCCTTAATGGCAGCCTTTTCTGTGAAATGGATCCTGAAATTCCTCAGGTGCCATTAATTGCTATTCCCCTACACATTTCCTTGGCTCTCTATCCATACACTTGCTATACAGAATTATCTTCTGTATATGTGAGTGGATAAAGTGTAAGTGTTCAGAAAACACTTGCTAAATGTCTGCATCTATGGATCTACGGTGAAATCTCTTCTCTCAGCTGGGAATGAAGACAACCACCTCCAACAGCAGCCCTGTCACCCACAGGCAGGAACCAAACCACTCTCTCTGGCCTTTTCAGTCCACCTGCTTCTCCCTGATCTCTTCTGTACTCCTAGCCCTATACTTTAGCTTCTGGAACCTTCCTTAGGGCCTTCTTGGTTTATTGGCCTATTTGCTATCAATTTCTCCAGCTCCTGGGTTCTACTAGGTCAAGCCACACACCAAAGCTATGGTATTATTAAGGTTTACAAGTGTGAGCAAGGGATCCACTTTGTGACAGAAAGCAGTGGCGCTCATGAGTCCAAAGGTGCGGCGATGGGAAACAGGAAGACACTGTGACTATATACCCCGAGAGTGAACAGCAGTGAAGCCTGCCACATACTCTGCTGAAAACTAAGAAAGTCTGCCAAAATGAATGAATGTATGAATGTAAATGAGGACTGACAAGCGTCAACTACTCAGCTCACTTCTGCTTGATTAGCTCTGTCAACTAGTGTCAAAATGACACTGTAGATAGTAAATGACAGCCAGATGGCTCTCATACACACAATGTTAAGTCCATTCTGACCCACAGCTCCTAAACTGCCACCAGCCATTAAATAATGTCTTTTAGGGGGGCAAAGGGGTTGACTGCTGCACCCTGAAAAATGGAAACTGTCGAATCCTTCCAAGTTACTGCTATTGATGTGAAAACTTCATCACCGCCTTCCACATTTTCTATATTTTTGAACACTTTCTACAGACATACAGAAATCTATTTTAATGTTTTCCACAATTTTTAAAAAGAAATCTTTTCTTGAACAATGGCTTCTGTCTTGTCTCTAAAACATCACTACTCGGTAGTGACTGCTTCTATGACCAAAAGGGGAAAAAAGCACACAAAATAACTATTAAATTCACAAGAAAATTTACAGATAGTTCTAGTTAAAAAAAACTCTGAAAGGTGTGTACCTTAATTTCTTAAGAAAACACTCCTCATTCGTCTTTTAGCATGCCCTTTCACTTTTAATCACTAAATTCTGCTTCAATGTTTTAATAAAAATATGAAGGTAAAAGCAACCGGGTAGGTGCTTGGCACAGAGGTTCAGATGTTGCCTGTCAGAGTGACTGGGTTCAGTCCCCGGCTTCACTCCAATTCCAGCTTCCTGAGAGGCAGCAGGCCACGGTTCAAGTGGTTGGGTTCCTGTCACCCACATGAGAGACCCAGATTGATTCTTGGCTTCAGCCTGGTCCAGCCCCAGCTATGCACGCATTTGGTGAGTGAACCAGCAGATAAGAGCTCTGTTTTTCTGTCTTTGTCAGTCTTTCAAATGAAGTATAAACAAATACATAAAATTTGAGAAAAAAACAAAGTAAATATATCTTTTCACTGTTTATCCCTTTTAAGAAATAATGGAGGCTGGCGCCGCGGCTCACTAGGCTAATCCTCAGCCTTGCGGCGCCGGCACACAGGGTTCTAGTCCCGGTCGGGGTGCCGGATTCTGTCCCGGTTGCCCCTCTTCCAGGCCAGCTCTCTGCTGTGGCCAGGGAGTGCAGTGGAGGATGGCCCAAGCGCTTGGGCCCTGCACCCCATGGGAGACCAGGATAAGTACCTAGCTCCTGCCATTGGATCAGCGCGGTGCGCTGGCCGCAGCATGCCAGCCACAGCGGCCATTGGAGGGTGAACCAACGGCAAAGGAAGACCTTTGTCTCTCTCTCTCACTGTCCACTCTGCCTGTCAAAAAGAAAAAAATAATAATGGAGGGATAGCGCCGTGGCTTAGTGGGCTAAGCCTTCACCTGCAGTGCCGACATCCCATATGGGCACTGGTTCACTTCCCAGCTGCTCCACTTCCAATCCAGCTCTCTGCTAATGGCCTGGGAAAGCAGCAGACGATGACCAAAGTCCTCAGGCCCCTGCACCCATGTGGGAGACCTGAAAGAAGCTCCTGGCTCTTGGCTTCAGATCTGCCCAGCTCCAGCCACTGTAGGCATTTGAGGAGTAAACCAGTGGATCCAAGACCTTTCTGTCTCTTCATCTCTCTGTCTGTAATCTACCTCTCAAATAAATACATAAAATCTTTAGAAAAGAGGAAGAATCCGTGGTACCTCAATCTGAGCAGTGTGGTTGGCATAATACTTCAAGGCTTCATCTCCTTCCTCGGGATCCAGTCCTGGTTTGAGCATGTGCTGTAACAGTTTATTGTGCCGGGCCAGCTGCAGAGGGAAAGATGAAAGATGTCAGACTTTTTTCCTTCTTTCTTGGGGTCAAACTTTGAAATGGCTTTGTCCATTTGCACACATGGCTTCTAAGTCCTGGAGTTAAAGGTTATGTTTCGGGAAAGCACTGTCTGCATTTTAAAGGCATAAATAATGAAGTCACAAGGACCAGCTATTAGCTATTTGTTAAGGACATATGTATTTCCAATAAATGTACATTTGTGCCAGGAAGAAACATCCGCAGTGATACACACACACACACACACACACACAGATGCATGCATATATTTGAAAATGCAATTGACACTCTTGTAGTAAACTTAACAGTTTACACACATGCAAAACAACTTGATCAACAGTGCAGTGGGACTGAAGGTAGAATGCCAGAATGTAGTAGAATGGTAGGTGTGAAAACAACATAAGCAGTACTATACGCATACGCAGGGGTCTGCATTTCAGATCGGTTTCTCTCATGCATATAATCAAGAATAGTGTGCTGAGGCCCGTACGCTCCTGCATCTGAGCACGTGACAAGTGGCACTTCATGGGTACACATCTCAATTTACTGTAATTGAAACCGGGTGATCATAAACAAAAAGTTCATCATAGATTACTGTTAACTGCTGCTGGTAGATGTTCTCACTTCAACATCTACGGCATCTGTTGGCTCGTCCTCTCACTTTGCAGATAATGGATACGTACAGCCTTCAGATGTCACTTTTCTGGCTCGTTGTCTTGAACAATTCCTGAAACCTTGCAATATCGTCAACCTTTCATATATTTGGCTAATGCCTCAAGTTCCCTGAGGGCCATTAGTAAGAAACACTCTGCCACATAATTCTTTCACTCCTAGCACAGTGCCTGCCTCTCACACTGAGCCAGGCACTGCCCTACACACTCCAAGTAAATTATCTCATCGGATTCCACTACGATATGCTGGGGTAGGCATTCATAGAATCCCCGTATTACAGACAAGGAAACTGAGGTACAGAGTGCATAAGGAACTTGTCTGTGATAATATGTCTAGAAAATAGTAGAGCTGGTACTGGACTCAGGCAATATGGCCACCAAATTGGTATTTTATCAGTAGTATTGAATAATCAATAAGTCTTTCTGTTATTCATACAAAGTGTGATTACAAACAATGTGGATAAATTTTAAACAATAAATATAAAACCAATAAACCTATAAACCTATAAGTAAAACCTATAAAACCAAATGAACATGATCCCTGCAGGTAATAATCTGTTAAGTTAAACAGTTATTCAACTGATGCTGCTATATAGCAAAACATTTTTGAAACTGTATTTCAGTACCGGCTTTCAAGATTATTCACAAATCACTCAGGAAAACCATTTACTGTTTTATATTTACATTTGATTGTGAGCTAAATGTGAATTATATAGATTTTTAATATAAATCACAGTTACAAAACTTACTGTGACTTTCAGGGGTTTCTAAAATCTCTATGAGTTTCAACAGACAAACTTATTGTGATCATTCAGGCACGTTAGCAATTAGTAGAAATGGCCAGTTCTTGAAGGTAAGACTGGCATGATTTGTTTACACAAAAGATCTGGGGCACTGGAGAAGAGTTAAGAATGACATTTAGCACATTTAGGGAGAGAAATCGGGATTTGGCTTGGACACCAAAAGCTTTAGGCATCTTGACAATAAGAAGACCTCAATGGAAGCAACAATGAAAGAGGGTTAGGACTTCTGTACCATTCAAACTGCCGCCTGGGATGTGAACTCTGGTCACCTCCACCCCTTGACAGGCACCTGCAGTGACCTGAATGACCAAACAAGTACACTGTGCCTGAAGTTTCAAAATGCATAGCAAGAGATGTAAGAAACTTATTGTTTCGCAGGCATTTCCATGCTGCTTACACATTTTCTTTTTATCAGTCGCCTAGCCTCTTCCTTCTCAACTTTCAGTAGCCTGTAAGAGTTCCACATTTCCTGCTTCCCCTGGAACACCAAAGCAGAAACAAGTGAACCTGTGCCTCCTGAACTGAATTCTTGAGACCCTAAACAAAGCTGTTCTGTAGATTCTGAGTTGGACTGACTGACAGTGTGTTATCTCAAAGGAGATGCTGAGTAGGCTGCTGGATGCTTCTCAGATCTGGGCAGGAGTTGAGGGTCACCAGCGTGTGGCTGATATTTAAAATCATGAGCCTTAAAGACATCACCTAGAAGTGAGCCTAGATAAAGTAGCTTCCTGGAACTCCAAGAGAGATGCGGAAATGAAAAACATAAGCAAAGAAGAGAAAGTTGGGTCATGAAGGTAACATCAAAGCCAGTGCCATGAGGGGCTGGGGAAGCCTGGTGAAGAAAGAATTCTAAGTTGCAGGGAATGTCAGTCAGTCTCAAACGCTGCTGCTAAGTCGAACCAAGTAAGAAGTGGGAAATGCCATTTGGTTTAGCAACTTGGAAGTCACCGGCAAGCTTGAGAGCAGCAGTTCCTGGAAAAGGTAGATGCCAAGCTTTAACCGTGGTGATTTTTTTTTAATTTTTATTTTATTTATTTATTTTTATTTATTTATTTATTTTTTGGACAGGCAGAGTGGACAGTGAGAGAGAGAGACAGAGAGAAAGGTCTTCCTTTGCCGTTGGTTCACCCTCCAATGGCCGGCGCACTGCGGCTGGTGCACCGCGCTGATCCAAAGGCAGGAGCCAGGTGCTTCTCCTGGTCTCCCATGGGGTGCAGGGCCCAAGCACTTGGGCCATCCTCCACTGCACTCCCGGGCCACAGCAGAGAGCTGGACTGGAAGAGGGGCAACCGGGACAGAACCCGGCCCCGACCGGGACTAGAACCCGGTGTGCCGGCGCCGCAAGGCGGAGGATTAGCCTAGTGAGTCGCGGCGCCGGCCTT
The DNA here is from genome assembly GCF_051225735.1 of Oryctolagus cuniculus. Lineage (NCBI taxonomy): Eukaryota > Metazoa > Chordata > Mammalia > Lagomorpha > Leporidae > Oryctolagus > Oryctolagus cuniculus. The sequence continues at coordinate 123,933,165 of NC_142875.1, forward strand.
AACCGTGGTGATTTTAAACAACAAAGAGAGGGCAGGAGGTGCTAAGGATGAGTGGGAATACAGGCAACTCTGGAGAACTACTGCTGCAAGGGGGAGCCAAGAACTGAGAGCGGCTAGACAAGGAACAGGGTGAAAGGGAGGTTTTGCTTTATTGTTAATATGGAAAACACAAAATCATGTTTCCCTGATTTCAGGAGAAAGGGTTTGCTAGAGTAGTGTCTTGACTAAACAGGGACAGAATCATCTAGTACACACGTGGAAGGGTGAGAGAGATTCACCCTGAGTGACAGCTGAGACTAGGGGAGCAGATACAGGAGTGTGGGTAGTTGCGACAGCGGGAACACAGGGGTGCTGTTTTCTGGTCACTTTTATTTTCTAAGTGGGAAGCGGATAATGATGACAGGGAGGAGGGGCTGGATGTTTGAGGATGAGAAGGCCTGAAGCCGTTAGCTGGGGAAAGTGAATGGACCTAGGAAAAGGAGTAGGATTTCCAGCAAGTCCTAAGGGTCTCCTTTATGTGTGGTCCAAGCTAGGGCAGTGAACCATGTTCCTGAGTTTTTCTTCAGCAATGTTCAGCCGTCTGGGTGCAGGCATGAAGTAGCCACAGAATTATAATTAACCAAGACTTGCAGTTTTGTTGTCTGAGCTCAACAACACACAAAAAAAGAGATGCATAGAAATCAAGAGTCTATGTTAGGAATTTAAGGGCTGCGTGGAATCTAATCTAATCTAAAGAAGATCATGGAATCTCATTTAATCTAACTTAATAAAGAAGGAAGTGAAGTCCAGAGAAACATGGAAAAGCTGGTGGAATCAAACAACTATAACTTTCAATTATGTTTGTTTTTCTAAGATTTATTTATTTACTTGAAAGAGAGAGAGAGAGAGGGAGAGAGAGGGAGAGAGAGAAACAGATAAAGAGATCTTCCATCTGCTTGTTCACTCTCCAAGTGGCTGCAATAGCCCCAGCTGGGCTGATCCAAAACCAGGAGCCAGAAGCTTCTTCTGCGTCTCCCACCTGTGTGCAGGGGCCCAAGCACTTGGTCCATCCTCCACTGCTTTCCCAGGCCCATTAGCAGAAAGTTGAATGGGAAGTGGAGCACCCAGGATTCGAACTGGCACACCTATGGGATGCTGGCAGCGGCTTTAACTACTGTGCCACAGAGCTGGCCCCTGTAACTTCTAATGTGGTTTTAATAACAGCAGGAGTTGCGGTGCAGAGGGAAATGCTAATTAGGAAGAGCTGGTCAGAGTGAGCAGTGCAGGCAGAGATCAGCGATGATCAGGTTTTATGTGTGCACTTATGTCTGCCATCTGGTTTGTTCCCGCTTCACTGCCATTACTCTGGTGTGAGCTGCCATCTTCTCACACCTGGACCACTGCAGGAGGATTCAGTTGCTCTCCCTGTCCCTCCCAGGTCATCTCGAGCCTTAACACAGGAGCCAGAGGGGTCCTTCCGATCAGGTCCCGTCTCTGTCCTCCCAGGATGCCTCCCATGGCCCCCACTCAGAGTGGGAGCCACGTCCTCGCCATGGCCAGCGAGGACCTACTGAGTCCGGCTCTCCTTCCTCCTGAACATCGTTCCTCTGACGGCTCAGCCCCTGGCGCCTGCCTGTCCATGCGGCGCTGGTGGCTGTGGTTCCAGTCTGCCTGGAGTCTCACTCCCTCTAGGCCCTTCAGCTGCTCCAGGTCTCCTTTCACATGCAACACCTTAGAAGATCAACCCACTCGCCTCCTCCAGCTCTGCCTTTATTTTTTTCCATAGCGCATACTAGGATCTAACATCATACATTTTATAAATGCTCAATTCACTCTCCCCCTTCTAAAAGAAAGGAAGCTCATGTTCCCCTATGAACACAATTTTGTTGCACTCACTGTTACATTTCCAAAGCTTAGGACAGAATCTAACACACAGTAGGTACTCAACACATATTTGATTAGTGGACTGAATTTAAAAACAGAACAACTTAAGTCTTAAATCGATAGCTTCCTTGTTGAGATAGTAATACCCATCCTTTCTCATAGATGCACTTATTAAAAGGATTTTTACTTCTTTAGAGTCACTTTATAGTGTAAAAATTTTAAGGAAACAATAGTTCTATTTTATGTGACATAACTGATAGTAAACAAATTTATACAAAGACTTTTCATTTTTAGCATATCTTGCTTAATAGAAACATTTTAGGGCAACTGACCTCCCTGTTGTCTTAGTGAGATGCTTCTACATTTGTCTTGTTTCACTGTAGATAAGTGATGCTCTAAAAAGCATTTTAAAATATAAAATGCTGAGATCTCTGTTCACATGTTCAAAGTGTTAAAACAGCATTTTCATTCATTACTTATGCATACTAGGAATCAGTGCATGCCTCAGAAATATTAAAATATATAATTTTGAAAAATTGAATAAAAACCAAAAGGAAATACTTGCACCATTTTTTTTCTGACTGTATTTTAATATTTCAGTACTGGAGAGCCTTCTCCAAGGTACAAAGGCTCAGGCTTGCTCACCCCTCCACGTTTTGTGTTCAGATAATGCCTGGCACGAACCTACTGTTATGGGTACAGTAGGGCTTGTCCCCCAAAACTCATGCAGGTATTTAAACTCCTATGTCTTAATGCCGGTGGTGGATGGATAGAGGGTGGAGACTTGATCTGGCAGGTGGGGCTGGTGGGCGGTGTTTGCGTCACACATGTCCTTGGAGGTTGGCTCTTGTGACAGAGTTGGTTATTTTGAGTTTAACTTTCGATTAGCCAGTTTCTATCTGCTTCCGGGTATACCACATGAAGGTACCTCCACATCCGCATCCACAGACTCCAGAGTATGGTGACAACCGACCCTGAGCTGCAATCTCCAAACTATGTGCTCAAGCAAACCTTTTTTTTTTTGTCAAAGAGCAGTTCTCAGGTGATTTAATTAAAGTACTGAAAAGCAGAGCAGTGCGCCTAGGTATGCGCTTCCTCACACTCTCCAGTGGGCCGCGATACCCTCAAGGGAAAGGGTGTGGCCTCATTCATCTCTGCATCTGCCGAGCCAAACACTGAACTTCGGACAAAAAGTAGACTAAGTATTTGTTGAATAAATGAAGAAATGGGTTAATTAATGGCATACATTCATATATTATAGTGGGCAAGGACTCTAACACCTCAATGAAGTGTTTCTTAGTTTCCTCCTCTATAAAGGAGAAAGACAAAGCAATCAGAAAGAAATTTGATGATGGTGTAATTCCCAGAGTTGCAGAAATACAATATATTACTTTTTTTCTTATTTACTTATGTTCTCATATTCTCTATACGATAAAGCACGGATAGCATCCCAATGATAAAGAACAAAATAGAAGGGAATTAAGGAATATCTGAATGATTCTAAAATGCATGAAGATCACAGCATCAATATAGGGCTTGCTTATTCAACATTTAACTTACAAAAATGTAATAAAATTTCTTAGACCAATCTACATATTTCTTATATTTTCAAAAAGATTTAGTCTCCTACATATGAGGGTGCTTCACAAAAAACCTGTGGGAAAATGGCATTAAAGGTGTTTATTTTGTTGCAAAAAGTCTGTGATATCCATGCATAGTATTTTCATAAATGCATTTTTATGAACTTTCTGAAGATTTCTTTTATGTATGGATTTCAATTTTTTCGCACCAAAATAAACACTTTCATTCAGTTTTCCATAAACTTTTTATTATTTTTTTTTTTATTTTTTTGACAGGCAGAGTGGACAGTGAGAGAGAGAGACAGAGAGAAAGGTCTTCCTTTGCCATTGGTTCACCCTCCAATGGCACGCTGTGGCCAGCGCCCTGCGCTGATCCGAAGCCAGGAGCCAGGTGCTTCTCCTGGTCTCCCATGTGGGTGCAGGGCCCAAGGACTTGGGCCATCCCCCACTGCACTCCAGGGCCACAGCAGAGAGCTGGACTGGAAGAGGGGCAACCGGGACTAGAACCAGGGGTGTCGGCGCCGCAGGTGGAGGATTAGCCTATTGAGCCACAGAGCCGGCTCCATAAACTTTTTTGAGGTACCCTATGTACCATTCTACAAAAAATAGTCTATAGAATGACAACACTACCAACTAAATACATTATTAATTCCAGTGTTTCCACTGTACCCTCTCATGGACCTTTTTTTTAATAGGATATAAATTAAAAAATAAAAACAAACAAAGAGCATGCAAAGCAGAAATAGCACATGGTATGTAAACCAAAGGGAAAAAACACTTGGTTTCTAGACAGGTATGGTGCATTTGTGGAGAGCTGTCACAGTGAAAATCTCGTTTAAATCCTAATTAAAACCTGAAAAACAGCTAATGAAGATATTCAAGGACAGCCGTCTTATGATATCCAACTTCACAACTGACAGAAACTCTCCCAACAGGACTTGAAATCAGCTGACATCACTACACAACACAGTCTGGAAAACCGCCCAACGATCAATATCAGGAATAATGAGTCTGAACCTGGGCTACTGCCCTGCATGTTAACAGAGAGTAACGTAGGTGCGAAAACTCTAGGTCCTGGAAAAGGCTTGGAATCCACAAACACCTCTATTAGCCAAAATAGGAGCATATGTCTGGGGTAGAAATGGCACCTATATTTGGCAGACCTACTCAGTATGTGGTGCCAAAAGAATTTCACCAATAAAAAACACTATTAGGTTATTATCACAAATAGGAAAGCTAGGCTTGAGGTAACTTATCATCTGCCATGTTAAAGGTTTACAACAAAATGCAGTGCAATACAGGGGCAGATAGATGCACATGTATCAGGATCGAGAGCACAGGTGGACAGTCAGACTTATGAAGCAAATGAAGACCTGTCCCCCACAGGGAAAGACTTGCTAGGAAGGGCTGTGATTATTTCATTGCCTGAGGAACAGGAAAAAAGGAAAGTATTGTACCACATTAGCAATCATGAAGCATTTGCAACTTATTTAAACACAGACTCAATATTAAATGGGAATAAAAACATGTGTATATACACACACATTCATGAAATGCACATATATAAAAACAAATCTTACAAATAAATACAAACCTACCGCAGGGACTTAGAGCACCAGGCATTTTCTGAACTCACATTGGGGACTAAAATGACAGACTGGGCTTTTCATATTTAGTGGCATCTTTTATGAAACCATTTCACATTTATCTTCTTCTTATGAGGATTTTCATGTTCTTTGCAGTTTGAGTTCAAGTCAGGATGGAGTAAAAATCCCAAGGAATTGCATTTGTATGATTTTCAATCATAATTAATCCTTGGTATGGCTCATCCGTGAATTTTTCATAGAAGTTCTTTTATTAATTGGAAAAACGTGAAATAGCAATTAGCTTTTCCAAGACCACAGCATGAGCTGGAATCTGAAGTTAAATAATTGCCTTAGTGGGTTTACATTAACAACTGTACAATGCTTCCCCACCAACACTGTTGCCATCTGAATATGGAAGCCCTCTGTTTTCAAAACACCTATTTTCCTCTCTGATGCTGTGATCCCGTTACACGCAAGGCACAGTTGTAGCAACTATGGGATTACAGAGATCAGTAAGATGTCTTCTCTTCATTTAAGCAAACTACTTTCAACTGGAGGAATGAAAACCATTACAGGAATGGGCGTGATATGAGGGGAAATAAAGGCAGAATTACAAAGGGTCCCATCTGATGGGATGGCACAGAGAAAGAACGGGACCACGTGAGAAGTGCACCTGACAGAGGCTTTGAGAATGGGTCCTCTGCCCACAGAGAAGGGAGGAAGGCGTGAGGATGCCATTCAGCACAGAGACGGATTCGTGCACCGTCATGGAGGACAGTGAGGTGGTACAAGACAGGACCACACAGGGAATCTGGGAGCCAAACCAAACGCCTGTGTGAGGCGCTCAAGTGGAAACTACTGCAGTAGGTTGAACTGTGTCCACACCAACCCCCAAGAAGTGTGTGCCAAGTCTGATCCCTGATAACTAAGAACGTGATCTTAAGGTGCTCTGCAACTGTAGCCAAGTTACACAATGACAAGTGTCCCCATAACAGAAACACAGGAGAATGCTACGCAGTGACACAAGACAGAGCAGAGTGAGGTACATCTAGGGACGCCCAGAACGGCTGGCCAACACCAGACACCAGGGAGCGGCGAGAAGGATCCAGCACTGGAGCTTTTCAGGGAGCCCCTGGCCTGCTGCCACTGTAAGCAGCTTCCCAAGCTACAAGACAAGGCATGTCTTTTTTTTTTTAAAGATATTTATTTATTTGAAAGGCAGAGCAACAGAGAAAGAGAGAGATAGAGAGACAGAGGGACAGAGAGAGAGAGAGAGAGAAAGAGAATCTTCCATCCACTGGTTTAATCCCCAATGTCTGCAACAGCTGGGGCTGGGCCAGGCTAGAATCAGGAGCCTGGAACTGCATCTTTATCTCCCACATGGGTGGATAGCAGGGGTCCAGGCACTTGGGCCATCTTCCACTGCTTTCCCAGGTGCAGGGAGCTGGATTGGAAATGGAGCAATCAGGACTCCAACTGGCCTCCTACGTGATGCCAGCATCTCAGGTGACGGCTTAACCTGCTATGCCACAACACCAGCCCCGTGCCTGCGATCTTGAGCCACCATGTTTTCAAGTAATTTGTTACAATGGCCACAGGAAGCTCATACAAACACAAACTGTGAAGGAATTTTTCTCTTAACTGTGGCAATATAAATGAGATGTTTTACCCATCCTTGCCCCTTCTATTAGAAAAGGAATCTGGGGATGTGAGAGGATCTGTTTGGGAATGATGCCCTCTCTCCAGGGCTACCCTCGGCACTGAGGTTCTCTACAAAGAACCCAGCCCAAGGAGAAATAACCATTCTTCCATAAGACTGATGCCAGAATTAGTATTTGGTTAGGAGGGGTCAAGGTCACGATAAGAAGAAAGGGTTTCTTCACATGAGACGCAAGGGTGTGGTCGCTACAAGAAAACATTCACGGGGCTGGAGGTGTCTGCATTTACACACCACAGAAGGAGATCGGGCCCAGGCGTTCCTGGCAGGGGAGCACATCCCCTCCACGTCGGTCAGCAGAGTCCAGCCAGCTGACCCACGAGCATCCAGCACAAGTCTGAGGTGACACGTAACGTGGGGAGAGCGATAGGGAAGGACACACTTTTCCCAAGAACACAGCAGAGGCTCGCAAAGGAGAGGGTGAGAACATGAGACAGTGGAGAGGCAAGGAAAAGTGGGGGAGAGGATTCATGGCGTGCTGCCAGGAGCAGACGACAGTAAGATGGGGCGGATTCACGGGAAGAGAGCAGAAACCTCAGTCCTCCTTCTTCGTTCTAGTCCTGCACTCTTTCCCAGACATCCTTGCTCCCTAGCTGAACACAGTCGTGCATACTGTCTTTAACAGATGGTGCACTGCAACTGCAATGCAAACAGAAACAAATCGTGTTCGTTTTTCTAGATTTTCAAAACAGGCAGTTTGAGAACCCAAAGAGAAGGCCCCAAACAAAGGAAGGCCAGAGCAAAGAGGGGCAAGAGAGAAGAGCACGCACAGTGAGGGCCTTTCAGCAAGCCTGGGGAAGACCTGGAGAGTGCGCAAGCACCATGCAACAGAGCGGCGGGGGCTTCATGGGCCACCAGACCAAAGAGCCGCAGACCTAAGGGAAGTATGAGATGTCGAGACTGCTTCTCGCTCCCCTCTCCTCTCTCTTCTCTCCCCTCTCTCCTCTCCTCCCCCCCACCCCCCACTCTCACACAGAAAGTAAGTAAGGAACTAGTCCCTTCCCTTCCTCCAGCAGGATGGGGTGGGGCAGAGCTGGAATGTCAGCAATACACATCCTAGAGTACCTTTACCCATTAAAATATTACAGGTTTTATTAATCTAATCTCAAAAACAAACCCACTACGATCCTTAAGAGAACAGTAAATTGCTTTCACTATAACACTGGCCAAATTAAGACAAAGACAGACACAAACGAACAAGGAATGCATTATAACGAAAAAAATTAAACTGAGGCTGGCATTGCAGCATAGCAGGTAAAGCTACCACCTGGGATGCCAGCATCCCACACAGCTGCCAGTTGAGTCCAGCTGCTCCACTTCTGATCAACCTCCTGCTAATGGCCTGGGGGACACCAGCAGACGATGGCCCAAGTGTTGGCTCCTGCCACCCACATGGGAGACCCAGACAAAGCTCCTGACTCCTGGCTTCAGCCTAACCCAGCCCTGGCCATTGCAGCCATCTGGGGAGTGAAATAGTTGATGGAAGAACCCTCTGTGTCTCTCCCTCTCTCTCTAACCCTTTCAAATGAATAAATCTAAAAAAAATTAAACTCCTTATTTTCAGATGAAGTAGATTCCTATTCATTAGAGTCAGCCTGCCTGTTTGTCTTCCTTCTTCTCCTTCCTTTCTTAAAGATTTGGCTTTTCATTTGAAAGGCAGAGTTACAGAGAGAGAAAGAGAGGGAGATATATATAGAGATATATTCCAACCCCTCATTTACTCCCCAACTGATTCAAATAGCTGGGGCTAGACCAGGCTGAAGCCAAAAGCCTTGAACTCCATCAGGGTCTCCCATGTGGTTACAGGGGCGGAAGCACTTGGGCCATCTTCAGCTACCTTCCCAGGTGCGTTAGCAAGGAGCTGGATTGGAAGCAGAGCAGCAGAGACTGGAACTGGTGCTCTGATATGGGATGCCAGCATCCTGAATGACAACTTGAACCCCCTACGTCACAGTGATGACCAGGTACTATGCTTTTGACACTAAGCATTACAAGGCCTTGTGATGCAAAACCCGGATTTCCAACTTATGCATAACACTCATCCTAACAGGATGGCTCTCGAATGCTTCCAGCCTGTACAATCCCCTGGGAACACATAAAAATGCCAAGTCATCAGCTGCACCCCAGACCTTCCAGTCAGGAACCCTGGGGGTACAGCCCAGCCATCTGTTTCAAGGAGACTTCAAGTGCTTTCCATCCTGCTAACATTGAGCACCACTTTTCTGATAGAGAAAAGACATTATCACCAAGAAAAAACTAGATTCCTGACCAAAGATGGACCAGGTCCTTTTTAAAATGAAAACTAAACATGAAAGGATCCACTGGTTTTAAAGGAGTTTTTCTCCACCAAAAACAAACAAGAAGGGGAGGACACCAGGCCTAGCAGTTCAGCCGCAGGTGGGGATATGTTGCTCCTATACTGGAGTCCCTGGGTTCAATTCTAAGCTCCAGCCCCTGACTTCAACTTCCTGCTAATGTAGACCACGGTAGGTAGGGAGCAACAGCGGCTCATGCAGTAGAGTCCCTGCCACCTAGGCTTTGATCTAGCCTGGGGCAACCACCCTTTGTGAGTACTGGGGAGTGAACCAGTGGATGGGAGCTCTTGTTCTCTATCTGTGTGCTTCTCTGTGTGTGTGTGTGTGTGTGTGTCTATGTGTGTCTGCCTCAAAAACAATTTTTTAAATGAAAAAGAAAAGAAAAATATAAACATTTAGAGATTCTTAATGATAGTTTATTAAACGTATTCTTCAAAAAAACTGAAATTAATATTGACAATGTATCCTATTCTACTTTAATATTTATTGGTTATTTATTTGAAAGGCAGAGAGAGGGAGAGAGAGAGAGAGAGGAGGGAGGGAGGGAAGGAGGGAGAAAGGGAGGAAGGGAGAGGGAGGGAGAGAGAAAGACTGACCTTCTATCTGCTGTTTAATTCCCCAAATGCCCACAACAGCCAGGGATGAGCCACGCTGAAGCCAGGAGCCAGGACTCAATCCAGTTCTCCCACATGGGTGGCAGGGACCCAAGGACTTAAACATCTTCTGCTGCCTCCCTGGGTTTGCCTTAGCAGGAAGTTAAATCAAAAGTAGGATCAGGTGCCCCAAGTGATGGCTTAAATTGCTGCGCCACAAATCCTGATATAGCTTCTAGCTTCTGAGTTCACTTTGTTCTTAAAAACATTCCCATACTAAAATGGTAAAAATTACTTTAAATCCACCGAAGTAATAAATCAGTTTACAAGGAGGTTTATAGTCTTATATATAAAATATAAATGTATGTTTACTTATAAAATTAATGGGCTTAATTTCATGGAAAGAGTAGATAAAAATAGTTATTTTCTTCTTTTTTAAATTTGACATATAGAGTTAGACAGTGAGAGAGAGAGAGACAGAGACAAAGGTCTTCCTTCCGTTGGTTCACCCCTACAAATGGGTGCATGGTTGGGCAGATGGGTAGATGGTAGATGGATGGATGGATGGGTAGGCAGATGAATGGTTGATGGGTGAGTGGATGAGTAGATGGTGGATGAGTGGATGGATAAACGGCAGAGTATGTTCTGCATGCTTATTAGTTCGATTTTTAATGCTACATGTGTTTAATTTTTAAGAGATTGATTTTTAGAAAATGGTTAATTACCACATTCTATGTAAATGTGAAAATGTTTTAATTCCTATTTCTAAAATAAACTCGTCATTCAGTTATAATAGTTAAAAAATAGAAATGGGAGCATTTCTCATCTCTTCAAAAGCACTGATCCTGTCATTGTCTCCAGTGATTTTTTCCCCCATAGCAAACACAAAAAGGTGCTGAATGTCCTCTTTTTCTGGTCTTTGACCATATTAGAGAGCTCTTATGGTTGACTGGAATATGTAGAGCTGCTGCTCTCAGGCCAATTTCTGGAGTGAGTGGCCTTATTATCTACACTCCAGAATCATCTCTGGTTCTGTCACAGACCTTTCATGGAACGTGTTCAAGTCACTTGACATTTTTAACGTCTAATTAGCTAGCTGTGAAACAACAATAACACCTGCAATGATATTTCAATGAGGCTCGCTGGAGGACCCGTGACCCTAATTCCCCTGAAGTTCCTGACCAGGGAGTCTCGGTGCAAAGCACAGTTTTTTATTCTACTCTTCCCTATGACATCCCTATCCTAAGAATGAGTCAACGGCCTTGCTGTTGCTCAGAGTCCTGATAAAGCCACGTTAAAGTGGGTTAATTAAAGGCTCAAGTCATAATGATGAGTTTCACAACTGCTTTCTGACTGCCAGTGTGCTCAGGAATTCAGCCTCCAATCTCAAGTCTCAAGTGCACAAAGGAGCCAGAAGTAAGGTCGGGGATGTGGGGGTGGCCTGGGGGAGGGGGGAATGGGAAACTGAGCTGAAGCACTCTGAGATAATTTTCAAGAACCTTAAACTCAATTGCTTGAAAGCATTTCATCTTCAGGTTCCTTTAGCTTTCTGTTTCTGAGTTACATCAGACTGAGAAAAGCCGTGCTATTGCTATCTCTGCGTTTAACTGTCTAATCAACAGCTACTAAAAAAAAAATCAGCTTTTGTTATATAGAGTGGTTCTTAAAAGTGAGAATTACCACTCAAATGAACTTCTGCATTTCAGAGGAAGAAATGAGGTGGCAAGGTGAATTTCAACTCTAAGATCAGCAGAATCAAACTAAAAAGACACAAAGGATTTTGAAAGCTGTATTTGGTTACTTGCTCATTCTTTGACACCCAACACCCTTGTAAACCTGATCGAGTCACTCAGAAGTGAAAGGACCAGGTTGCAAATGGAAAGACAAAGAGAAGGCAAACAAAGAAAGGAGAGGCAAGAGAAAAACTCATTTAGGAGAACTCATCTTCCTTTTTCATTTTTTTTATTTTTTTTTTTTTATTTATTTATTTTTTGACAGGCAGAGTGCACAGTGAGAGAGAGAGACAGAAAGGTCTTCCTTTTGCCATTGGTTCACCCTCCAATGGCCGCCGCGGCCGGCGCGCTGCGGCCGGCGCACCGTGTTGATCCGATGGCAGGAGCCAGGAGCCAGGTGCTTTTCCTGGTCTCCCATGGGGTGCAGGGCCCAAGCACCTGGGCCATCCTCCACTGCACTCCCTGGCCACAGCAGAGAGCTGGCCTGGAAGAGGGGCAACCGGGACAGAATCCGGCACCCCGACCGGGACTAGAACCCGGTGTGCCGGCGCCGCTAGGCGGAGGATTAGCCTAGTGAGCCGCGGCGCCGGCCCTCATCTTCCTTTTTCAAAATACAGTTAACTGATAAAGAAGACCTTTAAGGACACAGATATTGAACACAAACACACAGGTACTCTGGACAAAGTTACTGCCTGCCTTTTAAGTGTCTTTTGTACCACTTAATGAGGTAATAAATTATCTATAAGTACTAATATTGTTGGGTCAACCAACAATTTATCTGCAGTATTAACATGAAGACTCACTTCTCCCAATCCAATACCAAAGAAAAATTCTGTTCATAACTTAAGACATCAGGAGCTAAAAATGTGATTAGTAGATGCCTTGTACCTTCCTTCTAAAACACGTAATAAACCTCTGAGGAGTGCCACGTTGGGCTCTAGGCATCAGGGTTATAATAATGTACAACACAGACACACGTTCCTACTCTCAAGGAGCTGATTTACCTCGGCAGGAGAGACATAAACGTCTATCAAAATGCAAAGCAACAAACAAGAAAATAAAACCAGGGATGGGAGGAATGGGCTCCAGGGGGACGTAGGATGCCACTTCGAATCAAGTGATCAGAAACTTCGAATGCAGAACCAACAGCACGTTCAAAGACACAAAGCAGGGTTATGGTGGTTGGTTTCAAAGCACAGCCATGAGACCAAGGTGGCTTGACCCGGTAACAGAGAAGGAAGTGGCCAGGGAGGTGGGTAGAAGGGCCAGGTCATACTCGCTGAGAAACTGTACATATTAGAAGATGTCGAGCAGACAGGTGACATAGTCTGCATTACATTTTTAAGGGTTCACTGTGGCTTCTGTCCTAGAGAAGACACTAACGCAAGCACAGGTGAGCGGGAGCTGGGGAAACAGAAGCCTACTGCAATAGTGCAGGTGAAAGATGGTGCTGTTTGAGCCAGGTGATCAGGAAGAATACGGGCTGATTCTGGCACAGAAAATGCAGGAAGGGGGCTGATGACGGAGATGGCTGAGTGGACTCCACAGGGGTTAGTATCACAGGCTCTGGATAGACCTGGATTCAAATCCCTTCTATACTCCTTGTTAACCAAGAAACTGTGGGAAAACTACTTAACTTCTATCTCTTCTTCTGCAGCTGAGGTTACTAAGAGGCCTTCATTAATGCTCCTATTTATTTCAGAGACTTGGTGGGAGGTTTAGAGGAGACACAGCACCTGATGCAAAGTGACCAGTTGATAAACATGAACCAAAGTCAGAGAAAAAGTTGGAGAATTCAGGAGCACGGTCAGACAGTATCTCCTAAGCCATGTTAATGAGAGCATACTGTTTTACTGGAAGCTTCTGAAATGCTTAGGAAGGAGGCAGACACAATCCTTCTGAATGCCCGGAGGAGAGGGGGTTGCAAGGGACTATCTGGAGACAAAGAGACACGAGCCTGCTGCTGACCAGGTGAGAACTGAAGAGGACTGTGGGAGAAGCTTGGCAGTGAGAATGGAGAAACTGGGCAGCTTTGAGAGACAGGACACGAGACAGGCTGAATGCGGAGAGACAGAGCCTGGTGAATGCCAGCTACTAGCCGGATGCCCCTCACAGAGAAAGAGAACTCAGGCTGATGCCAGGGAGAAGTAGCTGCTGGCCAAGACCAGCTATGCCTGCACCACAGTCCCTGCGATCACGACCTGCAAGACAGGGGAACACCAGGGCCTGTGGGAAAAGCCGCGAAGGGCACTTTCTTGACATGCGAGCTTAAAGTACTGTCCTGCAAGAGTTCTCCCTTAGTTGAACATGTGAGAGCAATCAACTACAAAAGCAGGTTACACTTGAGGCACTTCTAGATTTGGTGATAAGGTCAATAAGAGAGGGTGAGGTGGGGGAGGGGAATGATTTCCAGCAATGTTTGCCTAAAGAAATGGTTTTCTGTTAAAATGGCACAGACATGTGTTTGTGCCTTTTGTGCTGCTCTGTGGGCCCTCTTGCAGCATCTTGGGGTCTGATCTCCGGAGCTGTCTGGATCCCAGTCCTCCCCTGGACTAATGAGCTGCATGAGGGTGACTGTCTCTCCCTCCTGCTCCCATCAGCACCCTCGGCATGAAGCCCTCGCGGCTGCTCCCACTTAATTAGCACAGATCCATGATCCCAAAGCTCCCTTACCAGATGAGAGCCGTGAAGCCCTGCACAGAGGAGGTACAAGCTACAGCAAACGCCTGCTCTGGAGGACAAAGACCTGCCCGTGCAAACGGTTCCTGTGGCTCTTTCCTGTGAGTCCTTCCTGGCGCTGCGTTTAGGGGACGCAGCTGTGCCAAGGGGAAAGCAACTTGTACATGTGAGGAGCCTTAGGAAACCTGGAGGGCGGACCTGGCCAACACTCACACACCCTGGGCTTCTGAAGAGCAATCATGGCGTATTCACCGTGTAAAGAAGATGCTTGGAGGGACAGTGTGGGCTGTGGGGCCACCAGCTTCCACCAGCTGTGATTCCATTCCCCCCTCCTTCCCTGTTTGGGGACTGAGATCCCACTTTCCTCTGGGATTTCCGGAAAGAGGGCATGCTGGCTGAGCTGCTTTCCATCAGGGTGCCTCTGACTCCACGCGCATTCTGGAGGGAGTCCACTCTCCAGGAAGTCATCCCACAGTGGCTCTGTTCATTGCTGTCTGCGCTGGGCCCTGCCTCTTGGCATGACTGTTCTGGGCAGGATGCTGTGACTTGCTGAGTGCCAAAGGCTTGGCACACAGCTGCACTTTGCTTACTGAGTGCTCTGGGGCCACTGGACCCACCCACCTCTGAGTCTTGCTCCTCCCTTGCTCGTATATCCCAAGCCCTCACACTTATTTTCCCCCCATTTCTGTGTATTTCTCCTCCTCTTTCTTTGCATCACAGTTTGATCTTTGGGATTATCTCTTGTTCAACTGTTTTTCCTGGAGAGTCCCACCAACTCCCACAGTTTCAAACAATCATCACACGAGTCTCTGCATGCCTGTACCCCACGCTTCACTGTCCTGTGTGAAAACCACGTATACGTATAGACAACTACCAGTTGTGCACCTGCACTCCAATGTCCCAGAGGTTCCTTAAAGGCCACAGACCATGAACCAAGGTGCTCCTCTCTGTGTTCCACCTCCAAGGCTTCTGTGTCTCCAGTCTGGTGAAACACACATCCTCTGCTCATCATTAAACTCCCCACCTGGGAACCATCCAAGACTCATCACTTCACTCTCCCAAAGCTGTTTGTAGCCATGCAGTCAGCTAACGATGGTGTGTGGACTTAGGGAAGGGCAATGGTGGAAGCCCCTCGCTGCTCATAGGGTAAAGGTCAAAAGTCTTAGCCAGTTCCAGTGTCCTCCTGCCAATTCCACCCCTTCCCTTGTCATGCTATAGCTCCTGGCCATCAGTGACTTTGCAGATAAATCAGTAAGGGGTTGCAGATTCTCACACAGTCTTAGGGGGTCAAGATGCAGGCAGGGAGGATAGAGTTACGGTTCTTGTTCATTTGTTTTGCAGAACACTTTTATTTAGCAGCTGTTTTCCTATGAATAAACAGCAGAGGTTAATTTGCTTTAATTTCTGGGAAGCAGGGGTAGGAGGCAGGGGTTTGCAGAATGAAATAAGCAATGTTCCGTTTCGGCTGATTCCAGAAAGCTGGACAGCACAAATGGTGAAGGCAGGGAAGGAAATGAGAGACGGCTCTATCTGGGTCCGCTGACCAGACTATCAGACAGGGAAGGAAGCTGGGAAGGGCAAAAGTCTAGAGCAGCTTTTTTTTGAAGCTGTAGTCTGCAGACAACTTGAGTAAAAATATCCACAGGGCGGGCGTCTGACCTAGTGGTTAGGACGATGGTTGAGATTTTCTGGGTCCTATATGGGAGTGCCTGGACTCAACTCCCGGCTCCAATCCCAATTCCAGTTTTTTGTGAATGCAGACACTGGGACTCATAGATGATGGCTCAAGAAGCTGGGCCCCTGCCCTGCATGTGGGAGATCTGAAATGAGTTCCTGGCATTGTCCTAGCCATTGTGGGCATTTGGGGAGTGAACTAGGGGCTGGAAGCTCTGTTCTTCTATCTCTCAATAAAACATCTCCAGGATATGATAAAAAGCAATGTCAGGACCTACCCCAGAGCTAGCCAGTCTATCAGAGTTTCTGCAGAAGGGCCCAGGAATTTGAGGCACACAATTCGAGAACCACTGCAACAGGTCTCAACTTAACCCAAGTGTTTCCCATGTTGTCTCTGTGAGGTAAGTGGAAAACTACCTTTGTCCCAGCCAATTTTCTGTAGTTTGGTCTCCAACATAAACTCCTAGATCTCTCTCATTCCCATCATTCTGTCTTCACTACCCTGCTTGCTTCTATTCTGTTTCATTCACTCACTCCTGATTAATTCACACGCTCAGCCTAATGAATCAACACACACCTGCCCTGAATTAATCAAAGCTCACCAGGAATCAGGCTTCCACTGTCTACACAAAACTGAAATCACAGAACTCCAGCAACAGAAGGAGGAGTCCCCCAGGTGCTATTTTCATTCTGTCAGAAACCTGATGTGTGTGTCTCTGTGTGTGTACATGTCTTACATGCACACACAAAATGAATCAAATGTTATAAAAATAGATACGAAAACTATTTTAAAATAAATGGCATGTCAGTTCCTACAAGGAGGTTCCAAATATGGAACACAGGGACCTTTCCAACTGGGAAGATGACAAAAAAATCATCTACACTACAGCAAGGTTTGGCCAATGACAGCTCCCGGGTCAAATCTGCTGCCTGTTTTTGTTGTTGTTAGGATTTCTTCATTTATTTGAAAGGCAGAGTTAGAGAGGGAGAGACAGACACAGCAAGTAATCGTCTAGTATCTGGTTCATTCCCTAAGAAGCTACAATAGCAGGGGCTGGGCCAGGCTGAACCCAGGAGCTGGAACTCCATTCAGGTCTCTCACATGGGTGTTAGGGGCCCAAGTACTTGGGCCATCTTCCACGGCTCTCCCCGCAGCAGCAGGGAGCTGCATCAACAGTACAGCAGCCGGAACTTGAACCAGTGCTGTACGGGATGCTGGTGTGGCAGGCAGTGGCTTAACCCACTATGCCACAAGGCTGGGTCCCTTCCATCCATTTTTTAAAATGAAGTTTTACTTGAAAACAACCAGGCTCATTTGTTTATAGTTTTCAGGTCTGATACAGCTGATAAAAAGACATATAAATAAATACATTTATAGGATTATATGCATTCATAAAGTCATGTATATGTATAAAGCTTCATTTCTAGAAGCTATCTTTTGAACTACCCCAATCAAATTTATATCCCTAAAATCGATCTTGTTTCACTGATAACATAAATCTCAAAAAGGGACTTTCCTGAATTTTCCCCTACTGTACAATTACAGATAATCACTTGGTTGCACTGTGGAAAGGGACTTTCTTGGTCTGGCTCAGGATAACTATTTCCTTTCTGGGGCCTCACTTTTCTTAAGAGTGCAGCATTATTATTTTGTCACCATGGCCTGTCACTGCTCTGCGGCCCTGGATGTAATCCTGAAACTCAACATTCAGCAGCAGCTGTGAAAAACAAAGGCAGAGCAAGCTCGTTGCATAACCAGGAAGACTCACATATTCACACAATTCTCTTGGCTAGTCCACCAGGACAAACTATTTTCACACATCTCTTTAGTATGCTAATTCTGTATCTACTGAATAAGAGAGTACAAGCTTGATCTTTCTGTCCTGCCACCGGTCCGGTCCCAGGTCCCAGCTTATATGATGACAATGCAACCTCAGAATAAAGTATCAGCTACATAGTTCAAGCTCCTTCATTCATATTTGAGTTGGAAAAGCAAGTTAAATAATAAACTTTATAGGCAGATATATCTAGAATATTATTCAGTAATTTGACACAAGTGTTTTTATACTGGGTTATGTGTTTACTAATTATGTTTTCTCATGAGTTCATGTATAACTGATTTATGTTTAAATATGTGCTTCATAATGTCAGGTACAAATTAGTACTCAAATAAAAGTATAATCACTAAAGATCTTTTTAAGACATGTGAAAATGCATTTCCTCTACCATTTGTCTTTGCATAACTGTGTTTAGCACATTACAAAATCATTAATGTCTCATTAATTTTATGGTAACTTTAAAACTAAGCACCATGGGGCAGGCATTGTGGTATAATGGGTAAAGCCACTGCCTGTACCACTGGCATCTCACGTGGGCATCGGTTCATGCCCCAGCTACTCTACTTCCAATGCAACCTCCTGCTTATGGCCTGGGAAAAGCAGCAGAAGATGGCCCAAGTGTGTGTGTCCCCCACATGGAAGATCCAAATGAAGCCACTGGCTTCAGTTCGGCTCAATTCTGGCCACTGTGGTCATCTGGGAAATCAATCAGCGATTGGAAGATATTTCTCTCTCTCTCTCTCTCTCTCTGACTTTCAAAAAAAAAAAAAAAAAAAAAACTAAGCACTCTAAGGAACGGCTGGACAGAAATGTGTGCCTTGTCACATCTGGACAAATATGTCCAAGGACTTATTTTTTGGCACTTCAAGTCCTCTCTAATTTCCTTAGATGTGCCCCTCTGCTACAACCTCCCACAGTTCAGAGACCCCCTAAAACACCCTCCTCTCTTCTCTACCTATCTGAATCTTATCAGTCCTTAAGGGTGATCTAAAATGTAAGTCCCTCCACAAAACCTTACATAGTAACTTTAGCCCATATTAACCTATTTCCTTCCCAGCTACCTTGTTGACTCTAATAGTCACTTGCTTGCTTATTCAACCAACCACATGTCTGTATTGCAGCAAACAAAGCACTATGCACTGGGTAGTATGCATGAGTAAAACCTAACTTTTGTTTTTACAGAGTTTGGAGTTCAATGGAGGAAACAAACAAGTCAACAGGCCGCAGTCATTGAATGACACGTGTTCTGCAATGGCGGTGAGGACGGTATACATCGGGAGCACGCAGGAGAGGGATCATAGGGAGGTCAGGCCCTGAAGACTGAGTGCCTGGGCTGCATCTGGATTGTGCAGGTGCTGTGAGAATGAAGAGAGTTCTACCCTGGAGATGTTAGTAAGGAGCTGAGACATTCACAGGCAGATTCAACAAGCAGTACAGGCACCGGGCTGGCGTTCTGAAGAGAGATCTGCACTGCTGGGGAATGATCATGACTTAGCTGGTATTTAATGTCATGGAATTGAATGAGGTCATCCAGGCAGTGGGCACTGTTCAAGAACACAAGGCCACCACAGAAGGAATCCTGCACACTGACCTTAACACCTCAGACACAGCAGGGAACAGGAACAGGAACCAGAGATGGCAGCCAAGAAGAGGGACTGGGGAGGAAACACGCAGGCCAGGAGACTGTGCTGTGTGGAAACTATGTGGAGAAAGGACATCAAGACGAAGAGAATGACCAACCTAAGCCCAATGGTAGAGACAGCTCAAGCACAACGGGCAACGAGGAGAAACCATGAGATTCACACAGCAGCAGGCATTGGTGGCCTCACCAACAGCTGTTTGGGCCACAGATTCAAGAGAGACTAGGAAGGCAGGAACCAATACACTAACGACACACAAGCTTTGGGGTCATCTGCTATAAATGGGACCATGATGGGCCAGAAGACTAGATTCTGTGAGACTCAGCTCACTTGACAAGTCAATGACTGAATGACTGAAATCCTGTCCCTACTCCTCTGGCTCCCTCATGCACAGGCCCCTCCCACACTCCCTCTTGCAAGCACACATCCAACCTGAGAACCAAGAGGGCCCATAGACTCAACGCCAGGGGATGGCTTTTGTTTCTTCCTCCTTTAACAAAAGGGACAGCCCATGAAGGAGGAGCCTGTCTCTTCTATACCCATGCAGTTCCCACCCACCACACAACCACCGTTCCAAGAGAAATTAGTGATGTGCTCCCAAGGAGGGAGACGTCCCAATTTCAGTGCAAACACCCAGAGGGGAGGGACTCTGCCCATCCGCTCACCACTTCACCCCAGTACTGAGAACAGCAAGTTACCTGGGAAACTGAGATAATCCCATTTTCTGCCATTTACTATGCTAATCTTGGGATATTTCCCAGTTTATTCCAACTAAATTCACATACTGGAAAGTTCTTAAATTTTCAGAATCTGACTATGAAGTGATCTTACGTATCTATTTTTATAATAACTGTTGCACTAAAGATACTTCAAGTGAATTTAACTTAGAAATGCTGATCCTTTTCCCTGAGGACTGCAAAACAGCTCTGTGAATTATTTTATCCATTGTGTTATGCAGAACGGCCCTAGAAAACAGTATCCACCGTACTGTATTATACCCTTATATAAATTTCTTTTAAAATTAAATATCAGTAAAAAATTGTTCATTAGTGACTAGAACAGGTATTGATTACACAGCCCATTATTTTCCACTGTTGGTTATCAGGAAGCTCAGAGTTACCAATGATACACAGTAACAATGTTAGCCAAGACTCAGCACTCTTAGGTCCCCTTTCTTTCTAAAGGATTTTTATCTTGTATGCTAACAGTCTAATCGCCCATGTACATTTCTTTGTTCAACCTCAGATTCCTTTAATAAGCAGGTAAGGTAAGAATAAACACGCAAGTATCTAGCAGCTGGCTAGTTACCCTTCACATTATGTGAGACACAAGCTATTTCACGGTCTGCCTACTTTCGAAAGTTTATTTAGGACTCTTAAAGTTCACTTTGCAAAGATACAAAGATATTCCAAAAAGTTCATGAAAGAAGGAATTAAAAGGTAAATTTGTTTTGGTGTTAAAAAAATTAAAGGCCATATATATAAGGGCTATTTAATAAGTTAACAGTAAATGTCTAATATGAAAAAACTACACATGGAATTCAAAGTTATGTTGCATCAAAAATAAACTTGCCTTTTATAACCTTTTAAAATATTTATTTATTTTCATCTACATAAAAAGATGGGGGGAGGGACTCTTATATCCATTGGATCGCTCTACAAATGTCGCCAGAAGACAGGGCTAGGTCAGGAATCAGAAACTCCACCCTGGTCTCCCTCACACAGGGTGGCAGGGCACAAATGCTTGAGCCAACATCTGCGGCCTTCCAGGCACATGAGCAGGGAGCTGGATGAGAAGCAGAGGCGACAGGACTCAAACTGGCACTGAAGTATGGAATGCAGGCATCCCACAGGGCAGCTCAATACACGCGCCACGACACTCATCCTCCATGAACCTCGTGCAGACCTCTCGGAGCTCTGGAACATCCATCATTTTACTGGGGAGGAGGCTAAAGGCAGGGAAACCGAGTGACATAAACAGCTCCAAGAAAAAACACGGGGTCACAAAGATTTGTACAATACTCACGGTAGAATCTTTTAGCCAATATATACTGAGCTACAAGTGCTTCCGTGAGCTGAATAACCCAGCTGTGTTTTCTACTCTCTGTGCGACAAGCAACAATAAAGATGAAGTAACTGTTAAGTTAGTTAAAACACTTCAAAGATATTAGAGATGGAAGTTATGGATCCAATTACGCGCCCATCCTTCTGCTTCTACAAATACAGTAAATGAAGCAATGCTGATTACTGCACATTAGCATAAGAAAATGGAAGCTGTGAAGAGGTGAGCCTCCCAAGTCTTTAGGGAAAACATTTTAAGCTGTCTGAGTGATATACACATTTCACATGATTTCAGTGAAAATCAAGATTTAGCTTTTTAGAGTAATTTATGAGCACATTCCTTAAAATACACATAGCTCAGGCAATTGCAGCTATGAAACAGAATTTTTAAGGGGCAAAGTAAACTAATGGATTAATGAGGACTATCAGGAAACACAGAAAATGCCTTCAGCATGGTAGAAAGATTCCTAGTCCTTAAACCATTATGGCCATACTGACCACCTGTCTCTCTCCCCCGAAGTTAAGAAGGTGACATTGGCATCTATTAGGAATAGGGCAACAAGCTAAGGGTCTGAAATATGCTGAAAAATGCTACGTATTTCCCTTCAGCCGGAACTACAAAAATCAGGCCCTTCCTGATCCTCTGTCTGTCCTCACAGACTCTGAATTCAATGGACATACTTGACATCAGGGCAGACATGGGAGCCAGAGACATGCAAACGGTCTTCTGTGTCGCTAGGATTCAGACTGATGCCCTAGTAAGCAGTCACTCAGAAATAAAGATATACCTAACAAACATGGGATGTTAAACAAAATAATAATAATAAAACAACTGCCTCCACTGAATCTGGCTTCACAGTCCTTATAAGAAACTAAAAATGAGAACAGTGCAATTTCAATTCATTTCCTGGATTGCATTTTTATTGCGACCATTAATCACAAATTTCTGAGATCATTTAAATGGAAATAATCCAAAGATTCTTAGTCACTTAAAGATGTGTGGGTGCCTATTGGAGGAATTAAATGTACTATACCTAGATTTTTATCTATTTTTTGTGAAATATTTTTTTTAATGAGCCTTCATGAATGCCCGTATTTCATAAATCTACTACTAATTACTCTCCAAGACCTACATACATGAAGCAATAAAGCATCATTCTAGGATGATCAATAGCAGAAGCTAGTGTGAAGGGTGAACATTAAAAATCTAAGAAATCAAAACAAAAAGAAAAAAAAATCATTGGTTGGAATTTAGCTATGAAATAGGGTAGGTAGGTGACAGTTTGGATCTTGAAGGGACTAAACAATACTGAGTTTTAACAAAAGGAGAAGATAGTCTATTTTTCAGAAGAAAGAAAGCATCAAGAACAGAAGTTTTAAAAATGCCCAGCAAGAGAAAAGACATCACAGGTAGGTCTGTGTAGAGTTTATTGACAAGAAGAGCAAAAAGTGATCTACAAAATTACAAGGAAAGTTAATGGTTGAATATGAGCCTTGACTGAATGCTGATACATCAACTTTGTAGAATTCTATTAATCTTACATAGTACTTGTATAATATTACAATATTCTCAACATGCATTTTTGCAAGAAGTTATTCTCTTAATTATTAACTGTTTATTAATGCGAGGTATTGCTCTTGGAATAGGGACAAGACAAAGGTAATGTGTCTCTACAGAGGAATTTATACTCCAGGGGAAGAAACTGTCATTAACTTATCATGGTAATGGTGGTAACAGGAAAATATCTTTTTTTAAACAATGATAATACTTAAACTATAAAATGCCAAACCTTTAAAATAGAGCATGTCTTAGCCATTTGTTCATTTGTGCAACATTTGCGTGCATGTGACCTAGTCTTCATAGTTATCAAAGATGTCTGCTCAATCCAAAGTACAGTTTGTTGCATAAGAAGACCTAAGTGGATGCCACACAAGATCCCAACCAGTATTCCTAAAAGAAGCTCCTCTGGAACATCTACATGGTGGGTGTCCAGCCTCGTGGATAAAAAGCCCCAGTCTCATAGTGGAGTGCTCAGGTTCAAGTCCTAGCTCTCGCCCTGACTCCAGCTTTCTCCTGATGCAGACTCTGAGAACAAGTGGTGATGGCACAGTGGTGGGGTCCCTCTATCCATGTGGTAGTGCTGGACTGAGCTCCCAGCTTCAGCGCGGCCCAGCCCTGGGCATTGCAGGTACTGGAGGAGCGAACCAGCAGATGGGAGCTCTCTCTGCCTCTATTTTTCTGCCCCTCAAATACTTTTTAAAATAAAAAATATAAAATAAAGCGGCTATGGTATGTTCCTTCAGAAGCTGTTGCCCCTGCCTGCAATATACTCCCCATTTCTATAACCTTCCAGATTTAGTGCAGCTGTCACTTCTTGCACAGAACCTCTCCTTGAATGCGTGGAAATGCAGGATCTACTTACCCACATATCAACCCAAGCACACTGAACTGTGAGGATGACTCAGTCTGCCTCTCCCTCTTACACACAATTCACTGTGAGCTTCTTGACCGCACCTTTCTTCAGTCTTTGACCCCAGTAACTAGCATAATGCCTGGCAGAACAGGCTCACTAAACGTTCTTGAAAGACTACCTTATAAAACATAAGCTCAAGGTGATTGAAATGTGACTACTGTAATATTCCAGCGGTTGGAGAGTCCAGCTACCCTGCCATTCTTTTGCTCCTCTAACCAAGCCAAGGTCATTATCATTCTGAAGCCATCTTAGATGCTCCTCTGTAGACATCCATCCACCCATTTCACATAACATGCTGCTATTTTTTCTCTCAGATCTAGTCTAGCTTCAGCTCTTTCAGATCAGCCAGTAGCCCCGTGTTCCTGCCTTCCGTCACACCCTGGCTCGTTGGCTATACAGCTGCTACCAACGCCTGCTTGCCCTCTGCTTGCACTGCGCTTCATTTCTCCCAGCCAGGATGTGGCTGCCCGGGCGGGATCTGCTGAGGCTCTTCTTCGCTGCAGCACTGCTAGCCTCCGTCCTGGCAGCTGGGGGACACTCAATATCTGCATGCAATAGGAAAAAAGGATGCATGGGGAATTTGTACCCTCTGCTCCACACGTGGCAAACTGAGGGCTCACGGGCTGCCACTAAGTGTTGCCTGCCTTGCTCAGTGCTTCCAAAATTCTTGCATGGGTTGCCAATTTTTACAAGTTAGGATATTTCACATTGTTAAAAAAAATCTCAAAATTGGGGCTTCTTTTGAAATATGGGGAGAAGCAGAAATCCAGAACCTGCAATCCCAACTGGCAAAGTCAGATATAAATAATGATGGCCTGCACTGGAAGAGATTCGCCAGCCTGGCCCAGCCCTGCCCACCCCGGCTCCCTCATTGACGTTTTTTCCGGCCAGGATGTAGGCACGGATCTCAGTTACGAAAGCTCCTCTGCCGCCCACGCACTACGTCACCCTCATGTGATTCCTGCAGTCCCTGTTCTCGTGCACTGTGGCTGTGTCAAACCTCAGAGTATGCCTTCATGGAAGAATTAGCATCAGCACTTACCTGCTTACATTTTTGCACTGTGACATGGAAGAATTACATCATTAAATACAAAAACTGAATTCATAATACCCCAGAAGAAAATCTAGATGAGAGTTTAATCTCAAGGTGGTGGAGGAAAACTATCATTGAAGCACTGAAAAGTCAATGAATCAGGAAGAAGCAGATAGCTACTGTGACTACCAAAGCATTGTTGTCCTCAATTCAGTAGGAAAACATTGAGGCCTAACAGAAGGACACATATAGCTTCAAGCAGTTCCCAGAAGAAATGCAAATGACCAAAGTATACGTGAAAAGACTGTCCATTTTACCAGTAATCCAAAACCTGTGAATCCCAACAGGATTTCCTTCCATCTATCATACATTAATTTATTCTAAAACATTTGTTAAGTGATCACTATGTTGCGAACACCATCAGTTTGGCAAAAAAAACTTTTTTTTTTAATTCTAATAACTTTAGCATTAAGTAAGATGGATGCCATCACACACTGTGGAAAATAATTTTACACAGTGCATCAAGAACTAAAAAATAGTTACTACCCAGTGACCCATTAATTAAACTCCTTGGAATTTATCCCAGGGAAATAATCAGTGTGGCAGACAAAGATTAATGTACGAGGACACTCATCACAGCACAATTTATAATATCAAATATGTTAGAAACCTAAATATCTAACAATAAGGAGTGATTAAATAAATTACGGTACATTCAAATGGTGAACAATTATGCAAACACTGAAATTACGTTTCCAAAGACCATTGAGCGATATGGGAAAAGGCTCAATTTTTTTTTCAAGCCTGTATTTCTCAAAGAATTTTACATAACCAATTAAAGTGATCTTGCTCTCCAAAGACCTGCCACCTAATACTTCTAGACAACCTTTCTCCAAATACTTCCCACTTGGATAAGTACGAAAAGAAGGGAGGCCAGAAAAACACAAACTGCAACAAGGGCCCAGTGAAACAACCCGGCCCAACAACTGTCAAACCTCCACAAAGTACTGACCGCTGCCTGGACTGTGGGCAGTGACTGATTCTATAGATGGCAAGGACAAAAACCAGAAGGAGTAAGAAGAGACTACGGAACGGAGAAGGGGCACAGAGGCAGAGGAGAGATCA
The DNA here is from genome assembly GCF_051225735.1 of Oryctolagus cuniculus. NCBI lineage: Eukaryota > Metazoa > Chordata > Mammalia > Lagomorpha > Leporidae > Oryctolagus > Oryctolagus cuniculus. The sequence goes on from NC_142875.1 coordinate 123,959,075, forward strand.
TGTGGGAGACAGAAAGTCAAAAGGGACCCTGAGCAGAACTGTAAGGAAATTCTCTGAGCCACACTGTAGTACTAGAACTTGAGAAATGTCCCCTTTGGTGTATTTATAGCTTTATGTAGATCAGACAAAACACTTACAAGAAGCATTATTTGTTTCTTGTAAGAGTAACCACAGGAAGGGCTGTCGTGGCAGGAAAAGCAGAACTGCTTCACAGCCGTGAAAAGCATAACAACAAAAACTGAGAGTCTGCAAGCCCCAAAATAAGCTGTCTGCACAGAAGATGATTCTAGTAAAATGAGGAGGAAGTTGCATCTTGGTTTTGGAATTACTGAACTGCAGAAGCAGAAACCAACATGCACAGTCACCTGCAGGCAGGAGCCAGATGATTCCACATCCACAAGGAAAATAGCAAAACCCAGTATCTGCCATACGCCTGTCGCACAGCAAAGCGCATGGACACTGCTCAGGGGCACATGTGCCTGGGAACGTGGACAGCTTGGACAGCAGGTTCAGAAGGAACTCAGTACCCAGGGTTGGCCCCCTGGAAACCAAATAGGATATCCCTGCCCCCAGAGAGGAGTCCCAGGGGGCTCTCTCCTGTAAGTGGAAGCTGATTAGTTCTCATGGGAAATCGGTGGGGGGCAGTCAAGCTCCTGGACTACACGCTCCTTTCCCATCACTGCAATGAAATAAGCGGGCGAGTGCTGAACGCCACACGGGCCACAGCAGACGGCTGGTCCACCTACGGCTGCGTTCCCACGCCCACCTTGAAGGGGACCCACAGGGACTTTCACTTCACATTCACACTCTCACACTTGCACCCCGAGGCCTGCAGGATCTGGCAGTTCAATCTCCTTCTCCCCGGGGCTGGGCACGATGTCGCTCCCTGCCTGACACCTGCCTTCGTTTATGGATCTCTGCTGCCTCGTCCTCTACAGAGACAGGCAAGCCATTTTCACACCCAGTGCTTACTCTCTTGGCTTCTGTAGGTTGTTTCTAAGCCCTTGTTAACTTTCCCACCACTTCTCAATTTCTGATCCGCAGACAATCCCACTATCATCACTGAGTGATCCGTTCTTGTCAAGCACTTTCATAAATCCAAATACGTTCAAATCCTTGACTTTTATGCTATCTTCCTATTCACCTTCTTCCCCATGCGACTTTTATCTTCTCTTGTATCATCTTCGTATCTCAGTAGCTCTTCCTCTCTCGACCTTCTTTCTCTATTCTTTTCAACAGGTGATCTAGTCCTTGTAAAAAGCCATATCCTCTGTTATACTTAACCTGCCAGAACTGGACTCATCTGACCTAAGTCTTTTCTTGACCTTGACATTTTCATTGTTATCCTTACTATACTGCTGATCTAAGACTGCATTTAAGACTTCTTCATGGGGCAGGCGTTGTGGCTCAGTGGGTTAAGAAGTCGCTTGGGATACTTACATCTCATATCAAAGGGCCTAGGACGGAGTTCTCTCTGCTTCTGATCCAGCTTCCTGCTAATGTGCCTGGGAGGCAACAGATACTGGCCCAAGCACTTGAGTTTCTGCCATCCATGTGAGAGACCCAGACTAAGTCTGTGGCTCTTAGATTTCATCTGGTCCAGCCCCAGCTGTTACAGGCATTGGGGGGTGGAGGGGGATGCAACAAAGGATGAAAGTGCACTCAGCAATGCAGCAGGTGATGGCTAAAGTCATTGGGCCCTTGCCACCCACATGGAAGACCTAGAATGAGTTCCTGGCTTTGGTGCGGGCCTAACCCTGGTTATTATAAGCATTTGGGGAGTAAATCAGTGGATGGTAGCCTCCCCCCACCCACCCATTCCCTGCCTCTTTTTTCTGTATGACCTTCACTGTCTCTCAAACAAATGAATAAAAATTAAAAAAGAAAATACAGGTGGCTCCGCTCCCCTACTTCCTTCTTCTAGAATTTTTTACCGCTCACTCTGCCCTGCCCCTCCTTGCCTCACCCCTACATAAGGGTACACTTCTGAAGCCACTCCCCTGTCCTGCACATTCTGAGTCACTGCGGTTCCATTTGATCCAGAGCCAGAATGGCTTTAATTCGGAGTCTAGCACTTTCTTTCTTCCAACTCACATTCACTCTCTAGTCAATCCTTTTCCAGTTTAACTCAACTCCTACCACTGGATTTCTCGTTCTCTTTTCCACATCCTAGGTCTCCACTTTCTCCTCCCTTCAACTTGTCCTTCATCCTGGTTTTCAATTCCCCAATGCCTGAAATGCTCTTTTGAATTTCTAGCTATTACTCATACGCCCTGACCTCTTTCTGGTCGATATGTGCACTCTGAAATACAATGAGCGACCTTAAAGCCTTCTCAATGAACAAATAGTATTATCAAACAATTACAGCTTCTTTTATTAGTATTTTTCAGAATATGAGTCTCTCCCTGGAGTTTCCATAAAAATTATACTCAAGTTCACAGAAAAGGGAACTTCACAAAGTTCATGAAAAAAGAAATTGAAAGGTTAGTTTATTTTGGTACAATCAATTTTTGAAGTCCATGCATACAAGGGGTCTTCAAAAAGTTTCTGGAGGGGCCAGCACCATGGCATAGCAGGTAAAGCCACCACCTGCAGTGCCAGCATCCCACATGGGCGCTGGTTCTAGTCCCAGCTGCTCCACTTCCGATCCAGCTCTCTGCTATGGCCTGGGAAAGCAGTAGAAGATGCCCCAAGTTGGGCCCCTGAACCCATGTGGAAGAGCTGGAAGAAGATCCTGGCTCCTAGCTTCTAGCTCCTGGCTCCTGGCTTCAAATGGGCTCAGCTCTGGTCATCTCAGCCATTTGGGGAGTAAATCAGATGATCGAAGACCTCTCTCACTCTGCCTCTGCCTCTGCCTCTGCCTCTGCCTCTCTGTAACTCTGCCTTTCAAACAAAAAAATAAATCTTTTTTTTAAAAAAGCTTCCTGGAAAACGTATGTGATGAAAAAAGCTATGTGTGGATTTCAATATTTTTTACACCAAAATAAGCTTATGGTCTAATTCTACATTTTCATAAATCTTTTGAAGTCTCCTTATAATTAGTCAGTTACAGAGTGCTAAAGGACACAGCACATGTCTACTCAGCAACCTTTAAAAATAGATCCAGGAGCAGGTGTTTAGCATGGTGGTTAAGAAGTTGCTTAAAATGTCTACATCCTATATCAAAATGCCTGAGTTTGATTCCCAGTTTTAGCTCCCAGTTCCAGCTTTCTGCCGATGCAAATTCTGAGAGGCAGCAAGTGGGTTCTTGCCTCCCCTGTGGGAGCCCTGGATTGAGTTCCTAGCTCCCAGTTCTGGAACTGGTTCAGCACTGGTTTATGCCTTGCTTGGGGTGGGGGGCAATTGGGACAGAACCAATCATTGGGAGCTTTCTCTCCCTCTGTCTCTTGAAAAAAAAAATCCATTACAGTCCACTCTGAATCTGACCTCATATCTATAAATATTTATTCAATCAACTGATAAGATGCAAAAGAAAGCAGGAGAAAGGATATACTGTCCAGAAGAGAAAAGGACCAGAAAGGACTATGCGAAAGTCTACTACAGGTTTGAACTTTATTCTGTGAAAAAGAAGGTTTTATTATAGGCAAAATCAAATTGGCATGTGTACATTTAAAATTTTAACTTGTAAACAAATCTTCATTGGAAGATGCAAATTTAAAATTGATCTCAAAGCTGAATGTTAATGGAATTGAATGCATCCAGTAATACTTATCAAGTATTGTTTTTCTAAGCTGTGAAATGGAAACAATCCCTCCAGAAAATTTAAAAAATTGAGCCTCATATTTGTTAGCAGTCCACTAGAAATGAAACAAAGGCTGGCACGTTACATGTTCTGCAGAAGACAGGTCAAGGTAGCCAGAAGCTACCTGCCAGGTGGTCCTCCTTAGACCTGAACATGGCCCCCGACTGCCCACCCCTGTCTTCTCAGTACCCTCTCCTCCCCCCTCCTCTGGAACTTCCATGTATCCCCACGGTTCGCCCGCCGCTCAGGTTCCCACACGGAACTGTCTCCTCTCTCCTGGCCCAGCCGTCTGAGGTGCCAGGAAATGTTTTCCTGTGCACTGTCCTAGCATACCAGGTGGTACAAAAATCAGGCATTCTATGAGTCTGCTCCTCTCTTTAGCCCAAATCACAGAAGGCAAGTGCTGAATAAATGAAGAGATTAGAATCTGAAAACCTAATAAAAATGATTGACAGAAAACAAGATAACATAGAGATGTTAAGATGCCACACCTGATGGGCCAGGATATAGATATTGTGTCCAACATCTTTTGGGGAAACGCCATCATCCCCACCCTCGTCGTCGCCGCGATCGCACTCCACTCCTTGGTTATAGGCATTCTTCATCACATCCACCTGTCAGTGAAAAAAGGAACAGCAGGGTCAAAATGCTCAGAGCAACATGCAATCTGATCGTTTAGCATGTATAATTTAAAATTTGTGAGCTTCATGACAGCCAAAGTATGAAAGGGCTCTAAGTACAAACGGCCTTAGAAATCATCTTTACTCAAATGAACAATGGTAGCATTTTCCCGAATTGTTTCTGTTTTCTTGGGAAAATTTGCTTTGCTTGTTGCATGCTGACAGTGGGATCTATGAGAATCTGGAACACAGACCCAAGTCCATGGTTTACTGAGACGACACGGAGGGAACATACAGGTGCTGGGTATCGTACTGGGGCACTGAGAGTTCTCCAGTGGGCCCAGCAGGGGGAGTCAGCAAGCAGAGGGGCACACGCAGCAGAGTGCACTGAGCACTACAGCAGGGCTAAGTGAGATACAGCAGTGAGACAATGATGGGATGCAGCCCGCCCTGGAGTGCCCGGGTTCAGATTCTAGCCTAGTGCCCATTCCAGCCTCCTGCTAATGCAGACTCTGAAAGGAAACAGGTGATGGTCCAAGTGGTTGAGTCTCTGTCAACCACGCGGAAGATTCAGACTGAGTCCCATCTCCGGACTTCGTGTGGCCCCTCCCTGGCTGTTGTGACCATTTGGGGCAGTGAACCAGCATCTGTCTCTGCATCTCATATTAACACAATTAAAAGAAAAATTAAAAACCATATCTACATTCCTTCATAATTTACATGCCACATCTGAGAGGAAGGTACCATCTCAGCAAGAAGACACACTGGCAACCTGTGCAACACGCACCAGGACTGCAGGCAACTTTCTCGGGATTAGCATTGTGCAACAGCTCACCAAGCTAGATGGCTTAAGCATCTACAAAAACATTTTCATCCTCCGCCTTGCGGCGCTGGCACACCGGGTTCTAGTCCCGGTTGGGGCGCCGGATTCTGTGCCGGTTGCCCCTCTTCCAGGCCAGCTCTCTGCTGTGGCCAGGGAGTGCAGTGGAGGATGGCCCAAGTGCTTGGGCCCTGGACCCAAATGGGAGACCAGGATAAGTATCTGGCTCCTGCCTTCGGATCAGTGCAGTGCGCCGGCCACGGCACGCCAGCCGCGGCAGCCATTGGAGGGTGAACCAACGGCAAAAGGAAGACCTTTCTGTCTCTCTCTCACTGTCCACTCTGCCTGTCAAAAAAAAAAAAAAAAAAAGGATAAAAAAAAAAAAACATTTTCTTTTTTTATTTCTTAGAGATCGAAGTGAAAATTTTGGAGGGTATAATTTTTATATACATTTGTCATGTAAACCAACACACTACTAAATTAAGCCAATGTACATTTTGGCAAAAAAAAAAAAAGAAGTTTAGAAGAATTTAGTTTAGAAGAATTGCCTACGAGCTGTGTTCAGAGTGGATAAAACTAATGAAGGCACAGGACTCAAATCTCACATGCGGTTACCATGGCAGGGCCTTCTGGGCGTTGCAATGGAAACTCATGATGTCATATTACCACGAATTTCTCCATTTTCCTAAACTTGTCCGTTTAGATGTGCATTAGCAACACAGCTTTGAACTGCTCCCTTACCAGCTCCCTGGGTCTCATGTTGAACAGGATCCTTTCTGCGTTCTCACTGTCGTGTCTGCTTTCCATGATGGCCAGCAACAGCTTGGAGGCGTTGTTCTGCAAACACAGAATGAGTTACTGTGTGCACAGTCTGTTCCATGGATATCGATCCCCACATTTGTTATAATGAGATTGCCACAACCATCTATTTCAATCACACAGAATTTAAAATTGCTATCTATCTGATTAACATTTAAATACAGGCCAGCGCACGGCTCACTAGGCTAATCCTCCGCCTTGCGGCGCCGGCACACCGGGTTCTAGTCCCGGTCGGGGCGTCAGATTCTGTCCCGGTTGCCCCTCTTCCAGGCCAGCTCTCTGCTGTGGCCCAGGAGTGCAGTGGAGGATGGCCCAGGTGCTTGGGCCCTGCACCCCATGGGAGACCAGGATAAGTATCTGGCTCCTGCCATTGGATCAGCGCGGTGCACCAGCCACAGCGCGCCAGCCGCGGCAGCCATTGAAGGGTGAACCAATGGAAAAGGAAGACCTTTCTCTCTGTCTCTCTCTCTGTCCACTCTGCCTATCCAAAAAAAAAAAAAAAAAATTTAAATACAGAATGTCCTACTTAACTGTCAACAAAAAATAAAACTAATCATAAGAGATGTTACAAAGGATATTTTAAATACAGGATAAAAGGTATTTTAAATGTAGAAATTACTTACTACAATGTATTAAAATTTAATCACATTTCCCTTCTTTATTTCTTGAAGAGGCATTTCTATGCCATTTTAACAAAAAAATTAGGTGAACAGGTATCAATGACATATTCTACAGAAATGGTAAGTTTAAGAATTTAGAATAATTGATTTCAAAAGATTTATTTATTTGAAAGTGTAGAACAACTGCTTTAAAAATGAAATGTTAGTGGCTGGTGCCATAGCATGGTAGATAAAGCCACCTCCTGTGGCACCAGCATAAAGTCCTGGCTGCTCCACTTCTGATCCAGCTCCCTGCAAATGAGCCTGGGAAAGCAGTAGAAGATGGCTCAAGTGCTTGGGCCCCTGCACCTGTGTGGAAGACCTGGAAGAAGCTCCTGGCTCCTGGTTTTGGATTGTCCCAGCTCCGGCCATTGTGGCCATTTGGGGAGTGAACCAGCAAATGAAAGATCTCTCTCTCTGTAACTCTGCCTTTCAAATAAAATAAAATAAATATTAAAATAAAAAGCAAATGTCATAGCAATATTTTTGTACAAAATGAATCATTAATATATAAGAAAATCAGAATTTTAAATAGATCAGAGTAACAGTGAAAATTAATCTGTAAAATATTGTATTCAAATGTTTGAAATATATTGATAATGATTTACTGTTCCTACTATATGGTACTATGCAGGCAACATGTTTACCATCTGGATTATAGAAAGTAATATTTTTAAAAATTTTTTATTTATTTATTTGAGAGGTAGAGTCACAGACAGTAAGAGGTAGAGACAGAGAGAAAGGTCTTCCTTACACTAGTTCACTCCCCAGATGGCTGCAACGGCTGAAGCGGCGCCAATCCAAAGTCAGAAGCCAGGAGCCTCTTCCTGGTCTCCCACGTGGGTGCAGGGGCCCTAGCACTTGGACCATCTTCCACTGCTTTCCCAGGCCACAGCAGAGAGCTGGATTGGAAGAGGAGCAGCCGGGACCCGAACTGGCACCCATATGGGATACAGCACCAAAGGCGGAGGATTAACCCACTGTGCCATGGCACCGGCCACTAAAAGTAATACATTTTTTTTTCTTTTGACAGGTCGAGTTAGACAGTGAAAGAGAGACAGAGAGAGAAAGGTCTTCCTTTTCTGTTGGTTCACCACCCAAATGGCCGCTATGGCCGGTGCACTGCGCCTGGTGCACTGCGCCGAACCGAAGCCCGGAGCCAAGCGCTTTCTCCTGGTCTCCCATGGGGTGCAGGGCCCAAGCACTTGGGCCATCCTCCACTGTCTTCCCAGGCCACAGCAGAGAGCTGGACTGCAAGAGGAGCAACTGGGACAGAATCCGGTGCCCCAACTGGGACTAGAACCTGGGGTGCCAGTGCCGCAGGCAGAGGATTAGCCAAGTGAGTCACGGCGCTGGCCAGTAATATTTTCTATTTTTTGCTTAACAGATAATGAAAATAGCTTAGGTTGTTTTTGATGTGTTCTATTTTTTTATAAATATATTGTCCTAAATAGTTTCATCTATAGAATCCTTATAGAAATGTAGTGAATTTACAAAATGGTGGTATCAAGGAGATATTTCTAGTGATGTGTAATATGCATTTAGATAAAATTCTTGCCTTTCACACATAAACTATGACAGGAGTACAAAAGAAGCTGAGATAAATGTCTTTAAGACATGTTTAAATGACTCAAAGTTCATACTGTATGCAGCAAAAAGTTAAATCAAGCTAGTGCTTGCTCTAGGTAGACAGCAACACACAAAGTTAAGGTGGCGCAAATTCATTCTACTCAGTAGGTTTAATTCTGAACTCTACCCAGCTACTTTTCAGAAGAATACATTCAAGACCTCCTTAAAGACACTAATGCTAGTATCAATGATGATGAGATGACAGTGACACCAAAGTTACTGTCCGACCTTGAATAGATTTTCACAGTATTTTGTGGCAGGAAGGAAGGAGGTAGTATTATTTCTTTCTGTTCTATTTTCATTGTTTGTACACTTGTACTAATCCTAAAATCTACTTTTATAATCTTGTATTACATACAAACAACACTCATAAAAATATATTTCCAGGATTAGTGGACAGCATAGGACTTTACATCCATTTGAGAAAAACACTACAGAAGTCAAAGATAAAACCTTAGCAACACTAATGGTGTTCTTTAATGAGGTATACCCAGTGGGGACAACACATGATAGCTTAAAAATCCAGCAAATTTCAGAATGCTGTTGGCAAATGGTTTATTTTTCCTGACCTATCTTTTGTATACTATGTCAGAAGAACAGAAATCTTGTAAATGACCTACTGAAATCTGAATCAATTCAAAAGGACAAGAGTTTAAATATACCAAAAAATCAAATGCGGGCCGGCGCCGCGGCTCACTAGGCTAATCCTCCGCCTAGCGGCGCCGGCACACCGGGTTCTACTCCCGGTCGGGGCGCCGGATTCTGTCCCGGTTGCCCCTCTTCCAGGCCAGCCCTCTGCTGTGGCCAGGGAGTGCAGTGGAGGATGGCCCAGGTGCTTGGGCCCTGCACCCCATGGGAGACCAGGAGAAGCACCTGGCTCCTGGCTCCTGCCATCGGATCAGCGCGGTGCGCTGGCCGCAGCGCGCCAGCCGCGGCAGCCATTGGAGGGTGAACCAACGGCAAAGGAAGACCTTTCTCTCTGTCTCTCTCTCTCACTATCCACTCTGCCTGTCAAAAAAAAAAAAAAAAAATCAAATGCAAGGATCTGTGTTAACTGGAGATTTTCTTCCAAAAGAAACCAGATTCTTTAAAACAAATTTTTAAACACTCTTTGTAAATTCAGTGCTTCATATGTACAGATCACTGAATATGAAATGAAAATAAAAAGGATAAAACATGCATATGAAAAATTCATAAAATCGTATACTACATGAGTAAGGTATACGGCTAAGTACACTTACAATTATGGGTGCTTATGCAATCAAATTAAGGGGCAAATGATATAAAACCTTAACATTTTTAAAACGGCATCTCTATGAGGTTATAGAGAAAGCAACATTTAGATGGAAGCTCCCAAATTTGCCAATCTGTATCATTTCATCTTCCAGACATTGTACTTACACCGGATACTATGTAGAAAACCTTGTGCTAATGAGGCAGAGGGCAATCTACAGAGATCACCTTCATTCCACTCTGTGAATGGAAAGACCTTAAGCTTCTATGTGCTCTAAATGAAAACAGTAAGAAAACAGAAGCTCATCTCTTCCATTAACAGGATTTGCTCACTAAGAGCCTGTAGCACAATCTCCATATTCCATTATACACCTAAACTTACATTTAGAAATGTAACTATAAAAATACCATTCCTATTCTTTATGGCAATATATTTATCCTGAAAATGTTAAGCTGAATTATATAGTCTCTATGATATTGGATACATATGATTCACCAAGATGTTGTATTTAACCAATGAATGTTTTTCCACCTGCTTAGGCCTAAGCATAAAAATGTTATCTCTACCTATTCATATCAATGGAAATATCGTGCCTTAGCATTTGGGATTTATAGGGTTTCTTGTGTATATTTGTTTATCTATTTTTGGTTGAACAAAAAGTTCTAAAGAAAAATTTTTTTTCTACTGTCATTGTTCTCCTGAGTTCTGATAAATGGAACTGCTAGGAAGTGTGTACAAGGCTTAACGGAAACTCTCAAAGGGAGTGTGAATATGACAGTGCATTTTGTGGAAAAAAATAAGATTCTAATAAAACAGAACAACTTTTAGAAAGAATTAGAACCATAAAACTAAAACACAGTACCGCTTTGGCGGCGTCTAATTATTTGAGACTCGCTAGATAGAATTCTGTAGTCAGGGTGAATTAAAAATGTACCGTACAGTGAACGTTCAGCAACTTTGCTTCTCCAGTTAATGAAAAAATACAGTAAAAACCGAAGGGAGGTAGTGAGGCAAAGCAGCTGCTTGCAATAACTTCCAATACAGGGTTATCCTATCAAACACTACCTCAAGCTAATTTCCCATTTTACCAAGAATTTAGTGAGCAGTGCACTTACTTCATTTTTTTCTATAAACTCAGCAGCTGAAAATATGACGATATCTTGATTTTTTACTTAGACCTGACCCTGGGTTTTATGTACACAATGCAAATTTCTCTCCTGAACAGGCGATTTACTCTACCTTTAGCTGGAGCACCAGGTCCATTCGGTATTTACCAAGAGGGTTTATGTCATTTAGGATCAAAGCAATGATGATGTCAATTCCATTCGATTCATGTGTAGCAATACATGTCTAGAAAACAGAAATACCTGTAAGACAGCCTTCTAATTACAGCATAGCAGCACTGGAACCAACAGGACATCAACTAACAGGATCAACTTGGCCTTTTTTTTGACAGGCAGAGTTAGACAGTGAGAGAGAGAGAAAGGTCTTCCTTCCGTTGGTTCACCCCCTCAAATGGTTGCTATGGTCGGCGCACTGCGCCAATCTGAAGTCAGGAGCCAGGTCATCTTAGCTTTTGACCCTTAAAAATAAGCTCTAACTTTTGAGCATATGACTTCTAAGTGCAGGGTCACACAATTCATTAATCAGTAATGATTAAATGGCTTTGCCTGCAAAATACTGATATGCTGTGCAAAGCCCATATCTTTTAAAATGGACCATTTTTATATATTTTAAAGACCAGTGCTACTCTTTGAAAGTCAACAAGTTTTAATGGACTCATTAATACGGGAGATCCTCCCAACAGTTCTGATGATCTCAGGCCCCTGTCAGAACGGGAGGCCAAGGGTGGGAAGGTGACTTACGGACCTTCACGTGTTCCTCAGTAGGGGAGATCCTTAAACCTAGAATATTAAGATTGAGCTACACTGTAAGAATCATTCCATTTATGGAAGAGATTGTTTCTCAGACCCAAGACTTGTAAGGAAATTTTACAGTACTGATGCAGCATGTTAAGTGCGTTCTACTTAATGCTAAATAGGTGACAAGAGACATTACAGCCAAGATAGGTGACACAGGAATCTCCTGATATTTTGGGGACACACTGTTAATAACAGTGGTTAAGGGAGAAGTTCACAGGTTTCTTAAATTTGAGACTAAATTTATGGAGGCATCCTGACTGCGGAACATGTAGAAAACACCTTGATAAAAGTCTGTATTTTAAAGTGTTTTGAACTTAATTTTATATAATTAAAACCAGGAAAGTGTGGGCTACATTTGTGGGACTGTGTGTTACAACGTGGCATCCTATCAAGCAGTTTGAACAATTGACACCTGGTGAGTTCCACGAGAAAAGCATAAAATCAAGTCCACTCTGCAATGAACGGATTTTCAGCATGGCCCTCATTTCTACTTGCCTGACACAGAGAGGTGTTTTCCATTCATTTTCTACATTTTCTCAGCTTCAAGGGAATCTACAGGCTGATCAGCTCTAGGATCTCCTAATGCCTTTCTTTCCTTCCACACATTCAGAGCACAGAGAACTACATTCGGGAGTCATGAGTGTTTGTTTTGTTTTGTTTTGTTTTGTTTTTACTTTTAGAGCTTATTTGGTTTTACTAAATTACTTTCAAAACCCAATTCCATTTTTGCCCAAGATCAAAAGTGGAGGAAGAATGCTCCTAGAGGCTGTCAATGAAATAGTCACAGAGATGTACAGTATACATATTTTCTATTGCAAATATACTTGATTTTTATCAACAACCAAACCAAATCTCTGAATTTGTATATTTTTCCTTAACTTTAAGTCAAGAGTTAGACTCTTGTCGTTGCCCTAGGAGACTGAAATACAACCTAGAAAAATATAGGGCAAAATCCACAAATTTGTATAGTGTGTCACAGGCATACTGAAGAAGGGCAAAAATGACCCCATAACAAATTATGTCAGTAGTTGTCGAATTTTTATTTCATGTACTATGTATGCACGCATGTATAGACGTGGCACAGGCTCTAGGCTGCACGTGTGTATGTATTTGTAACCAAAGAAGTTCTTTTCTCACACTCCCATGTCAACCACTGATGTTTAGTCTCAATGCTTCTTTAAAATTTATATCCAGAAACACTCATGATTTGAAAATCCTTGCAGGACAGATTTACGCTACTGCTGGCAGCTCCATTACGCTTGAGTGGATGCTGAGCTGACGACGAACAAACTTCACAGTGGTTCCACTTCCCTTCCTGACCCAAGCGTCCCATCTTCAGCTCCTAAGATGTGGCCCTGATAGCTGAGAAAATGGGATCAGAGACAAACATTCTGCAGAAAAGAGCTGGAACTCTGCACCCTACGCACATGCGGCATCAACATTCCTGAATCTGAAGAATGCCTCTACAGCTTACTGATTCTGTCACCGTGAGACGGTGCGAAGTTGCTGAATCTAAGTCAGAACCTATGCATCTGCAACACTGGAGCAATAAGGCCCACTTCATGAGTTAACTGTGAGGATAAAAGATACTGCACTCTCCCCACTTCAGTGGAGCCAAAGGAATGTTATCCCACAAATCCTGGCTTCACTACAGAAGAAAACTGAGCAATGATGAAGAGCCATGTTTTATTCTTTTCCCATTAGCCTGATTTTTATCTTGAACATTTTCATAGGAATTTTTTACTACAAAATTAAATAAAAATGTGTATTCACTCATCTATTATGCAGTCTTTGCATGCTTTGTTGGGAAGGTGAACATGGCTGGTAAAGCAAGAAGAAAGATCTTTCCAAGGTACCCACAGAAAGGCTACTTCCCCACCCTGGTTCCTGAGGTCATGGGTCACAGTGACATCTGAGGTTACCTGGTTCTCATGGCACGGGCCCTGGCAGTACTCAGTCAAGCTCTCCAGGGTCTGGTTGACCAGCGCAACGTTCTTCTCATTGATGTAGAGACCTAGCAGGCCCAGGCCGCCGGTTGTACTTCCACAAATGCAGTCCAAAAACTGAAGCGTCTCACACACAAGGTTGTAATTTGTTTTGTTGTTTTGATTCCTCAAGAAGTTCTGAAGTCAAAAAGAAATACACCCAAGGGATTTGAAAAAAAAAAATCACTGAACTGTTTTCAGTGCTCTATGAGTGTATTTCTAACTCTAAAAGATTCCCAAGGCAGTGTGGAATGCAACTTTTCTTTGCAAGAAAGTATCCACATTTGTTAAGTGTCTTCCAGGTTTATGGGAGGTGAGGAATGGCCTTAGTTTATACTTTTTTGTTTGTTTGTTTGTTTTTAATTTGAGAGGCAGAGACGGATAGACAGACAGACAGTAACTCTCTTATCTACTAGAGCACGCCCTGACTGCCTGCAATGACTGGGGCTGGGCCAGGCTGAAGCCAGGAGCCAGGAGCTCAATCCAGAGCTTCAGCAGGTGTGACAGGAACCTACTCACTTCAGTCATCACCTCCACTTCCTAGAGTACCCCAGTGCAGGAAGCTGGAATTGGGGCAGAGCCAGGATCTAACCCAGGCACCGCAGTATGGGATGCAGGCTTCCCAACCAGTGGATTAACCACTAGGCCAAATACCGCAAGGCCCTTAGATTTTGAATTCTATACCTATCAGTATGACTCATATTAAACGTTTATCAATGTCACTATCTTAATACTTTAAAGGGAAGGATAAAATAAGGGGAAGTAGGAAAAGGAGATGAGAAAAGGAAACCAGAATGACGTTCACTAGGGAGAGAAGCAATCCAACGTGTATAAGCAATCTCGTAGACACAGTGCAGCCTCCTGTGGGCTGAGCAAATGACATGCATAACAAACACACATTCCCCTTCTCAGCAGTTAGCCTGGATGCATGCACACGAGCACACCAAGGGATTCACTGCACATTGCTCGTTATAGGAGAAACTCGGAACCACATTACGGTTGCAGTGATGACTAGCTGAAAACGTAACAGTGGATCCAAACACCAGCTATAAAAAATGAGGTACTTCAATAATGTACTAAAAAACATAAGTAAGAAATAAGTAATTTGGCAATAAGATATATTATTAAATTAAAGAAATCAAGTTGTGAAATGCTATACAATATGTGTGTGTTTTTAAAAGTTTACCTGCCAAATCACTATGCTTATATGTGCGTCAATACTCCTGGAAGGAAAAAGACCTGTGATTTCAACAGTGATTTTCCCTGAGAGGTAAACGTGGCAAAAGGGCAAGCATGGAGGCAAACTTTTTTTTTTTTTTTGAAAGGCAGAGTGGACAGTGAGAGAGAGAGACAGAGAGAAAGGTCTTCCTTTTCTGTTGGTACACCCCGCAATGGCCATTGTGGCTGGTGCGCTGCAGCCGGTGCACCACGCTGATCCAAAGCCAGGAGCCAGGTGCTTCTCCTGGTCTCCCATGCAGGTGCAGGGCCCAAGCACTTGGGCCATCCTCCACTGCACTCCCGGGCCACAGCAGAGAGCTGGCCTGGAAGAGGAGCAACTGGGACAGAACCCGGCGCCCCGACCAGGACTAGAACCCGGGGTGCCAGCACTGCAGGCGGAGGATTAGCTAAGTGAGCCGCGGCGCCGGCCTGGAGGCAAACTTTTTATTAGTGATCTGTGTGAATTTAATTACTGAAATTATTTGATATTTAAATTTTTAGTTATTTATTTGAAAGGGAGAGAGACAGAGATTTCCCATCTGCTGGTTCATTCCCCAGTGTCCTCAAGAGCTGAGGCTGAGCCAGGTGGAAGTCAGGAAGTTTGAACTCATTTCAGGTCTTTTATCTGAGTGGCACGGACCCAAGTACTTGAGCTGTCAGAGCTACTCTCTAGATGCTTGCTAGAGAGCACCACGTCACACCCTGCTCTTCCCCCCTCCTCTCCCTCCCTCCCTCCCTCCCTCCCCGTCCCCCCTGCACAGGAGTCTTAGGAACACGAAGCAGTGATGCTGAAGTTAACAATGCAGGGTAGGTGCTGACCCAGGCTGATGCTAGGCTTAACTGTAGAAACTTCGGTCAGTGCCACTGTGAAAGAGGGACACAGTCTTTGGGCAGAGATGCTGCCCAGAGCATGGAAGACTTGGCATGCTGGAAGCTGTGTCTCTCCTGAAGACAGCCCGCCTGCAGGAGCCTCTTCAGCCACCCCAAATGAAGCTGCTGCAGTTCACGTGGCTTTGCCGTGCGGCCCAAGCAGCATGTACAAAAAGCGAAAAAAAAAAAAAAGTGCCCATCATCCCACATACCCCAAGTTCTTCTTTCCAACAAAGGGAAATGTTCTGTACCGATGAGGATGTAAAACACAGACTATAGTCACTGACTAAAGTATCAAAATTTTTTGTGCCAAAGACAGAAACCTTCCATATTAATTGTTTCCAAAGACACACAAACAGTGTTCTCACTGAAGAAATATGACCTGGGCTGGAAATGTGCAAAGTCCATCATGTCTATTAAGCCTTGAAAGGTACATGTGGGGCAAATGTGGCCTCACTCAACAGGTGCCAGGATTAGGATCAGTGCCCACTGACGCTAAAACCACGTGAACTCAGGGCACAGAGAGCAATACTGGAAGAGACTGATTTTTCCATTCGTAACAGGATTTCCTCTCTCATTTTTCTTCACTGACACAGAAGTTCCATCTCACTTCAGAAGAGCACTATTGCTTTCACTGATTATCCCTCCAAGGGGCAGGCATTTGGCACAGTGACCAGCATGCTGTATGCAATGCCCGAATCCCACACCACAACACCCAAGTTCAAGTTCTGGCTCCACTCCTGATTCCAGCTTCCTGCTGTTGCTCACTCCAACAGGCACCAAGTGATGGCTCAAGTTCGGGTCCCTGACACCCACATGGAGACAACGATTGAGTTCCAACCTTCTGGCTCTGCCTGGCCCAACACAGGCGGCTGTGGGCAACTGGGGAGTGACCCAAAGGACGGGAGCTCTGTCTGACTGTGTCTGTGCCTTTCCAGACAAAACACAACAAAAAACAGACCAACTCTCTCCGAAACTACTTGTTGGCTTTCTTCACTCGAACTGGTTGACTTAGAGCTGCCGGCTGCCTTCTGGGCCTGCACAGAGCACACGTACCTGCAGCTCCCGGTTGTGGTTCTCACACAGCAGCTGCAGGAATCTCAGGATGGGCTGCATGATGGCAATGGCCGGGCTCATGGGCACCTCCTCTGCAGACCTGTCCTCGGCACTTCCTGCCTCTGGCCCCGAGCACACCATGTCCAGCTCCGGATCCATTTCTCTTCTGTACACACAGTACGCTTTGGATGTGGCCGAGGAAGCTTCTGTCAGCTGCCCTTTCATTCCCTCTTTTAAATGCAACGACGAATCTCTTACTGAAAATAAAGCAGTACTCTTATAGTGCTGAGCTAGTTCAAAAAAAAAAAAAAGACAACCAGGTATCCAAATTCCCTACCATTTGAATTAAAAACCATCTCACAGGAGGAACAACAATTTCCCAAAAAGAATTTGAGGTAGCAACTGTAAAATAAAATTTGTTTAGGAACATCAAAAAAAAATGCTCAATGCATAGCCAATTTTAGAAGAGCTCATGGCTTTGATAATACCTGAAGATGCTACACAAGTTCATGGGAAAATGGAATTAAGTTAATTTTGTTGTTAAAAAAATTGAAATCCTTGCATGTTTTTTCATAATATACATTTCAATAAACTTTGTAAAGACCTCACATATACATGGATTTCAAATTTTATATCTGTAATATACAGTAATGTACATATATGTGTGTGTATATATATTTATATATATATACCAATTATATATATATACCAATTATATATATATACCAATTATATATATATATATATACACACACACCAATGCTCATACATGGGAGTTCATGTGTACAAAAAGGTGGGAAAATATGACAAACTTCCAGATGTCAGTCTCTATGATTTGTGCTTACAACATTGATTTTGTTGTTCCAAACACCAAGAATCTTTTGTTGGCTCTTCGTGCTGTCATCTCTGTTCTGAAAGTTTGATTTTCATGGCCACTTAAAAGGCTGCAGGCAACTGGTCTTTACCACGCAGGCCACAATGGAATCAAACAGTTTTCATGTCACTGGCTGCTTTGTCCTGATTATGGCTCATTTAAGTTTGGTCCTGCAGAGCAGCTTTAAGGTCAAGCCCATGACCACAATTCTTCAGGGATGGAAGTCCCTGCTCAGAGCCACAGCGGGGATAATTAAACCAAGATAAACGAGATGTCAGAGATGAGTGAGCTTTGAATGTGGCCTTCCCTCCCTTCTCTCACTCTGCTCTCCCAAGTCCTCCAGTGCTTTTTTACCTCTCATGCGTGGTCCAGATGTCATCGCCTCGTTATCATCATCCCTTTTTTTGCTACCTAAATCTATGGTATTCACAGTCACTGTGGATCGTATCTCTTTCTGAGCGGCTTTCATTCGATCGTAGAGAACCTTGAAGAATTTTTCTGACTTCTTTTGTTCATGCAACTGCTGGTAGAAAGAATACTGCAAGAAAACATATTTTAAGCAATCAATACTGAAGGGAAGAAAAATACTGTTTTATGTTTGACATAAACTAAACATTAGGGATAAAAGCACATATTTAATGTGCTACCCATTATTACTTGATAAACTGACAGCCTCTGCCAGTCTCTTCTATGTGTAGTAATAATAGCTAGTATTTACTTTGTACTTCCCACTAAAATCCAGCATATTTTCATGTGCTATTTAATTTATCCCTACTGATTGCATACCTTTTAAAACTTATGAGGGCCTTGTAAGGAAAGAGGTCTTGGATTTTGATACTTTTATAAAGGCATGCACAGGCTCAATGCAAATTCAGGGAGGGTCTAGTATGTGCCAGGCCCCATGGATGGGCCAACGGGAAAAGCAACCACACTCCCTGCTCTCGTGAGTTCCGAACCTGAAGTGCAAACAGCCACTAATCCAATGATCATCCTGTATAAATATGAGCTTACGTTAAGTTACAAAGAGTTATTTTCCTCTACCTAAATTATAGTACATTTAATTTAGAATGCGTTGCCATGGCAGCACACTCACGGGAACCCAGTGATAAATAGGCACTAAATTCTTTTGGTACCTCATTAGCTAAGTTCCTTCCCATGAGGTCTAAGACAAACCCACCTTAAAATAAACTCTACTTTGTAGTGAATAACGAAGTACAAAGACTCTAACACTGAAAGCATGATAAAACAGATCACAGTAAGTATAATACTAGTGGACCTTAATCACTGCCTGCCAGGTGCTGATGGAAGCATAAAAAGAGGTAAAGTTAAAAAAAAAAAAAAAAGAGTTAAGGTAAGAGAAAGGAGATACACTCCTGGGAAATGAGAATTAGAGATAGGTGGAAGCTCATAATCTATTAATATTAAAATTATGACATTAAAACAATACATGCAAGAGAAATATAGTAAAAAAACCTGATAAATAGAACAGCTCTCTAACTGCAGTAATTAAAAGCTTCATGAGAGACTATATGAAGAAAAGAATAATTTTCCGGTTCAACAGAATTAACTGCCATAATCCAATATAAGACTACAAACAGCCAATCTGAGGGTGTTGGACTCCTCCGGACTACTGGCCCAAAGGACTACGTGGAGCATCCTGGGACTTGCAGGGGAGGCTGTACTGCCATCAGGCCCTGAAACGGTCGCCTGTGCTGCAGTCCCCTCTCTGGACACTGTACACACACAGTGCTTCGGGACTCCTTGGACATCAGCTTCACACCCACAGGGGAAGCTCCTAAGCAGAGGGCTAACAGCCCCTCCAGGCAGCAGGCCACAAAGTCACGGTAACCATGGCAACAACAGTGGAACAGGCGAGCTGGTTCTGTTGACTCACAGGATAAATGCAGCACTCACCAACTTCCATCATCCCAGGAATTAAGCTGATGCTTAGGCTCGCGTATTTTTCAATATAATGGGGTTAGAAGGTGGAAGGAGGTCCCAGTACATTAATGTGGAGGTCACGGATATGCAGTGGCTCTACTAAAGCAAAGTTTAATAATTTATGGGGTTCTTTCCCATACATCACCTCATGCATACTCTCAGTCAGCAGGGTGATGAGTAGACTGTTCTTATTTCTATTTTATAGGTGAGTCCAGTGACGTTTACAGAAGGCAAGTCACTTGCCCAAAATCACAGAACTAGTATGTGGTAGAGATAGGGCTTAAATTTTAAGTTTTCTTACCTTAAACTACTAAATGTATAAAGTAAGCTCTTAAGCTCAACACAATAGGTATTTACAGAGATGACACCTCTTAAAAACCAGGGTACTACAATGACAAGGAGCATGGTTTGAAGGAAGATTAAAAATATGTTTCATATATATTATACAATGTCAACAGGTAGCAGAAAGATTTTCCTCACTAAAGGTATGGCGTTGCTTGGGAAACTGCCTCCACCACTGCATGGGTGTTGGGGGAAACTCCAAGAGTTTAGGTGGATGAATAAATCCATGTGACAAGGTCTTGCCCCCAAGGAGAAGCAGGGAGAATGGGAACAGGAAGTGCAGGGAAGGGAAGGGAAGCGAGGGACTGCAGACCTGGAGAAAGACAAGGGCATAATGCAGGTGCATCTGCCAGTCGTGTTTCCCAGAGGGGAGGACGCAGAAAGTTTTATCTCGAAAGGGGATGTTACTGTGGTTAAGAGCACAGAATCTAGAACCAATAGTACACTGGTTCAAATCCTGTCTCTATCTCTAACTAGCTAAGTGAACTAGGGTCTGTCTTAGTTTCTTTGTCAGTAAGATAGGATAATATATGTTATTTCCCTGGCTGCCCAAGGAATACTAAATACATAAATCACTAAGAAAAGTGGCTGGTGTTATGTAAATATTATTTTTTTTTGCTGTCATCATTAGCATTCAGTTTGAAAGTATATTATAAATACCTCTTCTAGCCTCCCCTTCAATAGATCTTTCATGAAGCATATTAAACACATAAGCTAACTTTTGTAGTTAGGAGGCTAAAAATTAATAAAGGGCTGTGATTCATATAACAGAAGCAGAGGCATCAAGGCAATCTTTGAACTGAGATAGCAATGCATCATGGCTAAGGGGACCATGAAAAAGCTTACCCTAGGGGTGTGCCTAGAGTCATAGGAAGGGGTGTATTATAGAGTGTTACAGGGCAAAAAACAGAATCAGACCTGTAGAGCTAGAAGCACATGGCTAACATCTGAGCTATACAATGGTAAACAGAAGTGAAAACTTTGATTAGGGGAACAATGGTAAATGAGATTGCCACAACCCATCTTAAAAGGAGGTTTTCATGAACACAAGTTAACCTATTTTTTTTTTTTTTGGACAGGCAGAGTGGACAGTGAGAGAGAAAGACAGAGAGAAAGGTCTTCCTTTGCTGTTAGTTCACCCTCCAATGGCCACCGCGGCCAGCGCACCGTGCTGATCCGAAGGCAGGAGCCAGGTACTTATCCTGGTCTCCCATGGGGTGCAGGGCCCAAGCACTTGGGCCATCCTCCACTGCACTCCCTGGCCACAGCAGAGAGCTGGCCTGAAAGAGGGGCAACCGGGACAGAATCCGGCGCCCCGACCGGGACTAGAACCCGGTGTGTTGGCGCCGCATGGCAGAGGATTAGCCTAGTGAGCCGCGGCGCCGGCCCTAATGTTGTTTTACCAGCAAATATTTGTTGAGTGGTCATAAGCACTAGATACAGATTAGAATAGGACATAACCTGCTACATTAAGGAAGTTGAAATTTAACTGGAGTGGTAGAATGCAATATAAACAACAACAACAACAACAACAACAGAAAGCACCAAGGCAGTATTTAAGAAACAAGGAGTGCTTGTTAAACACCACCCTCCCCCTACTACCCCTCCATTCCCTCCTCACCCCAATCAGAGACGAAAGACTGTGAGGGAGGCAGAATTTGATTAGGATCATTCTGTCATAGATCAAGTCACTCTAGAGCATTTATGAAAACCCTGGATTGGGTTGCACAGAGATGACCACATGCTTTCACGCTTTAGGATTTTAATTTACTAGGCTGAGTCTGAGACACAATGAAGAGGCACAGGAAGTGTCTGTGAATTACAGAGGGGCATTAGTAACTAGTGCTTAGCTCTGGCCAGTGGAATACGGGTCACAAAAGGTCTCTAAGAGAAACCCACTGAGCTGAGTCCTCCAGGAGATAAAGGTAGCAAGAGAGACAGCACAACACATTTGAGGAACTACCAAGAGTTTAGTATAGCTGATGCACAAGAGAAAGAATGTCTGATGAGAGAAGCGAGAATAAGAAAGAAAAACTGAACAATTGAAGGGATTCAATGGTGAAGGACTTTACAGCCTACAGTAGGGAGTTTGCCTTGCTAGGGCAGGTGACGGATTTAAGCATGAGAATAACATATTTATGGAGAGAAAGCTTTGGAGAGAACATGGAGAATCATTTAGGGAAGGGCAAAACTAGAAGCAGGCATACCTCTTAGAAGACTACTCATCCAAAGTCCAGGAATAGATCACCACTAGGGATCTAATGAGAGCTGGAGAAGCAGAGACTGGAAACAGAATATAGGTATGAGAGGTGTGAGGAGGGCAGAGTCTGAGCTGGAGAGGTTGGTTACCAAAACGATGCTCAGGGAGGCAGTGAGGGTGAGTCCGGCAATGCCAAGGTTGCCTTTCAGTTTCTGGTGAGACAGTGGGGTGGATGGAGTGCCCATCCCCAAGAGAGGCAAAGCAAAAGATGGAGTGACTGTAGGGAGAACAGAGGATTTCACTTGGAACATGCTCATTCTAAGGTATTTGTGGGACACCATTAAAGATTTCTACAAGGCAGCTGAATGTAAGTTCCATACATTGAGTAAGCAGAAAATCACCGGCAGAGAGTGGAAATGAATGACGTAGACACAAAGCAATCAGGCTGGGTGTGGGGAGCAGCTCGGACTAGACTAAGTTACTGGAATTAAGACTTATTCTATGCATCTGCTCTCCTCTGTGGGGAGCAGCTCGGACTAGACTGGGTTACTGGAATTAAGACTTATTCTATGCATCTGCTCTCCTACAATATGGCGCTGGGAGAGGAGAAAACAGCTTCTGCCCAGCTGCCTCCAGTTCAACCAATTAACTGTAGGACTTGCTCCTGATTGGAGAGCAGCGTACTCGGCGTGTGGGCAGCCGAGTTGGGATTGGCGGAGGAGGACTATAAAGGAGGAGAGAGACGGCATGCACCAGGAACATCTATGGGGAACATCTGAGGGAACCCGTGCAGCCCCCGAGAGAACCGGCCGGTGGTGTGCCGCTCCCCTGCGGAAGTGGGGAATGCGGCCAGGGGGAACTGCCCTTCCACGGAGGTGGAAGGGATAGTAGCCAACCCGGGAGGAACCAGCAGCAAACCCGGGGAGGGCCGAGCAGACAAAAGAACAGCGCAGGGTCCTGTGTCGTTCCTCCACGAAGAGGGGGAGCGACAGCTGGGTGTGTTCAAAGGCGCTGGGGAGGTGGGGGATTCTAGAGCTAAGTAGAGAACAGGGAGCTTTCACGGGAGCCAACAAGCAGTGATGGGAAGCAGGCAGAGAAGCTGGAGAAGGCGCTGCCCCCAGAGCCAGGCAGAGGAGAGTTCAAGCAGAGAAGCCGCCAGTGAGAAATGCCCCAGAAACGCCAGGCAAATGGGGCTGGGAAGGGATCCGGGAACGAGACACCAGGAATGCAAACACACGACATGCAGCCTGACAACCTTGGCCTCATGCCTCCGTGACGCGAGGACACTGTATGGAGGAGGAAGGGTGGTCCCATCGGATGAATTACCACGACCCAGAAATCTGCAAAGTATTGTGATCCCGATCACTTCTAGAGATGCCAAAACCCGTCCCCTCTCCTCCGAGTAAGCTATATCTCATGTTATGCAGTTGCCTAGACAATTTGCTTAGAGTCACAACCGAGTACCTGGCTGTAGAAGACAAGCCAATTTCCAAGAAAACCCACTCTAACATCCTCCAGTCACCTCCTTCCTCAGCTTCCCTCAGAGAAATTAATTCTGCAGTTTTTTTTTTTTTTCTAAGAAATGCCATGCTTTGGGGTTCTTTCTTCGGTCACTGTGCCATTTGTTGTTCATGTAGGCTTTCACTCCGACAACCATAGTTAGTGGGTGTGTTATAAAGGGAGGTCTTGTTCAACATACCTGATTGACAATTAAAGCAAAACAGATCAGTTTTGAAGTAAAGGAAGCTTGCCATGAGTAGGGAGAACGGACTGCAGAATTTCTAATGAGTTGTAATTACTCATCAAATGTCTGATGAGTTTCCTTCCCTGACCCAGGCAAAGCTGGAGATGAGGTCACCGGGCGCCAAGCCTGAAGGTCACTAGGCATCCTCTGGGAACCCTTTCTGCTCTTGGGCGCAAATGGCAGGCTGTGCTTTGGCCTGTGAAAGGACGTGGGGCATCTCAGCAGGAGCTGCAAAGGGAAATGTGCATGGTACAGAAATACGGATCTGGTCCCTGGTGTGCAAGTGTGTGTTACTGACTGCAGTGGGTGTGCTGGTGCAAGTCAGAAAGGTGTGTGTCAAAGGTATGTTCTGCTTCAGGGAACAGCCTGCTGTGGTTTCTACAGCAAATCAAACCAATTACAAGGAAAAATATTCTACAGGGATTTGATTCAGGTGCTAATGAGAGGATAAAAGGAAAAGATTACTTTTCATTGGCTTATATAACAAGTAAATAACAATTATAAGCAACAAGCGATCTATGCTTCATAAACATGTACCTGTGTTTGTGTATTTCCTCCTTCGAGTAAAGCAATGCCAAGTAAAATGCCTTCTGAAAAAATCCTATCATTTTTGGTGTTCACTATGACATCGATGACAAGTTCAGATGCCCCTTCTTTATCCAGTAGGCATTGAATGTCAGCCATTGAGATTCCCATCTTATCAGTATCTTGTGCAGAAAAGCTTCCTTTGATGAGAAAAAAAGAATAAAATAACCTTAATTGCAGACATTAATAGAACAGATTTGTAAACCATAAGAATATTTACCACTGGGACTTTTCCCCTACCAAGTGAAATATAATAGAATTTTAAGTTTAAATATGTCAAAAGTTTATAAAAATGGAATTTTGTATTAAATGTCTGACATCTATAATTAAATGTTTTTTAAAGAAAAATCCTGTAGAAGATAACTAGCTGCATTTTTGTCCTTACTCTATATATATATATATATATATATATGAAGTAATTAGGACTTCACTGTGTTTCCAAAGTCACAGAGCAAAATCAATGATCATGTTCCAACCTGTTGTCTCATGAATCCAAAATTGCACCAACATTTTTAATAGTGCTTTTCAAATAAATTATTTCAATTTGTGCTATTTAAGTAAAACATTAGCGTATCATTGACATGAAGGCATGTTATAAGAATCCTAAAATGAGAAACAGATGACAACACTTACCTCCCACTTGTGCAGATCTGGAGTAGGTTCCTGACAAGTGGCCATTCATACCAATGCCATAATCACCTTTAAAGTATCGATTCAGCAGTATTTTTCTTAATGTATTACCCTATAAAGAAGGATAAGGAAATTGTTAGTTATTGTTGCTTCTTCTAATAAGACTGACAAACATCAGTATATTAAAATGGCACATAAAATGCACTTCATGGAAACAGGTATTTGACCTTTTGCAGTTAAGATGCCTATGTCGGGGCCAGTGCTGTGGTGTAGCACGTAAAGTTACCACCTGCAGCACCAGCATCCCATATGGAAGCCGGTTCAAGATCCAGCTACTCCACTTCCAATCCAGCTCTCTGCTATGGCCTGGGAAAGCAGTAGAAGATGGCCCAAATCCTTGGGCCCCTGCACCCGTGTGAGAGACCTGGAATAAGCTCTTGGCTCCTGGCTTTGGATAAGTGCAGCTCTGGCCATGGGGAGTAAACCAGCAGATGGAAGATCTCTCTGCCTCTCTGTAACTCTTTCAAATAAATAAATAAATCTTAAAAAAAAAAAAAATCCCTATGTCCCATAATAGGGTATCTGGGTTTGGTTCCCAACTCTGGATCCTGTCTACAGATTCCTGCCAATGTAGATCCTGGAGGGCAGTAGTCATGGCTTACCTGGCTAGGTTTCCACCACCTCAAGTAAGAGACCTGGATTGTATTTCTGACTTCCAGCTTTGGTTCTGGACTAACACTGACCATTTCAGGCATTTGGGGAATGAACTAGTAGAAGGGAGATCTGTCTGTCTCTGTGACTCTCAACTAAATAAATCAAATTTTTAAAAATGTATTTTATGAAGTTGATACATGCAAAACTAATTTTACACAAAACATTTTCCGAGGCAAAAGTCTGCAAATAGGTTCCAAGAAAACAATAATTTTACTTCTCATAATAACGAATGAAGCTGGAAGGAAATTTCTGGAGGTGATGAACAGCTTTATGACATAAACTGTGATGATGGTTTCAGGGCTGCATACGTATCTCCAAACTCAGCAAGTTGTACATATTAAATATATATAATTTTTACCATGTCAGCAAAAGATATATAAAGTGGGATTTTTTTTTAGATTTTATTTATTTATTTGAGAGATAGTGTTATAGACAGTGAGAAGGAGAGACAGAGATAGGTTTTCCATCCGCTGATTCACTCCCCAAATAGCCCCAACAGCTGAAGCTGGGCTGATCCGAAGCCAGGAGCTTGGGCCATCTTCTACTGCTTTTCCGGGCCAGAGCAGAGAGTTGGATAGTAAGAGAAGCAGCTGGGACTAGAACCAGCACCCACATGGAATGCTGGCACTGCAGGTGGAAGATTAACCTACTGTGTATCAGCACTGCCCCCAAATAAAGTGGTTTTTAAAAATGCTTCTATTTCCCCTGTGATTAAAAAAATAGTATTTTCAAAAGAATATTCTAGAAAAACCACCATTGCTTTAAATTTAAGATTGGTTCAAAAGCTAAAGATTACAGTGTTGGTAAGAATATCAATGGTACACAAAGAAAATATACAGCATAATTAACACCTTAAGAAGTGAATAGCCAAAGCCTTAGTAAGAGAAGCTTAGTGAAAGGAGCTAAGTGCATAGCAGTTGCTCACAAAATCAAGGTTGATAAGACAGAGTGAATTATATTTAAACTCCTCGATGCTTTACTCAGTGGGGAGAAAGATAATGTATTCCATTATAAACATGTGATTCAAAAAATTCTAAGTCTTCAATTTTGTACTCATGCCAGGATATTTTTAAAATAATACACTTTGCAATGTAATTGCTTACATGGACTTAAAAACACAGATGTCAATTCCAAATCTTCCCTTTTATTATATTAACAAAGAAGAGTGCTTTAGAAGTATGATTTAAAGAATACTTGTTTAAGCTATTGAAATGAACACAAGATTTAACTCCAGTCTTGGAGATAAGGAAACGTGGCCCAGGAGCTTTCAGAACTGGCTATAGGTGACACAGCTGGCAGGTGGTTGTCCAAGACCAGAACTCAACTCTTGATTGCAAAATCCAAACCACCCTCAGCACGCCCGGCTGTGCACCGTGACACGTGGCTCTCAAGGCTCCCTCTCCCTCTGCCATGCTTCGGTTTGCCTTCATTTCCAAGTTCTTGAGGGTCTGTGCCCTTGTTCTCTGTGCTTTTCTCCTGGTTGGCAGTTTCCAACCCTGGGTTGCACAATCACCTCTGCAGTTCCGGCCACCAAGTATTATTTCCTCCAGCCTTGACCTTGTTCTCCTAAGCCTCCCATTCTGTTTCCACTCAGATTTCCTTATGCACGTCTTGAGGTTCTACTGGCACCTCCCACTCAGTTTTTCAGAATGCAATATTTCTTCTCTCTTGAATGCACTTTCTTCTCAATTTCAATTTATTTTATGGAGATCACAACCATTCTTGTTACTTGGGCTCCAAATTTAAAAATCATCCACTAGCTCCTCCCTAACTGGACAATGATTTGGGAAATTTGACTTTTCCTACCTTTTCAACTGCAGCTTCCACGAGCGCTTTCAGATACTGTGTTTTAGCCAAACAACTATGTGATCATTTCTCAACCAAAGCTTTCTTTCTCTTTGCTCACATTGTATTCGCTGCCTAAATGCTCTTCTTCCATCTTACTATGGAGAGGTCCCATCTTCTCTCTTCATTTTATTATTTAGGCACCTACTATTTTAGGCACCCTCCTAAGTGAGTGAGATACAAGCCTCCCCTCAGGAGTCTCCAGTGGGATTAATTTAGTAACAGAGACGTGCAAGGTCCAGTTAACACTGAGAATGGCAGATGTCCTCTCTTAATCTATGTGAACATCACGGCAGACCTGTTCACAGGTCCTGAGCACAGTCAGCGTACAAGAAATAGGTCTTCAGTGTCATAATACAAGAAATGGGCTGAGCTGCAGCCTACAACACCAGCATCCCATATGGGCATCAGCTCATGTCCTGGGTGCTCCCCTTCCAATCCGGCTTCCTGCTAATGCATCTGGGAAAACAGTGGAAGTACTGTCTTTTTTTAAAAAAAATAAATAAACAGTGAAATCATTTTACTTATCCATTTGAGAGAGGTGGAGGTGGGGATCATGTACTGGTTAATACTCTAATATCATAATAACTGAGTAGGACTGGACTGGGGCTGAAGCTGGGAGTTGGTAAAGCAATCCAGGTCTCCCACATGGGTGAACAAGCCCAGTTACTTCAGCCACCATCACTAGCTTCCTCTCAGGGTCTGCACTAGCAAGAAGACAGGGTTAGGAGCCACAGCTGCAAATCGAATACAGGCACTTCAGTGGGGGATCAGGTGTCTTAACTGCTAGGCTAGACACCCATGCCCTGTAAGAATGTTTCCATCATACCCTGTCACACTACTCCAATAACCCAACCCAGACATGAAAAACAATACAGCCAGCACTGCGGCTCAATAGATTTAATCCTCTGCCTGCGGCGCCAGCACCCCGGGTTCTATTCCCTGTTGGGGCGCTGGATTCTGTCCCGGTTGCTCCTCTTCCTGTCCAGCTCTCTGTTGTGGCCAGGGAGTGCAGTGGAGGATGGCCCAGGTGCTTGGGCCCTGCACCCGCATGGGAGACCAGGAGAAGCACCTGGCTCCTGGCTTCGGATCAGCGCGGTGCGCCGGCCGGAGTGCACAGGCCGCAGCGGCCACTGTGGGGTGAACCAATGGAAAAGGAAGACCTTTCTCTCTCTCTCTCTCACTGTCTAACTCTGCCTGTCAAAAACAAAAACAATACAAAACTGCTTTCTACCCAACTGTTCTAGAAAATGTCCTTTATGCTAGAAGAAGAAAGTGTGCAGAGCCAACCATAGACTAGGACTGCTCACATCAAACTAAAATAAGCGATATATTTGTCAATATTTTAAAATTCTCTTTAGGTAGATAAAATCAAAGGCACCAACACTATCAGATGGATGAACATCAAAGTTAAACAAGCACCATTCCTCCTGTCCTACTCCAGTCTACTTAGAAGCATGCATTTTTAAACTGTTATACTCAGAACGCCCAAGAAAGGGCAAGGGGCTCCTGACATCTCTATTCTTAACTATGAAACCACACTGCCTAGGTTCAACACCCCCCACACTCTGTGCGTATTCTAACTGGGTGACCTTAAGTAAATTACTGGACTATTCTGGGCCTCAGTCCCTCAACTCTCAAATGAAACAGTTACACTATTGACCTACACAGCATTTCCGTGATGATCACGTGATTTAAGATTGCCTCAAGTACTCAGAACAGTTCCTGGAACATACTAAGTGCTGCACAGAAGCATTTAGTTGATGCCGTCCCTGCTATTACTAACGCTATTCAGACCACGGGACCACTTACAATGCAATGCTTTTGTACCTTCTCCCTTTACAGCAAACCTTCCCACTACAGAGAAAGTAACATCTACTAGACTAAGAAACGACGGCAATAATAAATGATGAACTGTTCGAAAGTCGTAAACTTTCCACCAGTAATCGGTCCTTGGAGTTCGACTCTCGTGACTCAGTATGGCAAAGTCTCCTCAGAGCATGCACACACTTGCCTGTGTGGACGTACAACTTCAACTAGAGAGGAAAAGCTTCTACTGTGGAAGCAAGCGTTTGTCCTAACGTTAGGACACCCTAGCTTCTATCATTGCTGCCTGGGTCTGATCCTCAGCTCTGGCCTCTTACTCCAGATTCCTGCTAATGCACACCCTAGGAGGCAGAAGGTGATAACTTAAGTACAGGGGATCCTGCTTACCACAGGGCGGACCTGGACTGAGGCCCCAGCTCCCAGTTTCTATACAGTCCCGGCTGTTGTGGACATTTGGGGAGCAAACCGGCAGATAGAACCTTTCTCTCTCTTCCCCTACTAACCCACCCTCTCTCCTTCCCTCTCCCCACAGCCTCTGCTTTAGCTTCTTAATTAATTTAAAAATTCTACCTTGGATCAAAGTCCAGAGCTTTCTGTTAACACAACCCTTGGTGTTAAAAATGAATGAAGGATAGGTATGGACAGAACAGGATTCTGTTTTGTCTTGGTCATCCTCGGTGAAATGGACAGCTTCAGTACTCTCCATCCCAAGTCCAGTGAACCGACTGCTGCTGCTGCATCTCAAGTTCTGACTTGAGGATGAGAGGCAAGTACTGTGTCCCAATTTGCCTTGGGCATTCGTGGTGATGGGTTACAGTGGTAGCAGTATGGACTTGAGTCATTTCCCCAAATTACTTTAACTCAAATAAAGTAACTGTAGAACCCTTGTCAGAAATTCTGGTGCCAGAGTTGTAAATAATCGTCTCGGAGCTATAATTGCCATGGCAGAAACTTGGGACAGCACTAAAAGTACATTAAGCCATTTTGAAAAGATTCCACAATTTGGAGGTTCAACTTCTGAACCAGTTCTTCAAACCCAAAATGAACGCCTGCCTGGGCCTCCCACGGCAGGTGTCTTTGTTGGGTTGGGCCACCTAGCATGGAATGTCCTTTACAGTCTTTTCAATATCAGAGTCCATTCCAGGCCACAAGACGCTGCTGTTAGCCAACGTCTTCATGTGAACACATCCCAGATGTGCTAACTGCAGTGTAGCCAAGATAACTAACAACCACCTTCTGAAATTCCAACAAAATATTTCCATAAAAAGACATCTTCTGTGGCTAGAGAGGTCCTGCTGACAGTCTGTGAATATCTGGGAGGATTGTTTCTTTTCTGGCCACTCCCTGTTAGTTAGGCTGAGTCCAATGCATCAGACATTAAGAACTGCAGGAATTAACGCCTTTCATAGATAGGAAGAGCAATAAAAATTTATTAATTCTAAAAAGGAATACAGATTCTCTTTCGATTTTGAGAAAGTGCAACACTGCTTGCTTTAACAGAAGTTAATAGCTGCAGGAGGGAAGCACTGAAGAATGTGACATTTGAGGTCATAATTCCACACTTGTTCCCATCCTCTTGGAAGAATACTCTACTCTTTGTTTCCTTACAATACAATTAGAATCACGAAACAATGTCCCTACAACCAGCATCCTAGAAAACTTAAGTCCCCAACTGGAAATTCAAGAGATAATGAAAACTGCCAACGACAGATGTTTAATTCAGGACTTTCCCTCAAAGATTAATGATTACCTACTAATCACCATGAACGAGATCTGAAAGAAGGTGATGGGTCCTAATTGTAGATGCCATGCAGTCTCATGTTCACACTGAAACGGGTATTAGCATAACTGCTATTTCCCTAAGCTTTTGGTTTAATGACAGTGTGTCTGATTAGATAATTTTTCTCATTTGAATTCCCAAGGGTAAACAGATATATTTCCCAACTAAAATACATTATTGTAGCAACTCTGTTATAACAGAATTCTATTAGCCCAACATTATAATGGACTGCATCTTCAGGGGGACCACTGGGGAAACGCGCGCCATCTCCTATGCTCTAGCTGCCTAACAGCTTGAACGCCTCCGTCTCCATCACTGTTGCATTTGCCAACAGTGGTTGTTATATACATTTATTATATGTTCGTCAATACAATGACACAATCCTAATCCTGAAAACCAAGAAGACGTCTCAACAGTTTTAATAAAAGGCCTTATGGGGGAAAAACATTGGAATATTTTAGAACCGATTATTCACATATCACAATGACAATCTATTTCCAAATTCCTTCCTTCCTTGTTTGATTAATTGTAAAGACATTTATTACATTTCTACCATGTGTCAGGAACCACGGAAGGGAGTAGAAGTAATTCTGCAACAGATGCTAAAAGAATTTTCAAGTCGGCAGAGCTGAGACATATGGCACTGTTTTTCAATATAAATAATCCTCACCAGACCATTTGATTCCATCTGTGAAATTTAAATGTTTAAACACCAAATGATGATGTTTAAACATCTGATGATGATGATGCTGGATGTAAGGGGGGCTACAGGAATTACTCAGGTTGTTAGAGCCTTAAAGACAAATGGGGTGACCGGGAAGGCTTCAGTAGCGGATGGTTCTGTGCCCACAAATAGTGGAATGTACAGGACACCGTATTTATTTTCTTTGGGGTATGCTAAAAGTCTCTCAGAGTTGGAATTCCAGGAAGCACACGAACTGACGTGGATCTCAACAGGATCTTCCATTTCAACCATTTTAAATACAGAGTCTGCTTCATCCAGAGGCTGACAACTTGTGCAAGCCCTTGGGCAAATGGCTTTTTTGTTTTATTTGACAGGTAGCCTTGTAGACAGTGAGAGAGAGACAGAGAGAAAGGTCTTCCTTCCATTGGTTCACTCCCCTAATGGCCGTTACAGCTGGCACTTTGCTGATCTGAAGCCAGGAGCTGGGTGCTTCCTCCTGGTCCCCCATGTGGGTGCAGGGCCCAAGCACTTGGGCCATCCTCCACTGCACTCCCTGGCCACAGCAGAGAGCTGGCCTGGAAGAGGAGCAACCAGGACTAGAACCCAGCGCCCCGACCGGGACTAGAACCCGGGGTGCCAGCTCCGCAGGTGGAGGATTAGCCAAGTGAGCCCCGGCGCTGGCCAGGGCAAATAGCTTTTGCGAATGGATTCCACTGCTTGTAATTGATCAGCTTTCTGAGCAAGCAGTCTTCATCTGATCTTCAGACCATAAAAGTAAGAAGCTGAGAGGAGAGTGCAGACAAGCTTCAGATAACATTTCCTATTGAATGAAAACAACTGGGTTCACCTGTCAAACATCCGACCTGGTAAAATGACACCTCTGTGGCAGCGGCACATGACCACTGCAGTTAAGCCCCAAATCTCCCAGCACACAGTATGAAAACCCACTACAGTTCTATCTACTCCTAAGAAAAATGGCATGCACAGGGCCCATGCAAGCATACGCAAGCACACCAAAGGCGGGGAGAAATGGAATTCCAAGTGACTTTCACAGCTTCTGCAAAGATTGTGTGGCTAGAGTGAGAAGCTCTGGTGAGCTCAGTAATGGACCCAGCTCAGGGTGGGTCCCAGGGAACACAAGAAGAGAAGGCAGGAAGGGGAGGAAATGGGGCTGCACAGAACGGACAATGACCTGAACAACAGGAAGAGCGGTCTTTCTCTGGGACAACGGTCAAAGTCATCTTTAACTTTTCTGTTTCGAAGTTCTAACCTCAGAGGCTGTGACTCCTGTTCAATTTCTAATGCCATTACAGAAAGATGGATACAAAGGCACAACTCTGGAAGGTGGTGGAACATCCACGCAGGAGCGACACGTACAGGAAGGCCGGGACCAGCACCATCCTGCCCTATATTCACCTTTCTGTGTCTGTGGAGTCCATGCTTTCCGCTCGGCAGCAGAGCCCCTGAGTTCTGAGCTGTGACCTACTGCTCTACAACCAAGGCGGAGGACGAGAGGAGCACACTGCTCAGAAGAGCTGTTCATGACGGTGGCACCACCAGCAATGCCAGCATCCCACATGAGTGTCAGTTTGGGTCCTAGCTGTTGCACTTCTGATCCAGCTCCCTGCCAATGCAGGGGACAGCTTGAGTGCTTGGGTCCCAGTACCCACGTGGGAGATCTGGATGGAGTTCTAGGCTCCTGGATCCGGCCGGCCCAGCTTTGGCTGTTGCAGCCACGTGGAGCATGAAATACAGACTACCTTTCAAATAAAGAATAAATAAATCTTGAAAAAAAGAGAGCTGTCCAGGAAATTCAATATTCCATGTCCTGTGAGAACAGGGTTATTCTCCATCTTGCTATTTATTTTTAACAGAAGAAATGAAAGAAATATATTAAAAATATTTATAACATTCTATCATGCAATAACTGTTCCTCAGGTTTCCTATCTGGTCTCCCCATAGCCATGCAGTACCCCTCTAATACTTTCTCCACTCAGCACTGCCTGCAAAACAAGGGTCAATTTTCAGCATAGAATACATGAAAATACAAGAAGACTTCAAAAAGCTCACAGAACAGTGGAATGCAAAGGTAAGTATTTTTTAGAGCACAGAAGTTTAGAAAGTCATAGATAGCAGTTTCATAAAAAACACGACCCGGCCAGCGCCGTGGCTCAATAGGCTAATTCTCTGCCTGTGGTGCCGGCACACCGGGTTCTAGTCCCGGTCGGGGCACTGGATTCTGTCCCGGTTGCCCCTTTTCCAGGCCAGCTCTCTGCTGTGGCCTGGGAGTGCAGTGGAGGGTGGTCCAAGTGCTTGGGCCCTGCACCCCATGGGAGACCAGGATAAGCACCTGGCTCCTGGCTTCAGATCAGCGCGGTGCGCCAGCCACAGTGTGCTGGCCGCGGCAGCCATTGGAGGGTGAATCAACGGAAAAGGAAGACCTTTCTCTCTGTCTGTCTCTCTCACTGTCCACTCTGCCTATCAAAAACAAACAAACAAACAAACAAAAACAACAACAAAAAAATGTCCCATGAAATCTCTGAAGACCCTATTATTTGGTCAATTTTAATACAAGCAATTACATCTCATATGGGTAATTACATTCTATAGGTAAACCATAACTTTCAAGGAATTTCACAGCAAAAATCTGAGATAATGATTTAGAACCAGTGGAAATTGGAAATTCCTTACATTTCCCTGAGCATTTTAAAGCACCGTCACAATTACTACCTCAAAATGCCTGAGCTAATGAAAAGGACAAAGTGCCAAGTGCCTACCTTAGGAGGAGCTTTTACAGAAAATCTTTGACTAAAGCTTATTATAGTTTTCTATTAAAGTAAGTGGTATTACAGAGTATGAACTAATTTTTTTACTTTTCATTTTTGTAGAGAGAGAGAGTGAGCAAATGCGCTTCCAGCCACTAATTTACTCCCCAACTGTTGCAATGGGAGTTGGGAACTCAATCTAGGTGTCCCATGTGGGTGGCAGGGACCCAATCTCTTGAGCCATCGCTGCTGCCTCCTAGGGTGTGCATCAGCAGGAAGCTGGAGGCAGCAGCAGTGCCAGGTAAGGTACTGAACCCAGGCACTCGCACAGGGGACAGAGAACTGCTAACTGAAGGCTAACACCCATCCCATTATGGCAGTCTCTGAACAGTATTTTGAAAACCATTTTGGTTTTCTACAATGTTTTGATTATGCCACCAAAGATATTTCACTACTTCACTATATCTAGAATGGTAATTGGAACCCTGGGCACTAGAACATAAAACTTAAATTTTATAATTTGCAAAGTACATTTGCTGTTCTACAACATAGCAGCTTGGTAGTACTGCAGCACTAGCATCTGTTCTACCAACATGGATTTCCACAGGCTTGTGAATCACCTGTTGCGATTAGTCTCTGAAACGAACAAGAAAAAAAAATTCTCGGGCTGAAAAAAAAGTTAAAATATTCAATAAATCTGAATTGAAGAGGTAGATGTTTGACACAGCAGTTAAGATCCCACTTGGGATGCCCACATCCCATACTGAGTGCCGAGATTCCAGTCCCAGCCTCTCTCCTGGTTCCAGCTTCCTGCTAACACACACCTAGGAGGCAGCAGGTGATGGCTGAGCTCAGCTCCTGGCTTCAACTTGCCCCAGGCCCACATGTTGTGGATATCCGGGGAGTGAACCAGTGTCTGGGAGATCTCTCTCTTTCTCTCTCTCTCAAAAAAAAAAAAAAACAAAAAAACAAAAAAACAAAAAAAAAACTTTTCAATGTAGCTAGTTATTTGAATTAATAAATTGGAGGAAAAAAAGAATAATTTCAGTGAATCACAGATCACTTGTTGATTTAATATTCTCAAATGGAGACAGAAGAATGCAATGAATTTCTCCTGTTCTGCCTGCAGGATGTATGTGTGTGTATAATTAAGTAATACATAGAAATAAGAGGGAAGATCTTCAAAATTTTCATAGAAATGGATATTATGACCAAACTATGCACAGATGTCAAAAGTTTTTGCACCAAAATAAACTTATGTTTTAACTCTATTCATCCATGAACTTTCTGGAACATTCTTATATAAATGTTTGTACTCCTGGATATTATGCATATATTTGTACATTCTGCAGTCAAGGAGGTGTACACCTCTGCCTTCTCCCCTGGGTACTGGTAAACATGAATAGTTGGACTGAGTATGTAAAACAAGTAAACAAGCACATCTTTTCCTATTCTATTTCACTGATTCTCATATAATATTTTTGTCTACATTTTAACATTTCTGAATTACTTTAAAATCAATGGTCAACTTAATTGGTAGCATTCTTTATCTTTCTAGTGATACCTAAAATGATGGCATGCCTTGCAAATGATAATGTTTTAGAATTGACAAAGTACATTTGGTTAATGGAAAAAACAGGTATGTCCTTTCCTCTAGGATTGTTAACACAAACTCGGATTTACAGTATGTAACACTGCTATTATACCCCCTTTGCTATTAATGTAAGGTAAGATGAAATCATACCAGAAATCTGGGGATTTAACTTTTTTAGTGTATCCCCCTTTTCACGCTACAAATGTTGTACATGACAGCTGAATTTACTGCCATCTTAAGTTTTATTGATGTCATATGCCCTGAATCAGGCTTACATTAAAATTAGTAAGGAAACTGACAATATTAATAGAGATGAGAGGTATATTTATCTTATAAATCGAGAGTAACTGAAAAGTAAATAAATAAAGACACATTTAACCAATTCAGTTTAACGTCCTATTTCTTTCCTTTAAAACACTTTCTCCCTGACAAGAAGCTCACCTCTGCTTGGATGGTTAAAGCACAAAGACAAACAATGACCCAGGTTGGCAAGGATATGAAGAAACCAGGACTCTCTTACACTGCTGATGGGAACAGAAAAGTTACTTTAGAAACCTGTTTGCCAGGTTTTTTTTTTTTTTAAGATTTATTTTATTTATTTGAAAGAGAGAGAGAAGTAGAGACAGAGAGAGAGAGGTCTTCCATCCGATGGTTCACTCTCCAGATGGCCACAACAACTGAAGCTGCACCGATCCAAAGCCAGGAGCTTCTTCCGGGAATTCCATATGGGTACAGAGGCCCAATGACTTGGGCCATCTTCTACTGCTTTCCCAGGCCACAGCAGAGAGCTGGATCGGAAGAGGAACAGCTGGGACTAGAACCGGCTTCCCTATGGGATGCTGGTGCTTTAGGCCAGGGCTTTAACCTGCTGCGCTACAGCACCGGCCCCGGCAGTTTTGAAAAAGTAATCAGCATTACCACATAGCCAAGCCATTCCACTCTTAAGAGCAAACCCATGGGCCAGCACTGTGCCATAGCGGGTAAAGCCGATGCCTGCAATGCCGGCATCCCATATACGTGCTAGTATGAGTCCCGGCTGCTCTGCTTCACGTCCTGTTCTCTGCTGTGGCCTGGGAAAGTAGAAGATGGCCCAAGTCCCTGGGCTCCTGCACCTACATGGGAGACCCAGGAAGAAGCTGCCGGCTCCTGACTTCAGATGGGCTCAGCTCCAGCTGTTGCAACCAACTGGGGAGTGAACCAGCAGACGGAAGACCTCTCTCTCTCTCTCCTCTTCTCTGTGTAACTCTGACTTTGAAATAAAATAAATAAATCTTAAAAATAAAAAAGCAAACCCAAGACAAATGAAAACATTTGTCCACCCAAAAACTTGTACAAGACTGTTCAAAGTGATACTATTCTTAATAGTCAAAAACGTAGGAACAACCTAAATGTCCAGGATGACGAGTGGACAAACAAAACACACTGTGGCAACAGGAGGGGAAGTATTGATAATGCTACCCATGGATGAGCCTCGCAGACATTACACCAAGAGAAAGGAGGCAGTTCCAAAAGACCCCATATTGCAGGAGTCCATTTAAATGAAACTTCTGCAAGAGGCAAATTCACAGAGACAGAAAGCTGATGAATGGTTGCCAGGGATGGAGACAGGGGAGTGGCTGCAGAGGGGTTTAGGGTTTCTCTGCGGATGATGAAAATATTCTCAGCTCAGACAGCAGTGCTGACTGCAAATCTATGAGGATACTAACACCACCAAACTGTACACTTCAGCGGGGTGAATCTCAGGGTATGTGAAGATCTCAATAAAGCTGTTATAAAAACGGAAAATAAATCCATTAGATTGGTTAAGGAAAAATCACCCCTTAAATGATGTTAAAGTACATCTCTTAAAGAAAATAATGTCAGCTCCATGTAAATTTGTGCAAAGCATCTGAGCTGCTATTTGCCAGAGTCCCTGCACTTAGGTGCATCTGTACAGCAGATGTATTGCCCGGCACATGTTTTGAATGTTGTATCTGTTAGTATAATGTAGAGAGGCTCAAACTGCTAATTAAATATGAAATTCTATGTGTCAATTAGGAGCCAATTTCTTGTGAAAGCTGCCTCGTGTTTAGGTCGCAATAAATTGAGCTGGTATCTGGGCTTGCTTATGTCTGACCTGTGTGGGAAGGCAGTCCGGTGCACTGAATATAGGCTAGGCGGTTTCCATGGATACCTCACACAACTTGTGTGGAAACGCAAAATTACAAACAACTTCATGGAAATGATGCCTCACAAAATGGATTAGTTAAAAAAAAAAAAGCAACTCATCTTCCCAAAGAAAGATGCCAGAATTTATTTTGTTAATCAGTTGGTAAGGGGACATTTGGGGAGATAGCAAAGACATACTTTTTAAAGGACAGCTTTACGTTCCTTTAGAATTCCTCTTAAAAGACAAGGCATTCAAAATGTGTCTCTCATCATACGCTTTACAGCAAACCTCAAGAATGTAAAGATACTCAGCTTTTATAGGAACCAAGTACCTTGGATTATCCCAGCTGAGTTTAATTCATTTGGCCACTGCATACTAATATGTCGGTCTTTCCAAATAAATGTACACTGTAATTACAACCAGGCTACTCCACCCACCTTCCTTCTGCTCCTTCCCATGAAATACAACACCGCGTCTTCCAGATGTAGCATCAAAGCCACAGTGCTATTTGCCAACCATTTCAGAATTACTGGCAAGAGAACTTAACTCATGGAGCTTCCAGAGGGGAAGGAGAGCTCTCCCACGCCACGTGGTTGTGAAGACCCGAGCACACACCTGTGATTCACACCTCTGCAGGCTTGAGGTGGAGCAGTGAGGAAACCGCACCGTCAGCTTTCTCCATGTCCTCAAACCACTTCCCCTATTAGGCAATCAGGTCCCAGGCCCCCAGCGATAATCAGCGTGCACAGAAACGCAGCTGTAGTCTCTGGCCCACTTACTCCAATCATTACGGGAACAGCAGCATGATCCAGCGAAAGAACGCAGATTGTTGTAATAAAGGGGGCAAAGGAACCGGTACGTTTGAATCAAGTTAGACTAATATTTGATGATTATATAGCAAAATAATTTCACAAATGTATTAAAAATTTTTTCAATTCATTTATTTTTAAACCGAGACCTGATTAAACTACCACTTGATTGCCATATAATTAGGACAATCTCACAAGCATCATTTCATAGCTTAGCGGCAGGAGTGGACCGTGACACACTCTTGCAAAAGCTTTGGAAGAGCGTGCATCTGTCTGAATGGGAAATAAAAATATGTTTTTGAAAAATTAGAAAATGCTCATTAGAAGTGCTGGGCGCAAGAGATGCTAGTCAAAGATTACAAAAATAACTCTACATAGAAAAGTGTCTACAAGCATATTAAAGAGAAGTGCTGTAATAAAGTTCTTGACATTGCTGTCAACTCTTCTCCTCCTTCTTCTTAGTCACTACCACCTTGGCTCCCCCAGATCCTGCCGGATTTCTCAGACTCCTCTCCCTGGAGCTGTAACCAACCCCTGCCTGCAGTTCTTTCCCTGCAGGTGTGTAACAGTTCAGAGGGGGGAGGGATGTGGCCCTCATCACCCACCAGTGGGTGCGGCGATCACTCTGCACCTGTGAGCCGTTCCAAGGCTCCTCCTGCCTTCACCCAGCAGCTTGTCGTCACTCCACAGGTCTCAGCTTAAACTTCACTTTCAGGGTGGTCATTTGGCCTAGTGGTCAGGACGCCTGTGACCCAAATCAATCCCTGGCTCCGATCCCTGTCTCCAGCTCCTGACTGAAGCTAACGGCTAATGTAGACCCTGGGAAGCAGCAGGAAATGGCTGAGGTGGCTGGGTCCCTGCCACCACGTGGGAGACCTGGATTGACTTCCTGGCTCCCAGCTTCTTTTGGGTCCAGTCTCTGCTACTGCATGCATTTGGGATGTGAACCAGCCAATGGGAGTGTTCTTGTGTTCTCTCTCCCTCTCTGCCTCCCCCTCTCCTTCTCCCTCCCCCTCTCCCTCACCCCCTCTCTCCCTCCCCCTCTCCCTCGCCTTCTCCCTCTCTCCCTCTCTCTCTCCCTTCTCTCTGCCTCTGAAAAAAGAAACAAAAAAAATTTCTGAAGTTTACTTGCTTGGAAAAATTCTTTCCTGGACACCCCTCCCCCAGCCTCCCAGGGCACACTTTCAGCTCTCTGGACTTCTTCCTCAAAATAACGAGAGAGAAGAGATGGGGTCACCCCTGTCCATCTCTTTGGTTGTCCCATTTTGTCACTCAGCTCGGAACTCTCTGAGGGCGTAAACTGGCTCTCGGTGCACCTCCAGAGCAGGGCACAAGTCTCATCATCCTCACGTGGCCATATGCAGTGTCTCGACCACTGTCTTTAGTTCCAAATATCTTTGTATTGTGTTCTTTTCATCTTTTCCTAATAAATATTTTTCAAAGAACTCAGATTCTTGTTTTCCAAAACCATCTAAAAAGGCACATTATGAAATATTCATGCTACTTTGACCTCTGCTGAATAGAAAACATTCACTCCCAGCATATGTGGAATGGACAAACACATGTGGCCATGTTTGTATCATGTGTGAGACTAACACACAGCTGCATGTTTGTGACATATGCAAGACTAACACCCAAACAGCTGGAGGATGGCAGGGAGTGGCCATGCGTCCGTGCTTTCTAGCTGCAAACGACATCTGGAAACCTCAGCCACCTCCACCTTCAGGCTGTCGTGGTTTCTTCAGTTCTGACCTCCGAGTGCCTTTTCACACAATCTCCCCACTCTCGGCACGAAAAGCAAGGGCTCTGCAGCTTCTGTGGCCAGGAGTGACCCCTCGGACCTCCCGACCTCATCCACTCTTCATCCTCCACCAGAAGCATTCCTTGGCCCTCACTTCTCTGCCCTCTCCATGGGCAGAGCAGGTAATGATTCCTAACTCGAAACTTGAGAAGACCCGTTAGGGGAGACACTCTGCAGTCCCCATGGTGAGGCACGGTGTGCTAACTGCGCACACGCCCCCAGCAAGTCAAGCTCACGAAGGCTACTTCCATGCTGTATCCCCAAAGCCTTAGCGTACATCACAATGAACATTCTTTATGAGACTGCCATAAAACTATCATCCAACCCCTCGGACAAAGAGAACATCTGTGCATGCAACGGTGCGGATGCTGGATGTCCCCAAAAGACCTGTGAGTTAAAGCCCTGGTCTCCAGGGGCACCACTGGCAGGTGGGGTCCGGTGGCAGGTCCTTAAGTTGTTGGGGGTATGCCCTGCTAGAGAACTGTGGAACCCCAGTCTTTCTTCCTCTCTCTGTTCCTAGCTCAAGATAGCACCATTCACTCCAGCACATGTGCTGCCATTGTTTTCCACCACCCTCTCCAGAGGCTAACCCCATGGTACCACCCAATTCTGCACATGAACATTCAAAATCATGAACTAAATACCTCTTTTCACTTTGTAAAGTCAGTTGCCTTGGGTATTCCATTGTAGTGACACTAAGCTGATTAAGTGTAGTTCTTCCTTGAGGGAAGCACAAAAAGGTTTGTAAAGCTGCACTGTCAAAGGTACTAGCAGATATCCTTGGCTTTCAGTCTGCAGGGACCAGCAGGGGGGAGAGAATGACAAGCTGTCTAGTTTACTCCAGAAGAGGTTATGTCCCACGAGCTGGGTACACAACTACATCACACGTCCTGATCCTGGGCCCCCTCGGTGGGGCCACATGACCAAGGCTGAGCAAACTGAAGTTGAGCAGAAAGCCATAGAGCTGGCCCACGTGGGAATCTTGCTCTCCTTCCTCAGCTGTCAGGGATGCAGACAAGCAAAGCAGCCTAGGGGCACGTGGAGCCCACGACAGAAGGAACCGAGAGCCACCAATCACCAAGGAAGCTGGCTGCGAGCTGCATGACTGGGGACCCTTGCATGGGTACATCAGCTTTCAGTACACAGCACAGGCAGGGGTTGATGAGATGAAGCCGGCGATGATCAGGTGCAGTGGTCCCATGAGCTGGCTGCACCTTTAGCAACACAGCCGGTCTGCGGTCTGCACTGTCTACCTGAGTCCGGTCCCTGGTGCCTGACGGCTTTTCGGTCCAGACTCACCAGCGTCTGGCGAAAGCCAGATCCAGAGCACAAGCTAGGCACGATGCTGCCAAGAAAGTTATCTGCGAATACAGTTGCACCTACACCAGTCTTCCCAGATCTGTCTTGGTTTGATCCAACATTACCTCTGTCCAACATTGTTGTCTTATCCCTTCTATCAAATTTCCCATCATCTCCAAACTCCCATTACTACAATTATCTCAAAGATACACACCCACCCACACACACACAGCATGCCCCTACTTTTTCTCTCCCTGTCGGTAGTCCTTCAATACACCCAGTGTCATCAAAGCCACCCACCCAATGACTTCAGACAACACGCACAGCATTGGCTGTCCAGAATGTTCCATAGCATTCGGCTGTTTCTATCAGTTTCATTTGTCTATTTTCATTCATCTCCTCTGTGAGGCTCTGAAAAGAGTTCCTTCCAAAATTGCAGCTTAGGGGTTCATTCACCTACAAACATACTTAGAAATCCTTCAATTAAATATGTATTCTGAGAAGAATGTAATACCCAGGAAGAGTGTGATGCATTTTTTTTTTATTATTGACCAGCTATGCAAGAAGTATGGGCTAAATTCTTTCATGTAAGCAGCAATCACATTAAAAGCTTCCAATTAGTTGCAATTTTTAAAAGGAGAGAGAGGGGAAAAGAAAGAAGAGAAAACAAAGGGCAAATGAATTGATGGGTGGTACTGGCCGGGATGTGTATGTTTAGTTTGATATACAAAGAACAAAGTGATTAGTGCTGCCTCCTTTAAAGGAGTCCAGGAAAAGATTTATAGGAATATTTACTGCAGTCATGATGTTTGCAGGCTGGAAAGAAATCCACATAAAAAGACGGTCTTCCCTACCGGATCAATCAAGTTCCAGGCTGACTGGAAGTGATGATAATTATTGGAAAGAAAATTGTTATGTTTTTGTCTGACTGCCTGTTGCCTTGGCACGTGCTATTTCCAACTCCGTCTGGAAATAACAGTTCATCAAGCCATCTTGGGTGACTTACATAACCAGCCACTATCAGCTGAAAACTGTCAGCTTCCGTAACTTGCTACCGCACTTGTAGCTACACGGCTCCAACACTGATTTCATTTATTTTCTGCCCACTGCCAAGAACTGTATTTCAAACAGCAAACTAATTTTAAAGCCTCACCTTTCATCTTAACTCAAGCCATTTTAAATTTGTTTGCTAACAAGCAAAAAGGACTAAAATTTCATGAACAGTTGATCTTGATTTATTTCTTATGTTAATTTATCAACTGAAACTTGCATTAAAACCCTGAGTAATTCTTCAGACAAAATACAGTTATCATCTGTTGTCTGGATTTATAACAGAAATTAGCCTTCAAACAGCACAGAATCTGTGTATTTTCTCATTAGATAAAAATTACAGGTTGGAAAAGTATTCTCCTAAACTCTGGACCACTTAACAAATACACAAAATAATTTCTACCCCAGTGCCAACATATTTTACACTATCAAAATGACCGAAACATCTAAGAGAGCAGTGAAAAACAAGATCAATGAAACCTGACTCAGGCTGAACCAGTTTGCTTTAGTATCCACAAGAGAGCAAGGAAAAAGAAACAACGGGTTAAAGTAGGAAGCTCTGGGGAGAAACAGAAACCTTACATCATTGTTATTAAAGAAACAATTTTCCTGCAATGTCCAAGTACTAGCACCAAATTCCAATATTAAAACTTTTTTAAAAAGCAAGAAAGAGAAAACCAACACTCCTCTCATTTTCTACAACGACTTTTTGGGAAATCTGAACATTATTTTACTTTCATGCTTCAACAGCACCTGCTGCAATTATTGTACAGCTTGGGTCAACTATCAAAAAACCTAATACTAAAATGCAGTTCTCTGAAAACACTTTCTCACTTCCAGGATGTCCGTGGCTAATGACTTTACCATCATTACACTCTCCTGTGAAAATTAATAAAGAAGTAAAAGGAAATGGTAAAATTCCACCTCCATCAAGGGCAGCAGACAGACAATCTGCAGATCAGAAAAGACACACAAGGGCTGCCCATATCAGCACCCACCAGACAGAAGCCACCCAGGAGACAGCAGAGTACTGAGAGCAGCAAGGCGGTCTGGCAGCAGCACCACCAAGCACTGGCAAAACTATGCCTGCCGCGGGTAAGGAGCCCTTCAGGAAACCCACCAGCTACATTTCCCGCTTGTGCGGGCGCGAGCCAGAACCCAGGTGACAAAAGGCCGCGTCAGAGATGCCCAGGAGGCACCCAATGACAAAATCGCGGGAGCACGGGAGCGGCCGCACGCGGAAGGTGTGTTTGGTCTTTGTGAGAGCAGAAAAGGGACCTGCT
Organism: Oryctolagus cuniculus; assembly: GCF_051225735.1. Classification (NCBI taxonomy): domain Eukaryota; kingdom Metazoa; phylum Chordata; class Mammalia; order Lagomorpha; family Leporidae; genus Oryctolagus; species Oryctolagus cuniculus. Next base: position 124,003,566 of record NC_142875.1, read on the forward strand.
GTGATCACTGTTGTGTGAACAGAGAGGTGGGGGAGGCACAGGAGGCGTGTTCCAGCGAAGCACCCTCAGGAGTGACACATGTCAATCAAATCATGACCCAGAACCTTGGACATGGGTCTTTAAAAACGAAGGTGGTGTCTCCTCTGGGAAAGGAACCTATGTGACAAAAAGCTAAGAATTCCGGAAGAGGCAACAGGGAAACAGAATAACAAAAGAAAATACTTCTTAAGAAATGATACATAATTGGAAGGGTCTGAAATAAGCTGGGCACTCAGAAAGAAACCTGGAGGACAGACAGGAGAAAAGCAAAGCAAAACGGACAGTAGGATGTTTCTCTAAAAGTTCCAAAGAGACGCCAGTGCTGTGGTGCAGGAGGGGAAGCTGCAGCTTTCCATACCAGCACCCTCATCAGTGCTCTGGTTGGAGTCCCTGCTATTCCGCTCCTAATGCAGCTCCCTGCTGATGTGCCTGGGAGGCAGCAGGTGATGGCCCAAGCACTTGGGGCACCGCAGCTCACATCAAACAATGTTATGGCTATTTGGGGAATGAACCGATAGATGGACACCCTTCTCTTCCTCTCTGTCACTCTGCTTTACAAATAAAATAAACATTAAAGTAAGTAAAAGTTTAAAAAGAATGTAAAAGGACACAATGATTGAAAGATTCAACAGTCACATAATTCAAGATTGGAGGAACAAAATCAAAGAAATGGAAGTGAAAATATAGTTTTTATTTATTTATTTATTTATTTTGACAGGCAGAGTGGACAGTGAGAGAGAGAAAGGTCTTCCTTTTTTGCCGTTGGTTCACCCTCCAATGGCCATCGCAGCCAGCGTGCTGTGGCCCGCGCACCGTGCTGATCCGATGGCAGGAGCCAGGTACTTCTCCTGGTCTCCCATGGGGTGCAGGGCCCAAGCACTTGGGCCATCCTCCACTGCACTCCCTGGCCACAGCAGAGAGCTGGCCTGGAAGAGGGGCAACCAGGACAGAATCCAGCGGCGCCCCGACCGGGACTAGAACCTGGTGTGCCGGCGCCACAAGGCGGAGGATTAGCCTAGTGAGCCGCGGCGCTGGCAAGAGCCAGAAACTTCTTCTTGTCCCTATTCCAAGAGCAATACCAGGCCATCGGATCAGCGCGGTGCGCCGGCCGCAGCGCACTGGCCGCGGCAGCCATTGGAGGGTGAACCAACAGCAAAAGGAAGACCTTTCTCTTTCTCTCTCTCTCTCACTGTCCACTCTGCCTGTCAAAAAAATAAAAATAAAAAATAAGACATAATGTGGGGCTGGCACCATGGCATAGTAGTCTAAACCTCCACCTGCAGCGCTGGCATCCCATATGGGTGCTGTTTCGTGTCCTGGCTGTTCCTCTTCTGATCCAGCTCCCTGCTGATGGCCTGGGAAAGCAGTGGAAGATGCCCAAGTGCTTGGGCCCCTGCACCCAAGTGGGAGACCAGGAGGAAGCTCCTGGCTCCTGGCTTCAGACGGGCTCAGCTCTGGCCATTGTGGCCATTGGGGGGATAAACCAGCAGATGGATGATCTGTCTGTCTCTCTCTCTCTCTTTAATTCTGCCTCTCAAATAAATAAGAATAAATAAGTAAATAAATAAAAAATGCAGTAAGATTTCCCTAAACATAAGGATATCCGAAAAGTACACTGGTAACTCAAGACAATTACGAACTAGTTTTTCAAATCTGAAAACAGAAGAATCCATGCATCTGGACAACAAACTCCCCTTAAATAAGCAAAGGAAATATTCAAACTCAACTACAGAATTTCTAGAAAACAACAATAAGTGAGATAATACTTAGAGAGACGCCTTGGAATTCAGCAATGTTACAAGAAAAATCAGTAGCCTTAACCGTTTATAGCAATAGAAATAAACATCATACCCAGGAACAGAACACAGCATACATTTAAGCCAAATAAATTATTAATACATAAGCATGCTGGACTGAACTAAAAAAGAAAAAAGATATCTCTAATAAATATAATTGCTAAATCTTGCTCCTTGAAAACAAATGAAAGGTAAACCATAGACAATTTAATGAATGAAAAAGAAGAAAAGACTAAAACACTAAGTACAACTTTGCAAAGGAGGGAATAACCAAAGAATAGCAAAAAAATTAAATAATATCTTCTATGATTAACCTAGTTTTTCCAATGCATATAAAAATTTTTGAAAGCATGAGTAAAATGAGCATTTTTGTACAAAAATACAATTTTCCAAAACTGAACCCAAATGAGACAGAAAATCTAAAGGGACCACTTCCATAGAAGAAATGTCAGCATGAACACCACCAAAAAGCACCGCACCCAGATCGCCTCACAGGGAAATTGGACCAGACTCTAAAGAGAGCGTTTAATGCCATTTCCTGTTCAGAACAGGGAAAAACAAGAACAATTTCCAAGAAAACTGATTAAAAAACCTGTCAAAGAGTCATCAACAACAAAAAACACCTACAATCTTTTTATAAATATCATTTTGTACACACACATATGTGTGCTGATGAATTCCTTAACCCAGTGGAATTTGTTCCAGGAATGCAAAGATGGCTCAATGTTAGAAATATTAGAACCTGATGAAACAGGAAGTTTAAAGTAACACACACATACTATATATATATATATATACACACACACATACACACACACACACACATATATACTAGTATAAAAAGAAAAGTCATATGTTCATGTTCTATAGATGCTGAAAAGCCACTCCAAAAATGTAATCTGGTTTCTGATTTTAACAAAAAAAAGTATATAAATGGATTTTTCTTTTTAAAAAAATTACATTTTTCTTGGCCCCAAAATCAGCATCATGCTTCCTGGGAAACATTAGGAACGTTTTCAACAAGGCCAGAAACACAAAGATGTTTACTATTACCATTAATATTTTACATGTGCTGGATATACAAGCCAAAACAATTAGCAGAGAAATGACTTGAGATAAAAAATTTGGAGAATATCAGTATTTGCAGATGATATCACTTTATCGCACAAATCCAAAGACAATAAAATGAACAGCTGAAATCAGTAAGAGACTACATCAAAGCAATGGGTTTTAAAACATGGAAAGGCTCTCTATATACTGATAGGGCAAGATTAAAAAGATATACACCAGGAGATAATCAGAAGTTTCCAGGAAAAATGAAATCAAAATGTAAGTTGATTTTAGTGCAGAAAAATTTTGAAATCCACGCATTTTCCCCCATATTCTGTATTTTCCACAAATGTTGCAAGTAAAGTGAAGCATAAGGTGCAAAACAATGGTACAGAAAGGATATTTTTTATTTCTGTGTGCAGCTTAAAGAGAATCTAACAACGTCCCCTACTCTCCAAGTGGGGGGAGGTGGGAACAGGCTGCCAGGGACATGTGGGAGAGAAACTATTCTCGTTAGTTTTTGTATCCAGGGCTGTATAATCTATTCAAAATTACATTTAAAATAATTTTTAATTGACAGACTTTTCTTAAGATCTTTAAGAAATATGCCAGTTAATAAGTTACTGCCTCTCAGCTCCAAAATGGTGCTTGTGGTGCTGGGGCTGGAATTTCACGGCTCACACCTGCTGCTGGCCACACCTAGGACAGGCTCTGCCAGAGGGAGGCAGCAGACACAGGAGGAAGAAGAGATATCACTTCTTGCCTGCTTCCTGCGTGCTTCCTGTTCCTGCAAGGGTGATTCCAGATTGGCTTTATTCCAGCAAGGGCGGTTCCCGACCCAAGCAACACACTTGGGCAGTTTGCTGTTTTTCCAACAAGCCTCGCCCTCAGAAAAATCTGCTCCTGGCCTTTGCCAGTGGTCTCCCAGGTCTGAGTCCCACCCACGTGGGACAGACCCCTCCCCTAAATTTTTTAAAGGTTAATCATTCCAATCTCTTGCCTACAGTGCCATCCCAGGGGGACTGCTTCCTGCAGCTACTATCTATGTGACACTCAGGTGTTCACCTTTAGCTTTTCATTCCTTCAATTCCTACTTACCATATTTTTAACTTCTAAAAATTTGTTTTTATTTTAGTTGAAAGGGCAGAAAGTCAGAAACAGAAAGACATCAGAGAGATCTTTGATCGTGCAGGTTCACCCTGCAAATGCCTGCAACAGCCAGTGCCGGGTACTTGAGCCATCACCTGCTGCTTCCCAGGGTGCACGGTAGCAGAAAGCTAGACTTGGAAGCATTTTAGTCAAGACTCCAACCATGCACTCCCACATGGGACACCAGCATCCCTAGGGGTGACTCAACTGCTGTGCCAAACACTTGCTCCGTCGTTTCTTTATAGGAAATTTTCTGTCTCAACAATCTGTGCTTCTTTGTCTCCTAATGGCATCTGATTGCTAGACCAGGTTTGATTTTTTTTTTTTAAGCACATACTATTTGTGAACTTGACTGAGCAAATATCTGTGGGGTATAGCTCTTCTACAGGCTGAGACAACTTTGAAAACTTGGAGCGGAACAGGTCAGATTAGGGAGGATGAGTTTCTGTGAGGAATGGAACATATTTCTTTTTTAGGCTACCTGGATAAATTCTTTCCTGGACCAGACAGCATCACATCAATGTAGCAATGGAAGCAACTGTGAAAGAAAATACTTTAAAGACACTGACTCTGCTTTATGTGGCTTTCTCTCTATGGTATAAGAACTGCCCAAAACGAAACCCATCTAAACAACCTTGATAACGCCAATCTCATTTATTTTACCACCTGAAGACATTCTGGGGAGATGGCACCTCTCAATAGTCAGGCAGATCTGACATTCATATTTCCTCCATTTGCAAGGAATGATTGTCACTCATGATTCAGGTTCAGTAAGCCTTAAAAGATTTTATTGTTATTTTTGTAAGTGAAACTCAGGAAGAGTTATGGAGTTCTGTTTTTTATGTACTACAAATACTACAATGTAAGTCGAAATGACCTTACCAGATGCCAATCCTATACTTGGAAACTGCACTGTGTCAGCTGAGCTGTTGGGAATGTGTTTCGAGGAAGTCCCTGCACTGCAAAGCTGTGTGACCCTACTGTTACTACAGGCATCCAGAGGCCACTTTGGAGTCTTCCCAAAACCTGAGCTTCTGCTCCACAGACTCAGTTTGGCCTTTTCGAAGAGTCCCCTTTACAAAAAAGCTTTGTGGACAACACAAGATGATCTTTGCAAGGTGGGGAGGGAGCCCCAGCCGCAGCACTGAGGGACCTTCATCTTCTAAAAGCACAGACAGGAAAGTCAGCAAAACAAACAACAGCAGCAACAAAACAGACTCAATGGTGCCGGGGAAAAGGATTAGCTGGTGCCGTTTTATTGCCCTGTAAAGCAGCAGAGGCACTGACTTACAGTCACTGTTGATAATGAGCCATCCCTCCATCACCAACTCATTAAACCGACTCTGAATTCACTCATTAACAAAGTCACACCAGCTAGCACCAATTTAAGACCTGGAGGCTGGCCTTTTCATAACAGATGTCGCTTACTGGATTACAATTCCCTGTATTCCGTTGACTATTATAAAATACAACTCTGAGCCACAGAATACTTCATGTCTAATCCTAGCAAGATATACTTTTTTATTAAAAATTTTTTTATCAAGAAAATGAAAAGAATGTACAATGTTTATATAGTTTGGTTTGAATATACAGGAGGAACCCTCTGTGTGTGTGTGCATGTGTGTGTCTCCAACTATATCAGAAGTCCAACACAGAGATGTCCTAATGTCATGTCTGCAGCTCAAAATCAGACACGAAGCAGCCATCACTCCCACTGTTAACACGGGAATCATCTGGGAAGCTGTTTAGAAGCCAGCAGGGTAGTTCAAAAGTGTGTGAGAAATGGAATTAAAAGATAAATTTATTCTCGGGGCAAAGAGTTTTGAAATCCATGCACAGTTTTTTCATTACACAATCTGCCATGAACTGCGTAGTGATCCCCTTGCATACTATATATTAAAAAACCAGCCTTTCACTCTAGGTGTTATTAAACAAAATTTCCTTGAAATGTGGACCTGGCACCAGCCTGTGCCAGCACTTGGGGACCGTTAGCCAAGCAGGATGCGAACACTTGAGCTCCATTTTGGAGCTGGTATATAGTGACTGCCTAGCAATGTGGCCCTGGGCAGTTCCTCATTCCACCCTGTGCCTCAGTTTCTCCCTTGTGTAAACTGAATATTTATATGTGTGCATATATATATATATATATATATATACAGAACTGCAGACAGTAGGAAAAATTAAATGAATGGGAAAGTAGAGATGCCCACTCTTAAATATCCAGTCATGTTAAATCAGAGTATATGAGACTTCATTAAGCAAGTTTTTAATAAGGTTTTCTTTTTTTCATGCTAGTAATTATTATTTTTAAAAATTTTAACATGTAATCAATGTAAAAATGGTTTTATAAATGTATGCTTCTTCCTTCCATTCCACAAGGGTTTGCACATTCTGAGATTCACACATAATAGCTGTGCATGTTTATGGAGCACAATGTGATAGCTGAACGCATCCGCACAGCATGTGCTGATCAAATCATGGCCATTGGCATTTCCAACTCCTTGTCTTTTCAGCCCTCCAACTCCACTGTTAGAAGGTCTCACATGATTAAAAAAAAAAAAAAAAAAGTGAAGCCCTTTTGGAGCAAAGGAAAACGCCACAGCAGCACCAGTTCTGCCAGAGTGCACAACCACTTTACCCAAATCCACAGAGCCAAGTGCCTGAGCCCTGCTGGTCCAAGAGACAGAAAAGCACACCACACACCGTCTCAGCACCTTTGGTTCCAATTCAGTGTCCATCGGACCCCAGTCAACACGAACTCCTCACCTGTGTCTTTGGTTCCAAACTTAACCACACTTAAATCCCAGTTGGAGGAAAATGAGGGTAGAGTGCTTCAGGAAAACCAATTCCACATCATGGATTTCAATTGGTCCCAGTGGCTCCAAGACCCTAGTATGATAATCACCCTCAACTTCTTTCCCAAGCCCCAATTTCACTGCACCTGCTGTGACCTTTTTCATCCAGCCCAGATCTGCTTTTGAGAAAAGTTACCACAAGAGCTCAGCCAAGCAACATGGGGTTAATCTTTGATAGTTCCCAGTCCCTTATAATGATCAGCTACATCGTCACAAAGAAAAAAATTCTGCTTAAGATCTGAACACCCATTGAAAATCCCTTCTCACTGCTGTCCCCACGCCCTGCTCCAAATCATTACTCTATCAATTTCTTCAGTCACATTCATAGATCATGTCGTCACATAAAAAAAAAAAAAAAAAAAAAAAAAACAGAAAAAGAAAACTGCTGGCAGCCTTTTAATCAGATTCTCCAAAAACAAAATAGCAAAATCTATTTAAAAACAAACAAACCAAAAAAAAAAAATTATTGCTAAATGTCTGTAAGAAAATATTTTTCGGTAGTCATCAGGGCTGATATTTTTTCCCCTCTCACATTATTTGTCCAGGTTACATAATGGTTAAAATTCTGCTAGTCAGTGGCATGGTGATGTGTATATAATGCAAATATCCTTGCAGGAACTACAATGGTAATTTATCAATTTGTGTGCAGCTAATCAACCCATTTGCTTTCTAGTATAGCGCAGTAAAAGCTTATCTCATGCAGACTCACGGATCCCTCAAAGCAACCTAATTGAATTTCAGGGCCAAGAGCATTGCAGGCCACGTGACGGGTCTCCAGTGGAGCACGGTGCCAGACACTGCAGGCGTTACATAATCACATGCCGCTGCTGGCAGAGCCGCCTCCGTGGCTTGGCAGCCCGCGTCTCCCCAGCCATGCCCTGCAGCTCTAATCCGCACAGAGTGTTCACATGCACAGTCACATGTCTTCTGCCTTTCACAGCACCGAATGGAACAGGGACCACTGCCTGACCGCTAGACAGGGTTCATTAAAGCCAGTCACCGAGTACCTGAGATTGTATCAGGTCAGAACACACAGGAAATAATGAGGCTTCTGAGCCAGCAACAGCCAAAGGAAACTGAAGATTTTTCTCTTCTTTTCTTATCCAGTGAGTAAGGACACACAATGTTGTGCCTACTACTTCAGATGAATATCCAAACTGGGACGTGTGGGAATAATATATATGAGACACTACATAGAGTAGAACCAGTTGACCTCAGCCACAAGGGGAGTTGAGAGTCTAAGACTCATATAATCAACACGGTATTTCCAGATTTCAATCAGAATATGCACAATTATGAAACAGTAAGCATATCTAGTTCTCAAGTAATGCTATTAGATTTTTAAATACTGAGTTACTATATATATATATATTTATATATATATAACTAACCATTGTCCTTGTTTTCTTTCAATTTAATTGCTAATGTTGTGCCTTAATATAAAAATATCTCTAAAACTGATAATACAGTATTGCAAAAAAAAACTCCTACTTTTTTAACTTTTAAAAAATATACAAAACACAAGATCCTGAACTTAGATGCATGTCTGCAGATTCTTTCAAAAACAACTTCAGTTTAGTCCATACCAGCGTTGCTCAACAAAACTTTCTGTGATGGTGAAAATGTTATTAGGGAGGAAAAAAATGAAAACAAAGGAAACAAAACAAATGAAAGCAAAATACTCAAACAATATTTTTTTCTTATCCCAACATGTGTTTACCAACTCACCATATATTAAAATATTATCCAAATATTTACTTGAGCTAGTATGAGTTTAAAACTTATAATTATGAAATGTCAATTCAAAATATAGGTGAGACAAAAATAAAACATTTATTGTATAAAGCTTTAAACTAAGGAATGCTGAGTGGGATCAATCATTTATGAGATGATGACACCTACTGGTGAGTTGTGATATTGCAGCCTAGCTCTAAAGGCTCTGTCCATTTACCATCTCCTGGAAGAGGGAAGAAAAAAAAAAATTCAAAAGATTAAAATTTAAAATATAAACATCACTGGGGCTGGCACCATGGCACAGCAGGTTAAGCTGTGACTTGCAGCACCGGCATCCCACTGGGGCGCCAATTTGAGTCCTGGCTGCTTCACTTCCAATCCAGTTCCCTGCTAATGCACCTGGGAAAGCAGTAGAAGATGGCCCAAGTGACTGGGGCCCTGCACCCACGTGGGAGACCCAGAAGAAGCTCCTGGCTCCTGGCTTCTGCCTGGACTGACACTGGTCATTGTGGCCATTTGTGGAATGATCCAGTGGGTAGAAAATATCTCTCTTTCATATAAATAAATATTTTTTTTTAAAGTAAGCATCAATACCACAAGGAGAACACGGGCAAGGGAGACACGGGCTGGCGAAAGCCACTCTCCATTCCTGACGTTCCCACACCCAGACTTCATGCCCCTCCCTCTTCAACAACTCCCTCTGAACAATTTTCAGTTCAGGCTCTGTCCCAGGAATAGACATCCCAGCGTGTTAAAGAGGCGGAGACCTGGAGACACACTGCAGAAACTCTTGCTCAGGAGCTGCGGCACTACCTTGCTGAACCCTACAGGGCTTCTCCCAGGGCCACAGCCACAGGATTAACCTGGGCGCCACCCCGATGAAACGCTTCCCTCCGTGACTGCAAGGTGCACCCCTCCCTGCAGACTGCATGGTGCAGCCCCCTGTCAGACAGCTTTCACCCTGCACATTTATGCCCTAGCACCACCGACACAAGACCTGTCCCACATGGACAGACTGCTTTCAACAGGACTGGTGCTCCAGGTACCCGGCTCGCTGTCCTCGTCCTGAACCAGTTTTCCATTGCCCTTGGCCTCCACGCCGTGAGGTCTCTTTTCCTGACCTTGCAGGCTGTTTTCCCTATACACTGGGACCCAGGGTGTCAGGGCCTCTACGAGTCCGGGCACAGGCACATCTGCAGGTTGCCTTCAAATGCTGTTTCCACCTGCCACTTAGACTACCTCCTGGGCATCAACCTCTAACCTCAGCCTCCAATGCCTGCGGCCTGCTGGGCATCCCCCCGCCCTGGAGCTGGACTCGGGCAATCTCCCCTGCACAGCACTGTGCACACTCCACGTCCAGCTCTCTGCCCACATCCTCAGTCCACCTGGACCTCCCCCCTCTTCTCCTTCACCCACACAAGCTGCATTCTTTATCCACTTCACACATACTTATTTAACTCAAGTAAGTTAATAAACAAAACTCTTACCCTCATGTAAGTGATAAGCATACGGAGAGAGAGAAATGATAATGGGTCTGGCACTGTAGCGCAGCGGGTAAAGCCACTACCTGCGACATCAGCACCCCATACAGGTGATGGTTCAAGTCCCAGCTGCCCCACTTCCCATCCGGCTCCCTGCTAATGGGCCTGGGAAAGCAGCAGAGGATGGTCCAACTACCCAGGTGCCTACCACCTACATGAGAGACCCAGAAGAAGTCCCAGCTCCTGGCTTCAGCCCGGCCCAGCACTGCCCATTGCAGCCATTCAGAGAGTGAACCAACAAATGGAAGATCTCTGTCTCTTTCTCTCTGTAACTCTTTCAAAATAAATAAGCAAATCTTTTTTAAAATGAAAGAAATAATAAGTAAAAACAAGAAAGTAACTACACATATGCATTTTCTGAAATTTGCTATAAAAAACAGAATTCCATACTAGAGAAAAACGGGGGAAGTCACTGCTCATGGAGTAGCCAAGAGCGGCAGGAGGGCTGAGACCGCAAGGACACATAATGGTTACAATTCTGCTCTTCGGTGGCATGGTGATGTGTATATGATGCAAATATCCTTGCAGGAACTACAATGGTAATTACCATTGTGCGTCCAGCACCTGCGTAATTCGCTCAGTTCGTGCTGTTCACACCCCACGTGCACTCGCGTGGCCTGCATTCTGGACTGCAGGACAGACTTCCTGCGGGCAGAACTCAGCTTTGCGCTTTGCAGGAAGCATGCCTTTCATAAGTGGCTGCTATTGATGTCTACACGTGTCACCAAATTCTGAAAATTCTATCGCACATTACCAATCAAAATGGTTCTGGTAGAGTTGAACATTTGGCATTCTGAGCAACAGGAATTAAGTGAATTTCTTTCCGCTGAGGCCTACTGATAGACTTATTGCGATAAGCAATTCCAGATAATCAACTTGAAAAAGTTCTCTCTTGTCTTGACTGCAAGATGCCCATGCAAGTGGTTCTGCATCCCACAGAGAAAAGAAATGACTCTGCACCAGTGACCATGGGCGCAGGCACAGCTCAGTGGCAGGAGAGCACCACCCATGCTACAGGCTGGTTACTGGACTACCCAGATGTGCTTCCGTGGGAAAATGAGTTAGGACCTGCTGCCGTCATGTTACAAACCATCACCAGAGTGAGTTAAAAGTTAAGTTCAGGGGCAGGCAATGCAGCAGGTGAAGATGCTGCCTGGACCGCTCCAAACAGCTCCATTAATGCAGCTTCCTGCTGATGCGCACACCAGGAAGCAGTAGGTAATAGAAGTGTTTGGGTCCCTGTGTACCACGATTGAGGTCCTGGTTCCTGGCTTCAGCCTGGCCCAGCTCTAGCTGTTGCCAGCATTTGAGGACTGAACCAGTGGGTGGAGATCTGTCTAACTGCCTTTTGAATAAAATGAAAATAAATAATTTTTCTTAGAAAAGGTAAGGTTATTTTGCTGCAAAAAAAATTTGAAATCTATGCATAGTTTTTTTCTTAACATGAATTTTCTATGAACTTAAAAAGACCCCATATATAAAGCAAGGAATACGCACATACAGCCTTCCTCACAGAGAAATGGACTTAGCGTAAAGGCAATGGAACAGCATTAGGTAATGAGGTGCAACGGCCAGCAGAGGAGAGTCGCTGGGGAGGTGCCCTTCTCTCCCCCTCCCACGTGCCCCAGGAGCAGCAATTCCATCAAGGACACTTGACCTCTTTCTGCCCACTGGCTCGCCACTCCCTGAGAAAGAGGCAGTGCCCACTCTGCTTGGTGAGTCTGAAAGAAGGAAGAGCAGGTCCTAGTGACGCGGCTGCTGAGCTCTGCCTGGGCACAGAGCAGGTGACGTCTGGGCTGCTCCCTGCCGGGTGCAGGGGAGGTTGGAGCAGCATGAGCAAACACAGCCCCAGGTCAGAAGCGGCCCTCCCAGTTGGGCACCCCCATTTACTAAGCTGACTGGACCTCGAGTGACTCCGGTGTGTGTCAACTGCTCCAAGATAAAAGAGGGATGCCAACATCTACGGGGGATTCTCAAGATCTCACACAAGAACGTAGTTTGAAGAAGAACCAGGAAGAGTGTGAAGTTTATGTTTTGGTCTACAGAGCTAAACACAAGGTGTTTATTTGAGAGGGAGGGGGGGAGAACAGGGCAGGGCAGAGGCAGGAGGCTCCTATCCACGGTTCATGCCCGGGTGCCTGCCAGCCGAAGGACAGTAATTCTATCCAGGACTCCCCGTAGGTGGCAGGAATCCAACCACTGAGCCACCACCTGTTGCCTCCCCGGGTCTGCATTAGCAGGAAGCCGGAGTCAGGAGCTGGAGCAGGGGGTTATATCAGGGACTCCAACATGGGATATGTGCATCTTAACTAATAGACCAAATGCCCGCCCCAAAATAAAAGATCTAACACACTTCTGTGCTCCGACAACACTGCATCTCCCCTGGAAACACACGCAGGGGTCACCCCATCACTCCCTCTTCCATATTCTCCTGAAATCCCTTATCCTAACAAGGCCCCCTGCTTGGAAGCCACAGGGAGAGCTGTCTGATGTCCCATTTCAATGAAAACCACTCAAAATTCCTCTCCCCAGCACAGAAGAAAGAAAAGTTAAGTTGTGGATTTTTCTTACGTTCAGGTTCACCACTCCGGAGATTCAGCCTCCCTCCCAACCCAAATCCAAACCGCCTATTCTGTTTTAACACTGCTGTCATCTGGATGCTCAAAATAGCAGGCCCACAGGACGCAGTTCCTCGGCTCGAATTCGCCGCCTTCGCTGTGTGTGTGTGTGTGTGTGTGTGCGTGTGCGTGTGCGTGTGTGTGGAGTGCTGGCGGGAGTGGGAAGTGTTCTGTGCTTCCCCAAGCAGTCCTGCACCGCACCTGCTGGCTGCTGAGCGCACAGGGCAGAAGTGTACAGCAGACTCCCGTCTTCCCTTCACAAGACCTGACACCTCCAGGTGTCCAGCCACGCCAGCCACAACCCTTAGGGTTCCGTCCACCAGCAAAACCTGCCCTCTCAAACCTCACTGAACGGGGACTCGGAATGCTACAACTTCTTCCCTCCGCGCTACCAACCTGGTCTAGGCCACTACCTGTCTCGCCCAGATCACCGCAGTAACCTCTGCAAATGGTCCCTGCTGCCCCCTTGCCTTTCAAGTACATTGTACGCGGCAGACACAGCAGCCCTTGAAGATCACAGAGAAGACTCAACGTACTCCTATGCTGAAGCTTTCCCATGGCTTCCTGTCTAGCAAGAAAAAGGCAAGGTCCTTCCTACAAACGCTTGGCACAGTCAGGCCCCTCTCCGGCTCTCTGATCTCCTGCCCTAGTTCCACCTGACTCTCCTCTCGCCACGCTGGCTCCCTTAATGAGTGCCCAACTCAGGCCATTCGCGGGCACTGCTTCCTCTGCCCAGGGTATGTGCACGGCGGGTTCTCTCGCCTCCTGCGGTCTCGGCCAGACGCCACCCTGTCACGGTGACCCCACACAAAGTGCAAACCCCCGTCTCTTTCCATGCCTCGTGCTGCTTTCATACTGAGCGGGGAGCAACAGACTAATGCACTACTAATCAGCGAGGACCCTAGGGACCACCCTGCCCGGTTCTAACACCGGTGCGTCACCAGTGGGTTCTGTCCTGTGGAGCCCAAGACAGCACTCCCTTTCTCCTTCAGTTTCACAGTCTACAAAACGGAGACTGAAATACCACCGTCCACAGAGGTGCCGTGAGGACCAAACACATCCACCCATCTAAAAACGACTCCCAGCGCCCATGACCGTTCAATACATACTGGTTCTTACACTTTCTCATCACAGCATTTGCCCCTAACTCACAAAGCAGGGACCTTCAAAAAGGTCACAGAAAATGGATTAAAAAGGAAGTTTATACTGCTGCAAAAGTTTTGACATCTGTCACACAAGGCTCAAGAAATTTGTGAAAAATGCATATTATGAAAACCTATGCACGAATTTCAAATTTTTTGCACCAAAATATTTATGTTTTATTGGAGAAGCAGAGAGAGGGACAGTGTTCTCATTTGCTGGTTAACCATGCCCACCCCAGACACATCGCAAATGTCCACAATGTCCAGGGTTAGGGCCAGGGCTGTGATCAGGAGCAGGGTACTCAATCCAGGTCTCCCATGTGGGTGCCAGGGACTTAACCACCCAAGCCACCAGGACTACCTCCCAGGGTCTGCATTAGCAGGAAGCTGGAATCAGAAGCCAGAACCATGAACAGAACACATGTCCTCTGATAAGGAATGGGTGCGTCTCAACCTGCACTTTTACTGCTACCGCAAGCACCTAAAGTTATCCATCGTCCTATCATGTTCTGGGGCCCCACTGTTTGTTTATTTGCTCGTCATCTGCTCATCCAACAGAAAGTAAGTGCCATACTAGAACAGACCTTATTTTTTGTTGTTGTTGTTCCACTTTGTTTTCTTTCTCTGCTGTATCTGGGTTCCCGGCGCATGGTAGAAATTCAACAAACTTTCATTTTTTTGGCTTTACAATATGTGAGGCAGCTAGAGCCCAAACTTCAGAGTTCCTGAAAAGGAATCTATGTGCTTCAGAGTGATGTTAAGACTCTAAAGCCAGAACATGGAAGGGGAATCCGAGAAGCATGATACAAGGGACCTCAAAAGGCCACCTGGCTCGATGGCAGCTTTTAAGTAACCCGACCAATGGTGCAGGTGAGAACCGCGGGTCTTAGGATCCTCCAGCTAACACATGACACAAGGGAGCCCCAGTAGCCTCGACCAGTGTTCCTGAAACCACCCAAATTTCCTCAGATGCCATGTTTGGTCAGTGTGGAGTCAGAATGACAATCCTCATTTTTAATATTCATGGTTGTTCATAGTCAACAACTTAGAGGTAACACATCTGTTCTCACTCATGTGGGGTCATAGAACCAGACACCTTTTCAAGGACATATTCCAGGATTTTGGACATCTGAAGTCCTTACAATGAGACACAGAGGCCACAGAACACCTGAAATTATTTGGGCCATTCTCTTGTGTCCCTGTTTGCATTTTGGAAATGACACGGTTTCAGTGCCCACAGTGAATGGCCACAACAGTATGGGAATGGGCCAGGCCAAAGTCAGGGGCCTGACTCTGTAGCCTGGTCTCCCACGCACGGGAGGCAGGGGCCCAAGTGGGAACTGTGCTGGGTGGGAGTTCTCTGAGGCCAGTGCTAACCTTCCATTCTCCTCTGTCCCACAGGCTCTCGAAGATCTGTACTCAGTTCTGGGTAGCAAGTTCACACTCACTTAGTTTTGTTAGACACTCTCACAGATCTACATAGGACTGCAGCTTTAAGTTCAGGGAAAAGAGAAATATGTTACAGAATGATTTTTATTTTCTCAATTTTTGTTATCTTAATGCATGCTAATTTATAAACATTAAATCATAAAATTACAGTCAGCAAAGATCTGATCATTAAAAACCAAAAATAAATATTTTTTAGGGTTATACCTTTTTTGACTCACTTAAGATCCAATTGCAGTATTGAATAAACATTTTTAGTCTTGAATACAGCCACGGAATGCCAAGTGTATTTGGTAAAAACCAATCAATTACAGTCAAGTGTTTTTATTTTAAATACCCCTAAGAATAGGAGAACAGACAGGTATGCGGGAACAAAGCATGTTCCTTCCTGCATCTGGTTCCCTCGGGTTTCCGTGAATACTGGACTTCCTGCTGCACGTCGTCAGTTTCTGCCCACCTAAGTATCTGGGGCAGCGTGAAGCAGAAACAGTGAAAACACGAGGCGTTTGAGTAAAGCTCCAGCAACTAATAGCGGTGTATAGCAGACTCAGACAAGAGATTTGCACATTAGAGTTTAAAACCCATTTTTAACCACTGATTATCTGTATACAGTGGCCATGTGCAATGATCTGGAGTAAAAAGTAAGTTTGGAGCCACTCGGCTGTGCAGACTGGTGGGTAAACACGCTCCTGGATTTCTTCCCTCCTCCCAGCTCTGTGAGACATCTGCGGCAATGTTCCATACCAGTCGGACAGCCTCTCCTTGATCACAACAGTGCATCTCAGCCTCATTGTTGACAGGTGGTATTTTCTTTATGTGTCTGATTTTCTGCTACCATGTTATTATACATCTCATGTTTCCTGCATTTTGCATATATGTTTAAACAGATACGTGAAGAGTCCATGGAATCCCCTTGGCCTGTGCAGTTAGTGAAATAGCCTATCACCTGAGTATCAGTGGAAACGGGAAACCAGCATCAAAACAAAAATGATCCATAATCTTGATTTAGCTATGTAAGCAGTCACTTGCTTGGGGACAGAAGGGATTCCTTATGATGTACCTTTAACTTCACTGTTTGACAGTGTTTACCCTTCCACTGGCATGAGAGGACTGGCTTAAAATATGTTATGAGTAAACATTTGGTCGAGCAGGTAGGATGCCAGTTAACATGCAGGTGTCCCATAAAGTTCAAAGCCTGGCACTGGTGCCTTCTCCTGACTCCAGCTTCCTGCTAAAGAAGACCCTGGGAGGCAGCAGTGATGCTACAAGCAGCTGGTTCCTACCACCCACGTTGGGGACCTGGACTGAGTTCCCAACTCCTGGCTCCTGCCCTTGCCCCTCCCACAGGAGTTCCCTTCCCTCCCCCACGGGCATTGTGAGCATCTGGGGAGTAAACCAGTGGTTAGGAGCTCACTTGCTCCCTCTCAAAAAAAATCAAAATAGACTAGTAAACCTCTATACCTGATAAGATGATACAGCCTTAAAATATCAGGCAAATATTCCATAAACCAAGACATTTACAAAATTAACCCTAAGATGTGAGTCGTGCTCTTTGTGAAAACAACAAGAAACGACTACTTCATTGTCTTCCACTCAGCCTTCCCCAAAGGCACATCTCCAGTGACAAATTCTAAATAGTGCATATTTTGCTGTGAGAGGACCAGAATGATAAATTGACAAAGTGATATCCAGAAGAATTCTTTAGTTTGTAGCAGAGAGCCACAAGGTCACAACTGAAACTTGGACCGTGCTACGACACAGCTCGCACGTGCTAGTCAAAATCCTGCGCTTCAGGTTGAGAGGTGGCCAAAGCTAAGAGTTATTACAAGCAGGACTCTACCAAATGTTCAAATTTTGCTTTTTTTTTTTCCAGAAGCTCTCAGCTCTACCTAATGTTCAATTCTATGCACAGGCATCCATGGCTGTCATTCTCAGCATCACTGGGGGTTTTCTGCAAATTAACTGGTTCCTTTCAACGTGAATCTGAGATATGAAACGAGAGGAAAGCAAAACACCCTTTCTCTGCTTGTGCTGTTGGTCTAGAGTGATTTAAATATTAATGTTTAGCAGTGTCTTCTAAACCTGTGGATGCCAGCAATGCGCTCGGCACGGGGGAGCAAGCACAGCAAACACGCCTGGGTCTCGCCCACGAGCCCATTAACGACTGACACAGCGGAGCTGGCACCTTAGGGAGTCTGCTGGGAAACTCCTCCGTTGATGTCCTAACCCCAGCATGTCAGAGCAGAACCATATTGGGATTTAAGATGCTTAAAGAGGTAATGAACTTAAAATGAGGTCACCAGGTGGGCTCTAGCTCAATACGGCCGGTGTCCTTACAAGAAGAAGAAATCTGAGCAGACCCATCATACAGGATGAATGACAATTTCAAGACACCAGGAGAAGAAGTGCGCAGCAGGGCAAGGAGAGCGTCTGGAGCACAGCCCTGCCCCTGGCCCACACAGGCAGCCAATTCTGCTGACACGCTGATCTCGGACTTCCAGCCTAGCCTCCAGACCTGAAAGAAAAACTCACGTCTGATGTCTAAGCCACCCCTCTGGGTACCACGTCATGGAAGCTCTGGCCAACAAGGGCAGGTGGCATCCTCCCATTCCTTTCTATCTTTCCACAGGGTGAGCACAGCAGGTTCCAGCAAGTGGCGGCTGCCTCTCTGACACAAGCCACGCAGGGGACCCAGACTTGTCTTCAAATGGTCCTCTCCCTGGTGCCTGATCCCCTCGCCCAGAGCAACACCAGTCCTGGCAGCTGGAGTCACCGCAGGTCAGGCCTCTTCCTAAGGGAGCTTCACCTACTCCCCAGACACTTCCTGGAGCTTCCAGACACTCCTGGAGTCGCTCCCAGTGTCGTGATTTTTCTCTCTGCTCCCTAAAAGAGCGGTCCTGGAGAAACACGGAGTATGATCTTTTCTGTCCACATCCCTAATGAGAACTGGCAGGATGGTGTAAGGTTCACTGTCCTGGGAGGAGCAGAGGGAAGACACTCACTGAGAGACCTCAGAGGACGCAGAGTGGCATAAACTCCCAATCCCTTTAAGGACAGTAAGCGGCAGGTCTCCTCTACTCTACATATGATTGCACGCATCTAGGGTAGAGCTGAGGAAACAGCAGTTTCAGCACATCTCATTACGTCACTCAGTTTTCCAATGGATGAACTCTCCTTTAACAAGAGGATTCTGAGAGCAAGTGTTTACGGCCTAACAGCGAAGATGCTCACGCCCCATATCGGAAGGCATGGGTTCAATACCCAGCTTCAGCTCCTGACTCCAGCGTCCTAATAATGTGCACAGTGG
The DNA here is from genome assembly GCF_051225735.1 of Oryctolagus cuniculus. NCBI lineage: Eukaryota > Metazoa > Chordata > Mammalia > Lagomorpha > Leporidae > Oryctolagus > Oryctolagus cuniculus. The sequence goes on from NC_142875.1 coordinate 124,022,243, forward strand.
GAGGCGGCAGCGACAGCTCAAGTGGTGGGGTCCCTGCCACACATGTGAGAGTCCTGCCCTGACCTCTCGGCTTCTTGATCCGGCCCTGGACCAGCCTCCGCCACTGTAGCCATGTGGGAAGTAAGCCAGTAGATGGGGTTGTGCTCTCTCACTGTGGGTATATGTATGTATGTGTGTGAATGTGTGTGTGTACACACGCACGCAACTCTCAAATAAAGATAAATTTAGGCTGGTGCCACAGCTCACTTGGCTAATCTTCCGCCTGTGGTGCCGGCATCCCGGGTTCTAGTCCCGGTTAGGGCACCGGATTCTGTCCCGGTTGCTCCTCTTCCAGTCTAGCTCTCTGCTGTGGAGGGAAGGCAGTGGAGGATGGCCCAAGTGCTTGGGCCCTGCACCCGCATGGGAGACCAGGAGGAAGCGCCTGGCTCCTGGCTTCGGATTGGCGCAGCGCCAGCGGTAGCAGCCATTTGTGGGGTGAACCAACGGAAAAATAAAGACCTTTCTCTCTCTCTGTCTCTCTCTCTCACTAACTCTGCCTGTCAAAAAAAAAAAAAAAAGAAAGAAAGAAAGAAAGAAAGAAAAGAAAAGAAAAGAAAAGAAAAGAAAGAAAAATTCAAAATATGGACCACTTTCCAGAGAATGCACCTGCCTGCTCAAGTCTTACAATATGCCTTACAATCACTTCTCAGCCTTTTGGCTAAGATCAAGTGTGGTACAACATGCCTTACAAAAAGAAAACAGATCACATGTTGAACGGGTAGTTTACCAAGAAAAAAAGGGACACGATGGCTTTGGGACCAAACAGTCCTTCCTTCAGAATCACTCACTGTGTTGACATCACTGGCTTCCCAAGAACTGATGACTCTGCTCAGGGCCTGAAGGTCACAGATTTCCTGGAAGCATTTACATTCTTAAGGTGAAAGCTGTTTCATTAATTGAGCAATTAATTGAAGCAACTTTTCATCTGCTGACTTGCTCTGAAGGTGACAGGAAAATAAAACAGGACCTATTCTACATAACAAAAGGAAGTCCCCAAAGCCACAGGTAACCCTGAGGATGTGATTTAGAATGAGGGAGAGGCCGAAAACATCCAATGAGACGAGACGTTACCACTGGCTGGCAACACATGGGCTCCTTGAGTGCAGGATTTTCAACGGCACGATTAGAAATGAGCATGTTTCAAACGCCAATGGACAACACCTTGGCTATGCGTACCCCACTTCAAAACCACGGTCCAGGACTAAGTTTGATAGTTTCCGGCTAAGAAGGGACATCTTACCTACAACAGGACTACATCTATCAAGGGCTTGAGGAAGCTGAGTGTGGCCGTCTTCCTGAGACACATTCACGGGCTGAAGTGAAAGGCATCTTTTTGCAAAATTAATGCAGATGCGTTACCTCAGTGGCAAGTTTAGTTAGTAAAGGAAAAGGAGGAATTCAAGTGGAAAGAAAAGCGCTCACCAGTGTTTGGGTTTGACATTATATCGCTCTCATGTTTAAAACAGGAATTTTTCACATGAAAAGCCTTGTTTGTTGTACTGTGGCACAATTATTTAAAGATGGTGCATGTGAACAAGAGAAGAATCCAAAAGAACAACTTGCATGTCAGTCAAGATTTCAAAGATTAATATTTATGAAAACAATCAGCAAACAACAGCCTGCGATCCAAGAGCAAAACATGGTGCAGCAGATGCCTTGCGAGTGGCTGCAGACGATGAGTCGTCGCAGGCTTTCGCCCATCTGTTTTCTCAGCCCTCGGAAAGACTTCCTCACCGCCTCCATTCGGGGAGCACAGAGTGCCTGTGTGTGCAGTCAAGAGAAGCTTTTCCCGTGGAGGGGCTCCGAGCCAAGATTTCTGGCTTCGTGTGGAAAGAGGCACCACACACATTCGGGTGGAACAAGAACCGAGAGTCAGCCGGATGACCATGTAACTCGCTCAATCTGTCCAGACTTTTTAGGAACAACTGCAGGGGTCTTTGGTTGTTCAGCCCTGTTTGGCCTCCCTTCCCCCATTTTTCTTTTCTTGGCAACAATTTTCCACTTTCCTTAGGAGGACATACGCCTCTCCTCTCCCAGGCTGTGTGGTTGGGACTCTCGGTGCCTCGTCTTGGACGGCCGCTCAGCAGTCCGTGGCCATGAAACCCAAGGTGAGGAAGTGGAGACAGGGAGCAAGCTGTCACAGGGGCCAGTGGCTTTGATTAGGTCAAAGGACAGTCCTATGGGGTCGCTAACCAAGCAAGCTGAACAGGAAAGAGTTAAAGCCAGCGAGCAGGGAAGGCTAAGTCAGCAGCTGGAGAGAACCAGTTCCTGGTGAAGAAGATGTCCCAGGTGTGATGAAGCCCTGAGTCTCCAGCTTGCTGTTAGCAAGACCCTTCTCCGGGAAGGGAGCCCTTCCTGAAACAGAAGCCCAGTGGTCAGAGCTCCCTCTGCACTTGCCAGCCTTCAGATCTGGTCATCCTCCCTCTGCTCTGGGCCTTGGGCTGAGCTCCTCCAGGTCCCATGAAGTATCTAAGGCGCCGCCACCACCACCACCACCACACCTACACCCACACACCCACACACACACCCACCACCACAACCACCACTACCACACACACCCACACCCACCACATACACACACACACACACCATCACCACACCCACACACTCACCCCCACACCCACACAGCTCTCTGCAGGACAATGTCCTTCAACCCTCTACATTTTGACTGCCTACAGCTGATTCAACTTAGCAGGTGGGTCAAGTTACAAAACATGCAACATGGAACTTGGAATATTTCTAGAACCTTCTTCCTGGATAGGACTAGTGAAGGACAATGTGCTGGCCTTGCAGACAGCAATGTCTACAGCTACTGCATGTCAGTCGGCCAGTCAGTCCACAGACTTCCTGAGCAGCGTGTGCAGGGCACAGTGGTAGACACTGGGGATGCTTTAAGGGAAGCGACAACAGCTTCTGCCCTCCAGCAGTGCACCAGGCTGTGGAGCGTGGCCAGGGGCGGGAGAGAAGACCAGCTGCGTGTGCACTCAGAGTCGCCACACTGAAGGGCGTCTGGGTACTGCTTCACCTTGGGCCGTGCAGCAGACCCATCCTCGAGGAGTCCCTAACTCACGCACAACAGAGTTCCCCAGGAAAACCTGCACAAGGCGTGCCACGAAAGGGTCAACACTACCAGGACAAATGTGATTTTACAAAGGCCAGCACAGCTACAGGATAGAGTAGTGCACAGTGAAGTTCATCGGCAAACACCCCTGGGAAAGGGGTCTGGATTAGGCCTTGGTGGAAAGGATTAATGTGATAATTTAATAACACATTAATTTAGTGTGCTTTTCTTTTTGTTCTTTATCCTCTTTTAGCTTTATAGCATTAGCCAAGCTTGTTCAGTAATCACAGTACCATTTTTTCCTCCAACCATCATCAACTACCAAATGTTTTACACTCCTTTTAGAGGAGACACGTGCAGCTACTGCCCAAGTCGAGAGCAAATTTCAGAAACCGCCGAGGCTGTTAAGTGCTATTTTGTCAGAGTTTGAAAGGGAAAGTAGAGGTGAGGCAAAGCTAAGAACTTTTTAGCTTTTGGCAATCGTGAGGTCACAAGGACTATAATAAATCTGTTGAAGTTAACAATTTATGGCCTAACAAATGAGCACGTTTCTAAAACTGACTGTTGCTCCTTTGCACACTCTAATCACCTAAGTCTTTTTCCCAGATGAAAACATAAAAAGTTATACTTTTAAAACATATCTCTCAGCCGGCGCCGTGGCTCAATAGGCTAATCCTCCACCTTGCGGCGCCGGCACACCGGGTTCTAGTCCCGGTTGGGGCGCCGGATTCTGTCCCGGTTGCCCCTCTTCCAGGCCAGCTCTCTGCTATGGCCAGGGAGTGCAGTGGAGGATGGCCCAGGTGCTTGGGCCCTGCACCCCATGGGAGACCAGGAAAAAGCACCTGGCTCCTGGCTCCTGCCAGGATCAGCGCGGTGCGCCGGCTGCAGCGGCGGCCATTGGAGGGTGAACCAACGGCAAAGGAAGACCTTTCTCTCCCTGTCTCTCTCTCACTGTCCACTCTGCCTGTCAAAAAAAAAAAAAAAATAAAAAAAAAAAAAAAAAAACATATCTCTCATCATCAGATGACACGAACACATCTTCCTATGTCCCACCATTCAGTTACCCAGTTAACCCCTACGCATGTGCACACACACACACACACTATAGATAGGAATGATTGGCCGGCGCCGTGGCTCACTAGGCTAATCCTCCGCCTTGCGGCGCTGGCACACGGGGTTCTAGTCCCGGTTGGGGCGCCAGATTCTGTCCCGGTTGCTCCTCTTCCAGGACAGCTCTCTGCTGTGGCCAGGGAGTGCAGTGGAGGATGGCCCAGGTGCTTGGGCCCTGCACCCCATGGGAGACCAGGAGAAGTATCTGGCTCCTGCCATCGCATCAGCGCGGTGCGCCGGCCGCAGCACGCCGGCCGCGGCGGCCATTGGAGGGTGAACCAATGGCAAAAGGAAGACCTTTCTGTCTCTCTCTCTCACTGTCCACTCTGTCAAAAATAAATAAATAAACAAATAAGTAAATAAATAAAAAAATAGGAATGATTAACATGGAGCATGTCTAAAACCTCATTATTGCTTCTTTAAAGCATCAGAGCATTTATATTGCAAAAAAAACAAACTGTACTCACTCCTAAAATATACTTAACAAAAATACTACTACAAAATGTAGCTGGTACTAAAATGGAAATTTATTTTCCCTAGCAAAACAGCTATTATCAAATTCTTAAGCTACAGTGTACTCTAGGCAGCAACTTCCTACTAGAGATTGTTTGTTTGCCTGTTGGAAAGGGAAGGAGCGGATGCAGAGCAGGTGAATGAACCTTCAGGGCTTCTCCTGGTGACAAGCACCGTGGTACTCTCCACAGCTGCTCCACGACGCCAGGCTGCTGGGCCTGACAGGTGCGCCTATCTCGCATGGGAGTTCAGCTGCTTGCTATAGGTCTGACAGTCTGTTTCCTGCTCTTCAAAATCAAAAACAAAAGATTATATGCAATGATTTGTTTTTCCCCCTGAGGAAAACAATGTAGTCTTGTTAATGCAGGAGACAGTATATGTTAGAGTTGGGGAAAAAAAAAATAGGAGAGTGGACATCTTAAACGTAACTCAAGGAAAGCATCATTTCCTCAAGGTCTCTCTTCCGTATCACTCCTGCTATCGACTGTGACAGCAAGCAGCCACGTCTGCTATCAATGCTCTATGCGCACACAGCACCTGCACCACCTGTGCACAGGTAAAGATCACAGCTCTCAGTGGGATGCGGTGCTGCATCGGATGCCACCCTCCCCCAGGGAGCTCTCTGCAAGCGTCATCTCACCTCATTCAGAACTTCTGCATCTGATCTTCTGGTGTCCACCAACACAGACTCCAGGCAGGATGCAGGGGCACTATCCACACTGAGCATGATCATGCTCTGACCCTGACCCTGTAGGTCTGTCGACATACACAGCTATCGCAGCATATTGTCCCCCATCAGGTTGGTCTAAAACGCTCATAGCTGGGGCCGGCACTGTGGCACAGCAGTGTAAGCTACTGCATCCATCCCATCTGGTCACCAGTTCAATCCCCGGCTGCTCTACTTCCAATCCAGCTCCCTGCTAATGCACCTGGGTAAGCAGCAGAGGACTTGGGCCCCTGCACCCCACATGGGAGACCTGGAAGAAGCTCCTGGCTCCTGCTTCAGCTTGGCCCAGCCCTGACTACTGCAGCCATCTGGGGAGTGAACCAGTGGATGGAAGATCTCTCTTCTCAGCCTCCGTCTCCCTCTCTCCTCCTCCTCTCCTTCTTTAATTCTGACTTATAAATAAATAAACAGATCCTTAAAATGCTCATGGCTTTCCTAAGCAGCTCCCTGAACAAATGGCCCCTGCTTTCAGTACACACTCAGGCAAATTTTATCAAAAAGAAGGTTCCAGAACTCCGCATTTTACTTAGTTGAGTATGTGAGCGAAGAGCAGAACTGTGATGACCGAGTCCTGTTTGTAACAAGTTACTTAACAGCGTGCACTCAGCAGCTGGAAAGCTTGGCTTCGACTCCCAGCTCTCTTCCACCTGTCAGACGTGTGGCCTGCAACTCTGCACCTCACTTCCTTCATCGGTAACAAGGGACAACAGTAGGGCACGGGGATGACGATTAGACAAGGTAACATAAGTACAGGGTGAGGGACGCTGATACACGCAGAGCTCTTAGAAACGCCAGATATTGTTACAACACACAGACACACTGCTGCTTTACACTGCACCACAAGGGCTGCTTCACGGTGCAGCAGGTCAAGCCACCACCTGTGACGCTGGCATTCCGTATCAGAGCGCTGGCTCAAATCTGGGCCGCTGAACTGATAATGCAAGGCAGCAGAAGATGGCTCAAGTCCTTGGGCACTGTCGTCCCCGTGAGAGACCCTGATGGAGTCACAGGCTCCTAGTTTTGGCCTGGGCCAGCCCTGGCCAGTGACCACTTGGAGAGTGAACCACCCAATGGAAGATCTCTCTCTCTCTCTCTCTGTACATCTTTCTCTGTCACCTTTCACATAATAAATAAAAAATCTTTAAAAGAAAACCAGCCACAATAGAGGCAGTTTCTAGATATCTGCATTAGTACTCCAAGGATATACAGGATTCTAAATTAGGATATTTTTAAACTTTAATGTATTTATTTATTTGAGTGGTATGCAGAAAGAGAAAGAATGAAACGGAAAAGAAGAGATGGGGCAGGGGAGAGAGAAAAAGAGTGAGAGCCAGAGCGAGAGAGCGAGAGAGGGATCCTACTTACTGATTGACACCTCAAATGCCTGCAATGGCTGGCATTAGGCCAGCCACAAAGCCAAGAGCTGTGTCTCACACGCATGACAAGAACCCAATTACTTGATCCATTAAAAGTGCCTCCCACGTCTACTTTAACAGGAAGCTGGAGTCAGGAGCCAGAGCTGGGGATGAATCCCAGGTACCCTGGTGTGGGATGTGGGCACTCTAACTGCACTCACCCCTAAGCCAAGGTTTTGAGAACAATGAACTTTGCTAAACACGTTTGTTGTCCTACAGACTATATGTGTGTCAATGACACATAAGCAGACAAGAAAACACTCACAGAGGGTGAGTTGGCATTCTGCATAGTCAACCTCCTTACAACATAAACAGAGTGACTGCATGATCAGTTTCATGGGCTATCAGTGAACGTCTGCATCATCATTATCTTTTCTACTTCTAAAGTTCATAATCTATGAATTTTCTATATTTAGGATCGGAGCTTTCAGATTTCATTAATTTTTATGTTTTATATATGTTTCTCCCTTTTTATAAGAAAAATAATTTGTAAAGCTCTGTAAGTTTTCAGTTTTCCAAAAGATTTATTTATTTACTTGAAAATCAGTGTTACAGAGCGAGACACACACACACACAGACACCTTCCATCCACTGGTTCCCTCCCCAAGTAACTGTAACAGCCAGGGCTGACCCAGGCCAAAGCCAGGACTTTCATTCAGGTCTCCCATGTGGGTAGCAGGGGCTGAAGCAATTGGGTCATCATCTGTTGCTTTTCCCAAGCCATTAGCAGGGGGCTGGATCAGAAGTGGAGCAGCTGGACACAAATTGGCACCCATATGGGATGCTGGTGTCGCAGGCATCAGCTTTACTTGCTATATCACAGTGCTGGCCCCAAATCTGTATTATCTATTTATTTGAGAGGCACAGAGACAGACATACACAGAGACACGGGAGAGGCAAGCAGAAAGAGAGAGAGAAACAGAAACAGAGGAGGAAGGGGAGGGGGGGGAAGAGGGAGAGGGAGATGGAGAGGGAGAGGATCTTTCATCAGCTGGTTCACTCCCCAAATACCAACAGCCAAGGCTAGGCCAGGTAAAAACCAGGAGCCAGGAACTCAATCTAGGTCTCCGATGTGAGCAGCAGGAATGCGGCATGCCTCCCAGGGTGCTCAGTAGCCAGCAGCTGGAACCGGACGCACAGCAAGGACTCAAATATAAGCATCCTGACATGAGATGCAGGTGCCTCACCCGGCTACTAAATCACTAGGCCGTATTCCTACCCTGCTACACTTTTTAGTGGAAAACATACACTGTGGAGGGGAAGATGACATGAGATGCAGGTGTCTTACCCGGCTACCAAATCACTAGGCCGTATTCCTACCCTGCTACACTTTTTAATGAAAAACATACACTGTGGAGTGGAAGATGAAAGAAACCAACAACAACAACAACAACAAACTTCTTAACATCAAACCAGCCCTTGCTCACTGTTCTCAGTGACTGGTCACTCTCATTGGCCCACCCTTCTCCAATCCACAAGAGTTCTTTTCACCTCCACCACCACTACCTCAGGCCAACCTCCATTGGGATGCACTAAAATACACAAAGGCGTGGTGCTGCTCCTGTCAACAGCACACAGGAGCGGTGAGCTCTTTGTGGTAGAGAAGCTGTGGAAATGAGCAGAATGCCTCCTGCAAGCACACGGAGTGTTAGAAACCCTCCCGCCTGCAGCCGTCTGGACCCATTTCTTCTCTTTCCCTCTCTGGATCTCCCAACACACGTTATTTTTCAAAAGTCCAAATGAATATGCCTGTTGCTGTTGTCTTTAAAAGGTTTTTAAACATGATACCCCAAAAGAATACTTTCAAAAGTTAAATCCTTCGGGATCGGCACTGTGGCACAGTGGGTTATTGCCCTGGCCTGAAGTGCTGGCATCCAATATGGGCACCGGTTCTAGTCCCGGCTGCTCCTCTTCCCATCCAGCTCTCTGCTATGGCCTGGGAGAGCAGCAGAAGATGGCTCAAGTCCTTGGGCCCCTCCACCCATGCAGAAGACCCAGAAGAAGCTCCTGGCTCCTGGCTTCAGATCAGCGCAGCTCTGGCCATTGCAGCCATCTAGGAAGTGAACCAGCGGATGGAAGACTGACCTCCCTCCCTCCCTCTCTCTCTCTCTCGCTCTCGCTCTGTCTCTACCTCTATAATACTAGTCTTTCAAATAAATAAAACAAAAATCTTTACAAAACGTTACATCCTTCATAAATTTTTGCTTTTCTATTAAAATCACTTAAATGAAAAACTTTAATGGAGTTTTTCTAAAATTTACTCAGGTAATTTTTCCTATTAAGGACTTTCTATACATAATGTTCACATTTTATCTTCCAATAAAAATAAGTACGATGATTCAGCACTATATGACTCCCAGATGATTTCCAAGATAGAGACACAGCAGGAAACTGAAATTTTCTTTATGTATATTATTCTTTCAGGAATTTGTAACATGTTGCCCACCTGCATCTTATCTGTGAGTCTTTTGGGTACAAACTAAACCCATAAAATAAAGAAGAATATTCCTAAGTATAATTAATTCAGGAATTGTATTCAAAAGTATTATAAATCATGAACTTGTAAAAAATAACCGATAGCACAGGTGTTCAGACTAACATTAAGATGCCCGAGTTGCAGGGCTGGAGCTGGGGTGGAGCAGATAAAGCCACCACCTGCTGCAGTGCCGGCATCCCATCCAGCTCCTGCCGTGGCCTAGGAGGACAGTGGAGGATGGCTCAAATCCTTGGGGCCCTGCAATCGCACGGGAGACCCGGATCAGCTCAGCTCCAGCCGTTGCGGCCATTTGGGGAGTAAACCAGCAATGGGAGAACTCTCTCTCTAACTCTCTCTCTCTCTCTCTCTCTGCCTCTGCCTTTCTGTAATTGCCTTTCAAATAAAATAAATAAAGCTTTAAAAAAAAAAATGACGCCTGTGTCACATAACAGAGTACCTGAGTTCAGTTCCTGGCTCTGGCTCCTGACTCCAGCTTCCAGAAAATGCAGATGCTGGGAGGCAGCAGTGATGGCTCAAGTACTTGGGTTCCTGCCACTCTGGAGACCTGGACTGAGTTCCTGGATCCCGGTTCTGGACCTGGCCCAGTTCCGCACCTAGCCATTGCAGGTATTTGGGGAATGAAATAGCAGCTGGGAAGGTGTGTTCATTCTCTCTCTCTCTCTCTCTCTCTCCCTCTCCCTCTCCCTCTCTCCCTCTCTCTCTTTCTCCCCCTCTCCCTCTCCTCCCTCTCTCTGTATCTTTCAGGCAAATAAATATTTTAAAAGCTAAAAAATAACTGACTAAATACCAGATAAAATATATATAATTACATACTGATTTATTAATATATTTCCTTGATCTAGCACACAGAGAAGGCTAACAAAACAAGAGAACTTAAAATCTGACATATGTGCATTGCTTTAAAGGGAATTTGGTTCAACCAGGGTGCAAATTCCTGCTTCATTTCCTATTTTTAGGTTTTTACCAGCTTCTCTCTCTCTCTCTCTCTCTCTCTCTCTCTCACACACACACACACACACACACACACTGCAGTTGTTAGGCGCTGTGAGAAACTGAAATATGCATTTGGTCTTCCTCTCTGCTTCGGGTTTATAACTCCTAAAGTCCTTGAAATTGCAAAAGAGTAGGTGTCTCTGCATGCTCAGGAGGTGACTGCGGCATGTTCAGGAAGGAAGCTGTGCCAGAGAGACGAGGCAGGTTTAAAGGTGTGGAACTTGCAGAACCATGCCCCCCTCTGTGGAGGGGAGGAGGCTGCAGGTTAGGCGGATCGCCATGACCAGTGACATCACCAGTCGTGCCTAGGTGATGAAGCCTCCACTGGAATCCAGCGCCCGGGAGAGCTCTGTACCCGTCCCACACGCGCAGCCCTCTGCATCTCTTCCATCTGGCCGCCCATCTGTGCCCTCTGTAATATCCTTCAGAATAAGCCAGTCGGCGTGTTTCCCTGAGCAGCAATTCATTAGACCCGAGGAGGGAGTTCCGGCAGCCCCAGTGTGTATGCCGGCGAAGCCCTGAGGCTAGGGCCACACCCGCATCTGACGGGGTGGGGCAGTCTCGGGGAACAGGCTGTGGAACCTGCGGGATCTCGGGCCATCTCCAGGTACTGTCAGAACTGAACTGAATCGGGATGGGAGGGTGCCAGCCCGGGCCTGCTGCTGGAGCACTGCTCCCCTGGCAGGTGGGGATCGGGAGGAGCCCACACACACCTGGCGTCAGAAGCTTGCTCTGACAGCAGCAGGAGAACCTGAGTGTGCCCCCCCCCCCCACCCCCGTGCTTTATATCGTCAGAGAAAGCAGCAAATGGAGATGTTTTTCTGAAGGGACACTTTGCATGTAAATAGGTGGAGTCTCAAGGGCAGGATCAGGATAACCAGTGTAGAAAACCCTGCTGTGAGTTTGCTCTGAGAAGCTTCTTGGGAATTCTGCAATCCAGAGATGGCAGGTGACAGAGCACAGACCAGGTACTAGGGACCCTGGGTGACTTCATGCAGTGTGCTCCTCTGCCTAGCACTGCCTCCTCTGGGTACTTCCTAGAATTGCTGAAAGGTGGCAGAAGAGTTTAAAATAGTTTTGAAAACAGTGTAGTGCATATACCCGTTTGCATTTAAACTGCCCTCCACAGAACCTGCAGTCAGCCACAGGCAAGAGAGCCTGGGACAGGTCGCTTCTCAGTGTCGGTAAAGGATCACGTGGCGGGCGGGAGCGTGGCCCTCCCCAAAGACGCCCAGGCCCTCAAGATCTCCTGCCAGGTTACCTCACATGGCAAAAGGGGTTTTGCAGAGGCCACTGAGCTAAAGATCTTAAGACAGGGAGTTCCTGCTGGATTCTCCAGGTGGTTCCAAAATAATCCAAGCATTCCCAAGAGACAGAGACAGCAAGACACTGCAACACTCTAAGCTCTTGGCTTTGAAGGAGAAGGGATGGGGCCAGGGACCAAGGAGCGCAGAGGCCTTGGCAGCCACAGAGGACAAGGAAATGACCTGGCCCCTGGGGTCTGCAGGAGGAACACACCCCGCCAATACCTTGATTTCAAATGTTTGACCTCCAAATTTGGATGTGTTTTAAAGCAGTCAGGTTCTTGGTAAATAGGAAACAAAGACAGCCCTAAAAACACAGCCACCTACTGTCCTGCCAGCGATAACCCAGGCCTTTTTCTTAGAGTCCACCCTGCGTTCTGTAGCAGTAGCTCTGCCAGTTTCTGGCCCTGTCACTCAATGCCATTTCACCCCAATTAGAGAGTCACTCAGCTGCCCTCCAGCTGATGGACCGCGAGGCAGCAGCTGCTTCGGAGGGGCTGCTGACAACTCCCAGGGATCACGCCTCCAAATCCAGCAGCCTGGCATTGGCAGGTGTGCCCCACCCCCTCATACCCCTTCCTTTAAATTGTTGGCAGGGTTTGAGGAAGACTGTCTTCTGCTTCTACTGGCAGAAATGCTTTTCCTTCCAAAGCACGCAGAATTAAGAAGGTGTCTAAGAGCTAGCATTCTTTCACTACAAATTGTTCCTATTCTGTCCTTAGTAGATACAGAAACTAAGGGAAAAGATCACTGAGTTCTTTCTCAGGTTTTTTTTCTCTTGAAATGTTAAATAGGGGCTGGCACTGTGGCACAGCAGGTTAATGCCCTTGACCTGCAGTGCTGGCATCCCATATGACTGCTGGTTCGAGACCCAGATGCTCCACTTCCGATCCAGCTCTCTGCTATGGCCTGGGAAAGCAGTACAAGATGGCCCAAGTGCCTGAGCCCCTGCACCCACATGGGAGATCCAGAAGAGGCTCCTGGCTCCTAGCTCCTGGCTTGGATCAGCACAGCTCCAGCAGTTGGTGGCCAACTGGGGAGTGAACCAGCGGATGGAAGACTTCTCTCTGCCTTTCCTTCTCTCTCTGTATTACTCTTTCAAATAAATAAATCTTTAAAAAAATAAATGTTAAATGAATGTATGTTCTTCATTTTTAACATTTTCTTGAAGATTCTCTGAACCTTCTGAACCATTTTGGATGCTGTATTCTAATATTCTGTCTACCTATACCAACCTTTCTTAGTGGCAATAGACACACTTTGTAAAAATTGGCTCTTAGCAAAAAGTAAGATTAGGTAGAAAGCAATGAGTTCCAGTTTCAGCCTGATTACGATGTTGCGCAAATCATGTAACTGTCCTGCGTCTCGGGGCATCATGGACAAAGCAAGGAGCTTGTGCACCAAGCACCCAGACAGCCCACTGTGGTAGGGATACGGTTAGAGAGTGGCTCCCAGGGGTTCATTGCGCTGGGAGTGGGTGGAAGCTCTAGGAGGCGGGGCCCCATAGGAGGGCATCAGGCCATTGGTGACAGACCTTAGAAAGGACTAGCATAGTTCCTATGGGGCCCTGGGTAGTTCCCAACAGAGCAGGCTGTTATAAAAATGACAAGGGCTGCCCCTCTCTGCCCTCTGGCTCTTATCTTGCTGTAAGATCTCTCTTTCCCACATGCTGCTGCCATGATGCCTTCTACCAGGGACTGAGGCAGGCCAGGGAGCTCTCACCAGAGACCAATGAGGCTGACTAATCCCGGACTCACAGCCTCTAAAACCATCAGATAAACAAAGCTCTTTTCTTTATAAAAAAAACCCAGCCCCAGATAGCAACAGAAATGGATGAGACACAGCCTAAAGTGTAACCACAGAAAGGTGTGAGGTGTTTTGGGAATTCTCTTGAGAAGGGAATCCCCACTTGCTGGAATGACTGATAAGCAAGACCCATTCCTTCTTCCACAAGATAACACTGAGGGCATCCAGGGCTGCTTAGATTTTGTATATCTGGTCTCTGACTTCAGATGTACCAAAAAATTCTAGGCACACTAAGTCACACAGATTTCTGGAGGCTAACGGATGAGGAAGGGTAGAAAGAAAAGCAAGTAGAGAAGATAGATGGAAAGTTCTAGAACATCAAGGCAACACTGAGCCCCTGGGGGTTTCCGAAAGGGCTCTCACCATCTCTGGCCTAGAGTATTTCAGGAGTCACTTGTAGGTGAGTCCTGCCTCGTGGTGGCTGTTAGCAAGCTGTGTCACTCATCACCAGCCCCAGCGACAAGCCACCAAAGACCCATGGGCATTTACCAGCTGGTCCTCATATGCATGTTGGGTGACTACAGGAATGACCACAGCCACCTTTCTCATCTTCGGGTTTCCCCTGAGGGCTGTGTCCGGGGGTGATGTTAATGGTGGCTTTGGGAGTTGGGAAACAGCAGCCTCACCTGTCCTCAGGAGGGGCCAGGGTTGCTGGCTACCTAGGATTTTTCTAGACAAAAGACAATGTAAGTTAGTACTAGTGACAGAGGTGGGAGTGCAAGGAACAGATGACCCATTTTAGAGTAGTTTGGGACAAACACTAAAACCGTCTTGAGGAGTCTCCTGTCCTTTTAGAGTAATGCAGTAATAATCTGTTATGTACCATTGGCAGGTTTTCCATGCATTTCCTGTTAGACACAAGTCACTATTCTTGGAAACCTCAACCGCTGTCAAAAAGTTCTATTTACAGGGCCAGTGCTGTGGCATAGCAGGTAAAGCCACCACATGCAGCACCAGCATCCCATATGGGCGTCGGTTCATGTCCTGGCTACTCTACTTCTGATCCAGCTCTCTACTAATCGCAGGGGAAAGCAGTGCAAGATGGCCCAAGTCCTTGGTCCCTTGCACCCACATGAGAGACCCAGAAGAAGCTCTTGGCTCCTGGCTTTGGATCGGCACAGCTCTGGCCATTGGAGCCATCTGGGAAGCAAACCAGTGGATGGTAGACCTCTCTCTCTCTTTCTCTTTCTCTCTCTCTCTCTCTCTCTCTGCCTCTGCCTCTCTGTGACTCTGCCTTTGAAATAAATAAATAAATCTTTATAAAAAAGTTCAATTTCCCTCATTTTTCTACTTTGAGTTCCAGTACTCAGTCATAATCAAAAACTTAACAGCAACACTCTCAGGAAACAGAGAATGACAACAAGCTGTCCCAAGGAACTCTGTTTACACAGTTTTTAAAACCATAGCAAACATTCAAACCTATACACATTTTTTGAGGCTGAAATCTGAGAAGCAATTGCTAAAGTTATAGTGACCGTGTTTATTTTGCTAATTTGTCTCCCACGTATAGTTTAAGTAATGAAAAGCATGAGTGTGAAACAAAAGGAATTCTGATAACTGAAGCAAACATCTGATTCAGAGGACTCCGAAGCAATCTCCCTTCCATTAATATTTAAGATTCCAGTGCATTTCTTGTCTGCAAGAACAAATTTAGAAAAACTACCATCATAGACAGCATCTAGGTACATAAATTAATAAATAAAATAAAATTCCATTTTAAATAAATCAGACCACTTTATGGTATTTACAGGGATAGATGAAAAAGCTATTAAGGAGTATGGTATAAATTTCATCTGATGGCTAACAAAGTAGAGACAGCTACCTAAGGAAAAAGAACTTCTCTAGACTTACATTTTATATTTAACTGTATCACCACATGTATTAAACACGCTGCTAGCGATCTCTTAATGAGCACCTGAGCTGTCATTCTTAATAGCAGGCTGACAATTATTATCTGTAAGTTGATATTTCCTTGAAATCCATTTGTGCAGTGCTTAAATTAATATAGTTAAGAATAGAAACTGACTATTCCACTTATAAAAATATTATAATACTTGCTAGAGTGTTATCAAATGACATAAATATACATTTATAATAAAAAATAAAGAGATACCAAAATGCACATTCTCAACACGCAGCAAGTAGAACACTGTACAAATCTAAACAATGCATCTCAATAACTCAGTGTTTAAAAAGGTCATTTGGTCTGCTAAAACCCGAAAAGGAAAATGTACATATCTATGACAAAACATAGTGAAACAAATAAACCAAATAAATAGGCCACTCTGATCTCAGCTATTTCTCAAATCAAAAAAGATCAGAAATGAATGTCAAAAAAGCTCAAATTATCTAATTCATCTAAATGCATACACCATTAACATATAATGAAAGTAATAATATAACAACATCTTGGGATCCATAAGTCACAGAATTCTGGAAATCCCACTTTATTCCCAAATACTAAAAATTAAAAAAGAATATCTCTGGTGCAGCAGGTTAAGCCGTAGTTGGCAGTGTCAGCATCCCATATGTGTACCTGTTTGAGACCCTGCTGCTCCACTCCTGATCCAGCTCCCTGCTAATGCACCTGGGTAAGCAGAGAAAGATGGCCCAAGCCTCTGGGCCCCTGTACCCATGTGGGAGAGCTGGAAAAGTCTCCTGGCTCCTGGCTTCACAGCCTGGCCCAGCTCAGGTCACTGCTGCCACCTGGAGAATGAACCAGTGTTTGAATATCTCCCTCTCCTCCTCTTTTTCTCTCTCTCTCTCTCCTTTCTCTCTGTAATTCTGCCTTTCAAATAAATAAATAAATCTTTAAAAAGAAAAAAAAATAATACCTCTTCCACAAAGCTGTCTTTCTTCTCTAGCATTTCTCGTAGTGTCTTAAGGATCTTAATGCACAGTTTTTCTTCTTTCTCCATCAGCTTCTTCGTATGATTAATCAACCTGAAAGCAAAACATTACACCTTATAAAGGACAATGGTTTCTCTTCAAGGGACATATGAACATTCTATGCTATAGAAAATATTTGAAAATAGGAAGCAAACCATATACAGGTTCTCAAAAGTTTTAAAATTATATTTCAGAGGGCTGGCACTGTGGCATAGTAGGCTAAGCCTCTGCCTGTGGTACCAGTATCTCATATCAGCACTGGTTCCTGTCCCAGCTGCTCCTCTTCCAATCCAGGTCTCTGTTCATAGCCTGTGAAAAGCAGTGGAAGACAGCCCAAGTGCTTGGACCCCTGCACTCACATGGGAGACCCAGAAGAAGCTCCTGGCTCCTGGCTTTGAAATGACCCAGTTCCGGCCACTGTGGCCACTTCAGGAGTAAACCAGCAGATGGAAGACCTTTCTCTCTGTCTCTCTCTCTCTCTGTAGCTCCACCTCTCAAATAATTAAAATCTTTTTTTAAAAAATTTTTAATTATATTTCAGCTATAAATTCTATATTAAAGAACATTCTTTTTTGTCTCCAAGGTAATATGTATCAGTGCTTCTCAAACTTTGGTAGCATTCTTTTAGTGAGACATAATAATCTTTAAAAAATAATGAAACACTGATATTCTCAATCCCATGTGCTTTGCTAATAGAAAATTATGACTATTGTACTGTGTTACATTTTACTCTGCCGTAGCTATATATTTTCCCTGTACTGTATTAAGTACTGTTAGAGCGGCAGTGATGGTATACAACACTGCAACTTTAGCCTAACAGGCTGCTTTCCAAACCCCATTAATAATAATGTGCTGGGGCCGCCTGTGCGGCATAGCAGGTAAAGCCATAGCCTGCAGTGTTGGCATCCCACATGGACGCCAGTCCTGGCTGCTCCACTTCTGATCCAGCTGTCTGCTATGGCCTGGGAAAGCAGTAGAAGATGGCCCAAGTCCTTGGACCCCTGCACCCACATGGGAGACCCAGAAGAAGCTCCTGGCTCCTGGCTTCGGATCAGTGCGGCTCCGGCCATTGTGGCCATCTGAGGAGTGAACCAGTGGATGGAAAGACCTCTTTCTCTGTCTCTCCTTCTCTCTCTGTGTAACTCTTCCAAATAAAAGAAATAAATCTTAAAAAATAAATAAATAAATAAAAAGGCGGGGGCGGGGGGAGGCACTGATTTGCATGGGTCAATACCCAGTTGCCTTAAAGAGCAGTGCTCACATGGACCTCTTCTCTTGTCTCTCTCTCTCTGTGACTACACAGATCTGTGAAACTAACTGCTACCCTCGCTTCCACCATTCACACCGTCCTGAAGACCCACCTCAGCCAACAGGTTCAAAGAATGAGATTCATCTGAAGAGGCAGCACTGCCCTAAATGCATACCTCCAGCTGAGCCTGACGAGAGCACTGGGACCTACAAGGCCCCTTGTGTAGACTGAAGGAAGTTAGGTTCTAATTCTGATATCCTGGAAAATGAAACCACTGCTTCTTTGCTGAGTTGGGGACAGAGCAGGGTAAGCACTACAGCAGAAAATACGCATTCCTGAGCCTGTAACAGCACAACAACCCCTTCTCTAACCAGCAGAGCAACAGGGACATTGTTTCACTCCATCTGGGCCTAGGAGCTGTGGCCCCTTCCCAATATCTCACCACTTTCATTTCTTTCCTTTCCGTGCACCCCATGGTGCTACATCCTTCCTCCACCTTCAGCACAGGCCAGTATTTACTTGCTATCCTGAGTTCTTTTGCATCATTTTCTCACAGTCCTCTATCTTCCAGTCCTAGACCACTGCCATCGAACAGCAGCCTGTGCCAGGACAGGAAGGCTCCACCTATCTGTGCTGTCAGATACGTTGGCCATGAGCACAAGTGGCCACTGAGCACCTGAAATGTGCCAAATGTGATAGAGAAAGTAAATTTTTATTTTATTTTAATTCTAATTGAAATAGCCATATGCGGCTCATTGCTACCATACTGGCACCCTTGCTCTTGACAAGGAGCCAGAATGTTCTCTAAAGGGTCCAATAGTAAATATTTTAGGCTTTGGGGGCCATTCGGTCTTTGTGGCAATGAGCTGATTCTGTTACAGCAGCAGGAAAGCTATAAACATAATCGTAGTAGCATGACACACATAAATGAATATATATAGCTGTGTTTCAATAAAACTTTATTTATAAAAATGAGCAGAAGGACCAATTTAGCCTGATAGCCACCGTTTGCCAACCCCTGTTCCAGGCCACTCAATCTCTAGAATGTATCAACAGAATTAGATTACTTTACCAGAGTTAAAATTCTTGGGCTTATAACCTACTTTCAAACCAATATACTAAACACTGGTACATGTTCACAGGCAGTGAAGGATATTTTGCAAAGACCCTATTTTTATACTGAATTCCTAGGTAATACCTCTGCTTAAAATTGTGTGTCTGATGGTCTCGGCAGTCACCAGTTTTGTGAATCCTCCTGCCTCTTCACTGGAAAGTCTTTATCAGACAACTAGCGAGTGTCCAAACACATTCTTCTAGGACCCCTGGTATATAGCAGGGCTACAGCCAAGAACCCCTAATTCTGGCCATAACACAGAAACTTGCACCTGTGATTCCACATAGTCCTCATAGTCACTTCTCCTCTTCCTATTCCTTGTCTACTTCCCCAGGGTCCCAGACGTCCCTGGTCTAAGAGCACACACGCTTCTTTTGTCCCCGGGCCTTTCTTTCTGCCTCAGGACGTGGTAGCAACGCAAGAGGGCACCTGACCTCTCTCTGCAGCATCTTCAACCACAGCACAACCGGCTGGGACGGGTGACGGTCAAGTGGCATGGCGGCACGGTGATCTCTTCCCCTGGGACGACTGCGCCCCTGCCCTGCGTACCGGGCCAGCACGTGACTACCTGCAAATCCCTCAGTGGAGTGACCAGCGCTCTCCACAAAGAGACCAAGTGCTCTTCCTTCTGGAGAAGCCCTACCGTTAGAGTGGAAATATTCTAGGGTAGACATATCAATGATAGTGGATCTGACAATATCATAAAAATGCTAAGAAAAATGAGCAAAGGAAAGAGGTACAGTTGAGGATCACGGCCAAGTGTAGGACCTGAGTTGTCACGGCTCTGTACCTGAGGCACACCTGAGCCTCAGCTCCCCAGCCCCGAAATGAGGCTGACCTTGCAATCTCACCAGGAGGTTATGCAAATGGCACAAAATAATAGCTAAACACAGAGAACAATACCCATAAGGCTCAGCAAATGTCAGCTCCCCTTCCTTTCTCTCTAGGTTAATGAAAATTAGTGACTTGAAGGAGTTTTTAAAAATCACATCATGTAGTTATAGAAAAGAAGTAGAACCAAAACAACGAGGGATAATATGCCCAGTGACACAATTCCTTTTCAGAAAGTTTTAGTAAAACAACTTCATCTTCACCACAATAAAATTTCAAATGACTCCATTTAATTATTGGGAGTATATTTTAATAGAGATTTCCACTTTTGCTGACTCTGTGGTCTGGCACTGGGTGTGAGCAGGGCACAGAGCAGAGGGGCAGAGGCCCCCTCAGCGGGTAACTGGCAGAACCGCACCCCGCACCCACTTACTTGGACATGAAAGCACCGCATCTGATTCTCGCGTCACTTCCCTCGGGGAACAGCAGCTCCGGACTGTAGAGCACGTCAACCAGCACAGAGAACTCAGCCTGCATCATGGGGCTCAACTGCTGCTCCAAGGAGGCCACCACGTCCTGAGGGGAAGCACAAGAGGACACAGGCGAGGCCCAGCTCAGACTTCTGCAGACAGGACGAAGCTACCAACGGCAAGGGGGAATGGAACTTCAGAACTTCAGACACGTCCCCAGAGTCACCTGGCACCCAGTGTCCGCTGCAGGAATAGTGCTGGGTCTCTGGTCGTTGCTGCTGCTGTCTTTCCATTTATAAAATAAATGAGGGGTGGGTAACTGTGAAATTTTAAGGACAAGAGGGAAACTCAATAAAGGCTTCATACAGGCCCTGCAGAGTCTAGGGTTATATAATGCAGACATGACAAGCTGGAACGAACTGGGGGCACCTGCCAGGGAACCACTAAAAAAAAAAATGTCCTATTTGTCACGGTTCATCCCAAACTTACCATCACTTACAATGGGGAGACCCAGTGACACACTATCAGAAGCACGGTAGTACTTTCTAGAGGCCCAATGGCATTCAACAGGATTTCAAATGACAGTTCTTGATGGTCTCTCTTGGTCACATACCTAATGCCTTACTTGGTCCCCTTCCCTGCTAACAGAATCCTGGTGTTTGTCACGCTGGCAGCAACATTCTCATGGACTTGAGTCAAGGCAGTTACCCCTGGCCAGTGCTTCTCCTCTACTCCCAACCTCACACCACTGGCCTCAGCGTGACTGTGGGACAGCCTCAATCAATGACAATCAGGGTTTATCTGCACAGCCAGCCAGGTGTGTGCTGGGGGCAGAGAGATTCTTTCAAAACCACCTACTGCCCGCAAAGAGTCTGCAATGTGAATCCACACAGGCTCTTCCTGTGGCCTCTGAGGATCTGCCCCAACCGGAAGCCTTGGCTTCAAGGCCTGGGCCTGCGTGGCTGCTAAATTCACTAACTCAGGGGGCAGCCACAACTCCAGGCTTCTTGCTATCAAACAAGATAGTAGTGTTCCTTTTGTAAGCCACTTTCAGTTGAATATCGTGTTGATTAATGTTGAAAGCATCCTGACTGATGCTTTTTAAAATAAACCTAGGCAGTGATAATTTCCTGCATATTACTTAATGGTTAGATCATCCCCTCTTCATTTTAAAAATATATTGAAAGACCAAAAAAATAAATAAAAACTCATCTGAAGCAACAATGTACTCGCCCACAGCAGAAGGATCCCTTGTTAGGCAGAAAACGGCCTCTGGCTGGCTATTACTCTCTAATACAGAAGCACAGATGGGAACCCCACCCTCCTGATTTCATGATTTCAGGACTTGGCTCCTGTCTCTTTCCCCTTTCAGGAACAACAATCATGTCTACTTTGACTACTCTCAGTAAGCTTCTGAGAACAGTTAGAGGAGGTTACTGAGAAAATAAGAGAAAGGGGCAAACCAGGTATTACATAACAATAGAAAGGGGGAATGCTTCACAAATAGCTAGTATATTTGTTGGCTTAATAAAATGTTGCTAAAATATATCTACAAGTATATATGATTTCAAACTGTTTGCATCAAAATTAAGGTATCTTTAACTTCTAAAATTTCTGAACTGACATTTTTAATTTACATTAAGTCAAAGGCTTAATGCTCCACTAAAGAAAGAGTTCAACAAATAGTACAAATACCACAGTTCAGCAGGAATATAGACAAGGGCTATAAACAATAATCAAATGAGATGACATCTATTTTACTCACATAAATTTTAAAATAGTGACAACTCATTAAAACTACAGTAGTGTATGACTCTTAATTTGTTTGACAAAGATTTAAAAGTTTGACAAAACACTTTATTTGCAAGAAAGCCAATAATACACAGGTATTTCTTTCCTTTTGTTTTTGTTTTTGCTTTTGTTTATTTTAACTTTAGCTACCACCTATAAAGAATGTGTGGTATTTGTCTTTCTGGGTCTTGCTTATCTCACTCAATACGATGTCCTCCAATTGCAACAATTTTGATGTAAATAATAGAATGTCATTCTTTTTATAGCTGAAAAATATTCCACTAAATATATATATATGTATGGGGTTGGTACTATGGCACAGTGGGTTAAAGCCCTGGCCTGAAGCACCGGTATCCCACATGGGCGCCGGTTCGAGTCCTGGCTGCTCCTCTTTCCATCCCACTCTCTGCTATGGCCTGGGAAAGCAGTAGAAGATGGTCCAAGTCCTTGGGCCCCTGCACCCACATGGGAGATGCAGAAGAAGCTCCTGGCTCTTGGCTTCAAATCAGCTCAGCTCTGGCTATTGCAGCCATCTGGGGAGTAAATCAGAGGACAGAAGACCTCTCTCTCTGTTTCTACCTCTCTCTGTAACTCTTTCAAATAAATAAAATAAATCTTAAAAAAATATATATGTGTGTATATATATATATATATTACATTTTATTTATCCATTCATGTGATGATGGACACCTTGGTTGATTATATATTTTGGTTATTGTCAACAGCACTGCTAAAAACATGGTGGTGCAGGTATCTCTTTGATAATACCGTGTTCAAGTCTTCTGGGTATATATCCAGTAATGAAACTGATGGATCATACAGCAAGTCTATTTCCAGTTTTTGAAGAAATCACACTGATTTCCACAGTGGCTGCACTAACTGACATTCCCACCAAATTTAAGTGTCCCCCTTTGTCCATATCCTTGCCAGCATTTGTCTCTGTCTTTTGCTTAACAGCTTTGCTAACAGGGGTGAAGAGATACCATGGTGGTTTGCCTCTCTCCCCAAGCCTCCCAAAATGCCAGGCTCAGTTGGCTAGGGTAAATGTATTTTTTAATTCCATTTCCCACAAACTCTTGATAAGTACCCTTGCAACTTTTGGATGACCTCTCTTCATTTCATGCACTATGCAAAGGGTGCTCAGGCAGCCATGAAGTGAGTTCTGTCGGCACTTCTTATTTTGACCCTGGGCCAACTGGGTTACTTCTTTAAATCACTGTTTCCCCATATGGACACTGGGATAACGACGCTGACAATCACGTGGGCTTGCCGTGAGGATGAAAGGCAAGCACACAGAACAGCCTCTGACAGACTGGTCCCCACTCCTTATAAATGCTGCAGTCATTGTTATGGAAGGGTTATGGTTCTGATCTCACCTGATTTCATCACTGCCATGCATTTCCCACACTGGTTCCAATGCTCTTCTTTTTCAGTTAAGTCGGAAGCAATTTTTAAAAAATATTTATTTATTTATGAGACAGAGAGCTTTCATTCTTTGGCTTGCTTCCCCATGTCCATAACAGTTGAGCTGGGTCTGGCAGAAGCTGGGAGCCAGGAACTCAACCTAGGTCTGCCTTGTGAGTACCAGAGACCCAACCACTTAAGCCATCATCTACTGCCTCCCAGGAAGTAGAGGAAGTTAGAATCACACACTGATCTGGGACCCAAACCCAGGCATTCCAGTATGGCACATGGGCTTCTCAGCCAGCATCTTAACCACCAGGCCAAAAGCCCGGACTGGTTCCTACACTTTAAAGTGCTTTCTGCTCTTGGCATCCATGACACCATGCTTTCTTTATTGTCCACTTACATCCTAACTATTCCTTCACCAATTCACATAGCCCCTGATTCTTTTCTCTTCTACATCTTTTCTTCTGAGATCTCACCCAGTTCCATACATGTTTCTTGTGTGGTTTTAATTTTCCCGGAATTTTCCTCATTTACGTTTCCAGCACAGACACCTTTCCAAAACACCCCAGGTTCATGCATCCAGTGGCCTAGCTGGCTCCCACTTAGGTATCTCAAAACTAAAACTCCCCAATAGGACAGGCATGCCTGGGTTCAAGACCCAGCTCCACTTCCAATTCCACTTCCTGCCAATGCACACCCTGGGAGGCAACAGTGATGGGGCAAGCAGTTAGGTTCTTGCCATCCAGAAGAAGGATCTGGATTGAGTTCCTGGCCCCTGGCTTTACCCCAGATGGGCTGAGGACTAAATCTGCAGATGGGAACTCTCTGTGTCTCTGGTTGTCTGTATTTTTCTCTGACACTCAAATAAATAAACAAAACTTAAATAAATAAATAAAATTCCCCCAATAGAACGCTAACTCAGACTCTCCCCCAAGCTCTTTCTCTCCTACTACTTCTTATCTTAGCAAGTGACAGAACCACATCGAACCCACAGACATCCTTGATTCCCCTTCCCTGTCTAGCAAATCCTGTTGCCCTCATAACCAAACACATCCAAAATTCACCCACTTCTCTTCATTATTATTGGTATCTCCTTTTGCCTGAATTCAGGCAAAGACACTGAGATAAATTACTGCTTCCATGTCTGGACCCCAAAATCCACTCTAAACTCATAGTGATCTTTTTCCTGGTAAACCAGGTAACATCTTTCCACTTGGGAAAATCTGCAACAATGTGCTTTCACACATACAATATAACCCAAATGCCTTAACCATGGGTCTTCATCCATTCAGGCTGCTGTAACAACATCCTATCAACTGGGAAGCTTACCAACAACAGAACTTATTCTAGAATGAGAAGCTTAAGATCAAGGTATCAGCAGATTTGGTGCCTAGTCAGCCCCACTTCCTGGCTCAGAGAGGGTGCCTTCTTGATAATCCTCACACGGTAACATCTCCCTTGGGTCTAATTCTCTACGGGCACTAATCCCATTATTGAGGGTTCCATTCTCATGCTATAATCCCCTCCCCAAAGGCCTCACCTACTCATATCCATCTTGGGGGGGAATGAGGATTTCAACACAGGGGCACTCAAACATTCAGACCATAGCACCAACGAAGTCTCTACATGATCTGATGCCTCATCTCTTAATACGTTCCTCCTTTAATCCCTAAACCCCTGCCCCAATAAACATCTCTTGACTCAAGTTAACCAACTTCACTCCTGGCTAATCTGCCTTTGCCTCTGCTGTCCCCTTCCCATTACACTCTGTCTCCAAACCTCTGAGTAGATGACTCCCTTCACTATGCAGGTCTCAACACAGATGTCCCCTTGTTAAAGAGCAACTCCCTAACTACAGGATCACTCTGCCAGTCATTCTCCCCCACACGGTCTTTCTGCTTTATTTCATTCACAGCACATTTAATTACCTGACACTTCATCATTTATTTCATGACTTACAATGTATGTCCCAGGAGAGCACAGACCCCATTGCTCTAGCTGGAACACTTCACACAGTGGCTGGTGTGGAATTTTCTGGGTAAGTATTTCATGAATGCAATCACTGTTCTAGAAGCTTAAGGCACACTGTCTGTAGGCCAGCTCACACCACTCCCTACCTCAGCTCTGAAATGTGCCCCTGCCTCAGCTTCACCAATCTGCCTGTCTTCTACCCTTCCTGACTCTGCCTTTCTTTTTATTTGGATTTTCTGCCACTCTTAGCCACTTTTTTTATTGCTACATTCTCTCTTGTACCAACAACCACCACTATCCTTGCTCCAACTATTTCAGATATGCAAGGTCTTCAAAAAGTTCACGGAAAATTCATATTATGAAAACTATACATGGCTTTATGCCCTTGTATCAACTTCACTTCTAAGATACTGAGTAAACTGTTAACATACCTCAGCACATTTTTTAATGACCAGAGCCATTACCCTCCTACTGTGTCCCCACCTCCCCTCTTCTTTTTCTTTAAAGATTTATTTACTTACTTATTTATTTGAAAGTCAGAATTACACAGAGAGAGAAGGAGAGGCAGAGAGAGAGAGAGAGAGAGAGAGAGGGAGAGGACTTCCATCCACTGGTTCACTCCCCAACTGCCCACAATGGCCTGAGCTGTGCCAATCCGAAGCCAGGGGCCAGGAGTCCTTCTGGGTCTCCCATGCGGGTGCAGGGGCCCAAGGACTTGGGCCATCTTCTACTGCCTTCCTGGGCCACAGCAGAGAGCTGGATCGGAAGCAGAGCAGCCAAGACTCGAACTAGCACCCATATGGGACGCCGGTGTCGCAGGTGGCAGCTTTACCTGAGACACCACAGTGCCGGCCCCCTCCCCTCTTCTTTACTCCTACAACAGTCTTAACAGCACCTGATCTCCAATCACCAGGGCCTCTCGAACTCTGCTTGGGGAAGCCTGTGCTGTGTTGCAGTGGGTTAATTCATGACCTGCTACACAGGCATCCCATGTGGATGCTGGTTTGAGTCTGGGCTACTCCCCTTCTGATCCAGCTCCCTGCTAATGTATCTGGGAAAGCAGTGGAAGATGGTCCAAGTGCTCCTGCACTCACGTGAGAAACCCGGAAGGAGTTCCTGTTTCCTGGCTTCAGGCTGCCCCAGCCCCAGTTGTTGTGGTCATTTGGGAAGTGAACCAAGGAATGGAAGATCTTTCTCTCTGTAACTCTGCTTTCAAGTAAATAATAAATCTAAACAACAACAACAAAACACTCCTCTCCTGTCCTCACTCTACCTCAGCCCCAAGTGTGCTGATCCTGCCCTCACTATTATCTTAAACACCTGTTTCTTCATAACATTCATACAGCCACCTAAGTAACCCCAACTAATCTGCCTTTCTCCAGGCTCCTTCTGAAATCCTATCCTATAAACCAATAACCACTTACTCATTTATATAATGACTTTTCCTCACACTGTTGACGACTCATAGCCTTCAAGTTTCTCATACTATCTAAATCTAGCTTGTCCTTTTAATCACATTTAACATGCATCTACACATAACCCTTAAAGAATATTTATTCCCATTCCTGAATTTACCATTCTCCAAAGTTAAACACTTTATCAAATCATATTCCAACTAACTCCATGAAATCTTCCACTTACTATGTGGATGAGACATCTGTTATGGGCTGACTGGTAGTCCTATTCCTCCAAATTCATGAGCTGATAATTTAACTCACAGCCTTTTATAATGTGGCTCTATTTAGAGACAGGATCTTTCAGAGTTTTTGCGGGTGGGCCTTAAACCAACATGACTGTGGCCCTCATGAGAAGAGAGCATTACAACACAGGTGGTGCAAGCAGACAGGGAAGCCCCAGGTGGGCTCAGAGAAGGCAGCTACTTGCAAGCCCAGGACAGAGGCCTCAGAAAAAAACACTTCTGACACCATGGCCTTGGATTTCCAGCTTCCACAACAGTGAGAAGACGAACTTCCATGGCCTAACTAAGCCATCCAGTCTGTGGTATTCTGTTACGGCAGCCAAGCAGATCAGTACTTCTTTCTTTACCCACTGTCTCAGAATGTCCAACCAAAGACAAGAGTGAGATACTATGCAAGTCACTTAGGAATAAAGATCCCTACAGCATCCTGACCAAAAGATTGTAACATAATACTGAAAGATAAATTTAAGCAAGACTACAAATATCTAATTTATGATCTAAATCTCACATTTTACCAGTCTTATCAGATATTATTATTATTATTTTGATATTAAGACCCACTACTCACTATTGTATATACCATTGAAACACATTTAAAAAATAACTCAAAACAACTTTTCCCTGGAAGCCATATATTTAAAAAGGTAGTGGTTGGGTGGGTATTTAGCCTAGCATTTAAAATACTGGTTAAGTCACCATGGCCCCACAACAGAGTGTCTGGGTTCAATGCTCAGCTCTGGCTCCTGACTCCAGCTTCCTGCTAGGGCAGACACTGGGAGGCAGCAGTGATGGCTCAAAGAAATCGGGTTCCAGCCACCCACATAGGAGACACAAATCACATTCTTGTCTCCTGGCCCCTGCCCGGGTCCAGCCATCACAGGCACTTGAGAGGGGAGCCAATAATTCCAAGCTTGCTTGTGCTCTCTCTCCCCCTCCACCTGTCTCTGTGTGTATCTGCCAGTATGTCCTGCTCTCTCTCTGCCTCATAAATAACTAGACTAGTGGTAGTAGAGGGTTGTAAAATAAAGCTTGTAATCACCCAGAATTCGTGTGACAATGTATTTTAAAACCTGAAATTCAGAAGATACGAATGTGATTTCATGCTCTCACTGTACCTGTAACTTTTCAATAATATTTCTGTAGTCCCAAGCAGGCCCTCCAAGAGCTTCCTTAAAGCGTGGTCCAGAGCGAGCCGACAGTCTCCAGCCCATGGCTGCTCTCTGCACCATATTGGAGTGGCTCTTCATGAACAGAGTGTTGACCTGACTGTCCAAATCCACCGGAATGGCAATGCCACGATTTTTTGCTGAAAAAGAAAGATTTGAAATGTTTCCCTCTTAACTGGACTATAGTTTATTACACATGATACAATCTGATACACATAGAATAAAAAAGAAAAAGCATCAAATTTTTAAGCTCTGCCATTAAATTGTTTATATAACTACAAAAGCTTTTAACCTGAAAGTATTTCAATTCCTAAGACCAATTAGTAAAGGCAGATCATTAAACTTTCAAGAACTTATTTGATTTTGCAATGATTAATGTTTGAAACAATTGATACCGCATCGATACAGAAAAACACTAAAACAACGAGGCAGATTTATACTTCCCAGATGCCAAAGAAAGCAGGAAGGCAGACAGAAAACACATGATAAAATCCTGCCAATTTCTTCATTAACTTAATTAGTGTGTGCCTGCACATGAGCACAAACACACGCGCACACACACACACGCAGGGTTTACAACATCTAAGAGTACTAATAAAAAGTGAAAAAATAAAGAGTGCTAAAAGTATGCATTGAGGGGCCAGCTCTATGACGCAGTGGGTTAACACCCTGGCCTGAAGTGCAGTCATCCCATATGGGCGCTGATTCGAGACCTGGCTGCTCCACTTCCGATCCAGCTCTCTGCTTTGGCCTGAGAAAGCAGCAGAAGATGGCCCAAGTCCTTGGGCCCCTGCATCCCTGTGGGAAACCTGGAAGATGCTCCCAGCTCCTGGCTTCGGATCGGTGCAGCTCCAGCCATTGTGGCTTACTGGGGAGTGAACCAGCAGATGGAAGACCTCTTTCTCTTTCTCTTCTCTCTCTCTCTCTCCCTCCCTCCCTCTTACCCTCTCTTTCTCTCTCTCCCTGCCTCTCCTCTCTCTGTGTAACTCTTTCAAATAAATAAATAAATCTCTAAAAAAAGGCATGCATTGAAACATGATGCACATGACAGGTCCTTTTCTCCAAGATCCACTGAAACTTATATTTTAGCAGATACATCACAACTATACTGAAAAATGGAGTGGCCTGCCACAAGAAAAACACAAACACTGAGGTGTTTTTGTAAGACAGAATGAAGACAGGATTATCCCACAAGAGAACAAAGAGAATAAAGTGCCCACAGGAGATCAGAGTTGGAACAGGCCTTTCCAGACACACAGTCAACTAATACAGAATGTGACCTGGGGTGTGAGGTGTCACTGCGGCCACTCATCAACAAATCACAGATGCAGAGTTGGGACGTCCAGGCCCTCCTCCTTCTGACTAGCACAGAGAAGTTGGCAGCAGCAGGTCTTACCCAGAGGATAAAGGCAGAGACATGCAGAAGCGTTCTCCCAGGACAGAAGAATATCTGACAGCAGAGAATGCCAAATCAAGGTGTGAAGGTTTGACTGGAAGCGGAGCATCTTCTCACTTCAAGTAGCTCCAAGGATCGTCAAACACAGGGGAGGGGGAGGACAGACAAAGGAGGCAGCCTGAGCAGAGGAGGCAGATGTATTCAAGGCTGCAGCACTCCAGCGAACGCCCCCAGGTAGTAAGATTCGCTGGTGTTCCCGGTCTGTTTCCTGCTATTAATCGCATCACTCCCCGACCCCAAAGAAGAGACTACATAGCATTTGCTCAGTTTGGCACACGCAACTCCAGGTCAGAGTTGTCATTCAAATGAGGATTCAGGGAGCGAAGTAGGCCCTTAAAACCACAGGGGGAAGCCATCCAGCCACTCACACCACTCACTACAGACACTCTAATTCAGACACACCAGCAAGGGTCATCAGGAAAACCAGGAACGTTAGAAAGGACCGAGCCCAGCGAAGAGAGCATTCCAGCTAAAGCAAAACATGTTTAAATAATTCCAGTTATTGTCCTCAGAAAATTCTGAGTATGTATTACATGCAAAAAAACTGGAAAATCAGAAAAAATAGACATCATAGAAATGAATTCAACAACCAGCTGCATAAAAAAGGTCAAGCACAAAGTAATCTGGAAAAGGAAGTCAAGGAATCTTCTAGAACTTAAGGCATAAAAGATCGAAAGGGAAAATAAAACAAGGATTATGAAATAGAGAAGCCAATCCAGGAAGTTAAATCCCTAACAAATGTTAAGTTCCAGAAAGGACTAGAAGACACAGTGAAAGGGAGCAAATAGTGAAGAAAATAACAGAAGACAACTTGTGTGAGCTGCAGACGGCCGTAAGTGTGCAAACCGAAAGGGTCCAGTGTATGTTAAACAGGGGTATACACACATAGTGGTCATGTGCCTGTAGAGGTTTGGAATCCCGACTCTGATCATATTTAGACAAGGTCATAGTCAAAGTGGAAGTTCTCTCCTCCCTTCAGAGAAAGGTACCTCCTTCTTTGATGGCCTGTTCTTTCCACTGGGATCTCACTCGCCAAGATCTTTCATTTAGGTTTTTGTTTGTTTGTTTGTTTGTTTGTTTTTGCCACAGTGTCTTGGCTTTCCATGCCTGAAATACCCTCATGGGCTTTTCAGCCAGATCCAAATGCCTTTAGGGCCGATTCTGAGGCCAGAGTGCTGTTTAGGACATCTGCCATTCTATGAGTCTGCTGTGTATCCCGCTTCCCATGTTGGATCGTTCTCTCCCTTTTTTATTCTATCAGATAGTATTTGCAGACACTAGTCTTGTTTGTGTGATCCCTTTGACTCTTAGTCCTATCATTATGATCAACTGTGAACAGAAACTGATCACTTGGACTAGTGAGATGGCATTGGTACATGCAACCTTGATGGGATTGTACTGGAATCCCCTGGCATGTTTCTAACTCTACCATTTGGGGCAAGTCAATTTGGGATTGAGCGTGTCCCAAACTGTACATCTCTTCCCTCTCTTAATCCCAATCTTATATTTAACAGGGATCACTTTTCAGTGAAGATTCAACACTTAAGAATAATGGTGTATTCATTACAGAGTTCAACCAATAGTATTAAGTAGAACAAAAAAAATACTAAAAGGGATAAAGTATTAAGCTGTTCATCAACAGTCAGGACAAGGGCTGATCAAGTCACTGTTTCTCATAGTGTGCATTTCACTGCAACAGGTTTCCTTTTTGGTGCTTGGTTAGTTGTCGCTGATCAGGAAGAACATATGATATTTGTCCCTTTGGGACTGGCTTATTTCACTCAGCATGATGTGTTCCAGATTCCTCCATCTTGTTGCAAATGACCGGATTTCATTGTTTTTGACTGCTGTATAGTATTCTATAGAGTACAAGTCCCATAATTTCTTTATCCAGTCTACTGTTAATGGGCATTTGGGTTGGTTCCAGGTCTTAGCTATTGTGAATTGAGCTGCAATAAACATTAAGGTGCAGACAGCTTGTTTGTTTGCCAATTTAATTTCCTTTGGGTAAATTCCAAGGAGTAGGATGGCTGGGTTGAATGGTAGGGTGATATTCAGGTTTATGAGGAATCTCCAGACTGATTTCCATAGTGGCTTAACCAGTTTGCATTTCCACCAACAGTCGGTTAGTGTCCCTTTTTCCCCACATCCTCGCCAGCATCTGTTGTTGGTAGATTTCTATATGTGAGCCACTCTAACCGGGGTGAGGTGAAACCTCACTGTGGTTTTGATTTGCACTTCCCTGATGGCTAGTGATCCTGAACATTTTTTCATGTGCCTGTTTGCCATTTGGATTTCCTCTTTTGAAAAATGTCTATTGAGGTCCTTGGCCCATCTCTTAAGTGAGTTGTTTGTTTTGTTTTTGTGGAGTTTCTTGATCTCTTTGTAGATTCTGGTTATTAATCCTTTATCTGTTGCCTAGTTTGCAAATATTTTTTCCCATTCTGTCGGTTGCCTCTTCACTCTCCTGACTATTTCTTTTGCAGTACAGAAACTTCTCAATTTGATGCAATCCCATTAGTTAATTTTGGCTTTGACTACCGGTGCCTCTGGGGTCTTTTCCAAGAAGTCTTTGCCAGTGCCAATATTTTGCAGGGTTTCTCCAATGTTCTCTAATAATTTGATGGTGTCGGGTCGTAGATTTAAGTCTTTAATCCACGTTGAGTGGATTTTTGTGTAAGGTGTAAGGTGTAAGGTAGGGGTCTTGCTTCATGCTTCTGCACATGGAAATCCAATTTTCCCAGCACCATTTATTGAATAGACTGTCCTTCCTCCAGGAATGATCAGAGTCGGTGAACTCAAAAGGCCTCCATAGCTTTGTCAACTCATGACAAGAGCCTAGGGTGATTACTCACGCCATAAACAAGAGTGTCAATTTGTTAAGTCAACAACAGGAGTCACTGTGTACTTATGCCTCATGTAGGATCTCTGTCCTAAATGTGTTGTATATTGTGATTCAATGCTATAACTAGTACTGAAACAGTATTTTACACTTTGTGTTTCTGTGTGGGTGCAAACTGTTGAAAGCTTTACTTAATATATGCTAAACTGATCTTCTGTATATAAAGATAATTGAAAATGAATCTTGATCTGAATGGAAGGGGAGAGGGAGCAGGAGAGGGGAGAGTTGTGAGTGGAGGGAAGTTATGGGGGAGGGGAAGCTATTGTAATCCATAAGCTGTACTTTGGAAATTTATATTCATTAAATAAAAGTTAAAAATAAGAGAAGTTTGGAATCCCATAATGGACTCCCCTGTGTCCCTCAGAGCTACATCCTGCAGTCTTCATCACACTATCTGTGAATGCAGATGAAACCAGGTACATGGAGGTCGTCCTGGATGAAGGTGTGTGTGGGCTCTCATCCAGTTCAGGCGAGAGGAGCTGGTCAGTTTTCTGTTACTGTAATAGAACACCTCTCTGGAGGCTCTAGGGCATACTGCCCAAAGAGGTTCAGCTCTGGTGAGGACCGCACAGCAGATGGCATCACACAAGGAGGGTGTGCAAAGGGGACAGGTCAGACAGCAAGAAAGGAAAGCAGAGAGCAGCAAGGAACTGGCCATAACCACTCACCGTCCCCGCCCAGTGTCACCACACTGAGGACCAAGACCCCAACACATAAACCTTTAGGCACAAAGATACACAGAGAGGGAAGAACTCCAGTGAAGACGGAGGCACAGACTGGATGGCTGGTGGTGCAAGCCCAGAAATGCCAGGACTGCGGCAAACACCGGAAGCTGAGAGAAGACAGGGAAGAGTCTTCCAGAACCTCCTCAGAGAGCCTGGTGTGGCTGTTATTTCGCTTGCAGACTCCCGTCTCCAGCACTCTGAAACAGAAATATTCTGATGCTTCAAGACACTAAGTTGTGACTTCCTGTGGCCAGCCACAGAAACTAACGTGAATGTCAATAGTAAAAAGGAAAAAATCTCACAGACTTCCCAGGAGAAAGGAGGATTCCTACGCAGAATCAGAGGTACCAGACTTATAATCAGCACTGAATGCTGTAAGATAGTAGAACATATTCTTTAAAGATTAGATGGACAGTTTTGAAACAGGACTTCATATCCATCTGAACAACAATGCAAATGTGATTCCCCAATAACAACATTCCGGATAACGCAAAGGTTCAGAAACTTTTCTCTGCATCTCTTATAAAAAATTTACTCAAAAAAGAAAGTAATCAAGAGAAGGTGAACAGGAATCCAAGAAACTACGGCAAATGAATATGGACCTAAAGGACGTAAAGTTTGAGGTGAAAGGAAAAACACTCATTGGATAGCAATGGTTAAGAAACTCTCTTCCAGTTGACAAAGTTTTCATATTGCAGCACTGTATTTTTATCTCAAATGGTTATATCATGAAAATATTTCCACATCTTAACTTGTAAGCTCTGATCATTAATTTCTAGTATTCATCTACCCATAAGAGAATATTTGGAAAAAATATATCAGAAATAAATATATATATCACAAATATACATATCACAAATAGATATATATATCACAAATCATAATGGAAAGCCAATAATATTTCAAGCAACAATTTGAGCACTGAGTCAAAGAATAGAGGAGGAAACGAAGCCAATATAATTTCCTTATTTTCCATGGTGTGGAGTACATAGATGTTACTTAAATCTTTCAAATCAAGAAACAGAGATATATGGATCACAATTAAACTTACAATGATAGTTACCAAAAGACTTATTTTCTTTTTATGTTTATTCAAGACTCAGAGAGAGAGAAAGAGACATAGTGCAATCTGTTGGTTCATTCTCCAAATGCCCACAGTGGTGAGGCTGCACTGGGCTGCACTCGGGAGCCAGGAACACAGTGTATCTGTGGATGGCAGGGCTGCAATTACTAAAGCCATCACCTGTTGCCTCCCAAGGTTGCGTTAGTAGGAAGCAGGAATCAAGAGCGAGAGATAAGAACTGAATCCAAGCAGGCAGTTTAAGTTGTATGTATAATAACCAATGTGTTAACCAGCAGGCCAGATGCCCACCCCAATGCCTACCCCCAAGACTTATCGTAAATGAATAAAAATTAAAAGGAAGGAAAGGAGGGAGGGAGGGAGGGAGGAAGAAATTGGGGAATCATGAAGAAGGGAGAGAATGGAGAGATGGATAAGTAGACAGGTGGATGGATAAAGAATCTGGCTTGGGGCTGGCGCTGTGGCGCAGTGGGTTAGAGCCCTGTCCTGAAGCGCCGGCATCCCATGAGGGTGCCAGTTCTAGTCCCCGCCGGTCCTCTTCTGATCCAGCTCTCTGCTGTGGCCCAGGAAAGCAGTGGAGGATGGCCCAAGTGCTTGGGCCTTGCTTGCACCCGCGTAGGAGACCAGGAAGAGGCTCCTGGCTTCAGATCGGCACAGCTCCGGCCGTTGCGGCCATCTGGGGAGTGAACCAGCATAAGGAATACCTCTCTCTGTGTCTCTGCCTCTCTCTGTAACTCTGTCTTTCAGATAAATAAAATAAATCTTTAATAACAAAATAAAAAGAGGGGCCGGCACTGTGGCGCAGTAGGTTATTCCTCCGCCTGCAGTGCTGGCATCCCATATGGGCGCCGGTTCTAGTCCCGTCCATTCCTCTTCCAATCCAGTTCTGTGCTATGGTCTGGGGAAAGTATTAGAGGATGGCCCAGGTCCTTGGTCCCTTGTACCCATGTGGGAGACCAGGAAGAATCACCTGGCTCCTGGCTTCAGATTGGCGCAGCTCTGGCTGTTGCAGCCGTCTGAGGAGTGAACCAACTGAGGGAAGACCTCTCTCTCTGTCTCTCCCTCTCACTGTCTGTAACTCTACCTCTCAAATAAATAAATAAAATCTTAAAAAAAAAAAAAAAAAAGAAGAAGAAGAATCTGGCCTGCTTCATTGAATGGTGAACTGACAAGAGCCAGCACTGCGGTACAGCGGGTTAAGCCACATGGGTACCAGCTTGAGTTCCAAATTCAGAAAAGTTCCAATTTTGATCCAGCTCGCTGATAATACCATGGAAAAGCACTGGGCCCCTGCACCCACATGGGAGCCCCGAAAGAAGTTCCAGGCTCCTGACTTCGCCTGGGCATTGCAGCCATTTGGGGAGTGAACCAGCAGATGGAAGATCTCTCCCTGTGTCTCCTGCTCTCTCTCTCTGTAACTCTGCCTTTCAAATAAATAAATAAATCTTAAAAAAAAATCCTCCAAGCTGAAACTTCAAACTTTGAAAATGGACAATCTAACCATCAATACAAAAAAGGATATCAGTTTAAACAAGAACTGGAGTCGGAGTTTAAAGAGAATAACAAAAGATAGAAGGCAATCCACTGCTGTACCACTGCCCCGATCGCCCCTGGAGATTTTCCTGATGTGCGTGAGAAACTTTGCTTTTCCAAAGCATTCAGTGTCTTTGCTCATGTCCCTCCCACACAGCGGTACAACAGCACTTGTGTCCCATCTGAAGCTCAGGACTGGACACTGCCAGGAGGCACATAGCTTTATAAATGCCTAATTCTGCACCACAATCAAACCCTGGCAAGGTTCTCACCCTTGTCTGGCTGTTAACACATGTAAGCTGTGTTTGCGCCAAATATTCAAAAGTCAAATAGAAGAAAATACTTCTTCCATGCTATTTTCTAAGCAACAAAAATTAAACAATTACAAACCTCACATCATTCAAAACACGTTGCAACCAAGTTGCCACTGGGGAGAAGATGTGGACTTCCCTATCACTTTAGGAATCTGGTATATGTGATGGAACTGTCAATCAAATAAAAGCATGCTTCAAAAAGTTCAAGGCAAACTGAATTAAAACATGAGTTTATGGGACCAGAGTGTGGCACAGCAGGTTAAACTGCCGTCTGCAACACCGACATCCCATATGGGTGCAGGCTCAATTCCTGGCTGCTCCACTTCCCTGGCTCCCTGCTGATGAGCCTGGGAAAGCAGCAAAGGATAGCCCAAATCCCTGGGCCCCTGCCACCCACGTGGGAGACCCGGATGAAGCTTCGGGCTCCTGGCTTTGGCCTGGCTCAGCCCTGGCCATCGCAGCCATCTGGGAAGTGAACCAGCAGATGGAAGATTCTCTCTGTAAATCTGTGTCTTTCAAAGAAATAAATAAATTCTTTTTTAAACTTTTTTTTAAGATTTTATTTATTTATTTGAGAGGTAGAGTGACAGACAGTGAGAGGAAGAGTCAGAGAGAAAGGTCTTCTTTCCATTGGTTCACTCCCCAAATGGCTGCAACGGCCAGAGCTGCACTGATCCGAAGCCAGGAGCCAGGAGATTCTTCCGGGACTCCCATGCAGGTACAGGGTCCCAAATACTTGGGCCATCTTCTACTGCTTTCCCAGGCCATAGCAAAGAGCTGGATTAGAAGAGGAGCAGCCGGGAATAGAACCAGCAGCCATATGGGATAACAGCACCTCATGCGGAAGATTAACCTATTGTGCCACAGCGCCAGCCCATCAAAGAATTAAATACATTTTTAAAAAAATGAGTTGATCTTGGTGCAGAACTGTTTTCTATTCCACGTAGAGCTTTTTCTGAATTGGCATCCTCTATAAACTTCATGAAGACCTCTCCTATGCACAGGTTTCAATTTTTTTTTGTTTTGCATCAAAATACACATGTTTCAACCCTGTTTTCCATGAACTTTTTGAAGTCGCATTGTAAGTGTTGTTGATGGAAATATGGTTCACATAAAGACGTACTCAGTAAGTACTCTCCTGGTGGCACCAGTGGGAATGCAGTCCAGTGGCAGTAACTCTGATTCACAACACAGACCTTTCTTAGAGAGCTCAAGGAAGCTCACTGGCCTGAGTCTCTTGGGAGGCTACTGTCCCTGCACGTTCCTCTGGCCAGTGTTGTGGACGGGCCAGCCTCGGAGCTTCCACCAACCCCAAACTGACTGGAAGGAGTTTAGTTTTTCCCAAACTGTACCACGATGATTGTAGTCTCCTGTGGTAGCATCAACTGCACGATACAAATTAGCCACATAAAATACACAATTTCCCCTGCCTAAAGGTAAACTCTCGCCAATGGCTACATCACAATTTCCAGGCAATAAAAGAAAATTAACTATGCAATTGAGGAAAATAGAATCTGAGATAAAATGGTCCCTGTGCAGATAATGATAAAGTTTTTACAATCCATTGTAAAAACACAAGTATGTGGAAAGACGTGGTCTGAAACAGATTCACTGTCAAAATAGTATAAATATTAATTTGAAACCGAATTGACAGCATTAATTTATCTTTCCAATGTTTAAAAATTAAGCAGAATAACAAAACAGAAAACTATGACTAGGAAAAGAATTATGAGTTCATTCACAAGAATATTAATAAGTAGATGACAATTTTTTCAAATGATCCAAACTTAGCTTACCTTTATTAAGCACAAAAATATTCTGGGCTCCACAGTATGTGGAAATGTCACCTAGGACATATGCTTGGGATTAATTACACTTGGGATTACCCCTGATTCCCCACCTCTGCTTTTCACTAAGAAAGAGCTAATGATTCAACTACAGACAGCCAATCTCCCAGCCTGTAGCAGTAACCCAACTGCAGGATTTCACAGACAGGCTCACATTAAAGTTTAAAAAATAATTGTTGCTATTTCAGTTCTAAGTCACAATGCAACTAAGATACTACTACATTCAGGATACAGGGCCAGAGAGTAGGTCTACAGAGTCCTTAAAAAAACTAAAGGAGAGAGTAGTGAATTATCACCCATGCGTTGATCTTTGCAGAGTGCTGCAAAGCAATAACTAACCCTCTGAAGTGAGCTATTGTTATCCAGAGGTATGCATACTAGGCTAACTTTCTAATTAGGCTTATCAATCCTGAAAGTTCTCTGGATAGGACAAGTCTTTGCTGTGATCTTCAGATGTAATAAATATCTACTTCTAATCATTATTCATTAAATATTGCATATTATACGAAATGTTTTAATTAGATGGAATTACTGATGTTATCTGCCAGACCCAAATCTCTGAGAACACACATAAAGCAGTGATAGGTGCCATGGGAAAAAATGCTTAGATTAAACTGACAGGTAAGGGAGAAAGGTAGCAGCTAGCATAATTAGGAAACCTGGGTGGTTGTCAAGCACTACCGTAAAGGCCCAAACAGATGACAAAGAGTTGGAGCACAGGGCAGGTAGAATGGTGTGGGAAGAGAGCACAACCATCTCTAGATAATGTCAAAGAACCAGGATACACCCGTACTGAAGCACTGCAGGATTTTTAAGCAGGAAGAACATTAAAGATATTAAATACATTTCTTATTTGGAGCTCAGACTTTCTGGGTATTTTCAATGAATCCTCAAGCTGAGCAAAGTACAAAGTTTTTATGGGATATCCAAGGACTAATATTGGCACACCTGACTAGTCATCTGGAAAAAATAAAGCTGATTCCACGCCTCATATCCTACAGCTCAAAATTTTAAACAGCAACATCAAAATCACAAGGGAGCAGACAAACCATGAAAATCTCCATGGGAAATCAAACAATATCCCAGACTGATCAAGGCTAATCTGAAGATGAAAGGAAACCTAGGCGACCAGCGCTGTGGCGTAACAGGTAAAGGCAGCACCTGCAGTGCTGGCATCCCATATGGACGCCAGTTCGAGTCCCAGCTGTTCCACTTCCAATCCAGCTCTCTGCTATGGCCTGGGAAAGCCGTGGAAGATGGCCCAAGTCCTTGAGCCCTGCACCTACATGGGAGACCTGGAAGAGGATTCTGGCTTCAGATAGGTGCAGCTCCAGCCATTGTGGCCATCTAGGGAGTGAACCAATGGTGGAAGACCATTCTCTCTCTCTCTCTTTCTCTCTCTCTCTCTCTCTCTCTCTCTCTGCCTCTCTGTAACTCTGCCATAAATAAATAAATCTTTTTAAAAAAGAAAACTAAAAAGCCTAAAAGAAAATAAGAATTATGCATGTCAAAAATCAAAACTAAAATGACAAATGACAAATTAAAAAAACAAATTGTTACTTACTGGCAAAAAGCTTCTCTCCTTTAATATATAAATGATATGCAAGTAATTAAGAAAAAAAAAACTATTGGAAAAAGTGATCAAATCACAAGAGACAGTTCACAATAAATTTAGGAAACACAACTGACTCAATCATATGAAAAGGTTGTTTTTTCTCCACGCATAAAAGAGAAATTCACATGAAAATTATAACAAAGGCAGGTGTTTGGCCTAGTGGTTAAGTTACTGATGGGGATTCCTGTGTCTCACATCAGAATGCTTGGATTCAGCTCCTGCGTTTGGCTCCTGATTCTAACCGCCTGCCAATGCAGACCCTGGGAGGCAGGAATTGGGTTCCTGCCACCTACGTGGGAGATTAGACCCCAGCTCCTAGCTTTGGCCCAGCTCAGTCCCAGCCACTGCAGACATTTGGGAAGTGAACCAGCTGGGTCTCCCCCTTCCCTGACTCTCAAATAATGTTTTAAGCTCTAAACATACTTTTACTTATTAGATCATGACAAACCTAACACCCTGCATGATCAAAGAGAAAGTCACTCTCCCCTGCATTGCTCATGGGATATAAACTGAACAGCCTCTTCAGAGGGCAAGATCTATCAAAATTAAAGTAACCCAGGAATTTTGCCTACTGGTATTGATTATATTCTCTCTCGTGCACAAAATGATTAGAAATAACACAAATACCAAACAATGGGATTAAATCAACTATAATGTAGTCACACAATGGGATATTATGGAGCCAATGACAAGAGCTGGACATCTGTCCTTTTACTTGTCTATCTATCTTACCTATGCATGAAGTATTCACTGAGTGCCTACCATGTTCTAGGCATTGTGGCCGGCCCCAGAGAAGTTAAGTGTTTCATCTTGCTTTGCGACTTCTTTCTATGTTATTTCTAACCAGCATGCACTGGAAATTGAGGACAGGAGATACAGTTGGACACATTGTCTCTCCTCAAGTATTACAACACCCTTTAGAAAGTGAGAAATTATTATCATTACTAACTGAATTAATCAGTGACAAAATTTTGTAAGATATTGTCCTATCACAGCTTCCAAAAGGTTTAATTTTTTTAAATAGTTTTTCAAAGCTATAATCACAAGGGAGTATTACATCAGACTCTATGCCATCAACTACAAAACCCCAAGTAGACTGTATTTATTTTTATAGAGACTGGGTTTCTCTTCACAAATGGATAATATTTTCTACATGTTCATATTTAGGGGAACAACTGGCTTGAAGACTGACGTTCATTATTTAAAACATTTGTAAAAGATATTTTACAGAATTTCCATTTGGAAAATAGACTGTCTTGCCAACAACGTATCCAGCATTAATCCCCCAAATCATTTGAAGATTATGAAACACATGGAACACAAAAGTGAAATAATATGGAACCGATTCACGGATGCTTCTTCTCAAAGCAGTTCTCCCATGTGTTATTATGAATGAGTTGACTGAGGAGCAGCAACTGACTGACGCCACTTAAAGAAATCACACGGCCTAAACACGACTCAGACACCAGCGAGCACAGGGCGCACTTTCACTGCAGAGCTCTCCACCCTTCCTCCCACCCCAGCCTTCCTTTATCTCACTGAGGGTAGAAAGTGAGAACCATGTTTACACATCACACTCAAGCTAGACCCCTGCAAGTCATGACTGTGCCTGCGAATCTGCACTTGTTACCACTTAGGAACTTGCATCTTCTTATCAATTTCTAATTTTATAAAACTTACAAGAAAATGTGGCAATGGGGGGCATCAGTATTGATGAACTTCGCAGGTGCAAATCATTCAAAAGCACCCAGCATTTAAAAGCTGAGGAGGGACCAGCTCCATGGCACAGGTTAATCCTCCGCCTGTGGTGCTGCCATCCCATATGGGTGCCGGTTCTAGTCCCAGCTGCCCCTCTTCCAATCCAGCTCTCTGCTATGGCCTGGGAAAGCAGTAAAGGATGGCCCAAGTACTTGGGTCCCTGCACCCACTGGGAGACCAGGGAGAAGCACCTGGCTCTTGGCTTTGGATCGGTGTAGCTCCAGCCATTGCAGCCATCTGGGGAGTGGACCAATGGAAGGAAGACCTTTCTCTCTCTGTCTCTCCCTCTCACTGTCTGTAACTCTACCTCTCAAATAAATAAATAAAATCTTTAATAAAAAAAAAAAAAGCTGAGGAGCTTCATCAGAAAACATGACATACAAAGTAAATTAAGTGAGTGTGGATTCAATTTTAAGAGCTCACGAAAACTTACGTGACATGGTAAACTCACAACGGATCACAGGCTCCAAACATTTAACAATAATACTATAGACACAAATGCAGCAAATCTATTGAAAAATGTTTGAAAGACTTAAAACAATATATGGTAAAAAGTACTCTTTTTCTATGAAGGACTTCTGAAAAAAATCTCAATTTAATTTACTAGTTACTTGTCTTTTTTAAGTTATTTGAAAGCTATATGCATTTGTTTTGTGTACAGCTTAAATTATCATATTGATCTATATTTTTAATAATTTTAAAAAATTTATTAGAGGTGGGCAGGGCTGTGGTATAATATGTTAAGCCTCCATCTGTGGTGCTAGCTTCCCATATGGGTGTCGGTTCCTGTCTCAGCTGCTCCTCTTCTTATGCCCTGAGACAGCAGTGGAAGATGGCCCAAGTATTTGGGCCTCTGAATCCACATGAGAGACCCAGAAGAAGTTCCTGGCTCCCGGCTTCGGCCTAGCCCAGCCCTGGCTACTGGGGCCATTCAGGGAGTGAACTAACAGATATAAGACTTCTCTCAGTGTCTCTCCCCTTTAACTCTACCTCCCAAATAAATAAATAAAATCTGTTAAAAACAAAAAAGAATCATTTTCAAAACAGAAAATACACATCACAAATCATAACAATGGAAAGCCAATA
This sequence comes from Oryctolagus cuniculus, assembly GCF_051225735.1. Lineage (NCBI taxonomy): Eukaryota > Metazoa > Chordata > Mammalia > Lagomorpha > Leporidae > Oryctolagus > Oryctolagus cuniculus. Next base: position 124,064,615 of record NC_142875.1, read on the forward strand.
ATATTTCAAGCAATAATTTGAACACTGAGTCGAAGAATAGAGGAAGAAATAAAGGCAATATGATAATTTCCTTATTTTTCATAGTGTGGAGTACATAGATGTTACTTAAATCTTTCAAATCAAGAAACTGAGACATATGGATCACAATTAAACTTATAATGATAGTCACCGAAAGACTGATTTTCTTTTTATGTTTATTCAAGACTCAGAGAGAGACATAGTGCAATCTGTTGGTTCATTCTCCAAATGCCCACAGTGGTGAGGCTATACTGGTCTGCACTCAGGAGCCAAGAACACAGTGTATCTGTGGGTGGCAGGGCCCCAGTTACTAAAGCCATCATCCCTTGCCTCCCAAGGTCTGCATTAGTAGGAAGCTGGAATCAAGAGCGAGAGATAAAAACTGAATCCAAGCAGCCAGTTTAAGTTGCAGGCATATTAATCAATGTGTTAATCACCAGACCCTATGCCGCGATTTGGGAAGTGAACCAGTGGATAGAAGACCTTTCTCTCTGCCTCTCTCTCACTCTGTCTATAATTCTGCCTCTCAAATAAACAAATCTTAAAAAAATAAAAATGATTTCTTGGAACCGGCACTATGGCACAGCAGGTTAAGCCGCTCTTTGCAACACAGCGTCCTATATCGGAGCACTGGTTCAAGGCCCAGCTATTCGGCTTCCCATCCAGCTCCCTGCTAATGTGCCTGGGAAATCAGCAGAAGATGGTCCGAGTCTTGGCCCCTGTTACCCAAGTGGGAGATCTGGATGGAGTTCCAGGCTCCTGGCTTCAGTCTGGTCCCTGGCTGTTGCAGTCATTTGGGGAGTAAACCAACAGATAGAAAATCAATCTCTCTCTCTCTCTCATCTATTCTACTCTCTGTCACTGTACTAGGGCCATTCTCTACTGTTTTCCCAGGCATATTAGCAGGGACTAGATGGAAAGTGGGGCAACCTAAAGAGGCACTGTAACAGGGCATAGGTGATACTGGGGTAGCAACTGATAGCTTATTGCACCACACCACAGTTATCAGCTCCTTTATGTTGTACCTTAAAGGTATAAAACAGATTACATGTTTATTAAAGTGATTTGATAAAGAAGACCATATACGCCTGCTCGTCTGTCCATCCACAAAGTTGCTCCGGATCCCATTTCTGTCCCTGTCGACCTATGTTCCATTGATCAAGCTGCCTAACCTTACTAATCTCATTTCCCTATCAGTAAAATGGAGCAAAGAATTACATCCAATCCACAGTCACCAGATCACCAACACTCAGTAAATGCTTGCTGCTCCCAGCAAAGTTTTAAGTGCTGATATGGAAAATGTTTTTGCTGATTTTTTTTACTACTTCCTGTATTCAATGAACAAATAATGAAGAGAGTGAAGTATTTCTGAAGATGACAGATGAGGTGAGCTAATGTGCTTGAGAGTAATTTACAAATCATAAAGTATTATGTAAATGTTGCTATAACTGACATCTGCATTTAAGGGAATGTATTGACCAGTACATAGATGCACTAAAAATTTACTTTATGAACGTAAAGTACTCTCCTGACTTTGTTACATTTTACATATGTGTACTCTTTGTTCCTTTTAATACCTGCAGTATAATTCCAATGTATTTGAATTACATTAAGTTTTAGTGCCTCTGTGCATTTTTCAAGCATTGCCAAAAACAAAAATGAGCTGTAAGACTTGAGACAGAGCTGTACTCATTGTTACAAAAAGTTTATAGGAAGCCACTACTTTGAACCAGCCTTCTGCACCGGGCCCCAACGGCGCACACCAAACCAGGACGGAGTCAGTTGCTGGCGTCAGATCCAGGCAGACAGACCGGACTCTGAAAATGGTCAATTTTCCATGAAAACAGGAAGTTCACAGTTACCAATCAAACAGGGCCAAGTGTGGCATGATAAGGATGCTCCCTGTTTTAGTCCTTAAGCAAAGTAATCTCAAAACAATCAGTCCCCTTAAACGTGTCTGCTTTCCCTAGCCGATTACCGCCAATAAACCCAACCTCTTCTGCTTGGCTCATGGCAGCAGTCATCCTGCGGCACATAACAAAACGGAATCTGCCTTTCACCTTCAATCAAGACAGCAGCTTTCTATTAACGACCATTTGACAGCCATTTCACAACGGTCGTCCTCAAATTCTAATAGGGACATGAGACCGGTTCTAACAACGCCAATGCAGAGTGTCAGAGACAAGCAGTCAAATGGGGCGAGCTCAGATATACATGTGGAAGTCCCGAAAAGCTTTCAGGGAGGAACCTGAGCCAAAGGTTACTGGGTGCTGGAGAAGGTGCCAAGCAGTGGCCGCAGTGGAAGCTACGGTGTGAGCAACGCATGGGCGTGGGAGCTTCATCTGCTGTCACACAGGGCCCACGTGGGAACCCAGAGAGGGACAAGAGGAAGGGAAGGGAGGGCTGTGCTGGGCTCAGCATAAAGCACACAAGGAGGGGTCCGTCCTGAGCTGCTGAGAGCAAGAACGCTGCCAGGGGTGGGCTCTGCGCTGATGTTCCCAAACCAACAGAGGGAAGTCCACTTCAGGGGGATTAGTCCAGCAGTAAATTTCCTTAAGTGATAAAAGAGGAAGAAAACAGTGATTTTCTGCACTGCTTTGAGAAACAAGGAATGCGGGGCTGAACAATGCCCAGGCTGAGGAAGAGGCCAATGCAGAGATGTTGGTGAGGGGACAGAGTTTCCAGGGCCCGGAACGGTTTGGGTAGAAGGGACAAAGAGCAAAGTGAGCAAAACACAAAACACACTCTGGTGCCCACGACAGGACTGCGCTTGTATGCAAAGCACCACTCTGTCAAACCCCCTTTGACAACAGATTTATGTAGAATTATTTCTTAAAATTATTTATTTATTTATTTGAATGACAGAGAGAGACAAATTCAAAGGGAAAGAGATCTTCCGTCGGCTGGTTCTTTCCCCAAATGCCAGTAACAGCCAAGTCTGTACCAAGCTGAAGCCAGGAGTTCAAATCTCAAGCTGGCTCTCCCACACGGGTGGCAGGGACTCTACTGCCTGGGCCATCGTGTCTGTCTCTCAGCATGGCCATCAGCAGGAAGCTAGAATCAAGAGTGGAACCAGCACTCCAACGTGAGATGCAGACACCCAAGCAGTGTCTTAACTGCTGGTCCCAGCACCGACACTAGATATAACTGATTTACAGTTTTTTTTTCACACGTGTTTTTAAAGCATACAAATTTCCTGTTAAATCATAAAGTTTTGATTATCTATAATAACTATATAGGCAATGGAAGAAAATAAAATCTCAGAACTGAGAAATAAAAGATAGACTCACACAGATTCTGCGATTGTTTTAAACCCCCAAAGCCCTGCTATCCTGCTCCATAAGAACGGACTGAGCACACCATGAACCCCCTGGGAAGCCACATTCAGGGATACACAATCTCACTGTGGCTCTAAGTTCTTTGTCTCTTGTGTTATTTTTGTTTCTTTGATTGGTTTGTTTTTTTTTTTTTTTAAGATTTATTGATTTATTTATTTGAAAAGCAGAGTTGAAGAGAGGGAAGATGGAGGGAGGGAGGGAGAGGGAGAGGGAGAAGGAGAGAGAGATCTTCCAACTGCTGGTTCGTTCACCAAATGGCTGCTTTCCCAGGCACACTATCAGGGAACAGGTTTGGAAGTGGAGCAGCTGGGCCTCTTTGTAACTCTGCCTTTCAAATCAATAAAATAAATCCTTAAAAAAGAGATAATATACTCCTATGTGGAAATTAACATCATATTTATTTGATTTTTCCCTTGGTTTATTGGTTTGTTAGTTTACGTACTCATTCATTTAGTTTTGAGGGTTGGGGAGAGAGGGATCTTCCTGCCACAGGTTCACTCCCCAGTCACATGGAGTGGCTGTCCGGGCCTGGGCTTGAGCCCACACGAGAGCTGGGAACATGATCCACATCTCCCATGGAGGTGGCAGGAGCCCAGTTACTTGGGTCATCACTGCTACCTCCCAGAAACTGCACTGCAGGAAGCTGGAGTCCATGCACCGCCAGAGCTGGGAACTGAGCCCAAGTAATACAATATGGGGCACTACATCTTAACCACTAGGTTACATGCCAGCTCCTCGATTTAATCTTTTAATGGCTGACACATTTTCTTGTTGATATGGTCCAAATTAAAACACTTTTACTGCTGTTTCATTATAACTTAAAGAGTAATATATTATTAAAAATTCAGAAATTACATAAAAGCATGAACAAGAAAACCAGAGTCCCCTACCATCCAACCACTCAGAGATAATCAATGGTAATATTTTATTTATATGCCTCTGGACATTACATCATGTGCATTTTTTATGTAAAATGTAAAATCTGGGCTCTTGGGGTGGTTGTCTGGTACAGCAGTTAATCCAGATGCCAGCCTGGGTCATCTACATCCCTCACAGGAGTACTGGGTTCAGTTTCTGGCTCTGATCTCAAATCCAGGTTCCTGCTGATAAGTACCCTGGGAAGCAACAGGTGATGGCTCAAATAATTGGGCCTCTGCCCATCCAGATGAGAGAACTGAACTGAGTTCCTGGTTTCTGGCTTCAACTCCTTTGTCTTAGGGACATCTGATAAATAAACCAGTGGATGGGAGCTCTCACTCTTTGTTTCTGTCTCTCTCTCTCTCCCTCCCTCTCTGCCTCTCAAATAAATTAAAAAAAAAAAAAAGCTAAAAGTGGGGTTCTCATGTGTCCTCCGTACTGTTGACACAGTTTAAATTGTGAGCTCTTCCTGCTCCCAGATCCCTTCCTTTCCCTTCCTGGACTGTCACCTGAAAAGCTTCCAGGGAGCAGAGCAAAGCAGGTGTCCATGTGGGCCATCTGTAGGGATCTAGAGCACGGAGCTCCAACAGGGATGGCAGTAGGAAGCTGCCTGGAGAGGAGACCAGGAACAGCAGCTGGGGCAGAGACTTCGGGAGTTCCAGGGAAACCAGGCACTCACAACCAGCAATGATTCCGCACAGAGCCAGCGGCCGAGCAGGGCGACAAGGACATTCCAAAGGAACAGCAGCCTGAGCCCCAGGAAAGCGAGGAGGATTGGGGCAGGGGTGGCCATGTGCATCTGTTTCCTGTTGGTTTAGGAACCATCTCTGAAGTGTCATCCTCATTTATCATTAATCACCTTAGATGAACTCTATTACGTGTCTCTTAGTTCTTCTGAAAGTCAATTGATCCTTTTGGGTTAAAACTGCTTTTTACTATATCCAAATTAAAACTGAGGCTGCCATTAAATTTTTTAAGATTTATTTTTATTTATTTGAAAGAGAGAGTTACAGAGAAAAAAAGAGGGAGAGACAGAGAGAAGTCTTTCATCCACTGGTTCACTCTCCAAATGGTCACAACAGCCAGGACTGGGACAGGCCAAAGCCAGGAGCCAGGAGCTTCTTCTGGGTCTCCCACATGATGCAGGGTCTCAAGCACTTGGTCCATCCTCTGCTGCTTGTCCAAGTACTTTAGTGGGGAGCTGGATCAGGAATGGAGCAAAGACTCAAACCAGCACCCATATAGGATGCTAGTATCGCAGCATTCTGTCATTAAATTTTGTTAATACAAAATTCGTTAGGTCAAACTGCAGATGGGGAAGAAGACTAAAAATGTTTAAGGAGTCATTAATTAGGGGTTGGTGCTGTGGTGTAATAGGTTAAGCCTCTGCCTGCAGCACCAGCTTCAGATATGGGCACCGGTTCATGTCTCGGCTGCTTCTCTTCTGATCCAGTTCTGTGCTAATGGCCTGGGAAAGCAGTGGAAGATGGCCCAAGAGCCTGGGCCCCTGCACCCACGTTTGAAACCCAGAAGAAGATCCTGGCTCCTGGCTCCAGATCGGCCTAGCTGTGATCTTTGCAGCCACCTGGGGAGTGAACCAGAGGACGGAAGATCTCTCTCTCTCTGTCTCTCTCTGTCTCTCTCTCTCTCTCTCTAACTTTGCCTCTCAAATAAAAATACATCTTTAAAAAAAGTCATTAATTAGCTAAATTACATAGTCATGTATCACATATTTGCAGAACACATACTATAACCCTGGCCAAGTTACATAACCTAGACAACTCTGTTTTCTCAGCTATAAACTTTAATTAATCAAAGAACCTCTCTAAGGATTAAAGGAGACAATACACATAAATTGGTCAGCACTGTGCATGGTAAGTACTAATTGTTTTTGTAGTGATAATGACAATGACAATGCAATGCACAGCAACTACCCGCCCCAGTGCCAACATCAGTGTAGAGAATGAGCATCTCTTGGTTTCTCAGAAGTCCAACCAAATCTGTATTTCTTCTCCTTTCTCCCCTCCACCATCAGTGGATGACCTCATGAAGTTTCTCACACACACTCTAGAAGAGGAACCTATGAGAAACTCTTTGAGAATCTGCTAACCTTTATTTACTTCTAACCCCCTGGCCTCCTATTTCATTTGTAATTTCTGAAGCCTTCTATGGATCCCAGACTCTTGATGAATACTGACGGATTTCAAACAAACGTGGAAAACTGAAATTCCCTCAAAAAAGACCTACCGTCATATGAAGGCATTAGTCGATGACTTAATACACAATTCCAGAATGACATCAGAGATGACAATTAATTAAAATCATTCCTGTAAATAATCCCTGAGCTAGACCCAAGTGCCAGACACAATAAGACGATGTCCGAGTTCTGAAATACAGTATTTTCCTCCCAAAAAGCATGCAGTGTTCAGAATCACGTGTGGTGACTGCCTTCAGCCGCACAGAAACCGCGTCTGTTTTCTGTAAGTTGTATCCTACGAAGCAACTTGCACTGCCCGACAGCCAAAAGCCCAGCTTCTTGCAGAGACGTGCAAGTGCCTTACCCACTTCAGCCAAAGTTCGGATACAGGATTCCACGGAGGCTTTCTGGGCCGGGTTTGGCCAGGTGCAGTTGTAAATTCTGAATGCAGACTGCAGTAGCTGAATGAAGACGGGCTGGTGTGTCTGAAAGCAGAGAGAGAGGCAGGCAAGTAGTGCCACTGACCCATTTCCTAATGCGTGCTCTATGCGTTATCAGGAAGGTGTGTCACAGTGAAAGGCAATGCAAGCTTTGGCAGCTCAGTGCTATACAACAAACACCTCATTCATCAATCACATATTAGGTACCTACTTCATAATGGCCATCCCAGACCCTATAGAAAATTGATGATTTGCATTTTAACTGTATTCTTAATATGGACAAATATGGCATATCTCAAAGCTAGTAAGATGAATTTAAATATATTTTAATAGGGGCCTGCACTGTGGCGTAGCAGGTAAAGCCACCGCCTGCAGTGCTGGCATCCCATATGGGTGCCAGTTAGAGTCCTGGCTGCTCCTCTTCCAACCCAGCTCTCTGCCATGGCCTGGGAAAGCAGCAGAAGACAGCCTAAGTCCTTGGGCCCCTGCACCCATGTGGGAGGCCCAGAAGAAGCTCTTGGCTCCCAGCTTCAGATCGGCTCAGCTCTGGCCGTTGCAGCCATTTGGGGAATGAACCATCGGATGGAGGATCTCTTTCTCTCTCTCTCTTTGCCTCCACCTCTCTGTAGTTCTGCCTTTCAAATAATTAAATAAATCTTAAATATATATATATTTTAATAACCCCTGGTTTAATATATAGGTGCTTGACTGACCGTTCTAGTTTTATATGATGGGCAAGGAGAAAATAAGCACTATGAACTATGAAAACAACTTCACCTGGTTCTAGCTAATAAATTTTTTTCCTAAGGAAAATAAAACTGCAATGATACTTTTATTAGAATACATAATCACTGTAGAATGGTTAGAAACCACAGAAGTGAAAAACATCAGTAATCCTACAACAGAGAGGTAATAAGTATCCATTTTGAAGATAGGATATTTACTGCCTGAGTTTTCTATTTACATCCACTATGCTTTGTGTTCTTTACCAAACAGGGATGTTCCTATGATCCCACACTGAAATTCTGCACTCAAGTAAGACCACATGATAATTCCACTTTCACCTCAATTATTTTAAGAAGGTGATTTTTAATTGCTATAAAACAAACAATCCTACAGACATACCATAACATACTGAGCTGCACCTCTATCTGTGGACATTTCCAGTTGATGTCTAATTTTAAGTATTACAAATACTTGGATTAACGTCTCTTTTTTTCTTTCTTTCTTTTTGTTTTGTTTTTTGTTTTTTTTTTTTTTTTTTGACAGGCAGAATGGACAATGAGAGACAGAGACAGAAAGAAAGGTCTTCCTTTGCCGTTGGTTCACCCTCCAATGGCTGCCGCGGCCATCCTCCACTGCACTCCCTGGCCACAGTAGAGAGCTGGCCTGGAAGAGGGGCAACTGGGACAGAATCTGGTGCCCTGAATGGGACTAGAACCCGGTGTGCCGGCGCCGCTAGGTGGAGGATTAGCCTATTGAGCCGCGGCGCTGGCCAGATGAACGTCTCAATATACAATCCTCAGTCAGTTCTTTTCCAATCAATTACTAACCTGGAACTGCTGAGTCAAATGCCTACCCATTTAAACACTCGTGATATTATTTTACCACCTGGCAAGTAGTCCACATATGGATATGCAGGTTCTTATTCTGCTCAGAAAGAGAGGAAGATAATCCCATTTGAAGATGGGGTGTCTTTACTTAAATTTTCAAAAGTTCAGAAAGAGGCGCAACGGTCAGTTATACAAGAGTGCAGCACAGGAGCTGACGTCCTGACCAGATGAAAGGCTGTTCCCTCCCAAATCAGCCGAGCTCACGGGACAGAAGGACGCTCAGTGTGCTCAGGTACCTGCAGGCTGGTACTGCTGTCTGAAAACGGAGAATTGAAGAAGCCGCTCACGATGCTCATGATGGACTCGGTCACACACTTCTCCAGGAAGGTGTCTGCATGTTTCCTGTCTGTCGTTGTGTTGCAAACCTGCAAAGGAAAACAAACAACAAACTTAACATTTTATCACAACTTTGCATTGTAGCGCAATACTGGAACCTTCCAAAAATTGAAATAGTTAATAACATTTGTATGGCAATCGAAAAATGTATTTATTATTTTATTTGAAAGGCAAAGAGGGGCCGGCGCCGCGGCTCACTAGGCTAATCCTCCGCCTAGCGGCGCCGGCACACCGGGTTCTAGTCCTGGTCGGGGCGCCAGATTCTGTCCTGGTTGCCCCTCTTCTAGGCCAGCTCTCTGCTGTGACCAGGGAGTGCAGTGGAGGATGGCCCAGGTGCTTGGGCCCTGCACCCCATGGGAGACCAGGAAAAGCACCTGGCTCCTGGCTCCTGCCATCGGATCAGCGCGGTGCGCCGGCCGCAGCATGCCGACCGCGGCGGCCATTGGAGGGTGAACCAACGGCAAAGGAAGACCTTTCTCTCTGTCTCTCTCTCTCACTGTCCACTCTCCCTGTCAAAAAAGAAAAAAAAAAAGAAAGGCAAAGAGGAAGAGAGACAGTGATCTTTTTTCCATGGTTTACTCCCCAAATGCCTACAACAGCCAGAACTGGGCCAGGCAAAAGCCAGAAGCCCAGAACCCAGTTCAGGTCTCCCACATAGGTGGCAGGGATCTAACTTCTTGAAGCTTCCAGGGTGTGCATTAGCAGGAAGCTAGAATAGGGAGTGGAGTCAGAACATGGAGCCAGGCACTCCGGCATAGGATGTGGGCATCCCAGGCAGCATCTTCACTGCTAAACCAAATGCCCACCCTTCTTGTGAAGCTGCAGAACAATGCTTCTGCCTAAAACCCATTCAGACTGCATCACTGTGAAGTTCTCCTGCACATTTGCTTGTCATTTCAGGCCTGAACCAGAATTCTTTCACAGACCATCCCTGAGCCCCCAGCTCTTTCTCACTGATCCGCTTCTCCCTTCTCTTACACCCCCAGCTCTCCCTCCATGTCCAAATTTGGCCTTGTGAGAAGACACTTTTCCACTCAATGTGAAGGTATTTGAAAGTCATTACAAGGGGCTGGCGCTGTGGCATAGTAGGCTAAGCCTCTGTCTGTGGCACCAGCATCCCATATGGGCACTGGTTTGTATCCCGGCAGCTCCTCTTCTGATCCAGCTCTCTGCTATGGCCTGGGAAAGCAGTGGAAGATGGCTCTAGTTCTTGGGTCCCTGCACCTGCGTGAGAGACCCAGAAGGAGCTCCTGGCTGCTGACTCTGGATTGGTCCAGCTCCAACCATTGCAGCCATTTGGGAGTGAACCAGCAGATAGAAGACTTTTCTCTCTGCCTCTCCCTCTATCTGTAACTCTGCCTCTCAAATATGTCAATACAATCTTAATAAGAGTCCTTACAAGTGTAAGAAACCAGTGAGTATGATTAATGGTGGTTTGTATCTCCATGCACTGTCCCTTTTAACACCTGGCCCAAAATGAAGGAAGTAAACACAGGAAAGATCTAGAGAGGAAAACAGAGAGGTCAGGGCAGATCCAAACCCTTTCCAGGAATTTTCATTCTTTCTTAAAGCAGAGACCATCTGAGAAGCAGGAAAGTCACGCTGATGCCTCAGAGGGGGCTGAGCAAGCAGAGCAGAGCTGGGAGAGGTGAGGAAAGGAGAGCCCAGTGCCTGCTCTGGGGTTCACACTCAAGGAGGAAGTCAGTCATTTTGTCAGGGTAGACAAATTGCAGAAACGTGACTAGAAACAAATGACATACAGTCGGGTGGTGATAAGACATGCAGAGACGGAGCGGAAGGAGGGAGAGGAAGGGTGAGGAAGACAGCAGAGGGTGAGAGAGACCTGAACAACAGGCACAAACAGAAAACCAGGTGAGTAAGTACGGTGGACGTCTGTCCCAGGGGTTCTTAGACAACCCAGATCTCTTTGTAGTTTCTTCTTTTCAACAGGTGCTCAATCAAAAGAATAAGTAATTGTAATTTAATGTTACATTTCTTTAAAACCTTTCACGGAAATTAAAAAAAAAATGCCCTTCTTACACCATGTATCCAGTGTTTCAATCTGGAAAACCAGCATTTGCCAGATGGAGGAGAAAGTTGTCCAAGTCACTTCCCACATTACTCACCACTGGGTGCTTGCTCAAAGCCCCCAGACATTTGCTGTTTAGTCACTAGATTAACAAAAGGAACCTCTTTCTAGGTAAAAACATCCCTCAAAATCCTGAGCAGTAAAAATTCTGTGTTTGCAAAACTGTGTGAAAGTTATTTCTCAACTCATTTAGACAAAACGTGAAATAATTTTTCAAGATAGTTTTTCTGCCCATATCGATGAAAACAATTCCTCTTTGCACCCTACACTGTCACGTTGCAGTTAGCCAAGAAATGTAGGAAGCCACTTTTCATATTAAAATCTTTAAATACTATTCAGGGAAAAATATCCTATAAACAGGGCAATATTTCTTTATGCTATTTATTTTTATCACTTCACAATAAAGATTCAAAATAGCTCATATAAAATTACATCATATTAAGTGATCTTTTTATGTATAATACATGTATCTTTAAAGTTTCAATGTTTGCACATATTAATCACATAACATTACTTCCTATAAAACATTTTCATGTACTGTCATTATCTAAACACTTATTTTAAAAGGCTATATTTATTCCATCATTCTAATGCACCATCATGCTTTAATCCATTTTTGGAATGAATTGAGGTACATATCATCAAAATTACAAAACATTTTCTTATTTATTTTTTAACAAGAGAGATATTGATTTATTTATCTATCTCGTTGAAAGGCAGAGTGACAGAGTGAGAGCAGAAGACATACAGAAGGAGAGATCTCCCATTTGCTGCGTCAATCCCCAATGCTTGGGGCTGCACCAGTTCAAAGCGAGGAACTGGGAATGCAATTCAGGTCTCCATGTGGGTGGCAAGAACCCAGTTAGTTGAGCCATCACTGCTGCCTCCCCATGTCGGCCTGGGTTTGATTCCCAGCCCAGTTCTTGCTTCCTGTTCCCTGCCAGTGCAGACCCTGGAGGCCCCTGGAGGCAGTTTTCTACTGCTTGCTGGGCCAGTCCTCTAGGTTAATAAATTTACAGACCGGCTATGGACATATCAGATGTTCCCTCACTACCACCAACCAGCTCATGCTCTCAGGCTCTGGTGGGCTTCCGTGAATCTGAGTTACTGGCAGATCACAGAGTGGCGGACAGAGAAGCCATATAACGCCTAACCTCTTCTTCCATCCCCACCTCCCTGCCCTTGCTGAGGCACTAGCAGTGTCCACACAGCTCTGGACACAGCTCCTTTGGGAGCCCTACAACGTCCCCAGGCTCCTCCCCGGCTGCAGTAACACTGTTCTGCCCCTTGTACTGCCAGGCGTGGAGGGGTAACTATTGCAACCACAGCATCACACGGCGTAACAAGGTGGTACTGGCCTAACAGACAACATAAGAAACACTGTAACAATGCAGCATGATAACACTGCACCCAGTTCTTCAGTGTCCTGTCCCTTCCTGGCTCCTCTAACCCTATGCACATGCTTGGAGCTTGCCATGTGTTTGCTGCTGCAATTGACTGTTAAGACTGTAACCAATAATTACTTTTGTCAATTAAATTATGCTTAAAAGTTGGTTTATTTCCCATTTCTTACATTGCTAATAAGGCACTTCTCATGTAATCCTTTCATTCCCATATTTGGCCATGTTCAAGCAATTCAAACTCCTAAACCACGTTCCAAAAATCTGGATAATGACTACACACTATGTATTAGGTTAACAGACTTCATAAGCTCTCTTCAGTTGTATTATTGTATTTGCAATCCTCTGTTCTTTCTTTCTTTTTTTTTGGAGAAGATGCAGAGGGAGAGGCATAGGGAAAGGGAGAGAAGGAAGGAAATGGAGGGGAAGGGAGAGAGAGCATGGACCTACGGGCCCACTCCTCGAATGCCCGCAACAGCTGGAGCTGGTCTGCGCTGAAGCCAAGAGCCAAGAACTCAGTCAAGGTTCCCATGTCGGCAGCAGGGACACAACTTCTTAAACCATAACCTGCTGCCTCCTGGGGCCTACATTAGCCAGAAGCTGGGGGGGGGGGGGGCTGGATTTGGACGCAGGCACTCTTGCATGGGATCTGGGCATCTCAAGCAGCGTCTTACCCACTGGGCAAAATGCCCGCCCCTAGAGAGCAACATCTCAGTAAATGAAGGGGGAAGCGGCCGCAGGGATGTGGCGGGAAGAGCAGCTAAGAAACTGTCTCCACAGTTAGACTCTAAGCTCCTGAAAAGTGGTTCCTAGTCTGTCCTGTTCACCCCTGTATTCACAGCACCTCACACATAACAGGTCTTCTCTCTGCTGGATACACAAACGTTAAGTGAAATTTCTTGACACGATTACGTCCGAATGTCTCTGCTTGCATGTATGATGGCCTCCTTTCTTCTGCTGCTCCAAAAGTGACTGCCGTCCTCCCAAGGGTGCCAAACCACGCTAAATGCTGTCATCTATCACAGCTGCACTGTCCAGCAGAACTTTATTTATTTTTTTCTGTTTACAATCTATTTGTTTCAAAGATAGAGCTACAGAGAGAGAAGGAGAGAGAGAGAGAGACAGAGAGAAGTCTTCCATCTGCTGGTTCACTCTCCAGATAGCCACAACAGCCAGGGCTAGACTAGACAGAAGCCAGGAGCCAGGAACTCCATCCAGGTCTCCCACGAGGGTGGCAAGGACAGAAGCACAGGGGCCATCTTCTGCTGCTTTCCCGGATGCATTAGCAGGAAGCGGCACTGGAACCAGAGCTCACGTGGGATGCTGGTATCGCAGGCAGTTTAATCCACTGCTCTACAAAGCTGGCCCACAGCAAAACTTTCCACAACAATGCAAGTATCTGTGACGTCTGACAGCAGACACAGGAAGCATGTACACCCTGAGCAACTGAAATGGGGCTAGTGAATGCAGGAGCTTAATTTTTAAAGTTGATTTAATTTATTCCAACTTAATCTTTCTTTTATTTATTTGAAAGGCAGAGACAGAGAAAACTTCCAACCGCTGATTCACTCTCCAAATACCTGCAACAGCTGTGGCTGGGCCAGACCAAATCCAGGAGCCAAAAACTCAACCCAGATACCCCATGTGGGTAGGAGGGACCCAGGACCCAAAGCCATCACCTGCTGCCTCCCTGGGTGTACACTAGCAGGAAGCTGGAACCAGTAATGGAGCAGGGACTCAACCCCAGTGCAGAAAGTTACCACAAGGGGCATCTTAATCACTCAGTCAAATGCCCCTTCCAGCACTAACTGAAATGTCAACAGCCATCCCTGACAAGTGGCTGTCCTATTGGACTGGGTGGCTCCAGTGTCATGGCATAGTTTTGATCACCTAGGTATAGGAATACAAACCTAGGGACCACTTCAGTTTTCCTCATAGACAGGAAAGATATTCCCGTAAACACTGAAGGTTAGCCCTCACATTTATTTCAATTTGCATCCCTTTACTTCTGAGGCTAAATCTACTCCGGCACTGGCTTTCCAAGTCTTCTTATGTGAATCACCTGTCCATACACTCAGCTGGACGGCTGGGAATTCTAAACATTTTTGGAAAGTAACATTTTTCTTAGTATCAACACACAAGGATACTGATCGTCTGAACTCTGCCAAAAACACAGAAAAATATAAAACCGACAACAAAATGATCCATAATCCTACAAATCAGACAGAATTACGATAAACACTTTGCTATTCCACTCTTTTTGCTTTGCCATACACATTTCACATAACTGGATCAACCCGGATAACCAGCTTTGGATCCCTCTTTCTATCCTCAACACTCCATCACATGAAACATCCTGAAAAAATTCTCAATGACTCTAACATCCATCTTAGAGATAGACCATAATTTAACTATTCTGATAATATTAAATAAACTATTTACTAGTGTATATTATTATAAAAGTGTGCTGACCATAAATCCTTGAAAGTGCTCCTAATTATTTCTCAAGGACAGATTCTTGGAAGGTAAATGATTTGAATCATTAACAAGGTATGGAAGCAGCATTTATCCTCACTGTTAAGAGGATACACACAACCCATATGGGAGTGCCTGGGTTCGTTCCCAGTTCCATCCCGTGACTCCATTTCCTGCTAATAAATACCCTGGGAGACAGCAGCGATAGCTCACGTAATTGGGTTTCTGTCATCCACGTGGGAAACCTGGCTTCAGATTCCAGCTTCTGGCTCCAGGCCAGTCCAGCACTAGCTGCTACAGGTATCTGGGGAGTGAACCAGCAGATGGGAGATTACCTATCTACCTACCTACCTCCCTTCTTACCTATCTCTTGCTCTCTCTCTTTTTTTGCCCTTCTCTGTCTCTCACATAAGTAGCAAATAACAACAAAAAATTTTTAAAAAGGTATGAAGATTATTTAATGCATTACCAAAATGTTTTTCAGAAAGACTAAATAAAATTACAGTCTCAACAGGTATGCAAATATATGCTCCAAACCATCACCAACATTTTTTTTTTTAATTTTTGACAGGCAGAGTTAGACAGTGAGAGAGAGAAAAGCAGAGAGAAAGGTCTTCCTTTTCCATTGGTTCACCCCCCAAGAGGCTGCTACAGCTGGTGTGTTGCGGCCGGCGCGCTGCACCAATCCAAAGCCAGGAGCCAGGTACTTCTCCTGGTCTCCCATGCGGGTGCAGGGCCCAAGGACCTTAGCCATCCTCCACTGCACTCCCGGGCCACAGCAGAGAGCTGGCCTGGAAGAGGGGCAACCGGGACAGAATCTGGTGCCCCAATCGGGACTAGAACCCGGGGTGCCAGTGCCGCAGGCAGAGGATTAGCCTATTGAGCCCCGGCACCGGCTGACCCATCACCATCATTTAATATAGTCTTTTCCCTCTTGTAACTTGGATACCTGAAAGCTGGATCTTAGCTTCTTTTGTGTTTTTAATGTAAACAACAGAACATTTTTGGAAGCTTATTAACTATTTGTATTTCCTCTCCTATAAATTATGAGTGCCTGTTTTTTCCATTTTCTTATTATTGGCATTTTTCTTAGTATTTTAATTTTGTGATGATTATTACCTTTATAAGGTTACTACTCTTTTTAAAAGTGTACATTATTAAAAAGTCTTTTATTTTTATTTTTTATTTCTATTTATGATCTTATATATCTAACTATTAAATTTTCAAAATGAAATATCTGTGATTTTCCTTAAGTAACTTCATCCACTGTTTTCTTTTTTAAGATTTATTTATTTATTTGAAAGGCAGAAAGAGAGAGAGAGAGATAGCAAGAGAGAGAGAGAGGTCTTCCATCTGCTGGTTCACTTCCCAAATGGCTGTAATAGCTGGAGCTAGGCCACTCCAAAGCCAGGAGCCTGGAGCTTCTTCCAGGTATCCCACATGAATGCAGGGGCCCAAGCACTTGGGCCATCTTCTACTGCTTTCCCACGCTTTGCAGAGAGCTGGATTGAGAGCACAGCAGCTGGGACTTGAACCTGCACCCATATGGAATGCTGGCACTGCAGGCAGTGGCTTTACCCGCTACACCAAAGCACCACCCCCTTCATCCACTGCTTTTAAAACTTTCACCATCCAAGAAAGATAAATGTTTACTGCATTTCCATCCATTTTATTATTTCAATTTTTTACACTTAGCTCTAAAATCCACTGCACTTCTTGCTATTACATGATGTGTGCTCATTTCATCTCAGATAACCAGTATTCTCAACAATCATTTTTTTAAACTTAACTTTATTTATTTGAAAGGTGGAGAGAGAATTTCCCGTCTGCTGGCCCACTTTCAAGAACTGGGGGCGGAGGTGGGAGTGTGCCTGGCCGACTAGAGGAGCTGCAAGGGAGGAGCTGCGGGGAGAACAAGGCAAAGGGAAGAGGGATGGCAGGGGGGCGGGGGGGCGGGGGGACGCCAAATCATGCAGGGCTTTACTCTGGGTGAGACAGGAAGTCACTGGTGGAATCTGGCAGAGACGTGATCTGAACCAGCTTCCTCCACCTGCTTCGCCACATCCCCCTCCCCCTCCTGCTCCCCTCCTTTTTGGTCTTCTTTGACCATTATGGTCGGGACTGTTTACTGAAGGACTGAACTTTAGTTGTAAGAAATTGACACTTACAGATGACATGAAGATGTTTTGGCTGAATGACCAGAGTGAGTAATGGGATTGTCACATACTGAGTTGAAAGGAACAATCCTACAGCGGGCTTGGGACTGAATGAAGAGTCTGAGGCTGGATGGCCAAGAGGGGAGGCCATGGCATCATTTAAATATGTGGGACTGAGCACCAGGGGAAGGGCCCGGGCTTCCACCAGCCTGGCAAAGAAGTGAGGAGAGAAGGTGCAATCTATAAGAGATGGTAGATAAAGAAGAACTGGAGCCCAAGGTTTGAGCATCGGATAATCCAGTATTTGAGAAGGAGGAGGAGAAACAGCCAGGACAGCAGGAGGCACAAGCAGCAGGTGACCATTTCAGGTCAGAATTGTTTCAGGAAGCACTGGCCAGTGACAATAAATGCTGCCAACAATGCACAAAGCAGAAGCACGATGTAGGACAGGGAGTAGCCAGTCCATCCCTGAGAAGAGCCAGATAAAGGGTCAGGGTGGATGGGCACCAGCATCACAATTCAGCACACAAGGGGAGAAAGAACACTACAGCCGCTGACCACGCTTCCTAGAGAAGAAAAGTTACTGAAGGCTTCACAAGTCTTCACCTCTTTGCAATGCCAGCTAGTTGGGTCATATATAAAGAACTCTGGAAAATGAGACTCAGCAGTGGTGCCTCCACCTTTAGAAAGAAAAGAAAATGATTGGGGCTGGTGCCATGGCATAGCAGGTAAAGCTTCCACCTGCGGTCCCGGCATCCCATATGGGTGCCGGTTCGAGTCCCAGCTGCTCCACTTCTGATCCAGCTCTCTGCTATGTCCTGGGAAAGCAGTAGAAGATGGCCCAAGTCCTTGGGCCCCTGCACCTGCATGGGAGACCCAGAAGAAGCTACTGGCTCCTGGCTTCAGATTGGCACGGGTCCAGCCGTTGCAGCCAGTTGGGGAGTGAACCAGCGGACGGAAGATCTCTTTTTCTCTCTCTGCTTCTCCTTTCTCTGTTAACTCTGACTTCAAATAAATAAATAAATCTTTTTAAAAAAGAAAATATTCTTATACCTATTTAAAAAAAAAGAAATTACAAAAAAACCTACTTAATCCTAGAAAATGCAAGAAAATGGAAAGTGTGGGTTTTTTTTTTAAGATTTGTTTATTTACTTCAGTATTTACTTCAGAGGCAGAGTTACAGAGAGAAGGAGAAACAGAGGGAGAGGGAAAGAAAGGGAGGGAGAGAGAAAAGGAGCGAAGAGGGGAATTGGGGAGAAAGAGAGGGAGAGGGAGAGGAAGGGAGGGAGAGGAAGGGAGGGAGAGAGGGACAGGGAGAGAGGGAGAGAGGGAGAGAGGAAGAAAGGGAGAGAGGGAGAGAGGGAGAGGGAGAGAGGGAGAGAGGGAGAGAGGGAGAGAGGGAGAGAGGGAGAGAGGGAGAGAGGGAGAGAGGGAGAGAGGGAGAGAGGGAGAGAGGGAGAGAGGGAGAGAGGGAGAGAGGGAGAGAGGGAGAGGGATCTTCCATCTAGTAGTTTACTCGCCAAATGGCTACAATATCTGGAGCCGGACCAATCTGAAGCTAGGAGCCAGGAGCTTCTTCTGGCTCTCCCACATGGGTGCAGGGGCCCAAGCAGTTGGTCCACTGCTTTCCCAGGCACGTTAACAGGGAGCAGGATCAGGAGTGGAGCAGTCCCAATAGGGGATGCCAGCACAGGTAGAGACTTAACCTACTATGCCACAGCACCAGCCCCAGAAAGAGTGCTTCAATGTACATAAAGTCTATCCTTACTCCTACTTCCTCCCTGCTTGATAAGTTCAGGGACTAAACGTCTGGAGCCATCTATCTGAAAGTGAAACACTGTACTTTGTCTTGTGAAGCAAGGACTGATGGGGCAGTGACACGACCCTGAGTGAGGTGCAACCTCCAATTACACCATGGTCTAATTCCATTCCTCCAGTGCATCACTCGCAGTATTGCTGGGCATTATGGGACCTCGACATTGATAGCAAAATTGGGAACATCTTCCAAAAATATATCGTCCGCGGCTAGCATGGATCATCATGCACTCCATGCCATGCGGTTTCTAATAATGACTGAAATCCCTGGACTTTGCAACAACCATCAGGTACAGGGCCACGGGAGAGCATCTGTGCCCAGTGAACATCAATTCCAGCTGCACTAACACATAGATCACAGTGGGCTGTCATTTAATGCTCTGAAAGACCGGGGAGCTACTTCTCATGGGTCTTACAGCTTTGCTGCCTCCCTAAACCTGGTGTATTACAGGTGTCTGTCATCAGGAAATCAGAACGAAACAAGTCTGTGAAATAATCTAGTGCCAGCATATTAAGAACAATCTTCCAGGAAAGATTATCTGACATGGGGCTTCCCAAGAAAAAGACAAAAGTGCAAACAGGAAAATGCAAGGAGCAGTAAGGGGAGCTCTTGAGAGAGCAGAGGAAAACACACGGTGGTGCTGCCTAAGGCAAAACCGAGGAGAAAGGTGGAAGGCAGTGTGGGTGTCACTGCACGCTGTATCTCACTGGGCATGATTTCATACAAAACTGTTCTCCAAATTCCTACTCAAATAAAACCGTGCTGGCCACACCCTGCCTGTGTCCTCCCCTCTAAACAGAAACACGGATAAACCAGAGGAAAGATGAAGGAATGCTCAAACAGGGAGCCCAAAAAGCCCTCGGAAGAGGAACCACTGAAAGACTCAGAGAGAATGATCAGAGACCTGAGAATCATCATGAAATACAAGCTGAGGAGCTCTGGGAAAAAGCAGTGGACTGGGCGGCAGCAGACATCCTCCTCGAAGAGGGGCTGAGAGACACATCCAGCAAATTCTCCCGCTATGACCTCGGGGCAAAACTAGAAGCCAACCCAGATGATCTTAAGTTCCTTTAAGCTGCATCATTTTATCATTTCAGAGTAGATCACTGGAGAGGAGAATGTGCCACTTACAGTTAATATCTACATCTCGGCTTAACTGCATCATTCTCTTTCCACAGGAGGAAGAATGGGGGAAAAATTATAAGTAACAATCTGACTCAACAACTTTTAACAAAGCTGTACAATAATGAAAGTGTCTCCCCAGATATCAAGTGGAAGTAACCCAGAAGGTGCTGAAGACCTTCGAACCCCAAGATCCTTGAGTTCCAACTGATTCTTCAGATCCATTTGACCAGATGCCTGTGCCCCAAGGTCCCTTCCCCTTGTCTCACAGGTGCAAATCCTGTGATGTTGTAACATCTGAATCTTGTTCATCTCATATGCTATCCTCAACGTTACTGTTTCAAATAGGACTTAAGAAAGCTTTGTGAAATTGATGAAAAGGCTACAGATAATCTTGTAATAATGTTGATTCTGAGTGGATAGATAGATTCTATCTCAAAGAATCTTCCCAGTAACCCTACGAGAAATGTGTTTTCATTTTACAAATAAGGGAGCTCAGGGCCATGGGGGTTAAGGGCTTTGCCCAAGAGGACTTAGCTAGTAAGAGGCAGAGTCTAAGCTTGAAAACTGCTTTGAATAACTTTTTTTCTTTTTAATCTGAAAGGCAGAGTTGGAAGGAGGAAGAGAGAGAGAAAGAGAGAGGTCTTTCATCCAATGTTTCACTCCCCAAATGGCAGGGTTGGGCCAGGCCAAAACCAGGAACTAGGAGCCTCTCCTGTGTCTCCCACGTGGGTGCAGGGGCCCAAGGACTTGGGCCATCCTCTGCTACTTTCCCAAGCATATAAGGAGGGAGGTAGATCAGAAAGTGCAGCAGCCAGGACTTCAACGAGTGCCCATTTGGGATGCCGACACTGCAGGAGACAACTTTACGCACTGCACCACAACGCCAAATCCTCGTTAACTTTTTTTCCCCCAGAAACCTTTTATTTAAGAAATACAAACTTCATATTTTTCATAAATACAATTAGGAATACAGTGATTCTTCCCACCATACTCACCCTCCCACACACACTCCCACTCCTCTTCCTCCTCTCTCTCCTATTCCCTCTATTTTACTAAGATCTATTTTCAATTAACTTAATGCACATACAGTTAACTCCATACTAAGCAGGGTTTAATAAATTGTATGAAAAATAAAACTTGCTCAACAGTCAAGACGAGGGCTGTTCAAAATCATTGCATCTTACTTGTTAATTTCACTTCTACGGATTACCTTTCAGGTGTTCTAGTAGTTAACTCTTGAAACCTCCACTCTTAACTGCCATGCTCTGCCACAGTGATTCTTTTACGAGTAGTCTCCAGAAAAGCAGCTACACATTACTAAGGAACTTATCAGAAACACAAAGTCACACACACTGTGAATCAGAAACTTGGGGGGCAGCACCCGGAAGCATGCATGCTAAGAAGCTCCCAGGTAATTCTAGTGCTTACTGAAGTGGGAGACCGACTGCTCTACTGAACTGGTGATGATCTGCCTGCAAGGCTATCTCCCACTCATTTAACCAGCTTTGTTCTTCTAACTTGAATTCAGCCAGTGCCCTGTGTCCACTGAAGACGGCCCGTCCAGAGAGGGTGTTTCCTGGGATTCCACCCGCTGCACTGCGGCTTCCAGCCACGCCTCCACGACTTTCCCAGAATCCTTCATTCCAGTACCAACTGACCCTCTGCCACTCCTGACTCCTTCAAGTCCTAGGTCAAAGGCCTTGTCTCATTCAGCCAGCCGCATGGAGCCCCATGCCACCCTCAGGGTCGAGGACACAATGTCACACCAGAAGCAAACACCAGGGGTACACGAGCATACAGTGCTTGGACAGGAGCCTAACAACCTCAGAGAATCCAGGCTTTCTTCCCAGTCTTACATAATCCCCTAGAGAGCAAAGGCAGCTTCTCACTCATGTTAACAGGTACGGAAGGATTCTGTATGCTCCTTAACCTTTCCTTAAGGCAGAAAGAGACCTCTCAGGTGTGGAAAGGTTTCCTTTTCCGTCCCTGAAACAGGAAGGACGACCTCCTGTCAACCTGGGGAAGGGATTATAGAGCTGCTGCTTCAGAACGAAAGTGGGGAAAGAGGAACACGCACGCCTCCTGGGTGTGGCTCGGTGGTTAGATGTGCACTGCTCCAAAGACAACTCAGTCCCCTAGAGCCTCTCTGCACCAAAAAATACTCCACAGCTGCCCAGTCAAAAGGGTTAGACGCCTGCCTCACGTGCATACTTCTTTAAAAAGGAAAATAACTCCACTTGATTTTGCGTTATGAACACATCTCCGGGAACAGCGTTTCCAATATGGCATAGTCAATAGCAGTTATCAGAGCTTCCCTTGGTTTAAAAAATGAAATCCCTTCAGCTTCATTACTCATGCTGCCTAGAAAGTGACCTTGGTCTTTCCCCAGCTAATCTGGAGTCTGTGGCACTGTGCAACTCTGCAAATCAGTCTGTAATCTCTTTAGTATCTTCCTGCACGTGCGATTTTAAAGCTCAGTCACTGGCATGTTAAGTCGTCCTTTACCTCAAGGTCCCTGGAGATTTAGGGAGCTGCTAGCTACAAGGTCCTCACAGGTCAGCAGGGATAAACACCAGTGACATGGCCAATGGTGGATGGAACAGGATGGCTTCCCTACAGGTAGGTAGGAAGCGGCTTTGGTTGTGTGGAAATGCAGTGAGAGAGACACGACCTTACTTCACATGTGCCTGAGCACATTCCCACCAAAGGTAACACGGGCACGTTTCCCCTGGAAGCCTTGAGGAAATAGAGTTCCTGGGCTGGACTAACACGCTCCGCTGTTATTAATCAAGGGTGCTCTCGGTGTCTGGCTCCATAATCGGTGCTTTATTACACCTGCTTTGCTGTCCCTGCTTCAGTAGACCGAGGTGAATGGATCACACTTAACATTCATTCGTATACATAGAAACATGGACATCGGGGCTGGCACTGTGGCTCAGTGGGTTAACGCTCTGGCCTGAAGCGCTGGCACCCCATATGGGCACCGGTTCTAGTCCCGGCTGCTCCACATCCAGTCCAGCTCTCTGCTGTGGCCTGGGAAAGCAGCAGAAGATGACCCAAGTCCTTGGGCCCCTGCACCCACGTGGGAGACCAGGAAGAAACTCCTGGCTCCTGGCTTCGGGTCGGCACAACTCTGACTGTTGCAGCCATCTGGGGAGTGAACCAGCAGATGGAAGACCTCTCTCTCTCTGTCTCTACCTCTCTCTGTAACTGTCTTTCAAATAAGTAAAATAAAATAAAAAAAGAAAAGAAAAAGAAACACGGACATCAATTACCCCTCTCCTCCAAACCCATCTCTCTAAGGCTTATCCAAGGCCCCCAGTGCTCAGGGGACAGCAAGGTCAAGGGACCTGGGCCTATCAAATCACTCATACACTGTGTTCTACTAGTGAAACCCTTATTTGAACATCATGCCCCATAACGTTCAAGTAAAAACTAGAAAGATTTAACAGAAGAAAAGGAAGAAAAAGAAAAAAGGCACTAAAATAACATCCCCTGCACATTTCAGTAACTCAGGATGCAAAACAAAAGCCTAAGATGTGCTAAAGGAAACGAGTTTTATCTTCCTTCCTTCCCTTCTTCATTTACTCAGCTACTCAACATTAACAGAGGACAACATATGCCAGGCAGTATCTAACAAATGTCAACCAGCTCCATGTGTCCTCCCCAACGGCCCCCAGCCATAAAAAAAAAAAAAAAAAAAAAAAAAAAAAAAAGGAGGAAATGGACTCAAAGGAAAGCAGAATATAATTTTGCTGACATGGGCAAAAACGCCAGGGGATTAAATTACTGGAACGTTCTTCCAAGGAAGACTCTGAGTCGGACAACGGCGAGCAATGCTAAGTCCTGAGCCATCTGGTCAAGCACCTATCAGTGTGGAAGCAACGGTCAACACCTCTCCAGGCCCTCCCCTCTGCGGCTGGGAACTGCACCTGCACCCACTGCAGGGGTGGAACACAGACTCACCTCTGCGGAGTGCCTTCCCTAGCCCGTATCAAAAAGCCACTAAGACTCTAATTATTAACAAACAAACAGAGTCCTCTGTGGAGGTAAAAATGAACACTTTATAAGTTTGTACAGGCCTTGCACTAGGTTTTTGGTGCATTCTGACTCAATCTCTCACTTGAGATACTGTGAAACTCATTCACAATCTTATGAATAAAAAGGATTAAATCAAAAGGTAGTGGGTTTACCACAAATTTTCATGCAAACACCTAATACTGCTTATTCAAAATATAGATATTGATGAGGTGGGTACTTGGCCTGGTGGGCAGAACACCCCTGTTCCATACTGAAACACCTGGGTGCAGACCTCAGCTCTGACTGGGATCCACTTCCTGCCAATGAGCAGCCTGGGAGGCAGCAGTGATGGCACAAATACCTGGGTCCCTGACACCCACACAGAAGACCTGGATGCGTTCCCAGCTCCTAGCTTGGGCCCCTAACTGTTTTAGCCACTTAGGGGGTAAACCAGTTGCTTTCTCTCTCTCTCTCTCCCCCCACCTCTCAAATAAGTAAATTTTTAAAAGATAGATGGCCAGATGGCAGATGACTTTACTGCTATGGCTTGGGGACAGTTTGTCCCACAAAGGTTCATGTGTTGGGAGCTTTGTCCTCAAAGTGGCAATGTTGACAGGTGGTATGGAACCTTTAAGAGGTGGGGCTTACTGGGAAGTGACGAGGGCACTGCCCTTGGAAGGAACTGTCACTCTCATGGGGCCCTGGTTAGTTGTACTGAATGTGTTGTTACACAACAGAGAGCTGGTCCCTCCAAATCTCTCTGACTTGCTGTCTCACATGTGCTTGCTTATTTATTTATTTATTTATTTATTTTTGACAGGCAGAGTGGACAGTGAGAGAGAGAGACAGAGAGAAAGGTCTTCCTTTGCCGTTGGTTCACCCTCCAATGGCCGCTGCGGCCAGCGCGCTGTGGCCGGCGCACCGCGCTGATCCGATGGCAGGAGCCAGGTACTTCTCCTGGTCTCCCATGGGGTGCAGGGCCCAAGCACTTGGGCCATCCTCCACTGCACTCCCTGGCCACAGCAGAGAGCTGGCCTGGAAGAGGGGCAACCGGGACAGAATCCGGCGCCCCGACCGGGACTAGAACCCGGTGTGCCGGCGCCGCTAGGCGGAGGATTAGCCTAGTGAGCCGGGGCGCCAGCCTCACATGTGCTCTTTCTTTCCTCTCACCCACTGCCCTGCCATGATGCCATCCGCCAATCTGGCACAGCCAGCAGGCCCACAGCAGAACAAGTACCACACTATCTGCACTTCTAGTCTCATGAGCTGTGCACTCAGCATTGGACATTCTGTTATAGTAATGGAAGATGGACTAACACGTGTACCAAATATGAAACAGTTTTCAGTGGTTAGTTTAACTCACCCTTGCCATATCCACCAAGAAGTTCTCGAATAATTTCCAAATGTGGTTGCTGGTGTAGATTTCTTTCATTTCCACTTCAGTGTCAACGTAACAGTGATTAACAAAATTCACATAGGCAATTTTAACCTGTGCAAGTTTCAAACATAAAAAAAGTTTTATTTTTCATTTTCAAATGTCAATTACGAAAGATTAAATAATATCTGTGTTAGTTCCTATAGGAGATTAGAGCATATTTTATGTCATGTTATAAATCCAGATAGAACTCCCATTTCCCTTGTTTTGCTTAAAATCATCCACCTCCAATTCAGGGTAAACACAGGACCTCGTACTCCATGTCCCCGGCCTCGGGATTACTGTGAGAAAGCGCACTTTACTCAAACCACACCTACTGCACTCAAACACTAGAAGTCAAAAGTACTCTTCTGGCACAGGTGCTGTGGCACCGTGGGTTAAGCCACTGCTTGCCCTGTCAGCACCCCACACCAGAGTGCTGGTTTGAGTCCCAGCTGCTTGGTTTTCAATCCAGCTCTCTCCTAATGTGTCCGGGAAAGCAGTGGATGATGGTCCAAGTGTTTGGGTCGCTGCATCTTTGTGAGAGACATAGATAAAGCTGGCTCCTGGCTTTGTCCTGGCTCAGCCCTAGGTGTTGCAGTCATTTGGGAAGTGAACCAGTAGATGGAACTCACTATATCTCTCTGCCTTTCAAATAAATAAGCCTTTTAAAAACCTATTTAAATTACTATTTCCAAGAAGAAATAGGCTAACGGTTTACCAGAACTTTGTTGCTTTAAGATGTAGATGGGGAAAAATTACTTTCCAGAAAGAGCAACACCCCTCATAAAAGGCTAGGATGAGTTGCACTGACAAATACCATTTCTAAATGCATGGGGAGGTAGGTTTTGGTTTTACTTTTCTTTGATTCTCTTTTTCATTATGAAAACCTGATGAATGCTACAAATATCTCCAGAAAAACACATATACATAAAAATACTTTAAGTAATTACGGGAGATTCAAGGACTCCCAGTGATATCCAAAAGGAACCTGAGGCCACTTTTCATGCCCTTGGTGCCACTGGCAGTGGCACAGTGCCTGTGCCAAGGATGATCACAGGGCAGAAGAGACATCTGAGCCATCTAGGGCGTTACCACAATCATGCTGACAACAACTGTCCTATCTGTACATACGATCAGTCTTTTACTTTACAGATGTGGAAATTAATGATCAGGAAAGTTAAGTAGGTGTGGGCACTTAGCCTAGTGGTTAAGATGCCTGTGTTCACATCATGCCTCCTGCTCCTGACTTCAGCTTCCTGCTAATGCAACCCATGGGAGGCACAAGGGATGGCTCAAATAATAGGTTCCTGCCGCCCATATGGGAGATCTACACTGAGTTGCTAGTTCCCACCTGTGGCCCTGATGCAGCCCCAGCCATCTCAGACATTTGGGGGAGTGAATCAGAAAATAGGAGAACTCTCCCTCTCCCCCCCTGCTTTCCTCCCTGGCTCCTTCCCTTCATCTCAAACTTTTCTTCAAAGGAAAATTAAGTAATTTGTTGGAATCAGTCATCTGACTAGAAAAAAACACAGTCAGGATTCTGATTCCTTTGTTCATTCATTCATTCAAAACGTGTTTGTTGAGTGTATCCTCCAGCTCAAAATCTTGCAGAAGTGAATGAGGGCTACAGACATGTGTGAACTGAAAAAAAATGCAAAGGCCAAATGCTAAACAACAGACTCTCAAAGACTCTCAGAGGGAGGCCAAGAGAAGTGTGCCCTGAAGTCTGCCCTGAGGAAGATGGACCCTCAGGAAGGCTTCGCTCAGGCATGAAGTGAGACTCTTTGGTAACTCAGCTGACACAGAGGTGGAGGAACTGCAGGCGGGAAGAGGCACAGTCTGGACCATGATCTCAAATGAGGGCAGAACCCACGGATTCTGTCACCATACCACAGCTCCCATTTTTGTCATCTGATTTCAAACCTAGGCAAGAGGTACCCTTGAGCTGAGCTACCAACAATCCCACAAAACTCCACATAATTTCCAGTCCATCACTACCTGAACCTTTTTAAGTTACTGTGATTTGAAATGTTTGGTTTTACATCATGGCCAGCGAACCACACATTTACGCACTTTGCAACGATACCCCACAACAGTAGGGGAAAAAAGAAAATGTGCGTTCCTGGAAGCCTCATGAACAGATTCTTGTTGGCAGACAACCAGCTTCTACTGAGGCTTCTTTCCTCACCATCAGAGCCAAACCAGGACAGATGGCTAAAGAGGATGCGTGAACAAAGCAGAACAGGTGTGCATACTGCCAAGCACAGAGGCCTCTACTCCATAAAGCAAAGTAAAACCTACAGAGTACGACACCTGGCCTTGAGGCACTGTCATAGCCTCTCCTGTCAACCATCATAAATCATTAATGAAGCACCGACTCTATGCTCTAGAACATTCTAGCTTGCTAGTGAGCCTTTCCCTCTGATCCCACTGCCAAGTGCAGAATTTCAGAGCTTCCAGGAAACGAGCGGCAGTAGTGATTTTCCAACAGTTTATCCTCTTCCATAACTTCTTGTAGAACTAAGAAGCAGACCATATGATTTTAGATTTTCCAAATCGCAAGGCTAAATAGGATTTCTTGGCTAAATCTACGATCTCACGATAAGCATCAGTATGGGAGACTTCTGGCACTTAGAGGGACTTCAAACGTTCATAACCACTCTCCAGCAGCTCGGCCCTTGTGCGGCTCACCTCAGGGATGCAGTCATCGTGGGTCACCACCCTGACTATGTCGTCCAGGGGCAGCAGGGAGTTACACTTGATTTCCGTGTACACGTTCTTCCCCTCCGTGCACGCCGCCAGCAACTCCACAAGTGTGATGTGGTAGGCTAAGGGGCCGCTGTCATCCCCTCGGTCTCTCTCGGAACACATCATGTGGAGAAGGCTGGGAAACGATGCTCTGTCGTTGTAGAATATCAGCACATCTTCACCGCCGTTGATCAGCTGCAAGGACAACACGAGAGCCCACATAGCAACCCCCATGTTCTTCCTGGCCGCTAGTTCCGGAGGCCTAATCCGGCTGGGAAAGCACAGACAATACTGCAGAAGCAGAAGGAGCCAAGGCAGAGTGGTGAAGACGGTACAGTTGTGTGCCAAAGTGATCAGTTATGAATGGCACCAAAGCCAGCTGGGGAGATACGGGAACAGCAGATGGGGCACGAATCAAACGACACCGAAGATAGTAAACTGTCACACACTGAAATTAAACCTGTAAAAGAACAAAGTTCTTTCCCTCGATTTCAGATGGAACACTCCACTGCCACAGCACCAGAGGTCTCCCAAGTCTAATTTTACTAAAGCGGAAAATATTATCCCCGTGGCTTCAACGGACACTAAATAGGAAAGCAAGAACAACTCTCTAAACATCTGGAAAGTTCCATGTGTCACAGTAGTGAATGAATATAAAAGTAAAGATGAGAGAAACTAGGAAGAAAAGAATACTTCAAAAATGGGAGAGACAAACAAATTAGTATAAAGGTACATTTAAGACATAAATTTTACTTCATATTTTGTTTCCATAACTTCAGGAGGGAATCTGAGCACGTGCAATTGTACTGTTCAAAGTCATAATGTATCACTGTCAACCTATTATCAGTACCAATTTTCTAACCGTAATGCAAGATAATCAGGTGGGTAACATGTATATATATTTTTCTCTATTTATTAACTTGATAAGCCAATTAACTAGCATACTTTGAAAGTTTTGTTGAAAAGAATGTGTATCTGTCAAAACATATATTATGTATAGGGATACTATAATATTCTACACACTTCTTTACACATGAAACACTCCGTCTGGAATGTGTCACAGAACTGGCTTCAATACTGCTGCTTTCCCATTCTACCTCCTCTACCTCGCAATCATAATTCACAGTTAGACTAGCTCCCACATTTCTAGGCAATGAAGAATATCAATATAAACGTAAACAAGAAAAAGGTATATTTTCCAAGATCAAAACGTTCACTGACATCTTAACTGACAATTTACATAAAAATTTCAAGACTTTAAGATAAATTTAAAAATTTCTATGTGGCAGGAGGGACTCATATTGAATCCACATGGAAATACCTGCCATTCCCAAATTAAAGGAATACAGTTATAACAAGGCCCCTGACCACTATAGTCCACGATAGAGCTATCTGGCAACATGCATGAAGTTGCCTTACAACCATCGAGACCAAGGGAAACCAGCAGATCACATGGCAGTGACAGCCCCGTGGGCTCTTGGAGCTGCCAGTTCTCCAAGGTATCTCACTTGGTTCCTAGCTAGTGCCTGGCTCATTATGTACATCTCCCTCGGTGTCAAAAGGGGGACTCTATTCATTCGTTTCTTAAAAACTTTCATTATTCAAACAAGTTCCTTATGTTGTAATAAATTGCTGATAAGTCGTTTTTATTAACTAGCCTGATTGTCTTCAGAGCCTTCTGCAAACAGTGTCAGAGAACAGCCATCCAAGATTTGAGAAACAGCAGTAAAGGCCCTGGTACAGCAGAGTTCACAATCAGTCTTTATTACTGAAATTTAAAATACAGAACTCTGTCACTTAAAACCGTCAGATTTTACCTGCTATTTAACAAACACAAATTTGTGAAGTATCAAAAAGCAAAACGCAAACTCCTCAAAAATCATGAAATCAACTTATTTCATATGTTGCTTCACTAAGAATAAATCAAAATATTTTTGCGGTTAAATAGTGGTGTTTGAACTGAGTAATTTCCCAGACCTATGTCACTGGGTTTTTTCACCCCCAAATTAGCAGAAAATACATACTTGAGCATATTGTTTACATGGAGCTCATAAAACACAAACCAAGAACACACCTCTGTCATTACCATGTCCTGGCATTTCTTCACATATTTGCCGTCTGCTTTCACAATGGTCTGCAAGAACCTCAGGTACTCCACGTGGCGGCCATGTGTCTCAATGCAGTGCACAAAATGCTGCACGACTCTCTCGCTGATTTCATTGCACAGATGGTAATTGTTCATGAAGATGTGCCGCATGGTTTCTGCTTCAAGGAGCTGAACAGAGGAGCACGCCCTTAGAACCATCACAAGATCAGCCTTCCATTCTGCGGTACTTAGCCTAATTTCCCTGCCTGTGATTGGTTTCATATTTTATACAAAGCCATATTGAGTTTTCCATGCAAGTCTTCTACAAAATGCAATCAGATCATTCAGCACTAAAAGGAAACTGAACTCACAAAAGACTCCAAGTGGAGAAAAGAGCTTGTTATCACGAAGCGTGACATGTTGGCAACAGTATTCTTGAAATTAATTTATCTATTATTCAGCTAGCTCTTCCTTAAGCACTGCTTGAACATATTTGTCAGACCAGAGTTAATTCCACCTTTGAGTTTTCCACATTTATCTTATTTACAGTATTATACAGTTAGTTCTTAGTTTTACCAGATCTTTTCCCTAACATGAAACTAAATACATATAAATGAAAATTCTTTACATCTAGAAGTCATATAATTTTTTAAGTTTCCTTTATAGAAATAAAAGATACTCATCTTTAGGGAGAGAATGAGATGACAAAGATGAATAAAATTCTATTCACTGCAGCTCCTAAAATTAAGTCGATGCACACTTTACAAGAAATATGAGGAGTCACACGAAATACATACGCCAGGAGTTAAAAACAAATGCAGGTGTTTATGAAGAAGAACTTGATTCTGTGGATTTCCTCGGCAGAAATTCTGCAGGAAGGTGTGGGCCAGAGTCATGACTTCGTTCATCTTCTCATCATTCTGCAAGCAGGGAGCAGCACATCACACACAGAAACAGACGCAGGAAGCAGCAGACACCACGAGGAGCAGGTTCCTCACCCTGCGTCCTCTGTGCCCCGATGCGCCTGCACCTCTCCACTGTCCTGCGTCCCTTCCCTGTGCTTTCTGGGTCTTTCCCACCTTCTTTTTCTTCTTCCTCCTTCGCTCTTTCTGCGTTTCAAGCCCACCACTTCCTCCCAGTCCTTCTCAGAGTCTACTCCAGTTCCTACCTGGGCACCTTTGCTACACATTTTAAATTGCATCAAAATAAGACTTTCAAGAAAAAAGGAATTAAGGACCCACCTTTTCATAGGGTATCTGCAGGAGATCCAGCACCACCGAGTGAGCCCCCATGTTTTTCAGTAATCGCTGATGCTGATTCCGACACTTTTTATTCTGCACACACAGTTTACTTAGCCTAATCAAAATCTTTAAAAAAAAGAAATGCATTAAACATAATAAGTGATAACATTAAATATATAAGCAAAAATTATTTGTTGCGCAAACAGCCGTTGTCTATACCCTTGAGGAACAGCGGTTTTTCTACTTAGTACTTGTTGAGTTCAGGTAAACTGAAAGCAGTCATTGTAAATTTAAGAAAAATAATAAAGGAAGAGTGAGGATTGGAGGGAAGGAGGGGGGTGGGTGTGGGGAGCAACTCGGACTATACTGTTACTGGAATTAAGACTTATTCTATGCATCTGCTCTCCCACAATATGGCGCTGGGAGAGGAGTAAGCTTCTACACAGCTGCCTCCAATTCAACCAATAAACAGCAGGACCTGCTCCTGATTGCAGGAGAGCAGCGTACTCGGCATGTGGGTAGCAGAGTTGGGATTGGCAGAGGAGGACTATAAAGGAGGAGAGAGACGGCATGCACGAGGAACATCTAAGGGGAACATCTGAAGGAACACCTGTGCAGCCCCCGAGAAAG
The DNA here is from genome assembly GCF_051225735.1 of Oryctolagus cuniculus. NCBI lineage: Eukaryota > Metazoa > Chordata > Mammalia > Lagomorpha > Leporidae > Oryctolagus > Oryctolagus cuniculus. Next base: position 124,096,678 of record NC_142875.1, read on the forward strand.
CCGGCCGGCGGTGTGCCGCTCCCCTGCGGAAGTGGGGAATGTGGCCAGGGGGAACCGCCCTTCCACGGAGGTGGAAGGGACGGCAGCCAACCCGGGAAGAACCAGCAGCAAACCCGGGGAGGGCCGAGCAGACGAAAGAACAGCGCAGGGTCCTGTGTCGTTCCTCCACGAAGAGGGGGAGCGACAGGTGGGATGGGAAGTATCATTATGTACTTAAAACTGTATATATGAAATACATGAAATTTGTTCCTTTCATATGAATAAAACTTTAAAAAAGGAATAGAAAACAAAAACATAAATGAATAAAATAAAAACATTTCACTTCCACTGACCTCCTTAACAACTCGGTAGTTGTTGCGCTTATTGCTGTCAATCTGAGGTTTCTTTGTTCCATCCTGCACCGGGCTTAAAATGTTTGACTCCTAAAATAAACATAAATGCAAATTGTATGCCATCAATAGTTCTACTATAAACTGACTTATTTTCCAACAGGTAATGTGATTCACAGTTCCTTTGGAATAAATTTATTATTCAACCCAGGTATTGTGGCACACTGGCTTAGGCTACCACATGAGAGACATGTGCATCCCACATCAGAGTGCCAATCTGGGTCCCAATTACTTCTCTTGCAGCTTCCTGTTAATGTATAGTAGCAAATGCAGTAGCAAAGCACTTGGGCCCCTACTATCTACTTGGGAGACCCAGATGGAGTTCTGGGATCCTGAATTTGGCCTGCTCAGCCCTAGCCATTGTGGGCATTTGGGGAGTGAAGCAGTAGATTGAAAATCGAGTGATCAACTGATCACACACGCTTACTCCCTCCCTTTCTCTGCCTTTCAAATAAATAAAATTTTTTAAGTATCTTGATTTGAGTGAACCACACATTCATTACTTTATAATTAGAACTACAACATAAATGGCATTAATAATTAATAATAATCAATGAGGTAAATTTTAAAGCCAAAGTTGTTACACATACTAATACTGTGTATATATAGTATATATATACACATACCCAACATATAATAGTTTTATATTGTCTATATGAGAAGTAAAAATTCAAAGCACTAAAGAAGTAATTTTATTATCAGGAATGAACTGCAGGAAATGAACAGCAGCGTGCATTTCAGGGAAGGCAGGGAAGAACAACTTAACCCAGGTTACCATGACATCCATAAGAGTCACCAGTTGGGACCAACAAGCATGTACAGAGCCATGAAAATGAAGAAAATTTAAAAATAACAGTTGATATTACTAAATCAGAAAAGTTCATTAAGAAGACCTACAACACCAAAAAGACTCAATTACAGTAAGCATTATCTGTAGACCACAATTAAAAGCCAGTGTAGGAATTGTACATGTTTTAGATATCAACTCCTAAAGTCACGAAATGAAAATAAAATAAAATGCAATTGCCAACAATTCTGATTAGAACGTTTATTAAGACTTAATACATGCCTGGTACTAGACTATGGTATGTAAGTCTCATCAGAGCATTACAGTATACCTAAAAAATTAAGGAGAGAGATGAAAAAGATTTGAACTCAGCAGAGTCCAATTCAGGAGAGAGAGAGAACAGCTATAGCTTTAGACAGCTTCATGTGAAGGAGAGGAAGTCTAAGCCAAGATCTTCAAAGAGGAAAACAGAATAAAAGGAGCAAGGCTGGGTAGGATGAGGCTTGTCAGGTGAAGAAAACGTCCGCTTAGCTGCAGGTGCTACAGCGAGAACTGGCGTAACAGAGCACACATTCAGTGAGGCAGTTGAGACTGCACTTGGGATGCTGGCATCCAAGTGTCTGGGTTCAAATCTCAGCTCTACTTCCAATCCATCTTCCTGGTAATGCGCGCCCTGGGAGGCAGCAGGTGATGGCCCAAGTTCTTGCCACCCACATGAGAGACTCAGATGGCGTTCCTGCCTTCTGGATTCAGCCTAGCACAGCCCCAGCAATTGCAGACATTTAGGGAATGAACAAGCAGATGGGGGACCACAATCTGTCTCTCCCTCTCTTTCAAATAAATAAAATAAATTTTTTAAAAAAAAGTAAATAAACAAGAACAGCATGAAGAATGCAACAAGTGACAGAGCATGCCCCACAGACTGGGCAGGAGGATGCCAAGGGTCCAATACATTCCTGGTTTAGAACAGGTACAAAATGGAACTTGCAATGAACATCAAGTTCAATTTGGGTGAAAAAAACTATATTGCTGGTGTTGGGTTCTTATAAAAGATCCCAGTCCAGGCTCAGGAAAAAGTCACAGAGATACATGAGGCCAAGCAACATGATTTCATTGTTCCCAAGTGGTTTTTCCGGGACAAGTCACAAAATCAATGCAAAACAAAAGGACTTTCGTACCGTGCCAAACAATTCTGATGAAAGATGTGAGGCTGCAGTTTTCTGACCAGTTTTGAGCCAGCTCCACGCCCCTCTCCTGCTTCTCCCCTAGCAACTACTGTCTCAAGGCCCCCTGTTCGAACTCCACCTTAGCAGTGACCTCCTCTCCCATTTCCTGAGCAGATGGAAGTTCTTGTATCTGACCTGAAAATTCCCAGTATCATCCACAACCTATCTTTCTTCCCTCCTGGGTCTCAGAGAACGATGGATTTTGTGAATTCTACCTCACCTGCCCCTCTCCCTGTTCACTCTCCTTTCTTATGCAAAAGTAGTTGCTACCATCTACTGACTCTCTCATACCTTTAAAAACACAGAAGGTAAAGGCTACACGAGCACTTTCAGGGACACTGCCCCAGAAGGGAAGTCATCTTGGCATCTCTGACTATTGCTCCCGCTAACGACCTCAAAACAAGAATCTACACCTCACTCTACTGAAATTGCTTTATGTGCCAATGACTCGCTGTTACCAAACTCCCTCAGTACTGAGTCTGTGCTGAAGTTTGTTTCATCATGACATGATGATCTTTAGGGTTACCATCTACCTTTCTTTCCTCCTGTGTCTCCCTCAGGAGAACTCCTACAAAGTAAAAGATGCCAATACTGAGCACATCAAATTACAACTCTGGTGGATTTCAGGGCTGCGACACCCACCTATCGTAATGAACACCAGGAGGGAAATGGAAGCGGTCCAGCCTCCACTCCAGGGAAATAAAAGGAAGCGAACCCTCAAAAGTTGTACAAGAAAATGCAAAACTATGTCTGCAAGGGAAGCCAGCCTAGAAGGGGGAAGGCAGTGAGATCAATGGAAACCATCGAGAGGGAAAGAGACCGGAGGTCAGAGAATGAGACAAACAGGACTTCTCCCAGATAGCAAAAATAATTTATTAATGAGAAGGAGAAATCGCAAAAACTAGAAGTACAGTTAAATTTCCTTTTTCTGATCACAAAGGAGGAGAGTGAATTTTTAAAAGGCCATTTCCTTTTTTTTTCTGTAAGAGACAAAATGTCAAAGTAAACCAACTATGCTCCACAAACCAGGATTCACATATTCCCAAGTCTCAAGACTGACAAAGTCCCTTCAGTGGAAAAGAGACCCTTCCGATGTGGGCCAGCTTTGAAGGAAGCAGTTAAAAATACAGGTAGCTCTGGGTGAGCCTGTTTTTCAACAGCAACCTGGAGACAAAGCTACTGTCTTTATTCAGGAAAGCTAATGTTGGGCAAAATGTATGATGTTAGAAAAAACCAAGCTCTTCAGTTCAACTCAGCACAAGATACAGACAAAGGTAAACTCTGTAAGTGGGAATTACAGAGAAAAATGATTTTAATTTCAAATTGCCAGCAGTCAACGAAAGGAGGCAGCACCAGCAAATTCAATTTAAAAAAAAAAAAAAAACCTATGTATTTCAGAGAATAATTCAATGGAATTAGACTTAACAAAAGTATTAACCCACAGAACATCTGGATGATTCCAATTACTGATCAAGGGAATTTAATATGTAAACCATATAAATACAGTTAGGCTCTGTTTCCATACGCCGATGCCGGAATGTGCTAAATAAGGTATTGAAGCAATGTCTCCTATTATTTATACCCCATACAAATTTAGTTCTGAGTTAGTGGAAAAATCCACAAAACTTTGAAATTATTCTCATGATAAAATATCACAATCGTGCAAAATGCAGAAGCAGGACTAAGGCAGAGTCCCAGAACTGAGCAAGACTCAGGGGTGGGGGATGGGGTGGGGGTGGACATGGTTAACACTGAGAAGACTGCCAAGCTTATAATAATCCAAAAGGACTTACACTTGATTGTAATTGCTTTCTATCATCTGGACAACCTGAATTTACTTCCCCTAATGGACAACGGGAAACAGCTTAGTTAAGTGATTTTACAAAAATGGCTATATTTTTAATTACATAGTTCATACCATAACACAAAGCAGTAGCAGGTTCAGCAACAAGAGAGCAAGCAGACTCTAGAAATTAGTTGAGCAGAGGATTCCAGGCAGACGCAAAAAGAGTAAATACAGGTCTAAATATAGCTTCCTCCTCACCCTCCCAATTTTTTATTTTGCAATGCATCAGACAAGGAAACTTTTATACCAATATCAAAAATGATATAAGAAAATAATATCATAGGAGCTACAAGGGAAGTAAATATTGGCACCAATTACTGGAGATCCATCTCCTTAATTTAAGCAAGGGCAATTGTGCATCAAAAATAGAACTTTCCAAATCCTACCACGTAGAGCTGCCCCCATCTGCAGCTGCATGACTGAAATAGCTCGGAGCATGCCTTCTACTTATTCCCACCCCTGAGGTCCACGGAGGACCTTCCTCAGCAAAGCTGTCAAGTCAGCACGCCTGCACAGCACTGTTCACCACCTGTACCCTCGACCCAACTCCTCAACCCAAGCAGTGATTCAGTTGCCAACCAGCCTCTCCCTCTGGTTTTAGAGGTCAAATGCCTTTTCTCTCTTCTCCACTTTCCTCCAAGACATGAGAAAAGCATCCAGGAAGAGAGATTTGGTGAGGCGGTCAGAACGCCACTTGGGACACCTGCATCACACACTGGTGTGCCAGGGTTCAAGTTTCGGCTCAGCTCACAACACTAGCTCCTTGCCAACGTGCACACTGGAAGGCAACAGGTGATTTGCTTAAGTACTTGGGTTCCTGCCACCTATACGGGGGACGCGGATCATGGTTTCAGCTCGGTGCAGCCCTCGCTGTTGAAAGCACTTGGGAAGTGAAGCAATGGAGAGAACATCAATCTCTCCCAGTCAGTCAGTCTCTGTCTTTGCCTTTGCAACAAATTTTAAATAATAAATAAAAGCAGAGGCCGGCATTGTGGCACAGTGAGTAAAGCCACAGCCTTCAGTGCCAGCATCCCATATGGGCACCAGCTTAAGTCCCAGCTGCTACATTTCTGATCCAGCTCTCTGCTATGGCCTGGGAAAGCAGTAGTAAACGGCACAAGTCCTTGGGCCCCTGCATCCATCTGGGAGACCTGGAGGAAGCTCCTGGCTCTGGGCTTTGGATTGGCCCAGCTCCAGCCATTTCGGCCATTTGGGAAGTGAACCAGTGGATGCAAGACCTCTCTCGCTCTCTGCCTCTGCCTCCCTGTAACTCTGCCTTTCAAATAAATAAAAATTAATTCTTTAGGGGCCAGCGCTGTGGCTCACTTAGTTAATCCTCCGCCTGCAGCGCCAGCATCCCATATGGGCACCAGTTCTAGTCCTGGCTGCTCCTCTTCCAGGCCAGCTCTCTGCTGTGGCCCGGGAGTGCAGTGGAGGATGGCCCAAGTGCTTGGGCCCTGCACCCGCATGGGAGACCAGGAAGAAGCACCTGGCTCCTGGCTTCAGATCAGCGTAGCTCTGGCCGAAGCGGCCATTTTGGGGGTGAACCAACGGAAGGAAGACCTTTCTCTCTGTCTCTCTCTCTCTCACTGTCTAACTCTGTCAAATAAAAGCAAAATTAATCCTTTAAAAAATAATCAATAAATAAAGGCATTTAGGAACCAGTCTTCTGTACTTGATTAGCCAAGCAGAATACAATTGAGTTGAGGATCCTCAGAGTGAAGGTTTCGCCTTCAGACAACCCCCTGGGGAGTGACGAGGTAAGGATACCTACCTCCAAATCTAAGCGTTACGTCATATACCAGTCACCCACAAACAAACAAGAGGGCTGCCGAACCCAGTTACCTTAGATCTGCTTTCTGACCTCGCATGTGACGGCAGCCTGGACCACCTGGCCCCACAGTGGAGGCACCTGACGCTGTCTAGATTTGTACTAAGATCCACAGGGACTGAAGCTGCCTGGCAGGGAACTCCTCCAGGCACTCCTGCACTCAACCCAACCCCCTTCTACAAGACAGTGAATACACATTCCTAACAGACCCCCAACCTGCTTGATATTTCCCTCCATGCCAAGACCAACACAGTCCTGGTGTCTTCTCACCTGCCTGGTGTCATTCCAGATCATGTTTGATGATATTGAATGTGTCGTCCAACAAAATCCCCCAAGTCCCCTGTGCTCTTTCCATCTCTGTTGAACAAGGCATCAGAACCACGTGTGCCACTGGGTGCAGCCTCTTCTCTTAGGGTAGTCTTAGGGAAAACTGAGAAGACCCTGATAGGTAAGTGCTTTCATGAGAATGCAACAGGAAGCCATTATCCTGCAGAAATGTGTCCCAGAAACTTCCCTATGCAGCTCGAGAGGTGGCTGTGAACTCATCAGCATTTCCTCAAAGGCAGAAAGGATGAGCGGCCCTTGAGTCAGGGAGCACAGGTGACAGCCAAGTCCCGTATAGAAGTGGAAATGGTTCTGTGATCAGGCCCTCAGGGATGGACTCTGAAACCCAACGCATGCGTGCAGACAGCTTCCCTGCCACGACCTCATCATGGCACGTGCACACAGCGGGGAGAAGCGGGCTGGGCACGCAGAATGTGAGCGGCAGGAACTAGCACCTTCTCTCAGACTCGCTTTTCACCCAGCAAGCCTAGCAGATGGAGTGACGCCTGAAGAAGCAACAAACGTACACTCTGACTTGAATGCATCAATGCCTATTATTTTCTTATCAGCCACTTGCTGAGGAAAAGAAACCCTAAGATCTTGGATTCTCCACCCACAACTTGTGTTGAATCAAGGAACAAATGGGGACAGACATGGTAGCAAGGCAGTTAAGCCGCTGCATGGGACACCCACTCCCCATACTGGCATGCAGATCCTAGCTCTAGAGCCAATTCCAGCTCCCTGCTAATGCACACCCCGGGAGGCAGCAAGTACCTGTGTCCCTGCCACCCAGGTAGGAGACCCAGACAGAGTCCCAGCCTGCTGGCTTGGGCCTAGCCCAGCTGTGGCTATTGTAGGCATTTGGAAAATGAACAGGCAGATTTAATTTTCTCATTCTCTCTCTCTTATGTGTGTGTGTCTCTCTCTCTTTCTCTCATCCCGCTTCTCAATTAAGTGTGGTGGTGGTGGGGCAACAAACAGAAAAGTAAGAAAGAGAGGGATAGTAACTACTTTATAATATACAGGAAAATTCTAAGTTTACAACAAAATAGTATTGATTTTAAAAACAGGCTATGAGGGGCCGGCATTGTGGCATAGCAGGTAAAGCCTCTGCCTGCAATGCCGGCATCCCATATGGGTACCCATTCAAGTCCCGGCCACTCCACTTCTGATCCAGCTCCCTGTCAAAGTGCTGGAAAGCCAGCAGAAGATGGCACAAGTCCTTGGGGCCCTGCACCTACATGGGAGACCCAGAAGTAGCCCCTGGTTCCTGGCTTCGTTCTTCGCTCAGTCCTGACTGTTGCAGCCATTTGATGAGTGAACTAGTGGATGAAGATCTCTCTCTCTCCCTGTAACTCTGCCTTTCAAGTCAATAAAATAAATCTTTAAAAAATATATATAGGTTGGCCGGTGCCGCGGCTCATTGGCTAATCCTCCGCCTAGCAGTGCCAGGATACCGGGTTCTAGTCCCGGTTGGGGCACCGGATTCTGTCCTGGCTGCTCCTCTTCCAGTCCAGCTCTCTGCTGTGGCCTGGGAGTGCAGTGGAGGATGGCCCAAGTGCTTGGGCCCTGCACCCACATGGGAGACCAGGAGAAGCACCTGGCTCCTGGCTTCGGATCAGCGTAGTGCGCCTGCCGCAGCGCGCCAGCCGCAGCGGCCGTTGGGGGGTGAACCAACGGAAAAGGAAGACCTTTCTGTCTCTCTCTCTCACTGTCCACTCTGTCAAAAAAAATAAAAATTAAAATTAAAAAAAATATATATATAGGCCTAAGAAAGGAAAAGAGTATTACAGTGAAAGTAATCCAAATAACAAATTCAGGAAGCATAAGCATTACACTTAAGAATCTGCAGTATGGGGCCAGCATTGTAGCCCCGGTTAAGCTGCCACCTGGACACCAGCATCCCTTAGATGTGCCAATTTGAGTCCCAGCTGCTCTGCTTGGGAGACCTGGATGGAGTTCTAGGCTCCTGGCTTTGGCGTGGCCCAGCCATGGCCGTTGTCATTTTGGTAGGGAACCAGCAGATAGAAGCATGCTCGCTCTTGCTCACTCACTCTCTCTCTCTCTCCTTCCCTTCCTCTTACCCTCCCTCCAATTATGCTTTTCAAATAAATAAATATTTTTTAAAAAAAGAATTTTCAGAACAAGCAAACAGAATGAGTATGCATACAATAAGCATTACGGTAAAACCCCAATTGATTTTCCAGATGTGTCCGTGGAAGGGCTCACAGACTGACACTTGCCTGCAGCCATCACCTTCAGCGGACTTAGCTCAGACATAAGGACAGGGACATGTCATGTGACAGAAATAAGTATATGCAAAGTCTGGGACAAATATAGAGACAAGAAAGCAGATCCCACAGGAAATTTCAGGAAAGCACTTCCAAAACAAATAAATAAAAAACTATTTATGAGATTACCATGGTACCCCTCATAGGTCAGGCAAACAGCAAGACCCTGTCTCCAACACAGAGACTGTCTCTGCACTAGACAGTGCAGATTAGACTACACCAGCAGCTGTTTTCAGAGTCAGTGACTCAATCAGAAGTGTTGTTGAAGGATGCAGGATTCTCTCCCCACAGTACAGAATCCAATGGCAGCACTTGGGCAAGTATACCTTGCTTTCAAGATGTGCTGGGGGTGGGGGTGGGGGGTTGCTTGCTTCATCAAAGCAGTAAAGATCAGATGTAGTAGGCAGAGAACAGGACAGAGGTTCTGTTTTTAAAGAGGAACAGAGGTAGAGGTAACAGAAACACTATCAGGCAGAGAGGAAGTACCAAGAACAGAACAGAACAGAGAAAGCACAATACAAGATGGGATTAATTCATAAATAACTCAATACAACAACTAACACAGAGTATTTAACCAATTAAAATAGATCTGCGTACTAGTGTCTGAAAACACCTATAGTGAACATCAGTGCTAACAAAGACAAAAAACCTTAACATTCTCAGTTAAGTATAAACTCTCATAAGGAAATCCTGCGCAGAGGGCAGCCCTCGGCAAGGTAGGGACAGCCTTAACTGGGGAAAGGAAACAGACAACTTGAGCACTAGCAAGAGAAGAGCATTTCTGGGCCCCCTCCTCCTCCTATCCTCCTGCCCCAGAGAACAAGACTGGGGCCTTTAAGGCTGCCATAGTTTCTTCTTCTTTTCATTAAATCTACTAGAGAGACAGACAGAGACACAGAGAGATCTGCCATTTGCAGGTTCACTCCCTAAAATGCTACAATGCTAAGGTATGGGCAAGGCTGAAGCCAGGAGCCAGAATCCTGGAACTCCATCCAGGTCTCCTAGGTGGTGGCAGGGGACCAAGCGCTTTTGCCATCTTCTACTGCTTTCCCAGGCACATGAGCAGAGATCCGGACCGGAAATGGAGTAAGCAGAAGCCAAAGGGGCACTCACGGGATCTTAGCTCCAATGCCAATCCCATAGCTACTTCTTTTAGGGCGGGTTTAAGAGTGATCTCACTGATGGTCCCCACAACCTGCATCAGCATCAGGCAGTGCCCGCTGTTTAGAGGAACTGTGCAGGGACCTCAGCTATGGGACTCCTCCTGAGGGCTGAGCAAAACCACAGGAGCCCAGCAGGTGGACAGATCCTGGAAGGGAAGTACTATCCCACCCTACCCCTGTTCCAGCAGGAACAATGCTCAGTTAATTCACATCCACATGCCCACCAGACGGAAAACAAAAACAAATGCAGTAAAAGCACGCAAGTCTGCATCCAGAATTTAGAAAGGATGGGGAGAACAAGAACCAACTAGAAAAACTGAAAAGGAAAAACCTAGCCCTTCAAGTAAAAACTAGACAGATAGTTTAAATATCAGACATTGGATCCATGACAGTCTAAGTCAATTTTTTCCAAAGAGGCTGGCAACCCTATACTAACAGATGAATGGAAATAAATATATTCACAGGTAGACACAGAAACACAGAAGCAAAATCACCAGGACAAAAATGAACTACCACCCAAGTGGATGGTAAGTCAGAGCTTCTCTGAGGATCTCTGTGACACCCACCTGACCTGCTTCTTGGCCCTAACAAAGAGGTGGGGGACATTACCCTGATGTAACCCACTGGTTCCCTGAGTTAATCCCTCCTTCCTGTCTTTGGAAGTCAATGTATATTTGAATTTGCTGAATGAGTAACTGTTCCTGTGACCATGTCAACATGGTATTCTACCCTTGACGCTTTTAGAGATGATGGTACAGTCTTTTAAAGCCTCAATAAAGACAGATAATACAATATCTAATGGATCATAAATCTCACAGGCACCAGGGACACAATGGACTTACTAGATAAATTCATCCCACTCCTTTTTCTTTGTAAGAGATCAACTGCAGGAATGGGACAATTCAGGGTAAGCAGTAGCAAGCAAACTAACACAGATATACACAACTCATCATTGAGGGGGCCAAGAACACTTTTATGTTGCTGGAGAAACTTTTCATTACCAAAATGAAAGGGCATGCTAATGTTATCGGGTCTTCTGATAGCTAAGCAGGCACGAAGTTAGCCCATTATCAGCTGTTTTAAAACAATGCCAACAGCCCTGTGTTTAGAGCCTTTGTAAGACTTACTAAACAACAAAGGATTATTATTTGCATTGGCCTGCTAGAGTGCACGCTGCCTGCTACTGGCTGTTTCCATTGATGCTGTGATATATTTCACCCTGTTTACAATACACTGCCATTATCTTTGGCTGTCGGTTCATTGCACAAAATAGATTCTTGGGTGATGTGTAAGATGGTCACTTTGTCACGTCTCACTTTTTTTCCTTAATTAATCCATTAAACAGGCGCCATTCTCATGGTTCTGTCTACCTGCATGCATTTCTACAGCCAACTGCCTAGCGCATGCTTTCCTAACTTCCCACCTGAACTTCTGGGAAAGGCCCTGCACTGGTCTCCACCTGAATCTCCTATTCTGAACCATCTGGATCCAGCCAGACTACATGTTCCAACAGACTACACTCACCTCTGAACCTAAGAACATTCAGAGGTTCCCAATATCCGGCATTTCAAATACAATTCATTTATCCTTGTTGAACTTTGCTTCTCTTGATAATATTCTTGAATACATTAAATAACTGCTCCTCGTCCTCAGAACAGTCCCGTGCTGTGAAGTCTTTCCCAAGTGGTCAGGCCTAGGCTGACCACCCTTTGCACTACATGTATCAGAGTCTAAGCCGCTATGTTATCAGGCCATCTTAGGGGCATTCATTTTACAGGTTCACTTTTTGAGGCTGAGAGCTATTTGTGTAATACTGGATTTGATTCTAGATATCAAACTTTAAAAAAGGAAATGAAAAAAACTCAAGTATTGCAAAGGCAACGGAGAATGTTGGCAAAGGGACTGACACTACACTTGAAACAAAATGTTTGCAAGAAGGATGTGACTCTGGGGAAACGTGAAAATTCATCAAACGAGGAGGCTCAGATGTGGTACGCACAGCCTCAAACCCAGAATTTGTGAATCAGAGGGACAGACTCTTGGGCTCAAATATAGAAGAGTTATCTGTTGTTAAGAATGCCAAATAGAATATGATGAGGGAGAATTCAGAAAACTCCCATTATCCAATATCTAAAAGTCACAGGTAAGCTATTTCAAGCTCTGTTTTTAGTAAGGAGGTCAGGAAAACAAGATAATACATACAAATTTCAGAACAATAACCAAGAACTGCATTTACTGCTTGCCCTGAGGGCTTTAGGCTACACCTGATAACCTAGAGACTGAGTTTTAATGTCACACATGCACACATGTGTGCAAACATCCACACACAGGAATTAGGACACAAAGATTCCAAATAACATGAAAAGTCTGGCCAAAGACCCTGGCACAGAGCCAGGAACAACTAAAGGAGACACCACAGTGAGAAACAGGAAAAGAGGAAGAGCAAAGGGCACCTGTCTTGGCCTCGACCCTGCTCAAAGCCACAAAGGGGGCTTTCAAGTACTCTTCAAGTTCCTATGTGCAAAAATAAGCCTTCCTTTCACTCAAGATATCCAGGCAGAATTCCTGCCCCCCCCCCCAAATTGTGTTCACTATAGTTACAGAAGGTAGTATCCCAAAGTGTTTGACAGAAGTAAATCAACACTCTTGGGCCCCAGAGGAAGTCCACATATAAAATCCCAAAAATTATGAATTCACGATAACAAATCATTCAGACCTAAGTAAACATACCCCAAGGACTTTTGCAAGAACAGCTAACATCTGGCACAGTGGTTGGGTCACCTCTTAGGACACTCACATCTCAGAAGGGAGTGCCTGATTCCAGTCCTGGCTCCTTGGGCAGGCATTGTGGCACAACAGGTTAAGCCTTCACTTGCCATGGCTGCCCGGGAAGGTAGCAGAAGACAGCTCAAGTAATTGGGTCCCTGTCACCCATCTGTGAGACCAGAATGGAGTTCCTGGCTCCTGGTTTCAGCCTGGTCCAAATCTGGTTGTTGCAGGCATTTGGGGAGTGAAGCAGTAGATGTGAAATCTCTCTACATATAACAAATAAAAGGAAAGTAAATAAAATTTTTAGAAAGAATATCTACCTTAAAACTGCAAGGCACCCTCCTATTAGAAAACAACTGGCTCTTAGATATAACCCTTTCCTAAGTACATTTCTGGGCTTACAGAAAACAAAGAACAAATCCAACACACTCAAACTCTCCATCTCTTGAAGGAAAAGGGAACCCTCAAACCAGATCACACAACTCCAACCTACAAGGCCACAGGATAAGTTTCCATGAAGGCAAATGCCAACACTGGCTCTGAAATCCAGAGACTAAGAAAGGTCTGTGTCAGTGTCAGGTTCAGGAGCTAGACCCAAAATTCCCCTCTTGAGACAGCAAAGTGTGGGAAGGAAGCAGCATGGGCTCAGTCTAACAGCGCCCCCTGGCAACAGGCTGAGGCAATCACAACTACTCTAAGGGGGAAAACAGCCCCTATTTCAGCCTCCAGGGTCTGAGTCACAGACACAAGCTTAAAACCTACATGTGAGCTTTATTCCTAACAGGCAAAACTCAGAAAAAAACAAGATGCCTTTCAACAGGTTAACAGGTAAACTGTAAGTCATCCTCACTAGGGGCTTTAGTCAGCAATAAAAAGAAATGAGCTATCAATTACAAAAGGACATGAAAGAACCCTAAATACATCCTGCCAAAGTGGAAGAAGCCAGTCTGAAAAAGTAATTAGATTCTGCATGCTGTGAACGACATGTGTTCTACAAGAATGGGAGAAATTATTTGCAAACTATACAACTGATAAAGGATTAATAACCAGAATACATAAAGAGATCAAGAAACTCAACAACAACAAAACAAAATGGGCAAAGGACTTAAACAGGCATTTTTCAAAAGAGGAAATCCAAATGGCCAAGAAACACATGAAAAAATGCTCAGGTTCATTAGTCAGCAGGGAAATGCAAGTCAAAACCACAATGAGGTTTTACCTCACCACTCTTACAATGGCTTTCAAAGAGAAATCAACAAACAACAGATGCTGGAGAGGATGTGGGGAGAAAGGTACCCTAATCCGCTGTTGGTGGGAATGTAAACTGGTACAGCTATTGTGGAAGACAGTATGGTGATACCTCAGAAATATGAGGTACCATATGACACAGCCATCCCATTCCTGGGAATTTACCCAATAGAAATGAAATCAACATACGAAAGAGTTACCTGTCTTCCCATGTTTATTGCAGCTCAATTCACAATAGTTAAAACTTGGAATCAACCCAAATACCCATCAACTGAAGACTGGATAAAGAAATTATGGGATATGTATCCCATGGAATACTACACAGCAATAAAAAAACCACCAAAATCCAATCATTTGTAACAAAATAGATGAAACATAAAAACATCATACTTAGTATAATAAGCCAGTCCCAAAGGGACAAATACCATATGTTCTCCCCGACTTGTGATAACTAATAGAGCACCTAAAAGGCAATCTGCAGTAGTGAAATTGACACTTTGAGAAGCAATGACTTTGACTGTTGAGAAACATTTTTTTCATACTATTTATTGAACTCTTAACAGAGTTAATCGTATGTGTATGAAGTTAACTGAAAATAGATCTTAGTGAAAAATAAGAGTGGGAATAAGAGAGGGAGGAGGAAGAGGGGTGGGAGTGTGGGTGGGAGGGCAGGCATGGTGGGAAGAATCGCCAGGTCCCTAAAGTTGTAATTATGAAATACATGAAGTTTGCATTCTTTAAATAAAAGGTTTCTTGAGAAAAATAAAAGAATTTTATCTACAAATTACATTGAATGTTAAAAATTGATTTAAAATTAAAAGAAAAGAAAAACTGTTCTACACAGAGAGCAAAGTGGGCGGGGGGAGCTCCAAGGTTCAGGAGAGAGAAGTGAGCAGGTATTACAGGGAGGGTATCTAGGTGAATTCAGTGTGGTACTATAACAGTGGATACATGGCATTATCCATCCACCAAAACCCACAAAACTGGACAGTGAACCTTAATGTAAACCATGGACATTAGTCCATAACAGTATATGAATACTGACTCAGTGATTATTACAAGTGTCCCACACTAACCCTAGATGATGATAATAGGGGAAATGAGAAGATAGAAGAGAGAAAATACTGGATCTCTCTGTACTCTCTGGCAACCTTCTTCTAACACTAAAACTGTTTTTAAAAAATGACGTCTGTTTTTTCAAAAGTGAACAGGCAGCACCTGGACTCAGTTCCCAGCTCTGACTCCTGAAGTCAGCTCCCCACCAATGCAGACCCAGTGAGGAAGCAGCCATGGCTCAAGGAACTGAGTTCCTAGCACTCACTTTGGAGACCTTGATGACTTCCTAGCTCCTGGTTCCAGCCCTGGCCCAGCCCTGGCTGTCAAGGGCATTTAGGGAGTGGACCAACAAATAGGCACTCACTCATTCCCCTCTCTGTGTCTATTAAGGAAATAAATAAATAAATGGTAAGCTCAGGATCAAAGAAAACTAAAGACATAATGAAATGAGACAAGAGTTCAGATCCTGGATATTCTATATACAGGCTATAAAAGAGTCTTATGGGATCACAAAAATGAAAAAGCAAAAAAAGTGATCAAAAATGACCAACTATATTTGGTCAAATTCATGCATGGAAAACTAAAATGGCTCAAGATAAAAATTCAGGATCAGCATTGTGACATTAAGCTGTGACCTGTAATACTAGTATCCATATGAGCACTGGTTCCAGTCCCAGAGGCTCTGCTTCTGATACAGCTCCCTGCTAATGTGCCAGGGAAAGCAGCAGATGATGGCCCAAATTCTTGAACTCCTACACCGATATGGGGGAAGTGGATGTAGTTCTTGGCTCCTGACTTAAGTCTGACCCAGCCCTGACTGTCAAGGCTATTTGGGGTTTGAATCAACCATTAGAAGTTCTCTTTCTCTCTGTTTCTGCCTTTCTGTGTCATTCTGTTGTTCAAATAAATTAACTTCAAAAATGGGTCGGTAAACTGCCAATGAGGCATAACTAAAAAAGACAGATGAACTGAATGCAGTTACTAAACACAGAGCACAAAGTCACAGGTACAGAAAATAAATATATGTGCACTAACAATGCTTAGGACACAACTTACTGAGGTTTCAAAACTATTGAACAACTACCCAACAGACAGCAAGTTTTTCAAGAGCAATCATGGTGGCCAAGAGACACGGAGTAAATATCACAAGGAATAAGAAAAAATGTCTCTCAATGATAAAAGCTCCTGTACTATGGTAAAAATAGTAACACCGAATGCATAGGCACCTAACGAAAGCACCTTAAAATGTATAAAGAAAGAATTAGTAGAACCACAGAGGACAAACAGTAAACTCGTCACTCTAGTAGAAATGTCAACAAATTTTCCTTATCTATTGACACCAAGAAAACATAAATATTTAAACCCAACTAATAAGCTTGGTTTACTAGCCACGTATAAAGAACCCATCATTCATTCACACTCTTCTCAAGACTATACAGGGGACTGGGCATTGGGCATAGTAGTTAGGAAGCCACTAGGGAGGCTCACATCCCTATCAAAGTGAGTTCACATCTGGCTCCACTCCTGATGCCAGTGTCATGCTAATGGACACCCTGGGAAGCAATGTGTAAGTAGTTGGGTCCCTGCCCTTCCCACATGGGAGATGCAGACTCAGTTGTGTGCTCACAGCTTCAACTTGGTCAATGCCAGGCAGTAGTAGGCATTTGGAGAATGAATCGGAAAATGGGCGCTCAGTCTTTCTCTGCCTTTCAAATAAATAAAACAAAGTATTTTAAAATATTACATGGAGGGGGCTGGCGCTGTGGCATAGCAGGTAAAGCTGCTGCCTACAGCACTGGCATCCCAGATAGGCAACAGTTTGAGTCCCAGCTGTTCCACTTCCCATCCAGCTCTCTGCTAAGGCCTGAGAAATCAGTGGAAGATGTCCCAAGTCGTTGGGCCCCTACACCCATGTAGGAGACCTAGAAGAAGCTCCTGGCTCCTGGCTTCGAATCAGCACAGCCCCGGCCACTGAGGCCACCTGGGGAGTGAACCAGCAGATGGAAGACCTTCCTCTCTCTTTGTCTCTCTCTCTCTCTTGCTCTCTCACTCTCTCCCTGTCTCTGCCTCTCTGTAACTCTGCCTTTAAAATAAATAAATAAAAATAAATCTTTTTTAAAAATTAAAAAATAAAATACTACCTGGAACCTTTAGAAAACCCAAAAAATTAAGTCTCAACAAATTTTAGAGAAATGATATCATCATACCCACATTCTCTTGCCATAAGTTAATTAAGTTAATTGCCTACCTATTTGGAAATTTAAAAACTCACTTCCAAGAAATTCTGAACCAAATAATGAATCACAATGTTAAATTTCAAAGCACCTAATATTGAACAATAATAAAAAATATTACTTGTCAAAAATTGTGGAATACAGCTTCTTAGAAAGAAATTATACCATTAAATTTTTAAGTCTGCCAACATAAAATATGAGAAAACAGAATAAATATAATAAAATCGTAAGCAAATCCAGAATTTCAACAAAGTCAAAACTAGGTTCTCTTTAAAAGATAAATAAAACAGGTGACACTCTAGCAAGATTGAACTAGAGAGAAAAAAAAGGGAGAAACAGTAAACAAACCAAGAATGAAAAAGGGTGTGAAGCTACAGACACAGCAGAAATTAAAATGACAGTGAAAGATGACAAATTTGTGCCCATATATTTAAAGACTTAAATATACGGTTAGAAAACTACATAACAAATTGACTCAAAATAGAAAATCTGAATGAATTTATAACCGCATAAAAAATCAAGTCAGGAGCTTTTCAGACAACTTTCACTCAACAGTCATAGACCAGCGCATCACAATCTCACACCCAGGAGAGGTAATATTCTGCAATTCTTTTTATGGGACTGGTCTGACCACGATATGAACACTTGCCAGGGACAATACAGGAAAGGAAAAGCAGAGGTCAATCTCTGCAACAATACAGATATAAAATCCTACACTATATATTAACAAACTGAATGTAGCAATGTTGAAAACAAAATCAAAATATTTTAGTTTCGTAATGCAGGGCTACTATAGTAGGAGTTCTATTTAAGGTTTATGAAATTAGGTGAACAGATTAAACCAAAAATAATAATCTCAACAGAAGCATGAATTACATTCAATTAAAGTCAAGGGCCATCTGTGTTTTTAAAAAGAACTCACAAAGTAAGGAAAGAAATAACTTTCCTCCTGGATTAAAGCAAATACCAAAAATGTACAGTAAACATTAGGTTTCATAATGAAATACTAAAAACATCCCCTTTAAAATCAGAAACAAGACAAGGATGCCAGTTATCACCGCTTCTATTTAACACTGCACTGGAAAGTCCCCAAGACACAATAAAGCAAGAAGAAAGAAATAACAGATGTAAAGATTGTGTCCATGTTTAAATTTATATGAAGGTACTTCAAAAAATTCACAGAAACTAGAATTAAAAGACAAGTTTATTTTGGTACAAAAATATTTGAAATCCATGTATAGTTTTCTCACAGTGTACTTTTTCCATGGACTTTTTGGAGACACCGCTTTGCATCATCATGGCCTGATTTCAAAAAAGTTTTTAACCTTATTGGTTGGCCCTAGCTTTATGTAAACTGGAAGAGAAAGTAAAATGGCAGACAAACATAGAAAAAGGCTCAACCTCAAAGTAACCTAGAAAAATGAAAATAATATGTTCAACACATCTAATTACCAAAAAGTGGAAAAGTGACAAAACCAACAGCCATGAAGATGGGGAACTATGGGAACTGTCACATACTGGTGGAGGGAGTAACTCTGTTTGGAAAACAAGTGGTGATATCTGGTCAAGTTGAACACCATGTTTCACACCTAGGTATACATCCTGAAGACTATCTTGGACACAGACACCAGGAAACATAGTAGAGTTTTCACAAACACACGCTTTTAGAGCCAATTGTCTTTTAAAACATCAACACTGGATAAACCCAAAACTCCATGAACAGTTAACTGGATAAACATGCACATAGATAAAATACTACGGATCAGAGAGAGTATGTTGTAGCTATACATGAAGGAGAGATGACAAAAACATTTCCAAAACAGACTAAACGAAATACCTTTTCATGCATTTCCGATGTTTTAGAGATGGAGATGCATGTGGGAAAATCATTACCCCAGGAAATGACTGAAAAAAACTCAGGATAACGGCTTCCTCTGGGATACAGGGTACAGGTGACAGGAACTGCTTAGGGGTACTATTCTTTTTCTTAAGCAATACATTAATTTCAATAGCATTCAGTATCACATGTGGAATTGAATTACCCATTGTAGATAGTTGTTTTGTTTCTAGAAACATCACATTTAGATATGCAGAGAGAGAATACAAATATCACATAAGGAACCGGACATGACTACCCCAGAAGTGTCTCTTTACTCTAAGAGTTCACAACTGTCCATCCACCATAGTTGTACATAAAAACAGCATGTTGTACATAAAAACAAATGAGAATTATACCAAGCAGTAAGTAGAAAGTAACTCTGACAGTTGCCTGCTAACCAACATCCCTCCTCACTGTCCCCAGCCAGCAGACTCTAATTTTATTCAGCCACATTTCCTTTCTCCCTGCAACTCAAGCGAGGGGTCCCAGCTTGAGGGACATCATTCATTTCACCTAAGCTAATCTGCTTATCCACGGGTTAGAGGTAAACATGCGACCCTTTTTTGGCCAATGAGCCATGAGGAAGGGTCTACTGAAGGATGCCTGGAAAAAGGATTCCACCCGTCTGAGCAGGAAACCCAGAAAGGCACTGATATTCCTTCCTGCTGTTGTGCACAGACGCGATACCTAGGATTCTGGGATGCAACCATAACAAAGAACATGCTGAGAACCAAATCCATGGGTCCCTGAAGACAACATTCAGGCAACGAATTAAAGGGACCTGAAGCCTTACTTTTGGACTTGTTGGTAAATAATAAGTCCTCTTGTTTGTCATATTTTTTACTGTTTATATTTCCCCACTAAGGCTTCATTCACCGACATGCTTACCACATGAACATGGTTTGCTCATTTAATGCTTACAGTAACTCTATGAGTAAGTACTGTTACTGTGCCCATTCGATAGGTTATAAAAAAGAAAACTTAAAAGAATGAAAACAAGTTATTCAAAATCACACACATATATACAAAGTGGCAGATTCTGGGGTGCCTGATTCTAAAACCCTGCTGTTAACAACCCAGTGTTGTCATCTCGGCAGTAGTAACTGACATTGGTGTCCATTCCCACCCTTCAGGGCCCCTGTATCAGAGAGCTGTGGGTGAAGTGCTAAACTCAGCTCAGCTTCTGCCAGCAGGACGAGCGTGTGGAACCGGGAAGCTGCAAGGGAAGTAAAGGGCACCTTCCAAGAACCGTGAGGTCCAAAAAGAAAGTCCCAGGAGACAGGAGCGTGCGCTCCCTGTTGCATCATCTTGTTACACGTGAGTGGGGGGTGGCTGCACTACAGGTGGCAATAGCCAACACCAAGTGTTGACCTCTGAATTTTGGCTATAATCATAGAAATCAGCCATCCAGTGACAGCCTTCAAACCATACTCCCCCTGACTTTCCAAAACTGTAATTTCCTATATCAAATCACTTCCTTCCTGAAGCACCTAAAATTACAACCATTTCCTGAACTGATAAATCCTGAGTTCAGCAAATAAAACAGCAGCTTGCTTGGCCTGTAACCCATCTGAAATCCCGAGAAAAACAGAATATAAGCCACATGTGATATAGTTTTATCTTTAGGATATCCTCAGTCAAACCACGTGCTGATCCTCTTTCTCACACATGCTGAACTGTCCATTAAACTGCTAGGAGGGTTCCAGGGACACACACTGCAAGGGAGGCTCCGGCCCCTCCCATCCCTGGATACACACTGAGATTAACATCCTGCATGGGACATCTCCCCTACCCTCACAGGACAGGCTTGGTTGTTTTTGTTTTCAAACTCTTGCAAAAAGAATAATGTATTTTCTAAACACATAAAGCTGTTCCTTTGTTTTTTTTGTTCTTTGAAGAATAAACCTTTTTGAAAGGAGAAGTAACACTGTATTTATTCTCTAGAACATGTGTAATATATGCATTTTCAAAGAAAGGTGTCCCAACTTGCAAAAGCACACTATATCCCTCAATGTCACTCAATATGGTATCAGAAAATGCAATCTCACACTGAAGCACCCACAGCTTATCACGGAGACCCTGGTTCACAGCTCCGGTGAGCGCATGGAGCTGAGAGGCACTGAGGAAGCCCTGGGCTTCTCCGAGCTTCTTCAGTGCGTGCCTCCTTAGAGATGTGACGTCTGTAAGGATCTCCAGAGTTTACTCTAACTGCAAAGAGGTGCTGCAGATGAAAATGTCTGCTACGCGGCATGGTGTGGACAGCAAGTTCCAAGCCTGTGTTAACTTTTATTTCTTAAATACACTGTGCAAGAGCTCCATTCCCCCTGAAAATCTGGTCATAACACAAATTTCCACGGAGCAGAAATTCAACACCTTACTGATCCATTATGGAACCACAGGAAAAGGTCCTAAAAGATAAAATCAAAAATTCGGTGCCAGTAAGTGGAAGCTACTCCTGAGCAGGAATGACAGCCTATGAATTCAACTTCCCTCTGAAATTCTGTAGCATTTCGATTGCTCTAAGTACCTCCTGCTGTGCCATCACTCTTTACTCCAGAATCTTTTGGGTACTCCAGCACACACAAAAACTGGACAGGTAAATCCATCTGAAAAGTTTATAATCCTGCAGATTAGCCATTTAAGAAGCTTTATGCATTATCAATCACGATGCTGGTTCGGGTCTGCTTTTTATCTAAGCATTACCACTAAAACACTATTTTAAAAGAAAAAAAATGGACCTATGTACTTAGTGAAATGTGAAAATAGCAACTAATTAACCCACTGAAAACTAAAATCCACAACAAAAGCCTGAAGATCACCCCCTCACCACATCTCTGTAGATCAGAGATGTTGGCAATAAAGTCATGTTGACCTTCCCCTAGATGTTTTTAATACGTAAATAAGGCTGTGCCACAGTGAAAGAAATAGCAATCCACAGCCCCAATGAGAGGTGACAACCAAAATTCATCTCCTTCCATGGGTCTTAGGGTTCATTCCTTTTCTCCCCTTTCCATTCCCTCCTGTTGTCTCGATTCCTGAATGACAGGATTTACAGAAACAAGGAAGAGTAAAATACTAGGAAGATAAAGTAAGAAGTAGTAGCAACTGCTAAGAATTGACCAATGTGCAGATCTGTGGAGTTCATCGACTTGGCAAATGTAAAACTCTTCGTTCTGTTGCCAGGAACAGATTTTTCCTTTATCAACAATTGTGACTGTAGAGCATATGAGCGCATATCCAACTTAAGACATCATCCGGATTATTTACAAGCAGCCCTCTGACACCAACCTCCATCGGCTCTTCACCGCCTTTCACTTGGCTCTCGCCGGCTTCCCCACTCTCGTAGCTGCTGCTCTTCTCTACCCACAGCTCAGACTTCTCCACGGTCAGCCGCAGCTGGTCCAGATCTGCCTTGATTTGCTTGTAGTTATCCACATCTTGATTGGACACCAGTAGTTGCACCTGGAAACAGCAGAGTTTCAACTCTATTAATAGCACTTTCTTTATTCCTAATTCCCTATGTCTAAAACCACAAGTCTTGAAACATGTTGATGTCCTAGTTCAATTTCTCCAACATTTATGAATACTTTAGATCATATAGACCACGAAAACTTACCTGGAAGTATCTACAAACTCTAACCTATATATTCATACACTATAAAAAATTTTTTTAAAGTAAGCCCTAACAAAACTTTTCAAAGTGCTAACAAGTTATTTAAACAATACCCTAACTAATTCTACTGCTAAGTCAATTCTTCTGACACATTATCTCTATTTCTGTTTGTTCGTTTGTAAAGTGGTAGAAACATAAAAATAAGCAGAAGAAGATAGTGATAGCTAGAACCTAAACCTTATGACATGATTTTTATTTTATTATAATTTATACTTTATACACAAAATTATATGCATTTATAAAAATATAATTCATATTCTTTTAAGTATTCACATTATTAGTCTTTAACATTCATTTTAAGTTATTTCTTATTCTTCAACATTTTCCTGTAAATATCAAGTCCTATTAAATAAAATCAAGGTCAAGAAGTCATCCATTAAGAATTTCAGTATTTCTAATTAGTAATCTCAGCAGATGTCTTACTCAAATGCCACAGAGACAAGATGAGGCCCACAA
This sequence comes from Oryctolagus cuniculus, assembly GCF_051225735.1. Taxonomy (NCBI): domain Eukaryota; kingdom Metazoa; phylum Chordata; class Mammalia; order Lagomorpha; family Leporidae; genus Oryctolagus; species Oryctolagus cuniculus. The sequence goes on from NC_142875.1 coordinate 124,119,850, forward strand.
CAGCTCCTGGTAGACACAGGCATTCCTCAGTCAGGACTACTCCTTGACCTTACCCAAGTCTATCAGTTAAATTCAGGGGCAAAGTAACAGCAGTGACAACAACATTCTAAGTGTTATCCCTATCCCTTAGTGCCTCCCTAAATCCTAGTGCTTGTCGCTTATGCTGAAGATAGTAACTGAAAATCAGCTGTGGGGAATTCTAACACAGGTGGTGTGGACAAGGCCAACACAAAGAATCCACAGGAACAGGCACGCCGCTGAGCCGCTCTGCGAGTAGGCAGGCCGGCGGGTGGCGGGGGCACTCGCAGAGCTTCCGCTGTGGCGCACCTGTCTGAAGGCCTGTAAAACCTCGGCTCTCTGGCTGAAGTGCTTGAACAGCAGCTGCAGGGCTCCGGACAGCAAGGGCGGGTACTCGTGCATGATCAGGTGAATGAGGACCCGGAGGAACGTCCTCCCTCCCTCATCATCAAGCTGAACGGGATTCTTCTCCTTTCTATAAAACCAAAAAGAAAAATAATTCAGTAAACTAAAAGCAAAAAGAATTCTAAAATCTCTTATGTTTATGTCACATCTACTCTTAAGTAATCAAAACTGTGTCCACATTCACAGAGTTATATCAAGGGTTTTGCCAAATTAGGAGGTGGAAATGAAGAGATATTTCCTTTTTTTCACCTCCTCATATAGCTGATAAGGAAATAATAACAAAGTAAAACTTGGGTTTGCCAGCAGAAGCCAGAGTGACCCGAATGTCCTAGTTCCGCCAAGACTGAGAGAGTTCCCAAACTTAGGCGTAGACAGCAGACAGACCTCCGCCATCAATCCAGAGCATTTCTTGAGGAGACATGCCAGGCCACATGTCCACCAATGACTGCTTCTTCCCCAGATGTTTGCAGACCCCTGCATGACAGGTGGCAAGGGGCCGGGGCCGGGGGGATGGGCAGTGCACACATGTGTGAACAACGTCACAGGAACTCTGCATGTTCAGCACTGTAACATCCTGAAGACTGCACCTGCACACAGGGTCCATCTACAAGCTGACAGACACGTCGCTGGGCAATCTTGTCACTGTGCAAACATCATGGAGTGTAACTACACATACCTAGATGGTACAGCCCACTGCACACCAAGGAGAGATGGTATGTATGTGGACATGCTATTTCCTATTGCTCACGGGGCCATGATAAACACTGTAAAAGGAAATCACATCGAGCAAGAGAGTAAGTGATATGAGCAAGAGACATGGTAAACATGAGGTGTGTGAGGCCGGTGCCTGTGTGACACACATATTGCTTGTTGGTAAACTTTTTTATAGATCAGCAGAAGGAGTGCACTCGAAAATAACGGTAAAAAGTAAAATAAATACATAACCTGGCAACACAGTTGTTTGCTGTCATTACCAAGTAACATGCATTGTACATAATGGTGTGGCTATGCTTTTATATGACTGGGGTGCAACTGGTGTATTTATAACAGCATGCACTGTGCTATGATGTTATGATGAGAGCAACATCACTAATTCCATTATAATTTTATGGGATCACCCTGATACGGTAACTGAAATGTCCTTAGAGTTTCACTGTATATAAGGAGAAACCATACGCTGGTCCATGCCCTCATCTTGGGAGCAATGAAATCTTTCAGTTGGAAAACAACATCAAAACCTGGTCCTACAATACAAAAACAAAACTATATTGAATGAATGCTAACTAGAGACACAGACCCTTTGTGGCTTCCCTACCTTTTACTCTTTGTCTTTCTAATAAAAACAACAGCAAAGCTTAATACTGGGGCTGGCAATGTGGTGTGGCAGGCTAAGCAGCCAGCTGTAACACCAACATCCCAGATTAGGGATTCAAGCCCTGGCTGCTCTATCGCAGAGCCAACCCCCTGCTACCATGACTGAGAAGGCACTGGAAGACAGCCGAACTGCTTGGGTCCCTACCACTGGCTTGGGAGACTGGGTGGAGTTCCTAGTTGCTGGCTTCCATCTGACCCAGCCCCAGCCATTATGGCCTTTTGGGGAATGAACCAGCAGATGGAAGATCGCTCTCTCCCTCTCTCTCTCAATCTCTCTCTTTCTCTCACTGCCTCTATGTCTCTGTCTCTCTCACTCTCTCTGTCACTCTTTCAAATAAGTAAAAAAAAAAAAAAAAAAACTTACAAAAGGCTTAAAATTGACTTTTTTAGGTTTCCATGTTGTCTGTCATAAAAATGAACACATAGAAACTCCATAATTTTAGCTTAGACATTTTACTTTTCCTTTTTGCTTGCTACTGGTTTTATTTCTGAAAAAGAAAGAAAACTTTCAACAACATATGACAGGATTTCCAATGGCATAGGAGTGTAGGTAGGCATGCCAAATACATGTCATTTTCTTTAATCATGGATATTTCCAATTGGCAGAAGACAGCTTTATTTCTTACATATAAAGTTTATGATAACAATGAAAAAAATTATGTTCTTGCCTCAAATATCTCAGCTTCAGGGAAGCCACGTTTGACAAGACACAGCGGTATTTATACCAGGCAAGTGAAAGGGCACTCCTATGCTGTCATTATTTGAGGAAAGACGGCAAAGAATTCAGGGAAAAGCTCAATACACTGATCTCATCTCTCTTGTCCTTTCTTTTCCCATGACCTAAAGAAAAGCTGTGCTTTCTCCTTTAGAGCTTATGAGCAGCTGAGTGTCTGGCAGGAATCACGTTATCAGCCAGAGAGGGTCTAAAAATAGATAGATACGGGGAGGTGAATAATAACAGAGTATCAATAAAACTCTCAGTCACGTCTTATTCTTAGGAAAGATAAAGATGTCTCAGTGTTACGGTACCTTCCAGCAAACATGGTCTCTGCCTGAGCTGCGATTTCCTCTATATCAGGAACAAGAGCTGCAAAGACAAGTGGTAAAATCCATTCCTTCTCTGGTTTTAATCAGGAGTCACGACAGGCAGATGAACAGCAGCTTACCAGAAAGACGCTCTGTCTTCATTCTGTATGCCACCCGAAGGCACTCAGCAGTTAAAAAATACAGTGCAGTTGCATACAGACATCAATACTTTAAATTGACGTTTACACTTTTAATGTAAATTATTTCACTCTAACGTATTGCCATAGTCAAAGATACATTTAAAGGGTTAGAAAGCACCAGTTGTAGACACTTCTTATCTAGGTGAATTTGCAGATATTTATCATATGTCATATTTATAACTTAAATGATGGCATGAAAGGATTCTTTTTAAGAATCAAAATACATAGACAATAAGCCTTGTTACTAAGTGGTATTTGCAGATAACACAGTCAGTTTTCCGGAGCTGACTACTTGTACAAGTGCATTCCTTTTGCTTGGGGGACAGGTTGGTATTTTCTCGGCAAACCAATGACGCTTCCTCCCGTGCCCCTCTTTCAACATTCTGAAGAGACCTTTCTGAAGATGACACATCTGAATGATAAGCACACCACTCACTTCACATCTCCAAAGCAGAGAGAGGAAACAGAGCAGGCTATGAAAGGGGAAAAGCCACTCTCCCCAGCCAGGCGTCCCTCACAGACTCACACCGGGAAGGAGAAGGGGGCCAGGTCGGAGGGCAGGGGTTTGCAGGGGTGCCCCACACCATCCCTCTAGTACTTCACAGACGTAGAGCTCAGGTTCCCAGAAGCCCGGCTTCCAGGACAGGAATTGTTCTGCTACTGTCAGCGTGATTGCCAGTGAGATTCTCTGGTTCTGCCACATCTTTCCTGGAAGCAACCTTTGGGGTTCTACGCTTCTGGAAGGCAGCAAACAACGCTGTTCGAATGTGCCAGAAAGGGCTTCTCACTTCGGTGAGCCAGGCTCCTTCTGCAGAGGCACAGTGATGATGCCTTTGGGATGCCCGTGCTGACTGGGACAGAGACAGAGGCACCCGAGGTCTGGCACCCATGTAACTGTACACTTGTGATGCCTGAATATTTCACGGACAAAGGAGAGTTGTAGCACTGTTCCGGGGTTACAAGTGTCTGGCTGTACAAACTCTGGCCTCAGAAAAAGAATTCCGGTAATTGGTTATGTCTTTAACAAGACGGAGTTTCCAGTCTGGCAGGACTGACTTGACATATCCAGAAAAATGGTGTTTTCATATTTCCTCATTTTCATGAGATCCTTTCTGTAGTCACAAAAATGTTTGATCATTTTCACCCTCTTCTGTTGTTACAGTCCCACACTCAGAGGCAGAATGGCTCCACTTTATAATCACGCAAAGTAAAAAGAAACACAGAAGCAGCCAGCACATCCTGGCCTCTGGGGACTGCCACATCTTTACTGCCGAATCAGGATATGGGATTCCTGCTAACTCCTCCCCTCTGACAGCTGCGTTCACAGTGCAAATCGAGGCTGGAAACTCTGCCTAGAGTTTCACCAGGACAGCTCAGGCTCCGCAGCTGCAGTGACCTCAGAGGCAATCAGTCCCACGACCTCTGTGACCGCCAGCAGGTAACTGAAGCCCTCTCGCCTTGGTCTTCTCATCTGGAAAGTGGCACAACAAACTACGCCTGCCTCAGAGTTGTGCAGATTCTCACAGGACTTAGCACCCAACCAAAACCAGCTCACGCCATGCCAGAGACGTTCTCATAGCTTTGTCTCAGCTCCTGCACGTCATTAGTACAGAGTATGTCTACATTTTGTCTCATAGAGACATGAGAGCTCTACTGAAAGTTCATGGAAAAACATGTGTTATGAAAAAATGATACATGGACCTCAAAGTTTATGCAACAAAATAATCTTTCATCCATTTTCCATGAGCTCTTTGAAGTTCCCTCAGAGGATTATGTTTTAAAAAGCATGAAAGCCACTTTCAAGGTCTCAGAAAAATGAAACGCAAAGGGTGGCTATAGTCACCTGACGGCAGCAAGGTCTCCGGAGAGCCACTGGCAGACACCTCTGCGTTCTCGCTGTTCTCGCCAAACTCCTTCTTATAGATAGACAGCATGTAGGAGATCCTGTAGTCCAGTCTGACGCTCAGGATGAACTACAAGAAATATAAACCCGGCATGATGGCCCGCTCACTAGCACGGTGTTTAATCACGAAGTCTGGCACAGGACCAAGAACCACAGCTATCCCAGGAACTAGCTAGACATCTCATTTGTAAACTCTTAACACTTCAACTATATCTTGCCTGTTTTAAGACTGAGAAAAGGGATGCATTTCCAGGTGCCAATGTCACTTTCTAGAAACACAGAAAAAGCTGAAGTGCCCCTCCCATACACACATACACACACACACACACACACACACACACGGGGTGCTCTCGGAACAGTCCAGGTGGCAGTACTGTGCAGGACTGGATGAAGAGGCAAATGATAATGTCATTTCACTGGGCACTTTACAGAACTGCCCCTGGTCCTGGGAAAATGCAGGGGGTGTGGTCCCCATCCTTGCGCAGAATGGCCCAGACATCAGCTAGAGCAGTGCTGATGCCAGGGGTACCACAATCGGTCCTGGAGGTAGCTACAAAGGGACGACTGAAACAGCAACACCCATAGACCATGAATTCTCCACACTGCTGTGTTTCCTTCAGTCTGTGCTCTTGTCACAATCCTCATTAATGAACGCAGCAGCAGAAACAAGGACCTCAAAAAGGTTCCCACCAGTGGCACCCAACATAGGGAATGCAGGTGCCAGAAACTCATAGCCCTCAAGAAGCTGAGTTGGAAAAACAAAACGCAGCACAGTTAATAGTCAGGAGGTCATAGGGTGCTAAATCAAGGGGTATAAACACAGGAGAGACTAGACAGGACAAAGCCCAGACGTGCTGTGGATTAGGGACCTGGTCTCACATGGTGGCCTCCCATCCACTTGTGCGAGATAAGTCAGTGCTCTGATCGCTGTCCCAGCAAAGCAGTGACAGTGTCCGCATGGTACGAATGAGCCTTATTTGGATAATGCGCCATGTGGGCACCCATCTAACCTTATCTCGCTGTCGGCATCATATCCTCCCTCCCGCCACCTGCCCTGCCCCTCTTCATCTCTCTGACTTCTCTGCTCCAACAGCACCAGGAAACCTGCACTTGCTGCCCTGCTTCCTCACAGTGTCCCAGAGCACCCACCTGCCCTAGAACAATCTTCCCAGTTTTCAAGATACCACCCAAGATCCACTTTAAGTTCCTTTTAAATGCAGCCCTCACTGGTTCCAGTCCAAATCCTCTCACCTTTGCTAGACTTTTATGCTCCTTGTAAGGACAAGGTACACCCCACATCAGCCACATTCAAATCAATTCACCAAACACTTGCAAAACCAGATGAGGAAGGCCCCACAGGTATAAAAAAAAGCATCCAGGACCCAAGTCCTGCCTCTGCAAGAGCTTTCCCCTGGACTGCAAATCAACTCCTTCATTATTGTGCGGTGAGAGCCACGCCCACACTGGCTGACTTTCAAACCAGGAGCAAAATTACAGGAAAAGGGGAGTAGGACAGGGCCCACGATTTGGGAGCCCAGAATAGAGGTGGAGAAACAGGACTCTGGGTGCTGTCAAAGAAGGCATTTTTTAAAAAATCAAATGAACAAAACATGAGGTTATGAGACATTTATTTATTTTCACTGGAAAATGAGTACTCACTGATTTGTAGCTCATAAGTGTAACCAAAATTAAAATTTTCATTTACAAACATAGATAATTACGAAATACAAATGGAAGGTAGAAGAAAATGAAGAAAGAGAAGAACAAAAACAAGGGTAGAGAAACAGGGAGAAGGAGGAGAGAGAGTTTGAGAGAGAGAGACACAGAGATACAGGGGCGAGAGACAGAAGATGGAGAGAGACAGTTACAGAGACAGCAGGGGAGGGTGGAGAAAGAGAGAGAGAGAGTCTCTGTAGAAGAAATGCACAAAATGATGGGCAGGAGAAGGCCTTGAGACGGAAGCCCTGATGGAAAGCAGAAACCCTGCCAAGGAGCGTGGCTACAGAGAAATTCAGGGGCACACATTCCAAGAAGGCAGCACCGTCAACAGCAGACTCCAGGGCAGTGAGACTGACCCAGACACAGGCAGTGACTGTCGGAGCAGACACGACGTTCAAGGAGAAAACAGAAAATGCCCAAAAGAGGCAGCGGAAACAAATCCGGCCCCAACGCTGTGCCAGAGGGCCCCCAGCGTGTCCCTTTCCAGCTGTCGGAGACCGTGCGTTTCAATGCTCCCTCTCTGCACCTGAGGGGCCGTCCCTGATGGGCAGGATGCTAAACTGGGCTCATCAGGGCCCCAGCTCAGGTGATCTCTACCTCTCTCGGACCACCGACTTCTCATGGTCATGAAACCAGTGCTGGGTAGCCTGCCAGTATTTCTCAAGATTCAGCCTTTGGAATTTCTAGAGGAACTGTGAAATGTTTTATGACTATAAATTTACTTACTTGAAGTGAAAAATACACACACCCTTCCAGGACTACTAACCCATTTCTGGTAGCTCAGTCTACAGTAAATTATGATGCAAGACTTAGTAAGCTACATCCAGAATCCTAACAAAGCCTTCAAAATGCCAAGCTCCATTCTCCAAATCTGGAAAAATATGCTACAGATGTATAAAACTGCTTTACTTTAAAAGTGTTAGGAATTCACATCCACAGTAATGGGGAGTTTATTCAATAAATCAGTGGGCATGAAATAATTTTTCTCCCTTAAATTCATAATTAGGTACAGACCAGGTTAACTAAAAAAAAATTACTCTTGGAATGGGAGAGGGAGTGGGAGATGGGAGGGGTGCGAGTAGGAGGGAAGTTATGGGAGGGGGGAAGCCATTGTAATCCATAAACTATACGTTGGAAATTTATATTTATTAAATGGAAGTTAAAAAAAATTATTCTTAGATTTTGAAACAAAAACACAGAGACAGTCACATAAAATACTAAAAGCAATGATTAATAATTTTTATTGATAATAAATAAATTTTTGTTCGGATAAATGGAACCATCTGTCTCATTCAATTAAAAATAGGAATTCGAAATCAATTGTTAACTCTGCCTGTTCTGAAATCTTTCTTAAATTAAAGTCAGTACTAAATGAAAAAAATATATATATGGAGGCTATTCTATCAACCTCAAAATGCAATGCAACTGTGAGATACCATCATTAGTACATCTAACAGGCATGAAAAATGTGATTAATATGTAAAACAGCGTATAGGATTTCTTACCAGGCTTGTCATTAAAAAAAATAAAAGCAGACCAGTAAACAGCCTTTCAGAATATTTAGAGAATGGTTTCGGGCAGCACAGGAAAGCACATGGCACCTGCATCACTTGGTGGCTACTGCACAACCCACCTGTAGAATCTCAATGATCTTGAGCTTGGTGTCCATCACGGTCACGTCCTCCTGCTCGGTGGGGCTTGCCTGCTTGCTGGGGTGGACACTGGGCTGCGTGTCGGGCACACTCATAGGGAAGATGGAGCCCCTGCTGAGCACCATCTGCGTCATCATCTCTCCCACCCCGTGGATAGTTCTCATGACGTTGTTCCCTGCACGAGAAGAGGCCCCTGGTCAACACACATAACCTCTGGAGATGCATGGCTGGCCATAATCAGTCCACAATCAAGGTGGGAAGACTGGGAAAGACGGGGAAGAAGAGCAGCAGTGTGGCTCTGATCAAGATTCGGCAGGCACTTTCAGGTGGCAGATTTTAGAAAAGGAAGTTGGCCGGTGCCACTGCTCAATAGGCTAAACCTCCACCTGTGGCGTCGGCACACCAGGTTCTAGTCCCGGTCAGGGCGCCGGATTCTGTCCCGGTTGCCCCTCTTCCAGGCCAGCTCTCTGCTGTGGCCCAGGAGTGCAGTGGAGGATGACCCAAGTCCTTGAGCCCTGCACCCGCATGGGAGACCAGGAGAAGCACCTGGCTCCTGCCTTCGGATCAGCGCGGTGCGCCGGCTGCAGCATGCTGGCCGTGGCAGCCACTGGAGGGTGAACCAACGGCAAAGGAAGACTTTTCTCTCTCTCTGTCAAAAAATAAAAAAATAAAAAAATAAAAGAAAAGAAAAAGAAAGAAAGAAAAGAAAAGGAAGTTCACTGTTGTCAGAAAATGCTTTGAAGGAGGCACTACTGATTTCCCACCCAGGTCCTCTGTCCTCAGAGTTGTATTATGAGAGTTAACAGTAAAACTTCTTCTCAAAGATTTACTTGGTTTAGTGTATTAAGTGGAGGATATTCTTATGTCTCTTAAGTTTTAGTTATGCCTTAGTGTACAATTCCATTGCTTGTTTTCTTAGGTGCTTCATTAATTAATGATAAAATTTGTTCTCAAGGACTTACTTTTTTTTAATGTATTAAATGCTCAAACAAAATGTATCATTCTCTGGTGTTTCTTTAAAGTTAAGTTTCTCAAAAAAATGAAATTAACTTCGAGATGCAATGACTATGAACAGCCTTTGTCTTGACTGTTGAACAATTTTTTTTTTCCGTGCAAATTGTTGAACTCTTTACTTAGTATAAAGTTGGTCTGCTGTGTATAAAGTTAACTGAAACTGGGTCTTAGAGGAGAATGGGACTGGAAATGGGAGAGGGAGGAAGTGATGGGGTGGAAGTATGGGTGGGAGGGCGGGAATGGTGGGAAGAATCATTCTATTCCAACTTCCCAGAATTTCTCAACATTTTCCTTCCTTATGGTTCTTCAGCACATCCCAGTATTTGATCCATGCAAGGAAGAAAAATACTGGAAAGAAGATGAAGGGAATGACACCTCCATTTTGATCCTCACAACCAAGATCTTAGTATATATTATATTACTCAAAGGAGTAAATAAGGTAAAAATCTACAAGTTTTGCCCCAAAGCCACCTAACAGTCATTTCACTGGGTGAAGTTATTTCAAAAAGTTAATGGAATATAGAATTAAGTGATACATTCATGTTGTTGAAAAAATTTGAATTCCATGCATAGTGTCATAATTCACATTTTCTACAGATGTTTGAAGTATTCTGTATTTCACACTACTTCCAAAGGAGAGATCCACTGTCTACTCCCATGACCCTTTCATTGCCATGGATGGACAGAAAAGGAATGTGAGACAAGTCAAAGGTTTACTCTGATCCTAAGAAGACCCTGCTCCATTTGCTCAGAGGGACTTGCCTCACAACAGACATCCTTAGAGACTGTAGACACAGAGTCTCTGGAAAGGAAAGATTACAGTTAAACCCCAAAGCACTGCATATTGATGAGGCAGAATTTTGTCTTGTACTTAATCCACTCCCTTGTCTCTAGATTGATACAGATATATGTATATGTATGTATGTGTGTGTATATATATATATATATATATTTATGAATAAAATACAGTGGTTTTAAAAAAAAAAATGGCTGGCGCCGCGGCTCACTAGGCTAATCCTCCACCTAGCGGCACCGGCACACCGGGTTCTAGTCCCGGTCAGGGCGCCGGATTCTTTCCCGGTTGCTCCTCTTCCAGGCCAGCTCTCTGCTGTGGCCCAGGAGTGCAGTGGAGGATGGCCCAAGTCCTTGAGCCCTGCACCCCATGGGAGACCAGGAGAAGCACCTGGCTCCTGCCTTTGGATCAGCGCGGTGCGCAGGCCGCAGCGCACCAGCCATGGTGGCCATTGGAGGGTGAACCAACGGCAAAAGGAAGACCTTTCTCTCTGTCTCTCTCTCTCTCACTATCCACTCTGCCTGTCAAAAAAAAAAAAAAAAAAAAAAGGAGGCACTGAGGTTCAACTGTGGTAGCCCTCACACCCAAATCCAGTCCTTCTGTAACACGGCAGGTCCTACCAACATCACACCAACAGGTCTATTGTTTGCAGCAAAGCAAAAGAAATTCACCCGTAAGAGAGTCGGTTGCAAGTGGGGATACAAACATTACAAGAAAACAAACAGTTAAGACAATATTATTTTATGAAATACGGAAAGTCTCATGGCAAAGAAGCATGCATCAGCCAGTACATCTGCCATTCCCCGAGTGAACCTGCGTGGAGAACCAGGACTCGGAATTCACAGAAGGCAATTTCTGGGGTGGACACTATGGCACAGGCAGTCAAGCCGCTAGCATCCCCGGCTACTCTGCTTTGAATCCAGCCGCCTGCTGATGCGTATCCTGGGAGGCAGCAGATGATCAGCTCAAGTACTTGGGTCCCTGACACCCATGTGGGAAACCCAGATGGAGTTGCTGGCTCCTGGCTTTAGCCTGACCCAGACCTGGCTGTTGTGGGCACTTGGAGAGAAGCTAGAGGATGGAAGCTCTCTCTCTCTTTCTCTTGCTCTGCATTTAAAAAAATAAATAAATCTTTTTTTAATGTAAACAAAGCATTCTGTGTGAAGTAATTACAAAAGCAAGTTAATGACAACTGGGACCTTCCTCACTGAGGAGTCATTCTCCTCTGTGTGTGTCTCCTGAATTTAGTTTTCACCGTGTGCCCACCCATGAATTGACACGGTTCACAGCAGGTGCCAGCCCCTTACATAGGGTGGATGTGTCCCCTGATACGGCTACAACCTTCATGCTCTAGCCTGACCACTGACTCTCACTTCTAAGATCCTACAACAAGCAACTAAGGATTCTAGAGAACCACTATCTCCTTTCCCTCCCACACAGTGGCCTTTGCTTCCTGGGTGTTCAAGGGGTTTTGCCTCAAGCCAAGGCCAAAGAAGCTGGCAAAGAATTTTCCTTTCCCCAAGTATGTCAGGGCGTAAACTCAGGGAAAGGGAAACAGAAATAAGATGAGATAGGATAAAGCTCTCAGCTCTGAGCAAAGAACAGAAACTGTGGGACTCCCTACAGGACTGAAAGGCAAAGAGAAAGAAAAAAAGGATATCTGAAAGATGACCCAGACAATCTGGGGAGTCCAGGTCACAAAGGCCGCCAAGCTACTGGGGACCTACTGGTGTCCGCATGGAGAAACAACGTAGAAGGTCTCTGCAAACTGACCACCAAATCCAAATCCAAAGTCAGTGCGTGGAAAAGAGGGGAGGGTTACACCAATCTACTTTAGAGTAGGCAAAAACCAAGCATTTTGGCTAAAATGACACATTTCAAGTCCCTCCAAAAACTTCAACTTTCATTCGGTAAGTCTAGTACCTTTTATTACATTGTTTCTTGCATAACAAAAAAAAGGAGGAATAAAAATACATAAAGGTAATTCCTAAGTTTGGATAAAGCTGGGGTGAAAAGAATTGTGACAGTCTGCTCATTTTTAACAGAAGCAGCTCGAGGCCCAGTGCTGCACTGTCTGTGATCCTCGAACAATCACAGTTGAACATTTCAAATCCCACCCTGCCCCACCCCGTCGCCCACTGCTGGCTACATGGATGGAGGGGTACACAGCTGGTGTTGGCAATGGCTTTGAGTTGTCAACGTCTGACCTGCACATTTATGTGAGACTTGATTTGGCGCATGTATGGGTGAGCCTCCAAGAGATGCTTTCTCACCACTAACACAGAACAGGCCCCTCTGTTATTCTCACTCTGGATTCACACAGAAATTCTTGGCACCCACAGTGTCTGCATCTTATTTAGATTTGCATGGAAAATAATCACTTGATCCAAATGACTATTACACAGAAAGTTAGCCCAGACATTTCTTCCCCCCAAATATAGATCCTGTCACCAAGACATTAAGAGCCAGAGGCCGGAAACACATTAATATACAACACATGTTGTCAATGGAACGGGAGGGTTCATTCCAGTGGTACCACATCCTTGGATGCCTGTGGCACGTGGTCACCACTAACGCTCCTGATATTTCCATGTATGGCCGACAGAGAGGTCTCAAATTAGAAGATGCTATATTTTCTGGATTTGCTTGGTGGTGATGAGAAGTATTTAAATTGTCAACTATTGCAGCTTGAAAAACAAAACTCAAACACTACATAAATCACAGACATGCATGGCTTCCAGGCTTCATTTTTTCACAGAACAATTTCTCATTCTAGACTGCTAGCTAGGTCGACACTGCTAAAGAAGAAATCCTACTATTTCTCTTCTCAGCCATATTAGTTAACAGTGAGGAAAAAGTCCCAAGGCAAAAGGCTGCTGTATTGTAATACCAGTTCTCTGGACAATCCAGTTCCTAGGAATACAGCTTTTCTGAGTCACTTACATGAACAGAGCAGCTATACTCTGAATTTATGTAAAACGTCCACTGAGAAAACCGGAAAAAATGGGAGTCATCTTTGTTAAGTCAAGAGTAAGAAGGCAGGAATTGCATACAGAGAAAAGCAGAGGGACTGGTCAAGTTCTTTCCCAACATGAGTGCACAGATATATTCACTAATCGCAATTTCCTCCAAAAAACCAAAAAGCAATATGGATATAACAAATGCAGACTGAGAATGGCTTGGGAATACACAGCTTTGTTTCTTTGGTTGTTCCAATGGGCCTATACCTATTCACAAGTTTTACTTTTAGAAGTGAAAAGCAATGACGAATTTATATAATATGGAAGCCATGTTGATCAAAATTTTATTTTGCTTTATTCAAGTCATTCCAGTGTGGGAATCACTATTGGGCTCAACAGCCATTGACAGCCATGTGGATATATAGAAAGGATACGAGATGTAACAGAATCTTGACTGAAATTTACTTTAAGTCCTCTGGCATTTTATTTTTACTTCAAGTCTTCTCTATCCATTTTCTCTATTACAAACATTTTTCTCTCATGAACACACAAGAACAGAACTGATCATTTGAGTTTTCCTATTGCTTAGATTTCAGATAGACATTTCTAAAACTTTCTCAGCACTTCCAAGAGATAAGAGGCAGATCTGATTAGACAAGTTCTTTGCAAACTGTTCACATCAAATTTAATTGTTCTGTGACCATTAAAGTTGTCCAGTTGTTTTATAATAAAAGAAGTCAAAAATGGATAATCCAAAAGCCATTCTTATTTTCCCTGAAACATTTTTATAGTTGGATGTGAATAAGTACATCTGCTGCGGGAATAATTCACTTGAGACAGAATGATGTAAACCCGGAAGCCATGACTCAGGAAATCTTCCCCTCTCCCATCTCAGCTCAGCAGCTCCTCCCGAGCCTCTGCTTGTAGAAAACACCCACGCTCCCTAGAATGAGAGCTGTTTTCTATTCAATTATTCCCTGGCACAGTGCTTCCTCCCAGTGGCTGAGGGGTTTCTCTGTCTGTTTATCTGAACACCACAGCAACATAAACAGGAGAGACAGAGAGATTTCTTCCACTCACTGGTTCACTCCCCAAACAGCTGCAATAGGCAAGGATGGGCCAGGCTCAAGCCAAGAGCGAGGAACTCCATCCTGGTTTTCCACATGGGTAACAGGGGTTCAAGTCCTTGGGTCACTCTTTCCATGCACGTTAGCAGGGAGCTGGATCGGAAGCAGAGCAGCCAGTACTGCAATGCGGGGTTCTGACTTTACAAGCAGCAGTCTCACCAGAACACTAACCTCAGGATTTAGTATATAAGAGGACTTTCTAAATGCAGAAAAGCATTAACATGAGATCCAAGCCTTAACGAAGCTAGTGATTCCAACAGAGTGTTAGTTTATATGGTACCAACCAAGATTCAATGGAAGATCAAGACACACTGAGAAGACAGTGAGACAATCGACACCCCATTCCAGGTTACATCACAGTATTTTGAAGAAGCAGATATCTGGTTCATACAGGTTTTTTTTACACTTGCTGGAAACACAGAGAATTTGCTGTACATCTGCCTGCAGGTGTCTCGCTAATATGATCAACTGGCTTGCTCCCTCACTGCTTTCCGAACTGTGATGCGATGTCACCTTCTTGGGTAGATCTCGCCTGGCTACTCTCTCTAAGGAAGGATGGTCATAAATTGAGATTCATGTACCTGCTTCATGCTCCAGTTCTTGCCATTATCACTACCTCACCTCATACCACACATTTATTTACATGTTTATTATATTCCCTCTCCCCAACAACAGCAAGGCCAAGTTCCACGAAGACAGGGATGCAGCCTGGTTTACTGTTGTTTTCCAACATCTTGAATGGTGCTTGACACACAGTAGTCATTTAATGTAGGTTTATCAAATCAGTCTTGAAAAATAAGGATGATATTTAAAAATGAAGAATGAGAATAATCGTTTCCTATAAGGCTTCTCCAAAATACTGAAACTCATTATATTAAAAATTCTCCATATTTTATCAACTTGAGCTTTTGCTTTTTAAACACTTTTAATTTACTCTCAAAAGTCAAGTATAATCACATACTACCCAAATATTTAATAAAAGAAAAAGTTATAAAATCAGTTATCAATGAGATACGGGAAGTAATGGAAGCTGCCTTTGTCAAGAGTATAACACATTCCATAAATTTTGCTAGGGCACAAGCTACATGTCTTCCCCTCAGCTGATACAGAACAGAGTCCATCCCACCACGTGCGGGCAACGTGTATCTTTTCCCTCACATCATGTTGCTTCCTGAGCAGACCTTACAAGTTTCCAAAGAATCCAAAGTAGAACTACTCAGAAAGCCCATCAAATGCAACTACAAGAAAAAGTTTCCCAGTAAAACACTGCTATTAAGCAGGTAATGAATTTGTTCACACACTTTATTTTCAAGTCATCCTACCCAACCAGGGTATTATTACATAGGATGGGCCACACACTACTAGTGGTATGTGGCATCTATTACACACATTGATTTTACAGGCATCCCTCACTCAGAAAGTCTTCATGAAGCATGTGATGTTCCTCTGGCTCCAGGCAAGGAACATCCAAGTGTAGAGATGGAATAGAAGAATTGAGAACACGGTTTGGTAACATAAAAAGAGATAGTAAAGAGTTATGAATGAGTACAAAGTAGATGAGACGGTAATAGTGTGGCCTGGAGTACACAAAGCTACTTTGAAAAAATTTTTTAAAGATTTATTTTATTTATTTGAAAGACAGAGTTACACAAAGAGGCAGAGAGAGAAAGAGAGAGAGAGAGAGAGAGAGAGAGAGAGAGAGGTCTTTCACCCAATGGTTCACTCCTCAGATGGCTGCAATAGCCAGAGCTGCGCCAATCCGAAGCCAGGAGCCAGGAGCTTCTTCCGATTCTCCCACGTGGGTGCAGGGGCCCAAGGACTCGGGACATCCTCCACTGCTTTCCCAGGCCATAGCAGAGAGCCGGATGGGAAGAGGAGCAGCTGGGACTAGAACCAGCTCCCATATGGGATGCCGGCGCCTCAGGCCGGCGCCTTAACCCGCTGTGCCACAGCGCCGGCCCCTGAAAATACTTTTTAATTGGGAAAAGTACTTGAAAGTAAGGAGAATAAATGCTAGTACCTTTGAAAACAAACAATTTGAACTAGACTTTCAATAAAGTGAAGCATCTAAATTAGAGACGTGTATTTTTGTCACTTCACATCACTGTCCTATATTCAGAGTCTTAGTCCTAATAAAATACATTGCAGTTTCTTGCAAAAATAAAATGACACAATATGTGTAAGAATGCAGCAAAGAATAAGAAGCACTATATAATTCTAAGAGTCTACTTTAAAGTGAGAAGTAAAGAACAAGTGCATCTCTTAACTACATCTCTGAAAAACAACTCTTTTCCACTGAATTATGTCCATTACAGTGGTCACCACCCCAGTGACAA
Source organism: Oryctolagus cuniculus (assembly GCF_051225735.1). Lineage (NCBI taxonomy): Eukaryota > Metazoa > Chordata > Mammalia > Lagomorpha > Leporidae > Oryctolagus > Oryctolagus cuniculus. The sequence continues at coordinate 124,136,377 of NC_142875.1, forward strand.
ATCTGTGGTTCTATGCTATAATCATAGTTCATAATCTCTTAGCAAACAGCAAAATCTGACACAAAGTGTCACCCCTACCGGGATATGCCCTTTGAATAATGAGGTATAACGACCGCTAAATGGACTAAGCACATAAATGACATCTAATTTTCTTCATTCCAAACAGACACTCACTAAATACCAAGCTTCCAAGGGTTTAGAAGTAGAACAAAACAAAAAGACCAACAATGTAACCAAAATACAATAATGTTATCATCCATCTTTCTTTTAATATCAAGTTGATGACTCAGGAGAACACTATTTCCCCTCCTACATACTACAGAAGTGTTAGTCAAAGGATAAACTGGAAAAGCAATAGATAGAAAATGACAGTTGAGTTCTGCATGTTATTTTGGATTTCATCACAGCCAGACACACACAAAGTCATTTCAATATTGCATATCTCATGATTTTCATTTACAAAATTGATCTTCAATTCTTAACAGTTTGTAAACAGTAATAAATGGATTTACATGCTGTTTTTACCACTGAGATGGAACTCAATGACAATGAAACACACAGATTGGAATGCAAGATTTGAGAGGTATTCACAAAGGCATACAGCCCTATAACCCACTTGTCAGACAGACACAACCCATTTCCACTACCCCAGGAGGCTCCTCTATGTCCTTTCACAGTGAAGCTCCCCAGTTCTCCTCTCCTCCTCCCTCTCCCCACTGCCCACCAAAAGTAACCTCTCTTGATTTCTCATACCACAGACACATACACTGACTAATGCAGATTTTTATAGGAATGAAGATTTAGTTAAGTGATTACAGACCAAGAGTATTAGTTAATAAATCATAGTTAAAGTGCAGAAGAGCCTCGTAGTCTTTGCTGCTTTGTTCTAGCTTTAACCAGATCAACACAGTAATCCCCACTTGTCCACAGCAGAAACATTCCAAGACTTCCACTGGATGACTGAAACTATGGATAGGAATGACCCCATATAAACTACATCTTCTTCCTAACATGCATACCGATAATGAGGTTTAATTTATAAAGTAAGCACATAAATTAAAGTTTAATTTATAACAGATTAATAATAAAGCAGAACAGTTTTAACAATGAGCTATAATAAAAGCTATTTAAAACATATGAATTGCTTATTTCTGAAACTTTTCATTTAATATCTTCAGAGTGCAGTTAACTATCAAAAGTGATACCATTGATGGGGGGGCTACTATGTATTTTTTAAAAGATTTATTTTATTTATTTGAAAGGCAGAGTCAGAGAGAGAGAGAGAGAGAGAGAGAGAGAGAAAGAAGAAAAGAGACAGAGATCTTCCATCAACTGGTTCACTCCCCAAATGGTAGCAACAGTCAAGGGTAGACCAGGCCAAAGCCAAGATTCCAGAGCTTCCTCTGGGTCTCCCACAGGGATGCGACAGCCCATTCCCTTGGGCCACCTTCTTTATTTTATTTTATTTTTTTATTTTTTTATTTTGACAGGCAAAGTTAGACAGTAAGAGAGAGAATGAGAGAGAGGAAGGTCTTCCTTCCATTTGTTTACCCTCCAAATGGCCAGTACAGCCAGTGCACTGCGCCGATCCAAAGCCAAGAGCCAGGTGCTTCTCCTGGTCTCCCATGCAGGTGCAGGGCCTAAGCACCTGGGCCATCCTCCACTGCCTTCCCAGGCCACAGCAGAGAGCTGGACTGGAAGAGGAGCAACCAGGACAGAATCCAGCGCCTCAACAGGGACTAGAACCCAGAGTACTGGCGCCGCAGGCGGAGGATTAGCCTAGTGAGCCACGGCACCGGGCCAGGCCATCTTCTTTTTCCCAGGTGCATTAGCATGGAGCTGAAACAAAAGTGGAGTAGCCGGGACTCAACCTGCGTCCATATGTGATGCCAGCATTACATGCAGCGGCTTAACCTGTTAGGCTACAACGCCAGCCCTGGCTACTATGTTTTTTAAGTGACTTGGGTAAAGTCAGAAATAGCACATTTCTGAGATGCAAAGACAACATGAAACAAGGGAAAAACACTAACACAGTAAATGACTACTATTCCAGTGATCTAGTAAGTAACTACAGGAATATATTGAAAATTAATTCTTTAAATGCAAGAAGGTGAAATCAAAATTTATGAAGTGCTGCACTTGGGTCCAAATAAAACCGATCCAAGTATATGACAGGGAAAATGTGATGTAAAGGAGCACGAATTAGAATTGTAGTTGAGTTCAGATTCAGCAGGAATCAATATTATGTCAGTGTTAAGGAAACATTCATTTTCACCTAAACTGCATTACCAAAGTAAAGTGCTCAGTCTGTGCCTCTGTTTTGGTCAAACCAATGAAAAAGCAGATTTGAATCCCAACAGGCGTTGTTGAAGGGGCTGCAGAGATGACACAGAGAGGAGGACATGCTGAGGTCATGGGGTAGCCATTTTCAGACACAGAAGGCAGGCAGAGTGGAAGTGACGTCGAATTTCTCTGTGGTTCCCAGCAGCAGGAGCAAGATTCCTCATGGGAGGTTATATTTAGAACAATAGAGACCTAATAATAATGGAACTAATAACAATAGAGACCTAACAATCAGATCTCCTGGAAACAAGAAAGACCCACCATTTTCAGTAATAAAATCTTGGTCATTTCAGGAGTAGATGTTGGTGTAACAGCTCAAATACAGCTTGGAACACCAGATCCTATATGTGAATGCCTTGTGCAAGTCCCAGCTCTGGGTCAGCGCTGTGGCATAGGGGGTAGAAACACCATCACCACATGGGCGCTGGTTCAAGACCCAGCTGTTCCACTGCCAATCCAGCGACCTGCTAATGGCCTGGGAAAGCAATGGACGATGACCCAAGTGCTTGGGTTCCTGCATGCATGTAGGAGACTGGGAAGAAGCTCCAGGCTTCTGACTCCTGATCAGCCCAGCTATGGGCACTGGCAGCCATTTGGGGAGTGAATCTGCAAATCAAAGATCTCTTTCTTTTTCTCTCTCCATCTCTCTCTTCCCCTCCCCCTCTCCATCTTTCTATCTCCCTGCCTCTGCCTTAAAAAAAAAGAAGAGGTCCCAGCTCTGTTCTCCATTCCATCTTCCTATTATTCATGCATTCAAGTAATGACTGCATTCCTGGGACCAGCACTGTGGTGTGCTAGCTTTAGCCTCCACCTGCAGTGCTGGCATCCCATAAGGGGCCAGTTTGTGTCCCCGTTGCTCCTCTTCCAATACAGCTTGCTGCTATGGCCCAAGAATGCAGTGGAAGAGGCCGGCGCCACAGCTCACTAGGCTAATCCTCCACCTGCGGCGCCGGCACTGCAGGTTCTAGTCCCAGTCGGGGCACCGGATTCTGTCCCGCTTGCTCCGCTTCCAGTCCAGCTCTCTGCTGTGGCCCGGGAGTGCAGTGGAGGATGGCCCAAGTCCTTGGGCCCTGCACCTGCATGGGAGACCAGGAGGAAGCACCCGGCTCCTGGCTTCGGATCAGCACAGCAAGCCGGCTGTAGCAGCCATTTGGGAGGTGAACCAATGGAAGGAAAACCTTTCACTCTGTCTCTCTCTCTCACTGTCTAACTCTGCCTGTCCAAAAAAAATAAAAAATAAAAAAAAGGCAGTGGGGACCCAGGCACTTGGGCTCTTCAGCCATGTGGGAGACCTGGAAGAAGTTTCTGGCTCTTGCCGGCGCCGTGGCTCACTAGGCTAATCCTCCGCCTAGCGGCGCTGGCACACCGGGTTCTAGTCCCAGTCGGGGCGCCGGATTCTGTCCCGGTTGCCCCTCTTCCAGGTCAGCTCTCTGCTGTGGCCCAGGAGTGCAGTGGAGGATGGCCCAAGTACTTGGGCCCTGCACCCCATGGGAGACCAGGAGAAGTATCTGGCTCCTGCCATCGGATCAGCGCGGTGCGCCGGCCGCAGTGCACCAGCCAGGGCGGCCACTGGAGGGTGAACCAACGGCAAAGGAAGACCTTTCTCTCTGTCTCTCTCTCTCACTGTCCACTCTGCCTGTCAAAAAAAAAAAAAAAAAAAAAAGAAGTTTCTGGCTCCTGGCTTCAGACTGGCCCAGTTCCAGCTGTGCTGCCATTTGAGGGGTGAACCAGTGGATAGAAGCCTTTTCTCTCTGTCTCATCCTCTGTGTTTCTACCTCTCAAGTCAATAAATAAATAATATTTTTTAAAAAATTGCATTCCTGTTATTTACATGGGATACCCAGATTGAATTCCTGACTCTGAGCTTCAGCCGGGTCCAGTCCCTGCTGCTGCTGGAACTTGGGAGTACAGATGGGAGTGATCTCTCTATCTCTTTGAAAGAAATTAATTAAATAAATCAAATGATGGTCACTCCAGGTGATCACAATCCTAGATGATCACTTGTAATGGGTGTGGTATGAGGAACTGAAGTTAATACGTTGTATAGATGACTTACTTCTATGGCTTCTTTCTATGCCAATGCTCTAAAATCTGGTTAAGCTACAATAATACACCTTATTTGAGTACTTGGTGGATACCTTTGACCAGAACCTAAGAGAAAAGGGGAACCTGTCCCAGTGTATTAGAACCTTGAGACCTCAGATGCTGTTACACACAATATTTACAGTTAAAGGAAAGCACTGTAGTAGAAAGAAGGAAAGGACAACGAACAACCCATTCCTCTTCAGCCGTTCTCACTACCTGTGAGGTCATCCCTAGGTACTGATCCTGATGACTCAATCAGGCAATGTTAGTAGTTCTGCCTAGGCCCACTCATATCACCCCAAGCAACTCCAGAGCTTTTAGGGTCACCTTACAACAAAAAGATCAGGACAAAGCTCTTTCACACTAAACTATAGAACATGCCTCACTCAGCGAGTGACTGGCAGATTTGGGGTACCAAAACCCCAAAGTGACAGATGGCACCTTTATTTATGACACATCCTATAGCCAAATCTACAATTATAGTCTTCCACCTCTACTGGGTCAACTAATTTGCAAAGCAGAATAAAAATAATTTCATGTATGATAACTTCCTATGAGTAGCATCTGATCGAGAGAGCTATGCAAACGTTACAGAGCTGCTTTAGGTCTTACTAAATTATGTAAACTATATGTGCACTTGCTGAACTTTATCAGCCTACACACTCAACAAGTGAACATGTGAACTACATCACAGTACAAATCACTAAACTACTAAAATAAAATTGCAGAAACAAAATATCAAGAAGTTTTTTTGACACAACCTGGGATTTATCATGTTATCATCCATTCATTTTGTTTGGGAAGTGAAAATAAAAGTTTTTAAGTAATAAAAGAAAAAATTATATATATATTATATATATGGTCTAGAAAGTGTTTCCATGGTTCAAACACACATTTATATATATAAACCACATAATTCACATACACTCATTGAAAGCATTTCACTCAATAAATATGCTTGAGTGTAGGTAGGTAAGTAGCAGTATATTAGGCAAGTACAAGTCCACTTAAGAACCTGAAATAGAATTTATTTGCACAGTCTGCCCCCAAACACACACATACACACACACACTTGGGTTCTCTTCATCAATAAATCTGAATCATTATGATTAACTTATCCAGCTAGCAACTCTACAAATCATGGAGGCTTTCCTAGGTCTACTGAAAAGACAGATTTATAAAATAGAGTCATAGAATTATTTTTTTAAAAAAGAAACATAGAAACATATATTTGGATTATTAGGATCTCTAAATATTTTTGTCCTTTGAGTGCATGCATGTTTTTATAAAGTAGGCAACCTAGACACATTCATTCTAATGAAGAACAAGGTCTGAAAGGAATGTGTTCTGAGAAAAACACCACCGGGCAAGTCTGCTGTTGTGCCAATATCGTGGAGTGTACGTACACAAACCTAGGTGGTGTAGCCTACCGTACACCTCACCCCTGGACCAGATGGTATATGTATCCTCACATACGTGGTCCACTGTTGACCAATACATGTTACATGGTATATGACTGCATAAGCAAGATACAGAGGCAGCCCGCAGAACATTATCTACTGATATTGCTTAGCAATGCCAAGGAAACTGCAAGAACCAACGCTAGAGATGTCTTGACTCAAATTATGAAGACCCTTGGGCACCAACTTAAGGAGCTGAGTTATTATTCTCCAGCAGTGAAGAGAGCTAAAGAAAGGGGCAGAATGTATAATTCTCAAGGATCCTGCTGTTGGAATGTGAAAAAAGAGTCAGAAACAGACAGGGCAAGCAGATATCTGCAGGAAGAGAAGCAGAACAATCAGCTCCAAGAGACACTTAGGACATAAAATGTTGACTTGTGATTGGTATTTTTTCCCCTAAGGCAAGCAGAACAATCATTTACAAAGGAGTGAGTCTTCATTTGACATTGTTTTATCTAATCCAAAGGTGGGAGCCTTCTTTCTGCCAAAAACCATTTGGATATTCAGAACATCAATCATGGGCCATATAAAATTATCAGCTCAAAAATTGGCCCACTATAGACTGTTGCATTTCAAGTCCCACCTGCAGCTGCCTTGGCAGGGCCAGGCCAAAAGATTCTGCATGCCTTATACTGCCCACAGGCTGGATATACTCCACTCCTGAATCAAAAAAAAAGCACTCCAAGCTAAATCAAAACTGTTGAGTAAATACATCATTACTGAATTATCCTCTACTGAATTTTCTGGGTGATGTGGACAAAGTGGAAGACATGAGACTGTGACACACATCAGTCCTCACAGGAGAAGGCCCTTGAAGGCTGCCCTCCCAGGAGCTCCAGCTGAATGCAGCTGCAGCATGGCCCTTCACTTCTGAAAGGGAATGTGGACACGGCCATCACTACATCCACAATTCTCTTTCAGAAAAACTGTGAGTCAAGACTAAGATCTCCCGGGAAACAGAAACCAGGGAAGAAAATCCAAGTGACTTTAAAACACACTGAAGCATAACAAAGTTCTAGACACGAAAAGAAAATTCTGGACACTATTTTCAGATGCTTCAGAATCACTGACATCAGAAACCAGCTCTGTGCAACGAGTCTTTCCTGAATCCGTTCTTCAGATGCGGACACAGATTTCTGCGACTGTGGTTTTCTCATCTGCTGTGTGCTGTGCCAATGGCCCCACCACCAAAGTGGGAGACCCAGATGGAGCTCCACGCTCCCGGCTCTGGTCTGCCCTGCACCAGCTGCTGCAGCCATTTGCTGAGTAAACCAGAAGATGGAAGACCTCTCTTTTCCTCTGTTGCCTGTGCCTTTTGCTTTTTGATTCTAGCTTTCAAATAAACAACTAAATCTTTTAAAAAATTAACATAGGGATGAGTTTCAAATGAAGCTGCCTGAACCTTACACCCCTGCTTTCTGGTTTCCGTCCTCGTACTAAACTATTCTGCGTTCTGTCTCACCCCACCCCGTCACAACCCCTTTACCTCCACGCGTCACCTCACAGCCAGGTAAGTCCTCTCCCCCCTCTCTCCGTCCCTCCCTCGTTTTTGTTTCTGTAAGATATTCTGGGTATTTTAAGTGAACTCAAGCTTCTGGTTTCAAGGCCAACTGGTGTCTCTACAAAGAGCAGCCGCAGCTATAAGCAAGACACGCTTTGTGGAAGTCCGCTGAAAATAATTACATACGAATCTTTGAAGAATCAGTTTTGAACTGGAAGAGACCACGAAGATCCCATTCAGACTAATCAAATTATTTCATAAAGGAAGACACTACTTTCTGCCATATTATTTGTATTTATTTTCTTCCTTTCCCACCCATGTAATAATATTTTAAAAACGCTTCTGCTCCACCTCCCAGCTCCATTTCCTTTCTCCTCTTTAACAGCAACTCTGCTGCCAGGAAAAGCATTTCAAGGCGGATCACACAGGGTCCCTGGCAGGCAAAACTGCTAAGTTGAAGAAGCAGCTGGTTCTCTGTCTCTGCCTGGATGACTACTCCTCTCTCTCCCTTCCTCAAATGGTCCAGGGCAACAGGCACCCCTGGACACACACCTGTCCAATGTGAGGGTCACCGCTGCTCTACTTATCTCTGCCTCTACCCAGGGCTGGACCCAGAGGGCTATGAATCACCCCCGTGCACTTCCAATCCCCTTAAAGCAGGACATTCTTTCCAAGCTGTTGTGTTGCCTGCATCTTATTCTCTAAGGCCAAAGCCACTTCATCTCCACTCCTAGATTCTCCCAGGAAAGGAAATCCTACCAGTAAATGCAATTCTCCACTGATGTTCCCAGTGATTTCCCGTCTCCAACATGGTCATGTCTACATCGGCAGACTGGATGACCCGGTTACTGGCCGGGCACAGGCTCACATTTCACCACTGAGCTATGGAAACTCCCAAGACTTCGGAGTTGTGAAAAAGTGAAATGCAAGATAATAAAATAAGCAACTAGTCAGCGCTGGTCTTCTGGTAGTTTTCTATAGTATACTGCCTTTTCCAGTGATGGTGAATTCCAAAATGAGATTAACTTAGCAAAAACTACAGTGGTATCCTAGACATCCCAGCTATGTCCCAAGTTCCCTTGATAGTAAAAATTTCATTGTTGCATACTGAAAGTTTAGGTCTCAGCCCCAATCTTATCCAAATAATAAATACAGACAAGTAAAAGGATATTAACAAGATAACGACAAGAAGACCTCAAAAAGCCCATGGAACCACGGAATTAAAAGTTAAGTTTAGGTGTCAGCACTGTGGTGCAGTAGGTTAATCTTCCACCTGCAGTGCCGGCATCCCATATGGGTGCCGGTTCAAGTCCCAGCTGCTCCACTTCTGATCCAGCTCTCTGCTCTAGCCTGGGAAAACAGAGGAAGATTGTCCAAGTGCTGGGGGCACTGCATCCACATGGGAGACCCCTGCACCCGCGTGGGAGACCTGGAAGAAGCTCCTGGCTCCTGGCTTCAGATCGTTTCATCTCCATCCATTGCAGCCATCTGGGAAGTGAACCAGCGGATGGAAGACCTTTTTCTCTGTCTCTCCCTCTCACTGTCTGTACCTCTACCTCTCAAATAAATAAATAAAAGGTAGATTTATTTTGCTGCCAAAGATTATGAAATCCATACACAGTGTTTTTTCATAGTACACATTTTCCATGAACTTTGTGAAAATCCCTCATAAATAATGAATCAGACCCAAACCAGGCTGTGTCAACGGCCCTACGTCAACCACATTTGTGTCCAAATGGACATGATACCTTCTCTCACAATTCAGGGTGGACAACCACCATGCTGCTCTTGAGAACAATGCAGAACTGGAATTCACATTTGTCTCCAGCTGTTTAAATGACTCTCTGGAGGAATCAAACACCCCCACCCTGTTGTAAAAAAACAGCGACCTTGATGCAGTATAAATCTTCATGTTGTGTGTCCTTTGGCAAGGCTGAAAAGCAAACGTATAATTTTAAAAATGAAATGTTCGCAAGGAATATAGAAAATCTGCCTGGTTTCAGCTGTTGTGCAGACTCGCTTTTAACTTCCATACGTGACAAAGAAGAGCACTGCTTGACAGAACCCTTCTGCCCCAAAGATCAATTACACTGAATGGTGCCTGTGCATTGTAAATCTCAGGAGCAAATGACGGGTATTAGGCAAAGCAAATTGACTCAACAACGTAGCCTGCTGGGAGTGAATACATTTGTTTGAAAACAGCATTTCTTTTCCTAAGTGAGTACAGAGGTAGCAAGGGAAAGGTATCAGATTGACAGCTGTGAACATCAGAATCTTCCAGTTTGCTCCAGTGCCTGCCAGAGCAGTGCCAGCCCCTGAGTGTCCAAGTGGGTGCTCCTCAATCATTTCCTGCATGGACCACCTTGAGGGCACGGAAGTGGAAGCTGTTGCTGAGCCTAGCAACTTCTGCTGAGTAGAGCATGCCAGCGACAACCCACTGTGACGCTGGGAGTGCGACTCAGATGCCACTGAAATCTCGGATGAAGACAACTAAGGCCACTGACCCAGAGGTGGGCTGCACTGGGACCTTCTGCAGTTGTTCCCTCCTGGCCAGCCACCCCAGCCTCCGTCTCAAATGCTAATCGCTGACATCCAATCCTCCAGGATTTCCCAGAAAAACAAACGAAGGCTGAGTGTGCACACCCTGATGAAGACTGGCGCCACCAGGGCTGGCACGAAATGGGACTGCAGGGTCTGAGAGCCTGACCCATCTAGAAGGCAACTCTTCCCCTGTTTCCCTGTGTCTGACCTGCGGTGCAACCCCAGCAGAGCTGGAGTCGGGTCAGGGAGACAGTGAGTAAGTGAGGGTCTCCTTCTTTGGCACAAAACATCCCGGCTGTACTAGCAGCCTGGAAAACAGGGTTCCATCCTCACAGGAACTGGTTTATCTAGCAATAATGTTTATAAAGTGACTTTGTACTTTTAAAAAATGAGTTCTGCAAATGACTTCCAACAGAAAATAAATTTTCTTTAAAATAGGAAAACACAAACCAAATCACTGGCGGGCAAAAGTGCCAAGAAGATGAGACGCTGCCGCTCATGATGTGGCAACACTGCTCGACACGGCTACTGGCGGTTCTTTTCAGTAACAGTTCTTGCTTCCTGCCAGGTACTTTCCATGATCCGGGCTTTCCTCTCTGGCACTGACCCCTGTCTCACGCTTGTACCACAAGATTTTTTCCATGCCTGACAATCCTGTGTCCACATTCGGAGATTTCAGAAGTATGCTCCCTCACGCTGCTTCTGTTCAGAACTGAGAGTCCACTGAAACTTTGGCTAGGAATTTAGAATCTCATAGAACCCAGCTATAACAACACACCTTTTGGTATAGACAATTTTTTCAGCTTAACATGTCACCTTGTCACAATACATCCTTTTCCTACCTGGTTAGTTATTTACCTTTTTTGTTTTAAAATTTTTCAAATATATGGGAGGAGTTGCAAGAATGATAGGAAGAATCGCCATCTACCCTCAGCACAGAGTGACTAGCTGCATGGATTCTGTTACCATGGCATTCTCACTCCCTCGGCCAGTTATTCTCTCTCTCCACACCCACCCACTCACACACACACACACACACACACACTCACAGACACACACACGGTGGAGTCGGGAAGGAGACAGAGTCCTTTCCTGCCATTTTTGAGAGTTAGTCCCAGATAGCACAAACTGTCAACCCTCAAATCCTGAGCACATATTTCCTAAAAATAAGCCCAGCACAACTTAAAAATTCAGGAATTGAAACTGATTCAGTATTACAGCCTATATCCACATGCAAATGATCTCAATGGTGTCTGTCTCCCAACTCTGGATCCACGCACGCATTACATTCCGCTGCCACATCCTTTTCATGTCCCTTTATCTGGAACAGTTTCCTGGCCTTCCTCTTTTGTGACACTGACATCTTTGCCTACATGAATATTCTGTTTTCCATCCAGCAGCCAAAGTGATGGGATCACATCAATCTCTCCTAGGAACCCTCCAAACACGGCCCAGCAGAACACCACTCCACCCTTCCCGCTCCCCGTCACTTGGCAGGCTGGTGTCCTGCCTTATTTTCCATCACAGCACTGCCTACTACTATAGGACACACTCATTTCTTTCTTATCTCACTCTTCCTCCAAGAGTGACGGGAGGAATTTTGTCTACACTTTATGACCAGGAACTCAGTGTACCTTGCTCAATGCTTATTCCCACTGACTGCAACAATGTCTAGCACACAGCAGGTGCTCAGCGGATACTTGCTGAATAAATTAATTGCGGTTCTCATATAGCTCAAAGAATGACTATGGTACACAGAAGGGACAGGAGCTCACTAGAAAATGTATGTGGCAAATATGGATAGGACAGGGGAAAGTATAAATAACACATCAGCACTTTTTCAAAGGGGAAAAAAGCACTTTTCTTTAGTGGAAGACCCTGAAAGCAGACTGCAAGCACTTACACAGAAATTCAGATGGAAGGAGACACGTGGCTTAGCAGTTAAGAAGCCACGTAAGATGCCCACATCCCACATCACCTCCAGCTCCTGACTCCAGCTTTCTGCGAATGCAGACCCTGGAGAGGCAGTGGTGCTGCATCAAGACATCCGAGATCAGAACAGCCTGGGACTGGCACAGAAACAGATGGACAGATCAATGGAACAGAACAGAAATGACGGAAATCATACCAAGCATCTACAACCAACTTATATTCGACCAAGGAGCTAAAACCTATCCCTAGAGCAAGGATATTCTCTTTAACAAATAGTGCTGGGAAAACTGGATGTCCACATGCAGGAGTATGAAGCAGGACCCCAACCTTACACCTTACAAAAATCCATTCAAAACAAATTAAAGACCTAAATCTATGACCTGATATCATCAAATTACTAGAGAACAAAAGGGAAACCCTGCAAGACACTAGAACAGGCAGAGTTCTTAGAAAAGACCCCTAAGGCACAGGCAATCAAAGCCAAAATCAACAAAAGGGATTACATCAAATTGAGAAGCTTCTGTACAGCAAAAGAAACACTCAGGAAACTGAACAGGCAACCGACAGAATGGGAGAAATTATTCGCAAACTATACAACTGATAAAGGATTAACAACCAAAACATATAAAGAAAACAAGAAACTCCACAACAACAACAACAACAAAAACCAGTTAAGAGATGGCCCAAGGACTTAAACATTTTTCAAAAGAAGAAATCCAAATGGCCAACAGACACATGGAAAATAGCTCAGGATCACTAGCCATCAGGGAAATGCAAAGCAAAATCACAATGAGGTTTCACCTCACCCCAGTCAGAATGGCTTTCAACCAGAAATCAACAAACAACAAATGCTGGTGAGAATGGGGGAAAAAGGTACCCTAATCCATTGTTGGTGGGAATATAAACTGGTAAAACCACTACGGAAATCAGTTTAAAGATAACTCAGAAATCTGAATATAGACCTACCATATGATCCAGCCATCCCACTCCTGGGAATTTACCGAAGGGCAATGAAATCAGCACATGAAAGAGTTATCTGCACCCCCATGTTTATTACAGCTCAATTCACAATAGCTAATACATGGAGTCAACCTAAATGCCCATCACTGAAAACTAGATAAAGAAATTATGGGATATGTACTCTATGGAATAATATACAGCAGTAAAAAAAATAAAATAAAATCCAGTCATTTGCAACAAAATGGATGAAAGTGGAAAACATCATACTTAGTGAAAAATGCCAGACCCAAGGGACAAAATACCATATGTTCTCCCTGATCTGTGACAACAGAGCACCAAAAGGAAATCTGTGGAAGTGAAACTGACACTTAGAGAAGCACTGACTTTGAACAGCCCTCATCTTGACTGTCGAGGAACAGTTTTTTGTTTGTTTTTTTCTTAATGGAGAATGGGACTGGGATTGGAAGAGGGAGGAGCAAGTGGAGTGGGAGTAGGGGTGGTAGAGCGGGTATGATGGAAAGAATCGCTATATGCCTGAAGTTGTACTTATAAAATTTGTACTCATTAAATAAATAGTTTCTTTGGAGAAAAGAAACAAGAAGAAAGCATCATAAGAGGTAGCACCTTGAATATGAACACTGCAAGTATCTGATGCCCCAGAATTCAGGGAGTCTTCTTGTTAGGTAGGAAGTCAGAAATGAGCTTGTGTGTGTGTGACAAAGGCCTAAGGAATTGACATCTACAGCGGCCCAGCATCCGCCTCTCAAAGTCATCCCAATAACCCTCCAGGTACAGCCCAGTATCTGCACTTCAAACGTCCTGCCTGGACCCTGAGGATCTTCCAGGGGGTCCTGCACCTTCTACCCTGCTTCTACCTGATACCATCCTTCCTCTAAGGCGGGGCGGCACCAGCCAGGCTTCCCCTGTCCTACAACTTCAGGGGAAAACTCACAAAGGAATTTTTCATATTTACATCCAACAAGTCCTTTGTTCAGAAGGAGGAGAAGGAGAGGGGGAGGGAAGGCAAGACCCATCCCCTTAAAAGCCCCAACCTAGGGCTGGCGCCGTGGCTCACTGGGTTAATCCTCCGCCTGTGGCACTGGCATCTCATATGGGCACCAGATTCTAGTCCCAGTTGCTCCTCTTCCAGTCCAGCTCTCTGCTGTGGCCCGGGAGGACAGTGGAGGATGGTCCAGGTCCTTGGGCCCTGCACCCGCATGGGAGACCAGGAGGAAGCACCTGGATCCTGGCTTTGGATTGGCACAGTGCCAGCCGTAGTGGCCATTTGTGGGGTGAACCAATGGAAGGAAGACCTTTCTCTCTGTCTCTCTCTCTGTCTATAACTCTACCTGTCAAAAAAACAAAAACAAACAAAAAAAAGCCCCAACCTAAAAGAAAACTGCACACTCTCTCCCAGGTCCTGTCTGGAGAGGTGCCCATCCATTCTTACGGATGTCCCTACCCTAATAAACCTTGCCACTTTGCTTACCACTGCTCTCTGTCTGACGCCTGAATTCTTTCTTGCGCAAAGACAAGGACCCTTTGCTTTTCACTGAGAGATTTAGGCAGCACAGTCAGCAGAGACTCCTGCAGGTCCCTGCTCTTGGATTCATTACTGCTGGTCTCTGATTCCCTGTCATTCACAGATTTTTACTTCGTACATTGTTCACAGACTTCTGTTAGGAAACTTTTAATGAGTACAGAAGATAGAAGAGGGGCAGATATAGGGGTACGGTGGGATAAGCAGCCCCCTGTGATGTCCACATCCCATAGCAGAATACAGCTTTGAGTCCCAGCTGCTCCACTTCTGATGCACCTCCCTTCTAATGCGCCTAGAAAAGCAGTGGAAAATGGCCCTAGTACTTGATTCCCTGCCACCCATGCGGGAGACCCAGATGGAGTTCGAGACGCCTGGTTCCAGCCAAGACCAGCCTCAGCCATTGTGATCACTTGGGGAGTGAACAGAAGATTGATTTCTCCCTTTCTCTCTCTCTCTGTGACTCTGTCTTTCAAATAAATAGATGTATCTTAGGAAAAAGATAAAAAGAAGAGTAAAGAACATTCACATGTCCTTTCCTTTTTCTTTGTTTGCTTTCAGAGTTCCTTCCTCAAACCTGTATCACTCTACATATAGAAAATGAGAGTATCTCATCAGTTCATAGAAAATGAGAGTATCTCATCAGTTCATAGAAAATGTTCACTATTTTTTAATTCCATATTTCTACAAACTTCTTGAAGTGCTGTCATAGTTTTATTATGCTCTTAGAGATAACCAAACTGGACAATTTAACCATGCAGATTCAAGCCATCATCTACCTTGGGAATGTTTGTTTTGGTTATAATTCTAAAAACCTATTCTTTTCCATTGCTAAACTTTCTTCCTCAGGGCCTCCAATTATTCCTATGATGGCTTTTCTTTGCCCTTCTTCTCTCTGATCCACATTATTGTTTATGTGACTGTCACTCCCTTCATTGTTTTCCTGCCTTTCTTCAATGCCTTTTATTACATTTGAATTCAAATTACAATTTTGTCTGTATTTCCAAAAATAAATTAAGGAAGTCTAACATTTTATCCTGTTTCTTTCCTGAGTTCAATCAACTTTCATTTCCTTTCTTCCATTTTTTTGCTCCTTTTCTGACCTTAACTTTTGAATGTGCGGTGCAAGGTAGTTTTCATAGTGCCTTTTTACAAAGACAGTGGAAGCAATTTAACTCTGTGTAGAATGTAACACCGCCATTTTCTTTCATTTCACAGTTGCTTTTCAGAGTGGATTTCCCATCAGCTGGAATGTTTGGATTATTCCTTTCTGTCTGATCTTGCAGCAGTTTCATGTAAACCAAGGCTGATAACATCAATGCACCCCCTAGACAGGAATGACGATAGGCTGATCCACACGATCACTAGTTGGACAGCTCCCTCTCCTGTCAGGGGTGCAAAGTACAGTTTTGCTCCAATTTGGTTTTGGGTGGGCAGCAAGGGAGGAGCGACATCAGCATGCATGATTTCCAAGTATTCTTTGCACCAAAACACACTCACTGTTTAATTCTGTTTTCCATGAAGTGTGTGAGGTTCTTTCAGCAAAATCCTTCAACTGGTTGGCTTTCTGCTATCTCACGGCATTCTGCATTTCCCCATCTTTTTCCTTCTTGCTGCACTAACAGGATTTGAAATGATGCCCCAACCCCCTGACTTTTAACTACGTTCAATCCTAGAAGCACAATTTTTCCACAACTTCCTCTCGAGTCCGTTCCTCTTTACTCAGTGCTCTTAACTACCTGGACACTTTCTCAGGGTCTGCACCCGGGAGATACATTCTCCTTTCAGAGCATCATGTCCACGCAAGCCCGTCTCTTCCTTCCACACAAAGGCTTGCAGGGGGGCTCACGGGGCAGCGCTCCTGAAAACTGGTGTTCACTCTTCTGCTTACGGTAGCTGAAGTCTGTGCTGTCCTCTGGCTCTGGCCGTGCTGAGGGGCAGGGATTTATGGGGCTTCATTTGCTTCACACTGACCGCTACGGCTGCAGCACTCAGTTGCTTCCAGCTTACCTGCAAGTTCCTCATTTACACTGCATAAGCATGTATTTATTCCTTAGATCTGAAACTGGATTTCCCATTACGGAAATTGTATTGGATACTTTTGTGCTCCACCCATATCCCCTCTTCATGATTGCAGCGTGGATTCCTACAGCCGCTGTGTTTCTTATTTTTATTTTTATTTATTTATTTATTTTTATTTTTTGACAGGCAGAGTGGACAGTGAGAGAGACAGAGAGAAAGGTCTTCCTTTGCCGTTGGTTCACCCTCCAATGGCCGCCGCGGCCGGCGCACCGCGCTGATCCGATGGCAGGAGCCAGGAGCCAGGTGCTTTTCCTGGTCTCCCATGGGGTGCAGGGCCCAAGCACCTGGGCCATCCTCCACTGCACTCCCTGGCCACAGCAGAGAGCTGGCCTGGAAGAGGGGCAACCGGGACAGAATCCGGCGCCCCGACCGGGACTAGAACCCGGTGTGCCGGCGCCGCTAGGCGGAGGATTAGCCTAGTGAGCCGCGGCGCCGGCCGCCACTGTGTTTCATTAGGAATGACTTCTGGCCAAAGGACCTGCCTTCTGAATGTCACACAGCACTCCATGATGGAACCAGAAGCTGGAGGCTGGATGACACAAGGAGACAAAGCCTCGAGTCCCCTTGCCCTCTGACGTGCTATCCAGGCCCCCAAGCTCCCCACAGCATCAGCTGGGGTCTCAGTTGTAGCTGCGCTGCTGATGGGCTTCTCTGCCCCATCCTACCTCCCTCGCCTCCTTACCGTGGAACCTGAGTGCATTCCTCACGGTAAACCATCTGAAAGCAATTGTCTAGCTCAGGGTGTTTTCAGGCGCACCAACCTAACATAATCATCCCATTTTCCAAAGGGTCTACTGAGTCACAAGACTGACAGTGTCACAAGCCTGCTAAACACTGTTTGCCTTCGCTTACTCCCCACCAGGAAACCAAGGAAGACACTCTTACTATCATCTTCACATCTCAGATGGGATGAGAAAATCCCAGAGAAGGTAAGTTACGAAGAGGCTGAAGCAGGATTTGAGCACAGGTTGCTCTGACAGTCCCACGTCCAGTTCACCGCCTCCACACAGCTCTGCGTTCCCTGCTCTCTAGCATGCCTGGAGTAGCCCTCCTTTCCTGGCTCCTTCCTGTGCCCTGCTGTGAGGGACAGCCAGCACAGTGCCCGTTCCGAGACGATCCCAGACACTGAGATGTTTCCATTTTTCCAAACGCATAAGTCCTGACTAGTGGACAGGCAGAACCCTAGTCGCAAAAGGTGGAATCTGACCTTGTGAATTTGTCTTTCAAAACTTCTGCACTGACAAGCATGTTCATTAATTCAGTTTATTATCACTCTAGGATTAGTTTCTATATGTATGAGCAGGTACATGCTAACAGCTTTACCACTCAAGCTTTTTCTTTTACTTCCAAGTAATAACAAAAAAATGTAACATGTCCAAAGATTCTTACCTCCATCTTGAAATTTGCTTAATCTTTCAAAATACGATGACATAGGGGCCTGCACAATATCAAGGATGGCCAGAAGCGTTCGTGTGAGCCTTAATAACTCACTGAAACTATAAAATCCGAAGTATATGAGATTCCGAGCCAAGTGGACCACCTTCATAAGGAAAAAAAAAAAAAAAGGAGGGGGTGGAAAAGAAAAGAAACCATTGGGGACTTAATACATGTTGGCTTGTTTTGTTATCTAAATTAACTCAAGCATTTTCAAGCAGCCTAATTATTTAACATCTAGGAATTAAAATATCTGCAAAATCTTCCACTTCAACTTTCATTTATTCAAGCCTAGAATTAATTCTAAATAAGATGCTGGGTGCTTAAAGGTGATTAAAGAAGTTTACATTTGAATTATTTACCTGTTAATTATATTAACTCACTGAAGTCATTAGGATACCTGCTCATTGATAGTTGTATTAATTACTTTAGTGATTAGATACATTGTCTGTAAAATTTGCCCAGAAATACACACTCCCTACGCAATCTGTAGTCTCGTGGATAACAAAGGACAAGAGGCAGCCCCCAAATGTACAGTGTCCTCCCGCACTGCACCAGGGTGGCCTATGTGACCAGCACAACATGGCACCAGTGGTGGCATGTCACCTCCAAGACTGGATTACATGATGACTTGCTCTAGGGACAGCCAGCTGCTGCTCATGAAGTCAGGCAGCCTCCAGGTAGGCACACAAAGGGAGAAGCTGCCAGGCTGGGCCAGCAGCCGGCAGGGAGGTGTGGCCACCTGCACCCACAAGGGCGCGGTGGGAAATCAGAAGATCCAGATGGCCACAACTGCAGTCAACATCTACCTCATGAGACAACCACAGCCAGAGCCACCTCTCAAGCTAAGCCTGGGTTCCCAGCCCACAGAAACTGAGAGACAATAAACATTTGTTGCTTTAGGCTGCTAAGTTTTGGAGTACTTTGTTATAAACAATAGGTAGCTAACATACAAAATAAAAAATAACAGCATCCTCTCTAGAGTTAGCATTATGTCCCCAAAATTTGATTATGGAACTATTCCAATTCAGTTCATTGAGACTAAAAACACCAAATCCATGAAAATGGGCTGGCCCTGTGGTGCAGAGGGTTAAAGCCCCGGCCTAAAGCACCGGCATCCCATATGGGCGCCAGTTCTAGTCCTAGCTGCTCCTCTTCCAATCCAGCTCTCTCCTATGGCCTGAGAAAACAGTAGAAGATGGCCCAAGTCCTTAGGCCCCTGCACCCGCATGGGAGACCCAAAAGAAGCTCCTGGCTCCTGGCTTCAGATTGGTGCAGCTCTGGCCACTGCAGCCAATTTGGGAGTAAACTAGCAGATGGAAGACCTCTCTCTCTCTCACTCTCTCTCTCTCCCCCTCTCCTTTCTCTGTGTTACTCTGATTCTCAAATAAATAAATAAATCTTTTTAAAAAATCCATGAAAATGAAAAAATAATAATAATCCAAACATAAAGTATGCAAACAGTAATTAATACCTAATTAAAATATTTTACTGCACATAGAGGTTAATCAAAGCACTAAACTGAAGGCAAAGAGAATGATACTTGCATGAACTAAACCAGACAATCACCAAAGCACCCTGAATACCACAGGGAAATGTCTTGGATGCTCAACGTACCCAATTTTTGACAGGGAAATTTTAATTGCTTCACAAATGACTGTTTAAAAGAGGTACCTCAAATGTCAGTTTGTTTTTTTCTTTATCTCCAAAAGGAAAGGGCTGATTGACAACTTCTTTCAAGTATTCTTCAACAAATTCCATTGTCAGCGCAAATTTCCTCTTCATATCATTCCTGGAAGAATCTGTTATAGAATCGTACCTGGGAGAGACGGAAAGAAGATAAAGCAAGTTAAGCAGATTGTACTCATTTAAAAACAGGAGCGCACACAAGAGGGATTCAGAAAGTTTGTGGAAAACATATGCTGTGAAAGAAATTGCATGGATTTTTTCTCAGCAAAATGTTTGAAAGACCTTTGTACATATTTTAACTCTGGCTTCACAATCTTGGATATATTAATTGCCCATCCCAGATGTTGTGTCCTCATTTATAAGACAGAGGCTATTGTGGATGAGTTACTTTGAGGGTACTTCAAAAAGTCTGTGCAAAAATTTTTTAAATCTATGCCCAGTTGTTTCACTATACACACGTGCCATGAACTTTCTTAAGAAAGCATTTCATAAGACATTTACTTGAGAGGCAGAGCCAGACACATACAGATAGAGACCGCTACTATTTCTTGTTCTGTTCCCCAAATGGCCATAAAGGTCTGTGACTGGGCTAAAGCCAAAGCTGGGATCCAGGAACTTAATCAGGTTCCACAAGTGGCAGCAACCCAATGACTTGGGCCCATCACTGTAGCCTCCCAGGGTCTTTACTGGCAGGAAGCTGGAGTCAGGAGCCAGAGCTGGGTATCAAACCCAGGCACTCTGACATGGGATGCAGGCATCTTAACCTCTAGGCAAAATGCCCACCCATGCAAACCTCCAAGTCATAGTCTCCTGTGACAAAAGCATTTCACAAATTCTTATTGGTATTAATAAACTCATTTCTGTTTATTAGCTTCCAGAGAGATGCTTCTATTGTCACTTAAAATGGTCATTTTACCTTAAAAATGGAGCATCTTATTTGCATTTTGGAAGATAAGTGATCTTAGAACATACAAATCCCTTCCTATGCATTGAATTTCAAAATCAGAGACACTGGATTTTGAGTTCAACTGCTGAATTTACTATCCGGGGAAAGGTGTCTGCACGTACTCATGAATGGTGATCTTGGTGGGGATTTCTGTCCAGAGCCTGGCATAGCGAACAGGAACCACGGACTCCTGGGGGTCCCGGTCCACGTGCATATGCAGCATGAGGCGACAGAAAGACGCACGGAGGTCGAAGGGCAGGCTCTCATCCGACACACACCGCAGGATCAAGTCTACAGACAGCTGTGTAGAAATCTGGTTGATGGCCAGATACTGGCGATCCAAGCACATCCTTGCAAAGAGGTTTAGCTGATATCTTGAAAACATCAAGCAAATGACATTATTTGTCTTATCTTGATAGAAACATTAAACATCACAGCACCAATCATTTATGACACCTGATGACACTCCAGTTCACGATGCTGGACTCAAACTGTTTCAGTGGAAGGAGTGATCAAATGACAACATATACATGAAACTGGCTCTACTGCCTTTGTTACAATTTCTCTTGTTCCAACTATGTGTGCCTGCAGGGTAGTGTCCCTAGGGTCTCAGCTGAATGGAATTTCATGTACACTAAGCCTGTATGGAGGTCATGAACAATCACTTCACGTGTGATCACTTCTTTCTGCTTCCTCCAGCCTCACTCAGCTGAGGGCTCTAGCATCTACACTCTAACTTTATTTTTAGTTGAAAGGCAAAGAGACAGACAAGAGATCTTCCATCCACTGGTTCACTGCCCAAATGCCCATTACATAATATCCACGGCTGGGTAAGCCCAAAACCAGTAGCCGAAAACTCAATCTCGATCTCCCATTTGGGTGGCAGGAGCCCAATCTACATTCTAAGTTTAGCTGGACACCCCAGAATAAATGTACTCTAAGTCTAGCTGGGACTCTAAGTCTAGCTGGGGGTTCTAATATCTACAATCCAAAGTTAGCTGGGAGCCTAGAATCCTTAACCTATGTTTAGCACTACTCAGCTTTTAAGACAAACATGATCAGCCCAAACAGCATCTGTACGTTTGGATCCATCCACCTTTGAGACAAAGACGCTGGATGGGCTACAGCTGCTGTAGAAACCAAGGCATGCTCTGCCTTTCTCTGATTGCTGCCATCAGGACCCATGTGGCCAAGGGGCTTCCGCCTTGAGCTTCTATTCTATAAACTCAAAGATGCCAGCTGAGTCCTTGCTGCTCACATACCAACCACCAGGCGTGGCTGTCAGCAGTCATGCCATGTGCCACCGTGGAACTTTGCTCACTCTGGACCCCAGCTTCTTCTATGTCACAAGTCACCTTGTGTTCACGAGCAGCATCTCCTAAACTCCTGCCATGTGCCCTCTGAGGCCACCGCTGCAGCCAGATCAGCTTCCCCAGCCCTGGTCCCACCTTTCTGGCTATCCATCACCTAGGTCCTGACTCATCTCCCACCTGCCCCCGTCACAACCAATAACCAGAAAAAACTCTCTGGATATATGTGGAAAAGACAGACGTTAAGTTTCATTGTGAATGTTTTAAATAGCACTAGATATTTCAGCTACTCTAGTTGTGACCTAAGTTTTAAAATTTCCTCTTCAGGGGCAAGTGTTCAGCACAGCAGTTAAGACATCACTTGGGACATATGCATCCTATGTCAGAGCACCTAGGTTCAAGTTCCAGTTCTGCTCCCAATTCTAGCCTCCTGCTAATGCCAACCCTTGGGAGTCAGGAGATGATGGTTCAAATACTTGCGAATCCATATGGGAGACCCAGATTGAGTTCCAGGCTCCCAGTGTTAGACTGGCCCAGCAGTGAATGTCGAAGGCATCTGAGGAAGGAACCAGTGGATTGGAGATCTCTTGTTGTCTGTCTGTCTGTCTCTACTTTTCAAATAAACCAATATATATTTTTCTAAAATCTCTTCTTCACCCACAGCTAACTTTCAGAGACTTCAAGGAATCCCTCCTCAGTGAACACAGCAGGTTGAGAGTCACAATTCTCTACGATACCTAACCTGTAATAGGTAAGAACTTCTAAATCAGCTTTGGTGCCTTCTTTTGCTTCTTGAGCAAGGTGCCGGATGGCTTTGCCGTGAGGCTCCTTGTTGCTGTCAATCCAGTAGAGCCACACTTCTTCATCATCAATGTCATCTGGAAGGATGGAGCTCTCCATGGGGTTGTCTATTTGCATAGAGACCAACCTTGAAATAAAGAACACGAATGGAAATCGATTATGAGGGGCACTGGTAACCATGACAAAGAACTACAGTGCTAACACATGAACTGAAAAAGATGCCACCAAAATCCATGCTTACTTGGTTTGAATGAGAATGTCTGCATTGCCTGGACTCAGCATAAATTTACAGATGAGTTCCTGAGTCACAGGGATAGCAGTGGTATTAGACACACAGAGATCAGACAAATAATCCAAAAATCTGGCAAGAGAAAAAAAAAGATGAAATTGACATAAACTCATCACGACATAAGCATAATTTGGAATATAACAGAAGAAACTCATTAGATATTTCTACTAATACTCCCGTGTGAAGTTTTTCTAGAGTGCTGCTTATCTGCTACATCATTAGAGACAAACTCAACATCTAATTCCTTCTACTGAGTTGTTGAGCACAAAGATGATTTGAAAAATAATGTTTGCTTCTATTTATTTGGTGCTACTTATCCCACAGCACTATAATCTATGTTTAGAAAATCATTATCTACCCCCATGTATGACTCCCCAGAAATGAATACTAAATAGAAGGTAAAGTACTGAGTGAAACAGGGCTATGGCACCAACTCAAGGCAGGCAACCATGAGGGGCTCAAGTCTGAGACCCATTTCTACCTTGTAGCTTCTATTCGCTTTACTACTCAATGAGGAAAACCTCTAATCCGCTTACCTTTTCTACATTTATTTTTCCCAGATAGGGTACTTTAGCATGTTTTATAGGGTGATGGAATTCAAAGTCCAGTTTATAGGGCTGCAAAATACTTTGAAATTTGTGTAGTTTTTTATAATATACACTGTCATGAAGTTTTTGCAGAGTCCTCATCGACATGCATTTAAAAAATTTTTGTACCCAAATAAACTTATCTTTTATTCCATTTTCCATTAAATTCATGAAATACTCTCACAGAAGAAACACTGGATGTGGAAAAAGATTTGCCACATGTTTTATCCTAACTATGGGTAGTTCTTGGGTAAGCAGATCTGTCGCCGTCTATCTTCTCTTCTCTAAAACATAGGTAATAATATACAACCAGTGGAACTTCATGACAACGTGTAGAGGTTTAAATGAGACAAAATATGTGAATAAATTTCCAAAACAACCCATAAAGTATTATAAAACCTGTGAGTTATCAGAGTACAGATCCATTGCACCTAAATACAAGTCTATTCAGGGCTTTCATCTCTTATCAGAAAAGAACTCTTTATTATATTCTTACAGCAATAAGCCCAGCATAGTTTGACCTGAAAGTTAGGGATAGCAAAGAAGTCTAACTTTTAAAAGTTCTAAAAATAAGACAAAAATCTCAGTCCCACTAGACACAAAGATTACATGAACTACTTCAAACCTTGGCTCTCGGTTTCTCCTGAGTAAGCTGACAAATGTTTCTATTTCTTTGGCTGTGATATGTTTCTCTAGAAGTTTTCTGTTGTTGTGCAACAAAGCTGTGATCGTATCTTCTGCCAAAATATCATAGCCAATCTGGGACTGCATGACACAGAAATTCTTAGCAATGTATTCCTGCAAAGAAGAAAAGCTGTCAGAATGTGATGCCACACAGCTTAGAAATAACAGCTTCCAGTAGGGTCAGCAACACTGACTAATTTATTCATAACAGAAAACCCACTGAAAAATTTGTCAAAAAAACAGCAAGTTAATAATTTTTCAATCAATAAGTTCCACAAAGAAGGAAATGAAAACATACTAGCAAGTACATAATTCCAATTATAACAAAAAAAATCAAGTCTAGAAATAACTTTTAGTATGAAACACTTTAACTCTCATAAACAGAAAAACAAAAAATTTTAATTAAAATAAGATTGTTTTTTGAGAGGCAAAGAGACAGATATACCATCTGCGGGTTTATTCTCCAAAATCCCTCGACGGCCTGGACTGGGCCAGGCCAGAGCCAGGAACACAACCCAGGTTTTCCACATGGTTGCAGGGATGTGGTTACATGAGCCATCGCTGCTGCCTCCCAACACCCCAAACAGCAGGCAGCTGGAGTCAAACATCAAACCCAGGCACTCTAACAAGGGACACAGGTGTCTTAATCAGCAACCTAACCAGCATTTTGACCATTATGCCAATGTCCAAACATAAAATACCAAGTTTTATGTCATGATAACTTGGGATTTCACCAGCCTACTAGAGCCCATTTTTTTAACTCACACAAAAGATGTCACATAATCATTGAAAAGAAAATAACTGTGATATTTCCTGCATAAGGCACAAGATCTAGGCCAGTAACATAAAGATTCCAGTTGATACAGGTTGACTTCTTCTTTGCACTATATAATATCTTCTCTTTAAAGTAATGATAAAATTTCATACACTTTTAATGTGGCCCAGCAGTTAAGACACCCATATCCCATATCTGAGACCCACCTCTGATTCCTGAGTCCATCTTTCTGCTAACGCAGACCATGGGAGGCAGCAATGATGGCTCAGGTAATTGGGTTCCTGCCCCCAGTGTGGGAGACCTGAAATAAGTGCCCAGCTCCCAGGGTCAGCCTCAGTGTAGCTCCAGACATTGCAGGCATTTAGGGAGAGAACCACCAAATGGAAACTCTCTCTCTCTTTCTCGCTCTCTCCTCGCTCTTCCTTTTCCCCTCCCTCTCCCTCTCCCTCAAAATAATTTTAAATATATCAAACAAGAAAATATAATTAGGGGCCTGCACTGTGGCATAACAGGTAGGGTAAAGCCACCATATGCAGCTTCAGGATTCAATATGGGCACCAGTTCAAGTCCTGGCTGCTCCTCTTTCAATCCAGTTCTCTTCTATGGCCTGGGAAAGCAGCAGAAAATGGCCCAAGTGCTTGGGCCCCTGCACCCACACGTGAAACCAGAAAGAAGCTCCTGGCTCCTGGCTCCTGATCCATTCAGCTCAGGCCACTGCAGTCATCTGGGGACTGAGCCAGTGGATGGAAGATCTCTGTCTCTCCCTCTCTTTGTCTGCAACTCTGCTACTCAAATAAATAAATAGATCTTTAAAAATATATACTTAATCACTTTACTGATCAGATCCATTCACCCAATAAATATTTCTTGAAGGCCTCAACTTTCCCAGCACCGTCTGAGAGTAGGGATATGGCTATCAACAAGGTAAACCAGCTATCAAGGAGATTCCATCCCACTGAGATAAAAGGCAGTAAATGAGCAAACAAACCACCAGCTTATATGTTGACAAGTGAAATGAAGCCAGAGAAGAATGGAGAAAAGTGGCAGCTCTAGAAAGAGCAGATGCAAGAGAACTGAAGCTTGAGCCGGCACAGAATGACAAGGAGTCAGGCGGGGAGCCTGAAGAGCAGCCGTGACAGTGGGAACGGCCAGTGTGCAGGCTCCGTGCGGTGCTCTGTCCACAAAGGGTGACCATCAGAGCCGCAGCATACACAGTGAGGAGAAAACAGGAGCAGATGCCCAGAGTCAGGTCACAGCACCTCATTGCTCACAGTGCGAGAAAGCCACTGGGGAGCGCCCATCCTGCAGCATCGCACGTGCTCCTTGCTCCGCCGTTCGTTCTACACTCCAGACCACTAGTGTTCAGGCCCCACACTCTGTGCACAGGCACCGCATCGCACACAGCCAGAGACTGGCAACTCAACTCCACCCACAGCCA
Source organism: Oryctolagus cuniculus (assembly GCF_051225735.1). Classification (NCBI taxonomy): domain Eukaryota; kingdom Metazoa; phylum Chordata; class Mammalia; order Lagomorpha; family Leporidae; genus Oryctolagus; species Oryctolagus cuniculus. The sequence goes on from NC_142875.1 coordinate 124,162,771, forward strand.
AAAGCTTGCCCTTCGATTTCTTGGAGATTCTCCCTGGAAATTATTATCTTTCTGAGATGGGAGAATGTATTGATTAGAAAGTGGCTTTGCCTTAGGTAAAATTTACTGGAACGTATCTATTCCTTAAAATGATATTGGCTGCACAAATCTAATTATATTGCAGGCAGCATTTTTGTGGCCTTTCAAAATGATAGTTTTATGCATTGTGTGGCCAGTTAAGTAAAGTAAATGCCTTTGTTAGCATATAATTTTAAAGATATGTATTGATTTACACACTTTTAGGACCTTTGCAGTCACACTGCAGTATAAGGCAAACATCCAAGGTGTTGATAAATAACCAAGTAAAATTAGAGCTTTAACCAAATTCTATAAATAATAATAAACAGAGACTCAATAATAAAGACCTGGGTTGGTCCTAAATCACAAATCACCACCAGGACTATAAACCATAGGTGAGAAGAGAGTAAAACAAGATAATTATGCAAAAAAGTAAAAAGTCTTTTTGCCTAAATTAAAAATTATGGTCTAAGAATATCAGAAGGGTGTTTCATGCTTCATACCGAAGCATTCTTAATTCAACAGAACTGAGTATGATTTTTCAGTTATCACTGAGATTCAGCTGCAGGATAAGGAGACAGGGAGGGCAAGAGAATCTAACTCCCAGCACATGCTGAGTCTTCATTCCCTGGTCAGCTAAGCGGTCCACCTCTTGGGGAAAGAGCAGAAAGGCGTGGCTCACCCTGAGCCACACAACGGCCATCTCCTATGTCCACAGGGGACTGAGTCCAGGATCCAACACAGATAACAAAATCCACCTGACACCATCAAATTATTAGAGAGCACTGGAGAAACCCTGCAAGATATAGGTACCGGCAAAGACTTCCCAGAAAAGACCCTGGAGGTGCAGGCAGTCAAAGCAAAAATTAACTATTGGGATTGCATCAAATTGAGAAGTTTCTGTACTACAAAAGAAACAGCCAGGAGAGTGAAGAGGCAACCGACAGAATGGGAAAAAATATTTACAAACTAGGCAACAGATAAAGGGTTGATAACCAGAATCTACAAAGAAATCAAGAAACTCGATAACATCAAAACAAACAACCCACTTAAGAGATGGGCCAAGGACCTCAATAGACATTTTTCAAAAGAGGAAATCCAAATGGCCAACAGGCACATGAAAAAAATGTTCAAGATCACTAGCAATTAGGGAAATGCAAATCAAAACCACAATGAGGTTTCACCTCACCCCGGTGAGAATAGCTCACATACAGAAATCTACCAACAATAGATGCTGGCGAGGATGTGGGGAAAAAGGGACACTAACCCACTGTTGGTGGGAATGAAAACTGGTAAAGCCACTGTAGAAGTCAGTTTGGAGATTCCTCAGAAACCTGAATATAACCCTACCATACAACCCAGCCATATCACTCCTTGGAATTTACCCAAAGGAAATTAAATTGGCAAACAAAAAAGCGGTCTGCACCTTAATGTTTATTGCAGCTCAATTCACAATAGCTAAGACCTGGAACCAACCCAAATGCCCATCAACAGTAGACTGGATAAAGAAATTACGGGACATGTACTCTATAGAATACTATACAGCAGTCAAAAACAACGAAATCCGGTCATTTGCAACAAGATGGAGGAATCTGGAAAACATTATGCTGAGTGAATTAAGCCAGTCCCAAAGGGGCAAATATCATATGTTCTCCCTGATCAGCGACAACTAACTGAGCACCAAAGGGGAAACCTGTTGAAGTGAAATGGACACTATGAGAAACAGTGACTTGATCAGCTCTTGTCCTGACTGCTGATGTACAATGTAATACTTTATTCATTTCAGTATTTTTTCTTTGTTTTGTTCTAGTACTATTGGTTGAACTCTGTAATTAACACACAATTATTCTTAGGTGTTTAAATTTTAACTGAAAAGTGATCCCTGTTAAATATAAGAGTGGGAATAAGAGAGGGAGGAGATGTACAATTTGGGACATGCTCAATCGGACTTGCCCCAAATGGTGGAGTTAGAATCGTGCCAGGGGATTCCAATACAATCCCATCAAGGTGGCATGTACCAATGCCATCTCACTAGTCCAAGTGATCAATTTCAGTTCACAATTGATCACACTGATAGGTCTAAGAGTCAAAGGGATCACACAAACAAGACTAGTGTCTGCTAATACTGACTGATAGAATCAAAAAGGGAGAGAACGATCCATCATGGGAAGCGGGATACACAGCAGACTCATAGAATGGCAGATGTCCTAAATAGCACTCTGGCCTCAGAATCAGCCCTTAAGGCATTCGGATATGGCTGAAGAGCCCATGAGAGTATTTTAGGCATGGAAAGCCAAGTCACTCTGGAAAAAAAAAAAAAAGAAGAAGAAGAAGAAGAAGACCTAAATGAAAGATCTCTGCAAGTGAGATCCCAGTGGAAAGAACGGGGCCATCAAAGAAGGAGGTACCTTTCTCTGAAGGGAGGAGAGAACTTCCACTTTGACTGTGACCCTGTCGGAATAAGATCGAAGTCAGTGAACTCGAAAGGCTTCCATAGCCTTGGCAACTCATGACTAGAGCCTAGGGAGATTACTGACGCCATAAACAAGAGTGTCAAATTGTTAAGTCAACAACAGGAGTCACTGTGTACTTACTTCTCATGTGGGGCATCCTCCACTGCACTCCCTGGCCACAGCAGAGAGCTGGCCTGGAAGAGGGGCAACCAGGGCAGAATCCGGCACCCCGACCTGGACTAGAACTCGGTGTGCCGGCGCCGCAGGCGGAGGATCAGCCTATTGAGCCACGGCGCCAGACCCCAGATACTTTAAATCAGCTCTAGATGACATATAACACCTAACATAATGTAAATGCCATGTAAGTACTATTTACTTGGGGAATAAATGGGAAAAAATAAACAGGTTCAGAACAGACACAACCGTTTTTCCAAGGTGCCAGCACTGTGATGCAGTGATTTAAGCTGCCACTTGCAACACCGGCATCCTGTAACAGAGTACTGGTTGAGTCTCAACCACTCTACATCTGATCCAGCTCTCTGCCAATATGCCTAGGAAGCATCAAAAAATGGCCCAAGTTCTGGAGGCCTTGCTACCCATATGAGAGGCCAAGATGGAGTTTCTTGCTCCAGGCTTGCCACCGGCTCATGCAGCCATGTGAGGAGTGAACCAGTAGACAGAAGATCTTCCTCCACCCCATGGTGTGTGTGTGTGTGTGTGTGTGTGTGTGTGTGTGGCTGTGTGAGAGAGCATGTATTACTCTTCCTTTAAATAAGTAAAATGTGCCTTTAAAACAACTATTTTTTCAAATATTTTCAATGCAGCTGGTAGAACTGCAGGTGCAGAACCTCACAGATGCAGAGGACCAACCACACTCCACAGAAATCCAGAAAGCAAGTCGCCAGCGTGTCCCATTTAGCTGGGAGGAGCAGTGTTGCTGGGCATGGCTATGTCGTGTGTGCTGGAACGTGAGTTTACTTGCTATGGTGATGGGTACTTTCAGAGCAGCAACTGCAAGCGCCTAAGAACTCCAGGCTTGAGTCCCCAGCTAAGACTGAGCAGGAACAGGGAAAGAATATGTGCCAGAGCTTCAGAAACTAGGAAGACACTAGTTAAGACTGGCTGCCTAGGGAACCTACGAGAAAACCAGACCCCAGGGCACAGCCATAGAAAGGAGGGATAGGTGCTGCTCACCCTTCCAAACACTGCCACCATCGAGGCTGGCGCAAGCTGTAGTACCTTAAGGGACTGAGGTACTGTCTAACCCTGCAATATGCTGATTTATTCTGTTAGGCTCAATCCCATCAGACACCACTGCCTGCGTACAAAGACTGGTGACATTTCTAGCAAAGCAAGGTCCCCCCTTATCCTCAAGGGATTCTCGTGCAGCAACAGCCTCAGCTTATGTGTGGACAGCCGGTAGTACTGAATTCTGCAACTACTATGTTTTCACTCATGCACACACCTGAGATAAAGTTTAATTTACAAACTAGACATAGTATAAGGTCAATAACCATAAATCATCATAAAATAAAATGGTTATAATGATATAATAAACATTATTTAAAGCTTATGAGTCATTTCTTTCTGGAATTTGCCATTTAATGTTTTCAGACCAAGGCTGACTGTGGATAACTGAAACCACAGAATGCAAAACTGTGGATAAAAAGCAGTCTCTCACTCTACTCCAAACCTCCACAGAACAATCTAGAAATTCACATCAGGAGAGTGTCTGAATTCCTGAGGTCTGTCATTTAATGTTCTGAACTCAAAAGCTCTTCCAGTGAAGTATGAACAAGTCTACTGTACCTTACCACCTTAAAGGACTGCAATGAAGTTAGGAAATGCAATTCTGACGACAGTATGTTCCATTGGAAAGACAGGTGTTTACAACCAGGATTAGATTAGAAAATATTTAAGGATGGCTTTCTATTGTCCCCTTGCCCCTGTTCCTTGGCCAATTACTTATGTGCCAATCTGTTTTACAAATTACTCTTAGACCTTTCTTAATTTTTAAGCAAAATTTCAAACCCAGCAACCCAACATTCTTTAACACAGTCTTCCTGAAGCTAATCTTTTTTTTTTTCTTGCTAAAACATCTCCAAACCACCAAGGGGCAACCATGTAATAATTAGGAGTCTGCACAACTTACCTCTGAGCAAATTTCTGACCTCTCAGTACATCACCTTAACTGAGTGCCAACTAGAGTGAGTTTAATTCATGAAAAGTGCTTAAAAGTCAGCAGGGTACAAAGTCAGCACTCAACAATCATCTCTAGCCATTCCCAAATGGCTACTGCCTTCTTGTCCTGACCTCACAGATATACACGGCCGTGGCCACGTGCCCCCCTTTCTCAGGGCCTCATCTCTCAGCAAAACTTCCTGATTAAGTGCTCTTACCTCCAACTTCTCCAGAGCCACATGGGAACCAAGTTAGCAAAAGCCGACTCATTTTAAGCAACTCAATCTTAAACATTTACATTCTAAAGCACATACAAAATATTGTGTATCTTTAAGATAAAAAGGAGACTAGACAGAAACTTCCCTTGGAATTGGCAACTTTTAACTATACTCCCAGACCCATGTGGGCTCCCTGTCCTCCAGTGCTGTATACAACTTGGCATCGAAGTGCTCCTCCTAGTACCCACCATTCTCCCTCCTTAGGGCTCTCCTATAGAGTTTGTAAAATCGATGCTCAAAGTCATCAACTCTTCCTTTTCCAAGCATCTGTCCTGGGTTCCCCAGCCAGCAACAGAGCTCTCCCGATCATGAATTCCCACATTGCTATCTTTTCTCTAGTGGTCCCCTCTTTGCCACCCCCAACATTTCACATGCACATGTTATATATTTTCCACTGCACAAGAAACTCTTGGGCCCATACACAGCGATGCTGTTGCTTGCAAATCCCTCAAGCCAAGAAATGCTTCATTACTCTCTACATAATAGGTCCAGGGTGCATCCTGACCTGCAGGGGCAGGAGCTAATGCCATGTGTATAGAACTCGAAGACATCCTCCCCAAGAGGTTCTAATTGTATGTGGAAGAATAAATACACAACACAGCTCCAAAATACTCACAGATCATTGGTGTGTGCTGTCAACATAAGACATTTCATTTCAAAGAGAAATTTCTCATTCCTACATTCTCTGCTTTAGAACGGTAATGCCCAGACTTGAAATGTGCAACAGAGTTGGGAAGGGGGCCATGCTCTGACCTGATTTTTCCGGTAGTCCTGCTGGGAGTGCCGGAGGACGCGGTAGCACAGCCGCAGCATGTACTTGTAGGGGGCGTATCTTTGGTCCCCTAGATCTTCCAGTCTCAGCATCGAGCCTTCTCCCGCTTTCTCCTTAAAGGGTGCTTTAAGGATTCCAAATACCTATCAAGAATATAAAGAATCACCTGTTCTGATGAATGAATGTGTAGGTTTTAGTAATCTATTTTAATTTTTTGCTGATAGGAAAACTGACTCAATAACTTCTGTAAGATTTGAGTAGAATTCATGTAAAGGGGGAAAGGAGTTAGGCTACAGGACCAATGTATCAGAGAACGGGAAAACATCCTGAAGGGCTCCTTAAACTGAATGAGAAACACATAATTTAAAAGAACTGATTCATCTTGGTTAGACATAACATCATATTGAGATGAGAAATAAAAGAGATGTTCAATGATTTTTTTTTTTTTTGGACAGGCAGAGAGAGAGAGAGAGAGAGAGAGAGAAAGGTCTTCCTTCCATTGGTTCACCCCCCAAATGGCCGCTACAGCCAGCGCTGCACCAATCTGAAGCCAGGAGCCAGGTACTTCTCCTGGTCTCCCATGTGGGTGCAGGGCCCAAGCACTTGGGCCATCCTCCACTGCCTTCCCGGGCCACAGAGCTGGACTGGAAGAGCAGCAACAAGGACAGAATCCGGCACCCCAACCGGGACTAGAACCCGGGGTACCAGCTCTGCAGGCGGAGGATTAGCCTAGTGAGCCGCAGCGCCGGCCAGAGATGTTCAATTATACCAGGTTACATGAATGCACTGAGATGAATTAAAACACAGTTTTAATTTCCTCATGTTTTATAGTTTCTTCTATTACTTTTATAATAAATTTACTTTTTGATTTCCAAAATCAAAATCACAGAAAGAAAGAATCTACTTTTCATCTGAAACTTACATCAGAAAACTGCTCTTAAATCTTGTTTATAAATCTCTTTATGAAAGAATTTATTGAGTATTCTTGCTACATAAAGATGCTACCTTGGCCAAATCAATGAATGTATTAGCAGTCACATCTAACAAATGAGGAACCACATGGGAAGCTGGTGGTATCCCCTGAGCCAGACTGTTAGTGGTCAGGAGGTGTTTAAAAAGCACTGAGGACTCTAACACTTTATGGCAAAAATACTGCAGATGTGAGGGTTGCCTGGAGATGAGCTGGGAGGCTGAGTAAATAGTCCAGGAAACAACACCACGCTAAGGGCACGAGCACTGATACCAGAAAGCCCCCTGAGGAGCAACGATCCTTCTGAGCTCATGAAATGTTACACTGATTGGGGCAGTGCCACGGCATCGTGGGCTGAGCCTCTGCCTGTGGTGTCAGCATCCCATTGGGGTGCCGGTTCTAGTCCTGGTTGCTCCCTTCTGATCTAGCTCTCTGATACGGCCTGGGAAAGCAGTGGAAGATGGCCCGAGTACTTGGACCCCTGAACCCACATAGGAGACCTACATGAAGCTCCTGGCTCCTGGCTTCAGATCAGGCCAGCTCTGGTCATTGCAGCCATTTGGGGAGTGAACCAGCAGATGGAAGACCTTTCCCTCTGTCTCTGCCTCTCTCTGTCTGTAACTCACCTCACAAATAAATAAATAAAAATCTAAAAAAAAAAAGAAATGTGATACTAATTAAAGTTTCTTCAATAATTCTGTGTTTGCTAGACCTTGAATTCTGTATTTATAACATTGAAATAAATGATTCAACATGTTTGCTACAGTAACATTAATAAATCTATCACTCAAGTCTCTAAAAGCCTTGAAATCAAGTGTTTTATATCAAAGAGGTGATAACGTCAGAAAAGACTTTGTTCCATGAAATTTCCAACCTTTACTTTAAAAAACATTGGTCTATGTTTTCAAACAATTGGTAACAGTTATTAATGAACAATATATTCACTCTGTATCTTTATCAACATTATTTTTATGCTTTAAATAGTATCTTGAGTCCATAATTGATACAAAAATTCATTATTTAAATAGCAAATAACAGAATATAAAGGACACACAAAGTTAGGCATGACGACATATGCATATTATTAGGTAACAAATCAATTTACTGGCAAGGTATGAACAATTTCAGGAAGACACTGTATAAGAGCAGTTCTAGGCTTTCAGGGAAAAAACCAGAACACTGTACAGCACACTTATAAGCTAGTGAACAGACTGCCCTACTTTCCCAGAGAGGAAAAATGCAGGAAGTAATGGAGATGACCGTCTCCAAGCTTGTCTGGAAATTTATTTAGAAATGTTTCCAGCACATTTTCTGGATATGGTCTGGCCACACAGGATATTTTTTTTTTTTATCAGAGGCCTCTGGTAGACTACTTCCTAAGATTCCCTGCAATGGTACCTGCCTGCTGGTATTCACAACCTAGAATATCCACTCTCCTTGACTGTAGGCTGAGTTTATTAACTTGATTCTAATAAAACACACAGGATGTGACTTCCAAGAGTAGGTTATAAAAAAGACCGTGGCTTCCATCTAGGTGCCCTTTCTCGCTCTTTCTTGGCTCCCTCACTTCCAAAGAGATGAAGCTGCCTTGCCTTGAGCCAACTCTGTGAGCGCTCCGTATGAGCGAGCTGGGAGGTGGATCATCTCCCAGCTGAGCCCTGAGGTGGCTGTAGCCCCAGCCAACACCTCGCAAGCTAGTGGAAGCTCCTGAGCAGGAAGCCACACATAGATGCCTAGCCCACAGAAACTGTGAGCCAGGAAGTGTGTTCTCCTGTCAGCCACTAGGCTTTGAAGTCATCTGAGCGTCTGGGCAACAGACCACTAGTACAGGTCTCTCCTCATCTCATATCCAGAAAACTAAAATGGGCAGGTTGAGGACATGAAAAAATTCACCTGTGCCAGTATGTTCTGTTCCCTCATTAGTTTCTGACGTTCTCGGTTTGGCTTCGTGATAACCACGTCCAGAACTTCTTGTCCATTATTAGGCACGTCAGCAACAAAGAAGATGAGGTCTTCCAATAATTTGGTGACAAACCTATCATAAAATGAAAAGGAAATTTTACCCTATGGTGGGCTTAATTTTGGAAATTTTTTTAAATTCATCTAAGAGCTAAAACATTTGAAAACAAAGGATCTAATAATAAAAATTCTCTAATCAATAAAAGATAATATTGAAAGCAGTTGCTGTTCATCTAAACCTTTACAAAGAATATTCCTTCTCCAGTTCCTCCAACTCCCACTCCAGGTCTAATCAACTATCTGCAGGACTGTTCGGAAAGAGTTGCACAAGTCCTGACAACCAATGAGTGGGTGGGACATCGCCATCAGAAACTTTTCTGCCACTCACCAGTGCACCAGGGAATTTTTGCTTAAGGGAGATCACTCCTACTTCTAAATTCCTAACATCAATTTTTTTTTTTTTTTTTTGCCATTAACTCAAACTACATATCCTAATCTCTACCACATTTCAATTTACTCAACGTATAAAACAGAGAAAACTTAAAGGACCTGTGAATACAGACAGAGCAAGCAATCCAATGCTCTAAACTACCATGAAAGGGTTAACTAGGGTCAACATTGTGGCATAGTGGGTAAAGCCACCACCTGGTTCATGGCTCCTGGCTCCAGGTCAGCCCAACTCTGGCCATTGCAGCCTTTTAGGGATTGAACCAGCACATCAAACACCTTTGTCTCAGTCTCTCCCTCTCTCTCTCTCTCTGTAACTCGATATCTCAAATAAATAAATCTTAGAGAGAGAGAGAGAGAGAACAGATAAGAGGGTCAATTAAGATGCCATATACATCTAACAGGAATTCCAACAGAGAAAAAGAGGAAAAACATAAAGAAGTAATATTTGAAGGCAAAAGCCTGAAAAATTTCCAAGGCTGAAGGAAGATATAAGTATTCACATTAAATACACCTTAACTGTCAAGTGGGAAATACGAAAAACAAGACCGCCTCACAAATACTTGACAATTAAAGTTTAGAACATCAACATCAAGGGGAAAAAATGTACAAAATTATCAGAAAGTAAAGTTACCAATAAAAAGTAACAAATCTGTACAGAAGGCTTCTTAAAAATAACGAGCTGTCAGAAAATAATTAAATTACACCTTTAAAATGCTGAAGGAAAATAAGTGTAGATCTAACACTGCATACAAAAAGCATCTCTTTAGAGTAGAGTAAGATAAAAACATTTTCATCAATGCGGAAATTCAACAGATTATGACAAACAGACCCTCACCAAACTGACTAAAGAATGAATTTCTGTACGGAGAAAAGTTATCCCAGAGGGAACAAGTCAGGGGCAAGAAATAAAGGCAAGCAGAGAAAGAGGCAAAAATATCAAGAAGTACAATTAATCATAGAAAAACAATTTTTGTCAACAAAGTTTCTCAGTAAAAGGAGGTGTCCATAATTTATACAAATATACATAAACACACATGATGGCAAGTAACAACACACTCTAAAATCTGTGGTTGCAGACACTGACAGGAGCGAGACCAGAGGGTGCCTGCAGCACGTAACTGACATATGCAGGAGGGGCTTTCCCCTACAGGAGGGAGACACACAGGAACTTCCGCTCTGCCAGAAACACCAGTGCGCTCCATAAACTTCCTGGAGCCGAGCCGCTGCAGCATCTGTGTCCTGCGGGAGCACAGGGGTTTGATTCGCAGCTCCTGCTTCCCGCTACTGCGCGCTCCGGGAGGCAGCTGGTGATGGCTCAAGTGACTGAGCTCCCGCAGCCCACGAGGGAGACCCGACTGAGTTGCCAGGTTCCAGTTCCCAGATCCCAGCAGACATGTCGGGAGTGAACCAGCAGATTCTCTGTCTCTCCCCCTCTCAAATACATTAAATAAATAAATATTTTAAGAGTTCACTGGGGCTGGCGTTGTGGCACAGTGAGTTAAAACCCTGGCCTGAAGCACCGGCATCCCATACGGGCGCTTCAGTTGAGTGAAGACAATGTAGCTGGGAAAGTCTAATGGCTGTCAGCTATTGTTGAAGCTGAAGTTCACTGAGTGTGACATGCTGCAGGGCTCAAAGGAATGGAAAATCAGTATTCCTCTCCTTCCTCCTCACCCTCACCTTCAACACAATCCACACCAACCTCCTCGTAATCCTTCTCCAGGGCAGCCATGTCCTCGCAAGCTTCTCCATGCCCTCCCCCACATACCAGTGAACAAAGGCACGCTTGGCATACATCAGGTCAAACTTGTGGTCCAGGCGAGCCCAGGCCTCAGCAATGGCTGTGGTGTTGCTCAGCATGCACACAGCTCGCTGCACCTTGGCCAGGTCTCCACCAGGCACCACTGTGGGAGGCTGGTAGTTAATGCCAACCTTGAAGCCAGTGGGCACCCGTCCACAGGCTGGATGCTGCACTTGGTCTTGATGGTAGATGGCAGCATTGACATCTTTGGGAACCACGTGGCCACAGTACAGCAGGCAGCAAGCCATGTATTTACCGTGGCGAGGGTCACATTTCACCATCTGGTTGGCCAGCTCAAAGCAGGCATGGTGATCTCTGCTACAGAAAGCTGTTCATGGTAGGCTTTCTCAGCAGAGAAGACGGGGGCGTATGTGGCCAGAGGGAAGTGGATGCGGGGGTAGGGCACCAGGTTGGTCTGGAATTCTGTCAGATCAACATTCAGGGCTCCAACAAGCCGCAGGGAAGCCGTGATGGAGGACACGATCTGGCTAATAAGGCGGTTCAGGTTAGTGTAGGTGGTGCGCTCGATATGGAGGTTTCTATGACAGATGTCATAGATGGCCTCGTTGTCTACCATGAAGGCACAATCAGAGTGCTCCAGGGTGGTGTGGGTGGTGAGGATGGAGTTGTAGGGCTCCACCACAGCTGTGGAAACCTGGGGGGCTGGGTAGATGGAGAACTCCAGCTTGGACTTCTTGCCGTAATCAACAGAGAGGCGTTCCATCAGCAGGGAGGTGAACCCAGAACCAGTTCCCCCACCAAAGCTGTGTGGCTGCTCCACTTCCAATCCCGGTCTCTGCTGTGGCCTGGGAAAGCAGTACAAGATGGCCCAAGTCCTTGGGCCCCTGCACCCGCGTGGGAAACCCGGAGGAAGCTCCTGGCTCCTGGCTTCAGATCGGCGCAGCTCTGGCCGTTGTGGCCAATTGGGGAGTGAACCACTGGATGGAAGACCTCCCTCTCTCTCTCTCTCTCTCTCTCTCTCTCTCTCTGCCTCTCCTCTCTGTGTAACTCTTTCAAATAAATAAATAAATCTTTTTTTTTTAAAGAGTTCACAAGTAATGAAATTAAAAGACGAGTATATTTTAATGCAAACAATGTAGGAATCCATGAGTAGTTTTCTGGTCACAAACACTGTCCATGAAGGAGGGCTGCAGGGCCCAGGGTGCGGCATACACTGATAATAATCCTGAACTCCAGCGATGCTGCAGAGGAAGCTCCCCATCCCCTGCCTCTTGTGTAGCCCCAGAGGTAAAACACGGGGCATGGATTCTGGCTAACTATTGCGTGTATCTCTTGCTCCAGCTCTGAAGGGCAGCTGACACCTCTCCACCATCCTCCCCTTCCTGCCCACTACTTGCTCCACTACACTATGTTTTGTTGGTGCAGCTACAGAATAAGAGCAGCAAACTCCACTGAAAAACATCTAAAATTGAGGATCACAGAGGTGCCTCTTGAGTGCGCGCCTGGGACAAGCAAAGGAGGAGCAACAGGAGCAAGAGGGAGGATTTAGACACCAGCCTTTTGAGACAGACTGCAATACTCTAAGCTCTCCCTATGACCTCGTACCATTCTTTCTGGTTTCAAACGAAAAAGAGCATCTAATAACAGCTTTATTCTCCATAGGGGGAAAAAGTCATAGTTGTCAGTGATTTTTTAGACAGGATTTGATACTGAATTCTAGAATTGAGAAAATAATATAAACGCACTCAACTATGCCAATAAGCTCAGTTGTCCTGACCAGCAGCTTTAAATGACTTCTGATGGGAGGTGGTTTTGCTGAAATGACTAAATTAAGATCCGTGATTTAACATCTTATTTCCCAGGCAAGGCCTTTTCTTTACAATGATGTTTTGCACTGGCAAACAGTGGGGAAAAAGGCAGGGGGCATGAAAACGCACACTGTTGGGTCAGTCCCAGTCCACCTCCTCCCTCAGACTGATGCTGAGAGCAGAGACTCCTTCCGGGAGTAGGAGGAATGCCCAGGGCAAGAGCCGCGATGCTGCAGCACCCACTCAGACCCTGTGCTTGTCCTCCTCTCCCAAGACTCCCTAAACGCTTAGCGAGGGAGGTGTGCTGGGTGAGGCTGAGGACATTCTGTGCACGTGTGACCATGACAGAAACAAAGACAGGGACTCATCAAGAGGCGTTAACGGATAAAACGCTGGCAAATAAAAACTGCCGCCTGCACATCGGAACCCACTTCTTGTCACGATCTGGCTCTGCTATGTCGTTATCTGCAGGCCAGAAAGTGGGGCCGCTATTTCAGCTCCTGATGTCCGTTCACTCTCACACCGTGGTTGTGTAGGGCTGCGGGTTTGCCACGGGTAAGACAGAGGCAAGAACCAAGAGGAAGCTGAGCAAGTGCTATTCCGATTGGTCAGGCATCTCTGAGGGTTTTCTTCATTGATAGTGGTCTGGGGAAGCAAGGTGCGATTTCTGTCCCTTTGTATCCTCAGAAACAAATCTTACGATGTCTAAAACCAAAAATAATAGGAGTGTACTTCAAAAAAGTGTGTGGAAAATAGAATTATTAGATCAGTGTATTTTGGTGTAAAACAATTTTGAAAACCACGCATACAAGGGGATCATCAAAAAGTACCATGGAAAATGTGCGTTATGGAAAAGCTACATGTGGATTTCAAAGGAATGTTTGTACCACAATTAACTTCTCTTTCAACTTAATTTTCCATGTGCCGTTTTTAAAAATAAATTTATTTATTTAGTTACATAAAAGGCAGAGTAACCGAGAGGGAAACAGAGGTCTTCTATCCATTGATTCACTCCCAAAAAGGCCCTGGCTGGTTTGGGCCAAAGTCAGGATCTAAGACCTCCATCCAGGGGCCTATTACTTGTGCCATCTTCCTCTGACATCCCAGGCTCATTCGCGGGGAGCTTGATCAGAAGTGGGGCAGCCGGGACTTGAACCGGCTCATTGACATGGGATGCTGACATCACCACAGGTGGTGGCTTATCCCACTGAGCCACAATGTAAGCCACTTCCATGGGCTTCTGAAGTACCCTACACAAGCTTATTTAAGGAACACATATAAAGTGTACCCCACGAAGCTGTGACCAGAGCAGGAAACGGAGCATGGTAGGAGCCCAGTAAGCCCCTCGCCAACCCTAAGTCCACCCTTGCCTCTTAGAGGAAACGTCAATGGGACGTGTGCAACGATGGATTCCCTGCATTTCCTTACAGTTCTTCCAATTGCTTACACATCCCAAAGAAACAGAGCTTAGTTCTGCTTGGCTTTGAACCTTACAAACAGTATCTATACCAAGTATTTTTTGGGTGCTGTTTTCACTCGTCTAAAGTTTCTTAGATTTATCCAAATCATTACACCCAAGAGGGTACTTCAGAAAGCTAGTAGGAAAATGAAACTAAAAGATAAGCCTGCTTTGGTGCAAAAAATTCTGAAATTCATGCACAGAAGGTATCTTCAAAAAGTTTATGAAAAATGCATCTAAAGAAAAAACTATGCATGGATTTCAAAATATTTTTGCACCAAAATATACTTTTTTAAATTTTTTATTTATCTTTTTCAGAGGCAGAGAGATGGCAGGCAGATAAAGAATGTTTCCATCAGCTGGTTCACCCCCAAAACATCCACAGTGGCCAGGGCTGGGCCAGGCTAAAGATAGGAGCTGGGAACCCAATCAAAGTCACTCACAGGGTTTAATTGCTTGAGCCATCACCACTGCCCTTTAGGGTCTGTGTTAGCAGGAAGTGGGAGTCAGGAGCTGAAACTGGGTATTTAAAAGAAACACACTATGATACAGGATGTGGCCATTTTAATTCCTACACTGATCTTTTAATTCTATTTTCCACAAACGTTTTGAAGAACCCTCATAGTGTAACTCACTTAGCTTCATGGCTATATATACTGCATTCATTATATAAAGATACCACCAACTAATCATCCATTCAACTGGGGACGGGCATTTGGATGGCTGTCAGTTCCAGGTTATTGGAAGTAAGGCTGACCACTCTGGAACAGGGGTCCTGGTGCACACACAGAGGGGCTTCTTTTGGACAGATGTTCAGGAAAGCTCAGGCCAGAAGTGGAACTAGTGAGTCACAGAGCATTGGCGCTGGCTCCTGTGACTTCACTTGTCACCGCCAAACTGTGATCCCCGGTGCTTTTACCAGGTGCCTTCTCACCAGCCGTGCTCAAGGATCCCAACGTGTGAGCGCCGAGAAACTGCTAAGTATCTTTCTGTTGTTCCAATTTTAAAAAGCATGCAGCAGATCATGACGAGAGGAAACAGAGAGCAAGCTTGTGCTCGGGGCACCTGGCAAGCACGTGGGGTTTAAACCACACCTGATTGCACCCCCCACTGATGACAGGGGCGACCTGGCCTCCCTGGTTTCCTTATGTGAGCTGGGATCTCTCTTGGGGCTATCACACCTGCAGGGCCTGACACAGTCTGCACACAAAGCCGGGTGCAACCAGTGCTAGCTCTCTCTCGAAAATTCCCAAAACCAAGCTTGAAGAACCAAACATCTGGTTTCTCTGAAAAAGATTTTAGGGGAGAACACACGGGCAGATGCTTCTCTGGTAGGACACATCTGTTTGTTTTGTGGAACTGGAGCAGAGAAGTGCACCTTGAAATAAAACCAGGAAAATATAAAACTTCCTTTAGGACCCTAAAGGACTCTCTAAACCCAAATATCAAATCAAGTACAGCAAAAGGCATTATGCATCTCTTAGGAGGCTTTCAAGGGTAAAGACCAGAGAGAAAGCAACAATTTCAAGCCAACCTAAAATGGAGAAAAGAAAATATTACACCAGATTTTATCTATTTTCTATTTACTTTTATTTTGTTTCAGGATTTATTTATTTATTTGAAAGGCAGAGTAACAGAAAGAGAGGAAGCTACAGAGAGATCATCTACCTACTGCTTTATTTCCCAAATGGCCACAACAGCCTGGGTTGTGCCGGGTGGAAGCCAGGAGCCTGGAGCTCCGTCTGGGTCCCCCCGGACATCCTCTGACTTTCCAGGGGCATCAGCAGGAGCTAGACTGGAAGCAGAGCAGCTGGGATCTTCACTGGTGCTCCGATATGGGATGCTCACACAACAGGTGGCAGATTATCTCACTGCACCACAATGCCGGCCCCCTATTTTTATTTTTAAATAAATTTTATATATATTTATAGAGAGAGAGTATATATAATCCTCCACTAATGAACTGTGTAAACTGAAAACATGATATTCTAAAACACATATAGAGTAAAACAATTACTATTTTGGAACAAATTAATATACATTGAATGAACAAGATGGAAAAAACTAATGTGAAGCCAAGGACTATATCGTTAGTAATGGTGTATTATTTAAAATTTTTATCAAATGACTAAATTATAGCTGCTCTTGACCCAAAGGGAAAAAACATTCCCCTTCCGAGATGACAGGTGTCTGAATTTGTTCCAGATCTTAATTTCACCATTTTCACTTGCTTACCATGCACCAGAGGCATCAAGCTCTCACCTCATCCAGAAACGGGGGGCTGCTGCTGAGAGCATTCTAGCCACTCCCTCAGTCACCCATTTACTTGAGGTTTCCTGCAGGTGACACTGCCCCTGACGACTGCACAGTGATTTCGACCACCACTAACCTCCTTTCATTCTGCGTGATTGTGCCATTTTCCAGCTTCTTCACCGTGGTTGCTAGCACCTTATTGGCATCATTGGCAAAGTCTAAGTCTCGGACCTCCGACAGCGGGACAGACACGATGGCAAATGCTTCTTTGTCTTCTTTTGTTTGGCAGGTTCCGATCTGAAATGGCATTGTTTCCATTAAGGTTAGATCTTTCTTAAAGAGGACCAGCGTATCTCAGGACTGTTTAAGAAAGTCACCAGGCAAGAACAGATAATGCAAACACAGGAATTCCCACATGCATCACCCACTAGGCCAGGCTTAAGGACATGGTGATTTTCCATGGCCATTTCTTACCCAGCTCCCAAAGCACCCCTGGAAACTCATCCCTTTCACACCTCCACTTTGCTTCAGATTCACACTCGCCATTAACTGCAATCGCCTCTAGTACGGGTGAAGGGTTAGAAAGAAGACGTCACCCCTAATCCTATTCACACGGCACTGAAATCCACACACTCAGCCACACTTACCTTCAACATAACAGGCCTCTCTTCATCTGTGTCTATAGGGATGCTAGTACTGGTTACCCATGTGTTGGTGCACAAATGCCTTAACCGAACATACGAGTTCCTAAAAGCCAAACAACATAGAGTAACAAATTATAAAAATGTAGTGCACTTGCATACTGACTTAACAGTTTCACACATGAGATGATCATATGTGTATCAGTCAGTTCAAAATCTATCTGATTTAAGGGAAAATGCTGAGTTACAGACTATTTCAAAGCCTGCAATATCATACCTAGGCCAATGGTTCTCAAGGTTTGGTCCTTGGACCAGCAACAGCAGCATTACCTGGGAACTTGTCAGAAAGGCAAATTCTGGGGGCCAGTGCTGTGGCACAGTAGGTTAGGCATCCACCTGCAGCACTGGAAGATGGCCCAAGTCCTTGGGCCCCTGCACCCGTGTGGGAGACCCAGAAGAAACTCCTGGCTCCTGGCTTCGGATTGGCACAGCTCCAGCCACTGTGGCAATCTGGGGAGTGAACCAGCGGATGGAAGACCTCTCTCTCTCTGCCTCTCCTTCTCTCTCTGTGTAACACTTTCAAATAAATAAATGGATAAATCTTTAAGAAAAAAAAAAAAAAAAAGAGCAGTGAACAAGTAACCAGCACAGTTCCAGCCACTGCCTGACAGTAACTGTTTTGCAGTTGAATTATCTGCGTATGAAAGCATATACAGTCAATCCTCACCACTCATGACTGCATGCTTGTGAATCCTCCTGCTCACGAAAATTCACCTCCCCAAGATCAAGACTCGGGGAACTTCTGAGGTCATTCGAGGACATCCGAGGAGTGGGAAAAGCCTGAGTCGGCCAGAGGCAGACTTGCAGGCACAGGGCAAAGATGGGGCCACGCGGCCTCCTCCTGCAGCTCTCTCACCACACACACGTGTCCTCTCAAGTCTACTGAGAGCCCTGTTTCTCATGTTCCTGTGCTTTTTCAGCGTGATGATGGTGTTCAAGCCGGCCCACAGTGTGGCACAGAAATTGTTTGCAGCATTCGTAAGCACGAGAAGGCCAGGATAGGCCTCATGAAGACCTGTGTGCTGGATAAGCTTCATGCAGTCACGGGTTACAGCACTGCTGACCGTGAGTTCAGCAACAGTGAATCAACACCACATAGAAACACACAAAACAAGGTCCTGTACTGCCTGATGAACACAAACGCACAGGAACCAAGCCTTGCACGTCCCTAGAAGCAATGGCTCTGTGTTTGCAGATTGCAACTACTATGGCTAACAAACTGGGGCAGAAAGAACACAGAGAACTTCACCCAACTGAAATAGTGCAGATTCAGTGAATCCTATATTACTATTGCTTTCTCTGAGAAATACGTGTAGTGTGTCTCTGCCTTTCAAATTATCAGACTTCAGGATAAGTTAATACATAAATACGCCGTCATACTACATAAGGTGCAAAGCATTAGGGCCAATAAGAGAAAATCAATGACAATGCCAAGGGCCTCAGGGAAAGACATTCATTCAACAATGTGGCTTTGCTCATTTGTAAAAGTGGATAAAATAGAAACTAAATCCCAAAAACATAAAATAGAACTCATCCAATTATCCAAATAATCAGATTCTGAAATGCTTCTGCGTTCCTACATATTACCTTCCACACTGAATTGCACAAAGTCATCTCCCCACTGTACTGTAACCATTTGCAAAGTGAGCCAATCACTTATTTGCTCAGCAGCTATTTCCCCTAATTTACTCATACACTAGTTCAATATATGCTCTTGAGTCGACCTACACTGTTGGGTTCCAAAGCAAAGAGGTTATGGTCTGGTTTAATAACTGACCATTTGCAAGGATTTGGGAAATAAATAACCGTTTAGGACTAATGCCACAGAAATCTGTTGTCATTAAAACCTTGATATAATCTGGTTATCTATAAAAGGAATGCATTGCAGCACAGTCCAGACTTGAAATTCATACATTCCAGGATCAAGTTCCCCTTAAGGAAGGTCACAAAGGACAATTAGCTAGACATCTTATACCAGGTTTTCCCAAACTTTGCTGCTCATCACCTGGGAAGCCAACATAACACCACTGACCAACTGGGGAGTGGGAGCCAGGCAGCGGTACTTTTTAAAAATTCCAAGGAGGGGACAGAGTTGTAGCACAGTGGGGTAAGCCACTGCCTGCAATGCCAGCATCCCATATGGGCTCCTGTCTCGGCTGCTCCCCCACTTCTAACCCAATCCCCTGATACTACACCTGGGAAAGCAGAGGAAGATGGCCCAAACACTTGGGCCCCTGCCATCCACGTGAGACATCTAGATGAGACTCCTGGCTTCTGCTTGGTGCAGCCCTGGCTGCAGCAGCCATTTGGGGAGTGCACCAGCAAGTGGATGATCTTCCCCTCACTCCCTCTCTGCAACTCTTTCAAAGAAATAAATGAATCTTTATAATAAATACAAGCAAAAATAAAAATTCCTAAGATTTCCAGTGTTCAGCAAAGGGTAGAAAAGACTGCTTCAAACCTCTGAAACCTGAGGTCAAGTCCATGGACCAGCAGCACTGACATCATCTGAGGACTTGTTAGAAATGCAGGTTCTCAGGCCCCTACCCCTGACCGAGAGACCAGAGTTGCACCGATGTCAGCTTCCCCAGGGGATTCAGCATGAAACAAAGTTTAAGCAGCACAGGGGGGCCGGCGCCGTGGCTCAACAGGCTAATCCTCCGCCTGCGGCGCCAGCACACCGGGTTCTAGTCCCAGTCGGGGCACCGGATTCTGTCCCGGTTGCCCCTCTTCCAGGCCAGCTCTCTGCTATGGCCCGGGAGTGCAGTGGAGGATGGCTCAAGTACTTGTGCCCTGCACCCCATGGGAGACCAGGAGAAGTACCTGGCTCCTACCTTCGGATCAGCGCTGTGCGCCGGCCGCGGCGGCCATTGGAGGGTGAACCAACGGCAAAAGGAAGACCTTTCTCTCTGTCTCTCTCTCTCTCACTGTCCACTCTGCCTGTCAGAAGGAAGGAAGGAAGCAAGCAAGCAAGCAAGCAAGCACTGGGGGCCAGAGCTGTGGCATAGTTGGTAAAGCTGCCACCTACAGTGCCGGCATCCCATATGGGCAATGGTTCGAATCCCAGCTGCTCCACTTCCAGTCCAGATCTCCAATATGGCCCCTGCACCCGCATGGGAGACCCGGAAGAAACTCCTGGCTCCTGGCTTCGCAGCCAGTTGGGGAGTGAACCATCAGATGGAAGACCCCCCCCCCCCTCTCTCTCTGCATCTCCTCTCTCTGTGTAACTTTGACCTTCAAATAAATAAATAAATAAATTCTTAAAAGAAAAGCCATTTCAGGGCCAGCGCTGTAGCATAGTAAGCTAAGCATCTGCCTGTGGAGACGGCATC
Organism: Oryctolagus cuniculus; assembly: GCF_051225735.1. Classification (NCBI taxonomy): domain Eukaryota; kingdom Metazoa; phylum Chordata; class Mammalia; order Lagomorpha; family Leporidae; genus Oryctolagus; species Oryctolagus cuniculus. The sequence goes on from NC_142875.1 coordinate 124,183,206, forward strand.
CTGTATGGGCACCAGGTTCATGTCCCAGCCGCTCGTCTTCTGATCCAGCTCGGCTTATGGCCTGTGAAAGCAGAAGATGATCCAAATATCTTGGGCCCGTGGACCCGCGTGGGAGACCCTGAAGAAGTTCCTGGCTCCACATCGACCCAGCTCCGGCCACTGCGGCCATTTGCAGAGTGAACCAGCAGATGGAAAACCTCTCGCTCTCGCTCTCTGCCTCTCCTTCTACCTCTGTGTAACTCCGACTTTCAAATTAAATAAATAAATATTAAAAAATAAAAAAGCAGCATTGGACTACACAGTTTAACACTAGAGAAACACTGGATTCCATATCGGAATCATTCAAGTAATGCTTCCTTAAAATGCTTCTTTAAAAAGAAAAGCCTGCATCCATCCCACCCCCACCCCTGAAGCGGATTCCACTGGTCTGGGTGCAGTTCAGCACCTCCCTCTGGTGGAGAGGGCCCAGCTCCATCCAAGGACACTAATTCACAGCGCCTAAAGAAGCACTGTGCTGACTCAATCTCCAGTTCCTGATCTGGAAGAGCTGCTGCCAGGACTTTATAAGATTATTTATAAAGAACTTGACACTCAGTTCTGCACACAGCTCAAGCTATTATAATAGTTATTATGTGTTAATTAATGCAAGCTTTCATACAAAGAATGACAAATGAATCCTTATTGATACAAAAGCCTACTCTACACTGAGAAGTACCAACAGCTGTGAATAGTAACAGACGAACAGCTCCACAGAAGGCCATGTTGTGGGACCGTGGGGCCTTTTAGAGGGTCTACACACTTCACAGTGACACTCTATCATCATTTCATTTTTGCTGACTCACCTCTAAAACGAGGAACCTTCTCAGTACCGGGAAGAGAAGGCCAGAGACCTGGATTGGGCAAACCTTTCGGGAGGAATCTCTTTTCAGACTTAAGTTAGAGAAAAGGAAACGGGAGATGGACCCACGTGATACGGTCCGGACTCAGTGGCATTTCTCGTGAGTGAAAACCACGAGCAAACACCCCAGGAAGCAGTGGCAGGTGCTTCTTGACAGTTGCAATGTAACCATTTCTTACATTCCCTGAGAGCGGCCGACGCAGCAACGTCTGGATCTCTGGGTAGGAACCACCCATGGCCATCTGCCAAGGCCAGGTACAATGCTGTTCCTTCAAGGCCAATTTAGAACTGTCCCATTGATCTAAAAACACAGGCAAAACCCAACATGTCTAGAGAATCCATCTCAGTGCTACTGTCAGGAAGGAGAGAGTTGTAGGCAAAAGACCTTAACTAAAACAGTCAAATTTGGAGCTGGACATTTGGTGCAGTAGTTAAGGTGCTGTTTAGGACATCCATGTCTCATCTGAGAGTACCTGAGTCCTGGCTTAACTGCCAATTTCAGCTTCCTACTAATGCCACACTTGTGAGAGGTGGACATCACAAATAAATAAAATGATACTTATAAATTGTTTAAATAGCCAACTTCAAGGAAAAGAATTAAAAATACTTACTTTAAGTTTTGGATGCCAAGACCCCTCCCACCCACTCACTGAGGTCTAACTCTATTGGCCTCCTTACTGATCCTGAAAAATACCTGGTAAATTTCCAGATCTTTCCATTTCCTGATCCTACTATTTGAAACAGTCCTCTCAAATAAAAAATGAAAAAGTCCTCTCAAATGGAGAGGACTTGGTCCCTCAATCTGTTCAGATCTTTTCTCCAGTGATTTCTAAAGACTTCTACCCAACAGAGCTCTCCATACCCTGCAATTTCTCTTTCAGGCACTTTAATTGCTGGCCTTAGCTTTTACGTTTACTGGTTGGTTCACTGGCTGCGTCCCCCATCTGAATGTAAGAATACAACCAGTGTTTTCACTGCTGTCTTCCCAATGCCAAGGGCAATGCCTGGAATGTAGTCAGTGTTGAATAAATATTTGTTGTCTACATAACTGAATAAAAGGTAAGTGAGTCAACAGAATGGGGAACTTGACAGAATAAAAATAAATGACAAAAGGTTTAATAGAAATGCTTTTAGATTATTTTTCATTTCAGTAACCAAAGGCCTTAAAAGTAATATGAATAAATGATTCTAATGAATTTTTCAGAATTTCTTTGGTCCTGAATATTTTAATTATTTATAGGAATGAAATAAACTATGTTAACCTACTCTGAAAGGAGGCACAATGTCTCACATACTCTTTCTTCATTTCAACTTGCTCCCTGATATCACAAAAGTTATATCAACATTATGATGCTAATTTCTCACCTGCTGGCAAAATCATTCCAAAAACGTCTTTGAACTGAGCTTTTTTACCTTGGAACCAGGCAGTCAGCTCTCTGCAGAGTTGTGGCATCCAGTTCGAAAAGGGACGCAATGTCATTTCCATGCGGGACTGAGACCAAAGTGTACATGATCTTCTCCCCCACCTGGCGCTTCTTCTTTGAGGTTGGGAGGTCTCCTTCTCTCTGTCGAGGGGGATACAGGTTGTTTATTCTTATCAAGAGTCTTACTAAACCCTCCACTTGATCGGGAGAGAAGCTCTCAATGTGCAATCCTTCACTGTGTTATGGAGGTGCCAATTCCACAGGATTCAGCGAGAGTAGCACAGGCCTGCCAGCCTTCCAGGTCATTAACATCAAGGGTGAAAAGTCACACACTCCATGGATGGGAGGGCCACAAGTGGGCACATCACCAAGGTATTATACTGTCACAAGGTACGGTCACTTCCTTCTTCCCTTAAACCTATTTACAGGGCCAATGCTGTGGCGCAGAGGGTTAACACCCTGGCCTGAAGTACCAGCATCCCATATGGGTGCCGGTTCAAGACCCAGCTGCTCTACTTCCCATCCAGCTCTCTGATATGGCCTGGGAAAGTAGTAGAAGAAGGCTCAAGTCCTGGGCCAGTGCCGTGGCTCACTTGGTTAATCCTCCACCTGCAGCGCCGGCATCCCATATGGGCGCCGGATTCTAGTCCCAGTTGCTCCTCTTCCAGTCCAGCTCTCTGCTGTGGCCTGGAAAGGCAGTGAGGATGGCCCAAGTGCTTGGGCCCTGCACCCACATGGGAGACCAGGAGGAAGCATCTGGCTCCTGGCTTCAGATCGGCGTAGCTCCAGCTGTAGCGGCCATTTAAGGGGTGAACCAATGGAAGTAAGACCTTTCTCTCTGTCTCTCTGTGTGCCTAATTCTATCAAGGAAGGGAGGGAGGGAGGGAGGGAGGAAGTCAGTCCAAGTCCTTGGGCCCCTGTGCCCGTGTGGGAGACCCAAAAGAAGATCCTGGCTCCTGGCCTTGGATTGGTGCAGCTCCAGCCGATGCAGCCAATTGAGGAGTGAACCAGTAGATGGAAGACCTCTCTCTCTCTCTCTCTCTCTCTCTCTGTCTCTGCCTCTCCTTGTCTCTGTGTAACACTGACTTTCAAATAAATAAATAAATCTTTTTTAAAAAACCTATTTACAAGGTAGTAAAACTCATGATTCCACGTGTAAAATAAACAGAGATGAAAGAGTGTGCTTAAACATCTGGATTTCATAAATTAAAGACTAGGTAAGGCAGAGGTGGAGAGTCCACGCCTAACTCCCAAAGCACAATTTGCACGTTGACCTGGAGAGGAAGCGACATCAACAGTAACATTCCCATTCAGCTCACTTTCCACTGCATCCAAGACCACACACCAGTTGTATAAAAAGTGAAATCAAAAGAGGTCTTCCCACACAGATGTCTTCATGAAGATGTGAACTTTGGTCATTATCTCCAGCATATCCTGCCCTTTAAAGCAGGCACAAACACAAAGTGAATGAACTCGCTCAAGTCCCAATGACTAAGGAAGAACTGGATGCACAAAAAACCAAATATAACATAGCAAATTCAAAGTATGTTTGGTAATTAATTAAATAGTTCATTATACATACTTATTAAAACACTGAAATTCATAAGGGGGGGGTCATCCTACCACCATAGGAAAGTGAATGGATGTAACTAGTGGACAGAAGGTTTGTCTTCCAATAAGCACCAACAAGATACGAGACCTAATCATTTACTCAGAACCTCATTCCCCATCCCACAACTGTGTGTATCATTTCTCTTGGATCAGACTCTTGCAGTTTTGTTCCTGCTCACTTCTGTGAATGGTGCACACACTGGGAGCAGACGCAGAGTGTGATCTGCTTATGTCCACACAGCCGAGCAGCGCCTGGGAGCTCCTGCCAGCTTTGCCTCAAATGTATTTGACGGAGACCAAAAATGCAGAGTCAAACCAAGGCAGGGCTTCAGCAAACTGCCAGTGATCTGACTCCCTCACTGTGGCTTCTCATCAGTAAACATGCATGCGGTACATGGATCAGAGAGAGGCAGAGATAACATACCACCCATCATAAGGGCATGCAGGCGTGTGGGAAAGAAGACAAAGCAGAAACACTAAGAAAATTATACATATGAATTCACACGGAGCTTCTCACACGGCCATGGCCTAGGTTGTTGTTAACTCATCTTCCAACAAGAAACTGAGAGAGAGGAAGGTGAGCATGATCACTTCCATTAATCAAAGAGCAGAGTGCAGTTTATCTATGGGAGAGGGAGTGACTGATGAGGGAGGGAGAGGAGGAAACTGAAGGGGGAGGGAGGAACTGAAGGGGAAAGGAGGAGGGAGAAGGAAAGGGAGCGGTGAGTGTTCCTAGGGAATTCTCACCCCAAATTCAACCAGTCAGGGCTTTATTCCAACCTAACCAAAGCCAGAGCCCTGGCCTAGGGCCCTTAAACTCTAAACGAGTTTCATGAAAGGGTAAGCATGAATTCATGGCTAAAAATCTTCCAGTCTCTGAAAAAATAATCTTTGGTCATAAAACCCACTTTCATAATGATTTGCATTACAGACAAAGAAATCTAAGATTAAAGACAAAATCTATGAGGGTCAAAGACACCCTCTTGTCCTGCAGGAAGAAAAGGCAAATGTCTTTATCCCCATAGCAAGAACACTCTATCCAGACAAGTGAGTTAGGGGAGACGGCTACAGAAATTGCATGGCAGGTTACAATCACATGATCTCAACCTCGGGACGGGTCTACAGAGGTCAACGGCGAGCTGAAAACTCTTCCTCCCAAATAAATCTCCACCAGCAGCCAGACGAGTGAAGTGCCGTTATTTGAAACTGATTCTGTTGGGTGTTGAAGATGCTTTGCTTCATTACAGAAATCTACACAGCCCTTTATATGGCCTTGCTCATTTCTTGCATTCCTGGGTTGGAAGAAAGATTCGCAGGTAAAGAGGATGAGTACAAGTGTGGAAGCAGGAAAAACGGGTGGAGAAAGGGAGATGATTAGGGGCACTAGGAGAAAACCAGGAGTAAGACAGCTGGCCTATTCTGCAAGAAAAGAATCTAGGCCGGCGCCACGGCTCACTAGGCTAATCCTCCACCTGCGGCACCGGCACCCCAGGTTCTAGTCCCGGTTGGGGCTCCGGATTCTGTCCCAGTTGCCCCTCTTCCAGGCCAGCTCTCTGCTGTGGCCCGGGAAGGCAGTAGAGGATGGCCCAAGTGCTTGGGCCCTGCACCCGCATGAGAGACCAGGAGAAGCACCTGGCTCTTGGCTTCAGATCGGCACAGCACGCCGGCCATAGCAGTCATTTGGAGGGTGAACCAATGGAAGGAAGACCTTTCTCTCTGTCTCTCTCACTGTCTAACTCTGCCTGTCAAAAAAAAAAAAAAAAAAAAAAAAAGAAAGAAAGAAAGAAAAGAGAAAGAAAGAAAAGAAAAAGAAAAGAGAATCTAAAATATGTGAAATTTGGTAAGGTCTGAGTACTGCTATTTAGATATCATTATCCATTTTACAGATGAACAAGCCAATCCTCTAGGGGCCAGTTCACATAATTATCATGTGATAGGGCTGGAAATCAAATACGGCTCCAGCTGACTTCCACAGCCCTTGCTCTTAACTAGTGAGCTACAAAGAGGCAGTGACAGTCAAGAAGCTTCCACAAACCATCAGCCAACAACTTGGAGAAGATAAAACCAACAAGTCGACATTTCTGCCTATTTGTCTGTACTTCTGCGATGTCTATTACTGGACGTGATGTTGTTTGTTTTTGTAAAAGAAAGCACGATGCCAAGAAAAGCCCAGGAACAGATGGTTTCACAGCTGAATTCACCAAACAGTCAAAGAAAACAGAAGTAGAGGGAAAGCTAACAAATTCATTTTATGAGACCGTATTACCCTAATACCAAAGGCAGACAAATAAAATGCCTGAGAACGATAGGCCAATATTAAAAATCCTCAATAACATACTACCAAATTGAATTCAACAACACATCATATAGACTACACATAATGATCAAGTGGGATTTAACCCTGGGATGCAAGGTTGGTCTAAACATATGCAAAACCATCAATGTGACACATCACATCACTAGCATGAAAGATTAAAACCATCATCTCAATACATACAGACAAGGCATTAGGCAAAATGATTTAAAAAAAAAATCACCCAAAAAAATGGGCACAGAAGGAAAGCTCAACATACTAAAGGTCATTTATGCAAAGCCTACAGCTCTGTCATAATGATAACCACTGGGACTAAACTGAACACTTTTTTCTCAGATATGGTACAGGCAAGAATGCTAATTCTCATCCTTTCTATTTAACATACTACTGGAATAGCAATCAGACAAGAAGAAGAAGCACATGGCATCCAAATTGGGACAGGGAGATAAAATTATTTCTGTTTACAGGTGTTAAGATCTTATATTCTTAAAACCTTCAAGTACTTTACTAAAAACTGTTACTAATGATGAACTGAACAAAGTTGTGGGCTACAAAAGCAACATCAGCAAATCAGTTGCAGGGCAGGCATTTGGTGCAGCAATTAAGACATCTTTTAGGACGCTCATATCCCACACTGGAGAGCCTGGTTTGAGTCCTCGCTCCACTGCTTCCCATCAGCTTCCCGCTGATGTGCATCCTGGGAGGTAGCAGATGATGGCTCAAGTACCTGGGTCCCTGCCACCCACATGGGAGACCTGGACTGACTTCCAGGCTCATGGCATTGGCCTGGCCCATTTGGGGAGTGAAATCAGCAGATGAAAGAGCTAACGCATACTCTCGTTCTTTCTCTCTCTTTTTCTGCCTCCCTATCTCTCTCCCTCACTACATTTCAAACAAAATGAAAATAAATAAATTTTTTAAAACTGTTGAATATCTTTCTTTAAAAAATCAAGTTTTATTTGTTTACACTAAATAAGTCTGAAAAAATACATTTACAATAGCATCAAAAGAACAGAATACTTAGAAAAGAAAACTAAGGAATGAAGTAAAATATCTGTACACCAAAAACTAAAAACTGTAGGTAGGAGAAACTGAAAAAGACACAAAATAGATGGAAAGACAGCCAAGGCTGGTGGATCAGAATGAATATCCCTAAAATGTCCACAGCGTCCAGTGCAGTGAGGTTCAGGGCAAGCCCTATTAGAATTCTAAGGCACCTTTCACAGCAACAGAAGAAATGATTCTACAACTTGTCTGGAACCAAAAAAGTCCCTGGGTAATCAAAACAACACTGAAAAACAAATGTGAAGGCATCATACTTCCCGATTTCAAATTACATTACAAAATAATTCTAATAGAAGCAGTAAGGTAATGGCATTAAAAACAGACACATAAACCACTGGAAAAGAATGGAGAGCCCAGAAATAAACCCGAACATATGTCATCAACTACTTTTTGACAAGGCCACCAAGAAAACACAATAGGAAAAGAAAAATGCTTCAATAAATTATGTGGGAAAAATTGAATATTCATGTGCAAGAATGGAACTGGACCCTCATATCAGACACAAAAATCAACTCAAAATGTGTTAAAGACCTAAATAGGACAACTGAAACTGAAAAACTCCTACAAGAAAACACAGTAAAAATGCTCCTGGACAATGGCCATGGCAATGATTTTTTTAACAGCACACCAAAGTATAGGCAACCAAAGCCAAAACAAACAAGAGAGGCTACCTGCACAGCAAAGTAAACAGTCAACAAAATGAAAAGGTAGCCAAGGGATTTGGGAAAAAATATTTGTTAAACAGACACCAGAAAAAGGATTAACAGTCAAAGGAACTGACACAACGCAGTAGCCACAAAACCAATAATATGATTTCATAATGGGCAAAAGACCTGCCACTTCGCAAAAGTACACATACAAATGGCCAACGGGTATATGAGGAGGTGTTCAGAATCACTGATCATGAGGGAAATGCAGAAAAAAATCATGCACAATCTCACTTATACTTGAAATCTAAAAACAAAGAGGAGGGAGGGAGGGAGGGAGGGAAGGAGGGAGGGAGGGGGAGAGGAAGGGAAGGAGGGAAGAAACAGTGTGGGGCCCCATGAATCCACACCACGCAGGTCAACACGAAAGCCCAGGTGTTACACTGAGGTGCAGATGGCAAAGCAGCGCTTTCCCTGGAGGCTCTGGGCTCTGCAGCCCAGACAGCAACCTCACTGCCGTTCAGCTCACTGCTGACAGAAGGCCTGCACCGGTCTGCAGGATCCTCTACCCCAGAGCCCAGTAGAACACCATGTGCAACCAGGAATAACTTCTCAAGGTTAAAAAGTACACTGAAATGTGATACTGAATATGACAGTGACTAAGATGAAGAATAAAAGGGCCCGTGTTGTGGGGCAATAGGTTAAGCTGCCGCCTATGACAACATCATCACATATGAGCGCTGGTTCAAGCCCTGGTGGCGCCACTTCTGATCCAGCTCCCTGCGAATGCACCTAGGAAGGCAGCGGAAGACGGTCCAAGCACCTGGTCCCCTGCAACCCATGTGAAGGATCTGGATGGAGTTCCAGGTTCCTGGCTTTGGCCTGGCCCAGCCATGCCTGTTGCAACCATTTGGGTTATAAACCAGTGATTTCCACGCCCCACCATCTGCCTCTCTCTGTAACTCTGCTTTTCGAATAAATAAATAAATAAATAAATCTTTAAACACAAAACAAAAGGAGGTCTGAGAAGAGGGAGTGACAATTCTAAGAATCAGGAAAGGAAGTCTGTCCTTAATTACGTCCTCACTAACAGGGAGACTTGGAGAGGGATAGATGAGCATGACTACAGTCATGTAGAAATGTTGTAAAAGTTCTCTGGATCTTGGCATGTTATCACAGACAAAGGGAAGAACACCAACGTAGCGAGCATGGTGATACCCGTGAGAGGAGATGACCTCCAAGTGCAAGAACACTAACACTGCCCAAAGATCGGTTGGCTGTAGCAACATCCCCAAGGAGCTGTCTGATGAATATGCAGGCAATAGGACTTATGCAAAAGTGGCCTCGATGGAATACTGGAAAGGCACAATTAAAACTATTTTAACTAAGGAAAATAGCAGCAATTGTACCGAGCCACGTTTGAAGAAAGGCTTTATTTGTTAGATTTCATTGTTCATTTATTTTCATTTTTATCTGAAAGGCAGAGAGACAGAGAAAGATGAGGCGATCTTCCACCCTTCTTGCTCACTCCCCGAATTCCCACAACTGCTAGGACTGAGCCTGTCTGAAGCCAGGAGCCCGGAGCTCTATCCAGTCTCCATGTGCACGGCAGGAAGCTAAAACCTGAGCTGTCCTCTGCTGTCTCGCACACAATGTACTCGCAGGAAGGGGCTCAGCAGCCAAGCATCCAGGATGCAAACCAGGCATCCAACATGGAGTGCAGGCATTCAGGTGACTTACTCACTGCTGTATTAATAGGAGATCAGGATGTAACTGAGACAAGCGGAGAGCCCGTGAACAAGAACTAAACAGTTTCTCTCACCGACGCCCTGTGTGGATGCAACAAGTGAGAACCCCGGAATATACCACACCCCAAAAAGGAACACATGCCATCCACACCTGAGAATCCTGCACATCGATCTTATTCTAATTTAGCTTTCAGTATGGAATCTTCCTTCAAGGTAAGCACACTAACTGATCCCAACTGCTTAGATTTCTCTAGCAGTTAAACTTGAAAACTAGCATTTTGTTTATCCGTTGGTCAATCCTGCTTCTCTCCGCTTCTGGAATGGCAACAAACACAAGAGACTGTGCTCCTGGCCTGCCCTCCTTGGCAACGGCTCACCAACAAGCAGACGGGGGCTCCTTATTTGGACAGTCTTAGACCACGAGGACAATCTTTTCCAAACACAGAAAAAAACTTATTAATTAGGATTAATTAAAAGAGGTCACTGTGAATTACTCATGCTATTTAAGGTCTGTGGTTTTAATTATATAGAGTAAGTAGAAGGTACAGGCCTATCCTTACATACTTTGCTTAGGCCCTTGGAAAAGAGTTTTAATAAGTAGTAAAGTCCCTTTCTAAGTGACCTAACAATTGTTTATGTGTGAGAGCTCTACCATGTTTAGAAGTCTTAAGCACTCTTTTTTAAATCTCTAGTTCTCTGCTAATTTGATTAACAAAGTCTCCTTCCTAAACAATTTGACAATATACTTCAAGCACATCTTTCGGATTTTCTAACTATAAATCTGAATAATGAGTTCTAAATCTACAACTTTTAATATATGAATCAAGCTTCAACACTAAAGAAAATCCTTGCAACATGAAGACAATTCTGTCCAAAATTAAGCACTGGAGGCTTTTTTTGTTTATCAGGGACCTTCAAAAAGCTCATGGGCAAACAGAAGTGAAAGACCAGTTTACTGGGGTGCAAAGAATTTTTGAAACCCATGCCTAGTTTTTTCATAGTATGCATTTTCCATGAACTTTTTGAAGACCCCTTAGATAAAACCACACTGATTTGAAAGTAATAAAAAAAAGACACTGAATGCTGTTTGCCGCAAAGATTTACAGAAGCATAAAGCCCTCTTGTATCATGAAACGGACCAAGGAACAACAGAGCTTCAACAGATGTCAAATTCAGCATCAGCTGGCTCTCCAAAACAGGTCCAACTGAGCGGCTGGCTGGCTGGCTGCGCAGGGTCTCAGGACGCTAACTCAGGGGGTGAGCTCGCATCACAAGTCAGCACTCCTCCCTGGAAGGGAGGGATGCGGCTCTCAGGTTACTCTAGGAGAAAGCTTCCCTTAGGAGCAGCCAGCCCACTAAAGGAACGCCTCTGGCTTCCGGCTGCCCAGGGCCAGCGGGAGGCAGCTCAGTGGTGGGCCCCTGGGACACCTTCTCTGTTGACTCACTCATGACTCACGGGGTTTTCAGCAGTGACGTCACGTTGCAGTCGGGAGCCAGAGACATTCCGTAAGAAACAAGGTCTGCTTTCCAGAGCTGACTCAGACCTGTGCCCGCCGCGGCAGTGACACACCTGCAGCTCTGCTTCCCCTCGCATCCTCCGTCCTCCGGTGCTCCCAGCAGACTTACATAACCACACACAGCACTGCCATTTTAAGCTGCAGGCTGCAAGCACTCTTTTTCTTGCCAAGATTCCCTAACAAACTGTTACTCTCAATTCCTTTCTTCCTTGCCACCTTACTGCTGATGAGTACAGAGAAACACTCAAGACAATCTGGGGGGTCTTTATATAGAATCTGGTAGGTTCCCCTCCCCCAACTTCTACAGGATAGAATTTTCAAGATTGTTTCAGCTGAGTGCCCTGCCTCCTGGGACATGCCAGCGTATGTATGTAAATGCACGCTAGAACAACGGCTCTCAATGGGAAAAACCGGACCCAAGGCAGCTGGCAACTTCTGGACACACTTTTGATGGCTACAGTGAAAGTGTGGGGGACAGCTGCTAGCCCTGGCCAGGAGAGGCCACAGGCGCTGCTAAACATCCCACAACACAAATGACCTTCCCTCCAACGTCAGTGCTGCCGGAGTGGAGAAACCCCAGCACGGACAAAAGACACTCCCTCCGAAACCAGATCACACCACACATAAACACGATGACATCAACACGAACACCGTTACTTCCAGAAAGTCCTCTTCCATGAACCAGCTGAAAAGATGCAACCTTTCAAAGGGAAGAAATAATGAGTGTCAGCTTCCCAGCTGGGCTTGACACAGTTCCAGTGTTTACAGAGTCCCTGGGGATGCTATACATTTATAAGGCTAGAAATAACAGACTCCTTCGCAGAATAAACACAGCGATGTGGGTCCTAACGGGAGCTCTGACACACACCGCCTAATTTCAGCAGCACCACACATGAACCTCTGAAACTTCAAAAATGGAAGCCACCATTTTGATAAAGGCTTCTAAATTACAGGAAAAAAAATATTAACTGTCCATTAAATAGAAAACATAGGGAAAATTAGGAAAGAAAAGAAATTAGCACAGTTGCCGTGAACTGAGTGTTACTGGAACACAGATGCGTGGTGAAACGTATGTCACATCCTGTAGTGGGAAACTCATTTCCTATTTTACAGGTTGGTGGCTGACTCTAAGGGGGCATGCCATTCAACAGAAACGTGAACACGGCCAGGAGGAGAGCCGTCTACACAACAACAAGCCCTAAGACACCGTGCTAGCTCTACACTTACACGGTCTCAGCTGTGTCGATTCTGGAGAGGGAAAAGAACGGAAGCCAGTGTCCCCAGCTTGAAGTCTCCCTGAGGGACAGAGGAGAGCCAGTTGTGAACTTCTGCAGCTCAGCAGACCCACCGTGCTCTGTGCATTTAAGGTTCTGCTAATGGCACCTGCTTACGCGAAAGGAAAGTTCTTTCTCTCCGTTAGAGGTCAGAGAGGGAAGAAGAGGAAACCTATCAAGCTTGACAAGCACCAGGAGGGAAATTCGCCACGGATGTGTTATTTCTGTGCTGCTCTATAAACCTCTGTACACCACATGCTTAACCTCTGCTCGGCCTGGAACCACCATCAGCAACATCAAATCCGATGGAGCAAAAAGGAGAGGAGCACAGAGATGTCAATCAACTGCGCGATTTCAAGCTTTGGTGTGATGCCTTCCAACAGAAGCAACTTAATCTTTTTCACCCACGAACATCTTCTATTCAAAGAGCAGCCATTCATCTGATCTCACTGTATCCTCCTGGCACCAGGTCAGGCTCACAGGGCAAACATCTTCATCCCATTACACAGGAAAACAACTGAGCCTCAGGAAAGCCATCTGACATGGCCAAGGCCACGTACGTTGCGGTGGTACTACAGGTGCAGCTCTCCTGGCCACAAATCCAAACTAAAGAAATCACGCAGAATATTATACACAGAAATCTGGAGACACAGAAATGCAGTCCCTGGCATGAGGCAGGTGGCCTGGGACTCTCAGGCGGGCCTTGGCATCCTCCCTTCAAACGTGAAAAATGTCACAGAACATCAACACCAGACGAGGCCACTCTCTGTGCATGATGGATCAAGTAAAAATACGACCACTCCCTAATCATGCCTGAAGACAAACAAAACATGAATACTCTTTATATCACTAATGACTGTATACATGTCTGCTCCCAGGTAAGAGTGACTGATGCTTCTTTAGCAATTACCACCCCTATAGGTGAAATTTACCAAGATAATAATGACAGAATGAACCTCTTCTTCCTAACAGCATTCCTACACACAGAAAAGCCCCACTCCCTTAAATCCTCCCCAGAGCCACCTAGAGTAAGTGCTAGAATATGTTCTATCTAACATGCTCTGACAGAGTGCCCCACAGCTGCCCACGGTGTGGGTGGGTGGGTGGGTGGGTAGGTGGGTGTGGATGTGTGTATGTGTGTGGGTGTGTGTCTCACAATGAGTAACAGACTAACCCTGCTCAACTACAGTGTATTCCTGGTGCTCTTTCGCTGGAAACCACTGACAAACTCATATTAAGAACCCAAGAAGCCATGACTTATACTCAGCTTTTTAAGCCTGGTTACAGATTACTGAGCATTTTCCTTAATAGGAAAATAAGTAAGAACCCAACAAACCTGGGGCAGGCATTTGAAAACCACAGGGGGAAGAGTCTACCCAGGGTGATGAAACTGAGATACAAACAGAACTGACTGATCAAATTACCCAATCTCTATGATTAGGGATATGTTGACACAAGTTGAAGCTTTCATTAGGCCAGTGTTATCATACTGCAGCTTCAATTCTGCTATAATCCTGGTAAGTGAATGGAAAAGGAGCCAAACAAGACTGAAACAAGCCCAGAAATTCTTATTAGATGCACTTCCCCTATGACAACATGGAGCTGGGTACCAATGCACAGGCAGGAGTAATTTTAATCCAATGTTTCAACTCTATCAAGGGGTGAAATGCTGCTGTTTTTTAACATTTTTGATTGACACTAGTAATTCTACATATTTCTGGGGTAGCGTGAGATGTTTTGATCCAAATATATAACATGTAATGATCAAATGATAACTGGCATGTTCCTCTCCTTAAAGATTAGTCATTTCTTTGTGGTGAGACCATTCAAAACCATTTATTCTAGCTATTTTGAAATACATAGTGCATTATTGTTAACTGTGTTTACTCTGCTATGCAGTAGGATGTCGTATGGTCATATGCTACTTTGTCTTTCTGTGCTTACATCATTTAACATAATGTCCTCCACGGCCACCTATGTTGTCATAAATAACATACACATTTTCTTTGTCCATTCATCCCTTGATGGCATTAGGTGGCTCCTTATCTTGGCTACCGTGAACAGTGTTGCAGTAGCTACGGGAGTACAGATTTCTCTTCGGCAGACTTACTTCAGTTCCTTCTGATATATAGCTGGTAATGGGATAACCGAACCTGAAGTGCTAATTTAACTTTCATGAACAACAGCAGTACCAACTTACGTTCCCACCAACAATATGTAAGAAGTCTTCAACCACATTCTCCCCAGCATTCTTTTTTTTCTGTTTTTATATCAGCATTTGAACTTGGGTAAGGTGACAGCTCATTGTGGGTTTAATCTACATTTCCCTGACAGTTATAAGACTACCAGGGGGCCAGTGCTGTGGTGTAGCAGGTAAAACCACTGCCTGCAGTGCTGGCAACCATATGGGCGATGGTTCAAGTCCCGGCTGCTCCTCTTCCGATCTAGTTCTCTGCTATGGCCTGGGAAAGCAGTGGAAGGTGGTCCAAGTCTTTGAGCCCCTGCACCCACATGGGACACCTGAAAGAAGCTTCTGGTTCCTGGCTTCCAATCAGTGCAGATGTAGCCTTTGCAGCCATCTGCGAGGTGAACCAGCAGATGGAAGACACCCCCCCCCCCTTCTCTCTTGCTCGGAGAGGAACCAGCAGATGGAAGACACCTCTCCCTATCCCACTGTCTCGCTCCCTCGCTCTCTCTGCCTCTGCTTCTCTGTCACTCTGCCTTTCAAATAAATAAATAAATCTTTAAAAATAAATAAGTAAGTACAATTACTAGGAAAAAACACAGAGGATATACTACATGTCCTTGGTCTGGGCAAGGATTCTTCAAATAAAATCTCCAGAGCACAGGCAATAATGGCACATGTAGACAACTGGGATTATGTCAAACTAAAAAGCTTCTGCACAACAAGGAAAAGTGCTACAGAAGGAAGAAAAATATTACACAGTGAGGGAAAATATTTGCAAACCATATATCTGACAAGGAGGCATTATCTAGGATTTATGAGGAACTCAAAGAACTTGAGAAGAAAAAATGAATAAACAAAGAATCCAATTTAAAAATACAAGCTAAAGACCTGAACAGTGGCCAGTGCTGTGGGACAGCAGGTTAATACCCTGGCTTGAAGTGCTGGCATCCCATATGGGTGCCGATTCAAGACCCGGCTGCTCCTCTTCCAATCCAATTCTCTGCTACATCCTGGGAAAGCAGTAGAAGATGGCCCAAGTGCTTGGGCTCCTGTACACGCATGGGAGACCCAGAAGAAGCTCCTGGCCCCTGGCTTCGAATCAGCACAGCTCCGGTTGCTGTGGCCAACTGGCAAGTGAACCATTGGATAGAAGACCTCTCTCTCTCTCTCTCTCTCTCTCTCTCTCTCTCTCTCTCTCTGCCTCTCCTCTCTAACTATTTCAAATAAATAAATAAATCTTTTTTGGGCCGGCGCTGTGTCTCACTTGGTTAATCCTCTGCCTGCAGCACCAGCATCCCATATGGACACCAGGTTCTAGTCCTGGTTGCTCCTCTTCCAGTCCAGCTCTCTGCTGTGGCCCGAGAGGGCAGTGGAGGATGGCCCAAGTCTTTGGGCTCCTGCACCCGCATGGGAGACCAGGAAGAAGCACCTGGCTCCTGGCTTCGGATCGGTGCAGCACCGGCCATGGCAGCCATTTGGGGAATGAACCAACGGAAGGAAGACCTTTTTCTCTGTCTCTCTCTCTCTCTCTCTCTCTCTCTGTCTATAACTCTACCTGTAAAAAAATTTAAAAATAATAAATAAATCTTTTTTTTTTAAAGACCTGAACAGACACTTTTCTGAAGACACAAAAATGATGAAGATATAAATGGGAATTTTTTTGTTTTTTAACTTTTCTTTGTTTTTGCCTTCATTTATTCACAACTTATAACCATCCATAATTATGGGGTACACAGTGATGTTATGATATTTGCACATTGTGTGGAAGGAATGAATCAAGTTAAAACATACCCATCACCTTATGTACTTATCACTTATTCCTCCTGTTACTTTGTACCCAATGAATACAATCTCAAATGATACAGTAATAATTCCTACAAATTTCAAAAAGGATTGCTAAATTACTACAAAATTACTGAATTACATATTTTCTCTATATTATATAAAATATGTACCTCAATCGCTTAAAAAAAATCCAGGATAAGCATTTGGCCTAGCAGTTACGATTCCTCTTGAAAGACCCACATCCCATTTTGGAACACCTGGGTTAGAGACCCAGCTCCACTCCTGAATCTAGCTTCCTGTTGATACACACACTGAAAGGCAGCAGGTAGACTCAAGTACTTGGATCCCTGCATCCAGATGGAAGACCTGGATTGAGTTTCTGGCCTCTGGCTTTGTCCTCGCCAAACCCTGAGGTTCTGTCTACATCACAACAAACTTTTGTTTCTGAATTTTTCAGTGAGCTAAGAAGCTTTGTTACCATGAAGTCATGCTTTACACATGTGGCGCTGGAGTGAGCAGGGTGAACGAGAACAAACATTTCCATGAAAACTGGCTTTCAGTGAAGACGGAGGTGCTTCTCCAGCTGCATACCTCAGAATACCAGAAAATCAGTCATGTATTTGCTTGATGCTTCCATTTCTTCCCAAAAATAGAACTCGAATGATCTCTAATCCTAAAGAAGGGTCCTGTTGTCCTATTTTCATATCATGACATCTACACGTTTCTGCCTTCTAGTTTCTGTGCATGTCTGCAAGCCAGACCAGACCTCCCACCTCTCAGACACAAGCCACCCTTGGTGCTCGACCACACATGGTCTGCACCTTGCTGGAAACCTCTCCAGGCACCCATTACTAGACATCGCCTTATAATGTGAGCCATGTCACCTCTCACCTTTCACCTTTGATCCACAGCCTCAAAGACCCTGTCTTAGAGTATGTAGTCTCAGATTCACTAATAAATCTTCAGTTTGTTCATACAAAGAAAATAAGCAAAATGCTTTTGATTTGTGGAGGAGAAACAATTCTACTCACCGCATTTTTTCCTTCACTTTGGGCATCTCGGTAATCAGGATTAAGCTGAAAAAGAAGGCAAAACTAGATTTGAACTGTTGTTAACAGACCATTAACAAGACCACTGATCTTTAATTCAGTTCACTATTTTACCTTTAACTAAGTTTAATGTAAAAGGAAGTTATCCAACGAACTACTGGTAATTAGGACAATTTAAAATATTACCACAATGTACCATGAGACAAGCACTAAGATGCCAACTAGAAGGCCTTAATTTATATCAGAAATGCTGGCATCCTTGATGAAATGAGAGCTGATAATCTCACTGAGTCTAGGGAAACATTCGAGAGAGTTCACCATTTTACATAACACAAAAATGGCCATTTACCAGTTACTCAGAAACCAATTTATTTTATTTTATTTTATTTTATTTTATTTTATTTTATTTTATTATTTATTTGACAGAGACAGTGAGAGAGAGAGAGAAAGAGAGAAAGGTCTTCCTTCCATTGGTTCACCCACCAAATGGCAGCTATGGCCGGTGCTACGCTGATCCAAAGCTAGGAGCCAGGTGCTTCCTCCTGGTCTCCTATCGAGTGCAGGGGCCCAAGCACTCGGGCCATCCTCCAGAGAGCTGAACTGGAAGAGGAGCAACTAGGACTAGAACCCAGCACCCATATGGGATGCCGGCACTGCAGGCAGAAGATTAACCAAGTGAACTACGGCACCAGCCCCTCAGAAACCAATTTTTGAAAATAGACCAGAAGAAAGTTTTAAAAATGATTCAAGACCATGAATTACATGCTACATACACGAAGAAAAGAAAACAGAGCGAAAGAGCAAATATGTATCAGATACGTCAATTAACACAGAAGGACTTCTTAAACTAACACCAAAAACCTGGATATGCAGTTTAGGGGTCATTCCAATGAGAAAAACAGACTTTGGATATGTTCAGCATTGACCCAAGTATCAACTCCTGGCTCCACCTGTCTACGTGGTCTCAAAATAACCAGGTTGATAATTTGTACAGCAACAGATTTAAAAGATAATTTTCTTGAAGTCACAACTTGTCTAGGTGCACTTAACCATTTTAACATGAATCAACCAGGGTGCAAAATTTACAATTCCATTTTAAAATATATTTTAAATGGGCCAGCGCCGCAGCTCAATAGGCTAATCCTCCGCCTGCGGCGCCAGCACACCGGGTTCTAGTCCCGGTCGGGGCACCAGATTCTGTCCCAGTTGCCCCTCTTCCAGGCCAGCTCTCTGCTGTGGCCAGGGAGTGCAGTGGAGGATGGCCCAAGTGCTTGGGCCCTGCACCCCATGGGAGACCAGGAGAAGCACCTGGCTCCTGGCTTTGGATCAGCGCGGTGTGCCGGCAGCAGTGTGCGGGCCCCGGTGGCCATTGGAGGGTAAACCAATGGCAAAGGGAAGACCTTTCTCTCTGTCTCTCTCTCTCACTGTCCACTCTGCCTGTCAAAAAAAAAAAAAAATATATATATATATACACACATATTTAAATGCAAGGTGAAGAGTATTTCTCAAAATGACATTTACTTAGCAGCTGCTCCCAGTGTACCACTAAATATTAATGAAGGTACTGATCAAAAAAAAAAAAAAAAAAAAAGCCCAAAAAGAAACAAATTTGGAAGAAAAAAAAAACAAGCTCAATGTCATTGAAAACTAAGGCTGAAAAACAGCCTAAATTCCAAATCTTCTATGAATTGACACAAGTTATGATGGGTCTTCCAAAAGTTCATGGAAAACATTTATATTATGCATAGACTCCAAAATTTTTTGCAGGGAAATAAATTTGTCATTTAATACCTTCTTCCCCTCCCTTTTAGATGGGTCCTCATAAAGCAGAGAGTTCTGGGTAAGAGACAGGTAAGGATCCAGTTTTTCTCTGTATACTCTTTTTTTTTTTTTTCAAAGAAATCTTTTATTTAATGAACACAGATTTCATAACTACAGCTTTAGGAATATAGTGATTCTTGCCACCATACCCGCCCTCCTACCCTCACTCCCACCCCACCTCCTCCCCCTCTCCTATTCCTAGTCTGATTCTCCATTAAGATTCAGTTCTCCTGCTGACTTGGAGATCCTGAGAATCTACCACCCAAAAAACTTCCAGAAGGGCTTCTCTAGGGCTAAGAAGCTACTTTCAGATCAGACAGAAAATTCCCTCCCCAGCCACTGTCCTGCCATCAGCCTCTGTCTCCTCAAGACCAGACAGCCAATGATGCTCAGACAAAAACCAGGCAGGAAGCACAACGGGGCTGATGATGGCAGGGGAGAAGACAGAAGACACATGACGCTGTGTGCGGGCACTGTGCTGCCTGAGAATACAGAAACAGCCAAGGGACACGAGACAGAAGCAACTGCAGCACAGCCAGGGATGCTGAGCTGACGTCTGATGAACCTGGGAGCTGCGCTCGAAATGCATCCATCCGTCTGCCCTGCAGCTGGAGATGCAGAATGCTGGTATGTTGTCATACCAGAGATCGAACTCATGCGACAAAAGGACAAGGCACTCAACACTTCTGGTTCTGCACAGAGCTCATCTGAGGATATGAGAGAGGACTGGAAGAGAAGGGAAGGGAAAGGAATGGAAGGGGAGGGGTGGGGAAGGCCAGGCTGGGCCAAAAACAAAGACTCAAGGTAGAGTATATCAGAACAAGGGAAATTCTCAGAGTCCTGAATATAACAAAAACTTTCCAGGACATGGTTTGGCACACCCAAGAAAGCAGAAGTAAACAAGACCTCTACATCAAGGCAACACGCAGAATTAAAAGAACACAAAGGTAACTGTGGGGAGCAACTGGGAGCAACTCGGACTAGACTAAGTTACTGGAATTAAGACTTATTCTATGCATCTGCTCTCCCACAATATGGCGTTGGGAGAGGAGGAAACAGCTTCTACACAGCTGCCTCCAGTTCAACCAATAAACAGCAGGACCTGCTCCTGATTGGAGGAGAGCAGCGTACTCGGCGTGTGGGTAGCAGAGTTGGGATTGGTGGAAGAGGACTATAAAGGAGGAGAGAGACAACATGAACCAGGAACATCTATCTGAAGGAACACCTGTGCAGCCCCTGAGAGAGCCGGCCGGCGGTGTGCCGCTCCCCCGCGGAAGTGGGGAAAATGGCAGGGGGAACCGCCCTTCCACGGAGGTGGAAGGGTCGGTAGCCAACCCGGGAAGAACCAGCAGCAAACCCGGGGAGGGCCGAGCAGACAAAAGAACAGCGCAGGGTCCTGTGTTGTTCCTCCACGAAGAGGGGGAGCGACATAATGGTGCCGTGACTCGGATATGAAGCCTAGGCAGGGTTTAGTGTCGCTCCTCCACGAAGAGGGGGAGCGACAGGTAACAGTAAAGAATTGGGAATGTTGAGGATGTCAATCAAAATGGACATATAAATACAAAACTAAAGTCCATGTTGGTAGCAATAAAAAAGCAAGCTGATGCTACAGAAAATGGTGCAGAAGAAAAGGCACTGGAAAGCTGTCCCTCAAGTCACAGGAAAGGCGCACTCACAGAAATGGAAACTGGGTAAAAGGCAACAGTCGTGGAGGACAGAAGGGACTATCAACTGTCAGGCAAGTTGGGTACTGTCAAGGATGAGAGCGCATGGGGCACAAGCAACAAAAAGATAGAAAATGGAACTTTCCTCAGCTGAAGAAAGAACCACGTATGCGCCAATTATCCCATTCCAGGAAAATCAACTAAACAGACTAACACATTCACTGGAGGTAAGTGGGAACCAGAGGGAAAGCAGTGACCGCGATGCCAGATACTGCTTTGACATTATCACCTGCTATGAGCATTGTCAGATAAAAATGCATAGCATGGAGTGGAGGGTGGATAACCAAAGGTGGTCTGCTCAAACAGTGGCGCCCAATCCAGCAGTAAACATGGCTGGCTCCTGACACCTGCAGCCACAGGGGAGGAGGCCAGCCACAAAAAACAGATGCCCTGCATGAAGCCATTCAATGAAACACAAGAACAAATGAAAACTGTGGTGGAACAAATCAGAAAGTGGAGGAGTGAGCGAGTGCAGAGGGTAGAAAGCAGAACCCAGTGCAAGACTCAAGGGGCAGTGTCTCCAAAACAGCAGATGATTAGACTCCAGCTGCCTGGCGGTGCGGGGCCCACAGCGATGAGGACTGGGAGCTGCTCTTGCCTTCCTGCAGTGACTCCGACTCCCTAAATCCCCACGAATTACAAGTAACACAGAGAGTAAGTCCAGGAGTACTTCTTGCTTCTGGAATTCAAGAGCAAAAGGGGCAGGGACAAAGGGAGAGTTAACTGACCTCTTGTTTACTGATTTATCAAACTCTAGAACACACATTTTTACTTGGAAGTTAAGAAAATCACAGCATAGTTGTAGAAGGAATTTTTTCCACCTGTTTTAGTTAAGTACTGAGATAGCTTCCTAAAAAAACTGCTTTCTCTTCAAAGAATTTCCACTCTTCTTTTAAACTGAAAATAAATAAATAAATAAATCTGTGATAAGATTTTAACTAAATTACATCCAAAAAATACCCAACATGTTTTACCAAGAGTATCCCAAAGTTTTTATCCAGTAAACGTCAGAATAGTTGGTTCCCAGCACTGTAAAGTGAACTCATGCTGGACAGCATGATTTATCTATAACGAGAAAGTATACAGAAACGGGAATTAACATATCTAAGCCAAACACAAAATAAGGGACAGATGTTTGGTGCAGCAGGTAAGCCACCACTTGGGTTATCTTCATCGTATATTGTAATACCTGGGTTCAAGTCCCAGCTCCACTCTCTGTTCTAGCTTCCTGCTAATGTACACCTTGTGAAGTAGCAGGTGTTGTCCCAAATAATTCAGTCCCTGTCACCTACATGGGAGACCCAGACTAAACTCTCAACTCCCAGCTTCAGCCTGGATCAGCTCTGACTGTTGTGGGCATGTGGGGAGTGAACCAGCAGATGGGAGAAATCCCTCTCTCTATTTTTCTCTCTCCTTCTCTCTTTCTCTGTCTCCCAAAGAAATCTTAAAAGAAAACTATTTAGAAAACACACAATAAAGTATGTTCTCTGAAACACAGATCGTAGTCTGTCCCAAAGACATCACTTTCTAAAATTCTGTCTTCACGTACTTCACCTGTTTAGGGTCACCCGTCCAATCCCTGGCTAGCTGGACAGGAACAGGATTCCATACTCTTGCTCTATAAAGAAACATCACTTGGCCAGCGCCACGGTTCAATAGGCTAATCCTCCGCCTGTGGCACCAGCACACCAGGTTCTAGTCCCGGTCGGGGCGCCGGATTCTGTCCCGGTTGTCCCTCTTCCAGGCCAGCTCTCTGCTATGGCCAGGGAGTGCAGTGGAGGATGGCCCAAGTGCTTGGGCCCTGCACCCTATGGGAGACCAGGAGAAGCACCTGGCTCCTGCCTTCGGATCAGCACAATGCACCGACCGCAGTGGCCATTGGAGGGTGAACCAATGGCAAAGGGAAGACCTTTCTCTCTGTCTCTCTCACTGTCCACTCTGCCTGTCAAAAAAAAAAAGAAAAGAAAGAAAGAAACATCACTGGCCTTAGGAAAGGCCTCCTACCCCATGGAACTCAGGGTGCTCCTTTATATAATCAGAAATATCAACGAGCAAACCCTATTTATATGTCAACAAACTTTACAAAGCCCTGTCCTTGGCAATAATATGAAAGATGGAGCCAATCAGTGAGATTTCACTTCATCTCTGCCTCTCAGCTGCAATGCTTTTTTAAAAATAATCTGCACAGTGACTACTTCACTAAATTCAGAAAACTATAGGTAATAAGAATAATAATTACAAGGAAAGGGAGGAGAAGGGAAAGGAACAGAAACTGCCTGAACAAATGGGAGGCTATACAATTTCACCAACAGTAACTCTTTAAAGGCCAAATAAATACAGGCTTTAAATTATACTACTGCTTTCCCTCTTAAAATAGAGTATCAGTGATTATTAAAGTAATTAAACAAAGAATAAGGAAAACATCTTTGTTACAAAGGGAGGAAGATACATGATTATATGGAGGTTCTTGAATCTTTTAAAACTTTAAAGGAAATATTTCCTTAATATAAAAAACTAATTATAGATGTGGCATTGGAGATAGGAAGCATGACTATAGTATTCAATCACTTATTCATTAACCATTAAAGAGCACCCACAGTGGGTAAAGCCTTGTGGCGTATGATATTTCAGCAAAGACAGAGAGGATATGGTCGTTGTCCAGCAGACCTTACAATCAAGGAGGGAAAATAAGACATAAATACAGTCAGCTGTAATGCAAAATAGAATGTGGCCAGAGATTTAAGACAGGGATGAATAATTTATAAGTAATATAGGTCAGGAAGGAGGGATCTGCGGTGGGCAAATTTATTCAAGAATTATTCATGGAGAGAGCAGCATGGGAGCTAAGTCTTGAAGGACAGTAGAAGTGTATCTGACAGAGAAGGAAAGAGGGAGAGCAGCAGACAGGTAGGTGTGGGGAGAAAGATGAAGCTTATTCAGAGAGGACCCATAAATGTCATTTATGGGATACTTTTTATATGCACTTAAAGGTCCCTTTATTTAACCTCTAGATTATGCTATACCAAGGGATTCTGAAACCCTCTGTGCAGATGTGAGGCACCAGCATTAGGAAGCACAGGCCTGGTGGCTCCAAAGCTACTTCTTGTAGTTACAGGAGCACATGGCTTCACTCCTCCCTCACTAAAGCAGAGTGGTGTGGTCCAAGGGGAGAAGGAAGATCAACCCAGACCTACAGGGCCTTGAAACCCTGAGCTAGAGAGTTTGCATCTGTTTCCGAAGATGCAGGGAGACAGAGGATCAGAGAGGCAAGGTAACCAAGTACAGTGGCACAAATTGATGGCTAGGGCCCAACCAAGGCAGTAATGAGAAAATGGAAAACAGAAAGGAGAAACGGATGTGAAAGATTTTGTGGAAGTGGACTCAGTAGATTCTGGATATACAAAATGAGAGAAAAATATGCTTACTGTGACTCTGGATTTCAATCCTGAACTAAGGAAAATCATGATTTTTGTGAGAGAATAATTCTATACAAGATGTATTTCTTAAGCATATATTTAAGCGGGTTATCCAAGATCGAATTCGTGGTCTCCAGCAGCCATGGGAGTAGATGACAGACAGAGAACAGAATCTTTCAACAGTCTTCCTTTAAACGGCCAAAGAAGAACAGAAAGAAGTCAGGTATTGCTCAAAGCAATAGAGAGAAAGTCACACCACAGACACCCAGGCTGAGTACTGTGATCGTACCACAATCAAATGAAACACAACTGCACCCTTCCATTAAACACAATAGCAGGAAACAGACCAAAAGCTCCTAAGTCCATAACACAGGTCCATTTGCTGAAAATAAAACTTTTGAACAACGAAAGAAGTCACAAAACTATCATGTGAGTACATTAACACAGTGATATGTGTATGTGCCTCTTTCCAGTGCCTGGCATTTCAGGGCCAACCCATAAAGATACTTCAAAAAGCCCACAGAAAAAGCCCATTATCCTTTAATTCCATTGTTCCTGAACTTTCTGAAGGGCCCTCATATTATTCTGATATTCTAAAAACAAAGGAAGGGAAAGAAACTTTACTGGGTGTTTATGAATGCCAGATACAACTAATATTTTGGCTTGTAACATTTACACATGAGCATACAGGGCCTGGCATACGTGTTCATCTACTGGATTTACACATACAACACAAAGATAGAAACTAGGCCTTTTTCATATACTGTGGCTGGCACATTTGACAGAGAAGTGAACATAGGGATTTTTAAAAGTATAGCCCTGGTCTTCCCAAGATTCTACCCTAACTAAGTCACTCATTAATTAATTAAATCTAAAGGCTATTGAGTAGTCAGGAAACAAGGGTTTACTGCCATCTGGTGGAAGCTTTGCCCATATACAAATAAGCTAGTGGTCACTGAAAGAAAGAACATAACATCATTAGCAAATAAAATTATGCTGCATTTTTTGATCTATCTTGTTTAGGAAAGGATAATCAAAAGCTACTCCTTAAGTAACATTCAAAATAGGAAATTGCAGAGAGCAGCAGATCAGAAACTGTGATGGGTAATTCATCATCCTTACCATGACCAGAGAAGAACTAATCACCAAAGCTCCAGCATTTTTTTTTTTTAAGATTTTTTTAAAAAAGATTTACCTATTTTATTTGAAAGTCAAAGTTACACAGAGAGAGGAGAGGCAGAGAGAGAGAAAGGTCTTCCATCCAATGGTTCACTCCCCAATTGGCCACAACGGCCAGAGCTGCGCCAATCCGAAGCCAGGAGCCAAGAGCTTCTTCCAGGTCTCCCACATGGGTGCAGGGGCCCAAGGACTTGGGCCATCCTCCACTGCTTTCCCAGGCCATAGCAGAGAGCTGGATCGGGAGAGGAGCAGCCAGGACTAGAACCGGTGCCCATACGGGATGCCGGTGCTTCAGGCCAGGGCATTAACCCACTGCGCCACAGCGCCGGCCCCGATTTATTTATTTAATAAGGCAGAGTTACAGAGGCAAGGCTCCAGTATTAACCTACCCAAATGTGAAATGACTCTGTCCTACAGACACAGATGTAAACTCTCATGCCCCAGTAACACGACTGGAGTAAAAGATCAATAACACAGTGAGGAGCAGTGTGCCAATGGCTGTGCTCCGCGTGAAACACTCAACAATGTCTGAGTGCTGGCCAAGTGGGCCCTAGCGTCAGCTCACAACAGGTGTGCCAGGGACAGCCCAACAACATGGTTCTGCATTATCTCATGGCGCCAAAATGTCCTCCTTACTACCTTATTCACCACTAACTACTCTGCACCACGTTTTGTCCATGGGTCCCTGGCAATGTGTATTTCTTAATATTTAACCTGAATTCCCTACAACTTTGCTATTGGTGATCCTTACAATGAAGAAGAGTTCGTTTCTAAGCCTTGGTCCACTTTAGGATCTTGTAGAACAAAATCTAACTACTGTGATATCAGTGTCCCAATTCCGAGATATTCTCCACTGTTCACCAAAACTAAAGCGGTACTATTCGTAAATAGCTTGCAATGTACAAGCTTTGTCTCCATAACCATAGAAACTCCAGTATATGAAATGGTCTGATTCCTTTGATAGTGCCCTTTCAGCTCTAACAAACAACAGGCTTCTTGGGCTTTTCTGAGTAAGTTAACTACCTGGTAAATGCTGGTCAGAAGAGAGTATCATGTTTAAGCACGACAGACAGATAAGATAGATATAATTTTTTACTTTCTTAAAATTACTTGTACTTAGATTTCAGACCACAAATCTTTAAAATTACCATGAGATTTAGCAATAACCTATTAATAATAACTTAATAATTTAAACATTATACAAGGGGCCAGGGCCATGACGTAGTGAGTTAAGCCGCCATATGCAACATTGACATCCCATATGTGTGCCAGTTCAAGTCCCAGCCACTCCACTTCTGATCCAGCTCCCTGTTGGTGTGCCTGGGAAAGCACCAGAAGATGGCTCAAGTGCTTGGGCCCCTGTACCGACATCAGAGACCCAGATGAACCTCTTGGTTCCTGGTGTCTGCCTGGCCCAGCCCTAGCTGGAGAGTGAACCAGAAGATGGAAGATTGCTCTCTCTGTAACTCTCCCACTCTCTCTCTCTCTCTCTGACTCTGACTTTCAAATACATAAAATAAATATTTTTAAAAAATTACATAAAAATAATCTCAATGCACAGGTATGATAGGAGCAGTCGCACAAGAGACTCAGTGTCCTGATGAGTGAGTGGGTATGATTCTTTTCTATATTTGGCATTTGGGACCAGTGAATTCACTGTTCCAGGGAGCTGTCCCCTGCAAAATCAGATGTTTGGCTATCCTCTAGATGCAAGCAGCTCCCTCCCCAACTGT
Organism: Oryctolagus cuniculus; assembly: GCF_051225735.1. Classification (NCBI taxonomy): domain Eukaryota; kingdom Metazoa; phylum Chordata; class Mammalia; order Lagomorpha; family Leporidae; genus Oryctolagus; species Oryctolagus cuniculus. The sequence continues at coordinate 124,210,599 of NC_142875.1, forward strand.
GACAATACAAATGTCTACAGACACTGTCAAGATCACCCTCAGCTGAGAAGTGTTGCTAGAGATGAAGCATTCAGCCCTAAGGTTGTCACTGTATTGTGTTTTGAATGAGCAGAATAAAACCTGAGACTGGATTTCCTTCCCTGAAAAGTGAAATCATTGGATTTACAATAATCACAGTCCTTGTGATCCATTTTTTTTTTTTTTTTTTTTTTGACAGGCAGAGTGGTCAGTGAGAGAGAGAGACTGAGAGAAAGGTCTTCCTTTGCTGTTGGTTCACCCTCCAATGGCCGCCGCAGCCAGCATGCTGCGGCCGGTGCACCGCGCTGATCCAAAGCCAGGAGCCAGGTACTTCTCCTGGTCTTCCATGGGGTGCAGGGCCCAAGCACTTGGGCCATCCTCCACTGCACTCCCGGGCCACAGCAGAGAGCTGGCCTAGAAGAGGGGCAACCGGGACAGAATCCGGTACCCCGGCCAGGACTAGAACCTGGTGTGCCAGCGCCGCTAGGCGGAGGATTAGCCTATTGAGCCACGGCGCCGGCCGTGATCCATCATTTAATCATCCAGTATTTACTGAATGTAAATTAAATGTCAGATACAGCACTAGGCACAAGCTATCCAGCGGTAAAGCAGATATGGGAAACAGAACAGTGACTGGCTAGATAAACACAATGCACAGGTGAACAAATACCTACAAAACACTAAGGTGTGTCAAGACCAAAGGGGGATTTCTGAAATATCTCAACAGGTTTATGGAGAATAACTGTGACATCATTCAGCATCAAAGCCTATTAAATACTAAAACGCTGCGTGAATTCTAGCTACATTCTATTCTAAGACCACAGGCCAACTTATTATGCAATAGCTTGAGTTAAATTATAGACAACAAAACTGTTTCAAGCTAGTTAAAAAAAAAAAAACTTAATTTCTGTTCTAGAAACATCCATCAAAGGGACTTGGAAAAGCAAAGGCAAAGTATGTGAAAATGTTCTGATAATCCAATGCATAGACAATTTTTTCAGCTGCCCTCCCAGATAAGCACTCACTATACTTACCCAGTTGATCTAAAAGTAAAAACCTCACCCATTTGTGTATTTTATAAATCTTGGAAGGGACTGGTTGGCTTCTACAATATGCATGACATATGCACTGTCATGGGCCATGGGATGAGGCAGTATTTTCTATGGCAAGGCACTGTAGATTAGTTTAGATTAGTAAAGAGATTAACTAAATGTTGGTGCGTTCCTTTGGCACAGCAGTTAGGATGGCATGTAGGATGCCTACATCCCACATCACAGTCCCTGGGTTAAAGTCTCACCTCCACTTCCAGTTCAGCTTCCTGGTAACGCTCACCCTGCAAGGCAGCAGGTGTTAAGTCAAGCACCTGGATCCCAGCCACCCTAGTGGGAGACTGAGATTGAGTTCTGGTTCCTGCCTTTGGCCTGGGCCACCCCTGGCTATTGCTGGCATTTCAGGAGCGGGCCTGCGGAGGCAAAGCCAGCATCTCAGGGTCCTGCACTGGCGTGCGATGGTTAGGCCACTGCCTGCAATGCTGGCAACCCATACAAGCACTGGTACAACTCTCACCTTCTCCATTTCTGAGCCAACTTCCTGCTGGTGCACCAGGGAAAGCAGCGAAGAGGCCCCGAGTACCTGGGCCCCTGCCACCTCCTCGGAAGACCCAGATGCAGTTACTGGCTCCTGGCTTCAGCTGTTGCGCCCACTTCAGGAGTGCACTGGCGAGCACAATCTCTCCCAACCCACAGCTTCTCTCTTAGCTCTACCTTTCAAATAAATAAATAAATAAATCTTAAAGAAAAACCAATTTCCTCTCTCTCTCTCTCTCTCTGCATTTCAAATAAATACATTTTAAAAATAAAGAAAACATTAATACATAACTAAACATCGCTCCTAAGATATTTTATTCCCTTAAGTTACCTGACAAAGGAATACAAGTTCTTGGCAGTGATGATGATGATAAAACACTACTCTACCTCTTTCCTTCCTTTTCCCTCCGTGAAACTGAAGGAACTTAACACTTATTGAGCACCTTTTGTGTCCACAGAGCTGTATATTCACTATCCTCTTTAATTCCAGAATAATCCCATGTAATTCACATTGTCACTTTTTTTTTCTACAATCAAGGGAACTCACATCCAAATTAAATATTTGCTTAAAGTCAGATACACTGTGATCAGTACACATGGGGACTTTTCTTCACTACACTACACCTTACCACCCACAGTGGCAGACAGAAATGCCACTAACTCAAAGGGAATTCAAGAAGAACCACATAATCCAATTTACCAGGAATGTCTCCAGCACAGTGAAGTCACCTTCTCCATGGTAAATCACGTGTGGAGGAAGGAAAAGCCACGGGAAAGGGTGGTAACACCCCTCTATATCCCGCCCCTCTGCAAGCAACTGTCCGTGAAGGCAGCGCGAGCTCAATGCTCGCCCATCTTCCTGCTTCAGCCATGTGTTCTAAGACAAGCGAACAGGACTCTCAGCTTCCCTCTGACGACTTCTCCATTCCCCCTCTTCGCTGCCAGGCTGTGAAAGTTCAGTCTGCATTCACTTCCGCTTCTGACTTCCTTGAGATTCTTCCACCCCTGCATTTTGGTTCCCATAAAAATCGCCTCAAAGAACTCACCAGCAATTGCATTCCACGCAAATGCCGTCGGCGGACTCTGGATTCTGTCCCCAACCACACAGCAGCACCCCCTCCTTGGCTGGGCATCTGCGATACAGCCTACTTCATTTTTTATACGCCTCCCTGGCTTCTTAGGAGCCCAGTCTGGACACCCTTAAAACATAATGTTCCTCGTGGTTCCATCTTCAACCACCTTCCCACAACCATCTTCCCTGTGCTAACGAGACTCCAATACACTTCTCCGGCCCTGGTCAATCTCCCAATTTCTAGACGCTGGGAAACCCGTACCTGACCTATTCCCCTGCACATTCTACAGGGGTCTTCAGAAAGTCTGTGGGAAGTGTGCAAGACCATTCCACTGCACTTCTCCATGAGCAAATCCAGTGGAACACAACAGAGCTGAGTGAGCGGCCCCTCCCTGCTTGGCACCTCTTCCTACTTTCCCTGGATTGATGAGTGACCTCAGCAGCCTTCAAGAGCCTGGAGTCCTCCTACTCCTGAACCTGTCACATCTGAGGGATTCCCTGCCATCGACTGTCGGCTAAACTTGTCTTCGGCTCTCCTGCTTCTCATCATACCAATGCCACTCCCATAGCCCAAGGCCTCAAAATTCCTTGCAGGTTCTGTCTCCAAAATGATCCCCTGCCGCTAAATTCGGAATTTCCCAGTCACCTCACAAGGGCTGCAGGGAAGCCCTGTCCACTAGAACGTTCTCTTCAGTGCACACTCATGCTGCACCACAGGGCGTGGCCACTGAGCTACTCAAAACATGGCAACTTAAAGTATGACTGAGAACACTGATCTTTTAACTTCATTTAATTTTAGTAACATTAAGTTTAACTTATTAGCCATCATGTGGCTAGAAACCACCACACTGGGCAGTGCTTTTCTGAAGTGGTTTCCTGTATACGTAAAACAGTACACTTACAACAACGCCTCACTTCAAAAGGTGAAACCCTTGGGGTTGGCTTCTGGTGCAGAACTTAAGACGCCCACATCCCTCATCAGAGTGCCTAGATTCAAATTCCCACTCTGCTTCTGATCCAGCTTCCTGCTAACGCACACCCTGGGAGGCAGCAGGTGATGGCTCACGTAGATGCATTCCTGCCACCCATGTTGGAGACCTGGACTGAGTTCCAGGCTCCAAGCTTTGGTGTGGCCCAGCCTTGTATATTGTGGGCATGTGGTGAGTGAACCAGTGAATGAAAGATGTCTCTCTCTGGCTTTCAAATACATAAAACCAAAAAAAAAAAAAAAAAAAAAAAAGGATAAAACCCAATCTCCAGTTAATAAATGTGGCCTGCACTAAGCTTCTAGTCCCATTACTCCTCTTCCACCTTCTTGTGCCTCTTCCAACTCACACACATCCCACAGGTCAGCCACGTGAAACCAGCTTATGGTAACACACACCTCCTTGCTCATGTAGAAGCTGCCCTCACTTCCTGAACACGCTCTCTCTCTTCCCCATTGGCCTTACTCCACCATCAAGCAGCTCCTCCTTGGGCCTCCTGATCATCCCTTGGACCTCGTCATACCTAAATGCTTACTGCAAAGCACATCTCTGCTCATATTGGTACCACATACTCACACACTCTACTGGGAGCTCTTGGGCAGGAATCAAGCAGAGGCAGACTCTCCCCCCAAATGCCAGCAACAGCTGTGGCTGGCCCAGGGCTGAAGCCAGAAGCCAGTAATTCAATCCAGGTCTGCCACACAGGTTGCAGGAATCCAACTACTTCAGCCATCACTGCTGCCACCCAGGGTGTACATTAACAGAAAGCTGCCAGGACTCAAGCACAGGCACTCTGATACAGGATACCTGTATCCTAATGGTTGGCTTAACCACTAGGCCTGCCCCAGAAATTACACTTCTTTAAGTGATATTACTGGTCCCTTCCAAAGGCTTAGGTGTTTGTTTTTTTTTTGTTTTTTTTTTTTTTTTTAAAAAAAGACTGACTGATTGATTGACTGATTGACTGACTGAAAAGGTAGAGTGACAGAGAGGGAAAGACAGAAATCTATCTGCTGGTTCATTCCCCAAATATCCTTTTATAGGCCAGGCTGGCCAAAGCAAAGAGCCAGGTACTTCATCCAGTTTTACCATGTGGGTGGCAAGGACCCAAGTACCATGGCTACCATTCACTGCTTTCCCAGGCACATTAGCAAGAAGCTGGATAGGAAGTGGAGCAGCTGGGACTCGAACTGTTGCTTGAGAATTGGCTGTGGCTGCTGTATCACCACACTGGGCTCCTTACCAAAGGTTCTGAACCACGATTCAGTCCCAAGCTCTGGGTAGGTAGGATTAACTGCCCCAAATTTATTCCATTACGAACCACATCGAATATCTGAAAGCAAAGAGTTCTGTGGCTCAACAGCCCTTCCACACTCCTTCCTTGAGCCCAGACTTGATTTCTACAGTGTCCACGTGCAATGTGGTCATTTCATGTCCGTATCTGTGCCTCCTTGGAAACTTCTCCAAGGACTGTCATCCTGTTTCTCTGATTATCTATGTCTACACTGTAACAACCAGGGAATAGTTCATCCTAGACAAGAGCCTGCTTGGACTCACCTCACGCTGGCTTACCTCCACTGCACACATTATCAGCATCCCATGATCTGGCTTGCAGTCTGTGGTTGTTCATTACATAAGGACTTCTCAACTAGATCAATTCCTTGAGGGCAAAGATTGAGACCAATGCTTCCTTTGCTCTCCCTGCAGCATTCTCTATGATGCTATGAATTTATCAGGCACATCAGGTACGGATATTGAAGGCTGTATGAATTCTTAAAGACTTATGCTATTTTTATGAATTCCAAAAATGATCGAGTCTAGGCCAGCATTGTGGCATAGCAGGTAAAGCCACTGACCGCAATGTTGACATTCCATGTGAGTACCAGTTCAAGTCCCAGCTGTTCCACTTCTGATACAACTCCTTGCTAATATGCCTGGGAAAGCAGCAGAAGATGGCCCAAGTACTTGGATCCCTGCATCCACAAGGGAGACCCAGATGAAGCTCATGGCCCCTGAGTTCAACCTGGCCATTGCAACCATTTAGGGAGTAAACCAGTAGATCAGTGGATGGAAGATAATCATATTTTCTCTCTCTCTCTCTCTCTCTCTCTCTCTCTCTCTCCCTCTCCCTCTCCCTCTCCCTCTCCCTCTCCCTCTCCCTCTCCCTCTCCCTCTCCTTTTCTCACTGTGCCTTTCAAATAAAATAAAAATAAATCTTTAAAAAAATAGTCAAGTTATGGAGTTTTCTCCACCAAGAAAAAGAGTACACTGTGACAAAACCAGAAATGCTGATCCAACTAAAACTGTTGGGAACACCCCATCCTACCTGGATGACATGAATAACACCTTGTAATTAAAAATCTGGACATTTTTCAATAGCAAAAGGATAAAAGGATAATTATGGTTCCTCAGCTGCTGTCAGAAGCTAGGCTCTAGCTGTTTCTTCAATTTTTTATTGAATGATAGTGATGACAATGCCTGGCAATGGCCACACCTCCAGACACCGGCATACCAGCAGGACAAGCACCAGAGAAACGGCTGTGTCAGGATCTTGTCTGAACCTACCTAACATAGGAACAGAAAACCCCAAATTACGATGTCAGCGTTTTGAGGCAATGATTTCTATTTTAATACTAAAAAACTACACAGAAATAGTCATTCTTTCATGCTAACTAAAGCTGACAGAAAATAGTTTCCTAACTTTTATAATTCTCAGATAAGCATTTGGTGCCTAGCTCTCCCTATAAAAACGATTCCGTCCAAACGATTAAAGGTCAGAGACAAAATGCTTCAAATACGTCCAATTGTTAATGGACAAAATAGTACCCGGCATTTGAAACCATGTTCTCCAGAGACAGAATGAGAAGACAACCTTTCAACTTCTTTTTAAGGAACGACTTGTTTTCTATAATTACTTTACTATGTACTGAGGTCTTGGGTCTTCCTCAAAGATGACAATTTAATTCTCAAGAATCATTTGAATGCATTAAGCAATACAAGTTTTAATTACAGAAATTACCAAGGAAAGTGAGCAATATGCACATGATGGCCATTTCCCACAGGACAGCAGCATCTGGAAAAGCCACTGGGGGTAGGGCTTCAGCCTAGCAGCTGGACTCCCGTGCCTGCAGTGGAGTACCTGGCTCCTGACTCCAACCTCCTGCTAATGCAGACCACAGGAGCTAACAGGTGATGAGCCACATGGCCAAGTTCCTGCCACCCCCACGGGAGAACTGAATTAGTTCCCAGCTTCTAGCTTCAGCCTCATCCAGGTACCAGCTACCGTGGGCATGTGAAGAGTAAATCAGTGGTGACAACCAGCTGATGGGGGATCTCTCTCTCTCTCTCTCTCTCTCTCTCTCAAGCATCACTGACATAAGAACCATAAGGATGTCAATCCTAAATTCTGCTTATCTTCTCTAGGATGCCTGCCTAGACTTCTCTGGCTCTCCTTTTAGACAAGATTCCCTCCCTTACTGCTTATTTTTGCTTCAAAGGTTTATTTTTCAAAGGGGTTACTTCAAAATATCTATGGTATAAACAGCTGAAAAATTACAAAGCTATATTTCATTTACTTGAAGAGAAAACAGCATGTCAGAAATTTATAAAAGCATAATCCCTATTTATCACATAATAAAATTAATCATGCTGGCCATACATGAGTCACACACCATGCCAAGCACTTCACTTCATTTAACTCTGCTAATAAGTTAAGGGAATTATGTCAGTATTTGATTATTCTCATGTTCCAGAGGACGAAAGTGGTGCTTAAAGAGATTAATTTGTCTCTCAATCTATCTCAAATACAAATCCTGAAATCTTCTCCCTATTCTCTCAACTTACGGAAGCATGGAAGCCTTTATATTCACCCACTCATTCAACACTATTCATGAGACGCTTCTAAGTGTCAGGCATTTTTATAGGAGCTGGGGTCACAGTAGTGATGGAAACCCCCTGCCTTCAGAGACCCTACATTTTACTGACAGAGCTGCTCAACAGAACAAAATGCACAACGAGTCAGATGGTGACTGCTATGGAGAGCTGCAGATTAGCAGGATGGACGGAGTGACGGGACTGGCTGTGAGTACAGACAGAGGGCACAGGGTTATGAAACTGGTTGGGATACACCATCTTTGCTCACACCTCTCCCTCACCAGTTCTCCAACCCACTCCTTTCTTTACCCTTCTTCACATCCAAAACCAAAGTTAGGCCAATAACAACAAAAATCCTAAGGCCAAACTCTGGCTTAGAATAACAGAAGAAACCCTAGCAAAACAGACACAGAATAGAGGAAAGCAGAGGTAGGGGTATTCTCACACAGTGGAGAAAGAATACTTTCAAAAGCATTTCTAAGTTAAATATCTAAACTTAAAATCTATTTCTAAATCTGGTATGGTGTTATTTTTACCCTTGCCTATTCAGCTGATTGTCAAGTCCTTTTAATGAAGAGAAAAAAAAAAGGCCTTTCTATGCCTGTTACCATTTTTATAGACAGTCCTGCAATGACAGTCCAGTGTCTTAGGAAGAAAATTCTTTACTCTTCAATGATTTGTACATTAAAGGCCACCCACCAATTACAGAAGACCACTGAAAATAAACCCGAAGGCATCAGGGATACACGGCATCAACAATGAACGAATCATGTTTCCAACACAGACATTCGGAAAGAGTGAAGGTAAACAGAAAATTTTAGGACATGTCACACATTTGCAATTCAGATGCCACAATTCCAGTTGACCTTACAGTAAAACAACTGCAGGGTTTTGCTACTATTGCTTTAATTTTCATTTTACAACTTAGACTCGCATGTACACTTTAAAAACAACTTACAAGCCAATCCAGAACATGTAACTGATCATCAAATTTGTATAATGACTGTTCCCACCAATACAAAGTCTTGGAGAATCCAATTGCCTGCTTCACTATTTCAGAGTCAGAGACTCAACTGGTGCTATCTTCGTTACTCTTACCTCTGCAGCTAAGTAGTTCCCAGTGGCAAGATGCTTAAATCTGAACAGGCTGTTCCACTGTCCTGCACCCCCACGGCACGGGTCATGATGAACCACCTGCAGACAGAGAGCAACGACAGTCATGGCACAGGCACACTCGTGTCTACACAGAGAGCACTCTCTTTAATGCTGACCTGTCCAGTCTAACACACGCTTTCACGAGAGTACCAAATCCCCCATAATGAGCAGGAGACATCTTGTAAGCGTTAACTCAGGTGCATGCCTTACAGCGGCACATCTGGCCTTGCTCGGAAAGACAAGTTTCCCAGGCCAGACCTGGAAGTTCTGCGGTGGTCTCCCAGCCTTGCTATCCCGACATTCATCAGCAGATTACACTGAGTCTGCCAGGTACCAACTACTCTGAAGCAAAAGGACTCAGAAGTGGGTAAGACCAGAGCTTTGATTCTAACGGGGAAGAGACAGAAGGAAATAAGGACCGGAACAGAGACCGACTGCAAGACGAAGAGATGGAGGGAGGCTCCCCCCGCTGTGGCAGTCAGCGTGGGCCATTCAGAGAGGCCATCCGAGCTGACACCAAGAGGAAGGCAATGAGACAGCCGTGCACAGAGACTGAAACAGCCCCTTCCAGGCAGGCAGAACCACAGATGCCAAGACCTGTGGGTCTGAACTAATGTAATTTTTGGCTTTTTCCATGTCTGCCTTTTGCAGACACCGTGTCCTTTGATACTTGTCCTTTCCACTGGCCCAGCCCCAGGTGCTGAGGCACGAGGCTCAGTGGGCAGGAAAGCAGGTCTGCCGCTGTGGGACACAACAGGGACCTGGTGCAGCAGAAAGTGCAAAGTCTGAGCCTCGGCTCCGCCAGTCACCCTTGGGATGAGCACTGCAAGCAACTCAGCATCCACAGGCTCTGTCTCCTTTGCACAGAACGGGGCTAACTAAGGCATCGCAGAGAGCAAGGGAAGCTTTTCTCTCAATCCAAGGGGCAAAGGGATTATCGGAAAGGTATAAATCTTACATATTTCAGAGTAATCACATATGTGTTGAAATACATATTATCTTATTACAGAGTCTTTTTTACTGCTTCCTTATATCAGAACTTAGATGTCATATTGACTTTAACCATGAGAATATATAAATATTAACTATAGATTTCATTTTAGGACATAAGAGCAGTGTGTGGGTAACAGGCTTGAAATAGTTGAGAACCACTGATACAGGCGTAGATGTCCTCCACTAAAACAGGGTGGAATTTCTCAGATGTTGACTTGTTCACAGGTAACTTTGTAAATCTTATCTTCTCCACTGAATAAAACGGTCCTTTAGGGGCCTGCATTGTGGCAGTGGCAGTAGCAGGTTAGGTCACCACTTTCAACTCTGGCATTTGATAAGGGTACAGGTACAAGTCCTGGCTGTGCCATTTCTTTTTTTTTTTTTAAGATTTATTTAGTTATTTGAAAGGCAGAGTTACAGAGAGGCAGAGGCAGAGTCAGAGAGAAAGGTCTTCCATCCACTAGTTCACTAGCCAAATGGCCATAACAGTTGGAGCCGGGCGGATCCGAAACCAGGAACCAGTAGTTTCTTCCAGGTCTCCCACTAGGGTGCAGGAGCCCAAGGACTTGAGCCTTCTTCTACTGCTCACCCAGGCCATAGCAGAGAGCTGGATCAGAAGTGGAGCGGCTATGCCACAGTACCAGCTCCTGGCTCCTTCATTTCTGATCTAGCTCCTTCGTTTCTGATCTAGCTCCTTGCTAACACACATGGGAAAACAACAGAGGATGTTCAAACCGTTTGGACTCCTGCATCCACATGGGGGACCTGGATGAATTTCCTGGCTCCAGACTTTGGCCTGGTCAAGCCCTAGCCCTTGCAGCCATTTGGAGTCAATCAACAGATGGAGGCCCTTTGTCTCCCTCTCTAAGACTGCCTTTCAAATAAATTTAAAAATCCTTTTTAAAAAGAAAGGTCCCTTAAAGAAAATCCCTATCTTATATTTTTATAATAGTTCCACCAAACGGCCACATTTAAGAAATACTTTTGAAAGGATGAATGAATTCTTAACCACGGGACTCCTAATCACAATAGAAATGGCATCCCCACAGGAAATAAAGGTTGTTCTCTCCTGTGACAGTGTGGTTCTGCTACCCACCTTCACTTACAGCGAGCTCATCTGACTCTCTCTTATTTCCAACACCATCTGAGGCATGTGGCCTTCAGCCTTATTGGTATTGACAACATATCACAATGGATTTTTTTAAGGTAAAATCACATGCATGCTCTGATTAAATACGTATGTATGACAGAGAGACAGAGGGAGAGAGCGACAGTGCCCAGAGAAGACAGCGGTATCCTTTTAAATTACTCACAGCAACAAAGGGGTCCAAGCTGACTTAGAAAAATCATTCTGTTTCATGGGTCCAGCATAAGAGACGCCTATCACAGGAAAATGAACAGCCCAGGCAATCTTGTCTTTCTGATCTAAATGTTTACACAAGTCAAAAACTAATTACACACCTCAATTTCCCAGAGTGCTTTGGAACTCGTGGCAGACGTGGCTGACTGGCGCAAGGTTGTCCGAAGGAAAATATGCTGCTTCTTCTCGTATTCATCGCAAGTCAGAAATTTCTCTTGTTCCGCATGGAACAATCTAACAACGTCACCCTGGGGAAACAGGTCAAGAACCACTGTGTTTCCAACAGCCTTCTGAACACAGGGACACAAGAAGCAGGTGCCTCTTTCTGGTTTGGATCCCCTGGGGGGTCCTATTGAGTCACTTAGCTTTTAAGGATTATTTAAACATTTCAAATTCTAAGCACTGAGACTCAGTACAAGACTCAGAGTGAGTACTACGGTGTGCACCATATTTACACTGTCAATTACGGACACCAGTAAATACACAAGTGCTGCATCCCAAATTCCAGCCCGACAGCCTCATGTCTTCCAGAAAACATCCTACATAGCACATACTTACTCCTTTTAATACATCCTCGCGGTAGGAACTAAATTTCATGAACAACGTGATTTTCCAACTAGTGTTGCAATTAACAGCATTCACCTATTAATGAAAACAAATGATAAGAATTAGAAGATGGCACATTACATTCTACAATAGAAATTACTATTTTCATTAGTCAAAGAAGGAAAGAGATACCTTTGGACAACAAAAAATGTACTGTGATACAAATATCTTGAAAAAAATTCCCCAGAAATAGCAATAGCTAATCACTGTCTACAAAGACCTCAGAAATATTAGTCAGTATAACTGGGATTATGCTCATGAAGACAATGAATGAAACTATAGGACCATTCCCTGTGTCTGTGTGTGTCTCCCTCCCTCCCTCATGGCAAGACCAACAAGTTCATTGCCTTCTCCTTGAACTTACCTCTTTGCACCCGGGGTTGTCGAGCAGTTCTATGTTGCTGGCGTGGAGTGGCTGTCCCGCGTTCACAGGCATCAGAACAACTTTGTCTCCCACAACGATCTAGGAATCAGAAACAAACTGCGATGGAGACGATGGGGACGTTGCACGGATCTGTGGTGCTATCTATAAAGTGAAAACTGCCTGCACAGTTCTCATTGTTGACCTGACATCACTCCTTTTATCTTCTGTATAAATGTTAGTTCTTTCTCCCTCTGAGCTAAAGGATCTTCTAATAAATGATCACATAATCATGCCCCACAGTGCCTATCGGTCTGGATCCACAAAGCTAGTGGAGATCTTTTTGCTTTTCATTTCCCATTCCAGTTGGAGCTTTCTGAAAGGCATTAATTAGGTCATCATTCTTTTTAACACACAAGGTCTTATGACATAAGCCCAGCCAACAGAGAAAATGTGCCTGTCACCAAAAAAGCCATCTACCTAACTATGAGAATCACTTCAAGAGCAAACAGAAAAGGTTATACTCTACAGTGAGACAAGTCTGGTAAAACTGATCTTGCCATAATCTCGAATATGTACTAAACATCTTCACGTCATCTGGGTTCAGGAAGTGTGAGATCAGGTACATCCTTGCAGAAATAAGTTTTTTGCTTGAACTTGTGGTATCCTGTTCCTTCTCATCTTAAACATTCAAAATTTATATTGCTCTTTAAACCTGTGTTTATTTTTAATAAAAAAACAAAACTGATTATGGGAAAAGTAGCTAAGAAGTAAGCCTGGGTTGATTTTTACTAATGCTATCACGGCAAAGTCTACTTTACCTTCAGATATTTCTATTCATGATTCAAATGACAGGGAACTGAAGTTATCCTTTCTTGATGATAATGAGTAAGGGTTTTTTAGTATCAAAGTTACCTATGCTGCTAAACACCTTTAGAAGAGTATTCCAGTATATAGTCTCAGTTTATAGAATCCTCACCATTCCAGAAATGAAAGCAAAAATCTTCTTTTTACATACTGTATACCAATTAAATATTAGAATAAATGAGTTTGGTAGAAAACAAAAAATCAATTAGGATTCAATTGTGAGAACATGTAGGATTATCCATTAGGAACATGATTTCATATTTTCAATATCAGATATCTTTAAGCGGATTATAAAACTCAGAGTTTGCATTCAACAGTGCTGTTGTCATAAACTATCCAGAGACTCAAACACAACAGAGGCGTCTCAACCTCACTAACCAAAGGAAGGCTGTTCCTGGGTTTATGGAAATATCTTCTGTTTACAGAACCAGTCTCTGCTCATCATCCAACCTTTCAAGTGCACACGAAGTCAGATGCTGTGACTCACTGAGACTCTTCCCAAAAGCTCTCCACTCACAGACAAGGAAGGATCATCAACAAACAGCCTTAAAGGGGAGAGCATGTGGCCCAGCAGTTAAGACGTTGCATGGAATACCTGCATCCCCTACCAGAGTGCCTAGATTTGAGTTCCAGCTCCCTCCACCTCCCACCCATCTTCCGGCTAATGCACACCCTTGGATGCAGCAGATGATGTCTCAAGTACTTGAGTCCCTGCCACCCATATGGGAGACCCAGATTCCATTCCTGGCTCTCAACTTCAGCCCAACCCCATCCCCTACCACGGAGGGCATTTAGGGAATTTCTTTCTCTCCCTCCCAATGACCTCTACCTTTTAAATAAATAAGTAAAACATTTTTTAATAGAAGTCAAAATTTGAAAAAAGGAGAAAAGTCACTCTGTATTGGAATGCCTGGGTTTGAGTCCTGGCTCTGTCCTGATTCCAGCTCCCTGTTTCCTGCTAATGAGCAACATCAGTACTTGGACACCTGCTGCTGCAGTGGGAGACCAGGACTGAGTTCCTGACTTCCTGCATTGGATTAGCCCAGCCGCAGCTCTTGCAGACATTTAAGGAATCAATCAGCAGATGGAAGATCTCTCTCTTTCTCTCTCTCTCACTCACTCTCTCTCTTTCTGCCTCAGTCTATGTATCTCTCACAAAAAAATAAAAACAGAAAGTATTAAAAAAAGAAAAGAAAAATTTTAAAACTTTTTAGAAAGTAAAAAACAGAATTGCTAAGAATAAAGCGACAGGCCCTACTGAAGTAGCTTAGCAAATGTGGAACTTTTAAATATTCTCGGAAGAGCACAGCTCTGGGCCTGATCCAGGACGGACCACAGGCTTCTGAGGAGCTCACATCCTAGGATCAGCCACAACATTCACTCTCCTGCATGAATGTCTGTTGTGAACATCGGTTCTGTGCAACACCCAGGAAAGACTCCACAGGATGCAACTGCCTCTGCCCTAGCTCTGAAGTGGCCCTGGGAAGTTAGAAAGCGCATCACAACAGGAACACAACACCAGGGTGCCAGTCCAACCTCTGCTAGAAACTCCAGGCACGTCATTTTTTAAAACAACAACATGTGTCGCTCCCCCTCTTCATGGAGGAATGACACAAAACCCTGCCTAGGCTTCATATCCGAGTCACGGCACCATTATGTCGCTCCCCCTCTTCATGGAGGAACGACACTAAGCCCTGCCTAGGCTTCATATCCGAGTCACGGCACCATTATGTCGCTCCCCGTCTTCGTGGAGGAACGACACAGGACCCTGTGCTGTTCTTTCGTCTGCTCGGCCCTCCCCGGGTTTGCTGCTGGTTCTTCCCGGGTTGGCTACCGTCCCTTCCACCTCCGTGGAAGGGCGGTTCCCCCTGGCCACTTTCCCCACTTCCGCAGGGGAGTGGCACACCGCCGGCCGGCTCTCTCGGGGGCTGCACAGGTGTTCCCCTTAGATGTTCCCCTTAGATGTTCCTGGTGCATGCCGTCTCTCTCCTCCTTTATAGTCCTCCTCTGCCAATCCTAACTCGGCTGCCCACACGCCGAGCACGCTGCTCTCCTCCAATCAGGAGCAAGTCCTACAGTTTATTGGCTGAACTGGAGGCAGCTGTGTAGAAGCTGTTTTCTTCTCTCCCAGCACCATATTGTGGGAGAGCAGATGCATAGAATAAGTCTTAATTCCAGTAACTTAGTCTAGTCCGAGTTGCTCCCCACAAACATGGACTTGAGAGACTGAAAGAATCCTTAAAATTGGAATGCTTTCCTTGATTAAAAGGGCATCTGCCCTTTCCACACTTTTAAAATCCACCATCTTCTTAAATCAAAATTGAAAATGAAAAATTAACTACTCAATCACAGGAAGATAAATGAAAATGAAATATTCATGTTCTTTGCTTCTGGTTGGTCCCAATGACTTCAAAAGGTTTAAGAGCAAGCAAAGACTTTCCATGCAGCTGAAAGTCGAGGGATTCATGAATCTATTCTTCCCTCAAAAGCCACCCATTCTGGGGCCGACATCATGGCATAGAAGGTAAAGCTGACACCTGCAATGTCGGCATCCCATATGTTGGCACTAGTCCATGTCCCAGCAACTCCACTTCCTATCCAGCTCCCTGCCAATGGCATGGAAGAAGCTCCTGGCTCCTGGCCTAGGCTTGGCTCAGCCCTGGACATTGTGGCCACCTGGGAAGTGAACAAGCAGATGGAAGATCTCTCTGTCTCTCCTTCTCCCTCTGTAAATCAGACTTTTAAATAAATAAATAAATAAATATTTTTTTCTAGAAGTCCATATCAGACATATTATCAAGGTGTCCCCAAGTTGTAGGAATTGTTGGTTTGTGAGGCTATGAGTATTTTTCTTCCCCAGATTGTCACCAATATTATTTTTGCATTTCATTTGGGTCACAGAACACTTTGTTGGATACATATAACCTAAATCATAATAAATTGCTAAATAATAAAATACAACTGTAAAAGGCCTTTAACAAAATATTGCAATTTCCTCTTCTTAACTTAATATGCTTTTAAAGATAAACACTAGTAATTGAACCACTTCCTATGCAGCGACAGCATTTCCAATTTCCTTCAACAAAACACAGTAGATTTCTCTTTTAGAAAATGCTGCCTGATCCTGGGGAGGAAAATGAGTGTTATAATGCAATTATTTGTGCAGTCAATAAAACACTGTGGGTGTGCTTGAGCTTTCACAGCAACCTTTATCATACACAGAGCTACACAGTGGTGAGCAAAAACAGTGCGCTGTTCAGCTAAAAGCAACGTGGCAGGTTGTTTCAGCCATGCTATATGGAGCACATCTAGGTAAGAACTTATCCATTGCACTTAACAACCACATCTTCCGTTTTCACCCTGATGGAGGGTTTAGGTGGTGGGTTTGGTTTTGTTTTTCTAGTACAACGAATTACTTGAAATAGTTCATTACATTCAACTCTCTATTGACTCTATAAAGTGATTCGGAATCTGGGAAAGGACTAGACAGAATGAATACGTAAACAGCTTGGATGAACCCATATAATTCACAGCAAATTCAATGGCCCCAATTTATGCCATCATTTTATCACGTTCCTTCAGAGCTTGAGCTCAGGTCTTATCTGTTTTGATGGTGAATTTTCATAAGCCACCTACAGGCAGGGACACAACACAGTGGAGGGGACTGGAAAGGGGACACTCACTGCAAGAAGGGGTATCTCTCTGCAAAGGCACAGGTTGCTCACAGACTGCATAAGCAGGTCTGAACACTTGAGAGTTGATTGTAATTAACCACCTACTGAAATTAAAATGTGGCATGCTCACAACAAACATCACAGAATGCCAAAACAAAAACAAGATGGGACTTGGGTTTTTCAGGATCAACACTGGACTGAGTGCATCACATTCCTGCATGCCATGCTTTTCCCAACCTTACCTAGGAAGGTATCACCAGACAATTTATTAACCAAATTAAATCATGAAGCTTGCATCCTGTGGAATTGAATTGCTTCTTTAATATTTACTGGAAAAAACACATTCACTATAAATAGAACACATTTCTAGGAGAAGAAATATCCAAAACCCATTAAAAATGTGCTCAAAGTATTGATTGATTAACCTCTGTCGGAATAATTATCCTTTAGATGACTCTGATTCCATGAAGCTAATATTTTTTTAATCTCAGCTACTGATCACCTGACCTAGTATCTGCAAGCTGTTCTGTTTACAAAAGTCACTTGGTGTTCAGTGCCAAGGCACTTACTGAAAATCTCCCAAGTGCTGGGGACTGTCACTTAACACTTTATTTATTAACCATGAATATATCAAAATATTGATCCTATCGAATCTTTCACATAATTTTTTCTCTACTATATGAAATAGCAGAAAAGGTTAGCAATTACTAAAATTTACATGACAATATGCACTTCTTCCACATTGTATTTTAAATATACACATGTACACATATATTTTAAATAGCTATCATCACCATGCAGGTGCCTAACCTGCAGGTCCTCATACATGACACACCAATTAGAACACAGAGTCAGTAAGAGGCCACTCCCAGAGCCGGCAAATGGAACACTTTCACGACTCATGGGGCTACTCTGTTAATTCCATGGAGCAGACATCTTTCCCTAAACACAGCTTTCTTCCCTAAAATCACACTCCCTCTTGATCTGACAAGGCAGTAAGTTCCACCCCTCTTTAAAAAGTCTCAACCAATAGTAAGATTGCTTAAGTTCTTTCACACAAACCATGACTTTTTTTAAATTAACCTGAACCCTTTCTACATTTTCTGAGCACAATTTGTACCATTTAACCTGCTAAAGATATTAACATAAAAGCATGTGCTGATTAAAAACTACTGTCTCCTTCATCATACTTCCTGGATTCTCTTCTCAAGAACGGTTTTCACCATGAACTTTTCCCCTCCGATTGCAAGTTCACATACATTGTCCCCCTCACTTCTCAGCTTCCAGAAGGGGTGAATGTAGAACCAGGACCCCTCGTTTCCGGCAGCATCCAGGGACACACGCATGGCGTTCTTCTCCAGCAAAGCAGGTAATCTCTTGTTGACGGTCAGATACTTGTTGCTTTTTATATGCAGTAGCTGTTGGGAAAAGACGTGGTCACCCCCTTATTCTTCAATGTTTCCACATACATCATACATCCATGTAACACAGCCTAAGGTTACATTTAAACAAAAGAGGTGTTTTCAGTTTCCGCCATGTTTTTTTTGTTTGTTTGTTTTTTGTTTTTTTGACAGGCAGAGTGGACAGTGAGAGAGAGAGACAGAGAGAAAGGTCTTCCTTTTGCCGTTGGTTCACCCTCCAATGGCCACCGCAGCTGATCCGATGGCAGGAGCCAGGTGCTTCTCCTGGTCTCCCATGGGGTGCAGGGCCCAAGGACTTGGGCCAACCTCCACTGCACTCCCGGGCCACAGCAGAGAGCTGGCCTGGAAGAGGGGCAACCGGGACAGAATCCGGTGCCTCGACCAGGACTAGAACCCGGTGTGCCTGTGCCGCAAGGCGGAGGATTAGCTTAGTGAGCCGCAGCGCCGGCCTCAAGTTGACTTTCTTAGATTCCTCCTCACTTCCATTCCCAATTCTGCCTCCTACTGAAGTGTGACAGGAGTGAAATAAACCAGGGTCACCTTTGAGTGAGTTTCCTCTGCTAAAACAGAAGAAAAGGGCTTTACAAAGGAGATCTGGGGGTTCCTACAGATCACATCCTCTCTCAAGGCTGGAACAGTCACAAAAAGAAAATATACTGCAGAAAACCAAGAAACTGAACTAACAACACACCAACCCACTGAGTGTTCTTCACATCCCTGCTCACAGGGAGCAGGCTGCACTTCCCAACAGGCTCTGCGACTTCCACAGGCCCCCGGCAGAAGCCTCATTCCTCACATCTCTGTGTTCTGTGGGCAAACTCGCTCCAAAAGCTCCAAAATCGCTACACTACTGAGTAGGGAAACTAAGACACAACAAGCTTCCCATCTACCATTATAACCATTTCCCTAAAAATGGTCATTTTAGTACCCCAGTGTAGGAATGAATTTATCTCAAGATAAAGGACGATTCTTTAAGGGGGCATGAATCAGCTTTTTAAAAAGCTCACTACCTGACCCTTGGATCTCACTTTACCATATACCAAAGGAAATCCTCATGGGCAAGATCCCACCCTTTGGGATCCACCATGACTCAGCCCCTGACTGAGGAGGCAAATATTTGCACTTCAGGTATCAAACAAGAATCTAAGTTTCACTGGCTGCCACTTCCTATTCATGAAGACCAGGTTAAGAGATGTTCTGTGTACAGAGGATTGCCCAAGGGATATGCAGCCCACCTAAGGGGGGGTCTCACAGGATCTGTCATTGGGCTGAGTCACAGACAGGGAGCCGCAGACCCAGGTCCTCTGCTCCTCTCCCACCACACAGCTGCTGTGACAGGCCTGTGCTCCGGCATCTTGCCATCGGCCAACACCAAAATATCAGGAGTGTTATTTCTAAAAACAGCTTGATGAAGCACCTCCTTGTGGCACTGACCGTGAGGAAGCTGTCAAGGCTATTGTTTAGTCAACAGTGTCCTCTTTGTGGAACACTTCCCTGGCTTACTTCTGGGAATGGTTGTACTTCTAGATCTCTTACGTGGCTCAGTGTCAGCGACCTCTGCCAATTCTGTACCTTCCTGTGCCTCCTTACATCTGCACGGGCAACAGATGGCTCTGACCCCGAGCTTACCAGATGTTACAACCCGGCTTTCATAAACACAACTCACCCTTCCACCCAACCATTATTTTCCTTTTGCCCCAACTGCCTTACTTATTTCTATTTTCTCTTATTATGTGCTGTATCTTTTGGAAAATGCCTTACATTCTTTCTTGGAACAAGGTGAGGCGTATATTAACAAATAACCCAGTAACGAGCTAAAAAAAGATCTAAATGAAGCACAGGAAAGGAATGTAGCTGAGATAAATCAGAACATGCATCCTCATTGGAATAGAGACCTGCCAATGACAACTCAAGGGAGATATCCATCCACAAGCACGATTTGAAAATTTCCCTTTCTACAAAATGGAACAATAAAGCTAACATCAAACATTAGCCCTGCTCATCTGAAGAACCACTTGTTAGACACAGGGCTTCGGGAAGGGCTTCCCATCATCTCCCTCTTGATAGAGTGACGGTGCACACAGCCAGATGGATTACAGCTTTCCAGGCACATACCAGACTTAGCTTAAACACATGGAAGAGTGTACTGAATACCCACTGAGCATTTCACACTTTCCATAACTCCCACCAAAGAACAAATGTGCCAGAATTTTAATCCTCATATGATACTATCCATAGGGGTAATGTAGTGCATTAGCCATAAAATATTTACCTCTTTCAAGAGAAAATAAATTAGAAACTTACTTGTATGACATTACTGTATTTCACAATTTCTCCCAACAGCTTCTTATTCTCTGATTCATTTTGCTTTTGTTCCAGTTCTGCAGCATGCTATCAGATGATTACCAAATGTTCAGGGAAGAAACAAAATCAAAGTACAATAAATGACAAAGAAATGAATTATCTTTTTGGTAACAAAGAACATAATCATGAATAAAACAGGCTGGTTGCTTTATTTCAGGTGCTTGCAGAGAGGGGGAGAAGGTGAGCAATAATTAAATAATCATAATACAGTATGAAAACGTCTCAATTTATTTTTAAAAAATTCAACCACAAATGTCTTGGGCCACTTTTATTTAGGAAATTTCAGAAGACTACCAGGCTCTTAAGTCATAAAATTACTTTAAGAAGGAATGTTGCCAGAAAAACCAACAGTTGTAGGAAACTCTTAACAGTCTCCAAGTGCAGTTTCCGCAGGACTTTTAGTGATGCCAAGTTAAGGTCTATCAAATTTACACTCAGCCAAATCAGCAACATACTTTCTCAATTATGTTTTGCCATCGTCTTTCAGGGACACAAATTCACTACTGTGGCAAGTAAAATACAACCGCACTGCATATTCCTCCAGAGCTTATGAACTGGCTTTAAGTTTGATGATGGGCTTCTAATTAGGACACACCCTAAAACTTAGCAGTATGTTAACTACAATGCCAGGAAACAGGTGGTCACACCCTATAGCTTAAAACACCCTTCCACTCTCAACGTGCTGCTACATCTATTCTGAATGTCCGTGAAATGGGTGAAATCTTTGAGTGAGAAAGCCGCAAACGCAGCTTTGGTTACTGCTGTGCATGGTCCGGGGTAGGTCAGACAAAGGTAAGACGGCCCTCACCTGCAGCTTCTTCAGCAGCGCAGCCTCCGTGTGGTTCCCTTGTTTTGCCTGCTTGGCTTTCCAATACTGCTTCTGGGCAGAGTACCGATTCATAGGGCACACCTTGAAGAGGCAGTCTATGACACACCAACAAACAAAAACCCCGTAACTAAGGCTACCAGCGCTTCGTACACGTCCCTTAGAGTCTAGTTTTGGAATCTTGAATTCTGTAAGTATAAAAAACACTTAAAGGGTAAACACTCCACTCTCCAGTGATCCTTTCCAAATAATTATTCAGACTCAATTAAAATATTCATTTTCCATCAACTTACTAGTGTTAAATAGTATTAAAGCCAGTGTAATTTTAAACATAAAACCCATGTAACTCCTATAAGGTGTCTCTTAATGATATTGAGGGACCTGGTGTTTGAAACTGCACAGAATGAGATGAGCGACGTTCACTGCCCCATGTGACCTTGTGCTTTAATACTTATGACTGAGATGTTATCTCTGACAGCAAAGTTATGCAGGAAGTAAAAACAATCACAGCTGAGCACTACAGTCATCCACTCCCCAGGCTTCCAAACACCAGGAGTGACTATGGTGTGGAAACCTCAGAGATACTGTGATAGGATGGAAAAATAAAGCACCACAGGGGCAGGCACAATGGGCCAAGCCACTGCCTGCGATGCTGGCACCCCGTGTCACAGGTCTGATTCTGATTCAGCTCTCTGCTAATGCAGCTGGGACGGCAGCAGATGCTATGGGCCACTGCAGCCATTTGGGGAATGAACCAGCGGATGGAAGCTCCCCTCCCCCCACCCTGTCTACCTCTCTATCACTCTTGCTCACTCTATCACTTTGCCTTTCAAATAAGTAAGTCATTTTTAAAAAAACAAAACACACACACAAAACCAGGATTATAGCCCAGACTCTTTCAAATATCAATAGAGGAAACCAGGGCCGGCGCCGTGGCTCAATAGGCTAATCCTCCACCTTGCGGCGCCGGCACACCGGGTTCTAGTCCCGGTCGGGGCGCCAGATTCTGTCCCGGTTGCCCCTCTTCCAGGCCAGCTCTCTGCTATGGCCAGGGAGTGCAGTGGAGGATGGCCCAGGTGCTTGGGCCTGCACCCCATGGGAGACCAGGAAAAGCACCTGGATCCTGGCTCCTGCCATCGGATCAGCGCGGTGCGTGGCTGCAGCGGCGGCCATTGGAGGGTGAACCAACGGCAAAGGAAGACCTTTCTCTCTCTGTCTCTCTCTCTGTCCACTCTGCCTGTCAAAAAAAAAAACAAAAAACAAAAAAAAAAAAAAAAAAAAAAAAAAAATAGAGGAAACCATTGCAATATCTGAATATTATAGCCCTGATTCTACTTCTAAATATCAATATAGGAAATTTCTCTGCAATGAGAAAAATAGGATTAAACAATTCTCCCATATTCCAATGATTTTATATGTCTGTGGAATAGATTACAATCTAGAATAAAGGTCAATTCACAAAATTTTATAATAAAAGTAATACAGAAAACCCAAATATCATTTTCATTTTTCTCACAAAAACTTTTTGGATTCAATATAACAAATTTATTGTATTTGATACATTAATACTTGGAATAATTCTCATTTTTCAAATGTTTATCACAAAAACAAAACTCACTCAACTTAAATATCCATTTTAGTCACATTATTGACTATAACATATATTTGTTCCATTCTCTTAAAAATTTCTGTAAAATTAGTTATATTTTAAAAGATTTGATCTTTTTCAAATTTCATTTTCTTCTGGTTTAAATATCATAGATAACCAAGAAATATGACTGTAAATGACCAGATGCTGGGGAGGGGTGGGGTGGGGGCTGGATGGAGGGTGGACAACAGGTACCTAAACACAGAAATAACAGGTTCTCCCTCAAGTTCCACAGCACAGGAGGGTTCACAACAACCGATATTACACTAGATTAAGAACTAGAAAAGAGGGGCCAGGGGTGGCACAGTAGTTTTAGCCGCTGCTTGTGACACCAGCATCCCATAGCAGAGTGCCAGTTCAAGTCCCAGTTGTTCCACCTGCTATCCAGAGCCCCGCTAAGGTGCTTGGAAAGGCAGAAGATTATAGCACAAGTATGTGGGCCCCTGCCACCCATCTAAGAGACCCAGATGGAATCCCTGGCTCCTGTTTCACCCTGGCCCACTCATGGTTGTTGTGGCCATTTAGGGGAAGAACCAGTGGATGGAAGATCACCCTTTCTTTGTCACTCCCTCTCTCTCTGCCACTCTGCCTTTCAAATAAATAAATCTTTTAAAAAAATTTAAAAAAGAACTGGAAAAGGGCTTCCAGAACATGTCAAGCAAAAAGAAAAGGAGGGGCCAGCACTGTGGCACAGTGGGTTAAAGCCGTGGCCTGAAACACCGGCACCTCACACGGGCACCGGTTCTAGCATCGGCTGCTCCTCTTCTGATCCAGCTCTCTGCTATGGCCTGGGAAAGCAGAGGAAGATGGCCCAAGTCCTTGGGCCCCTGCACCCATGTGGGAGACACGAAGAAGCTCTGGATCCTGGCTTTGGATCGGCACAGCTCCGGCCATTGCAGCCATCTGGGGTGTGAACCAGTAGATGGAAGACCTCTCTCTCTGTCTCTACCTCACTCTGTAACTCTGACTTTCAAATAAATAAAATAAATCTTTAAAAAAAAAAAAAAAAAGAAAAGGAAAGGAAATGCAACTGCTAGTTGCCAGGTTGGATACACTTAGTGTTGAAATACTGCATTGCACCCCATAAAAATGTAAAAGTATTACATGCTAATCAAAACAATTTTATTTTTAATAGTGAATTGAAAAGAGAATCCTAAGAAATAATATTACGCCTTATACCCATAAACACAAATTCTATTAATTCCCCCTCTCCCACACGTACACACAGGGTTAGGGAATACTAGTTCTTAACTTCTAGTTTAAAAGGTGCAAATATTTTATAGGAAGAGAAAAGAGAGACTTCTATCTGCTAAGAGTAGGCAGAGGAACCGAGGCCATTTTAATGACAGGACTCACCACTTGTCACATGAGTGTGAAAACCAAAACCCTCCATCTGAAAAATGCTTTTCTTGGCAGCAAAGCTGCCAAGCCCTGGAGACAACTTCCGGCATGTTAGCAGCTAGGAGGAGAACTACGCAAATGTGCTGGAGCACAGATACGCAGCGGTCCCAGTCTAAAGCAGCACGGTTGTTTCACTACCTGGTGTCGGGCAAGTTACAACACCCTGCAGCCCTGCTCAAGCCGAACAGACCTCCGACACCTACAGTGCGCCTCTGTGAATTCATTCGTGTATGGAAAAAAAAAAAAAAAAAAAAAAAAAAAACAGAACCGCCGTGGTCCTCCCTGACTACAGCTCCCTAAACAAGTGCGTTAGGAAATGCTCCTTCGACAGAGAAGACAGCTGTCCTCATTTCTAGATCACCTAGAAGCCCTGCTACTTAACAGCACTGCTGGGTAGCAGCAAATAAATGGACTCCGTCAGAGCCAAGCACTGGGGACCCTGTGGCTGTCCCTGGGAGGCGTCCGGCCCGGAGCTGCTCCGTCTCCTTCAAATTTCCCAGGGGAGCTCAGGAAGGTGCTGCGAGGCAGAGATGTGTGCAGCCAACCAGACCAGGCACGGGAGGTCAGAAAAGGCTTCCCAAAGGAGAAGAAAGGCCAAACGTTCAAGAACCAGTAGTAATGCAGCACACAGGCCTGCGGTCCGAAAGAAAGCGCAGAGGGGTGGGTGCTCGCAGCTGAGTCAAGGCCGGGTACAAAGGCAGAGCGGAAAGGCCAGGCCCCGGCTCTCCGTGCAGGGAAACTGCCCACTGGGCCGTGAGAAGAACCTGGAGATGGGAGCTGAGTCAGGACCCGTGGGGTTACCCTGCAGACTAAGGATGAGGGGCTCCAGCCCTGGAAAACCGTGAATTCTAATGAGAGCAGGAGAAAGGCGCCGAGGGCATGAGACCAGATGGGTACAAGAGCTCACTGTGAGAGTGATGAGAGCGGCGTTCAGAAGTGCAGTGCGACAGAGTTTTAGGGTAGTCATGGACTTGAAAGAAAGCAGCTGAACCAAGGGGCTGACCAATCTATGACCATAATGGCCACAATGGCCAGAGCTGTGCCAATCTAAAGCCAGGAGCCAGGAGACTTCTTCCAGATCTCCCATGTGGGTGTAGGGTCTAAGGACTTAGGCCATCTTCTACTGCTTTCCCAGGCCACAGCAGAGCTTGATTGGAAGGGGAGCAGCTGGGTCTTGAACCAGTGCACAGATGGGATACCGGCACTTCAGGCCAGGGTTTAACCCACTGCGCCACAGCACCCGCCCCAATAAAATAAATCTTAAAAAAAAAAAGAAAAACTTTAAAAAAAATAAAATAGCCAATCTGCTTCTGCATGGGAACCAACGCCAAGGGCTGTTTTGCTGGGAAGAGGGGAACGCAGGGCGTACACGTTTGTCTATACCAAAACTTCTATCCGTAGTGGCAAGGATGTGTGTGTTCATTCTCTGCCTCCTTTAGAACACATAAAGAGCAAAAATCGCCTGGTCTTGGGCTGCTCACACACTTTGTCTGATTTCAAATGTACTTCACCAGAAGTGTGAATAACACCTCCACGCCTGTCACAGGGATGCTGACATGCACAAAGAGATAATCCCGGGAAACTTCCTGGGAACTTTCAGGCCAACTTATAAATGCAAGGTATTAGGGTTCATACCGTCTCATCCTTTCAGCAACTGCCTCACCAAGAATAAAAGATGACTAAACCATCACAGATACCTCAGCAAGGAGCAACAAAACAGAGAATTTCCAGATTAAACCGGAACGCACACCAAGGGTTCCCAATTAACACGGTGTTGCCCTTTGTTGAAAGACACCATGAGGCGCTTGCGTATAAAATCCTCAAAGTCTCTGCAACAGGATGGCGAGTTGCATGACCTCAGAGCATCTTTGAAAACATGCAGGTGCTATCACCAGCACCTCTGACAATGAAGTGTCCTCTGGCAGACAGCAATTCAGCAAGTCAGCTGTTTCACAGCCAGCCCTGTTCTGGAATCAGCTCTTGGATTCCATTTGGTCTCGTAATGGCAGCCGTGTAGACTGCTAAGAAAAAGGTGTTGGGGGCTCAGATTGGAAATCCTGTCTGAATTATGTTTTAATTAGCTCACAGAAACCTTATCAGCATTTCACAACTCCAGAAAATTAAAAAAAAAAAAAAAAAAAAAAAACAGGCATTCACCTCCTAGGGTAAGCAACAGAAGCACAAATAAAAGAAAATAATTTGAGTGAAATTTCCAAAAAGTTTAGCCTTTAGACCTGGGGCCAACAATTTCGCAGAATTGCCGAAGTCCAACAAGACATAATACGTACAGTCAGGCAATATTACAAGAACAATGGCTTAGGAAGAGCACTTTTTTATTTTTACAACTGTGTCAGGAAATTAAGCTTCCCAGATGTAATCGTTTCAAATGGAAGGAACTGCTGGCTTTTTAGCCTGCTTACAAATACTAACAGAAGGAAAAAATACAAAAGCCATTCAAGTGGCAGGGACATAAAATCCAGGGCAGGGAGCACTGTGACATCAAAGAACCCACTTTCCCATGTGATTTCATATAAATCTGGCAGGAACCAAATCTAAACCTCCACTTGCAACACCCAGCGCGTTCTGCTCTGCACCGGAAAGTCACCTTCCACGACATCGTGCAGTCTCTGCACCTAGAAACTGACTTCAGAACCTCAGCGCTGTCACAGGTGAAGTTCAGGGATATCTTGGTAATGGTGGAAAGAGAACTCACTTTCTCAATTCTCCTACTATGATTTAAGTGAGGGGAAGCACATTAAACCCTCAGCCAGTGCCTATCCCAAGGAGAGAGGGAGGGTAGCTTGTAAAATGACCTCATACCTATTGACTACCTACTGGCAACCTGGTTACTGAGGACTTTATTACCTTTACATGGAGGAAGGTGGGGAGGGAGAGGATGCGGGAGGATTCTTTCTTTATATAGAAAGGATGTCACAGAGTTCAATGACAACAATGGCCTCTGTAACCCAAGAGCAGGCTAGTGCTTTGCCAGTGATAAAATGCAAAGTGGTAACTAGAGTCTCCCCAGGGGAAGTGACAGGCAGATAAGGGCCTGCGGACACCAGCAATCAGAATGCAGACCCATCACAGGCAGGGGTGCATTCATTAAGCGAAAATATCACAAATCTGGTTTTTTTTGTTTGTTTGTTTGTTTGGTTTTGGTTTTCTTGCTTTTAGGTTGCTCTAAGAAACACATCTTGAAACACAGTGCTTGGATGAAATGCTTGATGTTTATAGGTCTTACAAAGGAGTATGTTTTGGCCAGCGCCGTGGCTCAACAGGCTAATCCTCCGCCTTGCGGCGCCGGCACACCAGGTTCTAGTCCCGGTCGGGGCGCCGGATTCCGTCCCAGTTGCCCCTCTTCCAGGCCAGCTCTCTGCTGTGGCCCGGGAGTGCAGTAAAGGATGGCCCAAGCACTTGGGCCCTGCACCCCATGGGAGACCAGGAGAGGCACCTGGCTCCAGGCTTCAGATCAGCGCGGTGCACCGGCCGCAGCGGCCATTGGAGGGTGAACCAACGGCAAAGGAAGACCTTTCTCTCTGTCTCTCTCTTTCTCACTGTCCACTCTGCCTGTCAAAAAAGAAAAAAGAAAGGAGTACGTTTTGTTTCGTTTTAGCACAGAGATTTCAAACCAAAGGTCCACGGCCCCCATCTTAGCCAGCAGAGTGAATGCATTACCGTGTGTTCGGGAGCACAGCCAGGGAGTCCATCGCGTCTGTTAAGAAACATGAAAATTCCACACACACAGGGTGGGCAGCCTTGGGGCTCACCCAACATGGGACATCCCGGAGCTGACTTCACCTGGTTCAGCACCCAAGAGGAAGAGAGATGGCCTTCGCCTCAGTCTTGTAAACTGAATGTGAGAACTCAGAAGGACCCCAGATAAAATCTGACCTTTCCCTTCCCTGTGATAAATATGCAAAAACTCAGAAAGTGAGTTGCCTTGGCTCTTGATGATAGAATCGCTAAATGAAAACACATTCTACATATGAACAAGTTCAACCACACACAGGATGCTGGAACACTCACCCTGAGTGGCTGCTCAGCCTCTGGGGGAAAGATCTTAAGGCCCCAGTATCCTTTAGGCACACAGAACGCTCTGTAAACCACAGATGGTTCTCCCATTGAGACCACGGGATCCCCACACACACTTGACTGCTAGCCGGGCTGCTGTTGTCTTTTTTAACTCCATGTTCCAGAGAAGGAAACTGAGACCTTTTATAAGTCCCTAAGTTGGCGAGGACCAGAGCTGGAATTTGAGCCGAGATTCTCTGAACTCAACACATGTGCCGCTGGCTGTGCAAGGCGCCATGTGGAGGCAGGTTTGTCATGTTGAGGCAAAACCTGTCTCATTCTGGACGCTGGTCCTAGTTCCACAGGAACACCTCAAGGCCACCTAGAGGAAAGCTGACTTCCCTCCACACACAGCAGAAAGTCCTTAAAATAGGCCATTTTTCTCACCAAACACTCAAAACACCTCTTTCCTATAATAAATGTAATTTTAGTCAATTAAAGACTGAACTGTGAAAGCATTCATTACAGCACTTAATAATGTATTCAGCTTGGGCCGGCACTGTGGTGTAGTGGGTACAGCCACAGCTTGCAGTGCTGGCACCGGCAGACGAGACCTGGAAGAAGCTCCTGGCTCCTGGCTTTGGATCGGCAAAGCTCTGGGCGTTGTGGCCATCTGGGGAGTGAACCAGCAGATGGAAGACCTCTCTCTCCTTCTCTCTCTCTCTGCCTCTCCTTCTCTCTCTGTGTAACTGCGACTTTCAAGTAAAATAAATAAAAATCTTTAAAAAAATAACATATTCAGCATGTAGACAGTGGAAGATATGCCTCAGCTCTTACACTACCAGTCTTGCAACAGAATACAACTTCCAAAGAAATATTATGAAGATAAATATATACATATGTGCAATAGTTAACATACTTCAAAAGAAACTAATGAACATTTTTTCATGGGAAATATGCCAAATGTGTGTATACAATTAAATAAGTACTAAAACATCAATAAGAAAGTTACAAAATCTTGGTCTCAAAGAGATTAATTACCTGATTCATACATTAATGGGTAAGTACTCAGGAACAAATGAAAATTTATTGTTTGCTCATGCGGAACATAGAGGAAAAATAAAGTTCAAATGCACTAACGCTAATTTATATTCTTGTGTCTGAATTTCAGCACTAAGCAAATCATTACACTAGACATCAGTGGAACTCGCTTTCAGAAAGATATATATTTTTAAATTAATTTTCTCTTTCTCAATGTGCATGTTAATATAATAAGTATACTTATTTAGAAATCAAAAAGCAAGTCTTTAAGTTCAATATATTACACAGATATCAGATATAAAAAAGGAAGTAAATTTATACATGTATTCAGACATATACATGGCTGTGTTTACATATATGCACATATAATTTTTATACTGTTTCACAAAATGTTTATACGTAAGTATATATTTCTAGTGTCTCCTGTATAGCAAAGGTCATGATACACATTACCTCATTTCACTACAAACCTTTGCAGGCAAGCATTAGTTTTATAAATGACAACACAACACTTCACATTATAAAGATCTAGCTTAAAGACTTCATTTTTAGAATTAACCTTCATATCAATCTCTAGCCAAAATCCATATTCATGATTAAATAGAAAATATCTTATATTTACCAAATTAAAGCTTCAAAAAATATACCTAGGTATGCTCACTGAAATTCAAATACATGATACTCCAACATTCCCTGATTTCAAATCCCTAGATGCTAAAATTTTCCTACAAGGATGCAAATATAGGTCAGAAGGAGACTCTGGAGTTCTTAACTGTGAACACAGCAGTGAGGCAGAGACACATGGAACATACAATGCTCTAATAGGTCAATAAGCAAACTTAATTCAGATAAATTAACTTTATAGAGGTAAGCTTGCCTTTTTAAACTAGGTTTATCATGACAGTAATAACTCCTGGCCTAAATTTTTTAATGAAAAGTCTAGCAGAGTATATTTTATGCCAAGTCGTAGTTATATAACGGAGATACTCATATTGAAGAAGTGCTTGCTAATCAATGTCCTAGTACTGAATTAATAGCTGTTCTCAATGGGAAACCTAAACGCAAATCAGATGGTTACGTTAGCTCTTCTGTGAGGAGCATCTGTCCATAAGAATAAAAGGATCATGGTGTCCCATTTGTCATTACTGATGTAAATTTGGTTATTACCAAGAAGAAGCATCTACAGAGAGTTGAGAAATCAATGAACCAGGTCTGAAATCAACTTACTTGGTTTCAACCAGGATTTCTGAATGGAATGAAACAAAATTCAATGGAAGTGGAACCAAGAGGGCAAAGGGAACAGGAAAGGCTTGGAGAATAAGGACTCAGCTGCTCCCAATTCCAGCCATGAACACTGTGCTGTCGCACCTGAACAGCTGCTGCTGCTTCACAGAACTGGAACTAACCAGAGGAGGAGGAGTGCATCCCGAGTGGGGGCTCCGTTTCAGGTGCTCTAAGTGGCCGCTGAACAAATCAGCCCGTGCCCAAAGCTGGGCAAATGGGAAAGCAAGAAACAGAACGTCATGGTCTCTGGAGGGCAACAGTAGGAACTGAGAAACATCGCACAACACGGAGAAGACAAAGACCACAATCTCATTTCACGTTGCTGAAGGTCTATACAAAAGGGAGAAGAAAAGTGTTTGCCTTGTATTGATCCAGGATCGAAGCAACTTTTCGTCTAATGGAAAGGAAAACTTGCCAACAATTGGAAGAAATCCAAAAACTACAAATCACTCACTGGCAAGAAAACTTTGCTTCAGCAACCTGAGGTGGAGACCGCTGACAAGGTGTGCACCAGGAGCTCGCGTGGGGAAGGATGGCAACTTTGGATGCGAACTGAATTGCGGCAGAGCTGACTGGCAGGAGGGAGAGGGACAGAATTCACATGCTGTATTCACACAGAAAGCCCAGGTCATCTGCCTCAGCTGTATGTATCGGTCTGTGGTTTGGCCGGGCATCTCAGTACTACAGAAACCAGGAAGTTCTAGGCCAGGACCCTACAAGTCTGCTGCTACTATTGGTCAGTGGGATATGGAAATGTTCTATGTTCAAGCACTGTGTAAATATTCATTATTATTACTTCCAACGTGACCCTGCAGATGAACAAACACAACTGTGTTTACATCTTGGAGCTTCGGGAGCGTGACGCTTGTTGTGATATTTCTCACTTAAAGTTTTAGTTTGGTAAATTGTACCCAGATTAGAAGAGGATGGGGGAGGAGGCAGGCACTTGGTCAGCACTTGAGATGTCACTTCTAACGCCCATATTCCATATCTAAGCGCCTGAGTTTCCATCTCAGCTCTGCTTCCCATTCCAGCTTCCTGTTCATGTGCTTTCTAGGGGTAGTAGGTGACGGCTCAAATGGTTGGGCCCCTGCCAACCACATGGGAGACCTGGACTGAGTTCCTGGTTCCTTTCTTCAGCCTGGCCCCCCCCAGTTTCCACTACTGTAGGCAATTGGGACGTTGGGGAGAGAGATTTCTCTCTCTCTCTCTCTCTCTCTCTCTCTCTCTCTCTGTGTGTGTGTCTGCCTTTCAAATAAAAACAAATAAAAATTTTTAAAAGATGAACAGCCAAAGAAAGAATTATAAACAAACAAAAAAAACCTTTTTACCCAACACAGATGCACACACAAACAGCAGCTGTGGCCGGCACCGCGGCTCACTAGGCTAATCCTCCGCCTAGCGGCGCCGGCACACCGGGTTCTAGTCCCGGTCGGGGCGCCGGATTCTGTCCCGGTTGCCCCTCTTCCAGGCCAGCCCTCTGCTGTGGCCAGGGAGTGCAGTGGAGGATGGCCCAGGTGCTTGGGCCCTGCACCCCATGGGAGACCAGGAAAAGCACCTGGCTCCTGGCTCCTGCCATCGGATCAGCACAGTGCGCCGGCCGCAGCGCGCCGGCCGCGGCGGCCATTGGAGGGTGAACCAACGGCAAAGGAAGACCTTTCTCTCTGTCTCTCTCTCTCACTGTCCACTCTGCCTGTCAAAAAAAAAAAAAAAAAAAAAAAACAGCAGCTGTGATATTTAACAACCAAACACTACATACCAGGTACAATGATAAAAGCTTTCTATAAAAGGGTTTCTTTGATCTCCACGGAAAACTCCAAGACATGTATTAGTGTCCTTCCCATCGGTCAGACACTGGAACTACACCTGAGATGAGCCCCTGCCCAGGGTCACGGACCTTGCAGGTGGCAGAGCCCATACTCCAGAGTGTATGCTTTCAGACACCAGAGGCAGAAGGCACACAATCCAGCCTGCGTGTGTGTGGAAGGTGGAGCTGGGATGTGAGAGGAGGGGCAGCAGGCCACTGAGAGAGACGGCTGGGTGCCTGGAGCAGGAGACAGGACACAGAATGACAACAGTGGCTGCCTCATTTGCTGCTTGTCTCTTCTCACACCTGTTTTCATTTACTCCACGGCTGTAACTGACTGGTTGGCTGTTCCGTCCTCCACTCCTTACATCCTCCCTCTCTCTGTGGTTTCATCCTCAGCTCTCTTTCCTAATCATTTTCTTCCTTTCACACTCTCTCATTTCCCTTCTTCCCCAGAACTTCCTTCTTCTGTCCCCTGAACTTTCACTGTACTTTTCTTTCTCTCCTTTTTGTGATTCTAAAATTGTCCTAAAAAAAGTATGAGTATTTTCTTTACATGAGTTTATGTCTTTTGTATTTTAAACAAAAACGTAGCTAAGTGGGGCATTTTTGTTAACAAAATTCAACTTAAAATAAAATGCAAAATATACATACTTATATATCTAACAGATTTTGGGTCTAGAGTATACAAAGTAGTCTTAGAATTCAATAAAAGAAGACACACAATCCAATAAGATTGGACATGTTACTAAAAATATACATGAAAGCCAAACAAGCTCATAAATAGTGCTCAAAATCATTCATAGTTAGAGAAATGCAAATTAAAACAACAATTATATACCACTGCATGTCCACTAGAACGGCAAAAACTAAAAAGAATGACAGTGTGATGTGCTGGTAAGTATCTGCAGCAACTGTTAACCCTTGCAAGTGAGTCATTTGAACACAAAGTAGTTCATCTACTTTGGAGAACATTTTAGTAGTTTAAAAGTTAAGCATACACTCACTGTATGATCCAGTAATCTCATTCCAAGATATTAACCCAGGAGAATTAAAACATGTCTACACTAAGCCTGGTAAGCAACACTCATCATTATTCATAAAGCCAAAAAGGGTGAGGGCAATACAACTCAAGCATTCAAGTCCACATGTAGTAACACATCCATGCAACAGAACACCACTCAGCCAAGAAAAAAGAAAGGGAACAAATTTCTGACAAACACAATAGCATGAAAAAATCTGGGATATGTCACATTAAGCAAAAGAAGCCAGATGCAAAAGACCTTGCACCACATGACCCAATTTATATGAAAAAAAAAAAAAAAAAAAAAGATCATCTACGGTTACCAGAACTAGGGTGGTGAAAAGAACTAACTAGACAGGGGCACAAAGGAATTTAGGGGGTGGGGCAAGTGTGGTCACAGGGTCGACTGCACAGCTAGATATTCACCAACAGTCAGTGAACACTTAAAATGAGGAGATTTTATGCTATGCAAATTACTGTACCAAAAAAACTGGAAAAAATGAGTCTGTCTGTATACAGCTCTCCATGGCTTACTTTTCAATGGATCAGTGGTTGCTCATAAGTATTCTTAATATAAACAACAAACTTTAATTGTTTGGCCTGCAGGAACACTGGGGTGACTTGTTTGCTGTATCACAGGATCTAGCTGACTTTCTTCCACGTGGTAGCTCTCAAAAAGATTTGGTGACTGACGGACAGGATGCACCCAGGGGTATAGCAGGTAAAGCTGGTTAAATACAGTGAGTTAAACTTTCCTAAACACAGTACCCAATAAAAGTTGGGCTTAATCCACAGCTTAATTTAACATGGAGAAGAGAATACCTCAAAATACCTTATCACAAACAAAAGTGAGTTTGTCAACAAAGTCTGGGGTAGCTCAAACAGAAGAAAGGGATGAGCCTATCTGACCTTGGAGGAAAGAACTGACTATCTGAGCATCAAGATTAAAGAACCCACTGCATGAATGCACACCAAATATGTTCAATCATGAGTTCACAATTATTTTTTTAAAACACTTACTGGTCAGCTTTGGAGGTTACAGTAGAACTTATTACTCTACAAAGTGGAAGATAAAGGAAAATGAGCACTAAACAAGAGAGGAAAAAAGGACAATCAACATTTGAGCACTTAAAACTTCATGGAAAATGGAAGTAAGCCATAAATTTAGGGGAGAGCCTTGGACCAGACAGTGAAGAATCCTGTTCAGATGCCCACTTCTGACATCACAGTATGTAGGTTTGATTCCCAGCTCCAACTCCTAATTCCAGCTTCCTACACTGCAGACCCTGAGAGGAGGCGGTGATGGCTCCAGGGTTTAAGTTCCCGCCAACCACACAGGAGACCTGGTTAAATTTCCAGCTTCGAATTGTAGCCCTAAGTCCATCCATGACCACTGAAGGCATCTGGAGAGTAAACCTAAGGATGGAGTGCACTCTCTCTCTCTCTCGCTCCTTCTCTCTCTCTCTCTCTCTCAGAAAGACAGAAAGTGAGAAAGAAACTTTTAAAAGAAATATATTGGGGGCTGGTACTGTGGTGTAGCAGGTAAAGCTACCACCTACAGTGCCAGCATCCCGTATGGGCACCAGTTCAAGTCCCAGCTGCTCCACTCCCAATCCAGCTCTGTGCTATGGTGCTGGAAACAGTACAAGATGGCTCAAATCCTTGGGCCCCTGCACCAGCATAGGAGACCCCAAAGAAGCTCCTGGCTCCTGGCTTCAGATCAGCAAAGCTCCAGCCATTGTGGCCAAATGGGGAGTGAACCAGGGGATGGAAGATCTCGCCCTCTCTCTTTCTGCCTCTCCTTCTCTCTCTAACTCTGACTTTCAAATAAAATAAATAAATCTTTTTAAAAAAAAATAAATTTATTTTGGTGAAAAAAATTTGAAATCTAACTGCACAGTTTTTTTCATAATACACATCTCCCAGGAACTTGTTGAAGACCCCTGGGGCACACAGAAGGACGTGTGTGACGCATCGCCAAGGGGAAAGGCAAGCTGCACACACACTGGACAGCGAGATCCCAGGTGACAAACTCAACAGCATGCTTCACAGTGAAGAGCCTGGGCACCATCTGTTATTTGCTGTCCCTGAGGAATCGGAGTGGGTGTTGGAGAGAAGGGAAAATGATTTTACTTTGTTCCTTTTATTATTTTTATTAAACTCTTAGAGCAATAAGTTTCTAAATAAAACTTCTCACTTTTTGCAGAAAAAGCAATTTAATTGATTATGGACTATGTATTAGAACCTTGTAACCAGGCTACACTGCCTCCTGGAAGAAGCCCAAATTTGTTCTTATAACGAAAAGCATAGAACAAAGTTTCAAACAGTGAGTGCAGACTGTAACCATGCAGTTTCTCTTTCTGTTTTAGGGGAAAGGAGCGAAGAATGAGAATGAGTCACAGGTACTTCTGCTATCATTGTCATCAAATTATTTTCAATTTCACATTTAGAAAAGGTCATTTAATTATCTGCTTCATTTAGCATTTGCCTGTTCTCTCCCAAGGAACTCATTTCAACGGCATCCATTAAAGAATGAGACAGGAACCCAGCTGAGGGGGCTCCAGGCCATGCCTGCAGCCAGTGGTACCCTCTCAGCCTACAAACCCCGCCCAAGAGAAATGTCTTCATCTTCACCTTGGGTTAGAAACTAGAAAAACCTCTCAAACTGAGAACAATGAGAATCCCACAACAATTAAAATTACTTTTCTTGGGGCAAGCATTTGGCTGGGCAGTTAAGACGCCAGCATCTCATATCAGACTGAAAGCTCCGCTTCCAATTCCAGCTTCCCGCTAATGCACAGCCTCAAGTAGTTTGGTCCCTGTCAGCCACACAGGAGAGCTAGACTGAGTTCTGGGCTCCTGGCTCCAGCCAGTCCATATGTGTTAAAGACATCTGCTCAGTGTATTAGCAGATGGGAGATTCTCTCTCTCTCTCTCTCTCTCTCTCACACACACACACACACACACACACACACAGTGGAATGATTAAATTAATATATGCATTACCTTATATACTTTTTTTGTGTTTGGTAAGGACATTTAAAAATCTACTCTCTCAGCGATTTTCAAGTACACAGCAGTACAGTGTTATTAGCTATAGTCACTAGGCTGTATAATGGAGCTTTCCACTTTATTCCTCTAACTGAAATGTTGTACTAGCCAGCTGTATGCACATCAATGCATAAATAGTCCTGTCAGATCACAGTGACAGCTTTTAAAGTCAGGAAATCTCTTTTTAATATGAAAGTATTACAGGTAAAGAAGAAGAAGAATCTTTTTTAAGAAGAATCATCATCTTAATCTAGGAACCATGAATCCCTAGTGCTTGGACTCATAGAGGTTCGCAACCACCTAAAAAGTATGAGAAGTCAGTGTGTGGGGGTGTTGTGTGCATTCTTCTACAGGAGGGCACACAGCAGTTATCTGTTTCTTTTTTTTTTTTTTTTCACAGATTTATTTATTTGAAAGGCAGAGTTACAGAGAGGCCGAGGCCAAGGCTGGGGGGGTGGGAGGTGGGGGTCTTCCATCCATTGGTTCACTCCCCAAATGGCTGCAATGGCCAGAGCTGTGCCAATCCAAGGCCAGGAGCCTGAAGCTTCTTCTGGATCTCCCTCCTAGGTACAGGAGGCCAGGGGGTTGGGCCATCTTCCACTGCTTTCCCAGGCCATAGCAGAGAGCTGGATGGGAAGTGAAGCAGCCGGGACTTGTGATGCCGACACCACAAGCAGCGGCTTTACCCGCTATACCAGAGGGCTGGCCCCTATCCGTGAAGAGTACCCCCTGTAAAGGAGTGTGCCATCACACCTGAGCAGGGACCCTCAGCCCACACTTGTACACAGTGAGTCACAGGACACACAAGCTGACCTCTGCTTTGCAAAACACAAGAAGAAACACAAAGAAAGGAGAGAGTTCTTAGCAGATGCTTTAGAGGAAACAGCAAGGAGACAAGTCAGTCCTAAATATGGAGCCAGGCAGGGAGACCAGGCACAGGCCTACAAGAGGCATCTGTCTCAGCTGCAACCACTGACCAGGGAGGGCCCAGCCCCAAAGAGGACAGGCACAGAATAAGATAAAGGAGCCAGCCATTGCCCTTCCGTGTCTTTACCAGAAGGACTTGAGTGCCTCTGTACCGAAAGGTGTGCAAAGCATGACACGGCAGTTTTTCACAGCAGCTGCAAATTGGAAACAACCTGAATGCCCGTCGGCTGATAAAGCATAAATAAATGGTGGTGTGTTCACTAAATGGAATCCCAAAACGTAGCGGAAAAGGATAAACTTCTGCTACATGCAACAACATAAATTAATTACATACACATCAGGTCAAACAGCGGAAGTCAGTCACAGAGAGTATATTCCTGTCATTCCTGAGTATATGCACTCAAGAGAATTAAAAACCTATCAGGTCCACATTCAAAAGCTGTACAAGGGGACAGGCTTAGGGCTGCAACGGGTTCAGCCAATGCTCTGGGACTTCTGCAGCCCACATGAGTGCCAGTTAGAGTCTGAGCAAGCCAGCTTCTCAGCCAGTTCTGCTGATGCATCCTGGGAGACGGCAGGTGGTGGCTCGTGCAGCTGGGTCCCTGTCACCCAAACGGGACACCCAGATTGAATTTCAGGATCCAGCCTTCGGCCTGGTCCAAACTTGACTGTTGCAGGTATTTGGGGAGTGCAACAGTGCGTGGAAGATCTCTCTCTGTCCGCCCCTAGCCCCCTGCCTTTCAAGGAGATGAAAATAAATAAATGAACATTTTTTAAAACCCAGTACATCAATGTTTATAGGCTCATTATCCATAACAGACAAAAAGATAAAACATCTTTTAGCCCAGAGATTGATAAATAAAACATGGAACAGTATTCAGTCTTCAAAAGGAATGATGTATTGATTCATGTGAAACGTGGATAAACCTTGAGAACATTCTCACTAAGGTCACATACGGGTGGTTTCCTGGGCATGAAACGGTCAGAATACGCAAATCCAGAGGGATGGAAAGCAGAGTGGTGGTGGCCAGGGGCAGGGGCAGGGCAGGGGAGACTGAGGAAGGATCCTGGAGGATGCCAGGAAAGTTCCAGAATTAGAGGGGAGTGATGATTGCTCAAACTTGTAAATGTACCAAAAACAACCAGAATTCATAAAAGTGAGTTTTATGATGTAGATTAGGTCAGTTAAAAAAAGTAATTAAAAAAAAGAAGAGTATGGTTCCATTTTTATGAATTTTGAAAACAAAACCGTGAATGGTGGTACGGACACTGTGTTTACCCACAGCAGAGGTATCTCTGTAGCACAGAAAATGTTTTACATCTTGACCTAAGTGGCTTTAAGCTTACAAAAGGTATACTTAAGCTTTGCTATGGTCTAGAAAAGCAGTGGAAGATGGCCCAAGTCCCTGGGCCCCTGCACCCACAAGGGTGACCAAAGAAGCTCCTGGCTCCTGCTTCAGATGGGCCCAGCTCTGGCCTTTAAGACCATTTGGGGAGTAAACCAGCAGAAGGAAAAACTTTCTCTCTGTCTCTCCTTTTCTTTGTCTGTAACTCTACCTCTCAAATAAATAAATAAATTATTTAAAAAATAAACTACTATAAAAATATTGTACACTTAAGTCTATACTTAAGATTCATATGCTTAATGAATATAAGTATCTCAGCAGATTAATTAGAAAAAAAATTTTAATCCATAACATTCTAATGAGGTTCTTTGCATTATGAGATCTGGAGGAGAATGTCTAGTGTACAGTGAGTGCTCAGTGAAGTCATTTTACTCAACTAGGCAGCTAGATTAAAAATACTAGAGGGACAGGTAGCCTACTGATTAAGACACCTGTGTCTCACGTTGTAGTACCTGATTTGATTCGCACTTCTAGCTCTCGAGTCCAGCTTTCTGCTAATGCAGACCCTGGGAGGCAGCAGATGATGGCTCAAGTGGCTGGGTTCCTGTCACCCATGTGGAAGACCTGGATTGAGTTTGGAATCTTGGCTCTGGCTTGGCCCAACCCTGGCCATTATAGGCATCTGGAGATTGAATCAGAAGATGGATCTCTCTCTGTCTCTCTCTCTCTCTCTCCCTCTCTCTGCCTTGTTTTCCTCTTCCCCTCTCCCTTCCTTCTCCTCCTCTCCCTCCTGTCCCCTTGCCTCTCAAATAAATAACTATTTTTAAAAAAAACATATAAAAAATCCTAGAACTCTCTTGGATAGCCATCTCTTATACCTCATGCCCAAACTAATAAAACTCTTAAGTCATTAAAATAAATTTATTTATTTAAAATAAATCTAGCACCTGATTTCTTAACAACGCATCAATCTGATCCCAACCCCTATCACTTCAGTTTGGACCATAACAATAGCCTTTAACAAGTCTGTCTCCTCCTACACTGACAGGCCACATACTAGGTCTGTTACAGCAGGGGTCAGGCCTACGGCCTCACTCAGATCCCTCCACAGCTCCACCTCCGGAGGCCTCCAGGCCATCGCTGTCTCTGCCTCTGACTCAGCAACCACTTTGCTGGCCTTGCAGGTCACTCCTCAGCCACTCACTAGCTCCAGCTCACTGACAGGGCTGACCCTAGACACCCCTCCTTCAGGCCTGCGGCTGTTAATGCTCTCTCCACCTCTGCCTGCTCCCCAAGACCTCTGCATCACAAACCCTGCCGCTACTTGATACCTCTGCTCAAATATCCACAAAGCCAAGCCGGCGCTATGGCTCACTAGGCTAATCCTCCGCCTTGTGGCGCCAGCACACCGGGTTCTAGTCCCGGTCGGGGCGCAGGATTCTGCCCCGGTTGCCCCTCTTCCAGGCCAGCTCTCTGCTGTGGCCCGGGAGTGCAGTGGAGGATGGCCCGAGTACTTGGGCCCTGTATCCCATGGAAGACCAGAAGTACCTGGTTCCTGCCATCGGATCAGCACGGTGCGCCGGCCGCGGCGGCCAATGGAAGGTGAACCAACGGCAAAGGAAGACCTTTCTCTCTGTCTCTCTCTCTCACTGTCCACTCTGCCTGTCAAAAAAAATATATATATAGCCACACCACAATGCCTTCCCTGGTGCTGGGAAAAGAGCAATCCTGTCCAGCTGGCCCTCGTGGTGTCCTGCTTTACTTGTCTATGCAGCATGTCATGAGCAGCATGCCATGAGCCCAGCACCAAGCAGCTGTCCAATGAACATTTCCTGAATAAACCGGCACATGCATGAATAAATGAGTGTAAGAACTGAACCGACGTAGAATAAAGTCCCACAACTTCTAGTACAATCTGGATTTTTTTTTTTACCATAAATGTGAATTAGTTTGGATCATAAACAGGAAGTAGAGAACACAGAGCAGCCTGTACTTAAACAGGGTTCTATTTACGATCTGCCCAAAAAGAACAAAAACAATAAAGCAAAAGGAAAGATTTCCTCTTCCAGGCTGTCTTACCATCTACACAGCAGTATTAAGACAGGCGCAACCATGAGCCTTAGGGAGATGTGACCACAGAGGAAAACAATTTTGCAGGCAAGCTGTTTATTTATTTAGAGCTTGTCCACAGTTTTCTGTTAAAAGTTAGGCAAATGATGGTAGGTGCATTTTCAGATAAAATGTTTTGCAAGACTCTTTCCCAGGTAGCAGCCCTGCACATGTCCTCCAGGGTCACAGAGGCCTACCCTGCCCACAGATCAGCAGTGCCTCTGCCAGAACAGGCTTTGATGCTATCCAGCAATGAGGAGCAGCAGACCTCCCGGGCGGGCGCTCGCCTGCAAGATGAAAAACGCAGGAGCATAAAGGAGCCCTGGTGCTTCTTCCCTTTCATCCTCCAACAAACACAGACAGAAAGCAGATGTGACCTCACTAAGTAGGAGCTGGTTCCACCGAAACACACTTTGGTGGCTCTTCCAATGATGACACACTGCCGTGTTCCCACTCGGCATGCCCGAGCCTGGGCAAAGGACGACAGCAACCCTCCACGCTACAGACTCAGAAGTTTACTTGAGGCATAAATTCTGCAGACTTTCACGACTGCGTAACTGGTACAGGACCATTTTCCTACAGCTCTAACTGCAGGGCTGAACATCTGCTTGTTAGAACAATGGCCACCGAGATGGAGCCTTCGCGGCTTCAAGAGGCGCCCTTGAACTCCTTCCCGCAACCACGACCCCCAGAAAGGGCAAGAAATTCCTTAACAAAATCCTCCACTGCAGGAGGCAGGGGCTTCTACAGGGAACCACTACACAGCCAACCAAAATGAGGAAATCTTTAGACATTGAGACAGGGTGTGGTATTCTGGTGGGGTGTTGTTTGTTTGTTTGTTTTGGAACACAACTATCAGAAAGCACAGAAGAGGCTGTACCTTACTTATGCAAAGACAACCCCACGGAAGTGCTTTCTCATCACTTAAATCTTACTCCCGGTGCTGCGTGTAGGCACTGATGATAGGCAGTACATGCCAATTTCACTAAAATGTAATTCTAAAACTTTCACTGTCCCCCTTCCATGAAGAGACGGTGCTGCATTAGCCCACAAGAAACTCCCTTCTCAGGCCCCTGAAACTATCAACCACAGTTACACCTGTTTCTGCTGCTCTTTAGCTACTTTCTGCAGAGATTTTTTTATCTCCCCAACCAGACTGTGAGCCCCTTAATGCAAAGACCACACTTGAAACATCTTTTGGTTAATCCAACAGTACCACCTAGGAGGGGGAAGGGGCCACCGATGACTAT
The DNA here is from genome assembly GCF_051225735.1 of Oryctolagus cuniculus. Taxonomy (NCBI): domain Eukaryota; kingdom Metazoa; phylum Chordata; class Mammalia; order Lagomorpha; family Leporidae; genus Oryctolagus; species Oryctolagus cuniculus. Next base: position 124,252,663 of record NC_142875.1, read on the forward strand.
GTCATCAACTGTGAAACATTTCACTCCACTCTTCCCGAAGGAGCGCAAACAGCTCGAGACCCATTCTTCCTACCAGCACTCACACATAAACGTTGCTGCACGGCTCTCAGGAGCTGCCGCTTTGCAGACCTGATCAAAGATGCATGCAAGGCTGGAAACCTGCAGAATGAGCCCGTTCCGTGTCGCCCCATGCCCCACATTCTCCAAGCCTGGGGAAGACAGGGCCAGCGTTCTCTGCAGTGTTCAGGAAGCACTGGACATGAGTGTGAATAGGAAATGAGCAGAAACAACTGACACTCAGCCGCTCGCAAACAGGCCAACTCTCCTCCTCCCTCAGCAGCTGCCAGTCCCGACTCAGGAGGCGCGTCTTGCCTCCTGGGAGTTCAGCTCTCCGGACCGAAGGCTTTTTCTGGGAGAGATTTCATCTGCAGAGCCATCCTGCCCCCTGGTAGCTAACAGCATCACAAGGGGAGCTGGAGGTGCTGTTACCTTCTTCAGATTGAGGCCCACGCGGGCCACATGTGACTGCTACGCTCACCAATCACATCTGCAGGAAGGGCCGGGGTTAGCAAGGTGTTACCCAAGAGCGTGTTACTGCATGGACCTGCCTTTCTCTGCAAACAACTCATGTGATCTCTTACCAGCTGTGCGAGTGTCTGTCTGTGTGTGTGAGCGGAGCAGTGCTGAGAGTGTTACTGTGCTATGTAGCAGTGTTAGGGCTACACAGACGTGAGCAATATAAAAGGGAGTGACACGTGCTCTCATAGTCCCTTTCAAATTCACAAGAAAAATATAACTTTTTCTTGCTAAATATCCAAGTAATGCAAAACCAAGCAACTTGTCAGGTCAGGGCCAAACCGCCGAGACGTCATTCATCTCCCAGTGTTTCTCCACACTGGGTAAACACCGCTTAGTCAAAGCCCACATTGTTTCATCTCAGACTCTCAGTACATGAACACACTTTGAGGCTTTCAAATAAAAATAAGTCATGAAGTTTGCTAGCTTTCTCCTCCCTCCCTCTCCCTCTCCCTCTCTCTTCCTCCCTCTCTGGTTCCCAACATCGCAATTTACTCTTCTACCTGCTAGGAGACAAGAAAATACGCTCATGTGAACGCGAGCCTTCTGTTCTCACCTGACGGGTGCAATAGCTGCCCTTGAAATGCTTGACTCCTCCGTCTGCACTACCCATCTTTGGGAGCAGTCACCCCTAGCAAACCAGGTATGCAGTTTAGGCAATCATATAAGACTACCGATTTTATAGACCTAAAAAGTCAAATATTGGCAACTTCATACACTTCCACCTAACATAGACTTCCAAACACCTTTGACTCATCTCTTCTTCATGCTACTCATATAAATGTTATAGCTTCATCTAACCAAATTCCATAAAGTCTCTCCCAGGTCCTATTTTCAGTCACAATTCTCCATTTGCTCAAGTTCACAGACACTCACAGCTTATTCTCTCCCAGCAACTGCAGGTGTGTCTTTGTGCAACTCTCCAGCATGCAAATCTATCTCCCTTTCAAATCCAATCTCAAGAAAGTTGGATTGATTTCTTCCAACACTGCTTTTAACAAATTCCCCTACTAATGAATTCTCCTGGAGCAAACACAAATTTGGGAGTAGGCCTTTAACAGAGCAGTTAAGATACCTGCACCCTACATCAGAGTACACAGGTTCAATTCCTCTCTCCTGCTACTGACTCCTGCTTCCTGCTAATGTACACCCTGGGAGGCAGCAGTGATGGCTCAAGTGATTAGATCCTTGCCATCCACCTAGAAGACCTGTATTGAGTTTCTCACTCTGGCATTAGCCCAGCCCTGAACATTGAGAATATTTAGGGAGTTCAGTGTGTGTGCGTGTGCCTGCCTCTCAAATATAAATACAATATATAAACAAATATATAAAAAGATGTATTTAAATGCAAATGTGTTTACTTCTTAAGTATCTTACACCATGCCACCTCTCTCAATTCATTAATTCACACATTTTTTATTGCTCTCCAACAGATTGTCTTCTCTAGGTAAGAAAAATCCCTGCCTCAAATCTATAGCTCATGGGGCTGGCCCTGTGGCATAGTAGGTAAAGCCACCATCTGCATTGCCCACATCCCATTTGGGCGCCAGTTCACAGCCTGGCTGCTCCACTTCCAATCCAACTCTCTGCTATGTCCTGGGAGGGCAGTAGAGGATGGCCCAAGTCCTTGGGCCCCTACACTCACGTTGGAGACCCAGAAGAGGCTCCTAGTCCTGGCTTCAGATCGGCACCGCTCTGGCTGTTGCAACCAGTTAGAGAGTAAACCAGCAGATGGAAGACCTCTCTCTCTCTGCCTCTCCTTTTCTCTCTGAGTAACCCTGACTTTCAAGTAAATAAATAGATCTTTTTTCAAAAGTCTAGAGCTTGTTTTTCCTAAGAGAATTATGTATGCTAAACTATCATCTGAACAAATCAGTCAATTAATCTTCCATCGATTCAAGTCCCTTGTAATTTCAAACCCCTGAAGAAACAGTATTTCCAGAAAGTCTTCACTAACTGATTTTATAACACTCGATTAATCCTATAGTATTACAAGGAAATCCTTCTTTCTCGTCATGTTGACAGCTGCTCCTACCTGACTTCCAGCTAACTGCGGACATCTCTAAGCCACCCTCTCAGAAAAGCTTCTGAATGATGGTTTACAGGTTAACGGCAGAGTATTTCGCTGGCTGCCTCACTTTCCACATCAGACACTGGAAAATTTTTTTTTTTAAGATTTATTTTTATTTATTGGAAAGACAGAGTTACAGAGAGAGGTAGAGACAAAGGGAGAGGCCTTCCATCCTCTGGTTCACGCCCTAGATGACTGCAATGGTCAGAGCTGCACTGATGTGAAGCCAGGAGCTAGGAGCTTCTTCTGGGTCTCCCACGTGGGTACAAGGGCCCAAGGACTTGGGCCATCTTCTACTGCTTTCCCAGACCATAGCAGGGAGCTGGATTGGAACAGAAGCAGCCGGGTCTAGAACCGGCACCCACTGGAAATTCTTATGGTCACTTGGGTGCCCCAAATGGTCTACTGGGGTGTAGAAGAAAATTCCAGAGACTACATTTACATTTATTTTTAACCTCCTTTTAAAAATTCTATTGTGTATATTCAATAATTAATATAACTGAGTACTAGGGCCAGTGTTGTGGCATAGCAGTTTAAGCAGCTGGTTGCAATGCCAGCATTTCACATCATAGTGGCAATTCTAGTCCTGCTTGCTCCACTTCAAATCCAGCTTCCTGCTAACATGTCTGGGAAAGCAATGGGAAATGGCTGAAGTACCGGGTCCCTAACACTTTCATGGGAGATCTGGATGGAGCTCCTGGCCCCTGGCTTCAACCTGACCCAGCTCTGGATGTTGCAGCCATTTGAGGAGTGAATCAGTGATGGAAGATCTCTCTGTGTCTCTCCCTCTTTTTGTCATTGTGGCTTTCGAATAAATAAACAACATTTTTAAACTTTTGAGCATCTTCAATAATGAATACAATTGAGTATCATAGTAAAACAAACATAACTTATGAATCAATGTCTGTCTATAATGCACACATTTTTTCTGATAGGGCATATGATCAAGAGGTGCAAGCTCACTGTGCTCAAGTCCAGAGCAGTGCATGTCCACCTCAGAGGGGCCAGACTTTACATCACTGTATCCTTAACAGGTGTAATCTTGAACTACTAGAACTGGTAATGAAGCCACGAGGCCCAGCTGAGGATGACTAGACTGAACCCCCAATGTCTCTCCCTTCTCTGTAGGACCTGCTGATAAACTCCCTCAACTAAAATCAACTCATGAGCTCTTAATGAGAGAAACATCTTTTTTTTTTAAAGATTTATTTAATTATTTGTAAGGCAGAGTTAGAGAAAGAAGCTGAGAGAGACGGAGACAGAGACAGAGAGAGACAGAGACAGAGAGAGAGGTCTTCCATCCGCTAGTTCACTCCCCAGATCGCTGCAATGGCCGGAGCTGCGCCGATCCAAAGCCAAGAGCCAGGAGCTTCTTCTGGGTCTCTCACATGGGTGCAGGGGCCCAAGGACTTGGGCCATCTTCTACTGCTTTCCCAGGCCATAGCAGAGAGCTGGATCAGAAGTGGAGCAGCCAGGACTCCAACCAGCGTCTCTATGGGATGCTGGCAGCTTTACCCACTAACCACACCATCGGCCCAAGAACGAAACATCAACTTATGCTAGAAGCTGTAGAGTCCTAAACCAACATATACAGCAACATGACTGAAAATCCAGACGTTAAATAATTTCTATTGTGCATAATCCCACAAAATTGCAGAGCTAAGAGTCTGCAGTATGAGGCCAATTCATATATAGGATTAATAATTAACTTCCATGAGTAAACAGTCTCCTTTTAGAACATTTTATATCAGACATCTATAAACCCATCTGAGTTTTAAGAGCCCTATTTGTTAGTAATAAAGCTCTTCTTGTCTATGTTACGTCTCTCAGAATCCCTGAGCCTGTTTTTCCTACTGCATCCACAGTTTAGATAAGGACTAGTTGGTTCTCATACTTCGCATAACTTTTCGAATGCATGGAAACGTTTATTTAGCTCAACTGCTATTCTTTTTCTGACTCTGATCCAAACCCACCTCCGCCTGGCTTTACTGGACTCTCATATAATAATTAAGGTTGTAGGAAGAGTCCTCTGGAAGATACCCTCTATGGGATGTAGAAGATGAGAAAAGACAGGGGTGGAGGTGGCTGCTGTCCCTGGACTACTTGAGGATTCCTAGAAATTGAAATGCAGCTCTAGAAATGTTCAGGATAACTGCCTAAGGGCAACCATTCAGCAGAGCAGTTAAAAATGCAGCTTGGGACATCCCCATCCCATACTGGATACCTGGGTTTCAGTTCCGGCTCTGCTCCTGATTCCAGCTTCCTTCTGATGTAAACTCTGAGAAGCAGCAGTGATGGCTCAAGTAGTTGGGTCCCTGCCACCCAAGTGGAAGACTCAGATTGAGTTTCCAGCTGGTGGCTTCAGCCTGACCCAGCCCCAGCAGTTACAGACATCTGGGATGTGAACCAGGTAGAAGATCTCTGTCTGCCTTTTTTTTTTTTTAAAGATTTATTTATTTATTTGAAAGTCAGACTAACACAGGGAGAGAAGGAAAGGCAGAGAGAGAGCTAGGTCTTCCATCTGCTGGTTCACTCCCCAGATGGCCACAACAGCAACAGCTGCATCGATTTGAAGCCAGGAGCCAGAAGCCAGGAGCTTTTTCTGGGTCTCCCACATGAGTGTAGGGGCCCAAGGACTTGGGCCACCTTCTACTGCTCTCCCAGGCCACAGCAGAAAGCGGGATTGGAATTGCAGCAGCCAGGACTTGAATCAGCACCTGTATGGGATGCTGGCACTGCAGGCAGCAGCTTTACCTACTATGCCACAGTGCCAGCCCCATCTGCCTTTCAAATAAATTTTAAAATTTTCTTCAATTTATGAAAAATTACTTAAGCACTCATTAGAATCCAAAGGCTAATAATAGATGCTAGCATTTGATTCTGGAGAAAAGTGTTCCATTTACCAACCCAGGCTAGGTCTCCTGCCTCCTCTGCCTCCCATGGCTCTCTCCCCTGTCTCTAGCCCTTTCTGTCACCAGGTAAGCCCTTCCTAATCCCTTTCACCGCCTTTCTTATTTTTCATTTTCATACCTCTAATCTTCTACCTTCCTTAATTAGACATATAAAAGTGTATCTTAAGCACTCATTTAACATACACTGACATCTGGGTCCAGTGATGTGGCATAGAGGGTTAAACTGCCTCTGTGGTGCCAGCATCCCATATGGACACAGATTCAATTCCCAGCTGCTCCACTTCCAATCCAGCTCCCTTCTAATGCATCTGGGGAAGCAGCAAAAGATGGCCAAAGTGCTTGGGCTCCTGCACTCACATGGGAGACCCAGACAAAGCTCCAGGCCTGGCTTCAGTCTGGCCCAGCTCCAGCTACTGAAGCCATTTGGGAAGTGAACCAGCAGATGGAAGATCTGTCTCTCCCTCTCTTCTCTCTGTAACTCTACCTTTCAGCTAAATAAATAAATATTTTAAAAATATATATATACATATATAAACACACACTGATATCTCCTTTACCAAGTTGCAAAAGACCCATCACATAGGAGAATTTAGAAGTAACAACCTAGTGTGTATTACAGGCTTGTTAACGTTGATTCTTCCTCCTACATTACTTGTGGTCTGTTTTGCTTTTCAACTGTTTCTTATCTGATTAATTTTGTCTGGATCAATGGCCTTTACTTGAGGGATTCCTAATGTTAACACCAGCCTTTCTGTAGTCCTCCTAGCCACAATGGCTTTGAAAAGTTCCAGCACTGTAGTGGTTCAGTTAAGACACCAGCCAGTATACAAAGCCACTGACTGGAACAGAGCACACCGGAAGAAGCAGCTCCAGGCAGGACAGGCTTCAGATCCTGTGGGCAAACTGTCCTACTGAGTTCCAATTTGCACTAAAACTGCAGCCTCCATGGCCATCACTCAAGAATCTGTGGTACCAATTAGCACTGGGCACGTGAATATGTTCAAGGATTTTTTATATTCTCCTCAGTTCAAATGAAATTGGCCATCATCTTACTTCATATTTTCTTCTTAAATACCAATGGAAATACAAAAAGTTATAAAATATAACTTAGAAATTTTTGAAACGACAATAGGTTATTGGTTCTCTATGGCTCACATCCAAGCTAGGACTCAGTCTTCCCCAAGAAGCCAAATGCGGGTACCAGGAGGGCAGAAACAGGGTAGAAATAAATGAAAGAAAAACTATAGGAGATAAATAGATGACAGATGCACACAAATTCTCAGCTATCAAGAAAAACACTGTAGGGAGGGTGTCTGGTACAGCTGTTAGGATGTTGCGTGGGATGCCTGCATCCCACACTGGAGTGCCTGGGATAGAGTCTGAGCTCCACTCCGAATACCAGCTGCCTGTTAATGTGCAGCCTTGCAGGTGGCAGGCTCAAGCAGTCAGGTTCCTGCCATCTAGACTGAGTTCCTGGCTCCCGGATTTGGCCTGACCCAGCTGTTGTGAGCATCTGGGGAGTGAACCAGTGGACAGGAGATCCTTCTTCTTTCTCTCTCTTTCTCTCTCTCTCTCTTCCTCCCTTCCAACCCCTCTATCCCTTTCTCATTCCCTCCCTTAAAATTTTTTAAAGATTTTATTTATTTATTTGAGAGGTAGAGTTACACAGAGAGAGAGAGAGAGACGGAAAAAGAGGTCTTCCATTCACTAGTTCACTCCCCCAAATGGCCACAATGGCCAGAGCTGGGCCAACCCGAAGCCAGGAGCTTCTTCCAGGTCTCCCATGTGGATACAGGGGCCCAAACATTTGGGCCATCTTCTGCTGCTTTCCCAGGCCATTAGGAGAGAGCTGAACTCGAACAGGAGCAGCCTGGACCTGAATGGGCACCCATATGGGAAGCCAGGGCCACGGCCAAAGGCTTAACACACACTAAGCCACAGTGCCGGTCCTCTCAAATTTTTTTGTTTTGATTTACAAAGGAACCACCCTGCACAGATAAAGGCCACTGGGCCATCTCCATTACTCAAGCAAACACACAACTACAGTACGAATTTCCTTTTCTTAGTAACCAGACACCTGCTCTTTTAAACTTCACTTACAGGGCTCTACCTTGTGTTGTATTTGAAATCAGATTCAAATGAGTAGTTTTTTTCCTGAGTCCATGTAATCATGACGTAGTAGCAAGCTCAGCGATGCTCTAACAGCCATTCTTATTCTCATCACAGCAGGCTCTTTACAAGGTAAATGCAGTATGTAACTGTTGGTCTTTCCTCCATATTATTTAAATTATGAGGTGTCATTCTATCATAAATTATGTCTTATGTAAGGAAATTACCCTGGCTTTGCAAACATTAAGCAAATCTAGACAAATTCGATGCAGAAATACTGATACTTGGAGCTGGCACACAAACTCAGGCAGGGGCAAAGTGTTACTAGAGGCAGCAAAGCAGAACTGTAGAAGGGTGTAACAAGGATGCTGAAAGCGTATCTTTCGGCAAGTAACCTCCGCATCACCTTCTCCAGAGCTGCCAGTGCTCAGTGATAACTCTTGCACTAAGCCGCAGCGAGGTCCGAAAAATGAAATTAAGGGCAGTGTGGAGGTTCACAGAATCAACCCACAACTACATTACAGTAATAAAGATGAAGTTAAAAACTCTCAGGGCAGATGCTGTGGCACAGCGGATTACGCAGCCGCTTGCAACACCAGCACCAGCCTGCCCAGTCAGAGCGCTGGTGCCCATTCTGGCTGCTCTGCGTCCAATCCACCTCCCTGTAGATGAACCTGGGAAGGCAATGCAAGATGGCCCAAGGACCTGGGCACCTGTCACCCATCTGGGAGACCAGATGGAGTTCCAGGGTTGGACTTTAGCCTTACCCAGCCCAGCCATTGCAGCCATCTGGGCAGTGAACCAGAGGATGGAAGATCTCTCTCTCTTTCCAAACCCCACCCCCACACACACCATACACACACCCCTTCCCCTCCCCCCACCTCTGCTAGTGTGCCTTTACCTTTAAAAAAAAAATAAAACCCTCTCAGCAAAGGCATTTGACCCATTGGTCAAAAGGTTGCTTGGGACTCCTACGTTACATGGAGTCCCTGGCCAAGTCCTGGCTCTCCCTGATTCCAGCCTCCTATTAATGTGCACCCTGGGAGACAGCAGGTAATGCCTCAACTCCTTGGGCCCCTGCCATCAATGAGGAGACCTGGATGGAGTTCCTGGCCCCTGCCTCTGGCTTGGTCTAGCTCTGACTGTCGGCCAGCATTTGAGAAGCGAACCAGCAGATTCAAGATTTCATTCCATCTGTCTCTTGCTCTCTGTCTATCTACCTTTCATTTTAAAGAAAATGAAAATAAACATATAAAAAATTTGAAAAGACAAATCTCAGCATTTCAAGAAATACAGCATTGGGGCACAGAAAAAAAGTGTGGCTCTCCGGCATGCACAGCAGGAGAAAGAACCTCCACACCCAGGTCTCTCCGGCCTGCCCCGGCTCCCCTCTCTCCATTCTCCAAACCTTTTTCTCTTCCAAAGCCCAGGGAGAGTCCTCTCCGATGTTTCCTCATCTGCTTAAAGACCTGATCCTCCAAAGGGGACCAAGTTGCCTTCAAACCTTCCGACTGCAATATTATTAACCAAGGAAGATTAAACTCACATCACAAGGGAGAGACTGAAAAATCAAACACCACACCCAGGGAACTCTGTCCCAGGTCATTGCATTTATTTGAGAGACAGGGAGAAAGACAGAGATGCATCTTCTGGTTTCCTCCTCAAATACCTACCATGGCCAGGGCTAGACCAGGCTGAAGCCAGGAACTAAGAACTCAATCCAGGTCCCCCACGCAGGGGTGGCCATGACCCAGCTACCAGAGCTGCCATCACTGCCTCCCAGCATCCGCATCAGCAAGAAGCTTCGGTCAGGAGTCAGAGAAACAAACAGAACCCAGGTGCTCTGACATAGGATGTAGCATCAGCCCGGAAGCCTCAACATCCACCCCCAGGCCACTGTGTGTTCTCTGGACTCATCGATTTCCCCCTAAAAATCATTTACCACCCTTTTAAAGTGGCTCACGGGCCCTCTCCCACTTTCCTTTCCCCAGTGAAGAGGGTATTAAAGTTTCAACCTGCTAGTCCGTTCTCTGAGTCTCAGGTGTTGCATGACCTCCGTGTACACATGCATCTTAATAAACTAATTAGGCTTTTTCTTTGTTTTTCTGTCTTTTGTTGCATGGATGTTGGCCAGGACCCTTTATGATGGGCGAAGAAAAGAGAGTAAGAATGAGGAACAAAGTAAGTCCCAGTGCCAATAACTGTACTAGCTGCTTTACACAAATTATTTTACTTAATTTCCAAATAACCTCAAGAGATTGATATCACCACTGTATACCCACCAAAATGAAGTACAGCAATTCCTCAAAGTCACACTTTAGTAAGCAGCAAAGTCAGGACGCAAGCACCAATCAGTCTAACTCCATTCAGAACAGGAAAGAGAGGTTCCCAGTAGACCAACAAAGAACTGAATGCCAGCAGTGTGGTTCCAGGAGAGAAATAAACCCTGAAGTCCTAATGGATCCATTATATACAATTAATCAGCTCCTCTCCTAGCTTTCTATAATGGGCTGGATATGGACCATCCTTTGAAAAACTAAGAAAACAGTCATTCACATTTTTGTCTGTGTTCTGTGGCAGTTTCCATGTGCTGGAATGGAGAGACAGATGGTCTCCTAGTAGTACTGTAAAAATACATATTCTCTAAGATCTAGCAATGTTACTCATAGAGAAATACCCTAGAATGGATGTGCCATAGGCCTTGGTTGTCTGGTAAAATGCATGGATTGATGGCAATGAGACCAGCCCCCAAAGCCTTAGGCACCAAGCTACCCCCCAACAAATCCAAAATTCAGGACCACTGCTATGAAGCTAGGATTCAGGATGGCCCTGTGAACTCATGCTCAAGGCCCATCCAGCACCAGTCCAGCCCAGAGAAGATTAGTCTTCAGGCCAGCTCCTGCAGTCACAGGTTCCATGTCCATCTCCAGGGACCCAAGCTATAGGTGAATTCTATAAAATGAGGCTGTAGGCCAGTCTGCATGAACTCAGACACTAGACAAGCCCACTCAAAAACTCAACCAAACAGCAAACCTAGAATTTCTGGATCAACTGACAGTGAAGGGATTCCATTGTCAAAACCAATCTGTAAAGACTGGAATAGATGCCTGATGACTAAAATTCACAAAAACCAATGCAAAGCCACTATGATCATAAAAAATCAGGGAAACATAGCACCACCACAAGAACAAAATAAACAGAAATGACTGACCCTGAAGAACTAGATATATATAACAGTCTGACAAAGCATTCAAAACAATTACCATAAAGAAGCTCAGGAGCTACAGGAGAGAACAGATTGACAACCAAATAAAATCAGAAGGAAAAAATGCACATGCAAAATTAAAATTTCATCCATGAAACAGAAACCATAAAAAGAAGCAAAGAGAAATTCTGCAATTTAAGAACACAGTATCGGCCAGCGCCACAGTTCAATAGGCAAATCCTCCACCTGTGTCGCCGGCACCCCAGGTTCTAGTCCCGGTCGGGGAGCCGGATTTGGTCCCGGTTGCTCCTCTTCCAGGCCAGCTATCTGCTGTGGCCCGGGAGTGCAGTGGAGGATGGCCCAAGTGCTTGAGCCCTGCACCCCATTGGAGACCAGGAGAAGCACCTGGCTCCTGGCTTCGGATCAGCGCGGTGCGCCAGCCGCAGCAGCCATTAGGGGGTGAACCAACAGAAAAAGGAAGACCTTTCTCTCTGTCTCTCTCACTGTCTACTCTGCCTGTCAAAAAAAAAAAAAAAAAAAAAAAAAAAAAAAAAAAAAAAAGAACATAGTATTGTGGCTTGTGGCCAGTGCTGTGGTACAGTGCGTTAAACCCCTGGCCTGCAGCACCAGCATCCTGTATCGGCGCCAGTTTGAGTCCTGGATGCTCCACTTGCAATCCAGCTCCCTGCTAATGCACCTGGGAAAGCAGAGGAGGATGGCCCAAGTCCCTGGGCCCCTGCACCCATGTCAGAGACCTAGAGGAAGCTCCTGGCCCCTGGCTTCTGATCACCTCAGCTCCAGCCATTGTGCCCATTTGGGAAATGAACCAGTGGATGGAAGACCCCTCTTTCTCTGTCTCCACCCCTGTAACTCTATCTTTCAAACAAATAAAATAAATATTAAAAAAAAACAGTATCTTCACTAAATAGTTGTATAAGCTTCAACAGCAGTTAATCAAGCTATAGAAAGTGAGCACAAAGACAAATAATTAGAAATTATTGGCCAGTGCCGCGGCTCACTAGGCTAATCCTCCACCTGTGGCACTGGTACTCCAGGTTCTAGTCCTGGTTGGGGTGCCAGATCTTGTCCCAGTTGCTCCTCTTCCAGTCCAGCTCTCTGCTGTGGCCCGGGAGGGCAGTGGAGGATGGCCCAAGTGCTTGGGCGCCTGCACCTGCATGGGAGACCAGGAGGAAGCACCTGGCTCCTGGCTTCAGATCAGCACAGCGCACTGGCAGTAGCAGCCATTTGGAGGGTGAACTAACAGAAGGAAGACCTTTCTCTCTGTCTCTCTCTCTCTCTCTCACTGTCTAACTCTGCCTATCAAAATAAATAAATAAATAAATAAATAATAAAAAGAGTAAAGAAAGCCAACAGGCCTACAGGACACCATCAAACGAAACAACATATGGGATACCAGAGGAGCAGAGAAAGAGAACAGAGCAGAAAGCTTAAAGAAGTAATGACAGTGGCCAAGTGTCATGGCATAGTGGGTTAAGCCACCATCTACAACACCAACATCCATGTGAGCACTGGGTAGAGTCTTGGCTGCCCACTTCCAATCCAGCTTCCTGCTAATGTGTCTGGGAAAGCAGCAGAAGACAGCCCAAGTGCTTGGGCCCCTGCACCCACATGGGAGATCCAGACAGAGGTCCTGGCTCTTGACTTTGGCTTGGCCCAGCCCAGGCTTTTGCAGCCACTTCAGGAGTCAATCAGCAGAAGGAAGATTCTCTCTCTGCAATTTTACCTTTCAACTAAATAAATCTTATAAAAAATCAAGATATAATGACAGAAAACTTCCTAAATCTAGAGGAAAAATCAAACATCCCAATCCATGAAGCCCAAAAAAATCCCAATAGATTAAATATTAAGAAATAAACACTGACACAAAATAAATCAAATTCTCAAAAGTCAAAGTGAATTTTTAAAGCAACGGGAGAAAAGTAGCTCATCACATACAAGGAAATTTCCCAAAGATTATCAGTAGATTTCTCAGCAGAAACCTTGGAGGCCAAGAGAGAGTGGGATAATATACTGAAGATGCTAAAAGAAAAAACTTCCAACCAGGAACACGATATCCAGCAAGACTGTCCTTTAAACATTTTTTTTTATTATTTTTATTTTTTTGACAGGCAGAGTGGACAGTGAGAGAGAGAGACAGAGAGAAAGGTCTTCCTTTTGCCGTTGGTTCACCCTCCAATGGCCGCCGCGGCCGGCGCGCTGCGGCCGGCGCACCGCGCTGATCCGAAGGCAGGAGCCAGGAGCCAGGTGCTTTTCCTGGTCTCCCATGGGGTGCAGGGCCCAAGCACCTGGGCCTTCCTCCACTGCACTCCCTGGCCACAGCAGAGGGCTGGCCTGGAAGAGGGGCAACCGGGACAGAATCCGGCGCCCCAACCGGGACTAGAACCCGGTGTGCCGGCGCCGCTAGGCGGAGGATTAGCCTATTGAGCCGCGGCGCCGGCAAGACTGTCCTTTAGACATGAAGGAGAAATAAGGAGTTTCCTAGACAAACAAAGCTGGAGAGTTCATCACCACTAAACCTGCCTAACAAGAAAAGCAAAGGTGATGTCCTTGGGTTGAAATTAAAGGACAGTAACTAATAATATGAAAACATATGAATGTTTAAAACTCACAGCAAAGATTATAGTCAAATTCAGAAGACTACAATCGTAACTATAACAATAATCACGTATTAATGAATACAGACATAAATTGGGACATCAGTAACAAAAATATGGAAAGGGGAAGCTAAAGTATAGTTCTGTTTGTGGTCTAAGTTAAGTTGCTATCAACTTAAAATGCATGTAACTGAGAAGTTTTAAGTCTAAGGGCACGAAATTTCAGTTAGGATGAGTGAATTCTGGAGATCTACCGCACCGCATGGTGACTACAAGTAATTTATTTCATACTTTAAAACTTCTGCGAGTACATCATAAACTCTCTCACCACAAAAATATGGTAAGTAGGTAGGCAATGGACGTATTAATTAGCTTGATGTCTGATTTAATCATTTCACGATGTATACACATATCAACACACATTATAAACCACAAATACAAGAGTACTTATTGGTAGAAAAATGGAATTAAAGTTTAATGTATGACTTTCATGAAATTTATGAAGACCCTTCAAATATACAATGATTACTTGTCAATTATACCTTACTAAGGCTGGAGAAAATGCTAAAATAGAAGTACCACTTCAAAAAATAAACAGAACTGAAGGCAATAAACTCATGAAAACAGAACAACTTGTGGAAACAAGCAAATAAAAATAAACTATAACTCTTTCTTCCCATCCAAGCCCATGGACCCAGAAAACAATGAAACATATACATTAAACTGAGAGACAGACACACACACAAGTGTTGTAAATGATAAACTGATGATTTGGAAAGGGAACAGTTAAACACAAAGGTCAAAACTGCAGTGGTCCCTGGAAGACAGGACATACCACAACTTAGGACATATGGGAACGTCTAAGGTAATGCAACCTCTATTCCTGAAGCTGAATGAGAGGCATTCCGGCAATTTTGACTTTTATTTTTTAGTAGTACTATGAATGAGGAATTTCTTTCCCACTTTTTTTTTTTTTTTTTTTTTTTGCCTCTCGCGATGGGAATTTGAACAGTGAAACACATTTCTCCATTTCTCCAGCCCCTTTCTTATAGAACTCCTGAAAGTGAAGGAACTTAGCGGATTATGCAGATGCTGCTCGAGTCTAGGTTCAGAACCAGCCCTCTCACCTGGCCAAACTTCAAATTTACTCTGTCAGGTAAAAGGTGGGATTTTATATTTTTCATCCCTCAACTCTTCCTTAGTGAAAAAGAACAGCACTGCTCCAAATTCTAGAAAGCTACACTAATTGGGGCCAGCACTGTGGCGCAGCGGGTAAAGCCTCTGCCTGCAGTGCTGGCATCCCACACAGGCACCGGTTCAAGTCCCAGCTGCTGCATTTCCGATCCAGCTCTCTGCTATGGCCTGGGAAAGCAGTACAAGACGGCCCAAGACCTAGGGCCCCTGTACCCACGTGGGAGACCCAGAAGAAGCTCCTGGCTCCTGGCTCCTGGCTTCAGATTGGCACAGCTCAGGCCATTGCAGCCAATTGGGGAGTGAACCACTGGATGGATGACTCACTCTCTCTCTCTCTCTCTCTCTCTGCCTCTCCTTTCTCTATGTAACTCTGACTTTCAAATAAATCTTGAAAGAAAGAAAGAAAGAAAGGAAAGAAAGGAAAGAAAGGAAAGAAAGCAAGCTACAGTAATCAAGACAGCATGCTCCTGGGGAAAGAACAAATAAGTCAATGGAATAAAATAGCCCAAGAAAGAGACCCACATAAATACATTCAACTGATCTTTGACAAAGGAATAAATGCAGTATAATGAGGCAAAGATGGTCTTCAACAAACGGTGCCATAACTAGATTTCCACATGCAAAACTAAATGAATCTAGGAATAGATGGTTCATATTCTGCAAAAATCAACTAAAAATGGGACAGACACCTAAACGCAAAATGCCAAACTATACAGCTCCTAGAAGATAAGGGGGAAATCTCTATCATCTTGAATTTGGCAATGACTTTTTCGATACCACACCAAAGTCACAATCCATGAAAGAATTATTGATGAGCTGGACTTCACAAAAGTCAAGTAATTCTGCTCTATAAAATACAGTGTCAAAAAAAAAAAAAAAAAAAAAAAAAAAAACCAGAAGAGAAGGCACAGGCTGCAAGAAAATATTTGCAAAAAAAAGTACCTGCTAAGGACTATCACGTAACACAACAGCAATACTGAACAATTCAACAGTGAGAAATGAATCTGATTTGAAAACGGACAAAAGGGGCTGGCATTGTGGCACAGCAGGTTAAACTGCACTTGCAATGCTAGAATTGCATACCAGAGTGCCAGTTTGAATCTCAGCTATTATGCTTCTGATCTGGTTCCTTGCTAATGCTCCTGGGAAAGCAGTGGAAGGTGGCACAAATATCTGCACCCCTACCACCCATGTGGGAAACACAGACGGAGTTCCAGGCTCCAAGCTTCAGCCTGGAACAGACTTGGCCTTTGTGGACATCTGGGGAGTGAATCAGCCAATCGAAGATCTTTCTCTATGTCTCTCCTTTCTCTGTATCACTCTGTACTTCTAAAACAATAAATAAATCTAAAATAAATAAAAACTGGCAAAGACCTGATCAGACACCTCACAAAAAAATGGATAAATGGTAAGCAAACAAATGACAAGATGTTCAGTATTATATGTGATTAGAGAATTGCATAGTAAAGAAGCAATAAGATATTACTACATATCCAACAAATATGGCCAAAATCCAAAACACTGACACCAAACACTAGAGATGATGTGGAATAAGAACTCTCATTCCTATTAGTGGAAATGCAAAATGTTACAGACACACTGGAAAATAGTTTGGCAATTTATTATAGAACCAAACACACCATTACCATATAATCCAACAATCACATTCCTTGGTATATACTCAAATGAATTTAAAAGCTTTGTCCACACAAAAACCCACACATGGGGTATTTATTGTAATTTTATTCATAATTTCCAAAACTTGAAAACAGTCAAGACTCCCTTCAGCAAGTAAATAGAGAAATAAACTCTGTTTATATATATATATAGACAATGGAATACATTCTTCAGCGCTACAATGAAATGAACTATCAAGTCATTAACAGACATGGAGCAACCTTAAACACATTATTATTGAGTGAAAGAAGCCAAATCGAAAGGGTTCTCCATTACAATGAAAATCTGGAAACGGCAAAGCTGTGGAGACAGCGAGAGAATCATGAGTTGCAAGAGGCTGGAGGAGGGACAGGGATGAACAGGCAGAACACAGCACATTTTCAGAGCAGGGAACTACTCCGTGTGATACTTACAGAGCTGCGTCCATGTCATCACAGAGCTGCCAAGTCCACAGAGTGTCACCACCAAGAGTGGACACCAACATAGACTGTGGATTCTGGATGATAAAGATGTGTCACTCGGTCCAAGTCCCTGGGCCCCTGCACCCACTTGGGGGACCTGCAAGATACTCCTGGCTCCTGCCTTCGGATCAGCTCAGCTCCAGCCATTGTGGCCATTTGGGGAGTGAACCAGCAGATAGAAGGTCGATCTCTCTATCTCTCTCTCTCTCTCTCTCTCTCTGCTCTATGATTCTGCCTCTCTGTAACTCTGCCTTTCAAATAACTAAATAAATAAGCCAATTTTTTTTTAAATGTGTCACTGGCCGGCGCCGCAGCTCACTAGGCTAATCCTCTGCTTGCAGAGCCAGTACTCCAGGTTCTAGTCCCGGTTGGGGTGCCGGTTCTGTCCCAGTTGCTCCTCTTCCAGTCCAGCTCTGCTGTGGCCCGGGAGGGCAGTGGAGGATGGCCCAAGTGTTTGGGCCCTGCTCCCGTATGGGAGACCAGGAGGAAGCACCTGATTCCTGGCTTCGGATCACCGCAGCGCACCGGCCGGAACAGCCATTTGGAGGGTGAACCAACAGAAGGAAGACCTTTCTCTGTCTCTCTCTCTCTCTCTCACTGTCTAACTCTGCCTGTCCAAAAAAAAAAAAAAAAAGTGTCACCGTAGGTTCCTCAGTTCAACAAATGTGCCACTCTGGTATAGAGCTGTGACAGTGTAGGAAGCTGTGCGTATGCAGGACCAGGGAGTATATGGGAAATATCTGTACTTTCTGCTCGATTTTGTTGGAAACCTAAAAATACCCCTAAAATTTTTTTAAAGAGCAAGGCTATTTGTGAGTTCTGCCCTGTTAGGTCTTTATCTCTATCAATATAATCTATTTCTACAAGTCATACATACACATATCTATACACATACACATATATACAAGTTCTCAGATGTATATGAATATTTACTATGTACATTCTATGACTGCGGGCTTTACCTCACAATAAAAGGTTTTTAAATGTAAGTCTTTCATGACTTTTAAAAATAAATTATAATTAAAATGAATTTGAGGTCATATATAGCAAAGAACTTAATATAAAATTAATCTTTACTTTCTTTTTTTCTTTAAAGATTTATTTATTTATTTGAAGGAGTTACAGAAAGAGGTAGAGAGAAACAGAGAGAGGTACTTCCAACCCCTGGTTCACTCCTCAAATGGCTGCAACAGCAGAGCTGAGCTGAACAGAAGCCAGGATCCAGGAGCTTCTTCAGGGTCTCCCTCGTGGGTGCAGGCACCCAAGGACTTGGGCCACCCTTCATTGCTTTCCCGGGCATGTTAGCAGAGAGCTGGATCAAAAGTGGAGCAGCAGACTCAAACTGGCACTAATATGGGATGCCAGTGCTGCAAGCTGGGGTTTTAACCCATAATGCTACAGCACAAGGACCTATGAAATTAATTTTTAAAGCAGAATATAAATCTATTAAGTCTT
Organism: Oryctolagus cuniculus; assembly: GCF_051225735.1. NCBI lineage: Eukaryota > Metazoa > Chordata > Mammalia > Lagomorpha > Leporidae > Oryctolagus > Oryctolagus cuniculus. Next base: position 124,270,938 of record NC_142875.1, read on the forward strand.
GAGAGGTATAGAATTAGCATAAACAGCAAATCTTAGGAAAATTTCCCAAGTTGTGGAGTGAGCCCCGTTGTAGGTGACAGGGCCCAAGAGCAAGAGTAAGAAAGGAAAGTTAGTGCTTCCCCCCCCCACCTGCAGGTTGGGGTCTCACATCTCCCCGCCCTTCCCTCCAACAGGTGACAGTCACCAGGTACGAGAGAGGTCATTACCTTCCCCTTCTTCCTTACTCCTCAAACTTCTTGTTTCATCTATCAATGATGGTAACCTTTTCTCCTCTTCCACCAGAAGGCAGAGGACTGACCACGGACACAGAGCGGAGCCTGTGCACCGTGAGACTGTGGTGGAGCACAGATGGATCTGCCCAGACACTCGTTCATAATCTTCCAGGATGAGAAGACAATTGCAGGATGCCCCCTTCTCTTCATCTTACCAACAACTTTAAAGGAAACTACTTTCAAACATAAAACAATACACCCTCTTTGGATCCTTATTAATACACAAAATGTTCTAACAGCAATCAAAATAGACACATTTTGTTTTGGATTTTTCTTAATTATGAACTAGTTAAAATATACAGAGAAGCAGAACCAAGAATAAAGTTTTCCAGACTCAACAGACATTGAGTCCAAGAGTGTGTCAAGTACAATAACATTTACTGAGGATGAAGAAATTAAAAAGATAGCAATACTTTCTCCCTTCAAGGGGCTTTCATTTTATTGGGCAAAATGGATAACCATGAGCAGACACACAAATATATACAGAAGATTTCTTTATTTGTTTTTTTTTTTTTTATTTGAAAGGTAGAGTTATAGACAGTGAGAGAGAGAGAGACAAAGAAAAAGGTCTTCCTTCCATTGGTTCACTCCCCAAATGGCCACGATGGCCGGCACTACGCCGATCCAAAGCCAGGAGCTAGGTGCTTCTTCCTGGTCTCCCACACAGGTACAGGCGCCCAAGCACTTGGGCCATCCTCCACTGCCCTCCCAGGCAACAGCAGAGAGCTGGACTGGAAGAGGAGCAACCGGGACTAGAACCTGGTGCTCATATGGGATGCCGGCGCTGCAGGTGGAGGATTAACCAAGTGAGCCACGGCGCCAACCCCTACTTATTTATTTGAAAGACAGAATTCAGAGAGAAGAGTCAGACAGGGGGCAGGGAGGGGGGAGAAAGAGAGAAAGAGAGAGAGAGAGAATGAATGAATGAATGAATGAATCTTCCATCCACTGGTTCACTCCCCTAATGTCTGCAAAGGTGCCAGAAGCCCCAGCCAGGTTTCCCATGTGCGCAGCAGGATCCCAGGCAACTGGGCCATCTTCTGCTGCTTTCCCACCTGCATTAGCAGGGATCTGGATGGGAAGTGGAGCAGCCGGTACATAAACTGGTGCTGATATGAGATGCCAGCATCCCAGATGGTGGCTTAACCCTCTATGACACAATGCCAGCCACTGAGCATATATTTTTAAAGTCCACATTATCACAGGCAGCTCTGTGGTACAGGAGGTTAGGCAGCTACCTGAGACACAGACACCAGCATCCCATGAGCCCTGTCCAAGTCTGGGCTGCCCCGCTTCCCATCCAGCTCCCTGCTAATGTGCCTGGGAAGGCAGCAGATGATGGCCCCAAATCCTTGGGCCCCTGCACCCAGGTGGGAGAGTAGACGAAGCTCCTGGCTCCTGGCCTTGGCCTCACCCAGGCCTGGCTTTGTGGCCATTTGGGGAGTAAACCAGTGGCTGGGCAATGTCTCTCTCTATCTCCCTCTCTACCTCTCTTTCATCACTCTACCTTTCAAATAAAAACATAATCTAAGCAAAAAGTGTGTGTGTAGGGGTGGGGGAGGGAGGGAAAGGGAGAAAGAGATGAGATTTTTCTAAGCTAATGTTTAAGATCATATTTCTCACTTTGCTGGTTAATTTGCATTTTCATCTCTGAGCCAAAGCTATATATATATATATATATATATATATATATATATATATTCATCTGACAGTTCTCCAAAAAGTCTGTGCCAAGTTATATGTTTTCTCCTCCAGGCAGGGTGTGAATGCTTATTTCCACAAAGCCTCGCTCAAAGACTGTAATCTGTACGTACTTAGCTGACTGGACAGACGCTGGAACCCACCATCACTGCTTTAACTGCTAATTTACATTTCCCCATGTGTTGACTCCACACCACTTGTTCTTTTAAGCAGAACCTAACATTTGCTCTTTATTAATATATAACATGCCCTCCACTTCACCTGTTTAAAGAGCACAATTTAATGATTTTCAGCACATTCAGAGTTGTGCAAACATCCCCATGAACTAAACTTTCAACACTTCAAAGAGAAACCTGGTGCCAGCTGCCTCTCAGAACGCCTGTCCCTTGGCCCCAGGCCACCAGTCACCTGTTGTGTATCTCCAGACAAACGGCATCCCACACGAGGACCCAATTTGTGACCTCATGTCACTCAGCTTAATGTTGCAAAAAGTCCAGCCATGTTGTAGCAGGTGTCAGTACTGCCTTCCCTTTTACAGCTCCGGAGTTTCCCACCACAGGAATGCAGCACATGGTGCAATCCACTCAGTAGCTGAGGGACAAGCCACTGCTTCTACTTGGAGCTACTGTGAATGGTGCTGCTAGGAACGTTCACACACAGGTGTTTGTGTGGACAGGTTCTCATCATTCTGGGTGTACACTTAAGAGGGGAACCGGTGAATCCAGTGGTAACCCTATTTTAGCTTTGGGGAGAACTTTCAGGTTGTCTTTCAAAGACCTGTACCATTCTGTGTTCCCACCAAGAGTGATGGCTCAGTATCTCCAGCTCCTGGAGAACACGTTATTAGCTGTCTTTTCTGTTACAGCATCCTAGCAGATGTGGTATCGAGCAGAGAGTGGTATCTCATTGTGGTTTCTATTTACACCATGTCATGTGCTTACCGGTCATTTTTCTAACTTTTGGAGGAAAAAGACATATTCAGATGCTTTGCCCATGTTTCAGTCGGGTTTTCTGCTTTTTGAGTTCTAAGTTTTTTATATACTATATCCAACTCTAATATCAGATACATGATTTACAAACATTCTCTCCCATTCTGAGGGTTCTGTTTTCATATTCTTGATAGTAATCTTTGAAATCCAACTGTCTTTATTTCTTCTTTTGCCATATTCCTTTGATGCCGGATCTAAGAAATCATTGCCTAATCCAAGATCATGCTGGCAGACTCTAGCAGTTTTATGGCTTTAGTTCTTACACTTAGGTCTGTGACCACTTCAAGTTAATTTTTTTCGTATTACCCTTTTACTTTTAAATATTCAATAATTTACTCACTTTTCCAAAGCAGGGTTGGAGAATGCCCAGCCCGCAGACCATGTAAGGTCTTGGTCTGGCCCTGCCAAGGCAACCACAGGTAGGTCACAAAATTCAATAAATCTGTAATTTTTAAGCTGATTATTTTCTATGACCCACGAATGATATAAATATCCAAATGGCCTTTGGCAGAAAAACAGGTTCCCAGTCCCGCGAAAGAAGGAAAAAAGGTAAACAGAGGCAGAATCGGTTATGCTCTGCACTAGAAGAGTATACTGTGCATTTAGGTGCATAGCGTGTACAATGTATAACAGATACTTTTTTTTTTTTTTTTTTGGACAGGCAGAGTGGACACTGAGAGAGAGACAGAGAGAAAGGTCTTCCTTTGCCATTGGTTGGCCCTCCAACGGCCACTGCACTGCAGCCGGCGCCTCACGCTGATCTGAAGCCAGGAGCCAGGTGCTTCTCCTGGTCTCCCGTGGGGTGCAGGGCCCAAGGACTTGAGCCATCCTCCACTGCACTCCCGGGCCACAGCAGAGAGCTGGCCTAGAAGAGAAGCAACCGGGACAGTATCCGGTGCAGGCAGAGGATTAGCCTAGTGAGCCGCGGCGGCGCTGGCCAACAGATACCTTTAAGTGTTCTTACTTTGCCCTCAGGCCTAAGTGCTCCCCTGCTAAGGGCCAAGAGCAGGCACAGCTGCCAGCCCACCAGCAACTCCTTCCTGCCCTTCTGGCTCTCCCTGCCACAGCCTTTCTTGTTCTTTCCTTGATTCTCCTGCAGCTCCCAGGCCTCTCTCTCTGAGCCTACAGTAGTTAAACGCCCTCCCAGGGAGCATCGGGCACTGCCAGTCCTTCAGTGCAGGCAGTCCCGTTCAGCCAGTGCTTGCCCTCTGCCTGGAACTCCCCTCTGCCTGCACCACGTCCGGATGTTCAGGCCGGCTTCATTCAGGCAGCAAAGAAAAGAACACTTCTTCCCCCAATATGGAACCTGACGTTAACTGCTGTCCAGTGGCTCAATATACGTGTGTGTATATACAAAAATGTGGCGGTGGCAGGGGGTAGGCGGACTTCGGCACAGCAGCTTAGCTGCTACTCGAGATGCCCAAACCCTGCTCAGAATGCCTGGATTCAGTCCCACCCCCATTTGCACTTCCAGTTCCCTGCTAATGCAGACCCTGGAAGGCAACAGGTAATGTCAAGTGCTTGGGTCTCAGTTATCCACATGGGAGACCCAGAACGGGCTCCAGGCTCCAGATTCGGCAGGGCCTAGCCCTAGCTGTTGTGAGGCATTTGGGGTAGTGAACCAGCTGCCAGAAGATCTCCCTCTCTCCTTCTCTCTTTCTCACTTCCCCTTTCAAATAAATAAATAAAAACATATTTTTCTGGGGCTTTTATTCTAAATATAAAATTGCTATGTGATTACTGAAATATTTTGAGAAAATCTATAGAATATTAAAAAAAAAAAACCCACCCCTTTTCATGTCCCCAAGTGAACTGTGGTGTCACTTTGCAGTACGCTCTTAGACAAATACTTTGCTGAGACGTACATTTACACATACATGCTTATTCTGGATAATTAAAGATGCAGCATATTCAACTTCACATCAATCTCTTCTGCTTCACAATTTCTAGTCATTAAATACTGCCTGGAAACTTTAAATTCCCTCTTGGGACTCACCATGGTGCTTTAAGTCCTCTTTTTCCTTTTGTACTCACATTTAGGTTTCTTCCAAGTAATTCTGTGATAAACACCTCATCTCATACATTTACCAGCTTTTTATTAGATTCAACATTTTCCAAACTCATCAATTCAATCACTGACAAGTATTCATCAAAGGACTACCCCGCTGTAGGCACAGTGATGGGGACTCAATGCTGACCTCAAAAAGCTCACCAAGCACAGCGTTTCCTCCACTCCCTCACTTCGCCCTGCCCCCGCGGTATACCTGCCAACTCCCTGTTTCCAAATCACCTTCCCTAACCACAGTTTCTAGCTAACCCATGTCAATTTACAGCCTTTTTAAAGATTTCTTTATTTTATATGAAAGGCAGAGAGAGACAGTGAGTGTATGAGCATGTGCTTCCCCATACCAGTTAACGCCCCAAACGGCTGCAACAGCCAGATCTGGACCAAGGCAGAGCCAGGAGCCAGGCACTCCATGTGGCTCTCCCACTAGAGTGGAAGGGCCCCCAAGCACTTCAGTGTACCTCTGCTGCTTTCCCAGGAACATCAGCAGGAAGCTGGATAGGAAGCAGAGAAGCCATGACTTGCACCGGCACTCTAACACAGGATGCCAGCATCCCACTGAGCAACAAGGCCAGACCCCACCCATGGCTTTTAACACCTGCCTTTTCTCATAGCTCCAGTAAGTTTATTCCTAACTCCTGTTTTCTGATTGTTCCTCTAGAAAACATTTCTCAAACTTTTTGGTCACCAGATCCCTTCACATTTACAAACTACTTAATTTTTATTTTCTTTTTTTATGTGAAAGAGAGACAGACACAGAAACACACAAAGATACTCTATCCACTGTTTCACTTCCCCAAACATCTGCAATAACCAGGGCTAGGCCAAGCTGAAGCCAGGAACCCATAACTCAGTTTGGGTCTCTCAAACGGGTGGCAGGGGCTCAAGTACTTGCGCCATCGTCTGCTGCCTCCCAGCGTGTGCCTGAGCAGAAAGCTGGATTGGAAGCAGAGGGCTCAGGAACGGAACCAGGGACTCTAAAACGAGATGCAGGCCTCCCAAGCAAAACCTCAACTGCTGAGTCAAACGCCCACCTTGACTTTTACAAATCACTGTTTACACCAAAGAGATTCTGTTTTGTGGGCTGTTTATAGTTACTGTGCTACAAAATAATACTGAGAAATACAGAAAACAATAAAACACAAGCACACATTCCACTAGTCAACAAAGAGATGATACCATCAGATTCCAGGTAGCCTCTGGAAAACTCCACTACACACGCAAGAAAAAACTAGAACGGAATAAAACAAACACTGTGTTAGTATCATCATGTAAAGAGTTAAATCTTACAAAACCTCTGCCAAGAGAATCCCAAGTATCCACTGGGGTCCCCTGGCTACAAAACCATGCCCTGTGGCTTCTCATCTCCCTGTTCACGCTCAAGGCCTGTGGTGTGCTTGCCGTGGACAGCACAGCTCACGGACAATCCCAAGAACTTCTCCTGACTGCCTTTGATTTCTCCACAAAAGTGACCGCTTCCCAAAGATCAAGAGTGTTATTCCACTAAATCAACATTTCTGGCTAAATGGGAGTGATAAAATCTGATTCTGAAGCTGTTTCACAGACTTGATTTTGGGAGAACAAGGAAAGGACAGGCAGAATATCCAAAGAAGCCTCTAGAACAAAGCTGCCCCTCTCTTACGTTGGGGGAAAGTGGGGAGCTCTCTTGTCTTCCTGGCTACTGGAGATGTCTGTCTTTAACTTAACAATGTTGGCCAAAGAGTACTGAGGAGAGAGGAATTAAAGGACGTCATTGTCATTGCTTTCAGTCAAAATGTTAGTTAATACTCAGCTGCTTTTTGTTTGGGGTTTGTTTGTTTTGTTTTTTTTGTTTTGTTTTTTTTTTTTCATTTGCCCACTAGACAGTCACACTATTTTCTTAGCATGATATTTTGGGCAAAGGATCTGCTTCTTTTGTACGACCATATTACAAAACCTAACTAGCAAACCAGCTTTATTTAATGCCTTTTCTTCCAATATTGACCCACATCCAGGTTGTTTAATTATGCAGATATAATCAGAATACAAGTTGCATAACTCTGAGGTTTCCTGCAACCATTTCAGCTGCACTTGTGCTTCATACAGTCTACATAAGTATTCCTGGAAGCAGACGGGCTAATGTCCTCAATGCTACTTCTCAACAGAGATGAAGCTTCTGTCCATTAGCACCTGCTCGTTCAACAGACCACTACTAGCTGATCCACACTTCCAACACAAGACACTCTCTGGATAAGCTTATGATGTTCCAAGTTTTTGAAGACCTAAGTTCAACCACCTGCAAGTCATCCAGTGGAAGACACCTACATACACACCCGGCTCACTCCTAAAGAAAACCATTAAAGAACTACTCAGACTCAGTGAATCCTTGGGTAGGCTATCACTTTGATTTTCAGGGCATACAACCCTCTTTGCATGGGGTCCCCAGCAAAAAGAAGGGTGCAGAGGGCTGGAAAGTATAGCCCGCAGAGGCTGGATCTCTGTGTGTGAGACTACTTCCTTATGCTACTATGCATCTTATTCTTTAAAGGGCTAAGTTTCTAAACCACTTGCAAGCATTTATGAAACAAGCACTGCCACCCGCCAGCAAGGTTTGCTTTCTTCTGCAATGGCTGTATTCACAGGGAAAAACCACAACCTCTAAACAAGGGCACTGATCAGACAGGAACTATAAACCCCTGGGAAGGAAGGGCAGCTGACGGGGCCAGGATACAAAAGCACAAATCCATCTTCACTCTTTGTGCTAACTTGAGGAAGTTAATGATTATTAAGCATTATGGAGATGCACAGAGACTTTTGTAAGCCAAATATAACTTTTGTTCAATACTCAGAAGACAGAAAAATAATAAAAGCTCATCAACCACAAATCACAGAAATGCAATCGTAATTCATGCTTATTTCCAATAATAAACATATATATATTACTCCACGCACTGCTGGAGATAACATTTAAACCAAAGAACATGCAAAAACTGAACAGATTTGTCATTCTATTATGACGTTCAACATTTCTAATACATGGCAAGAGAGGATGGGAGGTGAGTTTACTTAAAAACAGTTACTATTATTTAATTGAAGAGTATTTTGAATGAGCCAAAGTTTCCATTCTACAAACAGTACTTCTCACTATGCTGTGTTCCCAGAAACTACATTATAAAAAGAAAGCATTTTTCATAGGAAATTCTGTAATTGGAATTACTTCCCTAAAGAGTACAAAGTTGATAACAGATATTTTATCAGTAGAAATAGTCTAGTCTTCCATACCATGTAGAAGAACAAATATCCTAGAAAATCCATACTTTGTGAGGGTAGGCATTTAGCACAATGGTTAGGTCATCACTTGAGGCACCGACACCCCAAATCAGAGTCCCTGGGTTCAAGTCCTGGCTCTGCTCCCAATTCCAGCATCCTGCTAATGCACACCCTGGGAGGCAGTGGGTGATGGCTCAAGTACTTGGGTCCCTGCCACCCACATGAGACCCAGACTGAGATCTAGTCTCCTGGCTGTTGTGAGCACCTGGAGAGTGGATGGAAGATCTCTCTTTCAAATAAAAATGAAAATAAATAAACATTGTACTATGTAATGTACTTTGCTGTACAATCATGAGGATGACTCTTTTCCCCTTGAGTGAAAGGAAGTGCATCACATAAGTATCTGACAACTCCACCCCAGGAATTCCTCTGAGGGCCCCAAGGGGCCAAGAGTCAAATTAGCAAGGTCTCTCTCCACGCCCACCACAGCCAGTCTCAGCCATGATAAAAGCCACAGAAATGTAGACTGGGGAGACCTAACCTTTTTTCAGCAAAGTCAACAGCATATTCACAGGTCAACCAAAAGTCTAGTGACCCACACAACCCACGACATACACCATCACACCCCTGTGTCTAGGACAAAGAGGCCTCTTCGCTCTACCTCCTTCTGGCCACCAGGCTGGCAACTGCGCCTTTGTCTGCTGCTCCTGCTGCCCTCCATTCTTCCTCTAAATGCCAAATCAATCACAGAGGCTTCCCTGGGCTTTGTTCAGGGCAAAGGACCTGGATTTCAATCGTGGCCTTGCTTCCTTTCAGAGGTATGACCTTGGGCAAGTTACTGGACCTCTCAGTGCCTTAACTTCTTCTTCTACAAAGTGGGCAGGAGTGAGAAGGCTACTCCTACACACCAATATCTGTGCTCTTCTTTGTTTAGGTATCTTTAGGTTGGCACCCAGCCACCCCGCTAAGCCCCACACTCCTTGGCCTACTGGCAGCAACATGTAGCCCTGTGATTAGCCTCCTGTAGCTGTCACACAGATCACCATCTACTAGGGGCTTGAAACACCAGGAAGGTGTCAGCAGGGCTGAGCTTCCTCTGATGGCTTCCTTGGTTTGTGGCCACAAAACTCCAATCTCTCCCCCGACCTCCACGTGACCTCTACTCTGAGTAGGTCTTCTCCTCTGTCTCCTAGAAGGACACTGCCATTGGATTTAATCTGAGTAACCCATTTCAGTGATCCAAGGTGATTTTGGCTCAAGATCTTTAATTTAGTTAGATTTGCAAAGACCCATTTCCCAAATAAGGTCGCACTCAGGGGATCTGGACATCAGGACATGGACAAGTCCTCTGCATGGGGCCACCATGCAATCCAGCACCACAGGCCTATGAGCCAGGTGTGGGGGCGGAGCAGGAATTTGCAGGTGTCACCCTGCAGCAAGAATCCCCTTTCCCCAGATGCCCTTTAGTAACCCTTCTATGGAGCAGGAAATTACCACTACTGGAGTCACATGCTGAGAGTGACAGTGGCCACAGGGTCCTGTGTCACTCACCTAAGGACTGTTAAGTGACGGAGAAAGAAGCTTCTAACTTATCTAAGCTATGTAGTCTCCTTCTTTGGATTTATGTCCTAGCACATTATCTAACACAAAAGTGTAACAATGTCTGAATAATAATATATACTTCATAGGCTTATATAAAGATTCAATAGATTAATAGACAATACAGCAATCAGAATAATACTTTACATATAGTAAGGACTAAATAAATGAGCAGCCATAAAGTTTCTTTTGTCACATTCGGTTAACATTGGTTACTTATGTATCTCTTGCAGAAGACCAAATTTATTGGGAAAACAGACTTGATATTTCATCTCAGCACTGTACTGGAAAGAATGCCAAACACTCCAGCACTACTTCAAGAAGAAATGCAGAGTTAAGCATTTGGCACAGTGGTTGAGACATGACATGGAACACCCATTTCTCTTATCAGAATGCCCCGGTTGAAGTCCTGGTTCCACTTTTGATTTCACCATTCTGCTAACACAGATCCTGGGAGGATGCAGGTGATAGGTCAAGTACTTGGATCCCTGCCATCCACATGGGAGACCCAGGTTGAGTTCTGGGTTCCTGGCTTCAGGCTGGTCCTGTCCCACTGTTGTGTGCATTTGGGAAGTAAATCTTCAGACAGGGTAGCTCTCACTTGCTCTCTCTCTTCCTCTCTCTGTCTCCCTCTCTCTTCCCCTGTCCCCCTCTGCCTTTCAAATACTAAATTTTTAAAAAGGAGAAGAAATGCAACTCAGTTTTGCATGCTCTTACCCTAGGAACCACTTTAATTAACAGGTGCATGTTTGGCCTGAAAAGCCTGGATGTTTCTTCCCGCAGATAAAAATCTTTTGGGCCAAATGCTATCTTCTTTAAGGCGCTTCCCTCATCACCCAAAATGGGAAATTAGAATCTGCACCCTCCCACAATACTTTTGGCCATGACTTCTTTATTTAGCCTTTATCATTTTCTAAAGTTATAATTATTTATACATCATCTAATCTCCCTCGTTAGATTACACATTCCTTGAGGGTAGCATTAACTTTTGACTGATCTGAACAAAAGTAACCAGTTCAAATGTGTGTTGCAAATGGTGTGTGTCCAATCAACCTCTGCTGAAAGTATCCAGAATCTTACAGCATGGAAACCGCCAGCTCCAAGCAGGCCTAACTTTGCACCTACGAGCTTTGTGACGTGTCACTGTACTTCTGTGATGTGTTGCTTCCACAGATGTGGAGAAAGGGTCTCCTAAGTGCTCACAAAAAAGTAGTCCACCATTTAGGACTCTGCATTCCTGGAAAGGGTAGACTTGGCTAATAATCTGAAATACTCACAGAAAAAAGGGTATTTATTGAATGACTACTAGTAATTCGGACACACAATGAACTTCACACATAACACGGAAAGGGAGATTCTCACATCTGAGCCTGCAGCTCGTGTGACCTGGTCCACGGACACAAGAGTGGGAAGTGAGGGAGTCAGGGAGGTGTTCTTACTCCCAGAACTGCATGCACCACAAGTGTTAATTATCTGCCCATCAACGCTTACTCTAAGGGAGAGAATTAAACTTCACAGTAAAAGCCACAAATCAAAATTCATACATCTTTCATACCTTTCTTATTTATTTATTTGCAAGGGAAGCAGACAGAAACAGACACACAAACAAGACAAACAGAAATCCCTCAGCTGTTAGTTTACCCCCCGAATGCCTGCAACAACTGGGAATAGGCCGGGTGAAATCCAGGATTCAGGAACGTAGTCCAGGTCTCCCAGGTGAGTGGCAGAAACCTAAGTACCTAAGCCATAATGTTGCATATCAGTATGTGCATTAGTGGAATACTGAAATGGAGCTGACACTGTGGTGTAGCAGGTAAAGTCGCCACCTGCAGTACTGGCATCCCACATCCCTCTACAGGACAGAATGTACATGCATGGGAAGAGTTGTTATGCTTTACAGTGCCAGCAATAAAGCAGACAAACACCTCAGCTTGGATAACGATGTGGAATGGACTCTGGGCAACCTCTCATATACTCACGTATGGAATGCAAGCACCCAGGGTCATAGGACCTTCCCACTGCATCAAGTATCAGACAGGGCCGGCGCTGTGGCGCAGCAGGTTTCTGCCCTGGCCTGAAGCGCCAGCATCCCATATAGATGCCTGTTCTGGTCCCAGCTGCTCCACTTCCGAATCAGCTCTCTGCTAATGGCCTGGGAAAGTAAAGATGGCCCAAGTCCTTGGGCCCTTGCTCCCACATAGGAAATCCGGAAGAAGCTCCTGGTTCTTGGCTTTGGATCAGCCCAGCTCCAGTCACTGTGCCCATCTGGGGAGTGAAGACCTCTCTCTCTTTCTCTCTGCCTCTGCCTCTCTGGTAACTCCGCCTTTCAAATAAATAAATATTTTTTTAAAGGAGAGAGAAAGAATGCAGTCAGAACTCGAACCCAGAATGATTCTGATACGGGATGTGGGCATCCCCAGCAGCACCTTAAGTGCTGCATCAAAAGCCCACCCTGAGGTTGGTGCTGCGGCACAGGTCAAGCCGCCACCTGCAATGTCAGCATCCCACACAGGCGTGGGTGCAACTCCCAGTTGCTTCTTGTCCAAACCAGATCCCTGCTAATCCATCTAGGAAAGCAGCAGAAGCTGGCCCAAGTGCTTGGGCCCCTGCACCCACATAGGAGACCCAGATGAAGCTCCTGGCTCCTAGCTCCTGGCTCCTGGCTTTGGCCTGGCCCAGCCCTAGCCATCGAGGCCACATGGGAAATGAACAAGCAAATGAAAGACCCCCCCCTCCTTTCTCCTCTCTCTGTAACTCTACCTTTAAAATAAATAAAATTAATCTTTAAAACAAAAAGATGCCCATCCCATTCATATTATTATGATTTATTTATTTGTTCACATATTTGAAAGCCAAAATGGCAGGAAAAGAGAAAGAGAGATCTTCCATTCACTGGCTCACTCCCTAGATGTCCACAATAGACAGCACTGTGCCAGGTTGGAGCCAGGAGCTCTATCTGGGTCTCCTAAGTGGGTGGCCAAGACCCAAGTACACAGGCCATCTTCCACTGCCTTCTCAGGCACACTACCCAAAAGCCAGATCAGAAGAGCAGAGTAGCTGGCACTCAAAGTCTGATATGAGATGTGGGTATCCCAAGTAGTGGCTTAACCGGCCGTGCCACAACACCCACGCCAGTCATTTAATTAACTGTGTGAGAGCTTCTTTCAACAGTAACTTAGGGGACTTCCCAATCACTCAGAACCACAAGAACTGCCCTTCAAAAGGACCAGCAATTTTAACATCCTCACAAGCTTCAACAGGAGAAGCAAAGAGGCCGAGTAATCTGCTTTCACTTCACTCCTTGGCCCCATTCTCTGAAACCTCACTGAGAAGAGTAAATGCATTTTCCAATTTCCAGTGCCACTTAAGAGTTTAATGACAGGGGCTCAGCAGTAAGGGGTTATTAACACGATGACCCACCACAAATACCGGGACCAGCACAGTAGTAGGAACACTGAACTGCAGAACATTATAAATCATGGTGTTGTTGGCTTGGAAATCCAATTTCCTAAACTTCTTCGAGTAGCAGCAAACGACTACACCAAGAACTGGGTTGACTGAGGCTCCAGGTGACTTGGGGAGTCCTACCCGAGACTCCTGGGCTCAAGTGTGGCCTCCAAAAGAAGAACAGGATTCTCCTCAGAATAAACCCAAATGTACTATGTCCAGCTCGTCCCATCCTACTGAGGATAAAAAGGAAAAACAGGAGCATATCCAGAAAACAAGCAAGGCGGTGTGCAGACTAGAGAGATCAATGAAGACTGTGCAGCTGGCAGCAGGGATAAAGAACCTTAAAAAATTAAGAATGCAAAAGAAAAAAACAGCTACAGAAATATAATCATTCTAGACAAACACCTCAAAGGTTACTGTGTGAGATAGGGATAAAATTTTTCTGGGCGGCTTCACGGGACAACAGGTAGAACTAAGAGAAGAGCAGGTTACAGCGCATGGTATGCTGGCTCTGTAGCCACAAAACCTGGCTTAGGTCCCAGCTCTACTTTGAATGAGCTTAGTGGCAGTTGCATCACTTCTTTAAACTGAACTTCCACAATAGTCAAAGTGGAATAGCAAAAATGTCTACTTCCTGGAGTCAGGGTGATGACTAAATAACAACGCACAGGAAGCCCAAAGCACGGCCTCACGTGTATCAAATACCCAAAAAATGTTACCTGATTTCAAATCTGAACTAGTTTCACTAATTAAAAAAACACATTGACACTAAATCTCAAGAAATCCAACACAGCAATTATTGAGCAGGTGGATGAGCCATTTATAATTGGCTCATGGTAGGAACGCATTGTGTTAGCAAGATTGACATGTTCAATGACACAAGAAGTAAAAATGACTACCTAGCAGTAACACTGATCACTGATGTGCCTGAGGGTGGAATCTCTGTGAGCAGAGGCAACAGTTGAGGCCCTGCTTTCAGAGCGACTTCTTGAGTTACTACAGAGAAGGAATGGTTAAATAAATGATCTTGCCAATCTCCTTGCAAGGCTCCGGCGTTCACTACCCACTTTAGTACTGCATGGCATGGCAAAGACATTCTCGATTTTAGTCGTAGTTCTGGAAGCATTCTGACTCCTTTCAAATTCATTTGTTGCTTGCCAGCAGTGGCCCCTTGGTGGGTTTGATGGATGATGAAATGGTCAGTAGTCAAACGATCACAGAGCTTCAGAGTTGGAGCTTTGAAGGCCAAATGGCCCAGCCCTGGGGAGAACCCAGTCAGCCAACAGAAGGGGCCGCTCGCAGCCAGCACGTCCCTGCTTCTCCGTTATTTCTGTGTTGTATGGTCCAGATGGTAAGAAAAGGACATGCAAAGCTCTCTTGCTGTGATTTTCATGAGCTTGTCCTACTAAGAAAAAGGCCCATGCAGAACATAGAAGAAGTATAGAAGTATGGAAAGGAACCAAGAAAATAAAACAAAAAAAAAAAAGAAAGAAAGAAAGAAAAGCAAAGCCAAAAGAAAGAAAGAAAAGCAAAGCCAAAAGAATGTGAAGTCAACCAAAAGAACTGCTGAAATTTAGGGTGAGAGAGGAGAGGTAAACTGTTTATCAAAATCTAAGACCAGCGGTAAATCATGTCACTGTTAGGCAACCCCTGATGTGACCTGGAGAATGACACTTAACCTCCATGGCCTCCTTCTCAAAACCTTCCTCCCAGCCTAAATCACAACAAGCAATTCACACAGACCCAGCCCGAGGGGCAGCCTAAAACACTTGATTGGTGTTCTCCAAAAGAATCAAGGTCATGAGAAACCAGGAGAGAATGAAAAAGTGTCAACTGCATAAGACTGCATGGACACAACAAGGGACCCTGGAAAAGCAGAAAAGTCTGGGAGATCCCAATAAAGCCTGGAATGTGCCAACATCAATGTACAAACGGTGACTTGCTAATTTTGACAAACATCCCGTACTTATGAGATGCAGACATCTGGGGGAGTAGCGTAGAGAATTCACCACGCTGTCTTCACAATTCTTCAGCACATCTAAGTTTACTCAAAAGTTCTGAGTCTATCTTCTCTTTATTTATTTCATCTTCTATAATCTGTTTATTTCAAAGCCAGACTTGCAGAGAGGGCAAGGCAGACAGAGAGAGAGAGGTATCTTTCATCTGCTGATTCACTCTTCAAATGGACAACAAGAGCCAGGGCTGGGCCAGGCTGAAGCCAGGAGTCAGATGCTTCATCCAGGTCTCCCACACTGTTGGCAGGGGCCCAAGCATTTGGACCATCTTCTGTTGCTTTCCCAGGCATATAAGCAGGAAGCTGGATCAGAAGTGGAGCAGCCAGGACTTGAACCAGCAAATCCCACATGGAATGCCAGTGCTACAAGCAGCAACTTAATCCACTAAGTCACTGCACTGGCCCCAAGAGTTCATATTCCAAAAATAGGGAATATTGGGGCCAGTGCTATGATGTAGCAGATGAAGCCACTACCTACAGTGTCAGCATCCCATATGGGTGCCAGTTCAAGTTCCTGCTGCTCCACTTGTAATTCAACTCTCAGCTCAGGTCTGGGAGAGCAGTAGATGATGGCCCAGATCCTTGGGCCCCTGCACCCGCGTGGGAGACCCAGAAGAAGCTTCTGGCTGCTGGCTTCAGATCTGCCCATCTCTGGCCACTGCGGCCATTCAAGGAGTGAACCAGCAGATGGAAGACTTCTCTCCCTCTCTCTGCCTCTAACTCTCTGTAACTGTGCCTTTCAAATAAACAAATATTTTTTTAAAAAAATAGGGAATATTTGATCACAAAAGGAATTTTATTCACTTAAGATAAAGCCATGGCCGGCGCCGCGGCTCACTAGGCTAATCCTCCGCCTTGAGGCGCCAGCACACGGGGTTCTAGTCCCGGTCGGGGCACCAGATTCTGTCCCGGTTGCCCCTCTTCCAGGTCAGCTCTCTGCTGTGGCCAGGGAGTGCAGTGGAGGATGGCCCAAGTGCTTGGGCCCTGCACCCCACGGGAGACCAGGAGAAGCACCTGGCTCCTGCCTTTGGATCAGCGCGGTGTGCCGGCCGCAGCGCGCCAGCCGTGGCGGCCATTGGAGGGTGAACCAATGGCAAAAGGAAGACCTTTCTCTCTGTCTCTCTCTCTCTCACTATCCATTCTGTCAAAAAAATAAATAAATAAATAAATAAATAACCTTTGGAAAGTGTTTATTTGCTAAAACCTAGCCTCGTCTATCCATCAACAAGAGCGAGACAGAGACAAAAAAAAGCACCTCACTGAGTGGCTGTGTGTACTTGGGAGCACCACTCTAACCTTGCTGGAGCTGGGGTGCCCCATTCAAAAAACTGAAGAGTTGTACCTGATTTAATTTACCTGATTACCTAATGACTCTGAAACACGATGATTTGCTTGAGCAAATCACAGCGTGAGTATGAAAGACAAAAATCCTTTCAACGCAGTGAACATCATCTGAGGCAGGGGGAACTGTGCAGCCGACCTGCCAGTACGCTCTGGTCTCCTCTCACTGCCTTGAACGTCAGGAGAAGGGGGGTGTTCTGGAAACTTGGCAGAGGAGTCTGGAAACGCTGGGATGGTGGTTCTGGGAGGCAAAGCTATGGAAAAACACTGTTAAAGCCAACGGGCACAGAGGAAAGCCACCGAGGCGGGGGAAGTTCTCAGGCAAGAGCAGGACAGCACAAGGCACGTGGAAGGCTGGGGCATTGCGTCAACAGTGTTTGCTCCCGGCTGCTGAGACCAGCGCAGCAATGAGCCTCACTCGGAATTCTCCTCCTAGGCCCCAGCAGGACGGGGCTCAAGACACCAGCTCACTTCCAGATACAAGGGAACCCTGAGTTCTCAACAGCAAGGACTCTCCCTTTCCAATGATGAATGGAGTAAGATAAATGGGTTAGTCTTAAGCTGGAGACGGAAAATGAGAGCCAGCTAGCCAGGATGACAACCTAAAGCCTCCGATGACAGGAGAAGCCAGTGTCCTGGCTGAGAGGCGGAGCGCCTGCAGGAGTGATTCACACTTTGAACCGGTGCCTGCTGAGTAACTCCACACCGACTGTCTGCACGTCATTATCTCCTGGGTCCCCTCATATACTCTGAAATGATCTTTGCACCTGAAAACAATTCACTTCACTAGAAAGGAAGAACAGAGAAAAGGCAGCCACAACCCTACACGTTCATCTTTGAAAAACTAATATCTCTGACAGCAGAAGACTCGGGCTGTCCAAGGTCAAGGCAGTGAAATCTGGGGCACCCCTGGGAACCACGAGTTATCACAGGATCCCCAGGAACATCTGCGTGTCTCATCCAAAAATACCGGCTGCCTATGAGGGTATCTTCAAAAGTTCATGGCACAAGGAATGAAAAGTAAGTTTATTTTGGTGCAAAACACTTTGAATCCCATGCATACGAGGGCTCTTCAAAAAGTTTGTGAAAACCTATGCATGAATTTCAATTTTCTTTGCATCAAAATAAACTTACTGTTCCACAAACTTTCTGAAGCACTCCAGTGTTTTGCTGGGATGTCTGCCGTGGGCAAAGCACAGTGCCTGGGAAATACACAGAAAATAAAATATGCAATCTGCCCTTGCAGACTGTAAAGGCAGAGTCAAACTGGTTTGATGGAAATACACCACACCTGTCTATCATAAGGTAACCATCATTTGCATAAGGACTTAAAACACTGCTCCATGTATTTCCTGGGAAGAGTTCAAGGCTCACAAAGCTGCACGGGGCGGGCAATGTTTTGGTCATCACCCAGATCCACCAGCACAGGTGGGCACGGTTCTTGTTACTGCCCGTTCTACCACTATGGACCAACAGCAGAATGCTCTGAGCTTCCGAGTGCTGAGGGGACTGACGTAAGACACAGCCAGCGGCTCTCAAGCTCCTTCCTGTCTCAAACACGAGCTTGCTGTCCCAGTTTGCTTTTAAATCCTTTTTGAATCTAAGGCTCCATGGTTGGCAATGCAGGGCCCAGCTGTGGATCTGAGCTCAGAGTGCCAACTCTACCTGGGGAACATGAGGGGACTTCAAAAAATCTGCAGAAAATGGAATTAGAAGTTCATTTTTGGTACTAAAATTGTTTGAAATCCACACATAGCTTTTCTCTTAATTTTTTTAAGATTTTATTTATTTAGTTGAGAGGCAGAGTTACAGAGAAAGAGACAGAAAGGTCTTCCATCCACTGGTTCATCCCCAAATGGCTACCAACAGCTGGAGCTGGGCCAATCTGAAGCCAGAAGCCAGGAGCTTCTTCCAGGTTTCCCACACGGATGCAGAGGCCCAAGCACTTGGGTCATCGTCTACTGCCTTCCCAGGCCATAGCAGAGCTGGGTTGGAAGAAGAGCAGCCAGGGCACAAACCAGTGCCCATACAGCATGCTGGTGCCGCAGGTAAGACACCTAGGCCACTTCACGACAGCACCGGACCCTGCACACAGTTTTTTTCAAAATGCTGTTTCCCAGGAACTCTCTGAGGTCCTCTCATACACACAGATTTCAAAATTGTTTTGTTCCAAAACAAACTTCTCTTTTAATCCAACTTTCCATGAACTTTATGAAGTACCCCTCTAGTGTTCTCCTACACTGTTGCCAAGTTTTCACTCTTTTCCCTCCCTGTTACTGCCCCCACCCCACTCTCTCTACTTTCTCCTCGTGGAATTTAACTGCATATTGCTGGGCCTTCTGGGTCTCCCCTCCAAGCTTTCCTCAGCCCACTACCATACCCCTTCTTTGCATCTCTCTGTGTGATATTCTAGGTGACTTTCTCTGGTCTCTTTTCCAGAGCACTAATTCTCTCTACAACTGTGTCTACTGTGCTTGTCCATGCTTTTAAAATGCACCTGTCCTTCACCCACACTCTGTTCTTCCTTGGGGGTTTCTCTGCCCTGTTCGATCTTTCACGTCATTCTGCATACACTCACTGCGTAGTTTCTGGCAGGTGCGTCCTGAGTGCCAGGAACCTATCAGGCGCAACCGCTGGCTGTCCCTGGTGACAGTTTTATCAGGAGTCCATCCTCGGTGGAGACTGTACATTGCAAGAAGACCTCACATGCCCAGGATGAGGGGAGTCCCTGCTATGAGATTTCAAGGGTGTCTTCAAGGGACAGTTGCCATTCCAAAGTCTGCTTTATGCTTTCTCCACTTGAGGAGAAGAAATCTACACCCCTTATCCAAAGCAACCAAGTTAGATCCATTTAATGTAAATGACTTATTTGTGTCTGTTACATTCTCTGTGAGGTTCTGACTTATAGAAAAATGACACTGTTACAAAGAGATATAACATATACAGTGCCTGACAGGGCGTGAAGCACGGTAAACACCCCAGTGTTAGTACCTCCCAAAACCAGTGTAGGAAGCATCACAGCCTGACCTGGGCATGTGGGCCTGAAGAACGCTTGCAACCCACCAGCTTTTTAAAGCTTTCTGAAAGCTGCTTTGTACCTTGTGAGGATGCCTGGCTGCAAGTGCTCAGGACGAATGCTGTCTGAAAATTATGTTTATTCTTATAAGCACATACAAATTACGAAACTGATTTGGGCACGCATTTCATGAATGATTTTGGTTTTCTGATACTCTACAGAGTCCATCAATCCTTCCTTTGTAACAGCTGGGTTGTACTCAGGCTCCTACTGTGACTGAGTTCTCAGCTGAGATGATCAAGCTACTACTAAAATTATACTTCTAAGACAATCATAAGTTATTACACACCATTCAAAGTGTTATTTTAAAAGCTAAACTTAACACATCATTGTCAAACTCCTGGAACTTTTACAAAGATAAATTAAGGAGCTGACAGTGACACACTAACATTTATAATATGAACTATCACAGAAATACATAAGTAAACATCATTTGGCTGCATTTACTGCCTTGAAGAGCAGCCTTTCACATTTATTACCAAGATTTCCTTCCAACAGATAAACTACTGTCCAGCAAAACAAACCCAAGCCATTCTTTTCTTTTCAATCTCTCTGCGTATGAAAGTAAAAAATCTTTGAAGAACTCTTCAGTGGACTTATCTATAATTGAAAGCTTCACACTGAATCAAACCATTAACAATACTTGTTTTAATACAAAAATCACCTGCCCTCTTAAGTCATATTTTTAACAAATGCCTTGATTTCTTACCCCTGAACTTCTTGGGAGGGTTGGCAAGGTCCCCGGCCTCTGGGTGTACCACACATCTGTCATCCACTAACCTGGAAGGAAAAAGCATGTTTACACTGTTAACTCTGTCATCTTCGCACAGCATAGAGTGCATGCGGGTAGTATGTAAACATTGACACAGGGGGTTAAGATCATTCTCCACTCAGAAGCATCTTCATAACCACAGACTTTTTAGAGATTTCATTGTAGAGATATTCATGAAAGCAATGTTCATGAAACTAAAAGCAGGAAACATTGCTAAAGTCGTAGGAAACCAGTTAGATGAACCACAACACAAACCATGGAACACTGCAGAGCTCTTTAAATCCCACTATACAAAATGCTGTAGCCTGCAAAACATTCATAATACATTGTAAAAATAAGTGATACCTCAATAAGATACTGTCTATGCTTAAGATATGCACACACATCCACACACCACATACCTACACATGTACAAACACAGAAGGAATGGAAGACAGAAAGGAAAATATTCAGAGGGATTAGATTACTCATAGTTTTTATCTTCCTCTTTTTTCTTCTTCTCTGTACGTGTGTTTTGCAAGGAATGTGTAACTCATAAGATCAGGTTTATGGGGTGACCATACAATAGGTGGATGTGTGTACAGAGCCTGCATTCAAACTCTGCTCAGTCATATCCTAGAGTTAGGAGACAATCAGTGCAACCATTTGAACCACCATCGTGGCCTCCCAGGCAGCAGGAAGCTGGAATCAGGAGCCGGAGCTGGGACTGAAACCCAGACACTGTAATGTAGGATGTGAGTGAGCATCTTTACTGCTAGGCTAAATGTCCCCTTGTAAATAAATTGATTTTTTTTAAACCAAGAATATGCTTCTTTTTAAGATTTTATTTATTTATTTATTTGACAGGTAGAGTTACAGACAGAGAGAGACAGAGACAGAGAGAAAGGTATTCCTTCCGCTGGTTCACTCCGTAAATGCCCTCAATGGCTGGAGCTGGGCCAATCCAAAGCCAGGAGCCAGGAGCTTCTTCCACGTCTCCCACACAGGTGCAGGGGCCCAAAAAATTGGGCCTCCTTCCACTACTTTTCCAGACATAGAAAAGAGCTAGATCGGAAGAGGAGCAGCCAGGACTCAAACTGGTACCAAAATGGGATGCCGGCACCACAAGCAGAGGCTTAGCCCACTATGCTACAGCACCGGCCCCTTGATTTTTTTTTAAAGGTTCTTTTTATTTTAGCAAAGACAGAGTTACACAGAGAAAGAGAGACGGAGAGAGAGAAATCTTCCATCCACTGGTTTATTCCCCAAATGACTGCAACAACTGGAGCTAGGACAGGAAGAAGCCAGGAGCCAGGAGCCAGGGGCTCCTTTCAAGCCTCCCAAGTGGGTACAGGGCCCAAAGACTTGGGCCATCTCCTACATTTCCCAGGCACATTAGCAGGGGTCGGGATCAGAAGTGGAGCAGCTGAAACTCAAACTGATGACCACAGGAAAAGCCCCATGACTTGATTTCTTTATAAAGATTTATTTTATTTATTTGAAAGATGGAATTACAGAGAGAGGTAGAGACAGAGGAAAGGGGTCTTCCATCTGCTGGTTCACTTCCCAGATGGCTGCAATGGCTGGAGCTGAGCCAATCAGAAGCCAGGAGCCTCTTCCAGGTCTCCCACGTGGGTGCAAGGGCCCAAGGACTTGGGCCATTCTCTGCCACTTTCCCAGCGCATTAGCAGGGAGCTGGGTGGAAAGTAGAGCAGCCAGGACTTGAACTGGCACCAATATGGACTGCGTGCATGCAGGCCAGCGCTTTAATCTGCTGCGCCACAGCGCCAGCCCCATGACTTGGTATTTCTAACATACCTAATACAGCTTGTGCCACACAGTAAGCCCTCAAATAAGTTTATTTCATAAATAAAACCAGGATGTGATCTGTCTTACCCTTTACCATATTGTCAGCATCTAGAAGAGTGCCTGACACACAGCAGGTGCTCAACAAATATTCATGAAAAGAATAAAGTGCCTTTGTAGTGACAAAGACGTGTTTAAACTCAACTAAAACATTTAGCAGAAGACAACTTCCAGGACAATTCCAACAGTAAGAAGCTGGATATCTGGACGGAGAGACAGGAGGCATGAGTCCCTGTTCAGAGAGAAAAATCTAACTACCTAGAACTCACGAAGTTCACTTCTGTATTAATTACGTGTGCTGGAAGGGAGGGGGTGTCACTGGGGTGTTTTCTCCAGGTTACTGTGAGACTGTATGTGAATTAATTGCATACATGAATTCATATGAAAGAGACGGTCAGGTTGCAACGTTCTGGATTTAAAAAGAAAAAGAAGAAAAAATTTGAACTGTATTAACCAGACTCCCCAGCCCATATCAACTCCAACAGAGTAAGCCCCTTGAGCTAGGATAGTTAACCAAGGTAAACAGAACTTTCTTCTCCTGTTCAGCCAGTTCCCAGAAGCAGACACTTTCTAAATCACTGGATTTTTCAATGACATCCAACTTCCACAAAACAAAATGCTAATTTGCTCAAGTCTTGGATTTTTTTTAAAATACATACATCATTCACACTGGTTTACTAAGATGTGGTTTTACAAGACCTTCCAGGCATGCCAAAAAATTCCTTTGAAGAGTGTTTAGAAGTTGTTTTCTTAGAAACAGGAAGTCACATTGGGTCAAGAGAAAGCACAAACCTCCACAATATCCAACAGCAGTCAGTAGCATTATCCAAAAGACTGAAATAGTTCTGAGAAGATCACAACATATTTAAATAAAAATGCTATAAGAGAAAGGTCAGAGTTTCCAATTAGCCAAGATATGTTAAGAATTCAAAACATAATCATCAAAAAATCATAATGTTATTTAGAGAACATACAAATCATATAATAAGTGACAGTGACATTCTATTCATTCTTTATGCCTGCCATTCCCACTGAAACACAGGTTCCCACTGAATGCCGCTGAGTCCCCAGATGCACGGGCCAGCCATCCAAAGGAGTGGGTGTTAGAACTATATCTATGGGCCGGCGCTGCGCTGGTGTAGCACACTAGATTAAATCCTCCAGCGGAGGCACCAGCACCCCATTTGGGTGCCAATACTAGTCCCAGCTGCTCCTCTTCCAATCCAGCTCTCTGCTATGGCCTGGGAAAGCTGTAGAAGATGGCCCAAGTGCTTGAGCCCCTGAATCCCCGAGTGGGAGACCTGGAAAAAGCTCCTGGCTCCTGGCTTTGGATTGGCGCAGTTCCGGTGGTTGCAGGCACTTGGGGAGTTAATCAGCAGAAGGAAGACCTTTCTCTCTCTCTCTCTCTCCCTCTCAGTGTCTGTTAACTCGACCTCTCACACACAAAAAAAAAAAGAACTAAAGCTATAAATCAGATCGCGGAGCACCTAACCACTCGTGTCTATCCTTCATGTCTGATGGCCCACACAAAGCACGAGTGGCTTCATTTCTAAGAATCTGTCCTCTCCCCCAAAACTCACAAAGACAATCATCTCATCCTGCAGACTTTGGAACTGAATTTGGAAAGGAAGGAGAAGAGGAACGGCAAGAAGCAAGGGGTGTAAATCTGTTCTAAGACAGAGATGGTATTAAAGCCAAACAGGATTTTAATGATAGCTGTGGGAACTTCTATCATCTCCCCAACAGCATCTTTCTGAATACCTTCAGGGCCAGCACATTTGCCATTTACAGTCCTTCTGAAAATGTGAATACTAGAAATGTGTCTTAAATGGAGCTGTCCTCATCACGGTACTCATTCCATTTTCTTCTAACTGCTTGCTTAATTCTCTGGGTCGTCCAAAGGACGCTAAGCCCCCTGGAGTCAGGGTCTGAATCCACCTTTTTTTTTTTTTTTTTTTTTTTTGACAGGCAGAGTGAACAGTGAGAGAGAGAGACAGAGAGAAAGGTCTTCCTTTGGCTGTTGGTTCACCCTCCAATGGCCGCTGTGGCCAGCGCACCACGCTGATCCGATGGCAAGAGCCAGGTGCTTCTCCTGGTTTCCCTTTGGGGTGCAGGGCCCAAGTACTCGGGCCAGCCTCCACTGCACGCCCTGGCCACAGCAGAGAGCTGGACTGGAAGAGGGGCAACCGGGACAGAATCCGGCGCCCTGACCGGGACTAGAACCCGGTGTGCCGGCACCCCTAGGTGGAGGATTAGCCTAGTGAGCCGCGGCGCCGGCTCATCTAGTAGATATTAGTAGATGCTAAGGATATAATTCAAGTAGATGCTAAGGATATAATGATAAGAAAGGTGGATTCATCGGCCTCTGCTGTGCCCAGGAAGGCAGTGGAGGATGGCCCAAGTGCTTGGGCCCTGCACCCCATGGGAGACCAGGAGAAGCACCTGGCTCCTGCCTTCAGATCAGCGTGGTGCGCTGGCCGCAGCGCGCCAGCCGTGGGTGCCATTGGAGGGTGAACCAACGGCAAAGGAAGACCTTTCTCTCTGTCTCTCTCTCTCACTATCCACTCTGCCTGTCAAAAAAAAAATTAATATCTACTAGATGAATGAAGGAGTCAGTGAAGACATGATTATTTGTTTCCCTTTGAACTTCCTTCAGTAACCCAGTTCACTCTTCTGAAACTATATAATCTAAATTTTCCTTTTTTCATTTAAAGATTTATTTTATTTATTTGAAAGGCACAGTGGGGGGGGGGGGGTAGGGAGAGACAGAATGAGAGAAGTCTTCCATCCATTGATACAGTCTTCAAATGACTGCAATGGCCAGGGCTGGGCCAGGCCAAAGTTGAGAGCCAGGAACTTCTTCCAGGTCTCCCCATGTGGGTGCAGGGGCCTAAGGAATTGGGCCATCCTTCACTGCTTTCCCAGGCGAATTAGCAGGGAACTGGATTGGAAGTGGAGCAGCCTGGACCTGCATGGGAGCCCATATGGGACGCTGGTGCTGCAGGCAGCGCCTTAACCCACTACACCACAGCACCGGCCCCAAATTTTCTTCTTCTATGATGGATAGGCCAATGTCTCTCCTGTTCTTCCTCATACAGATACCCTACTTCTGTCCATATACAGAAACTTAGCTGAAATCCATACTTCAGATCTAGCTGCAAGATCCAGCAATTAACCAAATTTCATCCTTTGAATACATTTCCAGCTCCATTTCTTCATTAATCTTATATTCCCTCATATGACTAATTCTTCTCTGAATTCCTACAGCAATTTCACAGTATTTTCTGGCTTTTCTGGTCTATGAGGCTCAACCTCCCAATCAAATGACTATAGGCTGGCGCCGCGGCTCACTAGGCTAATCCTCCCCCTGCAGCGCTGGCACCCCGGGTTCTAGTCCCGGTTGGGGTGCCAGATTCTGTACCGGTTGCTCCTCTTCCAGTCCAGCTCTCTGCTGTGGCCCGGGAGTGCAGTGGAGGATAACCCAAGTGCTTGGGCCCTGTACCCCATGGGAGACCAGGAGGAAGCTCCTGGCTCCTGGCTTTGGATCAGCACAGTGCGCCAGCCGTAGCGGCCATTTGGGGGGTGAACCAACGGAAGGAAGACATTTCTCTCTGTCTCTCTCTCTCTCACTGTCCACTCTGCCTGTTAAAAAAAAAAAAATGACTATAATTAATCCATCACTGATTGCATGTCACATCCTACTCTGTGCTTCCCAACCATTTTGCAAGGCAGTGTCCAGACTGGAGAAAAGAAATGGTATGGCTAAGATGACAGCTCAAGAGCAAAGATGTAGGCTCAGAACTGTAACACCAAAGACTTTCCTGCCTTTCACAGCCCACTAGGCTGCACTGTACTTCTCTCATTTATACCACACACATAGTCCAATAATGGAGATGTAGTAGATGCTACAACATTTTTTACTAAAATGCTAAGTTGATACCTAATCCAGCTATAACTCCCATAATTCTACACTTATCACAGTATTAGATATTAGAAAGAATTATGATGGACTGAAGAGTTTCATTAACTTCACTAATTTGCACCATGCTTCCTTATTTTTGCCATACAAGAAAACTGCAAGTCAAAACACATTAACTCAGGAAAAGAGGGACTGTTAAATGGTGTTAGGCCAACTGTTCATCCATATGGGACAGAAGTACATAATCCCTTCTTTACACTATACTTCTATACACAAAAAGTCCCTATCAAGTCAACTGAAGTCTTAAATGTCAGAGGCAAAAATATAAAATTTAAAATAAAAACTAAAAATATAAAACAGATGACACTTTCATGAATGGGGGGGTAAGGACAAATAATTTAAGTGACACTGGATTAAACAACAACATACAAACCATAAAAAAAATGATAAATTTGTTTACATTAAATTTAAGAATTTGCAGGGAACATGCAATTAGCCTAGTACTTAAAACACCCACATCAGAATGCTTCGGTCTGATTCCTGGATTGGAATCCTGGCTCTAGCTTCATGACGATGCAGGTGCCAGATGGGGGCAATGATGGCTCAGGTAACTGGGTTCCTGCCAGCCATGTCGAAGACCTCGACTGAGTTCCCACATCCTGGATTTGGCCCCCAACCCAGCCCCAGCCATTGCAAGTGTTTGCAGAGCAGACCATCAAATGGGAGTGCTATCTCTCTGTTGCTCTCTCTCTCTGTTTCTCTTCCTGTTAAAAACATTTAAGAAAATCCAGCAAAAGACAGCCAGAAAGCCACCAGGACACTGATTCATTAAACAGAAGTGAGTGACTGAAAAGTAAGTTCTACTGTTGGATACACATACGTGGTACAGACTACACCTGCCAGGAGTACAGGTGTGTCTGCACAAGAATAGTCTCATGCAGCCAACAGAAGCACCTTTCTCATGTTCACCCAAAGAATCCATAAATACCAGAAGTGTCCTTAACACACAAGCTAAAACTAAGAAAAGATACTGGCCACAAAGGCATAATTGCAGGAATTTATACAAGGGGACCGGCATTGTAGCAAAGTGGGTAAAGCTGCCACCTGCAACACTGGCTTCCCATAGAGCTTCCAGTTCAAGTCCCGGCTGCTCCATTTCCAATCCAGCTCCCTGCTAATGCACCTGGGAAAGCAGCAGAGGACGGCCCAAGTGCCTGGGCTCCTGCACCCATGTGGGAGACATGGAAGAGGCTCAGGCTCCTGGCTCCTGGCTTCGGCCTAGCCTAGCCCTGACCATTGCAGCCATTTGGAGAGTGAACCAGTGGATGGAAGATCTCTCTCTCTCTCTCTCCCTCTCTCTCTAACTCTGCCTCTCAAATAAAAAATATTTTAAAAATATTAAAAATTAACAAGAAAAACCACCAAACAGAAAAATGCAATACAATCATTAACAACCCTGAGGAAGCATTCATAGTTCTTAAATATCAAACAAAATGCTGAATCTCCATCAGTGATCAGAAAAAAAAGCAAATCGATTCAAGACACTACCAGAGATCCAAAAAATTTATCAAAAATAACGCCTATCAAATGTTAGCTATGTTTTCAATCAGTATGATGTTCATTCACTGCCAGTGGGATCAAGACTACAAGAAACAAATTCTCTTACACGTAGCATTTAAAGTTCAACCAGGCATGCCCCTTATTTTAGCATTTCCATGCCCAGGGATACAAGGCGTCTGCAACAAGCTCGCAGAAAATGTGTATTACAAAAAAGCAATTCATGAACTTCAAAAAATTTTTGTAGGGTCTGGCATTAGGTGTAGCAGGTAAGCTGCTGCCTGCAACGCCAGCATCCCAAACGGATGCCAGTTCATGGTCACGGCTGCTACCCTTCCAATCCAGCACCCTGTCAAGGGCCCAGGAAAAGCAGTGGAAGATGGCCCAAATGTTTGGGCCCCTGCCACCCATCTGAGAGACCTAGATCAAATTCCAGGCTCCTAGCTTCAGCCTAGCCCAGAATTGGCTGTTGTGGCCATTTTGGGAGTGAACCAACAGACGGAAGATCTCTCTTTCTCTCTCTAATTCAGACTTTCAAATAAATAAATAAATCTTAAAAAATAAAAATTTACACCAAAATTAACTTGTCGTTTTACTCCACTCTCCATGAAAGTATATGTATGCCCAGAGAACTTGCACAAATGTGGATCTGAAGACATGTACAAGACTGTACAAGGTGACACCATTTGTAATAACAAAAACTGACTATCCAAATACCATCAATAGAACAAATAAATTATGGCTAAATTAATAATGTCACATAGCAGATAACTACCCCAAAAGCATGAATAAAGTGCAGCTTTATGTAACAACACTGAAAACTTACAGAACAAAAATTTGGGCTTAAAAGCAGCAACCCGGGCCTAGTGATGTAGCACAGCAGGTTATGCCACCGCTTGTGGCACCGGTATCCCATATGTGCGCCAGTTCAAGTCCCAGCTGCTCCACTTCAAGCTCCCTATTAATGCACCTGGGAAAGTAGTGGAGGATGACTCAAGTCCTTGGGCCCCTGCACCCACGTGGGAGACCCAGAAGAAGCTCCTGGCTCTTACCTGGCCCAGCACCTGGCCATTGTGGCCATTTGGGGAGTGAACCAGCGTATGGAGATCTCTCTGTCTGTCTCTCTCCCTCTCTGTATCTTTCAAATAAATAAATAAATCTTTAAAAAAGAAAAAGCAACTCACCAAAAATTAAATTTAATATTATTCTATTTGTTTAGAAGGTATATACAGGCTAAACTAACAGCATATGTTTCAGAAAACCACATTTTTTAAAAGGACTTTAGGCCGGCGCCACGGCTCAATAGGCTAATCCTCCGCCTAGCGGCGCCGGCACACCAGGTTCTAGTCCCGGTTGGGGCGCCGGATTCTGTCCCGGTTGCCCCTCTTCCAGGCCAGCTCTCTGCTGTGGCCAGGGAGTGCAGTGGAGGATAGCCCAGGTGCTTGGGCCCTGCACCCCATGGGAGACCAGGAAAAGCACCTGGCTCCTGGCTCCTGCCATTGGATCAGCGCGGTGCGCCGGCCACAGTGTGCCGGCCGTGGCAGCCATTGGAGGGTGAACCAGCGGCAAAGGAAGACCTTTCTCTCTGTCTCTCTCTCTCACTGTCCACTCTGCCTGTCAAAAAAAACTGTCCACTCTGCCTATCAAAAAAAAAAAAAAAAAAAAAAAAGGACTGTAAAACAGGCCTGGCTATCGTATTTTTAAATAGATTTTAAAAGAAGACAAATTAGTCTTCAGTCTCCATTTCTTATAGTCCAACAACTACAAAGAAAATGCCAAATAACAGATAAAATATGTTAATTACACTCTTTTCCTTATGAGCCGTAAGTGGTATTTCTACTTTAAACATGATATAAAATGTGTACTATTTGCCTGATGTTTGCAATTAAGTGGTAAAGTTGCAATTTTAACAAAATGGCTGTCATGTTTAAAATGAAATGAATTTGGGTGATATGAGGTGGGGCCATCCACAATGGCCACTATGAAAAGCTTTTCATAAAAGGGGATTACAAGGGCAGCAAGCCTCGTGAGCATGATGGGACTGTCTGCCTTTAAATCTACTGTCAGGGTCGGGCAGCTAAGATGCACCTGTGTCAGGGCAGTGCAGACGAGATGCACGTGTCTCATGTCACGGGACTTGAGCTCAATTCCCCGCTCCTGCTCCCAACTCCAGTTCCCTGTCAGTGTGCACTCCACGTGGCAGCAATGGTGGCTCAATTAGTGGGGCTCCTGCCACCGATGTGGGAGCCCTACACTGAGTTTCCAGCTCCCAGCTTCGGTGTGGCTCAGCCCCAGCCATTGCAGGCACCTGGGGAGTGAATCAGCAGGTGGGAGAGTTCTCTGCCTCTCAAATAAAGAAAATAAGAAATGTTTACATACTTTTAAAACTTAATAACAAGTAACTGTATACTCCAACTCTGGGGTTTGCTCTCGCTTAACTACATGAGTTTCTCCCTCAGCTGCCATCTCCCGGCTTCTTATCTAAGCCACTCTCACAGGTCTCCACCTTCAGCCACCAGGGCCCTAGCACACCCTTCAACCCCATGGATCACCTTCATTCACAAGCAGCGCCAGAACATAAAGGGAACCTCGTGTCTTGTTCTCCCTGATCTGCCTTGACCCATGGTGCTTGTGCTGGTCACCTCATCCCGTCACAGCTGGTTTCTCAAATGGGGCAACTGTGAACCCACAAGTTCCTGGTGTTTCCACAGGTTTTTCCTTCTCTGATCCTACTTTCTGATTAGAGTTCACTTGTGATATCACCCGTCGATAACAAAAACACAGACATTTATCCTATTTTATACACTGTAGATTGGATGTTTCAATGTTTAGCATTTATTTTTGAACAGATATCATTTTATCATTGTGAGAAAAATCCTGCAGGTTAAGTATCCCTTATGTGAAATGCATGAGACCAGAAACTTTTCAGGTCTAGGGTTTTTGTGTTTTTTGTTTTGTTTTGTTTTTAGATTCTGGTTTAGATCCTTTAGGTTTGCATACACATAATAAGATATCTTGAGTTTGGGATCCAAGTCCAAACACAATTACAAGTTCATTTATGTGTCACACATTCCTTATACAGGTGGCCTGGAGGTAATCCTATACCAGATTTTCAAGGCATATGTGTTTTACTGCAACAAGTCACATAAGGTCAGGTATGGAATTTTCCACTTATGCAGTTATATTGGCAGTCAAAAAGCTTTGGATATTGGACTATTCTGAATTTTAGATTTTCAGGTTAGGGACATGAAACCCACAGAAAGTATTTTGTTTCATTCATTCACCAGACTCTTAGAACACAGTACTTTAAAAACTTAAAATTTTTCAATTTCATAATATGGACACTCTTTTTTACTTATCAGTACTCAAGTTGCCCAGATAAGGAGCCAGCCCCAACACTGTGGAGTCATGTTTGTAGAGCAATTAAATTTTTTTTCTTTTTCTTTCTTTTTTTCCTTTTTTTTTTTTTTTTTACAGGCAGAGTGGACAGTGAGAGAGAGAGAGAGAGAGAGAGAGAGAAAGGTCTTCCTTTACCGTTAGTTTACCCCCCAATGGCCGCTGCGGCCGGCGCACTGCAGCCAGCGCACCGCACTGATCCGAAGCCAGGAGCCAGGTGCTTCTCCTGGTCTCCCATGGGGTGCAGGGCCCAAGCACCTGAGCCATCCTCCACTGCACTTCCAGGCCTCAGCAGAGAGCTGGCCTGGAAGAGGAGCAACCGGGACAGAATCCGGCCCCCGACCGGGACTAGAACCCGGTGTGCCGGTGCCACAGGCAGAGGATTAGCCTATTGAGCCGCGGCGCCGGCCTATTTTCATACAATAGAGTAACCTAACAGGAAATGTTAGGTTCTACAAATGTATACTTCCACAACTTTTGTGTGACTGGTCCTGTAGATACAGCCCTGTACAGTACCATAAATAACTCAAAGCATTGCAAAACTTTCTGTCCAAAACTCTTTTTATTTGTAAATGCCAACAGAAGCAATATGCCAAATCCACTCAGGGCTGTTCTCATATTTTGCCTGTTCTGATGACAAAAAGAGTTAAATTTGCATTTAACTGCACTTGAAATGTGTGACTTTTAAATTTAAAACCACAAAATTTAATATTATCTTCTCTTTTTAGATCTATCTCATTTCAATACTTTTAAGAACACAAATATTTTTAGCTAAATAGTAAAAGCGTGTTCCATTTCATGTATGGTTCTCTATCATGCACAAGGTTTGCTTCTATTGATATATTTAAAGCTGTTTCCACTCGAAGTTAGAATTATTTTTTATGTTTTTGCTATTTTCCCATGAAAAATATAATTAATCTAGATCCACACCTAAAGTACATTATGAACTCTGAAATGCACGGAAACCCCTAAAAATACTGGATGGCTCCATATATCTAAATTTTTCAATCAGTGCTATCACTCAGATCAAATTCCTTAATTTAACTATTAACTCCTTTTTTAGAAGAGTCCCTTTTATAAAAAGAGTCTCATACATTCTCTACTAAGAGAATGATGTCCCTTACACTTTTACCATTTTATAAATCACTGAAAGAGACTCTCATTTTATGAAACAGTATTTCCAGAGTAAGGAGACTGATGAAACTGGAGCTCTGATGAACCTCAGAGTCACAACCAAAAGACAAACACAAATGCCCAACAACGGCTTCAGAAAGGATTAGCCCATATATTTTGTAAGCTTAGTATCCTAATCCAGCCAAAAAAAAAATCATAAATCTTTCCTTCCCCAGAAAATAACTTCCTTTTCTTGACCTTGTCCAGCTGGTGTCCCAAACCTCTTTGAGCTCTCTTCTAAGTCCATATGGGAAGCAGTGTGTCCAAACCTATCCAGGACAGCGCGAATGATAAACCAGTGCCCTTTTCAAAGCATGAATGGGTATCTATAGCAGGTGAGATCAATTACGGAGTGATGGCTGGGCTCACCTTAACCCTTGTCAATTTTTTATCAGAGAGCTAGAAAATGAATGGTGCTGGCCGCGGTGGTACACTGGGCACAACTCAGGTGCAGACGTCTACACCAGCACTCTCCATTCCTGCCTGAGCGCCCACCACCTCACGGTGCTCCCAGGAAAGGGCCATAAACACGGGGAACTGGCCCGCAGCCATGCTCTTCTTCCAAGCACAGAGCCCTCCTCCACCCTGGGTTTCACAATGGTCATGGTCACTCTCCAGCACGTACACATGACTTTTTTTACATTCTGTTCAGAGTTTATATGTATACTGAAGATTCAATTCAAAGAAATGTGAGATCAAATATTCAAAAATTACAAGCTATTATGCATGAGTCAGCAAAACAACAGATACTGTAATTATCAACTAAAAATGTAAAATTATTATTATGAAATGTTTAAAGAAATTAAATTTTTTTAAAAGGAGGAAGAAGAGTCCATCTAAAATGCCCAGATTTGATAATGAGTTTCTAGAATGAAAATGACTGTTGAATAAGTAGGTGAATTTAGAACAGTAAAGAAGACACAGCTAATTAATAACCTTGATGGGAGGTCTTAAACAATTACTCAGAATGAAGCAGACGACAACAAGGATGGAGAAAACACCAAAGAAAAGGGTAGGACAAGCAGGTCACCATGCGTTTACAACTAGCATTCCAGAAGGAGAGAATGCAGAGAATGGAAGAGAGACAACATATGAAGAGACAGTATCTTAGAATCTCCAAAGCTAATGAAAAAAATTAATCCACAGATGCAGGAAACATAACACACTCCAAGAAATACACATATTCGGGGGGGAAACTAGACTGATTGAAGAAAAACACAGAACAGCAAAGACAAAAGAGATCTTTAAAGAAATCCAAGGAAAAGGCCGGCGCCGCGGCTCACTAGGTTAATCCTCCGCCTAGCGGCGCCGGCACACCGGGTTCTAGTCCCGGTCGGGGCGCCGGATTCTGTCCCGGTTGCCCCTCTTCCAGGCCAGCTCTCTGCTGTGGCCAGGGAGTACAGTGGAGGATGGCCCACTCGCTTGGGCCCTGC
Organism: Oryctolagus cuniculus; assembly: GCF_051225735.1. Lineage (NCBI taxonomy): Eukaryota > Metazoa > Chordata > Mammalia > Lagomorpha > Leporidae > Oryctolagus > Oryctolagus cuniculus. The sequence goes on from NC_142875.1 coordinate 124,304,789, forward strand.
ACCCCATGGGAGACCAGGAGAAGCACCTGGCTCCTGGCTCCTGCCATCGGATCAGCGCCGCGGCCGGCGCGCTGTGGCCATTGGAGGGTGAACCAACGGCAAAAAGGAAGACCTTTCTCTCTGTCTCTCTCTCACTGTCCACTCTGCCTGTCAAAAAAAAAAAAAGAAAAAAAAAAAAAGAAAAAAAAAAAAGAAAAAAAAAAAAAAGAAATCCAAGGAAAACCTTGAACCACTATGAAGTACTCAGATGGGAAGCAAATGTCTGAGACTCTGTAACAGAAGCTAAAAGTCTGTGGAATCGTTTGTCCTGAGGCTGAGAGAAGACTTGGCTGTCAGGCTAAAACTATGCACTCAGCAAGACTAACTTACAGGAACATTATCTTCAGATTAACAGAAACTAAGAATGTACTGCTGATAGACCTATTCAAAAAAAAAAAAAAAAAGTTCTATGGGATATATTTCAGGTAGAAGGAAATGTATTTTAGTAGAAAATCTGAGTTACAGGAATAATCAGTGTAGGGGCTGGCACTGTGGTGTAGTGGGCTAAGCTTCCACCTGCGGCGTCAGCATCCCATATGGGCGCAGGGTCGAGTCCCGGCTGCTCCATTCGCAATTCAGCTCCCTGTTGATGGCCTGAGAAGGCAGTGGAAAATGGGCCCAATCCTTGGGCCTCTGTGCCTATGTGGGAGACCCAGAAGAGGCTCTTAGCTCCTAGCTTCAAATCAGCCCAGCTCCGGCCGTTGCAGCCATTTGGAGAGTGAACCAGCGGATGGAAGACCCCTCTCTCTGTCTCTCCTTCTCTTTCTCTCTCTGTAACTCTGCCTCTCAAGTAAATAAATAAATCTTTAAAAAATCAGTGTAAATAAAAACTGTTTAACATGTTAATTAATCTAAACAAATACCATCAGATAAAAGAGCAAGAATGACTAACACGGGGTTAAAAGAACAGCGGTCACGTAAACAGAAAGCGCATGGTCAGGGTTAAATAGTTCTGTGCTTCTGAAATGCACAGGACGAATTAAAATATCACTCAACTTAATATTTTGTTGAGTGTGAATTCTTCTCCATATTTTCTTTATTCAAGTATAACTGACAAAAACTGTGTATAGTTACAGTGTACAATGTACTGGTTTGACCTATGTATACATTGCAAAATAATCAAAACAACCTAATGAACAAAGCCATCACCTCATGTACTCAGCATTTTATTGTGCTGAGAGCATTTAAAACGCATTCTCTTAGCAATGTTCAAGTATTATTATCATTATATCAGAAGTAGTATTATAATCATTATGTTATTATTATATATATATATCATTAACAGTAGTCACCACTTCATACACTGGATCTCCAGAGCTCATCTTGCCTTGCTGAAACTCAACTCCCCACCACCAGCCTTGTCAAGGGCTCCTGGCAACCACTACTCCACTCTGCGCTTCTATGAGTTGAACTGTTTCAGATCCACACGTGCAGTGAGGCCATGCAGCACTGGCCTTTCTGTGTCTGGCTGATTTCACGGAGCATAATGTCCTCCAGGTTCATCTGTGTTGCTGCCAATGGGATTTCCTTCTCTTCTTTAATGCTGAACAGTGTTCCACTGGGTGTGCGTGTGCATACGCAAGTGTGTTTGTGCAGTGAGCAAGGCAGGAAAGACATTTTCTTTGTGTATTCATTTGTCAACAAACACTTCAGTCCTGTCCCTGTCCTGACCACTGTGAATCCTGTGCAATGAACATGGACATGCAGCTCTCTCCTCAGCACCCTGCCTTCAGTCTCTGTGGAAACGCAAAGTGTGCACACACATGTACCGGATCATACAGTAGCTATATTTTCAATTTTTTGAGGCACTTCCTACTGTTTTTCCCAATAGCTGTGCCAATTTAGCACAACAGTGCACCAAGGTGATCTTTACTCACTCATGACACTTCTTACCTCATCTTTTTTTTTTTTTTTTTTTTTTTTTTTTTGACAGGCAGGGTGGACAGTGAGAGAGACAGAGAGAAAGGTCTTCCTTTCACCCCTTAATGGCCACTGCGCCGATCCGAAGCCAGGAGCCAGGTGCTTCTCCTGGTCTCCCATGGGGTGCAGGGCCCAAGCACTTGGGCCATCCTCCACTGCACTCCCTGGCCACAGCAGAGAGCTGGCCTGGAAGAGGGGCAACCGGGACAGAATCCGGCGCCCCAACCGGGACTAGAACCCGGTGTGCTGGTGCCACAGGCAGAGGATTAGCCTAGTGAGCCGCGGCGCCGGTCTTACCTCATCTTTTTTATAAAAGCTATTCTATGAGTACAAAGTGATATCTCACTGAGGTTTCAATTAGCACTTCCCTGATGCTTAGTGATGCTGAGTATCTTCTCATACACCTCTTGGCCATCTGCGTGTCTTCTTTGAAAAACTGTCACTTCAGGTCCTTTGCCCATAATATGCATAATAAATATAATTTTTCTAATTGTCACTTAAAAGATTTTCAATTAGACGAAAAATCTTGCATTTGTTATTTACAAGAGTCATACACAGAACACAAGGACAGAAAAAGACGTATCGGGGAGTACAAATCAAAGGAAAGGTGTGGTAGCAGTGATAATAGCAGAAGAATCATTTTTTTGGAGAAGAAAGCTATATTCATGATAAAGAAAAACATTACACAATGAGAAGTGCTTGAGTTCTCTGAGAAGATACAAAAATCCTAAATTTATATGTAACAGTCTCAAAATACATAAAACAAAATTTACAAGACTACAAGGAGGGCACCAGCATGATGCCACAGCAGGTTAAGCTGCCACCTGCAACACATGGGAGCTGGCTGCAGTCCCAGCTGCTCCACTTCCAATCCAGCTTCCTGCTACTGCACCTGGGAAAGCAGTGGAGATGGCTCAAGCACATGGGAGACACAGATAAAGCTCCTGGCTCCTGGCCCTGCCCCAGCTGTTGTAGCCATTTGGGGAGTGAACTAGCAGATGGAAAGTTTATTTCTTTCTCTCTGTCTCTCCCTCCCTCTGTAACTCTGCCTTTCAAATAGATAAAATTTAAAAAAAAAAAAAAAACTGCAGAGAGAAATTAACAAATATACTTGGAATTTCAAGACCCTTCTTAAGGTAAACAATCAAAATGTAGTTAGGATAACAAGCCTGATCTATTGAGCATATATAAAACATACAACCTCTAATGGAAATGTATACAACTCAACAACTGGAGAACAGACTTTTTTTGAGTATATATGGAACATTAATGTAGTAGATCCCTCAACTGTTTTCAGGCTATAAGGTTCTCCTATTCCCATTCAAATTCTAAAATATAACCCAAATCTATACAGGCTGAGTCTTAAAAATGTAACAACACTATACCAATACTCATGGTCAGCATTGAGGCACAGTGAGTTAAGCCAGCACCTGTGTCACTGCCATTCCCTATCAGAGCTCAAGTTCCAGTCCCAGCTGTGTTGCTTCTAATCCAGCTACCTGCTAACGTGCCAGGGAAAGCAGTGGACAACCAGGATGGCGTTCCTGGCTCCTGGCTTCAGCCTGATCCAGCCTTGACGGTTACAGCCATTCAGAGAATGAACAGCAGATGGAAGATCTTTCTCTGTCTCGCCCTCTCTCTCTCCCTGTCATTCTGCTTCCAAATAAATACTTTTTAAAAAATACTATACTCTTCGCTTACACTGCACTTAACATTTAAGTAAAACCCCACAGTCCCCTAGCCTCCAGGGGCTCCGTGTCCCACAGTCCCTCAGCCTCCAGGGGCTCCGTGTCCCACAGTCCCCCAGCCTCCAGGGGCTCCATGTCCCACAGTCCCCCAGCCTCCAGGGGCTCCGTGTCCCACAGTCCCCCAGCCTCCAGGGGCTCCATGTCCCACAGTCCCCCAGCCTCCAGGGGCTCCATGTCCCACAGGCACCAACCTCCAGGGGCTCCATGTCGCATAGTCCCGCAGCCTCCAGGGCCTCCGTGTCCCACAGTCCCCCAGCCTCCAGGGGCTCTGTGTCCCACAGTCCCACAGCATCCAGGGGCTCCGTGTCCCACAGCTCCCAGCTTCCAGGGACTCCGTGTCCACAGCCCCTCAGCCTCCAGGGGTTCTGTGTCCCACAGTCCCCCAGCCTCCAGTGGCTCTGTGTCCCACAGTCCCCCAGCCTCCAGTGGCTCTGTGTCCCACAGTCCCCCAGCCTCCAGGGGCTCCATGTGTGCTTCGATGATCTTACCACGTATTACACGCTGTTAGCTGGCTGTGCTCTACCTCCATGAACAATGAGCCCTAGAGAACAGCAGCAGCGTATCTGCATTTGGAATGCATCCTCCATACCTAGCACAGTACTAGCACCACTGACTGCACGAAAAGTAACTGCTGAATCAATGAACAGCTACTTCAGCTGATCCCAAGTACAGAAAACAAACTGCAGAAGACAAAACCTGGTTGATAATAACCGAGCAGAAAGATCACAGAAGGAAAATGAAGCAAGGATGCAACAACGACCCAACCGTTCATAATTCATCCCCTTGGCAAACCGTAAAGTAACATTTAATCACATCCTCTAGAAGTAGATGGCCAAAGGAAACCTCCCCAAATAATCCAGCCAGTAAGAGCTCCTAGGCAGAACAGGACATGAATCAAAGACAAGTCTTTCCTTTCAATGCCTCAGAGCACAATTCAGCTGCTTCCTAGGTCTCTGGCTGGAAGGACCTGCCTCCCTCCTCTTCCTTTAACTGTGTTACGTTCTTCAAAAAGAGACAAATATGAGAACCATCAACCACTTCCGGGCTGATCGGACATAAAAGAGAAATATTCCTAGTAGAAAACAGCTAGTAAGCGAAGTTCCCAGGCCAGAAAAACCCTGACAAGGACAGCTCAATTCCCACAGCAGAGAGCAGGAGACCCGTCTCAGGTTTCTAGAAGGGTGGAGGGCAAAGGTAGTTCCTCAGGGCTACAAGCAGGCAACTCTTACTCCAGAGGCAATCAGTAACTGGGCTGCTTCTGAAAATACCAGAAAAAGGAGGAGCTCAAAACAAAACTACTTCCGATTGTAACATAATCCCCTCAGGGAGCCAGCTTCCCGCACAGAATTAACACTGGAGAAATGTGAACAGGCAGAGGTTTAAAAACCACAGTGTCACTCCAGAGTCACACCTTCAGTCAGTATGGGCAGAAGGCCCTCTGTTAAGCCATTTCTGTGCACAGAGAAAATAGTCCCATCTTTAACTGCGCTGTTGGCAACGTTCCAATTGTGGCTGGGATGACAGACGGACCCTCTTCCGGAACATTTTAACTAAGAGCAGAGACCTCTCTTCCTGGGACAGTGACCCCTGACTCAAAAATCATGAAGGAATGCACGTGACCTCTGACAGCAGAACCAGCTGAGGGCAAAGCCACAGGAAGATTAAAACAAACAGAAACCCATGATGGGTGAACACAGCTACATATATATGCTTTGAATTAAATTATTTTCCATTCTCCTAAGTGATATGAAATTTAGCTTTTATAACTCACAGAGGCAGAAACAATAATATTCTTAAATATAATTTGCAATCAGTCTTAGGAAATTAATTTGCCTTTAAATTATCTCTGATTGCAAATCCTCAGACAGTGAGGTCATATCATGAACAAAAGTTCGTGAAGATTCAATGGACTCTAATAAAATGTGACAGCAACTAGAATAATATGAACTTAACAATATATTTATTTTTAAATAAAGAATTAATAGAATAATTGTATCTATTCCATAACAAATGTGTGATGTTGGGAAAGTTACTTATTTGGCCAAACTATAAAACTGGGTAATAATAGTCCTAACCTCATGGAGTTAGTTTGAAAATTAACTGATTTGATAAGCCAAAATTCCCAGTAAACAGTTATTTTGGGAGCTGGCACTTTGGCATAGAGGGTAAAGGCCCCCGCCTGCAGTGCCAGCAACCCATTTGGGCACTGGTTCCTATCCCAGCTACTCCTCGTTTGATCCAGCTCTCTGCTATGGCCTGGGAAAGCAGTCAAAGATGGCCCAACTCCTTGGGCCCCTGCAACCACGTGGGAGATCCAGAGGAAGCTCATGACTCCTCGCTTCAGATCAGCACAGCTCCAGCCATTGTGGCCATCTGGGGAGTGAACTAGCGGATAGAAGTCCTCTCTTACTCACTCTCTCTCTGCTTCAGCCTCTCTGTGGCTCTACCTTTCAAATAAAATAAATATTAAAAAAAGAAAGTTACTTTTAATAAAGAATATTTTTAATATTTGCAGTTATCACTATCATCATCACTAATTTTATTTAATAAAATGCCCATTAAAAAGTAAATATCCATTAATGATAAGCTACCATCATTTTCATCATCATAGTTATTTATTACTACCATTTAATGGCTGGCAGATGTTCACTTGCGAGGTAATCAATCCAGAATAAAAGTGAATTTAAACACTGTCACAGAGAAATTCATAGATATTCACGGAGCAGCTACTATGTGCTATGAAAACCAATGCTCTTGTAGAGGGGAGGAGGAGGATAAAAATAACAAGTGATGAGCACTGTAAATCCATAAATTATGGAGCATGCTAAGAGATAACTGCCGTATGAAAAAGGGGGCCCAGACTTGGTGGCAGCCTGGGAGGAAGTGCAGGAAACACGCAGGAGAGCTGTGCTGCAGGCACAGGGAGCAGCCAGGGCAACGCCCCACAGTGGGGGTGGCGAGCACACTTGAGGCTGCTCAACAAAAACCAACATAGCGACCGGGGGTGATGAGGAAGGCGTACAATCAGAAAGGAGGTCGGAACCACCGAGGAATGCAAAGCCGGACCCTGTGGAACTTCCACATCATGATACAGATGCCGGGGATCACTGGGAGGTTCCAAGGTCAAGGCCCTCCAGCTGCTGAGGTGAGAACAGACTGGTGGGAATGTGTCAGAAGAAGCAGGGAAAGAGCTAATGTGCAGTACAAGACCTGCAGACAATAAAAGGGTGCTGTAGTTGGGATTCATGCTAAATGAATCAATTTTAGCTATTCCTGCAACCCAAAAAAAAGAAACTATAGGACATGATATATATGTCAACATGCTTCTCTATAGTAACCGTTTCACTATCTGCATGTATCCCATAGTTGTACACCTTAACAAAAACAACAAATTAATTAAAAAGAAATGGGGATAAGCCAGATGGTAAAAATGCCATCTTAAGTGTTAAAGTTATCATGTTAACTGTTAAAATGAACATATAGATAATAGAATTATAAAGCAGAGAATGTTCCAACATGAGAAGCAGTCCACACAGTAGACTCACAGAATGATAATTTCTTTAAGTATGGCCGGTGCCGCGGCTCACTAGGCTAATCCTCTGCCTTGCGGCGCCGGCACACAGGGTTCTAGTCCTGGTCGGGGCACCGGATTCTGTCCCGGTTGCCCCTCTTCCAGTCCAGCTCTCTGCTGTGGCCCGGGAGTGCAGTGGAGGATGGCCCAGGTGCTTGGGCCCTGCACCCCACGGGAGACCAGGAGAAGCACCTGGCTCCTGCCATCGGATCAGCGCAATGTGCCGGCTGCATTACAGCAGCCTGGGACTCACAAAAGGCTTCCCGAGACTCCTAGGGTGCTTTCTTCGTTTTCTCTCCTTTCATAAAAATGTTAAGATTTATTCTCTTACTAAAAAATTCTGCAATAGAGTTACAAGTCCTTCCTCAGAGGATGTGGGTGCCTATGCTAATATCGCCTACAAAACCAAGTAAGAGGCACCCAATGGATTGCAGACATCCTAACCACCACAACACCAACTGCAACTTCACGAATTACATTTAAAGGAGCCATGGACAACCGCTACCTTTCAGTCCATTCTGTGCCCTTCTAGAAACGCCCCCTTCCCACTTCCAAGTCTTCACAAGAAACAGTTAAGAACCAAGGACACTTCTCCACCACCCAAGGGAGGCTATGAGAATGAGGCTGCCACTCTCCCTCCCATCATTCCAGACACACCCTTGGTCCTGAGAAAAGAACTTTGCCTAAATTAGCAGGGCCAAAGTGCCTTGCAGAAGCGGACGTGAGCAAAGAGAAGGAGTAGGGAGGAGAGTATGCATCTGCTATCTCCTTCCAAGATCAAGCATTAAGAGTAAAGTGATGGGGGCCAGCGCTGCGGTGCAGCAGGTTAACGCCCTGGCCTGAAGCGCCAGCAACCCATATGGGCACCAGTTCTAGTACTGACTGTTTCTTTTCCTATCCAGCTTTCTGCTATGGCCTGGGACAGCAGTAGAAGATGGCCCAAGTCCTTGGGCCCCCGCACCCACGTGGGAGACCCAGAAGAAGCTCCTGGCTCCTGGCTCTGATCGACACAGCTCCAGCCGTTGCAGCCATCTGGGGAGTGAACCAGCAGATGGAGGATCTCTTCTCTCTCTCACTGCCTCTCCTTCTCTCTCTGTGTAACTCTGCCTTTCAAATAAATAAATAAATCTTAAAAAAAAAAAAAAAGAGTAAAGTGATGGCCTAAGAACCATTTAGTCCTCGCTACGGGTGGGGTAAACCTGCCAGAGAATAAAGCTCATAAGAAGGAAAGAAAAGAAGGAAGAGGCTTTTCCAGAATCTTTCTGTGCCACCATGGGGCGAGCATGGATGTCCTGGCAGAAGCTCTCAAGAGCACCAACAATGCTACACAGAGAGGCAAATCCCAGGTTCTTACGAGGCTGCGCTCCAAAGTCATCCTCAGGTTTCTGACTGTGCGAGGAAGCCTGGGTACCTTGGTGAATCTGAAATCATTAATGATCACAGTGGGGAAAACTGCCATGAGCCTCACAGGCAGGTTTAACAAGCATGCAGCCATCAGCCCCGGACTGGACGCGCAGCTCAAAGATACGGAAGAATGGCTGAGAAATCTGCTCTCTTCCCACCTGTGCTTCCACTGCACTGACAACCGCAGCTCGCACAGTGGGCCACATAGAAGAGGAAAAACACACAAGGAGGGAAATGCCTGTCTCCTCCCCACCCCCCAGGGATGCAATACATTCATATAAATAAAATGTCTCAATGGAAATGAAAGAATAAAGAGAGAGGGAACAAGACCAAAGTCTGGTGCCAACTGAACTCTTGGTTCCCACTGTTCCTGGAGCCAGAATCTCTTCTTGGACATCTCAGAAACGCAAACCAACAAGCTTCAGTTGCCCTTAAACGAGCTGGGTTCCCGTCCCTTGCAGCAGAATAAATGCAGCCATGAAGGTCACATTGCTAATAAGGAATGGATAGAGTATGAGCAACCAAAAACTCCAGACTAGACTCACACAAAAAATAAAGCATGTTCAGTTGTCACTAACTTAATCCTTCAACAAATAATTCAGGGAGCACTGATTATAAGCCAGGCCCTGTCCCAGCCACTAGGAATAGAGCAGTGCACACAACAGACCAAATCTAACTTAACACCAAATCTTCCATCTGAATGTAACAGCCACCCCCACACGTTACCACAAGGACTCCCCAGCTTGGGTGCACAGGGCAGATAATGCCAGAGAATCTTGAAGATGGTCAGAAGATGCAAACTCCAGTGCTGTGCATGTTTATGAGAAGTTGCAACATACATTATCTCAGAGTCTCAAGGGGACATATGGCCCCAGAAAAGATTAAGATAACTTCTGAGACCATAAGCCTACCTTTGGGTCAAGATGTCTTGAAATTCTTATGGAAAACCAAGTTTCTTAACAACAAAGACGACACACACTATTCAGCAGGCATGTCACAGAAACGCGGCTCTCGTTCACAGTGTTTTATGAGGTGCCTCCCTTTTACTATGGAAACAAAACTGCCAGCTGATGACCAGCTACCTGAGCCCCCAACTAAGCTGCAGAGTGTGCTGGGTATGAGCACACTAATTAAGGGCTGCTCAGACAAAAAGGTAAAACAGAACCTCTCCAGTGCATTGCTGTCTCATCCTCCTAGGATGCTGTCTGTGGCCAACACGTGGCTCAATTCTTTTTAAACAAATGATAGAGAGCTAAGAAACTGTCCATCTCTTTTCAAAAAAAAAAAAAAAAATCCACCACCACTACCATCATCATTAAGTTTTAAAGGCCTAGTGTATAAACACTGCCCTCATCAATAGCCAGTTTAATGCATTTTTGCTTTTCCCTTTGCAACTTTTTTTTAGAGGAAAGGTTTATTGTTGGGTTGGGGAAGCCTAACGGGCCAGGAGGAGAGGGCAAGAGTAAGAGGGGACAAGAGAGTGTAACAGACAGAGCACTCTTCAGGAATAGGTCTTCCCTTTGCAACTTAACTTGAATTTGACCTTCTTTGTGTTATAATTTAACTCAACTGCAGAACGATCAAGTTGTAACAAGCAACATAATGTCAGTAACTCTACAAAGGCAGGGGGAAATTAACTACAGAAGCCTCTCTTGGGGTCACTTATGCGTCACTTTCAGAATTTTAAAGCAGAGACAAATAACTGTACAGACACAAGGTCCAGAAAGGTGCGCTCTGCACCCTGCCCTGCACAGGAGCAGATGGTGACCGCCGCAGGGCCCACTCTGCTTCTGAAACCTGAGAAGACGGACCCCTCGACAGTCTGTTCTGTTTCACACTCGCCCTTCCTGGACACAAGAGGAAGACCACCCCCTTCCATCTGCAAAGACTGGCGCTGATCAGATTCCTCTCTGGTAAAAGACCAACAGGAGCGTTTTCCCTCACTCCAAAATCTTAAAAAGAGACCTCTCCACAGAATTCATTATCATCAATTTCTCACCCCAACTTCATGGAGGAATGTGGCTTTCATTCTAGCTGCTGCTACTTCTAAGCCGCCAAAAGCAGATTCCTTCGCAACAAAAACCAACCTATTTTTCAACCTCCTGCCATTCTACAGAATTAAAATGAAGACCAAGGAATCAAATATATGCAATGGATTTTTTTATCCAAACAATTCTATTTCATATTCACCAGGTACACACCACCTTGTCTATGAGCTGTTTCCTGAGTGATCATCAATCTCATTTGACATTTTGGTAACAGTTCCCAATCCCTCCCAAGATGCTGTGACCTTCCTGACCCCTGAGGAGAAGAAGAAAAACAATGTCACTCCCAGTCATTTTGCTCCGTGAGTAAAATCAGACTCGTGCTCTATTTCACTGCCTGTATCTGCCTCTTTTGCTTTCTCTTATAATGTCAAGCTTTAAGTAGCTTTTCTGTAAATTTCATTCAAAATATTTTGTAAACTGAGCAAAAGACTTTATGCACCAATGGTCTTGTCAACCTGATGATTTCCAACCAAACTCCCGACCCTGAAAGAGACAGACCTCTCACCACTACCTTATCTTACTGGACATGCTGTAAGGAATAAATGTAGATTTAGTAACAGACTTACTTTCTCTCTCAGATTAGTACAGATTTCTGCTCTTAAGTCTTTTTTTTTTCAGCTTTATAAATGAAGTCATAGTGCCACTCATTACAAATCACAGGAGGAAAACACATGCAATAGGAGACAAATCAATCTTCAACTGTGTGTTCTTTTTGGGTGGCGCAGGACTCTGTCACTGAACAGCAGTGCCCATGCAAGACGATGGCCATGACAAACTGGAATTACCCTCAATCACAAAGGACAAGAAACCCTGCTAATCTCCCGGGGCCTTGGTTTCTGTCCTGTCTGAACAAGCTCTGTGAGAGCACATGAGTCAAAGGTTCACTCAGGATTTAGAGAAAATCACCAAAAGAAACACCCCATTCCTTTTCTTGTTACTTTTGAAGTACTTTTGTGTATAATCCCCATGTAAATGGCCACCTCAAATCCTCAGAGCATTTTGCTTAATTTTCATCTTATTTGAAAAGTAAAGAGATGAAAGAGAGAAAGAGAAGCAGACGGAGATCTTCCACCCACTGGTTTCCTGCCCAAAAGCACTAAACAGCCAGGGCTAGGCCAACTCGAAACTCCAGCAGCATTAGCAGGAGGCCGGATCAGAAATGGAGCTGCTGAGACCAGAACGAGATGCCCCAATACAGCCTACAGCCGTCGTAAGCAGCATCGCAAAGCCCGCAGCAAACGCCTGCCCAATTAAGCTTGCTTTAAAGAGTGTCTTTGTGTTTCAGTGTGAAATTAGTGAAATGGCAGCTCTTCAACTGCCTGCTTTATTCAATTTTCTCAGCCACTGGATTTTCCCTACTTGTAAAAAAAGTCATGAAGAGGGACTTGTCATTTCCCCCACGTCCGTCCTTTCTGCTCAGCACGGCACCCCTGACACTCGCCGCCTCCTTCACGCCAGTCACAGGCCACTGGCCCAGCTGGCTCAAGTCTGAATTCCAGGAACACGGCCGCCCAGGCCACCCCAGACTGTCCCATAGCCAGTTCCCTGCATGAGCCTTCCACGCGATGCCTCAAGAGCTGCTAACTAGCAAAAGCTTTCTCAAAGGGACTTGGAATCAAAAAAAAAAAAAAAAAAAAAAAAAACAGGAACAGAGAGGACACGATAGGAAATGTTTTCCTTTCCTCACTTAATATGACACTTCCTCTGGTGTATGGATATCTTGATTTAGACACATGACTGCTTTGTCTCACCCTTTTTTTAAACATTTATTTTTAATTTATTTGAAAGGCAGAAGAGGAGAGTCAGAGAGAGAGGTCTTCCATCCACTGGTTCACTCCCCAAATGGCCGCAACAGCCAGGCCTGGGACAGGTTGAAGTCAGGAGCCAGGAGCTTCTTTCAGGTCCCCAACATGGGTGCAGGGCCCAAGCACCTGGGTCGTCCTCCGATGTTTCCCAGGCTATTAGCAGAGAACTGGATCAGAAGTGGAGCAGCCCAGACTCGAACCGGCGCCCACCTGGGACGCCAGCATTGCAGGCAGAGGCACAACCTGCTACACCACAGTGCTGGCCCCCGGTGCCTTACTCTCTCATCTTCCTTAAACTCTGGAATTTGAAGAAACAGCTGGACCCATTTTGTTTTGTTTTTAAACAATCAACAAATTTCTAAGTCATGTCTCATCCCGTCTCTTATGTTTTCAGTCTAAAAAAAGAAGCAATAAAGAGAAGCTCCTTTAATGACCCTCCTGATATCATGGTTCATGTTTTGAGCTGAGAAGACAACTGTAGGACAGAGTTAAAACAAGACATTTAATACAAAAATATTAACATTATCTTACTGGACATGCTATAAGGAACAAATGTAGATTTAGTAACAGACCTACTTTCTCTCTCAGACAAATACAGATTTGCTCTTTTTTCATCTTTGCATATGAAGTCATAATGCCACTCATAACTACAAATTACATGGGAAGAAAAACATGCAATAGGAGACAAACTAAAATAAGTGCTTTTTGTTTTCCAAAGACTTTGCTTCATCAACACAGGCAAAATAAAAATCAAGAAAACGCTGTTATGAAACTAATTCCACATTTTCTTTTTATGTGCATCAATGCTGTAGAAGAAATTATTTTCCTGCTTTTCAAATTATAGAAATCTGGAGAAAATGATATTTAAATGTACAATGTGATTCAACTCTCAGTAACATATGTATTTGGATGACCTCATGATTTCATCATTTAAAAAACATCTAATACTCAGTTTTTAAATGTCTAGCATCTTCCAGTATAGCTTTAAATATTCAAACAGGTATAAAATCATTTCTTACTCCATTGGACCACTGAGAAACACAGACAGGTATCCCCAGTGCATCCAAAGTAAAGACGGGGAACTAAAGCCAGAGATCCAATGAGTTCCCAGGTTCTCAGAACCTCTTTGGGACTTAACAGAATTCAGACTCAAACACTGGAACAGATCTTTCTGCAAACCACACTGCCTTTGGAAGCTAATTAGCAAACACTGATGTACTCAATGAACTGACCTTGACCTTGAAATTAAATAGGATTTCTAGTCAGTCATGTCACAACCAGCCAATGTCTTCAGTAGGTCAAGAGGGATCAAGTTTTAAATACTGAAGACAGGAAAAAAAAAAAGTAAGTTGAAGCTATTTTTAAGAGGTAGAAACATCTGACTTCTAAAAGGCTCAGAAAGATTACATTTTTCAAACAATATATATCAATTAGGAATTCGGGCCACCATGATAGCAGTGGATTAAGCCTTTGCCTACACTGCTGGCATCCCATCTGGGAGCACTGTTTTGAGTCCTGGCAGCTCTAGTTCTGATCCAGCTCCCTGCTAACACTCCTGGGAAGGCTGTGGGAGGTGGCCCAAGTGCTTGGGCCCCCGCAACCCATGTGGGAGAACAAGATGGAGCTCCAGGCTCCTGACTTCAGCCTGGCTCAGCCCCAGCCATTTGGGGAGTGAACCAGCCGAAGAAAGAGCTCTCTTTGTCTCTCCCTCTCTGTCACTCTGCTTTTCAAACTAATCTTTTCAAAACTCCTTGACTCTCTCTGTCTCTCTTTGCCACTGTGCCTTTCAAAATAAATAAATCTTTTTTTAAAATTCAGAATTATGATTCATATTTAGTTCTATCAGAAATTGTATTGTTTTACTGAGAGGATTTTTACTTGGAAGCATTTTAGCAACAAAATCTTCTAACTTTTGAGATCTACAATAATTTTTAATTTTACCATTAAAATTTTAAATTTAGAAACTCTCAACCTTGCTTACACCACACTGTGCTTTGCTTTCACTTCCAACATAACAATTAATTCCTGTGTGTACATAAAGTGCCACAATGTTGGGGCCAGCACTGTGGCATAGCGGGTAAAACCTCCATTGGCAGTGCCAGCATCCCATATGGGCACCGGATGGAGTCCTGGCTGCTCCAGTCCAGCTCTCTGCTATGGCCTGGGAAAGCAGTAGAAGATGGCCCAAGTCCTTGGGCCCCTGCACCCACTGGAAGACCCAGAAGAAGCTCCTGACTCCTGGCTTCGGATCAGCACAGCTCCAGCCAATGTGGCCAATTGGGGAGTGAACCAGCAGATGGAAGACACCCTCCCCACCCGCCTCTCTGTCTCTGCCTCTCCTTCTCTCTCTGTGTAACTCTTTCAAAAAATAAATATTTTAAAAAAAAAGCGCCACAATGTTTCCATCAAGCAGACAAGGAACTTACATATAAACAAAAGTGAGCACATTCACCATCAGATTTACTGTGAGAAGTCGCAGATGTGACTCTTTATCCAAGCTCCTCTGTGCTTAGGAGACCCTTCCCTGGGGCTGGGCTGTAGCATAGCAGATAAAGCTGCCACCTGCAGTGCAGGCATCTCATATGGGTGCCAGTTCCAGTCCTGGCACTCATGTGGGAGACCTGGAAGAAGCTCCTGGCTCCCAGCTTTGGATCAGCACAGCTCTGGCCACTGTGGCCAATCGGAGAGTGAACCAACAGATGGAAGACCTCTCTCTCTGCCTCTCCTTCTCTCTGTGTGTAACTCTGCCTTTCAAATAAATACATCTTAAAAAAAAAAAAAAAAAAAAAAAAGCTCCTTCTCTACCCCCACCCCCTTTCCAAATCTTTATCAACATCTTTGAGCTATAAATTTAACAACAACAAAACACTGCCTTCCCTGGCTGACCCCTCACCACCACCCTACCCTTGATTTCCCTAGAATCTTCATGAGCTGACGCCAGAGCTAAGAGCACAGCAGACAACAAAGGCTTCACCATGGCCTGTAAACCTGTCACCAAGTAACTCTCCTTCGAGTCGGGAAGTGGGCTCTACCTGAAACAGGCCTAGACTGAAGCCCAGGTGCAGGGACCTGGAAATGAGAGCCTTCAGGGCTGGGAGTCTGGCACAGCAGCTAAGGCACTGCTTGGAACACATCCACCTCATGTCAAAGTGCCTAGGTTCAAGTCTCCCAGCTACTCCACTTCTGATCCTCTGATCCAACTCCCTGCTAATGTGCCACCCATGCAGAAGACCAGGATGCAGATCCTGGCTCCTGGCCTTGGCCTGGCCCAGCCATGGTTGTTGCAGGCATTTGGGGAGTGAACCAAGGGATGGGAGATACCTCTCACCAGTGTACTCTCTACCTCTCTCTCTCTCTCTCAAATAAATAAATAAAAGTCTAAAAAGAATTAAATACTTCAAATATTAAGTCCTGTTGGTAAGGACTTGGGAACTGTGGCTTTGTGATGGTGGGGGAGCTGATACAAATTAGCTGCGCTGGTCACATGTTTTTTGTCCCTGCCTGTCCAGCACCCTCCATCCCTCTCCAGTCCACAGAGCCTCGACCAAAGGGTGGAGAAGTCCTGGAGAGAGCTCCTCGCTCTCTCCACTCAGAGCACGATGCTGGCGCCTCCGTCATCACAGACGTGCCCACTCGGCCACAGTGGCTGGCTGCAAAGTGAGACCTTTAGCCGGGCACTGTGATGCAGCAGCCACAGCAGTGCCCTTTTCTCTGGAGCTTAAGGAACCCTGGCTCTGTCCTCTCAGCTCATGCAGGAGGACAGGGTATAGCTGAGGCTGCCAGGAGCCATGGTGCTGCCAGCAACACAAGACCCCTCTGAGGGTGGGGCAGCTACCAATAGCACAGGAGAACCAACGGCCCTCAGGAGAAGGTCCTGCAAGAGTGAGATGGAAGATTTTCGGAGACCTGAATGACAAAGTCCTCCTCTTTGCTGCAAATATTTAAATTGCACTTTCTGATTCTTGCAGCCAAAACACATCCTGACTGATCAAATGGTGTCTCAGACAGACGAACTCTTCATCACATTCAGGAATGAGCACTTTTCAAGTCTCTCCCCTGCCATCAGTGACTCCAGCAAGCCTGGGGCCAGCAAACTGGCTCCAAGTGGCTTACCTTAGCTAAAAGGTTTGTCCAAGTTTTCTCATAGAGAGATTTTTCAAATGAGTACTTACAAAGTGGTTTCATCTTTAAAGCGCTAATTTTTTAAAAAGATTTATTTATTTGAAAGACAGAGTTACACAGAGTGTGGTAGGGAGGGGTAGAGAGAGAGTTTTCCATCCACTCATTCACTCCTCAAATGGCCACAGCAGCTGGAGCTGGGCTGATCCAAAGCCAGGAGCCAGGAGCTTCTTCCGGGTCTCCCACGCAGGTACAGGGGCCCAAGGACTTGGGCTATCTTCTACTGCTTTCCCAGGCCATAGCAGAGAGCTGGATCGGAAGTGGAACAGCCGGGACTTGAACCAGCACCCATATGGAATGCTGAGTTCTTTGTCGTTAGGTAGAGCTAAGAAGTAGCAACAAGTTACACTCTCTAAACCTTTCCAGACCTTATGATTTTTGTCTAAAAATCATTAGTATTCTGAAGGAAAGTAAGCATCGTAATTTAGTTACTACGTAAGATCTTAAAATATTTTCCCAAACAAAAGTGTTTATCTATAAACTGAGTCACTGTCCCAACCACACAGATGTTTTCACTAATCCCTCTGATGGCCAGAAAAACTCAGGCAGGATAATTGGCCATTAGCATACCTCAGGGGCAGGACACTGGCACTGGCTGTCCACTAGAATTCTAGGCAAAAGCTGTGTTCCACTGGCTCAGAAACACACCTTTTTTTTCCCCCTCAATGGATACAACAATTGCTTGCTTTTATTACTATATTCTATCAAGAAACACATAGCAATTAAAATAGCACACTGGCTTTAAAATGTAACAAAACTTGAACATTCTTAAGCCACTACCTGCAACACTAGCATCCCACGTGGGCACAGACTCAAGTCCTTGCTACACCACTTCTGATCCAGCTCCCCACTAACACATCTGGGAAAGTAGCAGAAGGCCCAAGCACTTGGGCCCCTACCACCCACATGGGAGACTAGGATGAAGTTCCATGCTTATGGCTTTGGACTGGCCCAGCCCTGGCTGTTGAGGCCATTTGGGGAGTGAACCAGCAGACAGAAGATGGAAGATCAATCTCCCTCTCGAACTCTCTCTGCCTCTCCCTCTCTGTAACTCTGCCTTTTAAAAAAAATTAATCTTTTAAAAACCAAAATTTTATTTATTTGAAAGCCAGCGCCACGGCTCAATAGGCTAATCCTCCACCTAGCGGCGCCAGCACACCGGGTTCTAGTCCCGGTCAGAGCGCCAGATTCTGTCCCGGTTGCCCCTCTTCCAGGCCAGCTCTCTGCAGTGGCCCGGAAAGACAGTGGAGGATGGCCCAAGTGCTTGGGCCCTGCACCCCATGGGAGACCAGGAGAAGCACCTGGCTTCTGCCTTGGGCTCGGCGCAGTACGCCGGCCGCAGTGCACCAGCCGTGGCGGCCATTGGAGGGTGAACCAACAGCAAAAAGGAAGACCTTTCTCTCTGTCTCTCTCTCTCACTGTCCACTCTGTCAAAAAAAAAAAATTTTTTTTTTTTAAATTCTAGTCAAGGGAGATACTGTATAAATGAGGAGACTTCAGAAAGTCTATGAAAGAATGGCATTAAAAGATAAGTAAATTTTGATGTCCAGAAATCTGAAATCATGCATAGCTTTTCATGATACACATTTTCATAAATTTTTTGAAGTCTCCTTGTATATGCATGAGTTTCAAAACTTTGTGCACCAAAATAAAAACCTTTTAATTTCATTTTCCATGAACTTTCTGGGGTACTCTTATATATACAGGTCAAGCAATTCTGAAGTTATTACTCATGTTGATATAGTTCAGGTGTATGCATTACATCAAAAGGATAGCACACATCAAATCAGTAACAAAAGATAAATAAAAGTATCTGTAAGTTAGCAATGTGCGCTATCAAAGTAAGGGAGAAAAAAAAGACCAAAACCAAAATAAATACCAGATAAGGCAGCGCACGCCTTTGAACAGCCTACTGAACAAACACTGGCTTGAAAACTGATGTGCGGCCACATTTTATAAACGTAATACAGCAGAGCTTTTCACGTCAATGCAGTATGAACTCAGTCTGGCTTGCAGAAGAGACTCCTGCTGACTCTTCAGATAAAATAAAACAGAACAATATTGGGGCCGGTGCTGTGGCAGCCTCTGCCTGCAGCACCGGCATCCCACACGGGCGCCGGTTCAAGTCCCGGCTGCTCCTCTTCTGATCCAGCTCCCTGCTCATGGCCTGGGAAAGCAGTGGAAGTTGGCCTAAGTGTTTGGGTTCTTGCACCTACATGGAAGACCTGGAAGAAGCCCTTGCATCCTGGTTTTGGATCGGCCCAGCTCTGGCCTTTGCAGCCACCTGAGGAGTGAACCAATGGATGTAAGACCTCTCCGTCTCTCCCTCTTTCTGTGTGTGACTCTGCCTCTCAAATAAATAAGTAAACCTTAAAAAACAATAATAAAGAAAATATTAACAATAATAATTGCTTCCACCTATTTAACACTTAGGTACCTGAGTTTAATGCTTACTGAATTATTTATATATGCTAACTGCCATTCATCTCATGGCAATACAATAACATGGGCAATAATCTCACTTCACAAATAAAGAAACTGAGGCAATCAGCATGAAATAACTTCTGAAGATCACACCAAGAAATCAGGTTCGTCTGCACCAACAGCCCACACTCTTAACCATGTGCTAAAATGATATTCATCCATTCAGCATATTACTTGATGTTAAATACACGAATCAGTTTTTAAAGGGGGTTGCAGAGAGATGATGGACAGAGCAGCTGAGACACTGTTTTAGAGGCCTGCATTCCATACGGGAGTTCCTGGATTCCAGCCCCAGCTCTGCTTCCAATTTCAGCTCCTGTTAATGTGCATCCTGGGAGGCAGCAACGGATGGCTCAAGTTCCTCGGTCCCTGACACCCACCTGGGAGACCTGGATTGAGTTTCGGATACCTGGCATCAACCTGTCTCTACTGCAGCAGTTGCAGGTATTTGGATAGTGAACCAGCAGATGGAAGATCTCTGCCTGTGTGTGTATGCGTGTGTGCATACGTGTGTGTGTGTCAGCCTTTCAAATAAATAAGAAATAAATATTTCTTTAAAACGAAAAGGCACTGTGAGAAGCCCTGGGGACACAACGATGAACAAAATCAACACAGTCTGTGCCCCGGCAGTTTCGAGTTTAGTGGGTAGAACAAACATCATCGAATACTCATAGAAACAGAGGCAAAATTAAGATGACTACCATAACCAATCTGGGAAAGGAAAAATACAGGGTGCTGTGTGAGCTTACGGTGAAGGGATCTCACAGTCTGGGAGACCAAGGACAGTCCATCACAAGAGTCACAGAGCTAAAATCTAAATGGTAAGTAGGTGAAAGGCGTGCGAGTGAGAAGGGAAATGAACCAAACCACAAAAAGCATGTGAAAAGGCCCTGTGGCAAAAGGGAGCTCAGAATGTTTTTGTAACTAAAAAGAAAGTCAGAAAAGGCTGAGGAGCAGGAAGGGGGCTTACAGCTCTGAAACCTGCAAGGCCTCACGCTGTGCTGGGCATAAGCAAGTTCTGCCCAAATGTGAGACAACAAAAGGAAAATTTCCTCCAAGTCTGCACGTGTGGTGTTTAAAAGCAGTAAAGCCTCAAAAGCAATAGTGAACACTTTGATTCCTAAGTCTTCAAGGCCTACAGTGAAACACTAGTCAAAAATACTGTCCCTTCCACGGCCTTGTGACAGCTGCTCTGCTGCCACGTGGCTCGGGTTGCCAACCCACATCACTGCGCCGCCTCCTCCTCTGCCGCTGGGAGCCTCCTTCCACTCTTCCTCCTTCCTCTGATAGGGCAAACTGTTTTACCCTCCTGCTCAATGATCCTTCAATGGCTTCATGATGCCTAGAAGAAAACCAGCATACACCTGCCTGGGTGCATCGTGCTTAGAGCACAGTAGAGCCAGGATTTGAGGATGGCTGCAGAACTGGTCCATTTCTTACGGCTCTGTTATTCCAAGTGTGTTGGTCCAGGACACTTGATTTCCATGCCCACATTCAAAACAGTGGAAAGGAGATAAACACTACCCTTAAAGATTTGACTGCAAATTTGTGGTGACATCAGGCTAAAATAAAGACTAGGAAACACAGTCTTCATCCTGGATACTCACAAACTCAAGTACTTCCATTAGTATAAGAGAGAAAAATGAATTCAGAGGAATAACTAGAAGTGTCTGTTTCAGACTTTGGAAATAACAGGCATCTTGTTAAATATGTTTCAAACTAAATGATGCAATTGATATTAAGTATTTAGAACTCACTGGATTAATTACCGTTTCCATCTTGAAAAAAATGCACAATATAAATGTCAATGTATTTTTAGAAAACATCTATTGAATAACATTATGGGTGTCCATAGCCACAGAAATTACTCTCTCTCAAAACATCTACCTGAGAATTTACATAAACAAACCTTGATTCAGATTCTCCAATGATCAGCAAATGATTCCCCAGTGACTAACAGGGGTCAGCATTGTGGTGCAGCAGGTTAAGTAACCCACTAGTTTGAGCTCCACTTTGAGTCCTGTCTGCTCCACTTGCAATCCAGCACCCTATTAACATACCTGGAAAAGCAGGGGAAAATGGGCCAAGTACTTGGGACCCTGCCACCCCATGGGAGACCAGGATAGAGTTCTAGGCTCCTGGCTTCAGCCTGGTCCAGCCCCACCCATTGCAGACCTTTGGGGAGTGAACCAACAGATCGAAGATCTCAGTCTCTCTCTGTGTGTCACTCTGTCTTTCAAAAAAATAAAATAAACCTTTTATGAAGAAAGGAAGGAAGGAAGAAAAAGAACTCCTGAGAGTTCCCACAGTAGCTGAGACTTTGAAATAAGCACGTGGTTTCTCCTCAACAGATAACAATGACTTCATTTGTACTGGCCAGGAAAGGACTCTTAAATCATGACTTGTCAAGTAAGTAAAGGTAAACAGAAGTCCTTTTCACATTTGTTGAACAATAAATCCTGCAGATATGTTAATTTAATAATAGTTTTAATAATTAAAACTTTGACAATGAATTTTGGTTTGACTTAAAATGCCACTTATTATTTATCACTGCTAGCCACAAATATAGGACCCTATAGACAAAAAAAATTCCTTTCTTTATTTTCCCCACCTACCAAAGAAACAGAGCTGAAATTACCCTCTTCGAAAAAACAGCTGAATCCAAAAATCTACTTGAAATGCAAATGTTTAAGTAGTTGTGACCCTGATACTAGCAATGACCTTGAACACTTTCTCCAAACACCAGTAACTTGGTCCTTAAATCATTAACTTAATTTGGATTCCTAAGTTAACTGTGTCTGGTGATTTGAGTACTGGGTTTTGAGGCCAGTGTCTTTATTTGAGATGTTTTACTACACCAGCTGGAAGTTAACAGAAATGAAACAAACTGATAATACTTGGGATCTTTCATCTCAAAATTACTTTTTCCAAAACAGTGATATTTTCAGACATTTTTTATAGAGGACTGTAGCATGTCAGAACTAGAAGAAATCAAACAACATTGCTTTATTTTATTTTATTTATTTATTTTTTTTTTGACAGGCAGAGTGGACAGTGAGAGAGAGAGACAGAGAGAAAGGTCTTCCTTTTGCTGTTGGTTCACCCTCCAATGGCCGCCGCGGCCGGCGCACCGCGCTGATCCGATGGCAGGAGCCAGGAGCCAGGTGCTTTTCCTGGTCTCCCATGGGGTGCAGGGCCCAAGCACCTGGGCCATCCTCCACTGCACTCCCTGGCCACAGCAGAGGGCTGGCCTGGAAGAGGGGCAACCGGGACAGAATCCGGCGCCCCGACCGGGACTAGAACCCGGTGTGCCGGCGCCGCTAGGCGGAGGATTAGCCTAGTGAGCTGCGGCGCCGGCCCAACATTGCTTTATTTTTTCAAATCATTTTGAAAATCATTTTCACTTTATTTCTCTATTCTACATGCCAATAGCCTGCAAAGAAACCCTTATTTATACGTGGTTAGAGTGAAGATTCCCACATTAAGAGTCAATAACAGGGGCCAGCGCTGTGACGTAGCAAGTAAAGCTGCCGCCTGTAGTGTCAGCATCCCATATGGGCACTGGTTCGAGACCTGGCTGCTCCACTTCCCATCCAGCTCTCTGCTATGGCCTAGAAAATTAGTAGAAGACTGCCCAAGTCCTTGGACCCCGCACCCATGAAGGAGACCTGGAAGAAGCTCCTGGCTCCTGGCTTCGGATCGGCACAGCTCTGCCCATTGCAGCCATCTGGGGAGTGAACCAGTGGATGGAAAGCCTCTCTCTTTCTCTCTCTCTGCCTCTCCTCTCTCTGTGTAACAATGACTTTCAAATAACTAAATAAATCTTAAAAAAAAAAAAAAAAAAGACTCAGCCAATAGATACAGTGTAACAATAAAAAACAAACATATTGACCCTAACCTATGATTAAATGTATTATTTCCCAGATACACAATCATTGAATTTAAAAAAATAGCAGTTTCAAAGTATCATATGCCCTATTCTACTTTTCTAAAGTTCTATAAATTCCCCCAACTACTGCCTGAGTTTCACATAAGCAAATTCTTGCCAACTAAACTTTTCCATCAATAGCAGTTGAAGTACAAAATGTTTCCCTGGATGTGTGATACACTATTCACCAAAAGAAAGAGCTGATGTCAGTTAAGAAATAGTCTCACAAAATGCTCACAACCCCACTCTCTGCACATATGAAAACAAAACTGAACTTACAGTGGGGTCAACTTTTCTCCAGTGTGGTTATGCAAACCATCATAAAAGGCCAAGTGGGTGACTCTTTCCAGAGTGTGAGTTGTATCACATGTCTGCCTGAGTGTGTGTACAGAGTATGACCCAAGTGCTTATTAAAGGACTGCTGATGACAAGATTTAATGGCACCATAAATCCAATGACAACTTCCATACACTGCAGAAGAACTGCCTATAGATCTCGAGGTGTTAAACAAGAAAGAATGGTGACACTAACTTGTTTCAAGAGAGGGACTGATGACTGGTTACTTGGAGATTTGAAAATATGTATATCCTAATAAAAGAAAACATTCAATAAATAACATTGTGTTAAAGTAAATAAGTAGACACAAAAATACAGCTCTTGTATGATTCCAGTTATCTGAGGTATCCAGAATAGACAAATTCAATGAGACACACAGACTAGGAGATTTCTGGGTATGAGAATACAGGGTTCCCGGTGCAGTTGCTGCAAATGTTCTGCAGACAGACAGTAGTGACGGCAGCCTGGCATTCTGAGTGGACTTGATACCACTGAATTCCACACTTATAGATGGTTAAAATGATCAACTTTATGGAGCCAGTATTGCAGTGCAGTGGGTAAAGCCACCGCCTGCGATGCTGGCATCCTACTTGGGCACTGGTTCATGTTCTGGCTGCGCCACTTCCAATCCAGCTCCCTACTGAAGTGCCTGCAAAGGAGGCAGCAGAGGATGGCCCAAGTGTCTGGGCCCCTGCCACTCACATGGGAGACATCGATGAAACTCCTAGCTCCTGGCTTTTGCCTGGTCCAGCACTAGCTGTCACAGCCAACTGGCGAGTGAGCCAACAGATGCAAAATCAATCTCTCCTCTCCTCCCTCCTTCCCTCCATATAACTCTGACTTTCAAACTAAATAAATCTTTTTTAAAAGTTATCAGTTTTGTGCCGTGTCTTTTATTGCAGCTGCCCAGCAGGCAGTGACACCAAGCTCATGCCCAGGCCCCTCTGCTCCTTTTCCCCCTACCACAGTGAATCAGCAGCGGGCAGAACTTAGAGCCTTGCTCACAGTGAGCTCCCTGGCAGCCAGATCTGGGACTGGGACTTGCCTGCACAGACCTAAGTGATCAGTCCTGATGCAAGGCAAGGCCAAGTTCTATCACCCCATAATGGGAAACCTAAGAAGACAGACACAGCAGCCAGGCATTGCCGGATCCAAGTACGGGGCATTGGGGGCCCACAGAGGACGTCCTGCTACTGGGACCCCCAAGCCCTGCTGGGTCCCTGCACTCCCCCAGGCTCAGCTGTTGGGCTCATCATTCAGATCCTTGCATCTCCTCCAGTCTCCTTACAACAAATCTCTTCATCGGCTAATGGCAGCCTGAAACGGTGCCTGTTCCTTACCAACAAAGGACCTGACTTCCCACACAATACGAGCAGAGTCACTGAGTCTCAAGCTTTACCCAGGTGGATAATGTAATACCTAAGTATCCCTTCCCTCCCAAACCCCTGGGGCTTTTGCGATCAGATCCTTAAGAATCAGGACAGCAAGGGACACCCATAAATTGTTTTTCAAGGCTCCAAGGCCATCTACTCCGAAGCTTGCAAAGAGATGAATGAAACCTGAGTTGGAGAGCACTTAATTTCCTGATAATTTTACAAATAATACTCTAAGCTTTGCCACTAGAAAAGTTCACAACAATTTCAAACCAGTTCTGGTGTTGGATTGTGATTGTTTATTTAGCCAGCTGGGCTTTGGTGTGTAGCTCAGATGATCCATATAAATTCTCTATAATTAGGGGTGGATGTTTGGCACAGCAGTTAAGCTACCACTCAGGACACCACCATCCCATATCAGAGTACCTGACTTGAGTCCCAGATCCTGCCTGTGATCCAGCCTCCCGCTAACACACCTTAGAGGCAGCAGGTGAGAGCTCAAGTGCTTGGATCCCTGACACTGATGTCGGAGACCCAGATTAAGTTCCTGGCTTCTGGTACCAGTATGGCCCATCTCTGGTGGTTGTGCGCATTTGGGCAGCGAATCAGTAGATAGAAGATCTACTCCTCTTTCTCTTCCTTTCAAAAAAATAAACTTTTAGAAAGTGTTGAATTCCCTATAAAACTTGAAGAACTGTCTTTTCCATAAGAGAAACTATGTGGAGAACAGTAATATCTGCCCTTAGCAACCGCTTCGAAGTCATTTTACTACCATTTCTCAGCTAACTAGGATTTACTCCATTAAAAACCTAAATTTCTCTAGAACTCTGTTCAGGAATTCTCTTGGATAACTAACATGTAATAAATAAAAGTCCAGCATTTTACAGTCTTTCACAAACAGATTTTTATGATATACCAACAGTGACTCAAATTTCTCAGTAGCAGATGGGACCTCAACAACACGTCTATATTCTAAGAATTTAGATATGAGTTTAGATTACATTGTGTTCACTTCCTTAGTCTTCCTCTGTGTTCACCCAATTCTATCTACCCATCTATGGCCTTATCATTTATTAAAACAAAAGGCAAAGAGGGCACAGTGGACTTCATACACAGCAGAAGGAGTGTGTGTTTTCTTACAGTCATATGCAGAATGAGAAATAATATTCCCAAAACTTATAGGAATCTGCACGACTCTTAAGTTCATGACTCATGAAGAGAAATTCTGAAAACACTGGACAAACACAGTGAAAACCAGTATCTAAAGGGACTGCACACACTGCATGAATTTCCCCCCAAATAACTGCCACATTTCTTCTGCACTGGGCCTCACAGCCCAGCCTCATTATCTCAGGTCTCAGTCAACCCCGCCTACGTGACAATGATTCAAAGTGGTCTGCTGCCCAGGATCCAGCTACAGATACTGAAAGAAGGACTGTTTAGGAGAGGATTATTACAAACAGCTGAGTGTTTGGCAGCTCTTGACACGTCTATTCCCCCACACCCAGCAAGGGTTCCGTAAATATCCACTGAATGAATTAATGACGTAATCTGCGGCATGCTTTGGCATAAACCTCATCACCAGGAGACTCCTAATTCAGGATGGAACACACTTCCAATTTTATGATTAAAGTTGCTTTCTGAACAACCTAATCTTGTAGCTCATTCTTAATTTAAGTCTGGGATCTGAAGGTGAGTTGGAATGAACTATCTAACAGGTACTGTCAACCAATTACTGACTTGAATTTTGACAGAGCTAATCCATTTCATAGACAGTCAATAAAAATACTTACTGATTTACTTCTCACCCAAAAAAAAAAAAAAGTCCCTTAACAAACTACCACTAAGATGACATAGGCAGTAGCACTAGGCTTACTAAAATGAACAAGTCAGCTATGCTAAGTGTATACCATCTACATATCTACATGTGTGAGCATATTTCTAAGACAAAACAGACTATGTATTTGCTGCATGAGTTAAATCAGCCATCATAAATGCTCAGCATTATTGGCTAAACATTTTTCCATAATACATTTTCAAATGCCAAAAAGCACCATGAACACAGTTTTAATGGCATACGTAAGGCTGTGTCTTTCAGTAATATGCAGTTTCCTAGTTTGTGGTTTTCTTCCACTATGATCAGGAAAATGCTTTATATATGCTTTTTAAGATAAAGATAATTAACAATAATAAGAAATGGAAGAAGCCTTTAAAAATATCATTTTCACTTTAGTTAACTTTCCTGTCTACAAAAGTAAAAGATGCTAAATTAAAGAAACACATACAAGGGACCAATGCTGTAGTGCAGAGGGTTAAACTGCCGGATGCAATGCCAACATCCCATATGGGCACCAGTTCGAGTCCCAGCTGCTCCATTCCAATCCAGCTCTCTGCTATGGCCTGGGAAAGCAGTGGAAGATGGCCCAAGTGCTTGGGCCCCTGCACCCACACGGGGAGACCTGGAAGAAGCTCCTGGCTCCTGGCTTCAGCTTGGCTCAGCCCTGGCCAATTGCAGACATTTGGGGAGTGAACCAGTGGATAGAAGATATCTCTCTCCTCAGTATTTCTGCCTTTCAAATACATAACTAAATCTTTTATAAAAATATCAAGAAACACATACAAAACCCAGGAAATATAGGAGACATAGAAATGAAAATATTAACCCTGACTCATCACACAAGACCAACCACTTTCAATTTTTTTAATTAAAAGTGTGATTTTCTAAAGGAATCAATGGAAAACTTCTCCATCTAAAGCAGTATGGGATTTGAACAATAAACACCAAAAAAAGGTATCAATATACTTCAAAGGCACAGTTTTATCCAATGAATAAATGAAAAATAAACATTAGTTTCATGTGTCTGATTATGACCCAGTGATCAATTTCCAAGTTCTGTTAACTTACAACAAAAAGTAAAACAGGCAGATACTTGGCCTGGCAGTTAAGATGCTGGCTAGGAAGCCCTCATCATGCAACAGAGTGACCAGGCTCAATTCCTGACTCCAGCTTCCTAGTAATTCAGACCCTGGGAGGCAGTGGTGATGGCTCAAGAACCTGGGGTCCTGCCACTCACATGCAAGACCTGGACTGCATTCTTGGCTCCTGATTCCAGTCTGGTCCAGCTCAGCACCAGCAACCCTGGGCATCTGAGGAGTGAACCAGTCAATGAGGAAGCTCATTTCTTTCTCTCTCTTTCTCTCTCTCGTGCTCTCTCTCTCTCTCTCCCCCCTCCCACCCCAGATATGTCTCTTTCAGCTTCTCAAATAAATTTTTTAAAAGGTCAAATTCACTATTATACTAGAAGTGTGTCATAAAAGTACATTGTTACGAGCCGGCGCCGTGGCTCAATAGGCTAATCCTCCACCTTGCGGCGCCGGCACACCGGGTTCTAGTCCCGGTTGGGGCACCGGATTCTGTCCCGGTTGCCCCTCTTCCAGGCCAGCTCTCTGCTATGGCCAGGGAGTGCAGTGGAGGATGGCCCAGGTGCTTGGGCCCTGCACCCCATGGGAGACCAGGAAAAGCACCTGGATCCTGGCTCCTGCCAGGATCAGCGCGGTGCGCCGGCTGCAGCGGCGGCCATTGGAGGGTGAACCAACGGCAAAGGAAGACCTTTCTCTCTCTGTCTCTCTCACTGTCCACTCTGCCTGTCAAAAAAAAAAAAAAAAAAAAAAAAAAGTACATTGTTACTCCCTTTAAACTAAAGCGTACTATGGTTACTTCCTTTAAACTTTGTTAAAGTTGGAGTCTCTAATATTCTAAGTTATCTACATACTAATCTGCACAAGAATAGTTTTAGAAGGCTGGCATTGTGGCACAGTTGGTTAAGCTGCCACCTACAACACTAGCATCCCATATCCAAGCACAGGTTGGAGTCTTGGCTCCTCTACTTCCCATCCAGATCCCAGCTAATATGTCTGTGAAAGTAGTGGAAGATGGTCCAAGAGCCTGAACCCCTTCCTCCCAAGTGGGAGTTCCTGGCTCACGGCTTTGGCCTGGCCCAGTCCCAACTGTTGCAACCATTTGGTGAGTGAATCAGTGAATGGAAGATCTCTCTCAATCCCTCTTCACCACCCCCACCCCTCTGCCTTTCAAGTCAATGAATCTTTAAAAGTGAGAGACAGAGAGAACAGAAGGAAAATGTGCTTGTGAAAAGTGCTAAGTATGCAGAGAGAGAAAGTTTCTGTTCTGCCTGCGAGGAAGCCAGGCAGGAAGCCGCGACTGCCCTCTCAGCCACAGGGACACAGCCAGGGAAGGAATGGCGCCCCTTGCTCTGAACTGGGCGCTGTCAGCGCCAGTGGGCATCCACAGAGGCATGGATGTTAACCTGTCTGAGCCTCAGAGAGTCCGCTCAGGGAAGGACTGCCAGGCTCGAGAAAGAGCTGAAAATAGACTTCTGCTCACCACTGCCAAGGCTGCCTTTGTACTTAAGGTTTCAAGTTCCACATCACACGTCTAACCCTTAGACTTTCCAAAATAACTCAGATTCTCTCACTGTCCGACTTGCCACTGAACACACGCAAAATGTCCACAGGATTTTCAGATATTTTTACTGCCCTATCACATGTCTCAGTCAAAACAAAGCTAAGTTTACATGCCCAGTGACAGCAAGAAACAGCAGCTATTATTTGAAAGGGCTCTATTTGGAAGATACCGAATATAACTCACAAATTACACAACAACAAAAGTTGACTGTAGCCATGCTGTGCTTCATCCATGACTCCCCACTCCTGTTAAGGGGAAGATTTTTAAAACTATAAAAATAATAACTAACTAAATAAAAGAAGAATATATAATAAACCAAATCTGCAGACACTTAAATATCAAAAACGTTCAGCAGGAAACAAGATCAGGAAGGGAAATTCAACGGACTACAACCAGGAACAATAAATGTAAGCATTCATACAGTCTTATTCACCCAAGGCGTTAAGTCAGAATCGTAAACTGTGCGACCCCTGGCCACCCCACGTGATACCCGTCATCAAACATGGAAAGAAGGGAATGGAAGAATCTGATGAACTGGGAAAAATCAAATAGGAAGTAAAAAAAAAAGGGGGGGCCCCTCTTCTGTCACTCTGAGTAAGACTCTACTGAGGCTTGGAGTCAGTGAGGGTGGCACTTGGCAGCGTGCTGAGACCTTAGCAAGTGGGTGTTGCTGTTTTTGAGACCCTGAGAAGATACCTCAAGCCAAAAGTAGCAATTGGGTAGCCATGCACATATAGAAATGCACACACACACACATACACACTTTCCCTTTACTAACCTCTCAACAATATGGGAACCGCCAACCCAGGAATGATACACCCTACACTGATTCTACCACACTCAATCCTCGCCACTGGCCAAGTCACTGCACCCACTGCTGTAGAATGTGCACTGGGAAACAAACCCAGGTGTAGAGAAAAAGGAGGGAAGGTGGAGGGACCCTTAACACTGCACTTGAACTCCAACAGAATATCCAAAATTCCCTCCTTCCTCTTCAAAAGAAAAATAAAAAACTCTAAGATTTACCAGTACAAAAAAAAAAAAAAATCAGTTTACTTAAACTGCTGTTCACTATCTTTGTCTGACAGGATTTAAAGCAGTTTTCCAAAAGTCAACACAAGTATTTCCTAAATAGGTCATTAGATGAAAATTAAATCAGGAAATACAAACCCAGCCCCTGCACCTACACAAACTAAGAGAAGCACAAGAACTATAACTCAAGTTTTGCAAGCATTCAGGACCCAGTAACAGCAGATGAGCACGGCTCAAAGGGTAACTGGGAGAAAAGGGAGAAATGCAAATCTTTGCAACTAGCCATCCACATTTTGCACAGACCGAGCAGCCCAACTGAAAAGCTGGGTCTCAGGGCCTAAAAATACCCTCCCACGTTTCCAGTCCGAAGAGCCAGGAGGGTCCCGCTAAACGCAAATATGGTGAAACTCCAAGGCTTTCTCGGCTGAAAAAATTCATTACCTTATTGCAAAAATTCCCCCAAAGCTGCATAACAACCACTCATCCCCTCCAGAACCTACTTACACATGGAATATTAAAATCAGGTGGAATTCATCTGCAAAAAAAGCACCTATTCATTACTCTGAAATGCTGTATAAATAAAAGCAGTCCTCATTAACCACCCTCCAAAGTTGAATTGGAAAAACCACCAGGCTACTTACTAAAAGTATCAAATACATGAAGAGCTCAAACGGAAAGCAGAACTTTAACTCTGGTTTTTAGCTCTTCTGTTGAGTTTCCCATTACAGAAGAAGGAATAGTTCTGCCTAAACAGATACTAAGCGATTATCTCCAACTCCTTTCTCTGATTCCCTGTGACAACTCATACGCCTCTGAAGAAAATCTGCTACTTCACATGCGAGAATATATGCAAAATGTAAATTTTCCTGGCAACTTTCTAAAAAATAAATCTTTCAATTCTGTTCTTTCAGTCACTTTTCTAACACCAGCAGGGAGAAGGAGGACAGCATCTAGGCTCCTTGTTAGTCTCCAGGGTGATGTGCTGGCACGAAAAGAGAATACACGACACCGTCAAGACACTGGCTAATTAGCAGCCGACCTACGACAGCCTCCAACTCACAGAGGAGCAGGGAAATTCAACCAGAAATGTGTGCTCTGCCTCCCATACAGGAAGGGCCGACAACAATACAGTAAGAAACACGACTACCACACTGCTTTGCTTTCATAGCCCTCAAACAGACCTGTAAAATAAAACATCCACAAGTGAGCGGTGGCACCCCAATATTTGCCTAGAAAAGAGTTCATGAGCTGTCTGAGGACAAGGTGGTTGGTTGCTACAAAGGCTAAACAAAGACCTAAATATCAAAACCAAGCACAGTCATAAAAAAAAAAAAAAAAAAAAAAAAAAAAAAAAAGCTGTGCAATGTCATACAGACAAGAGAGGAAACAGAATAACCACATATGAAGTCATCAGTGGATTTCTTAGGAAAAATCCATCAGATTAAACCATTATTAAATTAAATGAGAGTGTTTCTCAATCTTGGACATTTTTCATCTCTGAATTTCAGAAAATTACTTTATATACACAATCTTTAACTTTGAAAACTGCCTCCATGTTAATAAGAATCAATGACATAAGCACAGACTACATCCGTTCTAAATCATGATCAAGGGGCATGCTTTGGGCACAGCAGTTAAGTTGCTCCTGGGATGCCAGAGTCCCTGGGCTTGAATCCCAGTCCCACTTCTGATCCAGCCCCCCGCTAATGCATGCCCTGTGAGAGGCAGCAGGTGACAGCCCAAGTACTGGAGTCCCTGTCACCCACATGGGAGACCTGGCCCAGCCCCACCTGTTACAGGCATCTGGGGAGTGAACTAGCAAATGAAGTTTTCTCTCTCTCCCTTCTGCCATTCAATTAGTAAACAGATTAAAAATAATAATAATAAAATAGGATCAAATATCTTGTTTAGTTGTGAAGGCCAAAAAATTTCAATCTTAGCATCTTACCTGACAACTCCCACGGGGACACACATTTTGATGGTTGGCGGGTCAGAGCAGGGGGCTGCAGGGGCTGTGGACAAACCTACACATCTGGGCACAAGAGCCCAGGCACTTCTGTCAAGACGTGAGACTTAAGGTCAGGAAAGCAAGTTCACTCCTTTCTTCCTCAGCCTCCTGTCCTCTCTTGCATGACTTTTAAATTTCATAGTTACAAGAATAGAAAACTTTTTAAAGAAGGTTCCAGATGCTTTCGGAAAGCAACTTGGTCGTTTGTGCGATGCAATTAAAATTCAGAAATGTGCATTAACAAGATGGTAATTTCAGCTTTAATTCTGCTCAATATTCCCAATTTTTAAAAAAGTCCCATGCTTTCCAAACGGCCCTTTTTCAAAGTAGAAAGGTGCTAAATTTCTGTGCATCATCAATATGATGATTGTCCTTGCTGTCGTGTGAGACATCAAGCACATTCATAGCTGGCCTTGATTATTCTGTACATAGTCTCTCCACCCAGCACCTGCTGAAATCCCAGCAAGCACTGGGCTGCCAGTGACCACCCTTGGCACACCCTCCTTGAAGGCCAGGAGCCCGCACGAGGGCACATCCACCATGCAGAAGCACGCTCCAGGAAGCAGGGATGCTCATAGCCAACTCCCGGCTTCTCAGGTACAGCACCCCTCCCAGCACCACGTCTCAACAACAGCGGCACCTTCAGAGAACCCCTCAATTCACAACGAACCTGCAGGAGTTCACTGAACCACAGCAAAACTCAGTTCATTCAAAGAAAAATAATATGCCACACAACTTCCAGGTTGCTTCGAAAACCTCACGGATGTGGAATGCGAAGTTTATTTTGGTGTAAAAAGCTTTGGGTGCAGGTATTGTGCCACAGAGGGTTGTGTACCCTACGATGGTATTGTGGCACAGGGGGTTGTGCACCCACAATGGTATTGTGGCACAGGGGGTTGTGCACTCTACGATGGTATTGTGGCACAGGGGGTTGTGTACCCTACGATGGTATTGTGGCACAGGGGGCTGAGCACCCTACGATGGTATTGTGGCACAGGGGGTTGTGCACCCATGATGGTATTGTGGCACAGGGGGTTGTACACCCCACGATGGTATTGTGGCACAGGGGGTTGTATACCCTACGATGGTATTGTGGCACAGGGGGTTGTACACCCTACGATGGTATTGTGGCACAGGGGGTTGTGCACCCACGATGGTATTGTGGCACAGGGGGTTGAGCACCCACGATGGTATTGTGGCACAGGGGGTTGTACACCCTACGATGGTGTTGTGGCACAGGGGGTTGTACACCCTACGATGGTATTGTGGCACAGGGGGTTGTGTACCCTACGATGGTATTGTGGCACAGGGGGCTGAGCACCCTACGATGGTATTGTGGCACAGGGGGTTGTGCACCCATGATGGTATTGTGGCACAGGGGGTTGTACACCCTACGATGGTATTGTGGCACAGGGGGTTGAGCACCCACGATGGTATTGTGGCACAGGGGGCTGAGCACCCTACGATGGTATTGTGGCACAGGGGGCTGAGCACTCTACGATGGTATTGTGGCACAGGGGGCTGTGCACTCTACGATGGTATTGTGGCACAGGGGGTTGTGCATTCTACGATGGTATTGTGGCACAGGGGGTTGTGCACTCTACGATGGTATTGTGGCACAGGGGGTTGTGTACCCTACGATGGTATTGTGGCACAGGGGGTTGTACACCCTACGATGGTATTGTGGCACAGGGGGTTGTGTACCCTACGATGGTATTGTGGCACAGGGGGTTGTGTACCCTACGATGGTATTGTGGCACAGGGGGTTGTGCACCCACGATGGTATTGTGGCACAGGGGGTTGTGCACCCTACGATGGTATTGTGGCACAGGGGGCTGTACACCCTACGATGGTATTGTGGCACAGGGGGTTGTGTACCCTACGATGGTATTGTGGCACAGGGGGTTGTACACCCTACGATGGTATTGTGGCACAGGGGGCTGAGCACCCTACGATGGTATTGTGGCACAGGGGGCTATGCACCCTACGATGGTATTGTGGCACAGGGGGTTGTGCACCCTACGATGGTACTGTGGCACAGGGGGTTGTACACCCTACAATGGTATTGTGGCACAGGGGGTTGTGCACCCTACGATGGTATTGTGGCACAGGGGGCTGTACACCCTACGATGGTATTGTGGCACAGGGGGTTGTGTACCCTACGATGGTATTGTGGCACAGGGGGTTGTACACCCTACGATGGTATTGTGGCACAGGGGGTTGTGCACCCTACGATGGTACTGTGGCACAGGGGGTTGTACACCCTACGATGGTATTGTGGCACAGGGGGTTGTGCACCCACGATGGTATTGTGGCACAGGGGGCTGTGCACCCTACGATGGTATTGTGGCACAGGGGGTTGTGCACCCACGATGGTATTGTGGCACAGGGGGTTGTGCACCCACGATGGTATTGTGGCACAGGGGGTTGTGCACCCACGATGGTATTGTGGCACAGGCGGTTGAGAACCCTACGACGATGCCAGCATTCATTCCACAAGAGCACCGGTCTGATTCCTGGCTGCGTCACTTCCCATCCAGCTCCCTGCTAACGCCCCTGGGAAAGCAGCAGCAGATGCCCAAGTCCTTGGGCCCCTCACCTACATAGAAGACCTAGATAGAGTTTCCAGGCTCCTGGCTTCAGCCTGGCCTAATCCTGGCTGTTGCAGCCATTCAGGGAGTCAAAGAGTAGATGGAAGACCTTTCTCTCTGCGACTCTGCCTTTCCAATAAATGAATAAAAAAAACTTCAAAGTTTTTTTTCATAATAAGCATTTTCTATGAACTTGCTTAAAATATTCATACATCCTAAGAAAACTCAACTTTGAAAGTACTGGAAAGAAATACTGAACATAGTTGAGAAGATTCAGGCTTGTTTTTCTCAAGGCTTAAAGATTATCTGTTATGTGTAACTGACGAAAAGCATTCCCGGCTGGAACTCTGCAGACCAGGGTTACAGCTCTGGGACTGTTTCTTGGGTGAGCCGCACCATTTCTCTCCGCTTCAGTTTCCTGATCTCTGAGCAGGGCAGATTCTACAAGGGTTAAAGCAGCTTCCTGAGATACCAACAACAGCCTTCTGCTATTCATTTTTCTAAGTCATCCTTGGGCATACAAACACATGGCCTTTCTACTGTTTTGTTCACAAACACAAGTACTGCTCCGTGACAGCCTCAGATGAGATGTGCCTGCACCATGTAAGCCCTCTACCTATCCCAGCCACCTTGTTCACAACTCTGCAAGGTGGGGACATCATTACTCCTCCCAACTTCAGAACACTGGACACTGAGACACGCGGAGAATATACAGCTTGCTCAGGGCCACTAGGCTGACAAGTGGAAGAGCCAGGATTCCAACCCAAGCACTCTGTCCCTGCACCGCACCCCCGCCTTAACTCCTGCAGCGCACACACCCAGAGCGCCTCCTTGGCAGAGTTCATCCTGCCAAGGGTTGACAGGGTCCCAAAAACTGAACCCGCACGTGCACGCTCTCAAACACAAACCCAGCACAGGCACCTGCCACTGGCAGTCTCCCCCGCACCCTTCAGTTTCACAAGTGAATAACACTGATGCAAAGGGGATTAAATTAAATCCACCTGCCTCCCTTCACTCATTAGGGGAATCGTCCCAACCGCAGGAACTGGGGGAGGAATGGTGACCTCCATCCAGGTCCCAGGGCTGAGCAAGCGGCGAGCTTACAACAGGGCTGCGGTCACGGCCCAGGGCCAGGGCGTGCTAAGTCAGGCTCCCCGACAACCGCGCACAGGGACCAGGGGCCTGCGACCTCCGAGGCTGGGCAGCCCAGGCGTTGCGGCCACGAGGCGGTGAGAGTTGAGCACCGCAACACGCCGCAGCGTGCGGCTCCAGTGCACGCCGGCTGCACACCGGACTTCACGACCCGGCCAGGCAGAGCGCACGGGCCATCACGGAAGTCCCGGGTCACCGCTTGGCACGCTGCTTTACACACAGGGGAGCGCAAGACCCCGGCGCAGGGCTGAGGCCCGGGCCAGCCAAGCGAACAGCGCGGGTCCCGGCCCCCAGGACCCGGAGTGGGGAGCCCCCCAGGGTCCCCGAAGCCGCGGCGCTGAGGGCGCCGGGCAGCGCCAAGGCCACGGCGGGCTCCTCCCGTGGGGCCAAGCCACACCGCCTCGCGCGCGGGTTTCACGTCCAAGGCCGCGGACTTCGGTGGAAGCCGCCCGCGAGAGCCGAGCACGAGGCGCTCCGCGTTCGCTTTAAAGGGAAACACGCGCGCGCCGCGGCCCCAGCAGCCCACGGAGAAGCCGCCGGCCCGGCCCGGCCCGGCCCCGGGACTCACTTCCCCCTTTTGGGACGGGTCTCCCGGCCCGGGACGGCCCAGCCTCGCCGCCGCTTCCCGCGCGCGCGGGCGCCCGGAGCGCACCGCGCTGTCCCTGGGTAAACGCGGCTGGGGCGCGGGGACGCGGCCGCTTACCCCAGGGTGCTGATGAAGCCGTTGACCGAGCCCTCGGCGTACAGGGACACGATGTCCCCGATGTAGAGGAAGCTGGACATCTTATCGGACATGCTGCCTCATGCTCCTCGTCCGCGGGGCCGGGGGGCGCGGCGCAGCCCACACCCCGCGACGTGCGCAGCGCCGCCGCCCCGCAGGTTTCCTGTTCCTTCCAGAAGTTTTCTCTCCGACACCTTCGCTCCTCTTCCGCCGCCGCCCTGCGCTGCCCTCCCCTCTCCGCGCCCCGCCGCCGCGGTCGCCTCTGCCGCCCGGCAGGAGCTGGAGGTGGCGGAGCCCCCTCGGTCCCCTCAGGGGAAAATTTTTTTTTTTTTTTTTTTTTTTTGGACCAGGTGGCGGTGCCCATTGGGCGACGGGGCGGAGAGGCGCCCGGGAGGAGGGGCGTCCGACCAATCAGGGCGCGGCGGCTGGGGGCGGAGCTGGGCCGGGGGCGGGACCGCCCGAGGGGAAGCCGGGCTGCACCGGGTCCGCGCGGGGGCCGGGCGCTGGGGGGCGCTAGAGGAGACGCGAGGCTGCAGCGCGGGCCTGGGAAAGCGCAGAAGCCAGCGGCGGGCAGAACCCGAGGCTGAGACCCAGGCCGCGGCCGGGCGCAGAGCGGGACTGAGCCCGCCCTGCAGAAGCCTGCAGGAAGAGACCAGAGTGGATGAGCCGGCTGCGGCGGGGCTGCGTAATTTGCTCGCCAGGGGGAGAGGAAGGCGTGGACAGAGCAAGGAAAAAATAATAAATAAACAAAAAGGAGAGGGAGAAATAGTTCAATCTGGAGCTTGCCCTTCCCCCGGCGCTCGGCCGAGCCAGCGGTTTCTGCATCGGCCGGCGCTGGCCGGGGCCCAGCGGGGCTGAGCTTTCTGCGCCGGAGCCGCCGCCGCACTGACAGCACTGCCTGTCTCCTTGCGGAGCTCCTCCCGCTCCAGCGGCTGCGGACGCAACCGGAGGCGGGCTGGGTTGTTCGCCCACCCTTTTGTAGGGCAGGGAGGCGGCTGACGCCCCGTGCCGCCGGTGGCCGGCTCGGCAGAAGGCACAGCAACCCGGGGCGTGCAGGAGGCTGGCTGCCAAGTTGTCCAAAGGCCGAACTGTAGCTTAGGGTTCAAAGGGTGGCTGGGCTGAGGTTCGGCATCAGGGATGGAACCTGAAAGAGGAATAAACTGATAGGAGACGTGTGGACTTGGGAGCACACACACCGAGGGCAGGACAGGCAGGGCAGTTCTGGGTGTTTGCAGACGCGATGCGCGCGCTGGCCCTCTCACGCTGCGGGGGACAACCCCACTCTGCTCCCGGCCGCGGTGTGTGCCTTTGCAAAAGATTAGTTAGAACCCCAGGAACGCGGTGACGCGGCAGGAGCCTCCCACGGAGCAAGGTGTTGACCCTGGGAAGGGGAGCTGCTGCTTATTCTAAGGGGCCGTGCATTCCATTCTGGGGTCCCCCACCCCGGGGCCAGGCCTCCAAGGGATGTCCAGCAATTCCTGGTTGGCATCATGAACGCTTCTCTTGGTCTCCTCAAGGCACAAACCATCTGTGGAAAGCATGCAGAATGAGTGGGTGCTGTGTTAGGATGATGAGCACATAAAAGCACCAGGCCCTTCCCTGGGCTCAGGCTCCTCCTGGTGGGCTTGTCCCCTTAGCCCAAAACAGGGCGCCCAGCAGAGGCGCCCAATTGCCTGGCCTAAGGGGCACCCGTGATCTGAGACACCCCTCAAAGCCTCAAAGTCTCACCACCTTGCTGCTATTGACGACTGCACATCTGGAGCCTTTACCAAACTGGAAACACCTTGACACTCCTGTCTCAGCCCTCCCGAGACTGGTGGGGCCCATTTCAGGTTGCAATAAATATGTGGGAGATGAGTGAAATAATATGTGCATAATATAGAATTTTTCAGTGCCTGAAGATTTGTATTACCCCAGTGATAAGAACACTGGGTGCTGTGAACATCCCCTTAACCAGATAGCATTCAAACAGTCTCCTGCTCTGACATGCACTCACTTCAGCAGAAGCCCCCGTCACCAAGTCCTTAAAAAAAAATCCAGAGAGAGAAGCAATACACAGCACAGAGTATAGTATTTAAAATGCTTACTCCCAGGGCCAGCACTGTGGCATAGTAGGTTAAGCCTCTGCCTCCGGTGCCCGCATCCCATATGGAGGCCTGGCTGCTCCACTTCCGATCCAGCTCTCTGCTAATGGCCTGGGAAAGCAGTAGAAGCTGGCCCACGTGCTTGGGCCCCTGCACCTGCATGGGAGACCAGGAAGAAGCTCCTGACTCCTGGCTTCTGATCAGCCCAGTTCCGACATTGCAGCCTTCTGGGGAGTGAACCAGCAGATGGAAGACCTCTCTCTCTCTCTGTAACTCTGCCTCTTGAATAAATAAATAAATAAATATTTTTTAAAATGTTTACTCCCAAAGGGTATCTTAAAAATAAGGTTCCAGTGACGAGTCCTTCCAGCAGTGGTGTTTTCAGGGTTCTTTATTACTCAGCGGTCCCTTGGAGCTCCTCAGATCAGCACTAGTGCTGAAGGGGCTGCCATCTACTATCTGTCAACTGAGTGTTTTGTGAATTGCTTTCCTTTCTCCCCTGTGCTGCAATGAATATAATTTTAAATATATTACTGGTTTATTGAGCAGGCTGCCTCCTAAGACACAAATAAAATCAACCCCTTTCAACAGCACTCTGTCAAATCCACATAGTCTGTTCCTTAATAATATTCCAAGGAGAGCCCTTGCATTTAGAGTTAGGTATGGTTAATTAAATACTCTCTGTCTCTCTCTCTCTCTCTCTCTCTCTCACACACACACACACACACACACACTGCCTGTCCAGTCCACTTTGCAAAGTTGGACTCACCTCTTGCAGGCACCCTCAGCTGTGAGGAAGGGGCATGGTCTGCTCTCTCACCTCCTCTGCGACTTCTCTGCTGGGGTAGGGAAGTCGGATCAGGGTGAAAAGAGCAAACATTTTCTGAACTCGGTGTGGGATTTGGGCCCTGGCTTGACTTCCACTGCTGTCTGGTCAACACTGACTGCTTGCAGGGTCAACCCTGACCTCTGCTGGGTGCGAGGGTGACATTTCAGGGGCTCAGAAGGGCCTCTGCACCCCCACAGTTCCTTGGAGCGGATGAGCTGGCAAGGTCTGACTTCTTCCCTCATCCCCACCTGGCCAGTGCACCCCACAGGCAGACCATCCCCTGGGGTGGCGTCCTAGCAAGTCTGTCCTCCTTTTGTCCATGGGAGATACTGGCAAGATCCTTGTTGTGCTGGTACAGCCAATGCAGTAGCATAAGGCCCTGTGTCTGGCAGATGCCCATGCAGAGGCTGGCGTTGTGGTGCAGAGGTTTAAGCCACACTTGTGATGCTCGCATCCCATATTCCAGCGCCAGGCTGCAGTCCTGGCTGCTCCACTTCCAATCCAGCTGCCTGCTGATGCACTTGGGAGGCAGCAGAAGGTTGCCCAAGCACTTGGTCCCCTGCCACCCACGTGGGAGTCCTGGATGGAGTTCCTGTCTCCTGACTGTGGCCTGGCCCAGACCTGGCAATTGGGGCGCATTTGAAGAATAAACCAGGGAATGAAAGAAATCTCTCTCAAAAGATTTATTTATTTATTTGAAAGTTGGAGTTACAGAGAGAGAGGGAGAGACACAGAGACAGAGATCTTCCATCCAATGGTTCACTCCCCAGATGGCCACAATGACCAGCACTGGGCCAGGCCAAAGCCAGGATCCACTTCTTCCAGGTCTCCTAAGTGGATGGCAAAGGTCCAAACACTTGGGTCATCTTCTGCTGCTCTTCCCAGGCCATTATCAGGGAACTGGATTGGAAGTGGAACAGCCAGGACACGAGCGCTCGCTCGCTCGCTCGCTCTCTCTTTCTGGCTCTGATTTTCAAATGAAGAAATAAAAAAGATTGCCATCCTGAAATACATGATCATTTTTAAAGTTTTATGTAGTTATTATTTGTAAGGCAGAATGACAGAGAATTTTCCATCTGTGGATCATTCCCCAAATGCCCACAACAACCAGGGCTGGGCAAGCCAAAGCCTGCAGACTGGAACACCATCAGTGTCTCCCATGGGGGCGGCAGGGACACAAGTACTTGAGCCATCAACTCTGCTTCACACTGCACAGTAGCATGAAGCTGGATCCGAAGCAGAGTGGGGACTGAAACCCAGCCTCTCCGATATGGGATGCGAGCATCCTGAGCAACGTCACCACTGCGGAGTGCCCACCCCTCATGATCATTTTGAAACAAGCCCTGCATTTTTGTTTTGCACTGAGCCCCCCTAATTACATAGCCAATCCTAGAT
Organism: Oryctolagus cuniculus; assembly: GCF_051225735.1. Lineage (NCBI taxonomy): Eukaryota > Metazoa > Chordata > Mammalia > Lagomorpha > Leporidae > Oryctolagus > Oryctolagus cuniculus. The sequence continues at coordinate 124,345,919 of NC_142875.1, forward strand.
GCCAGCATCCCTACCACACAAAAGAGTGGACCTGGAACTGCCCTACTGATCCCCTTTATTTCACCGATCTCTCTCCAATTCCTGTTCCCATCTCACAGCCATCAACACGCCTGACCCAGCAGGTCAACCCCAACTGGGAGATGGGAGGGGTGAGGTTCTGCCCTCCAAAACACTCAGCAGGCAGATGGGAGAGAGCTCTGCTCCTAGATGCACTGCTGTGCCGATTGACCACGGTCACTCCATATTCACCAGGCAGCATTCCGCAGAGGTATTCCCTGATGAATACAGGTGAGTCATCTACGCTCACTGCTGCGAACTCCTAAGAAACGTGTCTGCAGCCGGCGCCGCAGCTCACTAGGCTAATCCTCCGCCTTGCAGTGCCGGCACACCGGGTTCTAGTCCCGGTCGGGGCGCCGGATTCTGTTCTGGTTGCCCCTCTTCCAGGTCAGCTCTCTGCTGTGGCCCGGGAGTGCAGTGGAGGATAGCCCAAGTACTTGGGCCTTGCACCTGCATGGGAGACCAGAAGAAGCACCTGGCTCCTGCCATCGGATCAGCGCGGTGCGCCGGCCGCAGCGCGCCGGCTGCCGTGGCCATTGGAGGGTGAACCAACGGCAAAGGAAGACCTTTTCTCTCTCTCTCTCTCTCTCACTGTCCACTCCGCCTGTCCAAAAAAAAAAAAAGAAAAAGAAAAAGAAACGTGTCTGCAAGGCTTCTGGGACCAAGCCCAGAGAGGAGAAAAGGTCAGTGGCTTAGGGGTGAATCTGACCATCTTCAACCTAGTAATTTTTTTAATTTTCCCTACTTAATTGCAATCATTCTTTGCACACATGCATACACAAGTGTGCCTCTTTTCTGCACTGGAAGCAGTTGGGAGCCAACAGGGCAGAAGCTCACACAAAGTACTCTTATTTCCAACAGCCCAGCTGTTACGTCCTAGATCTGAAAGAGGATTTGTTAGTGCTATATCCCTGATGTTCAAGTATTTTCTTGCAAAATTTGCATCTTGATCTTATTTATTGTGTCTTGCTGCCTCCCCTTCTGCAAAAATATTCTTCCAACCAGGGCCGGCATTGTGGCTCACTTGGTTAATCCTCCACCTGAAGCACCAGCATCCCATATGGGCGCTGGGTTCTAGTCCCGGTTGCTCCTCTTCTAGTCAGGCTCTCTGCTGTGGCCCGGGGAAGGCAGTGGAGGATGGCCCAGGTCCTTGGGCCCCTGCACGCACATGGGAGACCAGGAGGAAGCACCTGGCTCCTGGCTTCGGATCGGAGCAGCGCACCGGCCGTAGCAGCCATTTGGGGGGTGAATCAAAGGAAGGAAGACCTTTGTCTCTGTCTCTCTCTCTCTCTCTCTCTCACTGTCTAACTCTATCTGTCAAATAAAAAAAAAATATTCTTCCAACCTATTTGATAGAATCACAGGCTAAGCATTATATATACTCTATTTATTGGGGAATTACTCCTGGCTTCATCTGATCCTGGCATCACAATTCTTCTTTTTTTTTTTTTTTTTTTTAACAGGCAGAGTGGACAGTCACCCTCCAATGGCCGCCACGGCTGGCGCACTGTGCTGATCCGATGTCAGGCGCCAGGTGCTTCTCCTGGTCTCCCATGGGGTGCAGGGCCCAAGCACTTGGGCCATCCTCCACTGCACTCCCTGGCCACAGCAGAGAGCTGGCCTGGAAGAGGGGCAACCGGGACAGAATCCGGCGCCCCGACCAGGACTAGAACCTGGTGTGCCGGCGCCGCTAGGCGGAGGATTAGCCTAGTGAGCCGCAGTGCCGGCCCACAATTCTTTTTTAATTTATTTTTTATTTAAGATTTATTTTATTTAATTCTTTGGAAGGCAGAGTAACAGAGAAAAAGGGAGAGAGAGGGAGAGGTCTTCCATCCACAAGTCCAATCCCCAAATGGCCACAACAGCCAGGTCTGGGCCAGGCCAAAGTCAGGAACCAGGAACTCCATCCTTAGCTCCCACATCAGGACAGGGCCCCAAGTAGCCAGGCTATCTTCCACTGCCTTCCTCGGCACCTTAACAGGAAGCTGGATGAAGGAGAGCAGCCAGGGCTTGAACCGGAGCTCAAATACGGACACCAGCCTCTCACAACACCAGCCGCTGGCATTGCAATTCTGTAAGGGTTCTCTCATGAAAAGGAGGAAGAATGTCACAATTAGAATTATTTTTTTCAAAACTGATCCAATTCGTCAACAACTTGAAATCGTGGGATTTTAGGAGTCATGATCAATTAGCGTCGCAATTCATCAAAATATTCAAGGGAGAGAACGGCCTTGTCCCGCTAACAGTAAGGAATGGGAAGCTCTCAGTAAAATGCACGACCACCTCCAACAGTGCCTGCGTCAGTTCACAATGATTCGTCCCCAAATATAATTTCATGTTTTCAGGCAGACGTCTGAGTAGCATTTTTCAGTCACTGAAAAGAATCCCAAACCTGCAGTTAAGAACCCAAGCTTCCTCCAGACCTGGTTGAGGCTACTGAGTTGCCGATTTACCCTCTACCAGTCTTACAGCAAATACTCAACCTCTTGGGCCCTGTTTTCCTGATCCATAAAATGCAGACAATACTGGTCCCCGTCTTACCTGGTCCTTGTGAGGTTTAAATTGCAAATGCACATAAAGGCCTTGGCCCTGCGCCTGGCAGAAGGTTGGTGCTCAATACATGGGAGCTGTTCCTCTGAGCATCATTATTGCCCCAAAAAAAGCAATAATGAAGCTTCCTAAGGAAGCCCGCCATCACAGAGTGACATCTACAAAAAGACCCTGGGGACAGAACCAGCCCCAGAACTGTCTCAAGACCCCATCAGTGGCTGGGCTCACTCCCTTCTGCGAACAGCCCTGAATCTAAATAACAACTGAAATTCTGATTTCTTTCAGGAATATTTGAATTTTTAAAAAAAACTGCTTGTAAGGGGGGGAGGGGGAAATGTCAGTATTTTAACAGGAAAATTCCAGATGTAACTAGGAAAACCAAATTCTGAGTTGCAAGGGCTCCGCATCCAGTCCGGCTCCACAAAACCAGCCACGGATATCATGTGGGAACTCCACCATCCATAGCCTCCAGCTTGTTCTCTCCGTGCAGAAGGGAGCAGATAAAGCCCACAGAGAAAACTGCCGTCACACACCAGGGACTGCACCGGGCTCATGGCTGGTGGCCCTCAGTGGAGAAGACCGCGTCAGATCACGGCCCATCCATCCGCCCTCGCAGACCCTGTCACCCGTGAGAAAGGCTGGTCAGAGACTCAGGCTCGAAAATCCAAATGAAGAGAGACTCCCCCTGGTGTGGGCCAGTTTCCAGATCTGTCAGGATTTCTGCTCCTAAAACTTACCTTAGGGATTTCAACCCTGTCTTAGTGAAGGCAGAGACCACTAAAGGCCATTTAATGCCAATGGGAACACACAGTGTGACAGCAAGCTTGGACAGAGAGAAAACAGACCGACAAGAAGTCATCTAATATCTGAGTGACATTCAGGCTGAGTCTCTGAACAGAGTACCCTTCATTCATCACCAAACGATCCCAGTGAGACAACTGCCATTAGTAGCCCCATTCTACAGATTAAGAAACTGAGACTTAGAAAAGTTCAGAATCCACCCAAGGTCACCCAACTAACAAGATACTTGGAGGGTAGGGGAAAGGATAGTAGCCGCATAATTCAGACAAGGGTTGGGGCCAGCACTGTGGCACAGTGGGTTAAGTTGCTGCAGGTTAAGCCGCCACCAACGATGCCATCATCCCATATGGTGGCTGTTGGTGTTGTGGCTGCTCTACTTCCCATCCAGCTCCCTGTTAATGTGTCTGGGAAAGCAACAGAAGATGGCCCAGCTGCTTGGTCCCTGCCACCCATGTGGGAAACCTGGACAGAATTCCTGGCTCCTGGCTTCAGCATGGCCCAGCACCAGCCATTGTGGCCACTTGGGGAGTGAACCAGAAGATAGAAGATGGATCTCTCTCTCTCTCCCTGCACCCTGAAACTCTGCCTTTCAAATAAATAAATCTTTTTTTAAAATGTTTTTTATTAAACAGCAATATAAAACCTCTGTGCTGAATACAGTCACTAAAATACAGAGGAAAAAATACAACAGTTATTACAAAAATTTAAATTTAAAATTGATGGGTAATTTTTCTATTTTCATAATGTTTCAGAGTATTACCTTTTTATGGTTAAGAATGGTTTATTATATCAGAGTACTACTTCTTAATTGAATATAAACATACACCAATATAAGATTTTTTTAAACATGATTTATTTATTTGTTTGAAAGGCAAAGTGACAGAGAAACAAAGGGAGAGAGAGAGTTTCCGTCCACTGAGTCACTTCCCAAATGCACCAAAAAATCAGGGCTAGACCAGGCCACACCAGGAGCCAGGGATTCCATCTGGGTCTCTGATATGCGTAGCAGGAAGCCAAGTATTTGGGCCATCAATACCTCTGTCCCAGGATACACATTAGCAGGAAGCTAGAATTGGAAATACAGCTGGGACTCCAACCCAGGGACCCTGACATGGATGTGGGGCCCCAGTGGTGACTTAACCTGCTGTGCCACAGTGCCCACCCCCCAACCCCACCAGAGCATTACCTTTTATAGAGAAAACAGTTCCCAAATAAATAACAAGAAAGTCTTCTTCCAATGAAGTGTAATAATGGCACAGTCAAGGGAAGCCAGAGCAGAATACGGCATTGTAAGAATCAGCTGTGCAGAAGACATGACGGGAAATTGTCTTTTGGGGTTGGGTTTTTGTTTATTTCTTTAGCTGTCATATATTTATTTTATCTGAAGGACGAGACCTCCTATCTACTGGTTCACTCCCCAAACGCCCACCACAGCTGGAGCTGGGCCTGACCAAAACCAGGAGCCCAAGACTGGATCCATGTCTCCCATGTGGCTGGCAGGGACCCAACTACTTGCGTCTTCATTTGCAGCCTTCAGGGTGGAGCATGAGCAGGAAGCTGAAATCAAAACAGAGCTGGGGGCCGGCGCCGCGACTCACTAGGCTAATCCTCCGCCTAGCGGCACCGGCACACCGGGTTCTAGTCCCGGTTAGGGCGCCGGATTCTGTCCTGGTTGCCCCTCTTCCAGGCCAGCTCTCTGCTGTGGCCAGGGAGTGCAGTGGAGGATGGCCCAAGTGCTTGGACCCTGCACCCCATGGGAGACCAGGAAAAGCATCTGGCTCCTGGCTCCTGCCATCGGATCAGCGCGGTGCGCTGGCCGCAGCGCACCGGCCGCGGCGGCCATTGGAGGGTGAACCAATGGCAAAAGGAAGACCTTTCTCTCTGTGCTCTCTCTCTCTGCCTGTCCACTCTGCCTGTCAAAACAAAACAAAACAAAAAAAAACGAGCTGGGACTAGAACCCAAGCACTCTGTAATAGGTTGTGGCCTCCCAAGCAGTGCCTAACCACTGCCACATAAAGACCTGCTTCCCTTTTGCTGTTCTAATTAATCTTTCACTTAACAAATATTTTTAAGAAAGTGTCTTTGTAGTTAAACTACAGCAGCACCTGTACTTTTTTTTTTTTTTTAACTGGGACAGTATCTTATATCTTGCAGAACATCTCAGTGGAAAAAACGGGTATGTGGAAATTCAAGAAGCATGTGGAATTAGAATCCACCCTTCTAGCAAAACAGATTTAAGATTGCAATGTCGCTCTCCATGGTGACCTTATCACTGTTTGGGGTATGCTTATTTCTGGGTCCCAGGTTCCAGGAAAGTACTACACAGAAACTTGTTAGCATTTTTGCCATAACTACAGGCATCGGGCTACGCAAGGATTTGGCCTCGCTCCAATCTCTGCTTATCCAACTGGAGAAGGTATTGTATTGAATAAGCCTTGCAAACAAATGACACAGAAGTACTGACAGAAAATGAGAGCCTCTTTCAGACGGCCCTTTCCATGCATCACCAAATACATGGGGCTGTATCCGGCTCCCCAGGGTCTCTCAAATCTCCCTTCCATTCACTCGTACACATGCCCTGAGATAACCCAGTTTTCTTCCTGGTAAGTAGGCTCATGCTAGAGAAAACAGCAAATGTCCTTCCAAGTGGTGTCCCCATCACACTGACTTCACAAGGACTTGCATTTCCCAAAAGGAGGGCGCTTCCTACCCATGTCTGTGTGTAATCTAAGAGAAAGGACTAGGGGTTTTGAATACACACTCACTTCCTTATAGACTGCTGGGGTCTGGCTTTGCAGAATTTCCAAGAGACCGTGTAATTGGCTGTGTGCAGAGCTACAGGTGGTAGCAGATGAAGGACCCTGGGCTCTGTCACAGCTGCTTCATGTCACTTGAAGTGTCTCTCAGAGTCCTCCCATAATTGCCCCTATCTCTGATACGAAGAATTCTTGAGGCCAGTTTTGTGGTGCCACAGGTTAAGCTGCCACCTGTGATGCCAGCATCCCCTATGAGCGCATGTTCAAGTCGCAGCTGCTCCACTTTGGATCCAGCTCCCTGCTAGTGTGCCTGGGAAGGCAGTGGAGGGTGGCCCAAGCACTTGGTCCCCCATCACCTCCATGGGAGATCTCAATGGAGTTCCAGACTCCAGGCTTTGGCCTGGCCCAGCCCCACTGTTGCAGCCATGTGGGGAGTGAGTCAGCAGATGGAAGATCTCTCTCTCTCTCTCTCTCTCTCTCTCTCTCTCTCTCTCTCTCTAACTCTTTCAAATAAATAAATAAATCTTTTTTTTTTTAAAGAGAGAGAACTCTGAGTAGCTTTCCTTCCCCTAACACTTCCATTAAAGTTCTGCCACACTGAGTTACAAATCAACATGAACTTTGCATACTTACAGTTTTCAATCGTATTTCTTGGTCATTAGTATTTGCTTCTAACTTAGTATTTATCTAGATCTTTCTTTCTTTACAAATCTTATTGTCAGCATACTCTTCGACCACGGTAGGAGTGTGAGGAGGGATCTCACGATGTCCACTCTCACCTTGACTTCAGTCCCAATTGCCTGACCCTGGCACCATCGGGTTTAACACAGTGCAGGCTGCTGTCCATGCGTTCACTTGTTCCACATCTGAATAACCAGTGGTGCGTTTCTCCCCCCACTGATGCAAGCTTCACCTTTCAGCTCCTCCCACACCCAATCTGCATTCTTTGAACCCATGGTTGACTCAATTGATAGCTAATTAAGCACAGGCTTTGGAAACAAAACTAATTATGTTGCCATCTATCTGACAATGTTCTTACAAAGCAAGCAGGCATGAACATTTGAAGTGCTTTAAAATATAACCATTTGTTCAGTTAGTGATACATGCCGGCAGTTATCTTACTCATTCAGCAAACATTCACTTGTTCCACCTACTGTGTGCCAGGCACTAGGCTAGGCAGTAGTTATACAAAAGTGAACAAGAAACTGTTTCTGCCCTCAAGAAACTAATTATTCCCTGCAAAACAGCTCTCATTTTTGTGAGACATGTAAGAGTGGACAGGTATTAATGAAAAAGAAAAATTAACATTGGCTAGTTTAAGAATTGTACAGTCCAATTGCATCTTGTTTAAAATTGATTTCTGAAGTCAGAATTAAGGTAAAAAGCGATCAACTAAAAATAAATACTATTTGAGCAACAGAATCACATCAGGAACCACTAGACACACTCGAACAGGTGTGATGCTCCTCAAAAAACAGCAAATGAACACCACCTGCTCAGGCTCCGCCAGGAGCTACACCTCACAGAGGCAGGCAAAATCCTCCCCACTGCTAAAATCATTATTTTCTGGACAAAAGGTTAAAGGTTAATTTGAATATGACTATGTTTCAATAGTAAAACTTCAGGGGCCAGCGCTGTGGCACAGTAGGTTCATCCTCCGCCTGTAGCACCGGCATCCCATATGGGCACCGTTCTAGTCCCGGCTGTTCCTCTTCCAATCCAGCTCTCTGCTATGGCCTGGGAAAGCAGTAGAAGATGGCTCAAGCTCCTTGGGCATCTACACCCACCTGGGAGACCACTAAGAGGTCCTGGCTCCTGGCTTCGGATCAGCGCAGCTCCAGCCACTGTGGCCACCTGGGGAGTGAACCAATGGACGAAAGACCTTTCTCTGTCTCTCCTTCTCATTGTCTGTAATTCTATCGCTCAAATAAATAAAATATTTTTTAGAAAAAATAGTAAAACTTAACCGGCGCCGCGGCTCACTAGGCTAATCCTCCTCCTTGCGGTGCTGGCACACCGGGTTCTAGTCCCGGTCGGGGTGCCGGATTCTGTCCCGGTTGCCCCTCTTCCAGGCCAGCTCTCTGCTGTGGCCAGGGAGTGCAGTGGAGGATGGCCCAACTTCTTGGGCCCTGCACCCCATGGGAGACCAGGAGAAGCACCTGACTCTTGGCTCCGGCCTTCGGATAGGCGCAGCACGCCGGCCACGGCGGCCATTGGAGGGTGAACCAACGGCAAAAAGGAAGACCTTTCTCTCTGTCTCTCTCTCTCACTTTCCACTCTGTCAAAAAAAAAAAAAAAAAAAAAAAGTAAAACTTAAGCTCTGAGGGCAGGTGTTTGGCCTAGTTGGTTGACACCTCCATTCCATATGGGAATGCCATATGGGAGAGCCTGGTTCAAGTTCCAGTTCCACTCTTCATTCCAACTTTCTGCAAATGTCCAACAGGGGAGGGCACCTACATGGGAGACTTGGATTGAGTTCCCAGCTCCAAGCTTCAGCCTGGCCCCAGCCATTGCAGGGCTCTGAGGAATGAACCAGCAGGTGTAATCTCTCTCTCTCCTTTTTAAGATTTATTTTATTTATTTGAAAGGCAGAGAGGAAGAGGGAGAGGGAGACAGAGAGGGAGGTCTTTCATCTGCTGTTTCACTCCCCAAATAGCCACAATGGCCTAGGCTGAGCCAGGAGGAAGCCAGGAGCTGGGAGTTTCTTCCAGCTCTCCCACTTGGTTGCAGGGGCCCAAGCACGTGGGCCATCCCTACTGGTTTCGCAGAGAGCTGGATCGGAAGTAGAGAAGCCAAGACTCGAATGGGTGCCCATATGGCATGCTAACACCACAACGCCAGCCCAAGTCTCTCATTTTTCTCTTACTCTCTCTGTCCCTCTCAAGAAATTTTAAAAATTTATAAGCTTATTAAGCTGTTGACTTTTTAAAATTGTTACATTTCTGTAATCGGGATACATTTTCATGTACGTTATTAAAAAGCACTTAGCAGGAGATGGGCATTGTGGCATAGCAGGTTAAGCTACCGCTTGGAACACCCACATCCCATAATCCTTGTGCCTGGCTGGAGTCCCGCTACTCTAGTTCCAACCCAATTCTCATGTGCCTGGGAAGCAGTGGGTGATGGCCCAGTGGTTGATTTCCTTCCATCTTCACGAGAGGCCTGGGTAGAGTTCTTAATCTAGGGACTCAAGTAACTTGTTATCACTACTGTCTCCCAGGGTCTGCATTGGCAAGAAGGTAGAATCAGGAGCTGGAAGTGGGCATCCAACTCAGGCACTCTGACATAGGATCCGGGAGTCAGAGCCAGCATCTTAACCACTGGGCTGGGGCCAGCGCTGTGGTGCAGCCAGTTAAGCCATCATGTGTGACGGTGGCATCCCATGTGAGCACCGGTTTGAGGCCCTGCTGCTGATGTGCCTGGGAAAAGAGCAGAAGATAATCCAGGTACTTGGGTGCCTGCTGCCCATATGGGAGACCCAGATGGAGCTCCTGGATCCTGGTTTTGGCTGGCCCATTCCCAGCCTTTGAGGCCATTTAGGGAGTGAATCAGCTGATGGAAAGTCTCTTTTTACCTCTCTCCATGTTACTCTGCCTTTCAAATAAGTAAGTCTTATTAAAAAACACTAGGCCAAGCACCCACTCCAGCATATTTCTTATAAGCATACAGGGACAGGCATTGTGGTAAAGCATGTTAAGCCACTGCTTGGGTTACCCACATCCCATATCAGAAAGCCTGGTTCAAGTCCTGACTACTCTGTTTCCCATCCTGCTAATGTGCCTGCAAGGCAGCAGATAATGGCTCATCCCTGTCACTTAAGTGGGAGACAGGGATGTAGTTCCCACTTCTGGGCTTCAGAGAGGCCTAGTGCCAGCTGTTGCAGGCACCTAGAAAATAAACCAGTGGACACAAAATCTTTTTCTTTCTCCCCTATTTCTCTGCCTCTCAAATAAATTAATGCTTTTAATTAGAAGTGCATTACTAAACTTTATGTAATCTGAAGAAAATTTCCACATAAATTTGCCACAACCTGTGTAAAGATGAAATCTCTATTGCTGGCAGATACTCTAAGAAGTAATCGATCAAGCCGGCGCCGCGGCTCACTAGGCTAATCCTCCTCCTTGCGGCGCCGGCACACCAGGTTCTAGTCCCGGTCGGGGCACCGGATTCTGTCCCGGTTGCTCCTCTTCCAGGCCAGCTCTCTGCTGTGGCCAGGGAGTGCAGTGGAGGATGGCCCAAGTACTTGGGCCCTGCACCCGATGGGAGACCAGGAGAAGCACCTGGCTCCTGCCATCGGATCAGCGCGGTGCGCCGGCCGCAGCAGCCATTGGAGGGTGAACCAATGGCAAAGGAAGACCTTTCTCTCTGTCTCTCTCTCTCACTGTCCACTCTGCCTGTCAAAAAAAAAAAAAAGTAATCGATCGCTGTACAACAAAAGGTCTTGCATCTCTTTATGACACTTGACTGTGGCAAGTGGCCAGGAACTCCTGATTCATCAGTTTGCTTGGCATTCATTACGGGAGCGGAGGGTGTGCCTGAGAGAAGTAAGACACCAGTGAGCATGGACTTTGTATTACTTAATCTTACTCTGAGAAGTCTGAATCCACAGAATTCATCACCTTTCATTTCCCTAAGACGGCCACAATCAGATGACTTTCTCATTTAATTGTAGGATTTGATTGGTGAAGAAGGAAGAACATTCAGCTTTGTGGATGCTTCTGGTGTGGTTTGCTAACCATGCAAAATGAGGTGCGACTCTCGGGCCGACCCCTGGGACAATGGAATAGCCAGGTCTTGAGTTTGAGCTCAGGTGTCTGTCTTTGCTTTCCCCACTGTTGTTTTGTTTTGATCTCAATTTTCCATAGATTTTGCAGATGCCAGCCTTGACAACATCTCCACTTAGATGAGTATCATTTTTTTCCACATTGACAAATGAAGATTGAGAGCTAGGGAAACGAAGTGACTCATCCATAAATTACAAGTTCAGTCACAACCTCCCCATTCTCTTCTTAGATTATCATAGTGTGTACAAATCTATCTTGTCCTTAGTAATCCCAATTGCAGTAACTATGCCTAGCTTTTCAAATAATATGCAAATAAACCATGCATATGTTAGAAAAATAGAAACTAAGCATTAACAATTGAGAAAACACCCATTATCCTTCCAAAGGTAAGTGCTTAATCAACTTGGTATATCCTTTTAATGTGTATTACTTAGGTATATTTGTACAGAGAATATGTTTTTTACAGAAATAGATAATACTATCCAACCCACCTGGAAATCAGCTCTTCTCGCTGAGCAATAATTAATATTTTTCCATTCTGAATATATCTTATGCAGCTTGTTTCTTTTCTTTGTGTGAAAGAGAGAGAGAGAGAGAAAGGTCTTCCTTTGCCATTAGTTCACCCTCCAATGGTCGCCACGGCTGGTGCGCTGCAGCTGGCGCACCACGCTGATCCGAAGGCAGGAGCCAGGTACTTCTCCTGGTCTCCCATGGGGTGCAGGGCCCAAGCACTTGGGCCATCCTCCACTGCACTCCCGGGCCACAGCAGAGAGCTGGCCTGGAAGAGGGGCAACCGGGACAGAATCCGGCGCCCCGACCAGGACTAGAACCCAGTGTGCTGGGTGGAGGATTAGCCTAGTGAGCCGCAGCGCTGGCCGCAGATGGTTTCTAAATGCTTATTTCCACCATAAAGAATTGAAATGAAGACGATTCCACTTCTATTAATGCTTTTCCATCAGTGGGTGAAGCCACCACCTGCAGTACCAGCATGTTCCACTTCCAATCCAGCTCTCTGCTTTGGCCTGGGAAAGCAGTAGAAGATGGCTCAAGTCCTTAGGCCCCTGCACTGTGTGAGAGACCCAGAAGAAGCTCCTGGTTCCAGGATTTGGATCGGCCCAGCTCCAACTGTTGCAGCCATCTGGGGAGTGAACCAGCAGATAGAAGACCTCTCTCTCTCTCTCTCTCTCTCTGCCTCTGCCTCTCAAATAAATAAATATTAAAAAAACTTATCATTATTAGCAATAAACATTCACAGTGACACTACATACACATGTAATTATTGCCACTATCACCATCATAATTCCTTTATGAAATATTTTTGCTTTGATTTCTTGAAGTGTAACCCGTATCTCACTCATTAATTTTGCAAATATTAAACAGATGCAGCTATAAATCTCTAAACTGGATTTTAACGTGGCCTCTGTCTTAGAGAGGAACCTCCACAGGCTTGTTGTAGAAGGGCCGGGAGGTGTGGTTTGGGAGGAGACTTCTGGTCAACACAGTAAGCTAGAGAGTCCAACCAGCAGGGAAAGAATTTACTAAATTTCTTCTCCTTTGCTTAACAAAGAACATCAGCCACAGCGTTCAGTCCTGAGGGAAGGGTGAAAGGTAGGAGAATGTGATATAGGAGAAATGGACAAATACCATGCTTTATTGACACTAAGACAGCAGTGATTGTAACGTGCCCCATTATACTGCTAAGAAAGAAAAAAACTGTTAATTCATGTAGGGCATGGCATGCATCCCAAGACCCAGTTTGGGGGCTGGCAGGTGCATTTTAAAATGCATGAAGGACAGTAAAGAAAGGAGTGGAAAGGGGGCAGGGAAGATGCTTCGAAGGGACTCAGGGGCTGTGACGCTCTTTGAGATCAGAAGGACCTTGGCCAGCTCTTGTTCAGAGAAGAGGCTGCCTCTCAGGCAATCCCCAGGCCACAGGAAAGATGGGGTGAAAATGTAACAAGGCAGAGAAGGAAGTGTGAGACTAGCTTCCCCAAGTTTGCTTCCACACCTAAGTGGTGCAGATGGAGCCACAGCGCTGGTCCCCACGGTGAGAATGAGATGCGGTGAACAGAGACCCACTGGGATTGGCACAGGCCCATTGCAGCAAATCTCTTCCCTCTTGGAGGTGAGAGGATCCCACAATACCATAGGCCTGGTGCCAGAGAGAGAACAGGGCGGAAATTCAGGAGGGCCACAGTGAAAAGGCACTGCTACGTCAGTCCAGGAGAACCACTGCACTCCCTCCAGGAAAGTGAGCAGTCCACGGGTTGCACCCCGGCAAACCTCAGCCAACAACACCAGCGCGTGAGCAGCAACGGCAGACAAGCGACAGGGCCAGAGAGAAAGGAGAAGTCAGGGCGAGGAGGGCACGAACAAGGACACCACGTGGAACTGAGCGGCCCAACCCCCGCCCCCGCAAAGCCACAAGACCACAAAACCACATCCCGCCAGGTGAAATCCGAAAGACCAACTATTTAACCCATAACGGATGGGACATTTACCTAAAGACGTTTAAATTTATTGTAGCGAGACCCATCTTAAACAGGAAAGAACTGACCTCAGCTGTTTCCTGTCTATCCAGCAGGTGGAGCCTGGCGGGAAAGAGATCAGTGTCCAACAAGGATGCAAACTGAAGACAAATGAAGGAGCTCGGATTCCTCTGTGCCTCTGATTTGCGGAGTCAACATGTCACTCAGCACAGAAGTGAGACATCTCTCCTCATTAGTGCATGGTGTGCAGTGATGTCAAACCGCTGTTTCTAATTAAGAATATTCTCCAAGAACCTTGCTGGGTCTCTCTGATCAGAAGCAGTCTCTTTCTCATCCGAATGTTCATAACCCATTAGCTCGCACAATGTGACTCGTGCGCTATCCACACCAGTGCCACCTGGGAACTTGTTAGAAAAGCTCCTTGTTGGCACCCACCCCAGAGCTGCTGTGCCAGGACCCCTGAAGGTAAGACCCACCAATCCATTTTAATGAGAGCCCTTTCTGGTTTGCTTTTTAAAGATTTCTTTACTTGGCCGGCGCTGTGGCTCTATAGGCTAATCTGCTGCGCCGGCACACCGGGTTCTAGTCCCGGTCGGGGCACCGGATTCTGTCCCGGTTGCCCCTCTTCCAGGCCAGCTCTCTGCTGTGGCCAGGGAGTGCAGTGGAGGATGGCCCAAGTACTTGGGCCCTGCACCCCATGGGAGACCAGGATAAGTACCTGGCTCCTGCCATCAGATCAGCACGGTGCGCCGGCCGCAGCAGCCATTGGAGGGTGAACCAATGGCAAAGGAAGACCTTTCTCTCTCTCTCTCTCACTGTCCACTCTGCCTGTCAAAAAAAAAAAAAAAAGATTTATTTACTTGAAAGGCAGAGTTACGAGGGGCAGGAAGAGACAGACAGAGAGAGAGAAAGAGAGAGAAATAGAGAGGGAAGAGAGGGGAGAGAGAGAGAGAAAGAGAGCGAGCTTTCATCCACTGGTTCACTCCCCAAAAGGCCATCAACAGCCGGAGCTGGGCCTATCCAAAGCCAGGAGCTTCTTTTGGGTCTAGCACATGCATGTAAGTACTTGGGCCATTCTCTGCTGCTTTCCCAGGTACATTAGCAGGGACCTGATCAGAAGTGGAGCATCCAGGACTTGAACCAGCACCCACAGGGGATAATGGCACCCCAGGCGGCAGCTTTACCACCACGCCACAGAGCCGACCCCAAATTCTTTAATAAGAATTCTTATGCTTGCTAAAACTTGAGAACCATCGTTCTACACCTCTTTCGCAAGACCTGCTCCATTCTGGAGTTGTGGTTTCTGTTCTCCTTGCGTTATGGCTCCTGGGTGTGGGTGCTCTAGCCATCACACTAGAAATGTGCGTTCTCGTGCCTGCTGCCGTCACAGAGACCCAGGAATGCACCTTCTCAATGCCATGCAGATTCACCCTGCTTGCCCTCCGTCACTCTTGCTAATGCTTTTCCAGCCATAACTCAAAATGCTTTCAATATTTATGTGAGCAGTCTTTCTCATATCCCCGCCTCTTGCTTAACCCAAATTCCCCCTCTCTGTCTCAGCCCTCCCCTCTGTGAGCTTGCCATTCATCCATCGCTACCAGAAATTACAGCCCATCATCAGTTGCCGAATGCTTATTCCCTCATGGCTGTCTGCATCCTATCTCTCCACTTTGTCTCAGTACCTTAGTTGCAACAGTTTTCCACCTCCATAATCCTACTGGTCTACCATTCTTGCATGGTAACCTCCGGCCCGGTTTTCCCTTCTTACTCAGAATAGAATCTATCATTATGATCAATTAGCATGCATTACCTTCAACTGTTGGTCTTCTCCCTCTTTGTATTTTCACCTGGGAAACTCCAAGCCTGGTTAAATTCAATGCTCAACCAGCTCAGCTGCACCTGAGTTTATAACCCTAGTGAAGCTGAACTATGCTCATATTACTAGAGAAGATGGGAAAACCATACTGACTGGTCTCAGTCTAACTTCATGACTGCTGGACTCCATGTGGGTGTGACTGTCACAGGGCATTATCTCTCTCTCTCTCTTTTTTTTTTTTTTTTTATTTGACAGATAGAGTTAGTGAGAGAGAAAGAGACAGAGAAAGGTCTTCCTTCCATTGGTTCACTCCCCAAATGGCTGCTACGGCTGGAGCTATGCTGATCCGAAGCCAGGAGCCAGGTGCCTCTTCCTGGTCTCCCATGAGGGTGCAGGGGCCCAAGCACCTGGGCCATCCTCCACTGCCCTCCCGGGTCACAGCAGAGAGCTGGCCTGGAAGAGGAGCAACCGGGACAGAACCCGGCGCCTATATGGATGCTGGTGCCGCAGGCGGAGGATTAACCAAGTGAGCCATGGCTCCAGACCCAAGGGCATTCTCTTAAGCCATCCATGGCCCTACAAGACTGCTTCACACCTTGCTCCTCCCTGCCTCAAATGTCAGCACCTCCTCCCCAATCGTATCTCATCCTGCCTCGTTTCCTTCTTGATGGAGAAAATCGAAGCAATGGAATCTCCACGGGTACCTGCCACTGCATCGTGCCCGTTTTCCGTGCCTTCCATCTTGCTGTTATGAACTCACACCTGATCCCCTCACAGAAAAGCTTCTGGAAAGAATGGTGTGCATTTTGCTGTCACCAGCTTTTCTGCCTTCCATTCCCTATTGCACCATTTGGCTCCACCCCATTAGTGCACAGATGAGCACTTGTCAAGGTCACCTGTGACCTCTGTGATGCTAAATCACTTCCGTCTGGGTCTTAATTCTACTTGCTCTACCAGCAGTATTGTGCATAACTGATGATTCTCTTCTCGTTGACATGTTCTCAGCTCCCAGGATACTCAGCTTTCCTTAGATGCCACTGGCAACTGCTGCTTCCTCCTTGTATCTCCATCATCCAACAAGGGAGTGCCCAGGGTTCAGACCTGTCACTTAGTCTATTTTCACTCACAAATGTCCCGCCCAACTCCAACTGCCATGTCTGTCCCACCTGGAGAGCCACCCACACATGCTTGTCACTCACAGCTTTCAGATCTGCTGGCCAGAAAGAAGCATAGGACACGAGATGTCCATGGTGGCTGCGGGAAGACGGGATCCCAGGAGGGGCACGAATGAGAAGGCGATAACGGTAGTCTGGGTAAGAAATAGTATTGCTGTGCACTCTAGTAGTGGTGGACAAGATGAAAAGATGGAATCAAAAGAACTTGGTGGCTTGGATAATGATGGAAGAGAAGGAAGAAGAATCAAAGATGGCTGCCACATTATGGGTTGGATCGTGTGAGAAATGATAGGGCTGCTACAGCTGAAGTGAGAGACTTCGGGGAAGGAAGTCTGTCTTTTTTTATGTAGAGGTGGGAACTGAAGAGTACAGTTTTGAACTATTTAAGGTTCAGATGCTGGACATGTACAACTGAACATGTAAATAAATTATTGAGATATGTAAAATTGAAATTCGCTAGGCAAGACTGGATTTAAAAATATGCTGCTGAGACTGGCGCGGCGGCTCACTAGGCTAATCCTCCACCTGCAGAGCCGGCACACCGGTTTCTAGTCCCAGTCGGGGCACCGGATTCTGTCCTGGTTGCCCCTCTTCCAGGCCAGCTCTCTGCTGTGGCCCGGGAGTGCAGTGGAGGATGGCCCAAGTGCTTGGGCCCTGCACCCCATGGGAGACCAGGAGGAAGCACCTGGCTCCTGGCTTCGGATTGGTGCAGCGTGCTGGCCACAACAGCCAGCTGTAGTGGCCACTTGGGGGGTGAACCAACGGAAATAAAGAAGACCTTTCTCTCTGTCTCTCTCTCTCACTGTCCATTCTGCCTGTTTAAAAAAATGCTGCTGAGCAATAAAGTTAGATGAGAACTGAAAGATGTCCTTTAAATTAGGCCACTTGAGGTCAGCAATGAACTTGACAAGGGGCACTTTTGCTGAAGACCTTCAGGTATACAAGAGGACTCAGGGTATAAGAGACTGGCTTTTCTAGAAGACAGGACCCTCCTTTTATAGAAACAGAAGGGAACGGAAGGTGTTAGGTGCAGAAAGGAGTGTTGATAGGATTGTAACAGGAAGATGAGAGCGGTCAGCACTCAGTGTGGTGCACGTTGCTTCTCACTAAACTGAAATGAAAGAGGGAGAACTGGGAGGGGCAAAAGAGAGAGGAAAATATGAATAAGTCTTTGAGATTGAGTGGGAAACTTAGGAAGAATTCTCGTTTGTATAATATAAAACCAATAGACAGCCGACTTCTTCAGAAGTGGAAAGTTTGTTAGCAGATTTCTAGGGTAATAGAGTCCATGTTTCTGCATTCAGAGTAAAAGGATTAGGCCTAATGGAAATTATGTACTGTACAAAAAGAAGAAAGAAATACAAGTTTTTATCTTGAAATGCTAAGACTTTAGATTTATTACTCCAAAGCAAATAGCCATCTATTGCCTGTGATGAAAACAATAAGGAAAAAGCTAATCAGCAGGAATTCGGTTAATTGTCACTTGAGCAAAACCATTTCCTTTCTTTGAAATACATCTGGAAATGTTCACGGGGCAAGGAGTTTGCTGCAGATCTAAGGTACAAACACTCGTTATAGGACAAACAGAGGAAATTATCTCATAAACCTGCCAGTCATCTGCAAAGCCCGGTCAGACCATTACAAAAGCCTTATCTGCTCACCGATTCTTTCCTCTGGGTTGTCCTCACGCAGGGACGTGTGGGCATTGGAATCATGGACCTTGGAGGGTGGGAGGGGCATTGGAATTTGCCTCCTTCAGTGCTTGCCAGCTGTTTTAGCTGCTTTTCCAAACCTCCAGGAGTCAACGGACCATTTCCAGCGACACAGGACTGAGTCTCAAAGGAGCCAGTGCAGACGGCACAGCTCTCCCCGGCACTGACCCGAAGTCATCTCCCTGATGCTTCTGCCTCTTCTCCGAGTTTGTCCCGTTAACGCTTCCACCACAACTAAGGATTATTCCATGCACAGTGCCTTTAAAGGCAGAAGGTGGCTGTCATCTGCCGCCCAACTTTGTCCCCCAGTGCAGTCTCCTCTTTCCTCCTACCTAGGTCCTTCCACAGTATCTCTATGACTGTGCCCCAGTCTGCTTACATTTTAAAATGTGGTGATCGGAGCTAAACACAGTTATCTTGGTATTTGTGAAAAGGAAGACTTCTTTCACTTACAGTATTATGTTCATGTAATTTGATATTCATTGCTTGCTGTGTGATTAATATAAGAATTATATAACATTTTAATCAATTTTAATCAATTAATAACATTTTAATCAAATTATGAACGCACCCAATGACTTCATTGCTTTCTTAGCAATGACATCACACTGCTGACTGTGACAGGCCAAATAAGGTCTCCTAAAGGTATCCGTATCCTTTTTTTTTTTTTTTTAACAGGCAGAGTGGACAGTGAGAGAGAGAGACAGAGAGAAAGGTCTTCCTTTACTGTTAGTTCACCCCCCAATGGCCGCCGCGGCCGGCGCGCTGCGGCCGGTGCACCGCACTGATCCGATGGCAGGAGCCAGGTGCTTCTCCTGGTCTCCCATGGGGTGCAGGGCCCAAGTACTTGGGCCATCCTGCACTGCACTTCCAGGCCACAGCAAAGAACTGGCCTGGAAGAGGGGCAACCGGGACAGAATCTGGCACCCTGACCGGGACTAGAACCCAGTGTGCCTGCGCCACAAGGCGGAGGATTAGCTTAGTGAGCCGCGGCGCCGGCCAAGTATCCGTATTCTAATCCCTAACACAGAGGTACATGTCGACCTGTGTTGGACATTGCCTAAAACCTCCATTACAACATGGCGCCTGTCGGATGTTCAAGGGGCGTGTCTGCGGCTGCCGCGGTTAAGCTATGTAAGATCAGACCACCAGCAGGGATAGGTCCACATTAGTTCCAGACACGTGCACAGTGCATGATCCCTATACTTTACTTAAGGTGCCCCAGTGCGTGGTCCACCCACGCCTGCATGACCTTTTCGCTGATTGGCTCCCCTACTGCGCATGTCCTTCGTAAGCTTTATAAGCCTGTACATTTCCTCAATACAGCGGCTCCTGCTTCGACAGAACTCACGGGTGCTTGTGGTGTGTTCATCACCCATCGACCTCACCTCTCCGGTTCGCCTCGTTGGGGAGTGTCTGTAGTGGCCCCTGCTGTTCAGGGGCCAGCCTAGGGCTTGAGACCCCGACAGACCTGAGTGACAGAAAGGATATTGCAGATGTGGTTAATCAAGGAGACCGAGATGGGGAAATCTCCCTAGGTGGTTTGGGTGGGTCCGAGAAGGAGCTGTGACCCCAACAACAGTGGTCAGTGCGAGGCAGGAGCATGCGCCCAGGCACTGAGCAGCCTCCCTAAGTTACAAAAGGCACGGACACAGACTCCCTACAAAGTCTGCAGACACAACACAGCCACGACCCACTTCATCTCAGATCCAGAACTGCAAAGAGACAAATGTGGCATCATCTTTTATGCCACTAAGTGTCATCATGGTGACTTGTTACATACTAGCTGAAGTTGACATCAGTCCTGTCCAAATACACTGTAGCTAAATACTGAGTTATACAGGAGACCATTGGTCTCCTCCATCCAAAAATCCAATCACCATGGACTGAAAATATTAAAAACCATTGCATCTCAACTGCACATCAACAGACTTCTTTTTTGTCATTATTCTCTAAACAATAACAAAACTATTTACATAGTATTTTACCTTGTATTAGATCTTATAAATAATACAGAGATTATCAAAACCCATGAGACAGATACTACCTTTATACCCATTTGACAGATTTAGAAACTGAGGCCCTAGATGGTTGAGTATCTTGCTTGAGGTCACACAACTAGCTGTGCCCAGAGCCAGAATTGAAACCTAAAGAACCAGAAGTCAGAGGCTCATTGCTTAACCAATGCGTTATGCTACACAGTAAGCCACAGTTCTCACCGACTGAACCTGTTTTCTTTCACTTTCTATTTTAAGGTTTTCAGAGTACAGAAACAACAGTATAAGGAACATCCATTTGCTCATTTCCTAGATTGCAAAACTGTTCTAATTTTGTCTATTTTGATTCATCTTCAAAAAAAAAAAAAAAAAAACTCTTATTTAGGAGCTGGTGCTGTGGCATAGCGGGTAAATCTTGTATCCACATAGGTACCAATTCAGGCTCTAGCTGCTCCACTTCCAATCCAGCTCCCTGCTGATGAGCCTGGGAAAGCAGCAGAGGATGGCCCAAGTGCTTGGGTCCCTGCACCCCAAGTGTGAGACCCAGAAGAAGCTCCTGGCTTTGGAGCCATTGTGGCCATTTGGAGAGTAAACCAGCAGATAGAAGATCTCTCTCTCTCTCATTGTCTCTCCTTTTCTTTCTAACTCTGCTTTTCAAACAAACAAAATAAATAAAAAAAAAAAACCCTCTTGTTTTTAAAACAACACAAAGTAAAACTCACAGTGTTGGTAGACAGTTCTATGAGTTCTAAGACATGTCTAGCTCCATGTTGGCACCGTGGGCCACCATCCTAATGCGGACACAGTTCCATTGCTCCAGGCTCCCCTTATCACATCCCTTGGTGTCACCTCCCCCCCCCCCCCGTCACTCCTGGCACACACAGATGTGCTGTCTGTCACCAGGCATTTATCTTTTTGAGTCTGTGCTGTAAATGGAATCGTAGACTTTGTCACCAATAAACACTGGCTTCTTCCCAGAAGACAGCCTGCAGGGCCTACCCAAGGTGCTACAGAATGAGTCTCCCCTCTGCACAGGCACGGTTTGCTTTTACCCCTGGGGCAAAGGACACTTAGCTGCTTGCCAGGCTGGGGCAGTGATGACTAGGACAGATTGAAATACTCACGTGTAACTTCTTGTTCGAACACAGGTTTTATTTTGCAAGAGTACACAGCTAGTAGCCGCATGACTGTGCCATGTGGTGACGGTTTAACTTTATAGGACACTTAAAATCTCTTTCCAGAGCGGCACCCTGTGTTACATTCTCTACAGCAATGTTCTGATTGCGCCACACTTTTGCTAGCATTTGGGATTACTAGTATTCTTTTATTTTAGCCATTCTGATACGTGTGTAGTTGTGTCTCATTGGGATTTTAATTTGCATGTCTCTGATAACAAAAGTTGCTTAGCATTTTTCGCTTGCTGATTTGTATTCTAAATATCCTGTTGGGTAGTATCTGTTCAACTCTGCTGCACACATATTTTTTAGAGAGGCAGAGGGACAGAGTGACCAGGAAACAGAGAGACAGACACAGAGAGAGAGAGATCTTCCACCTACTGGTTTACTCCCTCAAATGCCTGCGACAGCCTGGGCGAGGCCAGGCCAAAGCCAGGAGCTAAGAATTCTATCCAAGTCTCCCAAATGGGTGGCAGGGACCCAAGGACTTGAGCCACCACTGCTCTCTTCCAGGGTCCGCATTAGCAGGAAGCTGGATTGGGAGCTGAGCTGGGACAAGAACATAGGCATTCCAGTGTGGGATACGGGCATTGTCCTAACCCACGTCTCAACCTCTAGGCCAAATGTACACCTCACCCGTATTTTTTAACTGGACTGTTTGACTTTACAGTTTTCAGGTACAAGTCCTTTGTTGAATATTGGATTTATAAAAATTTTTGTTGTCTGTGCTTTGTCCCTTTATTTTCCTAGTAATGTGTTTTGCAGAGCAAAAGTCAGAATTTTGACAAGGTTTCATTGATGGTTTTTCTTTTGCAGATCGTGCTTTGGGTTTTATGTCTGAGAACTCTTTGTCTACCCCACTTCCTGCTCATCAAACCCAAACTGGAGCTCTCTTTGTCCACACTTCAGGCACCTGGAGTTGAGGCTATCCAACTCCAAGGTTAAAAGACTTAGGTAAGTTCACTGCCAGTTTCGTGTTATTTCAAATTCTGGTCTTCTTCCCCTGTCTGCCTCTTCCTGTTTACTCAGTCCACGTCTGCCATGTGGGTGGCAGGGACCCAAGTTTTTGAGGTATCATCTGCTGCCTCCCAGGGCGCACAATAGCAGGAAGTTGGAATCAGGGTGGAGGTGGGACTCGACCCAGGCATTCTGATATGAGACGCAGGTGTCCTAGCTAGTAAACCAAACACCTGGCCCTGAACCAGCAGCCTCTTTAGAATAGAATAGAAAATAAACTTTCAAAGCACATTACACATAGTAAGGGTATGTGTTGTTTTATGGCATTTTGTTTTCAGATCTGTGTATGTAACTACACAAGAGAACTTCAAAAAGTTTGTGGCAAATGGAATTAAAAGATAAGACTATTTTGGTATAAAACATGTTGAATCTGTTTTTCATAATATGCATTTGCTATAAACTTTTGGAAGACTTCATATATACTATGAGTTGCAATAGAAATCTGTTCTTATGATAGCTTGGAGTCAAGAATTCTGAACATCACAGCTTCAGGGAAAATCCAAAGTGGGTGTGTAAGGCCAGTTGGTTTTCCAGTAGACATGTGTATCCCTGCTGACATGAAGTGTCCAACAGAGAGATCCAGGTCCCAGACAGCGAGGGTGGCCAGCAGTGCAGCCGCCACTCCGCTGAGAGTCAGACTCTCCCAAAGGCACTCACAGTGCTGCACGGTCTGACAGAGGAACCGCTGGAGAACCTAAGGCTAGGAACGGGAAATCAGGACATGGAGCAGGCAAGTGAGGAGGACGTGTGGAGCCTCTGGCCGCCACTCCTGCTTATAAGGCAACAAGCAGAAGGGCCGAGGTGAGAAGCCAGACTACTTCTGCGGTATCGTCTGCAGAAGATGACGGAGACAGAAGGACAGCAGAGGTTGAACGCTCGGGCCCTTCAGGATCCAATCCCCGTCCGCTTCCTGGAGTGTCTGTTCCTGGCAATGCTAATCCCACTGAGCCTTGTCTTTATCATTGCTAGACTGGGAAGAGCTTTGATGTCAGTGCGTCAGCGCACATGAAGACCTCCCAGGGCTTCCAGCCAATAGCACAGAGTCAACAAGTCCCCAAACGTTTTGAGGGAGAGCAGGAAGTGACAAGATAACCAACTAAGGCAAAATCCAATGACTTTTACATGATCCTCGCAGTGTTTTTGTTAGGTGGATGTAACAGTATCACATGGTCCTGGAACTCCTTGCGATATTTTCTTCTTGTTAAAGACACCACTTTCTCCTCCCACTGACTTGGTTGAGTTACCTTTCTTTATATCATAGCATAGAGAGATAACAAGAAATTAGCACTGAGTTGCGAAATTCAATTACTGATTTTTGCTACTAGTGTCCTTTATCTGCTAAAGCTACTCTCCTTTCACACTGTCTCCTCCGTCTGGGAACATTCGTCCCCCATGCTGGGTGGCGCTGGGTCTGAAGGGACATCAGTTGTCCAGGGCAAGGGGAGTCCGGGCAGTCAGATCCAGGAATGAACAGAAAGCAGTGAGGCTGCCAGGGTAGGAAGGCACTACCTGTGGAGCAGGGGTAGGTGTTGGTGCGTGCTGCACAGTCAGGCCCCGCAAGCCAGAGAAGGGCCCTGGACGGAATGGAACAAGAGGACAGCACACTGCTGTACTAGCAGGCCCGAGGGTCCACAGGGGGACAGAACTGCAGATTTCCAGCCTGGAGGTCAGATGTCACCCCCTCCCAGCCCCAGCCCCAGCCCCAGCCCCATAGGGACAACATTGCCTTTTGACCGTGACTGAGGCGTAACTAACTTAAGGGTAATGAAAGGTGTTATCATGCATCAACAGACTGTTTCTCCCCTGCCCCCCAAGGTATGAGAGAATACAGACAAGGCACTCTTTGGATCTCTGTTTCGTCTCCTTTCTATTCCCTTAGCCAAATCATTACATAAACCTGGCTGGAAAATAATATTGATCACACTTGATGTCTTTCTTTCTTTCTTTTTTTTAATGTATTTATTTGAAAGTCAGCATTGCAGAGAGAGAGAGAGGGAGAGTCAGAGATCAATCTTCCCTCTGCTGGCTCACTCCCCAGATAGCCACAACAGCCAGTGCTGGGCCAGGCTGAAGTCGGGAGCCAGGAGGTTCTTCTGAGTCTCCCACAAGGGCCCAGGGGCCCAGGGACTTGGACCATCCTCTGCTGCCTTCCCAGGCACATTAGCAGGGAGCTTCCCAACCAGTACCCATACGGGATGCCGGCATCACAGACAGTGGCTTTACCCTCTGTGCCACAGCACCAGCCCGAGATCACATTTGA
Source organism: Oryctolagus cuniculus (assembly GCF_051225735.1). NCBI lineage: Eukaryota > Metazoa > Chordata > Mammalia > Lagomorpha > Leporidae > Oryctolagus > Oryctolagus cuniculus. The sequence continues at coordinate 124,370,509 of NC_142875.1, forward strand.
TTTCTAACTGCTTATGGACCAAGAGTGATGACAGCCACTTCTTCTATGTATCAGTTATAAGCAAGTGTCCTGGAGTTTAAATAGTATTTCAAATGTGAACCATTTCTAGTCTTCTCAAGGACATGCCTCAACTCTATATTCTGTTTTTAACATTGGTTAACATGGTGGTTATACCTCATTTCTTTGTGTTGACTTTTTTTTTTTAAGATTTATTTTATTTATTTGAAAGACAGAGTTAGAGAGAGGGAGAGACAGAGAGAGAGAGAGAGAGAGAGAGAGAGATCTTTGATCCACTGGTACACTCTCAAAATGCCCCCAGCAGCTGGGGCTGGGTCAGGCTGAAGCCAGGAGCCAGGAGCTTCTTCTGGGTCTCTCATGTACATGGTACAGGGGCCCAAGCACTTGAGCCATCCTCTGCTGCTTTCCTAGGCCATTAGCAGGAAGCTGGATCGGAAGTGGGCAGCCAGGACTTAAACTGGTGCCCATATGGGATTCTGGAGCTGCAGGCTGTGGCTTTAAGCCACTGCGCCATAGCGCCAGCCTCTTGTGTTGACTTTTGAATTGGGTATAAGCAGTGGCTCTTGGGAGGGCTGGATGTGTCGACAGTAGGCTGTTTATCTTTTTGGTCCTCTTTACCTGAGATCATGGCTCAAACAGAAGCCTCTTTGACAACTTCCCTCTGAACCGCCCTGCCCAGGGCCGATCCCACAGACTCCTTAGCATTCTGGCTCCAGGGGAAGGAAGATGGAAAATGCATTTTCCAAGCACGTGTGACTGTTTATATTATACACTCTGCTTCCAGTATTTATGGCTTGAATTAAACCAGCTGTAATTTGAAACCTTACTACATAAGGGTACTGCAAATAGTTCAGAGAAAATGAAAGTAAAGATAATTTTAGGGGCCAGCATTGTGGCACCTGGGGAGCCAGCATCTGATATGAGCACCAGTTAGAGCCCCAGCTGCTCCACTTCCAATCCCGCTCCCTGCTAATGTGCTGGGAAAGCAGCAGCAGATGCCAAGTGCTGCCCCAGCCATTATGGCCTTTCAAGGAGTGACCCAGCAGGTGGACAATCTCTTTCTCTCTCTGTCTAACTCTTTTAGGTAAATAATTAGAGCTTTGAAAAAATAAGATAAATTTTGGCACAGTTTTTTGAAAACCTAGTTTTTTCATAATACACATTTTGCATGAACTTTTTCAAGGCCCCCTGTATGCATAGACTTTCAAATTGTTTTTACACCAAAATAAATTTATCATTTAATTGCATTTCCTTCAAACTTTGTTGAAATGCCCTCATGTGATAAACATTAATAAGTCACTCCTAGAAATAGGTAACTTCTGGGCCAGCACTGTGGTTCACTTGGTTAATCCTCCGCCTGCGGAGCAGGCATCCCATATGAGTGCCGGGTTCTAGTCCCAGTTGCTCCTCTTCCAGTCTGGCTTTCTGCTGTGGCCAGGGAGTGCAGTGGAGGATGGCCCAAGTGCTTGGGCCCTGCACCCACATGGGAGACCAGGAAAAGCACCTGGCTCCTGGCTTCGGATAGGTGCAGCGCCAGCTGTGGCGGCCATTTGGGAAGTGAACCAACGGCAGGAAGACCTCTCTGTCTCTCTTTCTCGCTGTCTGTAACTCTACCTGTTAAATAAATAAAAAATTAAAAAAAAAAAAAAGAAATAGCTAACTTCTGGAAAGAGTAACCTTTAATAAGACATTTCTATTGCATCTTTGTGATAAATAATGAAAATTGTCCCCCTAACAAATTCTGAGGGAATATCCTGTAGGAAAGAAAGTTTTCCAGGCCTCTGACGTTGGGGTTGGTTTCATGCTGCCCCCCCCATTGATCCGTCAGTGGTCTGTATCAACGGTGATCATCAGTGCTCTGCATGCCTTCCCCGAAGTCCTTAATTCAAGGATAACAGGTCAACTCACAGTGCCCTGTTATGTGCTGCTCATTTTGTTGCTAGGTTGCATAAGGAATGCCGGATTATTTTATACCCCTGCGCCCAGTGATTTATCCTCTCAGCCTCACCCTGTGTCTGCTGAGAAGCTGTTATCTACCTCACATCGAAGATGTGCTTTCGTACCGGCTAATTATACCAAGGAGAAAACACACGAAAGAAATTCATTAGAAATAAAACGATGAGCCATAAAAGGCGATCATTAGAGCTTTATTTCTTCAATATAAAAAGAATATATTCTCCTCATTTCCTTTCTCTTCATAGGGGTTTGTATCTTGTTCACTAGAGCGCCATTGAACACCACCTGTTCTCATTCCACAGGAAATGTCTCCACACGACGTCTGCTCTGTCAGTTCCTCTGCCTCAGCTGGATTCCACCCAGGTGGGTAGAACATTTTTGTTTGTGTTTTGCAGAAGTTGTTCAAACTCAGTACTGACTTCTCTCACACAGAAACCACAAGTCTTAGTTTTTACTGAGTTGAAACAAGATGATTGTCCCCATCATATCAGTTGGGTTTTGTTTTTGTTGTTGTTTGTTTGTTTTTGACAGCATTAGCAGTCTCTGATCTTTCTGTTGCATAAACTTGACTATCTTGGGTGATCACTAATGGAGCTGCCCAAGGCCTGTCTTATCGTGGAGCCATTTCCCCTAGGAGTCCCCTGTACACAGGGACCTTCTGTGTACAGCAAGGGCTCTTTCCTGTCACAACTGGGTCCCGTTTTAGGACAGAGAAGGGATTCCATGGACCAGACTATGATCATCCCATTAGTCCTACCCAATAGCAGGACCAGAAATCTGATCCGAGAACCAGCCCCCATTCAATGGGAATAATACGATTGGGCACCTGTTCCAAAATGCCTCCCGCGGGTCCCCTGGCACCTGCTAAAACCTTTCTGGGGAGGGCCTTTCTGCTTTCTGGAAACACGAAGACCCCGTGTAGCTGTAGAGGAGTGCGGGGCAGTGGTTAGGAGATTTGGTGGTCTTTGCTCAAGTCCTGGCTGTACCACTTCCTGTGTAATGGTGGGCACGATGCTCAACCTCTCTGGGCCTTGGTCTCTTCACGGCCTGAGTCGTCTCTGCTCTCGGGCCCTGTCCTGTGTCCCAGGGGGACTGACACATCAAGCTCGCCCCACCCGGAAGTCTCAGGCTTGTAGCTGTTTCAACCAGCGGGAAGCCAGCAGGAAGAGCCAAGGAGCCAGCAGCTGCAGTGTTTACTTCCCCAACACCTCGCCAGCTGTCCGCCCGCCCCGGTGGGGCCCAGCCTTCATCCCTCTGTGTGCCCTGGTGACGAAGTCTCAGTGGGACCCACCACCCCTACTGCTGGTTTCCTCTCTGCCTTCACACCCCTGCATGATTTGCTTAAATCTCCCGCACACCTGTGAACAGCCCGGCCGTAAATTCTCTTCTGAATCCACCTGTGTCTCCTGTTTCTGGGCAGGTCTTGACCTGACACATCATACAGGGCTGGCATGAGGCTTAAGATAGGTTGACATGTAAGGAAGGCGGTCATGGCTGTCCAGGGCACCCACGGAGAGCTCTGAGATGACCTGGCTTTGCTGCTGTCATCACTACAGGCCTGCACTTCCTATCAGTCCTGGAAGACACACCCCTGAGGCCGCCAGGCACAGGCAGGGGCTCTAATTCTAGGCAGCCCCAAAGAGCTGGAGGGCTTCTGCTGACCTCTGTCTGCGGGGCTGTCAGCTCAGACTTGCATGGGAAAAGCCAGCAGAGGCTGGGCAGGGGAAGGGAGGAGGAAACAGTGGGGATCCCAACAAGTCAGCAGGACTCGGTCACTCTAGAAAGACTTGGGCTTCAGGAATTGGAAGTTAGGGGAGTCTGCAGTTGACAGAGTACTTAGAAACTACGGCAGACTGCAGATCAAACACCCGAGATAAACTTCCTCTCCTGCACAACCTGGCCCAGGGCCAGCCTGACTGCTCACCAGTCCGGAAGACCCGGTGCACCTGCATGCCTGGGACCACCAGGCTCTGATCTTCAAAGACAGCAGGATGGCAAAGTTCAAAGGGACGTGCTTGTCCTGGGGCCAGCTGCTTCAGACAGGAGCCCAGAGGATTCTTTATGAACCAGACCAAGGGCATAAACAGAGCATCGAGGGAACCTGAACGGCAGTGGCTAGAAGCAGAGGCTCTCGGACGGCTGGACAAGATTCAGTGTCAGCCCCATGGCTTGCAGCTGCGCCGCGCTCACACTCTCCAAGCCTTGCATTTCCCAGCTGTGCAAATGCCGTTAATGACAGTCCCTTACCCTTACAGAGTAGATGAGAACTGCATAAGGGGTGTGCACATCTGGTCTAGTGGTTAGGATGCCCATGTCCAGGGCCAGTGTTGTGGCACAGCAGGTTGGGTCACCACTTGTGACACTGGCACCGTGTACCTGAGGGCCAGTTTGGGTCCCAGCAGCTGCTCTGCTGCCAGTCCAGCTTCTTGCTAATTCACCTGGGAAGGTGGTGGAATATGACTGAAGTACATGGGCCCCTGCCAACCATCTGGGAGATCTGGGTGGAGTTCCAGGCTCGTGGCTTCAACTGAGCCCAGAGCTGGCTGTTGTGGCCATTTGTGAATTGACCAGCAGATGGAAGATCTTTCTCTCCCTGCCTCTATCTCCCTCTCTGCTGAGTCCCTGCCACCCCGCATGGGAGGCCTGGATTGAGTCTCCTGGCTCCTGGCTTCAGTCCCCACCGCCCTATCATCCCCAGCCTCAGCCATTGCAGGCAATTAGGGAGTGACCCAGTAGATGGAAACTCTCTCTCTCCCCTCTGTTTCTCTCTTTCTCTCCTTCTCAAATAAACAAATATCTCAAAAGTAAAAAAACAAACCAAAAAAAGCTACATAAGGAAATCCAAGTGCTTGCACACCCCTGACACAGACTGGCCTTCACAAAGCCCATCATTATTCCACCTCCATCACGGTTAACATCCAACGGATGCAAATCTTGCACAATCAAGTTAACGAAAAGGTAACAAGTCTCTGGCCAGGACACAATAAAAGAAACGGGGTTATTTGTGGGTGGATGGGTTAACAACAGACTCACTCTGTCCCCTTTTCTTACAAAATCCAGAGCCAAGAAAATTGTGCTCCTTAGCTAAACCACAGAGGGTGTCTGTTCACTAGAAGGCAGCAGAACGGTTTAGAGGCTCTGGGATTGGCCCATTCTGGATTCAATCCCAAGTCTGACCTCTGGGTAACTTACCCTATCTCAATAAGCCTGGTATCCGGTCTGTGAAATGGAAGAAATGGTAGCGCCTGCCTCACCGTGTTACAGCTGGTGTGAACCCCAGGAGCCTGTAAGTCTGCGAGGAAGAAGGAGGCAGACGAACCAACTGCGAAGGCCATTTTTAGCAAAGCGGTTTTATTTTTTAAAGAGCGAAAGGATTAAAAGAGCAGAGGGGAAGCAGCTGGGAGGGGCTTCTTCAGAGGGAGGAGGCCGTGGAAAGGCGGGGCTGGGGGGTTCCCTCCCTGCAGAGAGTGGGTGCAAGGGCGGGTAACAAGTGCACCTCAGGAGGTGAGCGCTCCTGCTTCTTCAGCTCTCCTATGCCTCCAGGTTGGGGGGAACTTCTGTCCTGGAGTCTGTCAGCGCACGCTGCGGGTAGGCGGAGCTGCTTGTCCCCATCGAGCTCCCAAGGCTGGGCACAGACAGCTCCAGCTGCCCGGCCCTCTGCGTGGCCTTGGTGCCAGAGCCTGCTTTGCTCCCAACTCTGTATGTCTCTTTGGCTTTCCTGCTTAGGCTGCTTTTCCAGTGAGGCTAGGAAAATGCTCCGTGTGGAGGGCCCCTTTGTTCTCTCTGCCTTCTTACCTTTCCGCCTTGTGTTGCTTAGCAATCAGAGGCTGCTCTCCTGGCCAGATAGTCCCCCATCCTTAGCTGCCTGCTAAGTCTAACCTAACCCAGCTTGCTTTGTCCTACCTGCATCAATAAGATGTTTATGAATACGACGCGATGCATGCAAATCTCTCAGCAAGTGTTGCCTCTGGTTACTCATCTGCTTCCACTGGGAGGCCGTCGTGAGGGTTTTGATGATCAGCAGGAGAGAGGGCACCTCTAAGATTGTCTGGGAGTTTTCAGCTAAAAACATTCTGCCATACCGGGTTGGGTGGGGGCATTGATTGCAAAGGAACAACAGGAAAGGGCTGGGGTGATGAAAATGTGAAATTATTTGGAGTTGATGGGTGGCTAACCTGTTGGAGTCTCTGAATGGAGCACTGAGAACCTGTGTGCTTTACTGGCTGGAAATCACACCTCCAGTGAAAAGAAATATTGCAGTTACAACTGTGCTCCGGCTCTGAGAGCTGATCTCCGGGTGACACTGTCGGGTGTCGCGGGCGGCATCCAGAGACGGGGCCGGGGGCGCTGACAGCCGTTGTTCAGGATGAAGGGCTGCCAGGGAGGCACTGCTTCTGCTCTGCACACTCAGTGGAAGCCAGAGACGGTCCTGGGGAGGCTTGGTCAAAGGGTCTCATCAGATCTACGGGAGCGGTGAATCCAAGGCTTGTCCTCGCCGACTGTCCTTGGGGTGTACATCTAACATCTACCACTGCTGCGCTAAGTGCCTAGGATGGTCACACCCACCCAGTGACGTGTGCACGGTCTTGCTAAGGAGTATGGACTTTACAGCCCCCGAAAGCAAGGGTGAGTGTGGGAATGGGCGGGTGAGCAGGTGTTTGCTGAATGGATGGCGCCCCTGAGCTGATTTAATTAGATTTAATTCTTACAGAAAAACCTTGCACAGTAGAGGTTATTATCCCCACTTAACAAATGAGAGAATCTGTACTTAAAAAAATGAAATAATTATGGGGCTGGGCGTTAAGCTGCTACTTGGGGACCGTGGCACGCCATATCATAGTGTCCTCACCACACGGGTTCAAGCCCGGCTGCTCCATTTCATATCCAGCTCCCTGCTGATGCTCCTGGGAAAGAAACGGGGAATGGTCCAAGCGCTCGGGCCCCTGTCACCCAAGTGGGCGACCTGGATGGAGTTCCAAGCTTCTGGCTTTGGCCTGGCCCAGTCCTGGCATTGAGTTCATTTGGGGAATAAACCAGCAGATGGAAGAGTACTTTCTTTCTCTCCCTCTCAATTTGTGTCATTCTGCCTTTTAAATAAATAAACAAATCTGTTAAAGGAAGAAGAAAGTGAAATAATTAGCCTGAGGTGCCACAGCCAGGCCTTGGTAGGGATGGCCCTCCATATATTCTGACTACATCCTAAATAATTTCCATTTCTTTTTTTTAAGACTTCAGATTTTAGATGTAGAACTATTATTTCTTCCTTATTTTAAAGATTTATTTACTTATTTGAAAGTGTTACAGAGAGGCAGAGACAAAGAGAGAGAGGTCTTCCATCCACTAATTCACTCCCCAGATGGGTGCGACATCTGGAGCTGCACCAATCTGAAGCCAGGAACCAGGAGCTTCTTCTGAGTTTCCCATACAGTTGCAGGGGCCCAAGAAGTTGAGCCATCTTCTACTGCTTTCTCAGGCCATGCCAGAGAGCTGGATCAGAAGTGCAGCAGCTGGGACCCGAACCAGTGCCCATATGGGATGCAGACGGCACCTTTGCCTGCTGTGCCACAGCACCGGCCCCATTAATTCCATTTCTTAAAAACACTATTTTTTCTTAAGAAGGCTTCTTTACTTTTTAGAGCTTGCATGCTTCATTTAATATGCATCAAAGGGTTTAGGTTTTATGGAATTTATTGATAGATTATAAAATAGGTTATACTTCCCAAGTATTAGTCAATGTTTTCCTATATTTCTTATTTCTTCAGTGTAACCATCTCTCAATCAGCAGATAGGTTGTTCTGAGTTCCAAAGCCCTAGGCAGGCAGGTAAACAGAAAGTAGAGGAGAAAATGCGCTTCTTTTGGGTGAATTGCCAACAACTGCACCCCGAGGGAGCTAAGAAAGATACAAGGTACAAATGAGATTTGGACACCACTTGATAATTTACAGGAAGAACTTCCAAACAAGAGTTCCCAAGGATTTCCGGGGTGCAAGGGAAGGAAACAAGTTAGAAGTCAGGGGAACATGGATACTAACGTGATCCCTCCTTGTCCCTCTCCCATGCCAGCATAAAACAGGAAGGGGGGGATTGTCCAAGCTTCAGGCAGGTCTCTAGGTTCACAGGTCAAAGGGACAGAGCTAGAATGGTCTAGAACAGAAATGATCTGGACATTTGGGGGGTGGGCTGACGGGAGCTGGAATGGAGGGAGCTTTTTGCGTTTGCAGGATGGGCCAGCACAGTGGGCACCATCACAGCAGACGCCCCAGGGCAAGCAGCGGAAGTCCTCAAGTGACAGAGATGGATTCTGCCGCATTGAAGGAACGGAGGCTCAAATGCAGTTAGGCTGAGCTACACAGAGCCAAGCCCCGGGGTCCTTGCCCGGTCAGCTGTCTCGACGGGCATCCCTACAGCTGCGTTTGGATCTGTGGTCAGCAGTCACAAGACAGAAAGAGCAGGACAAGAAGGGAACAGCAGGTGACACTTAGGGAAATCTAGAGGGAAAAAGGAATTCACGAAGGACACGAGATGTCTCTTCCAACTTGGCCCCTGCGTTTAAGGCTGTCTTAGTCCCTACGTGTTTGTGTTGCCCCATTTATCTTTGTTTGAAAGCTCCTCCATCATCCTCCTTGGGAGTGGTGTGACTTCTGTTTGTGCACAGCTCAGAGCCTCTGAGCCAGGAGACTTCTCACCGGGGCTGTGTTTTTAAGGAGAGGATCGCTGACTCTTGAATCTTCTGTGAACCCCTGTCTGCGGTCCCACGAGAACCATGGTTGTTTTCATGGCTCCTCTCTGTGCGCGCCACACCCCACTGCAGCCCCTTTGTTCTCGCGTCCCACTTTCCCATACATCACCTGTCAGGGAGTGAGCCAGGGGTGAGTCTCCCAGAGGTGACAGAAACAAACAGGGGGTGGGTGGGTGTGTGACCGCTGAGCCAATTTCTCTGCAGCTCTGTTGTCACTTGAATCACTGCAGTCTCCCGGCAGCTTGTTGTCCCGCCTCTGTGACAAACTTTGCCAAGTAGAAGGGTAGAGGACTACAGGAGGAAGCTTGCTCAGGGATGCAGGGAAGCCCAGCGTCAGAAGTGGGGGTGGGCGGGGAGAAGGGAGGGGAGACCCGGCCCGCCTGCCACCAGCCTGCGACTCGCAGCGCGCCAGTCTGGGGCCTGCAGATGCTTCCTCTTCCGTTTTCTTTCCTCTTCTTCTTTTCTGAAATTTGGTAACTTTCCAATGTTCGCATTCATTTCTCATGTTTACTGCTCTATGTTTATTTCAAGGCAGTTCCTAATGATTACAAACATGTTTTTTGACGTTAGGAGTTCTTTGAGGGGTGGGAGGGTGGGGGTGCCTGTGAGATGCATACAGAGATGGGAGAAGAAGCCGGAGACTGAATTCAGCTCAGTGCAGCCAGCTGCTAGAAGAATTTCTGTAAATGAGCGTGACTGTGAGAAAACCACACACGGAACAGACCGGGTCCTGCCGCATTCATAGCAAACATCACGGGATTCTGACTATTCCATAAAACAGGTCAAGGAGTTAGGATTACCAGGGCCTACGTTCCCTCTTCAAGCTCAGTAACACACTGGCTTTTAAAAATTTTATTTATTTACTTGAAAGGCATAGAGACAGAAAGAAATCTCCCATTCACTTCCCAAACGTTCACAGCACCTAAGGCTGGGCCAGGCTGAAGCCAGGAGGCAAGAACTCAGTCCAGGTCTCCGCCATGGGTGGCAGGGACCCAAGTACGGGAACCATCACCGCCACCTCCCAGGGTGTGTGTTACTTGGGAGCTAATTGGGAGTGGCACCTGGACTTGAACCCAGACAGCCTGATACAGTAACCTCCTGAATGTTGTCTTAACTGGTGCACTGTAATGGCCACCTTATATGCTGGGGTGTTAAAGACTCTGAGAAGGTCTGCGACAAATCAGCTGACACGACTTTGTTTAAGCCAGACTTTCCCAGTTTGAACCGCCTGCCTCCTGCCAGCCTGCAGACCAAGTTGCACAGCACAGCAACCTGGGACCTGCAGATACTTCCCGCTACAGCTTCCTTCCAAGGCTGGGATTTGTTTTTCCTTTTTTGCCCTTACATGTTTATTTCAAGACAGCCCCTAATGATTAAATTATGCCCTTTCACTGTTCAGGGTTCTTTGACAGGTACGTGTAAGATGAGTAAAGAAACAGAAGAGGCTGCAGACTGAATTCAGGTCAGCAGAAGAGAAAGTGGGTGGAACAGGTGACGGCTGATGAAGTCATTTCTGGACCCCCTAGCAGGAAACGGCCAGGTGTCTGACTTGGGAAACAGAGACTCTTGGGTGATTTTCTAACTCAGCTGGAGGGACCAGGAGCAAATACTTTGAACACCCACCTAGATTTATACGTTCCTTGATACAGTGTATACAATGCCTTATACTTTGGTAAAGTAGCGGACCACAAATATATCTTGATTGGAAGAACAATCTAGAATAGTCACATAATCAAAGGTATTAATTATACATTGGCTTGGCATGGTTCTAAAATTATCTTTTAAGAATTTATTTATTCATTTATTTATTTACATGGCAGAGCAAGAGAGAGAATTTGAAAGATCAAGAAAGAGAGAGAGGGAGACAGAGAGAGAGAAAAAAAAAAAAAGCTTCCATCTACTGGTTCACTTCCTAAATGCCTGGAACAGCTGGGAGCCAGGAACTCCATCCAGGTCTCCCCATGGGTGGCAGGAGCTCAACGATTTGAGCCATCTTCTGCTGCCTTCCCAGACACATTAGTAGGAAGCTGAATCGGAAGCTGAGTACCAGGGACTTGAGTGGCACTTGGACATAGCACGCCAGTATCACAAGTGGCAACTCAGCCTGCTGCCCCACACTGTGGCCCCAGTTCTGAAGTTATTACATCACCCAGCCTTGCAGGGCAAAGCTGTATCCGGCTCATATCATTAAGTCAAAAATTGTTTACTTGGCCAGCACCATGGCTCACTAGGTTAATCCTCCGCCTGCGGTGCTGGCACACCGGGTTCTAGTCCCAGTCGGGGCGCCGGACTCTGTCCCGGTTGCCCCTCTTCCAGGCCAGCTCTCTGCTGTGGCTCGGGAGTGCAGTGGAGGATGGTGGCCCTGCACCCCATGAGAGACCAGGAAAAGCACCTGGCTCCTGGCTCCTGCCATCAGATCAGCGCAGTGCGCCGGCTGCAGCGCGCCGGCCGCGGCGGCCATTGGAGGGTGAACCAACGGCAAAGGAAAACCTTTCTCTCTGTCTCTCTTTCTCACTGTCCACTCTGCCTGTCAAAAAAAAATAATAATAAATAAAATAAAAATAAATTGTTTACTGACTTGATATTGCATCCTATGCACTTTTTTTTTTTTAAATCTAGGGATATTTTTCTCAGTCTTATTTCTATCTGTAAGGACCATATTTACAAGTGCTAATTTTTTTTTTTTTTTTTTTGACAGGCAGAGTGGACAGTGAGAGAGAGAGACAGAGAGAAAGGTCTTCCTTTGCCGTTGGTTCACCCTCCAATGGCCGCCGCTGCAGCCGGTGCACCGCGCTGATCCAATGGCAGGAGCCAGGATCCAGGTGCTTTTCCTGGTCTCCCATGGGGTGCGGGGCCCAAGGACCTGGGCCATCCTCCACTGCACTCCCTGGCCATAGCAGAGAGCTGGCCTGAAAGAGGGGCAACCGGGACAGAATCCGGCGCCCCAACCGGGACTAGAACCCGGTGTGCCGGCGCCGCAAGGTGGAGGATTAGCCTATTGAGCCACGGCGCCGGCTCTACAAGTGCTAATTTTAAGGTTTTGGGCTTTGTTTTGCTTTTTGTTTTTTTACAAAGCACCTTCCTGACAGCAAAGACATGGCGAGCACGGCCTATGGAGTGGGATCAGAGTTTGATTCTGATCTTGCCATTCAGTAAAACTGTGAATTTAGTCCATTTGGAGAGCTTCTCTGAGCTCCTGTTTTTTCCTGTGACTGGGATCAGCAGTTCAGCTGCTGTTGGTGGACACTGTGTCCTGTATTGGAGTCCCTGGGTTCAAGTCTCAGTTCCACTGCTGATTTTGGCTTCCTGCTAAGGTGCACCCTGTGAGGCAGCGGATGATGGCTCAAGTACTTACACCCCTGCCACTCATGTGGGAGACCCTGATGGAGGTCCAGGCTCTTGGCTTCAGTTTCCAACCCTGGGGTCATTGGTAGCATCTGGAAAAGAATTAGCTGGTGAGATCTGCATCTGTCTCAAATATTTCGTTAAAATGAAATTGGAATCATAAGTGTCCAACTCATAGGACTATTTGGAGGGGCACATGATGGAATGTAATGAAGTCCTCAGCACAATGTCTGACATATGCTCAATAATTAATAGACATGAGCAGAACACTGGGATGGAATTGGGGATGGGGGACAAAAGATGGAAATAAGAAACAGGGCGATGAGATGATCCAAGTTGGAGACACTGAACCTTGTCTAAGACGAAGCCAGGAAGAGCTGGGGAGGTGCTGGGAGGAAGGTATAGGGAGACAGATGTTTGACAGATGTTTCTACTCGATGTCTTAATTCAGTGCCTCGTCTGCAAGGCGATAGCTAGGCTCTGGGGAAGCACAGTTAGCAAGGCAGAATTCCTATTCTGGGGAGGGAGAAAAATGATACATAAGGAAAGAAACAACAATAACAAAAAGATAAAAATCACTTGCAGTAATGAGCGGTTACTCAATGGAAGCTGGATGAAGGGAGTGAGGAGAGATGGAGGTGTTCTGCCCGGGGAGGTGAGAACACAGGCCTGGGTGAGGAGAAAAAGCAACATGGGATCATCCTGGACCGAGGGCATGGAGCAGCAGAGCCCGAGGCTTCTCCAGAGAGCTTATGGAAATTGCGAATGATGAAGCAGCTCTGTGTGGCTCTCAAGACCTTCTAGGACCAACATAAGCCTGTCTTACTGCCAGTGTTCCATGGAATGTTCTTTTTTTTTTTTTTTTTTTTTTGACAGGCAGAGTGGACAGTGAGAGACAGAGAGAAAGGTCTTCCTTTGCCGTTGGTTCACCCTCCAATGGCCGCCGCAGCCAGTGCACCGCGGTGATCCGATGGCAGGAGCCAGGTGCTTCTCCTAGTCTCCCATGGGGTGCAGGGCCCAAGCACTTGGGCCATCCTCCACTGCACTCCCTGGCCACAGCAGAGAGCTGGCCTGGAAGAGGGGCAACCGGGACAGAATCCGGCGCCCTGACCAGGACTAGAACCCAGTGTGCCGGCGCCGCTAGGTGGAGCATTAGCCTAGTGAGCCACGGCACTGGCCGGAATGTTCTTATATATTCTAGACGTGAAGAAGGCCAGTGTGTCTGAGCAAAGGGAGGAGGCTGTTGCCAAAAGCTCTCCACGCTGTGAGGCTCTGACGGGTGACGCCTCCCTCACCTGCCCGCTACACGACAGGGCCACCCTGTCTTCAAATATTGCCATTCTGGCAGATGTTTGGAGACTGGATGATGGAAGTGAGGGGTAGAGGAAGTAAACAAATCGTTACAAGACGACTGGTCTGATTCAGGAAACAGTGGTGTTTTAGAATGAGATAGTGATGCATGAAACCGATTGGATTTGGGCATGGAGTATGCAGGGAGGAGAGGAGCCAGTTTGCTTCCTGCGCAGGCCTCGCACTGATGCACAGATGTGCCTGGGGTGTCGGAATGTTAGGACACTGGAGCTGGTTAACCTGGAAACCTGACAGGAAAGAAAGGTGCCTGGCAGGCATTTGGTGCAGCAGCGAACACGCTGCCTGGGACACACACACCTGCAGTGCAGTGCCTGGGCCCGAGACCCGGCTCTGCTGCTCATTCCAGCTTCCCGCTAACGTGCATCCACGGAGGCAGGGGCGATGGCTCAAGTGACAGGGCTCCTGCCGCCCACGTGGGAGGCTGGATAGAGTTCCCAGTTCTTTGTGTTCGTCTCTGTCTCTTTCTCTCGCTGCCTTTCCAATACCTAAGGAAGTACATTTCTTTTTTTTTTTTTTTTTTTTTTTTTTGACAGGCAGAGTGGACAGTGAGAGAGAGAGAGAGACAGAGAGAAAGGTCTTCCTTTTCCATTGGTTCACCCTCCAATGGCCGCCGCGGCCGGCGCGCTGCAGCCGGCGCACCGTGCTGATCCGATGGCAGGAGCCAGGAGCCAGGTGCTTTTCCTGGTCTCCCATGGGGTGCAGGGCCCAAGCACTTGGGCCATCCTCCACTGCACTCCCTGGCCACAGCAGAGAGCTGGCCTGGAAGAGGGGCAACCGGGACAGAATCCGGTGCCCCGACCGGGACTAGAACCTGGTGTGCCGGCGCCGCAAGGCGGAGGATTAGCCTAGTGAGCCGCGGTGCCGGCCAGGAAGTACATTTCTAAAAAGGAAACAATGGCTTTTTTAAAACCTTAGTGAAAATGGCACTTGTGGCGAAAGGCACTCCACCAGCAAATCTTGAGTCTAATCAAGCTCCTTACCAACGAAGATCCCCATAAAGCACGAGGTTGCATCTCATTTTCAAAGCTCCACGGAAAGCCATGGTCCCGGTTAACACTGAAGCCTGCTGGTGTTCCTTCTGCACACGTGCTGGTCAAATCATCACCGGACTGCAGTCAGCTAGGTCCCCCTGCTGGTGGCTGGGAAAATTCCCCCTGGACGAACACCGCCAGGAGAAGATCCTGAATGTTCGGCTGAGCAGAATGCCGGAGGTAGGCCAGGTCATCTTCCTGGGTGTTATATCCCACCTTCCTCTTGATCCCTCCCTCAGTGCCACCAAGACTGACTGTCCCTAGCACACAGGGCTCCAACTGCAGCCCATGCACAGGCTGCAACTCCCTAGGAACTCCTCAAAACACACTTTGTTTCACATTCCACTTGCGGAGACGACTCCTTAGTGACCTGAGAGTGTGAGGGACGGATCCCCACTCAGGTGCGGCTTCACACTGAATACAAACCTTTGTTTCTCAGTAAGAGATAAGTATGCAATTTCCTATTCTTTTCTTCTTTTTTAAAGATGTATTTATTTATTTGAAAGTCAGCGTTAACAGAGAGAGAGGAGAGGCAGAGAGAGAGAGGTCTTCCATCTGATGCTTCACTCCCCAACTGGCCGCAACGGCCAGAGCTGCGCTGATCCGAAGCCAGGAGCCAGGAGCTTCTTCTGGGTCTCCCATGCGGGTGCAGGGGCCCAAGGACTTGGGCCATCTTCAACCGCCTTCCCAGGTCATAGCAGAGAGCTGGATTGGAAGTGGAGCAGCCGGGACTTGAACCGGTGCCCATATGGGATGCCGGCACTTCAGGCCAGGGTGTTAACCCACTGTGCCACAGCGCTGGCCTCAGTATACAATTTTCAATAGGATGAGAATCTTGCAGAAGATTTTTTTTTTTAAAAATTCAAAAGCATTTCTCATCAGGATGGATGTCTGGCCTCGCAGAGAAGGCATCTGTTAAGTCCGTATCCCAGTGCCTGGGTCCGACTGCTGGCTCTGGCTCCTGATCCTCGCTTCCTACTAGTGCAGATGCTTGGAGGCAGTGATGGGTCCAGTCGTCGTGTCCCTGCCACCCACGCAGGAGGCCTGGATTGAATTCCCAGCTCCCAACTTGGGCCCAGCCCAGACCAGCTATGGTAGGCATCTGGGGAGGGAACCAGTGGAAGGAAGCTCTTTCTCCCTCTCATTCCCTCTCTCTGTGCCTCTCAAATAATTAAACAAAAATTTAAAAAAAAATCTGTTTTAAAAAAGATTTCCCCTGGGGTCAGCATTGTGGCACAATAGGTTAAGCTGCTGTCTGTTATGCCAGCACCCCATATGGTGCCAGTTCGGGTCCTGGCTGCTCCGCTTCTGGCCCAGCTCCCTGCTGATGCACCAGGGAAGGCAGGGGAAGATGGCCCTGCCGCCCACATTTGAGAACCATCGGAAGCTCCTGGCTCCTGGCTTCAGCCTGGTAGGCCCAACCCTAGCCACTGTGGCCATCTGGGGAGTAAACCAATGGATCAATCTCTCTCTCTCTTTGCCTTTCAAATAAATAAAAATTTTTTAAAAAAGATTTCTCCTTATAGCAGGCTCCCTAGGATTCTCTACATAAAGCCAGACTTTCCCACTGTCCACCCTTCGGCTCACGGGCTGCACTTCAGAGAGGAGCTGTGGCTGCCCAGACCTCCTGAGTTGGAAAACAAAACGCACAGGGAGGGGCCAGATAGCCAGAGAAAACACGCCAGCTCTTGGCTTCCCTGGGATAGATGCAGAAGAAAGCGCAGGCCCTGAGTCAGGCTTCCACTGGCGCACGGTGGAGGCAGGGTCCAAGCTCGGTCCCTGCTGTGGTCACCATGCAGATGGCAGCAAAACACTTCACTTTCAGACTCCACTCTTGTGCCCAGGGCTGAAACAAAGCAGCAGAGACCACGTGGGCAGCACAGCCCTGGAGCAGCTGGGTTGCGACACCCGCTTGGCCCCGGAGCAGGTAAAGCCGACTTTCAGGTGTTTGCAAGCCTTGCTGCTCCAGCCAGAGTGGAGTTGTACGTAGCCTTTATCCTGGAGGAAGCCTCAACACATTAGTGCTGAGGCCACTGCCGTAGATTTGTGAGGCTGGGTGCTGATGTGCTGTTCGGGCCGTCGTGTCTGATGAGCGTACGTGGCTGCGCTCAGAGATCAGAATTAAAAACATCAACTATTTTTACATAGGGGTTTAATTTTAGAACTAAGATTTTATGTGTGCCTGACCACAAAACCGTACTGAAATGCGATTTCTTTAATCTGAAACCGTGCATTAGAGAGCTGCTTCTGATACACCCTATGTGAAACCTCTCAGGAAGGTAAGAAAGTGTCCAAAAGGTGTCCTGCGCTCATCCTCCTTCCTTGCTCCCTTTCCCACCTCCCCGTTAGCCAGGTTGGCGGCCAGCCTATTGCGTTACACTCTGTTATGATGTGGATCACAGAACGTTCAGTGGTATCTCAGTCTGGTTGACAGAGACATGGTTTAGATAACCGCTTCTACCACTCCAGTCCTGGCCCTCATTAAATTCTGAAGGTGGAACCGCCTCTTGTCTTACTGTGTCCTCCGCCAGGACCGGGAGCAGAGAAAGCCAGGATGGGGTGTGTCTGGTTCACTGAGAACAAGGCCAGGCCATTGGGTCGGTCAACATTTTTAACGTTATTGAAAAAGCTGCCGCTGGTGAGATCCCGCATTCAGGCATTCTGAGCGGCTGACTGGTCTCTGGCCAGCATCCACACGGCCTGTGTGCCCCTGAGCTGCTCTCCGTGGAGTGAGCAGCCACACTTTGCCTCTTGTTGGTTTGATCCAGGAACTCCCACTCCTGCTGGCATCACAGTGTCTCCAGAGGTACCATCAGGGATGTAGTTATTGGCCTTCTAGGAACATTGTGTTTTTATCATCTTGCTGTTCACATTTCTTTTTTCTTAAGATTTTTTTTTGAATGAGTGTTCTAGTCACATGGTCTTCCAAAGTGAACAGTTGTGGAGTGTTCTCAGAGAATACGTGAGGCCAGTGCTCTGGCACAGCAGCTGAAGGCGCCTCCTGCAACTTTAGCATCCCGTACTGGAGTGCGAGCGAGGGTCAGAGTCCCGGCTGCCACGCTTCCAATGCAGCTTTCTGCTAACCCTCCTGGGAAAGAAGCAGAAGATGGCCCAAGCGCTTCTGTACCTACCACTGAGGTGGGAGACCCAGCTGGAGTTCCTTGCTCCTGGTTTCAGCCTGGCACAGGCCTGGCTATTAGGGGCATTTAGGAAGTAAACCAGCAAATGGAAGATCTCTTTCTCTGCTCTCTGATGTTCTCTGTCTCTTACTCTCTGTTATTCTGTCTTTTGAATAAATAATAAATCTTTTTTTAAAAGATTATTTATTTATCTATTTGAAAGGCGGAGTTACAGAGAGGCAGAGGCAGAGAGAGAGAGAGATCGTCCATCCGCTGGTTCACTCCCCAAATGGCCACAGTGGCCAAAGCTGCACCAAGCCAAAGCCAGAAGCCAGGAGCTTCTTCTGGGTCTCCCATGTAGGTGCAGGAGCCCAAGCACTTGGGCCATCTTCTAATGCTTTCCCAGGCCACAGCAGACAGCTGGATCGGAAGTGCAGCAGCCGGGTCTCGAAATGGCGCCCACATGAGATGCCAGCACTGTAGGCAGCGTCTTTACTCGCTATGCCACAGCGCTAGCCCCAATAATAAATCTTAAAAAAAAAAAGAGAGAAAAAACAGGGTGCCGATGCCTGTGGTGTGGTGTAGGCTAAGCTTCCGTCTGCAGTGCTGGCATTCCATATGGGCACTGATTGGTGTCCTAGCTGTTCCTCTTCCTATCCAGCACTCTGCTGTGGCCTGGGAAAGTGCAGAAGATGGCCCAAGTGCTTGGGCCCCTGAACCCACGTGGGAGACCCGGAAAAAGCTTCTGGCTCCTGATTGGCCCAGCTCCAGCCATTGTGTCCATTTGAGGAGTGAACTAGTGGATGCAAGACCTTTCTGTCTCTCTCTCTTTCTGTAACTCTGCCTTTCAAATAAATAAATAAATAAATCTTAAAAAAAAAAAAAAAAAAAAGCAGCAGCGATACTTGTTTTGATCTCATGGCAACTGAGAAAATCCAAAGGAAAGAAGGGCAGGGCAAGGAGGAATGTTTTCACTGGGCGTCAGCAGAGCACACCTGGCTGGGGAGACGTGCAGGTGGAAGCTTATGGTTTCCTGCTGGGTGTCAGGACTGACCACTCCCAGAGCGAGCGCTGCACTGTGCTACAGCTATCAATAGGACTTGTTTACTAATGTTACGTTACTAGGAGGGGTTTCAGCCAAGTGTCACTGAAAACTCACGTCTCACATTCCAAAGTCGATGACACAGCTCTTGGCACACTGTGTTCTGAGAACCAGCGAACGTCGAGGCCGAGAGCAGTAGCTAGAACCACAGCCCCACTTGTCTTCTAACAAACTCCTATCTCTTCTTTCTGCTAAACTGGATCCAAATTTTGTGGCTTTCTAGTCCCTGGGTCCTTTGGGTTGAAAAAGAAATGAAACATAGATTGCATTCTGCCTGGAATTCTACAAGACTTCATCCCCAGCACTAATGGCCTTTTCAACTCTGAGAGAGCAGGAAGGAAGGAACAAGCAGGTTTCCAACCCAAGCGAAAGCAGGCACCACGTAGGTGAGCAAGAAGAGCATTCTCTAGAGTCCTCACTACCCGACGCCCACTTTGGTGCGAGGCCAGGCACAGGAAGTGACAGCCCAGCTCAGGTGAGGAAGCTCAGCCTGGGCTCTGCAAAAGTCTGCATGCACAGACGCTAAGCCCAAGTGAGCTGGTCTCCCTGAAGGCTCAGGAAAGAGCCCACCTGTGCCAGGAGGGCTGCTGAGCATGCAGAACCCTCACTGACCCGCAGGGGTTCGCAGCATAAATGCACACTGCACTGTGACCAAAAGGAAGAAAGGGGCCAGCGCCATGGTGCAGCGGGTTAACGCCCTGGCCTGCAGTGCTGGCATCCCAAATGGGCACCGGTTCTAGTCCTGGCTGCTCCTCTTCTGATCCAGCTCTCTGCTGTGGCCTGGGAAAGCAGTAGAAGATGGCCCAAGACCTAGGGCCCCTGCACCTGCGTGGGAGACCCGGAGGAAGCTCCTGGCTTTGGATCGGTGCAGCCTGGGCCATCGCAGCCATCTGGGGAGTGAACCAGCAGATGGAAGACCTCTCTCTCTCTCTGCCTCTCCTCTCCTCTATCTAACTCTGACTTTCAAATAAATAAATATATCAGAAAAGCTGATTTCAGCATCAGTAGACAAGAGTATGGAATATTTAATAAATTAAAAACTCAAAATATGAGGAAAGAACAAAAGACCCTAAAAACGAACACCTAGATTTTAAAAAAAGAACCAAACACAATTTCTACAAGTTAAAACTTGATCCAATAAAATTTAAAATGTTGACAGGAACAATAGCAGATTAGCTACAACTGGAGAGAACGTGCAAACTGGAAGACAAAGAAAATCGGAAAATATCTAAGAAATGAAAAATAATGAAACAGACATTCAAAGACTTGGGATGTACAGTGAGGCCTAATTATTCCAGAATGAGCTAGCAGAATAATGAAGAAACATTTGTGAAGATAAAGCTTGCTGATCTTTCAGAACTGTAAAAAGGCAGAAATCGAGGGGCCGGGGCAGTGGGTTAAAGCCCCAGCCTGCAGCGCCCACATCCCATCTGGGTGCTGGTTTGAGTCCTGGCTGCTCCTCTTCTGATCCAGCTCTCTGCTGTGGCCTGGAAAGCAGCAGAAGATGGCCCAAGTCCTTGGGTCCCTGCATCCACATTAGAGACCAGGAAGAAACTCCTGGCTCCTGGCTTCGGATCAGCTCAACTCTGGCCGTTGCAGTCATTTGGGGAATGAACCAGCGGAATGGAAGACCTCTCTCTCTCTCTCTATCTGTAAGTCAATCTCTCTCTCAAAAAAAAAAAAAAAAACTAGGAAAACCAAATGAAACAAAACAAGCAGAATAACAACAAAAATCCAGAGGCCGGCATTGCAGTGTTGATAGCCGACAGTGTGTGTCGGAGCTCCAGTTCGAGTCCTAGCTGCTCTGATTCTGATCCAGTTCCCGGCTAATGCACTGGGAAGGCTGGAGAAGACGGTCCAACTACTTGGGCCCCTGCCACTCACTAGGAGACCCAGGATGCGGTTCCGGGTTCCAGGTCTCAGCCTGGCCCATCCCTGGCTGTTGCAGCTGTTTGGGAAGTGAACCTGAGGACAGAAGATCTCCGTCCTCTGCCTCTTTCCTGTTACTCTGCCTTTTAAATAAGTCTCTTAAAAGCAAAAACAAAAATGCACCCAACTGCGAAACACTAAAATATACTTGAAAAGCAAACAGAGAGGACACAATGCAGTAGCATCAGTTGAGCTGAGAATAGACTCTAAACAGCAACTGTGGAAGCCAGAAGGTAGAACCTCCAATACCTGAGAAAACAAAAACTATGACTCTATAGCCTACAAGAGGTGGGTGGGAATCAACAGAGCTGGGTATTCGGTGCAGCAGTTAGGCGGCTGCTGAGGACATCTGTGCCCCTCCCCAGGGAGCCTGTGTTCCAGTCCCAGCTCCCTGCTAACGGTACCTTAGCAGGCAGCAGCTGATGCCCCGAATACTCAGGTTCCTGCCACACACGTAGGAAATCCTGAAAGTGCCTGGCTGCTGGCTTCAGCTTGGCCTTGCCCTGCCTGCTGTGGGCATTTGAGAAGTAAACCAGCGAATGGACTGTCTCTCTCCCTCTCTCTGTAACTATGCCATTCAAATAAATAAACCTTTTTTTTTTAATCAAAACTGGGAGACACATCAAGCCTTCAATTAGTCCATGTTCTATCTAGTTAATGCTGCTACAAAGTTATCTCAGAGAGAGACAAATCATCTGTGGCCACCTTTTGGGTCCCCATAGTTAAAACAAAAAGCCTGCTAACAGGGTCAACATCCGGTGCTAAAGGTAAGACCATCTTCTTTCGGATAGCTTATCTGTCTTGAGACTGCAAGCACAGGCACTGAGAACTGCACTGAGAACTTACAGAGTCGGACTGGGGTTCAAATTCCAGCTGTATAACTTACTGTACGGGCCGGCGCTGCGGCTCACTAGGCTAATCCTCCGCCTTGCGGCGCCAGCACACCGGGTTCTAGTCCTGGTCGGGGCGCCGGATTCTTTCCCAGTTGCCCCTCTTCCAGGCCAGCTCTCTGCTGTGGCCTGGGAAGGCAGTGGAGGATGGCCCAAGTCCTTGGGCCCTGCACCCCATGGGAGACCAGGAGAAGTACCTGGCTCCTGCCATCGGATCAGTGCGGTGCGCCAGCCGTGGCGGCCATTGGAAGGTGAACCAATGGAAAAGGAAGACCTTTCTCTCTGTCTCTCTCTCTCACTATCCACTCTGCCTGTCAAAAACAAACAAACAAACAAACAACCTTACATGTGAGTTTGGGTAGTTATTTTATTTTCATCATCTATAAATTGAGGATAAGCATTATCCCAAAATATCTGTGGTGAAGACAAAATGAAATATGCACTTAGCACAGTGTCTGGCACATGGTTCACTAAACCCAAGCTGTCTGTCTCTGGACCAGGAAACCCCTATCGACATAATCTGCTTAGAGCTTGTTTCAAATTGAAGCATAGATCTAACCTGCATGGGAAATTTCACGATTTTCTAACTTGGACGGATTTTCTGCGTTTATAAATTAAGCGCTCACCATCTCATCTGGATTCCCTACAGCTTCCAGGAACGTTTTAGAGAACATGTGTTTGTCCTTCAATAGGACTCTCTTCAAGCGACCCGTTCTGCATTCTGGACCTCGAAGACATGAGGACACACCACGCTCAGGTAGGGGACTCGTAGGGGACTCAACCGCCAAGGCCGCCTAGGGCTGAGGAGGCTTAGCCAGCCTGACATTGGGTAGAAACGTCCCTCCCAGTGGTGAGGACTCGTAATTCTGTCCACTGCCATGACTATGCAGCAGCACCCAGCCCTCACTCAGACAGGCCTTCTGTTCAGCAAGGACTGCCCCGCTGCCTGACGCACTGGCTTGGTGGGTGGCTCCTCTTTTCAGCCTGGTGCAACCCCCAGTGCCCAGGGCCACCTTCCTTTGTTACACTGCATCCTCGCCCTTTTTGTGATTACCAGCCAGCTCATCTTCCTTCGCAGAACACTCTATCTGTACAGGGTTGGCAGTGTTTTCTAGCTTGAGATTTAAACCGTTAATTAAAATTTGAACTCTAACTCATTACCTTGTCTCTGTTCAGTCATACAACTTTTACATCTAGAGCTTGTAAGTTTTCCCCAGTTGCTCTTTTCCATCACACACACACACACACACACACACACACACTTAGGAATTTAGGTCTTTTACCAAAATACTGTTTTCCTGAGACTACCTAAGTCAGATATGATTATAGCTGGTACTACTCATGGGCTAGTTTCAAGATCCTCTTCCATACTGTCATCTAAGGCTGAAAGGATTAAGAAACATGGCAACTAACAAACTCTGTGAATATGCAGAAGCAACCTCAAGGCTGCAACGCAAAATCAGATGGGAGGGAAGATGGAAAGAGGAGAAGAGAGTGGGAAAAAAGGAAGAAGGGCAGGCAGGACTCAGGACGATGAACCTGACCCTGGCCTAGATGAAGCATCCCCAGACCAATGGCTAAACAGAGATGATGAGAGCAGTCTCTCTCCTCCACCCCTCTCTGGAGCTGGTTGCGTGAGACCCACATCTGCAGGGCTCCTAAGGCATACGTGTATCTACTGAGGATCAAGAAATGCTTCCCTCTTCCTTGTGCCAATCAGGTCAAAACACGAGTGCGAGAAACGAGTCAAGACAATCTTAAACATTTGCATAAAGCATCTTCCTGTTGAAACTGCTTGCTTCTTCTAGGTCAATCCAATGCATTTCCAACAACTGTTAATCCAGTTCAATTGATAAGAGCAACTGTTGGGCACAGACTTAATTTCCCAATCCCTCCTGACACAATTATGATCAGTAACTTGGCAACTCATCACTTGCGATAAAATCAGTGTATGTAAGTTGCAAGTTGACGCCACTCACCGAACATCCTATGGACACCACCGAGACCTGGATTTCCAGTATTTGCCGTGGGAATGGATTCTCCTGCCACTGACTGGGGACCTGGCTGCTCCTGCGCTCCTGAGGTGTTCCCGCCACACTGACACTCTGCACAAAGCCCAGCTTCCACTCATTTATAACAAAGGACTGCAGGTCAGAACATTTTTTGCAAAACTCATTGCAGTAACCTGAGCAGACTGTATTAACAACCCTGGGGTCAGGATCTACTGTTATAGCCTGGCATGATACAGCCTTATGTTTAGCCAATGCACAAAGTTCTCAGAAATGACGTCCTAACAGACACACTCGGGAAGTTAAGGTTTCATCTAAGGAGGGCTGATGGAGAAGTCCACCCACACTCTGTTGCCTGAATCCAAGATGGGCACAATCGAGGACATCACAGGTGGTGTAATCTGCCTCACTCTGGAAGCCAGATGAGTTAACTGAAAACAGCACTCCAGCCTCATCTAACAGAAAATCACCTGTGGGTTAGAAATGTTCTTCTGGCTTTGCTCTAAATATATGCACGACTGTGGTGGAGGCAGCAACAAGTGCAGCTTACTCTTGAATGCTGACCAGACCCAGCAAGCTGCCCATGCCAGTGTGAGATCGCCCTGCCCTCACTGATGGCCAGGGATACCGCTGGCTTCTCCTCTACCTTCTGGAGAAATTAAGCCCGTCTCCTAAACATTGACTCCCATTCCTCATGAAATGGATCTCATTAGCCAAACAGTAATGCTAACCATAAACCCAAACAGGGCTAATTGGTTTAGAAATTGGATAAAAATAAGCAATTGCAGACTTTAAATGTCAAGACAGGCAATAATTCACCCTTGGTGTTGATTTATCACATCCTACAAATTAATTCTATCCACTTCCCCTGCCCCTGGGAAGTCCAGAGTCAACTGTAAAATCGTCACACAGGCTGATACTATAGACAAAGAGGTTTCATGGCTCATCCACTATGGCAGTCTCACCACTGGCACCAGCAACAGTGCTGTCAACTGCTCATCCAAGGCTCTCACGACAATGCAAGGCAGAAAGGAATGATGAACAATAAATACTGCAATGGGTTAAGGTTCTGGTAGGCATGAGCAAAGAATTAGGTTAGGGAATCTGCCTCTTCATTGTACTTCAGCTCACAAGCTCATCACACTGATAAAAACAACAAACCTTGCCTCAAGTCTGTTCTATCACGTATCCCACAGGCCAGGACTCCTTTCCTCTGAAACAGCTGACAACACACACCATCTTCTACTTCGAGCTTCAGTCAAGCAGCACTCAACAATGATGGAGCTTCCGCTCCCACCACACCGTGGATACGGAAGTCGTACAGCGCTCCTGACGATTCATCCAGAAGCAGGTCGCAGCCTTCTGTCTCCCAGTGCTGCTTCACTCCTGCCTCTCTGACCTGCTTTTCCTTCTTTTTTATATCCCACTCACCATGGTCCCCCAGGCTTGTCCCTGGACTTGGGTTTTATTGTGACATCCTCAGTTGTGGTGTGGCATTGGTTGTGGAATACCAAAACCCATGGATGCTGCAGTTCTGATAGCAAATACTTACATAATACAGTATTTACAGACAGCCTACATATACCCTCCTGTATACTTTAAACCTTCTCTAGGTTACTTATAATACCTAATGCAATGTAAATGCTTTATAAATACTTGCTATACTGTACTGGGCAGGAAACAATGACAAGAAAATGCTATACATGCTTAACACAGGTGAAATAAAAAAAATACATCTGAGCTTGGTTAAACCTGCAGAGACAGAGGGCTGTTGTATTTTACAACAGTATTCTCTTTCAATATTCTAAATAGTTTATTGTTTTCTACCCAACTGCTACTAAGAAACAATTATGGGGTATTTAATATCACCTCTGCTTCCATCAATCTTTTCAAGATTCAGAAAAGTTGTGGAATTCTTTTAAAATGTAACAGCAACATTTCTAATTAGACACTGTTTGCACCTTCCTCTAGTTGAAACTTTTCAATATACACAACCTGCTGAATTTCATTTCAAATAGGATGTAAAGACAAATAAACAGACTGAATCACATGAAATTGCTAATGTTCAATTATATTTTGTGGATAAAAATGGTAATTTTCTATGGTCCAATCTCATGTATTCATTTTCATTAGTGAAACAGAGATCTCAATGAACTCAAACTTGGTAAAGTATAAGATCCTAGAGCTTCCTACATGAAGTCCAATGCCTCAAATCTTTATTTTTTTTTATTTTTTGACAGGCAGAGTGGACAGAGAGAGAGACAGAGAGAAGGTCTCCCTTTGCCGTTGGTTCACCCTCCAATGGCCGCTGCGGCCGGCGTGCTGCAGCCAGTGCACCACGCTGATCCGAAGGCAGGAGCCAGGTGCTTCTCCTGGTCTCCCATGGGGTGCAGGGCCCAAGCACTTGGGCCATCCTCCACTGCACTCCCTGGCCACAGCAGAGAGCTGGCCTGGAAGAGGGGCAACCGGGACAGAATCCGGCGCCCCGACCGGGACTAGAACCCGGTGTGCCGGCGCCGCAAGACGGAGGATTAGCCTAGTGAGCCGCAGCGCCGGCTCGATGCCTCAAATCTTAATAATATGGAATTTCTAGGTTTGCTCTCCAGCAGCACCCATCTAACCACATGAGCACTGGGATGCCTGTTCTCCCCACGTGTGCACCCGATGGTAACTGCCACGTGCCAGAAATAACGCAGCAGCAAACTCAGCACCTCAGAAAGCAACCTCCATTTTGTCCTTCGTTCAGGCTGATTCCCGATTTTCTTTGGATTTTTAAAAATTACTCAGAAATGCATTTTGCAATTGAGCTTTCTGACCTTGTGCTTCTAACTTCCCCTCTTTCACACCGATTTTCTGCTCCTTGGTAAGAAAAGTGTCCTGGGTCCTGTCACAGACACCCTTAGCACACATGAAACCACCACAGGCCTTGCTGACATGGTTTTTCCATCCTGGACAACCTCTGAACTTGAGACCTCACAGCACAAACCCCCCCAAGTCTGCAGGGCACCTGCCAGGTGTGGACTGTGTTGCTTTGACGGCCTTCTTGGTATAAAGGTAAACAGGGACTAGGGGACAGCTCGGCTTTGTCACAGATGTTCTGCAGCACAGTCTGCTCGGTTTGTCAGTGCTGGATCAGTCATCATCCCAGACAGAAGAGCCAGGCTGACTGCTAATACTTACGTGAAACACCAATGCCAATCAACACACTTATCAGTAATTGTATACAGGGTTGTAATAAAGGTTGCATGTATGCCTATCGTTGACTCTGAACAATATTTAAACGCACTGGAACTTTCTGGAATAAAATCACACAGTACTTGTGATTCTGTATAATACTTGGTCAAACACATCATGTGATAATAACGGGACTGTAAGGGCCAGTGCAGTGGCACAGTAGGATAAGTCTTGACTTGCAGTGCCGGCATCCCACATGGGCGCCAGTTTGTATCCCAGCTGTTCCACTTCCAGTCCAGCTCTCTGTAATGGCCTGGGAAAGCAACAAGTGCTCGGGCCCCTGCAGCTGGCATGGGAGACCCAGAGGAAGCTCCTGGCTCCTAACTGGCCCAGCTCCGGCCATTTGGAGCCTGAACCAGTGGATGGAGGACCTTTCTCTGTCTTTCCCTTTCTCTGCCTGCAGCTCCCTCAAATACATAATATCTTTTTTAAAAAAAAGGGGGGGGTGTAAAAATTTTTCTTGATAGTTCAGTTATCACCGTAAAAGAGCTCTGAGTCAACAGTCCCTCAATATAACTGAAAACGCACCTGTTCCTCACAGCGTAATTCATCCCCACACGGCTCTGGACCAGAACGTCCTCACACTGGACCCTCGGCAGGGGTGAGGCGGACATTCAAAGATCTCGGAGAGCAATGGAAGTGTCACCGGGTGGATGTGGGAGCCTGCTGAACCCCTGCTTAAACACCAGTTCCTTTCTTTAGCAGAAAATACTGACTGTGTGTACTTGAACACAGAGCATTCCTCTTCTCTCATAAACACTCCAGGAAAAAATGACAAACCTAGAATCGGCACTTAACGTGGACATAGCCTGTTTCTTCAGAACAGGAAGACTCACGAAACCCCTCTGAGAAATGGGCAGCAGATGAAGATTCCAGCCAAGCATCACAACAAGTGCCCTAGTGACTTTCCTTTCCCCTTAGGTTGTGACGAAACCTCCTTCATGCTCTCTGAATACAAAGGGTGAATAGTTATAAATGTCAGCAGAAAGAAAAAGCAGTATTATCCAATACAAGTAAATATCAGTTTACCTTAAAATTTTGCTTCTAAATGGATACACTTGCCTGCATGCATGCAAGATAATTTAAAATCAACAAAACCAACACTTTTTTTGGGGAAAAGAATTACATATGATGCAGATTAGTCAGCAAGAATTTGTATTTCAGAATTGCAAATCTCATCTAAACTCAGATCAAGCTTTTTAAAAATTTCTAAAGGTTATTTTCAATTGTTAAATGAGTGTCATCTTCAGAAAGTATACTCGGGGCTGGCGCTATGGTGTAGTGGGTGACCCTGGCACCTGCAGCACTGGCTTTCCATATGGGCGCCAGCTGCTCCACTTCCAATCTAAGGCTCTGCTGTGGCCTAGGAGAGCAGCAGAAGATGGCCCAAGTGTTTGGGCCTCTGCACCCGTGTGGGAGAACCAGAAGAACCTCCTGGCTCCTGGCTTCGGATGAGCTCAGCGCTGGCCGTGGTGGTGATCTGGGGAATGAACCAGTGGATGGAAGACTTCTCTTTCTCTGTCTCTGCCTTTCAAATAAATAAATCTTTAAGAAAAAAAAAAAAGCGAAGAAAATATATTCTATTTTGTATTTCAGGTATTTTATTTATTTTATTTGGCAAAGAGAAGCCTAAGAATTTTTTTTTAAAAAACACTTCCAGAGAGAACACCTTTTACCATAAAATAAACCTGTGTGATTTGGGAGGACAAATCTCAAATGTATATTTTTGACTTATGTGCCAATTTTATAATTAGTACAAAAAGTTAATTAGTTCAAATATTTTAAAAATGTAAAAACCGGTCCAGGCAACATAACTATATAATCTTGCTGTAAAAGTACTTATATCAAATTCCACCCAAAATATTTATGCATTATACTAAATTTAGTTGCTCAAATCATTCTTCACTGCCGGCTGGCTTTGCCATTTTCTGTTGTCTCCATTCTGAAAAACAGGAGGAAAAAACGGAGTGGGTAAAATAAAACATTAAGCATTCATGGTTTTCCTCCCAAATTATCTTTACATGAAAACTGTACTGTGACACACTGCTGGGACAGAAGACTTCAGCACTTTAGGAAAGGATGGGCTGTTAGGATTCCTCTCCTTAGCCCGAGCTCGTTTATAGAAGAGGGAAAGCGGAGGCCCCGTGAGACACAGTGGTGTGCCCAAGGTCAATGACAGAGGCAGCCACGCTTTTAGGGCCCCACTCTCCCTCTCCAAGGCAAACTGAGAAAACAGCCTCTACCATTTAGCCAAGGATTTACTTCCTTTTACATAACTGAAGAAATTCCTTGCCAGTATATTTGTAGAGAATGTTTACTAAAATGTAGATTCAAACAAAATAATCAGACTTGAGACTTACTCTATTATAAGCAGTACCTTCATACTTTATACTTACTAGGGGAATACTTTCTCTGAGTATTCTAGACAGTATTAGTATTGTGCACTAAATGCTTTCTGTAATTCTTTTTTCCTTCTATGATGCTTCCTAAGCACTGGGGGAAGAAGGGTATGCTCTAAAGAGTAAATACTTTCAGGGATACAATCAACGTAATGAGCCATTTTGCAAGTATCGAAATTAAAGAAGTCAACTTTTCTTCTCCTGATAGGTAACATGCACCTGTTCCTAGCACCAGCAACACAAAACTGCTGTGCTGGGTGCTGTGGCACAGCAGATTAAGCCATGCTGGGATGCCCACATCCCATACCGGCGTGTGAGTCTGCGTCCCAGCTACGCTGCTTCTGATCCCCTTCTGCTACTGTGCCTGGGGGGCAGCAGGTGATGGCCTAGGTACCTGGATCCCTTCCACCCACGTGGGAGACCCGGATGGAGTTCCAGGCTCCCAGCCCTGCCTACTGTGGGCATCCGAGGAGTGAACCAGCGGATGGATGTGCCTGTGTCTCTGTCACTCTGCCTTTCATGTAGGTGAAAACACAAGACTGCTGAACATGACGAAGAAGTCATGTCATTAAGATGTTACACAGCACTAACAGAACCAGTTTGCACAATAAAGAACACTCACCCATTTTCTTCTTTAAGATGTTGATATAACTCAGCTCTGTTATTCACAGAGTTCAGTCGCCCAGCAAACTCCTGGTGCTTTCTGGAATTGGCAGTATTGATTCTATTACTCCACAAGGAGAGTAAGGACACTGGCCCTGGTGGTGTACATGAAAGAAGAGAAAAAAGGCAGAATAATTTATCACCTCAAAATTTACAAATTTAACAATAATTAGGCAATATCATCTTTCTTTTACACGTAATTTGGTCCCTGAGACCACCTGTGAGTTTGGTAACTCGCTAGGACTCAAGTGACCCAAGGTAAAGTACGCCCATGGCCTGGGGCGATGACAGCAACACAGTCAGGATGTGTGGCCAGAGCAGTGACGGAGACACACGGGCATTAGGCGGAGACCAGAGGAGTCTGCCTGCAGGCGTCCCCGGCGCTGTCCCTGCAGTGAGGGGCCACACAGGCCGCCCACTCCCTCCAGAGGCAGAAATGCAGCTGTGTCTGCAGTGTTTCTGCCAGGAAAACCTGCGTGAGGCTCCAGAGTCCACAGTTCTTGCTGGGAGCTGATCATCTAGGCATTCTCTGCCCAACCACAACAGAAATCCAGGACCCAGCAGAAATTTAGGTTCAGAGGTGATGCAAAATAACCTCACCATGTGGGGAACACTTCAAAACACAGATGTTAGTTATTTTACAAAGGTTCCCTTGCTGGATGTATGACACTGTTTTTTTTTAAATAATGAGAAATATTCACTGCCCATATGTTTTAAAGCTATAAACAGACAATCTCCTAAATAAAATCCAGGAGCAGTGAGGAGGTCTTCCTCATCCACACAACATGAAGTGACCCTGCACAAAACAGCACAGCCGGGGAACGTGTCCCAAGCACAGTGGTCACGGCTCTACCTTTGGACTTTTCCACTTGAGGAGCTTCATCCATTTCTACCAGGGGCTTCTTGTTGGGAGGTTCTGGGGAATCAGGCGAATCTTTTATGATCTCAGCCTCAGCCAGCTCTTCTTTTCCACGTTCTAAGATGCCTTTTAATCTTTTAGAGGACAAAAAAGGAAATGTAGTTTAAATACTTGAAGTTCAAAAATGGTTCAATAATTAAACTGTCTATATCATTCTTTTTACAAGATAGCTGAGCACACAAAACAGACCTTGGGACTACTCAGCAACTTCAATCTAAAAGCAGTTAAGGGAATTTAATAAAGTAAACATTTTCCCCTTTTCTTTCATAATGATATTGAAATAGTTCAGAAATTAGTCTGCAGTAAAATATCAAAAGATAAAGGAAAACAAACTAAAATTAAAAAGATGAGAAATAAAGGATTTTCTGAATAAATTTCACAATTTTAACTTGAAGATAAGTACAAAACACTATTTCAAATTCCAAGCAGGTTTAAGAAGTTTGGGGGTTATGTGTTGTATCTTTGGTCTATGTACGGTGGAAATATACTTATGTTCCACAAGTTAGGAGCTTAACTTGAAGTTTTTATTGAGTCTCTTCAGGGAAGGAAAACCATTCCAGTACATTCAGAGGTGTACTTAAGCTTACTGAGATCTGAATCTGAATTCCTTCTGTCTCTTCCCACAGTGGCCAATTCTGGGGGAGAAACTCAGTAGCTCTAAGGAAGAAGTGGACTTCTACAGTCCAAGAGAAGGGTGCTACGTGTTTACCCATGAAATGACAGGATTTCCAGAACTAGCTTCTGAAGACTTCTGTGCGGGTGGTGGTGAGGGAAGTGCAGATGGAAAACATGAAACAAGATCTGCCATGAACTGCAGCTTCTGACGGTGGACAAGGGGTACCTATTTACTCTACTGTTATATGTCTGGAATTTTCTATAATAAAAAGTTCTGTGTTGTTTTTAAGGAACTTAATTCAATTACAGTATAATAGTGACTCAGCTATTCACCTGATTTCTGGCAAGGAGTTATAAATGTAGCCAGCTGGTATGTTATATATGGTATTTTTATTTATAAGCCTTTATAACTTTTTGTTTTTTCAAATTTAACCTTGACATCACTATACAAATCACAAACTAAGGGAAGCGGGTGTACGGCTGAGGCATGTCTTCAGAAGTAGGATTGCAGGGCCAGTGCTGTGGCATACTGGGTTAAGTCACCACCTACAGTGGGGGGCTGGTTCAGGTCCCGGCTGCTCTACCTCTGGTCTGGCTCCCTGCTAATATGCCTGGGAAAGCAGTGAGGGATGGCCCAAGTGCTTGGGCCCCAGCACCCACATGTGAGACCTGGAGGAGATTCCTTGCATGGGACCCACCCAGCTCTATCCATTGCGGGAGTGAACCAGAGGATGGAGGACCTCTCTATCTATCCCCCTGTGGCCCCCATAATTTTTCCTTTCAAATAAAAAAAAATCTTAAAGCAAAAGAAGTAGGACTGTTCACTCTTCCTGTGTGTCCTGAAGGGCTCCTGTGTCTCATTTTATAACAGTACCTTCCACACTGTGCTGCGGTAACTGATTTACTTGCCTATCTCAACCCAACACTGTCTGGGGCAGAGATCCTGTGCCGGATGCCTGGCATATCACAGGCATTCAACAAATATTTACTCTACAAATGACTAAGGTTACATCTTTGGAATTTGTAACACATAAAGCACAGAATGAGACACATGTCAGGTATGGATTTTCTTACGTTAATTAGGATAAACTGACATCATTTTTGTCCCAGCTGTCAAAACTCATAATACCTTTTCATGCTCAAGAGAAATCTAGATTGCAAGGATGACAAGAGTATAGCTAAGCAGTGAGTGCCACGTGCTAAGTGGAGTTTGGGTGTCTGGATGTGCTGTTTTCAGATGTGAGACGCAGGGGCACCAGGGTGTGCTATGAGTGCCAGGAGGTCACCTTTCGGAATCTTGCCAAGGCTTTTCCTGTTCGTAATCCTTCACTGCTTTCTCAGATTTGTCCTCTTTGTCCTCCCTCTTTCGCCCTCGTTTCTTCCGTTCTTCCTCCTCCGGGGGTTTGCTCCTACACG
Source organism: Oryctolagus cuniculus (assembly GCF_051225735.1). NCBI lineage: Eukaryota > Metazoa > Chordata > Mammalia > Lagomorpha > Leporidae > Oryctolagus > Oryctolagus cuniculus. The sequence continues at coordinate 124,403,264 of NC_142875.1, forward strand.
CCATCAGACATTCCAAGACTCTCTGATGTTTCTCTGAGTTGCTGATGTGGGCCCTGACGAGGGTCTCCAATTCGTTCCACATGATACGGTACTGTTCATCTCTGCAGTGAAGGGTGAGATGGCCCCCTTAGAAACATGCTCAGTCACAGTGCAGTGTCACCTGCTATGGGTGACGTGAAAGGAAATCATGAAACAAAGACTTCTTTCCCCTTCATAGTTATGATGGAATTCCAAACTACAAGGTATCCACTTCTGCTATCCTACATTATTTCACCTGCATCATAAGCATGTATATGTGCACACCCTCATATATAATTTGCGTAAGGAGTAAGTTACCCTAAAAAACAACATATATCATATAAATGGGAAATATAGAAAGAAAGGGGAAAAAAAAACCTACCTTTTAGGGCCCTTTCCCCTTGTACCAACTGTGGAAATAGGCAGAGGATCATTTTTTCTTTCCATATCAACTAAGTTGTATATTGTTTTTTGACAGTTTAACACATCTTCTTCTGTCAAAGATTCTTTCACAATAACACTGGCTAATGGGACTACCTGTTAGATTTTTTTTTTAAAAGAAAAAAGAAAATCTGTCTTGAAAAACAACTATCAAAGCATCTAGGCAGAACTTGCTCTAACAGCTGATTTTATAGGTCCCAACGCCGAGGGCATCTGGAACTATCCCTTCACAGTTTTCAATTAGTAATTCTTACTGTAGCAAGCTCACACATTTCATTCTTGGCTTGAGAAATGGTATAAATTACCGATTTCCTCATGTTTCTTTAAGAATATGTAACTAACCTAGAAGAAAGGCTGAGACAACTGAACACTCACCGCTTGCATGTTGAAAATGGTGGTCTGTGAAATAATCATGGGCCAGTAGCGGGTGTGTTTTTCTAACTGATCTTTTGCCCGTTCCAAAGGTACCTCGAGACTTCCATCGATTTTATATCTGGGGTCTAGAAAAGGAGTTAATCTGTTTTCCCTCATAAATTCACCAAAATCCTAATGATAACCAAATAAGATAAAATTAGAAACTCTTTCTAGTGGTTCAGGTGGAGACATGCAAAAGTCTGCTTCCCTCTGTCTTCTGTCCTGTGATCTGCAGCATTTCCTCTCCCAGCTCCCCTCCCCTCACTACTGTTATCCCCTTGTTTCTGAACTTGAAACCCTATCAGCTCCTGTACAACGGAGATGAAGAAAGCTTAGACACAGACACTCAAGGCACTTTCTAACCCTTTTTAAAAACCAAGGAATGCGCGAGTTTTTTAATTCCTATATTCAACTCTTTTCTATTTCAGGTAAAAGAATGAGCTAATCACATTCGAAGATCAACTTGCTCACTGCACAACTGCCTTGACACAACATCAAATGGTGGGTACCTTCAAATGATGAATTACAGGTAATTTACAGGTTTTTATGTGGTTTTTTAGATGTCTTTATTCTCTACATTTTCTACAATGAACACTGGCACTGATTAGCTTTCTCCTTACAAAAATAGTCATGGAAATACCAAATATGAAAGAGGGGAAGGAGAATCAGAAGCTAAAATCACAACAATACTATTTATACTGAAAAGAGACATAATTTACTGGTGTATCTGTTAAAATAACACAAAAGCCTTTTATTTCAAAATAGCAACAACCCAAATATCCAAGTTTCTGTTTACCTTTTAAGTTACTAGGAAAATTAAGTTCTACTTAAAATATTAACCAATTTTCCTATATTTTCAGTGTGTTGATATAATCCAGAATCTTCCAGGTAGCATAATAAGGAAGACTATATAGTGATAAATACATTTTTTGAACAATTATTACAGCAAATTCACCTAATCAAAATCATAACCCATCTCTTCCAAACCTTTATTTCCTGGATCTCGGCATATAACCAGCACTCAATGACTATGAGCTGAATGATGACAGACTAAGAACAGAATGTGTAGATAGTAGAATCTTACTGTAATCCGGTAGTCAGTAACTCTTCCTCCACATCCTTCACTAATTGAAGGCGGGTCTTCTAGAATGGACCGAGAACTGCTAAGGACGTGCAAAAAAATCTCTCCTCCATGGCTACTAAGCATGTGACTAATGACCTTAGAACCTGACTTTCGCGGTTGTTCCAATAAAACAGAACGACCTGTCAAAAACAAGATTAGATCGTCAGTAATCAAAAGGGCTCTTACATATTCCCTGAAGATTTATGTCCAGAGTTGTTCATTGTATTCATTAACTCCCGTATCTCAACCAGTATTAATTTAGTATATCAACATTTCAATTCTTAAAAATCTGGATTCTAGCCTTTGCTTTTTTTTAATTACTCCAAGATTATATAGGTGATACACAGAGTTTCCGAAAAACAATTACAGGGGTCTCTGGTATAATGGGCTTGCTTATATGGCTAATTCAATCAAGTTCATAGAAAATCTTTTCCCTGGACATTAGAAACGAAAATGAGACAGCTCCTGGATAACCTCAAGGTTATCAAGGCTACAAAACACAGGGGAGAAGCCTCATACTCAATTCACTTCTACAACACCTCCTCATTAGACTGTCACTGAAACTACTATTTCTCTGGCCCAAATGTTGTTACTATGGATTTAACTTGGGCTCATAACCACAGTGTACTCAAATATAACAATGAAATTAACCTTACAATAAAGATACATTGACTCTAAACAAATTTTTTTAAGAAAAGTATTATTCCATTGATTTAAAAGGCAGAGTAACAACAGGAAGAGACAGAGAGGGACAGAAAGATCTTTCATCTGCTTCTTCACTCCCTAAATCCCTACCACAGTTGGGGAAGAAGCCAGGAGTCAAGAATTCCATCCAGGTCTCTCATGTAGGAATCTAAGTACTTGGGCCATCATCTGCTGCCTTCCTAGGTACATTAGCATAAAGCTGGAGAGGAAGCGGAGGAATTAGGACTTAACTAGCACTCCTATGTAAGATCTGGGGAATCCAAGTCACAGTAAACTCACTGTACCAACACCACCCACACTGACTCATTAAATCGATGGTCACAAAATCTAGTTGATATAATACTACCAGAGGAGATAAAATTCCGGCTTAGTAGACAGAATAGAGAAATTTAGACTTGCAAAAATTTTCACACAAGGAAACCGCAGCTTTGAGGTCACATGTAAGAAGCATATGATGTAATATTAAGAATGAATTTATCTGTGGGGCTGGCATTGTGGCATAGGGGGTTAAGGCACCACCTGTGTGGACACTTGTAGCCCTTGCTCTTCCAATCCAGTTCCCTGCTAATGTGCTTGGGAAAGCAGCAGATAATGGTCTAGGTACCTACTCACCTGCCATCCACATGGGAGATCTTGATGGAGTCCCAGGTTCCTAGCTTTGGCCTGGCTCAGCCCTGGCCATTAGGGCCATTTGGGGAGTGAGCCAAAGGATGGAAGTTATCTCTCCTCCCTCTCCCTGTCACTTTGCCTTTCAAATAAACAAATTTTTTTTTTTTTTTTTTAAGATTTATTTATTTACTTAAAGGCAGTTACAGAGAGGCACAGGCAGAGAACGAGAGAAAGAGAGTGAAAAAGAGAGAGAGGTGTCTTCTATCTGCTGGTTCAACTCCCCAAATAGCTGCAACGGCCAGAACTGAGCTGCTCTGAAGGCGGAAGCCAGGAACTTCTTCAGGTCTTCCATCAGGCTGCAGGGGTCCACTGCCTTCCCAGGCCATAGGAGAGCTGGATGGGAAGAGGAGCAGCCAGGACTCGAACCGGTACCCATATGGGATGCCAGCACTGCAGGCAGCAGCTTCAGGTGCTAGACCATAGCGCCAGTCCTGTAAACGAATCTTAGTAAGTAAATAAGGCCAGAGCTGTGGCACAGTGGGTTAAGCTGCCGCCTGCAATGCCAGCATCCCATATGGACGCCAGTTAGAGCTCTGGCTGCTCCACTTCCAATCCAGCTCCCTGCATATGTGCCTGGGAAAGCGGTGGAAGATGGCTCAAGTGTTTGGGCCCGTGCACCCACGTGGGAGACCCAGAACAAGCTCCTGGCTCCTGGCTTCAGATTGGCCCGGCTTCAGCTGTTGCAGCCATCTGGGGGAGTGAACCAGTGAATGGAAGACCTCTCTGTATATATTTCTTCCTCTCTTTTTAATTCTGCTTTCCAAATAAATAAATAAATCTTAACAAAGAAACTGTATTTGTGCTAAAGGTATGGGGTGGGCATTATGGCACACTGAGTTTAGCTGCTGCTTGGGAAACCTGCATCCCATGAGAGTGCCAGTTAGAGTTCCAGCTGCTCGACGTCCAATCCAGCTCCCTGCTAATGCATCCTGGGAAGCAGTGACTGACATTTCAAGTGCCTGGGTCCCTGCCATCCATATGGGAAACCAAGATGGAGTTCCTGGCTCTTGGCATCAGCCTGGCCCAGTACTGACTGTTCCAGGCACTTGTGGAATGAGCCAGCAGATGGAGGATCTGTTTCTCTCTGTTGCTCTTGTTTCTTTCTTTCCTTTTTTTTTTTTTTTTTTTTAAATTTCATTTGACAGATAGAGTTAGACAGTGGAGAGAGAGACAGAGAGAAAGGTCTTCCTTCCGTTGGTTCACCACCAACTGGCTGCTATGGGCGGCGCTGTGCCAATCCGAAGCCAGGAGCCAGGTGCTTCCTCCTGGTCTCCCATGCGGGTGCAGGAGCCCAAGCACCTGGGCCATCCTCCACTGCCCTCCCGGGCCACAGCAGAGAGCTGGACTGGAAGAGGAGCAATCAGGACTAGAACCCGGTGCCCATATGGGAGAGGCGCGGAGGGTTAACCAAGTGAGCCACGGTGCTGGCCCCATGCTCGTTTCAAGTAGACCAAAAGTATAAATAAACATTTTTTAAAAAAGATATACTGCTCAAGAAAAATGAATTCCTTATGTATTTTGCAATTTAAAAGTCAATGGACTGGGGCTAGCGTTGTGGCACAGTAGGTAAAGCTACTACCTGCGACACCAGCGTCCCACATGGGCGCTGGTTTGAGACCTGGCTGCTCCATTTCCAATCCAGCTCCCTGCTGATGGCCTGGGAAAAGCAGGGGAAGATGGCCCATGTGTCTGGGCCCCTGCCATCTACGTAGGAGACCTGAAAGAAGCTCCTAGCTCCAGGGTTTGACCTGGCCCAGCCCCGGCCATTGTGGCCATCTGGGAGGTGAATGAGCAGATAGGAGATCTCTCTCTCTCTCTCTCTCTCTCTGTCTCTTCCTTTCTCTCTTCCAAACAAATAAATAAATTTAAAAAAATAAGTACAATTCAATGGATCAACGTAAATGGTCTCTATTATTCTAGCTTCCAAAAATGACAAAAAATGAATTTAGATTATAAAAAATCATTCAAAAATACCTAAAAATATATTATAAAGCTGTCTCACATACCATGACATGAAAGTCAAACACAGAGATCTTATTTTTTCCACCTAACTGTTAATGGATATTTGCAATTACTGAAGATTATCACACATTTGTGGCAGATAAACATTGAGACCTATATTAACAAAAACAGGTTTCCAGAGTTCATGTCACAAACGATTGCACTTGTAATAATTTCAGTCAAAATCGATGAAAGTTACCATTTAGAAGAAAATTAGTAAGGCAGGAGGAAGGTCTACTATTTACATCAACGGGTGAGATTCGGTAAGCTCCAGTACAATAGTGTAATTCTGAAATAGAAGAAAACACTAATTTGAAAGAATATAAAGAAATATTCTCACAATTAAAAGGAGAAAAAACTTTGGTTACTGGGCCTCTGTAGCAATGAAAAACATGCGATACTTGGTAAAATGTTCTGCAGACAATGCTTTTCAGAACTCGCTGATTCAGTCTTCCCACCCTCCACGCTCTCTAAATACCTACCGACGTTGTTGGTCCTCGGCGTGCACCACTTCAATGTTATCGTTTCCTTAAACGGGCCTTCTCTGCTGCTGCCACCTAAGTGGGTGTCACCTTTAAAAATGTCAGAGAAACATCGCCATCACTCAATAGGGCTCAAGCTTCAAAGTGTTTGCACAAGATTTCCAAGAGTTTAAGTTCTGTGAGAAAATATCCCTGAGAGAACATTGGTTTTTATAGAGACCTTAGAAAAATAGCAAATAGAGTATAGATATCAGTTATAATTAAAACAAAAATGCAATTCTCCGTCAAATAATCCCACCATCATATAATTTAATCAATGAAAGCTGCTGCACTGAAAATCAATAGCCAAAGTTTTAAGATTTCAAGCATCTACAACTATTCCCCTGTGCCAACACCATTAATGATAAACTAACCAGTTAAGTGCGCCAAGCTTAGGGCATCTAAAATGCACAATCAGGCATGAATGTTTAGCCTAACAGCTAAGATGCTGCCCCGGCCCAATGCCAGCTTCCAACCCATGCAGGCCCTGGGAGGTGGTTGGCAGTAACTCAAGTAACTAGGCTTTTGCCACTCACATGGAAAACCTGAACTGAGTTCACAGCTCCCGGCTCTGGGCCTGGCCAAGCCCTGGCTTTCATGGGCATCTGGGAAGTGAACCAGCAGGTGGGAGCTCTATTAGTCTTTCTGCCTCTCAAGTTAAAAATTAATTTTTAATGTAAAATTATCTACAGTGAATCTTTTTTTTAAAAGATTTATTCATTTATTTATTTGAAAGTCAGAGTTACACAAAGAGAGGAGAGGCAGAGAGAGAGAAAGGTCTTCCATCCACTGGTTCACTTCCCAGTTGGCCGCAATGGCCAGAGCTGCGCCGATCCGAAGCCAGGAGGCAGGAGGCAGGAGGCAGGAGGCAGGAGGCAGGAGGCAGGAGGCAGGAGCTTCTTCCAGGTCTGCCACGCGGGTGCAGAGGCCCAAGGACTTGGGCCATCCTCCACTCCCTTCCCAGGTGATAGCAGAGAGCTGGATCAGAAGAGGAGCAGCTGGGACTAGAACCGGCACCCATATGAATGCTGGCGCTTCATGCCAGGGCATCAACCTGCTGCACCACAGCGCCGGCCCTACAGTGAATCTTTTTTTTTTTTGACAGGCAGAGTTAGACAGTGAGAGAGAGAGAGACAGAGAGAAAGGTCTTCCTTCCATTGGTTGGTTCACCCCCCAAATGGCTGCAATGGCTGGCGCCCTGCGCTGATCCGAAGCCAGGAGCCAGGTGCTTCCTCCTGGTCTCCCATGCGGGTGCAGGGCCCAAACACTTGGGCCACCCTCTACTGCCTTCCTGGGCCACAGCAGAGAGCTGGACTCGAAGAGGAGCAACAGGGACAGAATCCAGCACCCCAAAAGGGACTAGAACCCCGGGTGCTAGTGCCACAGGCGGATTAGCCAAGTGAGCTGTGGCGCCGGCCCCTACAGTTAATCTTAATTAGTTTACTTAGAAGAAGCATAAACCATACACCAAGAGATGTAGGAAGTAACTGTGGCATTTTCTGTATTAATGGGGTCCACAGTCAACAGACGTTGGTCAAACACTAATAACCACACACAAAACTGCAAAGTCTGAAAAACTCTTCAGGAGATGTATACAGTGCTACAAAAGCCTATACAGAGAGATATGACCTGCTGCAAGATAACAGGGACACCTTCTGGAAGAGTGAAGGTGGGTGTGAGTTCTAAAAGTGACAGCGACGCCAGCGACGCGGCTCAATAGACTAATCCTCCACCTGCAGTGCTGGCACACGGGGTTCTAGTCCCGGTCAGGGTGCCAGATTCTGTCCCAGCTGCCCCTCTTCCAGGCCAGCTCTCTGCTGTGGCTCAGGAGTGCAGTGGAGGATGGCCCAAGTCCTTGGGCCCTGTACCCGCATGGGAGACCAGGAGGAAGCACCTGGCTCCTGTCTTCGGATCAGCGTGGTGTGCCAGCCGCAGTGGCCACTGGGGGGTGTGTGTGTGTGTGTGTGTGTGAATCAATGGAAAAAGGAAGACCTTTCTCTCTCTCTCTCTACTCTGCCTGTCAAAACAACAACAAAAAATAAAAAAATAAAATAAAATAAAAAAATAAAGTGACAGCGACGAACGGTGTCTGTGTGCCTGGAAAACGGGGCCAGGCTGAGTTGTGAGAGGGAGTGGAAAGACGAGAGCAGACACTGCAGGGCTGTGTAGGAGCACTTGGGTCACTTCAGACAACAGGAACGCTAGCGAGTTTCAAGCTGCTGGGAACATGAGCAGGATTAGCCTTCTGAAAGCCACTCCAGCAAGGACAGCAGGAAAGAAACCCTCTGTTGGATGAGGGAGCTGGTAGTGCGAGCAGAGAGGCTGAGGGGGACGTGTGGAAGGATGAGAGGAATGACAGTGTCTCAAAGGCCATGCTGAGGTCATTAATGTCACTGAAGTCTGGAAGTGGACGACACTGCAGTCCCTCCACCCCAGCATCTTTAAATTGTCAGAGCGCTGACTCAAGTGCAGGACCGTGCAGGGCTGCCGGCCGGTGGCAGCTTCCATTCACTCTTCTCCCCGAGCCATGCTGACCTGGTCAGAAGCCTCGGTTTTAAAGCCGAGACCACTGGTTGAAATGTTAAAAAGAAATCTAAATTACAATTTCAAAATCTCTACACAGGCTGGATGGAGGAGTCCAGCACTCTTTTCCACACGCTGCCATTTTTTCCCTCTGCCAAGGTCACGGGCCTTTCAAAAGACAAACTCCAGCAGGAGCCTGAGGAACACATGGCTGGCTTTCTCAGAGTGTCCTCTGAGCTCAGTCTCTCCCACAGTAAATGTTACAGGGCACCAGCTGCGTGGCCAGTAACAGGAGAAGCCCCAGGAGAAGTCTGCAACGGGACGAGCTACTCAATCATGCTGGCTGCAGAAGCCTTCTCAGAGCTGCCGCGAATGTAACTGCACCCGCCAGGCCTCAGGAAGTCTCTTACCACTTTTCAGGAAGTCTACGTGTGCATCTTTGTGATGAAGCAGCTCCACATCGTAGTTGGCAGACGTGTTAGCGTGCTGTTCTTCCTTGAAGCAAAATCGAAAGCATTTAAAATAACCTAGTTTCACTTTGAAAATAATGAATTGTCACTCTGCTTTTTTGTTTAAAGTGAGGTCAAATACATCCAACGATAATTAGCAAAAATAAAGGAATAGTGTACTCAGTAATTAATCTATTTAAAGATGCAACAGTTTTCCACAGTAATATAAACTCTATTTTAAAAAACCACTAGCTCCATAGGTAATAAAATACTTAATGATTTGCGTATATTTTGTCAGAAATAGTAGATGACTGACCCAGAAATTCTGGAAATTTTTTACTCCAAGGCACTGACTTGCCAGTGCTTCTCTATGTGTAAATATACACGTAACTGAAATACTTTACATAAATTCAAGTGGAATAGCCGTTAGAGGAAATAGCATCTTTAAATACCTACAGCAAGTAATAAACACCAGTTATGTAAAACAGCCAATACAAACTGATAAACAAGTTCAGTAACTTGTTTTCACAAAACAGTAATAGGCATTTCAACATAATCTATTTACCAAAAAAGACAAAGATCGAAGAGAGTCACACCAGTAGCACACAAAGGTTGTCGAGTTTAACAAAGAAGGTATCTATTACCTCACAGTATCTTTTTCATAATTCATGAAATTTAAGTACACCTGCTATGCTATTTTACTTGTTAATTGCTTCTGCATTCAAAAGATTCTATAAAATAAGCCCAAAATTTCTAGTTAAGAACCAGCCAAGAGTATTAGGAGGAAATTAATGAAAGGATAGTATTTCTCATGCAACTTAGTGTTCATAATGAAGTAAAACTAATTTTTAGATGCATGACTATTTTATATTTTTAGACATAATCTATTTAAATTCAACAGTACTCAGTAATATTCATTTATAGCTTCCTATGGATGAGGCTTTGTGCTGGTCCGAGACAACTTCAGGATAACACTGTGTAATGACAGTGAACAGGCGGCAATAGATTCCTGAGAACAATCTATTAATAAAACCATAGAAATCATATCTATGGTTTTCCAGCTACAGAGTAACAAACTAATTTAAAACTATGACTTATTTTTCCCTCTTTAGACCTACTAGTCATAAACATTACTGGATGAGTAAAAACAAAAATATAGGAAATAAAAGATGCACTAGAATACACAAAGTAAGTAAATCTAGTACCACAGCTGGCAGGAAAAGAATCACAGAAGAGTAATGCAAAGCAGAGGTGTATCCTGCTAAGAATCAGTGTGACTGTTAGAGCTCCTGTGACGTGTATCCTGCTAAGAATCAGTGTGACTGTTAGAGCTCATGTGACGTGTATGTTGCTAAGAATCAGTGTGACTGTTTAAGCTCATGTGACGTGTATGTTGCTAAGAATCAGTGTGACTGTTAGAGCTCATGTGACGTGTATGTTGCTAAGAATCAGTGTGACTGTTTAGGTTCATATGACGTGTATGTTGCTAAGAATCAGAGTGTAACTTTAATTTCATGACATGTTCTTATCAGGAAGCAGAGGGTAGCGTTCTGTGATCCTTCCTTGCTGCTGTTCAGTACTCACTGACCTGTTCAGAGACACTGAATGTGGGCTAGCAAAACAGAAAATGCAACGTGGGGAGAAAGAGTCAAGGTTCAATTCAAATAAACCATACGGCTCAAACACATATTTAAAAAGCAAAGCAGAACTTTCAAAATAGCAAGAGGAATCACCTACCTTCATTGGAATATTTGTAATCGTGGTCGAAGCCAGGTCGAAATGCTGCTGTACTAAAATGTTTAATTTGGTAGCAAGATGCCGCCCTGCACGAACACTGTGAACCTCGCTGGTTAAAACTGGCGACAACTACAGAAAAGTACACAAGAAAAGCGACCCACAACATCAGTTCGTTCTAACTAAGGACTAAATATTTCACTATAACCCTGCAAATTAAGTGTTTTTAAAGTTTAGCGTTTGGGAGAAAAATCAAAACGGTCCACTAATTAATATATGAAATTAACCTCTTTTTTATTCAAGTATATTCTTATTGGAGTGTGTTGCTTTTCTAATAAGGGAAAAATAATAAATTAGAGAATGAAATAATGAAAATAACTGATATGTGGGGAACAATACAAACTGTGAATGGTTTTGCAAACCTTTTTAAAATAAAGAAATGTCAACTGGCAAACAAGACAGAAAACACTTTTAGATCCACAATAACACAAAGAACCAGCTTTGAAGTTCTGCCATCCAGGTTTGATGTGAAAGCTAAGTATTTTCATGAAAGAAGATACTGGCGATGTGACCGTTTCAATGCTAACTCTTCTCAGTACTCATTGTGAATAACTCCCAGTACCTTCTCTTCCACTGCTTTCATGCTTACCTCCTTTTTAGGACGGTCAGATACAAGGCTGTCTTCACCAACCGGGTAGGTATGGATCAAGACCAACTCACATTTTTGAATCTGCATGAGACTTAAAGAGAAATTTCACTTAAAAAAGTAGGAGTGAACATTATGCAGAGAATTCAGGCAGGTAAACTATTAACATCTTTATATACCAACACAATGTACTGATACAATCAAATATTAGTTAACACAAAAGCTAAATATTTATAAACAGTATATAATTGCTGAACTTGTATGAACACTTAGCAATTAATTTAAATGCAGAATTGGTAATTTTATGTGTTTGAAGCATAAAAATAAGGAAAAAAGTATTATATAATTAAGCATAATTTTCAAGAGCTAACTGCCACACAGAAAAATGAATACATTATGTATTACTTTCCCCGTACAAGTGTTTTTTAAGGACAAAAATCTGGCAATTCTAACCATCATCTATGACTGGTTATTTACAAGAATATAGGGTGGGCAATGCTAAAAATTCTCCCAACATTTTATTCTGAAATTCTCAGACCTAAGGAAAGCTGCCGTACTACTCAATGAGCACCTGTATATAGTTCCCCTAGATCCACTGCTGACTGTTTGGGTTCTCTATCCCAGAAAGATGCACACTCCTTTCTTGTTCAACTATTTGAGGGCCTATTCATGAGTACGTCTGCATGCCTCAGCAGGTGAGAACAGTCCTACCAGTAACAATAATACTGTTATGCCACACAAGAAAACAACTGCTCAGAATGAAACAAAGTCCACAATGCAAATGCCCCAAACCCATCCTCACTAGCCGTAACATGGTAAGAAATATGTACTCGGTCTCTGCCTCTGGTTCTCTGCACAGAGCTTCTGAACCCATTTCCTAAGCAACACGGATGGCAGGGGCATCCTATGCTGTTGGTATTTACTCTCTGACCCCAGTCCTTGACACCCAGCCCCTAAATCCCTTGCCACTGCCTGGGTGACAGGAGTATCTTGTGTTCCAAGGAAGCATCCTTGGTGGGCTCCTCCCTAACTCCTGGGAGGGAGCTGATCTGATCACCGGAAAGACCAAGCTAGGATGAGAAGCTCAGCAGCCTTTAGGCATACGTCCTCAGCCGTCAGAAAGGGAAGGGAGCTGGGGAATGAGGTGGTAATCAATCACACCTATCTGAAGCCTCCAGAAAAATCCCAAGCTAAAGCTCAGAGTTCGCAGGCTGGTGAACACGGCCATGGGCCCCGATTTCACAGGGACGGAAGCTCCTGAGGCTGCTGCCCTGCGGACCCCACCCTAGGTCCCTCTCCATGGCGCTGTGCATCACATCCTTGATCACCCCTCTATAATCAAGTGGTAAATGGGTTTCACTGAGTTTTGTGAGCTGTCACGGCAACACAGGAGGTAGTCGTGGAAGGCAAGTCAGACTTAAGCAGGGATAACCTGACGAGCTTGGTATCTGAGATGGGGGACAATCTTACAAGACTAAGTGCATAATCTGTGGGGTCTGCACTAACTACAGGAAGATGAGTGTCACAACCGAACTGCTGGTATCCAGAGAGCTGGACAATGGTTGGGGTGGAAAAACCCACGTATGTGGTTAGACTTTAAGTACTGGCACCAAGGAAAAAAGTTTCCCTTTTCAGTAGAGTGGTTCTTTAAAAAAAAAAGAAAAAAAATCAGGTAACACAGTTAATTGACTATTTTAATTCAGTACATAATGAATAATGCCACCAGCAATTTATGTACTTGACAAATTTGTAACAGAAACTCTGAGAACTTTTAAACAAATATGCATCATAAGTTCATAGACTATGCTGTTCTTCTGATTATTTTTCTTGTGGTGGGAAAATAAATTTTTAAAGCAAAAGGGGAAATGGGAATAACAAATTGTTGCTCAAACATACGTTTTTGGACAAACTGGTTGAGTCAGTTGAGAATTCAAGTGTATATCACTTTAAAATCATTGCCAACAGCTAATGAAATACGTGCAACCACAAAGTCAAACATGTACTTCATTTACAGATTATACTCACTGATCTGAATTTGCAGCTAGCTTGTTGTGTTCATGAATTGTTTCCTGGACACAGTCTTCAAGCATTCGCACGTGGCTATCACTGCAGAGTAAAAAAGATTTAGCAACCTTCAAAGAACAGACAGCAAGAAGAAAGTGTAAAAACACTCATCAGTTATGTGGCCTGGTTACAGACACTTAAAGTCATTTCAGATAGCACCATCTTTGCTGTGCTCATCCCCAATACTCAACAACTAGCTGGAAAGCTAACGTGGACAAAACACCAGTCACGGTGTTTTGGGCGGGCATGTGGGCGGGCATGTGGAGGAGGGGTTCAGTCACTGCACTGGTGCCCACATCTCACACTGGAATGCCTGGAGGGCGGGCATGTGGAGGAGAGGTTCAGTCACTGCACTGGTGCCCACATCTCACACTGGAATGCCTGGCTGAGTCCCGACTATGCCACCTCAATCCAGCGTCTTGTTGATGTGTACTTGGGGAGGCAGCAGCTAAGGGGTCACATGTTTGTTATCCATTTGGGAGACCCAGGCTGAGTTCTCGGATGCTGGCTTCAGCCTGCCCTGGCATTTGGGGAGTGAACCAGCTGATCAATGACCTCTGTCCTCTACCTCTCTCTCTCTGCCTTTCAAATAAGATGAAAACAAATAAAAGTTCAAAAAAGCCAAACTGACTTACATGACAATCTAAACTGTTTGCATTATTACAATGAGTCCATATTTAAAACTGGAAAAACTCAGCCTCAGTATTAAAAGGTGAGAAGAAAAGGAAACCCAGAAAGACCACTCATGGCATCAGGCAGTCCCTCCTTTTTTCAAAGTGCCTCAGAGAAGCACGGCTGTGCCGGACGCCCCACCTTTTTGCATTAGTGATGCAGATGATGCGGCCTCTGTTCCCCACGCGCTCTGCGTTCTCCATGAGCAGAGTGCGAGCCTCGTGCTGGTACTCGGTGATTTTGCACAGGGTTTCCACCGCCGCCACAAGGCCGTGCAGAATACTGCAGCACTCCGGGTCTGCGCGAGGATTAGGAGGCCCAACAGCAGCTAAGGCTGCCATCAGCTAGTCACAGGGAAAGACAACGTTGTTGACCAAAGTATGCTCAAGTTAAACAAACGCATTACAAGAAAATGACAGACCAACCTCTCTATTACATATGGACACAAATACTATTAACAAAATATCAGCAAAACAAATCCAGCACATACAAAAACAGAACCACACAGCATGACCAAGCATCATGTAAGCTATAATGTCAACAGAATACCCAGAAAAAGCATTTTGCAAAATCTAAGAATCTTTCATGATAGAAATAAAACCAAAACTCAGTAAACGACGTATGATGGGAATGTCCCCACACCTGTGCCGGGCCTCTGGGAGAAGCCCACAGGCGACATCACACTGCACAGTGGAGCAGCGAATGCATTCTCCCGACACGGAGTCATGACCAGCAAGGTCACTCAGGGTGCTGCAGGGCCCAGGCCAGAGAAATCAGGGGGAAACAAAGGAATCCAGAGCAGACTGGGAGACAATAAGTACAACTGATTCTGTGTTGCAGATGGTTATGATCTTGTATACAGACAATCCCGAAGAGCTCGCTAAAAACTATTAGAAATAGTAAGTTCTGCAAGGGTCCAGGATACAGGATCAATATCAAAAAACAATCCTATTTCTATATAACTGCAATGAACAATCTGGACATGAAATCAAGGAAACAGTTCCATTTATAACAGATTTAAAATGCAACACTTAGAAATAAATGCAATAAAAATATGTACAACTTATACCTGAAAACTACAAAACATTGATGGAAGGAATGAAAAGTATGACAAATGAAAAAGAATCCTATGTTCACAGACTGGAAGACCTAACACTGTTCAGGTTCCAGTGTCACCCAAACTGATCCACAGATTCTGTGTAATCCCTCTAGGCACCCCAGGTGACCGCTCTGCATCACCTGGCAACCTGATTCCAAAATTCATATGGAACTGCAGGGGATGCAGAACAGCCCGAACAATTTTGAAAAAGAATGAGGTAGGAAGACGTCCACTTTCTGATTTTAACACTTATTACAAAGCAGTGGTAATTGAGACAGTGTGGTACTAGCACAAGGACAGACAAATAGATCAATGAAGCAGAATTAAGAGTCCAAAAAGAAAACCATGTGCTTATGGTCACTGACTTTCGACTAGGGAGAAAATATATGAGAATCCTATATTTGATAAGAGACTTGTATCCAGAGTATATAAAGAACTCTCTACATCTCAGAATAATATAAAGGGACAAATAACCTAATTTTAAAAGAGCAAAGGATCTGAGTAGACATTGTTCCAGTGAAGAAATACAAATGGCCAATAACAGAAATAAAAAACACAATGTGATCACAATATATCACTAGAATGACTAGCATCAGAGGTCGTAACCAGTGTTGGCAACAAGACAAAAAGGAGCCTTCCTTCATTCACAGCTGATGACAGAAACGTAGAACGGTGCAGCCACTTGGGCAAGCAGTTTGGCAGCTCCTCAAATGTTAAAATCAGGTTACCAAATTAACCAGCAACTCTACTCCTAAATACATACCCAAAAGAAATGAAAAATGTCCACACAAGAAGTTGCACAGGGGCTGGCACGTTGGCACAGTGGGTTAGGCCACAGACTGCGATGCCAGCATTCCTTATGGGAGCTATGTTTTGAATCCTAGCTGCTCCACTTCCAATCTGGCTCCCTGCTAATGCACCTGGGAAATCAGTGGACGATGGCCCAAGTGACTAGGCCCCTGCCACCCATGTGGGAAACCCAGATTGGGAGTTCCAGGCTCCTGGCTTAGGCCTGGCTCAATCCTGACTATTGACCATCTGGGGAGTAAACCAGCAGATTTGGAACATCTCTCTGTCTTTCCCACTCCCTTTGTCAGTATGCCTTTCAAATAGTTTAAACCAAAAAAAAAAAAAAAACAAAAACAAAAACAAAAACAAAACAAAACAAAACAAAAAAAACACCTTGCATAAAAGGATTTATAGCAGCTTTTTCATTAATGGCCAAAAGGGGGAAGAACCCAAGTGTCTATCAACTGACAAATGGATAAACAAAATGTGGTATAACCACGCAACAGGATATAATTCAGCCATAAAAAGCAATGGAGGGGCCGGCGCTGTGGCACAGTGGGTAAAGCCACTGCCTGCAGTGCCAGCAACCCATATGGGCACCAGTTTGAATCCCGGCTGCTCTCACTTCCCATCCAGTTCTCTGCTATCACCTGGGAAAGCAGTAGAAGATGGCCAAAGTCCTTGGGCCCCTGTACCCACGTGGGAGACCCAGAAGAACTCCTGGCTCCTGATCGGCGCAACTCTGGCTGTTGCGGCCATCCGGGGAGTGAACCAGCGGATGGAAGACCTCTCTCTCCCTCTTCTCTCATTCTCCCTCTGTGTAACTCTGCCTTTCAAATAAACAAATATATCTTAAAAAAATAATAATAAAGCAATGGAGTACTGAGAAATGTATACTACAACATCGATTAACTGTGAAAATGTATGAAAGCTAAGTCAAAGAGGCCATGTCTTATGATTCTATTCATACAAGTATATTTCAAGGAAAATGGAATTAAATGTTAATGTTGGTGCAAAAACTTTTTGAAACACTTGTAGTGATTTCCTAAGACACATTTTCCTTGAGCTTTCTGGAGATGCCTCATATGAAGTCTCCAGAACAGGGAAAAGTACAGAGCCAGGAAGTTTACAGGACAACTATACCTTCAAGTATCAGAAAAATTTATAAAATATGTCAACATAAGGCAAAAATGTCTAACAGTCTTACTCCATACTTATTTTCAAAAAATGAAACAATCTGATCCATCTTTCTTCAAATAAAACAAAAACAACACAAGTTCAAAGATAAAGTTCCCCATTAACACTTAAGGAGAAATCAGAAAACTTAAAAAAAAAAAGGGAAATATTCTGTTACCTATCATGATTAGAAAAAGCGATGTTTTTTAATGTAGTTGAAAACTTTATGAAGTTTGCAGAATATTCAGTCATCTTTCAATATTCATGCAAGATTAGTCCCAAATACACCCAAAGATACCAAAATCCACAGATTCTCAAATCCCTTACGTAAAATGGTTAGTTTTTGCATATAATCTATGCACATACTCCTGTATACTTTTTTTTTTCAAAGACTTATTTTATTTATTTGAAAGACAAAATTATAGAGAGAGGTAGAGACAGAGACAGACAAGTGTTCCATCCACTGGTTCACTCCCCAGATGGCCGCAATGGCCAGAGCTGTGCCCATCCGAAGCCAGGAGCCAGGAGCTTCTTCTGGGTCTTCCATGCGGGTATAGGGACCCAAGGACTTGGGCCATCTTCTACTGCTTTCCCAGGTTGTAGCAGAGAGCTGGATCGGAAGAGGAGCAGCCAGGACTAGAACCGGCACCCATATGGGATGCCGGCGCTGCAGGCCAGGGCTTTAAATCGCTGTGCCACAGTGCTGGCCCCTCCTGTATACTTTAAATTATCTCTAGATTATTTATAACTGATACACTGTAAATGTTATATAAATAGTTGTTATGTTGCATTGCTTAGAGAATAATGATAAAAAAAAACAAAGTTTATATATGTTTAGGACAGATATAATTTTGCCCTGGTATTTTCCATCCATGCTTGACTGACTCCATGGATGTGGAAACCAAAGATTCATAAGGTTAACTGCAGTGTTACCTGAAAAAACTAACAGGCAGAACTCTGTGCAGAATTTATAAACTTGTGTGTCAATAAGAGGAAAGATCAATATTTGTATTTCTTTGTCTATGCAAAAAGACATTCTGGCAGGTCCTATAAAAAACTGAGAGGGGTGGGGAAAAGCCGAGGAGTACTGTGGGATACTGGTTCCCAAATAAAGGGAAAAAAAGTACTGTTTGTACTATGTGTTAATTTCTAATACTCCCACCTTACCCAATTTCAAACTCCAAATGCAGTATCACCAAATGAGAAGCTAGTTAGAGACACAGACTCAGCTCTTACACTGGTATGAGTAGGTGCCAGCATGCTGCTCACTGCTATGGGATGGAGAGTGGGAAATGTTTCAAGATATACCTTTTACTTTTAATGCAAACATATATGTGTGTACATATGAGTGCATGTAGGCACATATATAAAAAATTTAGTTTTATGTTACATGGGTGTGGTCTATTCATAAAATGTGACCAAAATAAAAGAAACTACTATTCGAAGTCCCTGATACATGGGAAAAGCTCAATAAAAAACTTTCTAGGAGAAGAGTGCTAAGGTCTTGGGGAAAGCAAGAGAAGACAAATTTAGCTTTGTGAATTAGACAGACACGGACTGAATTCTGGCTCTGCCTTTTATTAGCTGCCAGACCCTTGTCCACTTCTTCTGGCCCTTTTCCTAATCTCGAAACTACAAAGAAAAATAGTGGGACCAGAGTTGTGGTACAGCGGGTAAAGCTACCACCTGCATCCCACATGGGCGCAGGTTAGTGTCTTGGCTGCTCCACTTCTTATCCAGCTCCCTGCTAATGCCCTGGGACAGAAGTAGAAGATGGCCCAACTACCTGTGCCCCTGCACCGACATGGGTGAACTGGAAGAATTTCCTGGCTCTTGGCTTCAGCCTCGCCCAGTCCTGGGTTTTGAAGCCATTTGGAGAGTGAATCAGTGGGTAGAAGGTCTCTCTCCCTCTCTGGAATTCTGACTTTCAATTAAATAAATAAATCTCTAAAAAAGAAAGAGGGAAAGAAAAATAATAATACTAGAACCTGTGCTATCTTGGTGTGACATCTCCAAACTTCATTTAACAAACAAAAACAGGACCAAAACCCTGAAGTCTGACAATTCTTCGTAATGAATGCTAACATCTGTAGGCTGGAGTTGCAGCCTATAATGCAAAGAGCCTTGGACCAACCGCATAGGTCAAACCATCTCAGGACTCGTAAAGCTCAATTCCTTCACATGCACAAGGAAGGAGTTGAAGCAAAAGGCATCTAGGATCCAACCAGACCAAACATTTTGCCATCAGTCTGTGCACCTGCTACTCACAATTACTCACAACCAGCGAAAGGTCCCTAACAAGGCAAGCCAAAACTAAACAGTAAATGCTAACAGAAACAAGACTAAGCACAATTTATACAAAATGTCTTTTCTATCTGTTTGAACACCAGTGACGAACTATGTAACTACCTTCACAACTGGCATTTCCCTCTGTTCACAATCTAAAAACAAGGTGTGTAGTGTGATGTGGCTTCACCTCCAAAAACAGGAGTCGTCATTCTTTATGACCAGCACACCTACCACCTGAAAACCTCTACTGCATTGCAGCTGTGCATTAAGAAGGATTTATATAGATTTGCACTTTTCTTTATTCATACATAGCCTGAGAGGTTTCAAGCTTTTCACAATACCTTTGAAAAAGATATGAGACTCTATCTCGTAGTATTTAAAAAGGCAACAGAGGAGTAGCATACGGAATTCTAACAGTCATTTTTCATTAACAGGTACGGGGTAAAGTTGGATAGAAGCAATAAACACAGGGGCCCGCACTGTGGGACACTGGGTGAAGTCACTACCTGCGATGCCAGCATCCCATGTGAGTGCCAGTGCAAGTCTGGCCGCTCCACTTCCAATCCATCTCCCTGCTAAGGCACCTGGGAATGCATCAGGAGATGGCCCAAGTGCTTGGGTCCCTGCTACTCATTTGGGACACCAGGATGGACTTCTAGGTTCCTGCCTTTGGCCTGGCCCTGCCCCAGTTACTGCGGCTATTTGGCGAGTGAACCAATGGAAAGAAGACTTTCTCTCTCTCTAACTCTGCCTATCAAATAAATAAATTTTTTTTAAAAGGAGTAACTTTAAATGTTCTGTAGCATTTACAGTAACTATTATTGACAACAGGTAACTGTATATTTCAAAAAAGCTAGTAAAGAGGATTTTGAATATTCCCAAGACAGAAAAATGATCACTGTTAGATGTGACGGCTATACGAAATCCCTGATTTGATCATTCCACGTGGCTTACACATACTGAAATGTCACATGGCAGCTTTTAAGTACATACAATAATTGTAAATTATAAACAAATTATTTGGGGCTGGCGCTGTGGCGCAGTGGGTTAAAGCCCTACCCTGAAGCACCAGCATCCCATATGAGCACTGGTTCTAGTCCCAGTGGCTCCTCTTCCAATCTAGCTCTCTGATATGGCCTGGGATAGTAGTAGAAGATGGCCCAAATCCTTGGGCCCAAATCCTTGTACCTGCATGGGAGACCCAGAAGAAGCTCCTGGCTTCGGATGGGCACAGCTCTGGCCATTGCGGCCATTTGGGGAGTGAACCAGTGGATGGAAGACCTCTCTCTCTGTAACTCTGTCTTTGAAATAAATAAAAAATAATTTTTTTTTTTTTTTTTACAGGCAGAGTGGACAGTGAGAGAGAGAGACAGAGAGAAAGATCTTCCTTTGCCATTGGTTCACCCTCCAATGACCGCTGCGGCCGATGCGCTGCGGCCGGCACACCACGCTGATCTGATGGCAGGAGCCAGGTACTTATCCTGGTCTCCCATGGGGTGCAGGGCACAAGCACCTGGGCCATCCTCCACTGCACTCCCTGGCCACAGCAGAGAGCTGGCCTGGAAGAGGGGCAACCAGGACAGAATCCGGCACCCCGACCGGGACTAGAACCCGGTGTGCCGGCGCCGCAAGGCGGAGGATTAGCCTAGTGAGCCGTGGCGCCGGCCAAATTTTTTTTTTTTTTTAAAAGACAAATTTGTAAAAAAAAATGAAAAAATAAACAAATTATTTTTTAAAAGAAAAAAATATTTTTCAAGTAATCAGAGTACTAAAACATTCTGGAGTGATATAAGCCCCAATCCACACCAGCACAACCTACCCCTTGAGTGACCTTTCACAAAAAAGTGAAAGCTTAGATGTAGTTTCACGCTGTAATACTAAGCAACCATTTTAAAACCCAACACTGTGATAAAATAATGGATTCACTTCCATTGAAGAGCATCCATTAACTGAAAAAATGTACATGACATAATGTCCTCAGGTATTCCACTAATGGCTGTCTCATGTTGTTCAGTCTGTGAAGAGTGTGGTAGACCGAAGTCTTCTACCCACTGAATGACAGCAACGAGCAGAAGCCACCAGGAACTCCGTATCCTCCAACGGTAACAAAATAGCAGCTTATAACTTGAACTGACTTTATTTCTGCTTCCTCCATTAAAACTGTAATAAAGGAATTTAACTTTTAGAAACTGTACGCAAACAAAGCATACAACCCAAAAGACGAAGAAAACTAACAAGAGCTATCAATGAGAAAGGCATGAAAATGAATGACTGAACGGTGTAGAACTTAAGAGGACTTAGGCTGAAATCCCAGTCCATTCAGGGGAAAAAGGCTGTCTGATACGGATGCGTCACCTGCAGAACTCAGGAGGGCTTCAACAACTGGTGGGGCCCAGCATCACACAGAGCAGGATTGAGATGACTGTGTAGGGAGCAGCTGACCCCCAGAGCCTCACCCTGCCCGTCTAAGTCACCAGCTCTCCCAGATCCCCGCAGACACGCAATCACGCTCCCTGGAGGAACTGAACCAGAAGGGTACCAGGCACAGACCCCACATGGCATGGCACAGGGAAGGTGAGCCCCCAGGGCAGTCCTGCCCAATGTAACGTTCTGTCGCGATGAAAATGCTCTCTACCCACGATCCCCACTACGCAACCACTATCTCTGTGTGGCTCCTGGAGCTTCTGAACCTCAATTTTTAGTTGCGTGTAATTCAAGTTAAAATAGCCACCCGTGGCTAGTAGTGACTGTACTGAACAGCCAACTACAGAAAGATGATACAACAATCGGGAAAGTCTGCCTAGTGAGTGTGAGAGCCCACCCTCTGCGGATGGTCTGAGAGGGCTGAGAACCAGGTGCAGAGCGCACAGGCAGGAGAGTGGCAGAGTTCCTCCAGGGACCCTCGGGCCCTGGGAGAGCCATCTGCCAACTCCGACATCCTGAGGCTTCCCCCACGCTGACGTCCAGACAGCAGTGCCTGCTCCTCAACACACAGTTTTCCAATCTCCCATCCTGTGTGTTGCTTTCTAAGGTCACACAGACAAATAACAGCAGGCATTTAAGAAAAGCCTCAACATGAAAAGAACCCTTGGGGACACAAAGGGATGGAAACAAAACTTCAAATAAACCATTAATACCCTCAGGTAAAAAATCATACCCACAGAACAAAAAAGACAGGACAAAAATGGATACAATTAGAATACAACTACAAATTCTTGGAAAATGAAAATACAATCAGTTAAAAAGCTCCATAAGAGGGTTATAAAGCTCAAAAACATACGACAATGAGATGGAGGAGAAAAAGAGTTAGCAGAGTAACTCAGGAATCTCCCAGGTACCCCACAAAGACACCCCATCGAGAGCCAAGAACATGATCAAGGAACCAAACACAGGAAATCTGTCCTGAAGAAAGGCCAGGCACACTGCATGCAGAACAATCAACACCAAGGCCCGTCACTCACTGACAATGTTTAGAACATGGAGGTGAGAGGCAATATTCCAGAGACTTTCAGGGAGAAATTACGAAGAATGATACTGGACTTGCCAGTAACACCAGTTCTTGAAATTTTGAGGACAAAGTTATGTCCAATATGGTAATTTTTATACCCAAAGTATCAATAAAGGGTGTTACAGGAATTCTGGAAGTTATATTCCAGCAGAGCAAAAGAGAGCACGAAGAAAAAGAAGGGGAGAAAATGGGATCTGAAAGGCAGGGACAGAAAAGGATGAGAGCAAGGCAGTGGCCCAGGAGCAGCCAGCTCAGCCGCACGCAGCCAGTGTGTAGGGGAACGCGCACCCCATGGCTCAATTACCCAGCATGCTCTCGGCCAAAAAACTGAGGCGGGTTGTGAGATACAGAGAGAACTATCCAACTGCAGGGCAGAAAAAAAGGAAATGATAAATTCTAGGAATAAACAAAAAACTTACACAAGGACATAATCACATGTACCACTTGCCATTACAGAAACACCTTACATAGACTTTATAATGCAAATATGGAGTTGTGAACTAACTAAAAATTCTGAATATTACTGTACTTCAGAGCCATACACAAATACTTTCTGGACAAAAAATTTTTAAGCATTTTAAAAAAGTTATACATTTAGAAAATCTTCAAAAATGACCACAGCTCAAAACCCAACCATACCTCCTGCAAATTTTGGTCTTCTTGAGTCCAGGAATTTAAAACATGAGCTCCAGAGTCACTCACAATGAAATTCACCTACATGACATCAAAGAGACAATCAGTATTGAACTCTAATTTCACTTAATCACACCCCCTTATAAAATAATACGCAATTTCTCATGATGGTTTGCCGTGTGACTGACTCATTCATCTCACAGTTGTGGAATGCTCATTCACGCCAGGAGCTATTCCTGGCCATGCAGACGCAGGAATACAGTGGTGAGTAGACACTCCTGTCACTCACAAGGTGGGGGAAGCCAGGGGTGCGGAATGTACGAAGATAAAGGGCAGCGCAGGAAGAATACAAATAAATGAACCAGATAATTTTGCAGAATGGCAAGAGCTATAAACTAGGTTGGTTACGTGGTCTTGATAGCGTGGTCAGAGATGAGCTCTCTAGGGGAGAGGCAGTGGAGTGGAATCCACAAGGACCACAGAATGCGGCCACTCACAAGCCAGGGTGAGGGAACTCCCGGCACAGCCAACAGCCAAGGAAAGACCTCTAAATGTTTCCCTCTAAAGGGTTCAGGTCTAAGCGGGCACCGGCATGGGGGTAGGAGGTAAACTGGAAAACACAGGCCATAGCCATAGCCATAGCCATAGCGTACTGGAAGTTACATAACAGATTCTGACTTTCTTCTAGGTGTTAAGATACAAACTTAAAAAAGGACAGGGTAAGATAACAATGAGGAACACACTAGAAGTATCAAACTGCGAATCCCGTTCCTTCCTGGGAGGAGGGTGAGATTTACATCTCCTCCCTAGACAATATGATCTAAGCCATGATCTTTTTTCCTGTACCCAAAACATGAGGTTTCCTTCCGTTAGGAAAAAGGTTGATAACTGCTCTCTCCTAAGGCTTATCTGACAGGGATATATTTTACTTGGCACTTTACACAGATTATCTCACTTAAACCTGACAGCAACAAAGTAGGTATTACGCTTACAAGGGCAAACAGGGGTGGAGAGATTTAGAAACAGGATCCAACTCGTACACTGGTAGCTTACGATGCCCGATTTAAACCAAAGCCTGGGCCCCAAATCATTGTTACCCTTCCTTTCATATTTTTTACCTGTTAGAATGCACAAAAATTGGAAGGGCTTATGTTTTAATCTGAAATGCACCTGCATGTGTAAGGACTCCAACGTTCACCTTTGCTGCTGCGCCTGCCTCTGCCAGTCCCAGTAAGAATCAGCCAGGTTCTAGCCTCGATGGCTCCCAGTGAGAAAGCAAATCATCTGCTTCTGGCTAGGCAAATGACGCTCCCCAGAAAAACCTTGGAGATGC
Source organism: Oryctolagus cuniculus (assembly GCF_051225735.1). Classification (NCBI taxonomy): domain Eukaryota; kingdom Metazoa; phylum Chordata; class Mammalia; order Lagomorpha; family Leporidae; genus Oryctolagus; species Oryctolagus cuniculus. The sequence continues at coordinate 124,428,071 of NC_142875.1, forward strand.
TGAAACTAAGGACAGCTCTAATAACTGCAATTTTTATCAACTGTCAGTTCCTCATTGTACCGATAAATCATTCCTACTTAGCGTTCTTAAAAAACATTTCTTTCTGAGATGACCAAGTCCTATAGCAGTTTAGTTGACATTCACCAAAACTGCCAAGAGCCAGCCGGCCTAGGTTCAAATTCTGGCTCTGCCTGTGCCTGGCGAGGTGATTCAGGACAGGTTTCCTCCCTGCCTGTGTCTGCATCTCCAGCGTGGCAGCTAAACCAGACTGATAGCCGCTAGCACTTACCAGCAGAGAGCCTACAGCCAGCAGCCGTCCTGCTGCTTGGAGTGCCAACTGTCCTCAAAGGCCAGTGCTGTTCCGTGCGGGTTGTGACACACTTTGAGCACTGCCCCAATACTTACGACACCCATCTCACAGGCCTCTTGTGAGCAACAGAGGACTTCTAACAAACATGAAGCTTTCTGGAACACGCCTGCGCTCAGAAATTACGAGCTGTTATTATTAGTATTGGCTCCAAGTAGATACTCATGATGGTCATCCCTGACGGCAGATCCACGTATATTTTTTTAAGCAGTAAATGAACAGTGCTAAATTAAGCCTACAATGAGATTAATATGTAAAAAAAATTCTTTACACAGCTAAGTTCATTCACAAAACCGTGACTTAGTACTCGCACTCACCAGCTTCTTGAAGGGAAATATGTCATACATTATCCTGCAGTACTCCATGGAGGACTCCACGGAGCAAGTCCACAGTGACTTGGATATGGGGGCCAGGGGGATGATTCCTTGGGTCCTGTTCTTCACCAGCATGTCGAACTCCACGTGCTGCCTGCAGGACTCTGCCATGTAAGGGCAGTGATCCACGACAAAGACTGTTTTATGAGACTCAGAAAAAATCTTCATTTTGTTGCAACCTGCAAGGGGGGGGGGCGGGGCGGGACATATCAGCCCAATGTTTACACCCAACAGTTAATGCCTTATGTTATTTCTAATTAATGCATCTTTTCCTCAAAAGGATTTTGGTAGGGAACAAGAATACGCTCAGCAAACTCTGCCCAAGAAAACACAAATGCGAGGGGTCAGGCGAGAGAGCCAAGGCCCCGATTCCAGGGGCGTGCGCCACCCCGGTACGACGCTGTCCCCCCACCAGGCACAGGCGCAGCCACGGTCCACACACACCGCTGAGCCTGTCGGATGAACCCAACATTGGGAGAACACCCTGTTTTTGTTTTTTTTTTTTTTAAATACAAAGGCATCCGACGGCCTTGGGGGCGCCGCACAGAATCAACTACTCTTCAACACTTTGATGATCCCTGCTTATGTGACATCGCTGCAAGCTGGCATTTCTAGGCTTCCCTTCCAACCAAACCCAACCAAAAACAAAACAACACAACGCAAGAGTTCTAAAAAAAAAAAAAAAAAAAAAAGAAGGGGTGGGGTGGGGAGGGGGAGGGCTGGGGGGAATCCACAGGAGAGAAGTGACAGCAGCAGCGCCTCGTAAAGCCACAGAGCGGGTGTCCCCCGCGCCATGCACCCCGAAACTTACTTGCTACCACCCGCCCGGCGGAGACGAGGCACTTTTACAACTTTTCCTCCTAACAGCACGGCGTCCCTAATACAATCTTCTCCCGAACAGACCGTCCGCGTTCGCGAGGCACATGGGAAGCGGGGTCGCGGCGCTCATGGAAACGAACCGGCTTCTCGGCCCCCAGCGACTGCCTTCCCCGGCTTGCAAACGCATCTCCCCCCCATGCACGACTCCCCGGGAGAAACCGCCTGGGCGCAGCGGGCTGGAGCGCGGGGGGTGCGGGGTGCACGGCGACTGCCGAGGAGAGACCTCAGGGTCGACGTTCGCTTACTTTCGTGCCCGCCCGGTCCTGCAGGGAAACGAACGGAGGCTGCGCACCGCAGCCACCGCCGGAGACGGAAGAGTCAGCGCGCAACCGGGAGCGCCCGGCACCGCACACCGGCGACCGCGCTTTCCCCGCTCATCGCCTGGCACGCCGGTCCCTCTCAGGCCTCCCGGGCGCGGGCGCGCGGCGCGGAGGCGCGCCCGCGCGCGCGAACTCACTCACACACGGGCTCGCGCGTGCGCACAGCGCGCTCCTACAGCCCCGCCCAGCTTCCCTTCCCCCGCCCGCCCGAGTCGCCCCCACAGGAAGAGGGCGGAGCCAAGGAGAAAAAAAAAAAAGCCTCCACCGCTCAAGATTTCCTACCCGCTAATTTTCCCAGTCATCCATTGGGATGAACGATCCGGGAGACCTGAGTGCTTCCCCACCCGCGAAGTATCGACTATGGCACCGGCTTAAACCAGCCACAGCCCCCTAACAGGACGGCCCACCCGCCCGGTCTCCCCTGCTCGGTCTCTTCGCCTAGGCCAGGTTCCCCAGAAAAACTCGCGAGACTCTGCGAGAGGCCGACCAAGAGCCTGGGAGTGGATGAGTAGGGAGGGACCTAGGGAGGCCACGCCCCTACCTCGCGTGCCAGTCGGCGAGTGGTCGGCTCTGCCCCACGGTAACGCGGGGGAGGAAATCTCGCGAGGCCGGGGCGCTCTGGGAGCGCTGGTGGCGGGCGGTCGGCGGCGGCTTCCCTCGGGCCAGTGAGGGGCCCGCGCCCCCACCGGCTCCCTGGCCGCCTCTCCGGTGGCTCTGCCCGCTTCTGCGTCTTCTCGCTGAAGAGACTGACGGGGGCCGCGAGTCTCTGCCCTTAGGGTTGCATAGGTCCGGGTTGGCGGAGGCTTTGAGTCCCAGTCTCCACAGCTGACGGCTGCGAGGGATTGAGAGCCGAGTAAGTGGACGGAGTGCAGGGAGAGGCGAGCGGGCAGCCCGCTCCGCCTGGGCCGCTCCGGAGCCGCCGGCCGCCGCGGCCCGGGCAGCTCGCCCTCGGAGCGCTCTGCTCCTGGGAGCCGACTTCCTGGTCCTCTTCCCGGAACCGAGGTGCGGAAAGTTGAAGCAGAAGCTTCGGCTCCAGCGCTGTGGACACACCCTCCGCCTCACCCACCTGGGCGCTCCCGGGCAGGGGTGGGGGAGGGGGAGGGACGGACCCCCGGCCGACCCCAGTGGCCCCTTGGCGGCGGCGGGCGCGCGCGGCCATCGCCTCTTGTCTCGAAGCTGCCCTCCTGGGGGCTTTCCGGTTTGCTGGCTGTCTTCTGCCTGCCTCTGTGTCCGTCCTGCTGTCCGCGTTAGGACCCCATCCTCGGCTCTGCACGGCCACGCACCGTGCACCGCGTTACTTGTAATTGCAGAATGAGTGCGGTCACACACACACCCCTCCCCCTCCCCAAGCCGGTTGCTGCCTCCCGTCGTCCGCCCGTAGGCTGAAACTTGACCAGCGACCGTATCGGTCGGACCCCTGCAGACACTCGCAGTGTCCACCCACGCCAGACCCCTGGCTGGCTGCCCGGGCTCGCCGTGCGGTTTCACACCTCGGTGCGTGTGCGCCGCGCCTTCTCCTCGGTGCTCCCCGCGCACTTCGGGCAGCTCTGCCGCGTTTATTAGCTTGTGCTCTTTGTGCGTCTGTCTGTCTGTCCTGGAGTCGTGGCTTACTGCTCCTTCGGAACAAAAGCTGGCCCAGTGCTGGACGCCGCTGCTGGTCCACAGGCATTCGTGTGCCTGTTGATAAAGTAGCCGCCGTCGGCGATCTCGGCCTGAACATGCTGGACCACGAGGTGCCTCGTGTGTTCGCTTCACGCCTCTCGACCTTGCGGCACAGGTGGAGTTGTACTTGTGGTGGACTGAGACTCTGTGTAATGGCGAAAACCTAGCATGCTCTTAAGTGGTCTTGTGTTTATTTTACTGCTGTCTGTTAATATTTGGAAAATAATGGGAAACACGTAGGTGTCTTAGATTGCAGACGATGCTTAGCGTTGGGTTCAGGCAGCTCTTGGGCGGACTTCTTGGCTATAGATGAGGTGGGTTTCTTCTAGAAATGTCATGTTGCGTGAACATATGTACGTGCAATTTATTTTTAACCACAATTCTAAGGGAACATGTGTGACTTAGAATCTTCCAGTGTCCCTATTTCCAGCTTCTGTTCCTTCCAACTTTAAGAATTCATTTTCTTCAGAAAGCTGCTCCATAGAGCTCCAAACATCTTCATTCCGCCGATGTTAAGGACACTGGAAATTTTCTGTTTTCGAATGCGGTGATGGGCCTGTGTAAGATGCTTGCTTTTGTATGTCATTCACATGCACTCCTTGTTCTGTTCAGAATATAGGTCTATAGAAGCCGTTAACTATGCCTTTTTTCTGTTTTCTTATGTGTCATTTAATATTATCCACTAATTAACATTAGAGGCACTCGCCTGATCAGTGAGGAAAAAAAAAAAGTTAGGCTAGATGTAGACATGTTGGAGACATCCGGTGGCACCTGAAGAGTGCCAGTCTTTCTGTAAGGTTCACCTGTAGGACAGTGGATCCGTGGATAAAGGAAGAAGAGTGACTTGGTGTTTTTCTTAACCCAAATCTAAAAGTAAGCAGCTGGCAGTTGCCATCCTGGGTAGGTGGTGGTTTCTCTTTCATCAGCTGCAGAATGTTCTGAACCTTCTGCCAAGAGTCTAACTGCAAATGTCTTTGGGTGGTGAAGTGGGCGAGAATATGGCTAACACAGCAAAAAATTAAAAAAAATTGGCTTTAAAAAAAATCCCCTGTAATTTGGACCTACATATAGAAAATAATGTAAGTATTTTTTGATTAAACAGGCACTGTAAAAATGAATTGATAATACCCCTTTTCTACTGGAGTCTATTTTTAGAAATTTAGAACTTATTAGAAGAATTGGAAAACACTCTTCCCTCTACTTACCAAAAATACTAGAAAAGCACCTTGGTTCTCACAAAAGGAGGCAGACTAACTGCATATTAGAAAATATTTTAAACTTCGTGTGGTTTCACATATAGGAAATGAACATGCAGATTCTTAGAAACTGTGTTTTTCTGAAGCTGTTATAAATATGCTTTGAATTACCTGCTATTCCATATCCTGAGCAAATAACTTTTAAGTTAGAAGACAAATTTTAAGTGTAGTTCATTGTGATAGGACTTCGTCATGTAATCAAGAGAGAATGTTTTTTAAAGTGGATGTTAATTATAATTTTAAAAAGTTTAGTAAACATTCTTGAGTCATAATTAAATGATGCCTGATTAAAATGGTTGCTAGACTTTTATTGGTTATATGAAAAAAATATTTGAAATTCTGTTATTTTAAAATTTTTTTCTAACTATAATCATATAATGTCTTCATTTATTTCCGGTATTTTAATATCATGGATTGCAGGGTGGGGTCAGGGAGTCTGCTGTGTCCATTAGAGAGATGGAGATGGGGTTTGTTTAGGAAAAGCCCTGTGGATCCGACGAGGCTTGACAATAGAATACTAGCCTGGGGATCAGGCATTCTATTTCTGGTATAGTATGCTTGCTTGGTTGTGGCACTGTCACTCGGCTCCTGATGGGAGAATTTGGACTCCCTGCATCTGTTTCCTCATTGATGACATGAGAATGGCATCCTGTTGCTAAATGATGATATGAAGAAATATTCCAAAGGTTCGGAAATTTACCAACAGTTTGAATTAATTAAAACTATTGCCTAGCAGTTTGATTTTACCCTAGCGTGTTCTAGAAATCCATTTGTGTTGAATTATGTTGGAAAAAAGCCTAAGAGTGGTAAAGCAAATTTGAGGAAAGAAACTGACTTGCCATAACTGGGTTATTGTTATTTTTGAAAGATTTTTATGTAATCTAGATACGAGTCCTTTGCCAGATACATGATTTGAAAATATTTTCCCAATCTATAAGAATTCTGTAATTTTAATGAAGTCCAGTTTATCAAATTTTTCTTCTATAAATTATGCTTTTGGTATTGTACCTAAAAATTTTTTGCCTAACCCTGTCTTAAATATTTTCTCATATTTTTTTCTAAAAGTGTTATTTTTAAATTTTGTATTTAGACTTCTGGTCCATTTTGAGTTAACTTTTGTATAAAATATATAAATTATGTTGGAATTAATTTTTTGTCCTGTAGATGTCCAGTTCTGCCAACACCATTTGTTGAAAAAAACCTTTTTCCCCTTGACTTGCATTTTTTTTCAAATACCTATTGGCTATGTTTCCATGTGCCTATTTCTGGATCTTTGTTCTGTCTCTGTCAGTACTTCACTGTCTGGATTGCTGTAACTTTATACCAAGCCTTAAAATTTGATTGTGTGATTTCTTTAGTTTTATTTTCAGATGGTTTTGGATAGTCTAGTTACTTTGCATTTTCATAGAAATTGTATAATTGTTTATTCTTCAAGAAATCCTGCCAGGGTTTTGATTGGAAATTACTTTTTTTTTTTTAAGCTATTGTAAAGGTTTTGCTTTTTACATTTTTTGGTTTCCAACTGTTCCTTGCTAGTTTATAGAAAACCAGTTAATTTTTCTGCTTGGAGCTTGTGGTGTTGATATAATCACATATTAGTTTTAAAAATTTTTTTCTTTTTTTCTCTTGGATTTTCTATATAGACAACAGTGTGGATTGTGAGTAAGATCAGTTTTATTCTTTTGCAGTCTATATGCCTTTTTCCTTTTTTCTAGCCTATTGTACTAGTATCTTGAACCAGAGTGGTATTTGGGGACATCTTTGTCTTGTTCCTCATAACAGGGGGAAAATATCCAGTTTTTTATCATTAAGTATGATGTCTGCTGCAGAATTTTTTGGAAATCTGCTTTCTCAATTTGAGGAAATCCCCTTCTAGTCCTAGTTTGAAAAAGATGTTTTACTATGAAAAGATGCTTAGTTTTTTCTGATGTACCAGTTGATAGGGTCAAGCAATTTTCTTCTTTGGTGGACTACATTGATTTTTGAGTTTTGAGACAGTCTTAAATTCCAGAGTGAAACCCTCTTGGTCATGGTGTGTGGTTCTGTAGCCGTTACTGAATTTCACTTGCTAATATTTTATGAGGGTTTTTGCATTTACGTTAGGAGAGATACTGATCTGTAGATTGCTTTTTTTGTAGTATCTTTTGTCTACTTTGAGTATCAGAGTAACAATGTCATGAGTTTAGAAGTATTCGTTTTTCTGAGTTCTTGAAGAGATTGTGTAATATTGGTGTTATTTCTTCTTTAAGTTGTTTGGTTCAGTTTGCTATATGTGCTTGGAGATTTTTTGCAGAAGATATTTAACTACACATTCAGTTTCTCCAGTAGTCATAAGAATACCATAGAAGAGTTAAAAAAAACTTTAATAGTTAGAAACTCTGCTAACTGTAATTAATAGTCAAGGGACTGTTACTAGTTAACTGTTTCATCTTGCTTGACCTTGTGACTCGTGGGTTTTGAGAAATTAGTCCACTTCATCTAAATTACCCAATTCATATGTATGGAATTGTTGTATTCACCTGTCCTTTGAATGAATTAGGGGTCTGTGGTGATAGCACTTCTTTCATTGCTGACACTGGCTGTTTGTTTTCTCTATTTTCTTGTTCAGTTTTGCTGGAGATTTACCAACTTTATTGATCTTTGAAAAGGACGAGCTTTTGATTTTATCAGTTTTCCTATGTTGCTTTTCCTGTTTTTGATTTCATTGATTTTACCTTTATTATTTTCTTTTGGGGTCTTCTTTTCCAACTTTTTTCTTTTTTTGGACAGGCAGTTAGAAAGAGAGAGAAAGGTCTTCCTGCCATTGGTTCATTCCCCAAATGGCTGCTACGGCTGGCATGCTGCACCAATCTGAAGCCAGGAGCCAGGCACTTCCTACTGGTCTCCCATGTGGGTGCAGGGCCCAAGCACATGGGCCATCCTCCACTGCCTTCCCAGGCCACAGCAGAGAGCTGGACTGGAAGAGGAGCAACAGAGACAGAATCTGGCTCCCCAACCGGGACTAGAACCCAGCGCCCATACGGGGTGCCTGCTCTGCAGGCAGAGGATTAGCCAAGTGAGCCGCGGCACCAGCCCTTTTCCTACTTTCTAAATAATGAGGCTTAGATAATTGACTTGAGATCTTTGTAATCTAATAAAAGCATACATACATGGTAAAATTTTAGATATGTTTCAAGTTTATTTAGATCAAAATGTCTTCTAATTTTCAGATACTTACTTTTGACTCATGAATTGTGTAGAGGTGTGTTTAACTTCCAAATATTTGGAGATTTCCTGATTATATCCCTATTATTTATTTTAGTTTAATTTCTTTGTGGTCAGAGAATATCATTTATATAATTGCAATTCTTTTAAATTTGTTAAGGTTTGTTTTGTGATCCAGGATATGATATTCCCTAGTGAATATCATGTGCTTGCAAGTGATAGACAGGGGCTGGTGGCATGGCATAGCAGGTAAAGCCGCTGCCTCTGACGCTGGCATCCCATATGGGTTCTGGTTTATGTCCTGGCTGCTCCACTTCCAATCCAGCTCCCTGCTAATGATCTGAGGAAGCCCCTGCCACCCACTTGAGAGACCTGGCTTGCACTTGGCCTCTTGCTGGCTGTTTTGGCCATCTGGAGAGTGGACCAACAAATGGAAGGTCTCTCTCTTTCTTCATCTGTGTCCCTCTTTTCCTCTCTCTAACTCCTTCAAAATAAATTAATTAAAAAAAAATAGGTAGTCCCCACTTAACTATGCAGCATATGTTCTAGGACTCCCAGTGCCTGAAACTTCAGAGAATACCAAACTTTATATATACTGGGGGTTTTTATATGCATATAAAAGGTGATAGATTTTAATTTATAAATTAAGTACAGTAAGAGGTTAACAACTGAAAATAAGAATTATGATGTATGTAATAAAAGATATGTAGATATAGACTCTCTTAAAAGTACATGGGGAGGCCGGCGCCGCGGCTCACTAGGCTAATCCTCCGCCTAGCGGCGCCGGCACACCGGGTTCTAGTCCCGGTCGGGGCACCAGATTCTGTCCCGGTTGTGGAGGATGGCCCAGGTGCTTGGGCCCTGCACCCCATAGGAGACCAGGAAAAGCACCTGGCTCCTGGCTCCTGCCATCGGATCAGCACGGTGCGCCGGCCGCAGCGCGCTGGCCGCGGCGGCCATTGGAGGGTGAACCAACGGCAAAGGAAGACCTTTCTCTCTGTCTCTCTCTCTCACTGTCCACTCTGCCTGTCAAAAAATAAAAAATAAAAAAATAAAATAAAATAAAAAAGTACATGGGGAGCACATGGGTTTCTTTACTTTGTACCCTTCACCTGGTTTTATCTTGTACCCTGGGCATCTTCTAAAAGAACCAGGCTTCCTCACAATTGACGACTTGGATGTGTCCGTTCTCCCTGATCAACTTCTTCAACTCTGCTGAAGATGATGTGGCCTCTTCTTCATGAGCAAATGCAGTCCCTGAGAAATTTTCATATTTTTCAAGACAAACCTGTTCCTGAATCTGCAGCCATCCCTTAGCAATGAGCAGCTTGGTGCCATGCATTTCAGAGGATCCCTTACTGAAATCTTTATATAGGCTCAGTGCTTTCTGGGACTTGCAGTTAGAACATGTTTTCTGTTAAGATCTTCCACCCACAGACGTAGTGCCTCTTCCATCTGACTAAGTACTTATCATGCACTGTGTCTGTGACTTTTGCAGTTTGAGCTGTGCAGCAAACTAGGAAAAAATAGTTTTTCCTTCAGTTTCACGGATGCAGTATTCTTAGTATAGATCTTAGCAATTTCAGTGCATGATTTGTTCCCCCTTCCTTATTAAATGGTTACTTTTCATTAAGGAAGTACTTATGGCCTGAATTTGGCATATCCAGATTGCCAGCATGGCTACTTTTATGATTTGGGACTATCAAGTAAATTAAGGGTTACTTGAACAGAAGCCCTAGGATACCATGGTAGCCAATCTGATAAAGGATACAGCTACTATGTGAGTAGTGGCAGGTAGAATACATAGCATGGGTAGCACTGGAGAGAGGGCTGGTTCATGTCCCAGGCAGGGCAGACCCATGGGAGATTTCATCATGCTACTCAGCAGGACATAATTTAAAACTTGCAAATTGTTTATTTCTGGAATTTTCCATTTGATGTTCTCCAACTACTGTTGAACCCAGGTAGCTGAAACCTTGGAAAGGGAAACCAAGGGACTGTTCTGGTCTGCTAATGGTGCTTGTAACATTTCAGAGATACAGATTTGATCCTCTTAGTTGATAGTATTTATTTCATCTGTATCCTTGTTGATTTTCTGTGTACCAGTTACATCAACTGCTAAGAAGGGAGAGTTGGTGGATATATACGTCTATCCTTGCAGTTCTTCCAGGTTTGCGTTATTGTGAAGCTCTAGTTAGGAACATATGACTTAGCATTCTTTATCTGCTTGGTGAATCGGCCGTTATATGGTGCTCCTCTGTCCCTGCTAATGTTCTTTTCTTTGAAGTTGACTTCGTCTGATTCTCCTCCTCCTCTTCCTGCTCCCCTCCTTCTCCTTCTTCTTCTTCTAGATTTACTTATTTATTTGAGAAGTACAGTTATAGACAGAGAGGGAGAGAAAAAAGTTTTCCATCTGCTGGTTCACTCTCCAGATGGCTGCTGCAGGTGGAGTCTTTGTGTACTACACCACAGCGCCGGCTTCCGGCCTTTTTCTAATATTTATGGCCACTTCAGCTTCTTTAAAATTATACTTTTTTTGGAGACATATAATTCACACAGCATACTATTCACCCATTTTAAGTATATATTTTATTTTTTAATATACTCAGGATTCTTCAGCAATCACCAGAATCAATTGAGGACATTTTCATTACCCCCAAAAGGACCTGTATGCTATTAGTAGTCACGTCTCAGTCTCCCTACAGTTTCCCGATTCCCCAGTATCACCCCAGCCCTCAGCAGCTACCAACCTATCTTACACGTTATGGATTTGCGCATGTCAGGACATCATCCTCGGCCCTTGATTTCTTTATTTTTCTGTCCAAATATTCCACTGTATTAATATACTACATTTTATTCACTCATCATTTGATGGATATTTTGGGTAAGTTTACTCTTTGGCCGTTATGAATAATATTGCTGTGAACATTTGTTTCTAATCTTTTTAAATTTCTTGGTGTATACCTGAAAGTGGAAATTGCTGGATTATATGTTTAACCTTTGGAGGAAATGCCAGACTGTTTTCAAAATGGCTACACCATTTTACATTCCCACCAGCAGTTTATGAAGGTTTCAGTTTCTGTGGTAGCTAACACTTATTTTTCTTTTTTATTGTAGGCATCCTAATAGATATATCTCACTGTGGTGCTGAATTGCATTTCCCTGGTGGCTAATTATACTGAGCATATTCTCATGTGCTCATTAGCATGCTGGCTTTCTTTTGATGAGTATTTGTGTAGTGTGTCCTTTTCCCATTCTTTTATCCTTCCTCTGTCATACTTGGAGTTTCATGTAAACAGCATGTAGTTGGGCCTTCTTTTTAAATTTATTCTGATAATCTACCTTTTAAAAGATTTATTTATTTATTTGAAAGTCAGAGTTACACAGAAAGAGGAGAGGCAGAGAGAGAGAGAGATCCTCCATCTGCTGATTCACTCCCCAGTCGGCCACAGTGGCCAGAGCTGTGTCGATCTGAAGCCAGGAGCAAGGAGCATCCTCCAGGTCTGCCATGTGGGTGCAGGGGCCCAAGGAATTGACCATTTTCTATTGCTTTCCCAGGCCATAGCAGAGAGCTAGTTTACAAGTGGCTCAAGGCTGGCGCCGTGGCTTAGTAGGCTAATCCTCTGCCTGTAGCACTGGCACACCCGGTTCTAGTCCCGGTCGGGGCGCCGGATTCTGTCCCTGTTGCTCCTCTTCCAGTCCAGCTCTCTGCTGTGGCCTGGGAGTGCAGTGGAGGATGACCCAAGTCCTTGGGCCCTGCACCTGCATGGGAGACCAGGAGAAGCACCTGGCTCCTGGCTTTGGATCAGCATGGTGCACCAGCTGCAGCGCGCCGGCTGCAGCGGCCATTAGGGGGTGAACCAACAGAAAAGGAAGACCTTTGTCTCTCTCTGTCTCTCACTGTCCACTCTGCCTGTCCAAAAAGAAAAAAAAAAAAAAGAAAGAAAAAAAGTGTTGTACTATGTGAATTAACGGTAAAACTACTACTCAAACAATACTTTATACTTTGTGTATCTGTGCGGGTGCAAACTGTTGCAATCTTTACTTAGAATATACTAAGTTGATCTATGTATAAAGATAATTGAAAATGAATCTTGATGAAGAATGAGATGGGAGAGGGAGTGGGAGATGGGATGGTTGCGAATGGGAGGGAGGTTATGGGGGGGGGAAGCCACTGTAAACCGAAAGTTGTACTTTGGAAATTTATATTTATTGAAAGTTGAAAAAAAAAAAGTGATGGTTTAAGCCGCTGCACCACAATGCAGCCCCAGTGAAGTTTTTAGTGCTCTGGTATTGTCTGGTCGCCATTCTGATTATGTCTGTTTTTATCCTCATGGATTTTTTTGTTTAAGGTTGATTGATTTCTTTTTATTTCAAAGGCAAAATTAGAGAGAGTGGGAGAGACATAGATACCTTCCATCCCAAAATAGCCAGCATTGGGCCAGGCCAAAGCCAAGGCCTTCATCTGGGGCCCCCTTGTGGGTGGTAGGAGCCCTAGCACTTCAGGCATTCTCCACTGCCCTCTCAGGCACATTAGCAGAGAGCTGAGTTGGAATTGGAACAGCCAGGATATGAAGCAGCACCCATAAGGGATGCTGACAGGAGGCAGCTTAACCTGCTGTGCTACAGCACTGGCCCCAGTTCTCAAGGATTTTTTTTTTTTTTTTTTGACAGGCAGAGTGGACAGTGAGAGAGAGAGACAGAGAGAAAGGTCTTCCTTTGCCGTTGGTTCACCCTCCAATGGCCGCCGCGCTGCGGCCGGCGCACCGCGCTGATCCGATGGCAGGAGCCAGGAGCCAGGTGCTTTTCCTGGTCTCCCATGGGGTGCAGGGCCCAAGCACCTGGGCCATCCTCCACTGCACTCCCTGGCCACAGCAGAGGGCTGGCCTGGAAGAGGGGCAACCGGGACAGAATCCGGCGCCCCGACCGGGACTGGAACCCGGTGTGCCGGCGCCGCTAGGCGGAGGATTAGCCTAGTGAGCCGCGGCGCCGGCTAGTTCTCAAGGATCTTACAAACTGACCATCCTCCATTTCTTTGGAATTTGACAGGCAGATGTTGTATGTCTATGATGGCATATTTAAACTTCTCCATGGATTTGTTCTAATTTTGTTGTTTCATATGAGGCCTATGCATAAGGACTTGCATATTTTATTCCTACTGTGTATCTACTGTTGTGGCTGCCATCACTTCTGTTAAAATCAAGCCATCACAAAGTTAATGTACTTGTTTGTTATGGGCTGTCTGAGGGTCCTCTTTGCTTTATAGCATTTTAAAGAAGTAAATATTCAAAAAGTGCACCAGGAGCAGGTATGCCTGGTTGGGGCACTCACATCCTAAAGGTGCCTGGATTCTGCTCCTTGCTCTGGCTCCCAATTAGCTTTTTTCTAATGCAGACTCTGTTAAGCAGTGTTTGATAGCTCAAGTGATTGGGCCCTTGCCCCCCACATGAAAGACTTGAATTGAGTTTCAGGCTCCCAACTTCATCCTGGCCCAGCTCCTGCCTTTGCAGGCTTTTGGGGAGTGAACTAGTGGATGGGGAAACAACATACGCTCTCTCTTTCAAATAATAAATAAATAATAAAAGCATGCGAGCTATTACCATGTATATTTTCATTCCAACAAACTACTTTTATCCTGGAGGGCCACAATTAAGTCATTTGATCACTTTGACTTGTGTTTTAAAATTAAGTTCATCAGTGATAAAACTCAATTATTCTGTTATAAATCAAGCCTGGTATTACCACTTCATTTTTAATATAAAACCAATTAACAAACAGTAAAGTCAAGATTTAGTACCAGGGAGACCACAAGTTTCATTTGAGGCCTGTATACTTCCTGAATGACAGAAACACAATCTTGAAATTTTTTAGTAGGTAGAGACTGCTGGTTAAGAGTATCACACCAGCAGATAGTTACATGAAAAGAAAAAAATAGCAATAGTCATTCAAAGGTAGAAAACCGGGGGTGTTTGCCTTTAGTCATAAGCGTTTTTTATATATGGCAGCATTAGGTTTAAAGGTCTAGTGTAGAATCTGGATACACTTTGATTAATTTAGTCAAGGTCTATGACTGCTTTGAAGCAAGGAGGCTTCATGCTCCATGAAGAAAGCCCCTGTCCAGACTGGTGCTGGGCTTCAGTGACTCTCTGTCTCTGGATTCTTTTGCCCAGAGGACTCTGGGAGTATGAGCTTTTTTCCTCCATGCAACTTCCTGAATTATATACAGAATAAGGGTTCTGATGTCTACATGAGCTTTCATCTGATCGTATCTAGGAAACCGTAGCACATTTTATTTGGAAGTAGGTCTTGTCCTCAACACTTGTACGTGCTGTGGTTCAACACATAAAGAAGTGTTTCTGTGGTGGGGTCACATGGCTTCATTTAACAGATGGCATCTAGGAGAATTAGAGCTTCCTGGGACTTAGTGGCTCTAGTAAATCAAGATAAACTTTATTTCCTCTTGCTCTAGACTTGAAAATTTGTCTTTTATTATTTTCTTAAAACCAGTTGTTTTTATAAATAATATTTTTTCTGTTTTTTTTCTTTTTACTTATGACAAGTCAGTTTGCCCTCCAGCTGTTTTCTTTCTTTGCCTTTAGAAACAACTTTAAATTTTAAATTTATTTTAATTTTTATTTACCTGAGAGGCAGAGACAGAGAGCACCAAAGCACTGCAGATGCCCACACAGAGCTGGAGTAGGCTGAAAACTAGGAACCAGAAATCAATCTGAGTTTCCACATGGATGTAAGAAACCCAGCTGCTTGAGCCATCACCTGCTGCCTTGCAGGGTGCACAGTAGTAGAAAGCCAGAATCATTAGTAGAGCCTGGACTAGAGCCTACATACTCCAGTATGGGACACTGGCATCTCAACTGGTGTCTTACCCATGAGGCCAAACACCCACCCCAACAGTTTAAAAATTTTACTTTGAAGGATCTGGTGTTTTCTCATGGTGGAATTGATAGGAGTTACAGTGACATTTATGTAAATAAGAAAGTTTTATTATTGTCTGTGTACAGTTTTAAGTAATTCCTCCTGCAAGTTCAGGAGGAGCAGGGCAGGGCATGGCTGGAAAGAGGCATCTTGGAATAGATTTTGTATAGTCACCCTTTGTGTTTGAGCCAGTGTGGGACATTGGTTGCTTTCCTGGCCCCTTTGCTTGTCAAATGTTTAAGTACCCTTATCTAATCCTCCAAAATCTTAGGAAACAAATCTTTTGGTCTTATCTACAAAGCCAAAAGTTGCATTGTTTTTTGGCTTGTTCAAGTCTTAAAACTTGCTGGGAGTTTCTAGTGATACATTGGACATTTTCTGTATCGGTAGTCTTAACACTTTAATTTACTTTGTTTGATTAAATCATCTTATTGAGGCTTGGATCTAGTTATTACAAGAAGACAGGGCGGGCCTTTGACCTTAGCAGTTGGGATGCCTAAATCAGAGTGCCTGGATTTGAATTTTGGCTCCACTTCTCATGCTAGATTTTTTTTTTTTTTTTTTGACAGGCAGAGTGGACAGTGAGAGAGAGAGACAGAGAGAAAGGTCTTCCTTTTGCCGTTGTTTCACCCTCCAATGGCCGCCGCGGCCGGCGCGCTGCAGCCGGCGCACCGCGCTGATCCGATGGCAGGAGCCAGGAGCCAGGTGCTTTTCCTGGTCTCCCATGGGGTGCAGGGCCCAAGCACCTGGGCCATCCTCCACTGCACTCCCTGGCCACAGCAGAGGGCTGGCCTGGAAGAGGAGCAACAGGGACAGAATCCGGTGCCCCAACCGGGACTAGAACCTGGTGTGCCGGCGCCGCTAGGCGGAGGATTAGCCTAGTGAGCCGCGGCGCCGGCCTCATGCTAGATTTTTGCCACTATGTTTCCTGGGAAGCAAGAGATGATGACTCAAGTATGTTGGTCCCATAAACACACAAGGGAGACATAAAGGAAGTCCTGGGTTCCTGGCTCTGCCCAGGCCTAACCTGGGCTATTGTGGGCATTTGGGGACTGAATCCTCTCTTGCCTTGCACATGCTCTTGCAGTGTGTCTGCCGTGTGTGTTTGTGGGTGTGGGTGTCTGCCTGCTTTTCAAATGAAATGAAAATAATTTTTAAAATATGACCAGGAGAGACCCGTGCTGTGGCGTAGTAGGTTAATCCTCCGCCTGCAGTGGTGACATCCTATAAGAGTACCGGTTCGAGTCCCGGCTGCTCCTCTTCCTATCCAGCTCTCTGCTATGGAAAAGCAGTAGAAGATGGCCCAAGCACTTGGGCCCCTGCACCCATGTGGGAGACCCAAAAGAAACTCCTGACTTCAAATCAGCCCAGCTCCAGCTGCTGCAGCCATTTAAGGGAGTGAACCAGTGGATGGAAGACCTTTCTGTCTCTCCCTCTCTCTGTTTGTAACTCTACCTCTCAAATAAATAAATAAAAATTTAAAAAAAAAAAGTGTAACTAGGAGTACTATTTGAACATTTGTGAAATATATTTTTTTCTTTAATTAAAATTTAAATTTACTATTTGAGAAGCAGGGATGGACAAAGACAGAGAGTACTCCCTTCCACTAATTCATTTCACAAACGCCCACAACAGCCACGGCTGGGCCGTGCCAGGCCAGAGCTGGAAACCAGGAACAGTGGAACTCAATTACTTGAGCTATCACTGCTGCCTCCCAGGATCTACATTAGAAGAAAACTAGTCAGGAGCTAGAACTGGGGATGAAACCAAGGCACTACAATGGGTTAAGATATCTTACCCAGTAGTTTCCACAGTTTTTAATCTTTGTTAAATATGACATTAAATTAAAGTCTTCTAGAATTGCCTGAATTATTTTTTTAAAGTTTTATAAAACTTTTATAAAGCTGGGCAATTTAAATCTTTTCTGCCTTGTAGCATTTTTTTGTATCTGAGTGAAAAAAGTATTTGACCGTTTTGGTGTTTTTTTTTTCTTTTTTTTGCAGATCAGTAACATTTAGAAAAAGCCTGAATTGTCTAGCAAATTTGTCTTAAAGTTGATGAAAATTCTGGGGCCCAGATTGTGGCACAGTGGGTTAAGCTCTGCCTGTGATGCCAGCAGTTGAAGTTGAAGTCCCAGTTGCTCCACTTGAAGTCAAATTCCCTGCTAAGGCACCTGGGAAGGCGGCAGAAGATGACTCAAATACTTGGGCCCCCTGTTAGCCTCATGGGAGACCTGGATGGAGTTCCAGGCAGCTGGATTCCACCTGATCTGGCCCTAGCTATTGTGGCCTTTTGGGTGGTGAACCAATGGAAAGAAGATCTTTCTCTATGTGTGTCTCTCTCTTTCTCTCTCTCTCTAATTCTGCCTTTCAAATGAATAAATAAATGTTAAAAGGAAAAAAAATCTTTATAGCCCCTGACTTGAATCTGTACAAGATTTTTATTAACTTTTATAAACCTAACTTTTGGCCCTGTAATTTGTAATGAGATTTTTTTTTTTAAAGGAAACTCTTGAAGAAAGGTGGTTCATATAGAAGGGTGGGTAAAACTTAACAGAGAATTTTAAGGAGGGAAGGTTTCAGAAGAATATCAAGTTTTTGAATATGCCAGTTTTAAAGTTTTGAGGTCTCCATACACCTTTTCCAAAAAGCTAACTATTGGCTATTTTGTGTTTTGTCTCTTATTTTTTTTTAAAGACTGTATTTATTTAGGAGGTAGAGTTATTGACAGTGAGAGGGAGAGACAGAGAGAAGGGTCTTCCATCCACCTGGTTCACTTCCCTAGATGGCCACAGTCGGAGCTGAGCCGATCCAAAGCCAGGAGCTTCTTCCAGGTCTCCCCGTGAGTGCAGGGGCCTGAAGACTTGGGCCATCAACTGCTTTCCCAGGCCATAGCTGAGTGCTGGAAGATGGGCAGCCGAGATTAGAACTGGCACCCACATGGGATGCTGGCACCACAGGCCGAGGATTAACGTGCTGTGCCACAGCACCAGCCCCATTGTCTCTTAATTTTTTAAAACTAACATATCCAGAGTTTCCCATAATAGCCACTGCTTTGAGTCAGAATCTGCCCCTCCCCCTTTATAAAGGATGTGCAAGAGTTGAGATTATAATGCAAGTTCATATAGAGAGCAGATGTTTCCCTAAGAGGAGGTTGAATCTGCTGCAGAATGACATAGTGGCCACTTTGGCTGCAGTACTGTGTGTGTGTGGATAGTGTCCCAGGTCAGTCAGAGGCTTTGGGGAGTTCTTACACCTGCCTGGCAGTCATTGACAGGGATACAGACTGTAAACAGGATGACCTTCTTCAGAATGAGCAGCTACAGACTGCCCTCGTGAAGAATACAGTTTCTGTACAATGTAACATTCTGTGAGTATTCCTTGGAGACTGACTTTTTTCCCCAATATACATTCAGGATATTTTAAATATGAGGGTACTTGAAAAAGTTTGTGGAAATGGAATTAGCACATGTGTATTTTGGTACAAATAAATGCCTAGTTTTTTTTCCCACATACAAACTTTCCATGAGCATTTTGAACGTTCCCTATGTGCATAGATTTCAAAAATTTTTTGTGCCAAGGTAAACTTACCTTTTAACTCCATTTTCTGTGAACTTTTTGAAGTATCCTTGTATGTTCTAGATACATCTGTGAATCATTTATATGTTCTAATGTTTTTTGAAATACTGTACCCTAATAGCAAAACCAATAGATATTGTTGGATGGTTTCTTTCTGAGTGGTGAACAGTACTGTGACACAGGCGGCTGAAGAAGCCTATCTCTGTTAACATGCAGCTGGAATAAGGTGGTAATTCTGACTTTGAGTCTTACTTTTATTTATAGGCATTCCTTTAGAAATGAGTTGCACGATTGAGAAGGCACTTGCTGATGCTAAAGCTCTTGTTGAAAGATTGAGAGATCATGATGATGCAGCAGAATCTCTGATAGAGCAAACCACAGCTCTCAACAAGCGGGTAGAAGCAATGAAGCAGGTTTGATTTCTTTCATCTTGATTCCATTTCACACAGCCGTCATTGGTATTTCTGTATTGCTTGAGTCATAACATGCATCTTACTTTGTACTTATTTTTTGTAGTATTCTCTGTAGTTTTAAAGTAGCTTGCCTTGTACATTTTGGTTTTACCTTAAGGATATAATTTTGTCATATTCAAGTGACATATACAAGGGAAAATTCATGGACAAATGGTAATAATAATTAAGTTTATTTTGGTGCAAAATTTTTGAGATCCTTGCAGAATTTTTTCATAATTTACATTTTCCATGAATGTTTTGAAGATGCCTCATATATTTATGTGTATTCTAAACCTGTTGATGGGCTCACTTATTTTTCTTACAGAGTTGAGTTGAGAAAATAAATGAATTTGTTAGATCTAGATATATTTGACCACATGATACCTTTTGTTGGGCCACATTTTGCTCTTATGTAATGTAGAAATATTTATAATTTTCTTTTTAAAAGTAAATAGATAATGCTATTTAACAGCAAAATAGCTTCTTAAAAATGGTTTTAATGATGCACAGTTATCACATTCATACATTCCACCTTATTTTTCATTTAAGTCTGTCTGTTATTGAAGAAATTAGTAGAGCTTTACTTGACATTATATAACAGGATCTCCTAGTAGGCCATGGAATTTAACTACCATTTAGAACTGCTTTGGCTGGCACCATGGCTCACTTGGCTAATCCTCTGCCTGCAGTGCCAGCACCCTGGGTTCTAGTCCCAGTTGGGGCACCAGATTCTGTCCCAGTTGCTTCTCTTCCAGTCCAGCTCTCTGCTGTGGCCCAGGAAGGCAGTGGAGGATGGCCCAAGTGCTTGGGCCCTGCACCTGCATGGAAGACCAGGAGGAAGCACCTGGCTCCTGGCTTCTGATCCGTAGCGGCCATTTAGGGAGTGAACCAACAGAAAGGAAGACTTTTCTTTGTCTCTCTCTCACTGTCTAACTCTGCCTGTCAAAAACAAACAAACAAAACAACAACAACAAAACTCTTTAACACAAATTTTCAGGTTTGTAAAAGAACTATAAAATTTCTGATATGATCAAAATCAGAGGGAGAAAATGTATGCTCATAGCCAACTCTCTCTGTCCTCCCATTTGGTAAAAAAGAGCAACCCTGGGATAATACTTATAACAAAGCTCCTGGAAATAGTGTAGCAAGTTTGTTTATTTTGTTTCTAACAGTTACTTTAAACAGATTAGAAGCCTCCCAACTAAGTAGTTTCACTATGGAACTCCAGTAAACATATTCAGGATACTAATCTGTTAAAAAAAAAAAAAAAATGAGTGACATCTGAAGTTAAGAACCAGGGGTGATATAATGGCATTACTGTCTCTTAAAAATACTTTGAAATTAAAATAAGTACATTTTTAAAGTTAAATCTTTACCTTTAAAAAATACAAACTTTTTTTTAAAGATTTCATTTATTTATTTGAGAGCTAGAGTTACAGACAGTGAGAGAGAGACAGAAAGGTCTGTCTTCTGTTGGTTCACTCCACAAATGGCTGTAACAGCTGGAGCTGTGCAGATCCGAAGCTGGGAGCCAGGAGCTTCTTCCTGGGCCATCTTCCATTGCTTTCCCAGGCCACAGCAGAGAGCTGGATTGGAAGAGGAGTGGCTGGGACTAGAATCAGTGCCCATTTGGGATGCCAGTGCTGCAGGCCAAGGATTAACCTTCTGCGCCATGGCACCAGTCCCCAAACTATTTCTTTAAAGATTTTTTATATTTCTTTTGAAAATGTTCTTTATTATTAATTGAGATACACTTCACTTAGTCTACCACAAAGCCTAGCTTATAGAAGGGTACAGTTCATTGGATTTAGTGTACTCACAGGTTGTATAACTAGAGCTATTTAATTCTAGATCATTTCATCATCTCAAAACTCATAGCCATCAGCAGTCACTCCCTAGCTGCTGCTTCACCAGTTCCTAGCAACCACTGATTTTTTATCTCTATGGTTTTACCCGTTTTGGACATTTCATATAATTGGAATGATACAATATGTGGCTCTTTACAGTTAGCTCGTTAATGTAATTTTTTTGACAGGCAGAGTGGATAGTGAGAGAGAGAGAGACAGAGAAAGGTCTTCCTTTGCCATTGGTTCACCCCACAGTGGCCGCTACAGCTGGCAAACTGCGCTGCTCCGAAGCCAGGAGCCAGGTGCTTCTCCTGGTCTCCCATGCGGGTGTAGGGCCCAAGGACCTGGGTCATCCTCCACTGCACTCCTGGGCCACAGCAGAGATCTGGACTGGAAGAGGAGCAACAGGGACAGAATCCGGTGCCCCGACCGGGACTAGAACCCAGGGTGCCGGCGCTGCAGGCCCGTAATGTTTTTAAGATGCATCTGTAGGGTCTGCCACTGTGGCATAGCAGGTATAGCCACCACCTGCAGTGCCAGCATCCCATATAGGTACCAGTTCAAGTCCCAGCTGCTCCACTACCAGTTCAGCTCTCTGCTATGGCCTGGGAAAGCAGTGGAGGATGGCCCAAGTCTTCAGGCCCCTGCACCTGCATGGGAGATCTGGAAGAAGGTCCTGACTCCTGGCTTTGGGTCGGCTCAGCTCCAGCCATTGGCAGCCATCTAGGGAGTGAACCAGCAGATGGAACACCTCTCTCTTTCTCTCTCCCTCTGCCTCTCTGTAACTCTGCCTTTCAAATAAATAAAATAAATCTTTAAAAAAATGCATCTATGTTGTAGCCTGCATCAGTAATTCATTGTTACTGTGGTAGCCAGCTTGCCTCCATTTGTTTTCACTGAAATGAAATTAAAGTTCAGAAAGATGAAAGCAGGGATAGTAAAGAAGCCTAATACATTATGTTTATCCATTCATCAGCTGATGAACATTTAGATTGCTTCACTTTTCAGCTATTATAAATAATGTTGCTATGATTATTGTGTATAGGTTTCTGTGTATACATATGTTTGCATTTTTTGTTTTTTCTTAAGATTATTTGAGAGGTAGAGTTAGAGACAGAGAGGGAGAGACAAACAAATTTTTCCATCCGCTGGTTCACTCTCCAAAGGGCTGCGACAGCCAGAGCTAGACCGATCTGGAGTCAGAAGCTTCTTCTGGGTCTCCCATATGGGTACAGGGGCCCAGCACTTGGGCCATCTTCTACTGCTTTCCCAGGCCAGAGTGGAGAGCTGGATCAGAAGAGGAACAGCCAGGACTCGAACTTTACCAGTTATGCCACAGCACCAACTCTGTTTCCATTTCTTTTAGGTGTATACGTAGGAGTAGAATGCATGGGTCATATAATAACTGTGTATTTAACTTGTTCAGGATCTGCCAGGCTATTTACCAGAGAGCTACACTATTTACATTCCCATGAATGTTGCGAAGGTTGCTGTTTCTCCACATCTTCAACACTGGTTATTGTTCTTTTTTCCTTTTTTTTTTTTTTAAGTGTTTATTTTCATCTACTTGAAAGGCAGAGCAACAGAGAAAGCTATCTTCTGTCTGTTGGTTTAGTCCCTGAATGTGCACAACAGCCAGGGCTGGGTCAGGCCCAAGTCAGGAGGCCAGAACCCAATCCTGGCCTCCCACCTGGTTGACAGGCTCAAACACTTGGCTATCTTCTGCTGCCTCCCAGGACGCATTATCAGGTAGCTGTATTGGAAGTGAAGTAGCCCAGACTCCAGTCAGTACTTCTGTATGGGATGCGAGGGTCTCAAGCAGTGGCTTAACCTATTGTTCTAAAACATCTGCCCTTTGTCTTTTTTTTTTTTTTTTTTTTTTTATTTGAAAGGCATAGTTACAGACAGAAAAGGACACATAGAGACCTTCCATCCATTGATTCACTCCCCAAATGACCGCAACGGCCGGGGCTAGGCCAGGCCAAAGCCAGGAGCTTCATCTTGGTCTCCCACGTTGGTGCAGGGTCCCAAGGACTTGGGCTGTGTTCTGCTACTTTCTCAGGTGCATTAGCAGGGAGATGGGTAGGAAGTGAAGCAGCTTAGCTTGCTGTGCCACCTAAGTGGTCTTAAGTCCTTTAAATTACAGTCATCCTAGTGATTGTGCAGTGGTATCTTTGAATTGCCTTTCCCTAATGACTCATGATGTGAAGCGTCTTTTCATGTACTTACTGGCCATTTGTCTATCTTTAGAGAAAAATTGATACAAATTCTTTTTCCATTTTTTAATTGGGTCCCTTTATTTTTTTTTAGTATCAAGAAGAAATTCAAGAACTTAATGAAGTGGCAAGACATCGGCCACGGTCCACATTAGTAATGGGAATCCAGCAAGAAAACAGACAAATCAGAGAGCTACAACAAGAGAACAAAGGCAAGACAGTATCTCTTTGAATAGCACATCAGAAGAAAACTTTAAAATTATACTATAGAGAACAGTTAATGTTTTCAAAAATGGAAAACGGACAACCAAAGTTCCTGTTTTGAATGACGTTGGTCTCATTTCTCGTTCATGTAGCTAAATCCTGTTTGGCTCTTTATCCCATCCTACGTCGGCATGTCAGCCCGGTTTGGCTTCATCTTAGATTCTTCCCCTCAGTATCCAGTGTGTGTCATTGTTTTACCTGTGAAATAACTAGCTTCGTTCTCTGTGGCCCACTGCTTTGGCACCAGCTTGGGTGCTTAGACTCTTACCTGAAGTGTCCTAAGTGGTCCCCTGGTTGCAGTATCTTTTCCTCTCCAACCATTTTACCACAGGCACCAGATTGATTTTTCAAAAATAAACCTGATCACATTATTGCACATAAAACTTTGGCTTTCTTTTTAAAGATGCAAACTTAGCTATCTAGCACTAGCTTTTTTTTTTTTTTTCCTTAACATTTTTATTTATTTGTTTGAAAGTTAGAGCCACAGAGAGAGATCTTTGATCCACTGGTTTACTCCTCAGATGGCTGCAATGGCCAGAGCTGGGCCAGGCCAAAGCCAGGACCTTCATCTGGGTCTCCCACGTGGGTGGCACAGGCTGAAGCACTTGGGCCATCTTAATAGCAGGGAGTGGAACTGGAAGCGGAGCAGCTGGGACTTGAACCAGCGCCCATATGGGATGCTGGTTTCACAGGCGGTGGCTTTACACACTACACCACAACACTGGCCCCTGCTATATCCTTATTTCCTAGCACAAGGACCTTCTAAGTTTGTTTCCAGTTTTCTGTTCTTTTTCCCAGAGCTGCCTTCTCCACAGACCCTTTGCTCATGCCATCTCAAAACAGTTCCTAACCACTTTACTTTCACGCCTCCCTGCTTACACTGCCTTTCTCTTCATTTTTCAACTCTAGGAACTCAGTTCCGTACTCAAATTCTGTATATGAGTAGCACTCCACTTTGCACTTACTATTCTTTTTTGCACTAGAGTCTGAGATCTGTGACCTTCTGGTATTCTTAATACAGAGAGAGCATTGTCTGATTATTAAGTTGCTGTTCAGTAAATTTTTCTTAAAGTGATTGTCAAAACGTGATTAAAATGGTCATTTAAGAAACTAACTAGAAACTTCATTTGGTGTCATGTGGCTAGGTTTTTGTGTTATATTTCCTTTTAAAATACCCTATATATCAGTTGCTTTTTTGATACATGTGGTATTGACGGGACTATTCTGTGTATCTTTAACTCAAGAGAAAATAAAATACACCGTTACTTTTAACAGAATTGCGTACATCTCTGGAAGAACATCAGTCTGCCTTGGAACTTATAATGAGCAAGTATAGAGAACAGATGTTTAGATTGCTAATGGCTAGCAAAAAAGATGATCCCGGTATAATAATGAAGTTAAAAGAGCAGCACTCCAAGGTAATTTATTCTATAAGTGTGGCTTGAATTGGAAAAGAGGATTGATTGCTTGTGTTCACATTAAAAAGAAAAAAAATTACAGGTATTTTTAGTAATGCTATTTTAATATGATGTTGATATTGAATAGTTCATCTTTTTAAATGACATTTTATGCTTTTCCTTATTTTTTCATTTCTTGTTATATATCATTTTTTGTTTGATTTACTCTTCTAACTCCCATTGCTCCCTAGTTACTTTAATACATGCACTCAAAAATAAAGTTTGTTTCGGGAATAAAGGTAAGTATAGTCAATTAAAAATATTTTATAAGAATATCTGACTTTAGGAAAATTCTAAAATTTGCATATTGACATCTATAACAAAAATAATAATTGAAAGCAGCTAAATATAGATTGATTTTTCTTAAGACTGTTTTCTGAATGAGGCCAGTACATCCAGATTGTAAGTCATCCTGATGATCACGGCAGAACCTTGGGGATGGGGAAAGGGAAAGAACTAACATGTTAAACTTGCAATTTTGCAGACCAGTTGATATCATTTTTAGAGACAGAGTGGAAGGGGTTAAAAAATTAGTGTTTTTACTGCTGCTCATCTTGTCCTCCCCGTGTCTGTTCCCTTTGATCTGTCCTCATGTTGATTGGCAGCTGCTATGAAGATAAGTAAAATAATCCTTTCTAACTAGCATTTTATTTTAGACTGAGTTTTAACTGTTGATGTGAAATAAAAATGTTAGATTAGATTGTGATAAGTAAGCCACTTTCTTTTGTTGAATAATAGCTGTTATTAGTTATTACTAATATTATTTAAGAGGTACAAATTGTGATTGTTAGAAGACATTTTTATCTTTCTCAAATACTTAAATATGTTTTTAGTTCTTTAAAAAATTTCTTCCAGTTTGGTGTTTGTATGTGTTTTAAAATTATTAATTCTATGCATATTAGAATTCGTAGTATATAGCTTTGTGTGACAACTGTACATATTAAGGAACTTAATAATGGGTATTTCATTTACCACTTAGTAAAACAATAAACTAATAAAATTGGTTTCATATTATCTAATTATGCGGTTCATCTCCTAACCAAATAGAAATCCTTGAATATTTAACTGATAATCTGTAGACTATAAAATGTATTCATTGTTAATGAAACTATCATAAAATCATTTAAATTTAAGTATATGACTATCCTTTTAAAGTATAAACAGGAATGTTCTATTTT
Organism: Oryctolagus cuniculus; assembly: GCF_051225735.1. NCBI lineage: Eukaryota > Metazoa > Chordata > Mammalia > Lagomorpha > Leporidae > Oryctolagus > Oryctolagus cuniculus. The sequence continues at coordinate 124,454,058 of NC_142875.1, forward strand.
AAAGTATAAACCTATTTTTTTGTCAGATAAATGCAATCTTGAGAAATTTCCAAAGGCCCTTATGTTCTTTAATCTAAAAAATTAAAAATTTGAAGACTTAGGGTGAAGAATACTGTGACAGAAAATGTATGAAATAAGATTCTGTGGCTTGCTGGTCTCATCTGGTAGCAGCTGTGACAGAAGCAAGTGTTTTCTAAAGCACATGAGATTTTTACCATTCACCAGAGCTGGTTTATTAATTAGCAAAGTTAACCATTTCTTGAGTAGCTATAAACTATCTGTTTTCATTAGGTAGAATGAATTCTTCATTTAAGTGCTGATCCTTGCCTTCCATAGAATGACTATTCAGTTTCTTGTTATTAATTCTAACTAATACATATTAATGTTTGTGATTTTGATTTTTCCCAAAAAGGAGACACTTGTGGCTCAATTAAAAAAAGTATTAACACTTGCATTGGGTTAATTATTATAGGTAACAATAAGATGAGTGAATGATGAAGTTACATTACCATGTGAGCTTGCAGTGCAGTAGGAGGTACAGACACAGTCATAGCCAGTACAGGGGAGGGTCTGGTGAACCCTAAATTAGAGACAGGGATTGTTAGTGCTGGAGAGAGAAGGAGTAGTTCCCACAGGGAGACTCTGGAAAGGGGTCAGTGAAAGAAAAAAAAATCCATCTGAATCCAACCCTGAGTTAACAGAGTAGTCAACAGGCAGAAGTGGGTGAGCAGAGAAACTTGTATGATAAGCTGCAAAAGAATGGAATTCTAGTGTGTTTAGGCACTAATGCTCTGATATGCCTAAATAAAAAAAGATTTTATAGCACATTCAGGGGTAAAGACCCTTTTGAGACTGTTGTTATATAGATTTTATGACACCAGATGTCTTTGAGCACACATTTAAAACCCAGTAGAAAGTTTGAAAACTGATTTACATCCAGATACTCATTTTTTTACATTATTTTTGAACAGAAGCCTTTTTGGAAATCTTAAAAAAACAAACATTTCAAACAGTTGGCTAACACGCATGAACTAACACTCATTCAGTTTTTAAATTACGGATAATGTCCGTATTAACATTATAATGACTCTGTACTACAGATTGACATGGTACATCGTAACAGCTCCGAAGGATTCTTCCTTGATGCATCTCGACACATCCTTGAAGCACCTCAACATGGACTGGAGAGGAGGCGCTGGGAAGCAAATCAGAATGTACACTAAATAAAACAGTCAACTTTGGGTGTGGATGGAAGGGGGGGTTCATGTAAAAGTTCTTTTACATGGAGTTTTCCTCCTGGATTAGATCAGGGAAGAAATGAACTCTACTACAGAAAGCTGTGTTTTTGATAGCTGTACTATTCATGTAGAAACTTTAAGTCCATTCTCAAACAGAATTATTTAAGTGCAGCTTTTAAAGACCGCTTAGCCCAGTTCATTGATTTGCTCGTTATAGCTCTTGTAACTTTTGTTGCCACAAACCTGTCGTTCTCTTTCTGGACCTTGAAGACATTTTCTTGGCATTGACTTTGACTTGATTTTATAAAAATTTTGGTCAAGCTATTGAGTTGAAATGTTTTAATTCAGATTTTTGATAGATGTAGTCCTTTGAGTTCACAAATAAACATGCCTTTGTTTAGATGTTCTGAGTAAATATAGTAGTGCTCTTTCCATTGTTCCTTTATTCTGCTTTTCTTTTTTAAAACTCCCTTGTGGCAGGTCTTTATTCAGTACAGCAGAAATGAATCTGGACAAAAGTTAGAGGTGAAATGTTTTGAAATAGTTCAAGGATCTCATTGCTGACACTTCTTGCCTTGAACAGTTTTCAGAGCACAGGCCTTTGCTCTTTTGCCCATTTAAAGGTCTGTGATACTTCCATTAACATTTTATAATTTATAAGCGAACCATTAACTGGGCTTGTGAAAATACCATTCTGTTTTAAATACTGGGTTTTTCCTTGGGGTGATCTTGTTAGCAGAGCCTCTGTCCTGAAAACATTATCTTGTTTTATTCCATCTTAAAGGCAAAGACTTGCTTCCTAGTATTTGAAAGGCAGAGTTACAGAGAGCAGAGGCAGAGAAAGAGAGATCTTCCGTCTGCCAGTTCACTGATCAGATGGCTTCAACAGCCAGAGCTAAGCCCATCTAAAGCCAGGAGCCAGGAGCTTCTTCCAGGTCTCCCTCATGGGTGCAGGGGCCCAAGGACTTGGGCTGTCTTCTACTGCTTTCCCAGGCCATAGTAGAGAGTTGGATCAGAAGTGTAGCAGCTAGTACTAGAACCAGCACCCATCTGGGATGCTGGCACTGCAGGCATTGGTGGTTTATCCTGCTACACCACAGCACTGGTCCCCTTATATAGTTGTTTTTTTTTTGTTTGTTTGTTTTGTTTTGTTTTTCTTTGCTTTTGACAGGCAGTTAGTGAGAGAGAGAGAGAGAGAAAGGTCTTTTCCGTTGGTTCATCCCCCAGTGGCCGCTGTGGCCGGCGCGCTGCGACTGGCGCACCATGCTGATCTGAAACCAGGAGCCAGGTGTTTCTCCTGGTCTCCCATGTGGGTGCAGGGCCCAAGGACATGGGCCATCCTCTGCACTCCCGGGCCACAGCAGAGAGCTGGACTGGAAGAGGAGCAACTGGGACAGAATCCGATGCCCCGACCGGGACTAGAACCCGAGTGCCGGCGCTGCAGGCGGAGGATTAGCTATTGAGCCGCGGCGCTGGCCCCTTTATATAGTTTTTTAATTTATGACAGTGCTGTAGGACTGACCAAATCATAAAGTGAGAACACTATGGGAATTCAAAATTTGTACTCCTTACCCTTATTCAGTTTGCTGCTGCACTGGTCTGTACTTACTTGCTTTTAAGCAGAGTGCTCCCCTTACAGTGGGAGGATTAAATCCTTTTAACTGTTGGCGAATATGGTAACTACTTGTGTCGCTACCATCATTGAATCCAGGGCTGCCCAATACAACTTTCTGAAATGATGGGAATCATTTTCTGTATCTGTGCTTGCCGACATGGAAGCCATAGCCTCATATGGTACCTGAGCACTTGCACTGTCACTGAGGCAACCAAGGGACAAAATTGTGACTTTTTAAAAGTTATCTGATTTTAATTAAATGGCATGTATTGGATAGCATAAATTAGCATTTTATTGTGGCTTCTGAGTACTAACATTGTATAGATTTCTCCATTAAAATAAAAACCTGCATTTTTTTTTTTGGTTAATTAAGAAGATACATAACGTGGTTTGCCAAAGAGATTCCTAAATTTTTTTCTCCATAATTTCTTCCATTTTACCATTTTTGTGGATTTGGGGGGATCTTGTTCACTAAAATCTTTCTGACAAACATACAACTATTTCAGAGACTTAATGTTTATCTGGAAAGTTACTTTCATATTTAAGTTTTGGCCTTAATATAATATCCTCTATTGCCAGTGAGTAATGATTTGAGTTGAGAAATCGATTACTCCCTAGTTTGTGTTGATTTTCAGCCTTGTTGTCTCTTATACTAGACCATATGCTTCTGCAGATCAGGGACTGTCATAGCAGGCTTCGTATTCCCGGTGTCGAGCACCTTGCCAGGCGCACAAGAGATGTACAAAACAACTAAGTAATGAGATCAGAAGAATTTGTGTTACTTGGTGCGCCGGACAAATGGGGAATACACATAAATAATATCTTCAGCTGTTGCCAGAGAAGGCCATGTAATATTTTAACACTTCAAAGCAAGAGTTATGTTCATTTTGCTAAACATTAGTTTCATATCAAACACTATGAAAGGCAAATAAAGAAGTAAACAGTTCCTGTTCTCAAGGTGAATTATCTAAAACAATTTCTAGATCAAGAAATTGTAGGTATGGATAATATAGAAAAGATTTGTATATCATGGGGACTTGAAGGAGAAGAGATTGAGTGTGCCAACAATTTTTATCTTTCCCATTACTTTGACCAATAGCATGAATGTAGATGTAAAAAAAAGTTGCTGATCATTGTGGTGAGAGCAATCTGAAATATAAGTGCTTTTGTTGTGGCTGGGTTTAGTTATATTTTACTGCTTATCCTTAATTATAGTCCTAACAGAAATCTGATTTCTAAAAGCACATTTGTGGTCAACCAACTTTGTTGTGATATATTACATTCCCATTAAGTGATAGTTGAGATTTTATAAAAGGAGAGAATCCAGGAATAGTAAAGTGTCTCACTGACTCCAAACTCCCTTCCCTTTTTTCCAGGAGTTACAAGCACATGTGGACCAGATAACTGAAATGGCCGCAGTGATGAGGAAAGCCATTGAGATCGATGAGCAACAGGGGTGCAAAGAACAGGAACGGATATTTCAACTTGAAGTAAGTTTTGTAGACCCTAAATAATCTTAGGCCAGCGCCGTGGCTCACTAGGCTAATCCTCTGCCTAGCGGCGCCGGCACACCGGGTTCCAGTCCCGGTCGGGGCACTGGATTCTGTCCCGGTTGCCCCTCTTCCAGGCCAGCTCTCTGCTGTGGCCAGGGAGTGCAGTGGAGGATGGCCCAAGTGCTTGGGCCCTGCACCCTATGGGAGACCAGGATAAGCACCTGGCTCCTGGCTTCGGATCAGCACAGTGCGCCGGCCGCAGCGGCGGCCATTGGAGGGTGAACCAATGGCAAAGGAAGACCTTTCTGTCTCTTTCTCTCACTGTCCACTCTGCCTGTCAACAACAACAACAACAAAAAAAACCCACAACAACCAAACAAAAAAATAATCAAATAATCTTACTCAGACTAAAAGGTAAAAAGAGCTTTGTTTTCAAGAAAAACAACCTGTAGATTGGGGGAAACACCATTCAAGAGCAAAGCAAAGTATGCTCCTGTCCACCTTAAAAAGGGACCAAAGTTAGAATGTAAGTCAAGAGAGTGATGTTTACATATTCACAGAAATTATAGTAACTCGATCGCTTGTCATGAAGTACAGCTTTACAGGCCCATTTGACATCAGTGAAGTCCATACATCACATGTGCACGTTTGGGAAGCAGAGGGCATTTAGAATACAGGAGATTTTGGCCTATGTGACCTCAGAAGTTGATTCCTGGGGCCGGCGCCGCGGCTCACTAGGCTAATCCTCCGCCTTGCGACGCTGGCGCACCGGGTTCTAGTCCCGGTTGGGGTGCCAGATTCTGTCCCGGTTGCCCCCCTTCCAGGCCAGCTCTCTGCTGTGGCCAGGGAGTGCAGTGGAGGATGGCCAAGTCCTTGGGCCCTGCACCCCATGGGAGACCAGGAGAAGCACCTGGCTCCTGCCTTGGGATCGGTGCGGTGCGCTGGCCGCAGCGCACCGGCTGTGGCAGCCATTGGAGGGTGAACCAACGGCAAAGGAAGACCTTTCTGTCTGTCTCTCTCTCTCACTGTCCACTCTGCCTGTCAAAAAAAAAAAAAAAAAAAAAAAAAAAAAAAAAAAAGTTGATTCCTAGGTTAGGGTGGTTATTAGTGGGCAATCTCTGTAAAGTGACTGGAGCTGGTCTTGGATCTGTTCCAGCAAGATGTGTTTTCTTACCTGTCAGCTTACAGAACCTGGGACAGAGCAATTCCTTGCAAATAACAGGAAGTCGGCTCTTATGTTTCTTTGTGGTTTCTTTGGTTGTCTACCAAATGGACTGTGACCCAAGGTTTAAATTTTGGTCATCTTTTTCCAAGAAGAGTCCATCATAAGGTTTTACAGAGTATTTTGTTACTAACTTCTACACTCCTCCTTGTAGGTTAGAGTCCGTGTGACAATACAGTACTCCTGACCAGTTGGGATTAAAGAGCAAGTGGTGTTGGCCACTCCTCCCATATGGTTGCCAGAATGGTGTGGCTGCTTGCTCGAAAGCTGGTACTCTACAGATTGAATCACCATTTAACAGGGACTTTATGTTCTAGAAAAAAGTTTTAAGGAACTAGTCCAGTGTTGGAAATCATTGGAGTTACAGATAGAAGAAGGAGTTGTCAAATACCCCAATAAATGAGTGCATCATATGGCACAGTAAGATGGCATCATGAGAAAAGGGTCTTGAGAATGGAGTCAAACCATAGGTCTGTCCTGGGCATTCTCCATGGGTCAGGGTCTTGTGTGTAGTGAAGCGGTGTGTAATGGGGCTTAGTAAGATTTCCCAGTTTAACCAAGCATAGAATTTTTTTTTTAAGATTTATTTATTTATTTGAAAGAGTTACACAGAGAAGGAGAGGCAGAGAGAGAGAGAGAGATGTCTTCCATCTGCTGGTTCACTCCCCAATTGGCCACAACGTCTGGAGCTGCACTGATCCGAAGCCAGGAGCTTTTTCCCGGTCTCCCATGCAGGACTTGGGCCATCTTCTGCTATTCTCCCAGGCCATAGCAGAGAGCTGCATCAGAAGTGGAGCAGCTGGGACTTGAACTGGCGCCCATATGGGATGCTGGCACTGCAGTGGCGGCTTTACCCACTACGCCACAGTGCTGGCCCCCAAGCATAGAATTCTTATTCCAAGCTTGGGAGGGTGGAATTATCATTGAGAAGTTTAAAATCATTAAAATTAAAGAAGGCATGTCAGCCTTTGAGGAAGTTAATCCAAGAGAGAAACCAGAAGTCCCAGGCAGATTCTTTGGGTTGCCACTGAAGCTGTTGTAGCCTCGGGAATCTTCTGTAGGGTAAAAGAATACCTGTTGGATGAGGAACAGGATGATGAATTTCAGGAGAGAAGGCCAATACTGGGGACTTAAAAATGGTCACAAGTATCAGAGTAATTAAAAATAGGCAATCTAAAATACAAAGGTATCCTGGCTGTCATAATGTTACGGCTACAATAAAATAAGAATAAAGGTACATAATAAGATAATCTAGACAACTAACAGAAAAGGTTATATATCATCTGGAAGGACTGAGCCAAGGCTTCAGAATAGTGTTTCTGTTGTCTGTCAAGGTGAGGGGCTTATAACTGGACTGGTTGGTGCCTTGGGGAGCAGGTATTCTTTGTAGATTTTATCTGTATCTTGTCCTTGAGAGGGTATCTGGTTAACCTTAATAGCCAAGATGGGATGAGATGACAACCAGGTGGTGTTTGTTTCTGATTTCAGTGAAGAGCAAGTGTTCAAGTGTGAATGCAAGCGTCTCTGCCTTGTAATTTACCTGTGTGGTGCTTAGTTAGCAATGCCAGATGCAGGACCTGTCAACAAGCTTGGAGGGAATCTTGAAGATGATGTTTCCAGTAGAAAAACTCACCAAACTGGATTCTGTGAAGTGGGAGGTCACTGTAAAAAGATGGTTTCATTAAGGAGCCATTTTATTAACATTTTTAATTAGCTCTTGATAACAAGAATTCTCCCCATATGGCTTGAGAGTCTAGGGCTACAAGAACTAATTTTGTTCTCCTTGATGTTTGGTTAGCAATCTACTGGTATGGTTGCAGTTACCAGAAACCTGTATTCAGTAAAAATATTCTAGGATTATAGTTGCTTGTAGAGACCTTTTAGAAGAAGCATTGGCATAAAGAATTTTAACTGTGGACAACAGGACTTAAAATGGGCATGATTAAAGATATACAGTTCATTATAGTCAACAATTAGCAAGAAAATTTTGTTAGTTCTGCAGCATTAAATAGAACCAGAATTGTAACTATTAATTTGTACCAAAACATATCAGATTTTTAGGAACCCCTTATAATTTTGAAACATTTTAATAAATTTATATAACTATAACTCAAAAATTAATTTACAAAAACACTTCTGATTTGACATTTTCCCCATTTAATTTAGCATTCCAAATGCCCCCCTTTTTTTCAAGTTTACAAAGTTTTATTGATACCTTCAGAATAACAGTAGTAAATAAAATAATAATAGAAGATACTACATCCATAAGAATTATAAGGTACTACTGAAAAAGGAACAATGAGAGGATGGGGCCAGCATTGAAGTGTAATGGGTTAATAAGCTACCATCTGCATTGGGTGCTGTTCTAAGTCCTGGCAGCTCCACTTCGTTCAGCTCCCTGCTAATGTGCCTGCAAATGCAGAGGAAGATGGCCGAAGTAATTGGGCCCCTGCACCCACATGGGAGACCAGGAAGAAATTCCTGGCTTCAGCCTGGCCCAGCCCTGGTTGTTGCGACCATTTGGAGAGTGAACCAGTGGATGGAAGATTCTCTCTCTCTCTCTCTTTCTAACTCTGCCTTTGAAATAAATGCATCCCTCCCCCCTCAAAAAAAAAAAAAAAAAAAAAAAGAGAGAGAGAGAAAGGATTGGGCATTTATTCTGGTAGTTAAAATGCTGGTGCAGACCATCCCATCCCATACTTGAGTGCCTTGGTGGGGTCCTGACTCCAACTTCCTGCCATTGAGATGTGAGAGACAGCATTGATGGCTTAAGAATTAGGGTTCCTGCCCCTCAAATGGAAGACCTTGATTACATTTCTGGCTCAAATGAGTCAGAGGTGGGAGTGCTTGCTCGCTCTGTCCCTCAGCCTTTGAAATAAATATATTTTTAAAAATAAAAACAGGCCGGCGCCGCGGCTCACTAGGCTAATCCTCCGCCTTGCGGCGCCGGCACACCAGGTTCTAGTCCTGGTTGGGGCACCGGATTCTGTCCCGGTTGCCCCTCTTCCAGGCCAGCTCTCTGCTGTGGCCCAGGAGTGCAGTGGAGGATGGCCCAAGTACTTGGGCCCTGCACCCCATGGGAGACCAGGAGAAGCACCTGGCTCCTGGCTTTGGATCACCACAGCGCACTGGCCACAGTGGCCATTGGAGGGTGAAACAACGGTAAAGGAAAACCTCTCTCTCTCTCTCTCTCTCTGTCTGTCCACTCTGCCTGTCAAAAAATAAATAAAAAATAAATAAAAACAGATAAATTAAAATCTAACTGTAGGAATATAAATATGATAGGGTTAAAAGACTATATATAATTCACAAGTTTTTTTTTTTTTTTTTATAAAGGTTTAGTTATTTATTTGAAAGTCTGAAAAACAGAGATGCTCCATCCACTGGTTCACTCCCCAAATGCCTACAACAACCAGAACTGGACCTGATCAAAGCCAGGAGCCCATAACTCCATCCACGTCTCCCACATGGGTGGCAGGGACTCATGTACTTGAGCCACCTGCTGCTGTCTCACCAGGAGCATTAACGTGAAGCTGTATTGGAAATGGAGTAGCCAGGACTCAGCAGCCACTCTGGTATCTTGGAAGTCCTGTTAGAACCTCAGTTACCCAGAGCACCCCTGATGGAGGTGTCCTTTCCCTTGTGAGTGCTGCCATGTGCACACATCCCCATACTTTGAACTCTACCCCTAAGAACCTGATGGGGCCCTGAAATGTAGACCAGCAAGGAAGATAAACTCTCTAACCTGAATTCCTCCCAGCACCATCAGAGGATCCAGGGAGTCCATGAGCTCATGATACAGCTACCATGATGCACTGATTTCGCAACACTGGGGGAGGAGACAGGGTCACTGAAGTTCCCATCTTGTCACCAGAAAATAATATTTGGTCAAAATAATATTTGTCTAGCAAAAAGGCAAGCCTTAATATTTTTTTAATTATTTATTTGAGAGGTAAAGTTACAGATTGAGAAGGAGAAAGGTCTTCCATCCGCTGGTTCAATCCCCAATGACTGCAATGGCTAGAGCAGAGCTGATCTGAAGCCAAGAGCTTTTTCCCGGGTTCCCATGCAGGTGCAGGGGCCCAAGGACTTGGGCCATCTTCTACTGCTTTCCCAGGCTATAGCTGGATCAGAAGTAGAGCAGTTGGGACTCAAACCGGCGCCCGTATGGCATGCCAGCACTGTAGGCCAGGGCTTTTTTTTTTTTTATTTTATTTTTATTTTTTTATTTTTTGACAGGCAGAATGGACAGTGAGAGAGAGACAGAGAGAAAGGTCTTCCTTTGCCATTGGTTCACCCTCCAATGGCCGCTGCGGCTGGCGCGCTGCGGCCGGCGCACCGCGCTGATCCGATGGCAGGAGCCAGGAGCCAGGTGCTTTTCCTGGTCTCCCATGGGGTGCAGGGCCCAAGCACCTGGGCCATCCTCCACTGCACTCCCTGGCCACAGCAGAGAGCTGGCCTGGAAGAGGGGCAACCGGGACAGAATCCGGCACCCCAACCGGGACTAGAACCCGGTGTGCCAGCGCCGCAAGGCGGAGGATTAGCCTAGTGAGCCACGGCGCCGTGTAGGCCAGGGCTTTAACCCACTGCGCCACAGCGCCAGCTCCTGCATTTATTTATTTATTTTTTACATTTAGCTCCCATATATAAGGGAAAACGTGTGGTATTTTGTCTTTGTGTCCAGCTTATTTCACTCAATTTAATGTCCTCCAGTTGTATCCATTTTGATGCAAATGGTAGAATTTCTTTTTGATAGGTGAATAATATTCACTGTGTGTATATGTCACATTTCTTTACCTGTTCCTCTGATGATGGACACTTTGGTTGATTCACAGTTTTGACTATTGTGAACTGTGATGGTATAAACATGGTGGTGCAGGTATCTGATAGAGTGTGCTCATGTCTTTTGGGTACATACCAACTAAAGGGATTGCTGGATCATAGGGGAAGACCATTTGTAGGGTTTTTTTTTTTTTTCCTTACTATTTGTATATTTATTTGAAATGCAGAGTTAGGGAGAGAGAAATTTTCCATCCACTGGTTTACTCCCCAGATGGCCATAGTGGCTGGAGCTGGGTCTGGCCAAAGAAGGAACCTGGAGCTTCTTCCAGGTCTCCCACATGATACAGGGGCCCAAGCACTTGAGCCATCCTTACTTGATTTCCCAGGTGCATTAGCAGGAGCTGTATCAGAAGCAGGGCAGCTGGTACTCGAACCAGCACCATATTGGATGCCAGCATCACAGGCGTCAGCTTTACCCACTAAGCCGGCCCCTATTTGTTATTGTTTTTTTTAAGAAATCTCCACAGTTTTCTACAGTGGCTGCAGTTTACATTCCCACCAACAGTGTGTAAACGTTTCCCTTTCTCCACGTCCTCACCATGTTTGTTTTTCTGTGTCTTTTGGATTTTAGCTGTTCTAACAGGGGTGAGGTAATATCTCATTGCAGTTTTGATGTTCATTTTCCTTAAGGCTAGTGATATTGAGCATTTTTTCATATGTTAGTTGGCTGTGTTCTTTTGAGAACTGTCTGGTGAGGTCCTTTGCCCATTTTCATCTGGATTGGTTGTTTTGTTGTTACTAAGTTGCTGATTTTTCAAGATGTTAATCCTTTGTTGAATAGGTAGCTCACAAATGCTTTACATTCTGTTGGAAGTCTCTTCACACTATTGATTGTTTCCTTTGTTGTACAGAAACTTCTGAGTGTGATATAGTCCCATTTATTTAGTTGTGCTTTTGTTGCCTTTGCTTTGGGGGTCTTGTACAAGAAGTCGTCACCTACACCAATGTCTTGAAGTGTCTCCCCTACATTTTTTCTAGCAGCATCATAGTCTCAGATCTTAAATTTAGGTCTTTGATCCATCTTGAGTTGATTTCTGTGTATGATGGGAGATATGGTTCTGATTTTACATATATACTTCCAATTTTGCCAGCACCATTTGTTGAAGAGACTCTGCTGTATGATCTGAGCTCTTTTGTCAAAAATCAGTTGGCTTTATATAAGTATGTTCATTTCTTGGCTGTCTGTTCCATTTATCTCTGTCAATTTTGAAGTCAGGTATTGTGATGCGTCTAACTTGGTTTTTTGTTGTTGTTGAAGATCCCCTTGGCTATTCTGAATTTTTGTGATTCCATATGAATTTTAGGATTCTTTTTTCTAAATCTGTAAAGAATGTCACTGGTATCTTGATAAGGATTTTCTTGAATGTGTAGTTTGCACATTTTAATGACACTGATTCTTCCAATCCATGAGCAAGGGATATCTTCCCATTTCTTTTGTGTGTCCTTAATGATTATTTTCATTAATGTTTGATAATTTTAATTGTACAGACCTTTCACTTCTTTGGTTAAATTTATTCCTAAATATTAGATTTTTGTTATGTCCATTGTGTGTGGGATTTCTTGATTTCTCTTTAGGTGAATTCATCATTAATGTATAAAAAGGCTTTTTTTAAATGTTCTGTAACCTGCAACTTTACTGAATTGGTTTGTGAGTTCTAACAGCTTTTTTGTGGAGTGTTTAGGTTTTTCCATATAACATCATGTCATCTACAAACATGGATAATTTGACTTTATCTTTTCTACTTTGGATGCCTTTTATTTCCTTCTCTCTCCTAATTGCTCTTGCTAAAACTTTCAGTACTATATTAAGTAAAAGTGATGAAAGTGGACATCCTTGTCTTGTGCCAGATAACTGGAAGTGTTCAGTATGATACTAGCTGATGGTTTGTCATATATATAACCTTTATAATTTTGATGAATAGTTCTTCTATACCTAATTTGTGGAAAGTTTTTAACATGAAGGTGTGTTGAATCTTATCAGATACTTTCTCTGCATCTATTGAGATGACCATACAGTTTTATTCTTCATTCTTTTGATGTGACTTATGGTGTTTATTGATTTGCCAATGTTTAACCACCCTTGCATTTCTGGGATAAGTCCCACTTGATTGTGATGTATGATCTTGAATTGGTTTTGGATTCAGTTTGCTAATATTTGTTGAGAATCTTTGCTTTTATGTTCATTAAGGAAATAGGCCTGTGTTTTTATGTTTTTATGTCTGGTTTTGCTATCAAAGTAATGTTGACCTCATAAAAAAAAGTTTGGCAGTGTTTCATCCTGTTCAATATTTAGAATACTTTGAAAAATACTGGAATTATCAGTTCCTCTTTAAATGTTTAGTTGAACTCATTAGTAAAGCCATCAGGTCCTGAAGTTTTCCTTGATGGAAGACTTTCTATTACTGCTTCAATCTCATTGCTTGTTATGGGTCTGTTCAGATTGTTTGTGTTTTTGATTTAATCTTTGTAGGTTATATATATTCAGGAGTCTATCTATCCATTTCTTTGAGGTTTTCCAGTCTATTGAGATGTAGTTTTTCCTTGAAGAAAAATAAAGATGTTATTTATTAATTTGAAAGCAGAGTTAAACAGAGAGAAGTAGAGGTAGAGGGAGAGAGAGAGAGAGGGGTCTTCCATCTGCTGGTTCACTCCCCAATTGGCCGCAACAGCCAGAGCCGCGCCATTCCAGAGCCAGGAGCTTCCTCGGGGTCTCCCACAAAGGTGCAGGGGCCCAAGGACTTGGACCATCTTGTACTGCTCTTCCAGGCCACAGCAGAGAGCGGAATCAGAAGAGAAGCAGCTGGGACTCGAACCAGCTTTACCTGGAATACCACAGTGCTGGCCCATGGCATATAGTTTTTCATAATCATTTCTTATGATCCTTTGTATTTCAATAGTTTTAGCTATAATGTCTATTCTTTTTCTTGGCTAGTCTTGGTAGAGCTTTATCTGATTTGTTTAACTTCTCAAAAAACCAGCTTTTGGTTTTGTTGATCTTTTATACTTATTTTCGTTTCAATTTCATTTCCTTTTCGCCTCATGCTGATTTGAGGTTTGATTTGTTCTTGTTTTTCTAAGTCTTATAAATGCATCATTACATCTTTGAGACATTTCTTATTTTTAATGTGAGCACTTAATGCCATGAACATCCCTCTTAATACTGCTTTTGCTGTATCCCACAGGTTTTGATATCTTGTGTTTTCATTTATTAATGTTTTTTATTTCCTTTTTAATTTCTTCATTCACCCATTGACCATTCAGTAGCACGTTTAATTTACAAGTATTTAAGAGTATTGTTCTTGTTGATTTATAATTTTATTCCTTTATGAGAAGGATAAGATAATGAGAAGATACATGATATGTTTTCAGTCTTTTTAAATTTACTGAGACTTGATTTATGGCCTAATACGTGGTTCACCCTAGAAAACGTTCCGTGTGCTGATGAGCAGAATGCATGAATTGGGTAGAATGTCCTTTTTTTTTTTTTTTTTTTTTGACAGGCAGAGTTAGTGAGAGACAGAGAGAAAGGTCTTCCTTTTTCCATTGGTTCACCCCACAAGGGGCCACTACGGCCGGTGCGCTGCTGTCTGAAGCCAGGAGCCAGGTGCTTCCTCCGGTCTCCTGTGCGGGTGCAGGGCCCAAGCACTTGGGCCATCCTCCACTGCACTCCCGGGCCACAGCAGAGAGCTGGACTGGAAGAGGAGCAACTGGGACAGAACCCTGTGCCCCAGCCGGGACTAGAACCCAGGGTGCCAGCGCCACAGGCAGAGTATTAGCCAAGTGAGCCGCGGCGCCGGGCCCTAGAATGTCCTGTAAATGTTTGTTAGGTCCATTTGCTCGGTGGTACATTTCAACTCCAATGTATATTGATTTTTGTCTGGATGATCTGTGCATTAAGGAGAATGGTGTGTTGAAGTTGCCCAATGGATGAGTCTATTTCTCTATTTAGGTCCAAAAGTATTGCCTGTGCATATCTGGGTAGTCCTGTGTTGGGTGCATATATATTTTTTATTTTTTAAAAAGATTTATTATTTACTTGAAAATGAGAGTTACACGGAGAAAGGAGGTGAGGCAGAAACAGGGTCTTCCATCTGCTGGTTCACTCCCCATATGGCAGCAACAGCCAGGGCTGCACTGATTGATTCGAAGGGGGGCCAGGATCTTCTTCCAGGTCTCCCACACCGGTGCAGGGGCTCAAGGACTTGGGCCATCTTCTACTGCTTTCCCAGGCCATAGCAGAGAGCTAGATCAGAAGAGGAGCAGCCAGCAATAGAACTGGCACCCATATGTGATGCTGGCGCTTCAGGCCAGGGCGTTAGTCATTACTTTGATTTCTGTTTTTGGCATAGATTCCCTGCAGTTCAGCATCTAATTCTGGAGGAGTTCTTTTGGAGGCGTCATGCTACCTTGCTTCTTGTTTCCTGTGTCCCTACATTGACATCTGTGCCATCATTCCTCCTTTATGGAGTAGGCCTTATTGGAAAAGAGTGTAGGATATCACTTGGCTTATTGGTGTGATTGAGGTGAGCCCAGGAGTATAGTCTGAGTGATTTCTTTTGTCTTAATTGATGTCATTTGTATAACTCACACAGTGGTCTAGTCTGCTGCATTCACAGGGATAGAAGTGTGGCTTTGAGATGAATATGGATTTCCTAGCATGTGTATCTTCTGTCCACACAGAGTTGTATGTCACTCTCCCTGGGAGTTATGATAGGGCTGTATTCTTGGTGCTGAGGGAGACAAAGGTGGCTTTCCCCTTGTCACAGTGACAGGCCTGACACTAGGGCTTGTGGCACAAATTGTGTGGCTCTAGGACTGTGTGTTGTGGAGGGGCCTTATGGTAGAGTCCACTGGTACTGTGGCTTATAACACTTGACAGTCCTGGTCCTGGGACTAAGGGGCGTGAACTGAACCCCATCCAATCAGGGGGTTCTGCTCTGGCAGGTTTGAGCTCAGGGAGGTAGAAGGCAGATGGGTTCTTCCCTAGGTCCAAAGGGTAGGTTCCAGTGGGATTCAGAAATTCAGAACTAATTGTTACAGTCCTGGTGTTACAGGGTCAGTGGGGTCATTACCCAGGTCTCCCGGAGCAGCAGATTTTTTTACAGGCTGCTGCTTGTGCCAGCCTCCAGAAGCTAAGAGGAGTGTCCCGGCTCATGTAGAGAGAGCATAGCTCCGGGGCTGTTGCACCAAAACTCGCACTGCTGCAGGATGCAGGGAGTCTGTGCTTTGCCCCGCATGTTGCCCTGACTCCAACTGATTGGTTCTGATAGGAACAGAGGGCAGCATGTGGCTTCCCTTCTCCAAGCCTAGCAGCTGCTCAGACCCTCATCAGCTTCCCAGGGGGAGTAACGGTCAGTGGGTGACGGTGGGATTCCCTCTCAGCGGAACGTCAGGCAGTTTCTTCCTACCTTGACTGGTAAGATGGTGTCTTCTCTCCTCTTGGTTTTAGCAGTTCTATGTACAAGCCTGTATGGTGATGCAAGAATTTATCATCATTTGTAACTTATACCAGTAATTGATCCTATATTGCTTTATTTGTGCTGTTAGAGGTGAGGAAGGGAAATATTCTTTCAAGCCGCAAGTAATATTTTTGGGGCACTGTTTATTTTTTAGGGACAGTAAAAGCCTTTGTAGTCTGATCTGTCCTTGATTTTTGTGGTATCAAAAGTGTAAGTCATTGTTGAGCAGCTCAAATCAATGGAACAGGGCTTCTTAGGGCAGAAGTTTCTTCATTTGCAAACTGCAGTGGGGACATTGCTGACAGAGAACCACACGCCAGTTTCCACTCTGAGCTTATGGTGTTAGTGCATTCCACTTTACAGCCGAGTTCTCACCTACTCACCTCTGCTGCTGTAATTCAAAACCAGGCCTAGCCCCCACCACAAATTTATCTACAAAAAGTCTTAAGGGCAGGCCCTTGGCTGGCGCTGCGGCTCACAAGGCTAATCTTCTGCCTACGGCGCCAGTACTCTGGGTTCTAGTCCTGGTTGGGGTGCTGGATTCTGTCCCGGTTGCTCCTCTTCCAGTCCAGCTCTCTGCTGTGGCCCAGGAAGGCTGTGGAGGATGGCCCAAGTGCTTGGGCCCTGCACCCGCATGGGAGACCGGGAGAAAGCACCTGGCTCCTGGCTTCAGATCAGCGCAGCACGCCGGCTGTAGCAGCCATTTGGGGGTGGTGAACCAACGGAAGGAAGACCTTTCTCTCTGTCTCTAACTCTGCCTGTCCAAAATGAAAAATTAAAAACGGCAGGCCCTGGTTTGCTAATCTCCACTTTATACCATTGAAACTTAGAAAGTGGGACTGAAAATAAAATGGTAGACAATAAATTATAAAAGCAGAACAAAAGCAGCGTTGTTTACCAAGAACAGATCTGGTCAGTTACTTTCCTGTTGAAAGTATCCTGTACTCAGCCAGCACTGCTCTCACATTCCATCAAGGAGAGCAAATCACAGGTCTTGTGCTGCATTCTGTGCTGCCACTCTAGTCCCGGAACCTGTTCACTGGCTGCCCGAGTTACGTAGGTGTAAATGCAGGTATTACCTTCACCTCTGCTGTGACTACTAAGTAAGGCAATTTCTGAGTTACTGAATTACATCTGCAATGGTGGAAGATACTGCACACGTTTCTTAGCTCTTTGTGAAGTTCTTTCCACTCCAGTTGTCAGTACATGTATCCCGTAGCACCCTCACGCCAGTGACAGAACGTGCTGTTATGTTTGTCCTCTGGTAACTGCCCTGCAGAAGGTGACTGCTGCTTTGTGCTTGCCTCCCTTTAGCAAGAAAACAAAGGCCTGAGAGAGATCCTTCAAATAACTCGAGAATCGTTTCTGAACCTTAGGAAAGATGACGCATCAGAAAGTACGTCACTGTCAGCATTAGTGACCAACAGTGACCTGAGTCTGAGAAAGAGCTGAAGAGCCCCACGTCTGCACTCACCTGGCTCCCGAGGTCACTAGGACCGACCTATGCATCAGTGAATCAATGACGGAAAAGACCACTCAGTCTTAATCCACCCTTTGTTTGTTTCTAATATGTACAGTACACTGGCTAAGAGACAGCAACAGAAAATGTGTAGTTAATGGTTATGACTATTCCAAACAGAATGGAGAAGTGGAAACTGAACGCTGTTAGCTGGGGATGAAAGGTTTCCACGACTGCTCAGCATAAAGAGCTTAGATAAACTTCAATATTCCCCGTACATGGGAATCCACAGAGTTATCCCAATTTAAAGTATTTATTTTTGCCATACTTCTTCAAGTGGAAGATCCTTTTAGTAAATTTTACCCTTTTTGTTTGGTGTCAGAAGTGAAACAGCTTACGGACCATGAGACTTCAACTTTAATGATTATCTAATTTCCCATTAATTTCAGTTTTTGTCTAAGAAAATTTGGTTTTAAAGGATGTGGGAATGTTTTACATGTACCTTAAGAGAGGTGATTTAATTTTGTCCTGATACTTACCTAATAATTGTCTATAACTCGCTGAAGTGTATGAAATGTCATTTCAGGAATGAAAGAGGAAGGAATACTACTTTCTAAGAAAGAAAAATCTTATAATAAACATTTAGTAGGTTAAACTACTTCTTGGAAAGAATAAGTTTTGGTTATAAGTCAGAAACAAAGATGAGATTTTTCTCTGGTTGATGTTCAAGGATACTACATAGTTCGTTTATCTTACAGAGTTGAAACGTGTAATAGAGCAAGATAAGCCAAGTAATTTCAAAGTAAGTTGGGAATTCCTCTGGCTCATAGCACCCTTTTATCAAATCAAAATCTCAAAATTTCTAAATCAGTTTTTAAGCTTGATCTGGTCTTGGAACCTGTAAGACTTTCTTATAACATTTCAGTTGAAAGTCTATGGATTCAGAAATACATTTTCTGTTTTTTAAAAAATAACAGATACACAGTACATAATTTTTTTAAAAACTACCAGATATATAAATGAGCTTTAACATTAGCTGAAACCTAAATTTTTCATACTATGTGGTAATTATAGAATAAAAGAATGAGTGTCAGATATAATTAAATATATTCATTTATATAAATACATATTAAAGTTAGCACAAGTAGAGATTCTACTTTGGAGTATATAATTTGTTAAGCAAATATTACTTCCCATGGTAACTTTTATGTATAATTTCATATATTGGAACAATGCAAAACTACTTTTTGCTTCAGAATTTTTCTATCTTAAGGTTGGGGGAGTGGGGCTGACTGATAGGAAAGGGCTAGTGGCCCAGACATTAATTGGATTTCTGTTCTCATTCAGAGGCCTTACTTGATATTTTATAAATAAAAGGCACTTCTTTTAAACTTTTGTATTGGTTTTGGGCAAATATCCCTTAATTTGACGGCTCATTCACTGAAACAGTTTTTATCCCAAGTAAGGATTAAAGAAAATAAGCTACACAATTGAGGTTAAGTCTGAGGCAGTACATTGAGGCAGCTCTGTTAACAAATGTTACTTGATAAATACTTATTTTTATAAACAATTAAGTTAATTTATTCTTGGTCTTCTTGCTTGGATACCTTTATGGTCTTGTTGTAAGACATTTACTTTTTTTTTTTGTGACAGTTTTCCATCCTGTACTTTTTTTTAAACTGAACCTTAAATGTATGTCTTGAGAGTACATACTGCATAGGAGCCTATTTTGTCAATAAAGATGAGTAATTAAAATTGATATGGTCTCCAATTTAATTTGAAAACAATGTTCTTATGTATTTTAAAGTCTCTTCTTAGCACAAAACTAGGAACTCAGAAACTATTTCTTAGGAGTAGAGTTTCTGAGCCACTCTCTGATCCTGCAAACCTTTTTATCCTCTGTAGCAGGCTGACCCAGGTCTCTGCCCCACAGCTCCCGGAAGGGAAGTCCAAGATGTGACGTGATTTCCTGGAAATGTGTGACCCTATCTGGAATACGGCCTTTGCAGATGTAATTAAGGGTCCCAAACAGGATTACCTTGGATGACTCGTGTCCTTAGGAAAGAAGCAGAGGATATTATTGGAAAAATTAAAGAGGAGGAGGGAGGGAGAGAAGTATCACTGTATTAGAATTTTGTCTATGAAATACATGAAACCTGTTCTCTTTATGTTAACAATAAAAACAGGAGAT
Source organism: Oryctolagus cuniculus (assembly GCF_051225735.1). NCBI lineage: Eukaryota > Metazoa > Chordata > Mammalia > Lagomorpha > Leporidae > Oryctolagus > Oryctolagus cuniculus. The sequence goes on from NC_142875.1 coordinate 124,473,577, forward strand.
TAGAAGCCCAGAGATTTAGAGAGGAAGCCATGGGAAGGCAGACTGTTGGAAGCCAGGAACCCTGAGGGTGGTCAGCCCCCAGCAGAGGCCAGCAGAGAGGTTTGGAAGGCACTCTCCCTGACCAGAATTCTGGCCTCCCGAACTGTGAACAGCTGCACCCCGTCACCCGTAGGAGACAGACCATCTGTTATTTCTCATCAGTCAGCTGTGTTTATTTCCTAGAATGAGTACAGTTATCAGGGAAACTGCTCAAATATATTCTGATAGACTTTAATATCTGGGTAACTTCCAGTATTTTTTATTTTTAAACTGTTTCAATGAAAAATGGAAGATCACAGATCCCTAACTTAATTTGGGATGGCTGCCACTACCTCTTTTTGATTGCTGGAGTGAAACATGAAGATCACTTCTAACTGGAGCCTGAGGGGACAGCTTCCTTCTGCCTTGCTGCCTGTTCCTCTTTGTTCCTTCATGCTCTCTGCCTTCTACGCTAGAGGATTGCCAGGCTAGGTCATCCTGCCTGTCCTCTGCTCAGACCCTTGGTGGTCTCTCCTAGTCTCATAAATTTAAATATCGCGTTGGAGCTGGAAGACTCCCAGATGTACAGTGTTGGCATAAACCTGTCATTAACTCAGCCGCCTGTGACTGTCAAATGTTTCAGAGTTAGCATGTCCAACATGAAATTCCCCGTCTTACTCCCAGACCCTCTCCATACCCTGTCCCCATTCCAGCCAGCAACAGTTCCATCTTTCTAGCTGCTAAGGCCAAAATCCTTGGTGGTGCCTTGTGACTCCACTTTGTCTTTTCTCTTGGATGCAATTCATCAGCAGATCCTGCTGGTTCTTCAAGATCTATTGGAAACCTGCCATCCCTTGTCATCTTCATTGCTACCTCCTGATCAAAGCCCACACGCTGGTAGGGCGGGAGTGGACAGAGTGGTTTCCCCCCAAATACCTGCAGCAAGGGAATAGTTATTTTATGTGCATACTATGGCTTGAAGATTATAGCAAGGGAAAGAAAATAAACTTGTGTAGTAAATTAAAAGCTTCATATTAAATTACACAAATACATTAGTTTCGAGTTGATGTCTCTTGGAAATTTTTTTTCCATTTGTGGAAAGAAAGGTGTTATTTTAGAGCAATCAAAGCCTTTCAGAAAACACAGCCTATATAAACCAATATTAACAGAATGGTAACCAGAATAAAACAGACCGTCTTGAAATTCAGGATCTGTTTCTTGAGTGTGAGACACCTAGGAAGACTACAGCTGGGCTTTCTCAACACTACAAAGCTGCAGGCTGGGTCATGATTGTGGCTGTCCATCACCCAGCTGGTTCAAACAGGTCAGCCTCCTCTCTCCCCCTCCCTCGCAACATGTCAAGTATGACCAGCACCCCAGACCTTAGCATCTTCGATTTCTACCTAGAGCTGCAGATGCATGGTGCTGGGTTTGGGCTACTAGGAAGCGCAGAGGCTCTGACCACAGGTCTCAAATTGCAGCAGCACCCTGGTCAGGCGCTCAGTGCTCCAGGTTATTCCCATGAGTGAGTGAACGAGCTTCTGAAATGCTAACTCTCCTTGGACTAGGTTTGTCTTATGACCTGTTTCAGTGAGCACAGAGGGATTTTGTTCCTGATTCATGCAAGACTCCAGACATACACAGAAGCTCAAAATACTGTTCATTCAGCAGGAAGAGAACCACTGGTGTTTATCACTGAAGGCATTCAGACGTGGAGCTGGTTTGCAAGCAAAGATGAGTAGCTATAATGTGGAACAGAAGGCTGTCCTGTGTAGAAAAAACCTCAGGCATTAAGAAGCATGGTGACAGATGCTTTTACAGAGAAAGGCAGTCCTTAGCACTGCCCTGAAATTATTCCTTTAGAAACCAGACACATTCCAAACAGCACACCTTTTAACAAAGAAATCGTGATGCAAGGAAGTTCTCCCCCAAAAGGAGTTGAGAACAGGTGTTTGGCCTAGCAGTTAAGATACCCTTGTCCCATGTCAGAGTCTAGGATCAATTCCCAGCTCCAGCTTCTTGCTGAGACTTTGGAGGGGCAGAGATGGCTCCAAGTTGTAAGGTTTTTGCCATCCACACAGGAGACCTGCATTGTGTTCCTGGCTCCCGGCCCCAGCCCAGCCCCAGCTGTTGTTATCTGGAAAGTGAACCAATGGATGGGGGCTCTGTGTTTGTCATTCTCTCACCTACATACATACATTTTTTTTTTTAATGATAAAAGTAGTTGGGGCCTGATTCAATTGCCGAAAACACTGCAGGACAACTGGGGAACAAAGGCACACCCAGCAGTGTCTCCCTGGCTTCCAGATGCACCAGATACAGGCATCCAGCCCCTCCCAAGGCATGTCTGCTGCTGTGAGGCAGGCAGGTCAGAGCACAGGAGAGCAAGTGCAGGCAGCAGGAAGTCCATCAACAAGAGGAGCCAGGAGGTGTATGAGAGGTGAACAGGCCTGTCGCCCCTTGAAGACTCCCAGGTGGAAAGGTAGCTGCAGCCATTCTTCAGTCTCCTGCCCAGGACAGCTGTTCCGCCTGGGGACAGTAGAAAGACTCAGGGAGAGAGGCAATGGCTTAGGGCCACCACCTCCCAGGGAGCAACTGCTGAACGCCAGGGTGCTGGGAGGAACAAGCATTCATTCTCTGGGCAGTTTCGTGGAAGCAGTTACCATTTAACTGAGAGAAGCCTGACAACACCTGCTTCAAGGAAGGGCTAACCCAGTGAGAATGGGGTCCCACCAACTGCCACCAGGAAGGGCTGGGACAGCCTAGGGCCTTCAGGTTCTGTGTGTGCTCCGCCCACCACTGGCTGGCTGCTGCCCCACTCTCTCCAATGTTATCACCTCAAGGAATTCTTGCCAGCACCCTAGCTCCTACTCCCACCCCCTAATAAATGTTCATCACATGCAGAACCTCTTTTGTACATGCACATCTTAGTATGCGTCTCACTTATGACACTCCAGACTGAGATCAAAGAGCATGCCTGATCCCCTGCCATCTTCCTCCTAGTGCCCCAGGCAATGCCCAACATGCAGGCACTCAACAAGTAAAGGTGTGGTAGTCAGCTTTCCAGTCCTGTAACAAAATACCTAAAGGAGAATGGCAGCCTTGGCTTACAGTTTCGGAGGTTCAAGTCCAAGATCAGGCAGTCCTCCTGGCGTGGACTCTGATGCGGGCAGATGGCAGTGGCAGAGTGTGTGCAGAGTAAGGCTCACAGGGCGAGCCAGGAGGCTCACACACAGGCTTTCCAAACAACCCTCTTCCAAGGGCACACTTGCAACAACCCAAGGAAGGACTTTCCATGAGGCCCTGCCTCCCAACAGCACCATTCTGGGGACCATACCTTTAACACATGGGCCTTCAGGGCCAGTCAACATCCAAACTATAGCACAAGTCAAAGGCCACTTTATATTAATTATATACTACAATACATTACAATATATATTAAATTTTTTTATTTGCCTCTTGAGCTGGTATAGCTTTACCCAGACCTGCCACCCCTCCCAGTATAACAATTACTTGGAAGTCCTTGAATAACTCCCGAATTTCCACTAACTTGAGCAGCTCTTTATGTCCATTTCAGAAAGAGCGGGACTCGGCCGGCGCCGCGGCTCACTAGGCTAATCCTCCGCCTAGCGGCGCCGGCACACCGGGTTCTAGTCCCGGTCGGGGCGCCGGATTCTGTCCCGGTTGCCCCTCTTCCAGGCCAGCCCTCTGCTGTGGCCAGGGAGTGCAGTGGAGGATGGCCCAGGTGCTTGGGCCCTGCACCCCATGGGAAACCAGGAAAAGCACCTGGCTCCTGGCTCCTGCCATCGGATCAGCGCGGTGCGCCGGCCGCAGCGCGCCGGCCGCGGCGGCCATTGGAGGGTGAACCAACGGCAAAGGAAGACCTTTCTCTCTCTCTCTCTCTCTCTCACTGTCCACTCTGCCTGTCAAAAAAAAAAAAAAAAAAGAAAAAAAAAGAAAAAAAAAAAAAAAAAAAAAGAAAGAGCGGGACTCGTACATAGAGCGGCCAAAGTGCCGAGAGGCATTCAACCCACAAGTAGGACAGACGTGTTTGAAAAGGGTGTTACTGTGCGAAGGCTACCAGAGTGAAATGGCTCAAACAACAGAATCCAGTTCTTCACTGTCTGTGATCAAATGCCGGCGGGGCCGGCTTCCTCCGAAGCTTTTCTCCTCTGCTGCAAGTGGACGCCCCCCTGCTGCCTTGTCCCAGCGCCCTCTGGGCAATGGCCGTGAGGGGGCCCTGGACATCCCATCTCAGAGACACCGGTCAGACGGGTCCAGGGCCCAGCCCCAAGGCCTCAATTTATGCACCTCTTTAAAGGTCCCATCTCCCAATCATACAGTTGCATTCTGAGGTTCCAGGCGTTAGGATTTCAACTAATAAACTTCAAGTTTGAAACACAGGTAGCCACCCTCCTAACAAGGGCTAAGGCACCATTCTAAGGAAACTACAGCCAATAATAAAGGCTACTAAGAGATATGAAGCATATCACCAAGGAGTGACCTTGATACCAAAATGTTCTAGGCAAAAGCTGCCGTGGAGGTGTTCATGGATATTGGAAATTAAAATGTCTTGTAAGTACCGGTCATTCGAGGTAAGTAAGAAATAGTTCAGCATCTTTGCAAATGACTTGGAAAGCCATGTTCACACTGTTTAAAAGTACTAATTCCCAACCTAGACACCACAGCAATAGCTATGACCATTACAAGTGTCTTCCTAGGGCTGGTGCTATGGTGTAACAGCAGAGGTTAAGCCTCTGCCTAGGTGTGGCATCCCATATGGGTGCAGATTTGTGTCCCAGCTGCTCCTCTTCCAACCCTGCTCTCTGCTTATGGCCTGGAAAAGCAGTGGAGGATGGCCCAAGTGCTTGGGCCTCTGTACCCATGTGGGAGACTGGGAAGAAGCTCCTGACCTTGGATTGGCCCAGCTCCGGTTGTTGTGGCCATTTGGGGAGTGAACCAGTAGATGGAAGACCTCTCCCTGTCTCTCCCTCTATCTCTCTGTAACTCTGCCTCTCAAATAAAGATTTTTTTAAAAGTAGTATCTTACCAATTCAGCAGAACAAAACTGAAAATAGTTATTTGTATCTTCATCATCAAAGAGTTTAAAATACATTTGCAGAAAAGAATCAGGTATCTCATTTTGGTTTGGGAACAGGTATTTCATTACTCTATGACTCACAATTCACTCTGGGGTCACTAATTTCCCCAGACTTAAAATAAAGAGGTCAGATAATACGATCTCTTCAGTCCTCTCCTGGTCTAATACACTTTAAAAAAAATTACTTATTTGAAAGGCAGAATTAGAGGCAGAGGCAGAGAGAGAGAGAGAAGTCTTCCATCCTCTTTCACTCCTTAGATGGCCACAACTGCCAGAGCTGGGCCAATCCGAAGCCAGGAGCTTCTCCTGGGTCTCCTACATGGGTGCAGGGGCCCAAGCATTTAAGCCATCTTTCCACTGCTTTCTCAGGCCAGAGCAGAGAGCTGGATAGGAAGTGGAGCAGCCAGGACTTGAAGTGGCGCCCATATGGGATGCTGGCGCTGCAGGTGGTTAGCCCCAGAGTTTTCTACCGCACCTTCTACAGAAAACCAGCTATGGTAGGAATTACCTTGAATATGAGTTTTATTTGACACCAACTAAGTATCTGGCACAGGCTACTTAAGATCGATCGATTGTGGCTCACGGTTTTGCAAGTTCCCAGTCCAAGACTGGCAGCCACATGGGTCTGGCATGTGATGAGGGTTGTGCAAAGCAGAGCAAAGATCACAGGGCAAGCCAGGGAGCAGTGGCAGGGAGCACACTCGTAGACATCCCCGAGGTCTCTCCTTCCAGAGCTACAAAGATTCACTGCCCGCACGACCCAGTGCATCTAAGCACTTCCCGGGGACCCCGCTTCAGACACCGGAATGGGATTGAGTCCCTGCCATGCATCATTAACACGAAACCATTAACGGCAGACTGTGTGTTCCAACACCTGGGTCTTTGGGGGCACCCAAACCAGTATCCGCACCTTAGCAGCCGGCGCGGTTTGGCAAGCTGGTACAGGGTGTCCAGGGAGCCACCTGTTCAAGAGGTGGATCAGCAGGCTAATCAGAGCTTTTTGAAAACATCCAAGCATAATCGACCTCTCTTCAGTATGGTGCGCCTGAGGTGCTGGGCACCGACACACTCTCATCCACCAGAAAGGCTCCGCCTCCTTCCAACCGGGAAGACAAACGCCAGCCCACCGACCCGGAGCCCCTTGCTTTCCTCGTGTTTCAGTTATCCATAAACGGATTTTTACAAATAAAGAACTGTTCACTTAATTCTGTGTTTATAGCTACGAACTGTCTATCTTGCTGCTGCGGTACAAATATAACCAGCTTTAAAAATTATAAAAATATCATGAGACTCTGTAGCATTTTTCAAAATAGGAATTTATTATAAAATTATATAAACTGCTTTTTATTACAAATTATCTGGAAATTTCTGGAACAATGTGAGTCCTCCCCAGGAACGCATGTCCTCAGTAGGAGTATGTCCTGACAGTGTCGCAGACAACTCACAAACATCCCAGGGCACTTTGTTGGAATGAACAAACATCGAAGCCGGAGTCCCTACAGTCATGCAAAAGCAATTTCTCATCAAGTCTAAACGTCAGTCAAGATGCAGACGGTAAGAATTACAGGATAATTCAGTCGCACTGGTTTTCAACAGCAAAAGGTGCTCATTTTCTGGTCTTCAAATTTTGTTTTTTCCTTCCCAAAATGCTTTAAAAAGCAAAAGCTTAACAATTTTTCTATTACCTTCCAAAGTCGGTTGTACTCTGAAGACACTCTAAGAAGCAGCAGTTTGCTCACCGATGCGTATGGCACAACCATCAAGCACCTCAGCTCCCGCAAGCTTATCGCAGCTCACAACAACCCAGCGCTCTGCCGGCTGGGAGGGAGGGCCCCGCCCTCGGAAGCAGGATGGAGCCCAGGGGCTTCCTTGGGGTGTGAACAGGGGCCTCTCCTTGCAGAACCCAAGGTGCTGACCGAGTGCAGCCCCACAGGTCCCCCGAATCCTTCCTGCCTCTCAGGCCATCACCGTGAAACACAGACGGCCCAAAGGCTTCACCCAGAAACTCGGTGATGACAAACTCCATCTCCCACCAGTGCTAACACAGCCAACCCAGCACAAAGAACTACAAAGGCAACCTTCCCACGGTTTCCTTGTTAGAGGCGCTACCGGTGAAGAAGGAACGTCACCTGGATGTCCTTGAATACAGTTCAAGGTAAAGATCACCTGTCAACACCATCGCAAAAGGGCTCGAGAGGGGGGAAACCAACAACAAAATCACAGAAGCCCTTATTTAGAATACAGATAAATCCTCCAGAGAAGGCTTCTCTCACCAACATCAGCCAGCCCATTTTCAAACAAATGCAATCACTGATCTATTTCCTTGATCATTTTCAGCAGTAAAAGGCAAAAACAAAGGGGACCTACTGAACCGTACACTTAGAAATGAGTCAGGTGCTAAGTTCCACGTGCATTTCACAATTTAAAAAGTTGCAATAAAAATACTAGGAAACACACAAAAGGTACCTTTTCCATAAGGTAGGATACGAACAAAGACATGCAACTCAGAAATCAGGTTGCCGTGGAAAGAAAGGAGTTACCGCTCTTGTCGTCCCCTGATGTCCAAGGCCCTGTAGCAGACCCCTGCAGCTCCAGGCAGGGCGGCCGATGCAGACCCAGCCTAACGTTCAGCTCCAACACCCCTCAAGCTCAGACAGACTGAAGAGCGAGAACTGTCCAAGGAGTTACAAAAAGAATCACCCGGGGGGGACTCTGCAAACAGTCAGTGTTTTTCCAGTTCATTTTGTAGTTTTCTTTTAGTGTATCTATTTAGTGGAACACATTGCTAATACATTTGCGAACAAAAAGGTAATTTCTCCCATATTTAGAAATAAAGGAACGCCTCTCCCCCACCAACTTCTGGGCGACCTTCCTCACTCTCCCGCTTGGGGACACCCTAACTATCTAGAACACACTTACCCCGCGGTCACCCACTAGCTGCACGCCGGTGACAGCTGACCCGCCAGGCCTGGGGACCAGCGCGCGGCTCCCTGGCCCGGCCTCCAGGGCTCTACAGAAGCAGCGGTGTTCGCTCCCCAGCGGGCTGTTCCTTCCGGAAGAGCTCTTTGATCTGTGCTAAGCGGCTGGAGAGCCTCTCTCTCAGCGGAGGGATGTGGTAGCTGGGGTCCAGGACGTTCGTCACCCTGCGCTCTCTCTCCTGCTTCCATAACTTGTACGGGTGCGGAGGGAAAAATGGCCGCCCTCGCTCTCTTCGGATCTGTAACGTGATGCCACTTACGGCCAGCATCCCCCACACTGCCAGGACGATAAAATCTAAAAAACAGTGGAGAAGCACAGTGTGAACCACTGTCTTTTGAAACCTAACAGAGAGCGACACACTCTGCATGGCATACACTGTCTTCCACCATCAGACTTCAGGGTGAGTCAGTACAAATGCGTATGTCCTTTCCTACAAACCAAGGAGGAACCAGAGAGTCACCACACTCATTTTTGAAATGAGCCGTTTTCTGTCGTGGGCATCAGAAAGCCCAGAGACGCTGTAAAAACACCCTGCGTATGGCTCCTTGGCTTTCGTGGCCGGTTCCCACGGGCACGGTGTGTGGAGTGGTTTTGCAGACGGGGACTGTAGCAGGAGGGGCTGCTTTGCCCGGACTTCGTAAATGCACTGTGGGGAGCACACCAGACAGCATCACCTCACCTGGCCCACATCCCTGTCCGTGGGGCGCGCCTCACCCACCCAGAGCGGACACAGACACCCATGACCACACGCAGCAAATCCTGCCCAGCTCTGGGGAAAAGGCGGGGTCAAACACTGGCAGGCACCTCGTGGATTTCAAGTCTCTAGCACCACCCTCTTCTCCACACACAGAGCTCTGGACAGCAGGGCCAAGACGTGCCCAGCCCAGTCTCAGCGACCCCGGGTGTCCGTGTGGTACAGAGCCTCAGCTCCGAGGTGCCTGCTTCCACCCTCCGTATCTTAAAGTTTCTGAAACCAACGCATCTTTCAAACTCTGCAGACACGGAATGTGGCAGTCATTTTTCCCTTCAAAAGGTTCACAGAAAATTTAAAACAGAATCATACACAAAGGAAAAAACAATACACTAACTGAAAACCACCTCCACTCTCAACTGGCAAAGTGCATGCCTCATTAAGGCAAGGGGAACGAGGGAGTAACAACAAAATTCAACCCGGTCGCCACCCTCACCCTCGCCCCACACTGCACATCCCATAAACCACCAGTAGAGAAACACAGTGTGAACCACTAACATTCTCCACTGCACAGAGAACTGACCGGCTACTGCTGAGAATCCTGGCTTAGAAATGTCATAGTCAAGGTCATCTAGATTTTTAGATGACCTTTAAGCACCTAAGAAACTTAGATTCTTCGCTCCCGTAACCCTAAGCCATCAGCAGAAGGCACCCAGGGCCTTTGCACGGTGGGTTTCCTCTTTTTACCCCGGCTGACTCTTTTAATCTACTTGCAGGGTGCTCGCTACACCAAGCGGGCAGTACTCCTATCTGACCATTACTCCAGCTTTGGGGCTTAAGAATCTTCCCTTGAGTTCGAATCGTTTGGGCTTAAGAATCTTACTGGGCTGGCACGGAGGCACAGCAGTTAAGCCGCTGCCTGAGAAACCACATCCCCCGTCGAATCGCCAGTTTGAGTCCCAGCTGCTCAGCTCCCATCCAGTTCCCTGCTTCTGCGCCTGGGAAAGCCGGGGAGGATGGTCCAAGGGCTCGTATCCCTGCATCCATGTGGGAGACTGGATGGAGCTCCTGGCTCCGGCCCGGCCCAGCTCTGACCATCATGGCCATTTAGGGAGTGAGCCAACAGATAGAAGATCTGTCTCTGGGACTCTGCCTTTCAAATGAAAATAAATAAATAAATCTATTTAAAAACAAAGGCCCTTACCAGTGGTCTGCAAAGGCACACTTGTGAAAGCTCTGCGGAAACCCGGGCTGAGCGCTCTCCGGAGAACATTCAAAGTGATGTGGGAAAGGCTCGTGTACGAGTAGCTGTCGACGGCCAGCACCACCGAGTAGGAGCCAAGGACTCCACAGGCCAGGATGTTCAGCTGCGGAGGAGGGAAGCGTTAGGCACCACGCTGCCAACTCCGCCACCGGAGTCAGTACACCTCCCTCACAGCTCGTGATGAGGGACCAAGCCCCAGAGCTGAACAAAGGCTACCCCGAAAGATAACTGAATGCAACCTCCGAGTTCACGGTGCGTTCTTGAAACAATCTAGGAGCCACCTTTTGGTGTAGCGGTCAAGACACTTGGGTGGGACCCCAGAATACCCTGGCTCAGGGCCAGCACTGTGGTACAGTAGTAAAGCATCTGCCTGCAGTGCTGCCATCCCATACGGGTGACAGTTCAAGTTCCTGGCTGCTCCACTTCCGATCCAGCTCTCTGCTGGATCTGGTCTGCCCCCCATGTTAACAGTGTACAAGCCATGACGCTCCATTTGGTAAAAAACAAAAAACGTGTCATAAACCAGAAAAGCAGCTCCCTTTGCTTGTACCACAAACATGCTGTTTAGCAGTCATCCGACACAGAACGTGGCACCGCGTCTCCTGACGAGCCAGATAGCCACCTGACGCACAGGCGATCAGCCGCAGGTGCAGGACAAGTGGCCAAAGCTCGCCTCTGATGAAGCACTTACTATCCTCTGGCAGCCTACGAAGACGGCGGGAACTAGCACAGCCACGCAGGAGAAAGTCACCCAGAACACGCCATCATTGCGAAACACCTGGAGGTTTCCTGAGAAAGCAGACAGAAATCAAGAGTCAGTGACAGGATCACCAAGTTCTATTTCATTTCCCCAGTATCTGGACACAGACACACACTGGAAGTTTAAGGTAACAAGCCGGGGGTTTGCTGGCAGCTAGGGGGGAGTTCTGATTTTCCTCATTTCACTATCAATGTACTCCCTTTAAAGAGGGTGTGCCAGTTGGGGGGGGGGGGGCCTGCACACACATCAGAATGATCCAGAAGAGGCCACAGAACTCCAGGCTCTTCTGCCCCCTCGTTCTGTGAGCCCAGGCCCCAGGTTCCTAACTCACAAGAGGAGAACGCTGAATTTTAGCAATTCCCAGCTCGAACTCAGTGCCTCTAGCTCTAAATTCTTAATGCACCCATGACTTTGTTCTGCAGAATTAAAACATACAAGTAAAAGGCATTCAGAGTTACCAACTGAGACAAACAACAAAATCTACTCCACAGACTTCTTTAAGATTTACTGATTTATTCATGCAAAAGACAGAATGAGAGGGAGAGGGAAGGAGAGGGGTTTATTCCTCAAATGGCCGCAACAGCTGGGTCAGGCCCAGGCCAAAGCCTGGAGCTAGGAACTCCATTCGGGTCTCCCACATGACTGGCAGGGATCCAAGCTCTTAGGCCATCATGCCCTGCCTTCCTAGGCACATAAGCAGGAAGCTGGATCACAAGCAGAGCAGCTGGGACTTGAACTAGCACTTCACCAAGAGATGCCAGCATCCCAAGCTGCGGCTCAGTTCCCCCTGCACAGATTCCCACCACAGAGGCAGGTCCTGCGCAGCCACTACCCACTGCAAAGTGTGCTTCCTTCATGACTAAGGGAAGACAGGAGCTCAGCACCTGCTTGCTCCCATCCAACCCTTGTGGGATGAAGGATGCCAAGAGGCAGCAACCCTTAGGGTGATGCAGGACCCAAGTATGAGAACTCCTTGAGTTTGAAAAGAACACGAGCCCACTGTCAATACTGTCCCTGGCACCCTACAGATGGACCCTGTAGATGGCCCATTTCTCAGGACCCACACATCCTGGACAAAGCAGGAGTCCATGGGTAACGGGTCTGACCTTGGGACCCCACCTCCTCTGAAAGCCAAGTGGGAAGTGCTGCAGTGAGGTGACCGGGGTGTCACATCTTCTGCTGAACTCCACTAACCGTCACCAAGCACCCATGGCTGCTTCCTACCGTCAAGATACCCTGGGACTGAACAGAGGGGAAGGATGCGGGCACATGAATGGACTTTTTCAGAACACACACCCTGATAGCCACATGAGGTGAAGACCGTCACACCTGAGATCTAAGAGGCTGGCGGCCAGCGCTGCAGCACAGGAGGTAAGGCCACCGCTTCCGACACTGGCATCCCATCCTGGAGGCCAGTTCAGGTCCCGGATGCTCGGCTTCCAGTCCAACTTCCCAGTAATGTGCCTTGGAAAGCAGCAGAAGATGGCCCAACTAGTTGGGACCCCAACTACTCACACAGGAGACCCAGACAGAGTTCCTGGCTCCTGGCTACAGCCTGGCCCAGCCTTGGCTGTTGTGGCCATTTGGAGAGAAAACCAGAGGATGGGAAGATTGTCTTTTTCTCTCACTCTACCTTTCAAATAAATAAAAACATATAAATCTTAAAGAAAACAGTATCTGAGATTGCAGCTAGTTTTCAAATTTTACTGCTTAAAAATATGGGTTTGCAGGGCTGACTTTCTGGCCTAGGTTAAGCTGCTACATGCAACGCCAGAATCCCACACAAGCACCAGTTCGTGTCCCAGCTGCTCCACTTCCGATCCAGCTCCCTGCTAAATGGCTTACGAAAATCAGCAGAGGATGGCCCAAGTGTCTGGGCCCCTGCTACCCTCGTAGGAGACCTGCCCAGATGAAGTTCCAAGCTCATGGCTTGGGCCTGTCTCAGCCCTGGTAGTCGCAACTATCTGAGGAGTGAACCAGTGAATGGAAGAGCTCTCTGTCCACCCCCCCCCCTTTTAAATAAATCAATCACTCTTAAAAAAGAAAACAGGGATTTGCACCCACTAGCAGTAAGGATATATCCACCCTAACTGTCCTTGAGCCAGGAGACAGAAGTAAACACATGCACACGGCCTATGCTGAAACTACTTTTACTAACAGAAGCAGTTTGTCACAGGATTTAGAGATGCCTGTACTAGGCTATTGCTATCAAGATGAAGATTAAGCGATCTCCTGTTGACATTGCTGGCTGTCCCCTCTACTGCACGAGACAGTTGCACAGATGATGAATCCAAGCGTCGGGACCTTGTCCCAGGTTATAAGCTGGGAACAGAGCCTGAAAGCACACACAGGCTTCCTCCTGGCTTCACCATTTATGCTCACGCTGCCTATCAAGAGCACAGGAATGGGGCAGGCATTTAGCCCAGGGGTTAAGACATTGGTTAAGATGCTGGAATAGCTTATTGGAGTACCTGGGTTCAATACCCGCCTCTGGCTCCCGACTCCTATTTCCTGCCAATGTCAGCCCAGTAGGCAGCAGTGGTGGCTCAGGTAACTGGGTTCCTGTGACCCACGTGGGAGACCTGGATTGAGTTGCCAGCTCTCAGCTTTGGCCCCCACCCAGGCCCCATTTCAACCACTGCAGGCCTTTGGGGAGTGAACCAGCCGACAGAATCTCTCGCCCTCTCAGATAAACTCTTTTGAAAAAGCACATGGACTACTAGAGATTATAACTCATGGTGGAAAATGGCATTAAAAAGTGAGATGATTTTGGTGCAAAAAAGCTTGAAACCCATGTAAGGTATTGTCATGGCATGCATTTTCCATGAACTTTTTACAAGAGCCCCCCCCCAACACGCCTCCACCCTCTGAGGTGAACAGAGGGGGAGGGGCATCAAGCACCACAGAATTAGCTCACTGAGCAGCACTGACGGCACAGGCGCTCAGGTTCCTGCTTGGGCACCTGCGTTCCAGGCTCCTGCCTTCAGCTTGCTCCAGCCCTGTCTTTTGCAGCCTGGGGTGGGGGTGGGGGGTGAGGGGCGGAGAAGACACTGGATTGGCGACGTTTCTCTCTCTTTCTCTTGGGTTTTTAAATAAAATGGAGGTTTTTTTTTAAAAAAAAAATCAAGTGGGGCTGCTGCTGTGGCACAGCCGTTTAACCTGCTGCCTACAGCATTGACATCCATATGGCTGCTCCAGTTCCCATCCAGTTCCCTGCTAAGGCTCCTGCAAAACCACCAACAGATGCCCCGAGTACTTGGGCCCCTGCCAGTTACACAGGAGCCCTGGATGGAGCTCCTGGCTCCTGGGATTCCGCCTGGCCCAGGCCTGGCTGTTGTGGTCATTTCGGGGAGTTAACAGCAAACACAAGATCTGCGTGTGTGTGTCTCCTGCTGCTCTTCCTTTCAAATAAGTAAATCTTTGTAAAAATGAAAATTAATCAAGTGCCACAGCACCACTGTGTTTTCAGGAGCTCTATAAGCAAAGGCGGCGCTAGTGACAGCAGCCCAGGGCCAAACCCCTCCCCAGGCAGCACTGGAGTCCACTGAACCCACTCTCCCCGCCGCACGTCTCCTACCAAGTGGAGTGAAGAGGACCACGGAGGCCACGAGCGAGCCCAGGGCCAGCCCCACACACAGCATGCAGAGCGGGAGGACTCCGAATCGCCACCACACCACCGCCAGGACGAGGCCCCCGACGCTGCCGGCCACGGCGGTCAGAATCAGACGCACTGGACAAAGGGAGAAGATGCACCGTGAGCTTCCAGCACTCGTCCACCTCGTGCACACACTAGGCTGCTCCCAGGGCCAGCCTGAGCGCCCCCCATGGCCAGTGGTGTCCTGAACCCTGCGTGGCACCTCCCGCTTCAGGGGTCCTGGAAGCTAGCCAGGCGCTGCACTCCACAGGTCTGGTGACAGGTGTGCTTTGTCAATAAAGTGGGACTGAGGCAGAAAAGGTGACTACCAGCATCTGTTGAACAGGATGTGTGGAGGTGTTGGGGGGATGGGCGTATATTTATTTCAAACTAAAGGAAACCTAAGTATTTTCATTATATATTTTAGGTCTTCACTATATACCGTAACTGGAACACAAGTTTATAATCAAAATGGTCCTATCTTCACTAAGTACAAAGGACTTCACCACACTGAGTCAAAACCCAGATGAGACGGTCTGAATGCAAAGTTAATGCAGGTTCGGGGCAGGCGTTCGGCTTAGTGGTTGAGACGCCAGGCTGCCGTGTCAGAGTGCCTGGCCCCAGCTTGCTGCCAGCACACACGCTGGGAGGCAGCAGGACATGGCTCACATGCTTGGGTCCCTGCACTCCTGCCTCCCAGCCCCAGCCCCAGCCCAGCCTTGGCGTGGCAGGCATCTGGAGAGTCAACCAGCAGATGGGAGTTCTCTCCGTTGTGTGCACAAGCACTCTCTCTCTCTCTCTCTCTCTCCCTTCCAAATAAATACAGATTGAAAAATAAAAGATGTTCGGAGCACCAGGGCCCAGTGTTTTAAACACACCACAGGGTCACACTGTAGAGGGCAAGGCAGTGAACTACAGCACCCTCCCTCTGCACGCCCAGCGACTCTACTCTCCACTCACCATCGTATTTCAGGGGCGTCAGCCTGGCGACCAGGATGTAGAAGAAGAAGCCCATGAAGATAAAACCTATGAAGAATAATTCTAGGGACAGGAACAGAGCAAAGCAACAATGGTGAGGCTCTTTGTATAATGCAATTTAGGTTTTGATTACATGATATGCTGAAGCTCCAAATTTTACACATTATGGCATCTGGAAAAGAAAAACAATTCTCAAAAAGGCAGGAGAAATTCCGAAGTCATTGGGAGTCATTATTAGTAAATGGACACAATACTAAAGTAGTAGCCACAATATACAATTTCTTGTTATGGAGGTCAGCTTCAATGATTAAACTCTTAATTGATAATTTCAGAGCTCATTTTAATACATTTGTATTTTCTTCTTAAAACAAGAATAGTACTTTTATCACTCATGCCTGACCTTTTGAAACTACACACTAAACTTTAGTGCCTACATAAGCAAAAATAAAATGTGAAAGGTAAAAGAAATAGAAGGAAGTATTCCACACTAAAGTGTGACTTTCTGATCTTCCTTCAATTCATCCCCTCCTGGAATGAGCAGTTACCACCTTCACCTGTTGAAGTACTTGGTAACGAAGACCTAAGAAA
Source organism: Oryctolagus cuniculus (assembly GCF_051225735.1). Classification (NCBI taxonomy): domain Eukaryota; kingdom Metazoa; phylum Chordata; class Mammalia; order Lagomorpha; family Leporidae; genus Oryctolagus; species Oryctolagus cuniculus. The sequence goes on from NC_142875.1 coordinate 124,489,590, forward strand.
ACTTCTGGAAACTTCACTTCCAACTAATCAGCCTGATCCTGACTCTGGCGGAGGCAGCTCTACCTATGTTCTTAAATTCTTCTCAGTTGCCACTGGAGATCTGCGCACTGCATCTGAGCTTTAACGCTTACGTAATTACATGCATCAATATGAAAACACGCTTGGACCTGGCAGTATCTTTGGGACCATGTCCAGAGCTTAGCAATGAACTTGTCTGTTACAGAATCACCCTTGACTTCCAGGGACTGCTTCTTCACACTACTCTCTGCACAATTAGTAGGGAAAACTGAAATAAGGCAGGGGAAGGAGTTGCTATTTTAACAATTTATTAGGGCAAGTGTAAGGTGCTTTATAAAAGGTAGCCTAAAGAAGTCAAACCAATTCAGTGAGCGGATTTATATCCACTCTGCCAATGTCTCACGGGTAGGGATTCTGCATCCCCTTGGGCCACTGAGCTTCCCAGGATGAAGCAACTTTGTCCACCTCATTGCAGCCCCACAGCCAGATGCACCTGACATCAGGTCCATCACCAACACCAAAACCCCGAAGTGTTTTCCCGCAGACATCCCAACTTCTAATCTCAGCTCTCTTTAGTCCACTAGCAGGTCTGGCCACGGAAGATGTTCACTGCATAGACTACTTTTTATTCTCCCCTCTTTAAGGAAAAGATTACAATTACAATTAAAATGAGACATCTAGCGATGGTTCAACAGACCTGGTCATGTCTTTGTATTTTAGATTCAGTAGAATCACCAGTAAAATAAGTGGTCACGGCCCTCCCAGATGACCAACTCCCCAGCAGCATTTAAAAGCGAGACCACCGACACGTGAGTAACAGCAGCACCGGCTGTATTACCTGTTTTCCAGAATCTGTGTCCGAAGAAGCAGATGAAGAGACCGAGCAGGGCGAAGAGAGTGAAGAACACTTTAGTGGAGACTCTTCCTGGAAAACAACAACGCAATGGACATCATGCCCCCTGTGACGCTCGTATTTCATTCAGAGAACACAGCTTCGTGGAAAAAAAGGGAACTGGATTCACAGTGATTTATTTCATACACGTGCATTGTAAATTCATCTTAAAATACCCTCGCCGCCCAAATGGATCTTCCCTTGCCGCCCAAATGGATCTTTGGAGGCAATGGATTTGGGTGGCTACTGCTGTAACAGACAAAAAAAAAGAGAAGGCATGCTCCCTGCAGGGAAAGGGGAGCACACCTGTGAGGGAGGCCCAGGACCCGTGAGGGTGGCCCGGACCCGTGAGGGAGGCTCAGGGCCCGTGAGGGAGGTTCAGGGCCCGTGAGGGAGGCTCAGACCCGTGAGGGAGGCCCAGGACCCGTGAGGGAGGCCCAGGGCCCATGAGGGAGGCCCGGGACCCGTGAGGGAGGCCCAGGGCCCGTGAGGGAGGCTCAGGGCCCATGAGGGAGGCCCGGGACCCATGAGGGAGGCCCAGGACCCGTGAGGGAGGCCCGGGACCCGTGAGGGAGGCTCAGGGCCCATGAGGGAGGCCCAGGGTCCGTGAGGGAGGCCCAGGGCCCATGAGGGAGGCCGGGGACCCGTGAGGAAGGCTCAGGGCCCGTGAGGGAGGCTCAGGGACTGGCAGGGATGGAGGAGCAGAGATGGCACTGCTTCAAGAACCAGGGACGGAGGAGCAAGGCGGGGGAGGGGGACTGAAGACACACATCAGCCGAACACAGTAGCAGGCCTCGTCTAAAACTTGATTTGCACAAGCTGCAAAATGACAGACGATTCAGGAAACATGAGGGGATTTCAAAACGATCGTGCAAAGTGGGATGAAAAATTCTGGTACAAAAAATATGAAATCCACACAGTTTTTTTTTTTAAATAAAATGCATTTTCCATGAACTTCTGTCAGACTCTCATATTTTTCTGACTTGGACATTTTTTGAACCAAAACTAAGTCATCATTTAATCCCACTGTTCAACAACCTTTTTGAAATATGCTTTTGTATAAGCTCATGCTATTAATTTGATGACATTAATGAATGATCTTAAATACTTCTAACTGAAAAATGTGTTAATTATACTGCTGTTATTTTAATATCTAACTTACTTACTTCAGAGCAGAGGGACACAGAAGTCTTCCATCCACAGGTTCACTCTCCAAATGGCTGCAACAGCCAGAGACAGGGCAGGGAGAAACCAGAACTTCACCCAGGGCTCCCACACAGGTGGCAGGGACTCGGCACTTCAGCCAGCATTCGCTGCTGCCCAGGTGCATTGGCAGGGAGCTGCATCAGAGGCAGCGCAGCCGTCATTTGCAACGTGCTTCACGTGGGAACGCCAGCATCCCAAGTGGTGGCTTAACCTGCTGAGCCACGATGCCAATCCTTGTGGTCTGTCTGTCTTTCCTTCTCTCTCTCTCTCTCTTTCTCTGTTTCTCTTTCTCTCTTTCTCACTCTTTATCTCTCTCCTTCTTTCTCTCTTTCTCTTTCTCTCTTTCTCTTTCTTTCTTGTCCTAGAAATTGGTGTTTATGTTCCATCAACCTCCTTTCTGTTTGGCCAGAACCTGTGGTTGATTATGGTTCAAGGATTTAATTACTGCACCAAACATGGAGTTGGCAGGTTTTTTTTTCAAGTGAAAATCTGGCAGGAGCTTCCAGCCAGTACTATCACCAAGGTAGCAAGGTCTTCCAATCCAATAGAAACTGGCAGATTCAGTTAGATACTCTTGACTGCATCAGAAACTTAACAGGCTCCCCTGTCACAGGCGAAGAAATACATTAGCAAAATCAGAGGGTGGCTGTACAGGTGCCACAGCATAGTAGGTTAAGCTTCTGCCTGTGGCGTCGACATCCCTTACGGGTGCCAGTTCTAGTGCCGGCTGCTCCTCTTCTGATCCAGCTCTCTATCCTGGGAAAGCACTGGAAGATGGCCCAAGTGCTTGGGCCCCTGCACCCACGTGGGAGACCTGGCAGAAGCTCCTGGCTCCTGCCTTCAAATTGGTGAAACTCCAGCCATTGTGGCCATCTGCAGAGAGAACCAGTGGATGGAAGACCTCTCTCTCTGTCTCTCCTTCTCTCTGTATCTCTGTCTTTCAAATAAATAAATCTTTAAAAAAAACCGGAGGAGGCCGGCGCCGCGGCTCACTAGGCTAATCCTCCGCCTAGCGGCGCCGGCACACCGGGTTCTAGTCCCGGTCGGGGCGCCGGATTCTGTCCCGGTTGCCCCTCTTCCAGGCCAGCTCTCTGCTATGGCCAGGGAGTGCAGTGGAGGATGGCCCAGGTGCTTGGGCCCTGCACCCCATGGGAGACGAGGAAAAGCACCTGGCTCCTGGCTCCTGCCATTGGATCAGCACGGTGTGCCGGCCGCAGTGCGCCAGCCGCGGCGGCCATTGGAGGGTGAATCAACGGCAAGGGAAGACCTTTCTCTCTGTCTCTCTCTCTCTCACTGTCCACTCTGCCTGTCAAAAAAAAAAAAAAAAAAAAAAAAAAAAAAAAAAACCGGAGGAAAGGTTTCTCTTATAGAGGGCAGAGATGACGTGAGAATAAAGGCAGACAATTTGGGGGCAGGCAAGATGAAGGACGACGTGGAACAGGATGGGAGAGAGTCAAGGTTTCCAGCATTTCTGACCATCACAGCAGCACAGGCCATGGATTTCAACCACACACCTTGTGGTGGACCCTTCCCACCCCATTTAGTTGCCAGTTCTGGTCCTGGCTGCTGCATTTCAGACCCAGCTCCCTGCAAACGCTCACCCTTGGAAAGCAGTGGAGGATGGCCTAGTGTTTGGGCCCCTGTACCCACATGGGAGATGCAGATGGAGTTCCAGACTCCTGGCTTTGGCCTGGCCCAGCACCAGCTGTTGCAACTATTTAGGGAGGGAACCGGCAGATGCAAGATCTCCCCGAAAGGAAAGGAGGAAAGGAAGTAGGAAGGCAGGCAGAAAGGAAGGCAGGAAGGAAGGAGGAAAATGGAAGGAAAATGGGACCAACATCACCAAGAGGTTTCACCTTTGGGCAGGTAGAACAATGGGATGAGAGCCTTCCTTGCCTCAGTCTAACGAGGAGGCTCCTGAGGGGGAGGGGTGCTCTGGGGTGGAGGAACCCAGATGGGAGACCAGCTAGCGGCTGAAAACACCTAACTCACATCTGCCTGGTCTCCGACATCGCCCTTCTCAAGCACGGTGAGCGTGGGTGGCCGTGGAAGACGGGGTGGTGACAAAGCAGCTTACTCAATCACGCTGTAGTGGGCTCCTGAGCCCTCTCCTAGGCCTACCTGGGTATGTCCTTCCAAAATCCAGAAATCCAGCCTCAGCGAGGACTCTGCTAAGTCCGTTAGCAAAGATCCCCCCCCCACACACACACACACTGTGCCTAAGTATTTGATCAGGATCCGCACTCTCCAGCCTGTCCGAATATCTGATAGGATCCTCACCCCTCCACACCCCACCTTCCCCGGGGCCTGACCACCCTGGCCCGCCCTCAGCAAGAACCCTGTACGGTCAGCTGAGCCAGCTGCTCCGACCCCCGACGATGCCTCCTGTCCGTCATTCTTCACCCACCACCCACCACCCACCAACTGCTCCTTGGTGTAAACCCTCCCTGGCTGTGCTGCCCTGGGAGGGCAGCCGTGCTCCTTCTCTACGGCAGAATTCCATCACGGTGGTCCCTGCGCCTCCTGCACCACTCGCCTCGAATACACTTCCTCCCTGTGCTTTAGCAGCAATCACCGGGTGCATTCTCCTTCTCACACTGTAGAGTATGTACGGAAGGAGGGGTGTGCCCTGTGCAGAGCCCAGGAAACTAACGAAGACCGCGAAGGCAGGCTGAGAGGGAGCCACCAGAGCTGTCAAAGGGATAGGATGGCTTCCAAGCCAGCGAGAGGCAGTGACTGGGGAAGAGAGGGGTCAGCTGTCAGATTCTGGGCAGGTCAGCAAACGAAGGGACTGAGAAAGGACCCCTGGATCCAGCCCCACAGAGACCACTGGTGCCAGCGAGGGTGGTTCCAGGGGGGCAGCGGGGTAGGAGCCACATGGTAGGAGGCGCGAGTGCTTAGTGCTGTGACTAGGATACCACTTGGGACTCCAAACCCCACGTCACAGTTCCTGGGTTCAAATTCCGGCTCTGCTCCCATTTCCAACTTCCTGCTAATGCGGCACCCCTGGAGGCAGCAAATGATGGCGAAATGGTTGGGTCCCTGCCACCCACATGGCAGACCTAGAATGACTTCCAGGTTCCAAATTTGGCTTGGCCCAGCTCCAGCTGCTGTGGCCATTTGGGGAGTGAACCAGGAGACAGAAGATCTCTCCGTCCCCCAACTCTTTTAGATAAATTAAAACCAAACCAAAGCAAACGAAACCTCAGGCATGCAACGATCAGCTCTGGGACAATGGGAACCTGAAAATAACAACTGTGTGGATCACAATCCAGAGGATAAGAATCCATAGGTGTGTGTGTGTGTACATACATGGGTATGTAAATGGAAGACAAGGGAGAACTGTTCTTTGTAAGGGAATGCCAACTAATAAGCACAGGAGGAATGACAGAACTAGAAAAACCGCCTCGTATTAAGTATTTCAGCCAAACAGCACAGGAACCTAAAGCTGGCAGGCGAGAGCTTGTGGATGGGACTTCACAGCTGCTCAAAGCATCGGCCCTCAAGACACTTCATCTAAAGGAGGATACAGTTACTTTACAGTGGGAAAGCTGGCAGACACCATTACCCACGATCAAGGTCACCACCACCAGCAAGAGGACAAACGGACAACGCGCATCTCAGGAGAAGGACACAGCATCACTTCCTCTGTCTTCCTGCCAAAAACTCATCATCGGAATCTACTGCTCAAACTAACCCAAATCAAAGCCGTTACCAACACCAATTCCTGGTTCAGGGAAAAGGCGTTTATGTCGCCAGTGGCTCACAAAGAGAGGACTGTGTGTGCAGACACAGAAAGAGAATGAGAAGCACACAGATCAGCATGTTCACTGCTGCGGCATCTGGGTGGAGCTTAAGCAGAAATTGTGCACACTCCTTGTACACCTGCCATGCTCGGAGCACTTTGTTTTCCTTAGGCCAGCGGCCCACCGCACCCCTGGGCCACAGGGGCTGTGAAGGAGGAGACCTGGAGAGAATACAGCACTGCCTGCATCGCCACGTCACTTACCTGCCCAGCGTCTGTGCACTCTGGCCCTGGGTGAGAGCCAGAGAAAGAGGGGGTGGAAACAGGACCCTTTTGTTTTTAACCTCTACAGACTTGCATACCCACAGCTGGGCTCCCAGATGTCTCCTGTGCTGGGCACATGGTCCCCTACCTCACTGTGGCTCCTGAGTCAACCTCTAGAGTCATGCGCTCAGCACAGCCGCCTGGGCCCCACCACCTCAAATACAGCCTGCAACAGCTCCCTCTCCTCCTCACTTGCTCACATACTGTGTATCCTACAAATCCATCTCGTCTGTCTCGACTCCCAGACTAAGTCAAAAGCCCGGGGTGGGGGGGAGCGGAAGTGCTCAGGCTGTTTTCTTTGCAATTATATTCCGGTGCCCACCCCTCAGAGCAGATGATGGGAAGGCTCACTGGGCACTTGCTGAATGAATGAAGGATTGAATGGATGCAAACTTCGGGAATGGCTGACTCAGATCTGCCAGGCCAAGAGGCTCAGATCCATCCACTCACCGAGAGAGGCACAGCCACCGTCCACAGCCTCAAAGCTGCAAGCGTACGTGTGGGCAGGAATGTAGGCAGCGGAGGAGTTGAGGAATGGGTCCCGGACGATGACGTTGTAAATGACACCTTGTCCCCGGATGGAGGAGAAGGAAACTTCTGTCTTATCGTCAGCTGTCAGGGTGACCACCTGAAGCCGAAAATTACACGTGATTACTGTTTGGATTCTTTTTTTAAAAGCTATTCTAACCCCACCAATGTTTTCGTATAGTGCTAAATATCAATAGAGTACATATAAGAAATGCATAAATGCAAACAGGAACAAGTAAAACATGTTTTCTTTTTTATTTTTTTTTTTTAAAGACACGTATTTGAAAGGCAGAGATATAGAGACAGAGACAGACAGACAGAGATCTTCCATCCACTGGTTCACTCACTCCCCAAATGGGCACAACAGTCAGAGTTGGGCCGATCCAAAGCCAGAAGCTTCCTCTGGGTCTCCCACATGGGAGCAGGGTCCCAAGCATTTGAGCCATTCTCCTCTACTTTCCCAGGCCATTAGCAGGGAGCTGGAAGTGGAGCATCCGGGACTCAAACAGGAGCACATATGGGATGCTAGCACCACAGGTGGAGGCTCAACCCACCATGCCATGGCACCAGCCCCGTTTCTTATGTTTTAAACAATCTAAAAATGGGCAGGTGTTGTGGCACAGCAGGATAAGGTGCTGTTTGTGATCCACAACCTGCATCAGAATGACTGGTTTTAGTCCCAGCTACCCAGCTTCCGATACAGCTTCCTGCTCATATGCCTGGGAAAGCATTAGTCCCTGCCCTCGGCGTGGGAGACTCTCTGTCTCTCTGTCTCTGTCTCCCTCTCGTTTCTATTTCCTCAGGTCTCACAGCCAATCACAATCCCTTTTGTTGCTGCTGTTGACGTTGCATCATCCCAAGCCCGGCCAGGGCAAGTCCTTCCCGCAGGCCCTGCGCCTTCCTGACAAACTCTCCAGCCTCCAAGCGTTTTTGCATATTCTAGCAAACAGTATCTTTGTAATACAAAGTGAGAAAGTTAAAAAGTAACCTAACATAACCTATTTCGCAAGTCTTTATATTCTTCATGAGAATAAAAAAAGATGTCAAAAATTTATATCAAACTAGGCAGCTGATTAAGTTTGTCAACAGAGCTTCCTGGAGTGTGAGTAAGCACTGTGAGTTTTCTTTTTTTTCTTTCTTTCTTTTTTTTCGACAGGCAGAGTGGACAGTGAGAGAGAGAGACAGAAAGGTCTTCCTTTTTGCCGTTGGTTCACCCCACAATGGCCGCTGCGGCCGGCACACCGCGCTGATCCAAAGCCAGGAGCCAGGTGCTTCTCCTGGTCTCCCATAGGGTGCAGGGCCCAAGCACTTGGGCCATCCTCCACTGCACTCCCTGGCCATAGCAGAGAGCTGGCCTGGAAGAGGGGCAACTGGGACAGAATCTGGTGACCCGACCTGGACTAGAACCCGGTGTGCCGGTGCCGCAAGGCGGAGGATTAGCCTATTGAGCCACGACGCCAGCCAACACTGTGAGTTTTCTCATGTTAAGGCTCTCAGAAGGGAGCAATGCCCAGTGGGGGCGATGACATCCTAGGGGAATCAGCAACAAGAGCGCCAGCTGTACAACAGACCAGGCAAGGACCACGCCAGCGACAAGCACCTACGCCCAATCTCAGTCTTCCTGCTGCACAACCTGACGACCCATCAGTCCCCTGGGAGGCCTTGGAGCAGCCTAGAAAGATGCCACCCATCAACTGTGAGACGGAGGGTGGCCTCGCACGTCCTGCTTCTAGTGGGCTCCTTTCGAGACAGATGGATAAAATCCTGCCCTTCGAAACAGTGATCCACGTGTGTGAGTCTCAGGTGTTCCCACACACGGGAATCGCCTAGGACGTCCTCTAAAATGCAGATTCTCATTCTGTATTCTGGGCTGCAGACCAGGACTCCGCACCCCGCTGATGCAGAGGCTGCCGCTCCCTGGTGCACACCTACGGTACCGAGGGTTTACAGGGACTCCGGAAGTCAGAGGAAATACCTGCCCCAACTTAGAATGCTGATATTAACGCCAATATGTACAATATGTATAACCTTAAGTGGTTTCTTATTTTTTTTTTCTACAAACAGTATAACCTTTTCTGAAGTTTTTAATCAAATGGTTTTAATAGTATACAAAAAATTACCACCTACTCTCATCTATGTCTACATGGAAAAATGGAATTAGAAGATAAGTTGATAAGTTGATTTTGTTGCAAAGAAATTTTGAAATCAATGCATAGTTTTTTTTCAAATATGCATTTTTCTTCTTCTTCTTTTTTTTTTTTTTTTGAGAGACACAAAGAGAGCTCCTGTCTGTTGGTTCACTCCCCAAACACCCAGAATGGCTGAGACTGGACCAGGGCCATAGCAGGAGCTGGGTGGCAAGAACCCAATCACTTCAGCCATCACTGCTGCCTCCCTGGGATTTCATTAGCAGGAAGCTGGAGTCAGGAGCTGGAGCCAGGACTTGAACCCAGGCACTCATGGGGGCTGCAGGTGTCCTAGCGAGCTTGTTAATCACCAAGCTGCACACCTGCCCCGGTGAACTGTCTGGACCCCTCAGATGCGTGACTGCAGCTACAACTTGGCACCCTTTACATGCATCTCCTTAACCACCAACATCACTGTGAAATACCACCAGTGTGGTAATAAGATACTAAGAAAATAAGGGAGAACAGCAATAAACCCCGAAGGCCCAAAGAAGCAGCAAACACACCAGCTCCGGGTGGCGTCACCCTCTCAACGCTCCCAAAGCCTTTGCGATCAACCCCACAAATCACGAGACGGGCACTACCTTGACGGCACTGGCCTTGACCTGCGACACCTCGGCCATTCTCTGCAGGTGCTGGAGCAGCACTTTCTCGGCAAGGTCGTTCTCGGGCAGGAAGTACTGGTAGACGTCATACTGCAGCCTCCACCTGGAGTCCTGGCCTGTCCCAGCGTCACACGACGGAGGAGCTGCACCCCTACAGCAAACCAGCAAAACCGAATGTCAGCCCCTAGTGGTGCAACCCCAGCCTCCAAAGCTCCGAGTTCAAACTTCTGGAACAATTCCAGTGTCACAGCTCCCCTTCTGCAGGGCAACACTAGGCAATTTGAAGACAAAGCAATGCATCGATAGGGGCTGAATGTCTGTGTCACCCTCCAAGGTCATATGCTGGAACTCTAACCCCCAACATGGGAGTGGGAGGCTCTGGAAGGTGACAATGTCACAAGCATACAGCCCTCATGCATGGCATCAGGGCCCTTGGCAGACACCTCAGGAAGAGCTGACCAGGCCCCTGGCGTGGGCGGCAACAGTGAGAGACGTCAGCAGCCTGCACCCAGGAGGGCCCTCACCAGAGCCCATCTGCACTGGCTCCCTGATCTCAGACACCAACCTCCAGGGCAGTGGGGCACACATACCACTGCTGCGTATAAGCCACCCAGTCTCGGCCACCTTTTTAGGGCAGGCCAAACAGACCCACATGCACAACGGGAAGAAGTTTTGATTCAATAACCAGATTACACTGTCAGTCAGGCCTGGAGTGAGATGCCAGCTCAGCTGCCTGTTAGCTGCGAGCATGTTGGCAAGTCACTCGAACCCCACTAAGCACGATGGCCTCTTCTTCATGCAACTGCTGAGATTAAATGACAAAGAACTTACAGCACTCAGCACCACCGCTGGCACACAGGAGGCATTCCAAGGCCAGCTTGCTTTACTGTTAATGTACATATTGCAACAGAGTTTCTTAATTAAAGTAATATAATCCTTAAAACATTTAAAATTGAAGAGGCATGTCCAAGCTCACATGAGAGTCAGATCAGGATCTTCAAACAAAGTTCATCAGGATGGAGGGGAACCTATTACTGATAAATGACAGGTCAAAACTGGTAATGAAGTTTAAATTATATCAATTCCCCAGGACACAAGCCTGTCCACTTTTACCAGATTTGAGAGTGTGCTGAATTACCTAACAGTTGGGTGTGTATGAGGGTACTTCAGAAAATAAAATGAGATTAAAAGATGAGCTCACTTTGATGCATAAGTTCAGAAACCCACACAACAGTTTTCTCATTATACACATTTCCACAGACTTTACAAACACACTGTGGATGATCCCAAAGCAATGTGAGGGATGAGAGACAGACAAACGTACCGTGCATAGCCGAGGTTTGCTGGGGCAAATTTGACGGTGGTTTCAAAGAAATCATACTCCACGTAAATGTTGGGATCGATATCTAAATCAAACTCCAAGTTACAGCCTCCAGGGATAGGATCTGGAGAGGAAAAAGGGAAGTGACTGAACAAAGAGTTCTTATACATTCCCATCGCTCGGGAAAGCAGAACTCTGAGCTTACAAGGACTTCCCATACAGAAGGTAAATGCTATTCCAGAGCTTCTGGTTTCCTACTGTCTCCTGTACTAAGCTCCAACAGGGTGAAGTAGCGGCCGGCATTGCCATCAATGAGGTAAGCCACATCCTGCCACGCCAGCATCCAGTTACTGGGGTACCAGCTTAAGTCCCGCCTGCTCCACTTCCGAGAGCGCTGCCTGCAAATGCACCTGAGAAGGCGGCAGAGGACGGCCCAGGCGCTTGGGCTCTTGCCACCCACGTGGGAGATCCGCATGGAGCCCAGGTTCCTGTTGTGGCCACCTGGGGAGTAAACCAGCAGAGAGGTGACCTCCTCCTCCGTCTCTCCTCTCCCTGTTGCTCTGCCGCTCAAATAAGTTTAAAAAAGTTAATCTGGGACCAGCACTATGACATAGTAAGTCTATCCCATATGGGTGCCAGTTCGTGTCCTGGCTGCTCCACTTCCAATACAGTGTGCACAGCCTGGGAAAGCAGTGCAAGGTAACCCAAACACTTGGACCCCTGCACCCGCGTGGGAGACCCGCAGGAATCTCCTAGCTCCTAGCTTCAGATCAGTCGCACTCCGGCCACTGCAGCCATTTAGGCAGTGAACCAGTGGATGGAAGACCTTTCTCTCTGTCTCTCCCTCTCTGTCTGTGACTCTGCCTCTCAAACAAATCTTAAAAATCTTTTACAAAGAGTGAGGAAGAGTAGAAAAGCTGTTTTAAAAAGAAGGAAACAAGTTGTAACAAATGTTCCGAATAAGATCCTTTTCCATACACCCTCCCCAACACGTCACACACGCCAGGGAGCGACAGGGAGTCGAAGACAGAAGGCTACCTGTTTCCGAGTAGGACAGCGGGATGGCCACACTCTGCACAGGCGCCGCCGCGGCAGTCTGCAGGTACCAGGAGCACGTACTCTGCTCCGGTGTCAGAATGAAAGCCAGCCCTCCGTCAGTGCCCGTGGCCGAGGAACTGGGCAGGAAAGTCTGCGATTAGAAAGAGACGCCATCACCGATGGGGAATCGGACACAGCGCATGCACGACAGAGCTGCTCTAGGGTCTATGTCCTGCTCCAAACCTCACAGAGGAAAGGGAGAGCCGCAGCCCTGCCTGGAGAAACGGAAGAGTTCTTTCCGTCTCTAGATTGTGTGCTCCACAAATACTCCTGGAAGGAGAATTATTTCATGTCTCTGTCTCAGCCTGCTCGGGCTGCTGGGACAGAGATGGGGTGGCTCCCAAACAACAGGCCAGAGATAAGGGTGCAGCAGGGTTGGGCGGGGCCTGGGGCGGCTCCTCACCCAGGCTGCAGACAGCCACGCCCTCGCTACACCCTCCTGGGCAAAGGGGAAGCCACTCTCTGGGACCTCTTATGGTGAGGGTGCGGGTCCCACTCAGGAGGGCTCTGCCCCCATAACCTGGCACCTGAGATGTGGGGAGGCACAGTCGCTGACAACGACCTCCGATCAGGAGCAGCACAGTCGGTTCTCGGTGCCCTCCACACCCCTGCACAAGGATCCACTGCGTCATGTCACATTCTCAGACTAACGAGGCAAAACCGTGAACCCTGGCCCCGAGGAGCGCCGGCTGTGCAAGTTACTGAGTTACAACTGACATCAGCTACCATAGAGTAACTGCTCAGTAGGTTTTCACGCGTGGAGACCCCTGTGAAGCCATCGCCACGATCAGGATGGCGGCCAAAAAAGCATCCCATGGCCCTCGCTAATCCTTCCTCATGCCCCCTCCTAAGACAGCCTTAAAAATCAATTTTTTTTTTTTTTAAGTTGAAAGGCAGAGAAGCAGACACCAACGAACTCTCACCCACTGGTTCACTCCCCAAATGCCTACACCAGCCCCTAGCCAGAGCCAGGAGGCAGGAGCTCCATCCAGGTCTCCCACATGGGCGGCAGGATCCCAGCTACCTGAGCCTTTACCCCTGCCTCCCAGGGCCTGAGCAGCAGGAAGCTGCAGTCAGGAGCCAGCGTCAGGACTCAAACCCAGGCACTTGGGTGTGGGACACTGGCATCTAAACTACCAGGCCAGACACCTCTTGCCCCTTGCAGAGAGCTTTATCAAGAAAATGCTAAGCTAAAAGGTAACAGGGTCCAAGTTTTTCTTAAAACTACGGAAATGGGGAGGAAAGGTCTGAGCTTGACTTCAATTAGGCAAGCACGAGGGAAAACTAGCCAAATATTAACCAAAACAGCTGCCAGCTGCAAAACACCGCAGGATGACCCCAAAAACCCCAAAGTGCCAGGCACCAAAGCAAGGGCACAGGGCACAGGAGCGCTCCTCTCCCTGGCCAGGGCCCCATGCCCGTACAGTTCTAGCCACACTCTTCCTGTGGGAGGAACAGCAGTAACTGAAGGCCACGCAAGAGATAAAAACTAAGGGCCAACTGAGACCCCTTCTGCATGGGAACTGAAGCCCAGGATGCCAGTCACCTGGACCTCTGCTGTCACTACTAGTTACTCCGACATCTTGTCACGCAAGCACAGCAGTGGGCATTTTAACTACCCTGCGCAGCTGCTGTAAGGTGACCCAGGTGGAACACCAAGCACACAGTTCTTAAGCAGCGTCCAGAGGCCCTCATGAAGGTATGCACATACAAAGACACTCCCAAAATCCTGTTGAAAAATGGAATTTAAAGATAAGCTTAGGAAGGCATTTGGTGCAGCAGCGGAGACCTGCATCCGACATGGGAGAGTGCCCAGCTCTACTCCCAACTTCAGCTTCCCGCTAACAAATTCCCTGGAAGGAAGCAGGTGATACGGCTCAAGTATCTGGGACCCCGTCACCCACTTGGGAGACCCAGGTTGAGTTCCAAGCTGGACTGCAGCCTGGCCAAGCCCCATCAGCTGAGTCATCTGGGGAGTGAAGAGCAGGAAGAAGGTCTCTGTCTTACTGCCTCGCTCCCTCTCCCCCTCTGTCTCTCAAATAAAATGAAAATAAAGCTTAAAAAGATAAGTTTGTTGCAGAACAAATAACTGTGCAACCTATATATAGTTTTTTCATAATACATATTTCCCATGAACTTTCTGAAGACTCCTCATCCTCCCCCCAACAAAATGATATATTTGGGGGCCCGCAGGGTGGCACAGTGGGTTAAGCCAAGGCTTTTCACACCAGCATCTGACACATGTGGCAGTTCAAATCCCAGCTGCTCTACTTCCAATCCAGCTCCCTGCTAATACACCTGGGAAGGTAGCAGAGGATGACCCAAGTAATTGGGCCCCTGCACCCAAGTAAGACACTCAAATGAAGCTCCTGCATCCTGGCTTCAGCCTGGCTCAACCCCAGCTGTTGCACAGTCATCTAGAAAGTGAATCAGCAGATGGAGGATCTCTAATTCTGTCTTTCAAATAAATAAATCTTTTTTAAAAGTATGTGTTCTGCTGGGAGACACTGATACACTTGAGCAGTCTACAGTCCCAGGAGCTTCAGAACCACTGACCCAGCACATAGGAGGCATGCAAAAGCCACAAATGCCTTTTCCCTACCTGCTCTTTTTCTCACAACTCAGTCTCTGAGTCACGCCATTAAAAGGGAAGTCACTGGGGCCAGCACTGTGGTATAGCAGGTAGAGCTGAGGCCTGCAGTACCAGTATCCCACATGGGCATTGGTTCAAGTCCTGGCTGCTCCACTTCCAATCCAGCTCCCTGTTAATGCGTCTAGGAAAGCAGATGATAGCTCAAATACTTGGGCCCCTGCCACTCATGTGGGAGACCAGAAGAAGCTCCTGGCTCCTGGCTAGCGCTTGGCCCAACTCCAGGCATTGCAGCCACAGAGGAGTGAACCAGCAGATGGAAAATCTCTCTCTACCTCTTTCTCTCCAAAATTCTGTCTTTGGGGGAAAAAAAAGAAAAAAGATTGAAGTCATTTATTAATTTTTTTAAAGATTTATTTAATTATTTGAAAGTCAGAGTTACACAGAGAGAGGAAAGGCAGAGACAGAGGTCTTCCACCTGCTGGTTCACCCCCCAATTGGCCGCAACTGCCGGAGCTGTGCCGACCCAAAGCCAGGAGCTTCCTCTGGGCCTCCCATGTGGGTGTAGGGGCCCAAGGACTTGCGCCATCCTCCACCGCTTTTGAGGCCATAGCAGAGAGCTCGAGCAGAAGAGGAGCAGTCGGGACTAGAACCGGTGCCCATATGGGACGCTGGTGCTCCAGGCCAGGGAATTAACCTGCTACGCCACATTGCCAGCCCCAGATTGAAGTCATTTTATTATTTGCCAATTTAGAAACACTTTAAAGAGAGCTAGCTTTAAAATAGGGAAACGAGAGAGACCTCATCTGCGTGCCCTTTCACGAGTCTCCTGGGAAAAGCCTGACTGTGAAGTTCAGCTTCAGCGCCGGGAAAGCCTTGCCCCCACTCCCCTTCCAGAACGGGAAGCTTCTTCCTTTCTCAGAAAGTTGGGAAACAGAACATGGTTTTCTATCTGCCCCAGCAAAACGATGTGTGAGCAACGCCTGTAACAATTAACACAACGTATTCCTTCCTCTTTCTCCTTGGCTAAACTCTTCTATTTCCAGCCTAGTAACTAACTTACTTCCCCTTCACCCCAGCATGCACACACACACGCGTGCACACACACGCAATTTCAAAATTAAGGTAAGAGCAAGAGACAGAAATAAAACAAAATACTTAGTAGGAATGATGCATGTAAAATTATACCTGAATTGGGTTTAGACAGTTTTGTGTGCCAAACTCCAGGATATTGCAAGATAAACTTAGAACAAATATGAAGTAGGTAACTCCTTACAGGGTGAAACCCATTTATTACTTTATAGGTATGTAAATTAACTAAAACAGATTCGTAAAAGATTATGTACATGGCAGGATGTTAATAGCTTAAGCTAATTCAGGGCATTTACAAAAGTTTCCAGGGGCAGGGCACTTGGTACAGAGGTTAAGATGCCACTCCCCTATCAGAGTGCCTGGGTGTGAGTCCTAGCTCCACCTCCCACTCCAGCTTCCCGATGATGCACACCCTGGGAGATGGCAGCAATGGCTCCCCACCACATCTGATCTCTACTTCTCTTTCAAACAAAATAAATAACCAAATTTAAAAACAAAAGTTTTCCAAAGCTGAGGCTGAGACTAAGGGGTTTAGCGGTTTAACATCTGTACGAACAGAGTCCTTAACCCTGCTAGAGCCAGCACAGGGCTGGACACCCTGAGGGGTGTGACTCTTCTGCCTGCAACAGAGACTCCAAAGGATGCATGGTCCTTAGCTTCAGTGATGGAGAGCTAGACATAAAGGAACCGCATGGAGGTGTGCTTTCGTGTAAAGTCATTAAGGACCTACGAGAGTGAGCGGAAGTGGGAGCTCAGGAGGAAAACCTGAACTCAGAGAGAAGCGTGCACCCCCCCCCCCCAACTCAGCTACGACCCTGCTGACTCAGAAGCTGCCGCATCGCATCGGGAAAGGCCAGGGACACTCACCTCGTGGTCGCCAATCACCAGCCTGACGAGACCCAGTTTCCATTTTTGTAAACTCAACACATAAACTCAAACAGAGAGAGACACCAGCGTCTAATGCTCATCCCATACCTAAGACTCAAACATCCAGAAATGGTTCGCGTGGAGACAACACTCTGTATACTCACCGGAGAAGAAGAGACAGTTGTGTTCTGGGACTGGGAGTGTATTTGGAAAATGAGAAAGGTCACATTGCTGGAAATATCACGCAATATAGCTTCCTCTGGAGAAGCTCTGCTGAGCTCCAAGTAGCTGAACTTCCCCACAGAGAACTCAAGGAAACCTACAAAGAAAGGGACTGCATTAAAACACCGGACCCTCCAACACCAACCGGGAGAAACCCCCTTCATAAACAGACGTGGAAGGAGCTGGATCCTTGGGAAGACTCCTGGAGGGAAACACTGTCACCACCCCATCTTGCTGACGGGGACACTGAGGGTTAAAGGTGCAGTGGGCCACCCAAGCCGGAAACATCGGAACTGAGAACGCAATGGGAGAAGTCAGCTCCAAAGCTGCCAAGGACGCTTGAATGGAAGATGGGGTCCCAGGGTCAAAAACCAAAAACAATTCTCTTCGGCGCAGAGCCCCTGACTTCTGGGATAAACCACCTATAAGCTCAGCAACAACAGTGGCCCCTGGAGAATTCCAGAGAGTGGCAGGTGACTTGCATTTATTCCCAGTTCACCGTGTGACCGCAGCCAAGTTTCTTCATCCCCTTAGGCCTCTACTTGCTCACCAGTCAAAGGGAACTGCCCTCCCAAACTCACTAAGGAAGTGCCACCAAATCAGCAGACATGTTTGCACTGCACACACCATGGTGACCCTGGCCTTCAGGGCACTGGAACCCTCAGTTTGCTTAAGGATCAAGGTCAGAGTCCACCATAAAAGAGGCTAGAACGAGAGTCGTCTTCCTCACCTGGTAGCGCTGAACGTACTGTCCTCCATTCTCTGTGCCCTCTCTCCCATACCCACACTGGTTCTTTCCTGCTCTAATTCTCCAACAACGCACTAAGTCAGGCTGCTGCTTCCTCCACGTGGCTCCCACCTCACCCCACCCTCAGGCCAGTTTATCTCTGCACAAACAACAGAGGCTCTCCCAGACATGCCAGGCATCTCAACCTGAGAAATCAAAAACCTTTAAGACAGAGGCAAAGGCGCTACTGAAAAAAAGACTACAATTCATAATTAGCCCCAGAGTGGAACAAGTGTATTTAGTGAGTTACTGTTTATTTGAAAGACAGAGACAGTGGGGTACTGTAAGCAAGCATACCCATTCACTGGTTCATTCCCCAAGTGCCCACAGCAGCCAGGGCTGCACCAGGACTAAGCCAGCAGCCAGGTCTGCCATGCGGATGGCAGGGCCCCAACTACCTGAGCCATTACCAGCTGCCTCCCAGGGTGTGCATTGGCAGGAAGCTGGAATCAGGAGCCAACCCAGGCCATGAAGCCAGGCACTCCAGTAGGGAATGTGAGTATTCTGAGTGGCACCTTAACCATTAAACCAAATGCCCACCCTTCACATTTTATTTTAGAAGAAAGTTGGTTTTATTTATTTATTTATTGACAGGCAGAGTGGACAGTGAGACAGACAGACAGAAAGGTCTTCCTTTGCCGTTGGTTCACCCTCCAATGGCCGTCGCAGCCAGCGCACCACGCTGATCCGATGGCAGGAGCCAGGTACTTATCGTGGTCTCCCATGGGGTGCAGGGCCCAAGCACTTGGGCCATCCTCCACTGCACTCCCTGGCCACAGCAGAGAGCTGGCCTGGAAGAGGGGCAACTGGGACAGAATCCGGTGCCCCGACCGGGACTAGAACCCGGTGTGCCGGTGCCACAAGGCGGAGGATTAGCCTAGTAAGCCGCGGTGCCGGCCAGAAAGTTGTTTTTTAAAGTTAGAATGTGTAGAAAACATTATCTCCTCCAGTAGGAACACCGTGTAGAAATCACTTCTGTTTGGCAAGTCTTTTAGGACCTAGGAAGATGCTCACAGACATGTATCCATGTAAATGGGGGGAGGAATACATGTTTGGTGTAGCCCATTTCCTAAGTCTTCAATATCTCTCCATGTCAACATAGATGTGTCTAGCTTTACCATTTTAGAAGGTATCTAAGATTCAATTCTGTGTACAAACCACAATTTTCAATCAATCTCCTAATGACCAACAGAGGCTGTTAGCATTCTAGCAGGAATAAGACAGTTACAGGAAGAATCGTTTCTTGAAGAATACTCTAGAAAGTATATATGTTGGGGACCAGCACTGTGGCATAGTGGGTAAAGCCGCCGCCTGTAGTACCAGCATCCCATATGGGCACCGGTTCGAGTCCTGGATGCTCCACTTCTGATCCAGCTCTCTGCCACGACCTGGGAAAGCAGTAGAAGATGGCCCAAGTCCTTGGGCCCCTGCACACGTGTGGGAGATCCAGAAGAAGCTCCAGGCTCCTGGCTTCAGATCGGCACAGCTCCAGCCATTGTGGCCAACTGGGGAGTGAACCAGCAGATGGAAGACCTCTGTATGTGTAACTCAGACTTTCAAATAAAATAAATAAATCTTTTTTTAAAAAAAGTATGTATGCTAGGGCCAGCATTGTGGCACAACTAGTTAAGCCACAGCTTATGATGCCTGCATCCCTTGTTGGAGTACTGGTTTGAGTCTCGGCTGTTTCACTTTTGATCTGGCTCCCTGCTAATGCACCTGGGAAAGTAGAAGGTAGCCCAAATACTTGGGGGCCAGCCACATGAAAGACTGGATGGATTCCCTGGCTCTAGTCTGGCCCAGCCTTGGCTGTTGTGGACACCTATGGAATGCATCAGCAGATGGACTATTCCCTCCCTTTCTCTGTAACACAGCCTTTCAAATAAAAAAACAAGTATTTTTTTTTTTTTAAACAAAGTATCCACATTAGATAATAAACTCATCTGACCAGGTCCTTGCTGCAACTGTCTAACAGATGGCCTTTGATGTTAATCAGTGCAACTGCAGATAACAGCCTTGTTTCAGCTTAAGCAATTCAGATATGAAAACAAACAGTCCACATGGGAATACATGGTGATCAGGACCAAAAAACTGAAGTTGTGGTCTCTGCTTGTGACTTCTTTCTCAGGAAGAGCACCAGACATTTCAGGGTTTGTCAAAACTTCCAGAAAACTACAAGATGACACCGCACTCACCCTCTTTCCCCAAATGCCTGCAGCAAGAACCAGGTGGAAACCAGGTAACAAAATGGAGAAATGAGGTATTTGTATACATTACTTAAAACCTGGTTACTAGAGAAAATCAGTAGAGGGAGTAGGAGCAAGTATTTCTACAGGTGTATTTAAAAATGATTTTTTCTTTACACATTTTCTGATTTTTCAAATTTTCTACAGGGTTCGTGAGCTATTCTTATTAGGAAAGTGTAATATACACTGGGTGTTACATATTCTGACCTACAGGTGATTTTTTTTTAAATACTGTTGTCAGGGACACTCTCCACACCACCTAAATCAGAATGCCTGGGGTAGGGTCCAGGTAGCAATTAAACAGCAAATATTCATTAAAATAACAGGCAGAGAAGCACACAAAGTCTACACACCCATGAAACTGCCACGTGAATCAAGAACCAGCACTCCAGCCCTGGAGAGCCCGGTAGTCACTCCAGTCATGACAGCTTGAAACTTACACAAGAGTTCTTCTCTGTGTGCCTTTTAAAAAAATCACCGTAAGATGAGTAAGGCTCAGTCGTGCTGCTCTAAGTGTGCACAGTTCATGCATCCCCACTGTGGTGTCCCGCATGCAGTGGAGGTGCCACACTGCCTCTCCCCTACGGCTAACACACTGGATTGTTCCTGGTTAACTCCACGCACTTTCTGTGCCTGCCTTTTGGTGCACAGATGTACACATTTCTGCTCCAAGTAGAATTTTCAGGTAATAGAATAATTTCGTGCTCAGCTTTAGTAAGTGCTGCCAGCTACCCGCCCAGGGACATACTCAGCACACCTGGTGTCATCAGAGGGCTCTGCTGGGGCTTCAAGGGTATCTGACCTGAATTCGTATTTCCCTAATTACTAAAGATGTCAAGAGCTTTTTGTTTTGCTTACTGGCTACCTGGATTTCCTTTCTGTGTGTCTGTTCAGGTTTTCTGCCCTTTTTTTTTGTCAGGTAGAGTTATAGACAGTGAGAGAAACAGAAAGAAAGGTCTTCCTTCTTTTGGTTCACTCCCCGAAAGGCTGCTACGGCCAGCGCTGCACCGATTCGAAGCCAGAAGCTTCCTCCTGGTCTCCCATGCGGGTACAGGGGCCCAAGGACTTGGGCCATCCTCCACTGCTCTCCGGGCCACAGCAGAGAGCTGGACTGGAAGAAGAGCAACTGGGAGCA
Organism: Oryctolagus cuniculus; assembly: GCF_051225735.1. Classification (NCBI taxonomy): domain Eukaryota; kingdom Metazoa; phylum Chordata; class Mammalia; order Lagomorpha; family Leporidae; genus Oryctolagus; species Oryctolagus cuniculus. Next base: position 124,510,452 of record NC_142875.1, read on the forward strand.
GAACCTGGTGTCCACTTGGGATGCCAGTGCCACAGGCGGAGGATTAACCAAGTGAGCTACAGTGCCGGCCCCTTCTGCCCTGAGAGGCAGCGTTAGAGAGAGAATGAGAGGACTTCCATCTGCTGGTTCACTCTCCAAATGGTCACAACAGCCAGGGCTGGGCCAGACTGAAGCCAGGAGCTTCTTCCCAGTCTCCCAGGTGGGTTGCAGGAGTCCATGCACTTGGGCCACCTTCTGCTGCTTTCCCAGGCCATCAGCAGGAAGCTGGAACCGGTGCCCATATGGGTTGCTGGTGCTGCAGGTGGCGACCTAACCCGGTACACCACAGCACAGGATCTGCACCTTGCCCATTGTTACAATCAGGTCATCCTTGAATTTCAGAGTTCTTCCCACATCACACACCAGTATTCTACTGGAAATGTGCACAATTATCTCCCTCCCGTCTCACATGTTAACACATGTTTTAATAGAGTCCAGTTTTCCAAGTTTTTCCTTTATGATTGTTTCCATGTCATTTAAAATAATAAAAACTTGCCCAACCTATTCCACGATCACAAAGATGCATTCTCCATGCTGACATCTGGAAGTTTATTTCACCTTTCATGCTGGTTTTTATGTACAATGTGAGGCAGGGGTCAGGGTTCACTTTCCCTTGGCTTCTAGTTGACAGGAACCTTTGTTAAAACCCCACCTTCTCGTGGCTGCTTCCCTTCACAGGACTCAGTGAGAATGTGTCCTAGGGTCAGTGGGCTCCACTGGCTTATCTGTCCTCACACCAGTATTACATCACCTTCATCCCTGCCCCAAGCGTGTTCTCCTCTTCAGAACTACCTCTGGCCCTTTTCATTTCCATATACCTTGTGAAAATCACTTTGTCAATGCCCCCCCACACACACCCGCAAAAGAAAGCCTGAAAGGATTTTAATTGAGATAGCACTGAAAGAATAAATTCAGTTGGGGGAGAAATGCTATCTTTAAAACAGATTGTTTGGGGCCTGTGTTGTGACAAAACAGGTTAAGCCTTCACCTGGTTAGTATACCAGCATCCCATATGGGCGCCAGTTTGAGACCTGGCTGCTCCTCTTCTGGTCTAGGTCCCTGTTAACGCACCTGGGAAAATAGCCCAAGAACTTGGTCCCTTGCACCCATGTGTAAGACCCAAATGAAGCTCCCAGCTTTGGATGCATCCAGTTCTGATCACTGTGGCCATTTGGGGAGTGAACCAGCAGATAAAAGATCTTTGTGTCTCTTCCTCTCTCTGTGGAACTCTGATTTTGAAATAAATTAATCTTTACAAAAAACACAGAATGCTTAAATCTATGATTTTGAGATACTTCTCTATTTGGTTTTTCAATTTATTTCAAAATGCTGTAGAGTTTTTCTCTGCAGATGTCTTAACATTTTTCATTACCATGAACCCTAAATATCTGACGTATGTTGGTGTCACTATAAATTTTTTTCTTCTGAGTTCCAACTTCTAGATGTCTCTTAAACAATATATTTTCTTAAAGTTCTCCAGATGCTGCTACTGCTAACACCATGGTAATGAATCGGGGGGAAAATAACTGCATTTTCTTCTAGTCTAGTTATCCTTCACCTAACTTGTGTGAGAAAATACCTTGGCAGCCCAACAGCCATTTCACAATTGTTACAGAAGATCACATTTGAACCAAGCCAGCTGTAGGCTGACCCTGGCTGGGCAGGGCTTGGGCATGTGCGATGCTGAGGTGCCCAACGCAGTAAGTGGCTACAGAATGACAGCTGTGCTACAGGACCTCAGGCAAACCTCAGGCAAACCGGAGACAGCTGTCTCACACAGCAGGTGGCTGCTGCAAGTCTCCAAAGACTGGAGCTTGCAACTGCCCAGCGCAACACAATGAAACCCATTATTAACTTCCATTAGCTTTTCAACGCTTCGGAGATCACCCCTCACCTCCCCAGCTCAGTAAACAGGAGCCAGGGATCCTCAGAATCAGTCTGCAAATAAGCTCTTGGCAAGAAGGGGACACACACACATGCACACAGCGGGCATTCATAGAAATGCCTGGCACCTCATTAGCACCAGGTTGAGAAAGAGATTTCCATAGACTGACCAGGAAAGATACTTGGGTCGCCCACGTCCTAAATAAGAGTGCCTGGTTCGAGTCCTGCCTCCTGTGTTTCTGATCCAGGTTCCTCCCGGGAGGCAGCAGGTGCTGTCTCAAGTGGCTGAGTCTCCAGCATCCACGTGGGAGACCCGGGCCCCTGCCTTCAGCCTGGCCCAGCACCAGCTGTTGCCAACATTCTGGGAGTGAACCAGAGCACGGAAGAGGTGGGTACTCTGTCTTTCAAAGAAAATGAGTGAAGACACTGCAAGTGTGGGAAGAATGGCATTTAACTCCTCACAAAAACAGACTTGGCAAAAGACACAAACTCAAGACACATCACAAAGAAGTTCACAGGAACTTCACCTCTAAGTCATTTGGAAAACGACTCACTGGATGCACTTTATGAGGCATAATTATGTCTTGTGACCCGGGAGTGGGAGGAAAAAAGGCAGCGCCTCACATGACCATATAGCGCCAACGGCGAGCACCGGGTGAGGCACTGACTCAGCCAGCCGCTCTCCTCCAGAAGCAAGGCCTACTTTTTCTGCCAGAAATATTTTTCGTAAAGCAAGCCTTCGGCCCAACAGTTAAGACACCTACATCCCATTGAAGTGCCAGGGTTTGATTCCGGGTTCCTGACTCCAGCTTCCACGGGAAGCAGCTGGGACCCAGACACTCACATGGGAGACTTGATACAGTTCCCAGCTCCCCCCTGCAACTGACGGGGAATCTGCAGAGTAAAGGAACAGATGCGGGGTCGCATTCCGGTGCGCTCCCCACCCCCGCTCAAATAAATAGGTAAATGCAACTTTAAAAAAAATGTTCTTTGGCCATCTGACCTGGACAAGTCTTTCTCTTATTTTTCCATACCCATTCTTTTGCAGCATCACTTTTCCAGTCTAAAAAGAACATCCGTATCCTAATCCAGCAATCTTAAAAATCCCCAACTGTTGCATCTTACTTGTTTACTATAATTTACTTCCGGGGCCAGCGCTATTGAATAGGAGGTTAAGCCTCCACCTGCGGCACCAGCATCCCATATGGGGGCCAGTTTGTGTCGCAGCTGCTCCTCTTCGATCCAATTCTCTGCTTACGGCCCAGGACGGCAGTGGAAGATGGCCTCAGTGCTTGGGCCCCTGCACTTGCATGGGAGACCTGGAGGAAGCTCTTGGCTTCAGCTGTTGTGGCCATTTGAGGAGTGAACCAACAGATGGAAGACCTCTTTCTCTGTCTCTAATTCTGCCTCTCAAACATTTTTTAACAAGTTACCTCCAACATCCCCATCATTCACGCTTAGAAACAACAACCACATTCAAGGAGAGACCTGTGAACATGTAGTCTAATTCCCTACCAGGAGCGCGTCAGAAGGAAAACTGCTTCAGCTGCTTGCACTGGCTGGCATTGGACGACCCCTCCCAATCGCATGTTCACCTTTTGAGGAATTTTTATCAGCCTCAAAGGCCAAAAGGAAACACAAGCGCACATCCCACCTCTCAGACACATTTGAGAGAGAGATTGCTGGTCACAGCCGCCGCCCGCCACCTTCTTACAGCACTAGGACACACCGTGGAAGGTCCCCACGACACCCTGCTCACCATGTCCTACGTATTAACATGCTGAGTGATGGAAACCACAAGAAAAGGGAAAACTGTTTAAATGACCAATTCTCCTGCATGCCCAGCACGCCACAGACTGCACCTGCCGCAGACGTACGGAGTCCAGATCTGCCTCTGTCCAAGATTCACTGGGCACTCAAGTCGCTACTCGAACTGTGCAGTGACCGATAAATCCTCAGTCACCACAGCTGCTCGATTTCTTCGGTTCAGACCAGAGCAGAATCCAAGCATTTTCAAGAGGAGGCTGCAAGCCTTGAACTAAATCTTTCCTTGTTTTCTGATTTTTATCTGCTGCTGTAGAGAATATTTATTCACTTATGTGAAAGGCCGACAGAGAGAGGTAGAGAGGTAGGAGGTAGGAGATAGGTAGGTAGGTAGGTAGGTAGGGTGGGAGGAGAGAGAAGGTCCTCATCCGCTGGTTCACTTCCCGAATGGCAGCAACCACTGGACGCGGACACAGGAGCCCAGGGACCCGGGACATCCTCCACTGCCCTTCCAGGCCCCAGCAGAGAGCCGGATCAGAAGTAGAGCAGCCGGACGCGAACTGGAACCCATATGGGATGCCAGCACGGCAGGCGGCAGCCCCGCCCACCACACCACAACACCGGCCAAGAGACCATCAGCTTTTGCCATCACACAGCAGTTCAGTTACCACATGCCACCCCTTCCCTGTGCAGAAGTAACACTCATGCAACGAACACAGTGACAAAAAGGGAGGTATCAGGGCTGCCATCAAAGAAGGGGGGAGGGTGCCTGAAATAAATACTAATTTCTCTGGCCTGGCTGCTGTGTGCAGGTTAAGCCGCCAACTGTGATACGGGCATCCCACAGTGGAGTGCCAGTGCCAGTCCTGGCTGCTCCACTTCCGATCCAGCTCCCTGCTAACAGTGTGGGAAAGCAGCAGAGGCAGGCCCTTGCGCTCGGAACCCTGCCAGCCACGTGGAAGACCCAGCTGCAACTCCTGGCTTGGCCAGGAGTCAGCGGCTGCCATTTGCGAAGTGAACCAACAGATGTAAGATCTCTCTTCCAAATAAATACATAGATCTTTAAAAAAACTAATTTCCCAGGTTATTGCTCAAGTTGTGGCGCAAAAATTCCCGGACATGAAACACTAAGGCAGTGACCTAGCAATAAGAATGGGGGGACCCCAGGCGGCCGGACTCCGGGGGGCCAGCGCTGGATCAAGGACAAATTCAGCTTCTGTCGCTCACCTCTTGTTCCTCCTCCTCAGGCTATTTTGAGACAGGAGGGTGAAATACACAGCAGCACCGTGTTAAATGCAGACGGCTGGGCTCGCTTACCCGCACCTGGGGTACCCGCCCCTCGGTCCAGGCTGCGCGGCGAGCGCCCTGGGCCGCCAGGTGAGGCCACTCATCGCCTTGCAGAGTTCTGAGGATTACAACGGAGCGCGCCCGAGGAGCGCCTGGCACACCCTGCGGCGTGTTCGCTGCTAACCCGATTTTTTTTTTTTTTTTTTATTCCAAAAATACAATCGCCCGGCTCAGCTCTGGCCTGAGTCCCAGGCAAAGATCCTGGCACTCACGCTGCACGCGGGCTTTGCGGGAGCGCCACGTTTGCTAGAGCCGCAACCGCAAGCTCCCTCCCACAGTGGGGACGCGCTTTCACCTCGCCGAAACGCACGCGACCCGCAGCTTGGTGCGACGCGCGCTTCGGACGTGCGGCGGCCGCCAGCCTGGAGCCGAGGGAACCGCTACACCCCGAGAGCCGCGGCCCAGTCACGGGGACCCCCGGCCAGGCTCCGCGCCCCAGAGAGCGCCGGGACGACCCCACGCAGGACGCGAACACGGCTCGCCGTATCCTTCCCGCCCATCTCCACAGCCCGCATCGGAGGTTCTGGCGCATCCAGGCGGACCCCAACCCTAGCGGGGAAAGCGCCAGCAACCCGGCGCTGCGAGCGCGTCCCACGCCATAACCTACCCTGGCTGGCGTTCCCGACGGCCTCGGCGCCCGCGGCCACCCCGCGTCCCCACGCCAGCAGCGCCAGCGCCAGCAGCCGCCGGAGCCCCATCGCCGGCGCGCCGGGCCCACGCCGAGCTCGAGTCGGGACGCGGCCGCGCGCTCCGGGGCCCCGCAGCCTCCCCAGCGCTACCCCGGGGGGCACCATCGCCCGCCGAGGGCACGCGCCGCGCACCTGCCAGCCCCCGCGGTCCCCGGCGCGGCCCGACCTCCGCGCCACGGAGAGGCGGCCTCTTCCGGCGATGGAGCGGGCGGCTGGCGGCGGCGGCGGCGGGTCCCGGGCGGGGCGAGGCGGGGCGGGGCGGCGGGCGCCCCCTGCTGGCGCGCGCGGGGCTGTCCGGGGAGGCCGCGGCGAGCGCTTCCCCGCCGCGGACGGACAGAACAGCTCTCGGCTGGGGCCCAACAGCCCCTGTTCCCGCGCATAACGGTCCTCTGCGAAGAAACAGAGAAGACAAACCGACCCCTTCCTCACAGCTACCTACCAAGGCCTGCCTGCTCCCGGTTCCCGCACCCCGGGGGTTGGAGTCTGCATGCCCGCCCGCCACAGTGGATGAAATCCAGGGAAGGTGACAAAGAAATAAAATGTTTCAAAGATCAGGTCTGTGAGCCGGCGCCGTGGCTCAATAGGCTAATCCTCCACCTTGCGGCGCCGGCACACCGGGTTCTAGTCCCGGTTGGGGCGCCGGATTCTGTCCCGGTCGCCCCTCTTCCAGGCCAGCTCTCTGCTATGGCCAGGGAGTGCAGTGGAGGATGGCCCAGGTGCTTGGGCCCTGCACCCCATGGGAGACCAGGAAAAGCACCTGGCTCCTGGCTCCTGCCAGGATCAGCGCGGTGCGCCGGCTGCAGCGGCGGCCATTGGAGGGTGAACCAACGGCAAAAGGAAGACCTTTCTCTCTCTGTCTCTCTCTCTCACTGTCCACTCTGCCTGTCCAAAAAAAAAAAAAAAAAAAAAAAAAAAAAAAAAAAAAATGTTTAAAAAAAAAAAAAAAAAAAAAAAAGATCAGGTCTGTGTCTTTGGTGTAATGATTCCATTTTTACATTGAAGTGTGGCGATCGGATACAAATGCAAAAGTTAGTGCATAGAACGGTCCGTCAAAGTGTCGTTGATAGGAGAAACAGCCACCGCAACCTAAATGGCTAACGAGAAGAATTCGCTGCATAACCCCTGGAATCTCTACGTAGTAGAACCACGGGGCGGGGCGGCGTGGGGGGCTTCATTTGTTTTAGAAGGCAGAGTTAAGAGGCAGAGGCAGACGGAAGTCTTCCATCTGCTGGTTCACTCTCTGAAGCCAGGAGCTTCTTCCAGGTCTCCCAATGGCTGCAGGGGCCCAAGAACTTTGATCATTCTCCGCCACTTTCCCAGGCCGTTAGCAGGGAGCTGGATCAGAAGCAGAGCAGCCAGGATTCGAACAGGTGCCCGTATGGGATGCCAGCACTGTAGTCGAGGCTCTTCCCGCCAAGCCTCAACACTGGCCCCCGAGTGATCTTGAAGTGTTTGCGCAAAGGCAATTTATGAAGCAGTAAATGTTTGCAAAATGGGGCTTCCTTGGTATTTTACAATACGCCTTCATGGATCTGTGCCTTCCTTTCCTGCTGCAAATAGCTCATGGTCTGGTGAGGGGAGGGGTGGTGTGTGGATACAGGCAGACACCACACAGGGAGGCTGCTGTCCCAGCAGAGCACACAGCACCTCAGTGCCACAGTGTTACACTGGAGCTGAACAAGTCCTCCAGCCTCCAGACCCTGCAGCTGGGTTAACACTTTAGCACACGCTTTCTCCCTACTGTGGGGTGCTGGTGTGAACAAACCTGCACTGCCAGTTGTATACAGGCACCAAAAGTGACAGTGGCAATCCACCAACATTACCCTTTTTAAGATTTTATTTGAGAGGTAGAGTTACAGACAGTGAGAGGGAAAGACAGAGAGAAAGGTCTTCCTTCTGTTGGTTCACTCCCCAAATGGCCACAAAGGCCGGAGCTGTGCCCATCTGAAGCCAGGAGCCAGGAACTTCCTCCCAGACTTTCACATGGGTGCAGGGGCCCAAGGACCTGGGCCACCTTCTACTGCTTTCCCGGGCCACAGCAGAGAGCTAGACTGGAAGAGAAACAGCTGGAACTAGCACCGGCGTCCATATGGGATGTCGGTGCCGCAGGTGGAGGATTAACCTACTATACCACAGTGCCGTGCCAGCCCCCAACATTACTTGTTTATCATCAGCTTAGTGTGCACTCCAGCCTCTTAAAAAAGTCTGCTGCAGCGGCAACCTAGAGTGTCTCAGGTTACAGAGTCTGTGATGGCTTCAATTCCTGTTGCTCTTGATTTAACTTTATGCTCTGTGTTGCGGCCAGAGGAGCAGTAGTGGCACTGTGCAACCCAGGTGTGAAGGAGGCGGTACTGCTGGGTTCACAGAGCACAACCTGTGATGTCTGCAAAAAGAAGTCACCTCACAACGTGTTTCTCAGAATGTTGCCCGCCTGTAAGGGACCACGACCGTGATTGCACTCAGAATGCCACGTGCGGCACGGAAAGCACAAGGAACAATTCTACAGTGTGGGAGCAGTTAACTTACAGGCAGCATTCAGGAAACTTTTATTTTTACTTATTTTCACTTGTATTCGAAAAGCAGAGAGAGAAAAGGAGAAAGAGAGTTCCCATATGCTGGTTCATTCCTCCAGATCTCACAACAGCTGGGACTAGGCCAGGCTGAAGCCAGGAGCCTGGAACTCCATCTGAGTCTCCCATGTGGGTGGCAGGGGCCCAAGCACTTCAGCCATCACCTACTGCTTCCCAGGGTGCACATTAGCAAGAACCTGGAATCAGAAGTGGAGTCAGGGCTCCAACCCAGGCTGCTCCCGAAGGTTGTTCCCGCAGGAAAGTTTTAGAAAGAGATATTTACAATAAGGTTGGAAGCCCAAGTAGACAATCACCAAGGGAACAAAGTGGAGAGGGAGGTGGAGGCGAGAAAGAGAATTATGTGTGTTTGGTGTAGTGTGCACTGAAGTGTGCAACAGAACAGCAGGATCAGCACAGCCAATGCTCTTCTACAGTGATGCAGCCTAGTGCTCAACAGGTAAAAAAGGTAGTTAAGGGGTTAAGACACCAAGTTAAAAATAATGATTTTTTTTCCGAAAAACTAGAGTTACTATAGATTAAAAAACCAAAGTACTGGGGGTGGGTGTTGCGGCACAGAGGGTTAGGCAGCTGCTTGGGATGCCTACGTACGTACTGGAGTGCCGGTTCACATCCCGCCTGCTCTGCTTCTGATCTGTCTTCAGATCTGTCTTCCTGCTAATGCACCTGGGAAGGCAGTAGATCATGGCTCAGGTACTTGGGTCCCCGACACCTCTGTGGGAGACACAGATGGAGTTTCTAGCTCCTGATTTCAGTCTGCCCCCGCCCTAGTTGCTAAGAGCATTTAGGAGTGAAACAGTGGATAAAAGTAATCTCTCTCTCTCTCCCTCTCTCTCTAGCTCTGTCACTCTGCCTTTCAAATTAAATAAATTGTTTAAAAAAAGTACTAATGATGACATTGGTTTTGAGTTGATAATTGTTGAACTGGGTGATACCTACATGAAGGTTCACTACTCTTGTGTATGTTTGAAACTTTTAATAATATAAAGTTAAAAAAAAAAAGTACTTACCCAAATTAGCTGTTTAAAAGATGAGACATATAATACTGGCTCCCTCCTCTTAAAACCACATGTCATTCAGCTCGTGGTGGGGTGGGGCACGTGCAAGAGAAGCACATCTACATGGACTCTACACATTCATGAAATGTACATGTGCTAAGTAAGATTTTGTTGAAGGCCAGGGATTCGCATGGGGTACCTGAACTGGTTGACCCACTCAGTTATCAAGTTTAACCACAGTAAGTCATTGCTGGGTGGCTGTAGAAGGCCCTGTAGTCAGTTTAACACATGAAGCTGTAAACAATTAGTCAATTAAGCTGTAGCCAATTGATTGGTACAGAAGCTGGTTGTTACAGAAAAAGCTATTCAATGATACTGTTAAAGCATGGTGAGGAAGTCTTTACCCAGGCCTACCAAGATAGGTACCAGCACCACAACAGGGTCTTGCAGAGCGGAGGAGAGCTTGGACTCAAGTCTGAATGCAGCATGGAGAAGTGGGGATGTGCAGCCAAGGAGCGGGGTGGGGGTCGCAGGGTGGAAGATGTCAGAGCATTGACAGGAACAAAGCAGGCTCTGTAAAGGGATTCATACAGGGCTGACTCGGGACAATATGAGTGAGCAGGCCAGGGAGACACAAGCCCAGTGACTGAATGAGTCTTGGGAAGTGTCCCAATGTGGTCAAATTCTGGTTGGAACATAACCATCCACGACAGAAGATACAATGGCTTGGCCCAAAATTGCGGGCTTTAGGTAAGTGGAGGGTGAATTCCTCATGGGCTGGAGACAACATTCTTCTTCTTCCTTTTTTTTTTAAAGTATTTATTTATTTATTTGAAAGGCAGTGTTACAGAGAGGCAGAGAGAGAGAGAGAGAGGTCTTCTATCTGCTGGTTCACTCCATCTGCAATGGCTGGAGCTGCACTGATCTGAAGCCAGGAGCCAGGAGCTTCTTCCCAGTCTCCCAGGTAGGTTCAGGATGCTAAGGACTTGGGCCATCTTCTACTGTTTTTCCAAGCCATAGCAGAGAGCTGGATTGGAAGTGGAGCGGCTCAGACAGGAACTGGTGCCCATATGTGATGTCAGCACTTCAGGCAGTGGCTTTACCTGCTACGCCACAGTGCCATCCCCGTCAACATTCTTTACAACATGATTGGTTACAAACACTGGCTCTGAAAAGAGGCTGTGGCCAGAGTGGTGGCACAGCGGATTGTGGCACCTGCACCACCAGCAACACCAACATCCCACATGACCAATGGTTGGAGTCCCGCTGCTCCACTTCTGACAAAGCTCTCTGCTAATGGCCTGGGAAAAGCAGCGGAAGATGGCCCAAGTGCTTGGGCCCCTGCACCCACGTGGGAGACCTAGATGGGTTCTAGCCTTTACTTCTGCTTTTATCAAGGTCAACACTCTAGTTCAGGCCCTATTCATCTCACATTTGGGCAAGTGTAGAACTCCTAGCAAGTCCCTGACCTTTCGCCCCTTGCAAACGCAGCTCCCATAGCACGGTGCAACATTCGGTACGGTACACTCTCAACTGGTACAAGAAAGCGACAGACTGCTCCAAACTACAGTTAAAGCAAATGAGAGTCACTTGGCATTGGTACCATGATATGGGAAGTGTCTCACCTGTGTGGTTCCCCCAGCAGGTCAGGTCTATTGACGCAGAGGTGGGGCTTCCCAGAAAGGGCCGGGCTCAGCCCTGCAAGCTGAGTTCCCCAAGGACTGTCTCCCCCACTGCCATGCTTTGAATGTGTCTGCCGCATTCATGTATTTAAGGAATGCACCAGAAGGAGCTGTCACACCAAGTCATATATCTGCAGCAGACAAGGAGACCACAAGGAGTCATTTCCAAAGCCGTGACTCTGTGAGCAGGGGAGAGGGAAAGATGAGCAGGTAAGAGGGAGGTTCTGATCACACCTGGGGGTGGGTACAGGTCCATGAAGGAACAGTTTGGAAGAATGCTCCAACACTGGCTGCACGATATGGCAGCATGGCTCACACTCCCCCTGGGGTGGAGCTCTTAGTGTTAACATGAAGCAAAGGTGAGGAGTGGATACTCTGTGACCCGCCTGCGCCGGCCTTGCTCCTGCAGTAGGGTCCCGAGCAGTCCAGGATAGCTAGGGAACTGCATCTCTCTCTGGCATGTGACAGAAAACCTGAACTACATCAGGTGCCTTTGAGATGTGCAAGTAGTGATGAGTCAGTTGACAGTTTCTGAGCTGTACAGGGCAGTGATAGGGAAAGGTGACTCGGCCCTCCTGAGTGGATTAGTCCACTGGATTACCGGGGTAGCCCTGGGCAGGAGGTGGGTGTGTGGCACGGTGGCTAAGGCACTGCTTGGGACGGCTGCATCACAGGGCTTGAGTTCGAATCCCAGCTCTGCTCCTGATTTCAGCTTCTGCTAGTGAGCACCAGATAGGCAGCAGGTTATAGCTGGAGTGGTTCCCAGGTGGGAGACCTGCACTGAGTTCCAGGCTCTGGCTTTGGCCAGCCTCAGCCCCTAGTTGCTGCAGGCACTTGGAAAATCAATCAGCAGATAGAACTTAATCTGCCTCTTTAATAAAATGACAATATATAAATAAATTTTTAAATACATGGGAAAGTAGGACAAACCACTAAATAATCCCACAGAATTCAACGATCTCGGTAAACAGCTGACCACCTCACAACCTGGAGGGGAGCCCAGTCGCGCAAAGGATGCCGGGCCTCAGCCGCTGCAGGTCCAGGTAGCTCACCCGGCGTTCTCCCCGGCACCCGCCCCTCCTCGCGGGGCGTGTCCTCCATGACCCCACCCCTTCCGGAGAGCCGCGCTCTGATTGGCCGTGACCCATACGAAAGCTGGCCAATCGCGTAGGAGCAGCTGCTGCAGCGTCTCTGCGTGCGGGAGGAACATGGCGGACCGCCTCACACAGCTGCAAGACGCCGTGAACTCGGTAGGCGCTTTAATTCGCTTACTTGCGGTCTGCCTCATTCCTGAGGTAAAACGGGGGAGGAGAAGAGGCCCGAGACGCAGCCCTCGGCGGTGGCGAGCAGATGGAGGCGGTGCCTCTGCGAATTCGGGGCGTTCGAGGCCGGCCGTGGGGGCGCGGGGGCCGCGGAGGGAGCAGCCCCTTTGCCCGGCGGCGGCCTCACGGGGCTCGCCGGACACTGGTGCTGGGGGCGGGTGGAGAAGAAAGCAGACCCGGTTCTCTGCGTGTACCTCGGCCCCGGGGCCCTGGAGGCTGCGTCTCGGTGCGACGCCTTAGCCGGGCTCCGGTACTTCGAGGGGCGGGAGCAGGAGCGGTGGCGCCTGGAGAAGTTGTGTTCGCTCCCTCAGGCAAGGGATGGCGAGAGCTGACGTCTGGAAGCTTGTGAACCTTGTGTTCGGGCGTTGAGGTCCCTGGGTTTGAGAAGCGTTGTCCCTGGCGATGCTTTGCACCTGAGAGTGCGTGCGAGCCCTCGGCCCTGGGCTTGGAGCGGCCGCTGGCTGCCCTGCCTGCTGGGGCTGCTGTCCCCGGGCAGGTGCCTGGGCGGGCACTGTGACTGTTCACCCCCCAGCCCCTGAAGCTGACGAGCCGAGCGCTTGCAGAGCGCCAGCGTGCTGTGAACAGCGCGGGAGCTTGCGAGGCTGAGCGGGCAGCCACCGAGTGTGGGTGACATCCTGCCTGGCCGACTCGCCCGGGCCGCCTGCCAGGCCCTCGGGGAGCTTCTGCACATGCTGGTGCTGGATGGAAGCCTTCCTTCGTGGCCTGGCCCCTGGAGGCGAGGCAGGGCGGAGGGAGTGTGGCCTCTCCCCCAGGGGGAGGCCTGCTGGTAGCTGGGGTCTCCAGAGAAGCCTTCAGGGTACGCCATGAGCGCCTGCTGTGTCGGAGCCCAATCGTAGTTCCAAAGGGACAGCCTGAAGGGCATAAGGATGATGTCACATACCCAGGGGACATTTAAATGATGTAAAAACACTATGGGGTTAGGGAGTTAGAATGAATCCGGTGTTTTCAGCTGTCAGTGCTGAGTAAATTGGAATATGGAGCCATGCGCCCTGAAATACTGAATTATCGTAATCGTAATTATTCATGTCGTGTTCACCATATTTGTGTTACGGCTGTTAGGTTTATGTTCGTTTCTTGCCGTGGAGTTTCTTTCAATCACTGTTTGTTGAATGAAAGTCTAATTGGATCTTGAAAGCTTGTGAGGGACAGTACAGATAGCCACTGTGTTGAAGGGTTTTTTGTGCGTTTCCGCTGTTTGTCAGGTTAATCAAACCAGGATTAGAATCTAGGTTTATATAGCTTCCAAGCTCTTCCCCCTCCATTGCAAATAGCAAACCAACAAACTGATAACTAGCGAGTAACTGAGGGAGTAAAATGTGAAAAATGTTTAGGAAGAGCTGGCTTGCTGACCGCAGTGGAGTGAGCCGGCGGTTTTTGTGCAGGGTGGAATACGATGGGTAACCAGAGAACAGTGAGGGCGCGATTGCAGTAATTCTGGCGGGAGGTAACTGATGGAACGGAAGGGGGAGAATGAACCATCCGCGGGGTAGGAAGCTGGAAGGCATGAGACTCTGGAATGAGACTGGTTGGCCAGGACGCTCTCAAGACCAGTTAGATACTTATCAGGGGAGCAGGTGACTTCGAGTCCGGCCATTGCAGTCATGGCGGAGAAGGGCGGTGGAAATGCTTCCTCACTGATGGGAAACAGGACTTGAGGTCTGAGAGGTCAGGCCTAGTGAGAGGATTGGTGGGGAGCTGTGGTCCCTGGTTTGAAGATGGTAAGGCACTGGTTTCTCAGTCTTGAGAGCTGCTGAAGGAATACTTTAACAACGCTTAGCACTGCATTAGAAAAGGCACCTTATTTCCCCTATTTCTTTGCCTTGTGAACACTGAGATCTCAGAAAAGGAATTGTATATGAGTAACACTTTTTTAAATTAAATCTGGGGCCATACGTGGAAAGTCTCGTTGCCTGTAATATTGGCACAAAATTGTCTTTATCATTCTGTTAGCTTCAGAAGACAAGAAAGATGATACAAGTTTGCATGGGCTGCAAAATTTTTTTGCACCAAAATATATTTATATTTTAATTCCATTTTTACTGTCTCATCTAGATTGATATCAACACCACCTAGGTTGATACTAAGTTTATTTGCATGGTTGAAATATCTAATCATTGTTAACACACTGGCTTGTTTTATCCAAAATTACTCCTTTCTGATTCACTCCCCTGCTCAGAGAGCATTGTTTTGGGAAACTTGTTGCCATTACCAGCAAAAGCTTTAGACTTGATAAACTTTGTATAATCCTGACCTGTTTTCTCTGGCCCAAGCTTGCAGATCAGTTCTGTAACGCCATTGGAGTACTGCAGCAGGGTGGGCCTCCTGCCTCTTTTAACAACATTCAGACAGCCATTAACAAAGACCAGCCTGCTAATCCCACGGAAGGTAAACAGCTTTTCTTGGCTTCCCTTTATTTGATTCTCGGACTTCGTGTAATCCTTTAAATTAGATTTATTTAGAAATTCACTCTGTTGCTTCTTTATACAGATGTTACTGAGGTACTACTGGACATTTTGTATGTCATACCAGAAATTATTTATTGTAGTTAACTTGCATAATACCATAATTCTTCTTGTGTCATACCAGATTGGTGCCCTTGGAGAGAATTAGGAATTTGGCTGAACTTTACTGACGGACCCTGATAATTAGGGCATCCCATGTACAGATTCATTGATTCTAGTGTCTTCCATATTATCCTAATACATGAAGTGAACATGCCTTAGGCTTAATTCTCTGAGCCTGTATTAAGTTAAATATGTAACAGAACTGGTGCCTTAAAATGGATTTTTTTCTTTTAAATATTTCTATTTGAAAGGCAGAGTGATAGAGAGTGAGGGAGAGACAGAGAGCATGAGAGATACCTTCCATCTACTGGTTCATTCCCCACAGGGACATAAAGGCCGGGCCTGAGCCAGGAACTCTATCCAGGTCTCACACACGGGTGGTAGGGGTCCAAGTACTTGGGCCATCTTCTGCTGCTATCCCAGGGACATTAGCAGCGAGCAGGATCAGAAGCAGAGGAGCCAGGACTTGAACCAGCACTGGGACATGGGTTGCCAGCATTACGATTAGTGGCTCAACCCAGTGCATCACTACACTGACTCATTAAAATAACACTTTGATCATTGGAATTCTAATATTAAAAAGTTAGGTTAAGTTTCCTGGTTTCATTAACTTGAATCTAATTTTCTGTTTGTGTAAACCCGAGATTTTCTCATACTAATTGAGTAGTCTTTCTGCAGAGTATGCCCAGCTTTTTGCAGCACTTATTGCACGAACAGCAAAAGATATTGATGTTTTGATAGATTCTTTACCCAGTGAAGAATCCACAGCTGCGTTACAGGTAACAACCTTTTTTCTTAGAGAATTTTACTGGTAGCAGATAATTTTGAATTGAAGGAGATAGATTTATTGACTTTCATTGTAATATTCAGAACTATTTTATGATTATTTTTAAGGATTTACTCTTGGATTTACTTGAAAGACAAAGTAAGAGAGGGAGCCGGAGACAGAGATACCTTCCATTCACTGGTTCACTCCCCAAATGGCCACCACAGTCTGGCCTGGGTCAGGCTGAAGCCAAGAGCCTGGAATTCCATCTGGGTCTCCCATGTGGGTGACAGGAGCCCAGGCAGTCATGTGGGATGCTGGCATTGCAGGAGGTGGCTTAACCAACTGCATCTCACAACACTGTCCCCATACTTTCCATACTCTAGTTCACTTCCGAAATGATCACAGCTGGACCAGGCTGGAGCCAGGAGCTTCTTCCGGGTCTCCCATGTAGGTGCAAGGGTCCAAGGACTTGGGCCATCCTTTGCTGCCTTCCTAGGCACATTAGCAGGGAGCTGGATCTGAAGTGGAGCAGCCAGAACTTGAACAGGCGCCCTTATGGGATGCTGGTGTGGCAGATGATGGTTTACTGTGCTGCGCCATGATGTCAGCCTCTAAGATGGGCGTTTCACTAATTCAGTGCTAGTATTGTCTGTTGAAGATTGTGCTGAATAGCTGTACAGTAGTTGTCCAATTTTGAGTTAGAAGGAAACCTTGTATGTTCTGGTTTATCTTTTTCTAGCAAAGAAGGAAAGGATGGTGGCTTTCTGAACGAGGAATAAAATAATGGATAGCAAAGGCAGTTTGGAACAGAGTCATACTAGATAGTAAGATCTCTTGAAAATCCATTACTTTATAATCATATGGAGGAACTTAAGTTACCTCACTTTGAGAATTTCTCCTATTAAAACTGTATCACTGGTTGCAAAATCACCGAGATTTAAAAATAAATACCTCTACTGCAGTCTCTTCTCCACTCTAAAGGATTGTCAAATTTATGTCTTAAAAGGCTGCTAGCTTATATAAGCTAGAAGAGGAGAACCACGAAGCTGCCACCTGTCTGGAGGATGTTGTGTACCGAGGGGACATGCTTCTGGAAAAGATCCAAAGTGCACTCGCTGACATTGCACAGTCCCAGCTGAAGACGAGGAGCGGCACCCACAGCCAGACCCTGCCGGACTCATAGCACCAGTGCGTGCCGGCGGCTAAGAACTGTCTCAAGGCCATTAAGAATTCTACCTTGGATTAAATGTCAGCCTTACCAGCAGTTACAGAAACGTTAAACGTTATGACATGTTTTACCTTTGTAGCTGTTTTTAAAATCTTCTATTTTTACTCTTGATAAACAAGCATATAAAGTTGTGATTGAACCAGCTTTAAACTATCAGTTTTTTTTTAATCTGAGATTACTAAGGCAGATACTGCATTTGTGATCAAAATACAAATAAACATGCACTGTTCTTTGGTGACAAAGTTTGTATGTTGTTTAAAACTCAAATTTCTGTAATAGTCCTGGGGCCAGCACTGTGGGTGGCAGGAAAAGCCACTGCTTGCAGTGCTGGCATCCCATATGGGCACTGTTAAGAATCTGGGATGCTCCTCTTCCGATCCAGCTCTCTGCAATGGCCTAGGAAAGCAGTGGAAGATGGCTCAAGTCCTTGGGCCCCTGCATCTGCATAGGAGACCCAGAAGGAGCTCCTGGCACCAAGCTTTGGATCCGCCCAGTTCCGGCCATTGCAACCATCTGGGGAGTGAACCAGTGGATGGAATACCTCTGTCTCTCCTTTCTCTCTCTGCCTCTGCCTCTCTGTAACTCTTTCAAATAAATAATCTTAAAAAAAAAAAATCGGTAGTCCTTTCATAAATGAAAACAACCCTGAAGCCAGAAGAGACATTCTCAGTGCAGAGATGGATCTTTCAGTGGGCTGGTATCTTTTTGCCACTATGGAAGTGGCATTGTATAAATTTGGAGCTTTGAGAAAGGAAGTTTCTGAAAATTTGTCAGTTCTCAGAAACCCAAAGTGTTAGTGTGGCCGGGTGAGAGTAGGTCACACTGAGGCAAACCTTTCCTCTTGCAGAACCTCATGTCCCTTTGAATTCACCTCCACGTTTGCTTTAACTGAGGAAGCCTCTACTCAATGAAATTCTCACCTCCACCACCTCCACGTTTGCTTTAACTGAGGAAGCCTCTACTCAATGAAATTCCCAGGCTGCTGTGAGTTTTCTTCATCCTGATTGGCTTGTTCTCTTTATCTACAGGCCTGTATTCTGCTCTCATTAACCCCCCCTCCCCGCTGTATTTTAAGAGGGCCATCCTCCCATAGCAGTTATTTCAGAGTTGTTTTCTCCATCGCTCCTCAGTGTGTCAGCATGTCAGCTACAGTGACTGATGCAGCTCTGGGGTCTCCTGCAGTCAAGTTGAAATATCTTCCACACTGTCCTGACTGTCTCAGAATCTCTAGGACTTCACTTGAATCCGTTGCTATCCAGAGCTGGCTCTGCCAGAGAACCCTCAAGATGGTAGTCTGCTGCAGCAGGCTTCCCCACAGCTCTTGAGAAACAAGGCATTTCAAACGCCGAGAACACCCGCTTTAGCAACTGAAGTGGCGGCAGTTTATTGCTTAGGCATAGACGGTCTGGACTTTGAATCTTTGCAGGGTGTTACGATGGAAGCTTACTAGAAATACTTAGTGGGGTGGATGTTGTGGTGTGATAGATTATACCACCCACTGGGATACACGGATTTTGTATTGGAGTGCCTGGGATGGGGTCCTGCCTCTGCTTCCAGTCTAGATCTTGGCTAACAGGCTTAGCCAAATACTTGGGTTCCTGCTACCTTTGTGGGAGACCTGGTTCCTGGCCTGGCCCTGGCTGTTGAAGGAATCTGGAGAGTGAACCAGAGGATGGAAGATCTCCCTCTCTGTGTCACTGTACCTTTCAAATAAATTCCTAGGGGAAAAAAAAACCACTTTACTCTGCCAGGCATTTAACATTTCAAAGTAGCTATTATAAACATTCTCTAGTGAAGACTCTTCAAAGAAGTAAAAAGACAAAGTCTTAACTGAGAAAAGATACAAAGAGGAAAATGGAAATTTTAGAATAAAAATACACAGTAACAAACTCACTGGTTAGTTCAATAGAATGAAGATATACGTATAGGGGTGGGATGGGGGACAATGCTGTGGTGCAGCAGATTAAGCCGCCACCAGCAACACCAGCGTCCCATATGGACACCATTTAGAGTCCCCACTGCTCTGCTTCCAATACAGCTCCCTGCTAATGTGCTTGGGAAAAGCATAGGAGGATGGCCTGAGTAATTGGGCCACTGCACCCACATGGGAGACCTGGATAAAGCTCCTGGCTTCTACTTTGTCCTGGCCCAGCCCTGTCTTGTGGACATTTAGGGAGTAAAACAGCCAATGGAAGATCTCTGCTATCCTCTCTCTCAAACAGATAAAATGATGTAAAGGAGAGATCAGTGAACTGGAGGACAGATTGAGAAACTACCAACCTAAACAAGAGAAAGAAATTGAAAAAAAATTGAGCAAAGCCTCAGGTGCCTATGGGACGATAAGAAAATACAAATATCTAGTATTCACACGAGGAGAGAGAGTGCAGAGCTAAAAAATCATTAAAATAACCTGAGTGAAAGCACAGCCTATACATGCAAGAAATTCAGCAAGACCCCAAGCCAAAAACAAATGTGGGCCGGCACCACGCTCACTAGGCTAATCCTCCGCCTGCGGCGCCGGCACCCCAGGTTCTAGTCCCGGTTGGGGCGCCGGATTCTGTCCCAGTTGTTCTCTTCCAGTCCAGCTCTCTGCTATGGCCGGGGAGTGCAGTGGAGGATGGCCCAAGTCCTTAGGCCCTGCAACTGCATGGGAGACCAGGAGGAAGCACCTGGCTCCTGTCTTCGGATTGGTGCAGTGCACCGGCCATAGCGGCCACTGGGGGGATGAACCAATGGAAAAGGAAGACCTTTCTCTCTGTCTCTCTCTCACTGTCTAATTCTGCCTGTCAAAAACAAACAAACAAAAAAACAAATGCGAAGAAGTGTACACTCAGGTGATTCATAATCAAATATCTGAAAAGTAAAGTCGTTGAAAGCGACCACAATGAAGTGACATGTTGTCTGTAAGGGAACAAAGGTTCCAAAATAACAGTATATTTCTCTGCAGAAACCAGAAAGTTCAGAATGAAGTAGCACATTTTTAAAAGCTTTTATTTATTTGACAGGCAGAGTAATGGTGTGGGAGGGAGAAAACATGAACAAGCAAGAGCGGTCTACGTGTTCACTAAGTGCTCACAACAGCTGGGGCTGGGCTAAGCCTAAGCTAGAACTGAGGGACTCCAACTGGGTCTCCCATTGTGGGTGGCAGGAATCCAAAAACTTGGGCCATCATCTGCTCCCAGGCACATTAGCAGGAAGCTAGATTGGAAATGGGGCAGGATCTAATCCCAGGCACTCTGATATGGGATGCAGGCATTGCAAGTGGCATGTTGTGCCAAAACACCTGTATATTTTTTTTAAAGATTTGTTTATTTCTTTGAAAGGCAGAGTTATAGAGACGGAGAGCAAGAGCAATGTCTTCCATCCACTGGTTCACTCTCCAAATGGCCGCAATGGCTGGAGCTGGGTCAGTCGGAAACCAGGAGCTAGGAACTTAGTCCAGGTCTGCCATATGGATAGCAGGGACCCAAGCACTCAAGCCATCACTGATTGCTTTCCACAGTGCACATAACCAGGAAGCTGGAATTGGAAACGGAGCCAGGACTTGAGCCCAAGCATCCTGATGTGAGATATGGGTATCCCAAGTGGTGATTTAACAGCTAAACACTTGCCCCAAGATTATCTACATGCAGAAGCATTTTATTAAATGCTCTAAGCAAAAAAGAGACAAAATATGTTTTGATGTATAAAGAGTATTTGCAAAACTATGGCAAACATTCTGAAAGGTCAAATGCGTTCCTTTTAAACTTGAAAACAAAGGTAGTTGCTATATCCCCATGTACTACAGGTAAGCATGAAAAAGAAATTAGTAAGATTTTTCAAAAAGAAACCAAATGTTTACTGTTTAAAGATGGTATTTATACAAATGGAGAAAATCACAGAGATTCCATAGATAAGTTTTGAGAAGGTTATTGGACATAAAACCAATGTGCAACATGGCAGCAACAAGAGGCAGGAAAAACACATATTAAAAAGCATTTTCAGGGCCGGAGCTGTGGCTCACTTGGCTAATCCTCCGCCTGCGGTGCCGGCATCCCATGTGGGCACCAGGTTCTAGTCCCAGTTGCTCCTCTTTCAGTCCAACTCTCTGCTGTGGCCTGGGAAGGCAGTGGAGGATGGCCCAAGTGCACCCACGTCGGAGACCAGGAAGAAGTACCCGGCTCCTGGCTTCGGATCGGCATAGCTCCAGCTGTGGAGGCCATTTAGGGGGTGAGCCAATGGAGGGAAGACCTTTCTCTCTGTCTCTCTCTCTCTCACTGTCTAACTCTGTCAGATAAATTAAAAAAAAAAAAAAAAAGCATTTTCAATTGCATTAAAAAAAAAAAGATCAGAATAGACCAATGTGATTTAAAAATGGGTACATGACCAGAACAGAAATTTCTCAAAAACAAAAAGTACAAATGACTAATAGATATGTGAAAAAACTATTCAGAATCACTAATCAGGGAAATGTAAATCAGTGAGATGGCCTCTCTCCTTTTAGATGGCTGTCATCAAAAAGATGAAAAGTCATGAGCGGGGTTTGTGGTGTGGTCGGAATGCTGGCACCCCCTGTGAGCGCTGGTTTGTGTCCCAGCTGCTCTACTTCCTGCTAACGTCCTGGGAAAAGCAGCGGAAGATGGCCTAAGTGCTTGGGCCCCTGCCATCCACGTGGGAGACCTGGAAGAAACTATGGCGCCAGGCTTTGGCCTGGCCCATTCCCAGCTGTTGCGGCCACCTGGGTAGTGAACCAGCAAATGGAAGATCTCTGTTTCTCTCCCACTCTCACTGGAACTCTGGCTTTCAAATACATAATTTTTTTCTTTTTTAAAAAGGGAAAAATCACATGCTAAGGAGGATGGGGAGAAAGGGAAACTCATGCACTGTTGGGAATGCAAATTAGTACAGCCTGCAGCCGCTGTGAACAGTATGGCAGTTCCTCAAACCACTCGCAACAGAACTGCGGTATGATCCAGCAATCCCACCACTGGGTGGGTCTATGTGGTTACTTCAAAAAGTTCATGACAAATGTAACTAAAACATAAATTTATTTTGGATGCAAAACAGTCTTTGAAATCCCTATTAAAAATACTATGTGTAGATTTCAAAATTGTTTTGTACCAAAATAAATTTGTTTTAGCTCCATTTCCCATGCACTTTTTGAAATGCCCTTGCATACTCAAGGAAACTGAAGTCAGTATGTCAAAGACAAACCTGCACTCCCATGTTTACTGCCACCCTATTCACAACAGCCAAGACAGGAAATCCACCTGGATGTCCACAGACAGATGAATGGAAAAAGAAAATGCGAAAAAGAACAGTGGTTACCAAAGCCTTGGAAGAGTGAGGGGGACAGGGGAGCAGAGGCAACTGTTAGTGGGTACAGGAAGCAGTTGGAAAGGAGGAGACTTCTGTTCTTTCGAGCAGTTGAATAACGATAGTTGATGACAATTAACCTGATATTTCAAAATAGCTAGTGGAGAGGATCTTGAATGTTTCCAACACAAAGAAATTAGAAGTGTCCAAGTTGATAGATAGGTCAGTCATCCTGAATTTGATCAATAGACTAATGGAAGAGAACAGAAAGATCAAACCCACATCCATGTAGAGTAGAAAACAAGATTTGGGGCAGATGAGGCTACAATTCCCTGGAGAAAGAGCAGAAGTGGTGCTGGAACAGCCCATTGCGTACATGCCATGTGAGTGGTTTTGTATGTCCTGTACGTTAAACCTCAGCACCTACTGGGTTGTGCCAGGACTGATGAAAATGTTTTAGAATTAGTGGTGATGGTCGCATAGTTCTGTGAGTATGTGCTGAACCACTGAACCATTTATCTTTAAAGAGTGACTTAGAGTATGTGAAATATATATCAACAAAACTGTATGTATATATATATATATATATATATATATATATATATATATATATATATAAATCAGTTCCTGATCGATTAAAGCCTTATGCGCAGCAAATATCTGAGAAGGGCAAAGAACAGCCTTCCACCACAAGAGGGCAGTTTGACTTTGAACTTTGGCTCTATCTTGGACAAAGCTGGCTTGGATGTCCTTGGAGTTACTGGCTTGGTAGCAGTGACCACAAGGGCAGATTTTCCTGCAGTCCACTCCAAGCTACCACCATGTATGATTCTTATTTGAAATAGAGTCTTCCTGGAGCCAGTAACTTATGTTGCCACATTTATTCTCATCTGAAAAGCAAACAGAAGGATTTGCTTACAACTTCACAGGATGAAAATTTAGGCCCAGCAGAGAAGTTGTTAACCAGTAATATCAATCACAAAGGAAGCTAGGTAAATATTGTGTGTGCTAAATTATTTTCCATGTGTGCATGCGTGTGTGTGTATTTATGTGCATTCACATTGGTTTTCTTGGACAGATCACCCATTAGAAAGATGCCGCTTTGTAGCTCAAGGACAACCCTATATGGGAAGCAATATAAAGAAGTCATCGATGCTGTGGACTCTTGCTGTCCCTCCTACGCACTGCCCCTTATTAGTTGTGGGACCCTGAACGAGTATCCAGGTCTCAGTGCAGCTGTAGAGTGGGGAGTGACCTCCAGGGGTTCTCATGTAGAGTGAATGAGATCCTGCAGGTGCAGTAGTCCAGCAGCGACCGCTAGAATATGTCTGGATTCTGTGGGGCCCCACAGGGGAGTTGAGTGGGGGATGTGATGGTGACCATAGCGTCTGCTAAGATCTTTCAGGTCTTTGAGGGCGATTTCTACCTTTGCCATAGTCTCGGGCATTATAGCTTTTCTATTGATTATTTATAATATTTACTAATTCTCAACTATTTTTCCAAGAGTTACAAGAGCAAGAGCCTCCTTTATTTACAATATTGCTGATGTGATACTGGTTTCATTTTTTTCTTTTTTTTTAAAAGATTTATTTATTTATTTATTTATTTGAAAAACAGTTACACAGAGAGAGAGAAGAAACAGAGAGAGAGAGAGGTCCTCCATCTGCTGGTTCACTCCCCAATTGGCCACAGTGGCTGGAGCTGTATCGATCCAAAGCCAGGAGCCAGGAGCTTCTAGGTCTCCCACATGGGTGCAAGGGCCCACATGCTTGGGCCATCTTTCACTGCTTTCCCAGGCCATAGCAGAGAGCTGGAATGGAAGTGGAGCAGATGTCCACATGGGATGCCGGCACTGCAGGCGGTGGCTTTACCCACTATGCCACAGCACGGTCCCCAGATACTGGTTTCTATTTACCGTCTTGGCTGAGGCAGGGTGGTAGGGAAACTTGGCTTTCTCCTCCATCAAGGATTAGGAGAGCAGTGTGGGGGCTCTTCCAGCCACAAAGTCCAGTGACGGGAAAGAACCACCAGATGGGCTGTGGTACCAGCGACCCTACTGTGCACAGGAGCCGTGCCAGCAACCCCCACTTCCTTCCCCAACAGGGGGCTGTGCTGATGCTTCTGAGGTGTTCATGTCAAACTGGACCTGGCAGCCAGTGTACCTCAAAATGCCTCTGTGTTTCTCTTTCCTTTTTGTACAGTTACCTGACTCAGTGGCCATCTTAGCACTCTCTCTTTGCTGAACTGGGTCATCTATGAAGAAAAGGGTTGTATTTGGGCACACAGTTCAAGCTGGGAGGTCCGAGGCTAGGTGCAGGCATCTACTCAGTTCTGGTGAGGGCCCCATGCTGGTCATGCGTGGTAGGAAAGCCCCAAGGAAGCCGGTGCATGTGGGAGAGGGGAGAGGAGATACAGGAGGAGGAGAGAGGGAAGGCTGAAGCACTCCAGGCTGCATTCATAGCCCGTGCCGGAGGAAACCAACTCAGTCCCACAAGGACTGCAACTCACTTCCTCAAGAAAAGCATGAATCCTTACTGATCTCAACACTATAAAGGCCCCATCACTGCCTGACCCTGCCGCATTAGGAACCAAGTGAGAATGAACCATATGCACACCACGGCGATGGCCATGGGTTGGGGCAGTCATAAACACTTGCCATGGTGCCAGGGGCTTTTCTCATGGAGGATCCTCGCTGTCCTGCCACCATTGGTTCTGAATTTGGAAAGGGGCTTCAGAAACGGAGAAGAGGTCCTGACCTTGTATTGGGGCAGCTGCTCTTGGGGTTCAGCCCCGCCCCCATCCTGGGTTCCTCTGGATCCCACTGACTGAGCAGTGCTGGCCACCTCTCCCCACTTGAGGGACTTGTAAAGCTGCAGAACCTCCTCCATGCTCTGAGGGTCAAGGTCCCTGTTGCCTGCCACTCTTGACTTTGTGGCTCCATGGGGTAACTGAGCCTGCTAGGGTTGCAATAGGAGGATAGAGCTGCCAAGCTCGTGGTGACCCTTAACCTCCTAAGTCAGAAGTTACAGGAAGAAACTGGAAGAAAGTGGAAACTTAGCAGAATTATGGTGATTACAGGTGAGACCTTGTCGGAGGTTCCTAGGTCTTTGGGGTTTCCCCCAGGAAGGCAATTCTCACAAGAAGCTTGGTTATAAACAAAGTCAGGAACAGCCAGTCCACATGCTGGCTCACCATTGCCACCCACTGCCAACCCATGGGTCTGCTCCATCTTGGACTTGACCCTCCAAAACAGGGTGAGCTGAAGGAAACTCTTTCTCTTTATAAACCTAGTTTTCTCAGGTATTTTCATGATGGTAATGAGCTGATGACTCATGCAGAGCCTGTGTTGGTTCCCCCAATTGAGCAGTGCCACCTGGGCTTTCAGCTGAGGGTCCTGTTGTTGCCATTGCTGTCGGGTAGCCCCGTTTCCTACAGCCAGCTCACACCATCAGCCTGAGCCAGCACTGTGCCTGTGTTGGCTCTCATAAGACTGATGATCATATTTATTTTTAGGTGTTTTATGAGTCAGCCATCAAACACAAGATGTTAGATGACAGGATCCTACACTGATGGCTTCTTCCTTATCCAACATTGTGTCTTGTCTCCTTAATTCCACACCCTTACGTATTTTCTTTTTTTTTTTTAAGATTATTTATTTATTAGGTAGAGTTACAGACAGTGATAGAAAGAGACAGAGAGAAAGGTCTTCCTTCCATTGGTTCACCCCCCAAATGGCCGCTATGGCCAGAACTGCGCCAATCTGAAGCCAGGAGCCAGGTGCTTCTTCCTAGTCTCCCATGCAGGTGCAGGGTCCCAAGCACTTAGGCCATCCTCCACTGCCCCCCTGGGCCACAGGAGAGAGCTGGACTGGAAGAGGAGCAACTGGGATTAGAACCCGGTGCCCAAATGGGATGCCAGCTCAGCAGGCAGAGGATTAACCAAGTGAGCCACCGCGCCGGGCCCTGCCCTTGTGTATTTTCTCAGCTCCCTCCAGTTTACCTTCACTGGAGCCGGCAGCACCTTTGCCTGCGTAGCAGAGCCAGCGCATCTCCAGCTGTGTTTACTGTAGTTGACCTACATGTATTTTCTGTTAACTGGGATATGGGTGGTGGGATGCCATCACACCTTGCAGGAAATGAGAAGAGCTCACCATTGATAGAGAGGGCTACTCTTGCAAGCCCAGAGGACGCAAGATTTTTGAATACATGAATTAAGACGACCCATTTCCAAGTCTTAGGATCACACTCCTTCCCATCAATATCTTCACCTTGGTGAAGTCAGCTTGACTGGGCTAAAAATCAAGCATTTCTGGGGTTCACCCCTTCACCCAGTTAAAGACTGACTCTGGTCCTCCACCTTCAAGTTACAGGACGTGGCCCCCTGCAGCCAGAAATGCAGTGACTTCCACACTGCTTGAAAATGGAGATCAATGCATAGCACCCTTAGCCTTTCTCAACAACCCACAACCCTATCCTCCACCCTGCTCCTCCATGAATTCATTGATTCAATCTAAGTGTCAATGTGACACAATGAAGAGAATAATTCTTAAAGTGTGGTCCTTCGCCCCCTGCAAGAATGAAGTCAGACTATTTTCACAACAATGCCAAAATGTTATTAGCCTTTTTCGCTGTGGTAGCATTTGCCACTGGTGCTGCAAAAGCAATGGTAGGTAAAGTAGCTGAAGACTTAGCATCGATCAGCCCCTGAAACCAAACTAGCCTTTGGAATTTTTACTGTCATATTCACCAGGGGAAAACAAAACCCAATGTAAACTAAGAATTCCCCTAACTAAGGAGTAAAATTATTACATCTGGACCCCTAAGTATGTATCATGTTACTATTCTGTGTGATAGTATATGAAGTGTACATTACTAATACAGTCCTGCTGCATATCTCAGTGTGGTGGCTTTATCAAGGGAAAGAAACTCACACACAGGTGGGAGCTAAACTAGCTTTTTTTTCCCCCTCATGGAACACCATTTGTTAAAGACTGAGACAAACTGCAGTTATTCAGAATTAGGTAACTGGAGAAGTGAGCCAATAATCCTGTCACTTCTAGCAACACAACAGATAGTATTTGTTGCCAATGATAAAATTTGTATCTTCAAGTGAAAATTAGAATTTTGGAAAACTTGTATCCTCTCCATGAGCTTGACAACTTCCCGACACTCAGACTTTTCTGATAGTTTTCTCATGAGACTGTAATGGTATTAACAGTTTTGATCTTTATAACACTATTTAATGAAATTTGTCAACAAGATCAGAACAGCTCATGAAACCATTTTTTTGGTTACCACTTGGTCAGTGCATGATGGTAACAAAATCCTTCATGGCTAAAATATCCACTCAGATCTCAGTGGACTTTATGTAACATGGTGGGGAAGTCCACTCATGATGGTTTTGGACTCCACATGGCAATACAGCTGCCAATAGTTGACTCTTAGTGAGTATTGAGGAAGGATATCCACAGCTCTCTGAAAAGGCTACTAAGAAATCCCTCCCCATTCACACTGCATATGCAGATTTCCTGCACACACTCAACCCAAACAACCTATCAGGAGAGATGGAGAGGGGGCAAGTGCGTGTTCCACACAGCAGTTAAGACATGGCTTGGGATACCTGCATCTTTTATTAAATAGGTTTGAGTCCATCACCCATTCCAATTTCCTGCTAACGCACATCCTGGGAGGCAGCAATCAGAGCTCAATGGTTGGGTCCCTGCTGCCCACACAGAAAACCTGGATTGAGTTCAGGCTCCCAGTTCCAGCCAGGCTCAGGCTTGGTTATTGCAGGCAGTGGGAGAGTGAACCAACAGATGGAAGATCTCTGTCTTGAGGATTAATTAATTTAAAAAATAATAGAATGAAAACTGAAAGTTATGACAACCCAGCATTTGAAAATCTTTTTATTCTCACAATTATTTTTCTCTTTTGAAAAAATGTAGTGAATTCCCTAAAAGATGTCTTAATCATAATTACATTTAATATGATCATTTGAAAATGAATTAACATTTTATGGAGCCAATTTTGTGGCACAGCATGCTAAACCATTATCAGTGTTGGTTTGAGTCCCGGCTATTCTATTTACAATCCAGCTCCCTGCTAATGTTCCTGGGAAAGCAGCAGAAGATGGCCCAAGTGCTTGGGCCCCAGCCACCCACATGGGAGACCTGGATGACATTTCAGGCTCCTGGATTTGGCCTGGCCCAGTCCTGGCCCTTGGGCCATTTGGGGAATGAACTGATGGACTGGAAGATCGATCTCTCTCTCTCTCTCTCTCTCTCTGTGCCTTTCAAACAAATAAATAAATCTCTTAAAAAATAAAAAAGAAGAAAATATAAAAATGATATGTGACTTTTAAAAAATAGCAAATTAATACTTGAATAACTTCTGAGTTTTTCTAGAGATGAGTCACGTGTCCCACAGTTCCCTGGTGACCAGTAACAGTGCAAGGGGCTGACCACGGAGAGCTCTGAGAGGTGCTTCCTGGGAAGGAAGGGGATGAGGAGTGTGCCTGTCCCCTGCCCAGGCTGGTGAGGGTTAGGGAGAGGGCCCAGAGACTCCCACGGTGCATGGCAGGGCAGACATGATCATTGTGCCTGAGTGATTTTCTTTTCACTTTTCCGTCGAAGTCTGTTAAGGGCTGCCATTTTGTCTTGATTATTTAGGATAAAACAAGACAAATCATGACAGAATGAGTGACCCTCATCAATCACAAAACCTCGTGAGAACAGAAGAGATTCATTCTCTTGCCAGAGGTATCCAGAGAGTTTACAGTGATTACATTTATCTTTAAGATCTAGAATTAGCTGAAGTTGGATAATTCTCCTCAAATTACAATTTTCTTCTGCCTGAGCTAAAAATTTAAGAAGATCCCTAGATACCATGGTTGTCTCTCTGATCTTCAAATTATGATGCTCAACACACAACGAAGAAATTACTTTTTGGAAACAAGTCTTCTCCAAAGGAAAAAATCCAATAAGAGATTAAACAGGCACAGTAATTCTAAAAGACAGTTCAGCTCTATCCACCTGATATGACCTGTGTGTTCTCTCAGGCACTGGCGTATTCCATTAATGCTTCAGCAAACAACACACAAGAGTACAGTAAATCCCCATTCCTCCCGTGACCGCTGCTGGAAGACATTTCTCCCTAACCCTGGTGAAGGCGCTCTTTGTTATTAGATCAAACAATTCCCTTAATTTGTACTTATTCTTTCTAACAACAGTTGATACACAGGAATTCAGACAGGCTTTTTCAGATGTGAGATGTAAGTTCAATGTCAGCCTTTTTCCAAAACAAAGGAAGAGTTGCCAGCTAAAGCATGCGATGCAGAATGCAGGACACGTGGTGGCTCAGCACTGGGTTTTGCTCGCCTGGTTTTGCTGGGGAAACGCAGCTCTGGAGAACCACAGAAGCACAGCGATGACTTTAGGCTCAGCAGAGTGAGTTCAGGAAAGGCAAAATGTGACTATCCAGGCTCTGGCTGTGGCTGCCAAAACTTCTTGGATCACTGAAGTAAGATAAATCACTCTTAATAGCATTAAAATTTTTTTTCTTGAAAGACAGAGTGTTCTAACATATGCCACCCCCCAGATGCCTGCAACAGCTACGGCTGGGTCAACCTGAAGCTAGGTACCAGGAACTCCATCCAGATCTCCTACGTAGGTGGCAGGGACCCGATGACTTGAGCCATCACATACTGCCTCCCAAGGTGCACGTAAGCAGGAAGCTAGATTAGAAGTGGAAAAGCTGCTACTTGATCCAGGTATTATGATGGGGTGCAGACCTCCCAAGAGGTGATTTCATTATTGCACCACACGCCTACCCCCTTGAACAACATTTTACTATTTGGAAAATATTGTACAATGGTTTTGAACACAGGATACACTTGAACTTCAGCTATACCACTTCCAATCCACTGTATCCTGGCTAAATCCCATTATCACTCAGTATCTCAGTTTACATAGCTGTATAGTAACAACAGCAATAAACTACCACATACAATTATGTGGCTTTTATTAATGAATGTAAATATTTAATCTGATACAAAGTAACCGATCAATATTATTTACTTATTATTATTATTTTTTTTGACAGGCAGAGTGGACAGTGAGAGAGATAGAGACAGAGAGAAAGATCTTCCTTTTCCGTTGGTTCACCCCCCCCAGTGGCTGCTGCGGCCTGTGCACTGTGGCCGGCGCACCGTGCTGATCCGAAGGCAGGAGCCAGGTGCCTCTCCTGGTCTCCCATGTGGGTGCAGGGCCCAAGGACTTGGGCCATCCTCCACTGCACTCCCTGGCCACAGCAGAGAGCTAGACTGGAAGAGGAGCAACTGGGACAGAATCCGGCGCCCTGACTGAGACTAGAACCCAGGGTGCCAGCACCGCAGGCGGAGGATTAGCCTAGTGAGCCACGGCGCTGGCCGATCAATATTATTTATAACTGGTTTGCTTTCATTTCTTAAGCTTTGCAGCATCCCTGTGGTTATTGTGGGTTAGGTATCCCTAAGGCTACACTGAGTTTACCTGTCTGGCAGGTGCTCTGATTCCAAACAGGGCAAATTTCCAACATGGCATCATCAATCTACAAATTTCACCTATTGCTTATAAGTATAGGACTCAGAATCATCATTAAAATGTGATCTATTGGGCCGGCGCCGCGGCTCAATAGGCTAATCTTCCACCTTGCGGCACCCCCACACCGGGTTCTAGTACCGGTCTGGGCGCTGGATTCTTTCCCGGTTGCCCCTCTTCCAGGCCAGCTCTCTGCTGTGGTCCGGGAGTGCAGTGGAGGATGGCCCAAGTGCTTGGGCCCTGCACCCCATGGGAGACCAGGAGAAGCACCTGGCTCCTGCCATCGGATCAGCGCAGTCCGCCGGCTGCAGTGCACCAGCTGTGGCGGCCATTGGAGGGTGAACCAACGGCAAAGGAAGACCTTTCTCTCTCTCTCTCTCTCTCTCTCTCTCTCTCTCTCACTGTCCACTCTGCCTGTCACAAAAAAAAAAAAAAAAGAAATGTGATCTATTACATAGTCTTAGATTCCATTTATCCAATTCAAAGGATTTGTAGGATTCATAAGTATTTAAACTTGAACTTTGAACCTTTTTGGCCAAAGTATACATTAGTTAATTGCTGGTTTTATTTCATTTTCTGTTGACCATGCGTTGCTGTACTGCCTTCATATGCTAGCTAAATCTGTCCTTCTCCCATAGCTGTTTATAGATTAAAACTCTTACCCAGGAACACTGGCTCACACTGGACATGGTAGCATCTCAGAGCTGTAGAGGGCAGAACCCCATGTGAATTCAGCTCAGTGGGTTGTGCAGCTGAGTCCACGCAGAGAGTTGTACAACCATTCACCCAGCAAATACTCATTATGCGCCACCCATACGTAGGTAGCTCCCTGGGAATAGCACTGGATGAGTCAGACTATGCCCCTGTGGTGAACAGTTAATCAGTCTATCCATGAAAAAGAGATGTTCAGGGGTGAGCATTTAGCCCAGCACTTAGGATGCCAGTTGAGATGCCCAGAACCCATATTGCAGTGTTTGGGTTTGATACCAAGTTCAGGCTCCTGACTCCAGGTTCCTGTTAATGCAGACCCTGGGAGGCAGAGGTGATGACTCAAGTACTTGGGTTTCTGCCATCCACATACAAAACCTGGCTCTCTACTTCAGGTCCAGCCCAATCCTGGTCATTGTGGACATTTCAGGAGTCAATCAGTGGATGGGAGTGCTCTATCCTCCTCTGTTTTTCTGTCTTTCAAAGAAAAAAAACTTTTTAAAGATAATTCCAAGAGCTGGCTTTTTGTGGTGGAGTGGGTTAACTTGCTTCCTGTGATGCTGGCATCCCATATGAGCATGTTTGAGTCCAGGCTGCTTCCTATTCAGCATTCCTGCCAATGTGCCTGGGAAGGCAGCAGAGGATGGGCCAAGTACTTGGGCCCCTGCCACCCACCTTGGAGATCAGTTGGAATTCCAGGCTCCTGGCTTCCAAGTGGCCCAACCTGGGCCATTACAGCATTTGCAGACTGAACCCATGGATGGAATCAATCAATTCTCTCTCTCTCTCTCTTTCTCCCTCTCTGTCTTTCAAAGCAATCAATCAGTGTTTTTAAAAAAGGTAATTCAAGATGGTATAAATATGGACTAAGAAGATGATAAAATGGTCTGATAGGAAGAGACTGGTGAGGACAGCTGGGAGATGGCGGGGACGGCTGTCTGGGATGACCCATCTGTGGAGGTGGCGTGTGATCCGTCCTCTGATCGTCAGAGCAAAGGAGTTGAGCAGAGAACTGGGGCCCAAGCAGTGCTGTGGTGGGAGGAGCTCTGTCATGTTACTGGGATAAAAGAAGGCAGAGTCACCAATAATGAAACTGAAACTCCTCGTGAGGCCTTTTGTTCATTTTAAAAAAATACATCCCCAAAAGAAAAAGAATGCATCCATGGAGTGAAAAGTCAACCTACAGAACTGGAGAAAATTTTGTACACTCTTCCTCCAACAAAGAATTAATAGAATAGATAAAAAACTAAAAAATAAATAAAAATAATCCAACTTGAAAAATGGGCAAAAGTATGAATAGGCACTTCTCAAAGTAAGAAATTCCAGTGGCCAACAGATTTATGAATAATACTCAACACCATCAGCCATCAGGGAAATGCAGATGAGAAATACAACAAGATACTGTCTCACCTCAGTTAGACTGGCTGTCATCAAAAAGAAAAATAGAGAATGGTAGTGAGGATGTGGAAAAAATGGAACTCTTATATACTGTTGGTGAGAGTGTAAATTAGTACAGTCATATGGAGAACCAACATATATCTGCCATATGATGCAACTGTCCCTCTTCTGGGTGTCTGTTCAAGGGAAATGAAATCAGTCCACCACTGATAGGTCTAAGAGTCAAAGGGATCACACAAACAAGACTAGTGTCTGCGAATACTAACTGATAGAATAAAAAAGCGAGAGAACGATCCAACATGGGAAGTGCAATACACAGCAGACTCATAGAATGGCAGATGTCCTAAACAGCACTCTGGCCTCAGAATCAGCCCTTAAGGCACTCGGATCTGGCTGAAGAGCCTATGAGAGTATTTTAGGCATGGAAAGCCAAGACACTCTGGAAAAAAAAAAAAAAAAAAAAAAAAAAAAAACCTAAATGAAAGATCTCCGCAAGTGAAATCCCAGTAGAAAGAACGGGCCATCGAAGACTCAAGAGGCTTCCATAGCCTTGGAAACTCATGACTAGAAACTAGGGAGATTTCTGACGCCTTAAAGAGTGTCAAATTGTTAAGTCAACAACAGGAGTCACTGTGTACCTACTCCTCATGTGGGATCTCTGTCCTTAATGTGTTGTCCAATGTGAATTAATGCTATAACTAGTACTCAAACAGTATTTTACACTTTATGTTCTATGTGGTGCAAACTGATGAAATCTTTACTTAATATATACTAAATCGATCTTCTGTAAAGATAATTGAAAATGAATCTTGATGTGAATGGAATGGGAGAGGGAGCGGGAGATGGGAGGGGTGCGGGTGGGAGGAAAGTTATGGGGGGAAAAAGCCATTGTAATCCATGAACTGTACTTTGGAAAATTATATTTACTAAATAAAAGTTTAAAAAAAAAAAAGAAATCAGCCCACCAAAGAGATACTTGCACTGCCATGTTCTCACAAGCACTGTTCACAATAGCTGATATGGAATCAACCTAGATGCCCATCAGCAGATAATGGATAAAGAAAATATAGTCTTGGCTGGCGCCGCGGCTCAATAGGCTAATCCTCCACCTAGCGGCGCCAGCACACCGGGTTCTAGTCCTGGTCTGGGCGCTGGATTCTGTCCCGGTTGCCCCTCTTCCAGGCTAGCTCTCTGCTGTGGCCAGGGAGTGCAGTGGAGGATGGCCCAAGTGCTTGGGCCCTGCACCCCATGGGAGACCAGGAGAAGCACCTGGCTCCTGCCTTCGGATCAGCGCAGTCCGCCGGCCGCAGCGCGCCAGCCGTGGCGGCCATTGGAGGGTGAACCAATGGCAAAAAGAAAGACCTTTCTCTCTGTCTCTCTCTCTCACTATCCACTCTGCCTGTCCAAAAAAAAAAAAAAAAAATATATATATATATATATATAGTCTATATATACATAGGGAATATTATTCAGCTGTAAAAAAAAATGCCTCATCAATTTCAGCAAAATGGATGGAAGTCAAGGGCTTTATGTTAAGTGAAGAAATTGACACAGAAAGACACACATTACATGCTTTCTCTCATATGTGGAAGCTACATTTTTTTTAAAGAAATAGGTCAATCTGAACCTAGATTAGTGATTACTGAAGACTGGAAGCGGGTGGGGTTGGGGGGAGGTGGGAATCACGAGTACCAGACCCCATCAGATAGAAAGAGTTGGTTCTGGTGCTTTACAGGGCTGTAGTTCACACTGTCCTGTAACACATTTTATGAATGACTACAGGAGGAGCTCATATTCTCCAACAGGAAGTGGCACTGGGCAGATGTCGGTTGCCCCAGTCTGGTCAGAGCACACTGTACACTTGTGTGCATGTTAGAGTGTCGCATTGTACCCCAGAGGCATATGCCATTTTCATGTTAATCAAAAATTTATTTTATGTTTAAGGAAATGGAAATGCCAACTCCTCTGTTTGATCCTTCCACATTGTATACATGCAGTAAAGTATCACACTGTCCCCAGAAAAAAACACACACCACAAAGAGAAAGAGGAGGAAGCTACAGGCTTTTCATTACCAAGTGCATTAGTCACCTTTATTTGCCTACTAGAAAAGGCACAGGAGTGGCTGAGGTGCGCATTTCCTTTGTAACCAGGGAAAACTGGTTTCAGCTTACTGGCTCTTATTCCAGCGCTAAAGTATGTACTAGTCTTTCTTCAGCAAATCTGTCTCAGAGCCCAAACTTCCACACACAGGAGCCCTGGCACATCCATCAAGTGTGAGTTCTTTTCATGAACTTCATCGAAGACTTGGAATGCTGCATCCCTGTTTATCACGCTGATCTGGACGCCTACTCGATTTTCCTCGCTCAAGAAGACACTGGATCTTTGACTCCTCCCTGCTCTTTATCTCCTCCCCCTCTCCTCCCTCACTGTGTTATTCAGAAGTCCCCCTTTACGCTTTCTAATCTCTTACATAGACACACAGGTAATGCCATGCCTGTACCCACTGCGTGCGTTTCCCCAAACACACCCTTTATGCTTTCTAATCTCTTACATAGACACACAGGTAATGCCATGCCTGTACCCACTGCGTGTGTTTCCCCAAACACGTACAGGCAAATCCACGGTGACAGGAAGCAGATTAGTGTCTGCCCAGGCCTTGGTTGAGGTGTGTGGGGTTTCTTCCCGTGATGAGAAAATGTTGTACAATGAATTGTGGTGACGATGCACAACTCTTGGGATATGCTAAAAGCCATGCGGTTGTATACTTTAAACAAATGAGTTGTGTGGTGTGCGAGTTCATCTCAATAAAGCTGTTTGAAGGCTAGTGGAGGGGTAGGTGTTTGACCCGGCAGTTCAGATGCCTGCCTCCCAGATGACAGTACCTGGGCTTGATTCCCAGCTCCAGCTGCTGATTTCAGCTTCCTGCTAATGCAGACCCTGGGGGCCACCTGGGAGACCTGGACTGCGTTCCCAACCCTCAGCCAGGCCCAACCCCTGCTATGGCAGCCATCTGGGGAGTGACCCTGAGGATGGCAGCTCTCCTTCTAGGTGTCCCTCTGCCTCTGAAACAAACTTTTTAAAAGCTGTTATTTAATTTATTCAAAAGGCAGAGTTATAGACACACACACACACACACACAGAGCGAGAGCGAGAGCGAGAGCGAGAGAGAGAGAGAGATATCTTCCATCCACCGGCTCACTCCCCTAATGGCTGTAACTGCCAGAGCTGGGCCAGACTGAGACCAAGAGCCAGGAGCTTCTTCCAGGTCTCCCATGTGGGTTCAGGGGCCCAAGCACTTGGGCCATCTTCCACTGCTTTCACAGGTGCATCAGTAGGGAGCCAGATCAGAAGTGGAGCAGCTGGGACTAGAACCAGCACCTGTATGGGATGCTGGGACTGCAAGTGGCAGCTTTTACCTGCTATGCCACAGCACCAGCCAATTAAATAAATTTTAAAAAATACAGAAACAGAAATGGAGAAGGCAAGAATAAAGAAGGCAATTGTAGAGGGAAAAAAACTGGGGGCTTTAAGTGATCAAATATCAAGACTGACTTTAAAGTGACTAGTAAGACAGGGTAACGTTTGTGCAAGGACAGACACGCAGATGCTGGATCAGATTGTTAAGTGCAGGAAAGAGCTGCTTGGATGGAGTCCCTAGACTGACGAGGAAAGCTACTGCAGTTCAGCAGGGGCAGGAGGGGTTTCTCAATGGATGGTGCGTTGGCCATACACATGCCCTACTACACATCGTGAGAGAGCCATTAGAGCTGATCAAAGACCTAAATGTAGTCCAAATAAAGCTCCTGAAAGACAGTACAAGGATATTTGAACATTTTCTTGAAAAAAAAATTAAAAGATAATTTTAGGGGAACAAAACAATCATGAAATGCATGCATAATTTTTCCATATAGGCATTTTCCATGAAATTTTCTTTTAGAGATTGATTTGAAAGTCAGAGTTACAGAGTCAGAGGAAGACACCGAGACAGAGACCTTCCATCTGCTGGTTCACTCCCTAGATGGCTACAACTGCCAGGACTAGGCCAGGCCAAAGCCAGGAGCCAGGAGCTTCATCTGGGTCTTGGGCCATTTTGTGCTGCTTTCCCCAGGAATCATACCAATGCTAATATGTGTTTCAACTAAAATAACATTGGTTTTAAAATGTAACAAAACTTGAAAATTCTAAAGGGATGCTCTAACACTGGCATACCTTATGAGCGCTGGTTCAGGTCCTGGCTGTTCCACTTCAGATCCAGCTCTCTCCTAAGGCTCCTGGGAAAGCAGCAGTAGATGGCCCAAGTGCTTACTCTCCTGTCAACCAGATGGGAGATCTGAATGGAGTCCAGGCTCCTGGCTTTAATCTGGCCCAGCCCCGACTGCTGCAGCTATTTGGGGATCTCTCTCTTTCTCCTTCCTCTTCTCTCTGTAGTCCTGCCTTTCAAATAAAATAAACAAAACTTTTTTTAAAAAGATGATGTACTGTGTGGTGATACCAGAGCTGTCTTTGTGTGGGCACAGTCCATGAAATGACGCAATGGTGAACTGCTTATGAACGCTTCTCAGAACACGTCCTCAACATGAAGCAGTGCATGGCTGTATAAGCAAAGGACTGGGAGGAGATCTGTCCAGTGTGTGTGTGTGTGTGTGTGTGACAAAGAATTCATACATAGAATCTCCGAGAGTCTTCCAAGTTAACAGTAAAAAGACAACCCTGGAATTTGAAATGAGTAGAAATGTACCCCTCACAGGAAGAGAACACCCATATGCCTGGAAGTGTGAACGGTGTTTGCCATGCTTGGAGACCCAGAAAACACAGATGAACCACAGTGACTGCCACTGTGCTTCCGCCAGCATGTCAGCACCACGCTGTGGCGAGGATCTGGAGCGAGTGGACCATTCCTACCTTGCTCACAGGAAGGGAGAAAACTTGGGAAAACTTCTTGGCACTCGCTGCTAAAGCCAAACACATGGATACCCTGCGACCCATCCTACATTTGCATAGGTACCCAGCAGAAAAGAGTGTTTATGCCCACTAAAGGCCATGTGTAAGAATGCTCACAGCGGCATTAATGGCCTGGTAAAATTCAAACATGCATCATAAGCTGAATAAATAAATTGTGAATGAGTGAAAAGTGACATCATAATAATGCAGAAATTAAAAGGAAGAAGCCATGACATTCAACAATGCAGGTGAATCTCATAAAATACTGAAAAAGTCAGAAGAAAAATATGCACTGCATGATTCCACTTTTATGAAGTTTGCAAACCAGCAGAACGAACATGTGGCAGGACTCAGGGAATCACTTTTTTTTTTTTTTGACAGAGTGGACAGTGAGAGAGAGACAGAGAGACAAAGGTCTTCCTTTGCCGTTGGTTCACCCTCCAATGGCCGCCACAGCTGGTGCACTGCGGCCGGCACACCGCGCTAATTTGAAGCCAGGAGCCAAGTGCTTCTCCTGGTCTCCCATGGGGTGCAGGGCCCAAGCACTTGGGCCATCCTCCACTGCA
Source organism: Oryctolagus cuniculus (assembly GCF_051225735.1). Lineage (NCBI taxonomy): Eukaryota > Metazoa > Chordata > Mammalia > Lagomorpha > Leporidae > Oryctolagus > Oryctolagus cuniculus. Next base: position 124,548,831 of record NC_142875.1, read on the forward strand.
CTCCCTGGCCACAGCAGAGAGCTGGCCTGGAAGAGGGGCAACCGGGACAGAATCCGGTGCCCCGACTGGGACTAGAACCCGGTGTGCCGGCACCGCAGGCGGAAGATTAGCCTATTGAGCTGCGGCGCCGGCTAGGATCATTATCTTTCATGGAGTTATTTTTTAAATGCTTTTTTAAAAAGATTTTATTTATTTATTTGAAAGAGTTACACAGAGAGGTGAGGCAGAGAGAGAGAGAGAGAGAGAGAGAGAGAGAGAGAGAGAGAGAGAGAGAAAGGTCTTTCATTTGGTGGATCACTCCCCAATTGGCCGCAACGGCCATAGCTGCACCGATCCAAAGCCAGGAGCCAGGAGCTTCCTCCGGGTCTCCCACGTGGGTACAGGGGCCCAAGGACTTGGGCCATCCTTTACTGCTTTCCAAGGCCACAGCAGAGAGCTGGATTGGAAGTGGAGTAGCCGGGTCTCGAACCAGCAGCCATATGGGATACTGGCGCTCAGGCCAGGGCGTTAACCCCCTGTGCCACACAGTACTGGCCCCTCATGAAGTATTGATGGCAAAGCATGAGGAAGCTTTCTGAAATTCTGGGAATGTTCTAGATCTTCAGTGGATGCTTACATAAAAATGCATCAAACTGTACACTTTGGGCACTTTACTGCATATGTTATCTCAAAAACAAATGTGTTGCTTGAGAATGGTATCTATACAAAACATGGAATGATGAACAAAGTAAATTTGATAATTGATTCAATAGCAATGTGGATAGAACACATATGGAATTTAAGTAATATAAAGCTACTTCAAAAAGTTCATGGAAAATGGAGTTAAAATTAGTTTAGGGGCCAGTGCTATGACATAGTAGGTTAAGCCTCTGCCTGTGGCACTGGCATCCCAGATGGGTACCAGTTCAAGTCCAGCTCCCTGCTGATGGACTAGGAGGGCAGTAGAGGATGGCCCAAGTGCTTGGGCCCCTGCACCTATAAGGGAGCCCCAGAAGAGGCTCCTGGCTCCTGGTTCTAGATTGGCCTAGCTCCAGCCATTGTGGCCATTTGGGGAGTGAACCAGTGGATGGAAGAGCTCTCTCTCTGTCTTGCCCTCTCTCTCTAACTCTGCCCCTCAAGTAAATATATAATTTTTTTAAAAAAAGTTCATTTGGGGGCAGAAAACTTTTAAATCCATGCATAGTTTTTACCTAAAGTGCATTTTCCATGAATTTCTTGACTATCCCTCATACTTTGGTTTAAAAATTTTGGAATATTAGGGATACTAGCTCTGTGAAATCAAATTACTCTCCTAAAATAAAATAAAATAAAATAAAATAAAACAGCAACTGGGAAACAGAAGAAAGGCAAAGAGGATCTGGGCTGTATGCATTTCCTAATGCCACCTCATCCTGCACAACAATGTCATCATAGTAGAAGTCATGTCTCCTGGGCCGGCGCCACAGCTCACTAGGCTAATCCTCTGCCTGCGGCGCTGGCACACAGGGTTCTAGTCCCAGTTGGGACGCTGGTTCTGTCCTGGTTGCTCCTCTTCCAGGCCAGCTCTCTGCTGTGGCCAGGGAGTGCAGTGGAGGATGGCCCAAGTGTTTGGGCCCTGCACCTGCATGGGAGACCAGGAGAAGCACCTGGCTCTTGGCTTCGGATCGGCGCAGCGCGCCAGCCATAGCAGCCATTTGGGGGGTGAACCAATGGAAGGAAGACCTTTCTCTCTGTCTCTCTCTCTCTCTCTCTCTCTCTCACTGTCTACTCTGCCTGTCAAAAAAAAAAAAAAAAAAAAAAAAGTCATGTCTCCTGGGGAGAACACACCGTGTTTGTCTATTCCAGTGTCTTCTGATAGCGACAGCAACAACTACAGGCATTGCTAACACAGAGAACTGTCCGCAGAAGTGTGAGAGGGGCCGATGGGGCAAAAGGCTGAGTGCAGGAAGCTTTGGCAACCACAGGAAGCTGACAACTCCTAAGGCTGAGGAAGCGAAAAGGGAAGGAGTGGTAACCGCATCCCAGGAGCTCTGTCCTGCCAAGACTTCTGCCATCACCAATGCCACAGCTGCTGCTGTTGGAACCTTCTAGGTAGGAAGCTGGGAACGCCAGGGCCAGTTCTGCACTCTGGAAGACACAGTCCCAGGTTTGCTGAGGACTGCAGCTCCCAGGGCAGGTGACAGTCCTCTGTAGCTGGTGCTACAACTGGGCCACGGTTGCAGCAATGGGCTGCCCTGCTGCTGTCCCGACCACCACAGAACAAGGGACACCTTGTCCTCCTGCTGTTGTCCACCCTCTCAGCAGGGCCTTCTGTTGGCAAAGCCCAAACAGAAACCACCTGATGAGCCATCTGGGAAATGCAGTGCTCAGCTTTCCAGCATTACAGAAAGGATAGAATAGAGCAGAGGATCAACAAATAACCAGAACAATCTGGAAAAGCAAAGCTGGGCTAAAATTAAATCCATTTCTTTATTCCAAGATTTCTCAAAAGCCTTTAATATGTGACTGTGCTTTGAAAATGTTCAAAAGGCTGTTACAGTGGGTGGTGCATCTCAACTTTTATATGACTAAAGACCTATTTCCGCCCCACAGAACCCATCGCCAATGTCCCATAAGACCTCAGAATAGGATAAAAACTGGGACAAACAAAAGCGCTATTGTTGTTGGAGTACAACAAGAGCATGATAAGACCGTTTATATAAAAGGTACTTCTTCTTATAGGTTATAAAAATTGTAGAAGAGCAAGTCAAATACACCAGCATCCTGAAAAGTCTACTGAAAGAATATCATTGGCAAATCCTCCATTTCTTAGATCTCTTTCTTTTTTGAAGTTAATTTATTTATTTTCATGTATTTGAAAGGTAGAGCAATAGAGAGATGGAGGGACAGAGAGAATGATCTCTCTCATCTGCTGGTTCCCTCCTCAAATGTCTGCAACAGCCAGGGCTGGGCCAGGCTGAAACCAGCGGCCTGGAACTCCATGGAGGACTCCCCCACGGCTGACCCTTGAGCCACCCTCTGCTGCTTCCTGGGATGCAACAGCAGGATGCTGGACTGGAAGCAGAGTTGCCTGGACAGAGACCAGCACTCCAATGTGCGATGTGGACATCCCATGTGGTGGCTCCACCTGCTGTCCCACAGTGTCACCCTCCTCCACCCAGCGCTTTTTCTAGTGGTCATTTATTACTTGGGAGAATCACAGTGGGGAGAAACAGAGACTGGAGCTTTCTGCTTGCAAAGGGCAGTGGAGGTGAATGACGGGCTTTCTTCTTAATTCTAGTAATTAGAGTGTGCCATGCCACAGTAACCTAAGTGCAGTACCGTGTCTCACGGAGACCCCACGAGTTCAGAGGCATAGCTGTGACTCCACGGCAGACTGAGGCGGTAGCAGATTCTACACAAAGCATAGATCCTTTGGGCAGCATCTTGGCTGTGCTTTTAGGTTCCTGCCTCCTTGCCTATTGTGCAACATTTAATCCCCCCAAAATCAACCTTCTGATTATTAACCAAACCAGATTTATTTTCTGTCTGCAAGCAAGAATTCTAATGGAGACATTCTTAGAAAATAGAGAAAGCCAAAGACAAACCAGTATTCTAATTTTTTCCCGGAACAAACAAGAAGAGATTGTTTATATGAAAGACAGTCACCATGAAATAACAGAAATCTCACAGAATGTACCAGCTTTAGAAAAGCAGGTTCATAAAGATTCTGAGAAACCCCACTGTAACAGAGACAAGCGGAAAGCTGTAACATGGAATATGTCTGTTGAAATGTGGAAAATCCCAAAGGAAAAGAAGGAGCAGAGAATCGAGAGACACTGGGGTGACTGCAACAGGGTGCTCTCTCATTGGGCCTGAATTGTAACAATGAGAAAAGGATGGAAAAGAGGAAGTGTACCCAACACACATGTCTCTGCGGAGAATGTGGGTGTTGTGGCCTCCACCGTAATCCCATCTGCACAGTCAACGTACGCAATCGCAGACTGCCGGGAGCACTGGCTCACAGGTGCATGCCTCACCTGGAATCGTCTTTGACTGCAGGGACTGTCATGTTCCCAAGCCACGCCTTCTCCCTGGTGTGGCTGAGCTGGGAAGAAGCGTGGCCCCTTGTCTCAAACTGAAAAACTCTAAAGAACGCCTGTGCAACTGTGGCGCTCCTTCCTTCCTTCCCTCCATCCTCCCCTCCTTCCTTCTTTCCTTCCTTCCCTCTCTCCCTCTCTCTTTCTTCTTATTTATTTGACAGGTAGAGTTAGACAGTGAGAGAGAGACAGAAAGAAAGGTCTTCCTTCCGTTGGTTCACCCCCCAAATGGCCGCCACGGCTGGAGCTACACCGATCCGAAGCCAGGAGCCAGGTGCCTCCTCCCGGTCTCCCATGCAGGTGCAGGGCCTAAGCACTTGGACCATCCTTCACTGCACTCCCGGGCCACAGCAGAGAGTTGGACTGGAAGAGGAGCAACCGGGACTAGAACCTGGTACTTATATGGGATGCCAGCACTGCAGGCGGAGGATTAGCCCTGTGAGCCACGGCGCTGGCCCTGGTTCTTCTACTTTCTGCTTGTTGAATGTTACAGTCAGTGGTGCATTCAGCCTGTGATTATAGAATGGACTGAAATTATGTTTTTACAAAAATTAAAGAAAAACAAAAGGCAGACAGGAAGGAAGGGGATTGAGGGAGTACCTTCTTCCAACTGTACCCAGGAAGCATGTGAAATCTCTTTATATTAGTGAGAATTTTATTTATTTATTTATTTATTTGAAAGAGTTACACAGAGAGAGAAGGAGAGGCAGAGAGAGAGTTTTCCGTGTGCTGGTTCACCCTCTCCAATTGGCCACAACGGCTGGAGCTGCGCCGATCTGAAGCCAGGAGTCAGGAGGCTCTTCAGGGTCTCCCACGCGGGTGCAGGGGCCCAAGGACTTGGGCCATCTTCTTCTGCTATCCCAGGCCATAGCAGAGAGCTGGATCAGAAGAGCAGCAGCCGGGACTCGAACTGGGACCCATATGGGATGCTGGCATGGCAGGCTTTACCTGCTACACCACAGTGCCGACCCCTATTGGTGAGAATTTTTTTTTTTTTTTTGGACAGGCAGAGTGGACAGTGAGAGAGAGAGAGACAGAGAGAGAAACGTCTTCCTTTGCCGTTGGTTCACCCTCCAATGGCCGCCGCGGCCTGCGCGCTGCGGCCGGCGCACCGCGCTGATCCGATGGCAGGAGCCAGGAGCCAGGTGCTTTTCCTGGTCTCCCATGGGGTGCAGGGCCCAAGCACCTGGGCCATCCTCCACTGCACTCTCTGGCCACAGCAGAGGGCTGGCCTGGAAGAGGGGCAACCGGGACAGAATCCGGCACCCCGACCGGGACTAGAACCCGGTGTGCCGGCGCCGCTAGGCGGAGGATTAGCCTAGTGAGCCGCGGCGCCGGCCTATTGGTGAGAATTTTTAAAAAAGAATACAAACGAAGGCCAGCGCCGCGGCTCACTAGGCTAATCCTCCGCCTTGCGGCGCCAGCACACCAGGTTCTAGTCCCGGTCGGGGCGCCGGATTCTGTCCCGGTTGCCCCTCTTCCAGGCCAGCTCGCTGCTATGGCCCGGTAGTGCAGTGGAGGATGGCCCAAGTGCTTGGGCTCTGCACCCGCATGGGAGACCAGGAGAAGCACCTGGCTCCTGGCTTTGGATCAGCGCGGTGCGCCAGCCACAGCGGCCATTGGAGGGTGAACCAACGGCAAAAGGAAGACCTTTCTCTCTGTCTCTCTCTCACTGTCCACTCTGCCTGTCAAAAAAAAAAAAAAAATACAAACATTAGAGCTGGGATATTTGATTCAAAACCTGCTTGACACTCTCTAGTCCTAGTGCTTTGGCAAGTTACTAAACTGGTGTGTGTCACACACTTGTATATGAGAGTACCACCCAAGCTCTGAGGTTCATGTGAGGATCTAATGACTTTTTTATTCATGTAAATCCAGTTTATCTGATATAAACATATTACATTTCATGTGACTGTCATTACTGGTGATAATGATGTTGTATACAGAGCCACTGTACCTCTGAAATTGATGATTTAGAATGTATCTACCAGAGCCAGCATTGTGGCATAATAGTGTAGGCCACCACCTGTGATGCCAGGATGCCATATGGGCACTGGCTTGTATCCCGGTTGCTCCAGTTCCCATCCAGAGCCCTGCTCATGGCCTGGCAAAACAGCAGAAGATGGTCCAAGTGTTTGGGCCCCTGCCACCCTCATGGGAGATCTAGATGATGTTCTTGGCTCCTGGCTTTGGCCTGGCACAACTCTCACTGTCTTGGCCATCTGGAGAGTGAACCAGTGGATGGAAGATCTCTGTCTCTGCAACTCTTTCAAATACATACATATACATATACATACATATATATATATATATTTTTTTTGGAAGTAAAGTGCTCAGCTCCAGAGCAGTCTGCAGGGTCACCTGGGGTCTGTTACAACCGCTGCCGCATTTCTCCCAGTGCCCAATTCTGCCTTCTGTGCTTCTGTCCAGATGTGTCTCCCAAGATCCGTCTCCAACGCACCTGCTGTACGGAACACCTCACCTCTGAGACTGTTTCTAGGGAACCCATCTAAGACAGAGACGAGAGTATCTGTTTACAAGGTTACCTTTGTGAATATCCTGGATGCAAACAGAAAGACATTCAGCCAGGCTGTGAACCAGAAGTGAGGGATGGGACAGCATGCTGGGAAGGATGATTAAACAAACGATGGCGGAGGGAAGCCATGCACCAGATGACTGGCAGAACAGTCAGCCAAAGTAAGGAAATGGCGTCTAATTGAGACAGGCAAGATAATCCGAGGGCACAGCTGCATTTCTAAATGAAATCACTAGTTCAAAAATGGTAAACGCGCATTGTGAGAGTGTGAGCTGCATCAGTGGGGAAATCTCACCCGGAGTAGAACAGAACGCAGTCAAGAAGCCGAGGGGCCGGTGTTGTGGGGCCACAGGTTAAGTCGCCACCTGTGGAGCCAGCAGCCCACAAAAGCACCGGTTCAGTCCTGGCTGCTCTGCTTCCAATCCAGCTCCCGGCTGATGTGCCTGGAAAAGCAGCAGGGGGTGGCTCAAGTGCTTGCTCCCCTGTCACTCCGGTGGGAGACTGAGACGGAGTTCTGGGTTCCTGACTTCGGCCTGTCTCAGCCCCGGGTGTTGGGGCTCTTTGGGGTGTGAACCAGCAGACAGAAGATAACACACACACACACGCTCTTTCTCCATATATGACTAACTGCCTTTCAAATAGATAAATGAATCTTTTTTGAAAGGCTGAAAAAATTGGACATGGAGACAGAGGAAATCCTACAGACCCACGCCTATTAGATTGCAGCCCCATACTTGCCTTTGTGATGAACAAATAAACTCACTCTTGTGTTAAACTAAGGTCCAGTTGTTGAGTTTCTACTTTTAGTGAAAGTAGATGAGAATTGCATTTTTTATATTTCTTAAATTTTATTTGAAAGGCAGAGAGACACTCATGGAGAAAACCAGACAGATACAGAGAGATTTCCCATCTGCTGGTTCACTCCCCAAATACTTCTAACAGTCAGGGCAGGACCAGGCCAATCCTAGGAGCCAGGAACTCAATTCGGGTCTCCTATGTGGGTAGCAGGGACCCACCACTAGAGCTATTACCTACTGCCTCCCAGGGTGCACATATGCAGGAAGCTGGAATTGGGGATTCCAGCAGAGCTGGGATCCAAACTCAGGCACTCCAGTGGGGGATGTGGGTGTCTCAATCATTGCACCAAAGGCCTGGCCCCAGATGAGAATTCCAATATGCAGAAAATTAAAGCAACTCACCCACGTTACAGGCAGCAAGCCAGAGGGCCAGGCTTCTCACTGAGCAAGGACTCTCCACTCTCCCTCCATGGATCAGGAATTCTCTGTCAGTTCATTGTCTGCCGGCAGCCTCTAGGTCCCCTAGGCGAACCCCCCATGCAGGTTTTATTCCTGCTCCCAATTACCAGTTCTTCTCCCAGTAGGAGGAGCACCTGCATCCTGACAGTGCGCCCCATGGCAGGACATGCATTTCTGCCTGCTGTGCTCACCAGGGCACTGAACTCAGCACTCAGACTCACAACACTACCAGAGACCACTTGGCATCAGACTCATTGTAGGATCCCCCAAGTCTGTGTCCTGCTCCCCACTTTCTTTGTGTCTTGACCAAACATGGCAGAATGCCTTGGCCGCCTTGTGGGAACTCCTCGGGCACAGCTTTTGGGGTGACTCCAGCTGCAGGTTTGGCAGGGACAAAACATTCACTCAGAAGAACACAGGACAGTGTCAGGTGTCTCTCCACTCCACCCCTCTTTGTGGAACATCAGACCACATAGCTGTCCAGCGACCTGCGCAGCAGGGAGGTGGGTTATGCATGGGGCAGGTGCAGGAGCCTTCCTGCCTCATAGTCTCATTCCCCACAGCAGCACCTCCCTGGAAGAATGTCACAGATGCAGCACAACTTCTGTCCACCCTCCCAAGTCCAGCAGTGGCCACAGTGAGGGCCGCTGAAAGTGACAGAGGCATCCCCTAGAGCAGGTGTACAGCACCTGCAGCTCCAGTGTCATTTCTCAGCAGAGAACACGATGACCAACAGCCGCAAGGCTGAGTCACCTTGTCCACACAGTGTAGTAGTCTATTCTGGTTCCAGCAGGAGAGAGCCAGCAAGTTCATCAAAGTCCAACTCCTAGGCAGCATAGAAAAGACTAGTTGAGCTCTTTGCCCAAACTGCCCCACTGATGCTGGGCTCTTCGATTTGCTTTGACCAGCGGGACACAAGTGGAGGTGACTTATGCCTCCTTGAGTGGAAGCCTTAGGCGCCATTGCAAGATCTGCTGTGCTTCCCTTTCTTCTGCTGTGAGACAAGGACCGTCTCCCCCAAGAAACATCTGGAGAAGAGCCACAGAACAGAGCTGGAGCATATCCCCAGCTGCATGACGCCCCGACGGCAGATCAAGATTTATTGTCATGAGTCACTCCTGGTACTGCAGAATAACCTGTCTCTGATGGAAGCATCCATGTTGGAAAGACATAGTCTGGATTTATCATCCTCCTGCCTCTAGTTGCTAAGTAGAACCTACCAGCCGAGCCAGCTGAGTCTCAGTGTCTCACGGCATTAACTCTGGCAATGACCCCCAACCCCAGAGTCTGGATTGGGGATCCATCAGTTCCTCCTGTTTAATGGTTGTCTATTAGGACTGTTCAAGTAATGCCCGGAAAAAAAGACGTAGCTAACTTGTGATATTTTCCTGCTCTGATTCATCTCCTCTTTGTACCAGTCAGGGTTCAGTCCAGAGAAACCACACAAAGCCACCTAAATAAACACTAATGTAAAGAATTGCCAATGCAGCATAAAATTGCCAGCTCTGTAAACCAAAAGAGTAAAAAGAGAAATTTGAGCTATGAAGACACAGCAACCAATGAAACTGTTAACAACCTCAAGGTTGCAATCATTAACAGGCACAGCAAGGAGTGCCTGGATGGAGCTGCAAGTCAGCTGGCTGAAGAGAGGTGCCACTTATCTGGTGCAGGTGTCTCCGTGTGTGGGGGTGCCTCTTAGAGCTGGGACCTGCCACTGAGGAGTTGGGGAGGGGTGGAGGAGGAGCGCAGCCAGCCCTGCAAGTGAAGGAAAATGGCACTGTGGACCCAGTGCTGTGAAGGCAAAGCAGGGTCACCAAGTACTCCTGGCCAACACCAAGAGCAAACCAGCGGCTCACGGGAAGGAGCAAAACCCTGCTTCCTCCACCTGTCATGGGGGTGCCCCCTAGCGCCTCCTATTGTCACGGGCTAACAGGGAATCTGCTGGGAATGTGGACAGAGGAGAACCAGGGCTCAGGGACACCTGGCCAAGCGGGGCCTGTGGGATGTCGTGGACCAGGGGCGGGGGTGGCTGCCCTCCAACCTGCACTCTCAAGGCCCAGCGCCGGCCTTGCATTGGGGCTGTGCCAGCATGAAGTCATTTGTCTCTTACTTGCTCAGCTGGGGGCAGGTAGGTTAGAACACACATGATGGACACACTGTCCATTACATCTTCCTCCTGCCTTCTGACTGGCTGTGAAAAGCTTGCATTTCTTATTGCAAAGTTCGAGCCAAACTTAACACGCCATCAACATGCAACCTTCTGCAGTTTCATATATAACCTCCCCCTCCCCCTTATGTGTCATTAAACATTTATATGAACTTTGAATTTGGCTCCCCATATTTTTTTGAAAAAAAAAAAAAAAAAGATTTCTTTACTTATTTGAAAGGCAGGGTTACAGAGAGAGAGAGACAGACAGAGAGACAGAGACACAGAGAGATCTCCCATTTGCTGGATTACTCCCCCAATAGCCAAAACAGCCAGGGATGGGCCATACTGAAGTCAGGAGCTTCATCCAGGTCTCCCACATGGGTGCAAGGGCCCAAGCACTTGAGCCATCTCGCACTGCTTTCACGGGTGCATGAGCAGGGAACTGGATCGGAAATGGAGCACCCATTTGGGATGATGCTGGTGCTGCAGGTGGCAGGTTAGCCCACTACGCCACGGCGCTGGCCCCTGATTCCCTGACCTGCCACCATTTCTCAAAGGTGCAGCTTTGGATATGCACTGTGGCTCGGGTTCCCTCCTTTCTCACGTGCTCGGCTTCTAGCTGTGAGGCCACTGCGCAGTCTCTGTGTCCCTAAGTCTCTCTCCTTTTTCCTTCTGTTGTTTTTGCTGGAGTCGCAAGTCTCTTCTCCCATGGCCAACATTCAACCTTTTTATCAAAGATTTCAATGAAGGGTTAGAAGAACTTCATTTTCAAATTTGTTGATGACATAGGAATAGGAGATCTAGATACAATGGCAAGTTACAAAATCAAGATTCCTAATGACTTCTTATGGAAAGAAATGCTATGTTGGTAGCAAAAGATAAGATCAAGAAAAATGGTTTAAAATAAGGCTAAGAAAAAAAATGACAGTAAAATTACTGAAAGAAACACAAATCTCTATTTTTAAAAGCCTGGTAGCAATAGATTTATGTGACAGCTTTAGAAAAGAAAATGTTGTTTTTATAATAGGCACACAATAGCTATTCAATAAATGTTTACATAACTTAGTATATGACAAATTCATGGAAACGGATCATTAATTTAAATCAAAAAAAGTCTTGCCAAGGCCAGCATTGTGGTGCAGTGGGTTACACTTCTGCCTGCAGCACCAGCATCTCAGATCAGAGCCCCGGTTCGAGTCCTAGCTGTTCCACTTCTGATCCAGCTCCCTGCTAATGCAACAGCAGTTGAACCAAGTGCTTGGGCCTCCTACCACTCATGTGGGAGACCTGAATGGGGCTCCTGGCTCCACCCTGGCTGAGGCCATCGTGGCCTTCGGGGAGTGAACCAGCAGATGGACAATCTCATTCTCTTTCTCTGTCACTTTGCCTTTCAAATAAATAAGTAAATTTTTTAAAAGTGCTGTCATTTCTGTTTACTTAACCACCTCATGAAACTTCTGAGGGAATAGTGAACTATACATGAATACACATGTGTGTATGTATACAACAAACATTAATGGTGGTTATCTTGGGATCAAGACTAGTAAATATTACTAAAAATCTTTTCTTCTCTACTATACATAAATTTACTTTGTAATAAGAATAAACTTAAAGGGGCCGGCGTAGTGGGTAAAGGCACCACCTACAGTGCCGGCATCCCATATGGACGCCAGTTCAAGTCCTAGCTGCTTTACTTCCGATCCAGCTCTCTGCTGTTGCCTGGGAAAGCAGTAAAAGATGGCCCAAGTGCTTGGGCTCCTGCACCCACGCGGGAAGACCTGGAAGAAGCTTCTGACTCCTGGCTTCAGATCGGCACAGCTCCGGCTATTGAGGCCATGTGGGGAGTGAACCAGCAGATGCTTCTCTCTCTCTCTCTGCCTCTCTGTAATTTTGCATTTCAAATAAATAAATAAATCTTAAAAAAAAAAAAAAAAGAATAGGCCGGCACCACGGCTCACTTGGCTAATCCTCCGCCTGCGGCACCGGCACACTGGGTTCTAGTCCCAGTTGTGGTACCGGTTCTGTCCCAGTTGCTCCTCTTCCCGTCCAGCTCTCTGCTGTGGCCTGGGAGTGCAGTGGAGGATGGCCCAAGTCCTTGGGCCCTGCACCCGCATGGAGACCAGGAGGAAGCACCTGGCTCCTGGCTTTGGATGGTCGCACCATGCCAGCTGCAGCACGCTGGCTGTAGCAGCCATTTGGGTGGTGAACCAATGGAAAGGAAGACCTTACTCTCTGTCTCTCTCTCTGTCACTGTCTAAATCTGCCTGTCCCAAAAAAAAAAAAAAAAAAAAAAAAAAAGAATAAACTTAAAAAATTGACAACTAAATGACAAATGACCAAATATATTTGCAGTGTTAAGAAAATTCTGATAAAAGAATTATTTTCCTTATAATAATTTAAAATAGGTACTAAAGCAACAACTGGAAATAAAAATTCTCTAATGTTCTCTATTCAATGAAACATAAGCGAGGAGTAATTTGATGTATAGCTACAGATTCCACAGTGATCAAAAATAATAAATTGTAAATCTGTAACAGCAATATTATACAACTAATTTGCAAACAAAAGTCCATGAAATATTTCATATATATATATATATATATACATGCTTGTCTTTTTAAAAATTTTACTTATTTATTGGAAAGGCAGAGAGAGAAAAGGTAAGATGGAAAAGGAGAGAGACCTTCCATCTGCTGGTTCACTCCCCAAATGGCCCCCACAATCCAGGATGGGCCAGGTTGAAGCTGGGAGCCAGGAGCTTCATGCAGGTCTTCCACATATGTGCAGGAGCCCAAGTACTTGAGCCACCTTCCGCTGCTTTCCCAGGCACCTTAGGAGGAAGCTGGGTTGGAAGTGGAGCCAGTACTTGAACCGGCACCCATAGGGATGCCAGCATTGCAGGTAGAGGTTTAGCCTGTTGTACCACAAACTTGGCCCCTAGGATATATTTCAAAAGGATAATTTATTTGACAGAAAAACAAAATAGTGAAAAAAACACTAGTCTTTTTCCCCCAACTTTTTTTTTTTACCATTAATTCATGGAAATAAATTCACAGAAAAAAGTAACCCTAAAATGTGTAATTCTTCAATGAGACATGATTCGCATTTCTTATCAGATGAGCAGAAGTACTTTTGGTCAGGCAAGTGGGTCATGATGAAGTTTTGGGGACAGGCATTTGGGGTGGCAGTTAACACACCACTGAGGATGCCTGTGTCTCAAATCAGAGCGACTGCAGTCCGATCCCAGCTCTGGCTCCTGACTCCAGCTTCCTGCTAATCAGCACCCTGGGAGGCAGTGCTGATGGCTCAAGTGCTTGGGTCCTTGCCACCCACGTGGGAGACCCGGGTTGAGTTGCAGTCTCCTCACTCTGACCTGGCCCAGCCCTGGGTGTTTCAAGCATTTAGGGAGTGAACCAGCTGATGGAAGATCTCTCTGTCTCTATGTCTTCCAGACAAAGAAATAAGAGATAAGATGAACTTTTGTTCTTCTCACTTTTAGAGTTAATACATTGTTCTTATGGAAGAAGATTATCCCCCAGGCTATGGGTCCAGTCTGATTGTGTTTGTTGATGTGCTATGACTCCCCAGAGATGCCTCTCTTGCCCCTAGTCCCGGGAAGGGTCCTATTGTTGGCCCTCTCTATTCAAGTCTATATTGTGATTGTTAGAGTAAGATCTCAGAACCCCCTGGGCTCTCAGCTCTGTTACAGAGTGGGCTGCACCTGGTCCTACCCCATGGCAGCCCCATACCCTGACTCCAACACTGCAGGCTCGCAAAAGTACTGCTGGATAAATGAAGACAAGGGTGCCTGGAAAAGTTCACAGGAAAAGAGAATTCAAAAGATGTGTTTGTTTCAGCACAAACATTTTGAAAGTCATAGATAGCCTTTGTGGTTTTTTAAAAAAAATTTTGTTTTCATTTTATTTGAAAGGCAAACACACACACGTACACACACATGCACACACCCCTTCCATCTGCTGGTTCACTCCCCAAATGCCTGCAACTGCCAGGGTGGGATCAGGGCAGAGTCTGTAGCCGAGAGCTGACCTGGGTTTGCTGCATGGGTGTCAGGGACCCAGGTACTGCAGTCATCACCTCCTGCCGCCCAGGGTGTGCATCAGCACGGGGCTGGATTGGAGTCAGAGGCAGGGCTCTATCCCAGGCAGTCTGATATGGGGTGCAGGGGACCCGAGTGGGAGCTTGACCAGAGTGCCACAATGCCTACCCCCCGTTTTTTCCATTATAATGCATTTGTCATGAACTTTTGTCTTTTATTCCATGTTCCATGATTTTTTTCAAATACCCTTGTAAATGGATGAATAAACTATTTTAAGTATAAGTAATTAGAATGGATGCCCGAGTGGCAGCAATGGGAAAAATTGAGAGTGAAGTTTTTAGTCCCTGTCAGAGTACATCTGTATGTTTTCCTTGTAGAGTTGGCAGCAGAAGATAAAGAACCAATAACTATAAGTGGAACAGTATCTTGGTCTATTTCTTTGTTGTTGTTGCTTTAACAAAATAACTCGAACCCTGACTCTCCTTAAATAAAACTGATTTGTAGAGCTCCTGGTTTTGGAGATCACGCTCCCCATCTGTGCAGCCTCTGGTGAGGGCCTCAGGCAGGTGGCACCATGGTGGCTGGAGGTCTAGCAGAGAGATCACATGGAGAGACAGGGAGCAGAGGGAGGCATGGGCCAGGCTTGCTCTGTTGATAACAACCTGCTCTCTGTGTGAGAGTGAGAATCTCCCTGAGGTATACAAGAACCAGCCCCCAAGCGTGGGGGGGCAATGACCTAATCACGAGGCCCCGCCTCTTAAAGGTCCCACCACACTGAGGGCTGAGCTCCCAGCTCAGGAGTCCCCAAGCTACTCACTCAGCTCTCACCAGAGCACAGAATGAGCATATCAGAAAGAGCAAGAGAAACTAGACACTTCCAGTATTTTTTCTCCCCTAAAATGCCTTGTATTGACCAGTTTAATGTTCTCTATCCAGAGCTCTATTTGAATGTTTTGCTAAAATATCATTCCCTTTATCTATGGCATAAAAGAGATGTTTTCTTGAGTGACATATTTTCCTAACATGTCACTGGTTAATAAAATGCCCTGTAATGTCCGATTTGGAATAGACTGCTACATGGACCCCACTCAGTAGACAGACAAACTGGATTACAAGAGAAAGACTTAGCATTACTTTTTTTTTTCCTTTTAAATCTTTTTGTAGTTTTCTGTATTTTTTTCTTTTTTTAAAGGAGTATTCTTTTTTTGTATTTGTTTTTGTTTTTTAAGATTTATTTATTTATTTGAAAGAGTTACACAGAGAGAGAAGGAGAGGCAGAGAGAGAGAGAGAGGTCTTCCATCTGCTGGTTCACTTCCCAATTGGCCACAACAGCCAGAGCTGCACTGATCTGAAGCCAGGAGCCAGGAGCTTCTTCCGGGTTTCCCACATGGGTGCAGGGGCCCAAGGACTTGGGCCATCTTCTGCTGCTATCCCAGGCCATAGCAGAGAACTGGATCAGAAGTGGAGCAGCTGGGTCTCGAACCAGCACCCATATGGGATGCTGTCAATGCAGGTGGTGGCTTTACCCACTACACCACAGCACCGGCCCCTTCTGGGTTTTTTTCTACAGATTCTTGGTTGGCAGATTTTTCTACGTAATTTGTGATATCTTTTAGACCACATTTTTAATACCTGTAATAAAAAATTGCCTCTTTGCCCTCCATATTATAGCTTTGGTGAGAAAAACACTGCCAGACTGCCACTGTGAGCAAAGGCAGTGTTTGTTTGCTCTGGAAAACTGGGTCACCTTCTTTTCAGGGCCTCTTTCCTAGATCGGAGAGCAGATTTAAGAGAAGCAAGGCTGGAAGGTTTCCGCAATGGAGGCAGAACTCCTGTTAGGGGCCAAAGAAGCGAGGTGGCAGCAGAGGGTGGGCGCTCAGCTTTGCTTTTCCAGGGCTTAAGCAGACGTGGGAGCAGGTGCACAATGCATGCAATGAGCAGCAGAAATCGCCTTCTCGGTTCTGTGCAGGAATGACTTCAACCGTCTTCCCCCAAACCTGGACCTTTAAAATCTATCAGTCTGTCACTCTCCCAGCATGGTGTTTCCTGGTGACTTTCAACTTCTGAGTGTTAGTAAGAGCTAAGAGACACAATCCTATTTGCATGGGGATTTTACTGAAGCCACAGATGAGACTGGAAGCAACAAACAGCTCAGCCTGAGGAACAAAGCCTCCCTTGAAGAAGTGAAAGAGCAGAGGGAGCCCTGGTGCACGCCTGACAGCTGGCACAGTTAGCTAGTATGCTTTGCAGTGTTCCTCTCCATTCTTGGGAAATTTATCCAACTTAAGAAGTCAGGGCTGGGTGTTGGGCTTAGGTGTGAACACATAGGTTGGGGCCCACAATCATATTGAAGAGCCTAGGCTGGAGTCTAGTTCCACTCCTGGTGCCAGCTTCCTGCCAATGCAGACCCCACGAGGCAGTCATGACAGCTCAAGCACTTGGGTCCCTGCCATGCACACAGGAGATCCAGACTGAGTTCCTGGCTCTTGGCTTTGGCCTTTCCCAACCATGGTCTTTCAGGGCAATTGAGGACAGAATCAGCAGATGGGAGCTCTCTCTGTGTCATTCTCTCTCTGCCTTTCAAGTAAATAAAATAAATAAAAACTATTCTGAAAGGTCATCTGTCTTGCCACAGAAATAATCCCTTCACAGTTTTCATTTTGGGGGGCCGGTGTTGTGGATAGTGAGTTAAGCTGCCATCTGTGACACTGGCATCCCATATGGGTGCCGGTTTGAGTCCTGGCTGCTCCACTTCTGATCCAGCTCCCTGCTAATGTGCCTGGGAAAGCAGCAGAAGATGGCCCAAGTGCTTGCGTCCCTGCATGCATGTGGGAGACACAGAAGAGGCTTCTGTCTCCTGGCTTCAGCCTTGTCTAGCTCTGGCTGTTGCAGCCATTTGAGTGAACCAGAGAATGGAGAGACCCAGACAGAGTTCCTGGCTCTTGTCCTTGGCCTGGCACAGACCTGGCTTCTGGGGCCATTTGGGGAGTGAACCAACAAATCAAAGACCTGTCCTTCTCTATTTCACACTGCCTTTCAAATAAATAATTTGGTAAACAGAAGAGTTAATTAATAAGTCCTACCTATCATATTTTATCACATCATGCCCTGTTTTTTTTTTTTTTAAGTTTTATTTATTTTTCTTTATTTGCTAGGCAGACAGAGAGAAAAAGACAGAAAAATCTCACCTGCTGATTCACCCCCCAGAATGCCGGCAATAGGCAGGACTGTTCCAGGCCCACATTGGGAACCAGGAAGTCAGTGCAGGTCTCCCATGACAGTGTCAGGGTCCCAGTGACGTGAGCCGTCACTGCTGCCTCCCAGGGTCCGCACTAACAGGAAGCTGGACTCAGGAGCAGAGCAGGTCTCAAAGTCAGGGCACCGTAACCCACGTCTCAGCTGCTAAACGTGCATCCCAGCATCGCTTGACTTTTAAGACAACAGCGTGCATGCCATGTTTCAACAGAAGTCATCACTGGTGTGTATCATCTCAGGGCTATGTGTGATCCTCGGGGACAGAGTGGAATTAGCGAGAACAGGCAGGGGCGCAGGCCTGGCCACTGCAGCAGCCGCTGAGAAAGCAGGACCAAGGCTCAGACTCACTGAGAGGGGGAGTGGAGGACTGCGCTCACACCTGCTGGTAGTTAAACCAGACCTGCAGGAGCAGGTGAGGGCAGAGCCTGCAGCCTCTCCCAGCCGGGGACCCCCCCCCCCCCACCCAGTTAGGGTTTCTGCAGTGGGCTGCCCCTGAAAACATCTGCTAGAGAAGTACTGTAGAAAAGGCGTTCCCCTGTGCTTGCCTCATGGGCTCCTCTTCAGGGCCCAAATTGCAATTCTTTGGCAGGCGGGGAAGTGGCGGTGGGTGGGTGGGGTTTGGAGAGACAGAGAGAGAGAGACAGAGAGACACAGAGAGAGAGAGAGAGAGGAGAGACAAGTGTGAAGTCAGCTGCTTCCCAACTCTTCCACAAGGTACCTTTGCGCGGTTCACAGGCTGCACAATTGCACTTGGTAGGCCTACTTGGTAGGCCTGTTAAGAACTTTGTTAACATATGGTGGTGATTAATTTTGTATGTCACCTTAACTGGATTGAGATATGCCTAGAGAACTGGTAAAGACTTACTTCTGGGTGTGTCTGTGAAGGTGTGTCCAGAGAAGATTGGCATGTGCATCAGCCAACCGAGTGGGGAGGACTCACCGTCAGTGTCGTCGTCCTGTCCAATCAGCCGTGGGCCTGGCGGGAACGGGAAATGGAAGAGGGTGGGACTGCGTCTCAGGCTCTTCTTTCGAGAGGGAGGTGCATTTTCTCCTGCTGCCATTCTTGGGCACTGGCCGCAGCTTCTTCTGCCTTGGCTATCTGGGCCTTGCACCAGCAGCCCCCAGCCTGGTAATTGGGATGGGCGGCCATAGCCCTGGCCCTTTCAGGTCTGGGGATGGCGGCAGCCTGGCTGGCCAGCTTGCAGATGGCCAGTCATGGGCCTTCTCAGCCTCTGTGAGCTGTGAGCCCACTTCCTGCTGCAACCCCTCTTCCTGCTACTCCCTGCTGGTTCCGTCCTGGAGAAGCTCGGCTAACACAGGTGGCCTCTGCCTCACTTCACAGAGGAGCAAATGGAGGTGCCCGCAGGTGAGATCGCTTTTCCAAAGCCCACATGCGGCGAGGGGCAGCACCTTGCCTGAAAGCCAGATCTCTCTGTTTGCTTCTGCTCGTTCCCTCTGCTTCTTGTCTTCCCAGGACTCATCCTGCAGAGGCAATAAGGTCAGAACCTGCAAGAGCCTATGACTTCTTTATTTTAAATTAATATTTTCATCTATGTGAAAAGCAGAAAGAGAGAGAGTCTGGAGCTGACGCTGTGGCGTAGTGGGTAAAACCACTGCCTTCAGTGTTGGCATCCCATATGGGCAACGGTTCGAGACCCTGCTGCTCACTAATGATCCAGCTCTCTGCTGTGTCCTGGGAAAGCAGTAGAAGATGACCCACGTCCTTGGGCCCCTGCACCCACATGGGAGACCTAGAGGAAGCTCCTGGCTCCTGGCTTCAGATTGGTGCAGCTCTGGCAGTTGTGGCCAATTGGGGAGTGACCCAGCAAATGGAAGACCTCTCTTTCTCTCTGCCTCCCCTTCTCTCTCTCTGTAACTCTGACTTTCAAATAAATAAATCTTAAAAAAAAAAAGATAAGGAAAACCTATGACTAAACAATACAAAAGAATGTATTCCATTCACTGGTACACTTCTCCAAATGCTCTCAACTCTTGGGTCTGGGCCAGGTTGAATCCAGGAGTCTAGAACTCCATCCAGATCTCCCATGTGGGTGGAGGGACCCAAGTTCTTGGGCCATCACTGCTGCCTCCCAGGGTGTGGATTAGCAAGGAGCTGGACTTGAGGGCAGAGTGGGGACTTGAACCCTGGGACTCTGCTATGGAATACAAGCGTCTTAACTACTGTGCTAAACTCCTGCCATGCCTACTATTAACGCTGGTGATAATACTTGTAACCGCTGAATGCTGGATTCTTTAGACTGGTGGTAAAGTTTAAATCTAGATCATTTAAATAAACACTTAATAGTATTATTAAGCTGATATAAATCTTGCAGATGAAGATAATAGAAAGCAAGTTCTTCCCATCAGGAAAACTTGCCTCCATCTCTGTGTCCACTCAAACCACTGTCTGTCTTTCTTCTTCTTCTTCTTCTTCTTCTTCTTTTTTTTTTTTTAGAAAGATTTTACTTAACAAATATAAATTTCATAGGTACAGCTTTTGGAATACAGCAGTTCTCCCCCCCCATACTCACCCTCCTACCTCCAAACCATCCCACCTCCTACTCACTCTCCCATCTCATTCTTCATTGAGATTCAATTTTAATTATCTTTATATACAGAAGATTGACTCTATCCTAAGTAAAGATTTCAACAGTTTGCACCAACACAGACACACAAAGTTTAAAGTACTGTTTGAAGACTAGTTTTGCCATTAATTCTCATAGTACAACACATTAAGGACAGAGGTCCTACATGGGGAGCAAGTGCACATTGACTCCTGTTGCTGATTTAGCAATTGACACTTTTATTTATAACATCAGTGATCGTCCAAGGCTTTTCTCATGAGCCGCCATGGCTATGGAAGCCTTTTGAGTCCACAAACATCTGTATTTAGACAGGGCCATAAGTAAAGGGGAAGGTCTCTCGCCCCTCCAGAGAAAGATATCTTAATGGCCCCTTCTTTCCACTGTGGTCTCACTCACAGAGATCCTTCATGTAGATCATTTTTTGCCACAGTGTCTTGGCTTTCCATGCCTGAAATGCTGTCATGGGCTTTTTAGATCCAAATGCCTTAAGGACTGATTCTGAGGTCAGAGTTCTATTTAGGGCATTTGTAATTCTATGAGTCTGCTTTGTGGCCTGCTTCCCATGTAGGTTCATTCTCTCCTCTAATTCTATCTATTGTTATTAACAGACACTTGGTCTTATTTATGTGATCCCTTTGACACTTAATCCTATTTATATGATCAGTTACACACTTAATATGATCACTTTAACATGTAAGATGGCATTAGTACCTGCCAACTTAATGGGATTTGCCAACTTAAAGCTTTACCTTAGGTGTAAATCCGTGTGATCGTGTGCTGAACTGTATATCTCCTCCCTCTCTTATTATCACTCTTATTTTTAACAGGTATCAATTTTCAATTGGATTTAAACACATAAGAATCTCTGTTAAGAGTTCTCTGTTAAGAGTTCAACCGATGGTATTAAGTAGAAAAAGAAAATACTAAAAATAATAAAATAGTAAGCTGTTCCTCAACAGGACAAGGGCTGATCAAGTCACTGCTTCTCATAGTGTCAGTTTCACTTCTACAGGTTTCCTTTTAGGTGATCTGTTGTCACAGACCAGAGAGAACATCTGATATTTGTCTCTTTGGGACTGGCTTAGTTCACTGAGCATGATGTTTTCCACATTCTTCCATTTTGTTGAAAATGACGGATTTAATTTTTTTTACTGCTGTGTAGTATTCCATAGAGTACATATCCCATAATTTCTTTATCCAGTCTTCTGTTGATGGGCATTTAGGTTGATTCCATGTCTCAGCTATTGTGACTTGAGCTGCAATAAACATGGAGTTGCAGGTGGCTCTTGTATTTGCTGATTTAATTTCCTTTGGGTGAATTCTGAGGAGTGGGATGGCTGGGTTGATCCTGAGCAGTTTTTCACGTGTCTGTTGGCCATTTGGATTTCCTCTTTTGAAAAATGTCTAAGTCCTTGGCCCATCTCTTAAGTGGGTAGTTTGTTTTGTTGTGGAGTTTCCTGATCTCTTTGTAGATTCTGATTATTAATCCTTTATCAGTTGCCTATCTTGCAAATAATTTCTCCCATTCTGTCAACAAACCAGTGTCTTTCAAGGTTACCCCCAAAGGAAATGTTGTGGGTGACATTCCCTGGTCAGCTTGTACCCACTTCCCCACACTTATCACTGTGACTCAAGACTGGGTATTCCTGCCTCTGTTGGCCCCAGGTGAGAGCCAAGGAGGAGATGTCAGGGCCACAGCAGGGTGATCCTGGGGCCTGGCCCCCCTTTTCTGCAGCTGGTCTGTGCCTCTGGGCCTGCTCAAGCCCAGGGTCAGGTGTGCCTGCTTCTCTCTTACAGTAGGTTGCTGCTGGGCTCACCTAACCTCTTCCTTGGAGCTTTGAGAGCATGTGGTTCATGTTGAGCTGTTCTGGGCACAAGGCCGCTCAGTGTCCCGTGGTGAGCTACTCAGACTGTCTCAGAGCCAGTAGCTGCGGGGAGCTGCGGTTTGAGTGACGTGCAGTTCTGGTGGAGGATATGGCAGGCCTTGAGAACCCTAGGGACCTGCGTTGCACTGCTCCTGTTGGACTAAAGACTCCTGTGAAGTCTTATTCTCCCACAGATACCCCTGGCACCATGGGACTTACTGGTTTGCTTGGCCCAAGAAGCAGGGCTACTTTTGGTGAAAACAGGACTTGCTGCAGAGTGCTTCCTTGATTGGTTTCCCCTGCACAGCTAGCAACCTTGCAAGGCACCTTATAATTGAGTCGAAGCAGTGCCCGGCAGTACAGAGCATTCTGTGAGCAAAACCTAAAGAAGCCTCACCTGTGGTGCGTAGTGAACGATGCCCTTAACTTGGAAGCAGCTCTGATGGGGCAGGCCCCCAGGACTTTCATAGGGTTGATTTCTCACCCTCTGAATTGTAGGTGTACTGCAAAAAGTTCATGGAAAATGGCGTGAAAAATAAGTCTATTTTGGTGTGAAAAACTTGAAATCCACGTTTGGTTTTCTCATAATACAAATTTCCTTTTTTTTTTCCCCAGAAACCTTTCATTTAAAGAATACAAGCTTCATGTGTTTCGTAATTACAGCTTTAGGAACATAGTGATTCTTCCCTCTGTACTTGCTCTCCCACCCACACTCCCACCCCTCTTCCTCCTCTCTCACCTATTCCCATACTTATTTTTTACTAAGATCTATTTCCAGTTAACTTTAAACACATGTGATTAACTCTGTGTTAAGAATTCAACAAATAGTATGGAAAGTAAAAACCATTCTGCAGCAGTCAGGACAAGGGTGTTCAAAGACATTGCTTTTCAAAGTGTCAGTTTCACTTCTACCGTTTGTCTTTTAGGTGCTTCTACTATTTGTCTTTTAGGTGCTCTATTAGCTATCACAGGTCAGGGAGAACATGTGGTATTTTTCCTTTTTTGGACTGGCTTATTTCACTAAGTATGACTTTTCCAGATTCAATGATTTTGTTTCAAATGATTGGATTTCAGGGTTTTTTAAACGGCTGTGTAGTATTCCATGGTGTACATATCCCGTTTCTTTTTTTAATTATTATTATTTGACAGGTAGAGTTATAGGCAGTGAGAGAGAGACAGAGAGAAAGGTCTTCCTTCTGTTGGTTCACTCCCCTAATGGCCTCTCTGGCCGGTGCTGACCTGATCCGAAGCCAGGAGCCAGGTGCCTCCTCCTGGTCTCCCATGTGGGTGCAGGGACCCAAGCACTTGGGCCATCCTCCACTGCCCTCCCAGGCCATAGCAGAGAGCTGGGATGGAAGAGGAGCAACCAGGACTAGTGCCCGGCACCCCAACCGGGACTAGAACCCGGGGTGCTGACACTACAGGAGCCAAGTGAGCCGTGGCGCCGGCCAGTTTCTTTTTTCTTTTTTTTAAAGATTTTTATTTTATTTATTTGAAAGAGAGTTACAGAGAGGTAGAGGCAGAGAGGTCTTCCATCTGCTGGTTCACTCCCCAGATGGCCGCAATGGCCGGAGCTGCCCCGATCTGAAGCCAGGAACCAGGAGCTTCTTCCAGGTCTCCCACGCGGTGCAGGGGCCCAAGGACTTGGGCCATCTTCTACTGCTATCCTAGGCTATAGCAGAGAGCTGGATCTGAAGAGGAGCAGCCAGGACTAGAACTGGCACCCATATGGGATGCCAGCGTTTCAGGCTAGGGTGGGCATCACAGTGCTGGCCACCTCATAATTTATTTTCTTTTCTTTTTTTTTTTTTTTTTTTTTTTGACAGGCAGAGTGGACAGTGAGAGAGAGAGACAGACAGAGAGAGAGGTCTTCCTTTGCCATTGGTTCACCCTCCAATGGCTGCTGCAGCCGGCGCACCGCGCTGATCCGATGGCAGGAGCCAGGTGCTTCTCCTGGTCTCCCATGGGGTGCAGGG
This sequence comes from Oryctolagus cuniculus, assembly GCF_051225735.1. Lineage (NCBI taxonomy): Eukaryota > Metazoa > Chordata > Mammalia > Lagomorpha > Leporidae > Oryctolagus > Oryctolagus cuniculus. Next base: position 124,572,569 of record NC_142875.1, read on the forward strand.
GCCCAAGGACTTGGGCTATCTTCTGCTATCCCAGGCCACAGCACAGAGCTGGATTGGAAGAGGAGCAGCCGGGACTCGAACCAGTGTCCATAGGGGATACTGGCACCACAGGCAGAGGATTAACTTATTACATCACCATGCCAGCCGCAGTCATTGTGGTTTTGATTTGCACTTCTGTGATGCATAATATACATTTTCTATGGATTTTTATTTTATTTTATTTTATTTTGACAGGCAGAGTGGACAGTGAGAGAGAGAGACAGAGAGAAAGGTCTTCCTTTGCCGTTGGTTCACCCTCCAATGGCCGCCGCGGCCTGCGCGCTGCGGCCGGCGCACCGTGCTGATCCGATGGCAGGAGCCAGGAGCCAGGTGCTTTTCCTGGTCTCCTATGGGGTGCAGGGCCCAAGCACCTGGGCCATCCTCCACTGCACTCCCTGGCCACAGCAGAGGGCTGGCCTGGAAGAGGGGCAACCGGGACAGAATCCGGCGCCCCGACCGGGACTAGAACCCGGTGTGCCGGTGCCGCTAGGCATTTTCTATGGATTTTTAAAGACTACTCAGATGTATGGATTTCAAACATTTTTGTACCATAGGGAATTTAACTTTTAATTTTTTAATTTTAATTTTTTTAAATATTTATTTTATTTATTTGAAAGATAGAGATACAGAGAGAGGTAGAGACAGAGAGAGGTCTTCTATCTGCTGATTCACTCCCCAGATGGCCGCAAAGGCCGGAGCTGCCCCAATCTGAAGCCAGGAGCTTCTTCCAGGTCTCCCATGTGGGTGCAGGGGCCCAAGGACTTGGGCCATCTTCTACTGCTTTCCCAGGCCATAGCAGAGAGCTCAATCTGAAGAGAAGAAGCCGGGATTTGAACCGGCACCCATATGGGATGCCAGCACTTCAGGCCAGGGCTTTAACCATTTATGCCATAGAGCTGATCCCTTAATTCTTTTTTAAAAAATATTTATTTACTTATTTGACAGGCAGAGTTATAGAGAGGCAGAGGCAGAGTTAGAGAGAGGTCTTCATCCACTGGTTCACTCCCCAGATGGCGGCAACGGCCGGAGCTGTGCCGATCTGAAGCCAGGAGCCAGGAGCTTCTTCCAGGTCTCCCACACAGGTGCAGGGACCATCTTCCACTGCTTTCCCAGGCCATAGCAGAGAGCTGGATCAGAAGTGGAGCAGCTGGGACTCAAACTGGTGCCCATATGGAATGCCCGAACTGCAGGTGGTGGCTTTATCTGCTATACCACAGTGCCAGCCCCTATTAATTCTTGTATGAATTTTTTTTAATTTATTTTTTAAAATTTTTTTATTTTTATTTTTTGACAGGCAGAGTGGACAGTGAGAGAGAGAGAGAGAGAGAGAAAGGTCTTCCTTTTCTGTTGGTTCACCCTCCAATGGCCGCTATGGCCGGTGTGCTGCGGCCGGTGCACCGCGCTGATCTGAAGCCGGGAGCCAGGTGCTTCTCCTGGTCTCCCACGCGGGTGCAGGGCCCATGCACTTGGGCCATCCTCCACTGCACTCCCGGGCCACAATAGAGAACTGGACTGGAAGAGGAGCAAACGGGACAGAACCGGCACCCCAACCAGGACTAGAACCCAGGGTGGCGGCACCGCAGGCGGAGGATTAGCCTAGTGGGCCGTGGCGCTGGCCAGTAGAGGACTTTCAAAAATTCATAGAAGAGGCTGGCGCTGTGGCTCACTAGGCTAATCCTCCGCCTGCAGCGCTGGCACCCTGGGTTCTAGTCCCAGTCAGAGCACTGGATTCTGTCCCGGTTGCTCCTCTTCCAGTTCAGTTCTCTGCTGTGGCCTGGGAGTGCAGTGGAGGATGGCCCAAGTGCTTGGGCCCTGCACCAGCATGGGAGACCAGCAGAAGTACCTGGCTCCTGGCTTCAGATCGCCGCAGCGCCGGCCGTAGCAGCCACTTGGGGGGGGGGGGTGAAGCAACGGAAAAAGGAAGACGTTTCTCTCTGTCTCTCTCTCTCTCTCTCTCTCACTGTCTAACTCTGCCTGTCCAAAGGAAAAAAAAAAAAGAAGAAAAAAAAAAGAGAAAAGAAGAAGAAAGTCCTCTGCTGTATGACTTGTCAGGACATCTACAGTATATACCACATCCTTCTCATTAACAGGTGTCCTCAAAATAGCGAACCAATGGAATTTTGGTGCAGTGTCCAGATAATAGATGGTTCTGTCGGGACAGAAGTGGCGTAGTTCTGGGGCAATGGTGTGAACGCATACTGCTGTCATTTCCTGGGACTGGAAGCAGTTCCCCTCATCCTTCTGATCGGAACGGACTGCTTGTTGAACATATTCACTAGATGCATAGCTCACACGACACACTTGCAGCTGTGTTCATTTTCTGTAGTGAAGATGCAGCAGGTGCAAGCTGGGCTGTTCTTCTATGAAGCTCAGGTTGTGCACAGTCACCCGTCATCTGGTTTTGTCGATGTCAGAATGGTCAGTGGCCTGGGAGTCACCAGCCTGCACCCTTCACGTCTCTGAGGATAACTCTATCTAACACTGATCGAGGTTTTATTCACCATCTCTCTGCGTGGGAAGGAAGGTAGTTTCAGAGGCTTCCATTGGGGCTTTTCAACCACCATTGTTCTTACTGTAGGAGAGAGTGACAGGTGGATGTTTGGTGCAGTGTTTAAGACGCCTGGGACACCTCATGCTGTATTGGTGGAGTATCAGGGATCAAGTCCTAGCTCTGCTCCCAGTTCCAGCTTCCTGCTACTAATTCACACCCTGGCAGACCGCACGTGATGGCTCAACTACATGCATCCCTGCCACTCACGTGGGAGATCCAGATTGAGTTCCTGGCTCCTGATTTTGATCTGGCCCAGCCCTGGCTGTTGTGGGCATCGGTGGGGGAGGGTGAATCAAATATGTGAAATCTCTCTCTCCCTTTAAGATAAAATAAAAACAAATCTTTCAATAGAAAGGAAACTTAAGTCGCCCCATATTCTAGTTCCCAAGAGACACACTTGGAGAACTGGGAATGTGCTTGTAGGCATCGCTCAGCACTGTGGGAGGCAGGGCCCTGCTCGGCCTCTCGACCCCACTTTGTCCGGCAGCTGCGGCCCAGCGGCTCATGTCCGCTACTCTGCAAGGCTGTTGCTTTCATCCCGGAAGCTCCCTGGGGGTGGCCAGCAGGAGCCTGCAGCAACCTTCGTAGCCCAGCTGTCCAGTGTGGAGCCTGGGACTCGTAGGGACTCAGCAGCCTTGGCCAGTGGGCGAGGGGGCTGGGTATGAAGCCTCCTCTCTGACATCCCTGACCGCTCTCAGCTCCGTCCTGTGTGACTCTATACCCAGAACTCCAGGGACAGTCCCTCAGCTTCCCACAGCAGAGGCCAGTCCCTGGAGTTGCTTTCCTTCCACTTACCTCTCACCCTGCTCCATCCCCTATCCTGTTCACTTAAAGACGGCCTCACAAATACAGCAGCTGCCTGCAGATGCTGTGTCTAAGAGTCTTCCTGGAGAGCTTGGTGTTTTAAATAGAGCAGGTAAGGGGGCCTGCGCCGTGGCTCACTTGGCTAATCCTCCGCCTGTGGCGCTGCCATCCCATTTGGGTGCTGGGTTCTAGTCCCGGTTGCCCCTCTTCCAGTCCAGCTCTCTGCTGTGTCCCGGGAAGGCAGTGGAGGATGGCCCAAGTGCTTGGGCCCTGCACCCGCGTGGGAGACCAGGATAAGCACCTGGCTCCTGGCTTTGGATCAGCGCAGCGCCGGCAGTAGCAGCTATTTGGGGGGGTGAACCAACGGAAGGAAGACCTCTCTGTCTATAACTCTACCTGTGAAATAAAAAATAAATAAATAGAGTGAATCGATGAGTGGAATTTATGTGAGTTATAGACAATGTAGCACCTACAAGAAAAATTCAGGCAACATCACACCAGCCAGAAGAAGCATTCTAGACTATTCCTGAGGCATATAGATGTATTTAAACATACACACACAGACACACACACATTAGACTGTGTTTTACTTGTTCAAACGATTTCAAACATCTATTCATATACTTCTGGTGATTTTTTAAAAAATGATCTAATATCTCTTGCTTCCCCAGTGGACTCACCTACTTTCTTGCATGTGCACATCACAGTGGTTTCCTGGCTGTGTTATTCTGCAGCAATGCTGTGGCTTAAACTCAAAGCCTCATGGTGGTGGACAGCGCTGGCTCTGGAGTCAGGCTGATGGCATAAAAGCCTGCCTACTCTTTGTGTTAGTTATATAACTTTTTTTAAAAAATGTATTTGTTTATTTGAAAGGTGGAGTTATGGAGAGGCAGAGGCAGACAGAGAAAGAAATCTTATACCTGCTCGTTCACTCCCTAAATGGCTGTCATGGCTAGAGCTGGGCCAGGCCAAAGCCAGGAGCCTGGAGATTCTTCTGGGCCTCCCATGTGGGTTCAGGGGCCCAAGCATTTGGCCCACCTTCTGCTACTTTCCCAGGCCATACCAAGGAGCTGGATTGGAAGTGGAAGAGCCGGGACTCAAACTGGCACCCATATGGGATGTCTGGTCTCAGTTATATAATTTTTTAAGTAAGTAGCTTTGCTTCTGTAAACCTTAGCCTCTCTGGGTAAAATTGTAATAATAATGGGCTATAATAGTAACAGGATTGATATAAGCACTCTCAGTTAATTTGTGCAGAGCACTTAAAATGGTGCCTGGTGCATCATAATGATTCAGTAAAATTTAGCCATTATTATTGATTATTTCCTTAGGAAGAATTCCTAGGGCTAGAAGTACTTGGCTAAAATGTATATATTTTGGAAGTTTGGGTATAAGTTACCAAATTTAGGCTTACTGTTAATTATTACTAGAATCAATAATATTTCTGTAGGTACAACTTTGTTAATTGTTTTTAATACAAGAATATAAACATAAATATTCTCTTTTTTTAAAAGATGTATTTGTTAACTTGAGAGGCAGAGTTATAGATGGGGAGAGGGAGAGACAGAGAGGTATTCCATGCACTAGTTTACTCCCTAAATGGAGCTGAGCTACTGGAGCTGAGGCAGTCTGAAGCCAGGAGCCGGGAATTCCTTCCAGGTCTCCCACGTGGGTACAGGGGCCCAAGCAGTTGGGCTATCTCCAGCTGGTTTCCCAGGCCGTTAGCAGAGAGCTGGATCAGAAGTGGAGCAGCCGGGATATGAATGGTCCTGCAGTACCCTCATATGAATGGCTAAGCCTACTATGCCACAGTGCCAGCCCCAACATAAATATCCTTTAAAAGCACATGTTTTCAATTTGGGAATAATGACGGGAGTCATCTGGCTCATCTATGTGTATGAGGATCGGCCAGCTTATGGTGTGGTGATAACAATCCCATAGTCACCGCCATTTAAGCCTCATGGGTTGGTTGTCACGCTGTCTGTCTGATGGAGTGTGGAGGTGGTGAGAGGGAGGGAGTTAGTCTCACGCATCATGGTTGTGGCTGCTGGGGCCCTGCCTGGACGCTTCCATGGTCCATGAGGTGGGAGAAGGAAAAGTAGAAACTCACACCGACTCTGAAAGCTTCTGCCCCGATCAGGGTCACATCGGTTCTGCTCACGTTTAGTTTGTCAGATAAGACACGTGGCTACCCCTTAACCTCAGCAGGGTCAACCAGTACGCTCACAAGGAGAGGAGAACTGGGGTCCTTGTCAATATTCCTAACGACTTCCACAGACTCACTTGTGAGTTTTTTATTGGCATATTTTCTTCTTTTAAATTTAAATGTTATTTATTTTTTTGAAACAGCTAATATGCTCACATGGTCTGAAATTCCAAAGGAACAAGATGTCATAGAGGAGGAGTGTACATCCTTCCATCTCTCTCCCTTCCTGAAGCCAGCCACGGTTAACAGCTCTGCATGTGTCCTGTTAGCAGGTGCCGTGTGTGTGTGAGTGTGCGTGCTGGGTATTCTCTGTTCACCCTCACGTCCATCATCCGCCTCCCACACATCTGTTCTGGGCCACAGGGGGTTGACCCCCCCTGGATGCATCACCCTGTTCCCCTTGATCTCCCACCTAGAGTTAATGGGGAGCCTCAGTAGGGGACGGAAGGGCAGCAGAAGAGTAAGGTTGGGCTGTTTCTCTCCAGGTTGCTCTGCTGTGCAGTTGGGGCAGTGGCCGAGCCCCTCTATAAATGCAGCGTTTGTGGGGGCCCTCTGTTCTGGGGTGTGGTGACCCTGTTCCTCCTCCTGCCCCGTGTACAGCACAGGGATGCTGATGGCTACAGCCATCCCCGGGCCTTGGGGACCTCAGCACCTTTCTCGTATTAAAGCCACATCATAGACAGTATTCATGCAATTTGGCCACTTAAAATGTACAGCTCAATGCTGCTGGTGTACTCACAGATTTATCAGTGTCTGCATTTCCTGAAGTTGGCTCATCCCTTTGTCAGCCATCCCTTCCTTGAATTTTCTTCAGATCTTCAACCAAATTTGCTTTCTGCTTTCTGCTCGGACCCTGTCTCGTTGTGTATACAGTGGCATGCTAGCACCAGCCCATACCAGCTCAGGAGAATCAGTTGTTCAATTTGAGGAATTCTGTGAGCTGTTTATTAAGTGCAGCCACTATTAAAAAATAAGCACATGAACTTGTACTTAAACAAGTTATAAAAAGTTCGTAAGTACCAAAGGTTCATATATGTTACTGCTATCCATGCTCTTGGGATGATGTGTATCTGCATCATCTGTGTGGGAGGAGTATTACCTAGTGATAGCCCCCTCTGTCCAACAGCACACTGCCACCGCGAACCTGGCCCCTGTGGGAATACCTCCACCACAGAAATCGGAAAACGGTGCAAATTAGGTTGTACTGTTTTGTCTTATTGTCTGTCAAGACTCATGAAAATGATAGTTAAAAAGGCCAATAATGCAAATGCAACCTGAAAGTTGATCAGTGTGAATAGAATAAAAAATTGAGAAGACTTCCACCCAGGCTTTGAAGTCACTATCGAGTTCAGCAGAGAAGTCACACACGTCGTTGCTGTCAGTGGGGCTCTGGAATAGGTCTTGTCACCAAACATTCACAGACGTCACCTGGGAGCTGGTTACTGAACATCCACCAGTGTAGCATTGTACATGCACACGCATACATGCATACACGCACACATGCATACACACACACACACAGAGCCTGGAAATCATTTCACATCACCGAGAGAAGTTTCCCTGTAATTTTTAGGTTTATAATTTACAAAGTCCGTGAGGAAAAAAGCAGATCATGAAAAAAAAAAACTATGCATAGATTTCAATTTTTGCACCAAAATCAGCTTATGTTTTAAGTCTGTTTTTACACAAGTTCTATAAGTTTTTTATTTATTTATTTATTTATTTTTTTGACAGGCAGAGTGGACAGTGAGAGATAGAGAGACAGAGAGAAAGGTCTTCCTTTGCCGTTGGTTCACCCTCCAATGGCCGCCGCGACTGGTGCGCTGCGGCCGGCGCACCGTGCTGATCCGAAGGCAGGAGCCAGGTACTTATCCTGGTCTCCCATGGGGTGCAGGGCCCAAGCACTTGGGCCATCCTCCACTGCACTCCCTGGCCACAGCAGAGAGCTGGCCTGGAAGAGAGGCAACCGGGACAGAATCGGGTGCCCCGACCGGGACTAGAACCTGGTGTGCCGGCGCCGCAAGGCGGAGGATTAGCTTAGTGAGCCGCGGCGCTGGCCCAGTTTTTTATTTATTTATGTGAGATGCAGAGATGACCTTTGGAAAGTGCCCTCATAGGTACTTCATGGATAGACATTCAGACCGCAATCTTCCGCTGTCGCAGAGTAATGCTTCAGTGATCCATTTGTGAATCATCAGTAAATGCATTGATAACTCCAGTAGTTATTGCCAAATTGCTCTCTATGAAAAGTTTTGGCCATTTTACTCTTACCAGCAGCATTACAAGAATTCTCTTTTCCCACACCCTCGCACTATCATATGCGTGAAATGTTTTTGCATTTTGCCATTTTGTCATGGTTAATGATTGTTCATAATCCATCTAAAACTTTTTTGCATGTAAATGTATTCATTTTTGCATTTAATAACTTGTTATTGTGCTCTAGGTAATAATGCCACAGTGATTTGTTTGAGAGACAGTAGCATTTACTCTTCCAGACGCAGTATGGGAAGCCACCTTTCTCAGCAGATAGGTCATGCCAAGGAAGTAAGACCTGGCAGCTGGAAAGAAATATTTGTAGGTAGCCTGTCTGGGGGGTGGAAGGACATTGCACCATTTTCAAGATTTCTGCCAAGAATAGGATAGGTTAGATAAGCAATGAATGTTTTGGCTCCTTTTCTTCAAAAGATGTATGGGGATATCTTTCTGTGAACTCTGGAAAAAGTAGAAGAGGAATGTTAGCTCATAGAAGAAATATGCAGGGCCAGGCATATGGTTCAGAGTTTGGGACACTGGGTAAGAAGCCTACATCCTGAATTTAAGTGCCTGGGTTCAAGTCTCTGTTCCGGCTCCAAATTCCAGTTGCCTGCCAGTGTAGACCCCAGAAGGTAGCAGGTGACAACTCAAGCACTTGGGGCCCTGCCACCTTGGGAGACCTGGATTGAGTTCCTGGCTCCTGGCCCCAGCCTTAGGTCAGGCCCAGCTGTTGTGAATATTTGGGTAGAGAACCAGCAGATGGAAGATCTTTTTCTGTCTGTGTTTCTCTGTCTGTTGGATATTTGAAAAAAAATCCCTATCAATGAAAGAATTACATGGGAGAGTCTGACAGTCCTTCCTCCTGCCCCTGCTGCAGGGCCTCGTGGACAGTGGAGGTGAGAGCCTGGCGGAAAGCGTTGTCTCTGTTGGGGTGCAGCCGTACACCTGTGCAGCACCCGTGGGCCTCTAAGCCCAGCTTCCATGTAACCACACACAGCTGTAGCTGAGATGCGGCCAGACATCTGTCGTTCATACAACTGGACTTCCTCAGTGTCTCTCTCTTTTCCATTCCTTTTTCTATTTCAAAAAGAGGGCCGGCGCCGCGGCTCACTAGGCTAATCCTCCGCCTTGCGGCGCCGGCACACCAGGTTCTAGTCCCGGTCGGGGCGCCGGATTCTGTCCTGGTTGCCCCTCTTCCAGGCCAGCTCTCTGCTGTGGCCCGGGAGTGCAGTGGAGGATGGCCCAAGTGCTTGGGCCCTGCACCCACATGGGAGACCAGGATAAAGTACCTGGCTCCTGCCATCGATCAGCGCGGTGCACCGGCCGCAGCGCACCAGCCGCGGCGGCCATTGGAGGGTGAACCAACGGCAAAGGAAGACCTTTCTCTCTGTCTCTCTCTCTCTCACTGTCCACTCTGCCTGTCAAAAAATAAAAATAAAAAAAATTTTAAAAAAAGAGAGTCTTCCGTAGATACACCTGATAAAGACTCAGCCTTTTGGGACTTAAGAGTCTTTGGGCTGGGCCAGAAACAAGTGCGTAAGCACAGGGTCCGCCCTGTCTGGTGCAGTGCTCGTGGGCTGGGCAGCCTTAGCCTCACAGCTCAGCGCTCAGTGGTTCTGTGGCCCTGGAGAGGCACTTGACCTTCTGGACTTCAGCTTCCTCGTATGTAAATGTCAAGGGATTATTGTGAGGAAATGAGGCAATGTATAAAATACAGAGCTCTGGTTGACAAGTGCAAATTTAGTGTTCAGTATTAGAAAATTGTGTTGTATATTGCATTCACTCTTATTAAGCAGTTCAGTCATTCACTAGAGATTTTAAAAATATTTATTTGTTTGAAAGGCAGAGTTCCAGAGAGAGAGAAAGACCTTCTGCCTGCTGGTTCTCTCCCCAAGTGGTCACAGTGGCTGGATCTGGGGCAGGATCAAACCAGGGGCCTGGAGCTTCATCTGTGTTTCCCACGCGGATGGCAGGGGCCCAAGTACTTGGACCATCTTCCACTGCTTTCCCAGGAGCATTCGCAGGAAGCTGGATTGGTAGTGGAGCAGCCAGGACTTGAACCAGCACCCATATGTGCTGCTGGCTAGCAGGACGCGGCTTAACCTGCTGCCCCACAATGCCGGCCTCCACTGGAGTCTCCTGTTGCCTTGTGAAGCCCTGAGTGAAAAAGCTGCCTGCATATTGCTAGGCAGGGGTCAGAGGGGATGCAGCTGTTTCCTGGAGTGAGTGAGTGAAAGTGAGAACTCGCTCTGCTGGGTGAAGCCTGCTTCCCTCTGGCTTGACTCTGTGCCAGGCCTGTGCTGATTCAGGCCTACATCTAAGTAACCATTGATTTTGCTGAACAAAATGAGAGCCTGTGTGCCTCTACCATAACGTGTGCTCTTGCTCTATTTCATCTCCTGGGAGAAGCAGCTTGCTGAATGACACTCAGATATCAGAGAAGCGCTCCCTTAACCCCACAGAGGAGGTTAAAGGCCGGATTCCTTCTGGTGATTCTACATTGGCATCTAAGTGACTGGGGCGGGGCAGGGCGGGTGTGTGTGTGGCAGGTGCTGACCTAGCAGCTAAGATGCCCGTGTCCCACAGCACGTTGCCTGGGCTCTATCCCTGCCTCCAGCTTCCTGGAGTACCCAAATGCCAGATACCCAAATGCCGACCCTGGGAGACAGCAGGGGATGGCTCAAGTGATTGGGGTCCTGTTGCTCACGTTGGAGACCTAAACTGAGTTCTCTCCTCCAAACTTCAACCTGGCCCTGCCCCAACTATTTCACACATATGAAGATGAACCAGGAGATTTGAGCTTTCTTTCTGTCTCTCTACCTCTCAAAACATAACTAACTAAAGGACATTTTAAAAGCATCGAACTGTTTTGCCTGCAATGTAATTGGGTATAGTATACGTAATTAAAGTATCAAATAAGTTTAAATAAGGATACTGTAGAAAATGGCAAAGGAGTTTGCCACAAATGCCCATAAATGGTTCAAGATCCAATGAGCCAACGACAAAGATTGTATTTCTTTCGAGGTCTCTTTCGTGTTGTAGGTAGTGAAGCAATTGGAACGTTTGTTGAACACCTGATTACCTGCAAGGCCCTGTGCCAGGTAGTGTGAAGGATGGGACGGAGAAGGTGATGTTACTCCTCTAGGGGGACCGGCAAGGGCAGAGAGCGGTGACAACGCATGGGGAGAGCCTTGCCAGTAGGATCAGAAACGTTACAGAAACTGCTCCCCCCAGGGCGGCAGCGAGGAGGGTCCCAAGGCAGGTGGTGCAGAAGTGACATTGGAATTGGACTTGGAGGGGGGGGTTCACAAGAGGCAGAGTGTGGTGAGATGAGGAGGCAGGAGCAGGGGCAGAGCCGGTCAGTGGTGGCAGTTGAAGAGCAAAAGCTTTTCCAAGGCCAGGTTTTGGAGTCTCTGACAGCAAAGGAGAAAACGGTAGGTTTTGGCTGGGGCAGGGACCAGAACAAATGTCGTGTGCATTAAGGTCGCAGCACTGGGCGTGCTGGGGTGTGGAAAGCAGGGAGATACACTGGCGCACGGGGCCACAACGGTAGCTCAGGACAAGTGGAGAACAACTGAAGCAGGCTCCAAAGCAGTGAGCTTCAGAGACTCCTGAGAGAGCAGGGAGGAGGCGTCAGCAGTGGCGGCCGCTGTACAGGGGGGTGGGGGGGACGCGCAGGAGGATCTGTGCGCCAGAGCCGCTCATCCCCTCTTAGCGGCTCTCGGAGACCCGCTTGAGTGGAGCGAGCCGGGTGGAAGCCAGAGCCGGAGTCAGACGTGGACAACTGTGTCCGACGTCCAGGAAATGCCAGGGTAGGCAGGCGCTGCTGTTGCCTGTGTCAAGGAGGGCGGTGTTGAAGAGCGGCTGATGGAAACCATGAGAAATTGGGAGCTGCGAAGGCCTGATCCCTCGAACCAGACAGACGAGAGACGTGTGCGGGGTGATGTCATGCTGCCTCCTCGGGTGATATCACTGTTCCTCCCGTGCTCGACCCAGACTGCATGAGTCAATGCCTATATTTGGGTATAAGGAGAACTCCCTTTTGAGCCATGTGCCAGTTCAGGAGTCTGTCTGGTTTAGCTCTTGCCAGATTATTTTAGGCTCTGACCTCATCACCAGCCCTTGGTGTTTGCTCTGTTTAATATCACCCGGCTTGAATTCCAGCCCTCTGATTTGTAAGCCGTGGAATCTCACTTGGGGCTTTCCCCCTTTGATTTGGAAGGCCCTTGGTTTCTATTTGCAAGTACATCGAGAGCAGCCGTGGAAATGTCAGATGCCACCAGAAATAGATCTGAGAGCTTATGTAGATTACTGGACATGACCAGAATAAGAGTGATAGGTTCCATGGATTCAGTTCTCAGTGTTTGCCAGACAGTTTTCCTATAGCCCTAGAATGTATGACTTCCAGGGCGAAAAGATTAAGTCACTTGCCTGTGTTTGCTCAGACAGCAAAAACAAGAGGTGGGATTCAAAGCCAGACCTGACCCCAGAGCCCGTGGCCTTCTATCACCCTGTGCTCTCTTCACAATATCCTGGGCCCATCACCGCCACAGAAAAGTCAAGCAAGTCTCACCCAGCACATTCACAAGTAGTGGCCTGGCCGCTCTTTCCTAGACGTTCTCACGACACATAAATTACACATCCACTTTCATCTGGAGGTCAACGTTACACCACATGTGTGGTTGTCCCAGCTGAACAGTGAGTGACTTCCTGTGTACGGTGGGGGATTAGAACAGTGGGCAGGACAAGAAAGAGGACAGGATCATCCACAGCGGAAGCTCGGCGCGGAGCGAGGGTCCACACTTCTATTTTTTTTATTTTGATTTTTTTGACAGGCAGAGTGGACAGTGAGAGAGAGAGAGAGACAGAGAGAAAGGTCTTCCTTTGCCGTTGGTTCACCCTCCAATGGCCACCGCGGCCTGCGCGCTGCGGCCGGCGCACCGCGCTGATCTGATGGCAGGAGCCAGGTGCTTCTCCTGGTCTCCCATGGGGTGCAGGGCCCAAGCACTTGGGCCATCCTCCACTGCACTCCCGGGCCACAGCAGAGAGCTGGCCTGGAAGAGGGGCAACCGGGACAGAATCCGGCGCCCCGACCGGGACTAGAACCCGGTGTGCCAGCGCCGCAAGGCGGAGGATCAGCCTAGTGAGCCGCAGCGCCGTCGGTCCACATTTCCAAAGAGCTGCATATGGGCTCTAATAAAATCTTATAAGTCATAACTTTTCTGAAAATGCTAACTGTAGTGATTCTTTTCTTACATTCTAATGAGACTACTTATCACAACTTTATTTTTTTTAACACTATACTCTGTTCTATGACCAGCATGCAAGTGTGCAATATGTATTTAGGGAAGAAGAGGAAACTGACAGTGAATACCTATCCCAGTGCCTGGTACATAGTAGTTGCTCAGTTACTGTGAATGAATTAATGTCTGCTTTGTCCCACACACTGTGCTGTTGTCTTTGTTGTGCAGAGAGAGAGGGTTTTACACCGAAGTCAAGGAGAGGGACACTGAAGCATTGACTTGGGGTATTTCAAGCTGGAATATTGAGTAATCCAATGTCTCATGTTTGACACTTTTGTGCGGCTATTCCGCAATGAAGCAAACCAATCAAGAAATTATTTGGGGGAGAACATGAGAACAGGAGATGTCACAGGGGAAAGCAAAGGAGGGGGAGCAGGAGAATGTTGCTTCTGAATTCTGGCACCCAGCACAGCACTGTGGCTGCTGTGAGGAGGCTGTTGGTAGACATCTGCCTGAGTGATATCAGTCAGTTCATTACAATGGGAGTCAGGTGCCCGCCATCCTGTGTTTCAGATCGTGTTTTCCTTTATTAAACAAGCGGCGGCACTTTCAAATCCTTGTCCCACTTGGTCAGCACAGCCTCCTTCTGCTCCGCGGTTTATCCCCACACCCACCGGCACAAGGCAGGTGTCCAGTGACTGTTGAGTGATTGAATGAATCCTGCGTCATTATAAATGCCGTCTCCAGCATTTCTGAAAGGCAGAGAAATAGAGGAAGAGAGAAAGAGATCTTCTGTTTGCTGCTTTACGACTCAAATACCTGCAATGGGTCTGATTGGGCCAGGTTGAAATCAGGAGCCAGGAATTCAGTCCAGGTCTCCCACACCGGTGGCAGGGACCCAAGTACTTGAGCCATCACTGCTGCCTCCCAAGGTGGGCATTAGCAGGAGGCTAGGATTGGGAGTGGAGCCAGGAGTGGAGCCCAGGCACTCCACCATGGGATGTGGGCATTCCAGGTGGTGTCGTAACTGCTGCATCAAGCGCTTACCCCTGTCCCCAGGCATGTCTCAGGAGGACACCCGTGCAGTCCTGGATTTCAGGGTCCCTCAGATTGACACTGTAGATCAGTCCTTGTGTGAGCCAGTGGTGTCTCTGGGCTGCCACGATCTCCTCACACAAGCTTGTTTAATTAGGGACCCACATACACTCTCCATTTCCTGAAGTACTTTGTAGGAGGCTGTCCTGGTTTGACAATTCAGACTCATCTCTGGAAGATTAAACGAGGGACAACATTGGAAGTGAACTTAAAATTGTAGATGCAGATAGCATTGCTTCTAGCATCGCCAGGCCACGACTCCCGGGGGATCCCCACGCACCGACTTCCTCCTTGGCCCCCAGATGGCCCCACGCTGCTGGGGTACGTGTCTCCCCCTGATGAGGATTTCAGTGGATTCTGTCTGTTGTGGATTGGGTGGTGTCCCCTGCCCCCAGTTCTCTACCCAGCTTGTGTGAATCTGACATCAGATGGGGTAGAGCCTTTGCAGACACCTGCAAGTCCCGATGAGGCCATGTTGGAAAAGAGTGAGTGCTAAATGTGGTGACCGGAGTCCTTATCAAAAGAGAGCCAGCTGGACACAAAGGAGACCCAGAGGGGAAGGCCAGGCAGACGTTAGGGGGCTGCAGGCCCAGGCAGGTGCACTGGAAACTACCAGAAGCTCTGACGAGGTGGGCGAGCAGCCCTCTCTAGGTTCTTCCGAGTGAGCGGGGCACAGCTGAGCACTGGATTTTGTCTGCAAAGTCCTAAGAGCATAACTTTGTCATGGTTTAAGGTCCTGCTTTGGGGTGGTTTGTTAAGGCAGCCCTTGGACCAGTACATGCTCTGTGTGCTTCCTGCATCTGGGGCCCATGACATCTCTGCCAGCACCCGGCCAGAAGAAAGGAGAGAAGGAGACGAAAGAAACCAGCTCTCATCCCCAAATCCTGCTGGAGAGCATTTCCTGCCCCTGCTGCCAGCGAAAAAAGCCTTGAGCACGTTTCTCCCCAGCCAAGATGAGTTCACTGCTCATGTGCCTCCGGCCAGGTACTGAAGCCGTGGTCTTTTACAGAGAGAAAGCTGACTGTGAGGAGGCCGCACAAAGAGTCGGCGGTATCGCTCCAGTCTGACTCCCAGGCAGCAGTGGTGAGAGCGTCCGTGGGTTAGGAAGGAGGGAGCTGGCATGCACGAGGCCTAGGAGGCAGGTTCTGAGTGGGGGGCTTGGAGTCAGGCCAGCGCAGCACCTTAGTGTTCTTGGGAGGTCTCCTGAAAAACAAGGATTGGCCAGCGTTGCGGCTCACTAGGCTAATCCTCCGCCTGCAGTGCAGGCACACCGGATTCTAGTCCCGCTCGGGGCGCCGGATTTTGTCCCGGTTGCTCCTCTTCCAGTTCAGCTCTCTGCTGTGGCCTGGGAGTGCAGTGGAGGATGGCCCAAGTCCTTGGGCCCTGCACCTGCGTGGGAAACCAGGAGGAAGCACCTGGCTCCGGGCTTCGGATCAGCACAGCGCACCGGCCGCAGCGGCCATTGAGGGGTGAACCAACAGTAAAAGGAAGACCTTTCTCTCTCTCTCTCTCTCTCACTGTCCGCTCTGCCTGTCAAAAAAAAAAAAAAATCAGTTGCTCAAAAATCGTTTGATGACCAACTGCATGAATGAATGAGCTAACACTGCCAAAGGCAGGATAATGTGAATCCTTGAGGTCAAGTGATCGTCACCCAAGATGTAAATCCTGTACCTCTTAGTGAAGATAAACAGTTCGAAGGGGAGTGAGTGTTGATCTTAATAGGAAGATTCAAAGATGATGTGATAATAACAAATACATTTTTGTTCTTGTCCCTAGTCCCTGCCATACACCTTCTTAAATCCATGTGATTTCCTGAGTGCTGGGGTGATGGAGAGTCTGGTAGGCAGGTGGCTCTTGGAGAGCCCCTGGGGGGCTTCAAGATGGCAACTGGTCCCCCATGTGAATAGAGGGTGAGAACTCTCAGCCCCCCTCCCCCCCACCTCCAGGGCACAGTGATGGACTGGAGATTGAGTTCAGTCCCAGGCGTCCCTAGCTAATGAGACCTCCATTAAAATCCCTGACAGCAGGGTTTGGAGAGCTTCTGGACTGGTGGAAGCGCATGGAAGTGCTGGGGGGATGGCGCACCCGAAGATGCAGCCTGCCCCACAAGCCCATACTTTGCCCTTGCCCTGTGTCTCCCTAGCGTCTGGCTGTTCCTAGGTCAGAGCCTTTTTAACAGTCAGGTAGCAAAGCCCAGCCCTGAATTCTGTGAGCCTCTCTAGCAGGTGGCTGAGCCTGAGAAGCTTGGAGGAATCCCCTGACTCTGTAGCCCCTGAGTGAGAAGTCACTTAGGGAGCGGTGTCAGAGCTGAACTGACCTGGCTGGCGTCTAGACTTAGAGAACTGACTGGTGTAAAGAAAAGCACCACACGTGCCCTGTCACACACATGGTCAGCAAAACCAGTGGAGAGATGGCTTCCTACAGACACACAGGCGGGGCTGATTCTCAAGGATCTCTCTCACCCTCCCGAGTAAGGAGTAACAAACCTGTATCAGCCAAGCCGGTGATTTAAGGCTAAAGAATGCTTAGTTCAAAGCTTATGTTCGCCAAAATAGCAAGCATGTGGGCATTGTCAAATGCTGTGCTAAACAGAGGCAGGTGCTGCAAATGAATTACTATTCACACCTGACGTGTTGTTGGATTTACTATTGTCCACAATTTATTCTTTTAGGTCACAATTTTATTTATTTAATTTATTTGAGAGAGAGAGAAAGAGCCAGAAATCTCCCATGTGCTGGTTCACTCTGCGCAGGAACTGTGACCAGGTCAGGCTAAAGCCAAGAGCTGGGGACTCAATGGGTCTCCAAAGGGGGTGACAGGAACCCAACTACTTGAGCTATCACCTGCTGCCCACTTCCCTCAGAGTGTCAATTAGCAGGGAGCTGGGATCAGGAGCAGAAGCAAGACTGGCTCTCCGGGGCCGGCACCTGCAGTGCCAGCATCCCATATGGGTGCTGGTTCAGGTCCCAGATGCTGCACTTCTGATCCAGCTCTCTGCTATGGCCTGGGCAAGCAGTGGAAGATGGCCCAAGTTCTTGGGCCCCTGCACCCCGGAGAGACCTGGAAGAGGCTCCTGACACCTGGCTTTGGATCGGTACAGCTATGGCCGTTGTGGCCATCTGGGTGTGAACCAGCTGATGGAAGACCTCTGTCTCTCTCTCTCTCTCTGCCTCTCCTTCTCCCAATGTGTAACTCCGACTTTTGAGTAAATAAGTAAATCTTTAAAAATAAAATAACCAGGCTGGCGCCACGGCTCAATAGGCTAATCCTCCACCTAGCTGCGCCGGCACACCAGGTTCTAGTCCTGGTCGGGGCGCCGGATTCTGTCCCGGTTGCCCCTCTTCCAGGCCAGCTCTCTGCTGTGGCCCGGGAGTGCAGTGGAGGATGGCCCAAGTGCTTGGGCCCTGCACCCCATGGGAGACCAGGAGAAGTACCTGGCTCCTGCCATTGGATCAGTGTGGTGCACTGGCTGCAGCGCTCCAGCCGCGGCGGCCATTGGAGGGTGAACCAACGGCAAAGGAAGAGCTTTCTCTCTGTCTCTCTCTCTTTCACTGTCCACTCTGCCTGTCAAAAAATAAAAAAAAAATAAATGAAATAAAATAACCAGGTTCTCTGATAAAGGACACAGGTGTCCCAAGTGGCAGCTTAACTCCTGTAATCATCTATCAACCCCCATGTCAGACTTTTAGAACAATTCTGAATAGACAAAAGTTTTTATCCTATTAGGGTCTTTTGATGTGGAATATCTTATCAGCTGTTTGAGCTGTGTGTGCTGGGGTGTTTCAAAGAGACAGAAATAAGATGGTTGGGACTGCAGCTCTGACACGGCCGGATGCACTAGTCAGATTACCTTTTATAAAGCAGTCCCTCCACCGAGTGAGAAACCACAGGACAGTCTCCAACAGAAGTGATGCGTGAGCTCACACCTTCTCTCCTGGGTCTAAGACCTTCCTGCTTCTTGCACCAAGGGCAACCTCGGACGCTTTTGGACAAGTCTTTAAGAAATACTATCTTTCTAGTGAAATATAGTTATTATGTTGCTGAATCCTGGGAAAGTGCTCACATAAAATGTACAGACTTTTCCACTGCATTTTTTTAATGTTGAGAAATTATCCTAACTAGTCACTCATGCATTTTAACCAGAGATGCACAAGGAAATAATGAAATGCAAAGAAGCTAAGTGAAAGAAAGCTATAGGTGTAACCAAAGAGGAAAAGGTACCATCAGAACTGGGCTTTTGGACAGCAGACTCCATCCTCTGTTGTAGCTGATGCTATAAAGCAGATCACCCTAAAACTCTGTGGCGTCAAGCAACAACAGTCATTTACATGTTTGTGACTTGGCCATTTGGTCAGGGTTCGGTGAGTACAGTTCACCTCTGTTCCGTTCTGTGTCATGTGGGTGTCTCGACAGCTATGGGACATACAAGATGGCTATTCATGTGGCTGGCAAGGTGGTGCTGAGTACAGAGGGCTGGCTGTGATGGGTGTCCTCCCCCGGCTTGGCCTTCCTCACCATGTTTGAATCCTGGCTCTGCTCCTGATTCCAGTTCCCTGCTAATGCACACCCTGGGAGGCAGCAGGCAATGGCTCCAGCACTAGGGCCCCTGCCCACCAAATAGGAGACCTGGGTGGAGTTCTTAGCTCCTGACTTCTACTCGGCCTAGCCCTGGTTGTTGAGGACATCTGGGGGAATGAACCAATGAATGGAAGATAGATCTCTCTTTCTCTCTGTGTCTCTCTTCCTCTCTATCATTCTGCCTTTTTAATAAAAAAAATTTTTTTTGTTCTCACAGCTTTAGAAAATGGGAAATTGCTGGAGTACACATGTGGGCACACAGGGCATGGAGTTAGATTGTTGTGTTAGAGCCCTGGGTGACGGACAGAGCATGGAATTGAAGAGACCAACACCGGAGCCAAAGAGCCCCTGGGTTCAGGTAGAGTGGTGTGGATGAGAGAGAATCAGGATTGAGGAGATACCCGGGGCATGGCGTGGCTATGTAGCTAGGATCTGTGAGTGCTTGAGTATGCGATCAGCATAAAGGGAAGAAACAGTAAGCCATAGTGTGCCCCCTATCACTTAGCTTTCCACTCAGACCTAGAATTTGTTTGTGTGTGCAATCTGGGTAAGTGCAAAGCAGAAACCAGGCCAAGCCAGCCAGATCACTGAGGTTAGTCTGCACAGTGAGACAACCGGAAGTGATAGAGAAGAGCAAGGAGTGGGTCAGGGGCACTGGCGGCCTTTAGAGAGAGTGGAAAGAGGTTAGGGTAGACAGGAGCTGTCAGGCTTGAGGCATGGCCGTCCACAAAGACAGGCGAACAAAGCAGGTGGCAAGAAGCTTGGCTATGCATGCCTTCGCCCGAACTGCTGCTTTCTGAGATGACCCTGTGGAAGGATTGTGTTGCTGTTCAATTCCTTTGTGTTGTCACATGAGTGTTTCTTGGAATGCAATTGTGTATTTGGATGGAACCATGGGTGGCTCAGCATTTGCAGCTTACAACTGCACAAAGGACGTGCAGGAGGAATGAAGACAGCGGGTCAGGGGTCTCGCTGGAGGTCCTCAGTAGCCGCATCGACAGAGAACAGAGGTGGAGGCTGGGGCACAGTAACTCACAGGGTCTGAGCTGAGAGGTTCCCCTGGGAACGCTGAGCAGGGCTTGGACTGGGGAGTCTGAGGGCTCAGGTGGAGGATCAGGCACAGGACACTCAGCACTCAGGTAGCTGTTAAAGCTACAGTGAGATCACACATAGGGAGAGCGAGAGAGCACACTAGGGATAGAACTGGGGAGAACATCAGTGCTTAGGGAGGGGGCAGTGAGTGAGAAGCAGCGGTCACAGGAGGTTAAGGGAAGGATGTGGTCTCGCCAAAGCCAAGGTCTGAGCACTTCCAGAAAAACGGTCTCCGGTATTGCATTCAGCAGAAAGAACCACTTAAATAACAAGATACAGTCACAAGAAGGTCACCGAGAATTCTTTTGAATTAACTAATTAGAAGAGAAGAGAGGGAGTTCCTGTCGACTTCACTCCCCAGATGCTCACAAGGGCTGAGGCTGGGCCAGGGCTGAGGCTGGGAGGTGGGATGCAATCCATTCTCCCATCGGTGGCAAGCACCTAACTGCTTGAGGCATCGCTGCTGCCACCCAGGGTTTGCATTATCAGGAAGCTGGAGTTGAAAGCCAGGGCTGGGAATGGAATCCAGGCACTTCAGTGTGGGATGAGCCGTCTTAACTGGCATCCTAACTGCTGGGCCAAACCTTCTGTTACCAGTCACCTTCTGTTGAGAAATACCCTGGTAGTCATAGAGGAACGGTTGAGACAGAGCCGAACGGGAGGTAAAGCGGCAGACAACCGGCAGCTGTAATTATCTTTGGCAAACCCATGAGATGGAGGAGGAGAGAGATGGTGGAGGAGATAGGAGAGGAAGGTTTGCGGTTCTTAATACTTGCTTATTAGAGCAAGATCATTTCAGGGCTGGTGCTGTGGCATATTAGGCTAAGCCTCTGCCTGCAGCACCAGCATCCTATACGGACGCTGGTTCATGTCCCGGCTGCTCCTTTCCCCATCCAGCTCTCTGCTTATGGACTTTTAAATAAATAAAATAAATCTTTAAAAAATGGTATTGTCAATACTGAAAGTGTATAACACAGTGTTATATGTATAGATAAGTAAACAGATTGCTATAGTGAAGCAAATTGACTTACCATTTTCTCACATAATTACCCCTTTGTGCTAAGAGCAGTTAAAATCTATTCCTGAGGTATGAATTCCAGTTACAGCAGTTCTGTTACCCACAGTGCTCGGTGCACACCGCGTCTCTAGACTTGTTCATCTTGGCTGTCTGCTCTTCATACCCTCAGACCAAAAGCTCCCCACCCCCTGCACTCCCCTCTGCTCCTGTAACCCCTGTCTTGCACTCACTCTCGCTCTCTCACTCAGGGCGTTTGAATCTTTTCAAAATTCCACGTATCAGAGGGATGGTGCAATATTTTTATTTCTGTGCCTGGTTTATTTCACTTTACGTAAGGTCCTCCAGGCTCATCTAGATTGTGGCAAATGTCAGGGTCCTGCTCTTTAGGGACGAATAGTATTCCTTTGTGTGTAGACCATGGTTTCTTGATGTATCTATCTGTTGGCGGTCACTTAGATTGTTTGCATATCTTGGCTGTTGTCAGTAATGCTCACATGAACATGGGAATACAGAAAGCTTTATGAGTGGTGATTTTATTTTCTTTGGAGGGATTGCTGGGTCCTGTAGGAATTCTTTTTTAATTTCTTTAGGAGCCTTCGTATTGTTTTCCATAATGGCTGTACCAATCTACATCCCCATCAACAGCGTGCAGGAGTTCCCCTTTCTCCACATTCGTTTTTTTCCTTGTAAGATTTTCTTATTATGCTATGAGAAGTAAACATTGGTTCATTTTCAAAGTAAGGTGTTATCTGTGAGTAGGCAACCAGCTGGCATATCAGTTAGGTTACATGCACGTCAAAGTCCTTGGCAAACAGGATGTTAGTGGCCGAAACAACAGAAGCAAATACCGCGAAGACTGGAACCCTGTAGTCATTTAGCCAGCGAAGAATTGGGGAAGGGACCTACGTGCTAGGAAAGACATAGCTGGCTGTACACTACCCCGGGTGTGCCGGCCCACCAGGTGCTCAGTCTTGAAAGACTCTTTTTTTTTTTTTTTTTAAATTTTTTTTGACAGGCAGAGTGGACAGTGAGAGAGAGAGACAGAGAGAAAGGTCTTCCTTTTGCCGTTGGTTCACCCTCCAATGGCCGCCACGGCCGGTGCGCTGCGGCCGGCGCACCGCACTGATCCGAAGGCAGGAGCCAGGTGCTTCTCCTGGTCTCCCATGGGATGCAGGGCCCAAGCACTTGGGCCATCCTCCACTGCATTCCCTGGCCACAGCAGAGAGCTGGCCTGGAAGAGGGGCAACCAGGACAGAATCCGGCGCCCCGACCGGGACTAGAACCCGGTGTGCCGGCGTCGCTAGGTGGAGGATTAGCCTATTGAGCAGTGGCGCCGGCCTTGAAAGACTCTTAACACAGTCTTGCTTTTGCTGCACTTTCTGGGTCTGAGTCCAAGTCCATCCCTGAGCACCCAGGTGAGGCTGATTGTCCAGAATGGACCAGCGTCGTGGCATACTGGGTCAAGCTGCTGCTTGCGCTATCTGCATCCCATATGGGAGTGCTCGCTCCTGTCCTGGCTGCTCTGCGTCCCACCCAACTCCCTGCTATGGCCTGGGAAAGCAGCAAAGGATGGCCCAAGGACTTGGGCCCCGCACCCATGTGGGAGACTAGCTTGGAGATCCTGGTTCCCGGCTTCAACCCGGCCCTCCCTGGTATTGAAGCCCACTGGAGAGTGAGTCAGTAGCTGGAAGACCTCACTCTTCCTCTCTCTCTCTCTCTACTTCTCTACCTCTGTCTGTAACTATGCCTTTCAAAAAAAAAAAATCTTTTAAAAAAATTCAGATTGTATAATTTTCATTGTGATCTGAATCTTGTAAAAAGAGAACACATATTGGTATATATAAATTTTAAATTTCCTGGAAATAAAACACATTTTAATATGCAGTAAGGTGCTAATAGTTCAGGTGGTCCCAGGATAGATGATTTGTGTTATTATGTACTTTTTGACATTTCTGCAACATGTACCATATTCATAAGGAAGAAAAAAGTTAATAAACAATGGCACACGTATGGGGTCTGATCTGAAAACCCTATTGCCTATGAGCCCAAACCCACTAGGTTCTAAGTCATGGGCTTCAACCCAGGCTACCTGAAGCGGCATGCTGGAATGTCACCTGCGTATAATGCTGTCCTTGGGAGCTGGTCAAGCAGTACTCCCAGTTTGTTGGGAAGCAGCGTTGAGAGGGGTCAGCTTTAGGCAGTTTAGATCATTCTGTTTAAATTCAGAGTTTTGGCATCTCAGTTCATCACACAGTGTTGACTGGAGTGAAGTCATCTCAGCAGACGTTTGTGATCGGCCCAGAGGCAGAGCTAAGCCTCGGACCGCAGTCTCCCTGACATTTTTCATGTCCAAGGTCAGAGTGCTGATGACCTGAGTACCTGTGAGAATTGAGTTTCCTTAGAACCCAGCCGCCCCCAACAACTGGTTAGTCCCCTTAACCCTTTAAGTTTGAGCAGAATTTTGTTTCCAACTCATTTTGAAATGTAGAACGAGGAAACCGCCCTCTGTGTTGTGAGGTGTGGATGCGTGTGCATGGGTTTCTTGTTTCCTGGTCACAGCATCTAGGAAGCCTGGTTATGTGCCAGGCTCTGTGCCGTGTGCCCAGCCAAGGTGCCTTCCTCGGGTCACCGTCTCACCTGGTGGGACTGCTCAGTCCCGTGCCTTGAGGACAGCTGGAGAGATCGGAAGTAGCTCTGACTCAATGACTCCCTTGAGGAGCCTCCTGGGGTTGTTCGAGTCCTGGCTGTACCACTTTATATCCAACTCCCTGCTAATATGGCTGGGAAAGCAGCAGAGGATGGGTCAAGTCCTTGCTCCCCTGCCACCCATGTGGAAGGCCCAGAAGAATCTCCTGGCTCCTGCCTTCAGCCTGGTCCAGCCTTAGCTGTGGCCATTTGGGAAGTGAATGAGCAGATGGAAGATCTCTGTCTCTCTCTCTGTCTCTCTCTCTGTCTCTCTCTCTCTGTCTCTCCTTCCCCCTCTCTGTAACCCTGCCTTTCAAATAAATAAATACTTAAAGGCAGAACTAAAGCAGAGGAAGTGCAGCCGCTGCCCGCTGTGCAGCCTGAGGCTGCTCCTTAGTCTTTGCTCACTGCCCACCCCTCTCTGGAACCCAGGGACTGCAGAACTCAGGTCTCCCCACCCACGTGTGTGAGTGTCCCAGTGCCCGGGAGAGCTGTCGTCATTCAGCAGCTTCCAGAAACGCACGTTGATCCTTCTGTGGCTCCCAAGGCCCGAGCGCCAAAGCTGGCTTCCCTGGGCTCCACCGGCACGCTGTAGGGCTTCCTCCCGGAGCCTCCAAGGGAAGAGCTGGTATCTTCTCTCTCCACCCCTAGAGCTGTCTTTTTGTGTTTTGTTAGTTTGTGGGCCTTTCCTCCTTCAGAGCCAGAGCATGGCTCATCTTCAAGTCGTGACCTCTCTCCTTCCATCTTCCCATCACACTCTCTTGGAAGAACCCCCATGAGTCCCAGAGCCCACTTGGAAATCTCCCTAATTCCAGGTCCCCAATTTAGTCACATGTGCAAAATCCATTTTGCCGTAGATGTTGCAGTTACACGCTCCATGGTGTAGGACAAGGTCCTCTGGATGTCCACAGAAGAGCTGGCAGACAGCCTTTTTTTTTTTTTTTTATTAAAGATTTGATTTATTTGTTTGAAAGGTAGAATTACAGAAAGGGGGAGAGAGATCTTCCATTCTCTGGTTCACTCCCTAAATAGCTTCGATGGCCAAGGCTGGGCCAGGCTAAAGCCAGGAGCCTGGATCCCCATCTGGGTCTCCCTTATGGGTGGAAGGGACCCAGGCATCCACTGGTTTCCCAGGTGCATTAGCAGGGTGCTGGATTTAAAATGGAGCAGCTAGGATTGAACTGGCACTCATATGGAATGCCAGCATCGCAGGCAGAGGTTTAACCCATTGTGCCAAATTGCTGGCCGCTGGGGGACAGCATTGGTGGACACCGACTGTGCTGCCTTCAGGCACCCTGAGTTAAGCTTGCCATGGCTTCTCAGGGTGCACTGTAAGATGTTCACACGCACACGAGGGATGATTTTTATAGTAGCAGGACTTGAGAGCTGAGTCAGAGTACCCCGATTCCAGTCCTGCCTCTGTGCCTCAGTCACCTAGCAGCTGTGTGACCGTGACAAAGCTGCCTGAGCTCCCTCAGTCTGTTTCCTCCTCTACACGATGACATCTGCCTCCCAGGGTCTTCGTGAAGCTTAAAGGAGAAAGCGCTCGTGGAGTGTGTGTGAAGCACAGTGTGTGATCGGCAGGAAAATGCCCAGTAAGGATTAGCTCTATTGCCGCACTGAGCCCGTCTTCCTTCCTCATGTTAACGTGAAGTCATGTGGCTCCCCCTGCCTGCCTCCCTCAGCTCTGGAAGCTTTAGACTGAGACACAGGGGCCATCAGGAGTGCGCTGAGAAGTGCTCTTCTCTGCCTGCTCCGGGCGACTGATGTCACTTACTACTGCCACCCTGCTCTCCATTCCAGGAGGGTGTCTGAGCCTTGCGTCTCCATCTTTGCTTCAGCCCCCTGGACAGAGCCCATGTCCCATACCCACAGTTCCTCCTGTCTACTGTGCTCCCTGAACGGGCGCTCCAGCCTGTCTCAGCGAGGAGCAGCCCCTGCTCCGATCGCTGGTCCACCGCTCTGAGTCGCACTGCCTTTGCCTTGTGCCTCTGGTTGTCTGATCTGTAGCTCAGCATTCACACATCCAGGAGCGAACTGTTGAGATCCCCACGCTGCGGCTCCTTCCTGGCGAGCTCCATCCCTGTGGGTGCTCGGAACATTCTTCCCGTGGCTCACGGTCACACTTAGTGACTGCCCTTTCTCTCACACTTGGAGTCCAGCTCGATGGCCTTCAACTTCTCCCCTCTTCCACCAGCACCTCCCAGTGCGCGGCACATCCCTTCCCACCTGCACTCCACTTTCTCTCCCTCAACAGCCTCCTGCAACGTGAAGCCGGGTGATGTCCCGTCACATCCCGTCCTTTCTGATGGCCTACACAGGCCTGCGTGCTCTGGGCACTGCCTGCTTCTCTGCCCTCGTTGCCTACGAGTTTTTTCTTTCGCACACCTCCGAGCTGCTCTGGCCTTCCCGCTGTTGCAGGAGCACCGTAAGTGTGCTCCTGCCTCAGAACCTTCGCACGTGCTGTTTCCCTTGCCTAGACTTCTCTTGCCTCTAGATAGCCGCTAGGTTGGCCTCCTCACCCCCTTCAGGTCTTTGTCACGTGTCATCTCCTCCCGGAGGCCTTTCCCCACCTCCTGTGTGGTCTCCAGGGTGGTGGAGGTGAAGAGGTAGAACCTGAAAGAAGCAGAGTGCAGTGCAAGGTGATTAGCTCAAGGGAGCCCCTCCCTTGGAAGGCACTAATTCAGGTCTCATGGAACTAGATGAGGTCTCTGAGAATGGGTGGTCATCAGTGACCTGAATCCTGCTCTTCATGTGTCACTCAGCACTTACAGCGTTCCCGCACCTGTGACACATCCACCAGGAGGCCCTCGCCCTCCCCAGAGCCGAGCACATACTGCTAATCTGCACTTGAACTTCCAGGACTCTGAGCTAAATAAGCCGCTTTTCTTTAAAAGTACCCAGCCTCTGGCAGTTTGTGAGAGCAACACAAAAGGGACTAAGTCACCACCCTATTCTTTTTTAAACCCATTTTTTTTTTTAAAGATTATTTATTTATTTATTTGAAAGTCAGAGTTACACAGAGAGAGGAGAGGCAGAGAGAGAGCAAGGTCTTCCATCTGATGATTCACTCCCCAATTGGCCACAACAGCCAGCGCTGCGCCAATCCAAAGCCAGGAGCCAGGAGTTTCCTCTAGGTCTCCCACGTGTGTGCAGGGGCCCAAGGACTTGGGCCATCTTCCACTGCTTTCCCAGGCCATAGCAGAGAGCTGGATTGGAAGTGGAGCAGCCGGGTCTCAAACCAGCGCCCATATGGGATGCCAGCACTTCAGGCCAGGGCGTTAACCCGCTGTGCAACAGCACTGGTCCCTAAAAACCCATTCTTATCACTATTTTCTTAGTAGTGCTTATTATCACAGACACTGTAGTACATTGGTTTACTATCTGTTGCTCCTGCTACATGCAGTTGCTATGTGTACATGGTATTTTCAGCTTTAAAACAGAATTTGATTCATAGTTGGCATTTGATGCATAATTTTAAAAGTTTTATTGCTTTCTCTATCTGCAAGGCAGAGTCACAGAAAAAGAGGGAGAGACAGATAAAGAGCCAGATCCTCCATCTGCTGGTTCACTCTCCGAATGGCCTCAATGGTCAGGCTGAAGCCAAGAGCCATAACTCTCTCCTGGTTGGCAGGGGGCCAAGTAATTGAGCCATCCTCCACTGCCTCCCAGTAGCATTAGCAGGAAGTAGAGGAGCCGGACTTGATCCAGGTAACTGATATGGTATGCTGGTATCCCAAGCAGCACCTTAACAGCTGTGCCACAATGCAGGCCCTGATACATATTTTTCAATAGAAAAAAATTAATAAAAAATTGCTTTTCACATGCTAGGCAGAAGCCCACACGCTGCATGAATTTCTATTCTTGGTGACGGCTTTACAGATCCTGTAATTATATCTCCTTTAGCAAGGAAGGAGAACCTCCCTTCCCCACAGCCGAGCCTGGAGGTCCCCCTGCTGTGCCATCACCCTTCTCTCGAACGATGCACGGGATCCTTGTGGAGTGTGGCCTCTTACGGATGCGCTGGTCCGGTCCCAGCCAAGACAGCTTTTCTTGGGGAAGATCACTTTGGGGAGAGGGCATGGCAGATGGAGTGAGTTCTGCTACTTCTGAGTTTATGAAGTTCATTGTGCAATAAACCACATCTTGCACAGAAACTGAGATCCTTGTGGGCATGAACTCACATCCTCTTTGCACAATAGTTGTGATGTTTCTGAGTTGGGTCATTTTCAGTGGTCACAAAGAAAGCAAGACCTCAAACAGACAGATCGCAAGGGCAAATATTGTGTTCATGAAGTTGCTCTTTTTGTTTTTTAAAGATTTATTTATTTGAGAGAGAGTGTTACAGACAGAGAGAGGGAGAGACAGATCTTCCATTTGCCGGTTCACTCCCCAATAGTCACAATGACCGGAGCTGGGCTTATCTGAAGCCAGGGGCCAGGAGCTTCTTCTGGGTCTCCTACATGGATGTAGGGGCCCAAGGACTTGGGCCATCTTCTGCTGCTTTTCTAGGCCATAGCAGAGAGCTGGATTGGTAGTGGAGCAGCCAGGACTTGAATTGGGACCTATATGGGATGTCGGCACCACCGGTGAAGGCTTTGCCTACTACACCACAGTGCCAGCCCCTCATGGAAGTTCTTAAAATGGATTTCAATCCACTGATACCTGGTGCATCCTGCTCAGTGCCCTGCGTCTCTTGGCTCAATTCCAAGACCACCTGCACCTGGGAGCAGACCTTGCTGATGGCTGTAACTGCTTTGCTCCGAGTCTGGGCTCCAGGGAGCACTGACTGGTAGAAGGTGTCTGAAAAGTCAGGCTCCCTCCTTTCTGAGACCAACACATCTGAAAGGGACACTGATAGCCCCGCCCTTCCCATGTGTGCCAGAGCCTCTCTTTCTGGAAAATTCTGCTCCTCTACACTATTGGATTTGCTAGGAGTCCCCTCTTAGGATTATCTGGAATCTTTCGATTTGCTATAAAAGTAAGGGGCAAAGAATTCCACGTTCCAGATACACTAGCCACGCCTGTCACAGCTGTTGGCATCATGGGTCAGTTTAGTATTTTTCTGTTTTTTAAACACCAAGTGCTTCTAGAGGTGATGATGTCATCTATTGGTTTTTCCACAAAGTGTTTATGTTCTTTGGTATTTCTCAAACTCATTTACAATTTCCTGTGGGATAGGATTTTGTCCTGCTCCATTTCTATTTGTAGCATTTTTCCTATTAGTTTAAAAATACACACTTACACACAGAGAGTCTGTCTCCCACCACCTGCCTGGCTCTCAGTGTCCATCAGCTTTGGCTTCCAGAATGTTCCAGAGTGGTAGATGGGCCTTCCAGCTCTGTCTCGCTGTCTGACTGGTTGGGGTGCCCATGCTACAGGAAAACATCCTGGGAGATGGGTAGCTGTCACAGAGCTGAGTTGAAATGTGTGGGAGTGTGGGGCAGAGGTGGCCGCTGGGCTGGTAGCCGGGGGCTGGCGTGGGGCAGGCAGGGCTCCCCCGAGGTGGTTGCTGGCTGCAGCTGCAGTGAGTGGGGCAGGACCAGGGGCAGCGCCAGGGGCAGCTGGAGCAGTCACTGGGATGCAGGGCACTTGACAGTCCAAGTCCTGTCCTGGTGCAAACTGTAGTGGGATCTTTTCACTTCTCTTCCTTTCCCAGCTCTCTTTCCTCTCTCTACTCCCCAGGCAGGGCAGCCTGTGCCTGTGGTCAGGAATGCCTTCTCCTTAATTCCAGTCCAAGGAGAGGGGCAGAGAAACCCCACTGGGAAGCGAGTCTGCTCAGATGCACAGCCCATCGCTGTTTCCCCAAGCTTCTTTCGAGGCGAGGCTCGTTTTTTATTTTTTCCCTGTTATTCATGCTCCATGCCTTCTCCATGCATGTTAGCTGCCAGGTTTGGGTGCTGGGGAGATCATGGTGGTTGACATCAAAACATGACTGCCCGCATGGACCAGCCAGGAACAAAAGCCATGGAAGTAACTGCCAGTGTGACGAGTGCTACCCAACAGTGTATTAAGAATACCGTGGAGGCAGGCACTCAGTCTACGTGGTAAGACAGCTGCGTCCTGTGTCGGCGTGCCTGGGTCGGATGCCTGGTTCTGACTCCTGATTCCAGCTTCCTGCTAATGCAACCCTAGGAAGTGCAGGTGATGGCTCTATTTTATCGGTTCCTGCCACTCATGTGGGAGACCTGCCTGGATGGCATTCCCAGCTTCCAGCTTTGGTCTCAAGCTGTTATGGGTATTTAGGGAATGAATGAGTAGATAGGAACACTCTCTCTCTCTCTCTCTCTCTCTCTCTCTCTCTCTGCCTCTCAAATAGATGAAAAAGAAATAAAGGATACTGTGGGAGCACCCAGGGAGGAGACTGGTCTGATCCCCTTTACTCGTAGGCTCAGCCTTGCCTTCAGTATCAGCCCTTGCTCCCCTGGTGACTGTTAGAATCATCTAGAAAGCCCCGGGCATCCACGTGAACCCCGACCCCCACCCAGACACAGCCTTCCTGAATCACCAACCACACTGCCCAGCCAGTCTGGCCTTGACCTCAGTCCCGCTGCTCAGCACTGTGGTCCTTTTCTGCCACTTAATCCTTGCGTCCTGTCTCGTCCCTGCCACGTTCCTTCCCGATGGGACCAAATCCTTTCTCCTGTGCCTCCTGCCACTGACTGGGTTGTGCCTTCTGTCCCTCTGACTTGGATTCTATCACCTCCTCCACCCCAGTCCAGGGACCCCCAGTGTCGAGCTCCGCCCCCCTCCTGCCTGGACCATCCTGCTCCAACCAACCCCCTGGCCTTGGACCATAGAGAGTCCCTGAGCTCCTTTGGCTGACCCTCAGTCCCTGCTCTTTGGATTCCTGGTATTTTCCTCCCTCCTTGTTCATTTTACTGCGATCCAGCAGGCTTGGTGGCCAACCCTGTGTTGTGACTTTGTTACCCAGGTGCCCTGGGCTTGGTGGCAGTTGATGATCTCCTGATTGGCCTCCTCCCTTTGCACACAGTGTCAGTATTGGCTATTCATTCCACAGAAGCTTCCCTAAAGCCTGCCTTGCACCAGGCACTGTTCTGAGCCTGAGGAGACCCCAGTGAACAGAACAAAGATCCTTGAACTTCAGAATGTGTCCAGTCTGTGTATGCTGTGGAGGTAGAGCTTCAGAACCGAACACATTCTGGCGTGGGGTCAGCTGGGACCTCTACCTGATGTACAAGGCATTGTGTGCTTCCAAGTCTCCAGCTCAGGTGCTG
Organism: Oryctolagus cuniculus; assembly: GCF_051225735.1. Taxonomy (NCBI): domain Eukaryota; kingdom Metazoa; phylum Chordata; class Mammalia; order Lagomorpha; family Leporidae; genus Oryctolagus; species Oryctolagus cuniculus. The sequence continues at coordinate 124,603,371 of NC_142875.1, forward strand.
CCCTAAATCCACACCCTTTCATCCTGCACTGAACATGATTCCCACAGGGGCTGTTTCCAAACCACACTCCTGGAAGCATGACGTCAACTCTAAGTGCTGGGCCAAGTTTATAAATTACCACTGATAAGTGAGTTTCGGGCTTGGAAATCCGATAATGGCCCTTGGAGACTAGCAGGCAGAGCATACCACCATTCATGTTGACACAGAAATTCTGAGCTAGGGTTTCTCACATCAGACGCTTCCACCGAGCTATTTAGGGGAACACAAACTTGACTTTTGCTCTGATGACAACTTACTATAGTAACATGGATCACGGATGAATAAATGCTCCCTTATTTCCCCTTCCTGCAGTAATTATGATTTGGTGGGACATACACACACATGCACATGCATGCACACACGTATTCTATGCAGAGCTTGGAGCCCTAAACGTACGTGTAGCTACTTGTGCGATTTATCTCTCCATTTTCTTCTGTGTTTTGTTACTCTTCTGAGTTTTCAGAATTCTCCTTTTGACTATGGTGATTACTGAGCAAACAAATAGGACCTATCCAGGAGACTTACCATGAAGCAGAATTTTAAAATCAACTCTGGAAGGGAACACATTCCTTGGGCCTTGTGACAGATGCTGCCCACAGAGGGTTGAGGTCAGGATGGTCTCACTGGGGCTGCCAGCATGGGGTGTGCCCGTCTTGGGAGGCAGGGCGAGTCAGCCATCGGATAGGTGGAGGGGGTGACTGGCCATGTGGTGTGATGTGGGAGAGTCCCCGAGTTGCTTCCTGTCTGCTCCAGACGGGGGCTGGGATTCCAGGAATGAGCATGAAGTAAGCCTTACCACTCCCACTCCTAGCCTGCTTCTGCCAACACCTCAGTCAGCAGGAGGGAAGCCAGGGAGGAGGCCCTTGTCCTCAGGTCCCTGGCCGCCGGTGTGCACCTCGGGGGTAGCGTGGCCTCCGCCCGTGGACTCTGCCTTCCTGTCCTCCATCTTTGCTTTCCCAAATATTTAGCAATGTTTAGGTTTTTTTCTTTAACTTTTCTTTTTTCTTTGAGAGGCAGAGAGAAACGGCCATCTCTCATCTCCTGGTTCACTCCCCAGTTGTCTGCTACAGCCAAGGCTGGACCAGGCTGAAGCAGTCAGCAGGGAATTCATTCTGGGTCTCCCACATGGGTGGCAGGGACTCAAGTGCTTGAGCTATCACCGGTTGGTTGCCTCCCAGGAAGCTGGAATCAGAGCGGAGCCAGGAGTTGAACCCTGACACTCCAGTGAGGGATGGCAGGCATAATAAGCAGCAGTTTAACCACTGTGCTGAAAGTCTGCCCCAGCATTGCCCTTGACACTGAACACACAAAGCCACATGACATATGTGTCTCTTCTCTCAGGGATCTTGAGAATAAAAAAAAAGGAACATCAAAAAAATTGCAAACAATGGCTGGTACTGTGGCTTAGTGAGTAAAGCCACCATCTGCAGTGCCAGCAACCCATATGGGAACCGCTTCAAGTCCCAGCTGCTCCACTTCCCCAGAGGAAGCTCCTGGCTCCTGGCTTTGAATTAGCCCAGCTCTGGCCATTGCAGCCACCTGGGGAGTGAACCAGTGGATGGAAGACTTCTCTCTCTCTCCCTTTCTTTTTCTCTCTCCTTCTCTCTCTCCCTCTCCCTCCCTCCCTCTCTCTCTCTCCCTCCCTCCCTCTCTCCCTCTGCCTCTCTGTAACTCTGCCTTTCAAATAAATAAATCTTTTTAAAAAATTGCAAATGTGGCATCTGACCACCCACATCATTTCAACTTCCTGCTTTGCTACTGTGTCACGATTACATAAATGTGACCATCAGAGGACATTGGTGGAAGCATGCAGAAGAACTCTTTGAATATCTTTGCAACTTTCTAGACCCAGGATTATTTCCAAATGAAAACATTTTTTGACAGACTGGGGAGTAAGTGCTTTGATTTCCATTTTATGCTCAGGGATATAGGTCAAGGGACATGTGATGACTTGACCAAGGTGAAAGAATTGAGTGTGAATTGATCAAATGCCTGTTTAAGTTTAGAGTCCAGGGGAGAACTCAGGGCAGCTTCTGTAGATCCAGAAATGTTGTCATTGCCTTGGTGTGATGATTGGAGGTGTGGAAGTGGCTGAGATCATGGGCGGAGAATATTGGACTGCTGGGAACAGCGTCGCTGGTGAGGTGGACAGAGACTGAGAGGTATGGACCGACAGGAGGAAAACCAAAGGAACGGCAGTCTTGGGAGCCCAGGGGACAAACTAACCTGCAATGTGTAGTCCTGCCCAGAGCGCAAGAGGAGCGAGGGCTGGGGTCTCGTGACTTCCAGCACAGAAAGAGCTCTGTGGCCACGTACCAGCCATGAGTGGCAGGAGACTGGGGGCCACACGCGTGAGATGCTCGTTCAGCAAAGCTGGTGCAAAGCGGAGGGAACGCCGGACCTTAAGGTGAATGGGAGGCAGAGTCTGGGGACGGTTGTTTGTTTACTGGAAGATGGGAGAGAGGGGAAGACAGACTGAGGCTGAAGACTCATAGGAAAGAGAAAGCACTTGGTTGAGGAGAGTCTCTCGATGGATGAACAGGATCATGCACAGGCTGAGAGGCTGTCTTAACTAAGGGGAGGACCGCCTGTTTTACTGGAGACAGGGTGAGGGGCGTGGCCATGCTGGGATGTTGGAATCATCCACAGGAACTCAGTGGGTTCCTTTCTGAGCTCTTCACGGCTTCTCTGTGAATGAAGAGGTGCGACCACCGCCTGATAGAGAGGGCTTTGGAAATGGTTGTCACGAGAGGAGATGAAGGTGAACACAGGGTCACACGATAGGGCCACGGGGCCGCGTGGAAGCCACAGCTGGTGCTGTTGATGTCTCGCCAGTATCCCTGGGCACTCACACTTAGGGTGCACACGTGTTGATCTCTCCCTGCAGGCACCCACAGCTCCCGAGAGGGTTCTGTCACTGGGTGCTTCAGTGACTTGTCCACCAGGCAGGCTGGAATGGGAGGAAGTCTGTGCCACTGATTGCTGTCCTCAACCAGTGGCAGAGAGGAATAGGGTGGATGAGTCACATGTGGGCTCCAGAGTCTCAGCCCCAAAAGAGATGAATCTCCAGCCGCCTACCGCAGTAACCTGCTTGTTAGTGCGCCGTTTTTGTTCTCCCTCCACGCCTCTATCTTCTTCTGTCTCTGTTCCCCTCCCTTCTTTCATTCCCCTGCTTGTGATAATCTCCAAATAAGACATTTGCATTCAGATGCTTGTCTAGGGCTCTGCCACTATGGGAAGTGAGCCCAAGACGTTAATGAATAGTAATTTGTAGAGGTCCTCATCTGCCCAAATGAGATACTCCAGCAGTGCTTGATAGCCTGGCAATGGGAAAGAGGGTTGGTGGTGTTGGGGGGAAGGGACAGGATATTTGGCAGCAGGTGCAATGGGAAGAGTGATGCAAAAGCATCCAAGATAATTGCAAGAGAATGTTTGAAACCATCAGTCATAAAGTGTGCAGTGAAGTACTGGATTCGAGGACCGGAAGTGGGCAGAGGGCAAATGCATCATGAGAGTGGAGCATGCCACTGGAGCAGAGAAGAGACCGTGTCCAGAGACATAAGCAGCTGGCTCCGGGTGTGTAGAGGTGGGGCACAGCATGCCTGATGCAGACTGGAGCTTCGTGACTGCATAGTAGCCGTTGCCTATGTTTTACCGGAAATAGGAATTCAGACTTCCTGAGACTTGAAATGGGACGGTCTGTCCCCACAGATACTTAAGGAAGACTAGGAGCTAGGTGCTAAAATCTCTGATCAGGGAGGGTAGAAACTCTGGTGACGAGGAAAGTAGGTGTTGCTGTAACTCCGCAGCTTGGGTCTCAACCATTGGTGGCCTGTGTCTGAGCGTAGATTTGCATCCCTGCTTTCCAGGGCAGTGCTGTCTTCCATGGATGCTGCGTCACGGTACATTCAGATTGTTTCTAGTTTCCAGAGTTATAAGCAAAATATGAGTATGTCTTTTTGAATCTGTGCATTATCTCCTTGGAGCAGAATCCCTACATGAAGAATTGATGCCCTGCAGAGTATGAAATCTTATACTTCAGTGCTTCCTGCTAGATGGTCCTGGGTTCTCTCAACCCTGGCAATGGTGAGTTGAATCGATTTTTAGAGATCTTTGCCAGCCTGGGTTTAAGCCACTGCTTGAGGTGCCACATCCCTTATCAGAGTGTTGGTTTGAGTCCCAGCTGCTCCACTTCCAATCCAGCTCCCTGGTGATGCACCTGGAAAGCAGCAGAAGATGGCCCAAGCACCCATCTGGGAGACCCAGATGGAATTTCTGGTTGCTGGCTTCAGCCTGGCCTAGCCACCTGGCTGTTGTGGCCATTTGGGGAGTGAACCAATGGATGGATCTCTGTTTCTACTTTCCTCTCTGTTGCTCTCTCTCTTTCTCTTCTCATTCTGTCTTTCAAATAAATAAATAAACCTTTTTTCAAAAATGCAATCTTTGGCAGTCTAACAAGTGACAGTTATGTCATGGTTGTCTTAATTTGCCTTTATGAATGTCAATGAACTGAACATTTTTCCATATTTTAATTGACCATTTATATTTTAAATTTACCTGTTTGCAACTTTTCCCCATTTATTTTTCTTGTGGAGTCTTTACTTTTTCTTGATTTATAGGAGTCCTTGCATTATTACTGTGAACATTCACCCTTCACCTTGCATAGTGTTGTTAATTTCTTCCTCCGTTGGTCATTAGTCTTTCAATCTTGGACCATAGAAATTCAAAATACTTGTGGGAAAATGAGATTAAAAGATGTTTAGTTTGGTGTGAAAAAAATCTGAAATCCCTGCAGAGTTTTTATGTAAGGTGCATTTTCCATGAGCTTCCTGAGACCCCTCAGGGGTGGTTTATTTTTCCCACACATTTTTAATTGATTGCCCTTGAAGTTATTTATTTACTATCACTTTGTCCTTCCTAGATCCTTTTGCTTTCATGTTTAAAAATGTTTACAGTTGAGTCTTTGATGAATTGTCTACAATTCCTCTAGATGCAAGCATCTCCTGTTTTCCTCCTATTACCAGCCACTTTCCCCAGCATTTTTGAGTGGCCCATCCTGGTCTGCAGTGGTATGAATGGCACCTTTGGTCACCTACACACACAACTAATACCCATTCTCTGCCATTCTCCTCTCTCTGCCGTCCTGGGGCACTTGCCTGGTGTCAGAGGGTACCATGCCGCCCAGCCCTGATTTAGGAAGCAGCAGGAGCTAGAACAGTGTCTCTGCTGGAGTCCAGGGAGCCAGGGAGCAGGGTGGGGGAATGGAAGCTGCATTGTAGCAACACTTGGGGAATGAGACTACGACTCACACAGAGGCTGGGATGTCCACGGGCGGCTCCTTTGAAGCACAAAAATAAATAGGGATCTGACAGCAAAGTGGCAGGCTGCCTGGGCACTTATCCCAGGACTGTAGCACCAGGAGGATGGCTCCTGCTCCCTGGCCATGGCTTCAGGTGCTGGTGTGCTGGCCATTCGCCAAAGTCCTGTCCCCGGTTGAGAGCCCGAGGTCACCCTGGGTGAGCAGTCATCTCCAGCTGCAATCAGATTCTGCACCCAGATTCTGGTGCGCCCCAGATGCTGCCCATGACCTTCCCTCTGCTTCTTTCTGCTTTGGGCACCATCAGTTTGCTTTAGGGTGCCCCCTCAAGAGAGACTGATTCTGCCCTCTTCTGGAACTGTGGGATGTGGCTTTCTTCTAAAGAGTTGCTGTCCCAGGTTCTAATCCTGGTTGGAGCGCCGGGTACTAGTCCCGGTTGCTCCTCTTCCAGGCCAGCTCTCTGCTGTGGCCCAGGAGTGCAGTGGAGGATGGCCCAAGTGCTTGGGCCCTGCACACGCATGGGAGACCAGGAGGAAGCACCTGGCTCCTGGCTTCGGATCGGCCCAGCGCCGGCCATGGCAGCCATTTGGGGAGTGAACCAATGGGAGGAAGACCTTTCTCTCTCTCTCACCGTCTGTAACTCTGTTTGTCTCTCTCTTTCACTGTCTAACTCTGCCTGGCCAAAAAAAAAAAAGTTGCTGTGTCTGCAAGCTTGAATACAACCACATATGAGTGCATTCCTAAATTCTCTTATTATTTTTCTAAGGATAGCTTCTGTAAATCCTGATACAATCATGCCCTTCAAAGAGAGGTGTTGGGTAGGGCATTTAGTGCAGCAATGGAAATACTGCGTGGGACACCAGCATCCCATATAGGGCCTGGTTCCAGTTCTAGCTACTGTGTTTCTAATCCAGCTACCTGCTAATGCTCACCCTGGGCCAATGTATTTATTGATTGATTTACTTGAAAGCCAGGCCAAAGCCAGGAGCCAGTAGCTTCTCCTGGGTCTCCCTCATGGGTGGCAGGGGTTCAAAAGCCTGGGCCATCCTCTGCTGCTTTCCTAGCACCATCCCCAATAAATAAAAACTTTAAAAGATCTATTCTCTCTCTCTCTCTCTCTTTTTTTTTTTTTTTTTTTTTACAGACAGAGTGGACAGTGAGAGAGAGAGACAGAGAGAAAGGTCTTCCTTTTTCTGTTGGTTCACCCCCCAATGGCTGCTAAGGCCGGTGCACTGCAGCCAGCTCACCACACTGATCCAAAGCCAGGAGCCAGGTGCTTCCTCCTGGTCTCCCATGCGGGTGCAGGGCCCAAGCACTTGGGCCATCCTCCACTGCTCTCTCGGGCCACAGCAGAGAGCTGGCCTGGAAGAGGAGCAACCGGGACAGAACCGGCGCCCCGACCGGGACTAGAACCCCGTGTGCCGGCGCCGCAGGTGGAGGATTAGCCTAGTGAGCCATGGTGCTGTGGCTTAGTTGGTTAATCCTCCGCATGCGGCACCGGCATCCCATGTGGGCGCTGGGTTCTAGTCCCGGTTGTTCCTCTTCCAGTCCAGCTCTCTGCTGTGGCCCGGGAGGGCAGTGGAGGATGGCCCAAGTGCTTGGTCCCTGCACCCGCATGGGAGACCAGGAAGAAGCACCTGGCTCCTGGCTTCAGATTGGCATAGCTCTGGCCGTAGCTGCCATTTCAGGGGTGAACCAACGGAAAAGGAAGACCTTTCTCTCTGTTTCTCTCTCTTACTGTCTAACTCTGTCAAATAAAAAAAAAGGAAAGGAAAATTGTATTGTCTGTCAAGGTGTTCTGCTACATAAATTCTTGAGGAAAATAATTTTAATTGGGCGAGACTCACCCATGGGGCTCCTCACAGGTGCTCCATGGAACCTTCCTGGCAGTGCAGTGAGGCAGCGGGGCCCCTACCATTGCCTGGCCAGGGTGTGATGCTAGTCTCTCTGCTCCCAGACATCTCAACTGCACCAGCACCCAGAGGTGGGCTGGCCTCCCAGAACATTCAGCCACTGTTGTCATCCTTGCTACTTCCTTCAGCCCCTAGCCCAAGCTCCCACTGAGACTTGAGACTCGCTGAGGTTGGAAGTCTTGCTTTGGGGGGAAGTGGCAGCCCACCTGCCTCCCTCTGGGTAAGCCAGGGCCGCTGTTGGGACCTGTGCAGTTTGGATGCCTGGCTGAGGGACAAGTAGGAGCTGACAGTCAGCCCTCAACACAGGAACCTTGGCATTGGGCCAGGAGGTGAGTGGGTGCTGACCCTGCCAGAGGAAGGCATGGCTTTCTCATTTGTGTAAAGGCTCTGTAGGGACTTGCTGAAGTCACTGGCAGCTCAGAGATGTGGCCTTTGGCAATAGGAAAATAGAGCAGGTTGCTCATGCTGGTTACCAGGAGGGTCCTGTGCTCCTAGCACAGCTAATGAATTGTCAATGTGCTGCCGTTCTAGCTCCTTCTGGGAACTGTCTCTCCCCTCCTGCCTCTTAACCCCACATTGTGTTGCTGTGTCTGGAGCTGGTCGGTTGGACCCACCCTCCACTCCAGCTGTTCTCTGGGGTTTTTCTAATGAAAATTGAGAGGGTCTGTCTCTCTCTAGGAGTCAAGCTGTAAGGTTTGCAAAGTGAAAAATAGGAGTTGTGTGTGGTTAGGCTTCTTTCCTGGTAGAGAAGGTTGATCTATGGTGAGTAGGAACAAAGGTAGCGAACAAAGGTAGCTTCGTTGAGACAAGCAGAGACTCCCAAAGGGAGAAGGGGGAGTCTTGGCAGCCTGCCAGCCCCGGCTTCTCATTGTTCCCAGCACCCAGCTGCTTCCTGATTTTCCCCGTTCTGTCCCCCAGCACCCTCCACTTCCCCACCCTGTTTTCAGGAGGCTCATTCAAGCTCCATCTATATCGCTTTGAAACCAAGAGCTCTGCTTTATAGAAAAGGCAATGAAAGTGCCCCAGGACTAGCTGGGGTCCTCAGGGACTGACAATAGATGTCACTTCTCCTAGGCGAGAACCAGACGGGTCTGGGCTTCTCCGTCGCTGGGACCGCTGAGTAGGACTTAGCACCTGCTCTAGCCTTCCAGTGCGGTGAGATGTTAAGGAAACAAGTCTAGAAGGGCTTCTGGTTCACAAGAATGCCCACTTCCTGAGGATCCCTGGCCCCAGACAAAGCAGTTTTTTTTTTCAAGAGAATTGTTTTGTTTTGCTTTTAAACAACAGACTGCTATTGTATAAAAGGCATTCTTGGGATGACTTCCTTGTTGCACACATGTGAGCAAATTAAATAAGGGTGTGAGCAGAAGAAACGGTATTGAAAAAAGTACAAGGGGACTTTACAAGGTACAGGGGGAAACAGCATTTAAAAAATGAGTTTATTTTGATGTAAAAATGTTTTGAAATCCATGCACAGTTTTTTCATGATACGTAGTTCCCATGAATTTTTTGAAGTCCCTTGTGTGTGTGAGATGCAGTGTGAAGAATCTACTGAGGTTTTGGCCATGGATCATAAGATTCATGTTATTGTCTGTCTATTTTTCATGTTTGCATTAATGATATTCCTTCCATCACACTGATCAGTACCTACCTTGAGAAACCAGGGAAGCAACAGAGTCAAATGAAAGAGGTTTGAACTCAGAGTGTTTTTAGCCTTATCTGGATTTGTGAAAGTAATGCAAGGCCAACTGAAATAGATGCCGTTACTGGGAATGAAGCTGGCTGGAAATGAAGTAGGCAGACATGCAGGTTAAAATCGATTAGGTTTGGGAGCTGGACGACCATGCCTTCGCCACACCCCTGTGTGACCTCACACCCCTACCTGCCACACCTGGATGCCCACCGGCCAATCAGGTTAATTAACCACTCCCCTTTGGAAGTGGGTTAAAAGTCTGGGACACGGTGTGTCCTGCCCTTCTCTTCTTTGCCCTGGCCTCTTGCCAGTAGGGGGCTTGCTGTAGCCCTGAGCCTCCAGGATGGGTGGCCTTCGGGCTGCCAGCCCTAGGCTTCCTGGCCTAGACGCTCCTCCACGCGGCTGGTTCCTGGTGCTCAGTATGAACCCAGATTTACCTCTCTCTCTTAGATAAAGCTCCCACTCTATGCATCTTTCGCTCTAAATAAAAGTCTAAAATGTACCATGCTGCCTCGTTTATTTATGCCTGTATTTAGCATTCTTCTCTAAATATTAGACAAGAACCCTCTTGGGCTTATTAATATCGGATATTTATTAATAAGCATATGGTGATATCGTATGGCACCCCAAATTTCGATAGCATATGTGGCACCCCAGCTGGGACGTCTGGGGAACTTTAAGGAACCACATTTTCGTATAGATTTTAGGGGGTCATCTCCGATACCAGAAACATTAAGAGAGACTCATTTCAGCTCAGGTGGAAGGCAGATGCCTCTCCTAGTAGCAGAGTCACCCTAAGCCGCCCTCAGAGAGAGGATCCCCCAGTCCACAATGTCAGGTTATTGTCTCTCAATGGAAACTGTTTCCAACAAGGATCTGGACACTTTGTACATGAGCTTGAGCTTCGTGTGTGTGTGTGTGTGTGTGTGTGTGTGTTGGGGGGGTCCTTAAGCTGCTACCTGACAGGTACCAAGCAAGATTCTACCTTGTAACGCGTATTTCTCAAGATATTTCACAATTAGAATGCTCTCAGAGTTTAGGACGCAAGAAGAAAGGCAGTGAGCGGTTGAAAGGATTGAGTCTGAAGAAGAAATTTCTTCTCTTACTAACCGTCGACAAGAGTTGGCAGACTTTCTGCAGAACTTTTCTGCGAAGGGCCAGCTAGGAAGGGTTTTGTGGCACAAGGACTCAGCACTGACTTCAGAGCCAGAGCATGGGCAACACACAGGTGACGAGCATGGCTGTGTTCCAATAAAACTTCATTTACAAAGTTTGGTAGAGGCTGCATTTGACCTGCAGGATGCCATTGGCGACCTCTGAACAAAAATAAAGGGAAGTGGTTATGAGGATTTAATAAGGAGAACCAAGTAGTGCCGTGTTGTGCATTGTGGAGAGAGGCACAAATGAACCATTTTTCAATGCTCAGGAAAGGGAAGACGTATTATCTTTTGTTGTTGATGGGAACGTTCACAGAGCAACCTTTCCCACATGCAGTTTTGTAGTTTGTACAAAATGTTTTGTGCTCAGCATTTTTATTTTTAGAAAGTTATTCTAAAGAATGATTGGGCAAGCCCAACAATATGGTGATGTTAACTGCAGCATTTTACAGAGACTAACATAAATGCCCAGCAGTAGACTCATTTAAATAAATTATGGTATATCTTGATGATATATATATATCACTCTAGCAATAAAATTAATGTTTTAGAGAATATCTAATAGAGTAGGAAGGAAAATGTATTGAATGCTTAAATTGTGTACAAAATAGTGTGGTAGTATGATTATAATTTTATTATAGAATATGTGTTTTATATAGATATTTACTTTAAAAAAAGATTGATTTAGTTATTTGGGAAGCAGAGTTACAGGGAGAGAGGTAGAGACACAGAGAAAGAGGTCTTCCATTCACTGGTTCATTCCCCAAATGGCTGCAACAGCTGGAGCTGCACAATCTGAAGCCAGTAGCCAGGAGCTTCTTCCTGGTCTCCCACGTGGGTGCAGGGGTCCAAGCACTCGGGCCATTCTCTGCTGTTTCCTGGGCTGTAGCAGGTAGCTGGTTTGGAACTGGAACAGCCAGGACTTGAACTGGTGACCATATGGGATGCTGACGCTGCAGGCCGAGGCTTAACCTACTATGCCATGGTGCCAGCCCCTAATATTTACTTTTAAAAGACTAGTACATGTATTTATATGTGTATATCTATGAGTGTGTGTGTGTGTGTGTATAGATTTCAAAAATTTTTGCACCAAAGTAAGCTTACCTTTTATTTCATTTCTCCATGAACTTTTGAAGTTCCATCATATATAGAAGTATGTGCATATGTTTTAAAATATTTTATGTATTTTACTAAAGGACTGTAAAAGAAATTGTAGTATATCAAACCATGGACTATCATGTGGCTATTAAATTAGGATGATCTATATGCTGATATGCAAAATGTCCATGATATATTATTAAATAAAAAGGGTTTTGTACTAAGAGGCATAGTATAAACTTATTTGTAATTTTTTATTAACTTACACAGTTATTTATTTGAAAGGCAGAGTTACAGAGAGAGGAGAGACAGAGAGAGAGAGTGAGAGAGGGAGATCCATCTGCTGGTTACTCCCCAGATGGCTGCAACAGCTGGGGCTGGGCCAGGCCAAATCCAGGAGCCAGGAGCTTCTTCCAGGTCTCCCATGTGGGTGCTGGGCCATCTTCCAGTACTTTCCCAGGTGCAAAAGCAGGGAGCTGGACCAAAAGTGGAGCAGCTGGGTCTCCATATGGGATGCTGGCATCACAGGCGGAGGCTTAACCCTCTACGCCTCAACACCTGCCCTGTATTTTTTTAAGTTTATATGCTCTTTTTTTTTTTTTTACTTTTTTAAACTTTTTTTTGTATTTTGACAGGCAGAGTTAGTGAGAGAGAGAGAGAGAGAGAGAGAGAGAGAGAGAAAGGTCTTCCTTTTCCGTTGGTTCACCCCCAAATGGCTGCCATGGCTGGCGCATTGCGGCCAGTGTGCCAATCCAAAGCCAGGAGCCAGGTGCCTCCTCCTGGTCTCCCATGCAGGTGCAGGGCCCAAGGACCTGGGCCATCCTCCACTGCCTTCCCAGGCCACAGCAGAGAGCTGGACTGGAAGAGGAGCAACCGGGACAGAATCCGGCGCCCCGACCGGGACTAGAACCTGGTGTGCCAGTGCCGCAGGCAGAGGATTAGCCAAGTGAGCCGTGGCGCCAGCCAGTTTATATACTCTTGACGGGAAGTAGGCATTTGGCCTAGCAGTTAGGATGCCTGCATCCCACATTGGAGTACCTGGATTTGACTCCTGGCACTGGCTCTTGACCTTAGTTTCCTGCCAGTGCAGACCCTGAGGTGGCAGGTGAGGGCTCAGGTAGCTGGGTCCCTGCTGGAGCCACCCAAGTGGGAGACCTGGATAGAGTTCCCGGCTCCCTCCTTCAGCCCTGGCCCAGCCGTGGTAACTGTGGGCATTTGGAGAGTGAACAAGCAGACAGAAGCTTTCTCTCTCTCTCTCTCTCTCTCTCTCTTCCTCTCAAATAAATAAATAAATTTTAAATGAATCTTGAGGGGTGAACCAACAGAAAAGGAAGACCTTTCTCTCTGTCTCTCTCTCTCACTGTCTAACTTTGCCTTTTAAAAAAAAATAATTAAAAAAAATACACTCCCAACTAACAACTGGTGTTATATCTTGGGTGAGACAGGAAAGGGAAACTGCAAATGTGGTAATTAAAGAGCCAGTATTTGTGTTAATTCTTCCTGTCTGTGTGGATCAGGAATTTGGGAGCTGCTGAGTGGATGGTTCTGACTCCCCAGCTGGCCTCAATGGCAGGGGCTGGATCCTGGGCCTCCATCCAGATTTCCCACGTAGGTAGCAGGGCCCAAGTACTTGGGCCATCATCTGCTGCCTTCCTAGGCCCATTAGCTGGAAGCTGGATCAGAAATGGAGCAGCCAGGACTCAAACCACTCCTCCCACATGGGATGCCTCCATTGCAGGCAGCGGCTTAACCCACTGCACCACACAACGCCAGCTCTGTTCTCTTTTTTTAAGTATAAATTTATCTACGTATTTGAGAGGCAGAGAAAGAGAGGAGAGAGAGCTCCTATCTACTAGTGCATTCCCCAAATACCCACAACTGCTGACTATGGGCCTAGGGACTGATGCCAGGAGCAGGGCACATGATCCAGGCCTCCTGTGTAGGTGGCACAAGCCTTACTACTTGCACATCATCTGCTGCCACGCAGGGCCCGTATTGCCAGGCAGCTGGAGTGAGGAGCTGGAGCTGGGAGCTGAACCCAGGTACACATCCACTAGGCCCAATGTCTGTCCCTGCCCTCCTCTTAATATAATCACATCACCTTTTTTGTTCCCACGCTGGTTACCTTAATATAGATAATTAAAACAGGGCTAAATGCTATAAAAGCAATAAGACAGGACATTCACACAGGAGGAGGACCCACAGATTTAGTCCATAAAGTCAAAGTGAAAAGTTATATCAGATTTCAGTTGTCTTTATCGTCTGTTGGAAGTAAATGCTTCCCTCTCACAATTCACCTTTTAAGGGAAACTTCCGATGCATGGTGGAGTTTATTTTATGGCTGGAAAGAAAAATTGTATTGATACTGGAGGTGACATGATAATGCAGGAGGTGGGGAACCCCAGTGAAAGCTAAAACTGGCCACTTACCCCAGGGGTTCAAGAAGAAACACGGGTTAATAGATGGAAGACCAAGCAACAGACAAAACCTGAGGGCTCAACACAGCAGAGACTGCGCGTTGCTATTCAGCTTCCGCTTAGAACCCCTGTGTTGTTGGGTGTGGAAATGTCTCTAGTGAGATAAAAACATGAGATTTGGCAGCCTAGCAAATAAAAATGCATAGCACTCAGTTAAAGTTGCATTTCGGTAACAACGCATCAATGTAGTGTGCTCCGTGCAAGTGTTGACCCAACAGCCCTCGAAGGTGTTTACCAGTCTCCCTTGCAGGTGATGTGGTCAAAGGGAGGTCAGAAGAGCCACTGGGGAAGCCCGTAGGGAAGTCCTCCCCTGGTGGGCACCTACTTGTCCCTTTCTTTGCCTGGAAGGCTCATGACCTTGAGGAAGGAATCCACCACCCTGGACAGGACTACAGGCAGAGCTGGGAGACTGAGGACATCACAGGGCAGCTCCACAGCCCGGACTCATCTTCCATGAGAAAAAAATAGCTTTCTTTTTTAAAAAAAATATTTATTTATTTGAAAGTCAGAATTACACAGAGAGAGAAGGAGAGGCAGAGAGAGAGATCTTCCATCCTCTGGTTCACTCCCCAATTGGCTGCAATGGCCAGAGCTGTGCTGATCTGAAGCCAGGAGCCAGGAACTTCTTCCAGGTCTCTCACATGGGTGCAGAGCCCCAAGGACTTGGGCCACCTTCTGCTGCTTTCCCAGGCCATAGCAGATAACTGGATAGGAAGCGGAGCAGTTGGGACTTGAACTAGCTAGCACCCATATGGGATGCCGGCACTGCAGGCGGTGGCCTTACCCACTATGCCACAGTACTGGCCCCAGTAAAAGATTTCTAACTTGGGTAAGCTAGTTATTTGGATCTTCTGTGTTAGGCACTTAAACTTAACCGTGACCCAAACAGCCCATGTGCCATTAGCAAAAGGTCAGAACCACTGAAAGTACCAGTCATCTCTCAGCAAGCAGTATGGAAAAAGATATCCACAGAGGGCAGAGTCACTGGCCATCAGCAAAGACCCACCCAGTCAGAGAGGTCTAGAAACAGGCATCAGAGACCTCGTCAAGCACTGGAAGTCTAACCCTCATGAAAAATGTGGGTGGAGGAAGAAGCACCCTCCAACGGGGTGCGGTCATATGTCCAGACCGTAAAATCAGGTCAGACAGACTCAAGACTACCTTGAGGGGCTGGGAGTTTAGCCTGGCAGGACAACTGCCTCTCATTTCAGAGTGCCTAGATTGCATTTCCAGTGCCGACTCCTGATTCCAGCTTCCTGCTCATGCAGACCCTGGGAGGCAGCAGGTGATGGCTCAAGTAATTGAGAGACCTGGACTGACAACAACCCCAGTTGTTGCAGGAATCTGGGGCCAGGGGGTGTGAATCAGCAGATTAGAGCTGTCTCTTTCTATGCCTACCTCTCTCCCTCTACCTTTCTGCCTCTCAAATAAATAAAATGTTGAAAAAGGAATAACATATGAACTCATGTAACAACTTGGTTGGATTATCAGGGAGTTATATTGAGTGAGAAAAAGCCAAACAAAAGGTTACCTACTATGAGGTTCCATGTATTTAATACGAGTAAAATAAATGATTAGTGCACAGATTAATGGTTGGTAGGGGATAGGGCAGGAGGCACTGGGAAGGAAGTGGCTGAGAGTTAGTATGCAGGAGTGGAGAGTCCTTGTGATGGAGCTGTTGGCCCTAGAGGCCACACAGACCTGTACATGTGATAAAACTGCCAGGACTACACCCCCCCCCCCCCCCCCCCGCCCCACACACATGAGTGCCTGCACAATTGGTGAAACTGAAATTGGGTTGATGGATTGCCTCGGTGCCTGTTTTTTGGCTGTGAGATTGCACCACAGCCCTGGAAGACGTTATCACTGGGGGAAATTGGAAGAAGGTTTCCAGTGTTTCTCTGTGTTCCTTCTCAACGCTGCAGGTGAGTCTGCCATAATCACAAAACCAGAAGCTACCACAAGAAAACCCGGGTCGCCCTGGGACACAGAGCCCTGAGTGTGCGTGTGAAGACAGAACTCCCGCACTAAGCAGAAGAGGGGAGCTGAATAAGCAAATGCCAAGGGTTCTTCTACTTCAGATCCTTTGATTTCTTTTTCCTTTTTTTTTTTTCCTTCTTCTTCACATTTCTTTCCATTTTCCATATACCAAGATAAGCCTTAGGCTTCCCGCTGGAACCCGTGGTCATTGTTGCAGTAATGAAAACTGAGAGCTCGTTGGCCCCAAAGGCCACCGTACTGTAGTCTCTGCCCAATTCTGTTCTTTGTAGTCCGGAAAATCAAACCCTGGATGCTGTTTTGCCTTCTCTTCCAAGCCCCACCCCTCCCGTGCTCTATTTCGACTTGCCTTTCCCTGGAAGATTCCGTGAGAGTTCTTGATTTCACTTGTTCTACTTTCAGCTGACGCACCCTTTGTTGGGTTCCCCAATCAGCCAGCAAGGCTGGCATCTGCAAGTGGCGCAAGGCACACCTGAAAAGAACTGGAAATTTGGTGCTGGTAAACCTAGACTTTGTGCACCCACTACCTAAGTGGAGAAACTGGACTCAGTTGAACTCTTACTTTAGTGGGTGTAGTAGTCATTGTTTTGAAACTGTGTAAGAGGAAAACTTTTTTTTTTTTTTTTTGACAGGCAGAGTGGACAGCGAGAGAGAGAGAGAGACAGAGAGAAAGGTCTTCCTTTTGCCATTGGTTCACCCTCCAATGGCCGCTGGAGCCGGCGCACTGCGCTGATCTGAAGCCAGGAGCCAGGTGCTTCTCCTGGTCTCCCATGGGGTGCAGGGCCCAAGCACTTGGGCCATCCTCCACTGCACTCCCGGGCCACAGCAGAGAGCTGGCCTGGAAGAGGGGCAACCGGGACAGAATCCGGCGCCCCGACCGGGACTAGAACCCGGTGTGCCGGCGCCACAAGGCGGAGGATTAGCCTAGTGAGCCACGGTGCTGGCAAGAGGAAAACTTACTGTTAATAATCCTTCACTGGCTTTGAAGGAAATGGATCCTAATTAGCTAGAAAATCAATCTGAGGGCCTTGGGCACCTGGCATAAGGAATAGCAAGTTGCTACCATGCAGCTTTGGAACCAACGACTGGGTAACAACTAAAGTGACGTGAACCAGAATTTGAGGGTGGGGGGGATCCAAGAAGGCAGGGAGGGTTGTCAGGAAGGTTTAATGCGAGAGGCAAAAGGTGTTTTTAAGGACAAAAATCGATTTTGAAAGAAGAGATTAGCCATGGAGTCAGCCTCTCTCTGTTGCTCTCACTTGCTCTCTCAATAAGCTGTTCTATTGCCCAGTGGAATTTTCAAAAAAAAAAAAAAAAAAAGCTGCTTGAATGAATAACAGTTTTGTTAAATGGAATTTTGTTCAAGAAGAGCTTAAAGAAGAGAATGGCATAAAAGTTAGAAGCAGAAGCATGAAGACACAAAAAATATTTCAGTTTGCAGAAAATCAGTTTATTCCTTCAACTGTAAAGGGGAAAAAGTTGAGGAAATACCATTAAGATGCTAGTTTGAAGGGGCACTGAAGGAAGAGCTTATCCGAGCGCGTAGCTGCCTTATGCAACACCACTCTTTGCTGTATGCAAAGCCTGTCCTACAATCAGTGCAGCTGATGGAAGGATTTTCGTAGTGGAACTGCCTGTGGGTGAGTTCAGGGGCACAGTTATTGTTCTTAAATAATAGTTTGTACAACTTTTAGCATATTTTATTTATAGCTTGACCTTCCCATTTGATAAAAATCAGTAGGAACCAGTACAATGAAAACACTGATACTTTTCATAAAAATACGGATCCATCAATTTAATGTAATTGAGAAATGAGATCCCAAAGATAGGAGATCCAAGAAGAAAATGGCCAACTGGAGCTTGTCAGCCTGTACCCAGAGAACAGCCAAGCTGGGGGCGGAAGAGGTGGCATTTGCCACAGCAGGTATCTGCTTGGGACGTCTTTATCCAACGTGGGAGTGCCTGGTTCAAGTCCTGGCTCCTTCACTTCTGATCCAACTTCCTGCTCATGGACTCCCTGGGAGGCAGCAGAAGATGACTCGAGTCCTTGAGTCCCTGCCACCCATGTGGGGAACCCTGATGGGGTTCCTGGCTCCTGGCTTCGGCCTGGCTTGACCCTGGCTGTTGCGGGCATTTGGGGAGTGAACCACTAGATGGAAGCTCTCTCTCCATCTGTCTCCCTGTATATCTCTGCCCTCTGAAGAACATGAAAATAAATTAATTTTGAAAAAAGATTATAGCATAAAAGAGAACACTTCTAAAAATATCCACAAGGGAGAGGTGGGGGGACTAGAGCAGGAGGACAGGAAATCCAGAGTAGAGTTGTCAAGAAAAAAATGGAAGGCACTGAATGATGATGCATCTGGTGTTTGGAAAATACCTCTGGCTAGAAGCACAGTAGATTGATAGGGAAAAAATAAGGATTATGAACATGGAAAATTAAGCGAAATGAAAAGGAATGAGACAGTGACTAACTCTAGGAAAAATAAAAAGATATAAAGCAAACAGAAGCCCACATAATTATAATACACCACTCATCTCACTAGTAAACAACAATTGCAGTGATAATAATGAGTCCTATTGATTTACCCCTAATTGTGATTTGATTGCTGAGGGCATGAAACTGGAGAAGCAGAGTTAAGTTTTATCTTCCAGAAGAGAAGTCAGTAGGTTCCTAAAACTGATAGGTCAAGAAATAGCCCTAGAAGTATATCATTTAGCAATGCGTCAAAATAAACAGGTAGAAAATGGAAGGTAGCTGTTAGGACCTGTGTTGGGGATGGGTGCAGAGTGAAACGGAAGTTGCTATTTTCCTTACAAGCCTCTTCACTGTGTGATTGTTTTGGCTGTATGTATATTATTTTTACAGAAATTTAATTAACTCATTAGATTAAAAGCTTTAAAAGTAGGGGACTGGCCACACCTGTGTTTGGGGAGGGGTAAGGTACCGTCTGCTACTTTGAGCCGCTTTACCGTGTGAAATCCGTGACACTGACAGAAATCGTGACTGAGCTTCTGAAGATAACGTTCTCACCGCCGGGAGCCAGAGAGCGGATATTTCAGGACCTACCTGTGGGGATGCGTGTGGTGAAGCAGCCCACCTGCACCGAGCTAATTTTCACTTCTGCCACTGCCTGGGGACTTCTGCCTTTCTCTTCTGAGTCCAGCTGCTCAGCTCAGAAACTTCTGTTAATTCCAAAGCCCGATGGTTTTATCAGCGTAGGGTGCTTTGGCTTGGCTCCGTGAAAGTCTTTTTTCTTCTTTGCTTGGCCTGTGCTAAGTTTACCTTCTCATCTTTCTGGAAACCCGTTTTCCTTTCCAAAAAAAAAAAAGAAAGGAACTATTAGTTCAGCCAACAAGCATTTTGTAGGCCACTGCAATGGGTCAAATCTTACGTTACAAGCTGGAGACACAGAACAATCTATGAGTCCATTTGGGCAGAGGGGATAGGTTCCTAAGCCAAAGTTTGGGTTTCTTTTAGGGGGCAAGGGTGCCAATGACCATTTTTTCTTCTAGGAACACACAAGGAATGATGAGGAGGCAAAGAGAGAGGACTTGGACTCCTGTCCTGATCCAGACAGTGGCCACCCCCCACATCCCAGGTAAGGCCGTGGAAAGCTGGGTGTTAGAGCCCGAGTTTTGAGTCTGCTGGGGCTGCAGAGGGGCTTCCTCCCACACACTCTGATTAGTAGGTCTTGCTTCCTGCATGCTCAGGCACCCTGTTGTGAAGACACGGGCAGGGCCTTGGAAACAGATCACACGTCTACTCACCCACGCCACAGGCCAAAGCAAGGCGGAGCCCCCGGGTGCCTGCCACGCCCCCAGGCAGGGAGGCAGAGTCTGCCAACCTGAACTTGGAAGGGAAGGAGTGGGCAAGGGGGGAGCATGGACATTTAGCCTTCAGCAGGGGTGCAGCTCACCAGTGAAACTGGCCCAAGCCACGTCAGCTCAGTCACTCCTGTGAGGAGCAACCAAAACGGGGCCGAGTGGAGAGCAGGCAGAAGTGCCCAGGAGGTGCCCTCTTTCCTGGGCTAAGGCAGACACACACTGAAAGGGAGGACAGTCCCTCCCTCTCCGCCTTCCTAACCCACGGATCTTCTTTCTTCTTTTCTTAAAATACTCAGAAACACAGAAGTAGAAGTGCTCGGTGTTCAACTAGATCATAATTAGACACATTTCCCGATATTCGTTAGCTTATGAAAATACTGAAAAAGAAAATCTGTTAACGTAAATGAACATATGCCCCTTCCCCTGGAAAGTGCATACTTCAGGGATAATTGACCTCAAGGTTTTTGGGAGCCCCATATTCTTAGCCCTATGGTCATATCACATAATCTCACTGGGCTTTTGGGGGAATTGAATGAATTTAAAACCTATTAGGTGGGGGCTGGCGCCACGGCTCACTGGGCTAATCCTCTGCCTGCGGCGCCAGCACTCCAGGTTCTAGTCCCGGTCAGGGCGCCGGATTCCGTCCCGGTTGCTCCTCTTCCAGGCCAGCTCTCTGCTGTGGCCCGGGAAGGCAGTGGAGGATGGCCCAAGTGCTTGGGCCCTGCCCCCGCATGGGAGACCAGGAGGAAGCACCTGGCTCCTGGCTTTGGATCGGCGCAGTGTGCCAGCCGTAGCGGCCATTTGGGGGGGGTGAACCAACAGAAAAAAGGAAGACCTTTCTGTCTCTCTGTCTCTCTCTCACTGTCTAACTCTGTCAAAAAAAAAAAAAAAAAAGTATAAGGTGGGAAAAATAGCAGCTGGCCTATAGAGAGAGCCTTAGCTGCTGCTGTTATTATTAGTTTGCATTTGTGTTCTGTATCACCAGAACCGTCCCGTTTGCTGTACGTGACGCCCTGTAGAGAAGTGAGGCACGTCTCATTCCCCTTCACAGACCGAGTTGCCCAGGACGCCATGCCTGCAGCTTGGGTGCTCCGATTTCCAGTTCAGCACCCTTTCTACCACCACGTGTGCTCGCTTCCCGTACTCCGTAACTTATAAGACCGTGTATCTCACCTTCTCCATGGAAACTCCCAGATGTTGACAAAGGAAGAATTCAGAATTGTCCTGCTCTGCCAGGGAAAGTCTCTAGCTTTTGAGTCATACACAGTATTTGGCTTTGCAGTTTCCGTCCCAGATCAGTAAGTGTGTTATACAATGGATAAACATGGGCTTTCTGTCTTGCGCACAAAATGTCCTACCTGCTGCTTGCTCTATTCCTCAAAGCATTATGGGAGAAGGAGAATGAAGGGCGCAGGAGGTTGGTTTGGCCTGTTGGGCTGGGTAGGGGCTGGGCCAGGAGTCTCTGCTACTCAGGCACATCTTTCATCTTTAAAGAGATAAACGTGTACAATATAGGTAAGAACGTACATACCTAGAAGATACATCTATATCCCTATGTATGTACACACACACACACACACAGATGTAAGTACATAATTGGGACCACACTCTGCAAGGTAGTGTTCTTGCTTAAGAACATGCCGTGAACGTTTTCCTAAGTCCCACTGCAAACCCGGCGTGTCGAGGCCTATCCAGGTGAGGGGATCATTTACTGCACACAATAAGGAATCCAGAGGTCAGCAGTCCAAGGCTCCCTTCCCAAAGTCTTCCCAGACCCATGTGTCTTCCAGGTTGTCACTCTGCCTTCCTTAGCTGTGGCTTTACACCTAGGGCTTATCACCTCCTTGTCACAAAATGACTGCTGTAAGAGGAGAAAATGCCAGGTGCACAAGGCCCATGTCAGGACACTGCTGACGGAAGAGCTCTCCCAGAATCCCACCTGTCTAGTCCCACTGTCCACTCTCCCAGCCAGAACCGGGTCACATGGCTGCCAAAGCCACCAGGGAAGCTGAGTGTCACTGGCTGTGTTTGTCAGGAAGCAGGTGCCGAGATGGAGTTTGGTGTGCCAGAGGGTTCAAGGAGGCTAGCAGGAAGTAGACGTGAGCCCGGGGAAGCAATACAACGTCTCTGCCAACGTCTTGGCTGCTCAGTGTGCGGCTCCAAAACAGAGATGAGCCATTAGGGAAGTCCTGTGCGTGGCAAAGAGGCTAGGCCTTGGCTTAGTCATCGACCCAGGGCTGTTTTGCAGTGGCCAGGGGCTAATAGCTAGATGCTGCCTACTCACCCCAGGAAATAGATTTTTGTTATCATTGTTAGTTTTAAGATTTTGTTTATTTGTTTGAGAGGTAGAGTTACAGGCAGAGGGGGGAAAAAGAGAGAGAGAGGTCTTCCATTTGGAGCTGTGCCTATTTGAAACCAGGAGTCAGGAGCTTTTTCCCATGCAGGTGCAGGGGCCCAAGCACTTGGGCCATCTTCTACTGCTTTCCTAGGCCACAGCAGGGAGCTGGATTGGAAGAGGAGCAGCCAGGACTCGAACAAACCACCGCCCATTTGGGATGCAGGAAGAGGCTTAGCCCAGTACACCACAGTGCCGGCCCTGAGAGATACAGTTTTGTAAAATTTATTTTATTTTATGTATTTAATTCATTTGAGAGGTAGACAGACAAGACAGAGAGTTCCTATCTACTGGTTCATTCCCTCAAATGCCTGTAATGGCCGGAGCTGGGCCAGGCACAGCCAAGAGACAGGAATCCAATCCAGGCCTCCCACATGGGACTGGCTGGGATTCAACCACCTGATCCATCACCTGCTGCCTCCCAGAGTGTGCATCAGCAGGAAGCTGGACTCAGGAGCAGAACCAGTACTGAAACCCAGGCACGCCCATAGAGGATGCAGGTTTTCCAGGCAGTACCTTAACTGCTGTGCCCAATACCCACTCCAGAAATGTCATTTTTAAGTTGGGAATGTTGCCACCCTAGAGAAATGTAGAATTTTGTTCATTAAGAAGGATAAAGGGGGGTGGGCGCTGTGGCACAGTGGGTTAACGCCCTGCCTGAAGTGCCGGCATCCCATATGGGCATCGGTTCTAGTCCCAGCTGTTCTTCTTCCGATCCAGCTCTTGACTGTGGCCTGGGATAGCAGTAGAAGATGGCTCACGTCCTTGGGCCCCTGCACCCACATGGGAGACCTGGAAGAAGCTCCTGGCTCCTGGCTTCAGATCGGCCCAGCTCCGGCCATTGTGGCCATCTGGGGAGTGAACCATTGGATGGGAGACTTTTCTCTCTCTGCCTCTCCTCTCTCTGTGTGTAATTCTGACTTTCAAATAAATAAATAAACCTTTAAAAAAAAAAAAGAAGAAGGATGAAGGGGCACTGTGCGGGCTCCTGTTGTGTCTGTCAGCTTTTGTTCAGGCTCCTGTTTGGGTGACAAGGACACTCTTGCCAGTTACAGATGTTTGTTGAACAGGTTTTTCCTTGTGTGTCTCATGGTAGAAGGGTGTTCAGTAGAGAAGTGCCTTGTTAAGTAGATGTTGGGTAATTCAGAAAGAAATGGGCCCAGTACCAAGGTGAAATACTGGACACAGGCCACGATGGAAATGAGGAAGCAAGAAGCTTGCTTTTTGTCCTTGCTCCTGAAGCGTCGACTTCTTTAGAAGTCCCTGGCATCATCAAAGATTTCCCTCTGGGCTCATAAAGACTTAGCTCATGGATGTGTGGTTGATAAACTGGGGAGAGACCAATTACGCGATCTTTTCCCCATGAGGCTGGATAATGCAAAGTCTCATTCAAAAAGGGAGTTCTGCAGGGGAGACAGAGACCAGTGGAGAAAAGGATTTAGGAGCTGTAGGTTGGTTCATTTGGGATGTTGACTGTTTTCTGTTTTGCTGAAGTCGTTTCCGCTGATATGAATATGACTAATGCTATCGAGGGAAGTTCCTGTCTACAGTAGCAGACAAATGCATCTAGACCTCTGCAGACACATTCAAGAGTCATTAGGAAGCCGGCGCCACGGCTCACTAGGCTAATCCTCCGCCTTGCAGCACCGGCACACCGGGTTCTAGTCCCGGTCGGGGCGCCGGATTCTGTCCCGGTTGCCCCTCTTTGAGGCCAGCTCTCTGCTGTGACCCGGGAGGGCAGTGGAGGATGGCCCAAGTGCTTGGGCCCTGCACCCCATGGGAGACCGGGATAAGTACCTGGCTCCTGCCATCAGATCAGTGCGGTGCGCCAGCTGCAACGCGCCGGCCACGGCGGCCATTGGGGGGTGAACCAATGGCAAAGGAAGACCTTTCTTTCTGTCTCTCTCTCTCACTGTCCACTCTGCCTGTCCAAAAAAAAAAAAAAAAAAAGAGTCATTAGGAAGTTCGGCAAGAGCACCGACTTTCGGGGCCTGTGCCTTGAACATGGAGCCGGCTGGTTGGTTAATGCTGAAAGTTAGTGGTATGTATATGAATAAAACCTCAAAATAGGGAAATCTGACATAATAGGGAATACATTTGGGCCTTGGCTAATCTTAGAAAACTGATGAATCATTTATTCTCCTAATTAGTTTCTTTAAAGTGTAACCAGGGTTTGCTATCTATCAGTAATTAGTACCTGCATTCAACTCTTTCTCTCACAGAGAAAGAACAAGATCAGTTTTAAATTGGCAGTGAGCAGTTAGAGGTTTTTCAAAAATGCTTTTAATTTTCAATAACACACGTTTCCTGGAGGATAGAGAATGAATAAAATCACCCCTAATTTCATCAATTAGAAGTAAGCAACATTATAAACTATATTCTTTCAATCATCCCTAACATTGACACAATTTGTTTTATGCAGATGACTTATCTGTATAAAAAAGTCTGTACATATATGTAGGTGAGCTTTCATGTACATATACTCTTCTAGATAATATTTTTTAAAGATTTATTTATTTGAAAATCAGAATTACAGAGAGAGAAGGAGAGAGAGAGAGAGAGAGAGAGAGAGGTCTTCCATCCTCGGGTCACTCCCCAATTGGCCGCAATGGCTGGAGCTGCGCTGATCCAAAGCCAGGAGCCAGGAGCTTCCTCCAGGTCATCCTACATGGGTGCAGGAGCCCACGGACTTGGACCATCTTTTACTGCCTTCCCAAGCCAGAGCAAAGAGCTGGATCCAAAGTAGAGCAGCCAGGACTTGAACCAGCACCCATAAGGGATGCCGGCACTGCAGGCGGTGGATTTACTTGCTATACCACAGTGCTAGCCCCTCTTCTAGATAATTCACTGGAACCATGCACCCTGTTGCTACACCTGACAAGACAGCTTGAACATTTTTTCATGCCATTGAGTTTCCCCTACAGCACACTTTTCGAAAGCTTCATCGAGTTCCAACTCATTCAACCAAACCCTTATTACTGAACACTTACTTCTTTCTGCAGTTTTGTTATTGAAAGCAATGATGGGTAATCTTGTAACTCCTGCCCCTCCTGATTGATCTTGCCAGGGTAAATGCATAGGCGAGGATGAACACTCTTGGGCTAGCCCTTGCTTCCGCCTGCCCAGAATTCCTTGCCTTTTCAGGTGACAGAACTCACCTCCTGCCCCAGTCACTCATTTCCTTGTAGAATTGCCCCTCCCCAAGCTGGGAAACTTCTCTCCATGGCTGGGAATGATCAGAGCGCCATTTTCCCCAGACACATGGCTGGCCCGGGCACAGTCATAGGATCCAGTAGGCCAATAAGAGGGGATTTTTGTATGTCTGATAGGGGTGCTTGGTTAGAAACATATCCTATCTTCTGAAATGTTTAACTGGCACCCGAGAGTGAGTAAGATTGGCATCCACCAGGGTCTCTTGATGCCTACACAGGGGAAAGCAGAGCTGAAAGGGAGCCTCCTGGTTCCAGCCCTGCACAGAGCAAAATGCTCCCCTAGACTTGTCCAAGTACTTGACCTAATCCATTTCCCTTTTCCTTGATCATACTTTGAACTGCCTGTCTGTCTCTAGCAACCAAGACTGACTCATGTAAACACTGTTGAGCTTTTGGTTCATGTTTCAAATTACCTCCCAGAATGATATTACCAAATATACCTGTGGAATGGGGACTTTTAAATTGCACTGATGTGGATACAACTACAAGACAGCGTACAACTACAATAGGAATTAGTCTTCCCTCTGCTTTCCACACCTCCATGCCCTTCTGACAGAAGAAAGTACTTTGATCAAATTGTTGCATTCACGTGTGTAAGGTGTGTGTGTGTGTGTGTGTGTATGTATATGTATGTATTCATGTGGTCTCTCTTTATAAAGTCACCAAGATTTAATCATGGGGCCTCCACCCTAGCAACCCAATCTGATCCATTCAATTCTCAGAGATGGCACCTGCAGGCACCAGATTTGGGTCAAATTTCCATCCTTTTAGTACCTTTATCATGGGACTCTGGGGACCAAGCCTTGAGCACATGGGCCTTTAGAAATACATGAAAAACAACCACACCATTGCAGTCTCTGACACTTTATTTTCTTCCCAACCTCCGAAGGGAAAGGTAAGAGAAGGGTGAGTTTCAAGAGAAGAGTTAAATTATTCAGGAGGAAGCTGTCAACTTCCAGCCACTGAGCGGAAGCAGAGCATTTCAGAAAGAACCTATGTGCCCAGACCAGGTGGGACCCAAGTGTTGGGACCAGATTAAAGAGACAGGCCAGGGAGCAGCTGGGGGAAGATGTGGGTGGGGAGGCTGGAGTAACACTGGGAAAAACAAGTCAACTCTAACTCATCGCTGGGGTGAATGGAAAGCAGCATTTATTACTCCAGTTTTCCTGCCAGCTCCTTATGGAGCTGTGGAAATGAAAATCGGTTCCAGTCTCACTGAAGGAGTTTCCGTCCTGTTAGATGAAATTCACAGGAGGCCAAGGATTTGGGCTGAACTCCTGTGCCAGGTTCACCAGACCCAAACCAAGATGGAGTCACTCATGCTAAAGGGCCAAACTTAAAATAAGTTGTTCATTTGATCTCCCAAGAGATCAGGAGATGGAGAAGCCAAATCACTCAACAGGCCAGTTTTAGCCAGTTTGTAGGGAAATCGCTTCTGCCTTAACCTTATAAGGAAAGTAACTTCAAAGTTACCAAAATACTTTTTGTCCCTTCTTTCTGCTTTATTTAGCCCCTTTCTGCTCAGAAAACCCACGTCCTCTGCTGAGCTCACTAGAACACTTTTCTAAATTTTTGGAAGAGGTTGCTGCCCCAAATCAGGCATTGCAAGCAAAAGCCATTCTATCGTTTCGTTAGCTATACTGTAATTTCATCTTTTGACTGTCCTCAGAGGGAAATGGAAACAGTTCTTTCATTAGCGGTGGCCCATCTAATATGATGTTTCTGAGATGCACATTGTGCCAGTGGCCAGCTGAAATTCCCGCATCACTAGTGGACAGCCTATTGTTTTTTTTTTTTTAAGCTTTGTTTATTTATTTGAAAGTCAGAGTTACACAGAGAGAGTAGGAGAGAGAGAGAGACAGAGAGAGACAGAGAGGTCTTCCATCCGCTGGTTCAATCTCCAATTGGCCGCAATGACCAGAGCTGCACCAATCCGATGCCAGGAGCCAGGAGCCTCCTCTAGGTCTCCCATGCAGGTGCAGGGGCCCAAGGACTTGGGCCATCTTCTACTACTTTCCCAGGTCATAACAGAGAGCTGGATTGGAAGTGGAGCAGCCGGGACTTGAACCTGTACCTATATGGGATACCAGCACTGCAGGCGGCAGCTTTACCCGTTTTGCCACAGCGCCAGCCACAGCCTATTGTTTCCTGTGGGTGGTTTGTTCACTCACCCTTTAGTATACTTTTTTTTTTTTTTTAAGATGTATTCTATTCATTTGAAAGACAGAGTTACAGAGAGAGGTATAGCCAGAGAGAGAGAGAGAGAGAGAGAGAGAGAGAGAGAGAGAGAAAGAGAAAGGTCTTCCATTCTGTTGGTTTACCCTCCAAATGACCACAAAGGCCGGAGCTGAGCCAGGAGCCAGGAGCTTCTTCCGGGTCTCCCACGTGGGTGCAGGGGCCAAGGTCTTGGGCCATCTTCTACTGCTTTCCCAGGCCATAGCAGAGAGCTGGATTGGAAGAGTAATAGCTGGGACTTGAACCAGCGACCATATGGGATGCCAGCGCCACAGGCTGGGGTTTTCACCCGCTGTGCCACAGTGGCAGTCCTTCATATACTCTTCAAATGTTTTGTGGCTCATAAAATTATAAAAGAAAAAAGTGAGGAGAGAAGCTGAACTTCAGAGGAATGGGAAAGGATCAGGAAGTTGTGAGGGGAGTATGTCCTGTTCTTTACCTAATGGAAGTGAATTACTAAGACGGTTTATTTCTGCTTAAGCTTTTTATTGATTTTTAAGAAAGAAAGTCCTTCGTATCATGATCCAATCAATGTTGCAGGCACATTTGTAGTACCTTTGCTTGTAATGGCTGCTGGGACGGCCCTCCAGTGCTGGGAGGTTGGCAGCCAAGGTCACCCCCCGACACACACCCAGACTGCTTCATTTAAAAAATGTCTCTCTACGGAACAGTTGAGTAAGGACCAGCCAGCTCTGCATTAGACATTTTGGAGGCATTATCCAGAGTTCTGAGAATGGAAAAATGTCTCCAACAATCCATAGCTGTTTGGGCAAAGAAAGCACAGGGATACAGAGAGGAACTAACTAATAGCCAAGAATCAACACAAGATCTGGAAACTGGCCAAGGAGCTCCCCATCTCTCACTTGCACTGGCTGCCCTTCTAGGTGACTTGACCTGAATACAAATTTGATCTGAATTCTAGCTCCGCCCAGTTCAGGCTGGGACATCACAGAGAAATTAGGCCTGTCCGCAAACCCCTTCCCCTAACTCTGCTGCTCCAGCGGCAGTAACTGAAACAAAACACAGGTGGGGCAAGATGCAAAAAGCATATTTAGAAAATCTGAAAGAATCAACAACAATGACAAAAAACTGAATTAGTTCAGGATATAAACTTTATATTCAAAAGTCCATCTCTTTCTTATAGACTGACAAGGAACAAGTGGAATTTGAAATAAAAAACAGTGCTGTTAAGCACACCTCAAAGTGAAATGCTCAAGTGTAAATGTAGCAATATGTACACAAGATCTAGAAAGGAAACACAGAACTCAGGTTTGAGAAATAAAAACATAACTAAATGAATGGAGAGATACTCCATGTTCCTAGATAGGAAGATTTAATATGGTCAGCATCTCAATTCTTCCCAACTTCGTCTTCAGATTCAATGCAATACCAGTCAAAATTCTAGAAATATTATCTGTGGGTACCAACAAACTGGTTCCAAAGTTAATGTGGAGAGGAAAGATATCCAAAACCAAGTTGCAGGGCTGATACTGTCTGGCTCTGAGATTTACTATAAAGCTACAATAATCAAGACAATGTGATTTGATGAAAGAATAGACAAATCAATGGAACAAAATAGGGACTCTAGAAATAGCTGATATAAATATAATCAACTGAACTTTGACAATGAAACAAAGGCAAGAAAAAAAATAAGGTTTTCAGCAAAATATGCAGGGCCAACTAGATATCCACATGCCAAAGAAAAAAATATAGATAGACCTTATACTCTTCAGAAAAATCACTTCAAAGTGGACCATAGACCTAAAGTAAAATGTAAAAAAAAAAAAAAAAAAAAAGAAAAGAAAAGAAAAGAAAAACATGAAACTCCCAGAAGGTAACATTTTAGAAAGATCTGAATGACCTTGGGTATAGCAGTGACTTCTAAAATACAATACCAAAGTCAAGATCCACGAAATTAGTAGTTAATAACCTGGCCTTCATTAAAGTTAAAAACTACTCTTGCAAGAGCATGAGAAGACAAGCCACAGATGGGAGGAAATATTTGCAAAAGACGTATCTGATAAAGGACAGTTACTGAAGATACCCAAAGAGCTCTCAAAATGCAACAATTGGAAAATGTACAACCTGATTTTAAAAATAGACAACAGATGTTAACAGATCCCTCCCCGCCCCGAAGAAGACATACTGTTGTCCCAAAAGGCACGTGAGAAGATGCTCAATGCCATTTGTCCATAGGGGATTGCATCCTAATGAGAGGCCACTGCATGCCTGTCAGAATGGCTAGACCCGAATTCGCTGCCAATGCTGAATGCTGGGGATGCGGTGTAGCCAGAACTCTCGGTGGTTGCCAGTGGAAACAGAGTGGAGCTGCTGTTGTGGAAGGTAGTTTGGCAGCTGCTCACAAAGCTAAACACACTGTAGGTGGGCATTTGGCCTAGCAGTTGGGATGCCCACATCTCGTATCAGAGTGCTTAAGTTCTCATCCCAGCTGGGCTCCCGATTCCAGCTGCCTGTTTGTGTGCACCCGGGAGGCAGTAGGTGATGGCTTGAGTGGCTGAGTCCCTGCCACCCATGTGGGAGGCATGGATTGAGTTCCTGGCCCCTGGCTTTCGCCTGGCTTAGTTCTGGCTATGTGGGCATTTGGGAAGTGAGCTAGTGGATGAGATCACTGCCTTTCTCTCCCCTAACCCTCAGTCTTTCTCTCAAAAAAAAAAAAAAAAAATTAAACATGCTCTTACCATAGGATTCTGTAACTGCCTTGTTGATACTTACATAAATGAGTTGAAAATTACATCCTTGCGAAAACCCCACACTTGGATGTTTAGGCACCTTTAGGCATGGTGCTAAAACTGGGAAGCATCCGAGATATTCTTCAGTACATGAATGGATAAATGCTGTATGGTACATCCAGATAATGTACAATTAGTACCAAAGAAAGGAGCGATATAGCCATGAAAAGACAAGGAAGAGCCTTAAAAGCTTATATTATTAAGAGAAAGAAGTCGGGTTGAATATGATATGGTTCCAACTGTAGGGCAGCCTGGAGAAATAAACAATTAAGGAGGCACTGAAAAGATTGGCGGTTGCCAGAGATTAGGAGGAGGAAGGGACACCTCGGCAGAGCACAGAGGATTTTTAGGGCTGTGAGTTTATTTGCACGATACTACGATGGTGGACACGCTTCATCACACACCCTCAAAAACCCAGAAAGGTACTGTGCCCAGAGTGAACCCTAACAGAAATGACAGTGCTGGGGCTATAGTGATGTGTCCCAGGAGGCTCGTGGATGGTAACAGTGTGTCACTCTGGAGCTAGATGTTGATCGTGGGGGAGATTGTGTTCGTATGTCACAGGACTTCTCTGTACTTTCTCCTGAATTTTATTGTAAACCAAAAACTGCTCTAAGAAATAGTTACTGGCCGGCGCCGCAACTCACTAGGCTAATATTCCGCCTGTGGCGCGAGCACTCCGGGTTCTAGTCTTGGTTGGGGAGCCGGATTCTGTCCCGGTTGCTCCTCTTCCAGGCCAGCTTTCTGCTGTGGCCCGGGAGGGCAGTGGAGGATGGCCCAAGTGCTTGGGCCCTGCACCCCATGGGAGACCAGGAGGAAGCGCCTGGCTCCTGGCTTCAGATCGGCGCAGCGCGCCAGCCGTAGCAGCCATTTTGGGGGTGAACTAACAGAAGGAAGACCTTTTTCTCTGTTTCTGTCTCTCTCTCACTGTCTAACTCTGCCTGTCAAAAAAAAAAAAAAAAAGGAAAATAAATAAGGTTACTAAAATTTTGTTAACAAAAAGAAGTCTAAGCGGCAAGTATGTGAGAGAGGGATGTGTGTCGAGTAGCAGAGGCTGGTTTCCAGTGATTCTGCCCAGTCAGGGAAAGTTGACTTCCTTCCTTGGCATCTTGCACTGCATCCCTACCACCACTCCTTCATGCAGCGTCACTGCGTTTCTCTCCACGTGCTCATGTTATTGGTTTCTGATGCCATATTAGTATTTCTATAGGTTGACAACCTAGACCACAGACTGCCCAGGCTGACCTAGTCACAGAGGACTGGGCTCCTCCCTAGCTCAGCACAGTCCTGTCTGTCCATGCCCACACATTCCTGTCCCCTCCCCTCCTTCCTTGCTGTCCCCAGCGCCTCTGGATCTGGCACCCATGGGGCCCACAATGCAGTAGATGCGCTGGGCTAACTGGGAAGTCCCATGCTTCCAAGTTTCTTTTGCTGTCACCAACTCAGGCATGTAAGTGTGACCTTTTGGGTGGAAATAGGGAGACAAGGAGATGTTTAATGCTTCTTTACCCCCACCAGCCATTTGAGGGTAGTTCAAAAAGTTTGTGGAAAATAGAATCAAAAGATGATTTTAGGGATGGGCATTTGGCTAAGGGGCCTGCATCCCATATCAGAGTGCTTGTGTTTCAGTCTGGCTCCATTCCTGACTCCAGCTTCCTGCTATGCACACCTGAGGAGGCAACAGTGGTGGCTCAAGGGCTCGAGTCCCTGCTGTCCCCATGGGAGACCCTGTCCGACTTCCTGGCTCCTGCCTTTCACCTGGTCTGGCCCTGGATGTTACAGGCATTTAGGGAGTGAACCAGTAGATGGGAGCTCTCTCTCTTTTCATCTCTGAGATTAAAAAAATAAAAATAAAAAAAAAAAAACAAGCTTTACAGCTTTGTTTTAATACAAAAAAGTTTTGAAATCCATCCACAGCTTTTTCAAAATATGCATTTCCATGAATTTGTTGGAGGCCCCTCTGTAAATGGATTTCACAAATTTTATGCACCAGAATAAACTCTTCTGGTTCTGTTATCCACAGACTTTTGCAAGCACCCTCGTATGCCATTGCAAAGGGCTTCACCAACTCATGAGGTGGGTTGCTTGTGCACGGTGTCTCAGTGGGCATGTCAGTGACAAGTGTCTGTGTAGACCACTTAAGATTTTGAAGTTCTTTAAATGATTTCAGAACTATTAACATTTTACATATTTAAAATTTGTACTTTTATAGATAGTAATTATATCATGCTAAGAAAACAGGTTTCCATCAAGGCTCCTATAGTCTCTCCCCAGTGCCTTCTGGTTGCAAATGGTATTTTTTTTTTTTTTGACAGGCAGAGTGGACAGTGAGAGAGAGAGACAGAGAGAAAGGTCTTCCCTTTTCGCTGTTGGTTCACCCTCCAATGGCTGCCGCGGCCGGCGCGCTGATCCGATGGCAGGAGCCAGGTACTTCTCCTGGTCTCCCATGGGGTGCAGGGCCCAAGCACCTGGGCCATCCTCCACTGCACTCCCTGGCCACAGCAGAGAGCTGGCCCGGAAGAGGGGCAACCGGAACAGAATCCAGCGCCCCGACCGGGACTAGAACCCGGTGTGCCGGCGCCGCAAG
Organism: Oryctolagus cuniculus; assembly: GCF_051225735.1. NCBI lineage: Eukaryota > Metazoa > Chordata > Mammalia > Lagomorpha > Leporidae > Oryctolagus > Oryctolagus cuniculus. The sequence continues at coordinate 124,636,070 of NC_142875.1, forward strand.
GCGGAGGATTAGCCTAGTGAGCCGGGGTGCCGGCCTGCAAATGGTATTTGAGGAATTGAACTACCAGCCCGGAAATGAGCGCACTGGAGTTTAAACTCAGCTACCCAATATAGTGTGTGAGGTAATCCGTATGAACTTCTTCAAATTGCAGTTTCGCTATTAATTTTTTAGTTTTCTCACGTACACAGAGAGAGGGGAGAGAGGTACTTTAGAATGTTGTGATTTCCAGCTGTCAGTGCAGCTACAGATGATGCCTGTGCAAACCATCTTCCTGTATCAAGGCAAAACCTGGAAGTCTCCTGTGAAAGACCACGGTTCTGATTTCATCAACTCCCAACACCGATTGTCTGCGGGTCAGAAATTCTCTTGAACCGGGCAAGTCCCGACTTGTACACGTGTTGTTTCCACTCAAATGCAGACACAGTCTTGTGGAAAAAGCAGAGGAGGCTGGGCAGCCAGCGGCCCCATTCCGAGGGGACTGAAAGGACTCCCAAGGCAACCACTCCCAAAGCAGGCTGTTTCTGGGAGCTGTTTCCTGCCTGAACAAACAACCCCTCCCAAGCCCTTGAGGCTGCCCTAGTTCAGGGACCACCCTGTGGGATCCAAGTCCACTGGCATGGCCAGCAAGCCCTGGACAAAAATAAATGTGAATAAAGTGATCCCTGGGGCTGGGCTCCACGGCAGCCCCAGCAACAACATGTTTTTGTTCAGTCTGATAATAAATAACCGAGCCTGTGCCAAACCTGGAACGCATTCCTGGTCCATCCTGGTTTAGACTTGTGAATGTTGAGACAGACAGGAACTGCTGTGCCCCTGGGGAAGCCGCAGCCAAGACTCTACAGGCTGTTCGAGGCTGGTGCCTGGGCAGATGGTGAGTTGCTGGAGTCCTGCTATGTCATCTTTGCTCCAGGTTCTTGTCCCCACAGAAATAAGACTTCAGAGCAGAGGCATCCATATGTAGTGCACACGTGAGAGCAGGATTTAAAAGAGAGAGAGAGAGAAGACACATTCATGCATGACTGTGGGCCACCTCACATAAGGAGATACCCGTCATGAGTGGGCCAGACGGTTGCCTAGGAGGACAGAGGTGGCCAAGAGATCCAGAAGCCTCCCCAAGCATGGTCAAGGGCAAAAGATGGCCCCTCCCCTGCTGTCAGTCTCTTCCTATGAAGTAGGCAGTGTGGTGCCTTAATTCAACTAACAAGTGGGGGCAGGGTCTCAGGGTGCCTGAAGCCTTCTGGGATTTTCATGGTGCCTCTATGTGGAGTTTAACTTCCATGTGGCCATCATACTTCCTCCTTCTTCCCGGTCCTGGTTGAGACATCCTGGGAAGGTGGGTATCTCAGATTGACAGATGAAGGGGTAAATTTACCCTTCAGGGCTGGCAAAAATTCCAACTCACCTATTTCCATCTAACTCCTTGCCTAGTTTCCTCCAAGTACTGCCTAACATTCTTTTTTTAAAAAAATATTTAAAAAAAATTATTTGTTTTTTCCGAAAGAAGCCATTTATTTAATGAGTACAAATTTCATAACTACGATTTTAGGAATATAGTGATTCTTCCCAGCATACCCACCCTCCCACCCCCACTCCCACCCAGCTCTTTCTCCCTCTCCCTTTCCCAGTCCCATTCTGCATTAAGGAAAAAAAAAAAAAAAACACCTGTTCCTCAACAGTCAAGACAAGGGCTGTTCAAGTCATTGTTTCTAAGAGTATCAATTTCACTTCTACAGATTTCCTTTTAGATTCTCTGTTATCACAGATCAGGGAGAACATACGGTATTTGTCTCTTTGGGACTGGCATATTTCGCTAAGTATGATGTTTTCCAGATTCATCTATTATTTGCAAATGACAAGATTTCATTGTTTTTCATCACTGTGTAGTATTCCATAGAGTATATATATCGCATAATTTCTCTATCCAGTCTTCAGCTGATGGGCGTTTAGGTTGATTCCATGTCTTACCTATTATGAATTGAGCTACAATAAACATGGGAGTTCTGATAACTCTTTTATTTGCTTATTTCATTTCCCTTGTGTAAATTCCTAGGAGTGGGATGGCTGGGTCATATGGCAGGTCTGTATTCAGATTTTAGAAATATCTCCATACTGTCTTCCATAGTGGTTTTTACCACCAACAGTGAGTGAGTTAGTACCTTCTTCCCCACATCCTTAACATTTCTTTTAAATAGCCAGGTGTCCTGTAATTAGGTTCATATACATTTATAAGTTACATCTTCCTGTTGAATTGATCCCTTAATCATTACATAGTGCCCTTCTTTGTCTCTCTTAACAGTTTTTGTGTTAAAGTCCATTTTGCCTGACATTAGTGTGGCTACATCAGCTTTTTTGGTTTCTGTTAGCTTGGAATATCTTTTTCCATCATTTCACTTTCAGTCTGCATGCATCTTTGTTGGTGAGATGTGTTTCTTGTAAGCAGCAAATAGATGTTTTTTTTTTTTTTTGAATCCATTCAGCCAGCCTGTGTCTTTTAACTGAAGAGTCGAGGGCATTTACATGTAAGGTGACTATTGTTAAGTAATGGCTTTGCCCTGCCATTTTTCCATAAATATTCCTATTTTTTACTTTGGATTTCCTTTGTACTTTCACTGGGAGATATTCTTCCTTTACCATCTTTTGTAGTGATGATCATATTTCTGTGTTTCTGTGTCAGCACATCCTTAAACATCTTCTGCAAGGTTGGTTGGGTGGTGACAAATTATCTCAATTTCTGTTTGCCATGGAAGGTCTTTATTTTACCTTCATTCATAAATGAGGGATTTGCAGGGTATAGTATTCTGGGTTGAGAGTTCTCACCATTCTCTCCTAGCCTGTAGGGTTTGTGATAGAAGTCTACTGTGAGTCTAATAGGAGATCCTCTGAAAGTAATCTGGTGTTTCTCTTATGCACATTTGAGAATCCTTTCTTTATTTTTTATTGTGGAGAGTTTGATTACAACGTGTCTTGGTGAAGATCCTTTCTGGTCATGTTATTAGGAGTTCTATGTGCTTCCTGCACTTGGATGTCCCTTTCTTTCTCCAAATTGTGAAAATTTTCTGCTATTTCACTGAAAAGGCCTTCTAATCCTTTCTCTATTTCCATGTCTTCAGGAACTCCTTATGTTGGCTTGTTGGATAGTATCCTGTAGATTCCCAACAGTGTTTTTGAGTTTTCTGACTTTTTGTTGTGTTTGGTCTGACTGTATAATTTCCTGTGCTTTGTCTTCTAAGTCAGATATTCTTTCTTCTGCCTCACCAATTCTGTTGTGAAAGCTTTCCATTGCATTTTTTCATTTGTTCTATTGAAATCTTCATTTCCAAGATTTCATTTTGATTTCTCTTTAAGATCACAATCTCATGGGAAAATTTTTCTTTTGTGTCATATACGAATTTCATTAGTTCATGCATTTGCTTCTGATTACTTCTAAGTAATCCAACAATCAGTTTTTTGATTCTATTTCTGGCATTTCTTCAGTCTCATCATCTTCATGTCTAGTATTGAAATGTGCCTCATGGGTGGAAGAGGGGAATGATGGCTCTGTATACACATGGTTGAATAACCACGTATTCCATTTAACTTCCCAAGCCATGGCAGCACAACACTGAAGAGTTCTGGCCAGCTAGACCCAGTGCTTCTGCACATGTGATACAGTTTAAAAAATGGTATTTTTGTCTTTTCCACAGAATCTGTTGTTCCTCACAGCACATCCAAGGGGCCTATAGATGGTTTTCTGACATTTAACATTTTCCTGGCAAGCCTTCATCCTATGTAGCTTTATTTCTGTTAGGAATTTTCAGATTGGGTCACAAGAAGATAGGCACAAAATATCATTCCTGCGGCTGGCACTGTGGTGAGGTGGGTAAAGCTGCCTGTGGAGCCAGCATCCCATATGGGTGGATATTCATGTCCCTGCTGCTCCTCTTCTGATCCAGCTCCTTGCTAATGTCCTGGGAAGGCATTGGAAGATGGTCCAAGTGCTTGGACCCCTGCACCCACATGGGAGACCCAGAAGAAGTTCCTGGCTCCTGGCCCCAGATCAGCCAAGCTCCAGCTGTTGCTGTTATTTTGGGGAGTGAGTCAGGGGATGGAAGAACTTTCTCTTTATCTTTCCCTTTTTCTGTCTGTAACTAAGCCTCTCAAATAAATAAATGAAATATTTTTTTAAAAAAGTCATTCCTTTTGTATCACTACTTATGTACTGACTTCTTAGAAAAAGTCAAGTTAAAATATTGGATGGAGAATGCCAAAACAGATGTAAGTTGCACTTTTACAGTAAAAAGTGAGAATTTAAGTCCACCAACACAGCACAACAAAGCACATACTTTATTGCTTAATAATAGAACCTTTAACTTTGATCAGGTTTTATTAATGTAACTTGAAATAAACACAGACGGTATAATCAGGGTAACTGTTATGGTTTGCCGCAAATTGAGGGAATTCCTAGGACACAGAATTTCAGTGCTAAAACCAACAAAATTTCAGGCCAAGTAGCATGAGTTGATTGCCCTAGAGACATGTGTACAACAACTAGAGGTATTAAAAATAGTTATTGGCCGGCGCCGCGGCTCACTAGACTAATCCTCTGCCTTGCGGCGCCGGCACACCGGGTTCTAGTCCCGGTTGGGGCGCCGGATTCTGTCCCGGTTGCCCTCTTCCAGGCCAGCTCTCTGCTGTGGCCAGGGAGTGCAGTGGAGGATGGCCCAAGTACTTGGGCCCTGCACCCCATGGGAGACCAGGATAAGTACCTGGCTCCTGCCATCGGATCAGCGCGGTGCGCTGGCCGTAGCGCACTGGCCGCAGCGGCCATTGGAGGGTGAACCAATGGCAAAGGAAGACCTTTCTCTCTGTCTCTCTCTCTCACTGTCCACTCTGCCTATCAAAAAAAAAAAAAAAAAGTTATGTAGGAGCCAACGTTGTGCATAGTGGATAAAGCCACCACCTGCAGTGTTGGCATCCCATATGGGCGCCGCTTCGGGTCTCGGCTGCTCCACTTCCAATTCAGCTCTCTGCTATGGCCTGTGAAAGCAGTAGAAGATGGCCCAAGTCCTTGTGAGAGACCTGGAAGAAGCTCCTGGCTCCTGGCTTCAGAGGTCTCAGCTCCAGTCATTGTGGCCATCTGGGGAATAAACCAGCGGATAGAAGACCTCTCTGCCTCTGCCTCTCTGTAACTCCTCCTTTCAAATAGATAAATAAATATTTAAAAAAAAAAAAAGGTATGTAGAGGTATTAGAATAGTTAATTGGGTATTAAAATAGTTAGAGGTATTAAATATAGTTAATTATTCCTAGTTTGATTGCTTAAATTGTTTTTTAATTTATTTCATACCCTATGTAAGTTATATATTCTTATATAGGTGTATCTGTGTATGCATGTGTCTGTTTATCTATTCTTTCCATGTTTCTTTACTAGAATAGTCTTTTTTTTTTGTCTTAGTTTATTCATTTTAAAGGCAGCAAGAGCAGGAGAGAAGATATTCTCAAGCTGGTAACTAACATACCAGCAGCAGCTGGGGCTGGCCTAGGCCAAAGCGGAGCCAGGAACTCCATCCGGATCCAGATGGGTGTCTCCCAGATGGGTGGCAGGGGCCCAAGTTCTTGAGCCGTAACTGCTGTCTCTGAGGGTGTGCATTAGCAGGAAGATGGAGGCAGAGCTGGGACTTGAACCTGAGCAGTATTTTAACCATTGTGTCCAACACCAGGCCATCGAATCATCTTTAAAATAGACTACTAGGGGGCCAGTGCTGTGGCGCAGCAGGTTAAAGCCCTGGCCTGCAGCGCAGGCATCTCATATGGACGCCAGTTCTAGTCCCAGCTGCTCCTCTTCCCATCTAGCTCTCTGCTGTGGCCTGGGAAAGCAGTGGAAGATGGCCCAAGTCCTTGGGCCCCTGCACCCGCGTGGGAGACCCGGAAGAAGCTCCTGGCTCCCGGCTTCAGATTGGTGCAGCTCCGGCCATTGCGGCCATCTGGGGAGTGAACCAGTGGATGGAAGACCTCTCTCTCTGTCTCTAACTCTCTCTGTAACTCTGTTTTTCAAATAAATAAAATAAATCTTTAGTAAAAAATAGATTCTTAGACAGTGTGCTCAAAAGAGTGTTGACTTAATGAATGGTCATATGTTGTTAGAGTTCTTTGATGAAAACGCTGATTGTGAAAGTTTCTAACAATGTTTTTATTTTATGTAGATGGTTGCAGCAGGATTCAAAGCATTTTACTTACTGAACATAGAGTACCTCATCATTATTTAGATACTGCCATCCCCATGGAGGTTCATGAACAACATTTACCTAACATGGAAGTAGTTTGCAACAAATTGTTCTTTTAAAAAACACATCAGAGAGGGAATACAAGTTATACAGAGCCTTTGGAGCTGAAGAACAGAATACATAGACAAGAAAGGGTTGTTGCACACATGTCGGAAATAAACAGAGCTGCCTGGATTTTATAAAAAGCATCGGGAAAGGGTCTTTTAAGAAAATAGGACTGGGGCCGGCGCTGTGGTGTAACAGGTAAAGCTACCGCCTGCAGAGCCAGTATCCCATATGGGCACCAGTTCAAGACATGGCTGCTCCACTTCCATTCCAGCTCTCTGCTGTGGCCTGGGAAAGCAGTGGAAGATGGCCTAAGTGCTTGGGAGACCTGGAGGAGGCTCCTGGCTCCTGGCTTCAAATTGGCCCAGCTCTGACCATTGTGGCCATTTAGGGAGTGAACCAGCAGATGGAAGACCTCTCTCTCTCTCTCTCTCTCTCTCTCTCTCTGCCTCTGTGTAACTCTGCCCTTTCACATAAATAAATAAATCCTTTTTTTAAAAAGTAAAATAAAAAAGAAAATAGGATCATGTTCTTGTAGGCATTCTAGGTAAACATTTTTCTGTGACATGTAATTAATCCTGAAAATTAATTGCTGAAAATATTATGTGCTCCATTCATAGATCTGAAGTTTTTCCTGTGAGGAAATAGTCTCATGGGAATATTTGACATTAAATTAAATAGTACTAAAAATTAAATAGCAGTATTTAAATGTATTTTTTAAATGCAAGTGTATTTCTTAAAAGCAAGGATACTTTCTTATATAACCACAGAAAAGTGAATTAAAGCCAGAACATTTATATTAATATTATCTAATTTATAGTTCTTAATCATATTTTTCCAATTGTCCCAGTAAGTTTCTTTATAGTAAATAATAATAGATTATGGTTTGGGATTTAATGTTGCATTTAGGTGCCTTATCACTTTAGATATTTTAAAATCAGAATGGAGGCTGGTGTTGTGGTACAGCTGGTTAAGCCGTCACTTACAACACTAGTATCTCATGTCTGAGTGCCAGTTGGAGTCCCAGCTGCTACACTTCAGATCCAGCTCCCTGCTAATGTGCCTGGAAAAGCAGCAGATAAGGTCCAAGTAGCTGGGTCTCTGCCACCCATGTGGGAGACCCGGATGGAGTTCCAGTCTCCTGGTTTTGGCCTGGCCAAGCCTCAGCCCTTGTGGTCTTTTATAGTGTGAACCAGCAAGTGGAAGATCTCCTTATCTCTCTGTCTCTGTCTCTCTCTCTCACTCTGCCTTTCAAATAAATAAAATAAAATCAAGATCAGTTAGTCAGTTTTTCCTGACATTTACACTTTTATGGTATGGGCCAGTTCATTTGTAAAAACTTACTATCACTTTGTGTTTGTCTGCTTTTTCATAATTAGATTGAGGGTAGTAAGGAGAGCACCAGAGAAGAGATGCGACCTCAGAGTATCACATCAGGAGGAAATGGAAGCTTTTTAAAGAGATGAGTGTTTTCTTGGTACATGCAATATGAAAAGTCTAGGATAAAAGAGCAAGTGTTGAAGCTATGGGCTGCTCAATCTTGGACTGGGAACCTCCAGAACCATAAGCCAAACTAAACCTCCTTTGTTCATATGTACATTCTCTTAGGTATTTAGTTATTGTATCAAAAAGCTGACAAATACAGTGGGTTTCCAAGAATCCATGTCCAAGTCCCTCTGCAGGTATTGCCCTCAGCCAAGTGAGCTGTCTCTCCCACACCCCAGAGCTGGTTGAACTCAGGGCTGAGAGGGACAGCCCAGTGCCTCAGCTGGGACAACTCTGAAGGGTCTTCCTGACCCCAGCACTCCTTGTGAGACAGGCTGGGCAGCTGCATTGCAGTTCAGCCTTTCCCTCTGCCTAATCCTGCCATCTTCTCTCTCTCTTCTAGGTTATTCCAGGGAGCACTCCCAAGTCAATCTCCTGCGTGTTAATCTGAGCATTTCAGATTCTTTCTCCCGGAAAACTGAGCTAGGACTGGGATGTTTTACATATCTGATGGGTCTTTTAATAAGCATTCCAGGCCCTGAAGCAGGTCTGTTTATAATCATCTTGAATGTATTAAAAATCATTAAGGTAGCATGCATATGCATAGTCCTATTATAAAATCAGTGCATCGTGATTCCTATAGGAACTGCTGCGCTCAGACAGCAACACCTCCAGAGCTAGTGTCTGGATTGCTCACAACAGCCAGAGCTTGGGACTTAGGTTTGCATATCCAGAAATTTAACTTTATCAGAAGTGACCACACTCAGAGAAACCAGTGTAGAGTAAGGATAACCTAACTGAGAAAAGAACACACAATGATTGGCATACTTTTCCCCCGTAAGAAGATTCTACATAGGAAGTCAAATCAGGACTTCACTTGATGACTAAGATGATTTATCTGTTTCTGATTTATTTAATTTGTCATGATCTGATCTTATTTCTATCACTTAGCCCTGGTGAGACCAAAAATTAAGCCAGATACTCATTTCTTCTTCCTGAGATGAAATCGTTTATAATTCACAATTTAATTCTTAGAAATACAAGTCCCAGCCTCCTACTGGACCATTAATATCCACTCTGGCTCCCCTTCTAGTGGGTCTCCAAAACTAGTGTCCAACTATTTTTTTAAATGCAAACTTGACCACGTGAACCCTCTACAAACTCTACCGCAGACCTGCAGTAGTTTCCTATTGGTCTTTCATGAAGATATGTTGACTTGACCTTGTCCAGAAGGCTGTGTGTGGTCCAATGACAGGAAAATCAAAATCAGTTCGTGGAAAGCCCTATAGGCATTACTTTCTCCAGGAAACCAAATCAGCATAAAATACAAGAGGCTAACCATCTGAAAGCAACAACCCGACTCCTGGGGAGGCTGTCGCTGTAGCTGACCTTGGAAAGTCCTGTCCCTTCTCTGTCACGATCCCTCTCTGTCGGTTTATAAAAATCATTCAGCAAAACGAACATGATCAGCTCAGCAACAGCCAACACTAGGAGTGATTTTGCCTGCTCCAGAGCCTATGAGGGCTCTCCAGTTTTATGGAACTACTTCCCTACGCGGCCTTGTCCTCAGCCTTAGCCCCAGAGCTGCCAGGAAGAACTTGGACTGTGAAGTCATTTTACACAGACCTTAACTCATTTAGCTCTCACAGTGACTCCATCAGATGGACAGAGAGAGAGAGAGTCCTCTTCATCTGGGTACTTGTGGTCCGAGTTCCTGCTCTCACAGGTCTGTGCAAGGAAATGAAAGTCACAACAACATGGAAATAATCACTAACCTGTTGACCTATGTGATGAACTACACACAGGCTTCCCTTCTGCTTAACACTTGGGTCTGCCCCTCACTCTCACATCAAGATCTTCGTCTTCCTTTGGCAGGATTAAAGATGTGGCCCAACCAGACTGTGAACAAACATGAATTTTTGCACACTGCTGCCTGGTGGCATAGAAATTAGAGCAACACCGGTGGTAGTTTGGTCACAGATTTGGGAATGTAAAATGTGCACTGCCTTTGCCTCACTTCTAGGAATTTGCCCCAAAGTTCAGTTTCTCTTATTGGAGAACAGAGAAGGAAGTCCAGCTGACTTAAGACAGTGAAAACTGTTGCAAATAATAGTTTTAATATAGAAATATTATATATTCATATTTATATTTATAAATATATTTACAAATATTATATAAATATTATATATTATAAATATAGAATAATACAGTTTTTTTATCTTTTATTTAATGAATATAAATTTCCAAAGTACGACTTATGGATTACAATGGCTTCCCCCCCATACCGTCCCTCCCACCCACAACCCTCCCCTTTCCCACTCCCTCTCCCCTTCCATTCACATCAAGATTCATTTTCGATTATCTTAATATACAGAAGATCAGCTTAGTATACATTAAGTAAGGATTTCAACAGTTTGCTCCCACACGGAAACATAAAGTGAAAAATAATAGATGATTTTTTTTTAAATGATGATGAAATCAGATCAGACCTATTGTCATGTTTAATCCCAGTGAGAGTCAAGTTGGGAATTGCTAATTTCTTCTTCTTTTTTTTTTTTAACAGAAGATCAGTTTAGTATACATTAAGTAAAGATTTCAACAGTTTGCACCCCCATAGAAACACAAAGTGAAATATACTGTTTGAGTACTCATTATAGCATTAAGCATTATTTATATTTATAAATATATTTACAAATATTATATAAATATTATATATTATAAATATAGAATAATACAGTTTTAATATAGAAAACTGTTAATAGCCAAAGATCTTAGGAAACATAATTTTTCAAGAGCAACCTCTGTATGATTGTGCTGTAATGCCAAATGTGAATAGAGGGATTTCTTTCTTTCCTTTTAAAGATTTTATTTATTTATTTGAGAGGCAGAATTATAGACAGTGCGAGGGAGAGACAAAAAGTCTTCCATCTGCTGGTTCACTCCCCAAAAGGCCACAATGGCTGTTGCTGAGCCAATGTGAAGCCAGGAACAAGGAGCCTCCTTCAGGTTGCCTTGCATGGGTACAAGAGCCCAAGCACCCAGGCCATCTTCCACTGCTTTCCCAGGCCACAGCAGAGAGCTGGATGGGAAGAGGAGCAGCTGACTAGAACCTGTGCCCATATGGGATGCTGGCGCCGCAGGCAGAGGATTAACCTACTGCACCACAGCACCAGCCCCTAGAGGGATTTCAACTCATAAAATCATATACTCATATCAGAAAAATTTTGCTAAAAACAATTATTGATGTGATTCAGTCTTTTTTCAGTTTAAGTACTGCATGGTCACAACTATAACTTAAATGTTAAAAAAAAAAGTATTTTCATAATGTTAAGCCTTAGTTTTCAAGATAGAATTCCTCCCTAAACCATAAGTGTTTCTCTGTAAAATATTGGTCTTCTTTCCAATTAGAAGAAAAAATTTTTTGATAAAATTTATCCTTTGACAATAGACCCTTCTAATTTACCGCCATCATAGATGAGTAAATTAACAGTTAGAATGTTTAAGGAATGTTCCTAAGACTATAAACTCAGGATTTAGGGGTGGGCATTTGGTGTAGCTGTTAAGATGTGGCTTGGGACACCCACATCCCATATCAAAGTGTCTGAGTTCAAGCCATGGCTCTACTTCCCATTTCAGCATTGTGCTAAGTGCGTCCTGGGAGGCAGCCATGAGGACTCCTGTGGCTGGGTCCCTGCCCCCGACATGGGAGAGCTGGATTGAGTTTCTGGTGTCTGGCATCTGCCTGGTCTAGCCCCAGCTGTTGGGAGTGAACTGGTGGATGAAAGATCTCTCACACTCAGTCTTTGGCTCTCTCTCTCTCTCGCTCTCTCTCTCTCTCTTTGTCTCTCTACATTTGAAATAAAATTAAAATACTAAAAATAAGTAAGAAAAGCAGACAGGGTTATGACTTGCACTTGGGATCATTGAATAGGGTAATTATAAGGCAAGGACAGAAATGCCCACCAAAACAGATAGAAGGTATAAAAGGAACCCTCAAACTCTCCTAGGTGGTAGATTTTCTTTCCTTTTTATTTATTTATTTATTTTTATTTTTATTTGACAGGTAGAGTTATAGACAGTGAGAGACAGACAGAGAGAAAGGTCTTCCTTCCATTGGTTCACTCCCCTAATGGCCACCACAGCTGGTGCTGTGCCAATCCGAAGCCAGGAGCCAGGTACTTCCTCCTGGTCTCCCATGCAGGTGCAGGGACCAAGCACTTGGGCCATCCTCTGCTGCCCTCCCAGGCCACAGCAGAAAGCTGGACTGGAAGAGGAGCAACCAGGACTAGTACCTGGCGGCCCAACTGGGACTAGAACCCAGGGTGCCAGTGCCGTAGGTGGAGGATTAGCCAAGTGAGCCACGGCGCTGGCCCTTCTTTCTTTGTTTCTTTTCTTTTCTTTTTTAATTTATTTGTTTGAAAGGCAGAGTTACAGAAAGAGAGGAAGATATAGATCTTCCATCTGTTGGCTCACTCTCCGAATGGCCACAGTGGCCGGGGTTGGGCCATAATGTAACCAGGAGCCAGGAGCTTCTTCCGGGTCTCCCACGTGGGTGCAGGGGCTCAAGCACTTGGGCCATCCTCTACTGCTTTCCCAGGCACATTAGCAGGGAGCTGGATTGGAAGTGGAGCAGCCAAGACTGGAATCAGGATTTGAGGCAGCATCTCAGCCCATGGTGGTAGATTTTCAGAAACCTGACACCATTCAAGCAGACTTTGAGGTGGAGTTATAACCACTTACATAAAAAATCAAACTTTTTTACACATTGTGTGTTAAACAGGCTAATAAGTGGTAGAGGAAGAACCAAATAAAGTATAGGATCTCTAGTGCAGACCCAAAAACCAAAATGAAGGTATCCCTGAAATTCCTTTTATAACTGGCGAGTGATTGCTTTTTAAAGGTATGATGATCTTAAGGGGTATAATCACAGAATATTAAAAAAAAGACAAAGAGAAATAATAATTTCCTAGAATTTATTCAAATTATTATATCTTTTCTTAGGCTGCCCACATTAAATATGAATGGGTTTTGATAAGTTGAATTTCACTGTTCTAGTGAAAAGAAGTCTTTAGGGGAATCTTCTTTCTCTTACTTGAGAAAATGGAAGTTTTGGACTTAATCCTAAAACTAGAAATGAGATGTTGAAATTTCAGAGACATTTTTAGTTGTAAAAAAGAAAAAAAGTCTTTTTAACTTTTAGTTATAATGTTAATCATGAATTTCTAATGTCCACGAAGATTTAGGAGACAGCGAGGCATCCAACAGAAATTTATTTTCAAAATATTATGCTCTCTTACATTTTTCTTCTGTGAAGAGCTTAAATGTCAGATTTTCTAAAGGGGTGGAGGAAGCCTATCACATAGTATAAAACATTTAGACAGTTTTCCACATATACAACTTGTAGGAGCCATTTGTACTGCTGCCAGATAGTTCTGGTTTTCTCCCTTTCCTGCCTGCCTTCCTTTATTTATTTTTATTTATTTTTTGTCACCAGACTGTTGTCTTCAAAGCTTGTTTGGGGCCATGCAACTTCTCTGGCCAATGTGTTATGAGTGAAAGAGTCAACTCGAGACCCCAAGCTTGCCTTTCCTACCTACCATGGAGATGAGCCAGTGCTCAAGGTGAGGGCCTGCATCTCCCGGCGACTCTGAGGAGCAAAGCGTTCCTGCTGGCCACCCAAGGACACAGGGCACGAGCACCAGAGGAGCCCTCACCATCATAAACCACACTGCAACTCTGCGATCATCTGTTACTATAGCGTCACGGAGCCTCAGCTTACTTTCATGCTGTATTTCCTGTCACACAGATGGGAAGTCATTTGTGTCTGTCTCTGCTAGTACCTGGAATTTAGAAGAATTAACGGCTAGTAGATAAGAATCAAAGCAAGAAGAGGGGGTGGGTGTTTGGTGCACCAATTCAAGTACCTGCTTGGGACACTAAATCCTCAATCAGAATGCCAGGGGTGCCTGGTTTGGGTCCCAGCTTCACTTCTTCTTCTTCTTCTTTTTTTTTTTTTTTTTAAAGATTTATTTATTTACTTGAAAGTTAGAGCTACACAGAGAGAGGAGAGGTAGAGAGAGAGAGAGAGAGAGAGAGGGAGGGAGGGAGAGAAAAGAAGAGAGAGAGGTCTTGCATTCACTGGTTCACTCCCCAAATGGCTGCAATGGCTGCAGCTGAGCTGATCCGAAACCAGGACCCTGGAGCTTCCTCCAGGTATCCCACGTGGGTGTAGGGGCCCAAGCACTTGGGCCATCCTCCTCTGCTTTCCCAGGCCATAGCAGAGAGCTGGATTAAAGTGGAGCAGCTGGGACTCAAACTAGCATCCATATGGGCTACTTGCACTACAATTGGCGGCTTTATCCACTATGTCACAGCGCAGGCCCCTGGGGTGTGCATTTAGTCTAGTGGTTAAGACAACAACTAGGATGCTCATATTCCACATTGAACTACCTGGGTTTGATTCCTGGCTCTAACTCCTGTCTCGAGCTTCCTGCCAATGCAGACCCTGAGGCTGCAGTAATGGCTCAAGAGTTTGGGTTTATGCCACCCACATGGGAGCTATGGATTGTATTCAAAGCGCCTAGCTTCAACCACGGCTTAGCTCTGTTGGTTGAGGGCGTTGGAGGGGTGAACCAGTGGGTGGCAACACTGTCTCTCTCTGCTTCTAAAATAGTAATAATAATAATAAACATTTAAAAACTGCATATCTATATTTACATCTTAATTATCCTAATATTTATATCTTTTCTTTTTTCCATTGGATTAGTCTTGCCAAAGGTTTTCCCATTTCTTTCTTTCTTTTTTTTTTTAAAGATTTATTTATTCATTTGAAAGTCAGAGTTACACAGAGAGAAAAGTAGAGGAAGAGAGAGAGAGAGAGGTCTTCCATCTGCCGGTTCACTCCCCAAGTGACTACAATGGCTGGAGCTGAGCTGATCCAAAGCCAGGAGCCAGGAGCTTCCTCCAGGTCTTCCCATGTGGGGCAGGGGCCCAAGGATTTGGGCAATCTTTCACTGCTTTCCCAGGCCATAGCAGAGAGCTGGATCATAAGTGGAGAAGCCAGGTCTTGAACCGGCGCCCATATGGGATGCTGGCATTGTAGGCGGTGGTTTTACCCGCTATGCCACATCACTGGCCCCAGTTTTCCCATTTCAATGTCTGTTCCAAGAATCACATTTTGATTGTTCTTTGTCAACTTCAATCTTTTATCTTCTACTGAATTCATTTCTGCTTTTATTTATTTATTTTTATTTGAAAGGCAGAATTACAGAGAGAGGTAGAGACAGAGAGAGAGAAGGAGAGAGAGAGAGAGAGAGAGAGAGAGAGAGAGAGAGAGAGAGAGAGATGTCTTCCATCCACTGGTTCACTCCCCAAATGACCACAACAACCAGGGCTGGGCCAGGCCAAAGCCAGGAGCTTCTTCCAGGTCTCCCATGTGGGTACAGGGATCCAAGGACTGGGGCCATCCTTTGCTGTTTTCCTAGGTGCATTAGCAAGGAGCTGGATCCGAAATGGAGCAGCCGGGACTCAAACAAGCACCCATATTGGATGCTGGTACTGCAGGCTGGGGCTTTAACTCACTGTGCCACAGTGCTAGCCCCTCTGCTTTTATCTTTTAAAATTATATTTGAGGGGGCTGGTATTGTGGTGCAGCAGGTCAAACTGCTACTTGTGACACTCACATCCCATATGAGCACTGGTTCAAGTCCAGGCTGCTCTACTCTGATCCAGCTCACTGCTAGTGTGCATGGGAAAGCAGCACTGGATGGTCTGAGTGCCTGGGTCCCCGTCCACCCACCTGGCTTCAGCCTGGTCCAGCCCTGAACATTGCAGCCATCTGGGAAGTGAACTAGTAGATGGAAGGTATCTCTCACTCTCTCTAACTCTACCTTTAAAATAATTAAATCTTTAATGCATTGTATTTGACATTATTAATCATAGCAGAATTTACGTATGTTTGAAAAACACAGGCATATATGAGAGTGATTGTAAACTTGATTTGGATTACTTGGAACACATTAGGCTATGAATCCTTTGAGGGGCTCTTGCTCTCATTTTTAGATCTTTCTACTTTCCTTTGATTTCTTTTATTTTCTTTTTCATGTTTCTTGAATAGAAAGCTTAATTCATTTGTTGTTCAATTTTGCATTTTCTGTTAATTGTATGTACAGTGGTAAATTATCTTCTATATGTTGCTTTGGTTATACAGTATAGTTGCAAAGTTGTAGATACAGCAAAGCAGCTTTGGCTCCGGCACTGTGGAGCAGTGGGTAAAGCTGCTGCCTGTGGTGCCAGCATCCCATATGGGCACTGGTTCATGTCCTGGCTTCCCCATATCCTATCCAGCTCCCTGCTGATGCACCTGGGAAAGCAACAGAAGATGGCCCAAGTGCTTGGGCCTCTGAACTCATGTTGGAGAGCTGGAAGAAGTTCCTGGCTCTTGGCTTTGGATTGGTCCAACTATGGCTGGTCCAACTCTGACCATTTGGGGAGTGAACCAGCAGATGGAAGACCCCTCTCTGTGTCTCCCCCAACCTCCTGTAACACTGCCATTCAAAAAAATTAATAAATTTTAATAAAGAAAAGCAGCTTCACTGACATGGTGGAAGGCTTTTATTAATAGATTTCCCTCCATTGCCATATTGCCACTTGGCAGCCATGCCATAGTTGGGCCATGTAGTTGGCCCAGGAAAGGAATAGGAACCCCAAAGAGCCTTCATGGCCAAGGTGCTCAGAGTTCATGAATGAATACAAAAATCAGCTGAACAGATCGCACGGTTTCTCTCACTCTTTCTGGCCTCCAATTTTAACTGGTCCACCTGCATTTTGCTCAGACTTGGAGATGTGGGAATAAGTGCAGAAAGGAAATGAAAGTTCATATTCAATTGCAGTTTATTAAGGTGAGCCACGGCCATGGTGTGTATTGGAGACCTGGGTTTATTATTGTTTTAAATTTTTAAGAGTTCTTTTCAAAAAATGTATTGTTAAGATTTTTTTCCTGAACATATGATCCCCTGATGTTTCCTGTTGCATGTGCCTAAGTTACCCTTTACATCTAATTGATCAAATCAAATATCGAATGGGAAGAGTCTTTCATATTCTTGCTTTTAATTCCTAAGTGGGCAGTAGCTAGTATTTCCACTTTGGCGTAAAAGAAAAAGCATTTTGGTCCAAGAATCCACCCACTTCTGGGGGGTATTACCAGCTTTCTGATGGGAAGACGTATCATCAGTGTCTTGAGTGATGAACTTCCCCAGGGCACTGGACTCCCCTAAGTATAGAAGAAACTGCTTCACAGCAGAATGGCATTGTATGGGCACTCCCTGCAGGATACTGGCCAATGTTGGCCACATTTTCCCAGGCGGAAAGTGCACCTCAGCTTAAGGATGCTCAGTTTACAGGGTCTCACAGAGGCTCGCCCCACACTTCCACCTGCAGACCCAGCAGTGTCCCATTACAGGAATTATTAATTCTAACGTCTGAGAGAGTTGGTGATAAGTTTTGGAAATCATTGCATATGAACTATAATGTAGATCAAAGTTTCTTAACCTAGGTCTGTAAACTTTGGTGAAATAATAAACATATATATTTGTATATTTTATAAATGTAACATGTATACTTATATTGTAACAAATATGTACATTTATAGTATCTGGGGCAGGGATTTCACCTAGCGGTTAAGACA
Organism: Oryctolagus cuniculus; assembly: GCF_051225735.1. Taxonomy (NCBI): domain Eukaryota; kingdom Metazoa; phylum Chordata; class Mammalia; order Lagomorpha; family Leporidae; genus Oryctolagus; species Oryctolagus cuniculus. Next base: position 124,653,547 of record NC_142875.1, read on the forward strand.
CTGGTTAGGATGCTTTTATCCCATGAGAGTACCTGGGTTCAAGCCCCAGATCTGCTCCTGATTGTAGCTTCCTGGGAGGTAGCAATGATGACGCAAATACTCAGGTCCCTGCCACCCACATGAGCAACACAGGTTGAGTTCTTCACTCCCAGATGTAGCCTGGCGCATCATTGGGCACCTTGAGCGTTCGACAGGTGAGTCAGTGGATGGGAGATTTTTTCTTTCTTTCTCTCAAACAATAAATAAATTTTTATGTTATTTTTACTAAACCCTCACTGAAAATTAACATTTCTTTCATTATGAATGTAGGCAGCAAACCACAGTGATCTTAGCCACACCTGTAATTTTGCCCTGAGTAGAAATCACATGCATTTTCTCCTACACTAACACTGGTACAGATATCTTGAAATATTGTTTATATTTACTATGACTGCAAAATCAACTACAGTCTCGATCTTGTTATTGAATGCATTAATAAAGATGCAGATAGCTAATTGTTTTTGTTATCCATGGCTGTAGAGCAGAGTACCCGAAAATTATATGGCTGGCTGAACACAACAAATATTTGTTATCTCACGGTCTCTGTGGGCCGGGAGTCCAGGCTTGGCTGAGCTGGCTTTCCAGGCTCAGGGTCCGGTTACAAAGCCGCAGTCATCCGCAGGCTCAGCTGGGAGAGAATCTGCTTCCAAGCTCCTCACGTGATATCGGCAGCAGTGAGTTCCTCAGGGGCTGCTGAGCCTCATTTCTTGGTGGCTGATGTCTGCAGAGCTCTCTGTTGTACCACAAAGCAGGTCACAACTTAGGAACCGGCTTCTGTTTGAACAAGTAAGAGAGCAAGAGAAAACAAGCAACATGGAGGCTAGAGAGTTCTGGAACCAAGTCATGGAAATGACGTCCCTTTGCTTCTGTGCTGTATTCTGGGGTTTTTGTTTTGTTTTAGAAGCAAGTTACTGGGTCCATCCCGCACCCAAGGGAAGGGAATTACATCAAGCAGGAAGATCAGAGGGTGAACATGATTGTGTACTGTCTTAGAAGGTGTCTATCACACAATATCAAAAACTCATGATGTAGTATTTGGATAACTCTATGTTAATATAATCTATTTCCTTTATAGCAATAGGTGGTTTATTTTATGCATTTAAGGATGCGATTTTGACAAGGGGTCCATAGTCTTCACCAAACTCCCAAAAGGGTACAGAGCACCAATTTGTTTTAGTTTGGGTGTCTTCAACAACTTCCTGGGGTGTTTGTTTTGAAAGATCTCAACTTAAAGGACAGGGCATTTGGTCCAGCAGTTAGGACACAGGTTAGAATGCCCACGTCTCACATCGCAGTATCTGGATTCGATCTGCAGCTCTGATAACTGACTCCAGCTTCCTGCTAATGCAGACCCCAGGAGACGGTGGCAATGGCTCAAATAACTGGGTTCCTGCCACTTGTGTGGGAAACCTGACTTGCTTTCCTGGTCATGCATGGGCTTCAGACTGGCCCAGGCGCAGCCATTGTGGACATCTGGGGAGTGAACCAGCAGATGGGGAGCATCCTCTCTCTCTCTCTCTCTGCATTTCAAAAAAACTTAGAAAAGTGTAAAAATTGAAGGTCAAAGCTGTAGCCCACTGCATACCTACTCTGGTACTGGAGTTCTCTATTCTAGCGCACACTACCATGGTGCCATGACAAAAAGCATGGCACACCCGAAAATACAAGTTTGCCGTGAAACAAACCATAATCGGTTCATGATCCTGTACACTTGAATTTGGATGTGTGCAGAATTAAACTTTGTATGCTTATATACGACAACTGTCCCTTGAGCCTCAACCCTACCATTTGAGTGGAGCCGATTTCCCTCAAAATACATGGATTATAGCACTAGCAGTCTTCCCACTGCCAAGCCATGTATGAAACAGAGTGTAAGACCAGAGAGAGGAGGGTGTCATGATTCTTTCCCAAGTCTTTTGCACGGATCACCTCCTCTTGGCAACTTAAAGCTAACAGCTGTCATTTGTAAAGGACATTTCCTGCAAGCCCAAGCACTGGTGGCCTATATAGTCTTAATAGCCTGAAAGCGAAGGGTACTTTACAACACCTCCCGTTGTCAGTTTGCGGATCGATTTGTCAGCAGTGTGGGGAATGATTCTCCTACGCTGCTGGCCCAAGGGCCAGTCTTCTCCCACATTGCAAACTGCATGGTTTCCCCCGAGCCACGTGGTTTGAGTCATCCCCCAAGGAGGTGATTTTCCGCATAACTCTCCTGTCCTAATGATAAAGCAGCCCTGTACCGTCAGATAGTTCAGATTTTCCAAGACAACCCAAGCAAGTTTTGCTAGCGTGCTGCCAAGTTTGTTGCGGGCTTTCCAAGCCCTAATTCTTCTTCAGTCTCTCCAGTCCAGACATGGCCAAAGAATCCGTAACCTGAGTGCTACCCACACCTGCTAGGCAACTTGCTCAGCCAGTCTTTGCTGGCCGCAGCTTCCCAACGCACAGATGTACCTGCCTCTTCCCAGATCTACTGTTCTTTGTATCAAAAGGTGAATGACTGAGGAGGAATTCTGATGACGTTTAGGGCATGTGACTGACGTGGCAACCACCGGGGGCCACTCCCAAGAAAGGCCTGAACCAGTTCTGAGACAGGAGGGCCGCGAGCTGAAGTTGGCGAGAGGTGGCCCGGACACCAGCCAGGGCTCCCTTCGTCTTGCGGAGGTGGGTGGGGCCGGCGTTGACGCCAGAAGGCTACTTCCGGCTGTGGTGCGCATGACGTCACGGCGAGTCGGAACGGCCCAGCCACCGAGAAGCCGAGGAGGGAGGGCTCGCGAGAGTTCAGGGAGGCCGCCCCGAGATTCCGGCACGGCCGCGGGTCCCACCTCCCGGGGGCGGGGCGAGGGCGGAGCGGCGAGAAGGGAGCGGACGGGCGCCCGGCCGGCTGCGGTCCGTGCGAAGGCTGAGCCGGCCGCGGGCGCGATCGGAGGCAGGTGAGTGCGCGGATGCGGCCACGGCTCGGGGGGCTCCGGCTCGCCGCGCCCGGCCCCGCTGCGCGAGCTGGCGGCGCGCAGCGGTGCCTCTGGGCGTCCGGGGAAAGCCGGATTCATTGCGGCGCAGGGAGCGTCTCTCCGGGAAGCTTCGGAGACGGCCTTGGCCCTCTCGGTCCTCGGGGGGATACCGGCCCGGTGCGTGAGGAGGGCCGGCCTGGAGCCCCGGAGGCGCCGCTGTCCGCCCTCCCCGTTGCCCGGCTGTCCTCGGCCCCGAGCCCTCGCGCCGGGTCCCCGCCCGCGCCTCACGAACGACAACAAGCGTCGCGGTGCGCTCCCGCCCCGGCCCCTCGTCGCGGGCCGCCGGGAAGCCGGCTCGGGGCACGGCGCGGGCTGTGCGTGTGCCGGTCCCCTGGACGGGTGCGTCAGAGGCCGCGCGTTCGGCACGGACGCGGGACAGCGGCCGGCGCCCCCGGGACCCCTCCTCCCGGCGCCTTCCCCCCGGCACCTGTCGGCGGTGCGGGGTCCCGTGTCTGTCACCTTTGAGAAAGTTGCCCGGGTGGGTGACAGCAGCAGAGGAAACTTTATTTTCAGATCCGCGGGCCTGGGTCCACGGAAGCCCCCTTTGTTGTGAGTCTGGGCGGGGGGCGGGCGGGATCGGAGAGGCGCGAGGTGGTGGCGGCCGTGCGCGGTCCAGTGCGGTCCAGTGCGCTGCTGCGGTCCGAGGTCTTGCACCTGACCGCGGGCAGCTTCTCAGAGGGGCCGCTTATTTGGAAATGGCCTGAGCGTGAGCTTGATGGCTGCTGAAATCTGAGGACACAACTTTGCGTGGCCTCCCCTTATGCCTCCTGGTTGTCAGGTAGGGATTGATGGGTAAAGCCTTGTCCTTTTTGGCCCGAAGGCTTTAATTTCACAAAGCAGGATCTATGTTCTTAAGCTCAGTTCCTCTTGCCTAATGCATTTTTTTTTTTTTTAAAGAAAGTTCTTGATGTCAGCCATATATGTATATAAGATGCAGGAAACCTCTTTGAGTTTGACTGCCTTTCTCTCTCTGCCTCAGGGTATATAAAACAATTAACTTTATTATACCCTCCCGCCAGCTGCGGAGAGGTAGTGCATGTGAATTGGACGCTCCTAGGACCATTTAGGGAGAGACAAATTAGTTCAGCTCTGATGTTAAATGCTGATAGTTGCATAGGTTCGTCGAAAGTACTTCAATCTGAGAAATCCCGATCTGAAAAGAGGTGCAGTGGGCACAAAGGATTTCCATTTGACTTTGTTTTCTTCCTCTTGGTAAAGTGGCTTTATAGCGTTTCTCATTTGGCTGGGATGTGTCTAGAATGAGAAGCAAGGTTGAGTGTAGTTTTTGTTCTTTGTAAGACACTGCCACTGGGGAATGACAAAAATTAGGCTTAGAAAAACCACATTAAATGGGCACGGTTCTCCATCCTTTTGTTGTTGCAGTTTAAGGTAAAATCTAGAGATTTCTCATTATTTCAGCAGTCTTTCATGCTGAAAAGTTAATTTCAAAGGGAGGATGCTCACAACAAAGGAAAAATTATACTTTCTAGAAAATGAAAACAAAGCAATGGAGTCAGTTCAACAGTTTGTTTTCAGAGAAGTCTCTTCACAGAGTAAGGGCTCAACATCATTGTTGAGCTAAGGTGAACTTGGATAACATTCTTCGGTGAGCCTTGCCAGCGATCTGGAATAAGTTGGAGACTTTGAGGAGAGGGTGCAAAGCCAGAAGGATCTGCATCTCACTGTTAGGTTGAAATGATTTCATTTTACAAAAATACTGGGTTCATCGAAGAGTTCATGGAAAATGTGTTATGAAAACACTGTGCATGGATTTCCAAAGATTTCTGCACTAAAGTAAACTTATCTTTCATTCGATGTTTATAAGCATTCCGAAGTAGTCTCGTGGTGCAGGGCAAATCCAACAAGTGCGTTGTCATCATAGGATCTTGCTCCAATCAGCAGATGCACAGGTAATGACTAGGTTACGCTTGATCTATGCAGAATTGTGTTGCTACACTTTTAAAAAGCACTATGGGTTATTTGAATGAGATCATGAAAGTATGCTGTGAATGCATGAAAATTTGGAAAAATAAAAAATAGATGTCTTTGCTGAGTAATTAAAAATATAAAGTGAATCCTCTTTTCCTCCTCCATTTTGCCTGGACATTTTGTTCAGACCTTAAGGGAGTAGTTAGCAAGGTCTGACCAGCACCCAGTAGAGGCTGCAGAGCCTTGTCTCCAGGTAAAGGTGTGCTTATTGGCAGGGTGTTAAGAACCTTCAGAGGCAAGAGAGCAATGGGCAACAATGAAGAGTGTGTGTCGCCTGGTACGCCCAGATGAGCTCTGCCCTCTGCCCTCAAGGAGATACCATCTCATGGGAGGGAAATGTCCCCACCCAGATAACTGTAACACAGCGTTCATTATGTGAGGAAGCCAAGCAGAGTGGGATTAAATCCTGCCAGACCAATTAAGGAAGACTTGGAGTGGGCAAAGACATTTGTATAGCCCATTTGTTAGGTCTAGTCATATGATAATGACAGTGAGCAAATACTTTATGTAATGCTAATTGCCACCAAACCCTTTCCTTGTTCATCTAGGCTTAATGCTCCACAACAACTGTATGGAGTTAGTATTTTTTAATTCCCATTCTGCAGATGGAATAACTGAGGCACTGCGGTTGGATAGCTAGTGGGTGGTAGGACCAGGATTCCAGCCCTGCTACTCCGGCTCGTCCGTCCGTCCGTAGCTGAGATTAGCTGCTGTCAGGATTTTCTCTCCCACTCATGGTGGTCTTTCTCAGGTCTGTAGTATCAGAAGAATTGATTTAGGAAAATACAATCATCCAGCATCTAAATTTTGGGATCAGTTTTCTAGAAAGAGCTCCAAAATGATGAAAATTCAGGTAAAGGAGTTATTTTTTGACATGTTTGGTGTTTGAATACATTTTTGGAAATTGCTCAATGCAAATTAAATTTAATCACCTGCCAGTACCCATACCAACTTAGAACTGAGGAGTTGGGACTGCATTAATTCCTTTCCTAGTGGAATCCTTGCGTCATTGTGTGTTTTGTTGTAATTTTTTCAGCCACCTGGCTCAGGGTGTTTTTTTGGATTGAATTCTTAAGTTTAAATTTGGTTAATGATTGAATGTCGGTCCCAGCCCTTTTAGTTTTTATTTCCACAAACAGCTGTGCTTATAATGGCTGAAAAGAGGTTTTGGACAGTGTGTAATACAAGAATAAAATGAGAGAAGTTCTTTTGCTGGTGCTTTATGTTGGGACAACTATGAAAGCTCTTTGGGATTATGAAGTAGGAAAACCGCTGTAGGATAGCAGTGTGCCTGGTAGGGACTACTCAAGAAATGCTTGTTGAAAGAGTGGTCCAGCTGATTTTATTTGGAAATTTCAGGAATGGTCCACATTTATTAGTAGTTATCTAAGCATTGGAATCCCAGTGAAGTCTGTTGGGGTGAGCGGTGGTAGAAGTGCTGCCTGGCCTTACCTGTCCAGCAAGATCTGGACTTTGCATTTCCTTCGTCAGCGCTGGGATTGACCCTCTGCCTAGTTCCAGTCGAGCTCTGGGGGCTCAGTCTCTCTAAGTGAATGTAATAAGTATTCTCTCCTTGACCTGGTGGGGTAGGTTCATTTATGGCTGATGAACTTAAAACCTAGTGGGACAAGTAAAAGAGCTAAAATCAAGAATTGAAGCCTGTATATTTATATTATTAAAGTAAGGTAAAGATAGTAAAACGAACAAGCAAGCAAAGTGGGTTTTTCCCTAGTGCCTTACAGTAGTGCCAGTGGTGTACTGGTGCCATTTACCCTCCCCTGAATGACCCGGTTTTCAGTATCTTTAGCCCTGCTTGCATGGAGATGCTTACAAGTCCATTTTATTTTGCTATAAAATAGTTCCTCTAAGTACAAGTTTTTTTTTTTTTTTTTTTTTTTTTTTTTTTTTAAGATTTATTTATTTATTTGAAAGGCAGACCTACACAGAGAAGTCTTCCATCTGCTGGTTCACTCTTCAAATGGCTGCAACAGGCAGAGCTGAGCCAGGAGCTTCTTCTGGGTCTCCCATGCAGGTGCAGGGATCCAAGCACCTGGGCCATCTTCCACTGCTTTCCCAGGCCATAGCAGAGAGCTGGATCAGAAGCGGAGCAGCCAGTAACCGGCTCCCATGTGTGATGTCAGTACTATAGGCGATGGCTTTACCTGCTACACCACAGTGCTGGCCCCCGGGTTTGGTTTTGAAAGGTTGTTTTTAGTAAAAAGGAGTGTCAGTTGGTCCATCAGAGGGAACCCAGACATCCTGTCACCTCTTCGCATAAAAAAATTTGGGGGCAATCCTTCCCACGAGAGAATACTTCTGTCTATGTTGAAAATCCCCTGGGACAGGTGGCCTCCCGCTGCACAGACTTGGAGGAGGACCCTGGCAGTTGCAGGTTGTAGGGTGGTGACCTGACTGTTGGCTGTGATATGTGAATGAAAGCAGGTCTCGGGCCTCGTAGGATTCTTGGCTTCTGTGTTCTTGACGAAGCCCCCTGCCTTGGTCTGAATTCACACTTGACAGTTAGCAGCTCAGATTGCTGCAGCTCTCCGGCCACGGACACAGGAGGTGTCTTGTTTTCCTCGTCTTGCTGCTCTTCCTGATTTCCCAGGTGAACTTCTCGCGTGTTCGAGTGCGTAAAAGCTCGGATCCCGTGTGCTCGGTGGCTGCTGCTCACCTGTTTCATGGATGTGCTGTCTCTGCGTCTGACTTAGGAGGGGATTTTATCCCCCTTTCCGTAATTCTTGAGGCATTTTGCTGCTGTGTGTGTTCTCCACAGGCTGGAGTTACGATGTTTGACACCTCAGATCAACCACAAATCCAGCATTCTTCCCATTCCCGAGACACCGACAGGACCGGGTGCGATTACTGGTGCCAGTGGCTGTGCCTTTGTGTGGAGCCCCACTTCCATTCTCTTTAGCAAAGTGTGGGAAAACTGGAAGTTGGGAGGAACTCTGTAGCCGTTAATCAGCACTGTTTCGGAGGGGATGTTGTGTTCCTCCATTGCTATTCCGCTTTCGTGACTTGGATGTTGTGACTGGTTTTCTAGATTCCGCAGCAATCCTGAAGAAGTGTTTTTGACATTTAATATGAAACATACTTTGTTCATCTGTATTTCTTGAACTTTGTCTCCCCATGGTAATACGTAGGTTTAGCTCTCTGAAGTCATCTTCGTCTCTACATATTCCTGACTCCTTTCTTCTTTCAGAATGTCACCCAGCAGGGTACAAGTCTCATGATTTTGTCAACAGCAGTAACTGTTTCCTTATCACTTGCTGTGTGCCATAGTACTAAGTTCTTTGTGCATATATTATCTCATTTAAACCCCACAACAACCCTGTTAGTCATCTTTATTTACACCTGAGGAAACTGGGACTTAGGTAAAGTGATGTGGGTGGATAGGAAGTGGTGTGGGTAGAGAGAGTGATCCTTAAGGGCCAGCATTGTGGCTCAGTGGGTTAAGTCACCGTGCTTGTTTGAGTCCTGGCTGCTCCACTTTTGATCCAGCTTCTTGCTAAAGTGCCTGGGAAGGCAGTGGATGATGGCTCATGTACATGGGCCCCTGTCACCCATGTGGGAGATACGGATGGAGTTCCTGGCTTCTGGCTTTGGATCAGCGCATCGTGCTGGCCGTAGCGGTCATTTGGGGGAGTGAACCAATGGAAGGAAGAACTTTCTTTCACTGTGTAACTCTGCCTGTCAAAAAAAAAGGTAGAGTGTTTACTAAGGACTCTACAGATGGGTTGATGAGGCATAGTCCTTGCCCTTAGCAGTTTTGATGCTGAAATAAATAAGATAATCAAATGTTATGGTTTTATTCAAGTCAGTGAGGAGCACATAGATATCAATATGGGCCAGCCTTTTTCATAATGGTATTAGTTTTGAGCCTTGAGCTTTTTTTTTTTTTTTCAGTATTGAGAAGCTAGAATTTCACCCTATTTAATCATGAAATGTTTGGATCCTTACTTACGTTGCTGTCTGCCTCATCCTGTGTTCAATCGCTTGCATTCTAACTAAGAGAGAACTGATGAGCAATGGGATGGAGAGAGGGCAGGTGTAAAAAGTGAAATTGAGGAATTGGACCCCAGAACAAGGGCTTGATGAGGTAGCTTAGATCTTACAGGAGCACTGTTGTGGGAAATTGGATGTGAAGAATGGATAAGCCACAGCATTGACCTCTGGAAAGTTGTATGATTTAGAGAACAGAGGGCTTATTTTAATGATATGTTTTGGAGCTGTTCTCTTGTGCTAGTATCGTTTTTCATTTAGATCTTGCTGGCTGTTGATATTGTTCCTGAGCTTAGCGTGTGCCTGCTGTGGAAACACCACACGATGCCTGCCCTTCACTTTTCTGTTTCTCAGCGTAGGCTCACTGCCTGGTTTGTAGCGCTGGGGAGTTGCCCTTGATTGTCTTTATAACAGAGATCCATTTCGTTGGGATGCTTCTTTCAGATCTGGTTGAGGCTTTTCTCCATATGTCAGCTGTTATCTAGCAGATAAACAGAATCGATTTTTTTAAGACTGTTTCTGTGGCTCAGAGTGGAGAAATTTTAGTACCGAATGGCATGTATCTGACCCATTGATATTCTTCATACTGGCAGGTCCTAAAGGAATCACAGAGTCATGTTTCCCTGAGGTTAATCATCATAATTCAGTATTTATCACCTGTTTGCAGGGTGCTGTGTTGGAGACTAGACAAAATAGAGATGAGTTAGAGGTATTGCCCTTCCACTGGGGAAGGTTCAGTCCAGTGAGAGGCCTGACCTGTGATTTAGATAGAAAGTGCTAAGTGAGTAACAGGGCGCTGTGGGCGTGGAGGAAGGAGAGACTGCTGGCTGGACAGAGTAGGTGAGCCTCCGCTACACAGCAAGTACAGACTGGTCATTTCGGAGCAAAGGCGTGCCCGGTTACCCTACAGAAGATGATAAACTGTATGTCATTTATTTTTTAAGGTTTGTATATTTATTTAAAGGTCAGAGTTAGGGGGCAAAGTTTCCATCTGCTGGTTCACCCTCCAGATGACTGCAATGGCCAGCGCTTGGCCAGGCCAGGAGCGGGGAGCTTCATCTGGGTCTTCCACGTGGGTGACAGGGACCCAAACACTTGAGCTAGCTTCTGCCGCTGTTCCCAGATGCATTAGTAGGGAGCTGGATCAGAAGTGGAGCAGCCGGGGCCGGCCTGTGGCATAGCAGGTAAAGCTACTGCCTGCAGTGCTGGCATCTCATATGGGTGCTGGTTCAAGTCCCAGCTGCTCCACTTCCAACCCAGCTCTCTGCTATGGCCTGGGAAAGCAGGGGAGGATGGCCGAAGTGCTTGGGCCCCTGCACCCTCATGGGAGACCTGGAAGAAGTTCCTGGCTCATGGCTTCGGATCAGCGCAGCTCTGGTCGTTGTGGTCACCTGGGGAATGAACCAGTGGATGGAAGAAAGACCTCTCTTTGCCTATGCCTCTCTGTAACTCTGCCTTTCAAATAAATAAATAAATCATAAAAAAGAAGTGGAACAGCCAGGACACAAACTGGGGTGCATAGGGGATGCCTGTGTCATAGGCGGCGGCTTTGCCTATTACGCCATAATGCCGAGAAGTTACTTACTTCTCTCTGCCCTGTTGGATTTGAGCCCATTTTGCTTGAAGAGTATCTGTTTTTCAGCATTTCATCTTCTACATCGTCAACTACTCAACCTGATATATTTAATCTGGTACAGCTTGACATTCTGAGTTACCCGTAAGGTGCACACTACACCAGGAGGTGCTGAGCAGGAAAGCCCAGTGCTCCTTGAGAAAGGAGGCAGGCTTCTGCAGACTCGCACTCCCAGGGACTGCCATCAGGCACAGCTGCCGCAGCCAGGCGCAGGGAGGGGAGCAGCCGGGGAAAAGGAGCGCCTGTAGGGAGCAGGAGAGCAGCTTTCCACGGACGAGGCCATGTTTGAACTTGGGCCTGAAGGGCAGGTCAGAGTTTTCCAGGCCGCCAGGCCTCAGGAGCACATCATCGCAGAGTGATGTAAGAGACTGAGGTGTATTTAGGGAGCTCCAAGAACCGGATTCAAGTCTTAGTGATGGGACACTGGGCTGAGAAGGATCAGTGAACTTTCTGTCTGAGTCGGGACTCGAACCGGTGCCCGCATGGGATGCTGGCACTGCAGGCAGAGGCTTTACCTGCTACACCACAGCGCCGGCCCCAGGAAGTAATGCTCTTGCCTCTGACAGTCCAGTAGAAGCACGTCTGCTGCACTTCCCACTCCTGGCCTGCCAGTGACAAGTTGTTTCTTCCATTCTCTATTGACTGGAGCTACTAAGATCATTGTACATAGAGAATGCCCCATCAAAGCAAAGCTTCAGGGGCCCCTGACTTAAGGGAGGGGGTTGTGGGAGGACCATGATTATTTCTCTTTCCAATGGGATTTTATAGAACCTTTAAAAATTCCCCAGAACTTGGGGCCGGCGCCAAGGCTCACTTGATTAATCTTCTGCCTGCAGCGCCGGCATCTCCTATGGGCACCAGTTCTAGTCCCGGTTGCTCCTCTTCCAGTCCAGCTCTCTGCTCTTGCCTGGGAAGGCGGTGGAGGATGGCCCAAGTGCTTGGGCCCTTACACCTGTATGGGAGACCAGTAGGAAGCACCTGGTTCCTGGCTTCGGATCAGCTCGGTGTGCGCCGGCCGCAGCGGCCATTGGGGGGTGAGCCAACGGAAAAAAGGAAGGAAGACCTTTCTCTCTGTCTCTCTCTCTCTCATTATCTATAACTCTTCCTATCAAGTAAATTAAAAAAAAAGAAAGAAAGAAAAAATTCCCCAAACTTAACAACAACACAAAATATTCCCCAGGCCTATAGTACCTAGTCCGGAGGTCCTTGTATCCTGAGCCTAGCCTGGCTACTTTTTTCACTTCTCTGCTCTAGCCCTTATTATAATTTAACACAATTTAATAGTAGACTTTAAAAAGATTTATTTGAAAGTCTCAGAGAGTGGGGTGGGGAGAGAGAGAGAGCTAAGAGGGAGAGATCCATCTGTCTTCCGTCCGCTGGTTTACTCCCCAGATGGCTGCAAAGACCAAGGCTGGGCCAGGCCAAAGCCAGGATCCAGGAACTTCGTCTCGGTCTCCCATGTGGATGGCAGGGGCACGATAACTTTGGCTGTCTTTTGCTGATGCGCCAGGTTCATTAACCGGGAGCTAGATTGGAAGTGGAGCAGCGCATATTGGGTACTGGTGTTATAGGAGCTGTCTTAACCCTCTGCATCACAACAGTGGCTGCTGGAGAGACTTTTTTGTTACTCAGGGGCCTGTATCTAATGATCACAACTCTGAACTTTGTGTAATCTGCAAGAGGCTGCTGGAGCAAAAGCGCCCTTCAGGTTGCTCTTCACGTGGGTTTGCTTTCCACAGTGGTTGTTATTACTTTTTCTGTCCTGTGACTTTACTACTGAAACTCAGCCAAGTTGTTTTCTAAGGACAAGCAGAAAGTTAATGGTAGCCTCCAGTGAGAGTTCTGTCCCTGGTATTTCTAGGCCAACTGGCAGCTGTGTTAGCTTGGGTGCTGTTACTGGTGGCAGTAAAAGTTTATGGGCGCTGCCGGGAGGAAAGTGGAAGGCAAGAACAGGAGAAGAGAGAAGCAGCTTTCGGAGTGTGGGAGGGCCAAGGGGTTAGGGCAGGAGAAAAAGGGCATCTGATTAAAAGAGGTCAGGTACCTCCCACACCTGTTCAGGTGCCATTTGGCGGAGCTGGGGCCATAGTTTAGGATCAAGTCTAACTGCCAATGAGCCTGTCGAAAAATATACTGGTGCGTTGCTAGGCCTTGGCAGTTTGTTTTAATGAAACATTTCTGCATTTAGTTTTTAAACTTTGTGTATGTCCCTTTGTCTCTCTATTTTTAGAATTGAGCAGAACAAGAAACAGAAACCAACATAAATATTAGTAAAAATTAGAGGCACATTTCTGAAATGTAGTAAAAGCTTTTAAGATCTAAATCTGTAGGTTATTACAGCCTCAGTCAGGCAGCAGGTGGTAGAGTGTGAAAGGCTGAGTAAGTGGGAACATGTGATGGAGTTTTACCAGTAGTAAAGCGTCATTCTTTAAAAAAAAGTTTATTTTAGGGGCCGGTGCTGTGGCGCAGCAGGTTAACGCCCTGGCCTGAAGTGCCAGCCTCCCATATGGGTGCTGGTTCTGGTCCCGGCTGCTCCTCTTCCGATCCAGCTCTCTGCTATGGCCTGGGAAAGCAGTAGAGGATGGCCTAAGTACTTGGGCCCCTGTATCCGCGTGGGAGACCCAGAAGAAGCTCCTGGCTTCGGATCGGCACAGTTGCAGCCAATTGGGGAGTGAATCAACAGATGGAAGGTCTCTCTCTCTCTCTCTCCCTCTCTCCCTCTCTCTGACTTTCAAATAAATAAATAAATCTTTTAAAAAAAGTTTATTTTATTTGCAAAGCAGAGTTAGACAGAGAGAGAGAGAGAGAGAGAGATATCTTGCATTCACTGGTTCACTTCCCAAATGACTGCAGTGGTTGGGGCTGGGCCAGATGGAACTCCATCCAGGTCTCCTGCATGAGTGGCGGGGGCCCACGCACTTGGGTCGTAGTCTGTGGCTTTTACAGGCATAACAGCACAGAGCTGGATCTGAAGTGAAGCAGCTTGCACTTGAACCAGCGCTCATCTGGGATGCTGGCATTGCAGGCAGTGGCTTAACTGAACGCCTCAGCGCTGAGCTGCCCTCCCCCACCCACTTTATGTTCTTGAGTGCTGGTTCAAGTCCTGGCTACCTCACTTCCATTCCAGCTCCCTCTACTGTGCCTGTGAAAGCAGAAGATGGCCAAGTGCTTGGGCCTCTGCCACCCATGTGGGAGACCAAGATGGAGTTCCAGGTTCCTTCTATCTGGCCATCTCAGCCATTGGGACCATTTGGGGAGTGACACCATGGACTGAAGACCCATCTCTCTTTCTCTCTCCCCCTCTCTTTCTCTTTCTCTTTCTCTGTGACTCTGCCTTTTAAATAAATATAAACAAATCTTTAAAGAAGAATAAAGAACGTAGCTAGGCCCTCAGAAGGGAAATTGGGGTGAGAGATAGATCTGGAGCCTGCACTTTCCTGTCAGGTAAGCCAAGGACCCCCCTTCCCCTCTCGGAAAACAACACGATCCAGCAACAAAACATCACTTTCTTCAGGAGGTTTTCTCATTGTCAGGCTGACAAAGCCAAAAATGAAAATGCCCGTGGTTTTAGCTCTTCTGCAGTGGTGGGAAGAGTCGTTCCTTGGCTTGTAAGGGGCACTGTGTGGAATTCCAGCTTCCGGTGCATTTTCGGAGTTGAAGCTGCTTTGGAGGCAGTGCAGTCTCGTACCCTGCTGTGCATTCCCTCTCCGTCCTCCTCAGCGATTGCACGGCTGCTCCTTGCCTAAATATTTAAGTTCCGTGCTTCATAGCAGATCGCACCATCGCTACTTTCATTCCCTTAAATGGTTGGCGTTCTGCAGCCGAGTGTCCTGGGTCCTCTTCTGTCTCCACGCTCTCCGGAGGGGGGAATCCCCTGTTCACTGGTGTCCTCAGTGACCCCTGTGCGACCGTGGCCGTTCCTGGTGCCCAGTTCGCTCTCCTGAACACGAGACTGTCCTGTGTTCTGTTGTTCCGTCTGTCTCCTGGTATCACACTGTGGTATGTTCCCTGGATAACAGAGTTCAGCTCGCCCTGAGCTGACGTTATCTTCTCACTTTCCAGAACATTTCTCATGTGGCTTACCTCTGCCAGGGCTGGAGATGGTACTCCTGTTGCCTTCGCTGCAAACCTGAATGTCTGACCCCTTTTCTGAAACACAGGAGTAGGTGACATGTGTAGAATTGAGTGTGTGCCAAACCTTCCTGAGCGTTTACTGTATGCCAAGCAGGGAACAGTCTTAATTAAAAAGTTGTTCCTTTTAAGGATAATTTCTTAATGCCACAAGAGGGGTTTTGAAGATGGCTAGTGGGGTGAGTATTTTGTATGTGCAACAGACTGGGCTGGGCAGGCTCAAGCCAGGGGCCTGGAACTTCATCCTGGAATCCCATGTGCTGGCAGGCACCCATGTTCTTGGCTATCTGCCTTCCCAGGCATCGTAGCAGGGAACTGGATCAGAAGTGGAGCAGCTAGGACTTGAGTTTCAAGGTGGAATACTGTCGTTGCAGACGGCGGCTTAACCTGCTGCTCCATGAGGCTGCTCCCGAAGATGACTGTCTCCTGTCTTCACTGTTTCAGTCTAAGCATCTTCATTTGACTTACTCAGATGTCAGGGGGTCCAGATGTTTACCTTCCTGGACACTCCTCTCTAAATCTGTCATGTTTGTTTTCTCTTTTAAAATGTTTGGTTCATTTAGATAAACCAGAGTTGTTATAAAGAAAGGTGGGACTTCACAGATGTATGGAATCTGCATAGGAATTGTCATATATAAGCCATAAGCCTCATTTTCTAAGTCCATATTTGTAAATTTTTTGTGCATGTCCAGAAATCATCAGGATTATGCGAATTTACTTATATTTAGCAATTGATCAAGTTGACATGAAAAGGGGAATGCCAATTAGTGATATTTAGGTCAGTTCGATCTAACAGTAAGGAGGAAGAAAGCATATCACTGGGTCAGCTCATGGCACCCCCCCCCCAACCCCCATCCCCCTACCCTCTTAGGAGAACTACACGGGAAGCCATCATTCCAATCAAACAGATAATCTCAATAGGAAGTGTCACTAAGCCAGGATAACCCGGGGAGCGCCTGCCATTGCGGCTGCACATGGGATCAGCGTGCCTCCCCCTCTGTTGAGGACACATAGGCGGTCTTGCTTGTTACACTCCTGCTTTCCTTACCCAGATTACTGTAGCCCTCTTCCATTAAGCGTCTTTTCTTTAGCCAAAAGAAAACACAGTGACCAAGGTTTGCATTTTCTTAATTCACATTCCAGTTCTGCCTCCCAGGCTGCATCCTTCTCACTTGTGATGGGGCTTGGATACCTCCAGAACTTTGAGCCACACATTTTCTTGGAATTACCGCGATTGGTGACTTGGCCACTCTGTTGGATTCATGTGGTGTTACTCTCAGAGCGTGGATTTGTTCTCACTTCCTGCGGGCATTTACTGGGCTCCTTTGTGGGGCTGTAACGCACTGCCAGGTATTGAACACTTTACTCCGGGCATGAGCTGGCCAATGCGGTGTGCAGCGTGACATTCACTGTTCTTGTTCCTGAGCTTCTGCATCTGTCAGCTCAGCCCAAGGTTACGGTTCCTTAAATTTTAGGGACAGCCATCTCACACATCTAATTCACGTCAAATTTTTATTGAACAAAAGTTTTTGTTTTTGTTTTTGTTTTTAAGATTTATTTATTTACTTGAAAAGCAGAGTTACAGAGAGGCAGAGGCAGAAGGAGAGAGAAAGAGGGGTCTTCAGTCCATCGGTTCACTCTGCAAATGGCCGCAACGGCTGGAGCTGTGCTGATCCGAAGCCAGGAGCCAGGAGCTGCTTCCGTGTGAGAGCAGGGGCCCAAGGACTCAGGCCATCTGCTGCTGCTTTCCCAGACCAAAGCTGAGAGCTGGATCAGAAGAGGAGCAGCTGGGAATAGAACCTGCCACCAAATGGGATGCAGGCACCGCAGGCAGAGGCTTAACTGACTGCACCGCAGCACTAGTCCCTTTTCCTACATTTTGATAAGGATGTTGTCAAAATTTTTTTCCAGCTCATTGGTAGCTGTATTGCCTAAATGGAGTTTGCAGAACTTACTTATGAGTGTTCTGAGTTCTGTTGTGTAATCAGCTATAGATACAGTCTTTAGCCCATTTCTCCCCCAAAAGATCTGGAGACTGGAGCTTGCAGAGAGTCGCATGGATGTGACTTACAGCTTTGCTGACGGAAGCAGAAGGTACCCAGCAAGACTTCTTCCTCCTGAACCCATGCCAACCCTTGGTGATCATCCCTCCTTGTATATTCAGAAATTATGAGTTATAATCTGTTCTGGAATTTTCCTCTGGCTGGAAGATAAACACAAAAGTTGATGTGTTGGAAATGTCTGCTTCTGTAGTGTTTTTGTTCTGTTCTTATTTTGAAAGAGTATAATTTGTCTCCTGTCTTTCAGCAAAGCTCTGTGGTCTCTCTGATTTGTCGTACCTAGAGCAGAGAATTCACATTCACAGTTGCTGAGGACAAAGATCTGCAGTGCGTTGTAGGCAGCTGTCTAGTGGTGCCTTCCCTGTCCTGGGCTGCAGTTCTGTCATCCCAGTGCTCCACCTGTGTCCGTCACTCACAGCACTCGTAGGCTGAGAGTAGAGGCAGGGCTTGGAGGGGGCAGCAGGGCTGTGGGAAGGGCACAGCGGGTTAGGCATTCTCCTTATAAAATAGGCTCATACCTACCCCTCAGGGGTGTTGTGGGATAGAAGTATGTAAGAGGACTTTGTGAATTGTAAGGTGGGGGTAAATAGTAAGTTTTTTTTTTTTTTAATTTATTATTACAGAAAGGGAGAGAGAGATTTTCCATCTGCTAGTTCACTCCCCAGATGACTGCAACCACTAGGACTGGGCCAGGCCGAAGCCGGGAGCCAGGAGCTTCATTCTGGTCTCCCACATGGGTGGCCGGGGCCCATGCACGTGGGCCATCTTCTGTTGATTTTCCCAGGCACATTAGCAGAGAGATGGATTAGAAGTGGAGCAGCCAAAAAATATGCTGGTACCCTTATGGGAAGCCAGCATCACAGGTGGCAGCTTTACCTGCTACCCTAAACGATGGCTCCAAGTGTTAAGATTTTTAAAATCAAATTAGGAGGTCAGCATTGTGGTGCACAAGGTTAAACCTGGATATCAGGGCACTGGTTCAAATCCCAGCTGTTCCACTTCAAATCCAGCTCCCTGCTAATGCATCTGGGAAAGCAGCAGATGATAAAAGTGCCCCAGCATCCACGTGGAAGACCTAGATGGAATTCTAGCCTCCCAGGTTTGGCCTGGCCCAGTCCTAGCCATTGCAGACATTTCAAGAGTGATAGTGGATGGAAGATCTCTGTCTCTCTCTTCCTCTCTCTGTCACTCTGCCCTTCCAGTACATAAATAAATAAATCTTAAAAACAAAACAAAACAAAAAACCAAAAAACAAATTAGAAGTGTAAGTTTTTCTTTCTCCCCCATCATGTATTAATTCCATCATTTCCTTAACCACTGTACCTGGCCTTCTAAACATTTTCTCTTGTAGACATAAATTCAGAAGCCCATTTTGTGGTGTTTAATGGCTTTCTGGAGTTCAGCTTGTTGTGGACATCTCGGTTCTCATGTCATCCTGGATTCTTTATGAGTGTCCAGGTTATGTATTTCCCTGTGTTTCTGTGTGTTGTAACGTAAGGGCTTATTGATGATCTCTTTGCCCAGTCTTCTCAGTCACCCTCTTTTCTGTAAATGTCCTTTGCAGTTTGTAGCCAGAATTTTTTTTTTTTTTAGACCAAATGACTCCTAGGAGGAATATTTTCTGGAATGAATAGGAGCAATACTGTTTGGTTATTTTTTCCCCATAGTTTTCTGACATAGTCTCTGCCTTTAGTTTCCTTTACCCCTCTCTCTGGTGATACAACTTCAGGAATTATTTACTCTGATGCCTGAAAGTTTAAATCTGGCATTTTATCAGTCATTTATAGTTAGAGAACATGTCCCTTGTTATTCTTTTAAATTCATTTTCAGTTTCTAATTTAGTTTCTACTGAATTTAAAATGAACATTATCTTAAGGGCAGTGATCATGTTTTCTATCCCTTTGTATTTTCCTCACATCGCCTTTTGAAAGGTATTTCTATTTTTTAAATTTTTATTTAACGAATGTATTTTTACATGGATACGACTTTAGGAATATAGTGGTTCTTTCTCCCCTAACCCCCAGCTCCCATCCCACCTCCCTCTCCCTCTCCCATCTCCTCTTCATTATGGTTCATTTTTAGTATGACTTTATATACAGAGAACCAATTCTATGCTAATCATAGACTTCAACAATTTGCACTCATGCCCACACACAACATATAGAATACAGTTTGGGGAAAGAATTTGCAGTCAATTCTCATATTACAATTCAGTAGGGACAGAGGTCCTACATGGGGAGCAAGTGCACAGTGACTACTGTTATTCCTTTAACAGTTAACACTCCTTTTTTGTGATGTCAGTGGTCATCCAAGGCTGTTGCCATGGACTGCCAAGGCTATGGAAGCCTTTTGTGACCATAAACTCTATCAGTATTTGGACACTGCCATAAGCAAAGTGGGTGTTCTCTTTTCCCTTCAGAGAGAAGAGAGCTGAAGCCAGGAACCCAGAACTCCATCTGAGTCTCCCATGTAGGTGGCAAGGTCCCAAGTAGTCGGACCAGGTCTCAAACCAGGACTCGGATGTGGGATACTGATATGGTCATACGCCATGATATGGCCACTGTGGCTATGCCACAGCCCCTTGGGCACACTTGGTCACTTCATCCATGCTTCCTTGCTAAAAGAGACCTTTCTTGCTGACCTTATTTACATATTTGTTCTTTAAAGATTTTTTTTTTTTTTTTTTTTTTGGTTCATTTGAAAGTCAGAGTTACTGAGGTAGAGGGAGAAACAGAGAGAGAGATATCTTACATCTTCTGGTTTACTCCCCAGATGACCACAATGACTGGGTCCAGGCCAGGAACTCTACACTTCTGCTGCTTTCCTTTTTTTTTTTTTTTAAAGATTTATTTTATTTATTTGAAAGAGTTACCGAGAGAGGTAGAGACAGAGAGAGAGAGGCCTTCCATCCGCTGGTTCACTCCCCAGATGTCTGCAACGGCTGGAGCTGCACCAATCCAAAGCCAGGAGCTTCCTCTGGGTCTCACACGTGGGTGGAGGGGCCCAAGGACTTGGGCCATCTTCTACTGCTTTCCCAGGCCATAGCAAGAGCTGGATCGGAAGAAGAGCAACCGGGACTAGAACTGGCGCCCATATGGGATGCCGGCGCTTCAGGCCAGGGCTTTAACGTGCTGTACCACAGTGTTAGCCCCTTTTAATAGATCGTTCAGTCTCTATATTTTCTGTTTTTAAAGATTTGTTTTTATTTATTTGAAAGATAATTGCAGAGAGGGAGAGAGAGATATGTGTCTTCCATCTTCTGATTCACTCCCCAAATGGCCACAGTGGCCAGAGCTGAGTCGATCCGAAGCCAGGAGCCAGGAGCCAGGAGCTTCTTCCAGGTCTCTCACATGGGTGCAGGGGCCCAAGAACTTGGTCCATCTCTACTGCTTTCCTGGGCCATAGCAGAGAGCTGGATTGGAAGAGGGGCAGGCATGACCAGACCAGCGCCCATATGGAATGCTGGTGCTTCAGGCAGGGACTTTAAGCCTCTGTATTTTCTTTCTACCCTTTTCCCCATTAGAATGTAAGCTCTCTACGGGTAGACTATTTTATGTCACCTGTGTCTTTTTATTTAGTGCCAAGAACATTGCATGGCACTGAGTGAGTGCTCAGCAAACATTTGTTGAATTAATTAAAGTCTGTTTAACTAGAATTCTATTCTTGAGAGCTTATTAAAATGTGTGACTCATCTTTCCTTTTATAGTCACAGCAGGGTTCACTTTGCTTTGCTGTGAACATTTTGTAATTTGTATTCCCTCATTGTATCCTGCATTCTCATTCGTAGCTATTGTAACATACATCAAAATTCCATGGCTGATTGCTCTCAGGTTTCACAATACTTCATTTAATCAGCTAATTTCTTTGCAATGATCACATTCATGTCCAAAATATTACTTTCCCTAATGGTGAGGTGGAAGGGTCAGCAAGGTATTTATTAGATATGTTGATGTTAGCTATGGGAGAATTCTAGCAAATGTGGTGAAAGTTAAAGTTTCCATCACAACCAATCTCTGTGTCAACTTGCATCTCTTAGAGTCTCAGCAATTTATGCTTCTGGTTTGCTGTCACTGCTCAGTGCAGTTCAGAGTCCCGTCCTGTCGCATCTCAGTGATGGAGGTGGGCATTTGTTATAACAGTTGCTGTTTGGAATATCCACTTCTCATATCATAGTGCCTGAGTTTGGGTCTCAGCTGCACTTCTGATTCTCGCTTCCTGCTAATGTGAACCCTGGGAGGCAGCAGGCCAAATAATTGGGTGCCTGTCACCCACGAAGGAGATGCCGATGAAGTTCCCAGCTTCTAGCTTCTGTGCGACCCTGGCTGTTGTGGCTATTGGGTGGAGTGAACCAGTATATGGAAGATCTCTCTTTGGCTCTGTTGCCTTTTTTTTTTTTTTTTTTTTTTTTAAGATTTATTTATTTACTTGAAGGTCAGAGTTACACAGAGAGAGGAGAGGCAGAGAGAGAGCGAGGTCTTCCGTCCGATGGTTCTCTCATCAGATGGGTGCTATGACCGGAGCCGCGCCGATCCGAAGCCAGGAGCCGGGAGCTTCTTCCGGGTTTCCCATGAGGGTGCAGGGGCCCAAAGACCTGGGCCATCTTCTACTGCTTTCCCAGGCCATAGCAGAGAGCTGGATTGGAAGAGGAGCAGTTGGGACTAGAATCGGCACCCATATGGGATGCTGGCGCCTCAGGCCAGGGCATTAACCTGCTGCACCACAGCACCGGCCCCTGTTACCTTTTAAATACATTTTTTTTTATAAAAGACAGTTTTTCTTGAAATCTGAATCCTTCATGGTATTGTATTGGTAAAATGTCAGTTTTCTTCTTTTACTTAATACCTGTTTTCTGGGCATGGGTTTGCAGGCTCCTAAGGGCACATGGCTGCTGTCACCCTTCCCACTTGTTTTTCTACAACAAATAATTTCTCAACTATTCCCAATATTGTCACTTTTTTTCTGAGCATGTCCAGTCTCTCAAAGTTACAGTGATATCTGGACTCTTATCTCTTCTACTTTCAGCTTAAAGTCCAGCTGATCAAGGGATAAAAGTTACATAGTGATTGGAAAAAACTCAAGATCACCTTTGTCATTGTGTTTCTTGGAACCAGTTAAATTAATTCCTGTAAATGTGTTTTGCATCCATAGAAAAGGGGTGAGGAGTAGTGAAGCAGTGCATGCTTCATAAGGCACTAATCCTCTTCAGAATGAAATACTGTGAAGATGATGGTGGTGAGCTTTTATGGAGGGTTTATTTTTTGTCAGACATTGTTTCAAAAGCTTTCCATATATTCACATGGGGTAGACCTGGCAGAGAGCACATTCATTGGCATGTGCATGGTACTCAGAAGCAGTCAGTATGTTCGTTTTTATTGTCGTTGGCAGCAGTGTTCTTGGTTGTTAAAAGATAAACTTCCTCACTAGTGGAAAGCCTATTACAGATACTCGTATGCTAGGGTATGAACCAGACATTCATGGAGTATTTACAATGTTCTTAACACTGGCCACTTACCAGAAGAAATCATGTGAATCCCCACAATAGGTCCTTTTGCTCAAAAAACATATTTAGGATTGACACCCAGACAATAATAATGCCTTTATCAAAAACCTGGCTATTATACAATTTATCTCTTAAATACAAATTATTTTCAAATTTGTTTTTAAAAGATTTATTTATTTGGCTGGCATCGCGTCAATAGACTAATCCTCTGCCTTGCAGCACCGACACACTGGGTTCTAGTCCCAGTCGAGGCGCCGGATTCTGTCCCAGTTGCCCCTCTTCCAGGCCAGCTCTCTGCTGTGGCCAGGGAGTGCAGTGGAGGATGGCCCAAGTACTTGGGCCCTGCACCCCATGGGAGACCATGGCAGCGCGCCAGCCGCGGCGGCCATTTGAGGGTGAACCAACGGCAAAAGGAAGACCTTTTTCTCTGTCTCTCTCTCTGTCCACTCTGCCTGTCAAAAAAAAAAAAAAAAAAAAAAAAGATTTATTTATTTTAAAGGCAGAGGGACAAAAAGAGAGGAAGACAGAGAAAGAGGATAGATAGAGAGATCTTCCATCTTTTTGGTTGATTCCACAGATGCAGTAGCCAGGTCTGAGCCAGGCTGAAGCCAGGAGCCAGCAGCTACATGCTGGTCTCCCACGTGGGTAGCTGGGGTCCAAATGCTTGGGCCATCTGCTGCTGCCTTCCTGGGCATATTCACAGGAAACTGGTTTGGAAGCGGTACAGCTGGGACTCAAACCAGCACTCATAGGGGTTTAGATCAACTTTTATAAATTGAAATATTGTTGAAAATTAGTTTTTACAGTTTATATTTAGTAAGTCTCATGTATTTTGACTGATGCAATAATAAACAGACAGAATACCTCTGTAGAAAGGGAGAAAGCATTATAGAAATTTTGGTATGTATGGAAAAGTCAAGGGTGCTAAAATATTACATTTTCCATGAAAGAGAACTCATGAAATCATTGAATAATTTCCACAGTGACTCTTACTTTTAGAATAATGTAGGTAAGCACATGTAAAGTACATGAGAATAAAAATAATTGTTATATATGATGTTATGAATGATGTGTCTATGTTATGTGTGTTATGCATGATGTATGTATGTTTTAATAGGGCACTTGGTGTTTATCTTACCCTGTACTTGTATTAGGAAAAGTCAGTAGTAGATATATAAAAAGTAATAGTAATGGGTATGTAGAAAATCTTTCAGAGACTGTAGAAACTTCATAGAAATGGGGTACTAGTACTTTGCTTGTGCCAATTTTGCTCATCAGTTGGCAGTCCCATCTCTTACGTAACAGCAACATAGAACATTTTTGAGTTAAACTGAGGCTTGGTGAGATTTGCTTTATGAGGTACCACTTTATGAAGAAGCCGGACTGTACTCGGGTCTTTGGTTTAATTATGTGATTCTCTTTGACATTCACTGCAGGCAGACTACTCTTTTAAAAGACCTAGTGCCTGTCTTTGGGAGATTGGAAGACGCTTGTGATCTCTCATTATTATTCCCCCGAAAGATGTTTAGAGATTCCCAGATGTCATTTCTAAGAACTGACACTCTCATTCCTGCTGTTTGGACCTGGAGCCCCCTGACGTCACCCCAGGACTGTACTAAGGGGCTTCTATGCTGCCGTGTGTAATCCCCTCTTAGATCCTTTGGCCATACTTGTCCTGTGCAAGTCATTGTGTACATGTGAAGGAGAGGCTGGGGCTGACGTTGGTCCTTTCTTGCTGACTGTGTCTCCATGCCTTCATTGTGCTAAATACTGGGGGGTGGGTCGGAAGGGTAATAGGTGTCGTGGTAGATGACCACAGATGACTGACTGTAACTCCCCCTGTGTGAGACTGTGTCATTAGATGCTTCATTGTGACATTTGTGGTAACTGTGAGGCAGGTTCTAGAAAATGATTGGAGAGATCATGAAAAGCTTTGCAAAGAAGGAAAACTCAAGATGTCCTTTATTTATTTTTTTTTGACAGGCAGAGTGGACAGTGAGAGAGAGAGACAGAGAGAAAGTTCTTCCTTTGCCATTGGTTCACCCTCCAATGGCCACTGCGGCTGGCACACTGTGTCCCAAGCACTTGGGCCATCCTCCACTGCACTCCCTGGCCACAGCAGAGAGCTGGCCTGGAAGAGGGGCAACCAGGACAGAATCCGGCGCCCCGACCGGGACTAGAACCCGGTGTGCCGGCGCCACAAGGCAGAGGATTAGCCTAGTGAGCCACGGCGCCGGCAAGATGTCCTTTAGACAGGAGTAGATGGGAAAGGAGGGACCAGGTTCAAGTTTATACCAAGGCTGGGTGGTGCCGTTGATATGGTGTGTCTGTTGGTTGATGAGGCTGGGGACTGATGAATAGTGGAAAATAAAGTTTATTAGTTAGGGGGAAGCTGAATTCTGTGTTTAATAAAAGTCAGGTGTAGGTGTTTAGGTTGGACTGGTAGGAAAAAGGTTTTGAAATTTTTTGGGCCAAAGAATGACATCTTCAGTTCTGTGTTAGGAGCAGTGATTTAGAGATGGTGGCGAATGGCACCAGCAAACCTACCTAAAGGCTACTGTGCTAACATTGCTGACGGTGCAGCAAGGGCCTGGGGCTGAGAGCTCATGAAAGTGAGGACGAGTGAGTGAACAGGAGGTGAGATTTTGTCAAGAGTTTATTCATGAACTTGAGTTAGGAAAGAGAGTGCTGAATTAAGGCTGCTCTTCAGGCTTTCTGACTGGAAGCACAGGATTGCCATGGGGAGAAATTGTTTGTGTTAGTTGAAATATTAGATGAATAGCTGGAAATATAACATTAGCTTTTGCTTGAAAAGATATGGCTAGAAAATTTAGGTGTGTTACGCAGCACTTTTTTTTTCCTTAAGGATATTGCTAGTTTTTTAAAAATTTAAATTTTTATGTATTTGAAAGGCAGAAATAAAGAGGAAGAAACAGGATATTTTCCATTTTCTGACTTACTCCCCAAATGCCTGTGACAGTTGAGCCTGCTGGGTCTCTCCAGTATCTAAAACCAGGAACTCAATCCTGGTCTCCCATGTGGATGACAGGGACCCAAACACTGTAGAGCCATCTTCTGCCTACTAGAATACATACCAGCAAGAAGCTAGAATTCGAAGTGGAACCAGGACTTGAAGCCAGGGACTCCAATATAGGATGCAGGCATCCCCAGTAGCATTTTAACTGCTGTGCAGGATGCACGCCTCTGCTTAGCCTGTGGAGCGTCAGAGCTGTGGGAAGAGATGAGCTCTCTGTGGCTTCAGAAACAGAGGTTCAAGCACTGGCACTCACACAGTGCTTCTAGTAGTTAATTGGGAGAGCTCTTAGTGTTCATGTTGGCTGAAATTAGAAGTAATTTCCCCCTGGTGATAAAAGGCACTGTAAATATTATTTTAGGAAATTAGAAAATGTGGAAAGAGATTAAAATGGATGATCATAATACCTAGGACCTTTCTGTCTTGTCTGTTTCTTTTACAGGTAGAGAGATAAGAAATCTAAGTGTATATATATGTTGTGTATGTGTGTCTAAGGTGATGCATTGTGTACATTTTGATAGCTTGCTCTTTTTGTTTAACATTGCATTGTGATAATTTTTCCCTTTCATTAATTGCTGCTTACAAATACTATTCATAAGGGGCTGCATTTCTTTTCCTTATTTGGGTTTAATCATTATTAGTCACAGCTGTATTGTGAGTATTTTGATTGCTTCCAAGTTTTTTGCTCTTATTACAATAGATTTTCATGAAATACATGCTCTTTAACTGTTACTTAGGTGCGAGCTTTATGAAAGCAGAGACCTCTGTATCTGTAGCACCTGGAAGACTATCTCGACATGGTAGTTGCTTAATTTTTAAAGTTTGAATGAAAGTAGACCGTTAAATGTTCAGTTCCTCTGACCACTCTGGTTCTCTGCATCGCCAAACCTCTGAATATGATTTGGTTGTCTGTGTAAATCTGGTTGTAATGAAAGTATTGCCATTATGGCCATGACATATTTGTCATTCTGTGTTCATAAATCTGTTTTCTAATTTCTGTTAAGACTTGGT
Source organism: Oryctolagus cuniculus (assembly GCF_051225735.1). Classification (NCBI taxonomy): domain Eukaryota; kingdom Metazoa; phylum Chordata; class Mammalia; order Lagomorpha; family Leporidae; genus Oryctolagus; species Oryctolagus cuniculus. The sequence continues at coordinate 124,679,954 of NC_142875.1, forward strand.
TAATTTTGTTTGTTTCTAAACAGTGGCGCTAACCTCACCAAGCACTGGGCCTGTGTTGTGGAAAGCAGCCAAGGCAGTGCAGGCCGCTCTCAGGAGCCCTTGGCTGCATTTTCTGTGCGAACCCCCCTGCCCTGAAAGACAGATGTTGGGGCTGGCGCTGTGGTGTAGTGGGCTAAGCCTCCGCCTGGGGTGCCTGCATGCCATATGGGTGCCAGTTCGTGTCCTGGCTGCTTATCTTCGGATCCATCTATCTGCTTATGTCTGGGAAAGCAGTGGAAGGGAGCCCAAGTGCTTGGGCCCCTGTACCCACATGGGAGACCCAGAGGAAGCTCCTGGCTCCAGCTCTGGCTGTCGCAGCCATTTAGGGAGTGAACCAAAGAATGGAAGACCTCTCCCTCTGTCTGTAATTCTGCCTCAAATAAATAAATCTTTTTTAAAAAGATGTTTTTTTTTCTAAAGAATATTTTAGCATATTTCAAGATGCAAAAGAATGGTGTCTAACAACTTTTTTCTTAAAAAATGTATTTTGAGGCCGGTGCTGTGGTGCAGTAGGTTAAGCTTTGCTTGTGGCACCTGGCCCAACTCTGGTTGCAGCCAACTGGGAGTGATACCTCTCTCACTCTCTCTCTCTCTCTCTCTCTCTCTCTCTGTGTGTGTGTATGTGTGTGTGTCTCCCTCTTTCTCTGTAACTCTGCCTTTGAAATAAATAAGTAAATAAAATAAGTAAATAATTTTTTTTTTTTTTTTTAAGAAGCAGAAAGATTCTAGAGTCAGTGGTCCAGAAAATTCTGTTCCTTCCTTAGGAGATTGGTTTGTTTAATCCAGTATCTTCTAAATTCATTTTAGCTCAGATATGTTTTTAAAAAGAAGTCATGTGCACACTTGGACAAATGATGCTTTATATTATTTTTTGCTTATAAATTAGTTTGACTCAATTTTATTTTCAGAAATTTGTTTCTTTTAGAAGTTTTCAGTTTATTTTTTATTTTTTATATCCTTTTCCTAAAGTAGTTACTTTTTAATGTGAAATGTATACATTATTTCAATGTTGATTTCCTTATGTAGACTTGCCCACCATTCCTCTTAGGGGAGCAAAGGTTAGATTGTTTTATTACTAAATGCGTCATATGTAAGAAGGTAAAATGTACCTGTACAATATGAAGGCACATAGTGAATTTTCCGCTGTGGGGATCAGGAAGTAGAGCCAGACCAGGTCCTTTCTCCAGTGTATTTCCTACCTACCCCCCCCCCCCCAAAGGTGGTTGCTGTCTCTAATTTATTAAGAAGTATACTTTTTTTGGCTTTTATTTGTAGTTTTTCTGCTTAGGCATAGTCTTATGGAGTCAATATTGTTCTTTAGGTCTCCATGTTTTTTGAACTTGGCATAAATGGAGGCATAAGGTCTGTCTCTTCTATGACTTGCTACTTTTTTCAACATGATGTTTCTGGTACTTACTCAAGTAGTCACACTTTGCTCATTTTCACTGCTGTGTAGTCACCAGCTAAGTGCATGCGCCACAGTAGTTTTTAATTTTAAGATTCCACTTCTGTTAGTGGTTACTTGAGCCGTTTGCTTGTTTTTGTTTTGTTTGTTCCAATGACTGTTGTTACACACGATCTCTTGTCTCACCTGTGCGAGAAGAGTGCTGTGTACAGTGTGTGCCTAGCAGGGAAGGGGCTTGCTCTTTGACTCTGCCTGTTCAGCTCTGCTGAGCACCGTCTGAGGGTTCTCCAGAGCGCCTGGACTGAGGTCCTGCCGCCAGCCGTGGAGAAGCGCCCCCTGCGTGCTGCCTCCACACAGCTGCATGTGGACAGCCTGCAGACCACTGCCAGTTTTGAGTGCAAAAAGGTACCTCGCTGGGGTTTGAAGCCCATTTCCCTGCAGAGACCTGATGTTGAGCAGCTTTCATTCTGTTTCTGAGCCATTTCTGTGTTCTGTGAAATTCCTATTTGCTTTTTTTTTTTTTGGCCCATTTAAAATACTGTTATTTGTGTTTTTCTTATTGATTCATAGGAATTCTTTGTGTGTCTAAGATGCGTGTTTGTTGTCTAGCACAGTGTCTGAAACATGGAGCTATATAAGAATATCTATTGGGGCTGGCTCTGCGGTACAGTGGGTAAAGCCGCCACCTGCATTGCCGGCATCCCATGTGTGTACCAGTTTGAGTCCCGGTTGCTCCACTTCTGATCTAGTTCTCTTCTATGGCCCGGGAAAGCTGTAGAAGATAGCCCGAGTGCTTGGGCCCCTGGACCCACATGGGAGACCCGGAAGAAGCTCCTGGCTCTTGGCTTCAGATTGGCACAGCTCTGGCAGTTGCAGCCAAATGGGGAGTGAAACAGAGGATGGAAGACCTCTCTCTTTCTGCCTCTCCTTCTCTCTCTGTGTAACTCTTTCAAATAAATAAATAGATCTTTAAAAAAAATAGCTATTATAATATTTCCATATTTAACTTTTCTTGGATTGTTTATAGCTTCTAATTTGTGGCTTATTTTCTACTTTATACTAATTTCAAAAATTTAGTGTTTTACTATGTATAAATTATATTTTATGCATAATCTTGCATATGTATTTATCTCCACGATGTATATAACCCGTAACTTTTAATCTTCAGTATCATTATTTGCTACTGATACAGTTTCTGGTTATTCTTCATCTCTCTTTTTTTTTTTAAGGTTTATTTATTTTGAAAGAGTTACAGAGAGGGAGAGACAGAGAAAGAGATTATCCATCTGCTGGTTCACTCCCCAGGTTGCTGCAATGACCTGTGGTGGATCAGGCTGAAACCAAAAGCGTGGAGCTTCATTTTGGTCTCCCATGCAAGTGACAGGGGCCCAGACACTTGGGTCATCTTCTCGTGCTTTCTCAAGCAATTAGCAGGGAACTGGATCAGAAGTGGAGCAGTGGGGACATGTATTGGCGCCCATATGAGATGCTGGCATTGTAGGCAGTGGCTTTATCTGAAATTGCCTGTGGCCCCACCCCTTTTTTTGACCCTAGGAAAAAATTAACCCATTCAATCTCAGGTACATAATTTTTTTTCCATGTAATAGCCAAGTTGTAGATGCATTAGTCTCTCCCAATGTGTTGTGATTATTTTGGAGGCACTTTTTTTAGCTTTATTATTTCAAAAGTTTAATAAATTTAATAATACTCATAACTCTGAAACTTTTGCCTATAAGAGATCCAAATGAACCTTAAACTGCTATTTTGGTGGTTCTTTACAGATTTGGTTCCTCGGAATATGTTTTGCTGATCAGACTGTCACTGGATTATTCCCTTCAGAAGTCTTATCTTACCCACCCTCCCCCCTTTTATGTGTGTGGGGGTCTTGTATCTCCTGATTTTCTTCCCAAATGCCTGCAGCACTTGGGGCTGTCAGGTTGAAGTCAGGAGCCCAGAACTCAATCTGGGTCAAGTACTTGAGCCTTCACCTGCTGCCTCCAAAGGTATGCATTAGCAGGAAGCTGTATGGAAAACACAAGAGCCAGGACTTGAACTAGGTGCTTTAGGATGTGATGGGGCATCATAAGTGGCATCTTACCATTGCACCCAATGCTCATCCCCATATTTATCTTTGGATAGATGTCCCACGTGCTGGAATGATGGCCAAAGGACAGTGTTAACAGTGTGACTTTATGGATAGCAGTGGTGATGGCAGTGCTAGTGCTCATCATTTTTTCAGATTGTGTGTCATGTAGTATCCCAGGTGCATGCCATGTTCTTAACTCATACGAGTCCTTTTTGTGGATGAGAAAACCAAGGCTTAGAGCCATCCATAGAAACTTTTTAAAAAGTGTATTTATTTATTCGTGGTTTTTTTTGAATGGCAGAATGTCAGAGGGAGACAAAGAATGAGATCTTTCATCCACTGGGTCACTCCCAAAGTTTTCGTAATGTCTGAGGCTGAGCCAGGCTGGAACCAGGAGCCAGGACTACCAGCTTGGTCTCCTACTTGTTCTGCTGCTGCTTTCCCGGGGACATTGGCAAGAAGCCTGATCAGAAGTGGAACCGCCAGGAGTGGGGCTCTGAAGCAGGATGCCAGTGTTGCAAGCAGCATCTTAAACTGCTGTGCCCCCTTTAGGGACTCTTACACAACTACTTGGGAAATAGCTAAGCATGTTTAAAAGTGTTTACCTATAACTATAGGTTAAAAATATTCTCCTCCTCTGAATATTTATTTTGAGTTTAAAACATTCACATTTAAAACATTCATATTCGTGAAACGGTTTGCTTTAGGTTGCTGTTACAGCTTAGGCTATTGGCTGTCTTCCAATTTAAATTGAGTCAGCTGTGGTTTGTTTACTCAGCTAGCTGTAGATTAAGACCTAGTGAACTAAGGTCACTGCATTTACTGCAAAAAGTCTAGGATTAAAAGAGTAAGCAAAAAGAATAAAACGTAGCTTCTCACCCTTTCAGTTTTGAGTTGAAGTAGCACGGAGTGATAATGACCATGTATAGGAAAGGTAGTTAGTGCTGAGGTGAGCCACAGTGTGGTTTGTGCTGGTGACTCAGCTAGGGTGTGTATACTAATGGAAAACTTTCAGAACTTGGCCATGACATTTATTCCTCTATTGCTTCCCCCTCAAGGAAGGACTGGGAAGGCAGCTCTTTTCCCTCCTTTGTGTGGTCATAATAAAGCATTGCAAATTAATTAGGTGCATTCAAAGCGTTACACAGATTGGAATTCCATATTTGTCTTGGAAGGAAGTCCAGACTTCTGTGTGGGGTGACTGGATCTGTGCTTTGTGAGACTGGGCGCAACTTCCGTGTATTCAGGGAAGGGATTGTCTTGTCAACAGCCAGATGCCTTAAGGGACGCAAGTCACTTAGAAGAAAGTAGCCTCCCTCATGTAGTTTGTAATACTTCTTTCCTGACATCCCCTCCCCCCAACAATGCAACTGAGAAATGTTGCACCTGTTCATGACTTGGCAGTAGATTCTGTGAGGATTAATTGTAGATGTTTTCTCTGGATTGGGGACAGAAAATTGCTCTTTAACCTTTTCCACGTCTGATAAATACTGGAAACTTTAGTAGGTAAATGTGGACTATACAGTAAATTCATAAAGAATTATTAGAAAAACAAAAATGAACCCACAGATTAGAAAGCTGAAAAGCATTATTTTCTAAGCTAGCTGCTTTAATGATTTGAGCTAAAGGTTGCTTTGATGTGTCAGTAAGAAACTTCATTGGCTTTTTTCTTCTTAGATCCTTATGACCTTTATGTTATGTTGACAAAGCCATTTGTGTTTAATTTTTTTCCTCTCTATTTGATGTGTTTATCTTGTTGTACAGAAGGGTGGAGCTTTTCTGTATTGCTGCTGGGAAGTGGCTGTGGTTTGTTTCATGTCCTATCTCCAGTGTTAGACGAACGGGGAGGGGTCCTGATCTGGTGGTCTCATGGTAGCTCCATTTCTCAATGTTTGATGTTAAATAAACCTTGTCAACTTTCTGGTCTTCAGACCTTTTATCTTTGAAATAGGGATAAGGAGCGGGCTTTGGCCTAGTGGTTAAGATGCCCCCATATCCCATATGGGTGTGCCTGGGTTCAAGTCCTGGCTCCGCTCATGATTACAGCTTCCTTATGGTTTGTACTCTGGGAGGCAGCAGGTGGTGGCTCAAGTTGTTGGATCCCTGCTACCCATATGGGGACCTGTACTAAGTTCCTGGCTCCCAGCTTTAGCCTTGCCCAGCCCTGTCTAATGTGGACATTTGGGGAGTGAACCAGCAGATGGAAGGTCTCTCTCTATCTCTGTCTCTCTGTCTCTCTCTCTCTCCCTCCCTCCCTCCCCCTCCCTCCCTCTCAAAAGGGACATGACCTGCCACCTACCTCGTGTGGTTTGAGAGAGGCAGTCCTGGGAGGGGTGAAGACTCCAGACTTTTAAGTCTGATAGGCTTACTTCGGGTTTGTAACATCGGATGGTCACATGTCTTTTCTGAGTACCTGTGCTTGGTGCTGCAAACTGGCAGTGACAAGACTGAGTGTTTATCCTGACAGCTAAGATGCCTGTGTGCATGTCAGACACTCCGGGTTTGATGCATGGCTTTGGCTGTGACTCCAGTTTCCTGCTAATGTAGATTCTGGGAGGCAGCAGGTGATGATGGGTCCCTGCCACTTTGTGGGAAAACTGGATTGTGTGGTGGCTTTGACCTGGCCCAGCTTGGCCATTGAGAGCTTTGAGGAATGAGGCAGAAGAGGGGAGCTCTGTCTTGTCTGAATTCCAAATTAAAGAAAAAGAGATTAAATAAATGCCGATGGCTTGATGTACCACTTCTGAAGGTTAGTGTGAGGGTCAGAATGCCAGGCACATGATTAATGTCCGGGTAGTTAGGAATTATATGCTTTTTAAAAAGTTATTTATTTATTTATTTCTAAGTCAGAAATAGAAGGAGAGAGATCTTCCATCCTGTGGTTCACTCCTCAAATGGCCCCAACGACCAGCGCTGGGCCAGTCTGAAGCCAAGAGCTTCTTTTGGGTCTCTCATGTGAGTGCAGAGGCCCAAGTGCTTTGGCCATGTTATACTACTTTCCCAGGTGCATTAGCAGGGAGCTGGGTTTGGAAGTGGAGCAGCCAGGACACTAACCAGTGCCCTGATGGGATGCCGGCACTGCAGGCAGAAGCTTAACCTTCTATGCCACAACAGCAACCCCTATACTGTTGTTATTGTTGGGAGTGGTAATAAAGTCAGAGCTCTGGAATAAAATGGTGAGGGTTCAATGTTTTAGTGATGAATATCACAGCCTCACAGCTGAGAAAATCTGAATATAAAAAGAGGTAGCCCACATGCTGTGGCTGCTGTGCCAGAGCCCCGGAAGCCCAGGCAGGGGAAGCTGTATAAACTCCTAGGAATTTAGATATGGAAAACATTCCCTGTGCACGGTTCACTGGGATCCCCGGACATAGTTTAGTAACTAGTAGAATCAGAAGATCGTACGATGTTGGAGTAGAAAGATTTATCTTGGTGACTTTAGGATGCTGGTTCCGTTGCAGGTACAAGTATGCAAAGCAACAAATCCAGGAAAGAACTGCCAGAGAAGTAATTAAAAATAAGATTTATATGAAGGTACCCACCTTGATCCTGAAGGAAAACAAACCAACAGTAGTAGCAGCAATTAAGAAGTCTTAAGCATAGAAAACCAAAACACGCTGCCTGAAAAGTTGGGATCAACCACAAGAAACATTTTATGCACGATAACAAAGCTTTAAGCAAGTAAACTATGTTTTGGTTGTCATTTAAAAAAAAAAAGAGGTAATAATTAAAAGTTTTCTAATTTCAGAATAGTGTCAACAGCAGGGCGTTGTGTAGATAAGCTGCCTTTATGTGTTCAACTTTTTATTCATATAATGTTTATTTGAGGAAAAGAATTGATGCTGTTTTGTAAAAATTGAAACAGGCATCTGTGTGGTTTGTGGCACCTAAGACCGACTGAGCACTTCTCTTCGGAATGCCTTTTTTTGAGGTTCAGATTAAAATACATAAAGGAGAAGAGTCCTCTGTCGTCGTTGTCGTTGTCGTCGTCGTCTTCTTCTTCTTCTTCTTCTTCTTCTTCCTCTTCCTCTTCCTCTTCCTCTTCTTCCTCTTCCTCTTCTTCGTCTTCCTCTTCTTTCTCTTCTTCCTCTTCTTCTTCCTGGGTCAGTCTGAAGTCAAGAGCCCATTCTAGGTCTCCCACACAGGTGTAGGGGCCCAAGCTCTTGGGCCATCTTCCAGTGCCTTCCCAGGCCATTAGCAGAGAGCTGGATCGGAAGACAGTCTGCCGGGACACGAACTGGCACCCACATGGGATGCCAGCACTGCAGGTGGAGGCTTAACATACTATACCACAGCACCAGCACCGAGTCTTCTCTTTCCTACAAGTCTGCAAGTGAGTCTTGGTCTACATCTTAAGTAGCAGGGACTTAACTGTCCACCCATTGTTTTAAGAAATAGCTATGAGGGGCTGACATTGTGACGTAGCGAGTGAAGCTGCTGCCTACAGTGCCAGCATCCCATATGGGCACCGGTTCGAGTCCTGGCTGCTCCACTTCCAATCCAGCTCTCTGCTATGACCTAGGAAAGCAGTGGAAGATGGCTCAAGTCCTTGGGCTCCTGCACCCGCATGGGAGACCCTGCGGTCTCCCACTCCTGGAAGAAGCTCCTGAGTAACTCTGACTTTCAAGTAAATAAATTAATCTTTAAAAAAAAATAGCTGGGACGGGGTCTGCGTTGTGGTACAATAGGTTAAACTGCCGCCTGCAACACCGCGATCCCATATGGACGCTCCATTTCCTATCCAGCTCCCTGCTAATGGCCTGGGAAAGCAGCGGAAGATGGCTCAAGTGCTTGGGCCCTGCACTGACCTGGGGGATATCGATGAAGCTCCTGGCCCTTGCTTCGGCCTGGCACAGCCCCAGCTGTTGTGGCCATTTGTGGAATGAACCAGAGGATGGAAGATCTGTCTCTCTCTTAACTCTGCCTTTCAAATAAATTAAATAAATCTTAAAAAAAAAAAAAAGCTGTGAGAATCATTACTGATAGTGTCTAAAAATCAGGGGAAGCATTGCGGAAGGGTATAAAACTTTGCCCGAAAAAGAAGTCTACTCTTTCCTTGCTGGTGCTTTTTATCAAGCTGATACGGCCAGAGTAGGGAATTACCACTGTACCTTAGGACAGAGACCAGAGAGACCAGGTCCTGTCTTTTTATTACTGCACTGCATAATCTATACATATTAAGCACTTACTGTGTACTAAGTGTTGTGCCAGATGCTCATAACTCACAGATGATGGTTAGAGCCCATCATTTCATGCTTCAATTTCTGTACTATGTTGAAATTTGTGGTAAAAACCCTAGAGAACCTAAGTTCTGCATCTATCAAATCTTTGCTGCCTTAATACTTTGGGGAAGGAATGTGTTACCTTTATTGTACATTAACAATTACTCATATAACTCTGTTTTCTTTTCCCTACTCCCAAACTCCAGAAAACACTTTAACAGTGCCTCAGAAATCCCCACTAGTACTGTCAAGTTCAAGTCTCACCATAAACTGCTGGACCATTTCCAGATCTCCTAACTTCTAGATAAACCTGCCTGGCCTTCTTCCCCTTCCTTTGTCCTTCAGACATGGTACACAACCCCCAAAGATCAGTCTTCCTGCTCCAGCTAGTCACCTCAAATGTAAATTGCGCCAGTCATTTCTGGTTTCACATCTTTAAAAATAGCTTCATCCTCATCTTTCAAGATACCATCCAGTTTCCTTGGAATCATATGCAAAATCCTTTGGGTCTGTCCACTACTTTTTATTTTCTTTAAGACTTATTTATTTATTTGAAAATAAGAGTTACACAGAGAGAGAATGAGAGGTAGAGAGAGAGAGAGAGAGGGCTTCCAGCCGTTAGTTCACTCCCAGATGGCTTCAACGGCTGGTGCTGAGGAGCACTGAAGCCAGGAGCTTCTTCTGGGGTCTCCCAGGCACCTAGGTGTAGGGGCCTAAGGACTTGGGCCATCTTCTACTGCTTTCCCAGGCTGTAGCAGAGAGCTGGATTGAAAGTGGAGCAGCTGGGAGTTAAACCAGCGTCCATATGGTATGCCGGCACCGTAGGTGGCAGCTTTACCTGCTATACTATAGCACCAGGCCCCACTACTTTTTTTTTTTTTTTTTTTAAGCTTTATTTATTTGAAAGTCAGAGTTACACAGAAAGAGAGAGGTCTTCCATCCAATGGTTCACTCCCCCAGTGGCCGCAACGGCCGGAGCTGCGCTGATCTGAAGCCAGGAACCTGGAGCTTCTTCCGGGTCTCCCACATGGGTGCAAGGGCCCAACGACTTGGGCCATCTTCTGCTTTCCCAGGCCACAGCAGAGAGCTGGATTGGAAGTGGAGCAGCCCGATCTAGAACTGGTGCCCATATGGGATGTCGGCACTTCAGGCCACGTGTTAACCCACTGCACCACAGTGCTGGCCCCTATATTTAAAAAAAAAAAAAATGTATTTATTTGAAAGAGTTACAGAGAGAGGTAGAGACAGAGAGAAAGAGGTCTTCCATCTGCTGGTTCACTCCCCAAATGGCTCCAACAGCCAGAGCTGAGCCAATCTAAAGCGAGAAGCCAGGAGCTTCTTCTGGTGTGCAGAGGCTCAACTTGAGCCATCCTCCGCTCTTCCAGGTGTGTTTGCAGGGAGCCGTATCAGAAGTGGAGCAGCTGGGACTCGAACCAGTGCCAATTTGGGAAGCTAGTGCTGCAGAATGGGGCTTTAACCTGCTGCATCACAGCACCTGGCCCCTGTCTGCTACTTTCTTATCCCATCCCCTCTCTTGGCTGCTTTCTCTCTGCTCCTCCTACAGAATCACCTATGCACAAAGGCCTTTCAGTATTTCTACCTCCATCATCCCTCTCATTCTTAGGTTGTGTGGTCGTCATTTGTGCGTTTGTCGTCATGGTTAGAATGGATGTGGAAGGCAGTGATTCTGGGTCATTTAAGTTTAAATTATGCCCACACTTCACACTGCCTCTGGCAAATAGTACACTTTCCCTGAAAGTTTGTAAATAGATAAATAAAAGATTAAAGATACTCCCCTGTGGTCACAGTTCATTATCAGTAACATTTGAAGTTCTTAACTATTATACAATATCTGTAAACCTGTTTATAAATCCAGTAATCCTGTTACAGTAAAAGGAAACTTGGATGTCTCATCCAATCGTTTTTGTCATTGATAAATTCAAGACCATAGAGACTGAGTAACAGGCAAGACACACAGCTAACTCATTACAGCATTGTGACTGATGTCCCCTTGCCATGGTCAGCCTAAGAAATTGAAATGAGGGCAGGGCTTTTAATGTGATGATGTGGTTAAGTCATTTATTTTAGCTTGGGATTTTAAAAGAATTATTATGGAAAAATTTTAAATATATGCGGAAGTAAGAATTAGAGTATAAGGTGTACCCAACACCAACAGTTGTCAACCAATGACCAGTGTTTGCTCTGTGCTGGTACCTACTCCCCTCCAGTTATTTGTTGTTACATTGTTTCATCTGGAAATGTTGCAATATGTTGAGGATTTGTTTTCATCTAAGTAGGGCTCTCTGGTGCTCTGGAAGTCCTGATTATTCAGCAAAATCGTGAAGTCCTGTGGAAGAATCAGTGCACAAGTCTGGGGCCTCTTCTGCTGTTCTGGGATCACCTGTCCCTCTGCCCCCACCTCTACCCAGCTGTTCCCGGGGTGGCCACTTCCACTGAGCTCCTCTCACAGAGCTTCCTTTATGTTTGTGCCTGGAAAGAGTTGTGCTCAGTTATTTAAAGTCTGTCAGCTGGAGGATATTTATCAGGAGAACAGGCACTTGTTAGCAAAAAGTCAGATACTCTACTTAGGTGTTCAGGTTAAGGGACTTAAAAAAATGTTATCCGTAAGTATTAATGTTCCTTGGAACCTTTGTCATTTTTATTCTCTCAAAATGGCATTATAAACTTAAAGTTGAAATTTTTATTATGATTTATGAACATATGCATAGTCACAGAGAAGAATGAGCAGCCTTCATTGAGTTTCTGAAAAATGCACATTATCCTTTAATTTGATTTTTTTTCACAAACTTTTTAAAGTACTCCATAGAAGGAACACTCAGGTGCTGGCTGCACAACATTATCTACACTTAATATTTTGCCATATTTGCAGAGAGGAGGGCTGTCCTTGTAATCCTTCCCTTTCCTCTGTAGTCCTTGGAATGTATGCCTAGCCTGAGGCTAAGTAGTGTCTGCCTCCTTGTAAGTCAGTTTTGCCTCTTTCATTTGGTCTTCACATCTCTTGAACTATCTAGAGTATTGATTTCACTTGTTAAAATGTACAGCCTGCCAAGTGATCCCAGTTTCACGTAATACACAAAGCTACAGGGTGTGAAGTAGTGTTTTATGATTTGCAGTGCATCTGTCTCATGTGAGAAACCCCTACTGTGTTCCTCTGTATCATTTAAAGTACCAGTAATCATCTTCAAAAAGAGGGTCAGATAGTCTTAACTTCCCTGATTTTTGTGAAACTATCTTAAAACCAACTGACAGGTAAGTTTTCTCCATCTCCTTTTCCCACGTAGTCTTCTCTGGAAAGACAGATTGGCAAAGACAACTTGGAAATAACATGGCTCTGCACTATCTCACAATGCTTTAAAAATTAAATAGCTAGAGGACATATAATTAAAACATTTTAAAGCTCGCTTCTACCCCAGTCCCTCCTGACTGGCTTTCCAAGCTATGTTTAGCATTATTTTTTGCTCCTTGGAAGGACATACGGTGTTCATCCTGTTTATTCAACCAAAAAAAAAAAAAATTACATTTTCCTTCAGTGAAAAAAAATATGAATCTAGTGCTGGTAAAAATTTCTGACTCAGTAAATTTGGAAAGAACCCCGTCTTTCCACAAATAGATGAGCCCACACACTAGGTCTTCTGAGTGGACCAGTGAATTTCCGTGATGTCAGGAAACGGGGCGGAGTTGTGGATGCGAGTCCTATGGAATGGGGACTTTTCGGTTCTGTGTAGGCAAAATAAGATCAGGTCCTGCTATTGAAGAGCATTTGGGGATGTCCCACTGGGCTGATGTAATGCTGGCCACAGTTTACAAGCGTGCTGTAGACTAGCTGCAGCAAGAACAGTGACACAGGCTTGCTTACAGGGCCTCTGCCCTTTCATTGGGGTGCCCCAAATGTGAGCCAGCCTTGATTCATGGGGCAGTTTCAAAAATATTTTGTAATAAAATAAACTTATCTTTTAATCCCATTTCCAAGAACTTTTTGAAGTACCCTTGCATAAACCCAGTTGAAAAGCTAATGTGAACTGTTAAATAACTGTCACTAACTTGTGAATCACCACCAGTTAAGCCAGCACAGAACTACCAAATCTGTTGAGTCTGTTTGGCACTGCAGCCCACACTGGTGTCTCCTGTTCTCAAGGCCGTCCGGGCTCACTGTGTACACACTAGTTGTTCACATGGGTGACCTTACATTTTCAGTGATGTTACAGGATCTTAGAGTGCTCACGTCCTATCTTTTACCGTTTGAGTCTCTTCCTACTGGTATAGTGCCTGGTGAATGAGTGGCAGCTGCTTCTAGTGTGATTATGTGATGAGCCTTACCCCAAGAGTAGCTGGCTTCTTCTGCTGGGTGTGTCTTTCCCCATCTTTGCTAATCCTGAAAACCTACATGTCTTGGCAAATACTAAGTAATAGGTTTATTGACTATTATATTTTGTTTCCTGCAATCAGTAACAGACACTTTTAAGTGTGGATGCAACTTTTTTTTAAAGGAACTCTTAAAAACAAACAAACAAACAAACAAACAAAAAAACCTTACTCTTTAGTTAGAATGCCTATCTCCTGGTGGCAGAGATACCTTGGCATAGGAACTGAAGTTAGCCTGGGGCTGGCACTGGGATAGTTTAAACAAAGCTTTTCCTCTTTGCAAAGGATGATACAAACCAAAATCGCAACAGTATTTATAATTGAACTTTACATGCTGATTCTAAAATTCTTATAAAATAGTGTAAGAATTTGGGAGGAAGAAAAGGAAAAAGGGCAAGGAGTTTGCCCAACTAGGTATCAGAGTACATTATACTTGGGGCTAGCGCTGTGGCACAGTGGGCTAAAGCTCTGGCCTGTGGCACCGGCATCCCATAAGGGTGCCGATTCTAGTCCCGGATGCTCCTCTTCCAATCTAGCTCTCTGCTATGCCTGGGAAAGCAGTAGAAGATGGCCCAAATCCTTGGACCCCTGCATCCTCACGGGAGACCCAGAAGAAGCTCCTGGCTCCTGGCGTAAGATCTCTCAGCTCTGGCCATTGTGGTTATTTGGGGAGTGAACCATCGTATAGAAGACCCCTCTCTCGCTCTCGCTCTGCCTCTCTCCGTAACTGTCTTTCAAATAAATAAAAATAAATCTTTAACATACACATATATACACACACATACAATATATTTTTTTTTTAAAAAAGAATACATTATACAGCCATGCAAATGAAATAGTTTGGTTGACATGTCTTAGTATGTGACTAGATTGACTAATGGAGCAGAACAGGCTCAAAATGGACTTTGGTGCAGAAATGTAGTATTTAGCTATCCTCATGCTTCTAAGCGTTAGAGCATGTATTGTTTTCCCCCTTTGTTTTGAAAAATGTTCATTTTCTCAAGAATGGCATTTTTAGTTTTCTAGAACTGTAGGATTGTTGTTTGTCCACAAGTTTTATAATGAAAAAAGATGAAAAAAGCAAAATTTATTATAAAGCACTTGGTGTTTCCAGGAGCAAATGCTATGGGGGGAGGCTTCCCAGTTTCAAAGTAAAAGTCTGCCTGAGAGGCCAGAGGTGATGAGCTTAGGCCCTGGGTGAGGCAGATGTGGTTCCATTTACTGCCTGTGTGTCTTGGGGCTGGGGACTTAACCAAACCTCACTTCCCTTCTTCGTAAATGTGGGAAGCGAAGAACACCACTCATGTTAAACATTTCACACAGGATTTGACATAGAACTATTTTATAAAAGTACCTATAATTTTTTTTGTTAAAAAGAACTTTACAAGCACTATGAAGAGTTTTGGTTTTTAAATTCTCAGACGTACACAGGTCCTGAAGATTTCAGAGAGGTTACTTTAGTTTCAGGTCAGTTTTATAGTTCTCTTAGTGAAATGGACTGAAAGCTTAAGAACTTTTCATCTTAGAAGAAGAGAATTAAAGTATTGATTTTGGATTTTTTTTTCTTGTTGTGAGAATTTGAGCAAGATACTAGTACAGTGAAGTTCTTCGTTTTTATACACTGTGAGAAAAATAAATGAGTGTGGATTTCACTGGAGGAGAGTTAGATTATACGTAAGAAGAGCTTTCTGATTGGAAGGCTGCCCAGCGGATAAGTGGGAGTCCTTTGTCACTACTAGGAGGCTGTGCCAGAGGAACTTTCTCCGTTTTGGCAGCTCTTCTGGGGTTCCTGGGAACCCATTATGATGCAGCTTAAACTTGGACTTCAACCCCGACTCCCTACTGATGGCATTTTTGCTGGCATTCTGGTTGTGATTCCACATTGGTTGATCTTCCAGATCATACAGTAAAGCCTTTTGATACTCTTTTTCTGTTCAGAATAGTAAGTGAGGACAGCATAGGGTAGACAGTGCATATTTTAAATAACCTGAAATAATTGCAAAAGTTCCCAGCAGAGGTTATATAACTACTAAAAGGCTCACAGAGCTGTTCGGGCAAGAGGGTGGGTTGGCAGTCCTGTTTGTCCTTGAAGGATGGATGAGTTGATCCTTTTGGATTTCTTTAAAACCAGGAATTATACAGTGATTTAAGATTTACCAAGAATAGATCAGATGAGCATATGAGAAGAGACAGTAATTCCTTTAGGAGTTAGATTGACTTCTGGCTCTAGCTTTGTTGAACCAAGTGAATCTGGTCATAAAGGGTGGACCTGCTGGTTAGAAAACAGCTTTCAGCCAGGCGGCATTCGCCCCACAGCCCTGCCACTGTCTGCTCAAGAGACCAGAGTACCTTTAACCTCACTGAGCCTCAGTGGTTTCTCATTTGTAAAATGCCCACCCACATGGTGGTTGTGAAGATGAAGGGGCGTGGTGCACACAGTACTGTCTGGTGCAGAGGAGGTGCCTCAATAGGTGGTGGCTACTAGTACAGCAGTGGTGATAATGACAACAAGGCTTAGCTGAATTCCAGAGAATCATCTAAGTGGCAGGTTTTCTACTGAAGAGTGGGTTGGCGTATTTAAAAAGAAATTATATACGCTGGTCCAAATAAACAGCAAAGTCATCATGTTTCTCCTAAGACTCAGTCTTTGAGTCTTTGAGTTGTGAGATGACAGATGTGGTTTCATCCATTGACTTAGGGGAGAGTGTCTGCTTCTGATGTTGTTAGTAACTGTAGGACCTGCATGAGCGGCAGCATATTCTTTTTTTTTTTTTTCAAAGTTTTATAAGTGGAAAATTTTTAAATATTGGCATTTGATACAATTTCAGCTATTTAAAATGGGCTGTGAGTCATATTTTTCAAATATAGTTTGCATCTCTTAAAGAATGAATTTTTCGGTAGAAAAGTAGACTTAAATTAGCTTATAAAAGAAAGAAAATTATTTAAAATACATAAAATTATCCGTGACGGGAGGTGGAATGTTTGGCCTAGCAGTTAAAAGTGTTGATTGGGACGCCTGTCTCGATGGAGTTCAAGTCCTGGCTCTGCTCCCTTTGCAGTTTCCCCCAATGCTGGCCTTGGGGGGCAAAAGTAAAGGCTCAAGAATTTGGGTCCCTGCTACCCAGTTGGGAAATCTGAATTTAATTCTTGGCTCTCAGCTTCAATCTGGCCCAGTCCTAGCCTAGGCGGTTAGGGAGTGAGCTAGCAGATAGGAGTCTGTCTTTCAAATAAAGTAAGTAAAAAAAATTTAAAAATCTGTAACTCATTTAGCCAAGGCAATGTATAAAACCTAGATTACTTTGTAACCTATCAGACTAGCAACGGATAAAAATATGGACAGGGCCTGGTGTTGGCTCTCATATGACTTGATGGTCCATTGGTACTCTGTCTCTGGAAAGCAGATTGGCAGTGTGCATCAGAATCTTAAACGTGAGTGTTCTTGGACTTGGCACTTGCTTCTCTGGACATGTACGAATAGGAAATCAGAGAAAGAGTACATTGGTGATTGAGAGTGTTCCCAGCAGCGTCTAAGTATCTGTTAGGTGTTACTGGTTTAAAACTGCACACTATAGGTGCCAACGCTGCAATGCTGGCATCCCACATGGGCACTGGTTCATGTCCCAGCTACTCCACTTCTGTTCCAGCTCTCTGGTATGGCCTGGGAAAGTAGTGGAAGATGGCCCAACAACTTGGGCCCCTGCACCTACATTGGAGATTTGGAAGGAGCTCCTGGCTCCTGGCTTTGGATCAGCCCAGCTCCTGTAGTTGTGACCATTTGGGGAGTGAACCAGCAGAGAGGAGACCTTTCTCTCTGTCTGTTTCTGTCTGTCTGTAACTCTGCCTCTCAAATAAATAAATAAAATCTTTAAAGCAAACAAATAAGCAAAAAAGAAAGAGAGAGAAAAACAAAAACTGCACACTGTAGAAGGTGCAGTGTGCCATGATGGCTTAGTTTCAGAGGAACCCAAGTTCAAATCCTGGCTCCCTCACATCTGGCTGTATGATCTCACTTTGCTTTTCTCTGGGAATAGTAATGACATACTTTTCAGAGTTAGAGTTAGCATGAGGATGAAGTGAGGTTATACACATCTTTAAAAAGGATGAATGGATCTGTTAATATTAGAGAGTGTTGGCAAGATTATAAGGGAAAAATAAGTTATAGGACAGTTTTTGTGTGTCCATTTATGTTAAAACTCTGTGTGTGTGTGTGTGTGTGTGTGTTTATGTGCATTAAAGTTTTGGAAGAATATAGTAACAGTATTTAATGAACATTAGACTGCGTTTCAGTCACTATTCTGAGTGCTTTAACACCTCAGTCAGTAAAGTACTCAGTAAATAATAGTGTTAAATTTTCACTGGCTCTCACTGTCTCTGTGTTGTTGGTAAGGGCACTGACACCCTGAGAATACTCAGTCACTGTAAAGTGACAGATGCAGAATTCAGATTTGGGCAGTCTACCTCCAGTTTGTCACTCAACAGTAAAAACTGGTGTTGTGGGAGCTAAGATTGTGAGATCCCTCTCCATTTGTTATTTGTCTATTTCTGGAGAGTTTCTCATTTCCCATGAAGCATTTTACTTTCATATATAGGAAAAAAACATGTTTCCAGTGTGGAAAGAAAAATAAGTGCATTTTTTTGGATTTTAGAATTCTTTTTTCTTTGGTTCTTGAATACCTATGGCAAATTCCACCTGGGTTTGCTTTCACACTGAGTGTCCTGTGTGAGCTGTGTCCCTGACACTAGATAGTGACGGGATTTTTGGGGCATTCACTGTGGTGCACAGTTTCATAGGAAAGTAATTATAGATAAATACAAGATGCCAAATCATTTCACATCACTTAATGCTGATCTGCTTCTGTGATTGAAATATTGGTAGCCTTCAAGAGGTATTTAGTCATGACACCTTGGTTTCTAGAAAATGTCATTCTCTGGTCACCTGAACTGAAAAAAGCAGGTCACAATCAGTTATTCAGTTCACAGGTGCGAAGCCGTGGCCTTGTGCTAGGTGTGGGTTGGCATTAGCTAACCGATACCACGTAGACCCCGCCCTCAGTGTTCTGCCCAGCCTCTCTGCAAGGCTCGGACAGGGGCCAGAGCTGCCTCTGCTCCCCCTGGCGCCAGTGGCCTGCGCTGCTGTGACTTTTCCAACAAACAGCCACATGTCAGGCCTCACATGTTTCGCGAAGTGAGGGAAAAGACTTCACAGTGCTGGTGTAGTAGTGTCTATCACTTTATGACAGACACAGCCATCTCTATGTCACTTACTGGTGGCCAGTCTTGCCTCTTGGTGAGCTCAATTTGCCATCTTTAACCTGTGGTAGAAGCCAGCAGAGTGCTGGCTAGAGTGGAACTCACAAGCTGATTTATGTGAGGGTTTGCCAGGGCACGTACTGAATTACAGGATATCCTTTAGGGCAACCAGCTATGCAGCTTACTTATTAATCCATTTTAATTTTTTTCCTCCTGTATTTGTTTTCCAGATAATCCAGAATTGTGTTCTAAAGATAACAGGTGAATAAAATGGTATAGTTCTGTTCATTGCTTGGGTAGTAACCTGTTTAGCAATTAATGATAAGGGTCATTAGCACTTAAAAATTTGTTTCTGCCTTAAAGTTGTTACATTCTGGTGTCTGCATGTGCTGGCTGCCTCTGGTTTTTCTCACAGTAGCTGAAGTCACGGGGTCAGTGTGTTTCACACAGTGTCTGAGTGGAATGAGTCACCTGATGCGTCTGATTTTATTCGGGAGCAGTTTTCTTTGGTTGCTTATAATGGTCAAAAAACTCTCTTGGGACTTAAATAGCTAAAAATAACTAAAAGTAACTCATAACTACTTAAGTCTCAAAACAGTAAGGTTGATGATGTCATGTTTTAATTTTGGTCTTGTCTAATCTTTGGCCCCCCAGAACGGCAGCTGTTTCTGTCTCTTAAGTTGGTAAATTAATCTGATGTTTTTCAGAAGATACTTTTCCTTTGAAAAAGAAGAACAAAATAGCATGTTAATTTTAAAATTAAATAATAAATATAAAAGGAGTTAGTACAGTTGAGAAATTCATGTAAGTCTCTCCTGAAGCCATTCATTGTCACAGAAATGGGCTTTGGATGTTTTAAATGAATGGAAAAATTAAAATTGTTTATATTTGAAATTAAAGCCTTGTGTTTATTTGGAGAATGTGTATCTTACATTTTCTTTCTTTCTTTTCTTTTCTTTATTTATTTATTTATTTTTTGACAGGCAGAGTGGATAGAGAGAGAGAGAGAAAGGTCTTCCTTTTGCCGTTGGTTCACCCTCCAATGGCCGCCCACCACGGCCGGCATGCTGCGGCCGGCACACTGCGCCTATCCAGAGGCAGGAGCCAAGAGCCAGGTGCTTCTCCTGGTCTCCCATGGGGTGCAAGGCCCAAGCACTTGGGCCATCCTCCACTGCACTTCCCTGGCCACAGCAGAGAGCTGGCCTGGAAGAGGGGCAATCCGGCGCCCCGGACTAAAACCTGGTGTGCCGGCGCCACAAGGTGGAGGATTAGCCTATTGAGCCGTGGCGCCGCCCTACATTTTCTTTCAAATGCTGTCCATTTTCAGGTCTCATTTTTTGTGTAAATAAATATCTGTCTTATTAGAAGTTTACTTTTAAGAAGCTGAAAAGCAGGTGTTCACAGGTGACCGAGCTTTTGTGGTTTGCCAGACCGGGGAGTTCCTGCCTCTAAGGTGGCTTCCAAGCTCCATGGCTCCGCCTTTCCCTGTCTAGGTGTCTCCTTGCCTCTCCCCACCCCTTACGACTGTCTTCCTGCCTTGTCCATTATTGGCTGTGCTCGGGTCACACCACACCTTCAGCTTGTGGCACAGCATACACAGTTGGGGCTTTCCTGGTCTGTGTGTTTTGTATGTGTGTGTGTGTGTGTGTGTGTGTGTGTGTGTTTTGGTATTTTACCCAGCTGTTCGCTCCCTTCATTCAAAGGAGTATAGGGGAGGGGACGACTTAAAGCTAGAGTACCCACAATGCCTCTACTGTCTGCATTTTTCTGTAGTCTTTGTCTTCCCTTAACTAAGACTTGAAGGCAGTTTCACTAGGATTTGTGCAGCTGTGTTTTTTTGATTTTGACATCACCAATAGGAAAGCTGTTGGAGAAGAGAGCTGGCGGAGTGAGCCTTCTAAGTACGCACAGGGCTAAGCCGCTGAAAGCCGGTCTCCCCAGAAGGAAAGAAGCTGTGACCAGCAGCTTGCTTCACGTTCCCCCTTTAGTGTCCCTCTTCTTCTTTAGTTTGGTTCCATGACACCCAACTCTTTGTATTATTTTCATAATCTTCCACTAACCAGAACTGAGATTTTGGTACTCAGGAAAATGCCCCAGTGCAATGGTGCCTGAAACTCATCTCTGCGTGTTCAAAGTGGAAGTTGACTCCCGTTTACTCCCCTGCCTCCAGCATCTCACGCTGTCACTCTTAAATATGTGTTTTCTGATTTCAGTGGGTGTTTGCACATAATGGGAAATTCATTAAAATGATAACGAAATTTCAATAACCCGTAATTTCACAACATAATTTAACCTTCCCTTTTTAAAAGAAAATACAGTTGAGTTCATATTGTATCTGAAGGTAGAACTTTGTATCCTACTTAATTATTTCACATTATTTCTCACGCCATTAACATTTTTTTGGAAAATATTCTTCATGTTCCGTCTGTGCTGCTTAATACTTTCATCAGTATGTCAGTCATTTTACCTAATTTTAAATGTTTGATTTGTTTTAAGCTGTTTGCTGTTTAAAATGATGCTTTGACTTTTAAAAGCTCTTTACAAACTTTTGCTGAATTTTTGATTATTTCCTTTAAATGGATTCCTAAAGATAGAATTACAATGCCAAATGATTCTTGATGCAAATTACCATATTCTTTTACCAGAAATGGTTATGTTCCTGTAAGTTAATGGGAGTGTAGATGACAAAGGCATCCTCCAATTGTGGCTACTTTGATATTGGGAACACACTACATTATTTTAAAAAGGTCCCTATGTCTTTGATTTACCAGTAAAATTGAACACTTTTTGTATGTTTTTGCCTAGTATTAATCTGTATTACTTATCCATTTATTTATTACTCTTCATTGTCTCTTTACAACTTTATGTAAAAAAAGATACGTGAGCTTTACATGTATATTAATATATTTCATTTTAAAAGCATATTATTGTCCTTTTATACATACTTATAATATACCCTGTTATTTCACAGTGTTTCCACTAAAATTTTTGACTCTAAATCTTGTTTGCTATGCACTTCTACATATTTGAATCTCCATCATCCATGATGGATATGTTTTGTTTTGTTTTTTTTTTTTTTTTTTGACAGGCAGAGTTAGACAGTGAGAGAGACAGAGAGAGAGAAAGGTCTTCCTTTTTTCATTGGTTCACCCCCAAAGTGGCTGCCACGGCTGGCACACTGCGCTGATCCTAAGCCAGGAGCCAGGTGCTTCCTCCTGGTCTCCCATGTGGGTGCAGGGCCCAAGCACTTAGGCCATCCTCCACTGCACTCCCAGGCTACAGCAGAGAGCTGGACTGGAAGAGGAGCAACGGGGATAGAATCCGGCACCCCAGCCGAGACTAGAACCCAGGGTGCCGGTGCCACAGATGTATGATTAGCCTAGTGATCCGCGGTGCTGGCCAAGGATATGTTCTAAGATCCACATCCACCCCCAGTGGATCCCAGAAACCAAGGATAGTACTAAACCCTTATTATGTGTTCTGTGTTTTCTCCTATACACATATACCTATGATAACGTTTAATTTTTAAATTAAGCACAATAAGAGGTTAACAACAATAATCATAAAACAGAAAAATTATAACAATACGATGTAATGAAATTGCTAGCATAACTATCTTGTGCTTTGGCGCCATTAGTAAGTAAAATAAGGGTTCCTTGAGCACAAACATGGTCATAACAAAACAGTTGATCTGGTAACCAAGATGGCCCTTAGGTGACTAGCAGGAGTTTAGCACAGAGTGTGGGTGCACGGGACAAAGGCTCAATTTATGTCCCAGGAGGGCACAGTGAGATTTCATCACACTACTGAGAATGGGCACAATTGAGAACTTATGAATTGCTTTTCCTGGAATTTTCCATTTAATATTTTTCCAATGGCAAATAACTGACACTTCAGAAAGCATGACCATGGTAGGGAGGGGGTACTACTGTGTGTGTTATTCCAAATCTTGGCAGAACAGCACCTAGCATCATTTTTCATTGTGATGATTTTCTTTTAAGAAATTCTGTACCCTCTTAAAGACCAAGTGATCTTTCATCTACATTTATTTTCTTCTAATTCTTTTGACATTTAATTTTCTTTTTACTTCCGTTGCTTCCCTTCCTGCCCGCCTTTAGTCTTTATCTTCACCCTTGGAGCCATTTATAATTTACTTTGTTTTTTGAAATGAAATGAGCATCTGACTTTATTTTTTCCAAACGGATGCCCAGTTGTTGCAATATCATTGATTCTTCCCTCTCTCCCACAGTCTGTGATGAGGTTTTGCCATAAACAGCCAGCATAACTTTTTTTAAGATTTATTTATTTGAAAGTCATAGTTACAGAGAGGCAGAGGCAGATAAAGAGACAGAGAGAGAAGTCTTATGTTTTGAAGTTAGCTGATAGGTTTGGTTGAATGTCTTCTGCCGACAGAGTCTAGTGCATTTTTAGGTAGGAATGTGATGGGACGCGTCTTGGTTTGGTGGCTAAGATGCTGATTAGGTTACCTGTGTCCCACACTGGAGCACGTTGGTTCAAGTTCTGCCTCTGGCTCCTGATTCCAGCTTCCCGCTGATGTAGACCCTCAGAGCAGTAGTAATGGCTCAGCTAACGGGATTCCTGCCACCTAGAAGGGAGACCTGGATTGAGTCCCAGCTCCTGACTTCATCCCGGGTCCAACTATGACCTTTATGGGCTTTGGGGGAGTGAAACAGCAGATGGGAACTCTCTGTCTCTCAATGTATTAATTAGAAGAAAAAAGGATAGATGGCTCATTTTCAATATTTTTGAGAAATACAGGTTAATACCTTATCTAAACACTGTTATGTAAATAGGACAATTTTTAGGTAAAATTGCTACTTCTAATTTGTTTACATTTGGTTCATAAATGCTTTCCCTTCCTATTGCAAGTTTTAAAAAATAAATTTAGGTTCAGAGGAACTTTTAGTAGTAATTTGGATCAACATAACTCAGATAGCCTGCCACAAATTATAGTCTTATAGGCTTTTGGGAATTCAACTAGTGAAGTATATTCTTGTCAGCGGGAAAAATGTGTGTTTCTAAAACAGTTTTGTAAACCAAAATGACTTTGTTAACTTCAGCACCCCAAAGTCTTCATTTCGCATCTGTGACTCAAAAAGACCAAAGGCATCTGAGCTTCTGGGCTAGCAAACTGGGCAGACTCCACATGGAGGGGTTATATTAACTAATGGAAAAAACAGCTCTCAACACCACGCACAGTAAATAGATTGCAAGTAGACAGAATGTGTTTGTCTCGCAAGAATCACTCCTTTTTTTTTTTTTTCCCAGAATTTATTTAGTTACTTGAAAGGCAGAGATAGAGGGAGATAGAGATAGAGATAGAGGGAGATAGAATCTTCCGTCTGCTGGTTTACTTCCCAAATGGTCATAACTGCTGGGGCTGGGCCAGGCCAAAGCCAGGAGCTGGGAATTTCTCCCAGGTCTTGTGGGGGTGGGGAGGGGGAGCAGTTGGGCCTTCCTCTGATGCTTTCCCAGGCCATTAGCAGGGGCTGGATCAGAAGTGGAGCATGCATGACATGAAATGGTGCCCATGTGAGATTCTGGCATCACAGGTGATGGTGACTTAAACTGCTGTGCCACAACACCGGCCCAGAGAATCACTCTGAAAGAGAAGTGATTTGTTCCCTGGAGCACCATTTTGACCCCTAGACGTACCCCTCCTACCACTGTTAACTTTCAGTAAGGCATCTACTAAGAGTGTTTTTGTATTTTTCTTTTAAATGTCAAGTTTTGGAAATTGATAATGTACTTTTTTTTTAAGTGGAAGAGATAAAAATGACATTTATTTTGCTTATTTTGAATGGCAGAGAGAGACAGAAAGAGTGATCTTCCATCTGCTAGGGCTCAGCCAGGCTGAAGACATTCCGGGGACTCTGAGTGAGAGGCAGGGACACAAGTACTTGAGCTGTCACCTGCTTCTTCCTAGGGTGCACGTTAGCAGGAAGCTGGATTTGGGGCTGGAGCCAGAAGTGTGACCCACACATGCTAAAATGGGATGCTGGTGTCTCAAGCGGCATCTTAACCACCTTGCCAGATGTGCCTGCTCCTAATATGTACTTTTTGGTATTATCTTTCCTGTTTCCATTAATAGCAATCTAATTTGCCGAATCTGGAAGGTTCTTAGACTGGGAGAGATGGGAAATATCTATTAGAGATTGAATTACAAGCCAACTTCTTGGACAGCAACCCAAGGCAGGAGGGATGAATGGGAAGATTGAGCAGGAAAGGGAAGAAAATAATTTTTGAGCATTTACTTTGAGCCGGGAGATATTTTACAAATATTTTCACTTATGTGTTGATGGATCAAACTTGTGATGAGTCTGTGGCCAGGCACAGGCTAAGTCCCTTTTCCAGATATTTTCATAACCCTCAGAAATCTTAGTGATACACATAATGACTTGAAAAGCACACATGCAAGCCAGCCATTATCTTTATTTCATTCAAAGAAGAAATGGAAGCACAGAAAGTGTAAATAATTTACCTGTTTAATTACATGGTCGCAGAGCTACCAAGTAGCTGAACCAAAGTTCTGAGCCAGCCAAGGTTAGTCTCTCCTTGCTGTTGGGAGCATCACGGTAGCCCTGTAAGGTGGGCAGCTGTTACCTCCTTGAGAGCTGTGGATCCTTCATCAGCCCAGCTTACTTAGACAGGATCAACCTTAAACTTGTCTTTCCCTACCAAGTCAGCTTTGTGTCCTTTCTGTTGTTGATGGTGGCCTCCCTCCCTCCAGGCCTGAAGTCTGAGCCCTTTTCATCCCGTCTGCTGCTGCCTTCTTTCAGGCCCCATTATTCTGTACTGAGCAAAGATCTGTAATCACCAATGCTCTAAGGAAGCAGCTGGTCACGAGCCAAGTGAAGGAAACCGATCAAGTGGGCCTAGAAAGGTGGTCTTGCAAGGGGACCAGCTCTCTGCTGTGTGTGTCTGTTGCGAGGCAGGACTGTGAACTTGCTCTTGACAGGTCTGATTTTTCAAGAGGAACCAGAAGTCTGAATCTCCTTGTAAAATCTTCTGATTTCTCTTTTTAAAAAACTATTCTTTAAAAAAATTATTTGAGAGAAAGAGAGAGAATAGAGAGTGAGGGTTTCTCTCTGCTGTTTCACTCCCCAGTTGCGCATGGTGGTCAGGGCTGGGCTGCAGCAAAGCCAGGAGCTGGGAACTCAGTGCAAGTCTCCCACGTGGGTGGCAGGGACTCGAGTACTTTAGCCATCATCACTACCTCTCAGGGTCTGCATTAAGAAGAAGTTGGAATCAGGAGCCCTGGCAGATGATGAAACTCAGGTACTCGTAACCATTGCCTGCTAGTCTGAATGCCTGCCCCCTCATTTCTGAATCACAGCACAAGCCAAACAAAATATGGCAGCAGCTGCTTGACTTCAATACTTTCCTATAATCTGTGCTCCCAGCCTTTCTGCCATCCTCCCTATCCTAGCATAACTGGGGCTTGTTAGGAGGGTTAACTGCATTAAAACATACAACTTTTTTTCAAAAGAGTTCTTGTACTTGAGTAGCACTCAGTACATGTTGTGTGTTGGCTCTTTTTCTGTTCCTTAAAAACCACTTATGTGCTGTCTGATATTTTGACATGGCAAAAAGGTATTTGATCATCTCCTGCCATTTCAGTCATATACTCAATCCATTCTGCACACTCAAGCATGTCTGTTTCATGCCTTAAAGCAGGGTCTCCCCCTGTGGGGTTCACTTGAGTGCTGGCTCTTTCCACAGACCCCCTCCTCACACAAAACGCAGCTCAAGCATCTCCTCTTGTTAATCCTTTACACTTCCCCTTGAAGCACTCTCTTCTCCCTACTTTGTATCCGCCTAAGATTGTGAGCTCCTTAAAGGCAGAACTGTGTTTGATCAGCTTTTCTGTCTACAGTGCTGGCACTAGCTGATCTCAGCTTATCACCATTCATTGGCAGTCCTGTAATGTGAGTAGTGAAAGTCAGTGCTGGGACTCGAACCCTCACCTGGAGCTGCTCTGTGTTAGGGACCCAGCGTATGCAGTATTTGATCTGAGTATTTGTAGCCTAGGACACTAAGATTGCAGCTAATGATGAATTTGTGAAATTTTTTACACTGTAAGGCAATACAGCAGTGCTAATGATAGCCTTTCATCTGAAAGTTAGTATGTGAAAATTATGGTGAAACTGAAGTAGACAGGCATACAGGTTAAAATTGATTAGCTTTATGAGCTAGAAGACTACACCTTCACCACGCCCCTGTGTGACCTCATGCCCCTATCTGGCCACACCTGAGTGTCCACTGGCCAATCAGGTTAATTAACCACTCCCCTTTGAAAGTGGGTTAAAAGCCTGGGATCTGCTGTGTCCAGCCCTTTTGCTTCCTTTCCCTGGCCTCTTGCCAGTAGGGGTCTGGCTACAGCCCTGAGCCTCCAGGGTGAGTGGCCTTTGGGCCACTCACCCCATGCTTCCTGGCTTAGATGCTCTTCCACGTGGCTGGTTCCTGGTACTCAGTATGAACCCAGATCTACCTCTCTCTTATAGATAAAGCTCTCACTCTCCTATGCATCTTTTGCACTAAATAAAAGCTTAAAATGTATCATGCTGCCTCGTTCATTTATGCTGGTATTCAGAATTCTTCTCTGAATATTAGGCAAAAACCCACACAGGCTTATTAATATTGGGAACTTATTAATAAGCATATAGTGATATCATATGGCACCCCAAATTCCAATAACATGTGGCACCCCAGATGGGACTTTTGGGGAACTTTAAGGGACCACCTTCCGGTATTATATTTTAGGGGGTCCAATTCCGATCTCAAAACTATTGTCAAATTGTGTGTTTGCCCAGTCAGGTAAAACAACTCTCTTTTCCTCCTTTAGAAGTTTGATCGTAAATGATTGTAGACAGCACATCTATTTATAGAAGGTCTGACTGCCAAATTCGTTATCTCCTTTCCCCAGGCTTGATAAACTCAAGAAAGTTGGACTTCACATTGGTAGTGTCTCCATTAGTGAATAGGGCAGTCTGGAGAAAACACGTGAACAGGAAACTCAAGGGCACCTAGTGTTGTTTTTATCAGTCCAGGAATTCTAGACTTGCAAATTGTATCCTGTTCTCTTCCTAGCTATGTGCAGAGCTGTAATGAAAGACAAAGAACAGTGTTAAATCCATTAGAGGAGTGCACTTACAATATAACTAGTGCCAGTCAACCAGATCCCTGTTTGTAACATTTAATCACTATTTAGTTTTGCATAATTTAAAACGTCCTTAAACTTATGTCTGTTTCGAAGGAAGGAGTTTTTTTTCCTTGTCTTTCTAAGCTAATCTATTAAAAAGATTCAATTTAATCAAGACTAAGGGTGGGATTTTTGGCTTTTTTTCTGAAAATATATATCTTAAGGTTTATTTCTGAAAGTTAACGTAATACCAAAGGAATCTGCAGTTTTTATCTCAAAGGAAACTATATGTAAGACCTATATAGTTTAAAATCTATTGAATTGATTGCTCACATAAATTACAGAATGCCTATTGTGTGTGCAGCACCCTACCAGGTGCTATAATGCTTTTATTACAAACACGAATAGACAGATTTTGTCCTGATTTGGTTTTTGCACAAGGCATACGTACATACTTCCATATGTAACTAAAAGGGAAAGAACATTGTGATTGTGACTGTATAGTATCTAAAATTAGTTCTCCATTACTTGACATGCATTTCTGGATGTTAAAGAAAAATTCATGTCTTATGGTAGAAGAAATACCATCTTCCATTTACTCCTCTTTCATAAAGATTGTGGGTTCATAAATATTTAAATGACCAATCTGGATTGCTGTGCAGATTGCCTTTGTTTGGAGTGGTTTTAGGCTCTCTAATGCTTTTTTGTTTCATAAAAGTTTGAAAGTTTTATGTTTGTAGTATTTCTGCTGCCCTGGCCCCTTGGTTCTGTGTGGGCCTGGGGGAATGCGCAAGCAGGAGAGCTTAGTATCACTGGTCATCTCCTCTCACTACTTTCCAGGGTGCACACGGCCCCAGCAGTAGTAATCAATTTTTTTTTTTTATTTCTTCAGGTTCCATCTTATTGTGATGCCATTGAACCTGTAAATTGAATGACAGCAGTTCCCTTTGTTTTGCTGCCATGCTTATCAGTCTTCTGACCCTAAATAAGGCTTTGCATCCAGCTTGCCTGTGAGGATAGAACACATTTGCCACCAGATGCAAGTGCCTGCTGCTTGTTACTTGGTTTCTTATTACTTGATCAATAAATTGCCATTCTGTCTCATATTGCAGTCTTCTGTGAAGTGGCTAGGATAAAGTAGCCTGCAGAGTTGGATTGCCTCGGGACACTGGCAGCTGAAGGCCAGCCCTTGCACCCTGGCAGCCTGAGCAAGGTTCCGCAAGGCTCCTTGGCAGCCAGTCAGCCCCTCCTGGCCACACCCTGGTTCCAGCATCCATCTTCCTTATGAACCAAGTAACTCCAGACTTGATGTGTCCTTTGTTCATGTTTTCTCAAGAGTCATAAAAGGCTCCCCCCCCCATCTTTGAAAGGAGTATGTAGGTCTTGGACAACTAAAGCTGACCACTTTTTCCACTTAGATCTGGCAAGCCACCCATAGCTGCAGATGGTATTGTAGCTGCAGGTCTTGTGCACGTTTTCCAGTTCGTTAGTACCTTCCTGCTAGAATAAAGGCAGGGCACTGTGAAATCCTTAGCAGTTGCTCTTGGTTGGAACTTTAAGATCCTCGCCTCCCTGCTCCCCCATGTTTGTTGGAAAAAGTAACAGGCATTCATTTACTAATTTGAATTTGAGAAGTATCTTTGAAATAAAGCTTCATGTGCCTTGAAGGAGTTCCCTAGAAGGCTGCTTCCGGCTGTACAGGCCTGTGGGCCTTCTGAGGATACAGAGTTTGTGTTAGTGCGTTAACGATGTTGTAAAATGTTACAGTAAGAAAACTTGTTTAACTTTGTGTCGTCTGGCTTTCTTAAATCTCCTTGACTTCCTCCACTGTATTCCCTTCTCCTACTCCTAAGTGCAGATGAATAAACGTGATTCGGGGATGTTTGCTGTGTACCGTCCCTGTTTGTCTTTCTTTCTTTGGCTTCTCTGCAGCTGAACCTGCAGCAGAACATGAGGCAGTGCTTCTGAGATTTCCAAAAATGGTTTGGCAGTGTTGCCTTTGGTATCATTTCAGTAAAAGCAGCTTAGGCCTTAGGAAAGCACTTGGTTATGATCGTGCTTGTATTTAATCTACTTTTATTATTTATTATTTTAAAAAGTAATATTCAGTATTAAGGCATTTATTATAAAAAAAACTAGATATTTAGAATAATATTTCACATTTGTGTGAGTCATTGTGGCTTTCTTGTGTATTGCCCATGTATTGTCTGAGGTGGCCTTAGACAGTCTAGGCCTGTGAACTAGGCAGAGCAAATGTTAAAATCCTGTCTGGTAAATAATGACTTGAGTCCAGAATGTGCTAGTGGTTTGAGTAAGACCATCTGTAAGGCCATATGATCTCAGCCCTGAAGTCGGAGTCCTGCCTCCGCTGCTCACTGGCCACGTGGCTTTTCCAGGCTTCAGTACCTACTGTGGGGCTGTTGTGAGGAGGAACCCTAACGAGGCGTGGGAAGTCCCCTCTTTTAAGTCCTCAGGAGGAAAATAATGAATAAAACCTCTGGGGCTGGCACTGTGGCTTTGCGGGTAAAGCCACCGCCTGCAGTGCCGGCATCCCATATGGGCTGCTCCAATTCCCATCCAGCTCTCTGCTGTGGCCTGGGAGGGCAGTGGAAGATGGCCCAAGTCCTTGGGCCCCTGCACCCACATCGGGGACCCAGAAGAAGCTCCTGGCTCCTAGCTTTGGGTTGGCACAGTTCCGCTGTTGCAGCCAATTGGGGAGTGAACCAGTGGATGGAAGACCTCTCTCTCTCTCTCTCTCTGTCTCTTTCCGCCTCTCTGTAACTCTGCCTTTCAAATAAATAAATCTTTCAAAAAAAGTGTGTGTTTTTTTTTTAAAAAACTCATAAAGCAAGAATATACCTGCCCTCACTGCTTGTGCTGCCCTTGTTTATCATGCTAAGGTAATTTGACTTGTAGGTAGTAAGGAGTATGAATGATTATAAACAAGTGACTTGAGCAGCTTCTTGTTAGGAAAAGATTCAAAGTAGTCAGCAGAGGAACAGATTTATGATGTCAAAACAGTAGATTCAGTTTCAGACATAGTGAGTTTGAGGATTAAGCAAAATGATGCATAAACCCAGCAAGACCGCAGTGGAACTGGGGATTTGCATACTTGAATTGTTTACTTTCAGTCTACACTTCACTTGCTTGATGTGGAAGAGCAAGAAAGGTCTTTTGGTTCCTCCATCATCCCTAGTATCTAGTCTGGTTCGGGTCTCCATCTGGCATCTCTGGCTTCTTCAGATTTGGGGGAATCCTCTTCAGCTAAGAATGCACCTTTGTGGGGTCACTCTTGGTCAAGGTCTGTTAAGATTTTCATCCAGATAAGCGAAAGCGTCTTTGATACATGAACTGTTTTACTCTGGTCCAGATGTTGCCTGTGGTCAGCAAATCTCTTAGCAATGCCCACCTACAGCAGCCACTAGTGTTCCTTCTGCCCCGTGTGACACAGCCACTGCTGCTTTCCTTGCCCTGTTGTCCACAGTGGCTTCTGTCAGCCCGTGCTTCAGGGCCTAGAGCTTGTCAAAGTTGCTAGTTGAATGCTTTTGGGCAGATGCTGCTTCTCTTGCTCCCTGCCTTCATTCATTTCTTTTTCCTGCCTGATTGCTGTACGCATTTGGGTTTCATTTGGAAATGTACCTCACAACCTGGAGAGTGAATTACACCTTGTTACAGTGTTATCTAGAAGGACACAGCATTCAGAAAGAAATGGGGTGACTGTGGACACCATTGAAAGGTGTCTTTCTCAAAGCAGTTTTCCCCTTTAGCCTGAGGCTTGCATGTAAATAGGATGGAACACTTCATGTTTCATAGAATTCACATAGCAGTAGCTACTTGTTACTAACCTACCTTAACTCTTAGGAGACTTAGCATTTATTGGGAACATAATTATTAGTCAAATCTTGTAGATTTCATTTAGTAATCAGTTAAACAACAGAATGGATTGAAACGGTGTAAGCCTCTGCCTGCAGCTCCAGCATCCCATATGGGCACACTTTTGATTCCTGGCTCTTCTACTCGAGATCCAGTTTCTTCCTAATGTGCCTGGGAAAGCAACAGAGAGTGGCCCAAGGGCTAGGGCCTCTGCATCCACCTGGGAGACCCGTAAGAGGCTCCTGGCTTCAGTCTGGCTCAGCTCCAGCTGTTGCAGTCATATAAGGAGTGAACCAGTGGATGGAAGATCTCTCTCTGTCTCTCTCCCTCTCTTTCTCTCTGTAGCTCTGCTTTTCAAATAAAATATAAATAAATCTTGAACTGTTTTTTCACAATAGAAAGTAAATGTTTTCTGGGTTATAAGGAGAGTTTTTTCTAATCTTTCTTCATATGTTGTTTCAGTTTCCGTTACTATGGCAATGACGGCAGGGAACACAACCAGCTTTCCTATGAGCAACCATACCCGGGAGAGAGTGACTGTAGCCAAGCTCACGTTGGAGAATTTTTACAGCAACCTAATTTTGCAGCACGAAGAGAGAGAAACCAGGTATAGTCAAGGTTCTTGCAGCTGTTATTCCGTGAGTGGAATGTAACACGTTTTCCATTCATCATGGTGTTTTAGTTTCTTGTACTGCCAGTCTACCTAGTTACTTGTTTTGTTTTCATTGAATACTTTTCTGGGATACCCAAAGCCTTGCATACCTGTGTGCTTACATCACATGTCAAATGATGTCTTAAACCTTTTTCAAGTACAAAATTATGATATAACATCATACTTTTCATTTAGAGGGGTGCTTTGTGAATCACCAACTGTAAGCCAAAAACATTTACAGTGTTGTATGGATGACAGGAAGAACAGAACAATTAAAAGCAGTGGATGACAAGTTATTTTGTCTTCAGAAAGCTTGTAACGTAATAAGGGAGATAGTGCATATAAAGAAGGATGAGTATCTCCAAGAGAAGATTGCTTTTGACTGAGGCAGCTGGGAAGGTTCGTGAGTGGTAGTGGCATCCACACAGGCTTAAAGGAGGAATATTTTTGTACACGCATAAGAGGAAGAAAAAGATAAAAGAGAGGAAGGATATTAGAAATAGAAGAAATTATTTTACCATCCTGGGAGCTTTGCGTGCTTTGTTAACATAGTGAAGACCTTTAAATTTTGAGAATTAAGTGATTGCAACTGTGTCTCTGGAAGAGAACTTCAAATGCAGTACAGGGGATGTGGCCAGATTAGAAACAGGAAAGGCTGGCGATGTGATCCAGGCAAATGGAAAGGAGGCTTGAGCTAGGATTGTGTGAAAACAATAGAGAAGAATTGATGAAATGTGGCAACAGGCCAAATATAAAATGTGTGTGAGAGAAGTAGTTTGGGCCCTGAAATTTCATGCCTAGGCAAAGTGGTGTAGTTTAGTGAAATAGGACTAGAAAAGAAGATTGAGATTTTGAGTTTAATTTTGGACAACATTTACTGTAGATTAGACACGGGTGAGGAGAGAATCGGTGAACTAGAAAATGAAATTTGAATAATTAATCAGAAGTCAACCTAGAGTGCAGGTATATGAAAGAGTGGTAAAACATGGAGAATAGTGAGTGAGCTAATGAATCTCTAACTAAGGTTCCTAAAGGAGGACAGGAATGAGAGTGGAGCAGAGGCAGCACCAGCTAAGAGTTCCCCACCAGCAGAGTCAATTTAGGTAGAGGGAAACATGTGAAACAGAAATGTAAGTGGTGAAAAGGTGGGTAAATCTCAAAAAAAGGAAAAATACAGTGTCATATGCATGCTAAACAAATAGGTCTAAAATATTCTCCAGCAGTAGGATACAAGTCAGCCGAGAAGTGATTAGAATTAAAATGGTCTTTAAAATCTTTGCAGAAAGGTAGTAGAGATTGATTAACTTCAGACTTTGACAAATTAAGTGTTCATGTTCTGATTTCTAGGATAACAATAGTTTGCTAGCTTTTAAACTAGTAGAAGGGGGAAATTAGTTGAAAAAAAAAAGTTCAGAAGAAGGCAAGAGGGAAAAAAATTGGAATTCCAAAATATGAGAAACCGAAATACCCAATAGAAAGCACAAAATAAATTAGAAATAAATTTATCTGTAGTTACATTGAGTATAAATGTAATTAAGTCTCTGGAAGTGATCAGATCATCATGGGGAAACCAAAGATTACGTCTTTTTCAGAAGGTAGGCACTGCATATTCATCAGAATTTTAAAGGTTGTCTTTTTCTGCTGAATGGTTACAATAATTGTTTTGCCATTTGTTCCCAAAGGAAAATAAGAATGAAAGTATCTGATGTTATTAATGAACATCATCTTAGTTTGGTGCTGTGGGAGTCAAATTAAACAACTTGAATTTTCTAAGAGTTCTAAGTTTATCTAGTTGGATAAACGCATAAACCCAACAAAATATGGGTCAGGGCCAAATGTGAGAGAGCACTGTAGGAGGAGTGAGGGGCCAGCTCTATGGCACAGTAGGTTAATCCTCTGCCTGTGGCATCGGCATCCCATATGGGCACCAGTTCTAGTCCCTGCTGCCCCTCTTCCAATCCAGCTCTCTGCTATGCCCTAGGAAAGCAGTGGAGGATGACCCAAGTGCTTGGGCCCCTGCACCTGCAAGGAAGACCGGGAAGAACACCTGGCTCCTGGCTTCGAATCGGTGCAGCTCTGGCTGTTGTGGCCACCTGGGGAGTGAACCAATGGAAGACCTTTCTCTCTGTCTCTCCCTTTCACTCTCTGTAACTCTACCTCTCAAATAAATAAATAAAATCTTTAAAAAAAAAAAAAAAAGGAAAAGGTACAAGAGAAGTCGTGGATCTTCCCATTTAGATATGGTGGAAACAGAGAAAGGTTACTGGATCTCTCTCAGAATGAGTGGTGATTTCAAGTGTTAACGTTTGCAAGGGTTGCAGAAAGGGGTTGGTGGAGATTTGACAGCAGAGTACAGTTGAGGGTGTTTGGCCTAGTGTTTTGGATACCCAAGTCCCATTTCAGAGTGCCTGGGATTAATCCTGGCTCCATCTCCTCTAACTTCAGCTTCTTGCTCATGCAGACCTTGGGAGACACTGATGATGGCTCAAGTAGTTGGGTCCTTGTCATCCACATTAGAGATCTGGGTTATGTTCCTGGCTACAGGCTTTGATCAGCCCAGTCCTGGCCATTGTGGGCCTTTGGGACAATAAACCAAAAGTGATTCACTGTGTGCCCCTCAAAAAAGAAAACAAAAATTTTGGTGCAAAACGTTTTTTTGGAAAACCCATGCATTTTTCATAATACATGCTTTCCATGAATGGTTTGAAGACCCCTCATATATTAATAGGCCCAGAACAGTGGTCCTTATACTCTTTGGATTCTCTCTGCAGAGACAACTGGAAATCATTCAGCATGTAGCTTTGAGGTGCCCGGGGTGCATGATGGCAGACACAGAACTTGATATGAGGAACTTATTCCATTTTAAGTGCTGAGGCCTGGAGTAAACCGAAGATAAACATCAGTGTGTGATGTGCTGAGGAAGCACGTGGGTGGAGAATGTGTTGTTGGGTGATCTTCATCATGGTTCAGGAAAGAGCTTATCTTTGGGCATATTGTCATGAATGGCAAATACCAGAAAGTGTGTGTGAGGGTTTCAGTCTTGATCCCTTACACCCATTTGAGTTAATCCTGAAAAACTGATCTCATTCTGACACACTACAAAACTAGTTAGAAAGATCTTCCATCTGTGGTTTCACCCCCCAAATGGCCACAAACTGGCAGTTCTGGGTCACGCTGGAGCCAGGAGCCAAGATCTCAATCCTAATTTCACACTTGGGTGGTAGGGACCCAGGTATGTGGAACATCTTTTGTTACCCTCCCAGGCACATTAGCAGAAACTGGATTAGAAACAGAGGAGCAAGGACTCAAACCAGCACTCCCATATGGGATGCCCATCCCATATACCACAACACTGGTCCTAGAATATCAATCACGGTTGTTAAGAATTCATTTAGGCGTGAGAGTGAAGCAAACCTTTATAGTAAGTTACTCATTTGGCCAGTATAAGAAAACTAAACCTACTTTTTCACTTTGAGAAAGAAAATTAGTCTTTGTTTATTTTGATCCAACTGGAAACTTTTTTTTTAGCATTGAAAACTGAAGTAGTTTGTTTGAATAAACGATATATGTTTTTAAATAAGTACAGTTAAGAACATATTTAAATTTTTATTTTTTTTTTCTTTTGAAAAGGCAGAAGAAATTAGAAGTGGCCATGGAAGAAGAAGGACTAGCAGATGAAGAGGTAAAGCAGTAACCTGTCCTTGCTGTACCAGAGTAACCCTAGTGAGTTTTTCATTTCTTAGTATCGGATGCTCTCAGAGCACATGTTTGCTCGGCCCAGTGGCAGGTCCTGGACCCGCGGGCTCCAGGTGTGTGGGGCAGGACAGTCAGGCTTCCGGAGGAATCAGTCATCTGCTAATTCTTTCACATTTCTTTCCTCATTTTTTTTTAAAGATTTATTTATTTTCTTGAAAGAGTTATAGAGAGGCAGAGGCAGAGAGAGAGAGGGGTAGGTCTTCCGTCTGCTGGTTCACTCCCTGAATGGCTGCAATGGCTGGAGCTAGGCCAATCCAAAGCCAGGAGCCAGGAGCTCCTTCTGGGTCTCCCATGTTAGGTTCAAGGGCCCAAGGACTTGGGTCATCTTCCACTGCTTTCCTAGGCCATAGCAGAGAGCTGGATGGGAAGTGAAGCAGCTGGGACTAGAACTGGGGCTCATATGGGATGCCAGCAATGCAGGCAGCAGCTTTAC
Organism: Oryctolagus cuniculus; assembly: GCF_051225735.1. Taxonomy (NCBI): domain Eukaryota; kingdom Metazoa; phylum Chordata; class Mammalia; order Lagomorpha; family Leporidae; genus Oryctolagus; species Oryctolagus cuniculus. The sequence continues at coordinate 124,716,216 of NC_142875.1, forward strand.
CTGCTACACCACAGCGCCGACCCCCCTCTCACATTTTTCAAAAGCCATCTCCTTCTCTAACCCATTGCTACACCCTAATTTCAGCCACTGCATATTTCATCTGAAGAATACCTGCTCCCAAGTGGCCTCTCTCCTTCCCACCCCTAGTTTTTCTGTGCACTGCGGCCCAGGTGGATTTGATCACGTCACTCCTCCACTTAGTACCCCTCACGGTGCTGTCAGGACAAGGGTGAACTCCTTACCTGCCGGGCTGCGAGACCGTCTGCCAGTCGGCCTCTGCCTGTCTCTCTCCAGCCTCTCGTTTCTGTCACCGGGCCCTCCACGCCAACCAATAATGAATGACGCTTGTTTCTCCTCTGTTGCCTGTGGACCTTTGCAAGTGTGACTTCCGCTGCTTGGAGCTCGTCTTTTTCCTACCCAACACCCAGTGTTCCCTGTGCGAGGCGTCCGTTCCGCTGGGAGGTCTTCACTAACGTCTCGGCGTGTGGCGTCGGCGTTCTGTCATGACTGTTGCCGCTTCTGTGCTGGCTTTCCAACACCATCTCCCCGGACACGAGAAGCTTCATACCATCTTGTTCAGCTCAGCCTCCAGCGCGGGGACCGACACTGAGGTGGAGCGGGTGGAGACTCATCTGCGGTGCCGTTGTCCCGTATGGGTGCTGGTTCATAGCACGGCTGCTCCACTTCCGATCCAGCTCCCTGCTAGTGCCTGGGAAAGCAGCGGAGCATGGCCCAAGTGTTGGACACCTGCATCCACACGGGAGACCTGGATGGAACTCCCGACTCCTGGCTTCGGCCATGCCCAGCCCTGGCTGTTGCAGCCTTTTGGGGAGTGGATGGAAGATCTTTCTTCGTCTCTCCCTCTTTCTCTGACTTTCAAAATAAACAGAAAATCTCCAGAGCTGGCATAGAGTACACATTGGTGAATAAATGAACAGTGTCACCCTCAAGGAGTTTACATCTTAGAAGAGATTGTGGGTGTGCATGTGTGTGTGCATGTGCCTGAATGTGCAAAGATGTGTGCTTGTGTTGGAATGCAAACTTTGAAAATAAAGGTTTTTTCCCCTTTAATTCGGGGTGGGGGGGAGCATGTCACAAAAGGTTGCTTAGAAGAGGTAACAGTTGATTTGAATCTTTTTTTTTTAAGGTTAATTATTTAAAACTCAGAGTTACACAGAGAGGGGGAGACAGAGAGAGAGATGGATCTTCCATCTGCCGATTCACTCCCCAGGTGGCTGCAACAGCCAGTGCTGGGCCAGGCTGAAGCCAGGAGCCAGGAGCTTCTTGCAGGTCTCCCACTTGGATGGCAGGGTCTCAGGCACTTGGAACAGCCTCTTCTGCCTTTCCCAGGCCACGAGCAGGAAGTTGGGTTGGAAGTAGAGCAGCCAGGACTCAATGGTGCCCATATGGGATGCCGGAGTTGCAGGCGACAACTGTAGCTGCTGTGCCACAATGCCGGCACCGTGAATCTTGAAGAATGTGTCAAATTGATATTATAGATAAGAGGTATATTTTTTTTTTCTTTTTTAAAATATTTATTTATTTATTTATTTATTTTTTAATCTTTTATTTAATGAATATAAATTTCCAAAGTACGACTCATGTGTTACAATGGCTTCCCCCCCATACCGTCCCTCCCACCCACAACCCTCCCCTTTCCCACTCCCTCTCCCCTTCCATTCACATCAAGATTCATTTTCGATTATCTTAATATACAGAAGATCAGCTTAGTATACCTTAAGTAAGTATTTCAACAGTTTGCTCCCACACAGAAACATAAAGTAAAAAATAATAGATGATTTTTTTTAAATGATGATGAAATCAGATCAGACCTATTGTCATGTTTAATCCCAGTGAGAGTCAAGTTGGGAATTGATAATTTCTTTCTTTCTTTTTTTTTTTTTTTTACAGAAGATCAGTTTAGTGTACATTAAGTAAAGATTTCAGTCGTTTGCACCCCCATAGAAACACAAAGTGAAATATACTGTTTGAGTACTCGTTATAGCATTAAGCCTCAGTGTACAGCACGTTAAGGACAGAGATCCTACATGAGGAGTAAGTGCACAGTGACTCCTGTTGTTGACTTTACCAATTGACACTCCTGTTTATGGCATCAGTAATCTCCCTATGCACCAGTTATGAGTTTCCAAGGCTATGGAAGCCCTCTGAGTTCTCCGACTCTTATCTTGTTTAGACACGGTCATAGTCAAAGTGGAGGTTCTCTCCTCCCTTCAGAGAAAGGCACCTCCCTCTTTGAAGACCTGTTCTTTCCACTGGGATCTCACTCACAGAGATCTTTTTGCCAGAGTGTCTTGGCTTTCCATGCCTGAAATACTCTCATGGGCTTTTCAGCCAGATCCGAGTGCCTTTAGGGCTGATTCTGAGGCCAGAGTGCTATTTAGGACATCCGCCATTCTATGAGTCTGCTGAGTATCTCACTTCCCATGTTGGATCACTCTCCCCTTTATTTATTCTATCGGTTGGTGTTAGCAGATACTAGACTTGTTTATGTGCTCCCTTTGACTCTTAGTCCTTTCATTATGATCAATTGTGAACTGAAATTGATCACTTGCAGTAGTGAGATGGCATTGGCACATGCCACCTTGATGGGATTGAATTGGAATCCCCTGGTATGTTTCCAACTCTACCAATTGGGGCAAGTCAGCCCGAGCATGCCCCAAATTATACATCTCTTCCCTCTCTTATTCCCACTCAGATAAGAGGTATATATTATGGAAGGTACAATGAAGAAAGTTGCAAGGTAGGTTGATAACACACAATGGAAATCTAGGCTTGGAATAGTTAGCTAAGATATACTGTATTTTCTAAGCAGTAAGGAATCGCAACATAGATTGATTAATGGTTTTCAGTGATCAGAAAAAGAGTTTCCAAATTTAGTTTTTAAAAAAGAGATCTATTTATTTATTTACTTGAAAAGCAGAGTTAGATCTTCCATCCTCTGGTTCACTCCCCAAATGGCTGCAACGTCAGGGCTGGGCCAGGCCAAAGCCACGAGCCTGGAACTCCATCCAGGTCTCCCACATGGGAGGAGGGACCCACGCGCTCCATGCATCTTCTGCTGCTCTACCAACTGCTTGAGCAGGGAGCTGGATCAGAGTGGAGCAGCCGGGACTCTATCCGGCACTCACATGAGATGCTGATGCCACAGGTCGCAGCTGAACCCGCTGTGCCATGATGCCAGCCCCAGGGTTTCCGTACCTAAAGTATACATTGCCAAGTGATGATTTAAAATTGAATTGTTTTGGCCGGCGCCGCGGCTCACTAGGCTAATCCTCCGCCTAGCGGCGCCAGCACGCCGGGTTCTAGTCCCCGTCGGGGCGCCAGATTCTGTCCCGGTTGCCCCTCTTCCAGGCCAGCTCTCTGCTGTGGCCCGGGAATGCAGTGGAGGGTGGCCCAAGTGCTTGGGCCCTGCACCCCATGGGAGACCAGGAGAAGCACCTGGCTCCTGCCATCGGATCAGCGCGGTGTGCTGGCCATAGCGCACCAGCCACGGCGGCCATTGGAGGGTGAACCAACGGCAAAGGAAGACCTTTCTCTGTCTCTCTCTCTCACTGTCTACTCTGCCTGTCAAAAAAAAAAAAAAATTGAAATCTGATCTTTGCTGCACCTGTACCTGTATCTTTATAGTTGCAATATTTACATCAAACAGCAAAATATTTTGTAATTTATACCAAAGGTGATTATTTTGATAATCAGTTGATTTAATCTGGAAAATGTTTTTACATTTAAGATTATTCATCATTCACATAAAATTACTGTAAGAAATATTTTGAAAACTGGTTTGAATTTTATTATTTAAATTTTACTGAGAGGGGCCAGCACTGTGGCGCAGTAGGTTAACGCCCTGGCTTGCAGCACTGGCATCCAATATGGATGCTGGTTCTAGTACCAGCTACTCCTCTTCCGATCCAGCTCTCTGCTATGGCTGGGATAGCGGTGGAGGTGGCCCAAGTCTTTGGGCTCCTGTACCCATGTGGGAGACCCAGATAGGGCTCCTGCTCCTGGCTTCAGATCGTCACAGCTCCGGTGGTTGTGGCCATCTGGGGAGTGAACCAGCGGATGAAGACCTCTCTCTCTGTCTCTCCCTCTCTCTGTAAATCTGTCTTTCAAATAAAAAAAAAATTATTGAGAAAGGTAATGGTGTAAATCTGTCTTCCAGTCTATAGAGAAAAATTAAGACACCTTCATTCTTCATTAGTACTCTGTTTCTTATGATTAAGAACTATAGAATGGTAGTTGTTTTTATGTGTGTTGTGCATGGTTTTAGGGACTTAGAGATCTGCATGCGAAGTCTCGGGAGAGATTACAGACACAGATGCCCAAGAGCCAGGCAGGGCACATCAGCAGGAGCACACAGCTGCCACATTTCAGGACGGCTTTCCAGGTTAGGCCCTTGCGCTCCAGACACACCTGCGTGGCAAATTCAGTTCATAAGAAAGCAGTGGGTTCTCTTTTTCCTCTTTATAAAACATTGGCTCCTCACGGTGTATCTCTTGGTAGAGACGTAGTATTTTCCACTCCAGCACAATTCAACATGTCACCTGGTGACTGGCAAACGATAAAGTGTTTTAAAAACAGCCTCAGTCCACATCACATTTGTAAGTTGCCATCTTCCCGTTTGCAACCTCTGGTCTGCACCAGCAGGTGGCGCTCTTTTGCTTCGTTCTGCTAGATGACTAGGAGAGAACGTGAGACGCTGCTGCTCCTATAAACATCGTCCGCCCTAACTTTCTGTGCAGCTTCAGAAGTACCCATTTGTAAGGGAATGCAGGAAGGAAGAAAACAACATCTAGTTTCACGAAAACCCGGCAAGTGTCAGTGTGCAGCTGGGCAGGTGGCCCGCAGCCCCGGGAGCAGTGCAGGAAGAAGGCGGGGCAGGTGCACGAGGACGACAGCTTTCCAGCAGAAGCGAAAAGAGGAGGCCCCCGGCACACAGGGAGCGCTCCCTGTGCTCGGGAGGTGTTGGCCTCGGCCGCACTGAGCCTCCTCAGACCTGGATTGCCTGCTGCCTGCCGTGAGCTTGATGACGCGTGGTCTTGGGAGCCTGGTTTGCAGGAAAGAGAATCCCGTGAAACACGGAATACGGTTTACTCGAGAACAGCCGAAGCAGGCACGTTCAGGCTGCGCGCAGAGCCGTGGACGGTGGAGCCCCTCCGGACCGATCGTCCTGGGTGAGGGCGGGTGTGGCCTCGGGAGAGCGCTCTTCCTCCTGTAGACTCGGAGGGCGGCTTCATCCCACAGGTTGTAAGCGGACACGTCAGCGGGTTTTCGCTGTTCCCCCCATGTACTTGCTTCAGCTCCCTCTAAACTCTAACACTGATTTTAAGATTGAGGTCCTTTAATAGTTTTTTTTTTTTAGGTAACATAGCCATGTTAAAGGTGATTCTTGTTTTTGTGAAATTTTGTGTTCCGTTTACTGTGACTTCTCCCCCCTCCCTTAAAAAAAGATGCATTTATATATCTATTGTTCTGAAAGACTGAGTGATGCGGAGAGAGAGAGAGACAGCTCCCGCCTGCTAGGTCGGCAGCGCAGAGGAGCCGGACTCCAGCCAGGCTCAGCCACACCACAGCTCCACCCCGGTTCAGCCTTTCTGCTATGATTGGCTGTGCCCAAACTTTGCTTACTTGTGGTGTTACACAGCCTATCAGGTGTTTAGTGAACATTTCTTGTCTCCGGCTGCCTGTTTCCTGTGCCTGTGGATTTTTAAACACAATTGATGAAACTAATGAGATTATCTTTTCCATTCAGATTAGACAAGTTTCTGTAACTACCCCCAACTGTACTCAGCTTTATAGGCCATAAAGGAGAGATTCAGAATATCTTTCTAAACTCTTGTATTTGTTCATTTATGTAATTAGAAAAAATTAAATTTTCTTTACTACATGGGCATGATACTGTAGTGCCACCGAGTGGCCTTAAAAAGGAACTACAGTTTTAAAATTGAAAACAAGCTACTTTTACAAGTAATTCTATTTCCTAAAATTCTTCATAAGATAATTTTGAGCTCCTACTGTGTACAAAAGGTATTTGGCATTGCATTAATATCAAAAGAAGCCATGAATAGTCTTCATTGATCCTGTAGGATCTGTGGTTGTTTTTGTCATTAAGTGTAATTTTAAGCTGTTGTTAAAAAGAGAAAAACTGGAGGACAAAGTTACTGTGTGTAGGTTAAGCTGCTGCCTGCAACACCGGCATCCCAGGTGGGCACCAGTTTGTGTCCCAGCTGCCTGCTGTGGCCTGGGAAAGCAGCAGAAGATGGCCCAAGTGCTTGGGCCCCTCAACCCATATGGGAAACCCAGAAGAAGCTCCTGGCTCTTGGCTTTGGCCTGGCCCAGCCATTTATTGTGGCCATTTAGAGAGTGAACCAGTGGATGAAAGATAGTGTCTGTTTGTCTCTCTCCATATCTCTCTCTCTCTTTTTATAATTCTAGCTTTTAAATAAATAAATATATCTTAAAAAGGGGGGGGATTTTAAACTGATATCTGAAAGGGAAAAATAACCCTAAATCTATGATTAGGGAAATTTATTTTTTAAACTAACTTATAGACACTGTATCTGGATAGCTTTTAGGTAAATAGAGAAATAACTGTCACATCATTTATTATAGTTAATTTTCTTTACTGCTGGCTCCTTACCAACAAATACCCTTGCATTATTGCCTACTTATATTTTCAGTAGTACTACTGTATTTTATAATGTATATGGGCTGTGAAAATGGATATTTGTCAGAAACTTTTAGGAAAATATTAGTTTGAGGGGCAGGTATTGTTGAACAGTGGGTTAAGCTGCTGCGTAGAAAGCTGGCATCCCCTGTCAGTGCTGGTTCCAGTCCCGGCTGCTCCATTTCTGATCCAGCTCCCTGCTAATGCACCTGGGAAAGCAACGGAAGCTGGCCTAACTCCTGAGGCCCCTGCCCCCACCTAGGAGATCCAGATGGATTTCCAGGCTCCTTGCCTCCGCCTTGCCCAGCCCTGGTTGCTGGAGCCATCTGGAGAGTCAGCCAGTGGATAAGATTTATCTCTCTCTCAATCTCTTTCTCCCTGTGTTGCTCTTTGTTTCAAATAAATAAAAATATTTTTAAGAAAAATTATTTAAGAGACAGAGTGCACTTTCATTCCCTGACTCACTCCCCAAATGCCTGGGGTAGCCAGAGCTGGGCTCTGCGTAAGTCAGGAACTGGGAACGCAGCCCAGGTTGGTGGGTAGCAGGGACTCAGTCACTTGGCCCAGCACTGCTGCCTCTCGGGTCTGCATTAGAAGGAAGCTAAAGTCGGGAGCAGAGCCGGGCGTGCACCCAGGCTCTCCTGTGTGGGACGGGGCTGTCCTAACCACTGGGCTCAGTTCCTGTGCTAGAAAGCTTTTTAATTTGTGACTTGCCTTTTATTAATAATGTAATTTCTATTGTTGATATGCCTGAGTGTATAATGGAAGATAAAATTTGAAGATATAATTTCTCAGTTTCATCCTCAATGATTTACAGTGTTAGAAGTATCAGGGTTCCATTGCATTGACAGAGTCTGTCATAGTTTACCTAACATTTTAAAAATGGACAGAGGTAGGAAGGGCCCTTGCAGTGGCTGTGCCTCGAGCTGCGTGTAAGGCCGTGTTTCCTGCCTGTTACAGGAGCCATGTCTGCTTGGCTCCTTCTCAGCTGAACCAGTGAAAGCTTAAAAAGGTCCAGCTAGAGATGAATAGGGCTTCGTTTCTCCCTGGTTTTTATTTCCTATTGTGTCACTTCTGTTAGGAACTAACTGTGAATTTTATTTGCTGAGGGGGGAAAATAAGGTTTAGAAGGATTAAATAAATGCCTGCTCCAAATGTAACCTTGAGTTTTTGTTACATTGCTTATTATTGCTAGTTATTTTTTGTGATCTTGGTAGAAGCAATTATGAAATTACTGGCTTGGATAGTTCAGACTTAGTAGAGTAAAAATGAACTTGAGAATCCTATTAGCCTTTCTTAAAGTTTAATTTTTATTTATGAATTAAGTTAGCATGTAGATGAAAAATACATCTTATATATGTGTATACATATATACATACAGGTGTGTGTGTGTGTATGACTACCTAAGATGAAATATTTAATAGAATAGATCCCAAAAGTAAGGATTTTATCAGTTTTTTCTATTACAAAAGTTTTCTTAGCCTGTGGCTCCTGAGTCTAACATACTGTTGATGCAGATTCTGGGAGGCAGCATGATGGCTCCAGTCGTTGGGTTCCACTCGTGTGGGAGACCGGGTTGTTTCTGGGTTCAGCTTTGGCTTCTGTCAGCAGGGAGTGATGGGAGTGAGCTGGTAGTTTTCTCTCTCTCAAATATTGGAATAACATTTAACTATTAAATATTTAATAGCAAAGTAATTACAGATTAATAAAATTAGAAAATGTTGCTTTGAAAAGTTTTCTTTAGATTGTTTTATTTTTATTTAAAAAATGCTTGACTTTGGAAAATAAAATATAGCACTAATATATAACATTTAATAATAATACCTTGTCCCTACTTTATGTGCATCCTTTTTCTATACTATAAGCTTCTTTGAAACAACCTGATTACAAAATCATCCTTTTAAATTGTCCTCATTTTTTATCATAGAAAAAGTTACGCCGATCACAACATGCTCGCAAAGAGACAGAGTTCCTGCGGCTCAAGAGGACCCGGCTTGGCCTCGATGACTTCGAGTCTCTGAAAGTGATAGGAAGAGGAGCTTTCGGAGAGGTGTGTTTCTTCTTGGCCCCACTGCTGCTGGCAGTGTGTCTCAGGACGGCTGGAGCAGCTTCTGGGGTTGGCGTTTAGCCCAGTGGTTGAAGTGCTGGTCGAGACGCCCACGTCCCACACGGAGCTGCTGGGTGGAGTCCTGGCTCCGCTGCTGACGCCAGCCTCCTGCCAGTGCAGATCGGGGAGGAAGCAGGTGATGGCTCGTGTAACCGGGTCCCTACCACCCGCCTGGAAGACCTAGATTGAGTTCCAGGCCCCTGGCTGCACCTCCTGTGGGCATTTGGAGAGTGAACCAGCAGATGAGGGCTGGCTTACTCTGTCCTCCTGTGTCTGTCTGTCCCTTTGCCTCTCAAGTTAAAATACGTGCATTTATTTGCTTATATGCACTTTCCTATATGTAATCATTTATTTTATTTTATTTTTTTTAAATATGTATACATTGCTACTTTCCCCTTGACTTCAATGGTAGTGATTGTTTAACAGTGATAATCAGTTATTTTTTATTCCAGGTACGACTGGTCCAGAAGAAAGACACAGGCCACATCTACGCAATGAAGATACTGAGAAAGGCCGATATGCTTGAAAAAGAGCAGGTGTGGTCTCCTTAACACATGGCATGCAGCGGGACATCCACTGGCCAGGTGTTAGAGCAGGTGTTTAGATGGGGAGTTTTAAAAAGCAGTAACCTCCTATTATATGACCTGTTAATATTTTGATAGCTTGCTTTAGTGTTCCTCAGTTCTGTTATTTAAAATTTCTTCCAAATTTATAGCCTTTGTATTGGTCTGCTCAGGCTGCCGCATCAGAATCCCACAGGCTGGGTAGCTTAAGCAGCAGAAATGTACTTTCCCAAGTCCTAGAGGTGTGAGATGGCTGCCTCTGCCGTGTGCTCACGTGGGAAGTCCCTGGGGCCTCCTCTTGCGAGGACACGACCTCCAGCCCTGTGATCTCACCGACCCTTTACTTTCCTGGGGCCTCCTCTCCACACAGAGCCACACCGCGGGGCTGGGGCTTCACCATGTGAGCACTGGGGAGACACAGGTGTTCAGTCCATAATAAAAGACCCCCTTTTCTGAGTCCTGTGAAAATAAGGAACAGTTCTTAGCATACCTGGTCCCTGTCACCTGTCAAAGAAGCAAAACCGTTCTGAGAATTCGCCTATTCTTCACACCTACTCAAATCCATGACTACTTTTCCTGTATTCTTGGGCTCTTTCCCTGTTTCCTGTGGCTTCATGCCTGCACTTGAAAGCACCCCTTGTGTGTTTGCTGTGTTCCCCTGTAGTTCCCGTGTGGGAGGACACTGTAGTGTGTGCATGAGCACCTGCTCTAGTGGAGTACTAGGCTGTGGAGGGTGGCCTGCCTCTGCTCCTCATGCCTTGTCCTAGTCCCCACTGCAGCACATGGCACTGGTTGTTACTGGACTGTGACTGCAGGATTTTCACTGCACCCGTTAACTTTGTTACTTCAGTAATTCAGCAAGCATGCATTGGATGCCTGTGGTGTACCGAGTGTTGTAGGTGCTGGGATACAGCAGTTACCAAAACAAACCTGGTCCTGCTGTCATGTGATGGTAGAGAAAAGAGACAGCCATTTGCAGGTTGTCATGATTGATAAGCAGTGTGCAGAATGTTGTTTAGAAGGACAAGGTGATCTACATGAGCTGGGTTTAACAGGAAGAATTAGATCTGGGAGGAAATAATTAATGAGAATGTGGGTAATGAGGAAGAATGACATGGGGAGGTCTGGTAGAACAGAGGCCCGGGTGCCAAAGACAGAGCCCCAGGCAAGAACAATCTTGGCCTTCTCTGAGAGGAGAAAGAAACCTTCGGGGCTGGCAGGGTGGAGGGAGGAACGACCGGAGGGTAGCAGGAGAGGCAGGCGGGCCAGCACACGGGACCAAGAAAGAGCAGCTTCTCGTTATCGTAGAGGGGAAGAAAGAACGCAGTGTCGTGGAAGCCACGAGGAGAGGCCGGAGCAGGCAGTGGTCCGCTGCGGCCAGTGCTCCCAAGACAGACCACGAGGAGAGGCCGGAGCAGGCAGTGGTCCGCTGCGGCCAGTGCTCCCAAGACAGACCACGAGGAGAGGCCGGAGCAGGCAGTGGTCCGCTGCGGCCAGTGCTCCCAAGACAGACCACGAGGAGAGGCCAGAGCAGGCAGTGGTCCGCTGCAGCCAGTGCTCCCAAGACAGAGCAAGAAGGGCACTGTGCACCGATTTCCTGACATGGAGATGTTGAGTGACTTGCCAAGGGGCGCTGCGGTGGGTTGGAAGGCAGAAGTCTCGACGCAGTGGTAGAGGGCAGAGTGGAAGCCACAAATGGAGAAAGTGAGTAGAAGTGGAGAAAGAGTAGAGGCAGAGGAAGCAAGTATGGATAAATGCTTCGTGTGAAGCAGGACAAGGAGTCGACTGACACAGGGAAATTTAATCAAAAGGAGGTGGGTTTTGTTTTTTGGTTTTTGTTTTTTATTTTTCCCCCTTAAGACAAGAACTGACTCAGTGCTGATGGGAGGAATTTATTAGAAAGGGAAAAACTAAAGATGCAAGAAAGAGAGGGGAGATAATGACAGGAGTAATTATTAAAGATGGAGGAGCAGAGACATAAAAACGGAGGAAAACCGAGTAAAATGGGAACAACCTCAGGGCGCTGGAGATGGCATTCAGAAGTTCCATGTTCCTGCCTGAGTGGAGATGAGTGAGGGCATCAGCCTCAAGTAAAGGAAGCGGGGAGGGCTTACTGGAGACGTGAAGACAGAGGAGCTGTGAAATGTCATCCGGAAGTGTGGGAAGGCAGCCGTGGCAGGGAGGTAGAGGTGAGTGCCCACGGGATTGGCAGCCATGCATTGAGAGTACAGTAGACGGTCCGGTAACCTTAGCCTGGTTTCAGGTTGGGTGAGAAGGTGATAGGAACTATTGAGAGCTTGGTAGGGGGCCAGGGTTATAAGCAACTTTGTTGATGTCACACTGGTTCCAGAGGGAAGAAATGTAGAGAGCAAGGAATGCTGAGAGAGTGATTTGGTTTATGGGTAAGATAATGATTAGAGTAAGGGCATGGGTTGAAGACGGAAAGCCTCAGAGACCAGGGGAGTTAAGTGGAATCTAACTTACCAACAGTGGGATTTGTCCTGGATAGGGTGTAAGAGAAAGGACAAAAGGTAGCAGGCAGTTCAAGCTATAATCCAGCTACTGGCCACGTGTGGCTGAATTGTAGCTGGGCTGCAGGAGCTGTGCTGTGAATGTCAAATAGATACCAAGTGCAGACACGCTGCCCTCCAAAAGCACAGACATCATTTTTGTATTGCTTATATATTGAAGTACTGTTTGAATTATGGGGTTACATAAAGTAGTATTAATATTAACTAGACCTGTTTGCTTTTACTTTGTAAAAGTACTCTTCTACTTCCAAAAGAGTAATCTGCAGCTTGAATCATGTTTGTATTGGATAGCCCTGGTCTAGAACCTTTGGCCAGGCTTTGAGGAGCCTTGGGGCCACTGTTCTTGTCCTGTGAAGGGGCAGTCTCCCCGTGAGTCCAGCATCCAGTCCCTTTTACCTTTTGAGTTTGTTCCCCCCAGCCCTTGTAAGCTAATCTGCATTCATTTTAGAAAACCTTTTCCTATTCTAGTCTGTTAGTATTTTACATGTTAGCACGTGTACCGGGATGGTAACCACCCCACACGATTGAAGAGCTGCAGTGTGCCTGCTCTTGTGGTAGCAGATGACTGTACGTCCTCTGTGGAAACTGGATTTCCACATGCAGAAGCATGAAGCAAGACCCCTAGCTTACACCTCACAGAATCCACTCAACATGGATTAAAGATCTAAATCTACGACCCGACACGATCAAATTATTAGGGAACATTGGAGAAACCCTGCAAGATACAGGCACTGGCAAAGACTTCTTGGAAAAGACCCTAGAGGCACAGGCAGTCAAAGCCAAAATTAACATTTGGGATTACATCGAATTGAGAAGTTTCTGTACTGCAAAAGAAACAGTCAGGAAAGTGAAGAGGCAACCGACAGAATGGGAAAAAATATTTGCAAACTATGCAACCGATAAAGGATTAATAACCAGAATCTACAAAGAGATCAAGAAACTCCACAACAACAAAACAACCCACTTAAGAGATGGGCCAGGGACCTCAATAGACATTTTTCAAAAGAGGAAATCCAAATGGCCAACAGGCACATGAAAAAATGTTCTTGATCACTAGCCATCAGGGAAATGCAAATCAAAACCACAATGAGGTTTCACCCCATCCCAGTAAGAATGGCTTACATACAGAAATCTACCAACAACAGATGCTGGCAAGGATGTGGGGAAAAAGGCTCACTAATCCACTGTTGGTGGGAATGCAAACTGGTAAAGCCACTATGGAAGACAGTTTGGAGATTCCTCAGTGTGGGGAGCAATCCGGACTAGACTAAGTTACTCGAATTAAGACTTATTCTATGCATCTGCTCTCCTCTGTGGGGAGCAGCTCGGACTAGACTGTTACTGGAATTAAGACTTATTCTATGCATCTGCTCTCCTACAATATGGCGCTGGGAGAGGAGAAAACAGCTTCCGCACAGCTGCCTCCAGTTCAACCAATTAACTGTAGGACTTGCTCCTGATTGGAGAGCAGCGTACTCGGCGTGTGGGCAGCCGAGTTGGGATTGGCGGAGGAGGACTATAAAGGAGGAGAGAGACGGCATGCACCGGGAACATCTATGGGGAACATCTAAGGGGAACACCTGTGCAGCCCCCGAGAAGAGCCGGCCGGCGGTGTGCCGCTCCCCTGCGGAAGTGGGGAATGCGGCCAGGGGGAACTGCCCTTCCACGGAGGTGGAAGGGATAGTAGCCAACCCGGGAAGAACCAGCAGCAAACCCGGGGAGGGCCGAGCAGACGAAAAGAACAGCGCAGGGTCCTGTGTCGTTCCTCCACGAAGAGGGGGAGCGACATAATGGTGCCGTGACTCGGATAGGAAACCTGACTCGGATAGGAAACTTAGGACGGATATGAAACTTAGGAGGGAAGAAACGGGAAGAACTAGGGAAAATATCGGAGAGAGAAACTAGCAAACAGCCTAGGGAAAATATCGGAGGGAGAGACTAGCAAACAGCCTAGGGAAAAGCCGGACGAAAAGGGTGCCGGAAGAAGCTATTGAAAGCCTAGGCATAGATTCGGATACGGACTACGGGGGGAAGCTGGGAGAAATCTCTAAGGTCGAAAGTGAAAGCTAGAACAAACAGACTCGGACGCGGACTGTGGGGAGAGGCCAGGAGAAATGAGGGAGGAGTATTGTTGGAGGAAAGCTTGGGGAAACATACCGGGTAGAGAAAAATGTTAGGGAAATTGAAGCCGCGGGGGGCAGGCCGAGGCGGAAACGGAAGCCACTTTGGGGTTCTCAAGTTAGCCCGGGAATAGGGGGCGAAAAGTTGAAACTAGAAGCTGAGACGCAAGCCAGGTTGGGATCCGTCTGATTAGCCCGGGGAGCAAAGGACGGGAAGCCAAACCGTGGGGCGGAGACGTACGCTGGGTTGAATTCGCCAGGCTAGCCCGGGGAACTTGGATTGAATGCTAGTGGTGGAGACGCAAGCTACGCTGTGTTACTCGCGGAAGCCGCCGCGTGCAGAGAGAGCACGGGGCGTGAATAGATAGGGAACGCTGGCGTAGGCCGTGGTTCAGACGCGAAAGGGTTAAGCGTGGAGCCCGCGGAGCTCGCGAAACCGAGCCGCGCAAAGCCGGGAAGCTGCGCAGATGAGAGAGGCGCGCGGGCTGAAGCGGCGCAGAGCCGGGAACCCGCCGGCGGGGCGAGGTGCCGGAAAGCCGCAGGGATAAGAGAAACAGAAGTTTAGAAGTAAAGTGAGAAAAATAGGAATGCTGGAAGATAGAAGTAAGATGGGAGAAGTGGGAATGCCCGGAGATAGAGAAATAGAGAGATAATAAGGCCTCCCTACAACACTGCAATGTGAGAGCTTGGATTCGGTCTGCCTAATCAAGTGAGGCCATGAGCACCTGCGGCGGCTAGCAGCTTATGCGCCGCAGGTCACCGAAGACAGGCACGAATTAACATCAGTAAAGCTTCCCCACAATGCAACAATTAGGAGGCTTGGATTCGGTCTGCCTGATTTAAGGCGGTAAGCGCCAGCAAAGCTCGACCAGAGTATGAGCTGCAGGTCACCGAAGATAGGCACGAACCAACACTAATAAGTCTCCCCCACAATAAGGCAATGAGAAGGCTTGGATTCGGTTTGCCTGATAGGTCTTGTAAGTCCCCTGCAGGCAGAGCAGAGCATGCGCTGCAGGGCACCGAACACAGGCACGCATCAGCGCCTAAAAACCTCCTCACAACATGGCGAAGAGAGGACCCGGATTCGGTTTGCCTGATAGGACTTGTAAGAGCCTGTGGCAACTCTAGCAAGTAGAGCAGAGTATGTGCCGCGGGACACCGAAGACAGGCGCGTATCAACGCTAAAAAATAAAAAGAAAGGGGGATCTGTGGGGAGCAATCCGGACTAGACTAAGTTACTCGAATTAAGACTTATTCTATGCATCTGCTCTCCTCTGTGGGGAGCAGCTCGGACTAGACTGTTACTGGAATTAAGACTTATTCTATGCATCTGCTCTCCTACAATATGGCGCTGGGAGAGGAGAAAACAGCTTCCGCACAGCTGCCTCCAGTTCAACCAATTAACTGTAGGACTTGCTCCTGATTGGAGAGCAGCGTACTCGGCGTGTGGGCAGCCGAGTTGGGATTGGCGGAGGAGGACTATAAAGGAGGAGAGAGACGGCATGCACCGGGAACATCTATGGGGAACATCTAAGGGGAACACCTGTGCAGCCCCCGAGACGAGCCGGCCGGCGGTGTGCCGCTCCCCTGCGGAAGTGGGGAATGCGGCCAGGGGGAACTGCCCTTCCACGGAGGTGGAAGGGATAGTAGCCAACCCGGGAAGAACCAGCAGCAAACCCGGGGAGGGCCGAGCAGACGAAAAGAACAGCGCAGGGTCCTGTGTCGTTCCTCCACGAAGAGGGGGAGCGACACCTCAGAAACCTGAATATAACCCTACCACACGACCCAGCCATCCCACTCCTTGGAATTTACCCAAAGGAAATTAAATTGGCAAACAAAAAAGTTGTCTGCACCTTAATGTTTATTGCAGCTCAGTTCACAATAGCTAAGACATGGAATCAACCTAAATGCCCGTCAATAGAAGACTGGATAAAGAAATTATGGGATATGTACTCTATAGAATACTATACAGCAGTAAAAAACAGTGAAATTCAGTCATTTGCAACAAAATGGAGGAATCTGGAAAACATCATGCTGAGTGAAATAAGCCAGTCCCAAAGGGACAATTATCATGTTCTCCCTGATTGGTGACAACTAACTGAGCACCTAAAAGGAAACCTGTAGAAGTGAAACTGACACTATGAGAAGCAATGATTTGATCAGCCCTTGTCCTGACTGTCAAGGAACAGCATACTATTTTATTCTTTGTAGTATTTTCTTTTTCTACTTAATACCATTAGTTGAACTCTTTACTTAACAGAATTATTCTTAGGGGTTTAAACCCAACTTAAAATTGATCCCTGTTAAAAATAAGAGTGGGAATAAGAGAGGGAAGAGATGTACAGTTTGGCACACACTCCCTTGGACTTAACCCTAAGGGTGAAGCTAAAAACTTGCCATGGGAATCCAAATCCCATTAAGTTGGCAGATGTCAATGCTATCTTACTTATTAAAGTGATCAGTTTAAGTTCATAACTGATCATAAAGATAGGATTAAATGTCAAAGGGATCACATAAATAAGACCAGTGTCTGCTAATAATAATTGATAGAATTAAAAAGGAGAAAATGATCCAACATGGGAAGCAGGATACACAGCAGACTCATAGAATGGCAAATGCTCTAAACAGCACTCTGACCTCAGAATCAGCCCTTAAGGCATTCGGATCCAGCTAAAAAGCCCATGAGAGCATTTCAGGCATGGAAAGCCAAGACACTGTGGCAAAAAATAACCTAAATGAAGGATCTCTGTGAGTGAGATCCCAGTGGAAAGAAGGGGCCATCAAAGAAGGAGGTACTTTTCTCTGAAGGGAGGAGAGAACTACTTTGCATATGGCCTTGTCTAAATATCAACAGAGTCTATAGACTCAAGAGGCTTCCATAGCCTTGGCAGCTCATGACAAGAGCCTCAGGTGATTACTGATGTCAAAAATTAGAGTGTCAATTGTTAAATCAACAACAGGAGTCACTATGCACTTGCTTCCCATGTAGGACCTCTGTCCTTAATGTGTTGTACTTTAAGAATTAATGGTAAATCCAATCTTTATGCAGTACTTTATGCTTTGTGTGTCTGTGTGGGTGCAAACTGTTGAAATCTTAGTATAGAGTTGATCTTCTATATAAATATAATTAAAAATGAATCTTAATGAAGAATGGGTTAAGAGAGGGAGTAGGAGATGGGATGGTGAAAAAAAAAATCATGGTGGATTTATGATGTGGTTGTTTCTCCTGAAAACACCAGGTACAGCACCAGAAGTTCAGGGCTTTTCCTTTATCATTTTCAAATGCTGTCTAAAAGGGAATTGCTGCCACTTTTCCCTTAATGAAACAGACCCAGAGACTATAATGCTTTTTGATGCCAGAAAATATATTCTTACCCTGTGACTCCTGAGCTTGGATCTCAGAGCTTTCAGGGCACTGTGCAATAGTGCAGTAATCCCAGACACGATATTTTAAGCAGATCCTATTTTATTGTCATGAAAAGATTTATAAATCTGTATTCTCCTGTGATGTGGGTCAGAGTTCATCATGGTGCTTACTGAAAATTACATGAGCTTCAAATAAAACATGACAGTTAATCTGTGAAGAAAGAATGTAGGAATATGTTCATGCAAAAGCACCTGAAACCTGACCAGTTGAACCAATCCCAGACGTTACTCAGTTTACAGAATTTTCTAGTCTGTGAAATTTTCACACACTATTATCTCTAGTAATCCCTACTCTGACAAATCATTAGCAGAACTCTCAAAACTTAATTTTTAGTTGTTGATGTTTATAGATAATATAGAGAATTTTTAATACTTCCTATAAAGTTTTTATAAACTTTCTACTTTTTAAAAAACACAAAAAGCTAGCTCAACCTTTTGTGTAGCAGTTAATCCTAGTTTGCTGTTTTTAGCAAGCTTTGTCTTTTGCATACCAGTTTATAGATGATTAATTTCTACATGTAACATTTAAAGCCATACTAGTACCTTAAGTTTATATGACGAAGCTAGGGTCATTGCTGAGTGGAGGTTTTGGTTGGAAAGTTTTGAGATTAGTCATTGCCCTGTGTGAGAGGCCTTGGGTGTTCATCCCACCTTTTCAGGACTGAAGATGTAGAGTACCCCCAGACAGACCTGGAGCACCTTAGGAAGGAGTTTAATGAGAATAGGAACACACGTAGATCTTTCAGGTGTTTTCTAGAACTCCAGCTTCACTTCATGACTGTTCTGGGTGAATAATTTGTAACATACACGCTTAAGAAATACATCATGTGTTACAATTTTTTTTTTTCACAATATATTCACCTAGGTGGCCCATATCCGAGCAGAGAGAGATATTTTGGTAGAAGCCGATGGCGCCTGGGTGGTGAAGATGTTCTACAGCTTTCAGGATAAGAGGAATCTTTATCTAATCATGGAATTTCTTCCTGGAGGTAACAGAGAACATGGTAGCAATGACAGATGCTTTTCAAAAACGTAATAGTAATGTTAGTGATTGGGTTTACTTTTATGTTCCTAGCTCTGAGGTTTTATAGTCAGTCATAATTTTTCAGTATTTACTTTCAGAATAATGGTCATTTTGACCACAAATGAGATTATTTTGAAGCAGTGATAGTTGGCACGTTTTAAGTACTAACATTCTGGGTTCACTGTATGTAACTAGATTGTTATATGTCAAGAGTTAAGAAAATTGAGTCAATAAACAAGAAGATAAACAGCTCAGTGGGCAAAGGATAAGACAAGGGAAAGAAGAGAAACTCTGGCTGGTCTACCAAAAAGACTGTGTGTGCTTAGAAACCTTTCCCACATGTGTGCTTGGAGTCCTGTGAAAGGGTTCTCATGGTAGCATTGTCACTGAAAACTTGGATGCAAGATGGGTGCCCATCAGTAGAAGAATGGAGAAGTAAATCCAGGCATAGTGATATGATGGTTCACTCCCCAGCTAGCCACAACGGCTAGGCTGGGCCAGGCAGAAGCCAGAAGCCTGGAACTCTGTCTGTGTCTTCCGCGTGGGTAGCAAGGGCTCAAGGACTTGGGCCGTCTTCTGCTGCTTTCCCAGGTGCACTAGCAGGGAGCTAGATTGGAAATGGCAGCAGCTGGGACTGCAAATGGTGGGCATCACAGTTGACAGCTTGCTAACCCACTGCACCGCAATGCTGGCCAATGAGGGTATTGTTAATTTAAACTATTTTCCTCTTAGGCAGCTTACTGTGGGTGTTGAGTGGGGATGTTTCTTCCTTGAGCTCTGCTCTGATTGGATTTCACATACTTTCCATTTTAAAAACCATTAAATATTGTAAAACTTTGGCTTATGTAATGACTGCTATTCAGTCTCAAAGCTGGTTGGAGGTATACTGGGGGATCCCAATTGCTTAAACACAAAGAGCTTTTACAGTATGTAATTAACATGACGCTTCCCTTACTTAGGTGACATGATGACATTGCTAATGAAGAAGGACACCTTGACAGAAGAGGAGACCCAGTTCTACATTTCAGAGACTGTTCTAGCCATAGATGCAATCCACCAGTTAGGCTTCATCCATCGGGATATTAAACCAGACAACCTTCTGTTGGATGCCAAGGCATGTGAATAAACTGCATTATTCGGTGCCGCTCGTTCAGTAGAGCTGCCTGGGAGTGGGCAGCTACAGCTTAGGCTATTGCTGAACTACATCACTTCATAGCGGGGTGCAGGAAGAGGGCTTGCGAGAGAAATGACGTCATGCGGATGGGCTGCCCTGTTACTCCACTTTCTACTCTTTATAGTTTTACCTTTCACCTGTAGGAATTCCACACTAAGAGTCTTTTACAGTAATTGCCATTAAAAGAGGAACTTCTAAAAGTCTTTTTGTTCTCAAAATTAATGTAGTCCCCTGATTTTTTGCTGGATATCTTTTGTTTTAGGGTCATGTGAAATTATCTGATTTTGGTTTATGCACGGGGTTAAAGAAAGCTCACAGGACTGAATTCTACAGAAATCTCACACACAACCCACCAAGTGACTTCTGTAAGTTTGATTTCCTTTTCTGGTTAAAATATTACAGCTGGTTTAATCCAGCCCTGGCTAGAACCGAAGATTCTATCTCTTTACTTCCTCATTCCCTCAATGTACCAGTGTGTTTTGGATGTACAAGGGTCCTTCAAAAAGTTTGTGGAAAATGGATTTAAATGGTAAGTTTGGGGCTGGCATTGTGGCACAGCAGGTTAAGCTGCCACTTGTGTTGCTGCTGGCATCTCTCTCTTTTTTTTTTTTTTTTTTTTTGACAGGCAGAGTGGACAGTGAGAGAGAGACAGAGAGAAAGGTCTTCCTTTGCCGTTGGTTCACCCTCCAATGGCTGCCGCACTGCTGCGGCCGGTGCACTGCGCCAGGAGCCAGGTGCTTCTCCTGGTCTCCCATGAGGGTGCAGGGCCCAAGCACTTGGGCCATCCTCCACTGCACTCCCAGGCCACAGCAGAGAGCTGGACTGGAAGAGGGGCAACCGGGACAGAATCCGGCGCCCCGACCAGGATTAGAACCCGGGGTGCCGGCACCACAGGTGGAAGATTAGCCTAGTGAGCCGCGGGGCCGGCCAGCATCTCATATTGAAGTATTATTTTGAGTCCAGGCTGCTCTGCTTGCAGTCCAGCTTCCTGTAATGTTCCCAGGAAGGCCACAGATGATGATCTGCATGGAGCTCCTGGCTGCTGGCTTGAGCGGGCCCAGCCCTGGCAGTTGCAGTATTTGGGAAGCAAACCAGCATGTGGTTTCTTATCACTCTGCCTTCCAAATAAATCAATTTAAATATATGTATGTATATATATATGTATATAGGTATACGTTTATTTTGGAGTAGACGTTTTTTGAAGTTCATGCATAGTTGATTGTCCATCAGCTATTTGAAGTACCCTTGTAGATGTGTCATTTTGGATTTTGATGAGAGTTTTCCTCCCTTGATGACAGTCTGTTTTGTTGAAATTAGCTTTTCAGAACATGAATTCAAAGAGGAAAGCAGAAACATGGAAGAAGAACAGGAGACAACTGGTGAGTCAGCTATGTTTTTAAGAAAGAATTTTGTGTCCTTGTCCCCGAATCCCATGTGGCTTTTTTCCTGATTATCTGGTATCTTTATAATGATTAGGATGATAGAGCTGGTTCTGGAACCACACAGTTTCCTTAGTTTTCGGCAAAGGGAACTGTTGATGTTGACTTTGTAGCTTACTGTAGAGGATGCCTTGTGGCTGTCAGTGAATAGCTGAGCTGTGCGCGTACAGTGAGTCTCACCAATGAGGGCAGCTGCAGGTTCCAGTGCTCCGTCCCTGTGGTATGAGTCCTTACAGACCCGGTACAAGTGAGGTGGTTGCGAGTTTCTAAGAACTTCTTTATAGATAAAGTAAACAGGAAGTTTGGAATGTCAGCAGTGTTACAAGTGATAGATAAAATACAGTTTGGAAGCAGACTTTACCTTAGATGAGCTTAATTCCTCCTGTAATGTAGACGTACACTATTTTTAACTCCATGCCATTTCCCACCTATTATTTAGCAAATACAAGAGTTGCTTCCCCTTTTTCCTGCTTCCCTTTATCTTGTTAACTAGGTCCTTGACCATTCTTAAGGTTAGGAATGAACTTTTAACTTTGTTTTCCTAATTTCTGGTCTAGCACCCGCACACTTAAGTGCTCCCTAAGCATTTGCTCAGCATTCCTTCAGAAAGTGAACGATGACCACTCCTAGTCCAAGGCCTCCGCAGCCACTGGCTGTGGCCTTGGCATTGTGCTGCCTAGTCTTTGATTAGCCAAAGGATTGCAGATTTCCTGTGCCTATCAAACAGCATTACGCGGTTTCCAAAATGTGTAGAGCTATGCATTGGGGGATAAACTTTGTCCTACTTTTAAATGTGTCACTTTTAGATCAGATTTTAACATTGAGAAAATAATTACAGCATCTCCTCTTAAAGGGAAAAAAAATGAATACTGCTGAAAACTGTGGTGGGAATTCTCTGCCTCCCTTTACTGAAGAGTCCCAGGTATTGCTCGTCTGTGTGCTTTCCTAGTCTCGCGGCCCAGAGCCCCAGGCCTTGAACAGTGCTCCCAGGAGATGCGGAGGGGACTCGATACTGGAGGCAGGACACTTCTTAGCACCTGTTTCCATGCACACTAAATGCCAATCATGTCATCCCCCAGATCACTGAGGTGACAGAATCTGTCACACGCTCTCAAATGGCCCCCAGAGGGTTAGCCCCGTGGAGAGCTACTGTCTCAAAGAAATAATTTTTCTAAGACTTTATATGAATTAAGAATGAAAGACTGCGTCATTTCCTGATGGAAAAGCAATGTGTGGGAATTCAGTTCATGATGCAAATACCTGGCGCTTCCATGGTGGTCTGCATTTCACAGAGCTCAATCCCTTTGTCCATTCATCCTCATGTCAGCTCTTTCAGGACAGGTGGCATTGCTCCAAATCTGTGTAAGCAGAAACTGAGACTCCGAGAGGATGGCTAACTTACCAACACAGTGGTAGTGAGTGGGGAAGCCAGGCCTGCTGTTTGCACTGGGCTTAGGACTACATTTACAAATGAGCGAGTGGAGCTTCCCCGGGGGGCGCACTCATGTATTCTGTCACCTAGAGACTGGGCTCAGGGCTTACCACTGAGCCTTACACGTGCTAAACATGCGGAGTCCTTATTAAATGAAAAATGAACTTCTATATATCTATATCTGTCTATCTATATATATCACCTTTTCTGGTAGCAGGCATACTCAGAGATGGCAAAAACCACAGTATGAGTGCAGGTTTGACACGCTGCTCCTTTGTAGGCGTATTCCACAGTTGGGACGCCAGATTACATTGCTCCGGAAGTGTTCATGCAGACTGGCTACAACAAGCTGTGTGACTGGTGGTCCCTGGGCGTGATTATGTATGAAATGCTAATAGGTATGTGTTATCGTTCATTTATGCACATATTCTATACATTTCCTTATCTCACTGGAACATGTATGGCAGATATCCTGAACTCTTGTAAACCTATATCTGAGTTTTCCAGTGCTCAATATAAACTGATAAAAAAAAGGGGGGGTGGGGCTGGGCGTTTGGCCCAGCAGTTAAAACACCCATATCCAACATTGGAGTCCTGGGTGTGATACCAGCTCTGGTTCCTGACTTCAGTTTCCTGCCATTGCAGACCGTAAGATGTAGCAGTGATGGCTCAAGTAATTGGGTTCCTGTCACCCACGTGGGAGACCAGGATTGAGTTTTGAGCTCCCAACTTTGGCGTAGGACAGCACTGGTTGTGGCTGGCATCTGGAAAGTAAACCAACAGATGAAGGCTTTCTCTGTCTCTCAAATAAATTAATAAATAAAGGAGCAGTACTTTAAATCCTTTATTAATTTCAGTAGCATTTTTTTCTTAAAGATGTATTTATTTATTACTTGAAATGCAGAGTTACAGGGAGGCAGAGAGAGAGAGAGAGAGAAGTCTTCCTTCCATTATTTTACTCCTCAACTAGCCGCAACGGCCAGAGATGTGCCGATCTGAAGCCAGGAGCCAGGAGCTTCTTCCAGGCCTCCCGTGTGGATGCCGGGTCCCAAGGACCCAAGCCATCTTCTGCTGCTTTCCCAGCCATAGCAGAGAGCTGGATTGGAAGTTGAGCAGCCAGGACTCGAACCGGCACCCATTTGGGATGCCAGCACTGCAGGTGGTGGTTTTATCCTCTACGCCACAGTGCTGGCCCCTCAGTAGCAATTTTGCTATAAATCGGGGAATGGAGGCCCTTCTGATGGTTATGCAAAGCGTGCAGGTCACTTTTGCTGGTGGCGCTCGTTCAGGGGTGTAACTTAATTAATTGGTCACCGAAGCTGAGGAGGCTTTCTGCCGTTTGGTCTGTAGGGTATCCACCGTTCTGCTCCGAAACACCTCAGGAAACATACAGAAAAGTGATGAACTGGAAAGAGACGCTGGTGTTTCCTCCAGAGGTCCCCATCTCGGACAAAGCCAAGGACCTAATTCTCAGGTCAGTAGCCAAGTTCCTGGGAGAGGCCGGGGTGGCTTAGCATGTCACGGTACCCACAAGACCCATCCCACGTTTGTCGGGGACTCCACTGATCTACGCAGCCCAGGCCAGCAAGGAATGGGTGTTCGTAAAAGCGTGAACTCCCGAAATATGCAGAAAGTGCAGAAGAGGAGTCTTGTCAGTTACCAGAACACACACACACCTGTTAGCTCTGAGAGACGGACAGCGTCGTAATGCTTTAAAGTGAAATGTCTTACATTCCTGGAGTCTCTAGGTGTAACTAATGTGGTGGCTTCTCTGTTTCCATGTTCTAGATTTTGTGTTGACTCTGAAAATAGAATTGGAAATAGCGGAGTAGAGGAGATAAAAAGTCATCCCTTTTTTGAAGGTGTGGACTGGGGGCACATAAGGTATGCGGCTGGGCTGTGAGCGGGAGAGGTCTGGGTGAAGCAGGATGGAGGAGTTCGTTTGCCTTGATTCTGTGTATCAGATACAAGAAGTAGTGTTGGGAAGTCAAGTCGGTGTTTCCTGGCCTGTGTGAGTGAGTGAGACTAGTGGCTACAGCTGACGCACCATCGCAGGCTGATGGCGTGCTAAGGGAAGAAGCACACACCGTGCAGTGGATGGGCTCTTGAGGAGTGCTTAGTGAGGGCCGTGAACCCCTGCAGGCGTGTCTGCGTCTCACACTGTGACCCTGTCTCTCTCACTCACAGTGAGCTACAGCTCTATTGGACTGCAGGAGCAAGGTTAAGTATGCAGTCGCTTTGAAGAATGGCTTCTGGTTGTTCGTCGTGAGCTTTGGCCTTTTCTCATTTATGGTTGAACTACCTGCAGCCGCCTTTTCTGCCCGTGGCACCAGCTAGAAACATGAATCCGGTGGTGCCATTTCCCCTTTCACATAGCCCAGGAGCTGCTTTCTTAGGCTGTGGGCTGTGCTCCTCCCATGGGGACACGGTGCATCTTACAGGGCCTGGCCTGCTCCTCCCGCCCTCACGGTTTGGGGCTACTGTTCATTCCAGATGAGGTGCTCTTCTCTTCCCAGCCCTCGCCCCTGCCTCGCCCCTGGCCCTGCCTTACCAGCTCCTTTTTCACCTTTCTTCACTGGGTCATTCCCCAAGTAGCTTCAGTGGTTGCAGCTGGGCCACACTGAATCCGGGAGCCAGGAACTCCATCTGGGTCTCCTACATGGGTGACAGGGGCCCAAGCACTTGGGCCAGCTTCTGCTGCTTTCCCGGGCCCATCAGCAGGGAGCTGGATCAGGAATAGAGCAGCGAGAACTCTAACCAGCACTCCAGTTTGGGATGGTGGCGTTGCAAGCAGTCTTAACCTGTGGTCCCATGATGCCGCCCCTCCTTTGCACCTTCCAGGCTGCCTGTGTGCCACTCCCTCGGTGCAGGTTTGCACTGCCGAGCCTGCTAGGTCCTTCTAGCTATACAGTTAATAGCCAATATGAGGTAGTGCCAACAAAAGTGTATGGGAAATGGAATTAAAAGATAAGGTTATTTTGGTGCAGAAACCATTTGGAAATCCATGCGTAGGTTTTTGATACTGTATATTTTCCATGAACTTTTGGAAGACTCCCCCTAATTTTTGATCATTAGTTGTGTGTCCATCTGTGTTCTTAAGAACATCACTTGGATTTCTCACCACATCCTCAGGATAAGCCCTGTAAAGTAGGAGCAGTTAGGAGCAGTATTTTACTGCTGAGAGAAACAAGGTGTATAGAAGTGAGGTAAGTTGCCTGCAGTATCACAGCCAGTCAGTGGGAGAGCCAGACCTGGATCCTGTCTGTGTGACTGAACTGTCACACCACACCTGCTTCATCTCATTGTGGAGAACTGGGGTGCCCCTCTTCACAGTCAGAGGGATGCTTGGAGACAGCCAGTCCAATCTCTGGGCTTTATAATGAGGAAACAGAAAGCAAGGACTTGGCTGGCCACAGACACACTGCTAATGGAAGACAAAAAGGATAGATTTCAGGGCTCCAGGCTCCATCATTCCACTAAACTAAGTCAAGTCAGTATACGGTCAGCCCTCCAGCCATATTTTCTGCATCCATGGATTCAGCCAACTGTAGATTGAATATAGTTGGGAGTAAACTTGCACCTGTACTGAAGACATGTAGACTTTTCTTACTATGCCCTAACTGTTGCAGTATGGCAACTATTTATATAACACTGACATTGCCTTCAATATTATTAGTGACCTTCGAATGATATAAAGTCTCCAGTAGGATGTTTGTAGATTCTATGCAGACACTGTGCCATTTCATGTAAGGGACTTGGATTTTGCTATCCATGGATGTTCTAGAACCAACTGGATCCAACCCATGGATACTGAGGGATGACAGCATTAATTATAAACAATGTGGAATAATTCTGGTAAAAAAAAAAAATATGTATTGTTGAAGTGGATTCATTCTGAGAGGAGGAGCTTGATGGGGGCAAGTGGTGTGGAGTTACCACACAGACCCTGGGAGTCAGGTGAAAACAGGCCAGAGGCAAGCAGCCCACAGACTCGTTTATTTCAGTTGGTACTGCAGCTTATATAGCCAAGGCAGCCAGTCCGGTCAAGGGGCAGTCTATGCCCTAACCAATCACAGGCTGTTGCCAGGCAGTTTCTGAAGCCATCCAATCACAACCTGTTGCCAGGCAGGCTCCGTTGCCATGTGGTTTCCGAAGCCATCCAATCACAGCCTGTTGCTAGGCAGTTTCCGTTGCCAGTGGCCATCTTGGCGTGGCCTTTTCATTCCACCACAATGTATCATTTAAGATACTTTGGTAAACTTAGTCCCCAAATGGAGCCAGTAAATATTAGTGGGAAAAAACAGAAGCAATAAACACTGATAGCTTCTTTTAACTATAAACATTTTAGAGAAGGAAGGAATCACACCACGACTTGTATATTCCTGATTCTCTGAAGATGTGTGAGTTGTTGGTTCCTATGTTATGACTGACACAGTTATGATTTGTGTAAGTCACAACAGAGATCTCCTCACAAAGACATAGTCCCTTCATCTTTTATACTCCTTATTTTCCTCAGCGATGTTGGAGTTTACATAATCTCTGCTGGAAGAATTCTATTCCTAAAGCAGTATCCCAAATACTTTGTATAATTATAAAAATCCTTAAAGTAAAATCTCTTCTGTTTTTCTTTTCTTTTCACTAACTCTTGTTTTTCTGCTTTAAAAAAAAAAAAAAAAAAAAAAAAAAAAAAAAAAAAAGCCTGAGAAAGTCTTAGTACAAAGACATGGAAATTCTACGTAAATGGAAATATTTGAATTAAAAAGTCATCCTCATGGGTTGGGCATTTAGCCTAGGGATTAAGATGCCCTGTGCTATAGTGCAGGACCTGGGTTCAGTTCCTGGCTCTGGCTCCTAACTCCAGTTTCCAGTTTCCTGCCAGTCCAGACTCTGGGAGCCAGTGGTTATGGCTCATGTAATTGGGTCCTGCCACCCATGTAGGAGACCTGGATGGAGTTCCTGGCTCTAGCTTCAACCCTGGCTATTGCAGGTATTTGGGGAGTGAACCAGTTGGTGGGAGCCCCCTCCCTTCCTCTGTCACATAAATAAATATATTTATATACATACATAAATAAGTTTTTAAAAATTATTCTCAGCTCTTGAAATCTGCTTAAGTTTTCCCAAACCCACAGTAAATGCCCTTGGCCTTTGTAATATCTATAGGATAGCATGTGGAATTTGCAAGTAGAATTGTTTATTGGAAAATTAAGGGTTCAAGAAAATTTACCATGGCTACTCAATACCTTTTTTTTTTTTCTATTTTTTAAACACTTCACTACCTTTTCATAGGGAAAGGCCAGCAGCAATCCCTATAGAAATCAAGAGCATCGATGATACTTCCAATTTTGATGACTTCCCTGAGTCCGATATTTTACAACCAGGTAAGACAGTGTAACGTCATTATTAAAAATCTGCCATTTCACTAACGAACTGCGTTCATTCACGGCTCACTCTTCTATTCTAGTGCCAAATACCACAGAACCCGACTACAAATCCAAAGACTGGGTTTTTCTCAATTATACCTATAAAAGGTTCGAAGGGTTGACTCAGCGCGGCTCCATCCCTACGTACATGAAAGCCGGGAAGTTGTGAGTGAGGAGCGCATTCGCCCACAGCCAAGAGAACTCAGGTAGCTGCATCACCAGGCTTGCTTGGCGTAGGTCACAGTACACTGAAGCACTCCTGACGACGGACGGTGGTGCTCGCCGACTGCGAGAGGAAATTCTGCGGGATTAGGATTTCTAAGACTACTACAGGAATTGGTTGGCAGTGCCAGCTGGCTTTTTTTTTTTTTTTTTTTACTATTTTATTATTTTTGTTAACTTTATTATACGAAGGTACTGGAATAAAAGGAACATACATCCCTCTGTAACTGCACTGCCTACCTGCATATTAAGGTCCATTCTGCCTGTGTGTGCCATGGCTTCGAACTGTAACACCTCTAATCAGTTCAGGAGAAACACATATCACTTAAAGCAACATCGGCCAAGCTGTAGGTAACCCTGCAGTGCGGCTGTTTTCCTGCAAATCGTAAGGGTCTAGATAATCAGTAAAAGCCATCTCCCGTAGCTGGTGGGAGAACATTTGCCCTACTGGTTTGGACATCCGTAGAATATATCTGAAGACAATTTCTGTAATGGTTTTAAGACATTTAAGGAGAAATAACACTGGTTCTTTATGTCATCCAGTTGCTACACAGACACCACAGTAGGGTGCGACAAGAGCATAATAAGAAAGAGGAAGCTTATCACCTTCACTCAAGCAATCCACTAATATATTTACTTCATTCAGAAATACTGACCTTTATCTATGTAGTCTGTATACTGATAGGGAGATGTTCTGTACTATAGGAAATGGAAGGTTGCTTTTCTCGTGACAAGAGGACTTCTTTTTTACCAAGAGGACACAGCATTATTTTAATTTGATTATGGTGAGTTGAATCCCAGAAATGACAATGGAGGCTGCTTGTAGAACTAGTGTATTTTTATTAAACTATTTTTTTAAATGTCAAACTTCTGATCATGTATATGGACTCGTAGAGAACAAAGCTGTTCACTTTGGTTTTCTAGAAAGTTGTTACATATCACGGCTGGTTAACGTTCAGTTCCTCTGACAGTACGAGTATTGTCGTGCCATTATTTTCCTACGCTCCAAGTGTACCAAAGATCCTGAACGGAGTGGGCGTTCTCCACTGAGTGGGATTTTACTGAGCTGTGGGAAGGCCACGTGCGGCCCTGGCCGATCTTTGACAGGCCCGGCCCCTCCACGTTGAGCTCCTCCGCTGTGGAACAGGAAGGAAAGGCAGGCTGCGAGGTTGCGATTATCGCGTGGGGCCGTGATGCCAGCCCCAGAGTCCAGGTATTCCCTCAGAATTCAGTGATCTTTGCTAGCCCAGCGTTCTCCCTCTAGAATGAGCCGCTTCAGAATACTAGCAGAGGAAGAATACGGAGTGGTCTCACGTGACGATAGCCCCGCCAGCCACCTGTGCTCTCCGCGGAACCGCCGCATGGCCGCCCACAGCTCGCTCCTCCTCCTGCGCGGTCCTCCTCGGACTCCCTGGGCTCATCTTCCCTTTGCTGGTCTCGATCACGTGGCCGAGCCGGAGGAGAGAGGGAGCTCTTTTACAACTCTGGGTTTTCTCAATTGGGCTAACTCTGATTTTTCTAATTATAACTGCCTTTAATTCTTTTTTCAGAAACATCGTTAGCGCCTGCTGGGGTTTGAGATTGTCACCCCCCCTCCTGTCCTGGGCTGGGAGGAGAGTGCCCTGGGTCTGGTCTAGGCGGGCAGCATTGAGGTTGCCTCCGAGAGGGACTGAGATGGATGCAGAGGAGCGGGGTCACCTGAGGTGACCGCCACTGCTGCGGAGACAGCGCTTTGGTTCAGTTTCCCTGAGAGTGCTTAGGACCTCCTGGTAGTGCAGGGGCCGTTCTGGAAGGGTCACTCTGCTCCCTGGAGTTAACAGAGTGCTTCACCATCTTTGGGGGTTCCCCTCATCACGAGCATTTCTTAAGTGCCTATCCAAAAGGAAGTAAAGACTGCCTGCCCTTTGGAAGCTAAGAATTTGATTCATGATGCAAATTAGCACACGATGTGCAGAGTACCCTTGAGACTGAATCCTCTCTATTATTCGTCTCCCATATTTCAGGTGAATCATTTCATTTAAATGACAAAACGCTATCTGATCAACTGGGTATAATGACATTTCTTTAAATTAGACTCTATTTTGAATTAAAAGAGTTTTATTATAAACTATGTGTGTTTTGGTTTTTCTAAGTATACAGAAAGCTTGTATAATTTAGAATTATTGGTTTCCTGATTTAATGTAGACTGATTTTTTTTAATTAAAAACCTTTGTATTAAAACAAGTTATGTTATTTTGTTCATGCATTTATTAGTGATGTAGTGTTAAATTTATAAAATGTATTGAAGCATTGTGCTGCCTGCAAAATAAGGACTCACTTAGAAATCAGCCACGTCATACACAGCTGATTTAATAAGCTAGTTGAATGGAAAATGTGGAATATTAAAATGTTCTTTGGTTGCTAAGGCATGGTTAAGATAGGGTTACTTTCATTTCTATAGCAGCATACTTTTTCAGTTTTTGAAAACATCTTTGTGTAAATCTATACCTTTTAAAACATTTTAAAGTACATTTTTTGGTTTTTTTTAAAAGATTTTATTTATTTTACTTGAAAGTCAGAGTTACACAGAAAGAGGAGAGGTAGAGACAGAGAGAAAGAGAGATCTTCCATCCGCTGCTTCACTCCCCAGTTGGCCACAATGGCGAGAGCTGCGCCAATCCGAAGCCAGGAGCTTCTTCCAGGTCTCCCATGCGGATGCAGGGGCCCAAGGACTTGGGCCGTCTTCTACTGCTCTTCCAGGACACAGCAGAGAGCTGGATCAGAAGAGCAGCTGGGACTAGAACCGGCGCCCATATGGGATGCTGACGCTTCAGGCCAGGGCATTAATCCACTGGGCCACAGCACCGGCCCCTGGTGTTTTCTTGTAGGAAACCTTTAGACAATCAATTAATCAAAATTAATATAAGATCAATTAATGGAAGAAACAGCTCTCTCTTTTTAGTGACCTGAGACACATAAATTGAGATTTTCATCAGTAGAGCTCCCTGGCAATGAAAAGCATTCTCTCTCTGAATTGTTAAAATTCAGAACATTCAAGATGATTGTTTTGCTACAAGCATGATTAATGCCCCCCCTTACTTAAATTTCATTTCTCTTTATAAGTGCACTTATCTCTGAGAAATCTTAACACACTGAGAACAACTATAAATACGAGACACTTGGGACTACTAGAGGCATTTTAGATTTTTATGAAAAAATGTGAGGGATAATGCTGCTTTAAAAAAGAATAAAGTAATATATATATATTAGTTATTTTTTAAAAAGCAATAAAATGCAGCATTTGTCTAGAAAAATAATCATCAGGCTCTTGAGTTTGGTGTTCAGGTACTGAGTTTCAGAACGTGTCTATGGTGGCATGACAGCTTTTTCACTGAAAGGAGGACAAGAATAAGAACTGTTTACAAAGTTTCCGCTGGTGAGGTTACTTTGGTTTAATTTTTGAGTGTTGAGGTAGGCGCTATTCAGAACTCAAGACTATTTTGTAAATGTAAACTACTGAACAACTTTTACACTTGAAGTGAAAACAAAATAAATATTTGAAGTTTCAGTCGTGTTATGTTTAAGCAGTCGGGATAGTTGAAAACGTCTTTATCTAAAGATCTCCCTACAAAGCTGTAAGCAAAAACATAAGGCTACACAAACTCTAAGTTGTAGTGTCAGGGCCTGGCTGAGACGAGAGCTATATAGCTGCTCCATGAGTTCAAAACCTGTTGGTAAGCAGAAAACTGAAAATGCCTCCCACCAGCAGGCACTGAAACTGGCCCAGGTAGCACTCCGCCCCGTGCCCCAGAAAGCACTGACAGTGACGACACTTTTCCACTGGCCCAAAGGAGCCAGACAGGATCCTGTTCAACCCGGTCACACTCTGGTGGTCCCTAACCTACATCTTTTCCTTAATGCCCTTGTTAAACAGGGAAGTCATTGCGTGTCAAAATCTGGGCCTCGGGTGGGCATTTGAGCAGCAGTTAAGATGCCCCTTGGGATGTTGGCGCCCCAGTCAGGGTGCCTGGATTCATGTGCCCGCGCCACTCCCAAGTCCAGCTTCCTCGTATGCCCTCCTGTGAGGCAGAAGGCAGATGATGGCTCGGGTACTTGCATCTGTGCGTTGTCTGAGAGACCAGGATGGAGTTCCTGGTTCCTGCTCCTTCCTGGCCCTGCCCTGGCTGCCGCAGGCATTTGGGGGCCTAGAGCAATGGTTGGGAGATCTCTGTCTCCCTGCCTCTGAAATACAAATTAATTAAAAGTTGCCAAAAAGTTACTGTTAAAAATGAAAATGGGGGGCCAACTCTGGGGTGCAGCTGCTAAGCTGTGGCTTGCATTGCAGGTATCCTAATTTGGAGCCTGGTTTGAGCCTGACTGCTCCACTTCCCGTCCAGCTCCCCACCAATGCAGCTGGGTAAAATAATACCTGAACAGGAGGGGCTGGCGTGCTGTGGCATAGCAAGTAAAGCCGGCAGTGCCAACAACCCATATGGGCGCTGGTTCAAGACCCTGTTGCTCCATTTCTGATCCAGCTCTCTGCTATGGCCTGGGAAAGCAGTAGAAGATGGCCCAACTCCTTGGGCCCCTGCACCTGCATGGGAGACCTGAAAGAAGGACCTGGCTCTTGGCTTCAGATTGAGGCAGCTCCAGGCGTTGCAGCCAACTGGGGAGTGAACCAGTGGATGGAAGACACTCTCTCTCTCTCTCTCTCTCTCTCTCTTTCTGCTTCTCCTCTCGGTGTGACTGTGACTTTCAAGTAAAATAAATAAATCTTTAAAAAAAAAAAAAAGGAGTTGAAGAACCCTCCTGTACAATTCTGTGGAATGCAGAGGGAACCCTCCTGTGCAGCTCTGTGGAACACAGGAGGAAGGGTGGAGGCCCCTGGACACCTTGCTCCCTGTAGGAGCGCAAAAGTAAATCTTACTATCGTCTCCGACACCCAGGAATGCATTGTCTGTAAGGGGAGAAGAGCTGCAGGTAATAACCACAAGTACAGAGACACCTGCATAGCACCCCCCCCCCCATCTTGTCCTAAGTTTTAGCCTTGCTTGTGATTTTCCTGGAATTTTAGTGTACTGCTACCCCTGTCTGGCTGGTAGAAATCCTGCTCCACCCTGCGTCATCTGCTGCAACAACCAAGGGCGCAGAGAATGCCTCTTCGACGAGAGGCGGCACTGGCCGTGGTGGCCCTCTGGGGAGTGCACGAGCACGAGCGGCTGGAAGACCTCTCTGTCTGTGTCTCATTCTGTAACTCTGCCTCTGAAATAGGCACATCTTTAAAAAACAGCAACAGCAATGTAACTGACACCAAAAAACTATGTATGCTTAGGGCCCTGTGATGTCTCAGTACACATTGTATACACTGTGCAATTCCCAAATCAGGGTGAACATATGTATCAAATACTTCACCATTTCTTTATTATGAAAACTCAGCCTTTCTCCCAATTTTTTGAGCAAAGCCTACAGTACATCATTATCGACATTCATTTTTTTCTGTGCAGTAGAACCCCAGAATTTCTTAACTCCTAGAGAGACGGAATCGTCCATGTGCTGGGTCACTCCCCGAAGTGGCAGCAAGGGACAGGGCGGGGCCAGGCTGAAACCCGGAGCCACAGCTCCTGGCACAGTCCTCAGCCCCTCTCAGCGCGGCCAGCAAGGCGTAAGGACTCCCCAGCTCCTGCCGTGCAGGGAGAGTCCCGGACCACAGCGAGCGCTCTGCATTCCTCCGGGCCTTCAGGCTTTGGGTGGAAGTGAATCACTCTCAAGACTTGGCCAGATGATGACTCACCCGCAAGCTTGGACGCCGTGCACGACGTCCACTGCTAAACAGACCCGACTGATGAACTTGCTTCGACCCTCGGCTGCCCAGACAGGACTGGAGGTGTCTGATGCACCTGGGGCCAGGGGCTGTGAGTCTCCCGGAGATGCTCTCGGGGCCAGATGGCATAGCATCAAGGTGGCACCAAACAGGCGCCCTCGTCCCCCCACACACGCCCTTGCGAACCAACTCGGACCTGTGTTCTCCGTCCGGAAACCCGGGCCTGTGCAGGTCTGGGGCCTAGCTGCCCCGGCCCGCTGCAGGATGAGCTTCCCAGCTGCCCGCAGTGGTGGGTGGAGGTGGCATTGGGGGGTAGAAGCCAGGAGTGCGACGTTCCCAGAGCGGTTTCCCGGGCTGGGAGGGACCCGGCGCGAGCCTAACCCCAGCTGCGTGCAGGGTCCGTCCAGCGAGTCCCCAGGGAACGTGTTTCCGGAGTGACCCACGCACTCGAGGAGCCCAAACGGCGCCCCTGGTGTCCCCTCCACCGGCCCCTAAGCAGCGACGCGCAGGTGCAGTGAGCGCCCCGACGCGCGCCCGGCCCTCCCCGCCCTGCCAGCCCGGGGCGCCACGGCCAAGCCCCGCGTTCTCCCCCGCGCGGCTCCACGGCGCCTCCTCCGGCCCCGGCCCCGGCTCCGGCCCCGGCCCCGGCCCCGGCTCAGGCCCCGGCCCCGGCTCCGCCCGTCGCGGCTCCGCCCTGCGCCCGCTCCGCGGCTCCAGCGCGGAGCCCTCGGCGCGCAGACTGCGGGCGCCAGCCCAGGCCGCGGGCGGAGTCGGCGGCGCCCGGGGCGCTGCGGCGGGGTCCCCCGGCTCCCGGGCCGAGCCCAGCGGCTGGGTGCCCGCGCCCCTACCCGGGGCCGACCTACGCTGGGGGGCTCGGGCGATGGCGGCGGAAGAGGAGGCTGCGGCGGGAGGTGAGGTTGCCGGGGGCGGGCGAGGCGGCGCCCGGTGAGCCCACGCTGTGCTCGCGGCTGTGCCCGCGAGCTCGTGAGTGCTCCGAGGTCCCCGTGCTGTCGCGCAAGCCGGTTGTCATCTGCGCCTCGGTGCCTGGCCGCGAGCACTGCCGGGTGCCGCGGCGCCTCCGCGGGCGGCTGCAGGTGCACGGCGGCGCTCACCTGCACCTGCCGAGCCCGGCCGGCCTCCGGGAAGCCGGCCCGCGCCGCCGCAGCCGCAGCTCTCGGTGTACGCTTAGGAGGAATTGTGTGCCGCGAGTTGGAAGTTAGGGCTTTTGTGGTTTTCTTTGCTTGGGACCGCTTCTCCCATTTACGGGTCGGAGGGGTAAGTGTCCGAATCTCTGCCGTTCTGATGTGTGTGTTCTTTGCTGATGATACGGACTCGTGGGGGAATTCTCCTGTAGGACTTGGAGGACCGGGTGTAGGGCTGGGACTCCCCCTGTGCCCCGGCCTGTTGCTGAACTCTGCCTGGTGTTGGGACTGGGTCATTTGAAAGCCCCTGACCTTTGTTTTCCCATCTGTAAAGTGGGTGGATAGCAATGGTGTGTGCTTTATAGGGTTGGTAGGATTCAGTGGGGTGGAAGTGCACGCAGAATGCTTACCCTCTATGTGGGAGCTACTTGTTTCTTAGTAGCTTCTGGTGGGGATTAACTTAGTTCCGATCTGTATTACCCCATCAACGAGTCGTCTGCAACCTGTGAAGAAAGTGTTGTCCCACGTGAGTTAAAATTGGCTAAATTGAGCCGGCGCCGTGGCTCACTAGGCTAATCCTCCGCCTTGCGGCGCCGGCACACCGGGTTCTAGTCCCGGTCGGGGCGCCGGATTCTGTCCCGGTTGCCCCTCTTCCAGGCCAGCTCTCTGCTGTGGCCTGGGAGTGCAGTGGAGGATGGGAGACCAGGAGAAGTACCTGGCTCCTGCCATCAGATCAGCGCAGTGCGCCAGCCACAGCGGCCATTGGAGGGTGAACCAACGGCAAAGGAAGACCTTTCTCTCTGTCTCTCTCTCTCACTGTCCACTCTGCCTGTCAAAAAAATAAATAAAAATAAATTGGCTAAATTGAGTATTTGGGTTTTTCTGGGGTGGAAAAAAAAAGTGCAAATGCCCTATTATTTGGAAGAGCGACTTTCCCAGCCGAGTCTCGGGGACTTGGAGAGTTTTTCTTAGGGGTGGGCTGCTACTCTGCTCAGGACCACATGTGAAGCTGTGAGTGGTGGTGATTCATTGTATTGAGGGGTAGATGGGAGAGCGGAGCCGACACCTGCTGTGTGCCAGGCGTTTCACAAGCACTGCCTTTGTCAGTCTTACAGCAACCTTGTGGTGCAGGGGGCGTCTCCATTTCACAGATGAGAAAACTGAGGCCTGGTAATCCCACAATGGGAAACCAAGCTGCCTGCCTTTTCCTGCTCTCACTGAGCAGTGCTAACAGACACCTCTTTATCTTCGGAGGGTGGGAAACAATTATTTGTCCGCATTCTCCCCATCACCAGAGGTAGAACAAGAAAGGTTTTGATGTGAGAGGCGGGGGTCCTGTGTTCCTGTACACTCGCAGGCTGTCCCTATGGAGAAAGCCTGGCTTGGGCTTACGCTGCAGGAGCTGCTGAAGGACTGTAGGTGGCGCTGGGCAGAACCACCTGCTCACTTAGGCTTTTGGATACTTTTTTACTTGTTTATTTTGAAAGGCAGAGAGAGAGAGAGAAACAGAGATCTTTCCTCCACTGGTTCACTCCTCAGATGTCCACAACAGCTGGGGTTGGGCTAGGACAAAGCCAGGAGCCAAGGGACTCAGTCCTGGTCTGCATGTGGGTGGCAGGGAACCAAGTGCTTGAACCTCCCAGCGTGTGTGCTGGCCGGAAGCTGGAATCAGGCACAGAGCTGGGACTCTGATACCGGATACGGATGTCCTAGGTGGTGGTCTCACCACTGCGCCAGACCCCTACCCGTCCCATAGATTTGTGACAAGGTCACATATGGGATGGATGAGATGAAGCCTGCTCCCACGTGGTAAGTGGTTCCAGAATCCCCAGGCCGCCTTGGGGGTCGGGGTGGGGGTGGGCTCACATGTGCCTGAGTGCTGGCCGTGGACAGACTTGGCTCTGGAGTCTGCCGGGCTGCTTCCTCGCCTGCCCCTTTCGCATCAGTTCTGCAGTTGCTAAGGTGGCTTCCCCTCCTCTCTGTGTCTCAGAGCCCCGTCTCCTTTGCCCAGGCCGCTAGTCCTGGCCTCAGTCCTCAGGCAGACCAGGAAGGGAGGGGCTCCTGGCTCTCAGTGGTGTGGGGTTGCACGCACTCAGGTGCCTGAGATCGGGTCATTCGTCAGCATCTGTGGCATTACCAGGGGGCGGGAGCTCTGCGGCACGTGCCTGCCCTGGGGGAAGTGATGTCCGGTCCTGGGATTTGCAAGTGTGCGAGCTGGAGCGGAGCCGGAGTGACCTTCCCAGGGCTGTGAGCGTGGGAACTGAGGTGAACCTGCGGTAGCAGCCGGTTGTGAGACGGAGCTGTGCACACCCCCTGCCCTGTTTCTCCCATTACTCAGATGCTGTGCCGGTTGCTGGTCCCCGACACACACAGTTTCAATTGTATCATGTTAGGCTCTGATATCCTTTTTTTTTTTTTTAAGATTTATTTATTTGAGGGGGCAGAGTTACAGACAGAGGGAGAGGCAGCGAGAGAGGTCTTCACCCACTGGTTCACTCCCCAGATGGCCAGCAACAGCTGGAGCTGGGCCAATCCAATCCAAAGCTAGGGGCTTCTTCCTGGTCTCTCACGTGGGTGCAGGGGCTCAAGCACTTGGTCATCTTCCACTGCTTTCCCAGGCCCATTAGCAGAGAGCTGCATGGGAAGTGGAGCAGCTGGGACTTGAACTGGCGCTCATATGGGATGCTTGTGCTGCAGGCAGAGGCTTAACCTAAGATGCCACAGTCTCGGCCCCGGGCTCTGATCTCTTAATTATTCAACAAAAAAAATTTTTTTTTGACAGGCAGAGTGGACAGTGAGAGAGAGAGAAACAGAGAGAAAGGTCTTCCTTTACCATTGGTTCACCCTCCAATGGCCGCTGCGGCCGGCGCACTGCGCTGATCTGAAGGCAGGAGCCAGGTACTTATCCTGGTCTCCCGTGGGGTGCAGGGCCCAAGCACTTGGGCCATCCTCCACTGCACTCCCTGGCCACAGCAGAGAGCTGGCCTGGAAGAGGGGCAACCGGGACAGAATCCGGCGCCCCGACTGGGACTAGAACCCGGTATGCCAGCGCCGCAAGGCGGAGGATTAGCCTAGTGAGCCACGGCGCCGGCCTCAACAAATTTTTAAAATATCTCTAAGTTTCTTAAAATCATTCCAGTTATACAATATTAAAATACTCCCTTGACACTGCCTAAGTGTTGTTTGGTACAATAGGAAATGGTGTAGCAGGTTAAGCTGCCCACTGCCTGCAATGCCTGCTGTTCCACTTCCAGTTTGGCTCCTTCTAATGATCTTGGGAAAGCAGTGGAGGATGGCCCAAGTGCTTGGACCCTGTACCCACGTGGGAGATTCTGATGAGACACCTGGCTCCTGGCTTCATCCTGGCCCAGCCCTGGCCATTGTGGCCATCTGGGGGGTGAACCAGCAAATGCAAGATCTCTCATTCTCATTCTCATTCTTAATCTCTGCCTTTCAAATAAATCTATAAAAAAAAGAAAGAGAAAAAGAAAAAGAAAAGAAAGAAAAGTAGAGTGGCTGGGACGTGAACCTGTGCCCTTATGGCCTGCCAGGGTCCCAGGTGTCTGTTTACCTGCAGTACAGGCTCCTCAGAAGTATGTTGCATAAAGATAAACCTCTGTTGGGGCACATGTGTGGCCTGTCACTTCAGATGCCCACATTCTGTACCTGAATGTATGGGCTTAATTCTTGTCTCTGGCTCCCAACTTCAGCTTCCTGCTAACAGAGACCCTGGGAGGCAGCAATGGTGGCCCAAGTAGTTGGGTTTTTGCCACCCACATGGGAGACCTGGAATGGGCTCCTGGCTCCTGACCCTGACCTTGCCCCCAGCCCCAACCATCATAGGCATTTAGGGAGTAAAAGAATGAAAGAACCTCTCTCCCCCTCCCCCTCCTTTCCCCCTGCCTTCCTCTCTCCTCTCCTCTCCTCTCCTCTCCTCTCCTCTCCTCTCCTCTCCTCTCCTCTCCTCTCCTCTCCTCTCCTCTCCTCTCCTCTCCTCTCCTCTCCTCTTTTGACAGCAGAGTGGACAGTGAGAGAGAGAGACAGAGAGAAAGGTCTTCCTTTGCCGTTGGTTCACCCTCCAATGGCTGCTGCAGCTGGCGCGCTGCAGCCGGCGCACTACGCTGATCCAAAGCCAGGAGCCAGGTGCTTCTCCTGGTCTCCCATGGGGGTGCAGGGCCCAAGCACTTGGGCCATCCTCCACTGCACTCCCTGGCCACAGCAGAGAGCTGGTCTGGAAGAGGGGCAACCAGGACAGAATCTAGCGCCCTGTCCTGGACTAGAACCCAGTGTGCTGGCGCCGCAGGCGGAGGATTAGCCTAGTGAGCCGCAGTGCTGGCTGCCTTCCTCTTTTCTGTGTCTCTCAAGAGTATTTTAAAACACTCTACATTTTTTCTTTCTTTCTTTCTTTTTTTTTTTTTTAAGATTTATTTATTTGAAAGTCAGAAGTTACAGAAAGAGAAAAGGTAAGACAGATCTTCCATCCACTGGTTCACTCCCTTGATGGCCACAACTAGACCAGGACTAAGCCAGGCCAAAGCCAGGAGCTTCTTCTGAGTCTCCCAAGTAGGTGCAGGGGCTCAGGGACTTGGGCCTTCTTCTGCTGCTTTTCCAGATGCATTAGCAAGGAGCTGGATCAGAAGTGGAGTAGCCGGGATTCGAACTGGTGTTCACACAGGATGCTGGTGTCACAGGTGGTGGCTTAACCCACTGTGCTCCAGTGCTTGCCCCTCATTCCATGTTTCAATAAGCCTTTGGAAATTAGTTCTCATCCTTACAGAGAGGGAAAAAGAAAGACAGCTAAAGGAAGAGGAACTGTAGGGGGAAATCAATCTTCCACGGAATATGGTTTGCATTACGTGACATTTAGATTGAAAGGTTAAAATGATTGTCATAAAACAATAGCAGCCAAGACCTCCAGCGTGTTTTCCTTGTGGTAACCTAGGTTTCCTGGCAGATGGGAAATGCCTTGGTCCTGTTTGGCTGGCACGACGCCGGAGAGTGGCACGCCAGCTGCTCGCCTTCTCGCCCACGACACCTCCCCTCCCCCACTTCCCCTCCAGGCCTTTGTGCAGGCTGGGCCACTCCTGGGGTACCCTGCCCTCCTTCTGGTGGATGTGGGAATCCTACACAGGGTGTGTGGAGGAGGGGAGGGCAGATGTGGGGACACCGGCCTGGGCTTTGCCTGTGTTGCCCATGTGATTCCCAGGTTCATTATCAGCTGTGGGACCTTGGCCAACTTGGCTAACTTCTCCGAGCCCCACTTTCCCTATCTATAAAACAGAAGGGTGGTGCTGGGATTAGGTGACAGAGCCGGTGTGTGAGCACTGGCCTATACTGGTGATTTTTTTTCCCATTTCAGGAAACCTGCCCAGAATCTCCCTGACCCCCACCAGTTGAAACCATTCTTCTTTTCTGTTCTCCTTAGTTTCTTCTTTCAATTTTATTTGAGAGAAAGAGAGGGAGCTTCCATCCACTGCTTTACTCCCCAGATGGCAGCAACAGTTGAGGCTGGGCCAGGCCGAAGCAGGAGACCGGAACTCAATGCAAGTCTCTCAGGTGGGAGGCCGGGACCCAAGTACTTGAGCCATCACCTGCTGTCCCCAGGGATGAGCGTTAACAGGAAACTGAAGTAGTTCTAGGACTCTGACGTGGGATACTTGTGCCCAAGCAGTGTCTTAACTGAGCGCCAATGCCTGCTCCTCAACTCCCCTCTGCACGTTATAGTTTGTGTGTGTGTGTGTGTGTATGTGTGTATGTCTGTATGTCTGTAGTACCACTCATACCTGTTCGCTATGAGTGATTTATGTGGACGTCTTAGCTGCACCCTTGAGTTACACATTCCAAGGAGAGCAGGGCTGCTTCTCACTCATCTTCACCATCTCTGATTCCTTGTACCTATTAAATGCTTAATGAAGCTGTGTAGGTTTCGAATGAATGGTGGTTTGTTTAAGGTGTAGGCAGGGTTGGGTCCATTCATAAGGGAGCTATGAAATACACAAATACTATTTGCTGGGAACACAGATGGCGAGCTGGATGAAGCAGGAGACGTGGTCTAGGAGGCTCCAGAGTATGTTAGGCTGGGTAAGAAATGCAGCCGATTATCTGTGATAGCAGGTAGAGCCTGGTAGAATGTGAGAAGGGCACCTGTCAGGTGGGCCTTCTCCCCTGAAGCCGGGAGGAGTTACATCCTGTCCGTGGAGGAGGGCATCCCGGAGGCTTTTGGAGAAGGTAGCCGTTCAGGATTAGTGGAGAGAGAATACTTAGGTTGCGAGGAAGAGAGTCTTGCAGGGACAGGACAGAAATGTAAGACCACTGCTGACGTGCTTGGGAGGACTCGGGCTAGGGTCCTTTGGCTTCGGGTGGGAGAACCAAGGGTTCTGGTGCTGGGGTGGCCTGCCCTTCCAGGCCTGGTGTGCGGCATGAACAGGGCACACAGCTTGTCTGTCCTACAGGTGCAAGGCTTCCTCTTCTCCAAGGGAAGTTTCCTTTGGGTTCCTGGTCAGCAACAGAGCTTTTGTCTACCTCACTCTGAATGGCCAGCGATGGCATATTTCTTGATTGTTATTTGTTTGAAAGGCCAAGCAACAGAGGTCTTCCATCTGCTGGTTTGCTCCCTGAATGCCTGCAACCACCAGGGCTGGGCAGGCTGAAGCCAGGGACCCGCCACAGCCCAGCTGTGGCGAGTAACCCAATTACTTGAGCCATCGCCTGTGCATCCCAGGGTGCACATTAGCAGGACGCTGGATCAGACTTGTAGCAGGGACTTGAGCACAGGCACGTCCACTGGGAACTTGGTGTGTCAGCCACTGAGCCCGGCAGCTGCCCTGTTGGTGGCCTGTTTCTGGTATATAAGAAAGCTGGAAGCAGAGGCTTTGCTTTCTGCCAGGCGGTGGCCCATGAGGGTTTAGCCTGCTAAGTGCGTTTCACATTCTTTGTTCTGTGCAGCTACACCTTCTCCCGTCACAGCCTGTTGGGAAGCAGGCATCTGCGCTTTCCACATCTGTCTCACATGATGACCTGTGATGTCCTCCTGTCTCCCTTACTCGTGTATGCTGGATGTGGACATGGGCTCCAGCATGTCCATAGTGGAAAACATGGCATGGAGCTAAAGGCCCTCAGCCTCCGCTCCCAGTGCACATGTGTTGCAAAGGCTTCCTGTGCCCTGTAGTCTGAATATGTCGCTGGTATGAAAACAGCACTGCTGGGGGTGGGGGCTGGCACTGCGGCATAGCGGGTAAAGCCACCACCTGCAGTGCTGGCATCCCATACAGGTGCCGGTTCAAGTCCTAGCTGCTCCTCTTCTGATCCAGCTCTCTGCTATGGCCTGGGAGAGCAGTGGAAGATGGCCCAAGTGCTTGGGTCCCTGCGCCCCCACATGGGAGACCCAGAGGAAGCTCCTGGCTCCTGGCTGTGGCCAATTGGGGAGTGAACCAGCGGATGGAAGACCTCTTTTTGTCTCTTCTTCTCTTTCAAATAAATAAAAAAATCTTTAAAAAAAAGCAAACAGCACTGGGGGTGGTGCTCGTGTGCTGACATCAGGAGGTGGTCCTGTTTTGATTGGCATTCAGTGCAGAGGATCACTGACTTGAAAGTGATGAGCTGTGGATACACCTGAGCACATCCTTCTCTCTTCTTCTCGGAAGAGCAACACCCCTGGAGAATGTCCAAGGCACATATGTGTTTCACAGAAGTACAGATCTTTTTTTTTTAAAGATTTTATTTATTTATTTATTTGACAGGTAGAATTAGTGAGACAGAGAGAGAGACAGAGAGAAAGGTTTTCCTTCCATTGGTTCACCCCCCAAATGGCCGCTACAGCCGGAGCTTCCTCCCGGTCTCCCATGCGGGTGCAAGGCCCAAGCACTTGGGCCATCCTCCACTGCCTTCCCGGGCCACAGCAGAGAGCTGGACTGGAAGAGCAGCACTGGGAGTAGAACCCGGCGCCCATATGGCATGCCAGCGCCACAGGTGGAGGATTAACCAAGTGAGCCACAGTGCAGGCCCCAGAAGTACAGGTCTTAAAACATAGTTTACATTCAATGGGATTGTAATGGACTGAGAAGGTATCGAACAGGAAGTTCGTGGAATGGGCTGTTTTAAGGACTACAAGACTGTCTGGATTAATCATTGCTTTGTTGAAGATCCAGGAGAAGCTTGGGAAGAAAGATGGACGCCGTCTCTGCTCCACGAGCACCCTCTAAGCACCCGCCAGCTCCCTGGTTGGAGAATTCAGTTTTGTCAGAGTGTGCATATTTCCAGAGGTGTGCTGTGCTGAGCTGCGCTGTGCTGGCAGGGCCACAGAAGGAAATCGCGCTGCGTTCCCGCTGGGCCAGCTCTTGCACGGTGGGTCACCCAGCCCGCCACTCCGCCCTGCACAGGTGAGACCCGTGTGCTCCACGTGCTACGGAGCTGGCGGCTTCCTGACTGCTCCCTTGGGTTTCCAACCCAACCTGCTAGCAGCACCTTGGGCTCTCTGCTTCCTTCCTACAGTAATCATGGCTGCCTCCGGGCCACGTGGCCGCGCGCAGCACAGCCTGATGACGTCACACCGGAAATCATAGACGGCGTCTCGCAAATTAGTAATCAGAGGGTTCGGAGATGCATTTCTGAAGCCAGTTCTCTAGAGAGTGTGTGAAAGTGGCTTCAGATTCCGAACACCGTCATGACCAGGGTGTGTTGGTCAACGTCACTTTGGGTTGTGTTGCTTTCTGGGATTCTGTTTGTGGCACCTCGGCACCTGCCTGTCACAGACCTGTTTCCTTTCTTAGTCCTCTTTCCAGCGTCATCGCTATGGAAAGCTGCACAGTACTCCTGGAAGCACTCAGGAGTCTTTTCTCCCAGAGTTAACGTGAAGGTGTGTCATCTTGCTGATGCCTGCGCACCGCTTCCAGGCTCGCTGGATTTGGCCAGTCCAGTCTGGCCTGCTTACCACGAATCAGGATAGTGAGCCACATCATGTCTCCTGCTGGCGGTTCCCGCAGGGATTCTGCGTCGTCAGCTGTGTTCTCTCGAGGGTGGCAGCCATGCGGCTGTAACCCCTCCACAGCTGCATCCGTTTTTGCCCCCTGTGGAGAAACCTGCTGGCGCTGACACTGGTAGACCCTGCACTCTTCCTCTGCATGGAGGTCCATCAGGCCTGGGGCAAGTTCGGGGACTCTCCTTGGGCCAGTCTGAGGCACTGCTCTTGCTCGCTTTGGCCCAGCCCTGGATCAGGAGGAAGGCCCATGAACTCGTCATGGTCAGGGCAGCATTCCTGAGTGCCCGTGTCATG
Source organism: Oryctolagus cuniculus (assembly GCF_051225735.1). Taxonomy (NCBI): domain Eukaryota; kingdom Metazoa; phylum Chordata; class Mammalia; order Lagomorpha; family Leporidae; genus Oryctolagus; species Oryctolagus cuniculus. Next base: position 124,760,572 of record NC_142875.1, read on the forward strand.
CTGACCATGCTCTGTGTCATCGCTGTGTGGTTTCCTGTGGCTCCAGCTTCCCTAGAGTCACCGTGACTGTTCCCACTCCCCCTTTGCCCATTTCAGAAGCTTAGCTTGCATCAGCCTCTCTTCGGTCTGCTGAAACGGTCAATGGTTCTTAGCCTTTTTGAGTAGTCACTGTGTGCCAGGTGTTCGGAGTGCTTACACAATGTGATTAGTGGAATCTGCAGCAACCCTGGATGGTAGGTACTATTATCTTTAAAAATATTGTTAATTTATTTGAGAGGCAGAGAGCGAGAGAGAGACAGAGATGCCTACCTCCCATCTGCCAACTTACTCACCGAATGTCTGCAACAGCCACAGCTGGGCCAAGCTGAAGCCAGGAGCCCAGACCTTAATCCGGGTCTCCCACATGGGTGGCAGGCACCCAACTGCTTGAGCCATCAGCACTTCCTCCCAGAGTGTGCGTGATCAGGAAGCTGGAATTTGGAGCAGGGTCAAGCATCGAAGCCAGGCACTCTGATCTGGGGGGCGGGCATCCTACTGGTGCTGCAAGTGCCGAGCCAGAAGCCTGCCCCTGACAGGTGCTGACATTCTTCTGTGCCGGAGATGTGGAAACCAAGGTACCAAACACTTCCGTACCTGGCCCGGGAGTGCGTCAGGCAGAACTGCTGGCCGCCCAGCCTGGGCCTGTGTTGTGTTCCTTCAGTGCCTGCGGGGCATGTGGATTTGGTACCACTCCTGTGACAGGCAGGCGTCCGTGCTGAACTGATGCGATGGGAGGCAGGGTGGGATACCGGTCCACTTTGGCCTTGAGAGAGTGTGAGTTCTCTCCCCAGCTGCTTGGGGGATGCTTGGCTCGTGTATTAGTCAGGCTCAAGCAGGGAGCAGAATCAGTGGGAGACGTAACGTGTTACGGTGTTTACTGTGTGTCTGGGGCTCGTGCCACTGTGGGGCTGGCCAGGCAAGGCTGCACTCCTGGGCTGGGTTGTCACCTGCTCTGCGCAGACTCCACCTGCTGTCCCTGGTGAAATTTCTCTGTTTAGGGAAGCATCAGCTTTGTTTTGAAGGCTCTTTGCCTGCTTAAACCAAACCCATCCAGACTGTCCCGGATCCTGTCCCTTTTTGATAGTCAGTTGATTATGGACTCTATTATTTTTTAAGCTTTTATTTATTTATTTGAAAGACAGAGTGACAGAGAAGGAGAGACAGAGAGAGAAAGAGAGATCAATCTTCCATCTGCTGGTTCACTCTCCAAATGCTTGCAGCAGCTGGGGCCGGGCCAAGCCAGAACCAGAACTCCATTCAGGTCTCCCACAGGGATAGCAGGAACCCAAATACCTGAGCCATCATCCGCAGTCTTGAAGGCACGTTAGTGGGAAATTGGATTGGCCCGGAAGAGGGACTTGCTCTAGCACTCCACTCTAGCATTCAGGGGACATCCCAGGGTGCTTAACCTGCTGCCCCACAACTCCTACCCCCAATGACAGAGTTAAATCAAGTCCACAAAGGACCTGAAGGCCCCGCACAGCAACACCCAGGCTGGTGCTTCCCGGCATAACTGAGGGCACAGCGCAGCCCGCCTGACGCAGCAGAGGCCATGGTAGCCGTCTACTCCCCAGTTTCCTGGTTGGCTCACAGAGGCTACAGACACCAGGGGATTTTTGGGGGTTGTCCGGGAGAACAGCCCTGTAAACGGTTCAGGCCTGGCACGTCAGGATTCAGCAGGAGACGGCGGCACGGCTGGGGTCCCACCCACGGTGGTGACTCAGCCCCATTCCTGTCCCTGTCTGGTCATTCCGGTTCCCGGCAGCGGTTGGGCTTCCTCACTGGTGACCTGCCCGGCTCTCTTCTAATCCATCTCTTGTTTTGCTCAGGCTCCCACGAGAGGTCTCCTCCATGTCCGGGAAGTGGCGGCTGCCACCATCCAGACTTGCCACGCCGGTGGCAGGCCCAGGGGCCTGCAGGTCAAAGCCGGCCCGGCATGGAGCTGGAAGCCCTCCACCCATTTCGGGAGTGATGCGGGGGCGGGCCACACATAGCACCGATTCTCCCGAAGAGGCAGTCTCCATTCTGTGTCTTTAGCTTGTGTTTAAACCGAGAGTGATGCAAAGTGGGGCGTGTGGGCTCCCCACCCTGAGCCCCCGTCCTCAGCTGGGAGGTGAGCGGGTTGGATGGAGGCCGGCTCTTTTGTCCGCTTCCGCTCTGATGGACCTCTGCCTGCAGAGAAAACCGTGTATCTCTTTAGGATTTTCTCAAACTCTTCCCTAGTAATTTTTATCTGTAAGAGCAAAAGCAGTTGATTTCTTTTTCTATTGCAAACCAAATATTTCATTATAATTTAATCAAAGAATAAATTTTAAAAGTTGGGCAAGAATATCCTGCACTTCCCTGTTCCATCAGATGAGACGCAACATGCGAATAAATGAATTGAAGGCAGCTCTGGCCGTAGGACTTGGGGACGGTTTTTGGCTTTGTCCTCCACTGCTTGTTCAGGTCCACCTCACACTGAACTTCCGGATGCGTTTCTGATCTCCCTGCTTCTTCCCATGGTACCTCATCTCCTGCGTGTGGCGACGCAGCCTTTGTATCCAGCGTGGCTCCCATGCTTCACCGCAGTCCCGACTTTTCCTCTAGCCATTGTCCAGAACGCGAGAGGGGCGCTCTCGTCCTTTGTCTCTTGTCAGACTGTGGCTCCCATTGGTGTCGTGCTGTTTGAATACATTTGAAAGCCCTGCACATTTGAAACCACGGATGTGTTGTGTCTCAAGCAAGAGACAAATCCAGCCTTCAAACAACATCCCCAGTGTTGATGGTCACACAGGCAGGTGAGATGGCCGAGTACCCCGAAACTGCGTGATCAGCTACGGTGGTCTGTTCAGTGGGGTCCATAAGTGATGCCATTCCTCCGTGATACCACCCTTCTCATCACTTCTCCCTCTCCATCATTTCCCCCTTCTCCTTTCTCCTGCGTTGCCAGTGGCTCTCAAGCTTTAACTGCAGGAGGATCTGGGAGGGGCCTTCAAAAACTTCAGGGAAAAATGTGCATGGTAAAAGAAAACTATGCATGGATTTCAGATTTCTCCTGCACCACAGTAACAGTATCTAATTCTGTTTTCCTGTGTTTGAATGTTTTGAAGTCCCTTCATTCTAGATTTTAAGCTCCACCAAGAAACAGTGTTTTTCCTTGGTCACCATTGCATCCCCAGCCCTAACACAGCGTCTGGGTCATCCTGGGTTTTGGAAGGATATTTCCGTATTGAGAGATCTGTAGGTCAGGCTAGGACCACAGCTGACCAATGCCAGGCGACTGTCCAGATCACAGAAGAAGCTGTCTCCTGCCTCCTGCAGCCTTCCCCCTACATCTTGCTGCAGATTGCAGAACAAGTCAGCTTGTTGAGTTCATTCAAGGGATTAGAAGTCATATATGTACTCTGCTTCTCCCTCTCTCAAATCATGCCGTTGGTTTGTGTTTCTCCTGACTGCCATGTCCTCGTGACGTCAGGTGGGAAGAGCCTTGGCATACAAGAGATCCAGAGCGCTTGCTGGCTTCCAGGCCATCTGTAGTACAGTCCAGAGGAAGCAGTATAAGCAAATCCACTTCTTACTCCAGCATGCTCTAAACTGCTCGGGCCTTTGCATCGAGCGAGCCTGGGAAATCCCTGGCCCTCGTTAATAGCAGGAAGGACACATCATAGAGGTAACCAGGTCTCCTCGGGCTCATTTTAAGCCAAGAGGCACGTGTAAGCCATGAGCTAGCACAGCCTAACCCCCGAAGCTCTTAGGTACCATGACAGTGTCCAGAGTTTCATCACCAGACTGATCTTCCCCAGCTCAACCCGTTCCCCACCTGCTGAGTGATCCGACCGCATCTCTTCCCTGGCATCAGCCTTTGCTTTCCTCTAAACTCCGCCTTGGGCTCTGCCTGTGCCAGTGCTGCACAGTCAGTGAGCCCTCGCTGTTCTCTCTGGCGTTTTGTTCAGCATGACAAGTACTCACTGGGTTTGAAGGTAGAGGCTTCGCACAGTGGATGGCACACCCACCCGCATCCCATATCAGAGTGCATGGATCTGAGTCCTGGCTCTGTTTCTGATTTCAGCTTCCTGCTAATGCACACTCTGGAAGGCAGAGGTGATGGCTCAGGTAGCTGAGTCCCTGCCACCCACGTAGGAGACCCAGGTTGAGTTTTTGACTCCTGGCAACTGTAGGCATTTGGGGACTGAATCACCCCACAGGAAGTCTGTCTGTTCCTTTGCCTTTCAAATAAATAAATAATTTTTTTAAACAGATGTAAATGACATACTGGTCATGTTGGCAGATGGTATATGGGTTAGATGTAATATGAAACCAAAAATATGTTGATAAGGTAATACCAGTGAAGATTAAATTTAGTAAGAAAAACAGGGCAGGGGCTGGTGTGGTGGCTTAGTATGCTAAGCTTCCGCCTGCAGTGCTGGGATCCCACATGGGCGCCAGTTTGAGACTTGGCTGCTCCACTTCCTATCCAGCTCTGTGCTGTGGCCTGGGAAAGCAGTAGAAGATGACCCAAGTCCTTGGGACCCTGTACCTGTGTGGGAGGCCCAGAAGAAGCTCCTGGCTCCTGGCTCCTGGCTTTGGATTTGCCCAGCTCTGGCCGTTGCAGCCATTTGGGGAGTGAACCAGCAGATGGGTGACCTCTTTCTGTGCCTCTCCCTCTCTCTGTCTGTAACTCTACCTCTCAAAAAAATTTTTAAAAATCTTAAAAAGAAAAATAGGGAAGCACTTAAGTATATAATGAATGGAAGCACATGGAATGGTTAAAGATGTGTAATGAGCTATAGCAAAAGCAGATTAGGATCAGCACAGGAAAAATCTACTTGGGAATCAGGAGGCCTATACAGTTGTTCTTCCTCCACTGCTGTCGGGTTCTGTGATAAAGCACAAACAACGTAATCATCACTGGAACTCTTTTGGGAAAATAATTCTATTCGGCAATCTGTAATGTCAATACAGGCGACTGAATCAGCAATGTCAAGTAAAAGTGGTTAGATACAAAACAAATGTGAATATAATCCTGTAAATTGTGGAAGTATAGTTCCAAAACATGGTCAGCCAAAGTCCTCCTCTCCTCTCCGTGGGACTGGACAACCCTGGGATGCTCTCCTCCAAGTGCACCACGCATCAGAGGATTTTTGAGCAAAGCGTGTTCAGAAGAGAGCAGTGAGACTGGTGCCAAGGCATCCGGGGAGGACTGTCTGAAAGAACTACGCGGTGTGGTTCAGGAGGGAGGAGGATCTGAGAAAAACCTGTTGCAGCAGTTACTGTGTTGCTGGTTTGTGTCTTAAACATTTCTCAAACTCACTGCTTTGGATTCCCAGCAGTGATGGTGGCTCTGAATGGTCTGCTTGTCTGTCCAGGTCTTCTTCAGAAGGGGTGGGAGAAATGTGTACTTCCCTCATTCTGTGGGGACTGTCATGGGATCGGCGTGTTTCTGATCCAGCTCTGCAGCAGGCCAGCCACTCAGTGCCTCGGACCTGGGTCACCCAGCTTCTCCACGCCCCCTTGTGCCTGCAGGGACGAGGGTGCAGCTACTCCTTGGTGTCTGTCTGGCTCAAGAGCCAGCCCCCAGCCCGCTGGACTCCATGCAGAGACGTGACCCCTGCGCTTCCTGCTACAGTGTTTCTCTCCCCTTCCTCATGACTTCCCTCACACGGATAGGAAATCACCATGGGGAGGCCATCCCGGGAAAGGCCCAGCGCCCCGCGTTGCCCTGCAGAGGTGTGGAGCTGCCCGAGTGTGTGCGAGGGGCAGGGCCTGGGCTTGAGCTGGGGGTCTTACGACATGTGTGCAGTCAGGAACTTCTTCCTTGAGACACGTCCTCAGGCGGTCAGGGTCTGTGTCAGGTGCCTGTGGTGTGTGCTGGGCTGTCCCCAGCCACCAGTGGCCACTCTTTGTGGACCTAGGATGGCATGACTCCTTCCAGAGCAAGGAACTGGCTCCTGACTGAGGCCTTCAATCTGTCATCCCGTGTCACATGTCCAGGTGCTCAAAGCAGGACGGCCGCCCCGCACCTGCAGAGGGGATCTTCTGTGACCCAACACCTGCGGGCAGTTTTCAAGCCCCTGGAGTACCTTTGCTGCACACAGTTCTCTTGCACACCAAGTGTAGGACAAGGGTTCGAAACCAGGTCCTTTCTCTGGGGGAAACCTGGGAGTGGCTCCAGGCGGTCTCTTGTTCTGAGGAGCACAGCGCTCTCGTTCTCAGCAGTCTGCACAGTGCTGTGGATGTGTCCTGTCAAAGACTGGGAGTGACACAAAAATTTCTCTTGTTGTATGTAAGTAGGTTTTTTTTAAATATTTCATTTACTCATGTGAGAGGCAGAGTTACAGAGGGAGGGAGAGACAGAGACAGAGGTCTTCCGTCCACTGGCTCACTCTCCAAATGGCCGCAGAGGCTGGAGCTAGGCCAATCCGAAGCCAGGAGCCAGGAGCTTTCCTGTGTCTCCCATGTGGGTGCAGGGGCCCAGGGACTTGGGCCATCTTCTACTGGTTTCCCAGGCCACAGCAGAGAGCTGGATTGGAAGAGGAGCAGCCAGGACTTGAACCTAGCTCCATCTGTGGGACTTAGGACATCCACATGGGATGCTGGCACCACAGGCGGAATCCTAGCCTAATATGGCACAGCGCTGGCCCCTGTATGAAAGTAGTTTTGAATTAAAACAATATGTGCTAGTTGTAGGAAAGAACTGGTAAATGAAGGAAAATGTCAGTGAATGAACCGCATCTTACATTTCTGTATTCTGAGGCTTTAGCATCTCAGAGCCTTGCCCACCCCAACGGGACTCCCCCTTGCTCGGCTGGCTGGACACTACAGTGAGAAGGAGCTTGCCTTGGAGCAAAGCCGCTGATGCAGATCCTGCCCCTCCCCAGCACTCATCCTCCAGGGCCAGCCACCTGGGTGTCCTTCCCCACTCCCACCCCCACCCCCACCCCATCCAGCCTGGGCTGAGATCATCCCGGCATTCCTGCAGGAACCGCAGGTCGCAGGTGGCTGTGGCCCATTCCTCCCTTTCCCCTCTGCTTCCTGACCCACACGCGAGGGCCTCAGTTCCACTTCCAGAGGTCTTCCCCCTTGTCTTCACTCTGCCTTCCATCTGGGGCCACCTCACGTGTTTGGAGACGTTTCTGGCACTCCCCTTCCCCTGTGCCATCCTGTGGGCCCTCGCCCTTTCCAGCACATCCTGTCCTCTTCACAGCAGGTGAAGGCACCCATCCCATCGGCCCCACAGCCCTTGAACCTTCAGGAAGTGTCTTCCCTCCAAATCCCCACGTCGGAACTTCTCGCTGGCCACTGCTTGAGCATTTGCGGCTCTCCCTGATGTGCAGTCTGTGTTCCCCTGAGTGGTACTTCCGGTGCTCCAGCTCCTCTCCCTTCTCCTTTCAGCTCCTCCTCTTGCTTTGCTGCCCAGCCCGTACTCTTCGAGGCAACATTTTACTGTGATGTTGTTTGTCCTTTTGCACTTAGGCGAGCTTCCCTGGCCAGTGACCAGCCTCAGCAAGCAGAGCGCTTTTCCCTGTGCTGGAGTCTTGCACCCATCCTGTGACCGTGTGCGGTTTCACACACCTGTCCTGGGTCCCTGCAGTGCAGCAGTGGCTGGCTTCCCCTTTATTAGTTGGAGCTCATGGAAATTAATAGTCCTCAGAGGAAATAAGCCCAAATGCGGTTCCATCAGTCAAGTCAGAGACATTTCAACCTTGTTCTGGGGATGTCCACTTGGGTTCCTTTCTCACATCTGAGCACTCCTCCCATGACATGATTCAAGCACCAGCCTCAGGCCTTGGCAGGTGGATGTCTTGCTACTTTTGAGGTCAAGGCCAAGAGAATCAAACTTGCCCCCTGACATCTGGGTTGGAGAGACAGAACTTTCGGAAATGTTTGAGTGTCCTACCTGAGATGCACTGGGGATCCTGACCTTGCCTGGAAGGGTCTTTGGCCTTCTGGGCCCAGGGTTAGCAGCAAAGCTGTGTTTTCCTGACCAAACTGGAGAGGGTTCCGAGACCAGCTCTGAGTACCATCTGCATTAGAGAAGTGGGCAGGTATCTGGGTGCTGCAGCTTCTGCGAGGAAGACTGAGGGCTGAGCTGCAGTGTCCACCCTGCCCTGGGGAGGTTTAGCCCTAGAAGTGGTCGGGGCTGGCATGGTGTCCAGGTGATGCCCTTAGCTCCCTGCTGCCTGGAAATAACCGGAGACTCTGCAGCGTGACGTCTGGGGTCCTCCGTGAGCTGGAGAAACCAGCTTTCCAGCTCAATTTCATGATATGGTTGGGCATCCCTTTTCAGAGATGCTTGGAACAAGGAGTGTTTTGGATTTGGATTTTCTTTGGATTTTGGAATATTTTCATATGTATAGTGAGATATCTTGTGGATGGGCGCAAGACTAAACACAAAATTCACTGATGCTTCAAATACATTTGATATCCGTAGCAGGAAGGAGCTTTTGTCCAGTATCTTTTGTGCTTCTTCGTTTTGACTGACCCATCACATGAGGTCAGATACGGGCTTCCACCTGCAGCATGCTATTTCAGATTTTGGAGGTTTTAAAAAAATATTTATTATATTTATTTGAAAAAGAGATCTCCCATTTGCAGATTCACTTCCCAAAAGCCTACAACAGCCAGGGCTGGGCCTTGCTAAAGCCAGGAGTCAGGATTTCCTACGTGGGTGACAGGAATCCCACTATTTGAACCATTGTCTGCTGTCGCTCCCCGTCTTCGTGGACGAACGACACAGGACCCTGCGCTGTTCTTTCGTCTGCTCGGCCCTCCCCGGGTTTGCTGCTGGTTCTTCCCGGGTTGGCTACCGTCCCTTCCACCTCCGTGGGAGGGCGGTTCCCCCTGCCACTTTCCCCACTTCCGCGGGGGAGCGGCACACCTCCGGCTGGCTCTCTCGGGGGCTGCACAGGTGTTCCTTCAGATAGATGTTCCTGGTGCATGTTGTCTCTCTCCTCCTTTATAGTCCTCTTCCGCCAATCCCAACTCTGCTACCCACACGCCGAGTATGCTGCTCTCCTCCAATCAGGAGTAGGTCCTGCTGCTTATTGGTTGAACTGGAGGCAGCTGTGTAGAAGCTGTTTCCTCCTCTCCCAGCGCCATATTGTGGGAGAGCAGATGCATAGAATAAGTCTTAATTCCAGTAACTTAGTCTAGTCCGAGTTGCTCCCAGTTGCTCCCCACAGTCTGCTTCATTCCAGGGTGCATTTTGGGGATTACTGGATTAAGGGTGTTTAACTTATTTCAGTTACACACTACGTTCAGCTATGGCTCTTCCTCAATTGTCCATATGTAGTCTTTGTTCTTTCTAAGAAAACTGAGACATGATACTTAAAAATTTTTGAAACAGTATTAAACAGGAGAAAGGAGAAAAATTCTTTAATTGGCTACACAAATGAAACACCTGGAAACTTTTCATTGTGGTTTTCCCCCTTCCTTGCAAATGTATTATCTTTGTATTTTGTTTATCTTTTTTTAAAAAAAAAAAAGATTTATTTACTTAAAAGGCAGGGTGACAGAAGGAGAGACAGAAAGAGAGCTTCCATCTGCTGATTCATTCCCTAAGTGGACAAGGCTCGGCCAGGCAGAAGCCAGGAGCCTAGAACTCCATCCAGGTCTCCCATGTAGGTGCAGGGCCCAAGCACTTTCCCAGGTGCATTAGCAGGGAGCTGGCTTAAAAATAGAGCAGCCAGGACTCAACCAGTGCTAAGTATGGCATGCTGGTGTCGTAAGTGGTAGTTTCACACGCTGCACCACAACGCCAACTCCCTTGTCTTAAGTTCAGTCTGTGTCTTTCATCCTGCTTTTCTCACTAAACATTACCTAAGCAATTCTTGTATCAATAAAGCCCATCATTAGCATCATTTTTAATAATGGTGTAGGATTTCCCAGAACGTGTTTCTGCCTCCTGTTCATGATGTTCTCTAAGCCTAAAATGCCTGGCCTAAGAAACCCTTCTCAATGCTACTCCCTGCCCCTGGGCAGGATTAACTGCCCTTCCTCGTCTGCTCTTGCTCCCTAGGCCTCTTGCTCTGTCTAGGTACGAACTGCCTTCTGTATTTGGTTTATATGTACAAATACACATGTATACAAGGTAGCTGCTAAGTCTTAACATTTTAAGCTATATCCTTTAAAGCCTTTATCTATATTCTTGAGAAACAGTGGTTTTTCTGTTTACTACTGTTACATTCTTTTTTTTTTTTTTTTTTTTTTTTGACAGGCAGAGTGGACAGTGAGAGAGAGAGAGGTCTTTCTTTTTCCATTGGTTCACCCCCCAGTGGCCACTGTGGCCGGCATACCTCGCTGATCTGAAGCCAGGAGCCAGGTGCTTCTCCTGGTCTCCCATGCGGGTGCAGGGCCCAAGCACCTGGCCATCCTCCACTGCACTCCTGGGCCACAGCAGAGAGCTGGACAGGAAGAGGGGCAACCATGACAGAATCCAGTACCCCGATCGGGACTAGAACCTGGGGTGCCGGCGCTGCAGGCGGAGGATTAGCCTACTGAGCCGCGGCGCCGGCCACATTCTTTATTTAGTGGAGGATTAAGCTTGCGATTATAAAGTAAATCATGGGGCTATAATTGTGACATAGAGAGTAACATCCCATGTGGGCACCAGTTCAAGATCCTGCTGCTCCTCTTCTGATACGGCTCCTTGTTCATGGCCTGGGAAATTAGTGAAAGATGGCCCAAGTCCCTGCACCCCCACCACCCGCATGGCTGACCTGGAGAGCCTCCTAGCTTTGGCCTGGCTCAGCCCTAGTTGTGGCAGCCATTTGGGGAGTGCTACTAACATATCACTTTAAGATGCTTAGTCATAGGTTAGACAAAAATGAAGTACTAATGGACACTATTCAACAACAATGCCAGCTATAAATAGCTGGATGGATGGCGGGTATTTCTCTCTGTCTCTCCCTTTCTCTCTGTAACTGTGACTTTTAAATAAATAAATAATTTTTAAGAAAAGTAGATAGAAAGTATGTCATTGTGAAAATTAGAAGAAAAATAAGAAAGGAAGGAAGTGGGGGAATGGGAGTGAGGAAGGGAAGGAGGGAGGGAGGGATGCTCTTAAATCGCTATGTTTGAAATACATGAAATTTGTTTCCATTTATAAATAAAAATTTTAAAAGATATATCCTCTACCTAGATTAGGTATTTATCCCATAATAAATACCATGATATATACAGTATTTCAAATCTCGCTGAGCAAGTGTTTTCATAATGTATAGTACTATTTATAGCTGGCATTGTTGTTGAATAGTGTCCATTAGTACTTCATTTCTGTCTATCCTGTGACTGAGCATCTTAAAGTGATATGTTAGTGGTAAGAAACAGCATTTGGCTTCCGTTATAACTCACTAACACCAACTGTGAAACAGTACTGGGACTGGCATTTAGCTTAGTGGGTAAGAAGGCAGTTGAAACACCCGTAGCCCACACTTAACAGCCAGCTGCGGGCCTGATTCCAGCTTCCCGCTAATGCAGACTCTGGGCCGCAGCAGGGATGGCTCAAGAAGTCGGGTCCCTGCCACCCTTATGGGAGACCTGGACTGGGTTCCCTGTTCCTAGCCTTGGCCCAGTCCCCTCTGCTCATTGCAGGCATTTGGGGGAGCAAGCTAGCAAATGGGAGCTCGCTCTCTCCCCTCACAAATTTTCTAAAAAGTTAGAACTGAAATGTCTTGCTGTGCTTTATCTGCTGTAGGTCAAGGGCTGGTAGAGGGGAACCAGTGCATTGCTCCATCGGTTTCCAGGCACGTGAGCCCAGCAGCCGCTGCACCCTTCGGCTTGCATGGCATGGACTTTCCAAGAAAACGCAGAGGAAGTGATTTGGATCCACCCCAGTAAGTGAATTTCTTAATCAAATCCCGTCAAGTCTTTGTGTGCTTTTTAAATGATGAATTGTTTCTGAGGAGCAGGGAACTTCTGGACTTTTCCATCCGACTCTGAAGGCAGCCAGGTGTCCAGGAGGCTGTGCAGAAGGGAGGTGTGAAAGAGACAATGCGCTGGATGTTTATGGTCCAGCACAACACCTGCTTCCTGATGGAAACGCTTCAGCACTAGGGGCCAGTTGAGTCATATAAAACTCTTGCTTCCCATGTAAACCCAAGTAGACCATAGTTATGGTCAATGTTGAGAATACTCACCAGTTCCTTGTTCAAACTATTCTTAGTTGCCTCTCCAAAGCTAGGGTTTGCATGGGGAAAACATCCAGGCCAAATAAAGCAAGCCATCTGGAGCGACTCCCCTTCAGCTAACTCCCCTTCATGTGACTGTGAAGGGGAGATTCTGAGTAGGGGGAGGAGATGAGGATGGAATGAAACATCCATTCTTTTTTGACTTAGTTCTTCCTAATACGCTGTTATAATTTAGCTTCAGTCCCCAAGACAGCACAATCAGTGTGACCGATTGACCAATAGGGAGATTTCCCACAATCGTAGGACGCCTGGATTCTTAGTGTCTCCCAACAACAACAGGGATGCATGTGGGAGCTGCGGTGGCCCAGGGTGCAGTCTGCCCAGAGCTGTTGGCTGTGTTTGTTCTATGTGATCAGTTGATAGTCCCTACTTAATTAGTCCTTCTTACTGTCTCCCTTAGTCCTAGAATCCTAAGCACCACTGTTCTTAGTGTGTAAGAAGGCTGTGGCTGTTGGCGTGGGAACAGCACGTGCTAGAGGAGTGCAGTTTCTTGCCATGTCAGCAGCACAGTTGAGACCCTAGTTGATCTGGCAGGTGGATGGGAAAATGGGCGCAGTCCTAGGGGAAATACTGGACACCAGGCAGGTTCTGACAGATTCGCCTTTTGGGCAGCAAGCAACACTAATGATCATTTACTTGACTGCCCAAATTTTAGAAAATGAAGAAGCCAGCACTCACAAGTGTCTGGCACCACACACCTCCTTGGAATGCCAGGTCCTTAGTGTGGTCTTTCCTACATTACTCCTAGCTTCCTGTCTCTCTGCAACTGGACAGGGCAGTTCTAGCCCTTGAAGGGCTAGCACATCTGAGTGGGGGTGACCCAAGGTCTGCTTTCTTCCGGCTCAGGAGTCACGACAGGAGGAATGGTGGGAAGGCTTCCCCAGAATCCCTTTGCTTGCCTTCTTCCACCAGGGATAGAAATGTCAGTGCCAGAGAAGCCCTGGGCTGTGGTGTAGTCCCTTCCATACTGGGTACCATCACCACATCCACTAAGACAGGAAAAATGATTCCTCTTGCTTTGCTCATTACCTCTCCCAGACCTCCTCCATTCTGCCCCAGTTCTCCTTCCATCCCCCTTTCCATCTCCTGTAAGGAAATGCTGGGTTTCATGAAGTATTGGTTACACAGTAACCTTCCCACCAACAACTCAGGGCATGAAAGCCAGTCAGTAGATACAAGGTATTGGGCGTTTTTCAACAAGAATGTATGAGAATGTTTTGACTGGAGAGGTGGTTCTTTAAAAAGGTCTTTGATGAGGATTCTATGAAATACTGAATTTTCTTAAAAACTATGTTTATTTACTTTCATCTGCTTGAAAGGCAGAGTGACAAAGATAGAGAGAGAGAGACAGGGAAAGAGAGATCTTACACCCTGTTTCACTTCCCAAATGTCTGCAACAGCCAGCACTGGTCCAAGCTGAAGCCAGAGGTCTAAAACTCCACGGGGTCTCCCACATGGGGAGAAGGGACCCATGGACTTGGACCACCATCTGCTGTTTCACAGGATGCATTAGCAGGGAGCTGAATCAGAAGCAGAGCAGTTAGGGCTAGAACCACACTCTAACACGGGATGAGGGTACCCTACATGCCAGCTTAACCCACCTGTGCTGTGACACTTGCCCCTGGCATGCAGTCTTTTAAAAATTTGTTGAGAACCTATTATGGGACACCCAATAGACTAGGAGTGAAAGACATAATAAGACACAAGAAACACTTACATGAAAAATAAAAAGTGCAGGAAGAGACAAATCATGACTGTACATCCGATAGCTGGAATAATAGGCACCCCGGGAAGTATGGCAATGAAGAGGGGTGAACATTTAAATAAAGTTAGGATCAGGAGTGAAGGATGGCTTCCTGGATAAGTTGACTTAAGTTAAATTGTACTCTTTTTTTGTTTTCTAAAGATTCATTTATTTATTTGAAAGGTAGAGTTAGAGAGACAAAGAGATCTTCCATCCTGTGGTTCACTCTCCAAATGGCCAATCCGAAGCCAGGTGCTTCTTCCAGGGTCTCCCACGTGGGTGCAGGGGCCCAAGCACTTGGGCCATCTGCCACTGCTTTCCTAGGTGCATTAGCTGAAAGCTTGATTGGAAGTGGAGCAGCTGGGACTCGAACCAAAGCCCATATGGGGCATTCACACTGCAGGCAGTGGCTTTACCCATTATGCCAGAAAGCTGTCTCCCAGTAAATTGTAGCTTTAAAAAAATATGTGAAAGGCAGAAACACACACACACACACACACGTACATATACATAGAACACATACACATACATATACATCACATGCACAGAAAGACAAAGCCCCACCTGCTAGTTCATCCCCCAGAGAGGCCCACAATGGCCGGGGCTGGGCTGAAGCTGGGTGCCAAGAACTCTATCCATAAAGTCTCCTTGAGTGGCAGGAACCTAACTAACTTGAACCATTATCTGTTGCCTCCCATTACCTGTTGGCAAGAACCTGGAATCAGGAGCAGAGCCAGCATTCGAACCCAGGCACTCTAAAACGGGACATGGGTGTGTCAGTCAGCATACTAAGTGCTAGGGCAAACTCCCAGCCTTAGACCCAATCCTGAGTGGAGCTGGCAGTGAGCCTGCAGGGCGGGAGTGAGAAAGCACTGTCGGCAGAAGCAACAGCAGTGTACAAGGTCATGGCCGGAAATTGCCTTCCGCTGTAAAGGAAACCAGTGGTTGTCACACATTCGAGGGGGCACGTCGAGGTGGGTGAGCTTTGAGATGCAAGTGACAGACGCCCATCCAAGAACAGCATATTTCTAAGGGCACAAAGGTGCGGGCCGCAGCCGCGGATGGCATCACCTTCGCTTGCTCTCTTTGTGCATGGTGGTGAGCCCCCACTCCATCTCAGCCTGTTTGGCTCTGCGTGTAGTGGCGGCCAGGCGCCATGGGCAAGCAGAGGTGCGGCCCAACGTGCTGCAGGACCCGAGGGAGAACACGGAGTTCACGGACCACGAGCTGCAGGAGCGGTGCAAGGGCTTCCCCAAGCACGGCCCCGCCGGACACCTGACCGTGCACGAGCTCAGGAACACCAACCAGACTTCTTGGCCTCAGGGCAGCGCCTCCATGTTTGCCAAGTGCGTCGACTTCCGGGAGATCGTCGTGACGCTGAGCCCGACCTCGCAGGGCATGCTGGGGCAGACGCTCACGTGAGCGGCAGCGATCACGTGAGCCGTCAGGAGACACGCAGGTCTGGCAGGCTAGCTGCAAAATGGCGGCCTCAGTGAAGAAAATGCCCGAGGAGGAGTGTACTCCCGACACGCGACCGGACCGGACTACGGACACCAAGGGAGACAGCCGGCTGTCCCCGGAAGAATTCACCCAGGGTGCCATGGCGCGGCCGCCGCAGCGCGACCCCAGGGCGCCAGCCAGTTCTGAGCAAGGGGCCTTGTCTCACTGCTCGAGCCTCGCTTGCAGGGGCTGCCTCCACCGCCATTCCTGCTCTGCAGAGGCCGCGACCCCCGCTCCTCCAGCGGGCCAGTGCGGCGTCCCTCCCCGCCCACCCTGCCCAGTCTCTCCCAGGGCTGGGATTCTGGGAGGGTTCGGTGTGCTCGGCTCCAGGGACACGGGCAGGACTGTCATGAGCATTGAGACCCCACGTACGTGTGGACAAGGTGGGGACGGGGATGGAGACAGACAGCAAGCCCTTCTCCTGCACGGCTGCTCCCGCCCTGCGCGTTCCCCCACGAGAGCCGCTTGCACGCGTGTGCACGGCAGTCTCACATATGTCTGCTGCAGTGAAACGTACCGTGTAGGTCTGGATTCGGTGCCTCTGATGCGTGGCCTCCTCATGGCCTGTGATCCTTGGAGCCTGATTGCTTTTTGCTTATGCATCCTGCAGCCGCCTGTCTCAAAAGGGAGTGCATGCCCAGAGCCATGGCATTGCTGCTGTCCGTGTAAGAGCACAAGCATTTATGTGTGGTCTTTTTTGTTGGTTGGTCTGGCATTTCTGATACTAAAATGATCAAGTAAACGAGGAAAAAAGAGAATATGAAGGTGCTTCAGGAAGTTGGTGGAGAGCGGCCGGAACAAACTCCTTGGGATACCCACTTCCCACTATTGGAGTACCAGAGTTCACTTCTTGGCTCCTGCTCCTGACTCCGGCTTCCTGCTAATGCATTCCCTGGGAGGCAGCAGTGATGGCTCAAATAGTTGGGTCCCTCTTACCCACATGGGAGATCTGGATGGAGTTCCTGGCTCCTGACTTCAACCGCAAGCCCTTGTTGCAGTTGGGGCCCTTGTGTGCAGAGAATGGGAGCTTTCTCTCTCTTCCCCTCTCTCTCTCAAAATAATACATCTTAAGAAAAATTGTGGACAATGGAATTAAAGGGGAGGTTTATTTTGGTGCAAAAACTTTCCAAGTTCATGGGTAGTTTTTTCATGGTGTATGTTCTTTGTGACATTTTTGGCCCCTGTTGTATAGAAGGGACACTTAGTGATGAGCAGGCATGGGGAGATGGGAGACAGTGTGGTGTTTGAGACAAGTTGCTGAGCCTTGCCGCTGAGGAACACTGGGAGCTGTCAGGAAGAGATGTGGAAGAAATACAACCGGAGGTGGAGGCAGGAGCGAGTTTCCCAAGAACCTTGGGATGTCATGAGGGAGTCTGAGCAGACGTCTTGGGTGGTGCGGTGCGTGGGGACATTATATACAGTGGGATTGGGATGGTCTGATTTGTTTAGGAGGAAAATTCTGGAAGTCCTAAGAGAGGCTGGGAGGGGAAGACACTGGAAAAGGCATCCACTTAAAAGACTTCTGAGGCAGCGTAGGGCTAGGGTGCATGGAGAGGAAGAGAAAAGTATTTAAGCAGGGTTCGGGAGTTCTTGACTATTTGGTTCCTCACAGGGAAGGAGAGGGAGGGAGTAGCATGGGTGCCGCTGGGTCACCTGCAGATAAACCCAGCGTGAGCAGAGTCTCGGGAGCCACGTGGCAGGCGGTGCGTTCTGTCTGGGGCTTCTTGAGTTTGGGGGTGCTTGTGGATGCTCTACATGTGCAATTCCAGCTCCAGAGGTGGGGCACTGGGTACAGTTGGACTGAGGTAGGGGTGTGACTGGGGTAGCCTCGGAGTGGGTATGAGGGAGACCTCCCAGGGTGAATTACGGAGAGGGAAGGAAGGCCCCAAGCTATGAATTGTGACATCCACCAGCATTGCAGGGGAGAGAACTGAGCGAGGATCCCAGGGGACTGAGCCCAGCAGGGAGTGAGAGGGGGAGGAAGTCACAGAAGCCAGGTGAGAGAGGGCAGGGACTGCGGGCGCCCACAGCAGAGGCTGTGGGGGTTGGTTCAGAGGGGGAGAAGCCGAGATGGAGTGGAGACCTCACTGTTTCGGGAAGCTGGCTGAGAAGGCAGGAGGGGCAGGACAGGACCAGCAGCAGCTAGAACTGGGAGCAGGTCTCGCAGCAGGAGGAGACTGGAGCCCTAACAGGGAGCTGTGATGGGAGGGAGGCCTCCAGGCTGCCACTTGCTTGTGCCGGTGTCTGAGGGGTGTTCACGTTGACTGCGAGGGTACCCCCGCCCACTCTGGGCCGGAGAACCGTGTGGGCCTGCTGGACTCAACACCTGCCCCAGGAGCACCTGTGGGTGACTGTGGGTCTCTCCGTGTTCAATGTGCAGGATGCTCTTTTTCCCTCGGAAAGAAGCTCATAGTCAGACCGAGAAGCGGAGGAGAGACAAGATGAACGGCCTGATTGAGGAGCTGTCTGCCATGATCCCTCCATGTGGCCCCGTGGCCAGGAAGCTGGACAAACTCACTGTCCTCAGGATGGCCGTGCAGCACCTGCAGTCCTTAAAAGGTGAGCCTGGAACGCCGCCGGCCGTGGAGCTGAGCTCTCTGGTGGGTGGTTCTGCTTTCCCCGAGACTGTACCAGGCGTCGTCAGCCCTTGGTCAGCCCTAACTGTGATGCTTGCCCGTATGTATGTGGAGGGAGCTGACTCAGATGTCAGGAAACGCGGCTCTTGTAAGAGCTTTGTCTGCAGCTTACTCTCTGAACTTGGAAAGCCCTTGTTGTCCCTCGTATACCATGAAGGAATGCTATCTGCCTGCACTTCTCTCTACTTCGGAAGTAGACAGGTAGAAGTGTAGGATTCATCATTAAAATTCTAAGTCATTAGGACACTTACAGGCTTTGAAAAGAAAATTTTCTTGAGTTCAGCCATTTCTCTTAAAACTTCATTGAAATTTACTGGTAGTACTTAGAAATGCTTCATACCTTCCTAGGCCAGGGTTTTCTCTTGTGGCTGGACACTGGGTGAGGAAGGGCCTCTGCTGTGGTCTCTTGGTGTCTGTGTGGTCACTGCTGACTTCAGCAGTTCCTCAACTTGACCTTGAATTTTAAATGGAAGAGTAATACAAAAAGTTCATGAAAAATGTATATTATGAAAAACTGTGCATGGATTTCAAATTATTATTTTTTTGCACCAAGATAAACTTATCTTCTTTTCTATTTTTCCACAAACTTTTTCCAAAAAAAATTTCTAGTATTCACTTGTTCTTTATGTTTATTTGAATGGCAGAGAAACAGAGATAGGTAGAGAAAAAGAGAGAGAGGGAGAGAAGGAGTGAGGGAGGGAGAGAGAGAAGCCTTCTACCTGGTGTTTCACTGCCCAGATACCAAATACCTGAAACAGCCATGGCCGGGAGTCATGGACTTCATTCTGGTCTCCTGTATAGGTGACAGGGACCCAAGTGCTTGAGCTGTCACCAGCTGACTGCCGAGGTACATATTAGCAGGGAGTTGTATTGGAAGCAGAGGGGCTGAGACTGGAACCAGGCACTCTGATGTGGTAGGCACATCCCAAGCAGCATTGTAAATACTGCGTCAAACACCTGCCCTATCCACAAACTCTTTAAAAGAAACTTTTTTAAAAAAGATTTTTAAAATTCATTTGAGAAGTAGAGATACAGACTGAGAGAAAGGTCTTCTGTCTGCTGGTTTACTCCCCAAATATCTGTGATGGCTGGAGCTGAGCTGATTTGAAGCCAGGAGCTGGGAGCTTCTCCTGGTCTCCCATGGGGTGCAGGGCCCAAGCACTTGGGCCATCCTCCACTGCCTTCCTGGGCCACAGCAGAGAGCTGGACTGGAAGAGGAGCAGCCGGGACTAGAACTGGTGCCCATATGGAATGCTGGTGCCTCAGGCCAGGGTTTTAACCCGCTGCGCCACCACGCTGGCACCTATTAATATTTTTTGAGACAAATTTCAGTGTGATTCTGTAGATCATTACTAATCAGTGTAGGGATTTTATCAAGTCTAGAGCAGTACTCCAGAACAGTCCAGAACTCCCAGATTCCTGGAGTGTCCTTTTGGGACCATGATTGGAGATCTTACTTTCCTAATAGTCTGTTGTGAAATAAGGTTCTCTTTTACCCACTACTGGGCTTGGCTACATTGCATGCAGTGTTTCCCTTAAATCTTTGAGCAGTGAAACATGGCAGGCTCAGTGGAGGTCACTTGGTTGCAGCACTGAAGTTGCCCAGGCATTGTCACATCTGCAAGGCCCTTCGGGAAGAGGACCTGTGCCATCGGCCTGTGGAGTGTTCTGCAGAAATGGATCCAGCATCGACTGCCCTGCTGCTCTGTGCTGAGGCTGTGCGGAGGGAGCAGGGGTGGCGGGTGGGGCACCTACATCTCTTGTCAGAGTTCCTGAGTTCAAATCCCTGCTACTCCGCCTTTCCGATCCAGCTTCCTGCTAGCGCATACCTAGGGTACTAGCAGATGATGGGTCAAGTGCTTGGATCCCCACGCCCTGTGTGAAAGTCCTGGATTGAGTTCAGGGCTCCAGGCTGGTCCTGGCTATTGTAGCCATTTGGGGAGTGTACCAGAAGTGGAAGAACTCCCTTTCTCTCTGTCTCTCCTTCTCCCTGTTGTTCTGCCTTCCAAATAAAGAGAAATAAATAAATAAGAAAAGGAATGAAGAGGCTGGCGCTGCAGCTCACTTTGCTAATCTTCCACCTGCAGCGCTGGCACTCCGGGTTCTAGTGCTGCTTGGGGCGCCAGTTCTGTCCCAGTTGCTCCTCTTCCAGTCCAGCTCTCTGCTGTGGCCCGGGAAGGCAGTGGCGGATGGCCCAAGTGCTTGGGCCCTGCACCCGCATGGGAGACCAGGAGGAAGTACCTGGCTCCTGGCTTTGGATCGACGCAGCACGCCAGCCGTAGCAGCCATTTGGCGGGGTGAACCAAAGGAAGACCTTTCTCTCTGTCTGTCTCTCTCACTCTCTCACTGTCTAATTCTGCCTGTCAAAAAAAAAAAAAAAAAAAAAAAAAAAAAAACCCACAAACAAACAAACAAAAAAAACGAAAGAAAGAAAAGGAACAAAAATCTGTGCCCCCAAGGGCACATAGTCTGATGGGGGACAGACCCAAGACCAGGTCTTCGAAGCTCGCCTGAGGGCTTCCAGCAGGGTTACCAATGGGAGGGGCTGGAAGCTGGGCGTCACAGAGGCATGCTTCCAAATCCAGAAGGAGTTCTAGGATGAGGTACGGCTCCCGGACAGAAGTGGAGGGCCCAGTGTTTACCCACAGGGCCTGTCTAGCTCCTGTGTCGGTGCTGCTCCCGGGTGAGGTGATGGAGGGCCACTGGGTCTGTGTCCTCCACCCAGACTGCCCTGCGACAGCTCAGAAGCTGGCTCATCAGTGGTTGTTTGTGGATTGTGGTCATCTGACCCATAGCCTGGTTACTTTTAAGGCAGAGGATGGAGAAACACTGTTTTTCTGTCTGCTAGATCAGCTGTTTTTCTGTCTTAGAAACTGCTCCCTATCTGAGTGCTCTTCCCGTGATCCGGGTAAAGGGCAAGGGTCCCCTCCCCTTGCACACTCAGTCCCTTCCAAGATTTAATGCTGGGGATGTGGTCGTGAACTGGGACTGCATCAGAGTGTGAACTCGTCCTGACACTGTCCAGGCACTCCTCCTTCCTCCCTGTCCTCATCCCTCATGCGTGGCTGACATTGGCTTGCAACCACGTTGGGAGCCAACAGACAGTCTGCCTCACCCACACACACAGGGCCAGTGAGTGCAGGGGTCCCTGCCATGGCTTCCAGCCACGGCATGCATTTGCCTTGGGAGATTGCTAGAAGCCAAGAATAACACACACACAGCATTTCCCAGCGGGGAGGTGGTCAGCATAAGAGGAGGTGGTGGCATTGTTGTTTTGATCCTTTCTTTTGGATGAGGGAAGGGGTCACGTGGCTGTATGTGTTTGGGCCATCATTATTCTGAGAGCCAAGTTTGTGACTTGCCATGGGCAAGTGTACAGAATATTACAGCTGTCATTGCTTTGCTAAGCAGCCTCACCCTAGCATCAGCCCTGCTCCAGGGCTCTGGTGGTCTCCTGAGCCTGCCCTCAGCCACCCAGCCATCCAGTCAGGGCCACCCTTTTAGCTGATTGACACTGACAGTGTTTCCCCAGCTCCTGTCTGCTATGCAAGCCCCACTAGCCTGGCTTCCAGCCTGGCCGGAAGTGTCACGGCCTTGCTCAGGGTCCTGCTGTTGTTGAACCCAGCCTGGCACTCGCCACCTGCAGCTTTCACCCCTTTCTCAGTCCCCTGCCCTGGGGGCCTGCCCGGAGGCTCTGTGGTAAGGAGAACCCACTTGGAAGAGTTCTCGGAGGCCCAGGATGGAAGATGACTCCATAATGATTCTGACAGAGATTTTGCTTTGCCAGTGCTTGGGCTGTCAGTCTGCAGAAACATAACCCAGTCGTGGCCTGAGGTGATTTTGGTTGTCTGGGTTTCTTTTCTCCCAATACTGAGGTAATCAGTAAGTTGGGTGGCGAATCCATTCAGGGGCCAGACTGTGGCTCTCCCCAGGAAGAGGGGTGGGACTAGTGAGGTGGGGGACTTAAAGGGGGGAAGATTGATTGACTTGTGAATCTCCAGTGTCCTGGGAATATGGCACCCAGGCTCTTGGCCTGGCCCTGTGCCACCTTGTAGCTATCAAGGGCTTTCTCGTGACAGGGTTGGAGGGTGGGCTCTGGACACAAGTGGTCTGAGCACTTCTTTCCTTCTCTCCTTCCATGCTCAGGACTAACAATGCATCATTTCCTGTCCCTTACATACTGTGTTTATTATTAGAAGTCTCCATATGATCTTTAAAGGGGTTTTCTTACTTGAAAATATTACAAATCTATAAAATTGGTTCAGAATTCCAGAATCTCTCCATTTAAAATAATTCATATAAGTTTTAATAATTAAGAACTATCAAAATAATTACATTCTTGAATAATGGTGCATGTGCATTTCATTGTAACGCTTTCTTTCTAAACTGTTGACTTTAAAGGAATCTGTGATTCCAGTATTTCCCATCTATAAGCAACCTGTTTTGCTCTGGTAACAACGAGGTACGAGAATGACTGTGGAAGAGGTTTTAGGGAGTGTGAAGAGGAGACACCACCTCCTCCCTCATTATTGCCACCATCGTCACCATCACCGTCACAGCAGTGGTGCAGCAGCGTCACTAACGTGCACTGAGCACTAACGTCATCTCCTCTCTGTTTTCTGTAACTTTTCGATTTGTTTGTTTTTAGGCTTGACAAATTCTTATGTCGACGGTAATTATAGGCCTTCATTTATTCAGGACAGTGAACTCAGACATTTAATCCTTCAGGTAAGTAATGAGATATTTTTGTATAAGCTGCATCTGCCCTTTCATTTTTATTTGAACAAAAGGCAGAATTTCTGTAGTTTCTTTTGAGAAACACACAGGGCTCTATATTGCACTGTATTTCCTTCAATAAAGAAATCTGAGATACAGAACTAGCCATTAGTTGGGGCTAATGAAAACAGAGACGCTGTGCAAAATACCGAGCGCAGCTTGTTTCGGTGCTGGTCCCTTCCAGTGCCTGACGCATGGCTCTCGGACTGTGCAAACTCTCCCCACATTCTCTACTCCTTCACAGCTGTCTGCCCAGTCTGCCCCATGTCCTTCAGGTTCCTGCCCCTGAAGATGAATGGATGGGGAGTGGGCATTTTGTCCTCATCCTTCATATTTCTGAGTTTTCAGTCACGACTATGGAGGTTTACTTGACAGGGAAAATGTGACCATGAAATTAATTGACTTACCCTGCACCCAGCAAGTGCTAAGATTATTGATCTTGTGCTCTGACTACGGAAGTTTAGCCATGGTCTGATTAAATACAAAGATTCTTTATATATACATACAGAGTCTGAAAAAAATTCTTAGAAAATGTGTATTATGAAAATATCATGCATAGGTTTCAGAATTTTTGTCCCCAGATAAACTTAACTTTTACTTTCATTTTCAGTGAACTTTTTTTGAAAGCCCCTCTTATTTTTATACATTTTTCTTTTAATGTTACTTTTTTTAGAAAGCCATTCTGTTTGTTGAGCAGCTCAATTGCAATACAGTGTTCCTGAGAAGAATTTTAAGGTATTCTTTGGAAATAACGTGATTTTTCAAGACAAAGGAGTATTTGGCATGCCCTCAAAGCGTCTCTGCAGGCATTGATTAGGGCTTTTTGTTTTTTACCGTCACAACTTTGTGTGGTTGTGGTTCTGCCCCCATAGACCAGGTCTGCCCAGGTCACCTCATGTCTGTTTCCAGCAGGTCAGGTGGGGGCGCCACATTCCTCCTCCACATCCATCCACAGTCACTTTCTTAAAGGTTGAGTCATGGGCTTGGCTGGGGACGCCTCACGGAAGTGGATCATATGTTAGGTTTGTTAAACTTGGTTTTGAATGAGCAGTAGCTCATCATTTTTCAAAAAAAATAAAAAGCTACTCAGTGGAATATGCTGAGCCCTTCCTTGTCCCAGTCAGCACCACCCCTCCTCCCCAGCACACCCGCAAGCCGTCACTATTGATGAGTTTTTGTGTCTTTACAGAGTCTGCTTTTGCAATATGATAGAATTTGGTAAAGATAATTTTAAGAACCTTTTTTTCGTTTATTTGAAAGGCAATGAGAGAGAAACAGAGGAAGAGAAACAAAGACAGAGAGTTCTCGAATGGCCATAATAGCCAGGACTGGGCCAGGCTGAAGTCAGGAGCCAGGACTTCCATCTGTGGCTCTCACCTGAGTGGCAGGAACCCCAGTATGTGAACCATGGCCTACCGCCTCCCAGGGTGCACATTAGCAGGGAGCTAGAATTGGAAGTGGTGCTGGTACTGGAACCTGGGCACTATGACGTGGGATACTTTGTTCCCAAGTAGCGTCTTAACCGCTGGTTCCATTCACCTGTCCCAAAGGCAGTTTTTATATTAAGAAATGTCTCAGCTAGCTAGTCCATGGCTGAACTTTCAGTGCAAAAACAAACATGAGTTTAGACAGAGTTTCACTTTAATATTTTTTAAATGAATTGTTTTAGATCTTAGCAAGATTTTTTAAGATGGTTTTACTAGGTCTGTGACCACTCTTAGCTTTCTTGCCGTAATATCCTCCAAATCAGTGTGTGTGTGTGTGTGTGTGTGTGTGTAACAGAAGATATTTTGAAACACTTTTATTTTCTTAAATCCTAGACTGCAGAAGGCTTCCTATTTGTGGTTGGATGTGAAAGAGGAAAAATTCTTTTCGTTTCTAAATCGGTCTCCAAAATACTCAATTACGATCAGGTATCTAAAGCTGAAAGTATTTCCCACACAATGTTTTTTTTTTTTTAAGATTTATTTTATTCTATTTATTTGAAAGATGATTAAATTAACTAGGTTCATGAGCTGGGAAACCATGCCCTCCACCCCTGCATGATCTCATGCCATCACTTGATCTTACCTGTATATGCCCACTGTATATCCACTTCCATTTTGGAAGCAGATAAAGGTGTGGAGCATCCTGAACTTTCACTTTGTCCTGCACCTCTGGGTGGGTGGCCTTCTGCACACACACCCTCCTCCCCGCACACGCACACACCTTTGCTTTCCTGTCCACGTAGTACACTACCTGTGGCTACTCCTAACGGCACACATTGCCATGTGATTCTGCCCTGTGGATTTTTCCCACGTGGTTCCCAGCCTGTTCTCTGCCTGGTATGGACTCAGTTCATACTTCTAAACTCCAGTTTCCCTTGAATAAAGCCTTCACTTTTCTGTGTATTTCTCTCACTAAATAAATGCTAAAACTTAAAAAAAAAAGATTTATTTTATTTTATTTATTTGAAAGAGTTTCAGCGAGAGAGGGAGAGACAAAGAGAGTGTTCTTCCATCCTCAGGTTCTCTCCCCAAATGGCTGCAGTGGAGGGGCTGGGCCAAGTTGAAATCAGGAGCCTGGAACTTCATCCAGGTCTCCAACATGAGTGGCAGGAGCCCACGCACTTGGGCCATCCTCTGCTGCTTTCCCAGGTGCATTGGTAGGGAGCTAGATTGGAAGTGGAGCAGCTGGGACTTGAACCAGCATCCAATGGCGGCCCTCCACACAATGTTTTACGATTTTGAACAGATACATATGTTGAACCTTGTTTTCCAAATCCTTTCTTTCCAGTGGACATGGGATTGGGTTTGGCCAAGTTAGAAACTCCCAAGAGAGATTGAAAGATGTGTGCCAAGAGAATGGGATTTTCTTGTTGACATTATGTTCACTTCCCACCTGTCAGCACGTTAGTTGATGGTGCTGACCCTCAGCTTCTTCCTGGTATGACATGGAAGTGATGCTGCCACGTGTCTCTCGAGTTGTAAAGGCTAAATAGAGTGTCT
Organism: Oryctolagus cuniculus; assembly: GCF_051225735.1. NCBI lineage: Eukaryota > Metazoa > Chordata > Mammalia > Lagomorpha > Leporidae > Oryctolagus > Oryctolagus cuniculus. The sequence continues at coordinate 124,786,424 of NC_142875.1, forward strand.
GCAAAGTTCAGTCACCCTTCTTAGTCCCTCCACGATACCACATTATTGTTTAAGTTACATGCCTTGTACTGTAACTTTTGGTACAATCTATAGCATGAAACGCTGAAATACATTTTTTATTTAAGTAGCTTATTGTTACTTCCTCGTTAGTGAGCACTGTCCTCACTGCTCAGAGTGTATCATGCTGAAACTCATCCACCAGTGTGAATATATATGCAGAAGAAATCAGATGAACACAGCTTGGTTCTTGATCAACTCTCGTTAGTTGCAGCCATCGTAGATAACAAGTTAAACAGAAGGAGTGGTGTTGTGAACCAGTGCACAGAAGACTTGAGTACCAGTGGCTCACGCAGCTGGTTGTAGCTGCAGACACTAACATGGTGCAAGACCTGATGGTTCCACATCCTGGTGGGAGACATAGAACACACAGACACACATGCACACATACACAGGTAACTGACACTTCAGGGTCACACTTGCATTCCAAACTAGTGACATGACATCCAGTCCCATGGGGCCACTGACTGTATTTTAGGGCTCCATAAAGTCTCATGGCCACTCAGGAGGATATTTGGATTTCTATCATTATATTGTCTCCAGCTTTTTAGATTCATTAACCTGGTTTGCTGTAAAGTAGAAAGCTCTGAACGTAGACTTACAGTACTGATATCTAAATCGGATGACTAGATTATTTTTCTTTTTCTGTATGAGATGTCTAAGTGGCACACAACTGAGGCTGCTTCTGTGATCAGCTGGTCCCTTTGTTCTGTCTTTTTTTTTTTTTTGACAGGCAGAGTGCATAGTGAGAGATAGAGAGACAGAGAGAAAGGTCTTTCTTTGCCATTGGTTCACCCTCCAATGGCTGCCACTGCTGGCGCGCTGCGGCCGGCGCACCGCGCTGATCCGAAGGCAGGAGCCAGGTGCTTCTCCTGGTCTCCCATGGGGTGCAGGGCCCAAGCACTTGGGCCATCCTCCACTGCACTCCCTGGCCATAGCAGAGAGCTGGCCTGGAAGAGGGGCAACCGGGACAGAATCTGGCGCCCCGACCGGGACTAGAACCCGGTGTGCCGGTGCCGCAAGGCAGAGGATTAGCCTAGTGAGCCGTGGCGCCGGTCTGTTCTGTCCTCTGTAGGAATTGTCTCCTCACCTAGTTCGAGAGTTCAGGAGAGGAGTGGTCAGTGTGGTCAGGGATTCCGTCTGTCAGATGAGCTGGGAGAGGGAGAAGAGTGAGGCTCAGGAGTAGAAGGCAGCCAGCTAGAGGGGCAGGCGAATTGGGTTGCTGGAGGAGAAATGACTTCCAGGTGATGGGACCACAGAAGCAGAGGCACAGATCTAGGAGTGTGCTGCACGCTGGGAGGTGTGGGGCAGGCAGAGGTAGCTCTGTTGCGTGTCAGTTTCCAGTAGCAGCAGAGTCTTTTATAATAGTTGGTCAGTCTCTTCCTATTGTAAGCTCACAGCTGTTGGTGCCTTCCATATTATGCTGGAATGTAATCTCTTTCCCTTTACCAAGGGTAGAAAAGTTTAAAGTCAAAATGATGACCAAGTGACACATGATTTGGGCGTGCTGAGAGTAACAGGATTTAACCAGATACCAGCAAGCAGTTGTGTGCGGTTGTTCAAATCTACGTGTGTGGTTCCTTGTGCAGGTGGTTTTTCTGTCGACAAGAATCACACACACCCCCCTTCTTACACAAAGTTCAGGTCACACAGCGTGGTGGGTGTTTCCTTGAGTTTAACCTTCCACCAAGAAAAGATACTGTATGTTTGTGTGAGGAGAAGTAGGAAAATGCTGGTACTGGTTTTTAACGAACATCTGCCTTATTGCAGGCTACTTTGACTGGACAGAGCTTATTTGACTTCTTACATCCAAAAGATGTCGCCAAAGTAAAGGAACAACTTTCTTCTCCAGATGTTTCACCAAGGGACAAGCTGATCGATGCCAAAAGTAATTGCTCATTTCAGCATATTTGCCGTTTTACGTACATATTACCACCTGCAGGTACACCTGTGTGCTGTTTTTCAAACAGTTAGTTAAGGTTTTATGAAAGAGAGAATGTTTAGTGAACTTGACATTTATCAGTCTCAGCATTTAAAAATACATAGAGAATTTCGGTATTCACATAGTCACACAAGTATTTATTTGTATGAACATGCTTTGTTTAGAGACACTGATTGCTTCATCTCAAATCTTTACAAGCAAGTATCATTTTAGATTAAAAACTTGCTGGCATTTCCATTATTTAGCTGCGTGCTGAGACCGTTGTTCAGTATAAAAAAGCTTGTGTACTTGGGAAGTATAAGTTTCTGTCTTTTCTGAAAGTAGTTAGTGCCAAATAATTATTTATAACAGAAAGAACATGTTCTGTGCCATTATAATGGACATTTAAATTTTTTTCATTATTCAGTCAAGCATATTATCCTCCCTCTGAGGAAAAGTAAATTACATCAAAATGTAATTGTTTGACAAGTGCCTCCCTTGGTATTCAATGTGGAGTCATCGCTTTAAACAGCCATTTTTTTTCTGTTTATTAAAAAAAGCTTAATAGATGATTGGAAAACCTTAGGAAATAACCTTAAAAATATACTTTTCCCACCTTTCTTGGTGTCTTCTGCTGTGAAGCTGGTCTTCGAGGTCCCTGAAGCTTCCACACCAGAAGGACGCGTGTGTGTTCGGGCTCCCGGCGATCTTTCTTCTGTCGGATGAGGAGCTATAAGTGCGCCATCAAAGAGGAACACGACCCTGTGCCCAAGCCCAAGAGGAAAGGTAGTGCCATGTTGAAACGTGCGGTGGTTCAAAGCATGGATGCAAAATTACTGTCCTAAATATTTTGTATACAAAAAAGTTAAATAGATGGTCAAGGCACGTAAGTGAGACCAAAAGCAGGAAGAAAATAAGATTTGTTTTTAACCAGAACCCTCTAGAACGGCCCCTCATAACCTTTTGAATGCGTCAGGCATGTTTTCTTTATTGCCTGAGATTCCCATGGTGTTTTTGAAATGATAGTTTGGGGCCTACCAAGTAAGAAAAGATGCCAAGAGACAGAGTGCAATTTCTGCTGTGAAATGCCATTATTTTTAAATTTAAAAAGCTAGGTCTTTTTTTTTTTTTTTTTAGATTTACTTACTTGTTTGAAAAGTTGAGTTAGAGAGAAAGAGGGAGAGTCAGAGAGAGCTTCCATCTGCTGTTTCACTTTCGAAATGGCCACAATGGCCGGAGCTGGCCCGTCTGATTCCAGGAGCTTCTTCTGGGTCTCCCATGCGGGCGCGGGGACCAAAACACTTGAGCTGTCTTCCACTGCTTTCCCAGGCCATAGCAGAGAGCTGGGTCAAAAGAGGAGCAGCCAGGACCTGAACCCGTGCACATATGGGAATGCCACCACTGCAGGCGGAGGCTTAGTCCACAGTGCCGGCCCCTCTAGGTTCTATTAAACTTAACATCAAAGTCTTCTTTCACGTAATGAGATTCTCTTGTCATCTGAACTTGAGGTTACATTTGACAAAGATACTAAGGTAATGATTCTACTATTAAGAGAGAAAAATGAACACATTGCAGATTGGGAAATGTCTCATGACATTTTTGCCTAAGAGCATATTAAGCCATGAAATATAGGATTCCTTATGCAGATTTCAATATGAAATTAGCTTTTCTGTGATTTAAAAGGATAGTTGGAGTTCTAAGAGTCAATTTATATAGAAGTTTCGGTTGGAATCTTTTTTTTCTAATGCTCTCATAGGTCTAATCATGTAGCCGTCATCTTCAGTGTTCTTTTTTGAAAGATTTATTTATTTATGTGTTTATGTGCTTGAAAGGCAGAGTATCAGAGAGAGAGAGGGAGAGGCAGAGTTCCTGTACCCACTTGTTCACTCCCCAAGTGGCCATAGTGGCCAGGCTGAAGCATCCCAGTCCAGGGCACCGCTCTTAGAGCATCCCCTCCCCCAGAGCCCCTGCCTCAGTCTCTCCTGCTTTGGCTTCCGGAGAATCCGGTGTCTGAGGGGAGAATCAGAAGCAGTGGTTCTCAGCTGGGTTCTCTGGATCATCAGCTGCAGCAGCAATAGGAGTTTGTTAGAAATGCACATTCGCAGGCCCCATCCCTGAACTGTTATGTTTTGAAAAATTCTTTCAGGTGACTCCAACACAGGCTAGTGCTGGACAGCCACTGAAAGTGCCACCTGAAAATAGAGGCAGAGTGATGGAGGGAGAGAGAAACCACCAGCTGGTTCACTCCCCAAACGGCTGAAACAGCCACGTCTAGTATCTGAGATCACCAGCTGACATGGAAGACTCCAGTTAAACCACGTACTGGTTGATCAGCAGTTATGTTGAGTCCTTCCTGTCCCAAGTGCAAAGGACTCAGGGGGAGACAGGCAGGGGAGCCAGTGCTCTGGTGGCGGTGCGATGTGGAATATTAACGTGCGGCTTGATGCCAGGCCAAACGCTGCACCTGTGTCTGTGCTTGGAATTTGTCGCAAAGGAAAATGGGAGGTGTCCTCAGTGGGACACACAGGGCTGCAGTAGTGTTTTGAAGCAGTTTTGTAAATATTGAATTTTAAGCCAAAATGCATATGTATAATCACAGGTTAAAAAAAAAGGAATCCCCTTGGGGACAGCACTGTGAAGCAGCAGGTTAATGCCCTGGCCTGAAGCGCCGGCATCCCATATGGGTGCTGTTTCGAGACTTAGCTGCTCCACTTCTGATCCGGCTCTCTGCTGTGGCCTGGGAAAGCAATGGAAGATGGCCCAAGTCCTTGGGTCCCTGCACCCACATGGGAGACCCAGAAGAAGCTCCTGGCTCCTGGCTTCGGATCAGTGCAGCTCTGGCCATTGCGGCCAGTTGGGGAATGGACCATCGGGTGGAAGACCTCTTTCTCTTTCTCTCTCTCTCTTTCTCTCTCTCTTTCTCTCTCTGTCTCTCCTCTCTCTGTGTGGCTCTGACTTTCAAATAAAATAAATCTTTAAAAAAAATAAATAAAATTTAAATTGTATGTAAAAATACCTTAACTAAAGAAAATGATTTATTTGTTTATTTGAAAGGCAGAGTGATAGAGAAAGACGGAGAGAAAAAGAAAGACCGTCCCTCCACTGGTTGACTCCCCAAGTGTTCTATGACAACCAAGGCTGGGCCAGGTCAACACCAGGAGACAGGAGCTCCATCCTGGTCTTCTACAAGGGTGGCTTTGACTCAAGCACTTGGACCATCCTCTGCTGCTTTCCCAGGCGCGTAGCAGGGAGCTGGATCAGAAGCAAAGGAGCTGGGACTTGAACTGGCGCTCCTGCTCCAGTGTGGGATGCCAGTGTCACAGATGGCGGTGTGACTGGCTGTGCCACAGTGCTGGCTTAAAGGATCTTTTTATTATTATAAGATTTAGGGATATATAGAAGAGGCAGGAAAGATTTATTTGCCTTGAGATAAATAATCATCTTACTGGGAAAATGTGGATGTTTCAGGATTGGCAAGTGGCCAGTCCAAGTTATTTCATGTTGCTGTGCTGTAAAGGAACGAAAATGTTGTTGAGTTCCTCTGATACTCCAGGTTCTCTCACCAAGTTCTGCCCCACTGCAGCTGTGCTGATAAATAAGGTTCTGGATGCAAGGGGGGTTTCCCTCTTCTTTTAATGTTTGCTTGCTTTTTTATGTATTTTCATCTCCTTGAAAAACAGAGTGACAGTGAGGGAGAAGGAGAGACACAGATAGAGATATCTTCCATCTGCTGGTTCACTCCCTAAATGCTCTCGAAAGCCAGGACTGTCCAGGCCAAAGCCAGGAGCCAGGAACTCCATCCAGGTCTACCACATGGGTGGCAGGGACCCAAGCACTTGAACCATCACCTGCTGCCTCCCAGGATGCATTAGTAGGAATCAGAAGCCAGATATCAATGACTGGATCCCAGGTACTCCAGTATGGATGGAGGCATGCAAGTGGGGACTTAACTGCTTACACCACAAGTACCCACCCTATAGGGTTTTTCTTAGGTCTCAGATTAACAGTAGTGCTCCCTTAGGTTCCTGTTAATCCATGGAAAATGGCTGTTAAATACTGGATAGTGGTCCCTCCACATTGACCTGTAGAAGTTGACACCTCCAGTGTGAGTGTATTTATAGGTAGCTCCTTTAAGGAGGTCATTGAAGTTCAGTGAGTTCCTAAGGGCAGAGCCTAACCCAATAGGAACAGTGTCTTTATAGGAAAATGAGGAGACAGCAGGGATGTGCACTTATAGAGACGAGGCCAGAGTAACTCGGGGAAAGCAAGGCTGCCAGACACGACCCCTTGATCTTGGACTCCCCGCCTCATTCAGGCTGCCTGAGTGGAGTGATACAGCAGGTGCAGTAGCAGCGTCTTCAAAGAGTGTGGTTAATTCTCCATGCCTCAGCAGGCCTAGTCCCTAGTGAGCACTCAGTTATTCGTGGATCAAAAAGAAGAGAAGGAGAAATGGAAGAGAGCAGGAAGAGAATGAGTGATTACTAAGAATCTGCTGTATGGAAAGCACTTGCATAACTGTGTTAGCACACCCAGCAGTTACTTGCAAAGCATCACTGTCGTGCAAATGAGGACCCCAAAGCTTCAAAGGGTTCTGCAGTTTTTCTAGAGTCCTGTAGGCATTAGGAGAATTGGGACTGGCCTCACAGTTTGCTTTCTTCCTACTCTGCCACTTCCTAGAGTAGCTTGCTGCATGCCAGAGATTATTAGTGAAAGAGCCCCATCCAGGTGAATTCTGCCACAGACGCCCTGCAGGGGAGCTGGCTCTTGTGGGAAGAACGTGCTTTTTCTGCCCAAGTGCAGGTGCTCACTCCCACATCAAGTGAGACTACACAGATGCCTGCAGTTAGAGCCAAATATCGTTTCCAAAGGGAGTTTTTTAATCATATATTTTTAAGAATGATTTGTTTTATTGAGAGATGGGCACACAGAGATCTACCATCTGCTGATTCACGCCCTGTGAACTCAGCTGGGGCTGACTGGGACCCAGAAACTCAACTCAGGTCTTCCTGGGTAGGGACCTAAGTGCTTGAGCCATCACCTGCTGTCTCCGGGTTGTGTGCTGGCAGGAAGCTGGGGTCAGTTTTGGAGCCAGGACTGGAACCCAGGTACTCCAGTGTGGGATGCGGCCAGCCCAGCTCCCAGCTGGCATCTTTTTTTTTTTTTTTTTTTTACAGATTTATTTATTTGAAAGAGTGACAGATAAATATCTTCCATCTACTGGTTTGCTCTCCAAATGAGCACAATGGCCAGGGCTGGGCCAGGCCAAAGTCAGGAGCCAGGAGCTTCTTCCTGGTCTCCCACACAGAGGGTAGCACAGGCTCAAGGACGTGGGCCATCTGCTGCTGCTTTTTCTAGATGGTTAGCAGGGAGCCTGATGGGAAGTGGAGCAGCCAGGACTCAAGCCAGCACCCATGTGGGATGCCGGCATCACAAGTGGCAGCGTCACCTGCTGTGCCACAATTCTGGCCCCGACCTAGTTGGCATCTTAATTGCCAGGCTGTGTGTCTGCCCCAGAAAGGAGTTTGTAACGTGCTCAACTATGTGAGCCACACATCCGGCAGGTGCAGTGGTCGGATTTTGCCTGCAGTTGTTTTTTTTTTTTTTTCCTGTGTTGAGTAGCCCATGTGATCCCATTCCCTGTACTGGTGAAGCCTGTGGGGAGTAAAGGTGTTTTCTTCACTTTTACTGTGATACATCAGATACGTTTAAATGTAAAGGAAGAGAGACTGGACAGTTGCCCTTTTTATGCAAACTGCAAACTTAATTTCAGAGTTCTGGACACGAGGTCCTCCGCGTGGCTTCCAAGACCCCAGTCTGTCCCCTGCTTCATTCTCCAGCGCTTCCCCCACGGCAGCCTCTGCTTCAGCTGCGTCTCTGTTGGCAGTGGCTCTGTCCCATGTGCCCCTTCGGTCTCCAGGCCACTCTCATCTGAACACTTTCTGTGGAGGAGCACCCACTGTCACTGAGTGGCTCAGTGGTTGTGTTTCTGAGTGAGCCTCAGGCCAGCCCATCGTAACCTAAACCCCAGCTCCACCCTGGACTCTCACCTTGGAGTGGACGCTGAGTCCTGAGACAGTGGGGCTAACAGGAGAGCAGCTCACAGGGACATGGAAGAGATGCAATGAGTCACACAGTGAAAGTGCTTGAGAGCAGCATGAGAAAGAAAATGATCTATAAACCTTTCATGTTATTAGCTACTATCTTAAAGGAGAGTCCATATTACCTTCAATTTCTTACAAAAGTTTATTTTATTTATTTTAAAGCTTTATTGTGGTAACCGTCTTACCAGATAGTAGCAATTTAAAGTAATACTCTGGGTTTTTCTAAATCTAATCACAAAAAACTTTTAAATCAATTAAAAATTCTTAAATTTTTATGTGTTATTTGTTCCAAAGGCAGAGACAGAGAGAAATCTCCTATCTACTGGTTCAATCCTTAGATGCTGGCAAAATCCTGGGCTGCACCGGGTCAAGGCCAGGAGCCAGAAACTCAGTCTAGGTCTCCACATGGTGGCGATGACCCAAGTACTAGAGCCATCATCATTGCCTCCCAGGCTGTGCATTAGCAGTCAGCTGGGATCAAGACCAGAGCTGGGATTCAGACCCAGGCACTCGGATATGGGACGGGTGTCCCAGGTAGTTTGTTAACCATGGTGCCAAGCGCTCACCCTTAAATCATTTATAGGAGCCATTTTATGGTCCTGCTTTCAGTGTTCCAGTCTCGTGTGTGTGGTGCCATAGTCCGCATGTTGCCCGCTGTTATCCCCGCATTGTACTTCATCGTTTGCTTAGGTAGCTCCTGATTGTTGACTTTATGGATTATTTCCAGATTTTTTAAATCTGGTTGGATCTGCTTGACAAACTTTTTCCTGAGTTAATTGCTTGGGATTTCTCTGAAAAGTGATGTTTTTCATCAAAATTTTGTCTTTGTATTGTATTACAAGTATCTCTAAATGTTTTCCAAAGTGATTCTGCCATCTCTTGTGATAGAAATGTTATATTGAATAGATTATACTAGACATATCTATTCACCACTGTGTGTGCTAGCTTAAGAGAGTTCCGCTCGCTCGAGTGCACAGTGACTGTGATGTCCTTTGTAAGCGGTGGACTCTGAGTTCCATTGTGTCAGAAAGTTAGAAAGCTAAGCAGTGCTTCAGGAGGGCACCAGTTTTAACTTTTTCTAAGATATCAATTACTGTTGTTCAAAAAGCTGATTGGGAAGTAGATTAAGCTATGGACCTAGTTAATCCTAAATTACAGCAATTTGTTAGCTTTTTGATGTCATGTGTATAGTTTAGTTCCCCCCAAAAAAACAAGCCATGAAGAATAAAGTCATTAAATAAACAACAGCAGTGGTTTCCTCTTAGTGCAGTATATTATTTCCCCTTCCTACTTTTTCATAAAGAACATTTCATAACACAGTTATAACAATTGTAATTGTCAGAGTAAGAAATTTAAGAATTTCTTCAGAGTAATCCAAATGTCCTTTTTAAACATTTTCAAACCAGATCATAGAAGATTCTGCACCATCCACTGCACGGGTTACTTGAGAACCTGGCCCCCAGACATCTCTGGAATGGAAGAGGAGAGGGACCCCAAGGAACACAGAAGCCATTTCACCTGCCTGGTTGCTGTTGGAAGATTGCATCCATGTGCTGTCCCACAGAGCAGTGCAGGGGTTAAAGTGAGACCAACTGAGTTTGTAACCCGCTTTGCAATGAATGGGAAATTTGTCTACGTAGACCAGAGGTAAGTGTTTCCCTGTCCTAATGCTTAGCGTTCAGTGGGTTATCTGGGGCTGTTAATATGTCCTCTTGTAGCACAACAGTTTTGTTTTGTTTTGTTGTTATTATTTTCTACTTCAGAACAGGAAATTAAGTAAAATAAGGATATGAATATGTCAACAAATTTGTTCAAGGCACGGTGTAAACTTGTGGGGTCTGGCATGTGACAGAGCAGGTTAAGCCACCACCCACAGCACCAGCGTCTCAGACGGTCAGCAGGTCAAGTCCTGGCTGCTTGACTTTCAGTGCAGCTCCCTGCTAGTGGGCCTGGGAAAAGCAGCAAAACATGGCCAAGGTGCTCGGATCTCTGCCACTGATGTCAGAGTTCCAGGCTCTCGGCTTTAGCCTGGCCCAGCCCCAGCTTTTGTGCCCATTTTGGGGAGTGAGCAAGTGGGTGGAAGATCTCTGCCTCCCTTTCTCTCTCTCCTTCTCTCTCTGTAAATCTGCCTTTCAAATAAAATAAAAACATGGTTGCCTCCGACATCGTCCGGTCAAATAAAATAAAAACAAATATAAACTTGGAATAATATGAGTATATTTCAAAAACTGCATGCAAATGAAATTCAAAGATAAGCGTATTAGTTACTACTGGCTAAGATGCTTGTTAAAACTCCCTCATCCCACATCAGAGTGCCTGTTTTCAAGGCTTGGCTCTGCTTCTGATTCCAGCTTCCTGGTAATGTGCAGCCAGGGAGCCAGCAGGTGACGGCTCACGTACTTGGTCCCTGTCACCCACATGGCAGGCCTGGATGGATTTCCTGGCTGCTAACTTCAGCCTGGCCCAGTCTCAACTGTTAGCAGCACTTACGGAGTGAACCAGCAGAGGCGTGTGCTCTGTGTGTGTGTCTGTCTCTGTGCCTCTCAGATTTTTCAAAAAACTTACATTTTGCACCCACATAGAAACACAAAGTGAAATATATTGTTTGGGTACTCGTTATAGCATTAAATCTCAATACACAGCACATTAAGGACAGAGATCCTACATGAGGAGTAAGTGCACAGTGACTCCTGTTGTTGACTTTACCAATTGACACTGTTGAAATCTTTACTTAATGTATACTAAACTGATCCTCTGTAAAAAAAAAAAAAAAAAAAAAAAAAAAAAAAAAAGAAATTATCAACTCCCAACTTGACTCTCACTGGGATTAAACATGACAATAGGTCTGATCTGATTTCATCATCATTTAAAAAAAAATCATCTATTATTTTTCACTTTATGTTTCTGTGTGGGAGCAAACTGTTGAAATCCTTACTTAATGTATACTAAGCTGATCTTCTGTATAATAAGATAATTTCAAATGAATCTTGATGTGAATGGAAGGGGAGAGGGAGTGGGAAAGGGGAGGTTAGTGGGTGGGAGGGACGGTATGGGGGGGAAGCCATTGTAATCCATAAATCGTACTTTGGAAATTTATATTCATTAAATAAAAGTTAAAAAAAAAAAACTTACATTTTGGTACAAAAAAAGTTTCAAAATCCATGTATAGTTTTTTTCATAGTATGTGTTATCCGTGAACTTTTTGAAGACTGCTTATAAGCCATTTCCCACAAGCTTTTCCCTCAGCATATGCTGGGTGCCGTCTGCAGCCCACTTTACTGGTGGGGGGTGGGAGTGTGTGCCCTGGTGTCGGGTGGGTAGCCTCATGCCAGCACCTATTCTTTTCGCAGCTCTGGTCTGAGGCTAGAGTCGCAAAGGCCTTCAGGGCAGCACAGTGGCATTCCTGGTTACTCCCCACCTTGGCCACTTGTCTTCTCTCCTGAGCCTGCAGGGACCCACTGACCTTTGGGAAGGGAATGCCCTAACGGACTCTGAAGCTTATTTTCCATTTTAAACCCAGGGTGACAGCAGTGTTAGGATATCTGCCTCAGGAACTACTGGGAACTTCCTGCTATGAGTATTTTCACCAAGATGACCACGGTGATTTGACGGACAAGCACAGAGCAGGTAGGGAGCCTGGGTGATGAGCACAGAGCCGGTAGGGAGCCTGGGTGATGAGGTACTTCCTTGGGGTAACCCTCAGGGCCTGGGTTTTCACAGTGGTGGGCCATTGTGCTGATCGGTCTGTTTTCTTATGAAGTTCTGCAGAGTAAGGAGAAAATATTCACAGATCCATACAAATTCAGAGGGAAAGACGGCTCTTTTGTAACTTTAAAAAGCCAGTGGTTTAGTTTCACAAATCCTTGGACCAAAGAACTGGAGTATATCGTGTCTGTCAACACTTTAGTTTTGTAAGTAATTTTTTGTGCTGTTAAGACCTTTATGTTTATGAAGCTTTATCAGTCCTGTTTGCCCATGTTTGCTCTGAGTTGTATACAGTCGTCCCTCTGTATCCTAGGCGGAGATTGATTCCGGGGTCCAGTGTAGGTGCCAGAAGTTTGTGGGTGCTTCTGTCCCTCATGTGAAACACTGCAGTGACTGCTGTGGCCTGTGCTCACCCCCTCCCCCCCAGTACTCTCAGTCTTGTCCAGATTACTTGTAATGGGCCACGCAGTGTGGATGCTGTGCAGGTAGTTGGTACCCGGTTTCCTCTAGGGAGTGATAGCAAGAGTCTGGATGGGGCCAACACAGGCACAATTCTCTTTTTCCAGATACTTTTGACGCCCAGGAGGTTGACACCATGGGTGTAGAGCTCATAAATACAGAGGGCCGACTGTGTTTCGAGTCTCTCATTCACTGTTCCTTGACGTTAGTTCTCTGAATTAAGCTAAAAGTTCTCCCTTTTGTAATGCACTCCATCTGATTGTGTGTAGGTGACAGTAAAAGCTCTCTGCCTACCCTCTGTGGCCTGTTCCTGCCTTTCCAGTAGACAGTGTGGATTTGGCTTTTCACTCCATGTCACTGCAAGAAATCATCTTGTCCCCACTGTCCTTTGTGCGTGGAAATGCTCTGTGTTTGGGGGTACAGAGTGTGCAGTGTGGCCACACAGAGGTGCTTAGCCAGAGAGGGCCAGGAATCCAGCGCCAGGGTTGCCTGGTACACCCTGCACTGTAGCTGCTCAGCCTGAAGGAAGGACCACCGCTCCACATTGGCGCAGAGTGCTAGCACGGCCCTGTTCTACCTTGTACTGTAACGATAAGCTTCTCTCTGAAGGTTTCATCAACCCAATTCTGTTTACTTACCTACAATATTTTGTAAAACAAAAACAAGATACAGAAAAGTTTATTACTCCCAGGATTCCCTGTCCTCCATCCAAATGATCCTAGCCTTCTAGTCCCTAGCACCCAACCTGAGAGTTTGTTAGAATGAGATTGTGCGTTTTCTAGGGCACGAGGCACTTGGCAAACACCCTGCTACTTAGCGTGTCAATGCTCTCATCTCTAAGGACTGATACTAACCAGATGTGTATTAAGGGTCTTTAGAGAGTTTGTGGAAAATGTGTGTCATAAAAAAATAATGCTTGGCTTTCAAGTTTTTACACTTCTTTGTTAATTCTGTTGTTGCATGAACTAGGTGAAGTACTCTCATATATAAAACATAAATGGGGACTAGAACCCGGTGTGCCGGCGCCGCTAGGTGGAGGATTAGCCTATTGAGCCGCGGCGCCGGCATACCAGGTTCTAGTTCCAGTCAGGGCGCCGGATTCTGTCCCGGTTGCCCCTCTTCCAGGCCAGCTCTCTGCTGTGGCCCGGGAGTGCAGTGGAGGATGGCCCAAGTGCTTGGGCCCTGCACCTGCATGGGAGACAAGGAGAAGCACCTGGCTCCTGCTTTCGAATCAGCACAGTGCACCGGCCGCAGCGCACCACCTGTGGCGGCCATTGGAGGGTGAACCAACAGCAAAAGGAAGATCTTTCTCTCTGTCTCTCTCTCTCTCACTATCCACTCTGCCTGTCAAAAAAAAAAAAAAAAAAAAAAAAAGGGCCACAAATTGACAAATACAGAGCTTCATGTAGTTACTTTAACAGTTTCCTTCACAATAGGAGAAAAAAAGTCTACTATTCTGTGAATAGTTTCTTTTTTATGGCTGGATGCTGAATTTTATGAAATACTTGTTACGATTTAGTCTAAATGATCATATTATTTTCTTGTATTTTTTACCAACATGAATGACGTACATATTTTACTTTGGAATATTAACTATCTTTGCATCTTTTAATATCCTGTTATTCATCTATAATGTTTTCATATTTGGCTTAGCAATAATTTTGGCTTAAATAAATTACTTAATTTTTAAAAAATTAATAGGTGATGTTTCTTTATTCTAGGGGGTGTAGGGACACTGGAGAAGCATCATTATTTCCTTGTAGCTGTCAGGCTTCAGAAGGTGAGTTTAGTTTCAGGTGACGGAAGATTTATTACTAAGGTGGGTTATTAAGACTGTTACTGTTATTATGGACCTGCTGTCTTTTTATTTTGGAGGAGAAACTTCAAGGTCAAATTTAAAGACTTCTATGAATTGGGTTATAGGAATCCCAACTTTGGTTAAGAGGCAAGAGACTAAGTTTAGGGGGAAACAGATACTCCATTTGAAACTCGCGGAGGGTATGCCCCTTAACACTCTGCCTGAAGGTCTGTTGTAGTCTGACACTGTGGGGCACTCTGCAGTCCACTTGATGGCTTTGCCCTGGACAGAGTCCTTCCAGCATAGGAGTGGTCTTCTATCCATGGTCTGTCCCCTGAACTTAGCATTGTTCCTTGTCCAGTTGGACACTCAGTAGATACAAGAGGGACAAATTAACGTAAAGTTTCAAAAGAAATTTTTGTTTACCTGTGTCAGATTTTCACTACTGAAATGAATGTAGTATTACATTACTTGTATACTATGAAAATAGAAATATTAGAAGATTTTTTTAAAGACTTGTTTATTTGAGAGGCAAAGTTAGAGGGAGAGAGAGAGAGAGGGAGTGAGAGAGACAGAAGTCTTCCATCCATTGATTCACTCCCCTAATGGCCACAAAGGCTGGAGCTGGGCTGATCTGAAGCCAGGAGCCAGTAGTTTCTTCCTGGTCTCCCATGTGAGTGCAAATGCCCAAGCATTTGGGCCTTCTTCTACAGCTTTGCCAGCTATTAGCAGAGAGCTGGATTGGAAGAGGAGCAGCCAAGACAGGAACCAGCGCCCATATGGGATGCCAGCACAGCAGGCAGATGCTTAACCTACTATGCCACAGGAGATATTTAAGATAAAGTTGTGGGGCAAGGGTTTGGCACAGCAGTTAAGTCTTGGGACATCTGAATCACATATCAGAGTGCCTGGTTCAAGTCCTAGTGACTCTGCTTCTGATCTAGTTTCCTGCAAAGGCACACCTGGGAAACAACAGCTGATGGCTCAAGTACGTAGATGCCTGCCATCTAGATAGGAGACTGCAGTGGGAATCCCTGGCTTCAGTTTGGCCCAGTCATGGCTATTGCAGGCATTTAGAGAATGAACCAGGGGCCAGCACTGTGGCATAGCGGGTAAAGTGGCTGTATGCAGTGCCAGCATCCCATATGGGCCCCATTTCAAGACCTGGCTGCTCTACTTCCTATCCAGCTCTCTGCCATGGCCTGGGAAAGCAATAGAAGATGGCCCAAGTCCTTGGGCCCCTGCACCTGCATGAAAGACCAGGAAGAAGCTCCTGGCTCCTGGCTTCAGATTGTCACAGCTCCAGCCATTGCAGCTAACTGGGAAGTGAACCAGCGAATGGAAGATCTCTCTGTCTCTCTGCCTTTCCTCTCTGTGTGTAACTCTGACTTTCAAATAAATAAGTAGATCTTAAAAAAAAAAAAAGAATGAACCAGCAAATGGAAGATATCTTTCTCTCTGTCTCACTGCCATTCAAACAAAATGAAAATAAATAATTTATTTTTTATTTAAAAACGATCTAAATTTATTATTTATTAAATACTTTAAATTTATGTATTTAAATAAAAATTGAAGCAAAATGTCGCATTGCCCTGACTCTGGTGTGGGGATTAAAGTGGGAAGGAAGTGCACTCAGGTGGTAACTGTGCTGCCTCTGACTTTGTGCACATTTAATTCACATGACTTCATCAGCATCCTGTGTATGTTCCTAATGCAAGGATAAATGTTCTCTAGCACTTTATGATGCCTCTGATCTTCCTATTTTTAAAATTTATTTGTTTATTTGAAAAGTAGAATGACAGAGAGGGAAAGGCGTCAGGGAGAGAAAGAGAGATCTTTCATCTACTGGTTCACTTTCTAGATTCCTGTCAACATCCAGGGCTAGGCCAGGCCAAAGCCAGAAGGCAGCAGTTCAGGGTGCTCTCCCACAAGGGTTCAGGAACTCAAGTACATGAGCCGTCGTCAGCTGCCTCCCAGGCTCATCAGCAGGAAACTGTATCAGAAGCACAGCCTTGAACCAGTCATTCTGATGTGGGACACGGGCATCCCAAGCTGTGGCTTAACCCACTTCATTGCACAGCCACCCCTATTTATTTCTTTGAAAGAGAGAACCAGGAAATTATTTGAATTGGAAAAAGGTTATTAATCAAAATTATCTCCCTATATTTTAAGCCCTCATTTGGGTTTTTCCTTTTGTTCCTCCTTAGAATCCTGCCGACAGTCTGGTGTTGGTGTGCCTGGAAGGTCTCCAGGAACAGTCCCTGGTGCTTGTAGCATTGGGACAGATACTGCAAATGAAGATCTGGGTGTGCACAGGTAATGCGTCATTGCAGATATTTTCACAGGCAAAATGTTACCCTATTTACAAAACCATTGTGCGGAATTAGTGGTTTTCCTACATGCAGATGATAACCAGGTACCTGATAGAACAGAGCGGGGAGCATCGTCACCACAGCAACAGAAAAGGGGAATGTTAAAGATATAGATAAATTGTCTGAGAGTTGTCCAGACTTTTGTTTTTAGAATAAGCTTTAAAATCTACCCTTGGGCATAAAAATGACTTGAAAAACTTCATTGAAATAAGCTCTATTTCAGTGGTAAAGACTTAGTGTTGTAAAGATTTCAGAGTTCCTTAAACTAATCTGTGAATTCAGTATGAATCCAATCAAAATAGCACTATGCACTTGTGTTTTGGAATCTGACAAAGGATACTAAGCATAATAAAGTATCCAGAAAATGTCTGAAAAATAAAAGTATAGAGTGAGACTAAACCTGCCAAATATGAAAAGTTGTTATAAAGATGCATCACTAAAACATTTTGGTGTAACCCACAAACGGATCAGTGTAAAAAACTAGATTTCAAAGTAGATACCGGTGTGTATGAAAATTTACACCATGGGAAAAATGTCATTTTGAATCAGTTAAATGGAAATGAGTTTAATAGCAAAGGACCCTGTAATAACTATATAACCATTTGAAAAAAATAAAGCTGTCATGCCCAGCTTTATTCTTTATACTAAAATTAGTTCCAGATAAACCAGACTTCAAAGTAAAACTGTAAAAATATTTCAAGAACTCATACGGATTTTTTTATCATCTCAGTTTGTAAAGTCCCTCTTAAACATCCCACTGAACCAGAATTAATTCAGAAAAAAGTGTAAGAGCTTAAGTACGTAAAAATTCAAAACTTAGTCATAATGATACCATTACAATAAAGTTAAAAATAATTTACAAACTGTGTAAAAGTTTGTGTTTTATATGATGAAATAACTCTATAGCATAATGAGAAGTGTAAATGTATAGTTTTATAGCATAATGAATAGGGTAAAGTGTAAATGTATAGTGTAAAGAATAGTATAAATAATTTTTAGGGGCCAGCATTATGGTAGATCTGGTTAAGCCAATCCCTGTGATGCTGGCATCCCATGTAAGTGCTGCTTAGAGTCCCAGCTGCTCTTCCTCCCATCTAGCTCCCTGCTAATGCACCTGGGAAGGCAACAGAAGATGGCCCAAGTGCATGGGCCCCTGCCACTCAAATGGGAGACCTGGGTGGAGTCCCAGGCTCCTGGCTTTGGCCTGGCCCAGCCCTAGCCATTGCAGCCATTTAGGGAATGAACCAGTGGCTGGAAGATTTCTCTTTCTCCCTCTCCCTCTTCTCCCTCTCTGTAACTCTGCCTTTCAAATAAATAAAATAAATCTTTAAAAAACAAAAATTTTTAACTTAGTATTTTAAAAAGTTAGATAGTTGACATGAACAGGAAAAAATACAAATGACCAAGAGTCTAAAAGCTTTCTTCATTAATATTTAAAAATACATATGCTGGCTGGCGCCGCGGCTCACTAGGCTAATCCTCCGCCTAGCGGCGCCGGCACACTGGGTTCTAGTCCCGGTCGGGGCGCTGGATTCTGTCCCGGTTGCCCCTCTTCCAGGCCAGCTCTCTGCTGTGGCCAGGGAGTGCAGTGGAGGATGGCCCAGGTGCTTGGGCCCTGCATCCCATGGGAGACCAGGAAAAGCACCTGGCTCCTGGATCCTGCCATCGGATCAGCGCGGTGCGCCGGCCGCAGCATGCCGGCCGCGGCAGCCATTGGAGGGTGAACCAACGGCAAAGGAAGACCTTTCTCTCTGTCTCTCTCTCTCTCACTGTCCACTCTGCCTGTCAAAAAAAAAAAAAAAAATACATATGCTGAGGCCGGTGCCACAGCTTACTTGGCTATTCCTCCAACTGCGGTGCCGGCACCCCGGGTTCTAGTCCCTATAGGGGCATCAGTTCTGTCCCGGTTGCTCTTCTTCCATTCCAGCTCTGTGCTGTGGCCCCGGAAGACAGTGGAGGATGGCCCAAGTGCTTGGGTCCTGCACCCACATAGGAGACCAGGAAGAAGCACCTGGCTCCTGGCTTCGGATCGGTGTAGCTCCAGCCGTTTTGGCCATTTGAAGAGTGAACCAGTGGAAGGAAGACCTTTCTATTTGTCCCTCTCTCTCACTGTCTGTAACTCTACCTGTCAAATAAATAAATAAAAATATCTTTTTAAAAACATTTATTTTTTTAAAAAAAGATTTTTATTTATTTATTTGACAGGCAGAGTTAAAGAGGGAGAGACAGAGAGTGAGAGAGAGATCTTCCATCCCATCTGCTGGTTCACTTCCCAAATGGGTGTAATGGTCAGGGCTAGACCAGGTCAAAGCCAGGAGCCAGGAGCTTCCTCAAGGTCTCCCACATGGGTGCAGGGCCCAAGAACTTGGGCCATCATCTTCTGCTGCTTTACCAGGGCATTTACAGGGAGCTGGATTGAAGTGGAGCAGTTGGGACTCAAACCAGTGCCCATATGGGATGCTGGCATAGCAGGCAGCAGCTTAACCTCTTCTATGCCACAACACAGGCCCCCGGAGGTCAGTTTTTTTAACACCTCCCGAGAACAGGTGCATCATGGCAGTGACTCATAAAATTGCACCAGTGTTTCTTTATTGAGAGGTGTTTATTAATTAAGTGGTAAAATGTCACAGATATGCTTTAAAATAATCCAGTAGAGGTAAGAGACAAGTTGAGTTTGGGGAGGGATATACCTTAAACAGAACTGGGAAAGAGTTCATGGATGTTGAAACTACTTAATGGGTATATGGGATTTCATTATACTCTACTTTCATATCTGCTTGAAAATTTCTATAATAGAACTTAAAAATGTTTCCAAAGTGAAGGATGCAGATTTTTATAGTAAATAGGATAAAGTCTGACTAAAAAAATAGCCTCATACAGTGGTGAAGTTTTGCTGAGTTCAGAGTAACTCAAATTTTGCTGCCAAGTGAGTTAAGGATAAATTCTTACCTTTCATGGTGTTTTGGATTTGGGAATTAAGAAGAAGGGATCTGTGACTCCTCAGGCTAAGATGTAACAAAACAAAGTTTGAGCAGTCCACTTAACTTTCATATTTGCTACTAAATATTAGGGGACACGAAATGTAGCAGAGTAGATAACTTTTGCTTTATCTTTTCTTTTTCATTTTATTATTGTGTTTGAAAGGTGGAGAGACAGAGACAGTTTGTATCTGCTGATTCGCTCTCCACATGCCTACAACAGCCATGGCTGATCCAAGTCAAAGCAAGGAGCCAGGAACTCAGTCTGGGTCTCCCACATGGGGGCACAGACCAAGTACTTGAGCCGCCACCTGCTGCCTCCCAGGGTGTACAGTAGCGGAAGCTGGGAGTGGAAGCAGAGTCAGGACTCAAACCCAGGCACTTCCACTGTGGGATGTGGGCATCCCAAGCAGTGTCGTAATGGCCTTGCCTTTCTAATTTTTTGTGTAGTTTGAGTTTTTAATGTTTAACTTTTTAAAAGTTTTAAGTTGAAAAACAGTCACTGATAAGCTATTTGTCATATACATTCTGTCTGCCTAATTTATTTTACTGGGCAAATATTTATTGGATATTTACTGTGCACTATGTACTTTAAGTACTTCCAAGTATTATAAAACATCCAGACATGTATATGTGAACCATCATGTGCTTTGATGCTAAATTTCTTTACAAGATGTGTGGCTTGTACGGTTTTGAAATCTAATCCTATAGGAAATCTAATCATAATAGGATCCAAGTGTCACTCCAGTGTTAAGATTGTATAGCTCATTGACCTAGACAGTGAAAAAATATCATCCATGTATCTGGAAGTGCATCTGCTTTTTTTTTTTTTTTTTAAGCTTTATTTATTTATTTCTAAGTCGGAGTTAGAGAGAGCTTGTCCTTCTACGGGTTCACTTCCTGAATGGCCATAACGGCCAGGGCTGGGCCAGGCCAAAGGCAGGAGCTTCATCTGGGTTTCCCATGTGGGTGCAGGGGACCAAGGACTTGGGTCGTGTCCTGCTGCTTTCCCAGGCACATTAGCAGGGAGCTGGATGGGAATTGGAACAGCCAGGACTCAAACGACAACCATCTTGGATGCCAGCATTACAGGTGGCAGCGTAGCCTGCTACACCACAGTACCAGCCCTGCATTTTACATTTTTAATCATTATAACAGTGTATGTGGTAGAATTGGCCATATAACCATTATTCCATGTACACTTCAGTAGCTTTGAGGACATTTACACTGTTGTTCAGCCGTCATCACCATGCGTCTCCAGCACATTCTTCATGTTGAAAAACTGAAACTGTCCCTATCGCCCATTCCCTGTCCCTGGCCACCAGCATTGTTTTCTGTTTTAATCACTCTGCTCCAAGCACTTCATGGGGATGGAATCACATGTGTTTGTCTTTTGTAACTGATGTGTGTAGCTTGTGAACCGCCTTGTCGACAGGTGAATGAATAAATAAAATGTGATACACAACACACATACACACACACAATGCACGTTATTCGGCCATAAAAAAAGAATAGGATTTTGCTTTTGCAACAACATAGATGAACCGGGTGGGCATTGCACTGAGTGAAATAAGCCAGGCATAGAAAGACAGGCACTGCATGCTCTCACCTGTGTGTGGAACGTAACAGTGTTGCACTCACAGCAGCAGGGAGTAGGCAGGGAAGTGCGGAGATTCCCTTAGGCAGGGGCGAGTGAGTCCTGGACATCCACTGGTCAGCCTGGTGGCTGCAGATAGTGAGAACACCCTGCTGTTTGAGCTTGCTGAGCAAGTAGAAGTTCAATGTTCTCACTACACGCACACACATACACACACAATGATAAGTAGGTGAGGTGGGTAAGCTAATTAGCTGAATTTAATGATTTCACATACTATAAAAACCAGAAATATGTACAATTTTTATTTGTTATGCCTTAACAAAGCTAGAGTGAGCATAAACACTGGAATGAAAAGCCAGCTTCTCTGTTCATGTGGGCTGTCCTGGGGAAGATCCCAGGACAGGCCTGCAGCCCTTTCGTGTCTGCGTGTTCCTGCCTAGGCCACGGCAATCTTCCATTGCACTTGCTTCCTTTGTGGTGTCTTGTCCACTCCCTTCGTGGCTGTACTGAGACATGCCAAGTTACGTTTAAGCTTTCTCTTCTTGGCAGTGGGTTCTCTCAGTTTTATTTCTGGGTGTGACCTCTTATAATTAAAACCACTCACTTTTTAAACTGTATTTTTTTAAAGATTTATTGATTTGAGAAGCAAAGTTACAGAGAGGTAGAGGCAGAGGCTGGGCGGATCCAAAGCCAGGAGCCAGGAGCTTCCTCCAGGTCTCCCACGTGGGTGCACGGGCCCCAGGATCTGGGCCACCCTCTGCTGCTCTCCCAGGCACATTTGCAGGGAGCCGGATCAGAAGTGGATGGTGGTGCTGCAGGCGGCAGCTTTACCCGCTCTGCCGCAGCACCAGCGCCCGCTTTTCCCACTTATTTATGTTTGAGAATGTTAGTAAATCCTTCTTTACTCAGTCTGTCGTTTAGTATGTTGATGAGGAGCTGGTCAGTGACGTGAGTGTGTTGTGTGTTCACTTCTTTTGCGAGGTGCTCTTTTTGACAGATACCCTGATTTACATGAGAAGGTTGAGTTCAGAGCTTCCTTTTTCCACTTCAGCACTCCATAGCCAGCAATACGTATGACACCCAGCAGGTTAGACTAATGGGGGAAACCGTTAGCATCTGCAGCCTCCAGGTCCTCGCAGTAGGTTGTAATGTACTTGGGAGAAAATTGCTTTCTGCAAATGAGTGAACAGAACAAATGTTTTGTGCATCCCTTTTCGAAGGTTGCAGTCTGCTTCCTCCCTTGATGACTCAAGCCCAGCAGATGCAATGAGAGAGAGACATGCTGTGCACTGTGGGGATGTAAGTACACTTGCGGACGATACCGTCGTGAGAGAGATGGCAGTGAAATTCGTTCCTTGTTGATTATCTCTTTCGAGGAGCCCTCCCATAAAAAAAATATAGACAAACTTTTTCTGACCACACAATGTTTTATTTATTTGTTTAGTTACGTGAAAGAGAGAAGGAGGAAGAAAGGGAGGGAGGGGGCAGAGAGAGAGAGAGAGAGAGAGAGAGAGATCTACCATTCACTGGTTCACTCGTGCAAAGGCTGGGGCAGATTGAAGCCGGAAGGCAGGAACTCCATCCAGGTCTCCCGGGGGTGGCAGGGACCAAGTACTTGTGCAAAGTAGCAGGAAGCTGGAGTCGGAAGTGGTACCAGCACTCTGATAGGGATGGGCCATCCCAGGCAGCATCTTAACCACTGTACCAGAGACCCGCCCTCCCCAGTGGTTTTTAAGAGGCAGTGTGGACTGGGGTTAGGAGTAAAGTTGCTGGAAGCGTCCTGTCGCTGTCCAACTTGTGGCTGTTACGCTTGCTGCTGTGCAGCCTTGGGCTTGTCACTTAGCACTCCGTGCCTCAACTGCCTTGTCTGTGCAGCGGGGATAAGTATCATGGATTACGGGAGGAGCGTGAGTGTTAAATGATTTAATGCAGAAACAAAAACTTTTTTTTAAAAACATTTATTTATTTAGTTGAAAGCCAGAGTTAGAGAGAGGCAGAGGCAGAGAGAGAAGTCTTCCATTCATTCCCCAGATGGCTACAATGGCCAGAGATGTGCCAGTCTGAAGCCAGGAGCCTCTTTAGTCTCCCACGCAGTTGTGAGGGCCCAAGGACTTGGGCCAACTTATGCTGCTTTCCAAGCCATAGCAGAGAGCTGGACCAGAAGTGGAAAGCCAGCTTTACCTGCTATGCCACAGCACTGACCCCCAAAAACCTTTTTTTTTTTTTTTGACAGGCAGAGTTAGACAGTGGGAGAGAGAGACAGAGAGAAGGATCTTCCTTCCGATGGTTCACCCCCCCAGATGACATACGGCCGGCACGCTATGCCGATCCAAAGACAGGAGCCAGGTACTTCTTCCTGGTCTCCCATGCGGGTGCAGGGCCGAAGCACTTGGGCCATCCTCCACTGCCTTCCCAGGCCACAGCGGAGAACTAGACTGGAAGAGGAGAACCAGGACAGAATCCAGTGCCCCAACTGGGACTAGAACCCAGGGTACTGGCACCACAGGCAGAGGATTAGCCTAGTGAGCTGCGGCGCTGGCCAAACCTTTTTTTAAAACTGGTTTATTTATTTATTTGAAAGAGTTACAGAGAAGGAGAGGCAGAGGCAGAGGCAGGGAGGGAGGGAGAGAGAAGTATCTTGCATCTGTTGGTTCACTCCCCAACACAACAATGATCAGGGCTGGGCCAGGCCAAAGCCAGGAGCTTCATCTGGGTCTCCTACATGGGTACAGGGGTCTAAGGAGCTGGACCATCTTCCCAAGTCATTAGCAGAGGCTGCAATAGAAGTAGGAATAGCTGTTGCCCGGTGCCGCGGCTCAATAGGCTAATCCTCTGCCTGCGGCGCCAGCACTCCAGGTTCTAGTCCCGGTCGGGGTGCTGGATTCTGTCCCGGTTGCTCCTCTTCCAGTCCAGCTCTCTGCTGTGGCCCGGGGAAGGCAGTGGAGGATGGCCCAAGTGCTTGGGCCCTGCACCCAAATGGGAAAGCAGGAGGAAGCACCTGGCTCCTGGCTTCAGATCAGGGTGGTGTGCTGGCCGCAGCGGCCATTGGGGGGTGAACCAACGGAAAAGGAAGACCTCTCTCTCTGTCTCTCTCACTGTCTAACTCTGCCTGTCAAAAAAAAAAAAAAAAAAAAAAAAAAAGAGAAGTAGAATAGCCGGAACTTAAACCAGCACCCATATGGGATGCCAGTGTAACAGGTAGTGGGTTAACCCACTAAATCACAGCACCAGCCCCCAAAACAAAAAACTCTTAAAACAGTACTTTTAAAATAAATGGTAGCTATTGCTATTGTTGTTAGTTTAATAGGTTCCTACTCAATGTATTAGATGTACTCCTTGTGTTTTGAAAAAAAAATGCTTAAATAATGTAAGCCACAGGATAAGTACTATATACTATTTAATTCAGTGGAATAAATATTAGCTATTATAAATGCATTATTATGTATATAAAAACCTAGTGCTCTGGAAGACTAAAATACAACATAATTCTAATACAGCACAGAAAAAAAACTAGTAAACTAAGGGGTGTGAGAATACAGGAGAAAAGAGAAGTTACATCTGACCAGGGTCAAACAGGAATTTGAAATTAGAAATATCATATTTTTACACAACAATGTAAGTCTTCTTGTTTGTTACTTATTCATACTTTTAGTCAATGTTTGTTGTGTTCCGGATTGTACAGGGCAATATGTGAAAAACAGATTTAATTCATTGTTATAAATAGTGGTGTACATTATACTACTATAGGCATTCTATAGATAAAGTATGTCAACTTAATAAGGCGATGTGGGTAAATGGTTTCTTATTTTGATGAGCAACATTAAGTATTAAATGATTGTCTGCTGTATAGCTCTGTAGAAGTATAAGAACAGTTTGGTAACAGCACATCTGCTTTTAGCTACTTCGCTAAAATATTCGAATTCCTAAACACTATTTTCCATAAGTAGTTTCATATGAGGTATAGCTTTGTTATCGTTTAAAAAACTGAAAGATCTTCGATCAAACATTTATGGACATGAACTTTGCCTTCTTAATCCAAAACTTTTCCTTATGTATGTGTTTTTATAATGGAGGGATTTTTAAGGCCTGCTTATGTATTTGAAAGACAGAGTTAGTGCGTGTCTTCAGTTGTAGTTATTAGGAATGTGAGCACTGAGGAAGCTGGCATAGGAATTAAGAAACCACTTGGGACGCTCATATCTCATATCAGAGTGCCTGGGTTCGAGTCCCAGCTCCTCCACTTCCAATCCTGCAGGTAATGACTCTAGCCCTTGAAACCCAGAGTTGAGTTCCTGGCTCCTGGCTTTGACCTGATCCAGCCCCAGCTGTTACGAGCATTTTGGGGAGTGAGTAAGTGGATGGAAGTTATCTCTTTGTGTGTTTTTCTGTCTCTCTGTCTTTCAAACAAATACATTTAAAAAAAAATGTGAGCTTCGGAGTCAGGCCAGCAGGCTGTCTTTGGAGCCCGGCTGTGACTGTGGTGCAGCTCCCTCACAGCATTGGATGAGTGAGGTGAAGTGACACCTGGAGTCCTGGTCACGTGGCACTCAGTAAGTGCCGTCTGACAGGAGTGGTGGCGCCGGGAGCAGGCCCTCGTCCCTTCACTGCTAAGAGGTCTCATCCCACTCAAGAAGAAACCTGTTTACTGTTCTGTCTTCTCAGGTGTCAGAGAAGGAGTTCTGTCCGCTGAGTCCTGGAGGAAGTGGGCTCCAGGCTGCCAGGCACCACCGGCACATGGCTGCTGTCCACAGTCAGGAGCCACTGCTCAGTGAGTTTCCTTTGGCACCTGCCAGCTGCTTCAGTTTTTCACAAAGTGCTTAATCTCTGTATTTTCAAGCCCAGGAGATTTCTAGAGAAGCAAACAGTTTTGAAACTAAGTTTTTCCCACTCAAAAATCTGCGTACAGTAATCATACACTTTGATTTTAAAATGTCCAAGAGTACTTCAAAAATTTGATGGAAAATGGAATTAAAAGATAAATTTATTTTGATGCAGAGATTTTGAGAACCATGCATACAAGGGGTCTTCACACAACAGAGTTCCTGGAAAATTTGTATTAAGATGAAACTATGTGGCCGGTGCTGCAGCTCACTAGGCTAATCCTCTGCCTGCGGCGCCGGCACCCTGGGGTTCTAGTCCTGGTTGGGGCACCGGATTCTGTCCTGGTTGCTCCTCTTCCAGTTCAGCTCTCTGATGTGGCCTGGAAAGGCAGTGGAGGATGGCCCATGTCCTTGGGCCCTGCACCTGCATGGGAGACTAGGAGGAAGCACCTGGCTCCTGGCTTCAGATCAGCGTGGCACACTGGCCATGGCAGCCATTTGGGGGATGAACCAATGGAAGGAAGACCTTTCTCTCTGTCTCTCTCTCTGTCTAACTCTGTCTGTCAAAAAAAAAAAAAAAAAAAAAAAAAAAAGATGAAACTATGTATGGATTTCAAAAGTTTTGCACCAAAATAAACTTAACAGGTTGGGCATTTGGCCTGCAGGTGAAGGTGCCCACATGCCACATGGGAGTGTCTGGGTTCATTCCCTGGCCCCTCTCCCAACTTCTCCTTCCTGCTGATGCAGACCCTGGGAGGTGGCAGGTGATGGCTAAAGTAGTTTAGTTTCTGCCACCCAAATGGGAGACCATTTGGGAGGCAGGGGAGAGAGGGAGATGGGGGGAGGAAGAGGGAGAGAGAGAGAAGCAGAGAGAGAGAGAGAGAAGAGTCTTCTATCCACTGGTTCACTACCCAAATGGCCACAATGGCCAGAGCTAAGCTGAACTAAGGACAGGACCCTGAAGCTTCATTCAGGTCTTCCACAAGGGTGCAGGGCCCCAAGGACTTGGGCCATCTTCCACTGCTCTCCCGGGTCACAACAGAGAGCTGGATTGGAAGTGGAGCAGCTGAGTCTCAAACTGGCGCCCATGTGGGATCCCAGCATTGCGGGAGACAGCTTTACCCTCTACACCACAGCACTCGCCCCACAAATATAGTTTTGTTAGGCTTTGCATATCTTTGGCATACCAGTGGTTTAAAATGATACACTAGGGGCCGGCTCTGTGGCATAGCAGGTAAAGCCACCGCCTGCAGTGCCATCATCACATATGGGCGCTGGTTCGAGTCCCACTTCCGATCCTGCTCTCTGGTCATCTTTTCATTGGATGATTATTTGTGGCCTTTGCCTGTATTCCCACTGCACTAAGGTTTTTGTTGTTGTTAAACTCTTTATTTAGTAGAGCATCAAGCCTTTGTCTGTAATGAAAATTAAGAATGTTATCTCTGCCGGCGCCGCGGCTCATTAGGCTAATCTTCCGCCTTGCGGCGCCGGCACCCCAGGTTCTAGTCCCAGTTGGGGCACTGGATTCAGTCCCAGTTGCTCCTCTTTCAGGCCAGCTCTGCTGTGGCCCAGGAGTGCAGTGGAGGATGGCCCAAGTCCTTGGGCCCTGCACCCCATGGGAGACCAGGAGGAATCACCTGGCTCCTGGCTTCGGATTGGCACAGCGTGCCAGCCTTAGTGACCATTTGGGGGGTGAACCGCACATTGATCATCTCAAATTCTGCTGCAATTAGAAAGCTACATAGAAGTTAATCTTTTTCTTTGATTTGAAAGTCAGAGAGAGAGAGATCTGCCATCCACTAGTTCACACCCTAAATGCCCACAGTAGCTAGGGCTAGGCTGGGCCAAAGCCAAGAACCCAGAACTCAATCCAAGTCTCCCACAGGAATGGCAGGCAGGGACTCAAGCACATATTTCATTACCTGCTGCCTGCCAGGTGTACCTCTTAGCAGGAAGCTGGAATCAGGAACGGAGCTGGAGCTTGAACCCAGACCCTCCAGTATGGCATCTTACCCACTGTGCAAAGCACCTGCTCCCTAGTTCATCTTTATCTGCATTTTAATCCTTGTAACGTTTCAGAGTCTCTTCCTGTTTTTGACCTAAAGCTGGTTTCCATGCTTCCTCCTTATTTCATTCTTCAACCAGAAATCTGGTTATGCCTGTCACATAAGAAGATTTTAAATGTTTAACTTTAAAATTTTAATATAACTTTTTTATGGGGCCTTTTAAAATGAAATTTCTCCTTCCAGACTGCACACACACACACACACACACACCCGAAACGCTAGCTTCCTGCTGTCTAGGTATCAGTAGCCTTTATCAGTGTCATTTTCAATTAGAAAACTCCTATGCTAACTCACTTATGTGCATCAGATGAAACAAATGCAGTTTATCTGACAGCAGCTTGTAAAAATTGATTACCCACTTAAAAATCTGTCAGACTCCTGCAGTTTAAGACATAGACTTAGCCTTTAAAACTCTGTTGATTTGAAGCTGGCATTGTGGCGTAATGCGTAAAGCTGCCACCTACAGTGCTGGCATCCTGTATGGGTACCAGTTCAGGTCCCAGCTTCTCCACTTCTGATCCAGCTTCCTGGCCTGGGAAAGCAGTAGAAGATGGCCCAACTCCTTGGGCCCCTGCATCTACATGGGAGACCCTGAAGAAGTTCCTGGCTCCTGGCTTCAGATTGGCCCAGCCCCTGCCATTGCAGCCATCAAGGGAGTGAACCAGCGGATGGAGGACCTCTCTCTCTCTCTCTCTCTTTCTCTCTGCCTCTGCCTCTCAGTTACTCTGCCTTTCAAATAAATCAATAAGTCTTTAAAAAAAAAAAAACTCTATTGTTTGAAACTCTAGCCTTACTTTGCTGTTTTTTATGACAGTCATTCCTTAACCTCTAAATATGTGGAACATGTGACTTTATTTATCACCTTTCTTATGTGCTGTGTTTTAATTCAATAGGTGATGGTGCCCAGTTGGACTTCGATTCTCTGTATGACAATGATGACACGACTGTGGCTGCGTTCATGAATTACTTAGAAGCAGAAGGGGGCCTGGGGGACTCTGGGGACTTCAGTGACATCCAGTGGACACTCTAGCATCTGGTTTTTACCCCCCCAAATGAGAAATGTTTCAAAGCATTTCATTTACAAAGCACTGTCTGTTCTTCAGTACTGTACTGATACCATTTTTATCTCTTATTAATGGGCTACTAACTTGAAAGATTGGCATCTTATGCTCAGAGAGGTGTGGAGAATAGGATTTTTCTTCCACAGAGGGTCATCACAATTTATCAAGACCCCCTTTACCTAGTGGAATGACCTAAAACCCGCTAGTTGCCATATTTTTGCTGAAGTATTTCTAACCAAGATACTACATACATAGTGTTTTGGCTTCATTTTGATGTTTTTGGTGTGGTTTTTGTTTTGGAGTGATTTGTTGTCATTTTCCTTGTGTCTGAGATTCATTGATAATAGAGTTCTAGTAGTTGGCTTGTGCAGCTGGCAGCATCTCCCTTTGGCATTTTCTTGATTGAGGACAGGGCTTACACGGTTTAAGAAAGCAGCGAGCACTGGGCGATTTAAAGAGAAAGTGCATTTTGCAGCCATTAGCGCCGTGAATCCTCTTCCATTTTTGCAGTTAACAAGTGCAAAGCCAGTGTATTTGTGCTCAGTGGAGCACTGCCAGATATTTTTAAGTGAGATAGTCTCTAGTGCTTGGTGATGAAGCTTTGCATAAAGATTGATTTTTCACCACTCAAGGTTTTGATCACAGACACAACAGGTTTTCAGTGTTGAAAACCTGCTTAGCCATTGTTTGGTCCTAGGGAACAAAGTGGGCCCAGGTGGGTTGGCTATCTTGTGTGGAGTCACACGTTGGATTCATGTCATTTTCCATGTTTAAAGTGTGTATACCAGTTTCTAGCTGTCAGATTCGTGTCATTTTCCATGTTTAATGTATAATCAGTTTCTTGGTATGCACTTGCTGAAGCACTGGCCTCACTGGTTAACTGATTAACTGACCCAGGAACCTGTCATGGCCATGTAGCTTGTTAGGCAGTTAAAATTGTCATTGTAACTAAAAGCAATGAAATATATAGTAACTACAATTTTTAAATCATGAGGCAATGAGAAATCATTTAAAAATCAATTTTCCTGTTATAATTAACAATTGCTTTAATTTTTTTTTATCTGAGAGTCAGAGAAGAGCTACTTTGCATTGGCTCACTCCCCAAATGCCCATAGTGGCCAGGACTGGGCCAGGCTAAAGCCAGGGGCTGGTAATCCAATCCAGTTCTCCTACATGGGTGATAGGAACCAAATTACTTGCATCATTGTCTGCTGCCTCCCAGGGTCTGCATTGGCAGGAAGCTGGAATCAGGAGCCAGAGCTGACGATTGAACTCCGGTAGTCTGATTTGGGGTGTGGGCATCCTAACCACTAGATTAAATGTGCGTTCCTGGAGAGAACATTTCCTAAAATAGGAATTAGTCCAGCGATGGCTCATATCAAGTGTAAGAATTAAGACTGTTTTAAATACTGTTTGTCTTCTTGAGGATCATACTGTCATAATACCTTATGTTCTAATAGCTCTTGACAGTTTACCAAGTGTGTTCTCATAGATTTTCTTTTGTGCCTCAGAAATGAAAGAGGATAAAAAACTCATGGGATGCCCACAGGCTCCGGTGTGGAGTTCAGTCCTGTGGGGTTTTGGCTCATTTTCCTCTGCAGGTGCTGTCCCTTCTGCTGGGTTCCTTCCGGAGTCCCTCATCAGACAACATGTGATTTTACCCTCCATGTTATGTGTTTAGGCTGTGGCTGATAGGTCAGAACCTGCATCAGACGTGTTCGTGAGAAACATACCAACAGACAGTACCAAAGTGCATGCTTCCTCCAGAAGAAGTTTGCATGACTGAGTGAGGCAGGGTTGGCACCTTGTCCTCTTGAGCTGACAGTGGCCAGGTGATGTTGGAGGGTCAGCACCATCTCTAGTCTGACCCTTGAGAATGTGAGAGCAGCTTTAGAACAAACCACAGAAACCCTCCAAGCAGGATGGGTCACTGTAGCTGGCTGGCCTCTGGGGAGGCCAGTGTGCAGGAGGAGTGACTTGAGAGGCCGAGTTTCTAGAGGCCGGCATTTCCGCCTGGCACAGTTGCAGGTTTTTCTCTGCAAGACGAAGGGTTAGTCCGTAGGCCACTGGGCAGGGAGCCACATGAGCGCTCTGTGCACAGTTTGATCCTTTATTAGCCCACTCTAGTATTTTCTGCGACCCAGAATCCCACCCACCGATGTGTTGTGTGATGACTTCATTCTCCCTAGTGTTTTCTTCCACATGCGTTCTATTCACACTGATTGCTGTTAGGAGTAGCAGTATTTCCTTTACTTAGATGGTTTTACTTCTTTCTCCTACAAATTAATTTCTTTGAATTTTGATGATAACTAATGCATATACGTATTTCATAAAAGTATCATTAAAAACCGTCTCATTTTTTAAACCCCAACAATTCCTGCTCCCATAATGGAGCAGACTGGGAAGGCTGCCTAGAGTCGGAAACTCTGCTTAGAGTTGGAAACTTAGCTGGATGACCTCAGGCAGGCTGTTTAAACTCTGTGTGCCTCAGTTTTTTCATTTCCAAAAAGAGGTGTGTTCTCTGAGTCTTCCGCCTGCTCTGTTTCTATGATTCTGGTCTGTGGGTGTGCTTCAGGGTAGACCCTATGTCTGTGCTACCTGGTGTGGTTGCTGTGGCCACGTGGAACTGAGCACTTGAAATGAGAAGTGTTGCAAATGTGCATTACATATCCCATTTCAGACCCAGTCTTCCGTAAGAATCTAAAGTCACACATTAACAATTTTATATTGATTGCAGCGTTATGATATTTTGGATATTCTGAAATAAATAAAACATGAGAATTTTACTTGTGTCTTTTTACTTTTTTAATGCAGCTGCTAGAAACCTTAAAATTGCACATGTGCTCATATTATATTTCTCGTGGACAGTGTTGCTCTAGAATGTTTTATTAAGATTAGGAGTGTTGCAGTTGATTTCTCAACAATGTTGCAGTGGATTGGTTTCTGAGAGGAGGAGCGTGGTGGGGGCAAGAGGCGCGGAGTCACCACACAGACCCCGGGAGTCGGGTGAAAGCAGGCCTGAGGCAAGCAGCCTGCAGACTCGTTTATTTGAGTTAGTACAACAGCTTATATAGCCAAGACCAGCCAATCCAGTCAAGGGGCGGTCTATGCCCCAACCAATCACAGCCTGTTGCCAGTCAGGCTCTTGTCGCCAGGCAGTTTCTGAAACCAATCACGGCCTGCCATCAGTCAGGCTCTGTTGTCATGTGGTTTCCTCTGTTGTCATGTGGTTTCCAAAGCCATCCAATCATGGCCTGTTGCCAGGCAGTTTCTGTTGTCAGCGGCCACCTTGGCATGACCTTTTCACCTCAGTGGCCATCTTGAGATGACCTTTTCACCTCATTCCACCACAATGGAGGATATTGCTGAAGTAGACCAAAGCTAGTTATCATAAGGATACCTCTAAATACTGTCTTTGAAGAATAATTATTTCTTGATTCTTTGATTTTGGTACAAATAATTATGAGGCTGTATCCATGTACCAAATATAAAACCTTTCTGAAAACACTCAACTTAAAATGTGATTGTATGTTTTTTATTCCATGATGATGACCTGAAATCACTTAAGCTTGAGCGGTGCGTTGAGACTTTATTGTTGTCCCTAACGTCAGAAATCCACTGAGAAACAAAGACAAGCAGGCAAGTACAGAATACAGACTGTTGGTAAATAATGGAGTTAAAGGAAAGCCTAGACTTGTGAGCGCAGGCTTTGAGGAGTCTCTGTGGAATCTGGGGCATGGGTTATTGTCGCTCCCCCATTCGCGGAGGAACGACACAGGACCCTGCGCTGTTCTTTTGTCTGCTCGGCCCTCCCCGGGTTTGCTGCTGGTCCTTCCCGGGTTGGCTGCCGACCCTTCCACCTCCGTGGAAGGGCGGCACCCCCTGCCACATTCCCTGCTTCCGCGGAGGAGCGGCACACCGCCGGCTGGCTCTCTCGGGGGCTGCACAGGTGTTCCCTCAGATGTTCCTGGTGCATGTTGTCTCTCTCCTCCTTTATAGTCCTCTTCCACCAATCCCAACTCTGCTACCCACACGCCGAGCACGCTGCTCTCCTCCAATCAGGAACAGGATCAGCTCCTGCAGCTTATCAAACTGATGAGGCAGCTGCGTAGTTGTTTGCTCTTCCCCAGCACCATATTGTGGGAGAGCAGATGCATAGAATTAGTCCTACTTCCAGTGACTTAGTCTAGTCTCAGTTGCTCCCCACAGGTTATGAATCAGCCAGTATCTGCTTGCAGACCGTGGTGTCCGGCCTCAGATCCTGCAGCTAAGGGGTACCTGCTACCCGAGTTTGAGAACTGGAGACTCGCATGTACAGTGTTATGGGTAGAGCAGTGCTGGCTTCTGCAATTACTTAGAAGCCACAAGGAAAAACTGCAAAGTGGCCACTAGGTGCCACTTTTCCTTTATTAATAGTGCTTTGTTTTCAGTCATAGATTAATTTTTCTAGGTCCATGGTGCCTATGAGAGGCCTCCGGGACTTTCTCGCTTGGAAGAGATCGGCGTCTCTGCTGTGGGTGTTCTACGAGAAAAGCTTTTCAGGGGAAGTCAAGGAGGACCCTGCTCACACAGAGAGCATTGGCTTGGGGAGCTTCCCAGACGTGGTGCAGGTCAGAGCTGAATTGGGAAGCCTGTCCAGCCTAGCACATGCTTTCCGGGTGCATTTGAGCGTGGGTCGTGTGTGTGTGTGTCACCACCCCTGCCTTCCTAAGTTGAGGGATACCTTTTACAGTTTTCAGCTCTTTGCCACTTCACTTGTTCTTAGCTGTGTACTGGTATTTTTTAAATGTTTTGGTAAATAATGAAGAGTGAAATTCAGTTATATTTTATGATAATTACCAGTTTGTGGCTTTTCTAACTTAATAAATGAGCCCCTGGGAAGTGTCCTTTACTACTTCCGATGTGGAAACGTCAGTTAGGGAAGCAATCCCGTGCTGTCCAGCCACGGGACAGAGGGGTTTGTTGAGCTGCAGTACTGTACACATTTTCCACTCTGCTCATCAGGGTGTGCTTGTTGCTCTAAGAATCGCAAGGGCCGGCATCGTGGCTCACTAGGCTAATCCTCCACCTTGCGGCGCCGGCACACCGGGTTCTAGTCCTGGTCGGGGCGCCGGATTCTGTCCCGGTTGCCCCCTCTTCCAGGCCAGCTCTCTGCTGTGGCCAGGGAGTGCAGTGGAGGATGGCCCAAGTGCTTGGGCCCTGCACACCATGGGAGACCAGGATAAGTACCTGGCTCCTGCCATCGGCAGCGTGGTGCGCCGGCCACGGAGGCCATTGGAGGGTGAACCAACAGCAAAGGAAGACCTTTCTGTCTCTCTCTCACTGTCCACTCTGCCTGTCCAAAAAAAAAAAAAAAAAAAAAAAAAAAAGAATCGCAAGATCTCGAGGTCTTAACCCAGTAAAGCTTTCTTCTGCTTGTGTTGTGTCCTGATATCCTCGACACTGCCTGTCTCTCTGACTCCTCTCTTTCCACCCCTCATCTCTGCTTTCCTCTGCGGTGGTCTTACCGCCCGATAGGTCCCGTCCCCATAGTGATGCCCGGAAGCTCCAAGCACATATCCTTAACTAGCAGTCTCGGGAAAGGCAGCCTGTCTGTTTTTTAGTAATGTACACCACTGTGACTGTTGACTGGGCCTCTGCATCAGTGTGGCTCACGTTGACTGTTCCTGTGTCTAGCAGGCAGTGGTATGCAGTCTGGCCAGGCTTTGGTCCTATGCCCAACGCTGGCTTGAGCCAGGTGAGCAGGCCCTGACGGAATGCCATGAACAGCATGTTGGACTCTTTCCCTCTTTACCATTGCCCACAGAAAAGCATGTTTGGTGGAGGCCACACAAGGCATGCATGTGAAGCCTGCTATAGTAAGGAGTGCGACTGCACAGATGAAGAGACCCACTTACAGAGGCAGGACTGCAGGGACTGAGGGCCAACTGGAGCAAAAGGCGTGAGTAATGACTCGAGTTTCTGGCTTGGGTTTGTGGGTTGCAGTGTAACTCCAGAAGGTGAGACATTCTGAGAGAAACAGCCTCAGGGTAGAAGATGTATCAGTTTGGGACAAGTTGAGTGCATCCAAGAGATGTCTGGTAGACAGGTGGATTTGTGGGTTTGGAGGCTGGGCGAGAAATCTGAGTTGGGCTGTTTGAACCTCATCTTCTTCATTTGTGAAATAGACATAAGAATGCTTGTTTTGGGGTGAGCACTTGGCACAGTGGCTAAAACTCTGCATGGGAGCCTGCTTATCATCTCGGAGTGCCTGGGTTGGAGTCGCAGCTTTACTCTCCAGCTTCCTGGGAGGCAGCGGGTAATGGCTTAAGTACTCGTTCCCTGCCTCCCATGTGGGAGACTCTGAGTGCGCTCCTGGCTTTGGCTTGGTTCAACCTGGCTGTTTTGGGCATTTGAGGAATTAACCAGTGTACAGAAGATTGATCCACTTACGTGTGTGTGTGTGTGTGTGTGTGTGTGTGAGAAAGAGTGAAAAGAAATACCTTTCCAGGCTTTTAGGCTATGTACCATGCTTCACACATAGTCTGGTTCTTAGCTGTAGTGACAGTGCTCATTAGAGCTCAGTTTATACGATCATAGTGTGACAGTGAACAGTGGGGAGTTAGTGTCACAAGAAGCTTGAAACTATGTATCTTACAAATATATTAGTAGTGTCAGATTATCTTAAGTCTTCCAAA
This sequence comes from Oryctolagus cuniculus, assembly GCF_051225735.1. Taxonomy (NCBI): domain Eukaryota; kingdom Metazoa; phylum Chordata; class Mammalia; order Lagomorpha; family Leporidae; genus Oryctolagus; species Oryctolagus cuniculus. Next base: position 124,822,036 of record NC_142875.1, read on the forward strand.
CACTTAACTCAAATGTCAGAGTAGGAATTTTGGGGACCAGCACTGAGGCACAGAAGGTTAAGCTGTTGCATGCAAAAAGGCAACTATATGGGCAGCAGTTCGGGTCCTGGGTGCTCCACTTCCGATCTTGCTAATGAACCTGGGAAAGCAGCAGCAGATGGCCCAAGTGCTTGGGCCTCCTGCCACCCAGGTGGGCAACCCCCAGATGGAGTTCCAGGCTCCAGACTTCAGCCTGGCCCAGCCTCGGCCTTGTGGCCGTTTGGAGAGTGAATAGAAATTGCTACCCCATGCAAAACTTGATTACTTGAGAACCCAAGTGAGAGCGGGTGTTGGGGAAGGTGCATGTGACCAGCAGAGAGGCAGGCGATTGGCTGCTGAGAGACATCTGAAAGGCATCTTTAAAGAAGGTCTGGACGTTTCCTAATAAACAACTCCATTCGTTTCCATGCAGACGCCCGTCCTGGACTGTGCTCTCAGAGGCAACGGAAAAGGCAAGGGCGCCGTGGTCCTCAGACACCGCGGTTTCCTGGGAAGACAGGAAAGCAGCATCCACAGGACCTGCTGCTTGCTGATTTCAGTGTACCAGGGTGCTTCCAAACATTCATGGGTAAATGCAGTTACAAGTTGTTTGTTTTGGTGGAGAACAATCTTGAAATCCATGCGTAGGTTTTTGTCATAATATGCATTTTCCATGAACTTTTTGAAGATCCCTCATGTGCATGGGTTTCAAACATTTTCAAACAAAAATAAACTTACCTGTTAAGTCCATTTTCTGTGAACTTTTTGAAGAGACAGAGCGCCCATCTGCTGTTTGAATCCTCAGATGCCCACAGTGGCCAGGACAGGACTGAGCCAAAGCCAGGAGCCAGGAACTCAATCCAGGCTTCCCATGAGGATGTCAGGAATCCAATTCCTTGAGCCATCAGTGCTGCCTTCCAGGGTCTGCGTTTTCAGGAAGCTGGAATCAGGAGACAGAGCTGGGACTTAAACGCAGGTGCTGCAGTTTGGGACGTGGATATCTTAACCAGCGTCTCAGACACAAGGCCAAGCACCTGCCCCACATGCCGTCCCTTTTAACCTTGGCCACCTTCTGTGCTGAATGCCCAGCCACTGTTGTGAATACTGGACACTGTGGAGGACTCTGTCCCTGTGAGAGTTGCGTGTTGAGTCACTGAAGACTTGTCTCAGATTCTTGAACGGTTGTGTCGCCGGTGTGAATTTACACTTTTTCACAGGCAGTCCTAGCTCTTGGCTGACTGTCAGACATTCACTGCTGTCCAGGAGGAAATCTGTTGCATTTTACCTTCAAGGTAAGTACATTGAATAATTTTATATTTTGAAATGTGAAGCCTAAATTCTGTAAATTTCGAGCTTGATAGAACTCCTGAAGATCTAAAACTTGGTTGACTGAGCTTCTCCTCTCCCAGCACTGATATTGAGACCAAGAGTACAGTTATCTGACCGTTCAGTTAACTGGGAGCCCAGAGTGTGCTATTCACGTAACGAAGACCAAGAAAAATTCAGTAGTACTGCCTGAAATGTTAATTATATGAAAGAAAAGATCACAGATAAAATATAAAAATTCATAAATAGAACACATCTATTTCTTTGTAATAACATATTAGAGGCATATTTCATTTTTATTTATTTGCTTGTCATTTGCAAGCCAGCGACAGCCAGAGAGCTCTCATCCACTGGTTCATTCCTCAGATGGCTGCAGCAGCAGCCAAGTCTGGACTAGGCTGAACCTGGGAGCTGGGAATTTAATCCATGTCTCCCACATGGGTGGTAGCATCCCAACACCTGCTACCACCCAGGATCTGCGTTAGAAGGAAGCTGGAATCAGGAACCCAGGTGATCTGATAGGGACTGTGGGCATCTTAACTGGCGTCATAACCACTAGGCCAAAGACTCATCCCCATATTTCATTAATTAGCTTTTTCTTATTATAAAAGAATTTTAATTGTTGAAAATTTAAAAGTACATAAAGATGCTAGTAAGAAAATTTGAATCACCTGTAATGTTACTGCCTAGTAAAAAATTCAGTCAACATTTGAGCATTCTCTTTTTCTAGTTTTTTATAGTCTAATGATTTTTAAAAGTTACAATTGTGTAGTATTCTTGTATTTTGCATGTGAAGGTAATGCATATATATTGGTTAGAAGTCAGCTTGTGTTTGAGGGCATAGTGAAGTCAGCATATGAAAGGGATACCTGCTCCCCGTGTTTGCTGGCACACTGTTCACAGCAGGTGAGATGTATATGGAGTCAACATCTGAATCCGAATGGATCAAGAAATTGTGGGTGCGCAATGCACACAGAATAGGATTCAGTCCTGCCAGGTGCAATGTCGTGGATGAACCTGGCGTCTGTTAAAGGAAATCAGCCTGGTGCAGAAAGACACGTGTCGCACGATCTCCCTCAGATGTGGAGTCCAGAGTGATTCTCCTCTGAGAAGGAGAACGTAACTAGGGAGGGTAGACGGGGATGGGGATGAGAAGAGCTTGGTCAGCGGAAACAAAATTATGGTGTTTTTTTTTTTGAAGATGTATTTATTTTAAAGGAAGAGTGACAGAGGGAGAGGGAAAGGGTGAGGGATGCCCACTGGTTCACTCCCCAAGTGACTACAGCAGCCGCGTCTGGACCAGGATGAATCCAGGAGCCAGGTACTCCATCCAGGTGTCTTCCATGGGGTGCAGGGGCCCAAGTGCTTGGGTCTTTTGGTGCCTTCCCAGGTGCGTGAGCAGGGAGCTGGATGGCAGGCAGAGCAGCTGAGACTTGAGCGGGTGCTCCAGCGTAGGATGCCATCGTCACAAGCAGTGACTGAAGCCACTGCACCACAGCACTAGCCCTCGGAACAAAGTTACCGTTAGATACAAGGAGCCAGTGCCGGTGCCCTGTTACACAGTAGAGTAACTCTAGTTAGCAGTAGTGCACTGTATGCAGTCAGACATCACTTAACACCGGGCAGACACTTGTTAGGGCTTTTCATTGTGGGGCAGACAGCACCGAGTGCCTGGCACAATCCGAGAGGTGTCAGCCCGTCACTCCTGTGGCCGCTTGATGAAATCAAGATCTCAGTCCACTTGAGATGCGTTGGGCTGCTGCCATGGAGCATGTGCACTGTACACAGCAGCTTTGCTTTCCGTAGTAAGGAGAAGGAGTGCACTCTAAAATAATTGTAAATGGGGCCGACCCTGTGGCGTAGTGGGTACAGCCACTGTCTGCAGTGCCGGCATCCCATGTGGGTGCCAGTTTGATTCCTGGCTGTTCCATTTCCGATCTAGCGTCCTGCTAATGGCTTGAGAAAGCAGCAGAAGCTGGCCCAAGTGTTTGGGCAAATGCTACCCACAAGAGAGACCTAGATGAAGCTCCTGGCGCCTGGTTTCAGCTTGGCCCAGCCCTGGCTGTTGTGTCCATTTGGGGAATGAATCAGTGGAGGGAAGATTCCTCGCTCTCTCGCTCGCTCGCTCACTTTTCCTCTCTCTCTCTGCAACTCTTCCTTTCAAATAAGAAAACAAATCTTCTAAAAAATATTAAAAAATAAAACCATGCTGGCCAGCACCGTGGCTCAATAGGCTAATCCTCCGCCTGCGGCACTGGCACCCCGGGTTCTAGTCCCGGTTGGGGCACCGGATTCTGTCCCAGTTGCCCCTCTTCCTGTCCAGCTCTCTGCTGTGGCCCGGGAGTGCAGTGGAGGATGGCCCATGTCCTTGGGCCCTGCACCCCATGGGAGACCAGGAGAAGCACCTGGCTCCTGGCTTCGATCAGCGCGGTGCGCCGGCCGCAGCAGCCATTGGGGGGTGAACCAACGGAAAAAGAAAGACCTTTCTCTCTGTGTCTCTCTCTCTCACTGTCCACTCTGCCTGTCAGAAATAAATAAATAAAAATAAAACCATGCTAAAAAGTAGAGGGTAGTAAATACTTATTAGACTAGTAGCAGCAGTTTATTGTCAAGTATTATGTGCTCTATGTAATTGTATATTCTATACCTTTATAGGACTGGTGGTGCAGTAGGTTTGTCTATGCCAGCATTGCCACAAACACGTGAGTAATTGATGTGTTGTAATGGGCATCACTAGGTGATAGGAAGCTTTCAGCTTGCTTACAGCTTTAGGGGACATCCTTGTGTGTGTGGTCTCCTTGACCAGGATATCAAAATACCTAGAAAATGTTGAATGTCCTTACTGCAAAGATAGGCTGAATATTTGAGGTGACAGGTACGCTAGTTCCCTGAGGACACCATTACACAACGTGTTTAAACTGCACCTTGTACTCAGCAAACACACATGGCTGATGCTGGTGAAGACATTTTTAAAAATCCCAGCACACGAAGTTCTCGCCTTGGCCCTAATTCCTGTTCTCTGCATTGACCGCTTATACCATTTAGCCAATTATGGCATTTCTTTTTTTTTTTTTTAATTTATGTATTTGATTGGCAGAGTTATGGAGTCTGAGAGGGAGAGAGAGATTTTCCATCTCACTGCCCAAATGGCCACAATGGAGGGGGCTGGGCCAGGCCAAAGCCCGAATGCAGGAACTCCATTCAGGTCTCTCGTGTGGGTAGCAGGGCCCCAAGTACTTGGATCCTCCTGCACTCCTTTCTCAGGTGCTTTAGCAAGGAGCTGAACTGGAAGTGGAACTACCGGGCTCGAAGCTGCGTTTGTATGGAGTGTCAGCATCATAGCCTAACTTGCTGTGCCACACCAGCCCTCAATTAGGGCGTTTTTAATTTGGCTTACAAATACACTTCTGTTGGCATCTCTGATCTTCCCCAAATAGGCACAGGACAGAGAATTAATAATTTATTAAATAAAATCATTATTATGCCACCCCTAGGATGTTTGGACAGTTTTACTATTATGGGTAATAAAGTCAGTTTACATCCTACACGGATGTTTGCTCTGCCCCTCTGATTTTATTTAAGATGAATTTCTCAAAGTATGATTGCCAGAGCAGCCTTGTCCCAGAGCTCTGAAGAAAATGTAATGCAGTGTTCTTTCAGACTTCATTTCTCTGTCATTAGGTTTGCCAGTATTTTTTTACTTCTGGTTTGCTTTTTTTCACAGCTACATTTCCTTTTAGTCGCTTTACACTGAAGTCTTTGGTGTAGACAGAGTCTGTTTCTGTCTGTGAAGAGACAGGGAAGTCTGCTTTTCTGTCCCCACTATTCACTGGTGTTCCCCACCATTCAGGCACCTGTCCTCGCTTTTCCTAAGTATTTGAAGCGGGTATTTTTTCTATCTAACGCCTTACGTATTTTGAGACCTATTTTGGAAGGAGGTAGCAGCAGCGGCGGCAGATGGGGAGAGAAGGGACGTGTAGTCCACTGAGCTACTGTTCCTAACACCAAACCGTTGAAATTAGCTACACATATCGGAGTTTGACATTGATCTTTCCATTATGTGATAGAATATCACTGTTTCTTCTCTTTTTTGAATTTTATTTTCTGAAAAGTCTTAGAAATACAAAATATTTTCATGTTTATTTATAAAATATAAAAATAATAGGGGGATAGTGGTTTTTTTGTGACTTCAGCATTTCCTTTTAAAGTATTTATCCGCCTACCTATAGATCACTTAAATCAGTGCATTACATACACTGGTTAAAACTGAAAGCTTTCCAGAATGGTTTCCATGTGTTTAGCATTCTTGTAAGCTAACGCTATATATAGAGATCTCATTCCAGTATGTTTATATTGAAGCAGTCTGCCCAGTGCTACAGGCTGGATCCTCTTGAATTGTTGCAATTATAAGGATACAAATGAAATCTAGCCTTTATTAAAGTCCTAGCTATGGCTGCACAGCTCCTAATCCTTCTTCCTGTGTTAATTTAAGCCTTGGAGCAACCTGGAGGGTAAATGCAGGTGGTGATGAGGACACTGAGGCCCAGAGTCGGGTGGCTTCACCAGGTTACCCAGCTCCTAAGTGTGGGGTCAGAGTGCAGACTGGAGCAGCCCAGGATGCTCTTGCCCACGCATCTCGATTAACCCTGATTCTCCAGTCTGCTGTGGTGCGTTCAGGTCCTTATACCTTTCGCACCATCCCTCCAAACCAGCATAGCAGCTTCTTTTTAAATTATAAAAAACAATCAAATTTCCTATCTTAACCGTTAAGTGTACAGTTGGTAGTGTTAACCAAACTCACATGGTCAGTCATGCAGCCAGTCTGTAGAACTCTGTGTCTCACAAAACTCAAACTATACCCATGAAAAACAATCCTCCATCTCCCCAGCCACAATCACTGTTCTAGCTGTTTCTGTGAGTTTTGTGGGGAGCAACTCGGACTAGACTAAGTTACTGGAATTAAGACTTATTCTATGCATCTGCTCTCCCACAATATGGCGCTGGGAGAGAAGGAAACAGCTTCTACACAGCTGCCTCCAGTTCAACCAATAAACTGTAGGACCTGCTCCTGATTGGAGGAGAGCAGCGTACTCGGCGTGTGGGCAGCCGAGTTGGGATTGGCGGAGGAGGACTATAAAGGAGGAGAGAGAGAACATGCACCAGGAACATCTAAGGGGAACACCTGTGCAGCCCCCGAGAGAGCCGGCTGGCGGTGTGCCGCTCCCCCGTGGAAGTGGGGAATGTGGCAGGGGGAACCGCCCTTCCACGGAGGTGGAAGGGTCGGTAGCCAACCCAGGAAGAACCAGCAGCAAACCCGGGAAGGGCCGAGCAGACGAAAGAACAATGCAGGGTCCTGTGTCGTTCCTCCATGAAGACGGGGAGCGACAAGTTTGACTATTTTGAACACCAAATAATTCCAGTCATTAGAAGTATTTGTCTTTTTGTGACTGGCTTATTTCATTTAGCATACTACTTTCAAGTTTCATCCACAGGAGGATTTTCTTCTTTTCTGAGGCTATATAATATTCCATAGTATGTGTAGACCACATTTTCTTAATTCATCCATGCACTGATGTATGCTGTTATAAATAACACTGTGAGGAATGTGTGTGCGCAAATATCTCCTTGAGACCTTCTGTTTAGTTCCTTTGGGTATAAGTCCAGAAATGAGATTGCACGTGATTGTATGGTAACTCCATTTTCAAGTTTGTTTTGTTTTGTTTTTTAGAGCTCTCTGCTGTTTCCCATAGTGGTTGCACCATTTTTAGATTCCTAACCAACATCACATAAGGATTCCACTAGCTCCACATCTTTGCCAGTTCTTTTTATGATCTGTTGTTTGGATAGTGACCATCCAGATGGCTTGAGGTGATATTTCATTGTGGTCTTGTTTCGCCTTGTCTGATCATCAGTAATGACAGCACCTTTCTACATGCCCGTTGGCCACTTGTGTGTCGTCTTTGCACAGCGGCCATTGAGGGGTGAACCAGCGGAAAAAGGAAGACCTTTCTCTCTGTCTCTCTCTCTCACTGTCCACTCTGCCTGTCAAAAAAAAAAAAAAAAGAAAGAAAGAAAGAAAGAAAAAAAAATAGTATTGATGTATCTTCACTGAGTTCAGCATAGTGTGTAGGAGAGACTAATTCACAAACCTGTATGGGAAGAAATTGGAAAAGGAAAAAAAAAAAAACAAAACCTCTCCCCCTAGATATGTAGAGGATCAATAGCAAGGACACAGCATTTGTGCCACCAGTTGTCCCATGCCGTGGTAGACGTGGCTGAAGAAATGCCACACTTCTTCAGAACCCAGATGGCCTTCCAGACCCTTCCCAACATCAGAGGGCTCCAGGCACCCGTTCACAATCAGCCGAGGTGACGTAACTGATAGACTCTCTCTTCCTGTCCTCAGAAATACCTTCAAAATCATGGGAATTAAAGCAGGATCCCCCTAATTATGCTGCATTGCAAGGGCTTATTAGTTCTCTCATTGGTTAATCAATCATTTCCTAGTTGATTTGGTTTCATTGTTCCTATTAAAATGCTATGAAATTAGTTTTGTAGAGATAGCATTATTGAAGCAAGCCTCTGATATTTCCCATGGAATTATCATTTGTAACCCTGCTGTCAAGTCTCTGGGAAATGTTAACTTTAGATAAATTAGTTCATTGTCTAAATACTTTAATCAGATCTCGTCAACTTTAGGTTATTCTACATCTTATCCAGCTTGTGGAATGCAGTGTCCACGAAATGTTTAATTTTTAAAGGTTAAAAAGCAATAATATTTGAGGACAAAACAATATTGTTTACTTAATGCAGAATGAAAATTTCCAAAATAGGAAGAGAAAGGAAATTCCAAAATACTACCTAATATTTAGTGATTATTTTAGACCAAGATGAGTAAAAAAAAAATTTGAAGTTAACCTACAAAAGAAGTATTGTCATTAATAATAGAATATCTACCTGGTATTTTTTTTGATGATTTATTTTATTTATTTGAAAGGCAGCATTAGAGAGAGAGAGAAAGAGATGGAAAGACAGAAAGAGAGAATATTCTGTCCACTTGTTTACTCTCCAAATGCTACAGTGACTGGGGCTGGGCCAGGCCAAAGCCAGGAGCCAGGAGCTTTTTCTTTTCTTTTCTTTTCTTTTCTTTTCTTTTCTTTTCTTTTCTTTTCTTTTCTTTTCTTTTCCTTTCTTTTCCTTTCTTTTCCTTTCTTTTCCTTTCTTTTCCTTTTTTCTTTTCTTTTAAAGATTTATTTATTTATTTGAAATTCAGAGTTACACAGAGAGATAAGGAGAGGCAGAGAAAGAGAGAGGTCTTCCATCTGCTGGTCTACTCTCCAAATGGCCACAATGGCTGGAGCTGTGCCGATCTGCAGCCAGAAGCCAGGAGCTTCTTCTAGATCTCCCATGCGGGTGCAGGGGCCCAGGGACTTGGGTCATCTTCTCCTGCTTTCCCAGGCCATAGCAGAGCTGGATTGGAAGAGGGGCAGCTAGGACTTAAACCAGCACCCATATGGGATGCTGGCACTGCAGGTGGCAGCTTTACCCACTACACCACAGTGCCAGCCCTGCCAGGGGCTTTTTCTAAGTCTCCCACATTGGTGCAGGGACCCAAACACCTGGGCCATCTTCTGCTGCTTGTCCCAGGTGCATTGGCAGGGCGCTGGATGGGAAGTAGCGCAGCTGAGACATGAACTTGAGCCTATATGGGATGCTGGAGTCGCAGACAGGAATTCTACCCACTGTGCCACAGCGTCAGTCCCTTCCTGGTATTTTTAAAAGATTGATTGATTGATTGATTTGGAAACAGAGTGACAGAGAAGAAAGACATAGAAAAACAGAGAGAGGGAGGGGTGGTGGGAGGGAAAGGGGAAAGAGAGAAAGAGAGAGAGAGAGAGAGGTCCTCCATCCATTGGTTCACTTCCTAAATGCGCACAACAGCCAGGCCAAAGCCAGGAGGCCAGAGCTCCGTTCAGATCTCTCACGTGGATGGAAGGAACTCCACGACATGGACATCATCTGCGCCCCTCCCCACCCCCTGCAGCAGGCATTAGCAGGGAGCTGCGTCAGAAGCACAAAGTAGGCGGATCTCAGACCAGTGATGTGTGATGTGATAGCCCAGGGAGCAGCTTGGCCCGCTGTGCCACATTGTCCACCCCGTCTGCCTGGTATTCCATGCAAGTGAGAAATCATGGATCTGAAGCCAACTACATAGTCCTTTAGTTCTAGATTTTTGTGTGTTTAATAATTACAGTTTTGGTGGACATTTCTTATTGGTCCTTTTAAAGAGATAATAGAAAAGAAATTAAATCATTAAAATCATACCAGCAGTTACTTTTTTTTTTTTTTTTTTTTTTGGACAGGCAGAGTGGACAGTGAGAGAGAGAGACAGAGAGAAAGGTCTTCCTTTGCCATTGGTTCACCCTCCAATGGCCGCCGCGGTCGGCGCGCTGCGGCCGGCGCACCGCGCTGATCCGATGGCAGGAGCCAGGAGCCAGGTGCTTTTCCTGGTCTCCCATGGGGTGCAGGGCCCAAGCACCTGGGCCATCCTCCACTGCACTCCCTGGCCACAGCAGAGGGCTGGCCTGGAAGAGGGGCAACCGGGACAGAATCCGGCGCCCCGACCGGGACTAGAACCCGGTGTGCCGGCGCCGCTAGGCGGAGGATTAGCCTAGTGAGCCGCGGCGCCGGCCCAGCAGTTACTTTTAACATGCAAGTTTGCAGAATATCTTAGGGCTTAATGTCGTCATCTCTCAGATGTGTGTGTTCACAGGAATGCCCGTTAAAAGAACTAAATCTAGCCTTTTTCTTAGAGAACAGCATACTATGTCATGCTGAAAGGTGGACAGCCAATTTCTTAAACATAGCCTAATACCAAAACAGAAGTCATCAAAATTAAATGTGAAGGCATGTTGTGGTGCAGCCGGTAAAGCCACCGCTTGGGATACCTGCATCCCGTAGCACAGTGCCAGGGTTTGAGTTCCACCTCGATTCTAATGCAGCAGAGAGGCAGAGGAGGTGCTCCAGGTATCTGGGCCCCTGTTACAAATGTGAGAGGTCCCAACAGCGTTCTCGGCTTCTGTTTTCAGCCTGGCCCACCCCTGGCTGTTAAGGGCATCTGAGGAGTAAACTAGCAGCTGGAAGATCTCTCTGTCTCTCCCTCTCTATCACTCTACATTTCAAAGAAATAAATTTTAAAAAGATTTATTTATTTATTTATTTGAAAGAGTTACACAGAGAGAGAAGGAGAGGCGTGCGGGGGCGGGGGGGGGTGGTGTCTTCTATTTGCTGGTTCACTCCCCAATTGGCCACAACGGCTGGAGCTGAACCGATCTGAAGCAAAGAGCCGGGAGCTTCTTCCAGGTCTCCCACGTGGGTGCAGGGGCCCAAGGACTTGGGCCATCTTCTGCTGCCTTTCCAGGCCACAGCAGAGAGCTGGATTGGAAGTGGAGCAGCCAGGACTTGAACCGGCACCCATATGAGATGCCAGCATTGCAGGCAGCAGCTTTACCTGCTACGCTACAGCACCAACCTCAGAAATAAATCTTTTAAAAAAATTAAATGTCAGAATCTGCAGCGGTCTCAGTATGGAGCAGTATCACACCAACAATATCAGCCGATTCCTGGGCCCCACCCCCAGGCCCCTTGGGTCAGAAACTCTGGGTGTAAGGGCCAGAAATCTTTTGTGTTGGGCCCTGCAGGTGATTCTGGATGCTGAGATTTGAGAGCCCTTGGTTGCTGCAGTTCATGTCGTACGCAGTTGGTCCGTCTTGCCCAGGCTCATTGAGGCCTCTCAGTCTTCGTGACCTTGGTAATTACAGAGTTTCTCCACGTATGAGGAGCAGATTACAGAGCCACTTTGCTAAATATAACATCTAATGAGCAATCCAACAGTGACCCTCTCTGTGTAGCAAAACAGAGTACAGAAGTTGTCTGTGTATTTTTAGAACACAAAATTTGCCAACATCTTGAGGAAAACAAAAAACAACTTTAAAAAGATGCATTCTCTTTTATCACTAGACTTAGATGGTTGGGCTATAAATAACAAGAGAAAGAAAAACATAACAGGATAAGATGATCCCTACCAAGTTTGCTAATGTTATCTGTAGCAGTTGAAAGAGCAAATAGAGTAGCCATTCCCTAGGAAGGAAAACACTCTGAATGTATAGAAAGAGGGAGAGCTGATGCCTGCACATCAGGCACGGGGCATATTTGCTCCAGGGGCTGCAGGGATGTCCCGGTGTAGGTGCTGGCCTGCTCAGAGGTGGCACCTGGCACCGGGCTATCTCCAGCCACAGCCACCTCCTCCCAGGTGTTCCTGTAGTCCCCTCCCAGTCATGTCCTCCTTCACCTTCCCTCTCAGAGCAGCATGAAGCCACTGCGAAACCTGCTTTCCTAGCCAGCCAGGCACGTTTAAAAACTCCTGGGTCGTTTCCATCCTGGGGGGACTCATCACACTTTTCCCATCATGATGGTGTTCCCTGGGACATGGTTTCTCTCCCTTGGCTCTCTTGACATTGGGGCTGGGCAATTCTCTGTTGCGGGGCCGGTTCTCCTCCCTCCAGGAGGTGCAGCTGCACCCCTGGTCTCTCCACAAGATGCTAGTAGCTGGCTCCCACTATGACAGCAGGAAGCGTCCATGTAGGTGGCCAGTTGTCATCTGGGGAGAGGAGATGTACATACACTGTTTACCCTGAAACCCAGAAGCATTGCTCCAGAGATTCTCCTCTCTCTGTGTTAAAGGGGACAGGAGAAAAAAAATCCTTCAAAACCACCTTTCCTCTGATTGTGTCATTTTTCCTTATTTGTTACCTGCCGTACACACACACACACACACACACAGTCTCTCCTTCCTTCCCTCCCTCTAAGCTTTTATTTCACTCACTGTGTGCCCGTGTTCTCAACTCCCTGACACCATTATCCTCTGGTCTCATTTATTCCAGAAATCCCAGCTCTGAATCAGTTCAGCTCTCTGATAGTCTCACTGCTACCCAACAGGTACCAAATACTGCTGGAGAAAATCCTAGGTCTGGTGGATTCCCTGCCCCCATGAGCCTCTGGGAGGCAGCATGAGGCTCTTCTCTCTCTCTAGCCAGCACATCTTCTGTCCAGTCTGTCACAGAGTTTGTCACACAGCAGGAATTTACCCGTCTTGGTTCTGAAGCTGAGGCATCCAGGACCAAGGTGCTCACAGATTTGTTGTCTGAGAAGTGCTCTGCTTCTTAGATTATAATTGGCTGTCTTCTTGTCATGTCCTCACATGGCATAAAAGGGGGTAGGGGAGCGCCCTTGGGTGCTTCTGTCTGGTACACTAATCCCTTTCATGAGGGCTCCATCCCGATGACCACCACCTGAGGCTGTACCTCTGGATGCCATCAGAATTCCATCACGTCCAGGCGTAGGATTTCAGTTTGAATGGGAGGGGGCCACAGGCATTCAGACTGTAACATCCACCTTGGGTGGAGTACTCGCAGGGTGTGTTGGACAGGTATACGAATAATGACAGGAACAAAAGGCTGCTTGCGTAGCTTGGCTTAATTTGGCCTGTTTTGCCACAGTATTAACATTGTACTCAGAAGGATGGAAGTGTGGGGCAAAGGGCTCATCCAGAGACCTCTCAGGAGTGACCAACCCAACAGAGCCACAGCTGCCCTGCCAGAATGGAGCCAGAACTGTCCTTTCTCCAGCCATGACCACGAGAGGTTTACTCAGTATGGATTTAGCAAGAGAAGAGTGAGGAAGTAAAAGAGGAAGAGAGAGCAGTAGAGGGATAGGCCAGGGAAGCCGTGAGCTACTGGACATCTCCTCAGGTTTCCCCTGGCAGTGTAGAAGGGGCAGGAGGAGCAAGCCTGGGACAATTGTGCTGGTCTGTTACTAACCCCGTGTGTGTACTCCAGTGAGTTTGCCGGGAGGAAGCTTCTGGACTGTGCCCCTCCAGCAGTGGGTTGCGCCCAGGCTTCCAGGGGCACAAGACAAAGGCTGCACACGGTTTTGAGCCCCTCCTCTGCTTTCAGCCGTGTCCCACCTCCCCATATCCTTCACCAAAAAGACCTTGCACACCCTAGCACCAAGTAGAGCCAGAACCCTCTTCTGTGAAGTGATCAGGACCACACACTGTTTGAGTAATTGACACCACTTACTAAAACGGAGTCACCACCAGAATGATCCATGTGTAAGTGAAACATGTCCAGTGGCCTTGCATTGGGGAATCTTCTGAGTCAGGCCAAGGCGTCTTTGAGTGGGTCTTTGAATTGGAGCTGTGCAGGTCATGACCAGGATTCATCCTTTGGGAGGTCCGAGTTGGAGGTCTCTGGGTGAAGCCATGTGAATGCACATTCCCAGGTCAGCTTTTTCTCATCCACACCTTTACAGTCGTGCCCACACCTACTTTGACCAAAAAATAAATCAAAAAGAAGCCGTAACTTGTCTTTTAAATGACTTTTCATTAAAATTGTTTGATATGCTTTTATCCCTCCAGCTTATGTTAATAAGTTTCAGGCACACCTGGCCCGAGCAGGTCACAGTGGGTGGGACTGTTGAGGGGAGAGCCCCTGCCGCAGAACCCCTGCCACTCCATGTCCTTCCAGCAACGCCGCAGGCAGCTGGCCGCCTGCTTCCTGGCCCCTTGTCAAGAGACCCCTTACCCCGGCTCTCAGCTCTCTCCCCTTCCTCCCTCCCGTGTCAACACCTCCTTCTCTTGGGCATGGAAACCCATTGAAAACATGGTTATTCTTAAGCCCCCTGTCTTCCTCCAGCTTCCTCCCTCCTCTCCAGGCTGAGATTTTGAGAAATTCCCACACCCCTGGGATTCCTACTTTCACTTCCTCTCCTCTGATGTGCTTCTCACTCCCCACCCCCGGAATTCTCCTCATTGCTGACCTGGGTGAGGTCACCCCTGGCCCCCTCATTATCTCCACGTTTGTTTCTTGGTAATGTTGGGTCTGCGTACCAGTTCCTCCTTTGTTGAATCTTGACATTTCTGTGATTTTCTACTCCTAGTTTTCGTCTAAACCATAGCACATTCAAATGTTGGGATTCTATCACCCTTCATCCTAGGCTTGCTTTCTTCCATTTTTGTTTGTTTATTTACTTGAAAGGCAGAGAGCGACACAGAGACAGAGGCAAATCTACTCCTTGATTCACTCCTCAAATACCCACAACAGCTGGGACTGGGCCAGGCCAAAGCCAGGGGCCTGGAACTCAATCCAGGTCTCCGACATGGGTGGCAGGGACCCAAGTATTTGAGCCAACACCTCATCGCTTGCTGCCTTCCAGGCTGGAATCGGAGGCAGAGCTGGGATTTGGACCCAGTCACTCCCATAGGGGATGCAGGTGTCCCACGTCATGTCTACACCACAGCACCAGATGCCAGCCTGGAGTTTCACCTTCTGGAGTTTCACCACCACCTGTTTGCTGATGCTTCTAAGTCTCTTTCCATCCTGACTTTTCTCCTTAGCTCCAAAACTCTATGAGTCTGTCCAGCAGCCTACCGGACAGTATCTGCTTATGTGTTTCAGAGAGACCACAGCCCCAACATGTCCAAAATGCAGTTCACCACTTGCTCTTTTTCTGCAGCCTGCTTCTCCTGCAGTGTCTGTAATTTTCCTGTAGGGTACCAGGATCACTCGGTTTTCCAAGCTACAAACTTGGAGGATGCTGGTCTCTCTCCCGGCTCCCCTTTACTCTGTACATCTGTTCACCATAACATTAGCTCAACAAATGCACATGTGTCTGCGTCGACTGATACAGAAAGAGTACCCATCCTTGAATAATGCCGTTTTTCTTCCTGTTGGTCCCATCATTGCCTAAAAGCAGAAAAATTAAAAGTGAGAAATCACCCGGAATCACTGTTTTCACTGCTTTGCGTAACAGAACTCGAATGTGGTCTACCAGAATGCTCTTTAAAGGACCTGTGAAAGACTCAGGAGCTCTTTGTAAAAATCCTGTCTCCAGTCTACATGCTGTGACCCAGCATGGGGAGGTAAACCAGCAGATTGTTGTAGCCGAGGTTAGACCTTACTGAGAAAAATCTTGCAGTCTTTGTGGCAATTCACCCTGACTTCACTCCAGCATCCTGCACACACTCGGTCTGTAAGCACTTCTTTCCAAGTCCTTCAGCCTCCCCTCCCTGCACCTCACCCAACAGTTGAGCAAATCATAACAGAAGAGTAAGATTGTCCACCCCAGAGCCAAAGGGATAAAAGGACCGAGGAGCTTTGAAAGAGGAGAAACAGAGTAAGGAGGTTGTTCATTTAGTCTGTATGATAGGTCAAAGCATAGAGGACTAGTCTGTATGATAGGTCAAAGCATAGAGGACTAGGAACACTGCAGGTCTTGGCGACCCGCAAGCTTCGAATGGGTCAGAAAACTCTTGCTGGACCCGAAGTAACATTTAGAGCTCCCCGCCCGCGCTGCCGCCATTCCACCATCAGAAGTGGAGGATCAGAAGCTGGGTTATGCAAATATTTCTTTGACCTATCATCTGCAAGCCAAATATTTTGCTCTGATCTCTGTATATAGAACATTCAGATAAGCATTTCATGTTTCAGCAATCTTTATCTGTGAGAGGGACAAAGTAATTCATCACCTGCCACATACTTTGGAAAAAATCATGGATAAAAATGAGTTTCTCAGTTATAAAGACCTTCTCTGCAAAAAGTGAGTTCATGGATGTTAATGCAAGGATCACAGCAAACTGCTGTTGGGGGGCCCGGGTCGGGGGACTGGCAGGGAGCTCTGTGGCTCCTCCTGATGTTTCCTCCTTAGGGACTTTTCCTGCATAGAAAATGAGGTTTAAAATCTGTTGTGCCTTGGATCGAGTTAATTTTAACACTTGAATATCTGTACAGAGTCAGTTCCCATCTGGTCACCTGAACGGATGAGGAAGTTAAATTACCTGCAGGAGATGTACTGTGTAAGGCACCAGGAGCGTAAACTTTCCCTCTTTGCAATTCCATTTCTCTGGCTAGTTATTTCTGTTTGTCCTACACAAGAACAACAGACTCTTTGTTTTTTTTTTTTTTGTTTTGTTTTGTTTTTTAATTTGACAGGCAGAGTTACAGACAGAGTTAGAGAGATGGAAAGGTCTTCCTTCTGCTGGTTCGCCCCCCAAAATGGTCGCCACGGCCAGCGTGCTGCGCCGATCCCTGGCCACAGCAGAGAGCTGGACTGGAAGAGGAGCAACCGGGACAAAACCGGTGCCCCAACTGGGACTAGAACCCGGGGTGCCGGCACCGCAGGTGGAGGATTAGCCTAGTGAGCCACAGCGCCAGCCAGAACAGCAGACTCTTAACAAAGCCAGCCTTCCCCACACCTGGAGAATCAAGAGAAGTGAATGAGTTCATTTCTTGGGCTTGGATTCCAGGATCAACACGGGTCTAAAATCCCTCACCCAGGCTCAGTTGGGATTTTTCCAAGAGCGGAGCAGCTGGCTGCCTTCCCTGGCTTCCCCTTCTCTTTCTCACCTCTCTGTCCCCATTCACCGGCCAGTTTTAGCTCATGACCCTACTCCAACCACAGTAGCCTGCTCTTAGGCCAATCTTATCAGCGCTGTGAGAGGTGAATTCTGTGGCCCGTGCACAGGAGCACAGTGTGTGCATCCAGGCTCAGCCCTGCTGCTCTCAGAAGAGAGGTCAGTGGGGTCATTTCCCAGCAGCCCCAAGGTCATACTGAGTTGCTTGATCACATTCTCCTCAAGGCTGTTGGCCCTCTCCTCCTGATTCAGGCCTGTGTCTCCATTGGGTACAAGGCGAGAATCTTACTTCTTCTGCATCCCCACCAGACGTGCCAGTCTGAGTGGCAGGCGTCCACTGGTACTCCTGGGTATGTCGTGGTGCCTGCCTCTCACAGAATCACCTGTGTGATTGTGAACTTGCCAGCTTCATCAGTTCCATGTGACTTCTCGCCAGCTTGTTAGCATCAGCCCTCTAAGCCTGGCATTGTTACTTCAGTGCAAACATTGCCACATGCATGTGTGACTCCGCATCAGTCTTTGCTCCCTTGGGAGCCTCTCCTTCAGGACTGGCAGGTGAGACTAGTGAGCGTGAGCAGGTGCGCGGTGCTGAGTCCTCACTGAGCGGGCAGTGGTTCACACCTCGGTCAGAGTCAGAACGGGCTTCTCCCATCACCTGGGGACGTTCAAAATAAAATAACGTTCATTGGCCAAGGCCCCTTCCGGGAGCTATTTAAAAACGATTTCAGGCACATGAGCCTGTCTTATAAAATAAGATTCTGAAAACTGTAGGCGGATATTAAGGTAAACTAAATGAACTCTGTGTAAGTGGTGGGTTTTTGTCCTTTCTGCATGACTGGCTTCATACAGTGAGCACTGCAGAGGTGTCGGTGAGTGAGGTCCTCCCAGGGAAGAGACATTTTAGAATCTTTCTAAACTTCCCAAATTGCCATGCTGAAGCTCTCCTTCATGTTTCCCGTGTAAATAACAGAAAGGTAAAAATATACTTGTCATTTATGAGTAAAGATGGCCGTTGAGCGTTTGCCTCTTGTTCTCCATCCAGAATTGCAGAGTAGAGTCAGCTCCTGTGATTGGTGGCAGTTAATCTCTACAAGTGGACTCTGACAAGTGGACATAGAGGGCTGGGTTCCTCTGGTCCTGTTTGCATGTAGCCTGCCTGTATTTGTGATTAAAGACACCGTATATGCATTGTTGATCCATCAACGCTGAATTCATAGCCAACAGCGCCATAACTCGTGCCTGATCGAAGTTTATCTACTACACATATTTTCTCCCCAAGCACAGCATGGCCTTCCTAGGCCTGGGAACAATAG
Organism: Oryctolagus cuniculus; assembly: GCF_051225735.1. Lineage (NCBI taxonomy): Eukaryota > Metazoa > Chordata > Mammalia > Lagomorpha > Leporidae > Oryctolagus > Oryctolagus cuniculus. The sequence continues at coordinate 124,840,165 of NC_142875.1, forward strand.
CTGGCTCCTCACTGTTTGACTTGGAGGTCGTTTAATGGTGAAATTGCCAACAAAAGCACAGAGCTAAGAGCTAGACCTTGGAAAGACCTGTTTACCACAGGGGAGCTGAAATAGGAGGCCGTGCGTAGCCTTGCTTAACCTCAGTTGGGAATGTGTGCATGGGTGACTCAGGCTGCCCTGCCTGTGCCTGAGAATTATCTCAAAGGCACGAGGGCATTTATTTTGGGGTTACCATGCACTTCCCTGAATAGGGAAATTGGTGAACAAGGAACATGTGACTGACAGGATTGACCCATGGTGAGGTGTGCGTGTGTAATCTTGTTACCCTCGCCCTTCTGCCCGTGTCCTTGGCCTTCTAGGCAGGTCCAAATAGGAATCTTTCCTTCCTCTTGGCTGAAGTCCCCTAGCATTTGCCCTCCCTGCTAGCAGGAATTGGATGTGTTCAGTTCAATCACATTTAAGAAGTCAGAGCTTATAAAAGACCTGTCTCAGGGAAATTTAGAATTTTCTAAGGACCTGTTCTTTAATCAGGTAGAGGAATGAAAGTTGGGCAGAAGGGTTACTGAGAGATAGGGTGGACACTGGGGGAGATGGAGGTTAAGGAGGCATAGGTATGATAGCATGCCAAGGAAGGGACCCCTACTCTGGGGACCAGAGCTTTCGTCCTAGGTCCACGGGTGTGAAATACGTCCTGTGGCGTTTGTGGTTCTGCACGAGTTCTCTTGGGTGCTGGCAATCGCAGAGCCCACAGTGCATCCTCCCCCGGCCTCTCTCAGCATCCCTAGGCGCCTTCTCCGCATCCAAAGAGAAACACGCCTCTAGATTGGCTCCAAGTTTTCAAGCTGGTGAGATTGTAGAGCCGAGCCTCCCTCCTGTCCTAGGAGATCCCCGTCCTCTGGATACCTCCCCCAGGAGCCATTTGGATGGGAAAGAACGTTCCATGGGAGCCAAATGCGGCCAAGATTTGTTCGCTGGTTTGGGTGTGCCGTCAGTTGCTCAGGGTTTTAATGTTATGAAAAGTCGGTTCTGAGCGGAGCCTGCGGAGATGAAAGCTGCCGCCCGGGCCTGAGCTCGGGGAGTCTCAGTGTTATTTCAGCGGCTGTGTACACAGCTCTGAAAATCTGTACTCAGACCGAAGCCCAGCAAGAGAATGCAGCGTTCTGTCCTGTGTGTTCCCTGAAAAACAGTCCCATGGGCTCAGACATGGGAGAACAGTGAGGCCGGCCCAGCACTTCCCCACACGGCAGAGGTCAGAAATGCCCGCAGCCTCCCGGAAATGAACAGCCTGTACAAGAGGAAGCAGAAGACCCGGAGGAGCCCGGCTGTGGGCGGACTTCTTGGTCCCACCCCACTGCCATCCCAGCCCCCCGCCCGCAGATGTGTCTCCAGCTTCCTGGCTTGCCCCCCCCACCCCGCCCCAGCTCCCTGCAGGGAGCTGCGTGCTGCAAGCTTGGCCGAGGTCACTGCTTCCTGTCTGATGAACTTTTGTCTTAGTTTATTTTTAAAACGTTTTTTCCCTTTTTATAAAAGATGTCAAGCTCATTGTGAATATAGTTGAAAAATGCCAATAAGCAGCAAACAGATGGCCAACATCAAGGCTAACCCAGATGTAACCATTGATGAGTTCTGGTTTCCTTAGCCTTCCTCCATGAATCACTACAAATCACTATGTTTTCAATGGGATTATATTGGAAATACAGTGCTGTGAGCTTTCTGCTCCCCTTGACAACGTATTCTAATCGTAGCTTCAGATGATCGTTGTGAGCGGTCCATGGCCTCTCTTGCTGTGATCCTCTTCATCCATTACTGTTGCCAAGCTTTTGCATGAATCCCAGGGATTGTGTTCAAAATACAGTGGCCTTCCATTTCTGTGATTTCTGCAAATGTGGCTTCAACCAATTGCAGATCTAAAGAAGTCTTTTGTTTTTTGTTTTTTGTTTTTTTGTTTTTGTTTTTTTGGTTTTTTTTGACAGGCAGAGTGGACAGTGAGAGAGAGAGACAGAGAGAAAGGTCTTCCTTTGCCATTGGTTCACCCTCCAATGGCCACTGCAGCTGGTGCGCTGCGGCCGGCGCACCGTGCTGATCCGATGGCAGGAGCCAGGTACTTATCCTGGTCTCCCATGCGGGTGCAGGGCCCAAGCACTTGGGCCATCCTCCACTGCACTCCCTGGCCACAGCAGAGAGCTGGCCTGGAAGAAGGGCAACCGGGACAGAATCCAGTGCCCCGACCGGGACTAGAACCGCAAGGCCACGGCACTGGCCTAAAGTAGTCTTTTAAAAACTGCATTTGTTACTGAACAAGACATTTTCTTCTTGTCATTATTCCATAAGCAATACAGCATTTATTATTTATCTGAGAGAGAGGGATAGACAGAGAGTAAGGTCTTCTAACCGCTGGTTCAATCCCCAAGTGAGTGCAACAGCTGGAGCTGAGCTGAGCTGAAGGCCAGGAACCAGGAGCTTCTTCCACATCTCCCATGAGAGTGCAAGGGCCCAAGCACTTGGGCCATGTTCCACTGCTTTCCCAGGTCATAGCAGAGAGCTGGATCAGAAGAGGAGCAGCCGGGACTAGAACTGGTACCCATATGGGACGCTGGTGCTGCAGGCAGAAGATTAACCTACTGTGCCACAGTGCCAGCCCAAACATTTACTATTTACATAGCATTTATATTGTGTCAGATATTATAACTGGGGATGATGTAAAGTCTATGAGAGAGAGTGGATATTGGTGACATAGCAGTTAAGCCCCACTTGGCATGCCCTATTTCACAGTGCCTGAGTTCCAGTCCCCCTGCTTTTTTTTTTTTTTTTTTTTTTTTTTTTTTTTTTTTGACAGAGTTAGTGAAAGAGAGAAAGACAGAAAGGTCTTCTTCTGTTGGTTCACCCCCCAAATGGCCACTACAGCTGGCGCGCTGTGCCAATCCAAAGCCAGGAGCCAGGTGCTTCCTCCTGGTCTCCCATGCGGGTGCAGGGCCCAAGCACTTGGGCCATCCTCCACTGCCCTTCTGGGCCGCAGCAGAGAGCTGGCCTGGAAGAGGAGCAACCGGGACAGAATCCAGCACCCCAACTGGGACTAGAACCTGGTGTACCAGCGCCGCAAGGTGGAGGATTAGCCTAGTGAGCCGCGGCACCGGCCCCCCTACTTCTGATCCAGCTTCCTGCTAGTGTACCACAGGAGACAGATGTGATGGCTAAAGTGCTTGAGTCCCAGCTACCCATACGGAAGACTGGAATGGAGTTCTAGGCTTCCAACTGCCTCAGCCCTGGTTGTTCCAGGCATCTGGGGAGTGAACCAGTGAATGGGAGTGTGTTCTCTCTCTCTGTCATTTTGCCTTTCAAATAGATAAAGTTTAAAAACAATGGAATGATGTATATGAGTTACATACAAATACTAAGCCACTCTTACATAAGGGTTTTAAGCATGAATAGCCTCGGATTTTGTTATCCTTGCAGGCTGGGGATGTGGTCTGGACTCAGTCTGCCATGGATGCCAAGGGATGGGTCTAGAAAGCATAGAAGACTTTCCACAGCCATCGGAGTGTGGAGCAGCCAGTCAGAATGCACTGCTGTGAGACCCGAGCTGCAGCCCATCCTGGGCGTTAGCCTTAGTATACTGTTTGAGTGGCAGGGAAGGAACCACAGAGGAGGTCCAGGAGCCAGGAGGATAGGGGCACATCAGGGAGGGGGCTCTATTTATCTGTCACAACAAAAGATTTTAAATATATAACATACTGGTGCAAGTTCTCTGACTATCAGAGCGTTTATCAGTATTACTAGCAGAGTGGCTGTGAGCAGCTTTCCAGGGAGAGCTGTGCCAGGATCCCTGATTATTCCTAGGGGCATATATGCTAGGTCCATGAGGATTTTAGTAACACATTCCAAACTGTATCTCCAAAGCTAGCATGATTTATACTTTTATCAAGTTATTCTCTTCTTGATCAAATTTGCCGTTAAAAATCTGTGTGCCATGGAGTAGTTTGTTTGTATCGTGGTTCTTCTTAACCCAGCAAATCTACATAGGTATAGGTTATTTCATTCCGTGTGTACTTAATTCTAAAGGGGCCTCAGAAGCAAAGACGAGGGAGTTCCCACCAGGGAACGCCCCAAACCTGGAAAGGAGCGGGTTGGGGCACCAAAGAAAGATGCACTTGATATGGGAGCCATCAGTTGAAAACGTGTATTAGGGGAGCTTAGGATGCAGGGCAGGACTCCTTGCCCCTGACAGATAGTCGGCGAGGGAAAGGGAGATATACCTTCTAGGTGTGTCTACAACCTGGGCTTAGGGTGCGGAGTTTACATGAGGGTTTCAGGAATTAGTCTCAGGGTGGGGATTCTCAGAGCCAGTTTCTTCTGTGTTTTGGGCAACAACTGAAACCCTGTTATCAAAACCTGGGGATGTTCAAGGTCCTCTTGGTGTTCAGGTCTGCAAGGAAAGAGGTGTTCTGTGTTTCTCAGGACAAGAGGAAGGCAGGAGGGGCTGAGGGCCCTACACAGATATTCTTCAGATGTAGAGCTCCTATATGTGCAGTCACTAACCAGGACATTCATTGCAGCAGTGTTTGTCATAGCAACAGCAGCCCCCTGGAAATGAAAAGGAATGAAATATTCACGACTGTGAGGAATGAATGTCTTACATAATTTATGGCTATGAATATTATAAAATATACCGTGATTCAAAGGATGAGGAAAATGTAAGACTGACATGGAATGTTCTAGAATATATTAAAGAAAGGCAAGTTTTACAATAGAATATACAGCACAATCATAGTTATGTTATAGAAGAAAGTAATTGGATGTTCTTTGAGACATGCATAATATACCTCCATATATAAGTGTCCGGGAAAAATGCACACATCAAGATATGCATATCAGTGTCTCAGCATGAGAAGTAAAATTCTATGGCAAAGCGAAGATTTTCTCAATTTTTTGTCTGTATATCTTCATATGTTCAATTTCTTAGAATAAGATGCTCTTTGGAATATTCCTTAAGGTATAAAAAAGAAAACAATTATTTTCTTTTTTACCTTTTAAGGAAAAGTTTATTTATGTTGTTTGAAATGCAGAGCAACAGAGAAAGGGAAAGACAGAGAGATATCTTTTAGTACCCAGGCAGTTCACTACCTCAATGACTAGAACCACTGGATCTGGGCCAGCTCAAAGCCAGGAGCCAGAAACTCCATCCTGGTCTGCCACATAGGTGCCAGGGACCCAAGTACTTGGACCATCATCTGCTGCCTTCCCAGGCACATTAACGGAACTGGATTGCAAGTAGAGCAAGCGCTCTGGTTTGGGATGCCTGAGTTGCAATGGGCAGCTTAGCCCATTAGACCTTTTGCTATTATACTACAATACCTTTTGCTATTTTACTTTATTTTTCTTGGCAGAAGAACACTCTATTACAAAACTTAAAAAAATTTTTTAATTGTACATATTTATATGATGCAGGATGATAATTGAATACCTGTATACAGTGAATAGATCAGTTCAGATAGCTTGGTCATCTCCTTAAATTTTGTTTTTAATAGTTTGTTTATTTGTTTATTTGAAAGGCAGAGTTAGAGAGAGAGAGAAAGAGATCTTCCATCTGCTGGCTCACTTAAAAAATGTCCTCAATGGCCAGGGCTGGGCCAGGCCGAAGCCAGGAGCCTGGAACTCCATCCTAGTCTCCTACATGGGCGGTAGAGGCCCAAGTACTTGGGCCATTTTCTGCTGCCTTCCCAGGTGCATTAACAGGAAGCTGGATTGGAAGTAGAGTAACTGGGACTTGAACCAGTATTGCATGCAGTGGCTTAACCCTCTGTGCCAGCCCCTTCCATTTTTTAAAACATTGTGATTAGTACAAACATGTACAAGTATTTATGGAGTGCAGTGTGCTGCTTCGCTCAGTGCATACACTGAATGTGTAGTGATCAGTTCAGTATGTTCTCATCTCTTTTTTTTATTATATATTTTTTTATTTTTTGACAGGCACAGTGGACAGTGAGAGAGAGAAACAGAGAGAAAGGTCTTCCTTTTGCCGTTGGTTCACCCTCCAATGGCCGCCGTGGCCGGCGCACTGCAGCCGGCGCACCACGCTGATCCAAAAGCAGGAGCCAGGTGCTTCTCCTGGTCTCCCATGGGGTGCAGGGCCCAAGCACTTGGGCCATCCTCCACTGCACTCCCGGGCCACAGCAGAGAGCTGGCCTGGAAAAGGGGCAACCGGGACAGAATCCGGTGCCCCAACCGGGACTAGAACCTGGTGTGCCGGCACCGCTAGGCGGAGGATTAGCCTATTGAGCTGCGGCGCCGGCCAGGATGTTCCCATCTCATCAGTACTTACTGTGCAGTCTTCGAGCTCCTCTCTTCTATTTGTTCATCAGATGCACACTGGCTCACCATGAGCTGTGGGCATAGCACTGTGCTGTGCAGCACAGACCTTAGTCTGCCCAGCTGTGCTTGGGTCCCTGTCGGGCAGCCTCCCTCTGTGCCCCGCGAGACTCTAGTCCACTGTACTCTGCATTCTGATCAACGGTTTCTTAGCTTCTGCATCTGAGAGAGGACGTGCAGCGTGTCTTTCTGTGCCTCACTTATTTTAACACGATGCCTTCCAGTTCCATCTGTTTTGCTGCAAATGACAGGCTCTCACTTTCCCAACTTTTTTTTTTTTTTCATTTGAGAGGGAGAGGGAGAGGAACATCATCCAGGCGTCCCACATGGTAGAGCAGGGACCCAGCGTTGAGCCGTCACTGCTGCCTCTCTGGGTCTGCATTGGCGGTCACTGGAATCAGGAGCAGCACCAGGATGCAAAGCCTGGCACGCTGATGAGAAGGAAGACAGCTTAGCAAGGGTCTTAACCACCAGGCTAAGAGCATGTTTCATTTTCCTGAAATGTTTTCAGTGAAATTCCAGCCTAAATGAAACCCGAAGTCAGTGTGCGTCTGATTGGAGCAGGGGCAGGGGTTGGGCTCCCTCCTCAGCCTCCCGTCCTCTTGGTGACTGTCCCAGCAGCCCTGCCCTGTGGACAGTGGCCTGCAGGGGACCAGAGCACAGACTGTTATGTTGTCACTGTCATAACTCTTCATCATTTTTTGCTAAGCGGCCCCACCTTCTCTCCAGGCCCTGGGCCCTGAGAACTGCGTAACTAGTCGTGTCGGCAGCATAGACACATTCCCTCAGTTCCTGAGTCTTTTGTAAACTTTCCAAGTCGGAGCGCTCAGGAGCCAGCCAAAGGCTGGGGCCTGGCGCTCTCAGCCTCCTGAGAAGATTCGGAACTGTGCTCAGGTCAGTACCCAGATTCTGAAAGCACAGCTTTCAGGGGCCAAGGGTCAGTCTGGGCTCGAGGGATAACCATGCCAATGCCAGCTAGCGTGGCAGCACTTGGTTACACAGCACGCCTTTGCACATGTCTTCCTGCTGTCTGGACCCAGTCCTAAGGAGCACAGGTTAGGTCAGAATCTGCGTACCACATCAATGGAAAGGTTGTAACCAGTACTTCCAGCTACAGGTGGAACACAGTAGCTTCTTACTTCGTTACAGGAACACGTAGTGGTCAGTTTTCTGTTGCTATGGTAATGACATGTCTTTGGCTGGGTACTTTATAAAGAAAAGAGGGCAGGGTGGATGATTAACACAGAGGGTAAGATCCTGTTTGGGACAACCACATCCTCTATCAGGGTGCCTGGATTTGAATCCAAGTTCTCTGATTCCAGCATCCTGCTAATGGGAGGTGGCAGGTGATGACTAAAGTGGGTCCCTGCCACTCTCATGGGAGATTTGGATTGGGTTCTAACTTCTGGCTTTGAACTGACCCAACCCTGGCTGTCACAGGCATTTCTAGAGTAAACCAACAGGTGGAGGATCTCTCTCTCTCTCTCCCTCTCTCCATATAAATATATGTAATATCTAATTGTAAGTATTATTATATTTCAAAGAGGGAGTCACACACATATAACAAACAAGAAAAGGGAAGAGGTTCCCGCACACGGCACCAGCACCTGCTGTGCTGTGGTGAGGTCTCCTCGTACAGGCATCATGAGAGCAGGCAGGAGTGTGTGAGGAGAAGAGATCACATGGCCAGACAGGAAGCCAGAGTGAGACTGGGTCTCACAAGAACGGTTGATCCCCCCGCTTTTTTTTTTTTTTTAAGATTTATTTATTTATTTGAATGACAGAGTTACAGAGAAGCAGGCAGAGACAGAGAGAAATCTTCCATCCGCTGGTTTACTCCCCAGATGGCCCCAATGACTAGGGCCGAAACCAGGAGCCTGGAATTCCATCCTGGTCACTCACTTGGGTAGCAGGGGCCCAAGTATCAAGGCTGTCATTGGCTGCTTTTCCAGGTACATTGGCAGGGAAATGGATCAGAAGTAGAGCAGCCAGGATTCTAATTGGTGCGGCAGTATGCAACACCGGGGTCACATCTGCTACGCCACAATACTGGCCCCTACTTTTTCTCTTTTAACATTAGCAGAAAAATGAGGTTGTTCAGAGCAAGCATTGAGGCGTAGCAGGTAAAAGCCATCACCTGTAGTACTGGCATCCCATATGGGCATCGGTTCAAGTCCCGGCTGCTTCACTTCCGATCCAGCTCTCTGCTGTGGCCTGGGAAAGCAGTAGAAGATGGCCCAAGTCCTTGTGCCCCTGCACCCACATAGGAATACCTGCAGGAAGCTCCTGGCTGCTGGGGATTGGCACAGCTCTGTCCATTGCGATTGGCAAGTGAACCAGCGGATGGAAAAACCTCTCTCTCTCTGTGTGTCTCTCTCTCTCTTCCTCTCCCTCTCCCTCTCTTCTCTCTTGTAAGTATGGGAAAGAAAAGGTTTTTTAAATTTAAATAATATCTATGGACAGTTAAATTTAATATTCTATATTTGTTTTGTCATAGGAACTTCTAATTCATTGTGGATTAAGTCTACGTACAAACGTTCCCCAGTTGGGTGGGACAATGGATGTTTCATCTGTCTTTGCCACTAGCCCTCCATGGTCACGTTCAGCATGTGGGCCACATCCTTATTGCCCTCAACAGTTGCTCAAGTCATCACGTCTACATCCCCGCTAGAAAGAGGGAGAAGAGAACAAAGAACATGTCCCTCCCTTTACACGCACTGCCCCAGGGTCGCACCCAGCACCTCCGCCTGCGGCTCACTGCTCAGGATGGAATCACCCGCAGATGACAAGGAGGCAGGGAGGTACTTGGCCACGATCTCAGGGTCCTCTTAGGATGGAAGAAAGGAGGACAGAGATTGAGAAGGAAGTAGCAGGAACCTGTAACAAACCTGTAAGATGAAGTCTAAAATGGATTGTTTGCACTTCCTGCTCCGTGAAAAGGAGATCCTAGCCATGTCCTGAGACTGCTCTGAGGACTGAATGACTTGATCTGTGCAAGGCGTTTGCATGGTGACTGGTGCTTAACAGACATTCCAGAAGCTTCCTCTGTTATTTCACATGCTTTACAGAGCAAGCAATAAAAATGGTGATCATTCAAAAAAATATTTCTGGGCTGGCGCCGTGGCTCACTTTGTTAATCCTCTGCCTGGAGCATCGGCATCGCATATGGGTGCTGGGTTCTAGTCCCGGTTGCTCCACTTCTAGTCCAGCTCTCTGCTGTGGCCTGAGAGGGCAATGGAGGATGGCCCAAGTGCTTGGGCCCCTGCACCTGCATGGGAGACCAGAATAAGTACCTGGCTCCTGGCTTCTGATGGGCACAGCTCTGGCCGTTGCAGCCATTTGAGGAGTGAACCAGCAGGTGGAAGACCTTTCTCTCTCTCTCTCACTGTCTAACTATCTGTCAAATAAATAAATAAATAATATTTCTGCACAGACATGGCACAGCATTTCTTCATGTTGAAGCTTCGGTTTCCTTCATGTCCTTTCAATCACTTCTCTGTGTCGCTCCCCCTCTTCGTGGAGGAACGACACAGGACCCTGCGCTGTTCTTTCGTCTGCTCGGCCCTTCCCGGGTTTGCTGCTGGTTCTTCCCGGGTTGGCTACTGACCCTTCCACCTCCGTGGAAGGGCGGTTCCCCCTGGCCACTTTCCCCACTTCCGCAGGGGAGCAGCACACCGCCGGCCGGCTCTCTCGGGGGCTGCACAGATGTTCCTTCAGATGTTCCCCTTAGATGTTCCTCATGCATGCCGTCTCTCTCCTCCTTTATAGTCCTCCTCCCGCCAATCCTAACTCGGCTGCCCACATGCCGAGTACGCTGCTCTCCTCCAATCAGGAGCAGGATCAGCTCCTGGAGGTCATCACTCAAGTTGGCAAGAGGCAGCTGTGTAGAAGCTGTTTTCTCCTCTCCCAGCGCCATATTGTGGGAGAGCAGATGCATAGAATAAGTCTTAATTCCAGTAACTCAGTCTAGTCCGGGTTGCTCCCCACAGATCCCCCTTTCTTTTTATTTTTTGGCGTTGATACGCGCCTGTCTTCGGTGTCCCGCGGCACACACTCTGCTCTACTTGCTAGAGTTGCCCACAGGTGCTTACAAGTCCTATCAATCAGGCAAACCGAATCCGGGTCCTCTCTTCGCCATGTTGTGAGGTTTTTAGGCGCTGATGCGTGCCTGTGTTCGGTGCCCTGCAGCACATGCTCTGCTCTGCTAGAACTGCCTGCAGGTGCTTACAAAACCTAGCAATCAGGCAAACCGAATCCAAGCCTTCTCATTGCCGTATTGTGGGGAGACTTATTGGTGTTGGTTCGTGCCTATCTTCGGTAACCTGCAGCGGGTAAGCTGCTAGCCGCCTGCAGGTGCTCATCGCCTTGCTAATCAGGCAGACCGAATCCAAGCTCTCTCATTGCTGTGTTGTGGGGAGGCCTTTCTCTATTTCTCTATCTCCGGGCATTCCTATTTCTCCTATTTCACTTCTATCTACCAGCATTCCTATTTCTCTCATTTCACTTCTAGACTTCTGTTTCTCTTATCCCTGCGGCTTCCCGGCGCCCGCCCCGAGGCTGCTTCTCGGCGGCTTCTCGGCGGCTTCCCGGCTCCGCGCCCGCATCGCACTAGCCCAGCGTTCCCTATCTACTTGTGCCCCGCACGCTCTCTCTGCGCGCGGCAGCCTCCGCGAGTCACACAGCCCCAGCTCACGTTTCCGCCACTAGCATTCAATCCAAGTTCCCTGGGCTAACCTGGCGAATTCAACCCAGCTCACGTTTCCGCCCCACGATTTGGCTTCCCGTCCTTTGCTCCCCGGGCTAATCTGACGGATTCCAACCTGGCTTACGTTTCCGCTTCTGGTTTTAACTTTTCGCCCCTTATTCCCGGGCTAACTCGACGAATCCCAAAGTAGCTTTCGTCTCCGCCTCAGCCTGCCCCCGCGGCTACAATTTCCCTAACATTTTTCTCTACCCAGTATGTTTCCCTAAGTTTTCTTCCAACAATATTCCTCCCTCATTTCTCCTGGCTTCTCCCCACAGTCCGTATCCGAGTCTGTTTGTTCTAGCTTTCACTTTCGCTTTCGACCTTAGAGATTTCTCCCAGCTTCCCCCCGTAGTCCGTATCTGAGTCTATGCCTAGGCTTTCAATAGCTTCTTCTGGCACCTTTTCCGTCCGGCTTTCCCCTAGGCTGTTTGCTAGTCTCTCCGATATTTTCCCACTTCTTCCCGTTTCTTCCCTCCTAGGTTTCCTATCCGAGTCACAGCACCATTATGTGCTCCCCCTCTTCGTGGAGGAACGACACAGGACCCTGCGCTGTTCTTTTCGTCTGCTCGGCCCTTCCCGGGTTTGCTGCTGGTTCTTCCCGGGTTGGCTACTGACCCTTCCACCTCCGTGGAAGGGCGGTTCCCCCTGGCCACTTTCCCCACTTCCGCAGGGGAGCAGCACACCGCCGGCCGGCTCTCTCGGGGGCTGCACAGGTGTTCCTTCAGATGTTCCCCTTAGATGTTCCTGGTGCATGCCGTCTCTCTCCTCCTTTATAGTCCTCCTCCCGCCAATCCCAACTCGGCTGCCCACATGCCGAGTACGCTGCTCTCCTCCAATCAGGAGCAGGATCAGCTCCTGGAGGTCATCACTCAAGTTGGCAAGAGGCAGCTGCGTAGAAGCTGTTTTCTTCTCTCCCAGCGCCATATTGTGGGAGAGCAGATGCATAGAATAAGTCTTAATTCCAGTAACTCAGTCCAGTCCGGGTTGCTCCCCACACTCTGTGTTCCAGGCTTAGCCCCCGTTTACACGGCATGAGGAGCGCAGCGAGCGTTGTTTCAGCAGTACCCACTCTGCACCTGTGTCCACCTCCTGTCACCAGTTCCATGACTCTGCGATTCTAATGCCTGCACTCGGGGAACAACTGATGACCACTTGACGGTAGGGTGACTGTTCACAGAATCCCTGCTCCCATATCTGGACGGGGAGCCAGACGGGAGCCTCACGGCCTGGGTGCCCCCTCAGGAGCGGATTCGCTGCCTTCTGTGAGCCGCGTGGTTGCGGACACGGTCCAGCCCTCCGGCCGGTCCATTCCCTCCTCAGCCTTCACACTGACATCACTTGGTACTGGGAGCAGCACCGACCAGAAGCAGAGCAGAGCAATGGTTCTGGGGCCTGGCCACTCCTGCTCAGCTTGGTTGCTCCAAAGCCTTGTTTGGCAGCAACAATTTTCTTAGTCTGCCCCCGCTCCGTCCATCTGTTGGCTCCTTATCCCCACCTTTTCCCTTTATAGCAGTTGGTCACTGCTAAACCTTTCTGTTCTCCTAACAGTCTAGGGGGTCTGGTTCCTGGGTAATCTGAGACAGGTTACAGCATTTCTTAATTGTCTATCGATCTGTCAATAGCATCTTTACATGTCTGTCATCTAGATTTATCTGTCCATCATCCATAGCTATCTATCCATCTATCATCTACATCTATTTCTGTAGTTATCATCTGTCTACCTACCTTCCTATCATCTGTGTCTATCTGTGTTTCTACTGTAAGTACCAGAAACAGTTCACGTATTCCTTTCCCCAAGAAAAGCAGCTGTCATGAGGATACTCAATTGAAAGGCAGAAGGACCTCAGCTTCAGAGATGAGATCCAGGAGTGCAGAGGAGAGCAGACAACAGGTGCTGGGCGCCTTTCCTGGAGGACAGTGGTCAGCGCTGATGCACACAGAGGCCCCGGGACACCAGGTATGGAAGTGGGTGAGCAGAGAACAGGGTGAGACACAGCCCGCCGTGTTCAGGGACACTAACTTAGTAGGATTAGCTTTGTAGGCTATAGTCGTTTAACCAGCTGGGCATCCATTCCGTCTTTGTTGTCTCCAAGGTTGCCTCTCTCCATGTTGCTCACAAGGTCATGGAAGACTTTCACAGGTGACTTTGAGAGTCAGACGCACCCTGCACATCACAGAAGAGAAGTAACCCCCACACGACAGGGCTTTGCTTCCGCATCAGCGCCCGGGAACCGCTGCTTCCTCCTTTGATAGCTCAGAAACCAGGCCTTGTTTTCCAAACCCGGGCCTGGAGTTGATGGGTTCTTGCAGCATGACCTGGGCCCTGTCCCACCTCTGCACAGAAATCCGAAACCCTCACTCTTTCTCCGCTGCCACTGGCGTCTCTGCCCTCCTGCCTGCCTTCCCTCTTCCCTCCTTTCTGACATCTGTGCCTACAGAAAATCATAACGGTTTCTACCACCCCCAAACAGCTGCTTTGAATCTGTGGGTGATCCTCCTACCACTTATATTTGTATGTAAAGAACAACTATAGATGTGGGTATAAAGAAGGATTAATGCAGATGTCTTTGCCAGTGTTGCCTTAGCTTCTGCTTAGTTAGTTAAAACAGGAGCTTACAAATGGAGAGAATTAATCAGCAGAACTGTCTCTTTATCTGTGTAAGTTCCAACTCCTTAACCTTGATGCTGAAGACTGCTGTTAGGGCAGGCTTTTGGCCTATCAGTCAGGCCACCACGTGCCTCACTGGAGTTCTTGAGTTCAGTTCCCAGCTCTGGCTCCTGCCTCTGGCCTCCTCTAATGCAGGCCTGAGGAGCAGCAGTGGCGACTCAGATCGCTGCCACCTATGTGGGGTTGAGTTCCTGGCTCCTGCCTCTGGCCCAGTTCATTGCCATTCACTGTGGGCCTGTGGGGAGTGAGCCAATGGATGGAAGCGATCTCTCTCTCTCCCTGTTCTCTGCCTCTCAAATAAATGGGCTTAATTTTTAAAAATACAAATTAAAAATTAAACAGTCCCCAGGCCAGTGTTGTGATGCAGTGGGTTAAGCCACTGCGTACATGTCCACCTCCCAAACTGGAGTGTGTGTTCAAGACCCGGCTGCTCTACTTCTGACCCAGTTCCCTGTTAACACACCCGGGAAGGCAGCAGAAGATGGCCCAAGTGCTTGGGCTGCTGCCAACCATGTAAGAGACCCAGATGGAGTTCTTGGCTCCTGGCTTCAGCCTGGCTTAGCCCAGGCTGCTGTGGGTATTTGAGGAACAAACCAGTGGATGGACAATCTCAATCTCAATCTCTCTCTGCCTTTCAAGTTAATTAATTAATTAATTAATTAATCTTTCAGAAAACAGATAGTTCCCCCTCCCTGGACAGCTTTCTCCCCTGTGAATAATGTCTGGCTCGGATCGCACTTACCGTGTGACACTCTTAAAACCGCTGCAGAGCTGCCCCTCCCCGTGGGCATCCTGCCGGTACGCCTTTCTCTGCAGTGCGTAGCACTTGTGTAGGCCGCTCACCGGCAGTAAACATAGACGAGCGGTGGCTGTCACTGGTCTCTAAGCTGCAGGTCAAGACTGTCCGTTCACCCCCGCCTGACTTAGCGCAGTGCCCTAGATTCAGTGAGCCTCTGATGAATATTTGATATAGAGGTGGGGCTGCTGCTACCACCACATGAAGGACTTCACACTCACGTTTTATTCTTGAATAGCCGAGGGGCTGCTGGCGTTCCTTACCCTGCTCGTTCTCATTTTGTGTGCTCTCTGATAGTTCTATAATCCCCTCTCGGATCTTACTTTTTTTTTTTTTTTTTTTTACTTTAGAGGTTTTTTTGTTTGTTTGAGAGGCTCCCATCTGCTGCTGCACTTCTTAAATGCCCGCAATAGCTGAGGCTGGGCTCGTGCTGGGCTAGGCTCTCCCACATGGGTAGCAGGGACTCAGCTACTGGAGCCATCTCCTGCTGCCTTCCAGAGTCCACGTTGGCAGGAAGCTGGAATTGGGAGCCGGAGGCAGGCCTGGACCCCCGGT
Organism: Oryctolagus cuniculus; assembly: GCF_051225735.1. NCBI lineage: Eukaryota > Metazoa > Chordata > Mammalia > Lagomorpha > Leporidae > Oryctolagus > Oryctolagus cuniculus. The sequence goes on from NC_142875.1 coordinate 124,855,297, forward strand.
GCTCTGATACGGCACGCAGTTGTCCCAACCAGCATCTTAACTGCGAGACTGGACGTCCATCTGCAGACATCACTGTAGCTTAGCGTCTATGGGAGAGGTTCAGAGATTTTTTTTTAATTTTTTTATTTATTTATTTTTTGACAGGCAGAGTGGACAGAGAGAGAGAGACAGAGAGAAAGGTCTTCCTTTGCCGTTGGTTCACCCTCCAATGGCCGCCGCGGCCGGCGCACTGCGGCCGGTGCACCACACTGATCCGATGGCAGGAGCCAGGTGCTTTTCCCGGTCTCCCATGGGGTGCAGGGCCCAAGCACTTGGGCCATCCTCCACTGCACTCCCTGGCCACAGCAGAGAGCTGGCCTGGAAGAGGGGCAACCGGGACAGAATCCGGCGCCCCAACCGGGACTAGAACCCTGTGTGCTGACGCCGCTAGGCGGAGGATTAGCCTAGTGAGCCGCGGCGCCGGCCCAGAGATCTTATTTTTTATAGCTTCTTTATTTGAAAAGCAGAGGAAGAGTAAGATATAAAGATCTTTCAGCCACTGATTCACTCCCCAGATGCCCATAATTGCTGGGGCTGGGCCCTGCTGAAGCCAGGAGCCCAGAGCTCAGTCCAGGTTTCCCACGTGGTGCCAGGAACCCAAGCACTGGAGCCATCATCACCTCCCAGGGTGAGCATTAGCAGGAAGCTGGGCCAGAAGCAGAGACAGGACTTGAACCCAGACGTTCTGATATGGGGTGTGTATATCCCAACAATAGCTGCTTAACCCACTGCCCACAGTGCTGTCTCCCCAGATACTTCCTTCATAGCACAAGGTTCAACCCAGCTTCCCTCCCTTCCCAGTCCTCCCTTGTCTGTTTTTCTTTCTCAAATTTAATTTCCTTACGAAGAAATTAAACGGTCATTTACAAAAGGGCTGGATACCAAGGGCTTCCTGCAGGTACGAAGACTGCTGCTGTCCACCTCCTACAGGCCGGGACCTCCACCCCCTGAGACTACATAAGCCCGTCCCCCAGGCTGTCGCTGCTGTTTGGGGAGGTGCTTTGTACACGGAGAATTCGTACATACTCAGAGTTCCCCTGTGAGGGAGATGTCCTCCCATTCAGTTGATGGGAAAAGTTGCCCTCAGGTGGTGAGTAGAGTGCAGATAAAGAGGCACGTTCAAGTCAGGTCAGTGTAGCTCCTGGCTTCACCAGAATAGGAGAATAGACGGAGATGTTCTGGGGACAGGCGTCTGACATAGTGGTTGAGGTGCCGCTTGCAACACCGGCATCTCATATTGGTCTTGAGTCCCAACTCAGCTCCTGACTCCAGCTTCCTGCGCACGCGCCCGCCGGGAGGCAGCAGCCATCGTCCCAAGTACGTGCACGGGTCCTTCCACCCACACCGGAGACCCAGGTTGGGTTCCGGGCTCCGAGCTTCAGTCGGGCCCAGCCCTAGCTGTTGTGGACATTCAGGGAGTGAACCGGCAGATGGGAGATCTGTGTCTGAGTGCCTTTCTCTGTCTCTCTGTCATTCAAATAAATAAAAATTAAAAATGTGTCTGTTAGGAGCTCCTCCGAGGGAAGGTGCCGGGGAAAGTTCAGGCTCCCAGGAGAATATCAGTAAGCACGTGTTTGCGCCTTTCTGGGTTCAGTTCCTGAAATCCCTGTGTCCCGGGGGATGCCTCTTGCTCTCTTATCCAGGACTTAGGATTTGCTCAGTGATCAGTGTCCCTCTTGCGAGGAAGGTGTCACTTCACAGGACTGGCAGGGCCTCAGGTGGCCTGGTGGTGGGCACACGGGACAGCTGGGACCGGGGTGGGACATTACTGTGTTAGACTCAGCTGCAGGACCAGGAAAGTTGGCTTCCGCAGAGCTGAGAGAGCCTGGATGGGAGGGGGCGGCTTAGGAAAGCGGTCAAGCTCACACTGGGATTCCCCAGTGGCTGTGGTCTCTGCTGGTGAGGTGTGCTCCCCGGGGGGCCTGCAACTTCACTTGCATTTCTGCGATCTTAAAAAAGATTTCCCAAGGAGCGACCCATGATGCAGTGCTTTGAGCGGAGAGATGAGCTTCGGCCCTAGTGTGAGACCCGAGGTTGCTACTCCGACCCCACCAGAGAGATTCGGTTAGTGGAGGCTCTGAAAATGCAAAGGTAGGCCCCGGTGGGTGTCAAGAAGCCCCAGCGCTAGGGTCTGTCCCTGCCAAGTTCACATTGAAGCTGAGCTCCTCAGGGCAGGAGCACCAGCGGTGGGGTGGGGCCAGGGGGTCTTTAAGAGGCAAGGAACTTGTCAGGAGCCTCTGCCACCTTGCTGCCGGGCTGGGGGTGAGTGCGTTCCCAGCTTGAGGGGATGGATTTGCTCCGGGGAGAGCAGGTGTTCTACAGCGAGGCAGCTCCCCATGCTCAGCCCCTTCTGCCTGCAGCCGTTCTGCTTCTGCACCTGGAATTGAGCAGTGCCTGGCCCTCACCAGAAGCTGGTAGGAACACCAGGCTCCCTTTTTTTTTTTTTTTTTTTTTTTGATTGGTGAATTTATTTAAAAGGCATGGTTACTGAGAGTGAGAAGAAGAGAGAGAGAGAGAGGAGACAAAGAACTCTTCCACCAGCTGGTTCACTTCCCAAATGGCCACAACGGCTGAGGCTTGGCCAGGCTGAAACCAGGAGCCTGGAACTCCATCCTCGTCTCCCACATGGGTGCAGGGGCCCACGCACTGGAGCCATCTTCCACTGCTTTCACAGGCACACGAGCAGGGAGCTGTGCCCGATCCGGCGCCCATACGGGATGCCAGTGTTGCAGGCAGTGGCTTAGCCCTCTGCACCCTAATGCCGTTGCCCAACACCAGGCTCTTGGATCCCTAGACCTGTGAGTTAAAGGAAGCTCTTTCCCTTACATAGTTCGCAGCCTCACGTATTGTGCTACAGCAGCGCAAAAGGCACTAAGACACACACCATCCACAGCTACAGTATGACCATGAAATGTGCTGTAGCGAGAGCAACTGAGGTCTCAGATTTCAAGAACTTTTTTCTCAGAGGAAAGAGAGACATGAGACGGGGGTTCACGGCGATGGGGGAAGGGTTTTGGTTCTGCACCAGAGGAGCCAAGAGCTGCTTGCGAGGGACCAGTGCAGCAGCAGAGCTTGGGAATGTGAGTAGATGTAAAATGTCTGTTTCAGCCCAGACCGGGTCAGCTCTGGGTGGAACGCCGGCACATACACTCACAGAGCATTTTGAAAATTGCATTGCATTATGCCTGGGAACAAAGAGGAAGGGCGCTTTAGGAGGGAGGGGGGCCCCACTTTCTCTGAGATGGAGAAAGGGAGTGGGATCAGTGAGGGAAACCACGTGGCTATTGTGAGTGGAGAAGAGGCTGCGGAGGAGGGAGGACCCCACCAGCCAGGCTGGCCAGGACCAGCACATGGCTACGGAGGTGGAGGCAGGCGAGGTCGCTGCTCCCAGTGGGGGCGGCAACCCAGTGCAATGGAAAGCAGCTGTGGGGGAAGGAAGTCTTCTGAGTGAGCGGCGAGGACCCCGGGTGAAGAGTGGCCGGGGTCAGTACTACTTAGGGGCACAGTCCCTAGAGGTGGTAAAAAATGAAATCCGGTAAGTAGTGTATGTGATACTTAGAATGAGCACCTGGCACGTTGGTAACCACAGTGAGCACTAGCTGCTCTTACTCCATTGTGATGTAACTTGTCCTAGAATTTTGGGATTTTTCTTAAAGAAACATGAAGTCACTTGGGACAGCGAAAGGTAGGTCATGATGTGAGGAGCAGCCTGAGGCTGAAGACTGGTCCCGCTCGCACTGTGTGAGGACGGGGGCGGTGGGGTCTGGGCTCCTAACTCAGCTGGGGGTGTGGGAAAGCCCGATAGAAAAAGCGTGAGGCCTCCAGATGTGAGCTGTAAGCCAGTGAAATGCTCAGGGCGGTGAGGGGAACCCAAAATGCTCCCACGTGTTGCAGCTACACAATACACATTCATTCTGTTCCTTCGACAGCATTTAAAAATGTTATTTAAAAATTTTTCTTTTATTTGAAAGACATAGAGACACAGAGAGTGACCAAGAGAGATCTTCCATCTGCAAACTCACTCCCCTGTGCCCACTGTATCCAGGGTTAGGCCAGGCCAAAGACAGGAACCTGGGTCTCCCACACGGGAGGTAAGGACTACGTACTCGAGCCATTACCTCTGCCTTGCAGAGTGTGCATTCGTTAGCAGGGCACTGGATCAGCGCTGAAAGCGGGACTCAAGCCCTGCACTTCACTGTGGGATGCAGGTGTCCCAAGCGGTAGCCTAACTCCTGTGTTACAGTGCCCACCCTCACAACGTTTCCTGAGCTCCTACTTTCTACTAGTCACTTGTCTAGTGCCAAGGGTACAGCAGTGAGCAAAATAGACTTTCCTTTCCCCATGGTAACTGAATTCTAGTGGGAGCATCTTGCTCCCAAAAGTTCATTGTCCATCCATACCCTAAACTCCTTCCTTACATATTGTCAGTCTTCCCAGTGAACCAGTTAGTATGTATATTACTTCATTTTCTGTTGCTGTAACAAAATACTTGAGTCGAGGTACTTTATAAAAAGGTTTGTTTAATAGCATGGCACTGGTCTCTTGAAGGGTCCCCTGGCAGCCGCAGGGAAAGGGAACTGGTGACATATGGAAGGGATCAGGTGCATGGGTGCCCTTGGTTTCTAACAGTTGGATCTTGCAAGGTCAGTGCTGTGAGAGCAGCGTGAATGAGTCCATGACTGCTTACACCAGGCCCCACCACAAGGGTTCCACTCCCTCAACAGTCACCATACTTGGAGACCAAGCTCCCAGCCCATGAGCCTCTGGGAAACACCCTCAAACCGTAGCAGCTGATATTATTAAATCCATCTTCAGAGAAACTATTTTGTCCCAAACCAAAGAGCTGGGAAAAAAAGGAAAAAGCATGTTTTCAGCACAGACGTGATTCTAAGTTCATCATCTGTAGCTGCTTTGTGTTTTAGCTCTGCGGTACTGAATAAGTTTGGTAAAGCAATCTTAGGAAGGAAGGGGCTTATGACTTGTAAGGCTGGGATGTTTTGCCCTTCCCGTGGGCATGGAACTCCCCAAGAATGCTGGGAGAGGATGCGGTACGGAGGGAAACTTGGTACTGAAGACCTGGAGGCAGGTGGAAGTGTGCTGTGAAAGTAGAATAAGATGCAGGGTGGACTTTGAAGGACCTGAGGTGGGTGGCAGAGCCCTGAAGTGGAGGAGCAGCCCCAGTTTGCAGGAAGATTGCTGCTGTTTGCATGTTAAGTGCTTCCCCAAAGGCCCATGTGGTAAAAGGCTTGGTCCCCAGGGAGTGCTGCAAGGGATGATGGCTTCTTTAGGACTTGAGGCCTAGTGGGAGGTCCTTGGGTCAGTGGAGGCACTGACCTTGGGAGGTCGTTCTCAAGAGAAGGTTGCTATGAGAGGCTGACTTTGGCCCTACCCCCGTCTGCCTTCCGACTCTCCGTGTGATCTTTGCTCTGCGTGTGCTCCACCGGCCACCACGGGCCCCACACCAGAGCTAAAGCCTGCACCCTACCTTTTGGACTTTTGTGAGTGAAATAAACCTTTTTTCTTAATTAGTTGCCTCAGGGATTCCATTAGAGTGACAAAAAGCTGATAGGAAGGCCAATTGCTTGCCCCTTCTGCTCCGTGAGGAAGGCATGGGAGGAGTCATGCCCTTCACTGAGCCTCTGGGGAGAGCCCGGTGTGGTGCACCCCAGTCACCTTTCAGAGGCAGTAGACAGGAGGACGGAGGGCTGGCCGGGAGAAGGATTGAGTTTCCGCGTGTGGTGAGAGGAGCGAGGCAGTTGAGACGCAGGCTGCAGGGGCGTGCCTAGAACCTTCCGAGAGGGAGTTGAAGGGCTGTGTGCCACATTCCGAGGGGAGTGTCAGAGCAGGAGAGTCCAACTGCACACCTCCCTGCCTCCGGGTGTGCTACTCTTAAATGGCCTCCTCTCTGCCTTTGCTGCTTTGGGAAGGAGGCTCCGCAGCCCCACGACTTTCCTGGAGAACCTCTAGTTGCTGGCCCGCTCGCTAAATGCAGAGGTATTTGTGATCACCCGGCTGGGAGGAGCAAGGATAGCACCAGGTATTGCACAGTTACGCCACCTCTTTGTGAGCTTGCCGGGAGCCTAGGGTGATGTCCAGTCCCTGATTATTACAACCATGCTGTGTTCCGTTTCTGAAACCCCAGATTATCCAGCTGTAGGGGACTGAAGACCTGGAGACTGTTCCCCCAGAATGTAAGTTAGAGATTTCATCATCTGTCTTTCAAAGTAATCAACTACGTTTCTTTCAACTAAAACTTACGCTTCTTTTTGACTGAAACTCAGGCTTCTTCAGACTTAGGTTTTCAAAAGTGATTATGAGTTCTGGGAGGACAGGGGAGGGGCTCACTGCCGTTAGACCAAACAGGCCTGGACGCCCAGGATAGACATACACGGGAATGAAGAATTGGGTTTGTTACAAGGCACATGCTGAGTGAGGGAGTCTGGGGTGAGGTCGAGACGCTGTGCGTTTAGCAGGCTCCCAGGTGGTGCACGTGGGGCTGGGGTGCGTCCAGGTCTTGAACAGAAAGGCCTAACACTGTAACCAGCTGGAAGGCAGCTTCCAAAGAGACATTGGTTTTGAGGGAAGAAGGGTGTTAGGCAATCTGAAGATGAAGTGAGATGACGGCAAAACGTGCCAGAATTTGCGGTGTAGATCATAATAAAACTCAGGGAAAATCCTGGGTCATCTCTGAGTCTCATTTTGTTCTCCTAAAAAAAAATAGAGATAATAATATCCACCTTGGTTGACCAACTATATGGGTTGTGAGGATTAAATGGAAGTGTTGCCATGTATGTAAGTATTGTTATTGTTACTGTGTTATTTGGTGTTCAGAACCTTACTAATTGCTCCTATTTCCAATGCTTTTATTTATTTACTTATTTAAATAGATGAATGATTGATAGCATTGATGAGTGTTTGCTGTTTACTTGACACTGCATTAAGCACAGTAAAGACTGTTTGGTTTACTACTGACAACTATAGTAATAATAGAAATACGAGTAATATTAACAGGACTAATGTTGTGAGTATGGAGGCTAGGCTGTGAACTCAGCCTTCCTCTCCACAATGCAAGCTTTTCTCACTGTCGGGCTAGATCCTTGTGTGAGTGCCTATAAAAAATGAGGATGAGACATTTCTCTTCATGTTACGGGAACTGGATGAGAAAGTATGTGAAAACCCCCTGTAGTCTGTTAGAGCCAAATGTAAGCCATCGTTCAGATTCTAATTGTCATTTGCAGTGTGAGGAAGGGTGTGGAGGAAGAATGTATGTGGGCGCTTGCATTGCAAGAAGATGACTTTCTTGTAGATCATGCATGGGGAAGCCATTGAGATGGCAGAGGGCTTCCAAAACAGGGAAATTTTATTACTTGTTTCACATTCCAGTGTTCGGGCAGGAGAGACCCAGAATAAGGCAGATCTCAGCATCCATTCACCTTCCGGAGCTCGTGATTGCCTTAATGATGCCCAGTGCCTACCAGGAGACACACAAAGCCATCAGACAGGAGCTGGGGTGGAGCTGGGCACGTCACAGTCTCCTTCCAGAAGGAGAGCCCAGGTTTAGTCTTCTTTGTCCCATTCAAAGCTGATGAAGCTGCTTTAAACTTTGTTGCAGCTTCTCCATCACCCACCTCCACTGTGGGTAAGCACACAGGTCAGTCCTGCTGCAGGGTGGCTGACCAGGTCCTGGGTTGCCCATGTGGCTCTGCTGTCTGTCTGGTTCCTGGTGCCTCCCTCCTATCTCCCCAGTCCTATCTCCCTGTTCCTAATCCCTGCCGTTTGTCATCCATCCAGAAAAAAATCCCTTCCATCATTTCTCTTCCCTGTAGTCCACCATCCTCTTTGTCCCTCAGGGCCCTGAGGGCTAGGCCACCCTCCAGTTCCAGCCCAGTCTATTGCTGTCATTCATCTGAGTAGACCGAGACATCTTCTTCCTCTTAGGCACTGGGTGCAGTCCTTCCGATTTCTGCCAGTAAGTAGGAGTTAGGTTTTGTGCGTGCCTGGAGCCTGCCTGCACCTCTCTCCCTCTCGCTGTTTCCTTTCCCTTTTATTTTTCCTCACTTCTCAAGGACTCTCAGCACCCACTCGTCTGCTCTCTGGTTAATGCTTGCTTGCCTGCCTGGAGTGAGGGTTCCCATTCTTGCGTGCTGATGCTGGTGTATGTGTTGCTTGAACAAAACCTTTACTAAAAGCAAATTAAACATCTTCCCCTAAGTATTTACAGTCTGTGCTATATACACCTTGAAGCGGCAATTCACTCTTCTTCTTTTTTTTTTTTTTTTTTTTTTTTTTTTTTTTTTTGTGACAGGCAGAGTGGACAGAGAGAGAGAGACAGAGAGAAAGGTCTTCCTTTGCCGTTGGTTCACCCTCCAGTGGCCGCCGCGGCCAGCGCGCTGCAACCAGCGCACCGTGCTGATCCGATGGCAGGAGCCAGGTACTTATCCTGGTCTCCCATGGGGTGCAGGGCCCAAGCACTTGGGCCATCCTCCACTACACTCCCTGGCCATAGCAGAGAGCTGGCCTGGAAGAGGGGCAACCGGGACAGAATCTGGCGCCCCGACCGGGACTAGAACCTGGTGTGCCGGCGCCGCTAGGCGGAGGATTAGCCTATTGAGCCGCAGCGCCGGCCGCAATTCACTCTTAAGGAAGTATCCTGTATCATGTGAGATGCACTGAAAGTTACTACACAAGCTTGCTGATTATGGTGTTATTGATCCTAACAAACAGTTAGAAATAGCCTGGTTGTCAGCAGTGGGAAAAGAGTAACACAAATGTCAAATTTAGAAACAAGCAGGAAAAGATTGGCAGTGGTGAAGTGCAGATTTCCTTGTAAGTTATCTCTGGTTATTTCATAGAGTACCAGTGATTTTATTTTCTTCTGTTTTTTTCCATTTTTCACAATGTTCATATTGTTATATAATCAGCAAGAGGCTTTAAAAATGAAGCTTACACACACACACACACACAAGCTGACTGTTGAATATTCCTCTCTGATCTTCCAGTTCAAGGATTGGCAGTGCCCCTGCAGCCTCACATGTGAGATGTGTCCTTGGGGACAGCCACACACAAGTCCTTCCTGTGTCTGTCTGAGCAGGGAAACCCTAGAGGTTACTCTGGGGCCCCTCAGACAGAATAGCCATTTTGGAAAGGAAGGGGTTTGGGTCAAACTCCCTGGAGGGGGCGAAGTTAGCTTGAAGTGAGCAGAGAGGGTGTAGTGGCCAGTCCTGCCGTCAGACCCCTCTTGTCACCCTTGTCCTCGCAGTGCTAAGGAAATGGCTCTCTCGCCCACGAATCTGAAGGACGAGACGTCTCTGCCGAGGCAGACAGACGAGAAGGAGCAGCTGCTGACTGAGGGGATCGGAGGCTCTCTCCAGAAACACGACGCAGCCGAGGGTGCAGCACAGTAAGTCGGGGCGAGCTCCCGACGGCAGCGTCTGGGGGCCCGTCCGGAGACTTCCTCAGGCCAGTGGGATCAGCCTGTGAGGTTGGCAAGTTCAGGTGTGAGCCGACATCCTTCCCTGCAGGTCACCCAGTTTTGGTCCCGGGAGTGTTTTCTGTAGCGAGCAACTGTGTGGGATACTAACGAAGGCTGTGATCCAGGGAATAGTCAGTCAGCAGGTGACGAGCAGTTGTCAAGACTCTAATCTCTCTTTGGGGAAATTGATTGCTTAGTGGCTTCCAGATCTTCACTCGCTAAAGATTTAAAGGGCTTTAAATACTTCTGGAGGAGAGGGAAATGCCAGGAAATAGTTAAAGCTTACTTCTGATGGGCACCTTGGCAGGCAGCAAGTGGTTGGCTCCCTGCTCCCACGTGAGAGAGCAGGACTGAGCTCCCAGTTGCTGGCCGCAGCCCAGCCCAGCCCAACCCTGACAATTGAGGGCACGTGGGGAGTGAACCAATAGAGGGAAGATCTCTCTGTCCATCTGTGTCTCTCTGTCTCTCCGCCTCTTAAATAAAAACGATTCAGTGAATAATAACAGCCTGTTTCTGGACTGTGTGGCTTGCAGTTTGCTCAGCGAAATGACCAAAATGGACCACTTCTTGGGCAGATCAGATGATGAGGACGTTTTCTCTGAAGATCCTCACCCAGACATCCCTCCCGAGGGCAACAGGAAGACATGGGTAAGAGAAGCCCTTGAACGTCGGAGTGCGTGAAAAGAGCCGTGGGATTCCTCCTCCGGCGGGCAGGGTGGCCAGGTTCCCACGGGACACTGCCCTTCCCACATGAGGGACTTCAACAGCCTCCGCATGGGAACAGTGTGCATCGTGCTATCATTGGCCTTGGGCATTCACCAAGTAATTGATGTTATTTGTCTTAGAGCACATTGCTCTCCGTAAAATCGCCCCTGGCCTGCATATTGCCTTCCAGTAGAATTCGTCTGTTTACCCATAATCCAGTCTGCACGTCTCGTGGCTCGGCCATCACTGCCTGGGGCTGCGTAACTCCAGGCTCCGCCCCGTCTTCGCCCAGCCTTCTCCTCTCTGCCTGTGTCTTCTGTCTCTCAGTTAGGTTATTAGTCCCTGGCATTAGGACCCATCACGTAATCCAGGATGATCTTACCCCAAGATCTTTAATTACATTGGTAAGACTCTTTCCAGACTCACACACACATTCACGAGGTCCTAGCCTTGGGACATAGGTGGATCTTGGGGAGGCCTTGAGCCCACCAGACTGTACGACCTTGGACAAATCATAAACTATGAAAGGTAGGGCTTCAGTGCCTGCCTGTACCTCCAGTCCATCCTGAGAATGAGAGGCACCATGCACGTGAGAGCAGTCTGTAGTTTGTGGAGGTGAGGTGCTCACGGCGGCTCAGCAGGTAGTGTACAGGGGTATTTCCACAGGAGCCTGATCGGTTCTCCTTCCTCCAGACTTCCTGCCTACAATTCTTCTCTTTTTTTGACAGGCAGAGTGGACAGAGAGACAGAGAGACAGAGAGAAAGGTCTTCCTTTGCCGTTGGTTCACCCTCCAATGACCGCTGCGGCCGGTGCGCTGCGGCTGGCGCACCACGCTGATCTGATGGCAGGAGCCAGGTGCTTCTCCTGGTCTCCCATGGGGTGCAGGGCCCAAGCACCTGGGCCATCCTCCACTGCACTCCCTGGCCACAGCAGAGAGCTGGCCTGGAAGAGGGGCAACCGGGACAGAATCCGGCACCCCGACCGGGACTAGAACCTGGTGTGCCGGCGCCGCAAGGCGGAGGATTAGCCTAGTGAGCCGCGGTGCCGGCCTCCTGCCTACAATTTAAAAACGGTTTGGCTGAAACACAGAAATGCCTGATCAAACTTCTTCACAGAAAAGAAGAATTATCTCTCAGTGCACTTACTACAGAGTTTTAAGATAAATGATTGCTAATGTTACAGGCATAGAAATACCAGAGAAGACCAAAAAATAGCAGAAAATGCTTTGAATGTTTTTCCTAAACAAGGCAAAGCATAAAGAAACAAAGATAGAAACATTCCGTGTCAAACTCGTAAACTGTCCACTGAGCTCTTTGATTCGAAGAAATGTAAATGAAAAGAGAATTTAGAGGAATTCTGCAATGATCAACCTATTCCTAGGTGCAGAGTTAAACATTGTTAGCCCTTGTCATATTTCTGTTATCGCTTTTCTTGTAAATGGAACATTCTGAGCCATTTCCAAGTAGGTCAGACGCTCCAGGACACTTCTCTGCTTCAGAAAGTGTCTCTAAAAATACTTTCTTCTACATGTGCAAAATACCATCACCATGTCTCAGAAATTTAGCAGTAATTTCTCTTTTTGGGGGATTATTTATTTTGAAAGTCAAGATGACAGAGAGAGGAAGAGACAGAGACAAAGATCTCCTATCCCCTGGTTCACTCCCAGGATGGCTGCAATGGCCAGGGCTGAGCCAGGTTGAAACCAGGAGCCAGGAGCTTCCTCCAGGTCTCCCACATGAGTGCAGGGGCCCAGGCACTTGGGCCATTGTCTGCTGCTTTTCCCAGGCACGTTGGCAGGAAGTGGGATCGGAAATGGAGCATCCAGTACTCGAATGGGATGCCAACATTGCAAGCAGCAGCTTTACCAGAGTGCTGGTACGGCCCAGCAGTAATTTCATAGTGTGATCTAATATCCTCAGTCCTCCCACTATTCTGATTTCCTCGGTTGTCCCCCAGGAAGACTTTTAGAACTGAATTTTTTTAAACCAGCATCCAAACAAGATGTATACAACACATACAGTTGTTTTATTTATTTAGATTCTTTTTATTTTATTTTATTTTTTACAGGAAGAGTGGACAGCGAGAGAGAGAGACAGACAGAGAGAAAGGTCTTACTTTTGCTGTTGGTTCACCCTCCAATGGCCGCCACGGCCGGCGCGCTGCGGCTGGCGCACCGCGCTGATCCGATGGCAGGAGCCAGGTGCTTCTCCTGGTCTCCCATGGGGTGCAGGGCCCAAGCACTTGGGCCACCCTCCACTGCACTCCCGGGCCACAGCAGAGAGCTGGCCTGGAAGAGGGGCAACCGGGACAGAATCTGGCACCCCGACCGGGACTAGAACCCGGTGTGCCGGCGCCGCAAGGCGGAGGATTAGCCTATTGAGCCGCGGCGCTGGCCAATTTAGATTCTTAACATAGACCAGTTTTTCCCCCTTTTCATCCTTCAGAACAGGGATTTCTTTGAAAAGACCAGAACAGTCATGGAGTCCGGAGTCCGTGGTCAGGTGGGATTCCGTTCCTCACGAGCAGTGAACAGAGCCCTGCAGGTGGACACCGAGGTCCCCCGTCCCTCCCTCAGCCCTCTGGGCCAGGAAAGGAGCAAGCCTCGTGTCTGCTGCCCTTGGCAGTGCAGCAGGTGCCAGGCTCCGAGTGCGGCGTGCGCGCTCCCAGAGCAGGGCTCGGGTCAGGCCAGCAGAACAGCACCTGTTGGTTGACTCTCAGATACAACTCACTTGTTCTGCTCTGCTTCCTTCATCGTCTGTCTCAGGACCCGGCGGAGCTGGGAGCTGAGCACGCCCGGGCCCCCCCGAGGGGGCAGGAGGAGCAGGAAGCAGACCTCGCTGACGAGGACCCTCAGGCATCCACATCTTTGCAGTTTTCAGAGAACTTCTCAGAAATGTAAGCCTGGACAGGTGCTAGAGGGAGTATCTAATAATGTTGTAGGGAAGGGAGGAGGAATTGTGGCAGAGAATCTAGACTCTAGAAACATTAAAACTCCACGCACATGTTGGAGCATAAAGCTCAGCGAAATGACCAAACTGGACCACTTCTTGGGCAGATCGGATGATGAGGACGTGTGTGGGGGCAGCTACCTGCCCATTCCAGCAAGGAGGCACACTGAGGCTTCTCTAGCAATGCAGGCAGTGCTGTGAAATTCTCTTTGCAGACTTGGAGAGATTGGAACTACTGTTATCTCAGCATTCTCAGATAATTTTCTAGATACAAGAATTTTTGTCATTATCATTAGAAGTATACTATTGAGCCCTATGGCCCTTTCCCTGTTACAAAAAAAAAAAAAAGAAAATTGTGGAAAATGGAATTAAAAGTATTTTGGTGCAAAATAATTCTGAAATCCACACATAATGGAAGTCTTCAGAGAATTCACAGAAAACATATGTTATGGAAAAAAAAAACTATATAGGGATTTAAAGACATGTGTAGTACCAAATAAACTTATCTTTTAATTCTGTTTTGCCATGAATCTTTGGAAGTACCCTCATCTACCTTTCCTAGCCCCCAAGATGGAGCCACACTCCTGAGTCACTGTGTAACATTCATCCCATATGTAAGGGAATTAGAAATAGACCTATATATATATTTTTTTTTACTAAGTGTCAAATAATGCTTTTAAAATCTACCTTTTGGAAGACCTATAAAAATGGATCTCACATGCCCAAACTTCTTTTCTTGAGGTCTGAGTGCCCACTGGCCAATTTTGGGATAGGACACGGATAAACAGACCAACCTGGCATTCAGTGGGAGAGACTTGGGGCTGTGCGAGGTGTTGCACCACTTCGCCTGCCAGCGATCACACTGATATTTCCACAGGAGCCAGGAGAACATGTTCCGCAAGCTGAACTACTGGAGTGCAAAGATGGGCCTGCAAGTGAGAGAGCTCGGGGCCGATCACGTTGACTGGGTGGAGAAAATCAACAACATCATCCAAAAAATAAACCTAACAGAAAACACAGTGAAGAGGTAGGTGCAGGGTGCTGGGGACGGTTGAAAAACAGTGGAAAGTTTCGTGGTCCCAAACACTGAGAGAACGCTGGGTAAGGGTAAGCATTTGGCATGGCAGGTAACGATGCTGTCTGGGATGCCCCCGTTCCATGTCAGGGTACCTGGTTCAAGTCCTGGCTCTGCCGCTGGGCGAAATGTCTGTGCACATTTTCTGCTCCTTTTCCAGTTGAGCACTTTGATTTGTAATGCTGAGTTTTCAGAGATTTTTATACTATGTAGAGAACTTGGCCAGATTTGGAGTATGCAGATATTTCCCCCGGTGTATCATTTGTCTTTTCAGCTATTTGATAGCCTTTGGTTCCACAAAAATATTTAATTTTGATGACATTCAATTATCAATTTTGCCTGTTACAGATTGTGCAGTTGATATCAAGTTTTAGAATTCTGCCTAGTCCTAGGTTCCAAGTATTTTTGTAATTTTTAGGAGAAATTTCGTAATTTTTTGAAATATCATACTATTTTAATTTAACTTTATTTTCATTTTATTTGAAAGGCAAAGAAAGAGGGAGAGACAGAGAGGAAAGAGATCTTTCAGTAGAGAAATTTGCTCCCTAAATAGGTGCAACAGCTGGGGCTGGGTCAGACCAAAACCAGGAGCCAGGAACTCCATCCAGGTCTCACATGTGGGTTCAGGGACCCAAGTATTTGAGCCATCATCTGCTGCCCCCCAGGGTATGAATTAGCAGGAAGCTAGAAATGGAAGCAGGGGGCCAGCGCTGTGGCGCAGCAGGTTAAAGCCCTGGCCTAAAGTGCCAGCATCCCATATGGGCGCCGGTTCGAGTTCCAGCTGCTCCACTTCTGATCCAGCTGTCTGCTATGGCCTGGGAAAGCAGTGTAAGATGGCCCAAGTGCTTGGGCCCCTGCACCTGTGCGGAAGACCTAGAAGAAGCTCCTGGCTTCTGGCTTCTGATCAGCTCAGCTCTAGCTGTTGCAGCCATTGGAGAGTGAACCAGTAGATGGAAGACCTCTCTCTCTCTCTCTCTCTCTCTCTCTCTCTACCTCTCTCTATAACTCTATCTTTCAAATAAATAAAATAATTCTTTAAAAAAGGAGAGAGAAATGGAAGCAGAGGCACTAGGACATAAACAAGGCACTCTAGTGTAGGACGCAAGAGTCCTAAGCAGTAACTTAACCACTGTGACAAATACCCACCCAGTAACTTTCCACTTTAAGCATTTTAATTTTCAGCTTCTGAATCCACTTAGGCCTATTGTCACATCTCTTTAATATTATATAGATTGCACAGCATGCTTTTTACTTTCTTGAATTTCAGTTATGACTTCTCTCATTCTAGTATGCCCAAGTGTCCTTTGTCTGTAGTAACAGTATTTGGTTTTTTTAGAAAACTATTTATTTGAAAGGCAGAGCATCAGAGAGAGAAGGAGGGAAGGGAAGAGAAAGGAAGGGGGAGAGAAGGGGAGAGGTGGGGAGGGGAGGGGAGGGAAGGGGAAGGAGAAGGGAAGAGAGGGGAGGGTAGGTGGGGAGAAGGGGAGGGGAGGGAAGGGAAGGGAAGAGTTAGTTTTCATCTACTGACTCACTCCTCAAATGGCCTCAACAGCCAGGGCTGAGTCAGGCCAAAGTCAGGGTCCAGGAGCCAGGATCTGGGCCTCCCCCATGGGTAGCAGCGATCCAAGCAATTGAACCATCATCTGTTGCCTTCCCAGGCCATTAGCAGGAAGCTGAATCAGAAGCAGAGCAGCCGGGACTCGAACTGGTACTCCACTATGGGTTGTTGGTGCCACAGTGCCAGCCTCAGCATTTGATTTATGGAAGTCAAAGTATCTCCTTTATTTTGTGATTTTTTTCTTGGTAATTAAATTTGTATTTACGTTCATTGTATTTGAAAGGTGTGTGTGTGCACACACATACAGAGAGAGAGAGAGAGAGAGAGAGAGAGAGAGAACTTCCACTTGCTGGTTCACTCAACAGCCAGGACTGGGCCAGGTCGAAGACAGGAAACTGGAACGCAGCCTGGGTCTCCCACATGGGTGGCAGGGACCCAAACACGTGAGCCATCACCTGCTGCCTCTCAGGGTTCACATTAGCAGGAAACTGGGATTAGGAGTGGAGCCAGGACTTGAACCCAGACATTCGGGTATGGATGCAGGCATCCTGAGTGATGCATAGCTGCTGCACCACACACCTGCCCCCGGGTGGCTTTTCTTATTCTGTAGGACTTAGTCCAACGCTTGGCCTGTTTGCAGCTTATTGAAGGAGGTGATGTTCCTGGAGGGTCAGACTGAGAAGGTGGAGGACCAGGACCTCGACCCTAACCAGGGAGCCAACATCGAGGTGAGCTGGAGGCTCGGGAAGGCCCATCTGGAGGTCAGGGACTTCTGCCGCCTCTTCCCACCCCTTGTGCTGCTTAGCGGGCAGGCGCAAGAAGCAGGCCCCATCTCTGTGCTTGCCGGTGGTCACTTGTGCGTGCGCTTCTGCTGGGCCACACCATTCTCATCTCTGATGACACAGAGAGCCCAGATGTTTCTGGTTTTCCTAGAAACTTGGAGCCACAAACAGGGTAGGTTTTTATCTTGAGAAGTTGTTTTCTTAATCTTTGTGTCCTGGCACGCAACAGTACAGAGAGGCCATGCAGATAATAAAGACTTGTCAGGAATTGCGTGCTTCGATTGCAGAGGTCTGCGTTTGCCCCAGTGCCTTCAGGGAGAGCTGTCTGCTGGTTCCCACGTTCTGCTCTTCCCCCACTGTTTCATCTGCTTGGATTTCTTGGAATCTTCTCCTCAGTGCAGAGTTTAATTTTCCATTTTTTATTTGAACTGAGATAGTGATTGCTGAGGTTTGAACAGGGTTTGGCTGCAGAAGTCACGATGCCAGTGCAAATCGCAAAGTCAAAGGTTAACGGAGCTACGCGAGCGGGACAGTCCGATCATCGGCACGAGAGGTGGGCCTTGCCAGAGCTTCCGGGTGTGCGAGTGTACCCTGGGACTGCAGCTCTCGGGAGAGGCTTGGCTGCACAAGCCACGTGGGAATCCGCCACGCTGTGTGCTTCCTGGGTCACCACGTGGTTGTTCCTCCACATTCTCTGTGCCATGGTCGTCTTACAGCCTCTCCAGAGGCTGTGCACATGGGGCTGGCCAGATCCTGGACTGGGAGCTTTCCAAACTGTGAGCCAGAATAAACCTTCTCCCACAGGTAGCTCACCTTCCATATGCTGTTGGAGTAATGGGAGACCAACTAGCACAGCGGTCAGCGCTGGGTGAGAATTAGACTTCACATTGCCGGTTAATAGGTTTGCTGCTCTACTGTAGATCAAGCCTTGGACAATGAGTCAGCAAAATAAGAAAACTCTCTCTGGCTACTTCGTTTTATTGAAATTGGCAGCCTCAGCCCCAGCCCAACCCCAGGAGTTTGAATTAAACAGGTTTTGTAAGAAGTTAAAGGAGAAATATCTCTGTGATTGTGGGAGGATAATGTTTCTATTTAGACCCTTCGCGTATGAAAAGTCATCCGTAGCACAGCACGGATTTATCAGCCTGGGGGAAAATTACTTTTAAGCAGGATTGAGTCTCTCGTTTTGGGTCGCAGTCTCATCTTGGGCTAGTTGAAAAGAAGTTTTCGGTTTTTTGTTTTTACTGTCCTTGCGCTTTGGAAATGCAAGCTATGCACAAGGGGGACAGGTAGAGGCTGACACATTCTGCTTTAGAAAATGCACTCCCAGGTCAGCGGTGTGCATCTCAGGATGGTGGATTTCAGCAGGAGGCAGGTGGGGCTGGATGCACGTCGGACAGCTGATGGGGAGAGACCAAGCTAGACTTGGAAGAGAAGAGGATCCTGGGATCACACTGGAGGGAACAAGAGGTCTGTACGTGCATGCGTGGGAATTCTCTGGGCTGGAGAGCCCATGGCTTTGTATATCTTTTCAAAACCAAACGAAAAACAGGCACGAGCTTAAAAACCAACAACGTCCCAAATAGCACCCTTGGGTGTGGGGATGAACTATAGGACGTGTGTGCGCTGGAGCACTACTGGACAGAGAAGAGGAACAAACCTCTGACTCACCCACCCACACGGATGCATCTCAAACGCACCGTGCTAAGTGAGAGGCGACTCGGATGACCCGTGCTCTCTGACGCCATTGGTGCAACAGCAAAAGGGACAAAGCAGTAGGAACAGAATGTAGCTTGGTGGTCGCCAGGGTCGAGTGGAGAGAGGGGGAGGGAGCTGGCAAAGGGGCACAAGGGAATTCAGGGAGATGGAGATACTGTACATTCGGTGGACGTGATTGCATGACGGAGTGCGCCTGTCCGCTTTAGGAGCTGAGTTTTGCTGTAGGTGAATTAGACCTCGATGGATGTGTCTCCCAAAACAATAGCATAAGTTCTGTCCTCAAGCCTACTGAACAGTGGGAAAGCCTACACAGAAGTAAAGGCAATCCTTAATATGAATAAGAAACCAGAAGTGTAACTGTTGCAGAAGCAAAGTTGTAGGAATGGCTGTGGCTTTACTCTGGTGTGAGGAAACATGAAGATGGTTAGAAACAGATATAGAAACAGCTAAGAAAACTGTGGCGGAATTAAATAAGTGAAAGTAGTATCATATGCATTGATCATTTATTCCTCACGAAGAAATGGAGTGACTAAAAATAGCTCCAAAAGGAAAGGAGGAAGAACTGTAAAGTCATTTTTTATTTTTGAAGATTTATTTATTTGAAAGGCAGAGTGACAGAG
Organism: Oryctolagus cuniculus; assembly: GCF_051225735.1. NCBI lineage: Eukaryota > Metazoa > Chordata > Mammalia > Lagomorpha > Leporidae > Oryctolagus > Oryctolagus cuniculus. The sequence continues at coordinate 124,874,216 of NC_142875.1, forward strand.
AGGGGGAGAGAGAGAGAGAGACCTTCCATTTACCCCCCAAATGGCTGCCGCTGCTGGGGACTGCACCAGGCCAAAGCCTGGACCGTGGAGCTTGAGCCATCTGGATCTCCCCCATGGGTAGCAGTGGTCCAACAATGTGGCCATCCTCTGCTGCCTTCCCAGGTGCGTCAGGAGACAGCTGGGTCACATGCAAAGCTGTGGGGACTCAATTCAGTGCTCTGACGAGGAATGCCAGTGTTGCGAACAGTGCCTTGACCTGTTGCACCACAACACTGGTCGCATAAAATTTTTTTTTTTTAAAAGCAAGGGCCGGTGCCGTGGCTCACTTAGTTAATCCTCTGCCCGCAGCACCGGCATCCCATATGGGTGCCAGGTTCTAGTCCCGGTTGCTCCACTTCCAGTCCAGCTCTGTGCTGTGACCCGGGAGGGCAGTGGAGGATGGCCCAAGTGCTTGGGCCCTGCACCCCATGGGAGACCAGGAGGAAGCACCTGGCTCCTGGCTTCGGATCAGCATAGCTCCGGCCATGGCAGCCATTTGGGGAGTGAACCAATGGAGGGAAGACCTTTCTCTCTGTCTCTCTCACTGTCTAACTCTAGCTGTCAAAAAAAAAAAAAAAGCAAAAGTCAAACAAAGAGCTATTTTAAAAGCCTATAGAAAGGACTTTGAGGCAGCCTTTGGGTGATGCTGACATCGAGTCCCCAGGGCTGGGAAGCTTCCTGAGGTCGCCGTGGGAACGCGTAGACATGTATTCTCAGCCAGATCTATTCCCGTTCTCTTGGATGGTCACCTTTGACAGGTGCTGTATAAAGAACTGTGTCTGTAAACTGAGACGCAGATAAAATGTGACAGTCATAGCCCAGCTCTTTCTAAATAAGGAACGCCGCACAATTCAGGGGCTGGTGATGAATCGATTTGGCGAGAGTTACATGCAGACTCTGCACTCTCCAGTTAACCATAAGCCAGTGGAGGACACCGGTGCCAGTGCTGCACTTCACCCGGCCGGCACAATGCCTTGACAGTGGCCGCTGACGCAGGATGTGGCCAGCAACAGTTTGTTGATTAAATTTGGAGACTAGCACCCCGAAGAGTAAGAGGACAAAAACCAGCTTCTGTTAATTCTGAAATGTGTTGCTCACGAGCGTGTTTGCTTTGTTTCAATTCCACACATCATTCGTGTTGACTCTTGTATTCTATTCTTTTGTTCTATAGGCAAAGATCATGGAAATTAGAAAACAGTTGGAAGAAATGGATAAGAAATTTGCCCAGGTAATGATAAAGTAGCTTGACAAGCTAAGGAGGAAAAGCAGTCCTACAAAGCAATCTCAGGTTTAGAGAACACCATAGAAGGCCGGACACGCTCAGAAGTGTCGCTCACTTCTGAGAAGTAAGAAGGGAACTTAGTCTCAGCGGGTGATGGCTCACGTGGTTGAATCTCCACACTGTGGAGTTCCTTGCCCCTGGCTTTGGCACCAGCTGTTGTGGCATGTGGACAGTGAACCTGTGGAAGGATGTTTGCTCGCTTTCTGCCTGTGTTTCCTTCTCTGTCTCTGTCTATACCTCCAAAATAAATAGAAACAAATAAGTAAATTTTTTTAAATGCATGGAAAATGCCTACACCTGGATTTCAAGAATTTCTTGTACCAAAATAAGCTTATCTTTCCATGTCATTTTTCTAAAAACTTTTTGAAGCCTCTTATATAATACATGTATTCTTTCTTCTAACAAAAGTGATGTTTTAATTATTATTAAGTTAATTATAATTATTACTTAATGCCTATTTCAAAATGCACTATTTCACATAAAAATGAAAACTCAGTCTTTCAAAGATAAACACAATGAATATTTTAGTGTATTTGTATTCTATGAAATTTTTCCTGTATTTTTTATTTATTCATGTTTATTCATATTTATTTTATTTTATTTACTTGAAAAGAAGAATTACAGAGAGAGAGGGAGAGACAAGAGAGCAAGAGAGAGATCTTCCATCTACTGATTCACTCCCCAGCTGTCTACAATAGAACCGGGAGCCAGGAGCTCCATCCAGGTCCCCCACCTGGGGGCAGGGGCCCGAGCACTTGGGCCCTCTTCCACTGTTTTTCCCAGGCCAGTAGCATGGAGCTGGACCAGAAGTGGAGCAACCAGGACTTGAACTGGCACCCATATGGGACACCAGCACTGGAGTTTGGTGGTTTCACCAGCTATGCCACAACACTGGCCCCTCCTGTATGTGTTTTAATGGAGTGATATTATATATATTATTTTGCAACTCACTTTTTGTTAAAGATTTATTTATTTATTTTAAAGAGTTACACAGAGAGAGAAGGAGAGGAAGAGAGATGGAGAGAGAGGGAAAGATAGAGAGAGAGGGAGAGGGGGGTCTTCCATATGCTGGTTCACTCCCCAGTTGGCCACACAGCCATCTGAATCCAGGAGCCAGGAGCTTCTTCTAAGTCTCCCACGTGTGTGCAGGGGCCCAAGGGCTTGGGCCATCTTCTACTGCTTTCCCAGGCCATAGCAGAGAGCTAGATCGGAAGCGGAGCAGCTGAGACTCAAACCAGTGCCCATATCAGATGCTGGCACTGCAGGCAGCGGCTTTACCCACTGCACCACAGCGCCAGCCCTACCACTCACTTTTTTACATGCCTTTTTTCCTTCAATTTTCTATGCTGGTGTATATCATTTCACCTTTTTTCTTCACTGCTACACAACAATGCATCAAAAATTCTTCAGAAAATGGAATTAAAAGATAAGTTATTATTGGCACAAACATTTTTGAAATTCATGCATGGTTTTCCATCATATGCATTTTCCATGGGTTTTAGGAGACCCCTCATGTGGGTGGTATCGGATGTTGGATTGACTGATTTTATTTTGTTACCTATTTGGAGCATTAAAATCAAAGTTTATTGTTATAAACTATGCCTCCCACTCTCCCCTCCCCAATCCTTGCCTTTCCCTGGTCTGACCAAGCACTACTGTAAGAATCAGTTTCTAGAAATGTCATCTCCAGCGTTCGTCTTCCTGGAATCCCAGCCCCCTGTTCTTCTCCACATGCCTGTGCTTTTCAAGGTGTTTTACAAGTCTGTTATGGGATGACTAATACAAAATGTTTAAAAACATTACTTCTGACTTATGGTTCAACAGCCAGGACTAGGCTGGGTCACGAGAGGAGCTGGGAACTTAATCCAGGTCTCCTGTGTACAACACAAGAATCCAACTACTTGAGCCATCATTACAGTCTCCCAAGGTCTGCATTAGCAAGGAGCTCGAATCAGGAGCCAGAGACAGGTATTGAACCAGGCACCCCCGTGTGGGATGGGAGCATCTTAACCACGAGGTCAAGCAGCCGCGCCTGCCTGCCCTGGTGTCTGTTTTACTGACTGAAACGGTCTGTTGTCTGTACCTGACAGTCTGTAGGAGACACAGGAAGAAAAGAGGAACCAGACAGGTTTTTTGGTAGACAGTTCTTTTGCTAAGCCAGAGAGCCTGGATGTTCAACTGTATAATGAGGGTTTATATTTATAAATTATAAGTTTTTAAATAACTAAAAGAAATACATTGTTATTTTCTCAGAAGCATACTGTGTTTCTCCAACTCTTGTCTTAGTAGGAGTTCATTAAGGAGCAAGGAAGGAGTAGTGAATAAAGAGAAAGATGATTTATAATAAGCTACTATCTTGTAAATGCATGAGGGTACTTCAAAAAATTCATGGAAAAACAGAATGAAAACGCAAGTTTATTACGGTGCAAAAATTTTGAAATTCGTGCATAGTTTTTCATAATACACATTTTCCCATGAAAATTTTTTTTTTTTTTTTGGACAGGCAGAGTGGACAGTGAGAGAGAGAGAGAGAGAGACAGAGAGAAAGGTCTTCCTTTGCCGTTGGTTCACCCTCCAATGGCCGCCGCGGCCGGCGCACCGCGCTGATCCGATGGCAGGAGCCAGGTGCTTTTCCTGGTCTCCCATGGGGTGCAGGGCCCAAGCACTTGGGCCATCCTCCACTGCACTCCCTGGCCACAGCAGAGAGCTGGCCTGGAAGAGGGGCAACCGGGACAGAATCCAGTGCCCCGACCGGGACTAGAACCCGGTGTGCCGGCGCCGCAAGGCGGAGGATTAGCTTAGTGAGCCGCGGTGCCGGCCCTTCCCATGAAATTTGTGAAGATCTCTCATATGCATGGATTTCAGATTTTTTTGCACGAAAACAAACATAAATTTCCATTTTCCATGAAGTTCTTGAAGTGCCCTCCTATACTTCCAAAATACTGAAAATAGTCTCGCTTGTCTTTCAGTTCTTCCTCTTGCAATTTGGCAATTCATGATTATGCTCTGGACTTACTCTAAGAGAAAGGATTTTACTGAGTTAAAGCGAATTTCAACAAAACCACTTTATAAGTGGTGTCAGAATGAGTGGGATTTTATTGTGTAAACCAGCAAGACGTGGTTTTCATTTTACCCAGGACTGTGGCTGTCTTTTCAGGGGGATGCTTGTGATGAAGCTCATGAATTAAAGGAAAAACTCATTGGGGGAATAGAGGTAAGACTGCCCAGTTACACAACCGCAAACAGTGATAACATCGATGATTTGGATCTAAACACAGGACTGAATCTTACCCTGTAATTTGAGGGTACACCACATACTGATCTGTTTCTCCTCTTACTGCTGCCCTCTGGGGCCAACTGGGCTTCTCACCAGTCCAGCCTCCCACCTCCCAGGGCCTCACACCCGTGGCCCCTTTGCTGTCATCCTCCTAGACTGCAGGGTACACATTCTTCTGGGTCTACCTCTGGCTCACCCCTTCTTCCAGAGCTCTCCTGACCTCCCCTAGCCAGACAAAAAAGTGACGCCATTTCCAGATTCCTCCCCCAAGTTCTTGGACATTGGCCTGGATGTGAATGGGTGAATGAAGTGGAGAATGAGCGTGCCTGTGCCCTGCTCAAAGCTGCCTGCTCCCCCCGCCTGTCTAGAAGACGCGCCCACCACCAGACGGCAGCTGCTCTCTCAGATTTCATCCCCTATTTGTTCTTCTCTTTTGAGTGTATCTGAATCTGTGTTAGCTAATGATTAGAAGACTTCCCAGAGATTATGGAAAAATAGAGTTAAAAGATGACTTGACTTTGTGCAAAATATTTTTAAATCCTTGCACAATTCTTTTGTAATGTCATTGTCATAAATCTTTTTTTTTTTATTATTTTTTGACAGGCAGAGTGGACAGTGAGAGAGAGAGACAGAGAGAAAGGTCTTCCTTTGCCATTGGTTCACCCTCCAATGGCCGCCGTGGCCGGTGCACTGCGGCCAGCGCACCGCGCTGATCCAATGGCAGGAGCCAGGTACTTCTCCTAGTCTCCCATGGGGTGCAGGGCCCAAGCACTTGGGCCATCCTCCACTGCACTCCCTGGCCACAGCAGAGAGCTGGCCTGGAAGAGGGGCAACCGGGACAGAATCCGGCGCCCCGACTGGGATTAGAACCTGGTGTACCGGTGCCGCAAGGCAGAGGATTAGCCTAGTGAGCCGCAGCGCCGGCCCATTTTCATAAATCTTATCAAGATCCCTTATGTAGATGGATTTCTTTTTTTTTTTTTTAACCCAAATTAATCTTCAGTGACTGGGTGAATTGCAGGGGGATGAAGATCCAGCCTAGAGGTTAAGAAACCAGACCCTCACTACTCGTATCAGAGTGGCTGGGTGTTTTGATTCCTGGCTCTGGCTCCTGATTTCAGTTTCCGATCAGTGTAGATGCTGGCAGGCTGCGGTGAGGGCTCAAGTAATTGGGTCCTTGCCACCCACATGGGAGCCCTGTATTGAGTTTCTGGCTCCTGGCCTCTACTTGGTCCAGCCCTGGCTATTATGAGCATTTGAAATAAATATAAAAAATTTTCAGAGGATGAGCTATATTTTTTTTGTATTTGTTTTCAAGAGCTTTGCTTCCAGGAAACCCCTCACAGAGTGAATCAGTGTTAGCACCCCACTTCCAGGAAGACCTACCTAGAGGAGCAGCTGCCTGTTTGCCTCTCTGGTGTCTTACTGAATCCTCAGATATTACTATGCACAGAAATACTTGGGAAGCTTATTAAAAATGCAGAGTAAAAGCCAAAGTCCTTAGGATTTCCCAGCAGGCCCCAAACCCCATGGCCTCCTGTTACTGCCTGATCTCCCCTATTATTTACCATGGCTCTCTTCCTGCTCTGGGCAAACTGCTCTCTCCTTGGTCCTTGACTGCACCCTGTGTGTTGCTGCCTACATGAAGGGCCTTTGCACTGCCACTCCCTGCCTCGTACCCTGTGTACATGCCTCAACCCCTTACTGCCCTGAGCACTTTGCTGAAATGTTGTGTTCTCAGTCAGGCTTGCAACTGGCCACTTCTCCTTTAATTCTTAGAATTCTCTTTACTAGTTATCACTAGTTTACTATAGACTGTTCTTATTGACTTTAATTATTGTCTGTCTCTCCTACTGTAACATTAAGCTCCATCTTTGTCAGGGCCTGGCATACAGATGTACTTAGTAAGTATCACGCGGGTGAATGGACAGATTTCATCTTATCCTCATGTCAGCCTTATAAGTAAATGGTCTCACTCACTCCTTATTATTGTGCCAGCCCTCAGCTGTGAGAGGGAGATGGAGGGATACAGCAGTGACCACGAGACACAAGGGCCCCTCGCTCACTGGGTTCATAGGGTAATGACAGAGGCAAACAAATACACACGGTAGTAACAAAGTCTGGTGAGGCTTGCAAGGGAACGCACAAAGGGCTTTGTACCAGCTGCCTGATCCGTTCAGCTCGGTTGCTTCTCCCGAGGACATCCAGAGGAGGGCGTTAGGAAGAAAATCTGACCCCTGGGGAAGTCAGACTGTTGAGCCCCAGAGCAAAAGGCAGCTGGCCGTTTGGGAGAGTGTGTTCAACACTGCCCTGGGGTCTGCCTCATGGCTGCCGACCTGCACCCCGGGGGGTCTGAGCACCTTCCCTTCAGGAAGCACACTGCCTGCACTTTGGGATGAGAACGGGGGACATCGGCCAGGTTAAGGTTCCGCTCTTCCTGGAGAAGAATATCTAAGCATTTAGTCCTCGTTTGAAGCCCAAAGTAGCCTTCTGTCTCTTCCCACCGCCTCGATGCATCTCTCTCAGCTCTGGTCTCACACAACATGCACTGGGAAGACGTTCAGGAAGGAAGGATGGAAGGATCTTAGGGTGAAAAAGCTTCCTTTCAGTGCCCATGGCTCCAGGCGCAACAGCTGGGGCGGATTCAGGTGGCCGGTGGGGCAGTCGCCCACTGCTCGTGGTGCAGCCTCCTGCAGCAGGTCTCACTTATCCAGAACTCCCGAGGGCCCGTGCTCTGTAATACCGCCCTCACGTGCACCGTGTCCCGTGTGAAGCCTGTCACTGCCATCATCCCCAGGTTACAGGGAAGCACCCTGAGACTGCCTGGCACGGGCTCAGAGAGCTCTTGTTCAGCCCTGACATGATGACCAACTGCACTGTCTCCCATTCTGGCCAGAGTTTTGGGAAAATCTCTGTGTTAGATGGCAGAACTGCTGCTCCCTTCTCTCACCAGGGGATAACTGCTTCCTAGGTGGGGGAGTCCACCCCGAGGTCTGAAGTCACACCTTGCTGACGGATGAGAAGGGAGTGGAAACGTGCTGTGCTAGGAAGAACTACAAGGGCAGAAAGTCATTTGTCCATGGTTCCAAGCAGCCGGCACTAAACCCCACGTGTGTCTTGGCTAACGCCAGAACTTAGGCAAAAACGGAGGGGGCACGTCTGGGTGACCCTGGCCGGGCAGGTGGTATGTTCAGGCCCCTTTCCCGACAGACCCCAGCATGCCAGATGGATTTCAAAAATATTTTTTGGCAGGGAAATCAACTCTTCCTTTAATTTTGTTTCCATGAACCTTTTGAAGTCCTTGTGTGTGTGTGTGTGTGTGTGTGTGTGTTGTCACTTTTCCCCCAGATCCCATACGGGCACACATCATAGATCACATGTTCCTTTTTTATTTTGTTGGGCATAGTATCCTGGAGCAGTGCCCAGTAGGCAGTAGCCATTCGGTAAATAGGTTCACGTAGGTAAGCACATTGAATGGATGAACGCAGTACAAGGTTTCTTCCCACGTGAACAGCCTGGCAGTTAAAAGGTAGCAGGTGGGTTTTCATTCAGGGCCTTGGTGCTACACGGTGGGAACTTCTCAGTCTCCCAGGGAGGGTGGGAGACCTCGATGGCATGCCGGTGATGTCTTCACATGACCCAGGCGTGACTTGTAACGTGGGCCTAAGGTGTTCAGAGGAAAACGCTCCGTATCATCTACAGTAAGCCTGGGCCACATTGAGAATCTTTTTTAAAAAACAAGATAGTTGGTCGCCCTTTTTTCTCAGAACTTTTGTAAGGACATGACCCTGCTGAACAGTAAGCTGGGGATGTACCAGACCCAACAAGGGAAAACAGACTCGGACAGCTCGGAAGAAACGAGCGTGGAAGGAAGAGAGCAGAGGCTTCCACAGGCTCGGCCTCCCGCCGGGGTGCAGAGTGCACCTGCCCAGGTCACGGCGTGGTGAGTTGAAGCAGGGGCAGAGGGGCAGGGCCGGCGGGCGGGACACGGGCCAAGGGGCTGGGCTGAGGTGAGGCGGACTGTGCGCGGATGTTGTCTGCAATTTGGTTTTCTTACATAGTCATTTCTGCTCTTTTCAAGTCCGTTAAAGAGTTCTGGAGTTTTCCTTCTATTTTAAATGCAGGTCTATTGCAAGATAGATATTGATGGCTTTCTTACTGCATTAGATAAATGAATTTATATTTTATCTAGCGTCTATCATCGTAAACACTGGGATCTAAGGAAAACATCCCCACTAGGCCAGTTTAAAAAGATCTGCTAGGCACGGTGCCTTGCCCCTGGACAGTGTTGGAAGTACACGGCAGACATTCTGACTGAGTGCCTTCCAGGAGATGCCAGAACCGTCATGGCCACCCCGAGTGGTGCCCCCCCCCCCACAAGGAAACTCCTGATTCTGCATCTCCGACCACCACCTTCGGCAGAACCTTGAGCTCCACACCAAGCCTTTTATTGTGTTTTCAAATGGAGTCGTCTGCCCTTGTGTTCCTGAGTTGAACACGTGTGCACTCTGTACCTTGTGCGTGATTCTGTCTCCTCCTGACTCTCTGTGGGGTGCAGAAGGCAGGCAATCTTGTCTTCATCCTTCTGGACTTGACTTAAAAGGTGCTCATACGAACCCACAAATGTCCAGTTGATAAATAAGGGAGGCGAGAATGGCGGAGCAGAATCTTCAGAACACTTTTATCTTCCATAAAATAAGAGGGCAAGAGATGGGAAAATTGTTACAATCAACTTTTTTTCAGAATTATACAAATTGAGGCTTTTAAGAAATTATTTATTTTGAAAGAGTTACAGGGAGAGAGGGAGGGAGAGATCTTCTGTCCGTTGGTTCACTCCCTAGGTGGCTGGGGCTGGGCCAGACTGAAGTCAGGACCTGGAGCTCCATCAGGACCAGCCTCTTACCGACGCGGGCTCTGGGAGGCAGCACTCATCTCTCACGTGCTTGGGTCCCGGTCACACGTGTGGGAGACCTCAACCCTGGCCCAGCCCAGGGTTTTCTGGGCACCTGGATGGGAGCTTCTGTCTGTCTCTGTCTTTGTTTCTATCTCTTTGGGTTTTAAGTAAATAAAAGTAAAAAACTTAAAAAAAAAAAAAAAGCCAACAAGGGGTCCATGTTGTGGCACAGCAGGTTAAGCCACTGCCTGCAATGCCAGCCTGCCAAATCTGAGCTCTAGTTCGAGTCCTGGCTGCTCTGCTTCCAGTCCAGTTCCCTGCCAATGTGCCTGGGAAAGCAACAGAAGATGACCTAAGTGCTTGGGCCCCTGCACCCCTGTGCAAGGCCTGCATGGAGTTTCTTCAACCTGGCCCAGTCCTGGCCATTGTGGCCATTTGGGGGTTGAACCAGCAGATGGAAAATCTCTCTCTCACTCTGCCTGTCAAATAAATAAATCTTTAAAATAAAAAACCCACAATCTGATCCCACTTTGTATCCACTAAAATTATTATAACAAAAAAGGCAGACAAGCCGGCGCCGCGGCTCACTAGGCTAATCCTCCATCTTGCGGTGCGGGCACACCGGGTTCTAGTCCGGGTCGGGGCGCCGGATTCTGTCCCGGTTGCCCCTCTTCCAGGCCAGCTCTCTGCTGTGGCCCGGGAGTGCAGTGGAGGATGGCCCAAGTGCTTGGGCCCTGCACCCCATAGGAGACCAGGAGAAGCACCTGGCTCCTGCCATCGGATCAGCGCGGTGCGCCAGCCACAGCGCGCCAGCTGTGGCGGCCATTGGAGGGTGAACCAATGGCAAAGGAAGACCTTTCTCTCTGTCTCTCTCTCTCACTGTCCCCTCTACCTGTAAAAAAAAAAAAAAAAAAAAGGGCAGACAATCATAAGTGTTGGGAAAGAAGTGGCACAGTTGCACTTAGGGAAACAGTTTGCCAGTTCTTGTTGGAGTTACCATATCACTGAGCAGTCCAACATGGGGAGTAAGTGCACAGTGGCTCCTGTTGTTGATTTAACAATTGACACTCTTATTTATGATGTCAGTGATCACTCGAGGCTCTTGACATGAGCTGCCAAGGCTATGGAAGCCTCTTGAGTCCACAAACTCCGTCCGTCCCCTGAGCTTTCATTTGCTTTTAGAGGCCTCTCCTGTGACCAACCACAAACAGAATGAAAGTTTTGGAAAAGATTAAAGGTTTTATGCACAGCAATTTTATGCATAGAAATTTGAAAACTTCTAAGTAGTATTCAAAAATTTAAAGTATAGTTTTATTCTTTATAAAGGATAAATTGAAACTATTAATGACACTGATGTTTGGTTCTGTGCATGTGATATTGTGATGTTATTGTGTGATTTTTATTTAGCCAATGCAAGATTTCTTGAAAAGGAGTATGTCTCAAACTTTAAAAGCGATATTAATTTGAAAGGCAGGGAAAGAGAGTTCTTGCATCCACTGGGTACTACCCAGATGTCTGTAACATCTGACATGGGGCCAGGTTGAAGCCAGGAGCCGGCCTGGGACTCAGTCCAGGTCTCCCATAAGGGTAGCAGAGACCCAGATACTTGAGCCATCACCTGGCTCAAGGATATGCGTTGTCAGGAAGCTGGACTTGGGAGCAGAAGGGGGACTCAGACTTCGTCTGAACCTTTTAAAACCAATATTATACATGTCTTTATTTGCTTAATAATAGAAAGTTTAATTTCTTAAAAAGTTGTCATATTGATTTGCAAATAAAAATCAAATGGTTCAGTACTGTCAAGAAATGTTTCCAATCCAGCTTCCTGCTAACGTGCCAGCGAGGCAACAGATGCTGCTCCAAGTGGATGGATTCCAGCCGGCCCCGTGGAGACCAGATGGAGTCCTGGTTCCTGACTTTGGCTGGCCCAGTTCCAGCTCTTGTGGCCATTTAGGAAGTGCAGTAGCAGATAAATGATCTCTCTCTTTCTCACTCTGCCTTTCAAATAATTTGCAAAAAGGAAAAAAACAAAAAAAAAGAAAAAAGAAAAAGCATTGATTATTTAATGTGCATGTAAAATAATTTTTTTATGCAGTTGCCAAGAGATGGCTGGCGGAGATAACATCACAGCATGGCTCAGGTGTAGGGAGCCTGCTGAGTGAGGTCACAAGGCAGAGCTACCCTGATGGATTGCCCTGGATGTTTGCCTCTGAAGTGTACTGTAGATGGCAATTATCTCCAGCTAATTGGATTATCTGCAGCATTTCTTTGCTTCTTGATGTTTTTCTGGATTTTCCAGTTTTTCTACCCTAATCACAGATTGCATTTATAATTAGAAAGTAACAAGAATGCAAGGACTTAACCTTAAATTAAAACAAACATACACACACACACACACACCCTAGTATAGTCCCAAAAGAGGAGCGCTGAAGGATTTGAAAGACATAATATTGCTTTAGGGGAGAAAGGCCAAGACTGGGGCAGAGAGCACTTAATTTCGTGTGTCACATTGTATTTTGTGTCCCCTCCAAAAATATAAATGCCTGACCTCTATTATAAGCTCTCAAAGAGGTTTGACACACCCCACCAGCAAGCTGAAGATCAGACTGAGCTGCTAGAAGGAGAGGGGGTTTCGAAAGAAACAGCCCCTCAGAATCCAGGGTTGCATTGTTCCCTGGTTGTCACATCTTGGAATCCCAGTGCCAGCCTAGCACAGACCTGAGTATCCATCCGGTCCAGGCTCCTGTTCAGCTGAAAGCTGAGGTCGGGACAAGGTCCGAGGCTGAAAGCCCTGGAGCTTCCCCAGGGGCAGGCAGCAGCGCCGTCTAAGTGGTTAACACACGGGTTTTCTTCCCTTGTAGGAAACGTGCCCTGAGAATCTTCATCATGGTGTACGTGCTCACCTTCACTGGGATCTCGTGTTACATACTGTTTTTTGACGCTACGTTTATCTTCGAAAGAGTGCTCCCTACGGTGCTGGGGCGGCACACCGTGTGGGAACTCCGGGAGATCATTGCGCCCTTCCTGAATTTGGAAGTGGAAGACTTGTTACCCTCCTAAAGGGACAGAAGCTACTGCTACCCTCTGACTTTCTCAATAAAATCCTGGACGTTCCTGAGTCCTGGTGCTTAACTTGTTTTTTCAAAAATGATCTACACGGTTTCGTAGAGGACGTTGTGGTTGGGTTCACCGAAAAAAATCAACAGTGTATCTTTCCTCTTGGGATTCACAATGATTTGTTGAAAAATTCCACATGTTGTTGAACACAAATCCTTCAAACCGCCAGCCTTCCTACTTCCTCAAATGTCAGCAACCTGGGTTATAACCCGTCTCAAAAGAGAAAGCGCAGAATTCCCATGTATCTGGGCTGAATGGATGTTTCTTGTGTCTCCTTCACACTCATTTCTCCTTTTGGTAATGGCATTGTAATTCTTTGGAAGAACTCTCTTTACCCAATGAGCATAATTATAGGTGCTGTTTTGGTCAATGCCCCCTCTTCCTGTTAGCAAGAGTTGGGAATACATTGCCTCTGAAATTCTCTAAGAATGAGGACTTTTAAGAAGAGTCAGGTAAAAAATGGGAATGACTGGAGCATTGATTTTGTGAATGGGTCTGTAACTTTTCTGTTTAAATAAGCCACTGTCGGTTCTGTCGCTCACTGTCAAAGCTCCCTGATAGGGTGGAGATTGTGAATACTACTAGCCCAGGGTGTTTTAGCTCTGCCTTGTAGGTGATGGAGAAATGCCTTTGTGTCTTATATGAAGAATAGTTGCAGTGAACTGTGCAAGAGCGGCTGTTGAGCAGGAGGGTGGATGGGGTATAAGAGGTTGGCTGAAGGTCATTCGGGGCCCCGGGAAGGCCAAGGGGGTGGAGCTGGGGATGAAAGGAGGTGACAGTGCTGGCAGCCGTGGTGAAGGTGGACCTCATGGCATTTGGTTGTGTAATAGCCGTGGGACTGCGAGGGTCATGGCAGAGAGAGGTGGAATATGGTCCTGACTTCTTCACAACTGAATGGATCTTGCAGGATCGGTAATATTCTCATGGCAGAGAGGAGGAAAAGGCCTTTGGGAGAGAAGAAGTGCTGTGTGTGAAACTCAGAAGCCAGCAGTTGAAGGCAGAGTCAGGCAAGCTGGCATAGCATGGACTTCACCAGACCAGCTGTGCACCCACATCACACCGATAGTACACCCACACCAGACCATAGTGCATCCATACCAGACCAGCTGTGCACCACACCACACCAGTAGTACACCCATATCATACCAGTAGTGCACCCACACCAGACCATAGTGCACCCATACCAGACCAGCTGTGCACCACACCACACCAGTAGTGCACCCACACCAGACCATAGTTTACCCACACCAGACCAGCTGTGCACACCACACCAGCTACTGCACACACACCACACCAGTTGTGTACCCACATCACACCAGTAGTACACTCACACCAGACTATAATGTACCCACACCAGACCAGCTACTGCACTCACACCAGACTATAGTGTACCCACACCACACCAGCTACTGCACCATGCTAGACCAGCTAGTACACCCACACCTCACCAGCTACTGCACCATGCCAGACAATAGTGCACCCACACCACACCAGCTACTGCACCATGCCAGACCACCTAGTGCATCCCTGTAAAACAAAGTGTGCTTTGTTCATTTTCATGGCCTGTGGATGTGTCAGAGTAATTTGGGGAGCTTTATGCACTCAAGATTTCCAATCTGACTCCAAGATATTTAGATTTAATAGAGCTAATGGGTTTAGGAATTTTCTTTTTAAAAATCTCCCCAGCTAAGCCTGATACAAATTCAAAAATGGGAATATGCATGCCTTGGAACACTGTATTATATAGTAAATACTTAATAAATACCTGTTGGAGTAAATTAAGCTATGTGTTGTTATCTCTCTGGCCTCTCTGTCACCTCACCCAGTGTCCTATTCAGTATTCAATCCTTTGTTGTAGCCATTTTTCTAATGTCCCCATCTCCTCACATCCTTGAAATAATTTTCAGATTTTTGTTTTACATTCTAGCAGTCACTGGGCTGTGCAATTCTCCAGCAGTTTTTCTTAGATCAGCCACTATTCTTTGCATTTATAGTGTTACCATTCCAGCAGACCTTATTGTACAAACGGATCAATGTGGGGAAAATCAACCTGCTGTTTCCACTTCCATAAATTGCCATTAATTGCACAGCCTTAGCAAGGAATGGACTGTGAACATCACTTTAATCTTTATACTCTAGAGCTGGAAAACAACACTGGGTACGAGGTTGTGCAGTTTGCCAGGGAGTATTTCATGTGATGATGTAACAGAATTCCAAAAGGAGACACGGGGTTTTATCTGCACCTCTAGCCCTTCTGATTCTCTAGATCTGGAATGACTCTCTGATTTAATACATGCCTGTTGTAATACATGCCTCTGACAATTTTTTTAAAGATTTATTTATTTACTGGAAAGTTACACAGAGAGAGGAGAGGCAGAGAGAGAGAGGTCTTCCATCCACTGGTTCACTCCCCAGATGGCCGGAACAGCTGGAGCTGTGCCAATCCGAAGCCAGGAGCCAGGAGTCTCTTCCGGTCTCCCACGTGGATGCAGGAGCCCAAGGAGTTGGGCCATCTTCTACTGCTTTCCCAGGCCATAGCAGAGAGCCGGATCAGAAGTGGAGCGGCCAGGACTTGAACCGGCGCCCATATGGGATGCCAACACTGTAGATGGCGGCTTTACCCGCTAAGCCACAGTGCCGGCCCCAGCCTCTGGCAATTCTTATGACGCCAAATTCAAAAGCTTTCATGCTGTGCTATCGGCAAAAGCTTGGTGTGATTACAAATCAGCCAAGACCCCACGAGGTTAATCAAGAGATGACTTTGGGGTTGGGTGAGAGGGGGCGGGAGTGTGAGGAATCTCCAGGATGCAGAAAGAGAAGCAGCCAGAAGCTCCGAGAACAATGATGAGTGTGTTCCAAGGTCTTGTGACCCTGAGAGAATACGCTGTCAGGAGGAAAGGCACAGCTACTGACCGGGTTACAGATAGAGTGGCTTCAGGGCCGATGTGTAGACAGTGCTTGTGATAAGTTTCTTGTAATCTCCAGGTGCAGAACCAGCTGGTTTACTGTAAAACTGAACAGAGGCATTTCATGTTAGTAGCTCAAAGCTAAAAGTCTTACAGTGCCAGTCATATCACTCTGTGATGAAGTAAGAGAGAAGCAGACTGTTTTAAAGAATGAGAGTATTCTGACATCCACGAAGTGGTTTATTTGGGTTGTGACTAAGATGGAACCGTTTTTTCTGGAACATAACTATCTGTGAAGTGGGAATGATACCATTTTCACATCTAATTATTTCTGATTTGTCACCATCCCAGGCTGGAAAGCTAGGAGTCACATTGTTCCATCTACAACGTGAGGGAAACCTTTTGTGAAGTTCTGTAATATTGGGGTGGCATGAGTGTCTGCATGTGCTAATCCAGCTTGCTGCTTTGGTTGGTTGAGCTGGGTTTTATTTCAGATCTTTCAATGCCATATTCAGTTGCACCAGCTGCTCTAAATCACTTGCTAGAAATGTCTGAATTACTGTAGATATATGGTCTCCGTTTTGGACCAGGAAAGGCAATGAGTGCTCACAGCATCCTCCATTTGTCATTTTTTTTAAGAGTGAAGACAGCTATGCTGTAATGAGAAGAGCTTTGAGCTTGGGTTCAGAGTTGGGTGACAGTTGTGATCTGCCACCAACTGTGTATTATTCAGTGGGGTCATATCATCTCTCCCCATGGAAAGGGGTCCCAACACTCATTCCCCAGCTGCCTGGTATGTGGGCGGCTGAGGTTCATAACTGAGACCCTCCCATGGACTTGGTCTTGATCAAAGAATGCTGAGTCACCCGGGCCCCTCTTTAATGGTAGCCTGCATTCACCATATGAGCAGGGTTTTCTCTGAAGAGCCAGCCCACCCTCCGGGCTCTCTATGGGGTCAGCTGAAGTCCCTAGTGTGATTGTGTGACAGTTTGCCTTCATCTTCCGAATCCAGTTCCCATCATCCCCGTCACAGAGGTCCATCCTGCAAGCCTTCCCCAGTCGGCCAGCATGCAGATCTTTATATCAGACACCAGTGTCCAGGGAACTTGGCCTAAGACATCAGTGGAAATCAAGATCAGCTGGTGGGAATAAGCCCAGGCTGCTTATTCAGAGCCTGCTATAGCAGGGATGTCAGCCACTGTGTCCATTGCACCTTGGCAGAGGCTCAGAGGCAGGCAGAGGACTGGAAGAGCTCCTCAGTGGGACAGAGGGAAGGCGTTGGGTGTGCCTTGGTTGGAGGCTGTTGTTGGCCCTGGGGAAGGTGTAGGTGGATGTCCTGGAAGTGGTGCCCACTGTATGATTGGCTGAGGGTACAGAGTTGGCTTGCTCTGGTTGGTCCTAAGATATGGGAAAGCTCTTAGGTATTAATCACACCTTTATTTATGAATGTATAAGCTGAGGAAGGTAATACCTGCCTCTTGAGACAGTTAGATTAAAGGACCCAAAGTTTAATAGGTTGTAGGGTATTATTATCACCATGTACACACTTTTCACACAGGTGAGATTACCTTGATAAAGAGCTTTGAGTCTGAGCTAATAGCAAAGAAATTAATGTGACTATATTTCCCGACATAATGTATCTCAAGGTCAGTATGAGTAAACCACGAATGTTGAAGTCATACTTGATTCCTCTCTTTGTCTTGCTCTCCTCTCTGTCAGGAAATTGAATTGCTCTGCCTTCAAACATACGCAGAATTCAGCTGCTTCTCCCCACCTTCCTGATACCCGCCACCCCTCACCCCACCATTATTGCAAACACCTGCCAGTCCTCTCATTTTTTTCCCTGAGTCTTTCCTTGCCCACCTGTTATTCAGCAGTCAGAGTGATGCTGGTTTAATGTACGCCAAATCATGTTAGCAACTGGATGTGGGTTTTCCTTTTGGAGTGATGAAAACATTCTGGAATTTGATGGTGTTGATGATTTCACAACCTTGTGAGTATATGAAAACCCACTGAACTGTACACTTGAAAATGGTTTTAAGAATATTCTTTTTTTAAAGATGTATTTATTTGAAAGTCAGAGGTACAGAAGGAGAGGGAGAGTCAGAGATCTTCCATCTGCTGGTTCACTCCCCAGATGGCCACAACAGCCAGAGTGTTACCTGCCATGCCTCAATGCTGGCCTCCAAATATTGTCTTCTTCATGAGCCTATATGACCATTACATTGAAAATTGCATTTCTCAGGATGGGCTTTGTGGCGAGGTGATGAAGTCACAGTTCGGGATGCCTTATCCCGTATCAGAGTCCCTGGGTTGCAGTCCTGACTCCGCTTCTGATCCGGCTTCCTGCTAAAAGGCACCCTGGGAGGCAGTGGGTGATGGCTTAAGTCCCTGCCACCCACATAGAAAACCCTGGAGGAAGTCCTGGCTCCTGGCTCCTGGCTTTGGTCTGGCCCAGCCCTGGCTGTTGCAGATATCTGGGGCATGAACTAGCAGATGGGAGGTACCTCTCACTCTCAGTTCTCTGTGTCTCCTTTTCAAAGAAAACAAATGTGTTTCTCTCATCCCCACCCCCTCACTGCTCTGGTCTATTTATTTTTATTTTATTTTTTTGACAGGCAGAGTGGACAGTGAGAGAGAGAGAGAAAGGTCTTCCTTTTGCCATTGGTTCACCCTCCAATGGCTGCTGCGGCCGGCGCAACACGCTAATCCGAAGCCAGGAGCCAGGTGCTTTTCCTGGTCTCTCTGGTCTATTTCTAATCACGACTTCTAACATAATATGTACGTTGCTTATTTATTAGGCTTATTGTCTCTCGTTTCTTCCTGTTAGCCTGTAAGCTCCACATGAGCATAGGCTAAGACAATACAGACATCACAGTGACACAGATAACACATCAGAGACAGCGTCCATGTGAAAGTGGGGACGACAGCATCACAGCTGTCAGGAAAGGTTCTTGAGAGTGATGATTTGTTCTGGCAATGGAAAGGCCGTGGAGAAGAGGCATGGGCTGTGTCCAGGATGAGAGAGTCAGTGGTTAGGGATAGGGCATTGTAGCGAGGACAAGGGCTGGATCTTCTAACCTTTGTCTGCTTAAAGGGTGAAAGCAAGCAGAGGAAAACAGGTTCTGTGTGGAACAATGGGTTTCCCAGTTATGATGGCTACCTGCGTTCATGAAGAGTGCCTATCCGCACCCGGCTGGAGGGAAAGCCGCGTGGGTGAGGATGTGCCTCGCTGTCCACTCGCTGTGTGACGCGGCTGGACTAGGGGCTGTCCGGGACTCTGGCCCAGCATCATCTCTGGTGTGTCTATGAGGGTGGGTCTGGAAGAGATCAGAATCGGAACCACCGGGCTGAGTGCAGATGTGTCCTCACCGGAGCAGCTGGACACCCCCAAAGGTGTCCCAAAAGGGCGGAGGAGGGGAGCTCCCGTCTCCCTGCTGGAACTGCGACATCTGTTTTCTCCTGTCCTGGCTGCGCCTGCTTCTGCGGTCTTCAGGCTCAAGCTGAGATTTATACCCTTGGCTCCCTCGGCAGAACCCAGGACTGGAATTTCACCACCAGCTTCCCTGAGCTTCCAGCTTGGGAACGGCTGACTGTGGACGCTCCCAGCTATGACTTCCATATTGAGTGAGCCGGTCCTTCAGAGTGAACCTCTGTCCATGTCTCCATCTATCATCTATCACCTACCCACCTACCTGACTGCCTTTCCTGTTGGTTATGTATCTCTGCAGAACCCTAACACAGGTCCCAAGCAAAATTAAATTCACAGACAGGTGGATTGGAGCCCACGATAACATTCTCACCTTGAATTGGGAATGGATCTTCAAATTAGGGACCCGGGACCTCGGGCCAACAGGTCGAAACGTAGACATTGCCCACAGGACACTGACTTTGCAATGGGGAATGTTGTGGGGGGGTGCTCATGAGCAAATGTAGCCCTCCAGCCTTTTTTGTTTAAAGATTGATTTATTTGAAAGCAGAGTGACAGATCAGTCTTTCATCTACCAGTAGATGGCCACTACAGCCAGGCCAAAGCCAGGAGCCAGGGTGGGTGGCAGGGCCCCAAGAACTGGGCCCTCCCCGGCTGCCTCCCCAGGAGCGTTACCTGGGAGCTGGATTGCTACCAGGGCAGCTGGGACTGGAGCCGTGGCTCCAATGTGGGATCGGGGTGTTCAGAGCAAGAGGGCTCGAGGTTGGTGTCGCTTCTTGAACTGGGAAAACGTTTCAGTTCATTGTTGTTTTGAGTTTCAGTTTTCCAGTCTCTCTTTTCTTTTACATGATTTTCAGAAGATCCATTAATATTCAGTGTCACAGCAGAGCTGCGAACCAAGTGACAGGAGAGTTCTCGTTCAGCCTGAGTGCTTGGGGTGATGACGGCCTCCTCCCTCCCTCTCCGCATTTTGAAACTGTTCGATTTTACTGACATGAATCACCTCTGAGTGACTTTGTTTCACAAGAAAGACAAGGTGTGGAGTGGCATGGAACAGTGCCCATCCTGCAGTCTTTGCCCACATCTCCGTCTCATTGCCCAGGGACCTCCCCGTCCCCTGTCTGGCCATGGGTCGGGTTGGCCTGAGTGCCTCCTTGCGGCCCTGACCCCTTGCCAGGGAGGGAGGTGAGCACTGGACTCATTGTGACCAACGGGGTTTGAAGGCCTGTCCACTGGAGGAGGGCAGCTTTCCTTCATCCAGATAAGAGTGGGAGGAAGAGTTCTGTTTTTTCCTACTTCTTGGTGTCAATGTGGGTGGATATAATGCTTGAAATTCCTTAAGGAACTTTGCAAAAGTTTGGGCTTAAACCATTAGGACAAGGCAGATAGATACTGGAGAAGGGGTGGATGCTTGGAGCCGTAGTTAAGACCCCAGTGGGAAGGCCGGCACCGCGGCTCACTAGGCTAATCCTCTGCCTTGCGGCGCCGGCACACCGGGTTCTAGTCCCAGTCAGGGCGCCGGATTCTGTCCCAGTTGCCCCTCTTCCAGGCCAGCTCTCTGCTGTGGTCAGGGAGTGCAGTGGAGGATGGCCCAAGTGCTTGGGCCCTACACCCCATGGGAGACCAGGAGAAACACCTGGCTCCTGCCATCAGATCAGCGCAGCGCGCTGGCGGCCATTGGAGGGTGAACCAACAGCAAAAAGGAAGACTTTTTTTTTCTCTCTGTCTCTCTCTCTCACTGTCCACTCTGCCTGTCAAAAAAAAAAAAAAAAACCAGTGGGAGGCCCACATCCCATATAGGAGTGCCCGGTTCCGGTCTGGGTTCCTCTGCTTGCCATCCAGCTTCCTGCTTAGGCGTACTGTGCCAGGCAGCAGGCAAAACTTCCGGTATCTGAGTCCCTGCCACCCATGTGGGAGACCTGGACTCAGTTTCCAGCTTCTGACTTTAGTCCGCCCTGAGGATGGAAGATCTCACGCTCACTCTCGCTCTCTGCCTTTAAAATAAAATGAAAATAAAAAATTACTTTTTTAAAAATAAAAATGATACCATAGAAGCCTAGAAATCACCTGGGTGCCCATGGCATCAGCAAGCCACTGAGTTACGCCAGCCTGCAGCCCTGCTGGGTGTGTGGCTGCCTCCCTGAGTGTTCACACTCTTAGATGGGAGCTAGGAAGGTAGGGCAGAGGTGTGTCAGATGATGACTTTTCAAAGCTCAGATTCAAATTTTTAGAATTTATTTAAAGTTATTTCTTTATTTGAAAGGCAGAGTGATGCAGAAAGAAATTTTCCATCTGAGGGCTCACTCCCCAAATACCCACAGCAGCCAGGTTGGGGTTAGGACAAAGCCAGGAAGCTGTAACTCCATCTGGGTCTCCCGCATGGGTGGCAGGAACCGAGTACTTAAACCACCACCTGCTGCCTACAACGGCAAAAAAGGAAGACAGAGAGAGAGACAGAGGGCTATCTTCCATCTTCTGCTGGTTCTTTCCCCAAATGTCTGCAACCACCAGGGCTGGTCCAAGCCAAAGCCAGGAGCCATCAACCTCATCGAGGGCTTCTAAAGGGTGGCAGGGGACAAAACAGTTGGGTCATCTTCCATTGACTTACCTGGCATATTAGGAGGACGCTAGATCAGAAGTGGAGCAGCCAGGACTCAAACTGGCTCCCACGTGGGAGTGGCTTTCCCACTACAATGCCAGCCCCTTAAATTACTCTTGTGTGTGTGTGTGTGTATGTGTGTGTGTAACTTGTTTTACAAATACATTGAGTGGATTTATTTTCTTAAATGGATCCAGGGAAGTCTTAAGTTTCGTTTATGGGTCTTTATCTTGAAATGATGGCAGCAAGTTGAAGTCTCGGTAGGCATACTGTCAAGTACAAGATGACATGTACTAGAGCAGCATTTGGGCCGTAGTAGAGGAAGAAGCTGTGTGAACTGAGGGAGTTCTTCTAGTGATTGAGCCATAGCTTTTGAAATGTGTGTTTGTGAAACTCTCACTTTCCAGGTTAGGAACTGGTAGTGGGGCAGGTGTTGGGCTGGAGAGTAGGAGGCAGGTTGGGACACCTGCGTGCTATATCAGATGACCCAGCTGGAGCCCAGAGTTGATGCCTGAGTGGAGCTTCTGCTGGTGCACAGCCTGTGTGGCAGTGGTAGTGGCTCACGGGATTGGGTTCCTGCCACCGTGGGAGAGGCCTGCATTGAGTTTCCAGCGCTTAGCTTCCGCCAGGGAAGCAGTGCTGGCATCCGGCGAATTGTGTCTGCACATGGCAGCTCTCTTGCTCTCTAACTCTCAAATAAACGAATACAAATTTAAAAGACAAGAAGAACAAGTAGTGGTGCCTCCAAGGGCATTTTGAGGCTGCTCGATGAAGAGCGTGTTAGCAAGCAGGCCTGGGTGTGGCCGGACGCCCTCCTGAGTGTTCCTGACGATGTCCAGGCTTCGTCACAACAGTGCCAGCCGTGATGTGCTGCCCACACTGCGCGTGGGCATCCTCCTGTGTGTGGAGGCAGAAATTGTTTCTCATTTTCATGTTATATCCCAAGATATGGTCAGTGAGGCCCTGGTGGGACAAAAAAAAAAAAAAAAAAGCCGTAATACAGCAGGTTAAGTGACTGAAAATCACTTGGAATTTTTGAAAGATTATTTTATTTGAAAGGCAGAGAGAGAAGTGGGAGAGAGAGAGAGAGTGAGCAAGCGCGTGAGCTCTTCCATCTGTTGGTTCACTCCCCCAGAATGCTCATGGCAGACAGGACTGGGCCAGGCCAAAGCAACACAATCGAATCTCAATCCTGGTCTCCCACATGGGTGGTAGGGACTTGAGCCATCCCCCTGCTACCTTACAGAATATGAGTTAACAGGAAACTAGAATTGGATATGGAGCTAGGACTTGAGCCCAGGCACTCTGATCTGGGATGTAGGTATCCAAATGGCAGCTTAACCACTGTGCCCAAGGCCCATGTCTTGGGATTTTTAATGATAAAAATCCTTTTTTTAAAAAGTAGACTAGTTTGGATATTTGTTTTGTTGTTAAATGAGTTCCAGACGTCCACCTGTTAAAGGCTTGGTCCCCAAAGTCTTGTGTTAATGGTTCTAGAAGGGTAGAAGGTTGATCCACTTACAGTGTTAGGGGCCTCTGGGAAGTGATTAGATTGCACTAGGTTCTTAGGGTAGAACCCCATAGTGGAATCCTGGGAGCTTTTTTTTTTTCCTATAATTTACTTATTTGGAAGCAGAGTTACACAGAGAAGGAGACAGAGAGAAATCTTGCATTCGCTGGTTCACTTCCCAAATGGCCAAAAAGGCTGGGGCTGCACCAGGCTGAAGCCAGGAACCTGAACCTCCCGCTGGTCTCTCTCATGAGTGGCAGGGCCCCAAGCACTTGGGCCATCTTCTGCTTTCCCAGGCACATCAGCAGGGAGCGGGATCGGAAGTGGAGCAGCTGGATCTCGAATCTTCACTGAGTTGTGATGCCTGTATCACAGGTGGCGACTTAACCCAAAGTGCCACAACCCTGGCCCCTCCTGGGGCTTTTCAAGGAGAGATGTACACGCGCACTCCCTGTTGCCATGTGGCGCACTGCACCTGCTCAAGATTCCACCAGCGAGAGCACCGGCACCAGAGGCTGCACCACAGGGGCTTCCTGGTCTTGGGCAGTGAACCTCCAAACCCATGAGCCCAAACACGCCTCTTCTTTGTGAAGCTGGCTTCTCCCAGATGTTTCGTGGTGTAATGAAATGCTGCTACAAAAAGCCAACAAAAAGCTTCATGCACCTTTGCATTCTTACCTCTCAGAACAAGGTGACATCAGCAGATGAGACTGTGGCTGCTTGCAGAGAATTCTGGGACTCCCGAGACCATCACGGTCCCTGAAGCTGAGGTTTTCTTGTACCGGGGACTTCAGAAAGTTTGTGGAAAACTGGAATGGAAGGTAAATTTATTTTGATACAAAAAATAATTGGCTTCTGTGCACCCTTTGAGACTGCCTTGTATTTACGTGCAAGGCTTCTGGAAGAGCAACAAGGAAAAGCGAAGAATGAGCACTTGTTAACTCCCAAAGAACATAGCCAAAGCAATCACCCTCCTCCAGTGGTTTTGCAGATAAAGGTATCCTTGGCTTTAGCGCTGATTATCTTCGCGAAATTCCAGCCTCTTTAGCACAACGAGAACACAAATGTAAATGATAATCATGTCATGCTAATAACTACCATACATATAATAGCAGTAGTATACAGTTGCCAACAATAGTCACATTGTTTGTTGAGAAATTACTGTGTTCCACACACTGTGTTAAGCACTACATATATGTTGTATTATTTAGTGCTTACAGTTACTTTGTAAGCCAAGTGTAGTCATTATCCTCGTTTTTGTTTCTTAAAAGAATAATAATTTAGTTTTTGAAGATTTATTTTGTATATTTGAAACGCAGAATTGCAGAAAGAGAGAGAGACAGACAGAGATCTTCCATCTGCTGGCTCACTCCCCAAATGGCTGCAACAGCCGTGGCTGGATCAGTCCCAAGCCAGGAGTCTGTAGCGCCATCTGGGTCTGCCACATGGGTTCAGGAGCCCTAGTGCTTGGGCCATCCTCCACCATGTTCCCTGATGCATTAGCAGGGAGCTGGATTGGAAGTGGAGCAGCAAGGACTTGAACCTCCTCATATGGGAGGCTGGCATTGCAGGTGGTGGCTTAACCCGCTGTGCCACAGCGCCAGCCCCACTCTCCTGCTTGTATAGGAGGGAACTGAAGCAACGCTTCAGTAGTTTGTCCAGGGTCCAACTTGGTAGACTTGGGATTTGAATCTCGATTTGTCTGATGGCAATACCCGCGTCCTTTTCAGATGACCCACAGCCTCCTCTCTGTGAACTCCAGGAGCGTGGAAGCAATGCTGTGGTAAGCCTATGCACCCAGCCTGTAGTGCACTGCTCAGCAGGTGGCAGGTACTCCTGAAGTGTTTATGAAGCATCAGTGAGCTCATCGAAGTGCAGTTTCCACCGAGGCTCCAGCCACTTGCCTGCCGCTGACCACTCTTCCCAGAAGCCCTGTTGATGCAAAGTCATTGACGCAGGCTAAGAGGCCAGTGACCCCGTCCTGTACGTGGGCTACTCCAGGGGCTGTACCCTTCTCTGCTTCTTCCACTTTTCCTCTACCGCCAAGTGGAATCCCTTTCTAGAAGACAAAATCTAAAGTTCATTACTGATTTTCAAACCCAGGGAGAGTGATACTAGCCCCTTTCCTCACCTCCCAGGCACAGCTCACAGTGTGTCCCAGTCTGGGAACTTGGGTTCCCTGTAACTTCCAGCTGGAGAGACAGTCACAAGCTCAAACATCAGATTTGGTCCAGGACTTCTTTGGAAGGGCTTTTGCTGCATGTGTTGATGATCGAGCGAAGCTAATGGCTGCCCTATCTTGTTCTGTAATAGAGATGTAATAGTTGAGATGTTTTTGGCTGCAACCAAATCCCTAAATTATGCTGGCTTAAAGAATAAGGACAATGTTTATCTCCTACAGCAAAATAGCCACAGCGAAGGTTCCAGGGTTGGTTGATTGAGCAGCCCGATGACGTCAGTGCTCTGCATCACCTTGTCTTCCGTTCTCTTGACTGTACCCTCATGGTTTCAAGATGGCTGCCACCACGGCACACATGTTCTCATGATCCAACGTAGAGCGAAAGAAAAGAACAGGGAATATCTTTCCCAGAAGCTCCCAGCAGACCCCATCTAGAGAACTCTGCACTGGGTTGGGTTACAGGGCCAACACACCACCCGCAGAGGCTGATCCAGCACCTTCCCACGGCCCTGACCTCGTGACTGGGCACAGCCAACACTCCCCTGCTCGGTTGCTGCCAAGGAGCTGTCTCTTGTAAAGCGTGGATTATGCATAAAAAGCAAGCGGTTGTCCCTGGGTGGTGGCATTGCATGAGACTTCCTTTCTTCAGAAAGCTTTATGCAGCAAACACGTGTTACTTTTAAAGTAACTCCAAACGTAACAGAAGCTTTGCAATAGAATGGGGAACTCCTATCGACCTTGTACCCAGTTCACCAGTATTTGACATTTCACCATTTGCTTTCATTTGTTTGCTTTCTCTCTATTTTTTTTAAAATCAGTTTGAAGTCTGCAGTTATCATTCCCTTTTCCTCTCTAACATGTGGGTGTGTACATCCCAAGAACAAGAATATTCTCAGGGCTGGCACTGTGGTGTAGCAGGTAAAGCCGCTGCCTGCAGTGCTGGCATCCCATATGTGTGCCGGTTAGAATCCCGGCTGCTCCACTTTTGATCCAGCTCTCTGCTGTGGTCTGGAAAAGCAGTAGAAGATGGCCCAAGTGCCTGGGTCCCTGCACCCGTGTGGGAGACCTGGAAGAAGCTCCTGGCTTCTGATCAGCATATCTCTGGCCTTTGCGGCCATCTGGGGAGTCAAACAACAGATGGAAGACCTCTCTCTCTCTCTCCCTCCCTCTCCCTCTCTCCCTCTCCCTCCCTCTCTGCTTCTCTGTAACTCTGCCTTTCAAATAAATAAATCTTTTTAAAAAATTCTGAAAGATTAGCAGAATAGTTATAGAATTTAGATTTAATGTTGATACCTCAGTTTTTAAATCTACCACTCCTATTCTAATTTTGTCAGCTGTTTCAGTTCTGTCCTTCATAGAAATTCTTTTCTATAAGCAACATAAATCAGGAGAATGTGTTCAGTGTCCTTTCCTGTCTGTCTAATGTCCTTTTGCCCGGGCCACTTCCTCAGCCTTTCTTTGCCTTTCCTGCCCTCTGGAAGAGCAGCCCTGTGATCTCACTGAATGTCCCTGAATTTGTGTTTGCTTGGCGTTGCCTGGTGATTGGGTTCTGACCGTGCCTTTTGGCCACTGTTGCCCACGTGGTGTGGGCCTTTCCAGGTGTCCCTGGAGCTGCGCCAGCTCGCTCTGCCCCTCCATGGTAGCGGGAGCTTTGATCACCTGGACAGTGTGCTGCCTGAGCGCCACACTCATGTATGGTTGTTTTAATCGTAAAGGCCGATTATTTCAAAATAATAAATTAGAGAAGATCAAGAAAGTGGGAATCGAATTCAAATGAAAGAATTGCATGCCCTGCGCTCTCTCTCCTGCACAAAGAACAAGGAGTGGTAATGAACTTGAGAGGCAGAAACGGGACATGGAAGCATTAGGCTGTGGGTAGGAAAGTGAGGACTGCAGAGGCTTAACTCACCCAAGGTTAGTGGCGGAGCCTGAGCCAGGGCCAGGGGACTCTGTCCCTGATCTGTCACCTTCCGGCTCCGCTGTGCCTGTGAGCCCAAGGACACCAAGTGCTTCCTCTGCTCAGCCACCACCAAAGCACTCTTGAAAAGAAGAAATCCCATCCCCGACTCCGTGCCCCTTGGGACTCCAACACCCCAGGGCCTTGATGAAAGCCGCAGATCTGTTCACTTGAAAGCACTATCCATGTCCCAACCGGAAATGAGATTCCTGTTTTATCATTTAAATGAGTTACCTTATTCCCCCAGTTATCTCCGAAACACACTTCTCTCTGCTCAGAGCGCACAGCTTGGAGCCAGTGAGGAATGAGATAAACACAGCCGGCCTCCAACATGCTGGGTTCCTTCCACAGAGGTGCCTTTGTGTGTATGACTTGGGAGTAGAAGAAGGATGATGGTATTTCCCCCCTGGCTTGAAACGGAGTCAACTGTGCTATTTTGAAATCTGCCGAAGGCAGACAGGCCAAGAACCTATAATTGTAGAGTGATGGTCTTTTCTGGCAGCCACGTCTGTGCGTGTGTGTGGACTGTGAAAGGGAATACTGGACCAGCGGTGGATTCAGCGCCTGGAGCTGAGGTTTAGGGCCAGCGCTGTCGCTGCTTGATGTCGTTCCTGTATTGCTGTTTCGTTCACAATGGCACGTACAGACCTGGGTGTGCCTCTGCTTCTCCAGCTAGCGATGGGATGCTGCTCCCGTGCAGTCGCACGGGTATTGCCTAGAGAGCACACTGCATGGAACATTCTTGGAGGCCCTTCCAAGCACGGGCTGGGGGACTGCTCGGGGCTGAAATGCATCCCTTCCACAATTCACAGTCGTGTCAGCCTGCCCCTGTACTGGCGAGAGGGCTTTTTTTTTTTGACAGGCAGAGTGGACAGTGAGAGAGAGACAGAGAGGGAAAGGTCTTCCTTTGCCGTTGGTTCACCCTCCAATGGCCACCGCTGCAGCCGGCGCACCGCGCTGATCCGATGGCAGGAGCCAGGATCCAGGTGCTTTTCCTGGTCTCCCATGGGGTGCAGGGCCCAAGCACCTGGGCCATCCTCCACTGCACTCCCTGGCCATAGCAGAGAGCTGGCCTGGAAGAGGGGCAACCGGGACAGAATCCGGCGCCCCAACCGGGACTAGAACCCAGTGTGCCGGCGCCGCAAGGTGGAGGATTAGCCTATTGAGCCACGGTGCCGGCTTGCGAGAGGGCTTTTAAAGACTTCAGTTAAAATGAGATCATTGGTGTGGACCTTACTGGCAAAGACCATGAGAAGACCCTGCGGGAAGGCAGCCACCTGCAAAGCAGACAGCTCCACCTCGCACTCCAGCCTGTAACCGTGAGAAACGAGACTTCCGTTGTCGAAGCTGCCCGATCTGCGAGGCTTTGTTATGGGTGTCCTGGCAAATGAATACGGGTGCTTGGGAAAAGTGCTTCCTCCTCCCGGGCAGGATAACTGAATAATTGCAGACCCAGAGAAAGAAACAAAAGCATGAGACCACTCGTTAAGAAATTCTTTGTAATTGGGGCAGGTGTTTGGCCTAAGACGCTGCTTTGGACGCCTGCGTCCGGCATCAGAGTCTGTGGGTTTACTGCCCAGCTCTGACTCCTGACTCCAGCTTCCTGCTAATTCAGACCCTGGGAAGCAGCTGTGATGGCTCAGGAAGTCGGCTCCCTGGCACCCGTGTGGAAGACCTGTTTTGAGTCTTTGGCTCCAAGCTTCAGTTTGATCCTGGCCCAGCTCATTCCTGGCTGTTAGATATTTGGAGAGTAAGCCAGCAGAAGGGAGTTGTCTCTGCCTCTGCTTCTTGCATAAATAAATCAATACACACATACATAAAACTTAGTAAGAATTTCAAGATGGCAACAGCAGGGCCTCTAAGCCGAGGTCCCTGGGCCGCTGCACGCATCACCCACTCATGAAGCCGGTTCTGCTTGTAGACCTCAATTTCATCATGGAGAAAGTGGTGATAATCACTGCACCTACTTGTAGGGTTGCTGGGAAGATGAAATCACATTCCAGGATAAGCTCTCAGAGAACATGAAAGGGAGACCACAAAGGGTGTTGGAAGTCTCCCATTCATCATCTTGCCGAGGTTGGGTCCCAGGCCACAAGAAAGAACCAGTTTTCTTCTTCTCTCTTTGAGGTCAGGGAGCCATTAGCCAGTGAGAGCGGAGGGTGAGGGAGCGTGGACGTTTCAGCGCTGAGAGATTCTGCTTGGGTGAACAGAGAAGATGGGTTGATGATTTGCTTATTTCCAGTCTGAGGGTCTCTGCTGCACCGGAGCAGTTTCTTTCTCCCCCTCCCTCTCTTGGCGGCTGCGCAGGAAGTAGGCTCCACTGAATGTGCCATTTGGAGCCCAGAGCTTGCAGGTCGCTGCCTGACTTTCTGACAAAAGTGTTATTATTGCCACACATATGACTCTTTTATTCTATAAATAAATAAAGCTTTAGACGGCAACTGAACGCACCCCTGATGTCTGAAATAGGACAGGACAAATATAGTCGCGCTGGTAAGATTAATCCTCATTAGGAGATGGACAAGTCTGGAGATTTTGAGTGGCGTTTTGGAAGGGGACATTGTTGCCCTTGACATATTGTTGGTTCTGAAATAATTTGGAACCCATTGTGTTAAATGGATTAGAATAAAACATCCAACACTACTATTTTTTCAAACAATAATATCACATGGAAATAGCGTTTAGGGTAAGCCATGAAGTTCTCCTAAGTCCTCTCTCTGCTGTTTCCGCAGCTTTCAAGGCCCAGTGAACAGAACACACCTTAATGGATCTTCTTTGCCGTTTCTTTGCTGTTCAGCCACTTCCAAGAAGGAGTAAGTGAGGGGTCCAGTCCTTTTCCTGTTGAACGTGAGGTCAGAATCACTGACTCACAGCGTCCTATGGTTGCCCCTTTGATAGGGAAGCTCAGACTTCATAGATGGGTCCCACGAGAAAGCTGTATTTTTCCTACTCGCAAGGGTACTCGGTTCAAGAGAAAAGAGGTTGTTAAGGGAATTTTTTTTAGTTAAACAAGATGGTAGTCAGATATGTCTTGACTTTGTTCCCATTTATAATTAGAATAAATCTGAGCTCCTTCAAGATGCCGAGAGATCTGGCTGCTGATGTGAGCGGCAGTGGAAAGATGAAGCAGTAGTCAAGCGCCTTTCCTGTGGGCTTTGTTCTCTGCCCCCATAATCATGGCCTCTGTATTCTACTTAGGGAAGGAATGAGGTAGGACAGGGCCATGCAATTAATATAATGACATGTAATTAATATGCAATGATAATTACGTGTTGTAAACTAACACATTCGAGAATTCCCTCCGTGTGTGGCAAAACACACCATTAAGACAGACTGGGCTGACCCACAGGAATGTCCCCAAGAAACAGGATTTAGAGATAATCTTGATCATGAAATCCTGTCTTTAGAACTTTCACTTCATTTCGGAATAAAAACGCTCACTTTGTCCAGCGCATTTCTTTCAGGGGAAGTGAAGTGCTCTCACGCTGATTTATTGTCTCATTTAAAGTCAGAGCACCAGGGTTGGGGTTGCATTGCCACAGTTTGTGCCTCTGATTGCATGCGTCATAGGCATCCTTATCAGAGTGCCTGGTGGAGCCCTGGCTACTCTGCTTCTGAGCTAGCATTCCTGGGGAGGCACCTGGGAAGACAGCAGACGATGGCCCCCGCCATCCATGTGGAGACCAGGATGGAGCTCCAGGCTGCTGACCCAGACCCAGCTCTTGTGGCCATGTGGGGAGTGAGCAAGTAGATGGAATATCTCTGTCTCTCCTCGTCTCTCTGTATTTCAAATAAATAAATAAATCTCATGTAAAGAAGTCACAGCATCAATTAAGTCCTTTCAAGGTCAAGGCATTCAGCTGACTGCAGGTGTTAGAGGTGTGGTGAGAAACTTGAGGAAGGAGATGGCCTCATGAGAACGGGCTCAGGATTCAACAGTGAGTCTGCTTTGCCTCTCACTCTCAGATCGGCATCTCAGCACAGGCTCTGCTGCCAAGCCGGGTTGACTCTCTTCCTAGACAGGTGACCCTGAGCGAGTTGCTGAAGCTCTCCCAGGCTCAGTGTCTCCACCAGTGGGAAGGAGTCAGATCTCCCGGTCAAAGTGAATGTCGCTAAAGCATTCACGATAGGAGTTGGTATGTGCCGGCGGTCAGTCATTGTCAAGATTGCTTCATTTCATTGTCAAGATACTTCATTTCTGCAGCCGCTGCCCACTACTCCCATGGCTTCTCACTGTTCTCAGGGGGCTCTGATTTATCTGACCGTTCTGCTTTTAGCTGAGCTCATTTGCTATCCCCCATGCTTCTGCTTACCCCTGCTTCTGTTTTCTGCCCCTCTGCTTCTCCTTGACTCTATTTTCTGGTTTTCAGTCTGTCTCATGCTTAGTGTCTTGGGAGAAGATTTGATTGAGCTAGTTAGTGACTGCTCCTGTGGAGTTCCTTTGTTTTCTGCCCCAGGCTGTTGGCAGGTTTTTTTTTTTGTTTTTTTTTTGTTTTTTTTTTTTAAAGATTTATTTATTTATTTGAAAGGCAGAGTTACAGAGAGGCAGGGAGGGGGAGAGAGGGAGAGAGAGAGGTCTTCCATCCACTGGTTCACTCCCCAGATGGCCGCAACTGCCAGAGCTGCACCCATCTGAAGCCAGGAGCCAGGAGCTTCTTCCAGGTCTCCCACATGGGTGCAGGGGCCCAAGGACTTGAGCCATCTTCTACTGCTTTCCCAGGCTACAGCAGAGAGCCGGATCAGAAGAGGAGCAGCCGGGAATAGAACCGGTGCCCATATGGGATGGCAGCACTGGAGGCAGCAGCTTTACCCGCTACACCACAATGCCCGCCTCCAGGTTGTTTTTGATTCAGGTGGGCCCATATGGCCCAGTCCTCGCCATCAAAGATGGTAACGGCCTCAGGGCGTCACCAAGGGACCATGCTGTGCGCAGGGAATCAAGTCGGTCTCTGTCACAAGGAGACTGTGGCTGCCCAGGGTTTCATGGCTGCACCCAAGGGCCCTCTTCTTTCACTTTAATGCCATCCCCCATGTAGAGCAGAAACGTCAAGTGACGCTGGTTCTTGTAAGAGCACATCCTTTATTTAATTTTGCCAAGGCAGAGGTGCTATTTCTTACACTTCCTCTTATGTAGGAATGGGTGTAGATCTTTTTCCAGAAATGGCATCTTGCAATGCACAAGGTGGTTCTTTGGCAATTACGGTATCTGATTTAGAATTCAGCAGTACAGGGTCACAAGAAAGCTCTCCAAGGAGAAATGAGAGTCGAGAGGGTGAAAGCACTTAAAAGACACACTGAGGTGATGACTGGGACACGCTCTCTTTGCTTCCTTCATACCCTGGCTGGGTTAAGAAACCACAGTTCCAATAACCTGGCAATTCAAATGCTGCGCGGTCAGTGTCTTTCAGTGGCAAAGTCTCTGTCAAATGGAATGTGGAGCACGAGAAAGCAGCAGACTACGTTGTGCAGGCCTTGTGAGATAGACGCTCCAGCCCGAAGACTCACTTATCAGCAACTTCTTTGAAGTCGCCCGGAAAACTCCTTCCATGACAGCACTGATGTAAACCAGTTGTCCCATCCGCTCCTCTGTGTTTTGCTGCAGCTCACTCCTCTTAGTCTCCTTTGCCAGAGCTCTGGATTAAAGTCCAACGTGCCGTTTTAAAATGTGGATTCTAGCGAAGTAGAAGAATGTTAGTTAAAGATTAGGAGAGGCTGACCAAAGAAACAGTTAATGATTGTCCAGATGAAAACGTGAGTGGAGGGGAAATTCATGGGTCAGTCGGAGGCCCGGGGATCCTTGTGGCCCTGAGCCAGGGCATGGTGGGCATGGCAATGTTGATGATTGGTAGTGAACCATGGTAGATTATTGGAAAGATAAGCCTTCCTTAGCCTGCGGCAGGTGAAAGTCAAGGGGAGTAATGTGCTGCTTTGACTGAGCATGTTCCTGGGACCCCAAAGAGGTGTGTGCACAGTGCCTGCTGGTAGTGGGGATGGCAGGCCTGCTACCCCCAGAAAGGCCTGACACTGGGGAAGAGGCCTGGCGTGCTTGGGATGAACACTCCACGGATCATCAGCATGGAATGGAAAACTGGACTTAATCTTCTGTTAAAGGAGCTACTACGCATCGTAGCATAGCCAATAAAGCTGCCGCCTACAATGCCAGCATCCCATATGGGTGCCGTTTGTGTCCTGGCTGCTCCAGTTTCCATTCAGCTCCCTGCTGATGACTGGGAGAAGCAGCAGAATATGGCCCAAGTGTTTGGAGCCCTGCAGGAGACCTGGATGAAGCTCCTGGCGTTGGCCTGGCCCAGCACTGGCTGTTTGTAGCCTTCTGGGGAGTGAACCAGCAGATGAGAGATCTCTCTTTCCTTCTCTGACTCTGTAACTCTTTCTCATAAATAAATCTTGAAAATAAAGAGATGGCTCTCCATCTTGGTGGCCTCTCTCAGGATACAGGCCTCAGACATCCTTTGTAGGAAATTCAATTAACTAAGTTTGTAATGGAGCTAATTGCTTGAGGGAATTTAATTTGTTTAACTTAGCCATTAATTGAACTTTAATCAAAGACCATGAGAGAGCAATCACGCTTATTTTTTAATTAAAAAATGTTTTCAACTTGGACTAACACAACGCCTAAGTTGAATGTTGATTTATTTATCTTGTGGGTAACTGGAGAGTAATGAGCCTAATTGGGTTGCATGAAAAGAGTGATTAAAATGCGACTCCTCACTTGTAGCAGATACTGTGCTGATCTACCTGTCTCTGTGGGCAGTAGGAGGGCCGGATTCATGGATGATGTCAGTGGGGACAGCTGAGTCATGGCTTAGTGTTCACCTAAGGGACGGTAACGTGCTGATGGGATTCTCACCAATGCCATTGCTCGAATCCCATGGAATAAGGAGCGATGGCCTTGAGAAAGGCTTGCAGACCTGAGCTTGTTCCATTCAGGTTTGGGGTCTGATGTGCACCGTGTGTTTCGTCCACTGAGAGTTGGGCGATGAGACTGGGATAACAGTTGGAGGCACTTAGATCCCTCGTGTCAGTAATTCCCAAACCTCAGAAGACCTGGCCCACAGCAGGCTCAGAGCTTAAAGCAAAAAGACAGCGTTTATCCCTTCACTCAGTCCGTTTTTATCTAATGTGTAGGAAATGCGGCTCTGAATTTTGTAAAAGATAAAACGATGAAACAGATCAGCATCCTGCCCTCGAGGACTCCAGGCAAGGTGCAGTCGATGAGGGCCATAAATCAGCTCTAACAATAATAGGATGATTGCTTTATGTCACAAGAAAAAAAAAAAAAAACAAATTTACTTACGAGCGACAGTGAGTCAGGCCCTGTGCTCTGTCGTTTTGCATACGACATCGCAGTAGCTGCTTGCCTCGCCCCAGCCAGGTGGATTTTAGTAGACATGGGAACGCTCATTCCCTAAGTGAGGATGCGTTACTATGGAACATGGGTGCAGAGTTGTGCAGCTGGCACGTGGGCTGGAAGCTAACATGAGAAAGGTCAGCCGGAGGTCAAGAAGGAAAGGACCTTGGGTGCCAGTCAAGAAACTGTGGCTTTTGCTCCCTGGTAAAGGGGAAGTTGTTCAAGTGTCTTGAGAGGAGTCGAGGGGGGGGGGGGGCGGATCAGGACTGGGCTTCAGGGAGCAGCTCTGGGAGGTGAAGCCCAGACAGGCTACGGACATGAACTTGATGGATCCGGTGAGTAGGCAGTGTGTCCTCGGGCCTGTGCACTGTGGGGATGAGGTGACAAGAAGAGTTGGCTTGTCTCTGTTAGGAGGGCAGACTGGAAGGATGCAAGCCACAAACAATGATTTAGATGTAGAAGGCCCAAATAGCTCTGGAGTCTAATAGACCTTGGGTTGTAATCGCAGTTTCGAGTGTTCTGGAATAATCTGCGTAGGTGAGCTTGCCAAGCCTGGGAGACCGTATGTGAAAATGGCACTAATTAATTCGTGCCTTACAGGATGGTGC
Source organism: Oryctolagus cuniculus (assembly GCF_051225735.1). Taxonomy (NCBI): domain Eukaryota; kingdom Metazoa; phylum Chordata; class Mammalia; order Lagomorpha; family Leporidae; genus Oryctolagus; species Oryctolagus cuniculus. The sequence goes on from NC_142875.1 coordinate 124,909,383, forward strand.
AGAGGATCAAATGAGACTCAAGACAGAGGTCTTTTGGGGGGAAAACGTCAGAAAAGCAGGCTCTGGCTTGACAGGTGAGGGTTCTTTCACGACAGGTGCTCCTGGACGCCAGGTGAATTCAAGCAGAGACCCCGTAAGGAAGGCTGCAGGGGCATTCCGCCTCCCATACTTGATGGGATGTTGTTCGGGGTGCACTGCCAGTCCTGCTTTTGTTGGTCACTGTGGGGTTTCTCTTGCCTTCCCTGTGTCTTCCTCCAACAGCGACAGCACGTGTACAGTTCCCAGATGCCCAGGGTAAGGCTGACCGTGGCAGTAGCTAGCTGACACATGGATCACCAAAGCTACACAGATGTTAGTGCGGAGCCACAGGAGCGGCCAGTGAACATTCCCGCTAGGCCAGCTGGTGGAGCCAGGACAAGGGGTGAGCTCTGGGGCCTGCCCCAGCCGCGTTGTTTTGCTTCTGCTGCAGGGTGCTGATCCTGTTGGCGTCTCCCCAGGATAGCCACGGGCCAGTGGTCTCTGTGTGTTTCAATGTTAGGAGTATCGGGATGAAGTGGAACTGCGGAACAGATTAGGAGCTGTAACTCCAGCTAAAAGGAGGGGCAGGGTGGCTGATAATCACCCCCCGCACGGTTCTCTCCTTGCCTATGCTGTAACCCCTGGCTTGCACAGGACAGCTTCAGGCCTGGCTCATTTTCAGTTTTCCTCGGGAGTCTTTTGTTTCCTGGACTCTGGTGGCAGCTGTTATCACTCCAGCTGCCGAGGGGATGGGAGGCGACTTCCTGTTGTTATTCTATCCTGCCATCCCTGGGGGAGGACGTTCCCACCCCCACCTCCTGCGGCTGCCTGGCTGTGGTTGGGCAGAACCTTAGCCTGGATGCGGCCAGCCAGCCTCTGACCAGGGCTGGGCCACTGTTTGAGGAAGACATCTGGGGCTCAGGGCACGGAACAGGCACTGACAGGCAGGTGTGTCCCCTGGGGATAGGCAAGGATGAGTGGCTAAGAGGGAGGTGAAGTGGTTGGCTTAGAAATTATCTGGGGGACTTTGGGGTTGTTGAATGAATGGTGGGTGGGCGGGGCTCTGGCCAAAGTGCCCCTCCCCCAGAGCGGGTGAGAGAGAGAGAGAGAGAGAGAGAGAGAGAATCTTCCACTTGCTGGTTCACTCCCCAAATGGCCACAACAGCCGGAGCTGGGCCAATCTGAAGCCATGATCCAGGAGCTTCTTTTGGGTCTCCAAGCACTTGGACCATCTGCTGCTGCTTTCCCAGGCACATGAGCCAGGAGCTGAATCGGAAGTGAAGCAGCCGAGACTCGAACTGGTGAGACGCCAGAGCTGCCCGCTATGCCCCAGGGCCAGCCCGAAGCATGTGTCTACATATCTGTACAACCCTAGAAACCTGGACAACAACCTTGGCTCAGGTATTGTCAGGCAACGGAGGTTCTGGATGGACATTTGAGAGACTGCCCAAAGTTCCCTGAAAGGAGGCAGCAGAGGGCCTGAACACTTTGTCTCGCCTTGTAGCACACAACGAAGTCTTGCCAGAAGACCGGATGTTAACTGAACTAGGCTTTGGAGAAGAGTGGGGATTCCAGTTAGGCCCAAAGGTGGGATCTGGGCACAGCCGTGAGATGGCAGGCGTGGAGGGAGAGCTCACAGCTGGGCGCTGCCGGGGCCAGGGAGGAAGGCTCGTTGATGACGAAGCCGAACTCTAGTGGTAAAGATTCAGAGTGGCGGAACCCGCAGTCGGTGGGATGGCGCAGGTGTGACGGATGGCACGGTGGGGGCAGTGTCCGGCAGGTCTGAGCAGAGGCCCCGAGTCCGTGGGTTTCTGCAGCGTGGTGGTGGTTGGAAGCAGGTACACGGTGGACACTCAACACCTGTGATAACAGCACCGCCTCGGAGCCCAACAGCCCTCGGTTTCAAGCGTGGTCTCCGAGAGATCTTGCTCCCGAATCCCGGCCTCTGATGCCTCCTGCTCACGTCAGGTTTCCGGGACGACTCGGGGTGGGGGCAGGTGGCCACGCCGCGGTCCACACACGGTGAACCCGTCGGTCAGCAACGAGCCCTTGTCTTCCAGGAAGACGACGGGTGACGCACTCAGGTCTCCCTTGGCTCGGGTTCCAGAAACATCCCTCGGAACTGCTCAGACGGCCAGGGGTAAAGGCTGGCTGACTGCTAACTGGTGGCGCAGCCGCCGCGATTTCCCTCGGGCGGTTCGTCGGCGCCACGGCCCGGTTCCGCCCCTCACGCCCCCGTGGGTTCCCGCCGTGCAATCCAACCGCAGCCAGCAGTCGTCTTCCCTCTGGGGGTGCGGCCCCGTTTGCCCGGGAAGCTGGCGGGGCGCGAGCGCCGTGGCCGCACGCGGAAGCGGCCACGCGGCCCTCAGGGCCCCGGCGCCCCGGCGGCGGTTCCCCCGCAGACCCGGGCCCGGCGCCCGCCAAGTTTTGCGCGCGGCCGCGCGGGCTGGGCGGGCGCAGGCTCGTCAGGAGGATTCGCGGCGGGCCATTTTCCGCGCCGCCGGGCGCGCACTTGCCCGCGACGCGGGGGCGCTGGCTTTTCCCGCAGCCCGGGGCTCGCCGGGGGCGTTTCGTTTCGTTTCTGAGCACGCCAAGAAAAGTTTGCCTGGAGACCCGCCACCTTCGTCCCCGTCCCGTGCTCGCCTTTCCTTACACAGAGTGGGAAAGGCAGCCGCCGCCCCCACCCCGCCCGCTTTTTTTTTTCCATCAACACCCACTTCCAGCTCCAGTCTTGCTCGGCGAGGAATGTATAAAATTAGTGGACTCCTCGGAGTGACTCTCGCAGGGCCCAATCAGCGGGGGCGCACGCGCGCCGCTCCGCCCCCTGCGGGCGCTCGTTGGCTGCCTCCCGCGGAGGGGCGGGGAGAAGGCGGCAGTGGGAGGGGGAGGTACCTGGGTCTGGGAGTGATGTCAGCGCCCAGCTCGGTGCCTGCCCGGATTCCTGACATGGTGTAGGGCGGACGGGGTGGGGAAGCGACCGGAGGACTCGCGCTCCGCCCGCCTGCGGCCGCACCGCGTGCCGGGCTTGGGACTCCGAGGGGAGCTGAAGCGGAACGTGGGGAAGCCGGCGCCCGCGCCTCGCCGCCCCGCAGGTAAGGGCGACCGGCGCGGCTCGGGACCGGGGAGGTGGCACCGTTGTGTGCTTGTAGCAGCAGCTACAGCTGCTGCTCCTCCTCCCCGGGCCGGTTTCCTTTTCCAACTCATTCCCGTTCCCTTGGAGGGCAGCGGGCACTCTGTGGGAGTGCTCCTGGGGGCTGCAGCTGAGCCCCCGTGGCTCCCGTGTGTCTGCCCGGTGGCAGTCACCCCCAGGGTCGGACGTGCGGGGGTCCCGTCCGTGTCCTTACGCGCCCACCCCCGGCCCCCGGCCCCTCAGTGATGATAGGCCAGGGAGCGCAGTGAGTTGCTGGGTGGAGGTGTTTAAGAATGCCACAAAAAGTTTATGAACCGCTGACTCCAAAATTAGGCTTTTGGAGAAGCAAAGTTTTTGCCCCCCTCCTTAGTCCTCCTGTGGCCTGTTACGTATCTTGTAGATCACTGTAAAACCCGGATTTGTGTAGTCCAGGCAGGCTGAGAATTTGGATTTGTGTAGTCCAGGCAGGCTGAGAATGAGCAGCTCCGGGGAAGCCGGCTGCGAGGGGCACGCCCGTGAGACCCTGCCTCCTGCTGGCGCGGTGACCCCGAGGGGCTGGGAGTCCGCGGGGGTCCTGCCGCGGCCGGGAGTGGTGTTTCCAGGGTCCCCCCCTTTTCTTTCTTCAGAGAAGCGAGTTTTCCCAGGGAAAGATGGTGGAAGGTGTGGCATGCCGACCTGGGCTTTCCCCGTGTGGGGCCGACGCAAACCCTGGCTTTCGGGAGGGTGCGCACAGCACAGGGGCGGAGAACTTGGTTTTTAAAGTCCAAGTTTGCTGTTGAGGGAGAGCCGCTGCCGGTTAGGAGGAGAAGCCCGAGTTTGAGAAGTGGGAGACCATCGTTCTGACTGGTGTTTCCTGCGTGTGCCCAGGGCGTGATTGATTTTTTTGGGGGGAAAACTGGTAACTCCTGCAGGCTGCCCATCCAGAACCCTGGCTTATCCTTGCTTTCAGGCAAGGAAGAAACAGACCCACCTGTGGGCTCAGTCCGGTTTCCCCTTTCTCTCAGGCGGTTCCCCAGCTGTGGGAGCCTCTTGCGGCCAGGTCTGCAGGAAATGAGCCTGGACCTCATTGTGAGTCAAACGCCACCCGCCCGGCCCCTGAATGCAAAGGGCAGATCCCAGCGAGGGGGAGAAAAAAGAAGCCACAGCCCGGAGTCAGGAAATGCGACCGAGGACTCTTCCTGGGGTTCTCTCTTTGAAGTCCCGGGGACAGTTGGTTGCAGGGCTGGAACGAAGTGTTTTGCTTCCCTGTTGTTTATGGCACACCTGGGTCTGTATTGTTCTTCCTCGCTGAAAAAAAAAAAAAAAGTAAAAGCCTGGGTAAAGATTTGCAGGCTTTTTTTTTTTTGAAAAGGCAGTGAGTGCCTTAAGGGGAAAGACCAGAGTGTTTTCTTTTTGGCTTTGTGTTTTGGAGGAGCGCACAGAAATTGCTGATGGCTCTGCAGTAAGGGTGTACTTGTGTTCTAGGGAATGTACTTAAAGCATCCTGTATTTTCCAGTGCATGTTTTCAGTAGGAAGGAGATGGGGGTGGGGGTACCTGTGGGCTTGGGGGCGCTCCCTGCAAGCAGCTGTTTGTGCGTCCACGCTGCAGCCTGTGAACCTGGGAGAGTCAGCTGCAAGAACCAGTCAGGTGAAGGAGATGTTATCTTGATGGGCCGGGTTTTCATCATGGCTTTCTTTCCAAGAAGCTGGTCTTGGTTTGGGGGCTTGGCTGTGCCACAGTCCTAAGTTGGACTCCCAGTTTGAGTCCTAGTGACTCGGTGTACTCAACTTGCTGTTTCAGAGGACAGCTGGGAAGGGTGTTTGGGATCCGGTCTTGGTTAGATTCCTTTTGACCAACAATCATTACAGGCCCAGTCACCATGAGGGCACTTGACGAAGTTTATGAAAAATAGGAGTTAGCTTTTGTGAAAAACAAAACAAACAAACAAAAAAACCAGACACACTGAAGTCTGCACAGGTTTTTTGTGACGCACACTTCCATGAACTTTTTTGAAGACCTGGCCTGTTGCTTTTAGCGTTGGGGTCATCTGGCCTTGATGGACACACGTGGACTTGACAGTTAGTCCTCCTTGTAGTGTCAGACCTGTGGTGCCTAATTTCAAGGGTTTTGGGGAACAAATTCCTCAAGGTTGAGTCCTTACAAGTGTGGCCTTCTTGTCAGCCACTGTTCCAGCCCGAGATAAATCAAAGCAAGGTCATTTTCCCCATAGTCACCGACGAGCCAGTGCCTTCAAAGACCCGTCTTCATACTCATGGAGTGTTTGTGATTTTTAAGTTAATTTAGAACATGTTGATAATTTGTTATACTGAAATCGGCTTTTGGAGGTTTTCGCTTTCGACTTTTCAAAGGGCCTCTATCCTAAGCAGCACCATTTTCCAATTGTTAACTGAAAGACCTCATTCATTTTCTGTCTTTTCAAGATACTATTACATGTCGAGGCCCGATCTGAATGACCTTTCCAAAACAGTGAATGAATGAAGGAATGCGTGTGGCTCCATTCATATTTGGGTCTGTGTGTCCGTGTGTCCTGGTTCTTCTTCTTCTTCTTCTTTTTTTTTTTTGAAAAGCAGAGACACAGAGACAGGCAGGCAGACAGAACTCATCTCCTCGTTCCCTCTCCAAATGCCTGTGATAGACAGGGCTGGGCCAGCCTGATGCTGGAGGGCTGAGAACTCAATCCAGGTATCCTACGTGGGTGAGCGGGGCCCAGCTACTGGAGCCACTTACTTGAGAGTTAGCAGTTGGCTGGAATTGAGAGTGGAGCTGAGACTTCAGCCCAGACACTTAGATATGAGATTTGCTGTCCCAACTGGCATCTTAACCCCTATGCCACATGCTCACCCAAGACTTGATTCTTTATTAAAGGAACGTGGCTTAAGGTGAGAACACAGGCAGGAAGTATCATATAATGACATTTTTATTTTCAGATATTTCCCTAGAAAGTCATATTAGTTCCGAAATTAAGAAAAAAAGAAGTCATACTTGAGCAGCCAATTGTGAAATTTTCCTGGGAGTCATAATAATTATTGCTTTTTCTTTTATTTATTTTTTTAAAACCACAACCAAACAGATGAGTTTCAATAAGAGAGTCCGAGCTGTTACGATTAGTGTTGGTGCTGGCTGCTGTCTGAGTGGAGAAGGGACAGAGTGTCCACCGTCCTGGCCAGCATTTTTGGTTGATATGTTCACGACTGAATCAGCCATCAAACTGTCCCCAAACTGACACTGTCCCAAAACTGCTCTGGGCTTGTGCAGTTCCCTGCATCTGTAGCGTGTTGTGTCATTTGTTTCCCAAATTCACCGCAGTGCATGTCAGAACCTTCTAGTAACAAACCCTACAGCTTTTGTCACATATATCACCACCCCAGAGACTGATGCTTTATTAAATGGAGCTTGCGGCTTAAATGAACTGAACTGAATTAACTCACCCTACCAAATACAAAGACCCTTCTATTTCTTTTCCACTCTTTATTTTAGAGTAATTACTGATGCTAGCTACTTTGACTTAGCTGCTGATGTTTCAAAAAGCCAAAAAATACTTTAGTGTTTTTCTTCACTTTAAAAAAAAAAAACTGAAACACCAAACAGCTGGGTTTTAGGTTTAAACATGAGCCCTGATGGGAGTTTTAAGTTTGCACACTTATTAGGCAGGTTGGGGGAGGGGTGGGGTGGGACTGGGTGAACCGAGACCAGTCTATACCTGTCTAAGAGCTTGTTTTTCTGAAAAGGGGCTTTGAACTCTGCGTGGTCCAGGAGGGTGTGTTGTCAGAGCTTGTGGCTGACCTTGGTTTTGGGTCTCCGGCTCCTTGCTGTGATTCACCCTTTGACCGGCCCACATGCACATATCCTTGTGTTTGTTGGCAAGGGTGAGGAGTTCAGAATAGAAAGATATTCGGTGGTTTCTGTCCAGTGGTCCACCTTACAACGCCCATGACTGAAGGAGTTGTGCAAACGCAAATTGCACTGAGTGCCCATCTTCCTGGCCCAGGCTAGGCTTACATAGGAAGAAGGTTCTAGAATATTTGGGCTTGGCCAGAGATTTTTGGACACCTTCTGAACTCCAGAGTGAGTCTGAATACTTTAACGATTTAATTCAGGGGAATCAAGCATTTGACATAAAAACAAGTACAAGTTCAGGAAGGTGAGTGTGTTCCTTCCGTGTGTGTGTGCGTGTGTGTGTGTGTGTGTAAGCAGGACAAAGTTAATTTCTCCTGATGGGAGAGCTATTTTCAGGGATGAGTCTATTTAGTACCATGGGGGCTGATTTTTGGGCAGGCCAGGTAGTTCTGGGGAAGAATTAGGTAGGCCTGTTGGAAAGTGTGTAGGTCTTGTCCTGGCATGACTGTAGAGCTGTACCCTCCTCCCCCCCAGGGTGCCCCTGTTTCCTGCATTTCTGTGCCTGGGATCGAGCTCACCTAGGTCCTTTGCTTCACCTTTGTCACCCTCCTCTGTTCCATAGCACTTTGCACAAATGCCATCCAACCACCCATCCACAGTGGAACTGTAGGAGTTATTAAGAAAGTTTTTTTTTTTTTTTTTTTTTCCAGTTTATTTGAAAGACAGGGAGCCCGAGAGAGGCCATCCACTGGTTCACTCTCCAAATACTTGTTGTGGCCAAAGCCAGGAGCTGGGAACTCCATCCAGTTCTCCCGTGTGAGTGGCAGGGACTCAAGTCCATGAGCCATCAGCTGCTGCCTGCCCAGGTGCACGCTGGCAGGAAGCTGGGAATTGGGAGTGGAGTAAGGACCCAAACTCAGGCCTTCCTATGGGATGTGGGCATCCCAAGTGGTGTCTGAAGTGCTTCACCAAGCACCCCTCCTGATACAAGTTTATTATTTAACTTATTTCAAAAGCAGGAGAGACAGACAGACATAGATACCCTCCATCCACTGGTTCACTTCCTAAATGACCACAATGGCCAGGGCTGGGCCAGGCCGAAGCCAGGAGCTGAAAACTCAATCTAGGTCTTCGGTGTGTTAAACAGGGACCCAGCCGTGTGAGCCATCACCACTGCCTCCCAGGAAGCCACAGCTGGCAGCAGAGCCTGGACTTGACGCCAGGCACTCAGATAGGCAGTACGGGCATCCCGGGCCGCATCTTCACTGCCAAACACTTGCCCGTCCGTCCCAGTGTGAGTTTTTTTATGAGCAAAGTTTATTGCGTTTACTTTATATGGAAGAAAGTGAAAGCAAGGGTCAGAGTCTGTGGCCTGCTTCCTCTGTCTAATAACTCACTTGACAGAGTGGCTGCCGTTGCACAATGCCCTTATCTTTTTCGAAAGCTCCTGCCGCTTAGGGCAGCACACACAGGACGGATTGCTTTTGTTTGGGTTGGAATTTGAACATACGCTACTTTGTCTTCTGAATGATGGAAGAGGCCGGCCAGCCTGGAGGGCCAAGTCCACTCTGGGAAGCAGTGACCCTCAGAGGAGCCCTCAAGTCCGCCCTGTGAGTCCTCCTGGCCACCTGTGTGAGGGCTGTCACCTGGGTGAGTTCCCTCTGGATCTGCAGCTTGGATCCTTTGGTCACACCGCGGCAGTCTTCCTGGATCTGCTTCCCCCGTGGTGTGATTTTGTGCAGTGCAGAGAGCTTCTGACACAGACTTGGATTCTTGGATGGCTTTTTCTGCCCAGCGCTGTGGGATGGTCTAGGATGCTGGGCACGCTGCCTCACCCTGCGGGGTAGACATAGCTTGATGCCCAGCCAGTCCCTCCCCCTCTGCCCTCCGTTAGGTGCTGCCGCCGGGGTCCTGGCCAGGTGTTGTAAGGAGCGAGGTGTCCCATGCCACCCGCGCTCACATAAGGGACACCCTCTGTGTGCTTGCCTCTGAGGGCCTTTGCTCCCTGCTACTTTTTCTTATTTTCTTCCCTGGGTGCAGCTTTTCTTTGCTGTTGTTGCTCTTATCTATTTATTTGGGAAGCAGAGAGACAGACAGCTTTTGTCTGCTGGTTTACTCCTCACATGCCCGGGGCTAGAACTGGGAAGTAAATCCAGGTGTTCTGCCTGGGCGGCAGGAATCCAGTCACTTAGCCTTCCCTGCTGTCTCCCAAGGCCCTCATTAGCAGGAAGCCGGAGTCGGAAGCTGGAACTGGGGATCAGACCCAGGCACTCTGATAGGATGCAGGCATCTTTTTTTCTTTTTACTTTTAAAGATTTACTTATTTATTTGAAAGAGTTAAACACAGAGAGAAGGGAAGGCAGAGAGAGAGAGAGAGAGAGGTCTTCCATCCACTGGTTCACTCCCCAATTGGCTGCAACGGCTGGAGCTGTGCTGATCTGAAGCCAGGAGCCAGCAGCTTCCTCTGGGTCTCCCATGTGGGTACAGGGGCCCAAAGACTTGGGCCATCTTCAGTTGCTTTCCCAGGCCATAGCAGAGAGCTGGATCAGAAGTGGAGCGACCGGGACTTGAAATGGCACCATATGGGATGCCTGCACTGTAGCTGGTGGCTTTACCCGCTACGCCACAGCGCCAGCCCCAAGGGTACAGGCATCTTGGGCACTGGGCTGAACGCCTACTCTGTCGATGCTGTATTCTAAGTATTCTAGACAAGAAGCTTGAGGGTTCAGAGTAGTTGGGTGGAAAGTTAGGGAGCTGGGGAGTTGGTGCTTATGGGGACTGTTGTACTTGGCTTTGTCTGCCCGTCTGTTGACTTCCCAGGAGAAAACCAGAATCCCGACTTGGTGAAACTCCAGAAGCTGGGTATGGTTTTTACAGCCACACTGGATCAGAACAGTTTGTAAATTTTAGGGAAAAAACTTAGTTCATCTTTTCTGCAAGAATTGAAAGGTATTCTGTATGAGAAAAAAGGGTTTTGGAGACACACAGCTCCTCATCTTGAATCCTGGCTTTGCTATGTTTTACAGCCCAAGATTGGAATGTAGTTTAGCTCTCTGAGTCTCAGTTTTCCCATCTGTGAAATGGTAGTACTGAGATTTACGTCATATCATTTTTTTCCTGGATTAGAAATGATTAGAAATTTTTAATAGAGCAGGTGTTTGGTGCAGTAGTTAAGTCGCTGTTTGGTTTGCCCACGTTGGGGTGCCTTGTTCTAAGAAGAAGTTGCATCAGAGTGCAACCCAAGCCCAGATACTCCAGTATGGGATGCGGGCATGCCAAGGAGTGTTGTAACCACTATGCCAAGTTGTATGGAAGTTGTTGTAAACATGGATTTGTCAGCCCTTTGGCAGGTAGATGGAGGACATCACGCTGTGGCCCACAGCTAAGGGGAAGGCATATGGGGTTGGGTGGGTCCCACTGGAGGAGGTTGGTGCAGAGGCACTTGGAGGAGATGAGCACACACACTTGGGTTGGGAGCCAATTGTGGACTGCAGTGGTCTTAGGTTTAGAGAAAGATACGACTGATCAGTGTTGTTAAGAGAGGTATGATATACTGGGTCTAGAACTTAGAAGATTTTAAGGAGAGTGACAAGATTATGTTTTTTTTTTTTTGACAGGCAGAGTGGACAGTGAGAGAGAGAGAGAGAGAGAGAAAGGTCTTCCTTTTTGCCATTGGTTCACCCTCCAATGGCCACCACAGCTGGTGTGCTGCGGCCGGCGCACCGTGCTGATCCGATGGCAGGAGCCAGGTGCTTCTCCTGGTCTCCCATGGGGTGCAGGGCCCAAGCACTTGGGCCATCCTCCACTGCCTTCCCTGGCCACAGCAGAGAGCTGGCCTGGAAGAGGGGCAACCGGGACAGAATCCGGCGCCCCAACCGGGACTAGAACCCAGTGTGCTGGTGCCGCAAGGCGGAGGGAGGATTAGCCTATTGAGCCGTGGCGCCGGCCAAGATTATGTTTTAAAATGGCTTTTTCTTATTTTTTGAGTGGAAGGTTGTAAGAACCATTACTTCTAAAGATGACTGGAAGTGTTATTAGGGCATATGTGGTGTGGGGAAAGCAGAGCACCCACCCTGCATTCAAGAAGGGTACCCATGACAAAGTTGAGAATTTTTTTGGTTGACACATGAGCCATGTGCAGTGCAACGTAAGTGGATCGGATCATGGAAGTAGCATTTCTGTTTCCTTAGCTTTACCTTTGGAGTCTCTGGACTCTTAACTCTTCATATGCTCCGGCAGTGTATGATCCGTTATTGCGAACCGAGGTCACCCCACTGTGTTCTGAGGACCTGCGCTTACTGTCTTGGGCCGGTTATCCAGTGGCCCTCTACTCTCCCCTCCCTCCACCATTGCAGGCCTCTAGTAATCTCTGTTGTAAGTTTAGGTTGACTTTTTTAAACGTCCATGAATATGCTGTATTTGTCCTTTTGTGTCTGGCCTGTTTCACTTAACATAATGATCTCCAGTTCCGCCCACTTCGCTGCAGGTGTTAGGAAGCTACTCTTTTTATGACTGCACAATATTCCATTGTGTATTTCCTATTTCTGTGACCTTGGTCCGTCCATGGGCACTGGATTCATCTCATGTTTGCCACTCTAAGCCTGGGAGTGCATGTATCTTTTCATATGCTGATTTTGTTCCCTTTACGTATATCTACCCAGAGGCTGATAGCCAGGCGGGTCACCTGGTAGATCTATTTTTAGTTTTTTTGAGGATGCTTCCTATGGGTCTCTGTAATTGTACTAATTTCCATTCCCACTAATAATGTATGAGTGTTCCGTTTCTCCATATCCTCCCCAGCATTTGTTGTTGTTTGTCTTTTTGATAATAGGCATTCCAACTGGAGAGAGATGACAGCTCATTGTGGTTTTGACTTTAATTTCCCTGGTAACTGGTGATACTTAGCTGTTTTTCATGTAGTTGTTGGCTGTGGATATTTCCAAGGTTGAAATTCAGTGGGAAATGTGATGAGTCCAGATGTCAGCATCTGGAGATGCTGTCGTCACCTCCCATAACCTACTTAGTGTTGTCCTGTGTAGTGAAACAATGGTACTTATCTGCTCGGGTTTTTAGGAGAAGAGCAACAATATAATGGCCAGTGTATGTATACAGAACTTGTTGTATCACCAAACACTGTCTAAGTACCTTACAGCTTTTAATTTAGGTAATTATCAAATTACAGATTAGAATCTCAGGCACAGAGACACTGAATAACTTCCCCGTGGTCACAGAGAGTGTGTGTGTTGGACTCAGGCAGGCACGGATTCCTGGCCAATGTCTTCAGACCTTTCCTAGCCCTGCCTCTGGCATGGGCCCGACCTTGACGTGTTAAAAGCCGTTGAGAACTCTGAACCCATGTTATCCACTTGAAGAGGTTAAGCAAGGATTCCGAAATTTAGGCTTGAAGTTTTGGCAGAATCCCAGACTGATGGATGATCCCCCTGGGGCTGTTTACATAACATGTGAGGCTGCATGAACTTCCCCAACAAGTGTGTAGACCCCAGAGAGAAGCAGGCACACAGTCCTGGAGGGACTGGATGCCATTTTGTGAACTTGGAGAGAGCAGGGAAGAGTGGGGAAAGGTGTGGGCTGCCCTGCAGGGGCCAGGTGGTCCAGTGTCTCCTGGTATTGTTCAGAGAGAGGTGTGGCTTTGCAGAAGGTGCAGGTAGGGGAGGGTGACATAAGCCTAGGGAGGAAGGGAGGAGTTCAGATAGAGAAGGACTCAGAATCAGGTGGGCGGCTGGTCAGGCTTGAAATCCATCTTCAGGTGAGACAGGAGAAAGGTGGGGGAAGTGGAGCACACTGTGGTCAGAGCAGGCGGTCTGCGTGGTTTTCCTGGCATAGGAGGTAGTGAAAGGAAATGCTAGCCCCCCCCCCCTCCCCGCCCAGGCTCCCCGGAGGCTGGCCCTGGGGAACAATGTGAAAGAATGACAGAAGTCTCTCATCTAACCAGTGCAACGTGACACATTCGCCAGCATGTGTCTCCAGGCAGGGAGTTAAGTTAGTGAAGTGGAAGGAAACTATGTAATCTAAATAAGTAAGTGAAAGAGGAGAATGGCAGTAGACAAAGGAAAATATGGCTTGAAGCAGAAATCGGTACACAAGCAGGCTTCATAACGGGTCCCAGACCAACTTGGCAGGGGCAGTGAGAGGGGTGGCCTGGGGCCGGCACCACGGCCAGGCTTCGGTTCTGAGGAACCACCATGGCTCTGGGAAGTGCTTCATAGGATAGAGGTGTGTGCTGTACAGGCCTGGGCATTAAGTGCTACGCCTGGCTGGTTATGCCTGGGCCAGTGGTTGCAAAGGCATTGTGTTGTGGCATTTCTTCCTTCCTTCCTTCCTTCTTTCCTTTCTCTCAAGATTTATTTTATTTATTTGAAAAAGCAGAGTTATGGGGGAGGTGGGCGGGGAGAAGCAGAGAGAGACAGAGAGAAAGAGAGAGAGGGAGAGAGAAAGAGATCTTTCATCCTCTGGCTCATGCCCTAAATGGCTACAATAGCCAGTGCTAGGCCAGACCAAAGCCTGGAGCCAGGAATGTCTTCTAAGTCTCCCATGTGGGTGCAGGGGCCCAAACACTTGGGCCATTTTCCACTGCTTTCCTAGAGCATAAGCAGAGAGCTGGATCAGAAGAGGAACAGCCAGGACTCGAATCGGCGCCCATGTGGGATGCTGGCGTATCAGATGGCGACTTTACCCACTATGCCACAGTACTGGCGCAAGGATTGTGGCGTCTGTGCGGCTTTGCTGTGGTGATGACAGAGGGGCACGGACGGCAGCAACCCAGTACTTCAGAGTGTGGTACACGAGTACCTCCTTACCCTGGGTTTTGCTTGGCACTGTTTCAGTTTCCTACAGTCAGCTGTGGTCTGAAAGATTAAATTGTTCCTGAACACTACAGAAATAAGCCATTCATTCGTTTTAGGCTGCACGGTGTTTTGTGCCATCCTGCTCTGTCCCATCCGCTTGTCCAGTGTCAGTGCTGTGTATACTGCCTGCCCACTGGTCACTCACCAGCTGTCTCAGTTGTCAGACCGACTGTCAGAGTACCACAGTGTCTGGGTGCAAGTCTCCCTTACTTCTAGATCGTGGCCTCAAAGCATAGGCGAGTGATGCTGGCCGTGCGGACATGCCGAAGAGAGGCTGCAGAGCGCTTCCTCTGAGTGGGCAGTGGAGTTCCGGGCTCGATGTGGAAAGGAAGAGTTCCTATGCTGTTTGCTCAGCTCCACCCTGAGAGTCAGTCTTTGGCCAAGTAATGAGGAAGGGAAAAGAAACTCCTGCATGATGGCCACTGAGTGCCTAGTGATAATGGAAAAGACACGAACAGGAGACATACACCTGATTCCTACAGGAAACAACCAAGTTTGTGTGGGGGGAAGTGTAGGGGGAAATCAGAGTTCTGTACCATCTGGGTTTTCAGGGGGTCTTGGAGTGTAGCCCCCTGCAGGGAAGAGGGGTTGCTGTACTGAAATGCAGCGCCACCTGCATCAATGCATTGGTGAGTCTTCTGGGGGTGGCCTTGGGACATGTCCCCGTCTGTGTGGTGCATTTCAACAGGTGTGTTAGGCTGGGTGGTTCCCAGCTGTGCCAGCTGCACAATTCATGGAGCCCAGTGCAAAATGAGAATCTGTGGTTCTCTTATTCAAAAAGCAGGAAATTCTATTAAAGGGACTCAAATGTGAAGCTTCTTCTTTTTTCTATCATGTCATTCTTTTTTTTTTAAGATTTATTTATTTACTTGGAAGATTTACACAGAGAAAGAAGGGGGGGGGGGAGTCTTCTATCCGCTGGTTCAACTGGCCACAGTGGCCGGAGCTATGCCTATCCGAAGCCAGGAGCCAGGAGCTTCTTCCAGGTCTCCCATGTGGGTGCAAGGGTCCAAGGACTTGGGCCATCCTCTACTGCTTCCCCAAGCCAAAGCAGAGACCTGGGTCAGAAGCAGAGCAGCCAGGACTCGAACCCTGGCACCCATATGGGATGCTGGCACTGCAGGCAGAGGCTTTACCCACTGCGCCACAGTGCCAGCCCCTATCATGTCATTCTAAGTGAGGGAATGTTAGATTATAAATTTGAAATGATTAGCATAAAACTTACTGTTCATCCCTATATTGTGCAGTGCCAGTTTTCAGTGCGAATACAAGAGCATTGAAGCTGTGTGCAGAATTGCCGAAATCCCACATTTTTTAAAAAAGATGCCTTTTTTTGCCCAGCCAGGATTGGGCCAGACTGAAGCCCGGAGCCAGGAACTCCATCTAGGTCTCCCACATGGGTGGCAAAAGGACCCACGTACTTGAGGCATCCCTGCTGCCTCCCAGGCACATGAACGGGAAGCTGGACCAGAAGCAGAGGATGCGGGACATGAACCAGTGCTCAGATACGGGAGGCTTTGGCTTGGCCTGCCAGGCTGCAGTGCCTGCCCGTGAAATCCTACAGTTTGTGTTCTGTGGTTTCTGTGAGCACATGTATGGTTTCGTGAGCAGAACGGTTAAAACACTTCACCGAACTCCCGCAGTTTCTGTGGTTTCACTCATTGATCGGCACACGGTCCAGCACCCCTGGGCCTTCGGCACACGGTCCAGCACCCCTGGGCCTTTGGCTGACAGGTGCCCAAGGAAGGCTTGGAGGGAGGAGGAGCGGAGGGACGCCCCACTGTCCTCCCTCCCGGGCCAGCATTTTCAGTGTGAGTGGCTGGCGAGGAAGTCGTGAGACGAGAATACAGGATGGGGCTCCTCGGTCGGCCGTGCTTCTCAGGAGGGCGTTGCCCTGCTTCTGTGTGCAAGGCGGTTCTGGTTGAGAAGGAAGGCGTTCTAGCCTCTTGAGCTGTCAGCGCCCACTTGGCCTCTGACCCAGGTGTTGAACTCTCGTGTGCTGTGAGTTCCTGGGATTCTGTGCATTGTGAATTCTGCATGGGAGTGGGGTGGCCAGGAACGGTGCAGCGCCTGCTACATGAATCTCCGTCATCAGTCATTGACAAAGCGCGGACTCAGAGTGTGCATTGTTAAGACTCGCAGGGCAGTGACAGCAGAGCAGCAAGCCCAGTGGGACACTGTGTGACCCCCTGGGACACGGAGCAGCAAAGGTGGCTCTGCTTCTGCCAAGTCAGAGAGCTCACTGTTGTGTTTTAGTTTTTCTAAGGCAGATAAATTAAACAACAATTTTTAAAAAGCAGCTTAGTCTCATTTTATTTGAAAGGAAGGGAGACAAAGACAGATGGAGAGATCTTCCATTCATCGGCTTGCTCCCCAAATGCTCACGACAGCCAGGGCTGGGCCAGGCCAAAGCCAGGACGTGGGAACTCAATCTGGATCTCCCATGTGGATGGCAGGGACCCAGGTTCTTGGGCCCTCACTCGCTGCCCCTCAGGGTGGCAGGAAGCTGGAATCAGGCGGAGCTAGGGCTGATACCAGGCACTGCGGTGTGGGATGTGGCAACTCTAGGGGCGTCTTCCCCACTGTACCAAATGCCTGCTCTTAAAGTCTCCACTTCACTGTTGAGTCAGCTCTGTGGCTGGGTTCCTGGGGACACTGTCCTGGCCATCACCGTCATTTTTACCTCTGCCGCTGCCTTGGCCCCGCGCCCCCGTCCTCGCTGATGCAGGCGCTGCGGCTGTCTCCTGGCCCCTGCAGCTGCTGCCCTGCCTGTCTTGTGCGCCTCACCCCCAGATACAGCTTCCCAATCAACCTTTGGACCCGGGCCACCCTCCCTGCTCCAGGGCTTCCCGGGACCTGCTGCAGCTACAGCTTCCAGCGGATTGGGGAGTGCAGGGAGGGAGCTTCGGGGCAGCCTGCACGCTATCCCAGACATCTCAGCCAACTCTGAATTTGGAGCTTTCAGTTCTTGAAATTTACCTGCTGTCATTCAGATGGGAGAAAAGGAAGATGACGACCAGATGTGTTTTCCTGGGGCCTGGAGAAAGGGATGCCTGGACAGGAGCAGCGAGGTCTCTGGGGCTGCTTGTGGAGCCGTGTGGACGCTGGTGCGGCGCTGTGGGGACCGAAGCTCTGTCCCTGGCATGAACTCAATGTGTGCCTCACAGCAGCCTGGTGCGTTACTTAGGAGGAGGCTTGGTCAGGTCCCGCCTGGCCCTTGCCGCCACTTGTCACTCATCACCTCACCTGGGCTTGCCCCCTCCCTCCAGGCTTGCCTTTCCGTGTCCCCCATTGCAGAGACCCTGGCTTTGACCCCAGAGTGGGTTTCTGGTTTCTCCGCCAGACCCTCCTCCTCCCCTTTGCTACAGACCCAGCTGACGCCGTTCCCCGGGAACACTTGGCCTGGTGTCTCGGCACTTCGCAGGAATCAGGCAGTCATGATTCTGGATTTTGAAAGCTCAGCTGTGTGCTGTGATTCAGGGCTGGTGCTATGGCGTAGCAGGCTGAGCCTCAGCCCGCGGTGCTGGCATCTCCTATGGGCGCCAGTTTGAGTCCCAGCCGCTCCACTTCCAATCCAGCTCCCTGTTAATGGCCTGGGAAAGACGGCTCAAGTGCTTGGGCCCCTGCCCCCACGTGGGAGACCCGGAAGACGTTCCTTGCTCCTGGCTTCAGAATGGCTCAGCTCCTGCCCTTGCGGCCATCTGCGGAGTGAACCAGCAGATGGAAGACCTTTCTCTCTGCCCCTCTCTCCCTCTCTCTGTACCTCTACTTCTCAAATAAATAAATAAAATCTTAGAATTTCCAACGCTTGGGCCCTTTTATGGCCACGCATTTCCTATCGCATTGTTTTTTGAAATCTTACTTGGTGATTGGTGCTTACGGGCACCATCTCAGTTTCTTATGAGGGCAGCCCTGGCATGGTCTCCATTGGACACATGGGAAAACTGAGGGTCCTCTCCTAGGGCTTTTCTCTCTGTCCAACCTTTTTATGTCTTACCTTTTCACACAGATTTGAGTACTAGTTGAAGGCCATAGGATGCCTTTATCAGAACCCATTGATATAATAAGAAATATAAAGCCTCATTTCAGCAACATGTGTGGTTCTTACCCATGGAAGAATTTCAGGCTTTGCTGTTTAGAAGTGCCAGCCGGGGCCTGGTGTTGTGGTGCAGCAGGCCCAGCCACCACCTGACACCAGCATCCCGTATCAGAGCGCTGGCTCGGGTCCCAGTGGTTCCACTTCTCATCTAGCTTTTTTCTGATGCACCTGAGAGGCAGCAGATAATGGCCCAAGTGCTTGGGTCCCTGCCACCCATGTGAGAACCTAGATGGAGTTTCTGGCTCCTGGCTTTGGCCTGGACCAGCCCAGGCTGTTGTGGCCATTTGGGGCCTGGATCAGCAGATGGAAGATCTGTCTCTCTCTCACTGTCTTTCCCTCTTTCTCTGTCACTCTGCCTTTCAAATAAATAAGTCTTAAAAAAAAAAAAAAAAACCAGCCTCACTTGAGATGATTGTTTATGTTGTTTGTGGGACACTGTGTACTAACATGAGCTATGGGGGAAGTTTCGGAGCTGTAAAAACAATTATTAGTTTTTAGGGTGTAGCCAGTCAACTTCCTGCTGGCTTGACTCGTTTGTTTGGTGGAGGTAGCTTTGGTGTGCAGTTGGAATCCTCTGATGGAGAGTGTTTTCATTAGGGACTTCACAGAATATGTTTTGATACACAGGGCCTGAAAAGCTGTTGTTTCCTCCTGTTTTTCTAGCTCTCGCTTTCAAACAAAGCTCTTTCCCCACCTTGCTGCTTGCCTGCCTGCTCTGTAGCCTGTGGCATCCCAAGGAGCAGGCTGGGGGGAGCTCTTGGGTTTCCCTCTATTGTTTATTGTGATTTGCACTTGAAATTAATTGTTATTTAATTTTTTTGTACTTATAAAATACACACATCTTATGGGCTATTTAAGTATGATGGAAACAGTCTGGAAAAGAGAACAGTTTTGGGAAAGTCATCAGCTGGTGTTTTTTTCTGTTTACTTCCATCCATCTATGTTTTCCCAGGTTGAAATGCGTTGAGTATGTGGGTATAACTGTGTTGCTCTTTTTTCTTGTAAATCATTGTTTTATTGGCGTCTCCTCACACTACTAGAACATCTGCAGCTGTCTCTAGGACTGTCAGGTAGCCCGTCCATGGGTGTCTCGTGATTTATGTGTTCTGCTGGAGAGCAGACAGCTTGCCTTGGGTTTCGTGAGCGTCTGAGCAGCTGGCAACTGGTGCATTTCAGCTCATTTCCTGTGTAGACAGAGGACCTGACCCACACCCACAGGGCCTGCATGTGAGTGGATGTCCTCACTGCTGTTGCTGTCATTTGTCAGAAGGTTTCTCCTAAGCTTTGTTCCCACACTGATGGTGATTTTCATTCAATACTGGTTCATAACTTCCTGGGAAAAAGGGCATTTCATTTTTCTTTCCTGTTCTATGTATTTGATATTAATGAAATCCATCATGTTTGTATTAATACTGGCTGTATTTTCTACTTAACAAACTACTTATGTACTCTGCTCATCTCGTTTATTGGGAATTAATGTTCTTTCTCATTTGTCATACATGCTAGCTCATATATTTTATTTACTTACTCTAACAGTTGTTGCAAATATTTTTACCCAGGTTATTTTCTGATTAAAAAAAAAAGATTTATTTATTTATTTGAAAGGCAGAGTTACAGAGAGGCAGAGAGAGAGAGAGAGAGAGAGAGAGAGGTCTTTCATCTGCTGGTTGACTCCCCAAGTGGCTGCAACGGCAGAGCTGGGCTGATCAAAAGCCGGGAGCCAGGAGCTTCTTCCCGGTCTCCCACGTGGGTACCAGGGCCCAAGGACTTGTGCCATCTTCCACTGCTTTCCCAGGCCATAGCAGAGAGCTGGATCAGAAGCGGAGCAGCCAGGACTGGAACTGGCGCCCATATGGGATGCTGGCATTGCAGGTGGTGGCTTTACCTGCTACACCACTGTGCGGGTCCCCTGGTTTTTAAATTTGATTTGTCTTTTACTTTTTCATGATATTGAGGCTTAATTTTTAAACTTTTAAGTATTTTTATAAGTTTATTTGAGAGGCAGAGAGAGAGAGAGTGAAAGAGAGAAAAAGAGAGAGAGAGCGAGTGAGCGAGCATGTTCTCCTGTAACTGGTTTACTCCCCAAATGCCCACAACTGCCAAGGCTGGAAGCTGCCGTAGCTGGGAGCCGGGAACACAGTCTCCCACCTGGGTGTCAGGAGCTCAGTTATTTGAGCCATCACTGTTCTCTCCTAGGGTTTGCATTAAGCAGGAAGCTGGAGTTAGAAACCACAGCAGGCATCCAACCCAGGTGCTCTGATGTGTGGGCCATGGGGCGTTAACCCCTAGAGTAGTCTAATCTATTGATGTCTTTTCCACTTGGGGACCTCAGCCTTCCTCTCTCTCTCTCTTGAAATTGACCGGTGCAGCTCTGGAAGTCACTCTTCTCAGTGCCCAGGGTTTAAATTTGCTTCCTACTGCACACTTTGTTAAAATGGATCAGTGGGCTCGAATGTGTGGTGTGTGTGCGTGCATGCGTGTGTCTGAGCGAGAGCAAGAAGAGGGAAAGTTGGTGGGAAAAGATGAGTGTGGCCTGGCCCAGCCTTGCCTGTTGCGTTTGTTTTTGCTTTCCTTTCTCCCAGGGTAGAAGAGAGCTTACCAGAGGCACAGGAAGTGAGGGGGGTAGGAGGGTGGGAGGTGCCGCCATAGCTCCCCAGATGGACTGAGTGTGGCGATGCCTGGCACAGATGTGACCCACAGGAATTTCCATTCGCTTAGTCCACGAGAAAGTAGAGTGGGCAGACAGTGGCCGCATCCCACCCACTCCTGACTGTCTGTGGCTGCATCTCGGCAAGCTGCCCAGTGACACCTGCTCCAAGGCACTCACCCGCTGTGCGGACTGAGGCTGGACGAGGGACTCGTGGTCCCCTGGCCCTCGGCTGGTGGGCAGAGCCCTCTCACTTGGGCTTCTGTGGATACTTCTCTCCTCACCCTTCGGAAGTTAAGTAGCATTTTCTTCTCCACTCCTTGGGAGGAAATCCCCACTCAGTAGAAGCTGCATTAAAATCCAGCGCTTCTGATGCCAGGACCGAGGGTCGTTCTGCTCTCCTTAGCAAACACGGCCATCCCGCGTTTCCAGGGCTTGGGGTCGGACAGACCCCTCTTGGCTGGAATCCCCGCGGAGTCCCATCTTAGCTTTGTGACTTTGTGCCTCATCCAGCCTGAGCCCTGGCTTGCGCATCTGTAAAATGGACGTAGCAATGTCTACCTGGTAGGAATATTTCAATGATCCATCGAGGCAATGCTCCTGTGTCTAAGACACCAAGTATTGCAGTACTTGGCTCATGCATTGTCGGAGCTCAGTGATGACTCATTCCTAGTCTTGAAGCCAACATGTTCTTCTTTTTTGTTTGAAAGTTTTAGAATAAACAATAAATCTGCTCAGAGTTGTGCAATTTTAGTTAGTATTATGCATCTTTAAGTGTCAGAAACGTTTCTTTACCTAACTTTATTTTCCTGTTGAAATAGGGTTGTGTGTAGTCACCTGCTGCTCTGAGATCCTTCAGCTCAGGGAATTTCATCATGCCCGTAATCACAGTCAGGCGTGTTTTGTCTGTGTGTTCCCGTAAAAAACACAGCTCTCTTACAAGGCAGTCACTCAGTCATTCCTGTACACATAGTTGGGATTTTTGGCATCGTTCATGGGGTGGTTGCTTGTCCAGGCTTCATAAACATTCAGAACAACCTTCAAAAAGAGATGATTGTAGACAGTCACGAGGACAGGCAACATTGCTAAGTAAATTTTCATTTTTCATGCCATTCAGGTTAAGGTAGATTTGACTGAGCCCCATAAAAAGAAGTCCATTCATACTGCTAAGTTGTGCCTGCCTCAAGAATTTCCGGGGCAAGCGTCTGGCCCAGCAGGGAAGACGCCCGTGCCCCACGTTGCAGTGCCTGGGTTGCATTCTCCACTCTGGCTTCTGACTCCAACTTCCTGCCCACGCAAGCTTG
This sequence comes from Oryctolagus cuniculus, assembly GCF_051225735.1. Lineage (NCBI taxonomy): Eukaryota > Metazoa > Chordata > Mammalia > Lagomorpha > Leporidae > Oryctolagus > Oryctolagus cuniculus. The sequence goes on from NC_142875.1 coordinate 124,931,286, forward strand.
GGAGGCAGCAGCGATGGCTCAGGTAGCTGGAGTCTTGCTAGCCATGAGGGAGCCCTGGGTTGAGTTCTTGGCTCCCTCGTTGGGCTGTGGCCCAGCCCCTGCTGTTGTGGGCTTCTGGGGAATACTGCAGTGCATGGGAGCGCTGTCTGCCTCCGCCTCTCAAATAAATAAGTTCAAAATGAGATTGCGTAGCAGTTGAGCTTCTACTCTATGTTTAGTCATGCTTTTCCATTTGAATAAACGGAGCTATACAGTTGCAAGTGTCCTGACTTCAAATGCTATTACCATCCAGATGCAGCTTTTTCCCTGTGGTGCTGGAGGTAGGCGGCCTTCTTTACGGCTGCGTTACTCTCCCAGCCCTGAAGCCGTGGCTGCCTTTACCGTGCTCAGTGCGCTCAGTGTTGCAGTATGGGACAGGTTGTTAATGTGGATGGGGCTTTCTTGGGATAAAACTGACATTCTTGCTCCTGTCTGGGAATGGCAGGTCCATTGCCCTATTTGTTTTTCATTTTTACTCTTTTCATTAGGAATGCAGAAGTAGTGATGGGAAAATCTTCTGTGTGTGATTTGTATAAATTCATAAATAAGAATCTTTATATAAGTCATGCCATATTTATGTGTATCCTGTACCTAAGACATGGATCCAATTAAGTAGCAGTGATTCTGTAAAATTTATGTGATTTCCATGTTCCCTCCCATGTCCTGAATTCACAGATCAGAGTGAGTGAACTGTTGGCCAAGTTTTGTTGATGACTGCAAATTGAATGCAGGACATCGCAAAATACCACACCCCATTGATTGATTGATTGATTGATTTTACAGATGTATTTATTTGAAAGACTGAGCATCGGGCCAGTGCTGTGGTGCAGTAGGTTAAACTTTGCCTGCAGCACCAACATCTGCTGTGTCTTGGTGTCTTGGCTACTCCAGTTCCAATCCAGCTTCATGCTAATGACCTAGAAAAGCAGTGGAAGATGGCCCAAGTGCTTGGGCCCTGCACCCACGTGGGAGACCTGGAAGAAGCTCCTGGCTCCTGACTTCTAATCAGCCCAGCCTTGGCCCTTGTGGCCATTTGGGGAGTGAACCAAAGGATGGGAGATCTCTCTCTTTCTATCTGTTCCTTTCTTTGTCTGTAACTCTGCCTCTCAAATGAATAAATCAATCTTAAAAAAGAAAGAAAGGCTGAACATCAGAGAGAGGGAGTGACAAGATGGAAACACAGAGAGAGAGAGAGAGAGGGAGGGAGAAAGAGAGAGAGATACCAATCTTCTATCCGCTGGTTCACTCTCCAAGTGGCTGTAATAGCCAGGGCTTGGCCTGGGGCCAGGAACTCTGCCTGAGTCTCCCACGTGGGTGACTGGATCCCAAGCACTTGGACCATCATCTGCTGCCCTTCCAGGCTCATTAGCAGGTAGCTGGATTGGAAGCCAAGCAGCCGGAACTCAATCTGATGCTCAGGTATTGGATGCCTGCATCACTACTGGTGGCTTAACCACTGCCCCACGATACTGGCCCCTGACACACCCAGTTTTAATAATTAGTAGAAAATTGCTTTCCTAAAATTCCATGCTTGTCGTTTGATGTTTTTTAAACTTTCAGTCCGAGTGGACATTTAGGAGCAGAGGTGGGGATGGAGGTGATAATGCCGAGGAGAATATGGAGAAGTAAAACTGGTCCTGACGTGAGCCTGAATTGATGGCTAGAAGGCACGGAGGCATGCACTTTGGCTTTCAGGCAGCCCCGTCCGATCACCTCAAAGCATTTTGACAGCAGCGCTTTGACATCAGGCTGGAGAGTACCTGTGAGAACGCAGCTGGTTTTACCAGGCTGTTCTTGTGCAGGCTGGTGGGTCAGGGAGTAAATAGAGTAATTAGCTCTCATTAGCACTCCCACAGCCATCACATCACGCCTCCACCCCAGGCAGAGAGAGGCTGGCCTCTGTTCCTGCAGACGTGAGCATCTCTGTGTGATGCCTGCAGCCTGAGAACTTGGGCTTTGCAGAAAGAGAACTCCAAGTTGGCAAGAGTAAAATCTTCCACGTGCCTCAAGTGTAGGCAAAACTTAGCGACCAGGGGCAGAAGGCTTCTCCGAGAGCTGTTCCTATGTCTAAAGATTTGGTGGAACATTTGAGGCATTTCTTTCCAGCCCCTCTCGTGTGTGTGTGTGTGTGTGTGTGTGTGTGTGTGACTGACATGAACCTGAGAAGCCAGACATGTTGAACACTGGTAGTCGTAGAACCTGACTCCTCCAGGCTGTTGTCAGCTGTACTTTGAAGCTGTGCTGTGCCTGTGTCAACAGAGGGTCTGGATTGTTTGGAGTCAGAGAGAGAGACTTTCGAAGGTGAATTGATTCCGGACCTTGTGCCATTGATAGTCCTTGTTCCTATGAAATACTGGTTGGTAGGATGAAGAAGGTGAGGGCCAGAAAGGTGGGAGGGAACCAATTTTTAGAGACTGGAGATAAACACACACACATACATATGTACATATATCTATAGATAAACAAATTGAAAATTGGCAGCATTTTATAGGAAGAAACCCTGAACCGAGAATCCGGAAGTCTGACCCCACCGTAGCTGGGAGATCCTGGACAAGCTGCTTAACCAGTTAGGACACTAATGTGATAAAAGCAGGGCTGGGTGTTATGGTGCAGCAGGTTGAGCCACTGCTTGGGATGCCCACATCCCATATCAGAGTGCTGGTTTCAGTCTGTGCCATTCTGCTTCTGATCCAACTTCCTGTAGTGCACCTGGGAGGCAGTGGATGATGGCCCGAGTACTTGGGTTCCTGCCACCTGCATGAGAGATCAGGATAGAGTTCCTGGCTCCTGACTTTAGCCTGGTCTAGCCCCTGCTGTTGGTGGGCATTTGGAGAGTGAGCTAATGAATGGAAGATCTCTCTCCTCTCTTTCAGCCTGTCAAATAAATAAGTAAATCATAAAAAGAAAGTAAGACCAGCTGTGCTCCTTACGGGCCAGTGAGGTCATGTATACGATGCTGGTAAACATTAGATGGTAGTATGAAATTTTAAGATTTCTTTAAATATTTGAGAAGTAGAGAGACTCACTGATTCACTCTCCCAGAGCCCACAAGAGCCAGGAGCCAGGAATAACATCCAGTTATTAATACTAATGTTAATTTGATAAAGTTATTAATAATAATGACATCCCACTTGAGCAACAGAGACTTGAGTCATCACCACGGATCCCAGGGTCTGGAGTTGGGTGTTGAATGCAGGCACTCCAGTGTGGGGTGTGGGCTTCGTAATTCCCATCTTACCCTCTAGGCTAAGCACCCCCCACCACCCTGTAGTAGGATTTTTTAGGTTAAGTTTTGCATGGAGGACATTATCTACATTTTTAACATTCTGAACCCAAGACTCCGGCCGTGAGAAGTAGACAGTGCCTCTCCTCTGCCATGCAGCCCTGCGACAGCTCGACTTCTGCTGCCCTGCTCTAACCTGGGCTGGAGCCTTTGTGGTCACAGCTTCGTCCCTGAGGTTCTCCGGAAGATGCTGCTGCCTGCTGGGCAAGGCAGGAGTGGCATCCCCTGAGCCCGCTCTGGCCTGTCTGCCATCACGGTCCCGACAGCTGCAGGCATCGTTCCCTGTCCTTCAAGGCGTGCAATGCTTGGATTCATACCTCTTTGCAGAACTGTTCTCTCCAGGGAGCTTAGCATGAGGACCTGCTGGGACTTGAGGTGATGAAGCAAGTACGGCCAGCTGGTGAGGGTGAGGAACCCAGCTCTGGGGGCCAGCGTGGTGGCGCAGTGGGTTAAGCTGCCCCTAGTGATGCCGGCATCCCATAGAAGCTCCACTGGGAGTCCTGGCTGTTGTGCTTCTGATCCGGTTCCCTGTAATGCTCCTGGGAAGGCAGTGGGAGATGCCCAAGTGCTTGGGCCCCTGCCATGCATGTGGGAGACTTGGATGGAGTTCCAGACTCTTGGCTTCAGCCCAGCTGAATCTTGGCAGTTGTGGCCATTTGGAAAGTGAGTGAACCAGCAGATAGAAGACTTCTCTCCTTCTCTTTCTCTTTCTGAAACTCTGCCTCTCCCTCTCTCTTTTAAAGATTTATTTACTTATTTCAAAAACAGAGTTACAGAGAGGAAGAGGCAGAGAGAGAGTGAGGTGTTTGATTTGCTGGTTCACTCACCTGATAGCCGCAATGGTTGGAGCTGCGCCGATCAGAAGCCAGGAGCCAGGAGCTTCCTCCAGGTCTCCCACATGTGTGCAGGTGCCTAAGGACTCAGGCCATCTTCTGTTGCTTTCCTAGGCCATAGCAGAGAGCCGGATCGCAAGTGGAGCAGCTGGGACTTGAACTGGCACCCATATATGGGATGCCAGCACTGCAGGCAGTGGCTTTACCCACTATGCCATGGTGCCAGCCCCTCTCAATCTTTTTAAAAAAATTTTTTTAAGGAAATCCAGCTCTGGAATCCCTGGGTTTGGGAACAGTTGGCAGTGTCATGTAATGTGTGACGTGGAATGTGCTAGGTGTGCTGGGCCCTGCCACCCTGTCTTGTGCACCTCCAGTCCCCCTGGTTCCTTCTTTCACTCCTGTCCCTGACCAGCTTGGATAAGTACTCAGAAAATGATCTGAGCTGATTATCAAACATTTGTCATTTTTATATGGCTGTATGACAAGTATTTTTCCGAGTGTTGTCAGCCTTTGTGGGCCCTCAGCAGGAACCTGGGACTTTTCAGGAACATTTACAGGAACTCTGCACTGAGATAGCTGCCCCTGGCTGAGGTTGGGCTCCCTGGACGCGGGCTCTGAGGCCAGGAGCTGTGTCGTGCAGGCCGGCAGGGGGAATGCTCAGGAGATGCACCTGTAAGGACAGAGAGAGGCAGAGCTGGGCAGAGGGAAAGCTGACCAGCAAATGCTGTTGCAGCTGAAGGCCCAGAGGTCTGGCAGTCGAGGGCCCTTGACTGACAGTTGTCCCCTGCTGAGGCAAGGGTCTGGTCTTTTACAGATCTGCTCGAGCCCCCCAGTTGCTGGCAGCTGGCCACACTCCTGGGGTGTCACTGGGGCTGGTACGTGGTCTTACTGCGAGCCATCAGCAGCCAGCGAGGGTGCAGTGACCCTAAAGGGAGTCTAGGAGGAGCAATTCAGTGTCCACTGCAATGCCCCAAAGAATCTAAACCTGTGACAAAGAAACAGGCTAGGGAGTACTTCAGGCTCACATAGGGTTAAGTCCCTTTATCTGCAAAGTCAGATTAAGGGCTGGATCCCTTAGTGAAACTGAAGGAAGAGAGCCTAACCCCATCGTTAATTGTTAAGCAAACATCTCCAGCTTCTTGGAAGTTAATGAGATGCCTGGATAATATTTACATCTCATTACGGTGTAGCAGGGCTCAGCTTCTCTGTGTGGTAATTTACTGATTCACAATTGAGTAATGTTCCCCAAGCATAAATTACGACATATTCAGAATTATTTGTTTTTTAAATATTTATTTATTTCAGAACTACAGGGAGAGAGAAGGAGAGGCAGAGAGAGAGAGACAGAGACAGAGAGACAGAGGCAGACAGAGAGCGAGCGAGCGAGAGAACGAGATCTTCCATTTACTGGTTCACTCACCAGATGGCCCCACTGGCCAGGGCTGGGCCAGATCCAAGCCAGGAGTCAGGATCTCCATCCGGCCTCCTGTGTAGGTTCAGGGTCACAAGCACTTGCATCTTCCACTGGCCATTAACAGGGAGCTGGATTAGAAGTGCAGCCACAGCGCCGGCCCGTATGTTCAGAATTAATCACGTGTGTACATGCGTGCAGTTGTTTCTGGGTACAGCACCAGTGGATCATTACCACCAGAGGCACGCCAGCAGGTGCGGCACACAGACTGCCAAGCCCACAGCCTTCCAGGAGACCCCAGGGCGGAGGGCAGATACAGGCGAGTACTGATTGCTCTGTGCAAGTCCCAGAGTCACCTGACAGTACTTCCTTCCTGGTTGAGGAACATGATTTAGAAGTTTTGTTGCCAAAAGATAAGTCGGTGTGCTTGCTTTCTTTCTTTTTTTTTTTTAAGATTTATTTATTTATTTGAAAGAGTTACACAGAGGGAGGAGAGGCAGAGAGAGAGGGAAATCTTCCATCCGATGGTTCACTCCCCAAATGGCCGCAACGGCCGGAGCTGCTTCAATCGGAAGCCAGGAGCCAGGAGCTTCCTCCAGGTCTCCCATACGGGTGCAGGGGCCCAAGGACTTGGGCCGTCCTCTACTGCACTCCTGGGCCACAGCAGAGAGCTGGATCGGAAGAGGAGCAGGTGGGACTAGAACGGGCGCCCATATGGGATGCCAGCGCTTCAGGCCAGGGCGTTAACCCACTGCGCCACAGCGCCGGTCCTGTCGGTGTGCTTTCAAAGTGAACCCGTTTCCTGGGATTTCCAGAAGCCGGCTGTGTGCAGTGCACGTCTGAAACTCTCTGGCATGGTTTGTGGTGGAAGTGGGCTGAGTCAGCAAGGCCACAGTCATACAGAATCTCTTTCCCAAGTGCAGACTAAGTCATGTTGGCAGCAGTGAGCGCAGGTCTCCTGCATTTGCTGTGTCCTCCCAGCTGACAGAGGCAGTGGTTCTGGTTGTCACTGGGCTGTGTGGGTTGCAGGGCCTGGTGTGGGGGATGCTGGCTGATTAGGCCCTGGCAAAGAGCAGAGGAGATGCGGGGAGGGTGGTTCTGACCGGTAGACGCGACAGCCCTTGTGTCCTTTGTCTGGATCCGCACTGCCACCCAGGACTCTGTAATGCTGGACGTGGAAGACCTTATGAACCTGGTTTCCATAATGGTTCAGTGGAAAGAGAAGTAGGGCTCTGCTGCTTTTTCAGAACCTGAACAGAGACAGGCATTGGTCTGATGTGGGTGACACTGATTGGGACACGTGTGTCGACATCAGCGCGCTGGGTTCAAGTCCTGGCTCCACTCTCAATCCCAGCTTCCTGCCGTTGCAGACCCTGGGAGGCAGCAGGTGATGCTGGCCCGCCTCCCACACTGCAGACCTGGGACTGCGTTCCCGGCTCCTGGCTGCAGCCCCAGCCTTTCCTGCTGTAGGAATTTGGGGGAGTGAGCCAACATATATGAACTGTCTCTCTGCCTCTCAAATAAATAAATAAACAAACAAACAAACGACAGGCTCAGCTGCCATGGTAACAGTGTCTTTATAAAAAGATCCATCTCCGACCCTCAGGGAGGGGTGTGACAGCCTGGTCACTGGAAGGCAGCTGGTTTATTGTGTTGGTTAGAAATAGGAAGCAGCGCCAGGTAAAAAGCTTGGAGCGAGAATTAATGTAGCGCAGTGATTCTGCCCTGGAGGACAAGGCTGACGAGGGACCCTGGGCTGTGTGCTGTTTCCTTGGGAACTCCCAGCCTAGAGGCTGTTTTCTCGCGTGGTCTCGTGGGGGTGGTCTGATGGTGCGAGCAGTGGAAGGACTCACCTGTGTCCGTCGTCCTTCACGTCTGCATCTTTGTGTCGCGCCTGCACATGCGCAGGTGTCACTGGCATCCAGGAGTTGGGGGATTACGTCCCGTGCAGCTCAGAGGAGGACTCTCCCACCGTGCCCACTGTGGGTGACATCTGCAGTGGACGGATCTAGACGAGCTGCTTGGCCAGGAAGACGGCAGAGAGCAGTTACTGCTGTTAGGAGAACCATTTCTGAAGACCTCGAGTGAAAACGTTTTTAGAGAGGCTGAAGGAAGTGTATCGAGAAAAGCAGGATGAGGAGTGATCTGCGGCTTTGCCTGGAGCTGGGAAATGAATCCGGAAAGAGGATAAGAGGAAAAGGTCAGAGGAAGCCCACGGATGATCAGAACTGGCCGTGTCCTCAGAAGGAGGCAGTCCCGCCGGCTGGGAGCCCCACAGGGACACTCACCCTCCCACACTCCCGTCACCCCGGCTGTCCCCAGGCTGATGCTCCCTGGCTGTGGTGAAGGCAGACCTGGCAGTGGGGGAGAGCTTTGCGGCCTGCATCAGCTGGTGCTGTGTAAACTCCCGGAGAGACCGACACGGTGGCCAGGGACACAGCTCAGGGCCCAGGCTGGCTACCGTCCTGGGCTGTGCCTCTGCTGCTCCACTCCGTACCTCCACAGAGAGGAGGGCGCTTGTGAAGGGCTTCCCTGGCCATAATAGCTTGTGTTAGGGGCTTGTTGGGATGCGGGAGGAGTTGGAACTGACTGCGTGACAAGTGCCTACCTGTCCCCGCAGGCCCCCCGGGCACACTCTGGGCCTGAGCTCAGCCTCTGCAGTGGACTGGACCTGTAAGGGGCCCCATGTGGGCACCGGGCACTGATCCAAGGCTCTGGCTGGGATGTGTAAGGAGCTGTGGTCCTTGCAGAGGGCTCTGGTACCCACACTTTATCCCCAAGAAGAGTCCCTGTTCTTGACACCCCTGAGCTCGTCTGCGGACTGCAGAGGCTGGGACCTGTGTGCACTCAGGTTAGCCAGGAAGGGATCCAGGCAAGCGCTCAGTTTTATTAATTTATTTGGAGAGAGAGAGAGAGAGAAATCTTCCATCCCCTGATCATTCCTGCAATGGCTAGGGCTAGGCCAATCTGAACTTGGGAACTGGGAACTCTGTCTGGGTCTCTTCTAGGGGTGGTAGGAACCCAAGCACTTGAGCCAGTGCCTGCCGCTTTTGAGGGTGGCAGACAGCAAAGCTAGGAACCGGAGTTGGACGCTGACCCCACGTGCTCTCATGTGGGACACTGGCATCTTATCTATTAAGCTGAACACCTGCTTCCCGCTGTCAGAAATTAAGGCGCTTTCAAAAGTCTGTGGAAAATAGAATTAAAAGGTAAGTTAATTTTGGTGCTAAAATAATTGAAATCCATGCATATGATTGGTTTTTTTCTCACGAGAAATGAGTACTGTGAAAAACTATGCATGGATTTCCAAAATTGTTTGCACCAAAATAAACTTTTCTTTGAAGTCCATTTTCCACGAAAATTTTCTAAGTATACTGCAATATGTAAATATTTATTCAGCTCCTAAGGATTTCCTGTGTATAAGACGCCAGGCCCATGAGTGTACAGAATTCAGTGGTGTTCAGAGTTTGGATGCTCATTTGTGCTTTCCGACAATTCTGAGAGAGGTGGGGAATCCCACCAGTTGAACAGAGCTTAAATAACTTGCCCAAGAGCAAACAGAAATAATTCCCTGTTGCACTGACTCCAAGACACCAATTGAAATGTACTCTAATTCCAAAGATGATAAAATGTGAAAAAAAATTTATATGTATTATTTAATGTATTATTTAAAAAGTAAAGAGAGATAAGCAGAGAGAGAGAATCTTCCATGTGCTGGTTCGCTCCCCAAATGCCCACAATGGGTGGGCCTGAACGAGGCCTTAGCCAGCGTTGGGAACTCAGTCCTGGCCTGGCACATGAGTAGCGTAGACCCAGTTACTTGAGCCATCGCTTGCGGCCTCTGAAGATCTGCATTAGCAGGAAGCTGGAGTCCCAGCCAGAGCCAGGATTCAAATCCAGATGCTCAGTAGCCGGGACAGCTTCTGGCTCCACGTGGTCCCCACTGCTCCTGGCACTGGGGGCGGAGCAGGAGGCCACAGGCAGCAGCTTGTGGACTGCGCTGGGACCAGGGCTGCTCTCTTCCTGTAGCCGGCCAGGGAGGGACACCGGCGGAGGACTTGGGCTCTGGTTTTGGGTGCCCTGAGGTGGTGGATGATGGGAGATGGGAAGAGCAGGCTCACTCCACACCTCCCTCGAGCCCCTGTGCACGGGTGGGCTCCAGAGGATGGAGAAGCCGTGGCGGGAGGCGGCGGCCCGGGACACACCCCATTCCCTGTACGGGGACGCAGGGCTGTGGCTGCAAGGGCCTGACGCCGGCGCATCTCCCAGGTCCGCCAAGTACTGTTCTCGGGCGTCAGGAGACTGCGACAGAAGGTTCTGTTGTCTAAGACGGCATCAGGTACGTTGTTCACATCTGCAGAGCCCACAGGAAGGGATCTTTGTGTCATCATCGTTTTCCCCCTAAGGTCATCCACAGATAGCTTATCAGAAACCTTGGAGGAGCAGAAGGTAGTGGGGTTGGTGTAGTCCAGGTACAGAAGGCCAGATAAGCGTCAGCCAAGACAGCTCTGTCCTCCAAAATTGCCCCTTGAGTAGGAGGAGGGAAATGTTGAGGCATTTCCAGATGTCGTTTTTTTTTTTTTTTTTTTTTTGGCCTATCCTGACAAAATATCTTTATCTGGGTAATTGGAACAGAACAGAAATTTCTTGGTGTCCAGGAGTCTGGGCAGTCAGATCAGGGCACTAGAGGACTTGATGTGTGGAAAGAATTCACTCGCTGCTTTTTTTTTTTTTTTTTTTTGAACGGCAGAGTGGACAGTGAGAGAGAGAGAGACAGAGAGAAAGGTCTTCCTTTGCCGTTGGTTCACCCCCCAATGGCCGCTGCGGCCGGCGCACCGCGCTGATCCAAAGCCAGGAGCCAGGTACTTATCCTGGTCTCCCATGGGGTGCAGGGCCCAAGCACTTGGGCCATCCTCCACTGCCTTCCCGGGCCACAGCGGAGAGCTGGCCTGGAAGAGGGGCAACCGGGACAGAATCCGGCGCCCCGAGTTGCCGGTGCCGCAGGTGGAAGATTAGCCTATTAAGCTGCGACACTGGCCCACCTCTGCTTTTTTTAAGATTTTTATTTATCCATTTCAGAGGTAGAGTTACAGACAGTGAGAAGGAGAGACAGAGAGAAAGATCTTCCTTCTTTGGTTCACTCCCCAGATGGGTGCAATGGCCAGAGCTGAGCTGATCGGAAGCCAGGAGCCAGGAGCTTCCTCAGGTCTCCCACGTGGGTGCAGGGGCCCAAGGATGTGGGCCATCTTCTACTGCTTTCCTAGGCCATAGCAGAGAGCTGGATTGGAAGAGGAGCAGCCGGGACTAGAACCGGCACCCATATGGGATGCCAGCACCGCAGGCAGAGGATTTACCTACTGCGCTATGGGGCTGCCCCCTACTCTCTGTTTCTAAGATGGTGCCTTCATCACAATCAAAATACGGAAATGGAAAGGCTGATGGCTTGATACAGCGGGTTAAAGCTGTGTACGTGTGTTGAAAAGTTGTGCCGTAGCCCTTAGAAAATGTGCAGGTACTATATGTTAATCCTAAACTCACAAGTAAATTTATAAAAAAGGTAGTGCTTTCTTGAGGTGTCTTCAAACTGTGTAAGGAAAGAGCTTGCTCTTCAGACCCTTCTAGTTGGCCCCCATCCTGGGGCTGGTGTGGGGGTTCAGCGAGCCAAGTCGCCATCTGCGACACTGGCGTCCTGTAGGAGCGCCAACTGGAGTCTGGGGGCTTCACTTACAACCCAGCTTCCTGCTGATGCTCCTGGGAAAGCAACAGGGGGTGGCCCAAGTGCTTGGGTCTCTGCCATCCACATGGGACACCTGGATGGAGTTCTTGGCTCCTGGCTTAGCCCTGGCTCACTGCCAGCTGCTGGCAGCCATTTGGGGGGTGAACTAGCAGATGGAAGATCTGTGTGTCTCTCTCTGTCTCTCCTTCTTTCTATAGCTCTTTCAAATAAATAACTCTTTTAAAAAAGAGAAAATCTCAAATTGGTACTTAAAGACTATGCAAACACTCTTTCTCTGCCTGTCTCTCTAACTCTGCCTTTCAAGTCGGTCACAGTGATGGTGGTTGCCAGAGTCTGAGGGCTGTGTGAGTGCCATGCCTCTCACCTGGGATTAACTAGGAGGAACTGGAACTGGCTGTATTTATCATCTATATCCTTTCTACTTGCCCCGAGCAACTGACATGGTTTAACGGGAGCATTGCAAATTAGACAGGGGTTTGAAAAGCAGGCAGATGGCAGCACAGAAGGTGTTGGAAATCTGAAAAACAGGAAAAAAGTCATTTGATGTAATGGAAGTCACCTGCAGATGAGTGGCCAGGTGTTCCATTCAGCTGTGCGGTACCCCCTCGTGTCCAGGGAGAGCCCCATCCCTCCCCCATGGCCCCCCGGTGGCCCAAAGTCTACAGCAATGCAGTTGTGTTTCATGTTTCTCCAGTTCCTTTAATGGAGTTAATGATTTTTATCTTGAGTTTATGTGTTACTAAGGAAGGCGAAGATTGTCAAGCTGTCATCTTGAAACTAAGCAGAATCTTTAGAAATGGGTAGCTCTTCTGTCGCTAAAAGTGAGTTTTGCATACTCTGAAAATATCGTGTTGAACATGAGAAGTATCCACAATTTTTGTCAATTAAGTGAGATTTTAAAAATAAAAATATATTTTCGCCGACCGTGGAGCGTTCATGGACAGAGATGTTGGATGAGGCACGAGGAGCCCGCAGTACACAGAATCCCAGTCTGAGTAGCAGAGTGTGCTCCATGGAGGAGCCCGTGCCCCAGCAGCCTCTGACCTCATCAATCATTGTTTAAGAAGGTTTCTTGGGGCCGGCACCGTGGCACACTAGGTTAATCCTCTGTCTGCGGTGCCAGCATCCCATATAGGCGCCGGGTTCTAGTCCCAGTTGCTCCTCTTCCAGTCCAGCTCTCTGCTGTGGCCCGGGAAGGCAGTGGAGGATAGCCCAATTGCTTGGGCCCCTGCACCTGCATGGGAGACCGGGAGACGACACCTGGCTCCTAGCTTCGGATCGGCACAGCGCTGGCCGTAGTGGCCATTGGGGGAGTGAACCAACGGAGGGAAGACCTTTCTCTCTGCCCCTCTCTCTCACTGTCTGTAACTCTACCTGTTAAGTAAATAAATAAAAATCTTAAAAAAAAAGATTTATCTATTTATTTGGCAAGCAGAGTGACACAGAGACAGAGACAGACAACTTCCATTCACTGGTTCACTCCCCAAATGGCCACAGCAGCTGGGGGTAGGCCAGCTGCACCCCACAGTTTAATTTTAAAATGAGGGCAGTTGGAGCCTGTGTTTGCCATAACAGTGCAAATGCTGGGTGCTTGCCTTTGAGTCCAACTTCCAGCTCTTATTTCTAGCTTCTGCTAGTGCAAGCCCTGGGAGGCAGTGAAGGGATGGCACAGGAGTTGGGTCCCAGCCCACCAAGTGGGAGACCTGGACTGAGTTCTTTGGCGGAGCCCTGACCTTGAAGGACATCTGGGGAGTGAACCAGTGGATGGGAGGGCGTGCACACTCTCTGCCTCTGTCTATCTCTCGTCTGGCTGTCTCTCAAGTGAATAAATTAAAAAGTAGGGGCAGTGGATTACTATTCCCGAACCTCTCAGGCCCTGGAGTTCTTTTGACTCGAATGCTTCTTACTGATGCCAGCACGGCTCTTGTTCCGATTTACCTGCCTCACGCCTCTGATCCTGAATTTTAAATTATGTGTCTCTACGATTGCATTTCGAAGGGAAGATATTGTGGCTGTTTCTCCTCCGCATCTTTTGAATGGAGGCTTCTGTTGTTCATGCAGAGAGCTGAGCTGCTGTAGGTTTGGGGTTGCGATGCTTTTTCGCCTGCCACTGGGCTGGGACAAAGCGCAACTGTTCAGGCCCAGCTGCAGCGGAGCCCTGAGGGTGGGGGCCCGAGACAGGCAGGGCTGAGGGTGGGCGAGGCGAGTACTCACTTTCAGCTCACAGAGCCAAATCTGTGTGTCTCAGAGGAAGAAGGTTTCTCTGCTTTTTTTTTTTTTTTCCTAGTTCAAGGCTGCTTGATAACTCTGAATGTAGCTCATTCAGTTACTCTGAATTTGTGTTAAAGTCTAGAAAAAATATTCAGTGATATGTGTTAGAACATGGTGAGGAAGACTTCATCAGCTCCTTGTGAGAGGTGTGGGTGGGTTTTGCAGTGATAGAGGGATTGGCCTCAACCCTGAATGCAGCCAGCCACGTGGGAATTTATGGCCCAGGAGTAGGGTGGGGGCAGTGGATGGAGAATCACAAAGAGGGGACAAAGGGGTTGGAGGATTCTGGCTAAACCGACTTTGTAGGATTCTTGCTGAAGGTGGGCCTGGGTGATCAGACGTCTCTCAGGGGTTGCTGGCCGATGAGGAACCCAACCAGACCTCAAGGATGGTCAGCTATTGAAGGTGCATGGCTTAGCAAGGCCCAGGAGGAGGTTCGGGGGCCTAACACTTGGCCAAGCAAAGAACCTTTACCACCTAACTCATAGTAACTCTGAACTTGACTTGTTGCTGGAGACCCTGGCCACTGCCTGGATGGGGGCTGGGGTGGTTGGGAATAAAGAGGAACTCAGGCTTACACTGGTCCGAAGAATGCTGAGCTCCCCAGGGCTCCCAACAGTCCTGTCTCCACCATCACTGGGTTTGCCTGTGGTGCTGTCCTGAACTGCTTTGTGTGAGTGCTGCTTTGTACCGGCTCCACTTCTAGCCAGAGAGGCCCCTGCTGCCCCCCATCCATCCAGAGGCTGAAGGCCGTTGGATGCCCCACTGGGTACCCTGTGTACCAGCTACGAGCTGACTTACTGCTTGGCCGTGCAGAAGCGCAGAGTGCCTGCTGAAGATCTCCCTGTGGCTGGGCTCGTTGTGAGACGTGTGCTGGGGGAGTCCCTGGGGCCTGGTGCTTTCTCCTTCAGTGACCTTGAAGTTATGTGGGCCATGGATTTCTGTGAATTGAATAGGAAACGCTTCTTGTCTACAGAATTCTCTATTGATAAAGAGGAGACTGCTAAGCAAGCGCATTGATGGCTGTGTATCCTTCGCTCAGGGACTCTGCATGCACAACTGTAGGGGGCACCATTCACATCGCCCTGACTTGAGGCTCTTAGCAATTCTGTATACCTCTTAGAAGATCTTTGAGGGATCTTCTGTTAGAACAGGCAGATAGAAGTGGTGCTGGCTGGGGCCGTGATCCAGTGGTTCCTCGGGTTTTCCTGCCTTGCTTCTCTCATTTCTGGGTCTTGCAAAGGAAAGATCTAAAACACTTTCTGGATTATATGTGTTGTTTGAGAAAACTGGCTAACGAGGCACCACCTAAGCAAGTCGTGCCAAATGTGTTAGCTAAACCTGAATCACAGAAAAAGGCATCTTAGGGGAATGCCAGTGTTTCCACTTAATTTAATTTGCTGCCGTTGGCTGCTTAACATCACCCATCTGGGTAACACTGAGTGCTTAGATGGATGGCAGCTCTTCAGAACACTGGAGGAAAAATGGAATTCAGAGATCAGTTTATGTTGGTCCAAAACCACTTGAAATTCGTGCATAGGTTTTTCATAATGTGCACTTTCTGTTGACTCGTATGCATGGATTTCAACATTTTTTGCTCCAAAGTCAACTGATCTTTTCATTCCATTTTTTTTTTTCAGTCAGTGTTTTGAAGTGCTTTCAGATATTGTGGTAAACGGTTTAAAACTGGCAATGCATAGACATTGGCTGGCAGTCCTGTTACAATTCCTGCTAAGTCCTAGAGATAAAGCACAGCCCGGAGTAGTCAGCAGAGCTGCGGTGGAGACATCAGAGCTGGTAAAGACAGCAGCTTCACTTTTTTTTTTCCCTAAGATTCAATTTATTTATATGAAAGAGTTATATATAGAGAGAGCAACATGGCGAGAGAGATCTTCTATCGGCTGGTTCATCCCCAAATGACCACAGCTGTCAGGGCTGGTCTGGGCCAAAGCCAGGAGCCAGGAGCTTCATCTGGGTCTGCCATGTGGGTGCATGGGCCCAAGGACGTGGGCCATCATTTGCTGCTTTCCCAGATGCATTAGCAGGGAGCTGGATTAGAAATGGAGCAGCCGGGACTCGAACCGACCCCCATATGGCATGCGGCATTGCAGGAGGAGGCCACAACGCTGGCCCCAGCAGCTGCACTTACTGCAGCCAGCCTGTTTGTCCAGTTGGTCCTTCCTTACCTGTTGGCATTTGCTTGATTTCTCGGCTTAGAAGATGCTCCTTTAAGATAATTGCTTTCTGCAGGTGTTTATTTTCCTACTGCAGGAGGAAGTGATTGGGAATTTGGGAGTATTCAAGTCAGGGTTCTATCTTGTGTTTTTATCAGTGAGTGGGAGTTGTGCTCAAAACAAAGCTAGGGGAGGTGACTGACACTCATGATCCCCCAAATAATCTGGACATCATGACATGGAAAACTGAAGTTGATTATACTTTTTCACATGTGTGTTTTCTAAAATAGATCATTAAAAATTATTTATGTATTTATTTTATTCAAAAGGCAGAGAGACAGAGATCTCTGTGCTGATTACTCCCCAAATGCCCACAGCAGCCAAGACTGGGACAGGCCGGAGCCAGAAGCCAGGGACTGTATCTAGGTCTGCCCTGTGAGTATCAGAGACCAGCACCTCTGCCCCCAGAGTGCACATTAGCAGGAAGCTGGAGCCAGAAGTGGAGCCGGGACTCCCACTAGGCGCTCCAGCGTAGGATGTGGGTGCCCCATGTGGTGTCCTAACTAGTGTGCCAAACACCGCTCCTGATGGAACAGAGCTGTCTCGTCATGCTGTGAACTAACACAGGAGCAGGTGTTTAGCCTAGTGGTTAAGGATGCCTGCATTAGAGTTCTTGGTTTGACTCCTGGCCCTGGCTCCTGACTCTAGCTTCTTTCAAATGCAGATTTGGAGGCAGCAGTGGATAGCTCAGGATTTGGGTTCCTGCCACCCACGTGGGAGACCCGGATTGAGTTCCTGGCTCCGGCTTTGGCCCTAACTGTTCCAGGCATCTGGGGAGTGAAGCAGCAGATGGGAGTTCCCGCCGCCCTCCCTGCCTCTCAAATAAATAAATAAAAATAAAAATTAATAAAGCGATCCTCTAACAACGGGGATGAGTCTGGGTTGACAAAAGCTCCACGGGGTCTGTAGTTCAGCACAAACCGCTGAGGCTTGAGGCTGCTGGTACCGGAAGCCTGATGGAACCGTGTTTGGCAGATCGGATGCGAGGTGTGTCGTCTCCTGGGAGAGAATGCTTCCTCTGTGCCCCGGATGGGAGATCCTGCATCTGGAGCCGCCTCGACTCATACTCTGCATTTTGGAGGAATGGGGCCGGGTCAGCGGGGACCGTGCTGGCCGGAGGCCTGGGACTCCAGACCCAGCAGGAGCGTCGTGGAGCTCAGGAGCCGAGGGAGACAGGGCTGCTATTATGGAGCGTTTGTCGCGCTGCCAAGCCAGGGAAGGAGCAGGCCGGGGTTTCTGGTCCCGGAGGACAGTCCTCAGGCAGCAGCTGAGGCTGGGGTGGGGCCGGCAGGGTGAGTCAGGAAGGCAGGCCCTTCCGGGAGGCTAAGGAGCAGGGATTCACGGAGATGCCTCTGAAAATAACCAGGCCTTGAGCCTGGATGTTGGCTCCAGGCCCCTTCCACAACAGATCGTGTGGGTCTGTCGCACGGCCAAGGTGGTGACATCGGGAGAGAGAGTGGGGGAGGAGACAGTGACGTGGCTGTGGCCCCCGGCCACGGAAGGCACAGCTGCCTGTTCGCACTGACCGCTGGGAAGCCTCTGGAGATGCCTCCTGGTGGCTTTCTTTGCTGTTCGTTTCCTGTCGGCTCTCAGGGCCATGGAGTCCTTATTCGTGGTTGGGTTTGGCTTTGTTGATGGGCCCAGCAGCAGTGATTATTCTATGCAGAAAAAAAAAAAGTTGCTGCTCTTCTTTCCTGATGTGAAAGCTAAGCCTTGTGTCCCTCCTGTTGGCAGAAATCGTGATTTTCTTTGGAGGAAATCATGAATCAGGCTGAAGGCAAGCGAGGTTTTGACCGAGTCGTCTCAGGGCAGCTAAGGAGTACGAATCACTGGCTGGGGCCCGGCCGCAGGGACAGGTGATCCAGGGTGAACTCTCTGCCCATCAGTAAGCTTGTGTTTGCATTGACCCAGGTCCTTTTCAGAATAATATTTTGGAGAAAGAGAATTCCCCATTTTGTGTTAATTCTCTTGATCCCATTGGCAAGCATATTTGTTATTCTTTCAACCAAGCTGGGCACCATTTTACATTACATTATAGCTTTTTGACTTAAAAATTTACACGTTAAGTAGTTTCATAGCTATGTAAATTTATGTAATTTTACATTGTACATAAAATTATAACCTCATGATTGAAAGAGGAAAAAAGGCATTTGTCAATGTTAAACTTAGATGTACTGCTTAGAATGTAAATTGGGAAGTTTAAGTTGAATTATGAGTAATGAGAACTGAATATTTTTGCAATTAGCCTAGTGCATAAAGATGCTTCCTACATCCGTTTATTACTTTTGGAGTGAAGATTTTTTGGGGGTTGTGCGTTATCCGTGGTGGTTGACACTCTGGATTTAAGGTTTGATGGAGAAATTGAAGCTCCAGTGTACGTTTCATCTTCTGTTTTTCTTTCTAATATTTGTTTTATTTGGAAGTCAAAGTGATGGCAGTGTGATGGAGAGAGAGATCTTTAATCCACTGGTTCACTGTCCAAATGCCCCCAGTAGCCAGAGCTAGGCCAGGCTGAAGCCAGGAGCCAGAAGCTCCATCTAGGTCTCCCACGTGGGTGCAGGGACTCAAGTACTAGAGAGGCATCTGCTGCCTCCCAGGCACGTTAGCAGGAAGCTGAATAGGGAGCAAGAGCTTGAACCAGGGCTCTGATATGGGACACTGGCATCCTAGCTGTCGGTTTATCCTGCTACCACAATGCCCGCTCCCCGGGTAGATCGCTGATTTCCTATCTGGGTGACTGCAAGATCTCTGACATCCAGGTGGCTAATACTATCTGTCAGAGCAACTGCGAGTACCATATCTATTTGCTAATGAAGCACATAAGCATTGAAAATTAAAAAGTACTGCAAGACTTGAATCTTCAAACATGTTTTTCTGCTTTGCCGTTGCCAACATCTGTTAGCACAGAATGGAAAGCCAGTTTTGAGAATCATCAAACAGAATCCAATCATGGAAACCCAGAAAATGGATCAAAGACTTAGCTGCCTGCCTTACAAGTTATACAGAGGTTTTGGGAGAGCTTTCATAAGAGGTTAGAACTCTAGGAAATAGGCATTAAAATAGAGTCCCATGTTTGTTATTTCTTTGTTGGCAGTAGGGTTGTCACCTACCAAGGGGACAGTTGATTTCCCTGTGTTTGCTGATGGCAGTCTGGGTTTGTCTTGTTTTAGAAACACTTCACTGTCTTTCTTTCTTTTTTTTTTTCAAGATTTTATTTATTTATTTGAGAGATAGAGTTACAGACAGTGAGAGGGAGAGACAAAGATCTTCCATCTGCTGGTTCACTCCCCAAATGGCCACAATGGCCGGTGTTGGGCCAGTCCGAAGGCAGCAGCCAGGAGCTTCTTCCGGATCTCCCACATGGGTGTAGGAGCTCAAGCACTTGAGATATCTTCTGCTGCTTTCCCAGGCCATAGCAGAGAGCTGAATCGGAAGAGGAACAGTTGGGACTAGAACTGGTGCCCATGTGGGATGTTGGCACTGCAGGCGGAGGATTAACCTGTGCCACAGCACCGGCCCCAGAGAAGTGCTTTCCTCTCATCAGCTACCTTTGGGCAAACCCAGACCTAACATTGCAGCCTGGAGCAAGTGGGGAGCAGGTGAGAACAAGGCCTGGCAGATCTACCTGCACAACCAGCCTCTGGGTGTCCAAGGCCACGCGAATGACTTCCTGGAGTTCAGAGGCTAATAAAGACACACAGGCTGCTGCTCTCCTAGGGAGTGGTTATGTTTCATTTGCTTGCGAGGGAGGGGTAACGGAGGGTTGAGAATCTTAAAATCTCAGTCAAGACCCCCTTCATTCTTTCCTCCTCCTGCTCACCCCCCCCCCCCCCCCCCCCCGTTCTTGAAAAGGGCTTTCTGATGTGTCTGAGTGGCTTAGGTTGTGTGTAATTCAGAATTCGAAATTGCATCGAGTCCTCCTGCCTGCACAGCTTTCTTCGGTGGCTTCCTGTGTTTTTTTGGGGAAAAGAGTCCTTCTTCAGGATCTCTTCCTTGCCCGACTGATTTTTGAATGATTGAAGGATGAAACATTCTCTCTCCCTGCTGACCTTTTTTTCATGAAAGTTTCTGGCAGTAACATGGTAGCAGCACTTTAACACAAGGAAAGGGAATAACCTGAAAAGTTTCTTTAAAGCAAATTTTTTGAGTTAACATTTTAAATATACATTATTGTTAAAGGCTTAAGGGCTGTGCTAAAGAACAAGTACAAAGAATAAGAAGTCAAAAGGGGGCAGGCACTGTGGCATAGCGGGTTAACGCCCTGACCTGAAGCGCCTGCATCCCATATGGACTCTAGTCCTGGCTGCTCCTCTTGCAATCCAGCTCTCTGCTGTGGCTGGAGAAAGCAGTAGAAGATGGCCAAGTCCTTGGGCCCCTGCACCCACGTGGGAGACCAGAAGAAGCTCCTGGCTTCCAGTTGGAGCAGCTCTGTCTGTTGCGGCCATCTGGGGAGTGAACCAGCAGGTGGAAGACCTCGCTCTCTGTCTCTACCTCTCTCTGTAACTCTTTCAAATAAATAAAATAAATCTTAAAAAAAGAGAAGTCAAAAGGACCCTAGTCCAGTAGGAAGTCAAGGGCTATAAAGAAAATCCAGTGAAAAGATGCTCAGCTTCCCTCATATAAAATAGCTTGAAAAGTAGTCACTGAGGCCAGCGCCGCGGCTCAATAGTCTAATCCTCTGCCTGCGGTGCCGGCACCCCCAGGGTTCTAGTCCCAGTTGGGGCGCTGGATTCTGTCCCGGTTGCCCCTCTTCCAGGCCAGCTCTCCGCTGTGGCCCGGGAAGGCAGTGGAGGATGGCCCAAGTCTTTGGGCCCTGCACCCGCATGGGAGACCAGGAGAAGCACCTGGCTCCTGGCTTCGGATCAGTGCGGTGCACTGGCCGCAGCGCGCTGGCCACAGCGGCCATTGGAGGGTGAACCAATGGCAAAGGAAGACCTTTCTCTCTGTCTCTCTCTCTCTCACTGTCCACTCTGCCTGTCGGGAAAAAAAAAAAAAGTCACTGAAAAATCTCACGGGTGCCGTTTTCCAGGAACACGGGCGACACTTAATATACAAGGGATCTTTGACAGGTACATGGAGGATGCGTGTTATGAAAATGCTAGCCTTGGGTTTCTAAAAAAAATTTCTTTGTACCAAAATTTCTTATGTTTTCATCCCATTTTCCCGTGAGCATTTTGAAATACTCTTAAGTATTTACAAATGCTACTTAAAGAGACGCTTGTCCTCTGACTATCAGCTTCCCAGTCACGGTGTTGTCAGCTTTAGGTTAGGTCGGGGAACACAGGGGAGTTGCAGTGCATTTGTCCTCTGCACGGCAGATGCACGCGGAGCTTGTGGCCAGCGCACCGTGCAGCCAGTTAGGAGACGGCACCATGCAGCCAGTTAGGAGATGGCTTCGTGCAGCCAGTTAGGAGGCGGCCGCACCGCAGAGTCTTCCCGGGGTCCCTGCAGGTGCGAAGGCCATTTTCAGCACAGCAGATGCATCAGCTTTTGTCTGGAAGCGCCCAGTGCCTCCCTAGTGGCTTTTTTTTTTTTCTTTTCTTTCCTTAAATATGAACAAGTGGTGCTGATTTATGGAGGACAAACTGGAATTACTAGAATGTGAGCTGACTTGTTTTCGTTGCATGGACTCAGGGAAGGTCTCCCTCCTAAGCAGATTCCCTCATTTGTTTTCTGATGGTCCTGGAACAGCTGTCATTCAGTTGAATCTGAAGCCACATTGCTTCATTTCCTGGAGTTAGTTCTTTTTTCAACACAGCCTTATCATGCTGTGACTGGTGTTTTGAGTGATAAAATGTACATGGTTTATAGGATTTTGCAAGTATGTTTGCATGGAAGTTTCCTCTTGGAATGTTTTGAAATAAAATTATTAAGCTTTTTGTTTGTTTGTTTTCAGATGATTTAGTAACATGCTTGTGTGTTTTGTTTCTCCTACATTTTTCTTTTCCCTAAAGACCACCTGGGTGTTTCTGAGATGATTTGGTACTTGGATCCTGTGGAACTCTCGTTTTAAATGAGCAAGGCCACTTCCAGAAGTTAGCTCATATGCCCAAGAATTTAATGTGCTTATTTTCATTTTGTCTCTGCTCCTCCCAGAGTGAGAGCAGAACAGCCAAGGAGAACTGAGTGTGTAATTCAATAGGATACTATATAGGATATCACATGTTATATAGGGCAGAATATATTGTATTTCATTGTGTATGTATTATCTAGGGGATCACACATAATTACATATGTGGGTCAAGAACTCTTCCTTATGGGGACGTGGGGTAAACGGTTTGGGTTTATTCCTCTTTCTACCCCCCCTCGCCCGCCCCTGCCATGCTGTTTGTGTTTGAGTAAATTATGAATCGTACAGATGTTGATCTTTTGCAACATGGACGGCTAAAGGAGCTTGTTACAGGGCACGGTACAGCTCCAATTAGAACTTGTGTCATTGTGAACTTTCATTAGCATCACCGGAGATAATGAGGTTGAACTCCCTTAACCTAGCTTGCCTTTACCTTATTTTTTCTGGATATAACTCGCAGTCTTAATAGTGTTTTTTTTTTTTTTTTTAAAGATTATTTATTTATTTGAAAGGCACAGTAACAGGAAGAGGGAGAAAGAGTGATCTCCCATAGGCTGGTTCACTCTCCAAATGCCTGCAACACCTGGGCCTAGGTCCAGGCTATAGCCAGAAGCCAGGAGCTCCATTCAGGTTTCCTACATGCTTGGCAGGGGCCCAGGCACTTGGGCCATCTTCCACTGCCCTCTGAGGCTCATTAGCAAGGAGCAGGATTGGAAGCAGAGCAGCTGGAATTCAAAACAGTGATTTGCTATGGGATCCCAGAGTCCCAGGGGGCACTTGACCCACTTGATGCCCGTCCAGTAATGTAACAGTAATTCTTTTTTTAAAGTTTTTTTTTTAAAAAAGATTTATTTTATTTGTTTGAAAGGCAGAGTTACAGAGAGAGGGAGAAATAGACATTTTCTATCCCCTGGTTCATTCACCAAATGGCTGCAATGGTCAGGGCTGGTCCAGGCTGAAGCCAGAAGCCAGGAACTTCATCCAGGTCTCCCACGTGGGTGCAAGGGCGCAAGCACTTGAGCCATCTTCTGCTGCTTTCTTGGGTACGTTAGCAAGGAGATGGATAAGAAATGGAGCAGTCAGGACTCGAACCGGCACCTGTATAGGATGCCAGCATTGCAGGCAGTGGCTTAACCTGCTGTACCACAGTGCCAGCCCCATGTAACAGTGATTTTTTTTTTTTTTTTTTTTGACAGGCAGAGTTAGTGAGAGAGAGAGAGAGAGACAGAGAAGGGTCTTACTTTTCCATTGGTTCTCCCCAAAAGTGGCTGATACGGCCAGTGCATTGTGGCCGGCACGCTGCGCCGATCCAAAGCCAGGAGCCAGGTGCTTCTTCCTGGTCTCCCATGCGGGTGCAGGGCCCAAGGACCTGGGCCATCCTCCACTGCACTCCCGGGCCACAGCAGAGAGCTGGGCTGGAAGAGGAGCAGCCGGGACAGAATCCGGTGCCCTGACCGGGACTAGAACCCCGGGTGCCGGCGCCGCAGGCGGAGGATTAGCCTAGTGAGCCGCGGTGCCGGCCATAACAGTGATTTTTAAGCATCAGCAGTTATGTATGAAATTCTCATCAGTGCAAAATACTAGTAACAATTGTATTATGTTAGTTCTTTATTTAAAAAAATAGCAACTTTTTAACTGTTAACATGTTCTGCTTCCTGAGGTTTGGGGAATGCAGTGGTCCAAGGAGGGTTGAAAAAAAAGGCCAACCCAATAACACAGCACCAGAACTGTTATCTTCGATGGGATCATAGGGATACCTATGGTATTTGAGAGCCTAATTATAGCTATACCTCTTGGCATAATTATAAATAATTATAAGCTCCTCTTCTCCCAGACACAGAAATTAAATGGTGAAATTTCTCTGCACATCCACAGCACCAGTTGGCCGAAACCCTGCTATTTACATGAAAAATAAATGCATTTGGGCTAACTTGACATTCTGCAGAGGGGACGCTGAGACCAGGAGCTGGTAAAGTTGTTTATTCCTCCCCCTCAGAAAACAAAACTCCATAATTGCCATTTAAACTAGAGTGTGGGGCAGGGCCCTGGGTGCAGCAGTTAGGACAGGTCCCTGCTCAGCCTGCCAGGGTTCTAGTCCTGCCTCCACTTCCAGCCCATCTTCATGCTAATGTGCACCCTGGGAGGCAGCAGATGGTGGCTTAAGCACTGGGTCTCTGTCACCCATGTGGGAGTCCTGCATGGAATTCCAGGTCCCTGGCTTTGGCCTGGCCCAGCCCAGGCTCGTTGCTTGTATTTGGGGCATGAATCAGTGCATGGAACATTCATGTTCTCTCTCTGTCTCTCTCTTTCTGCCTTTCAAATAAAGTAATAAAATACAAATGAAGAGCAGAGCTGTAGCCTTCTTGGCCTAGAGGTTCACCCATGTGCACCTGACCGTCCCCCCCCTCCCCTTTTGGTGCTTGGAAACCAACTCGGTGTGCTTTGCGTGGGACCTTTTCTTTGCAATAATGATTAAGAAAAACCGGAAATTAAAAGTGCATAAACCATCAGGTTGCCGTGAGAAGACAGTTCTTGCTGCGTTTGGTATGTCGAGGTGGACAAATGCTTCTTCTGTCCTGCTAGGTTCCCAGCTCAAATTAACCTGGTGAGGACGGCGGGGGTGGGGCGCTGCAGCAGAGCAGGGTTCACTGGTCTGCGGGTAGCTCCCTTGGTGGTGAGTTAGGGGCCGTGACACCTGCTGTGGTGGAGGATGGGGGGGGCGGCGGCGGCAGGGAGAACTGCTGACTTCTCGGGGGGGGGGGGGGGCCGGGTGGCTTACCGAGATGCAGACTTCTTTACCACCCTGGAGGGCTCCTTTGGGCTTACTGAGTTCTTCGGGGGTCGGATCGGGTGCTGATGCTGCACTCTCTGGATCTCCCTCCCCACCTGCAGAGGGAACTCCTGGCAGCCTCGTCCTCTCCTGTCTGCTTCTTAAAGGAGCTCCGTGAAAGCTGCTTTTTGCATTTGTTCAGTCGCAGATGTCTTTGGTTTAAAATACTCCTTATGTCAATGTTGGGATTCTGATGGGTCCCTACGGGGGATCTGAACTTTCAGTTTTTATTTATGGATAAAATATGCCATTTTTCTTGTACTTAGAATTCTCTGATGGCATCTCATCTTGCTCAGAAGGGACTCACAAAGTCTTTAAAATGACGCAAAACCCTGCATCCTTCCTGCACGCGCTCTCTCTCTCTCTCATTTATTTGAAAGGCAGAGTGACAGAGAGCAAGAGACAGAGAGAGGTCTTCCACCCATTGGTCCACTCTCCAAATGGCTGTAACAAGCAGGGCTGGGCTAACCTGAAACCAGGGGCCCAGGGTTCCATCTGGGTTTCCCATGTAGATGCAGTGGCCCAAGTACTCGGGCCGTCTTCCTCTGCTTTTGCAAATGTATTATCAGGGAGTTGGATTGGAAGAGGAGTAGCCAGGACTTGAGCCAGTGCTCTATATGGGATACTGGCATTGAACACAGATGCTTAATTGGCTGGGTCCCAACACCAGCCCCCAGCTCCCAGCCTGCATGATTTCTGATGCTCAGCTTCTCTGAGCTTTCCCATGCCACAGCCACCTCACTTACTCTGCTGCAAACCAGCTGCCTCCTCGCCATTCCTCTGGATCTCTAAGCACCTCTCTGCCCCAGGACATTTGCACTTGCCGTTCCCGCTGCTTGAACTGCCTTTCCCTAAGAGACTGCAATGCTCACTCCTTTCTCTCTCCACCTTCCCTGAGTGGATCAATTAGAGTAACCTCTGCCCCAGGCTCCCTTTTTCCCAGACTGCTTCATTCTCTCCTTGATACCATTGCTGTCTCTTCTGTTTTCATTTGTTTACTTATTGGCTGTTTCTAGGCAGGCACTTTGTTTTGTTTATTGCTACGTCCCCAGCAACTGGACAAGTGTCTGGCCCACGGGAGTTGCTCTGTGAATATTTGTTGAATGAATGTTGAATGAGATGAAAATGTGCATGACAGTGCACACACATCTGTGTGCCTGTGCAGGCACATAGAGACACAAGAGTAGAGTGTTACACGTGGTGTTTCGTAGCCTGCTTCGCGTTGTATCAGGGCTAGGATCAGATTGAATGGCTCACTTGTAATTTTTAATATTCAGACTTCTGGTAATAGAAATCGTTTGCCCCGCCTCCTTGGCACAAGTTATGGAAGCCCCAGTGGAACTGCACGATTTGTCAGCCTCAGCTTGAGCTTCAGGGGTGAGCTGGCTTTGGTTTTCTCTTGGCCTTTGCCGTTAGCCTACAGCTCCAGGTTGCTGCTAATCCTGCTGTGTTTTATCCACTTTGGTCATCATTCTTCCTTATTGTTGTGACTACAAAGCTGTTCTTTCTAACAGTCCTCATTATGTCACTTTTTCAGAAATAGCAAAGGAAATGGGCTTTTATAAAAGACTGAAACTGCCTTGAATTCTGATTCTCCCACGTGTAGCTCTCGTGTTCTCTCGTGCAGTTACCTGAGTTCCAGGCCACCGTTTGTCTCGATTATGATGATGGTTATAATCATATTTATTTAATGGAATCATTTGCAGGTTGGAATGAAATAACTCACATAAAAGCAGTACTAGGGGGCCGGTGCTGTGGTGCAGTAGGGTAATCCTCCACCTGCGGCGCCAGCATCCCATATGGGCGCCAGTTTGAGTCCCGGCTGTTCCTCTTCCAATCCAGCTCGCTGCTATGGCCTGGGAAATCAGCAGAACATGGCCCAGGTGCTTGGGCCCCTGCATCCACGTGGGAGACCTGGAAGAATCTCCTGGCTTCTGGCTTCAGATCTGGCTGTTGTGACCATTTGGGAGTGAACCAGCAAAAGAAGACCTTTCTCTCTGTTTTTCTCTCTCACTGTCTGTAACTCTACCTCAAAAAAAAAAAAAAAAAAAAAAAAAGGCGGTGCTAGTTCATGGCTACACTCTGAGAAGCCATTGGCACTTGACTTTGAAGGGGCCGCAAGCCGGGGACAGTCCCCCGGCCACAGCCAGCGAGGCAGTGAGGCCTTTGGGGCTCATCCCGGAGCTTCCAGAGGGAATGTGGCCCTGCGGGTACCAGGACTTGGTGTTTTGTGCAGCCTGCAGCAGCGCCCCCCGGTGCCCGGGCTCCTGACCCACGGAAGCGGGGAGATCATCAGTGGGTGGTGTTGTACTCTGCTCAGATGGCGGCTGTTTGCGGTGTCAGTGGAAGGTGAGTGGTGGAGAAGCCACCTCCTGACGCTTGGCCATAGTGATGCTGCATGGAGGCTGGCTCGCTGAGCACTGTGGGTGCTGGGGGCTTGTCTGCTGCATGTGGGATGCTTCCATACAGTGGGGAAGGCACGCTGCGCTTTGACGGGCACTGGGGATGGACGGGCCCTGCCCCCTTCACAGTTGCACATCCTTTTCCTGCAGCGGGGTCATCTCAGTGCTTTCCCGTGACCAGTGTCCCCTGTGTCCTGGTTACCGCTGCCCTTCTGGCATGGACGTCCACTCAGGAAGGAAGTTTGGGCTGCTGGTTGAGATTTGGAAAGTGGACCTTAGCCATCTTCCCAGAGAGCAAGTCTCCGGATACCTCTGTCTCCTTGGAGGTTGCTTTTCATGTCTGCCAGCTTCCCTTGCCCACCCCTCCTATCTTCTGTGGTTTTGAGGAGTTTTGAGTTTGGGTCTAGAAGAGGAGCAAAAACATGCATTCCTGCCCCCTCACCAGCCCTGGGAGCCTCCATGTCCTTGCCCGCAGCCCGCCTGGTGGACCCTGTGTTTCTGGATGTCCAGGGATGGCCCCAAATGTGTTGCAGAGAGAGGGGGAGAGGCAGAGACAGAGATTTTCTGTCTGCTGGTTCACTCCCCAAATGGCTGCAACAGCCAGAGCTGGGCCAGGCCAAAGGCAAGAGCCAGGAGCTTCTTCTGAGTCTCCCATATGGGTGCAGGGGTCCAAGCACCTGAGCCATCCTCCGCTGCTTTCCCAGGTGCATTAGCAGGGAGCTGGATCAGAAGTGGAGCAGCTGGGACTCGAACTAGCACCCATATGGGATGCTGGTGCCTTAGGCGGAAGCTTAACCTATTACGCCACAGTGCCAAATCACAGTATTTAAAAATTTGGAAATCTTCCCCATTCCTTTCCCAGGACTAATCTTTTGTAATTAACACAAATAGAAGTATTTGCACCCCCTCCCAGACACACGGTGTTCATATACACATGCATATCCAGAAATTTTTTTGGTTTACAAAACTGCACCATCTTGTTGCCCCCCCCCCCTTCTGTAATGTGTCACGAAACGCCATTTCTTTCCTTTTGCAGTGGCTACCCAGAGCTCCGCTGAGCAGATGTAATACATCAGTTTACATCGAGGTCTTTCCACCTACCCATTTTCCCTAGAATGTGGCAGTCAGTGTCCAGCTGCCTGCTTCACTTTGGTTGTCTTGCAAGTGGTGGCACTGGATGGCAAGACTGTATTTAAACTGTGGCTAGGCACTGCTCTTCTGCCCTTCCATACAGTGGGAGAATGCTCTGAAACTCTTCAAAAAAAATTTACTTGTTCATTTGAGAGTCAGAGAGATGGAGAGGGAGGTTTCCCATCTTCTGGTTCACTCACCAAAGGTCTTCAAAGGCTGGGGCTGGGCCAGGCTGAAGCTGGGAGCCTGCAGCTCAGTCTGGATCTCCTGTAGTAGCTGGAAGGGGCCTAACCACTAGAGCCATCACTGCTGCCTCCCAAGGTGTGGAGTAACACGAAGCTGGAATTGGGGGCAGGACTGGGACTTGAACCCAGGGCCCTCCATTATGGGATGTGGGCATCCCAAACTGGCGACTTAACCACTGTGCCACTGCCCCTCCCCTGAAGTGCTTTTTTTTTTTTGACAGGCAGAGTTAGACAGTGAGAGAGACAGAGAGAGACAGAGACAGAGAGAAAGGTCTTCCTTCCATTGGTTCACCCCCGAAATGGCCACTATGGCCGGCATGCTGTGCTGATCCGAAGCCAGGAGCCAGGTGCTTCCTCCTGGTCTCCCATGTGGGTGCAGGGCCCAAGCACTTGGGCCATCCTCCACTGCCTTCCCGGGCCACAGCAGAGAGCTGGACTGGAAGAGGAGCAACCGGGACAGAATCCGGCACCCCAACTGGGACTAGAACCTGGGGTGCTGGCACCGCAGGCGGAGGATTAGCCTACTGAGCCGCGGTGCTGGCCCTGAAGCTCTTTTAAAAAAAAAAAAAAAATTTATTTGAAAGGCAGAGTCAGGGGGAGGGAGAGAGAGAGAATGAATCTCTTCTCTCTGTTCACTCCTCAGATGGCTACAATGGCTGGGGCTGGGCCAAGCAGAAGCCAGGAACGTGGACCCCCATCCAGGTATCCCCCCTGGATGATACTTGGGCCACATACTGCTTGCTTTCTCAGGCGCGTTAGCAGGAAGCTGGGTCAGAAGTGGAGCAGCTGGGACTGGGACTGAAGCTCTCTGGGATGCTGGCACTGCAGATGGCGGCTTAACCTGCTGAGCCACAATGCTAGCACCCCAGGAAACAGTAGTTGAGTCCAAGGAGAGGAACTGGGTGTGTGGACATCAGGAAGGGCAGGAGACTTAATCTTGAGGACGGGTCCTTTGTACCTTGTGAGTCTGGGGCATGGGCATGTGCTGTCTCTTCAGAGAAAGGGGAATGCTGACCCTGTTGGACTTCTTATTCTGCACACCTTTACCAACACAAAAGTTTGTGGGAAACTCATATTATGCAAAAACTATGTGTTGATTTCAAGAACATTTTGGCACCAAGATGCGTTTTTTCATTTGATTTTATTTTTCCAAAAACTCTTTGAAATACCCTCACATTGTATCCTATCACTTTTTAGTACTTGAAACAAAAAGTCTCCTTAAATTTTTTTTCTTTCTTTTTCTGAGAGACACAGGGGCAGAGAGAGAGAGAGAGATCCCATCTGCTGGTTTGTTCCCCAAAATCCTACAATTACTGAGTCTACTGGGCTGAAGCCGGGAATTCCATCCAGGCTGTCAGTGAGGGGATAATAATAATTTCGTAGTTTTTCTCTGCATCTGATCTGTTTTGAGTGTGTGTGTACATGTGTGTGTACATGTGTGTGTGCATGTGCATGTGTGTGCATGCATGCATGTAACACTTCGAGACCTCGGGCACATGCATACCCCAGAGCCCAGAGCTCAGGCCATGGGCAAGCTGGTCCTAAATGCTGAATTTCTTCTTGGTACATGTCTCTGATATGTGAAACGTTGAGAACACATCCAGCTTGGAACTTTTGATGTCTCCTTCAAAACCTGAGCTCAGAAACCGAGTCCTCTGCATCGGAGAAGAAAGGACGAGTGTTGCCTTTTATCTCCCAAATCATATTCAAGGATGTCTGACGAGACGTCAAGTGTGCAGTTTAAAAATAGTCTTAAACACACGCAGGCCCCGCTTCACAGGGCTCTGGTTCTCCGAATCTGCCTCCTGTGGCCTTGTTTTGCCTTTCCTTTTGAAAGAGAAAGTCTGATTGATTCGGGGAAGTTGCGCAGCAGGGAGATGCCGCGTAGGAGGGGAATGCTGTGCAGGCCCGCGTCTCTGCTCCCCAGCTCTGCCGTCCAGCTCCACTCACCTTTGATGCGCATCTTTCATCAAGATTCTGATACCGAATTTCAAGTTCCTGCCAGACACATTCCAGTGGAACCTTGTCTCTGCCGCCCTGGCGTCCCCACTCCCTCCTCCTCATCTGCTTCTCGAAGGCCACCAGCTCCCTCCACTCCCCTGTCAAGGCTGAGCGCTGGCTTCCCAGGGAGGTCCCCAGCAGGACTCCAAGTGCCCCGGCTCCCTGCCTCTTGCCACGACTGCCCTGTGACCCTGCGTCTGGCCACTGCCAGGGCGAGTGATGAGTGTCCACTGTGTTTCCTGCGGCCCAGCAGAGTGTTCCTAGCCCGTTTCCCTCAATGGCTCGTATTTTTCTCCCTGGGTTTCAAGTCGCAGTGTGCAGCCCCTTGACTCTCTAAGGATGATGTCATCTCTTTTTTTTTTTTACTGAAAAGGTCTAGGTCAGGGGTCATGAGTTCAGATGCCACCAGAGGCCCTCAAAGTTACTGAACTGAACGAGGCGGTGCACAGGGAGCTGCAAGACGCTG
The DNA here is from genome assembly GCF_051225735.1 of Oryctolagus cuniculus. Taxonomy (NCBI): domain Eukaryota; kingdom Metazoa; phylum Chordata; class Mammalia; order Lagomorpha; family Leporidae; genus Oryctolagus; species Oryctolagus cuniculus. The sequence continues at coordinate 124,962,239 of NC_142875.1, forward strand.
CCAGGTCGGGGTGGCCATGACTGCTCTCGCTGCTTGTACGCCAGGTCGCCACATCTTCTGTTTGCTGGGGGGAAGTGCAGTTTCCGGTTTGTGTCTCAGTCACGCTCGTGACGCCGTGGAGGCTAACAGAGCCCTGGCAGCTACCGCCAGTCTTGGCTCTCCATGTTCCCCTGAGCACCATTTGCATCCGGGGTCACTCATTTCCTTTCTCACGTGCCCGTTGTCTCGTCACCACCACCTGACGTCACCACCACCTGACGTCGGCGTGAAAGCATTCAAGGTGTGGTCTCGGCTAGGCAAGCAGCACGCATCGCTGTTGTCAGCCCTCTTGCCCTGTCTCCTCGTCACGTTGGATTTACTCTGCAGGGGAGCGGCATTCCCCGCCTTCACTTCTTCAGCTGACTTCCTGATTGTGCAGATCCTGAGGTTGTAGGCATCTGGTGTTCCTTTCCCAACGCCGCTTTGCTGTCTGGCTGTACTGGTTCCCCTTGCTCCTTCCTGAACATTCCACAGCTCTGAGATTTCCTTGATGGCCTTCTCCGCACTCGGGCTATGGGTTTGCGGCGTACCGTGACAGGTGCATCACACTGGGCGTCTGGTATGGGATTCATCCTGCCACCTCTCCCCGTCCTCAGCTCCCAGCTCACTTCTGTTTCTGCTAATGGCACTGCTCTTTTTCCTGTTCAAGCTTTTGGAGCTGTCCCCCGGTTCTGTATCACCTTTCCCGTGATTCCAGTCACCAAATGGTGCTTTGTTCCCCATCTGACATACGGCTGGCCGGTCCATGCCTTCCTTTGAAGGTCTTTGGCTTCTACTTCAGGGTACAGACAGTTCCTTGTGTCGCTCCCCCTCTTTGTGGAGGAACGACACAAAACCCTGCCTAGGCTTCATATCCGAGTCACGGCACCATTATGTCGCTCCCCCTCTTCGTGGAGGAACGACACAGGACCCTGCGCTGTTCTTTTGTCTGCTCGGCCCTCCCCGGGTTTGCTGCTGGTTCTTCCCGGGTTGGCTACCGACCCTTCCACCTCCGTGGAAGGGCGGTTCCCCCTGCCACATTCCCCACTTCCGCGGGGGAGCGGCACACCGCCGGCCGGCTCTCTCAGGGGCTGCACAGGTGTTCCCCTTAGATGTTCCCCTTAGATGTTCCTGGTGCATGTTGTCTCTCTCCTCCTTTATAGTCCTCCTCCACCAATCCTAACTCGGCTGCCCACACGCCGAGTACGCTGCTCTCCTCCAATCAGGAGCAAGTCCTACAGTTTATTGGCTGAACTGGAGGCAGCTGTGTAGAAGCTGTTTTCTTCTCTCCCAGCGCCATATTGTGGGAGAGCAGATGCATAGAATAAGTCTTAATTCCAGTAACTTAGTCTAGTCCGAGTTGCTCCCCACACCTTGTATCTGCCCAATCTTTCACAGACCCTGATTGCCCCATGGAAAACCCAACTCTGAGCAACCCACTTCCTGGCTCAGAAAACCTCAAAGGCTGTCAGTCAGCTTCCAGTTCTAGCCCGGTCTCCCTGCCTCAACTTGTCAGGTGTCTTCAGGGTCCAGCCCCTCTCGCTGCCCCGCCACGGGTCTTCACCCCAGCCATCTAGGCTTGCAGCCATACCCCAAACACTCCACATGTGTCGACCCCATGTCCTGGGCCCCTCTGCCTGGAATTCTCTTCTTCTTCTTCCATCCCTTCTGCTACCCGTTGAAATTCTGCATCTTGCTCAGACTTGCCTCTTGCTCATCGCTTCTTAAAGATCCCCTGTAACTACCCTTAGCTCTAAGTTAGATTTGCCACCTGCTTCCCCACATCCACCTGACCGGCTCATGTGACAGCTGTCATTATATTATGTGATGCCATAACAGAGCTCTCCTATTGGACTCCACGCTTTTTCCCCCAAAAAAGAAACTCGGCCTTATTACAATTTTTTTCAGTAATTTTTTTTTACTCCCTTCAACATGTAGTCCAGTGGTAGGTACTGAACAGTTATCTTAAATGGGAACTTCTGTTTTATTCATGTTGAAAACATAAGACTATTGACTGTCCCCCTCCTCCGAGAGCCCAGCAGATTAAATGCAGTTTTTACGCTCGACACCAGGCTTGGCACATGATAGACACCCGTCCAGGAAGCGCTGCCTCTTCTTTGTCCCTGATATAATGGCACGGTCAGCTCTGTGTTTGGATGCAAAGAAGTGATTCTGCCTGCTATGTGTGCGAGGTGGAAGATGCGCTATCACACAGCAGGGCAGTCTGTGCTCAGAAACACCATGACGAACAGAAGTTGGGCTCATTCCTGGTACAAAAAGCCTTTAATAAAGGTTCTTGGTTTTCAGACTGTCCGGCTGTGTGTGTTTCTCTCAACTGCTCCTTGTCGTGAGAGGCGTGTGACTTTCCCTTAGTAAAATCTATTTCCTCTTTGTGATGGGGGAGCTTTCAGGTCTACTTGTAGGTTTAACTTAATCAGATATTTTCAAAAATGAGAGAGGGAGAGAGGGAGAGAGGGAGAGAGATATCTTCTGTCTGCGATGTCCCTCCCCAGTGCCCTGACAGCTGTGGCTGGGCCAGACCCAGGCCCTCCTATATGCACGTGAATGTCAGCAGGCTCCTGCCGGCGCTGACGTTTTTGGCTGGTCCGTTTGGTGGGAGCTGGTTTGGTTAAATGCTGCTGCTGGTGAAATCTGTCCATCTACTCCCTGAGCCGGTGTGAGCCGTGTCACCTCCCTGTCCATCCAGGAGGCAGGAGGGAGGCGCCCGCCGCCCTGGGCCCCCCGGCCCTCTCTCGTGTGCTGGCTGTGACCCGCAGGCTTCTGGGCCGAGAGAGGGTGCTATTCACGCGATTTTAGTGAACTTGAACTCTTCTGTCACTGCTTAAAAGGAAAGAGGAGTCCGGTGAGATCTTCCACGTGATAGCGGCCATCAGGGCTGACCACGCCCTGCCTGCCAACCACTGCCCCTCTGTCTAAAACACTCTCCCTTCCACATCCCCCACGTGCTGCTGCTGTGTACCACACTCGATCATCATGTGTCTATATTTTCTCTAGGAAATGTAGGGTGTTTCACACCGCCTTGTGTTCACCCCCAAGTTTCTCTTGGCAGTGGCTGTTGAGAAAAGCGGCGAAGACAGCTGCATTGCACCTGGGGGTACCTGGTGTGTTGCCCGGCTCTGGCTCCTGAGCCCAGCTTTCTGCTAATGCAGTCCCTGGAGACAGGGGTGATGGCTCCTGTCATCGGACTCCTGCCACCATGTGTTCCTGGATTGTGTTCCTGGCTCTCCGCTCTGGGCCTGGTCCATCCCCAGCTGTTGCAGGCGTTTGGAGGAGTAAATCAACAAATGGATGCTCTCGCTCTGTCTCTCTACCTGCCTGCCTGTCTCTCAAATAAATAAATGAATAAAAATTCAAAGGAAAATGTAGATCCACAAAAAAGGAAAACAAAGCCACATTCATCTGACATTCTCACATACAGAGACAGCTGCTGAGAACATGTGGGTGTGGTGGCCAATCCCCGGGGACCCTCCTTTCTCCCCCATCTCTAATGAGTGGTGTTTCTGATGAGAGACTGCTGTGGGGTCTGTGATGAACAGAAGAAAGTGTTAGAGACCATAGATGGTTTCCCTCTGGCTGTTTACCTGGTGTGTATGTGTGTGTGTGTGTGTGTGTGTGTGTATTTTACAAACCAGAGACCCATTAGTGAGTCTTGACTGTTCTGCTGTGCCCTGCAGTATTTGTCACCAACCTATGACCTTGTCCTACTTAAAATCCTGTCCAGTGGGTGCACCTGAGGGTACTTATTGTTAGACATTTGGATTGTTTCCATTTTTCTTGTTATAAATAATATTGGTATGAAAAGTATATAAATTTTTTTTTTTGCTTGTTTGGTTATTTAAGCTTAATTCATGTGGGATGCTGGGTCTAAGGCAGTTACATTTTTAAAGCTTTTGATAACCATCACCAATTACCAATTTATCCTCAAAAAAATTACATCCACCAGTTTGGCCCATGCTGCGATGAGAAGGGGAGGGAATGGGAGAAAAGGAGGGGCGATTGTGTGCATAAAGAATTTCCTGGTGGGTTGACAGGGATCAGAAAAGCTTGGGTGTCAGCCTTGGTTTGTATGGGTTTAGAACGTTACCTTTTCCTGTGTTAAAATCTTTCCTGCAGAGGTGAGCTGCACCTTGTCCCTAGTGTTTTGACTTTGCCCTTACTGATGGTTGGGGCAAATGGATAGGAAAGCAGCAACTGTTTTCTACTAAGTCCTTTTTTTTTAAGCATTGCATTGTGTTCTCTCTTGAAGACTTAACAAAAGTTTATAGCTCATTGCGTCTTTCCAGCTTTCATGGTAGCAAAAAAAATCAAAGGATCAGGTATTTTAACTGTTATTTTCTTAAAATGATGTATCATTTTTCAGTCTAAATAAATCTATAAAACTCGAGAGATTTATGCAAGCAGAAAGAGTTTTAACAGCAGGTGGCTAGGTAGGACCACTATCTTGTGTACTTCTACTTTATGAAATGCTACGTTAAAATTATTTTATTTATTTGAAAGGCAGAAAGAGAGAGAGAGAGAGAGAGAGAGAGAATGAAATAGAGTTCACATCTGCTGGCTCATTTCCCAAATGACCGCAACACCTGGAACTGGGCCAGGCTGGAGCTGGGAGCCTGGGACACCACCCAGGTCTCCATGTGTGTGGCAGGAGCTCAGGTACTTGAGCCATCGCCTGCTGCCTTCCCAGGGTGCACAGTAGCAGGAAGCTACAACGAGGAGCCGAACCCAACTCAATTTAGGCGCTCAGATACGGGATGCAGGTGTCCCAAGATGCCGAATGCCTGCCTTGCTACTGTTTTGAATGCCTTACTCTAAACCTTTATATGTATACTCTTCCTTATGTTACTAGCTTAATTCCTAGGAAACGAGTTGGAAAATCCACCAATCCATTTGCTGAATACACATGATACAGAGATCATGGTTCATGGCTGACAGCGAAAACATATCCACCCCCGGGGGCCAGTGCCAGAGGGAGAGGCCTTACTCCTGCTGGGTCAGCACTGAGACAGCTCCTAGTGGGCTGGCTCCTTTTCCAGATGATGACCTCGCCGTGATGACCTCACTGTGGGGACGTTGCTTCCTGGAGTTCTGCTGGCATGATAGAGCGCTGTATACCAGTGGGCTGAAGTCATTGTTTTTTGTTCCGACAATCACTGTACAAATTTCACATGAGTTGAGAATGCTTGCGGGAGAAGGGTGGTTTGACTTCATAGTTGTGGGGTGATATTGGCAGTAACAGAATAGTTAACGATTTGGTGAAAGTGCTTGATTCGGCAAGATTTCTTGAGTTCGGGTGCAGGAGTTTTGGGTGTAGTGCAGACGTTTCTTGTACATTCCTCATAGGGATGGAACACGTGCCATAATAACTGAACATTACTGTAAAGTGTGTGCCCCAAACTTGACAGAAACCCACTGCTGAGCTCTGTTGTTCTGTAAGTCTTATGTTATAGTCCAGAATATTTTCATGGAAATTCCAGTACATTATTATGTAAGTTGTGTGCTAGTCTATAATATTTCATATGCTGTTTTAGTGCAATGTTATGGAAATTCCTGCACTGTATGTTTTAAACTGTTTGCCACAAAGAAAAGTTGGTGTGCTGGGAAGCTGAACCCTCACCCTCAGGCCCCAACACTCTGTCCCATACAGCCCACAAGTGTGCATATGTTTATTTCCATATATAACTTTATGGCAGATTGTAATCATGTCAGCCAAAAATCTTCAAAGAATAGCAACTTTTGAATTCCCAGACTGTTCAGAATCTTTGAATTGGAATCTTCCTGTGGAAAATTAAAATTGATTTGCCACTATTGGCAAAGAAAGCCGGCAAGCCCTTCCCGAATGCTACAAATAAGATTGAGAAGCAGCGTGCTCATTTAAAAACACGTGGGCCTTGTTGGAAGCAGTATGTCAATAGACACTGCACACACTCACGTTCCGGAACCTCGAGGGAGAGTGACCCTCTGGTGACTTTGAACTGGGCAAAGGAAGTGGGTTCACTGAGGACTTGGGGACATTCGCTGGTAAAGTTACTCATTCAGCTTGTATGTCCAGCATGGAAAACAGGATGTGTGGAGGAAAGATCCAAAAAGCCTTTGTCCATTCTTAGTCTGCAAATAGCACAACATGCCTGTGGCCTATTCCTCTCTCCCGCGTCCACTTATTTTCTGGCCTAGGGCCGTCACCCTCTTATGCCACTCACTTGGGCTTTACTTCCAGCATTAGCACTGGCCATTGGCCTTTTTTGGACTGACCCACGAAGAAGTAAGTTTTCAGTTTGCTCGTAAGAATTACTACTGGATAGGAAGAAAAATGCTGTGTTGGAATCCAAGTGTTGGTGGGTGGACCCCAAGTAGCTGGCCACACAGCAGCTCAAGCTCATGACTTGTTTCTCAGAGGTGGGGCTTTCATGCAGTGGTCAGGATACCAAGGGTTGCCCGTATCCCATATTGGAGTCCCAGCAGTCAAATACCAGCTCCACTCCCAGCTCCAGCTTCCTGCCAGCGCACGCTCTAAGAGGTAGCAAGTGATGGCTCAGGTACTTGGGTCTCTGCCACCCATGTAGGGGACCTGGATCGAATTCTTGCTCCCAACTTTGGGCTGACCCAGCCTCAGCTGTTAGGGACGTTTGGGGAGTAAACCAATGCAGTAGGTGGGATCGCCCTTTCTCTGTCTCTATCTCTCTGCCTTTCAAATAAATAAAAATGTACAGATTTGCTTCTCAGCTAAACATAGTACTTAACAGGGATCCTAAATCTAAGAAGTTTTAAAAAGATTTGTTTATTTTATTTATTTGAAAGGCAGATTGACAGAGAGAGAGAGAGAGATCTTGTATTTGCTGGTTCACTCCCCAAATGGCCGCAGTAACTGGACTGGGCTATGGTGAAGCCAGGAGCCAGGAACTCCCACTTGGGGTGGTAGGAACTCAAGTACTAAGCTGTCATAGGCTGCTTTCCAGGTGCATTAGCAGGGAGCTGGGTGGGAAGCTGAGTAGCCAAGACTCAAACCAGCACTCCAGTATGGGACGTGAGCTTCTCAAGTGGCAACTTAACCTGCCGCACCACAACACGCCCCTCTCCTCTCAGTCTAAAACTTGAAAATGCCAAAGGTCTATTTGGAAGAGTATTATATGACAGCAAAATCTTACTGTGAAAGTGGAAGATACTGTTGGGATATTTAAGCAGTAAAAATTAATGAATGGATGAATGGGCGGTGGAAATAGTAAATCCTCTTGGCCATGAGAATGACCACATAGGGACATATGTGAAAAGGACACAGAGAAAAGGAGAAGCAGAGAGAGAGAGAGCGAGCACACGAGAGAGAGATCTTCCATCCGTTGGTTCACTCCCCAACTGGCCGCAACGGCCGGAGCTGCGCCGATCTGAAGCCAGGAGCCAGGAGCCTCCTCCAGGTCTCCCACGTGGGTGCAGGGGCCCAAGCACTTCGGCCATCTTCTACTGCTTTCCCAGGCCATAGCAGAGAGCTGGATCGGGACGCCGGCACTGCAGGCGGCAGCTTTACCTGCTACGCCACATTGCTGGTCCCTCCAGTTGCTCTTAACTCCAGTTCCTGCAAACCGTATTCCACTCCAAGGGAGTCAGGGTTTTGGGCCCAGGTCTGTCTGGCTCTGAAGTCTGTGACCCAAACCTTCATCCTATATGACCCTCCCATGAACTCTAGAAACTGAAGCGCTCAGTCGGGTTCCAGTTCAGCGATGGACTCTTCCTAACGTCTTTCTAGATTTGCTAGTGGAAGTTCTGTAGCAATTGAAACTTTTGTATATAACTTGAGTTTTCAACCTTTTGTGGACCTGTTTCCTCTGCTGGATTATAAGGGATGATCCTTTGGGCAAAAAATGCAAATTACACCCCACACTATGTAGCACAGAGATTTGGCCTGTACACTCCGTGTGATGTTGGCAGAAGAGCAAATGGGATCTTTTGCAGAGGGTACAACATGAATGTGGCCTCAGAGGTAGGAGTAGGAGTGGTCTGGTCTTCAGAAAGTTCATGAAAATGCTTATTAAAAAAAAAAAAAAAACTGGGGTCGGCATTGTCGCTTAGTGGGTAAAGCTGCCACCTGCAGTGCCAGCATCCCCTGTGGGTGCTGGTTCGAGTCCTGGGTGTTCCACTTCTGATCGAGTTCTCTGCTATGGCCTGGGAAAGCAGTAGAAGATGGTCCAAGTGCTTTGGCCCTTGCACCTGCATGGGAGACCCAGAAGAAGCTCCTGGCTCCTGGCTTCAGATCAGCGCAGCTCTGGCCATTGCAGCCATCGGGGGAGTGAACCAGCAAAAGGAAAATCTTTCTCTCTCTCTATATCTCTCCTTCTCTGTGTAACTCTGACTTTCAAATAAATAAATAAATCTTTAAAAAAAATCATGCATGGCTTTCAATATTTTCTTTTGCACCAAAAGAGACTTAGCATTGAATTCCATTTTTCACAAATGGCAATTCAAGACTAGCCTCACTAAAAAGATACGTCAGGGGTGGGAGTTTGGCATAGCAGTTGAGACACGCTTGGCACGCTAGGTCCTGTGTTGGAGTGCCTGGGTTCAAGTCCTGGCTCCACAGCTGGTTCCAGCTTCTTTCTGAAACACAGTCTGGGAGGCAGCACGTGATGGCCCAAGTAGTCGGGTTCCTGCTACCCACATGGGAGACCCCAATGGAGTTCCTGACTCTCAACTTCAGCCTGGCCACGTCTCAACTGTTGCAAACATTTGGGGAATGCATCAGTGGTTGGAAGAACTTTCTCAGCCTGTCTTTGTCTCTTTGCCTTTCAAATAAATAAAATAAATGAATTGTAGAGAGAGAGGTGACTCAGAGCGTCTCTGGCTGCACATGAACTGGTGATAGGTATTTTAATAGTGTATTCTCTCCCTGTCCATCTGGAGCTGCATCAACCTGTTTTTCAGTACAGAAGGGCACTGGGTGACATGTAGATGACACATTTCCTCCAGAGAGTCCAGGGAACTTCAGGAAGTGTGGGGTGATTCAGCAAAGGGATTTTTTTCCTGGACATGTGATAATAGTTGTGTCTGGGTTGAGTCCTTCTTGCCGGGCCAATCTTTCCATAATTCCTGTTGATGTTTATTTAGCTTTTTTCCCAGATGGAAACTCAGTGGAGGATAAGACTAGATGGGAATAAATCTGGATGATGTCGGGTCTCTCTTCTTCATGCTGGAGGCCTGACGTGCTTATAGAGGCCTTACTTAGCAAGGAAAGGTGGACGTTGCCAGCGAGTTGGGATCTTTGATTGCTTATGATCAGAATAAAGGTGAGGATGGGCTTGTACTTCCCAGTGTTCGCAGGTCAGCTTTCATCTGAGACTGGACCTCAGTGTCTACGAAGTCCATTCTGTATTCCTGTTTAGAGGACCCTTGCCCTAAGCTGTGCAGAAGTGTGCTCCACTCTGCTTACCTAACCAACCTTTGAGACTTAGGTAGAGTTTGTGTGATACCAGCCGTGGAGCCGGGTGGCCTCGTCTCTGGCCCTGGCTCTCCTACTCCGTAACCCCAGGCAGGTGACATGACTCCTCTGCCTGACCTTCCTCATTTGTGCAGTGGGGACATTTTCCTTTGCACGTGGGGTCTCATTCAGTGTTAAACTCATTTCATTATTGATCGTCTAGAAGAAAGGCCTTTAAGTTAGTGTCAGGCGTCAACGTTCCCAGTGAATATTGGCGATTAGTGTATTGTAAGTGAGATTAGGGGCTGGTGTTTGGTCTAGCAGTTAAGAGGAAGAGGAGGCTGCCCATGTCTCATGTCCGAGTGCCTGGGTGCAAGTTCTGGCTGTAGCTCTTGACTCTGGATTTCTGCTAATCCAGACCCTGGGGAGCAGTGGTGGGGTTCAGCTGATTGGGTTCCTGCCACCCATGTGGGAGACCTGCACTGAGCTAATGGCTCCCTGGCTTTGGCCTCACCTGTGTGGACATTTGGGGAGTTGAACTAGCAGATGGGAGATTTCGGGCTCTCTGCCTCTCAAATATATAAACAAAAAATAAAAATAAATAAATACATGAAAAAATTAAAGCAGCTAAAGGTTAAGTGACTTAGGTTGTTATCCAGGAGTATGATTAAAACAGGGTGAGTGAGCAGTTTTTATTTCAAGACTTGGTCCTCCTTTCAAGCAGAGGTCAGCAAATGTATTCTGAAAGGGTCAGGTAGTACACATTTTGTCCTTGGTTGACCCTGGGTCTCTGGCTGCTGCTGCCCAGGTCTGTCACAGTGTCCACAGTGTATGAGTGGATGGGCGTGGCTGCATTTTATTTACAAGATAAATGCAGCCTTAAGGAGTCGGCTTCAGACACTGAGATGATCTACAAGAGGCTTGATTTTCATGTCGTTGAAAGCATGAAGTGCGCATTCTTAGACACAGTCCCATCACTTCCTAATGATTTTGTTTAACATGGTTCTCTCTGTGTAGATGGTCATCCTTTAGACTAGCAAGGGGATTTGGAAAATGAGCAATAGTAATAAATGTGTTTTCTGTCTCAAAGGAATCTGTCGAAGTCACTTGGAGGGTTTTATTGGAATTTGAAACCCAGAGTGAGCAAGATGCTATAAGGGTTTATTTTGTTAAACGGACACAAATATCCACTGTGTTTTTTCTTCTTCTGCCATCTCGGGATGGCAAAGGTTTCTGAGTCAGATTCAGAGCTGCCCGTGACTGTGCGGGGATAACACTGCAGGCTTTTCTTCTAGAAATGCTGTCTGCCCAGGTTTGGAGTTCGTACGGCTGCCTTTGCAGGTTAATAAGGCGTTCTTGTTTTCACCCGGCACTTGCCAGGCAGCCTGTCTGTGAGCGGTTGTTGGTCTGTAGTTAGAGCTGAGCGTTCTTCCTGAGGAAGTGAGTAAAGCCCCTTGCATTCGACCAGAACTGGGTAACAAAGAACATCTTTGACTCATTTAAAGGAGACCTCCGACGAACACAGAAAAAATAGAATGGGTCATGTTTGTAAATGTGCATGTGTTCAGTCCTGGTTGGACACGGAATCAGGAGTCCTGTGCTGGGAGTGGTGGTGGTTGGGGGGATAGGATGGAGTCAGTGCTTCAAGTTCATGCAGATTGTCCTGGAGCAAGTTCAGGCAGCATGTGCTTTGTCCTAGTGCTCCTTCTTTAGTTAGCTTTGGCTTGGAACATGCTGTTTTGCATTAAGTGTTCTAGATCATTAATACAGTTTTTCTTCTTTTAAAACCCTTGCACCAAGTTTCTCCTTTCTCTCTGCTGTCCAAGAGCTCAGATGTGCGTCCGGCAGCCAGGCGGATGGGGATGGACTGGGGCAGGGTCTGGGAATGGGCTTGCTTACACCCGCGGCGTCTTGCTCTCACTTCCTGCTGGAGCTCCCTAGTCCATCCTGGTCTGTTGTCTGCTACTACAACACAGTACCTGAGGCAGGTGAAGTTATAAGGAAAGGAAGCTGATTTTGACTCATGGTCTCAGTGATCCAAGAGCATGGTGCCCACCTGGGCTTGCAGTGATGGCCTCGTGGTGGACGGCACCCCATGGCGGGCATGGGTGTGAAAGAGAACGAGAGTAGTCCTGTGGTGGGAGAGGAAACCAGGGAGGGCAGCGGGCTTGTTCTTGTAGAACAGTCAGCTCTCATGGAAGCTCCTGTGAGACCTAACCCGGGCCACGGGACCAGCATTAATCCCTTCCAGAAGGTGGTCAGGGCCCAGTCACCTGTTCACCTCTTAAAGGCTCAGCCGTCTTGCAGTAGCAGGGCATTGGTAGAAGAAGCTTCAGTGTGAGTTGTGGCAAAGCATTTCCAAACCACAGCGCCACCTCTGGAGCCTCTGCAGGCTCCCCCACCCGCAGCCCACCCCTCGGTGCTTGTTCACCCTCGGGGAGCTGTAGGTGTCCTTTGTTCGATCCGCTGTTCCAGGGCAGGGATGAAGGTGCTGAGTGAGGAAGGAAGAGAAGGCCCAGGCTCTGCCTCCTGGCTGGGCTGACCTGTGCTCTGGGCCCTGAAACTGGACATCACGTTTTCCCTGAAGACTCTGTTAGAGATGGTGGTTAGATTTTGGTGTGTTGTCAGCTCATGGAGATTTTTTTGCACCCGCTTTTGAGGAACTTATGATTTGGTTGCATTGACTGTTCCAACCCTAGTCTTAGCAGCAGAGGGTACTGCTTCCCTAACTAAATCTTGCATTGAAACACTTAAGAGATCAAAGTGAAACAGCTCTGGCCAGGGAGATACAGACCCTCGTTCCTGCCTCGGTTCTCAGAGGCCACTGTAGGGTTAGGTTCCTAGCAGCCGCTCGGTGACCTCACTGTTCACTTTGGACATCCCCCTAGTGCCTCGGTGTACATCATTAACAGCTCAGAACATGTCGGATTGTGGCCAGAGGGTGGTACCCTGGCGGTATGTGAAGTTGGCTGCAGGAGAGGCACCATGGACCAGTGCTTTCCTGGTGTGACTTGAGGGCGTGTTGGGAAATTCCTCCCGGACTGCCTGCACCCGCCAGTTATGCCTGGGACTCTGCTGTCAGTCATGCATTTTATTGCAGTGTTGAATACCTGTAGGAAGGAAGGCTACCCAGTGGGTTATTATCACCTTGGAGCTGATCCTGTGGCTTCTCTCCTGGATTCCACATCCCTGGATCCCCAGAAGGGCACCTGGAAGAGGGAGACAGCTGCTCTCTCTGTCATAATTTTGTTAGGCACTGGCCTTGAGTGTGTGTGCATTTGAAGGACATGTGTAGCAGTGTCTTTTTGTTTATATGTTGGGGACGCCTTGCTTTCTCATTGGCTTGGAGGTGGTTTTGAGATACTTGAAGAGTGAGCACTTCAAAAGGCCCTTTGCCCGTTTTCAGCTCTTCCCTTACTACCCAAATGGATTTTATTATTGTAGCATGGCGGAGCAGGGTGCCCATATATGTTAGTGGGAATTTCTTCTGAAGTGTGAGTTATTTAAAGAAACCCAAGTCTGAAAAACAGTGCGTGTGTTTTTACATGCTGTTTCTACATACACGTTGTCTATATAGTGTTCCTGCTGGACAGAAAAATAATAAATTAGTTGCAGGCATTTCCTTTTTTTTTTTTTTGACCTCAATTAACATTGTCAAATCATAGTTCATTCGTTGACTCAGTAAATGGTCACAGAGTGCCTGCCATGTGCCAGGTGCTTTGTGCTGAGAAGACTGATGGTGGTGCTTCTGGCAGAAAATCAGACTCTAAGTACTGGTTGAGGTTGTCTAGTTACTGAGGAAGGAAAGAAGAGATGGAAGAAGGACGGGAGAAGTGGGAGGCGGGGCAGGTGGCAGGAAGTCTTGCCCGACCTCTCAGAAGGCCTCTTGCCTGCACATTTCAACCCTTCTTACCCCAGAATAAAGTTTTCTTTTAATTACATTGCCACAGATTTATTTGAAGTCCCCTAGTACATATTTGCTTCTTTTTAATTATACCTCTTACCTCATTTGCTATTCTTTGCTTCTATAATAATTGGCCATGGAGAACCTTGTTTTCTCCCCCTGGTGTGCCGTAATTTGAAATTATTTTTAATCTGTCATTTCATTGTCTTTTTTTTTTTTTTCAGTGTAAACAAGCTTGTACGGATCACTTTGCTAAGTCCATTCAACGTTGGAAGAGCTGGAAAAAAAATCAATATTTAATTTGCGGCTTTTAAAAATGTAAGTAGTCTGACCCTTTGCCACTGTCCTCTTCTGACGTCGTGGAGGCTTGTGTGTAGTGAGCTTTCCTGGCTGCTCAGCGTGTGCACATTTTCCCCAGTCCTAAAGCTACCTGAAGAGAGTCAGTCTATCTACTGAGTCCTTGAGCATCTGGGACCTGTCTGACCTTAGCTACTTTTGAACTCTCGGAGTGACGTGACTCAACTCGCGGAGTGATGTGACTCAGGCCTTGGGCACGTCGTGGCAGCCGGTGAGCGCGTCTTCCTGTGGCACTGAGAAAGAACATGCCTCCTGGAAGCTCCGGCTGACCCACGAGCGACCCAGGAGGCTTGGAGAAGGCAGGTGGCAGCTTCCCCATTCCTCTTGCTCAGTCATGTCTGTGCTGCCTTGAGCTTCTGACAAGCAAGTGATGGATGAGATTCAGTGGTCACCATGCACTCGTGTCCGAAACGCTTGTCACATTGCCCTGCCGCTATTACCTTGGCTTCATGGCAGCCTTGCAAAGTGGGAGGCAAGATTTTGGTGAGCCAGACCAGGATACTGAGGGTCAGAGAGAGGAAAGGCTTGGGCCGCTGGTCACGTGGCTGTGAGTGTGAACACAGAGCTGCCTGGGTTTTGCTAGCTTGCCAAACCTCAAGTGGTGTTTAATGCTCTTCTGCCATGAGTGTCAGAAGGAGTCTGGAACTTTCTGGGTCATGTTCATAGGAACATGATCCTAACCCTGCTAAACTAGGAAGGCACTCTTGGTAGCTCCCTCCCGTGCCTGGACAGAGTGGAGGGTCTGATGTTCAGTCCTGGCCCTTCCGTGGAGTTCCTCTGTGACCTTGAGATGGTTGAGCTCCATGGGAAACAATCACTCTCAGGCCAGCCAGGCAGAATAGGCCAGCCATATTCATGGATCCCTTTATATCAGCTTGTTGTTGAAGTGCCTTAACACCGAAGAAGGTATGCACTGGCTGAGCCGATGGCTTGATGGAATCACCATCACACGGTGGGCATGCTCAGTCCCAGTGCCTGGACTCCTCCACTCCCCACGCCACCAGGAATAACTGACTCCTGACTTCTAGTATGTCCCTCATTTTGCCTCTTTGTAAAATTGGTAAGTAGGGTCACGCAGACTGTGACCCGGCTGATTTTGCTTGTTAGATTTGTGAAATTCATCCCTGATGTTGCATGTCATTTTTTTTTCTCTCCCTGCTCTATTGAGATTCCGTTGCGTGTCTGCTGTACAGTTGCTGCACGCTTAGGTGGTGTCCCGTTTGGACAAACTACTCTGAGGGTATTTTTGTACCTGTCGTCTGGTGACGGTTGGATTTGGTTTGTCCAAGCACTGCTTGGTCATTTAGATCAGCAGTGACGCTGGTTGGAGGTAGCTGAGTGATTTGTGCGCTTCTGTGTAAGGGTAGTGTGCTTGCCACTTGGGGGAAGGAGGTGCTTTAGTAGATGACCCTGGGGGGGGGCGTGGCCGGGTGGAAACCCGCTCTGGAATGGGTGTCATGGGGTGAGGGTGATTCCCTGGCAGGGAAGGGCTTTTTTTTTTTTTTTTTTTTAATAATTTTATGTATTTGAGAGAGAGAGAGAGAGATCTTGCATCCCCTGGTTCACTCCTCAATGTGCACAACTCTGGGGACTGGGCCAGGCTGAAGTCAGGAGCCCAACTTCAGTCTAGGTGTCCCTGGATTGAGCCATCAGTGTAGCCGTCACTTGCTGTCTTCCAAGGGAGCATATTATCAGCAAACTGCATGAGAGCCAGCACTTGAACCCAGGCACTCCAGGATGGGATGCAGGTGTGCCTAGCCGTGTCTTCAGTGCCGAATGCCCATTCCCAGAGGCAGGGCACAGGGAGGGATTCCAGAGGGGAAGAGAGGACGGCTGCAGAGGAGAGAAGCGTCTGGTCTGGGCTCCTGGAGGAGCCGTCAGGCAGCTCACCCGCTGCATCCGGAGCCTGGGAGGTGGCAGCCTGGGGGCAGACCCCGCTCAGAAGACCACGGGTGTTTGGGGAGACGAGTAATCAGTGGTTATTTGATGGAGCAGGCTGGAACTCGGCGCTCTCAAGAGCGTTTTCCCCAAGATTCATTCCATCTAACTTTTGAAAAACCAGTCCCTCAAGCATGAATCTTGAGACAAGCATTTACTTATTTAATCGAATTAGCAAACTAGGAAAAAATAGATTTTTCCAGACAAGTGTGAGAACTCTGCTGGGAGAGCATGCTGTGTTCCCATCACAGGTCTCAAGTTTTCCTGCCCCGGGACCTCACGGACCAGCTTCCTCGTCTGGGCAATGGGGATATTACTATGCCCGCCTGTACCATGCCCTGGTCATTTGCTGTGACAGTCTGCTATTGCTATGGGGGAGGGGGTTAGCAGCATGCTACTGGACACATGCCATTAGCGACTGACCGTCATAGCCATTGTTCTTATTATTTCTCTCATTCTTCTTACTAATATTACCTTGTACTAATCTGCTTTGTAAGAGTTGTCAGGTCGTTTTTTAAAACGATGAGGCTTAGTGGTGTGTGTGTGTGTTTGTGTGTGTGTATTTTAAGCATGATGAACACCAGCAAAAATATTTTCCTTCTGGCCTCACCTTAAACTGAAACTCGGAGGAAGGACGAAGGGAAGCGTTGGTTCACATGCCCCTGGCACGTCGCTCTGCAGGGTGAGTCAGTGGCGGCACCCTTGGTTGGCTGATCTGGTCTGTGTGGTTAGTTTAAGAAGAGACCAGGGTTGCTGAGCTTAGTGGGAAAGTGGTGTCATTTTGCACAGAGGAAAATGGTCATTTTATACATTATATTCTTAACTCTTGCCAGGCGTTTTGCAGAGAAGTGTCTTGATTTATCAAGGAGTCTGAGGACAGCCTGTGTGGGTGGGTGGCTGAACACCACGGCCAGCCATGTAGGGTGATTCCCAGCTGGCTGTGATCAGTGATCCCTTTCCACTAGCCGGTGAGTGCTGGCTAGCCCGGGGGGCTCACGGTGCACACCAGACTTGATTTTCCCCTCCCTGAGCTGTGATCTAACAAATGAGTAATGTAGTATTCTGAAAAGAAAACATTTAAAGAGTTATTTATTTATCTGAGAGGGAGAGACAAATACAGCTGCCATTTGTTGGTTCACTCCCTAAATGCCCACAGTGACCAGAGCTGGGCCAGGCTAAAGCTGGGAGCTGAGAACTCTATCTGGGTCTCCCATGTGGATGGCAGGCCCTCAGCCAACTGAGCCGTCACCTGCTGTTTCCCGGGATGCACACATTAGCTGGGAGCTGGGACGTGAACCCAGGCACTCTGATATGTGATGCAGGTACCTTAAGAAGTGGTCTTAGGGTAGGACTTGTATTCACAAAACAGTTAATGCCCATTTGGCAGATAAAAAGCCAACATGACTAGACAATCATGACTGAATTAAGACTGTGTGAGTACATATAAACTCACTTTTCGCAGCAATATTTACTTTAACTGGCACTAATACACATGCCATGTTCACCAAAGTGTGTGTATGTTCCTATCTAAGCTGTGCAAATAGACAAGATCTGCATAAAAGTATATGGCTTCGTTGGATGGTGGAAGCTGCATTTGGCCTTAGGCTTCTGTTTAAATTTCCAGTCCTCACATTACAGTCACAGTGGAGAATGTCCCAAATAAAATTTGAGAGTAATTTGTTGTCAGATATTGGAGAACATATTTATTAAAAACCAATCTTTAGGGACCAGTGTTGCAGCATAGCAGGTTAAGCCACCATCTACGATGCCATCATCCCATATGAGCTTTGGTTCAAGTCCAAGCTGCTGTTCTTCACAGCCAGCTCCCTACTAATGTGCTGGGAAGGCAGCGGAAGATGACTCAAGTACCTGGATCCCTGCCACCCATGTGGGAAACCTGGGTAGAGTTCCTGGCTCCTGGCTTCTGGCTTCTGCCTAGCTCTGTTCTGTGGGGAGCAACTGGGAGCAACTCGGACTAGACTAAGTTACTGGAATTAAGACTTATTCTATGCATCTGCTCTCCCACAATATGGCGCTGGGAGAGGAGGAAACAGCTTCTCACAGCTGCCTCCAGTTCAACCAATAAACAGCAGGACCTGCTCCTGATTGGAGGAGAGCAGCGTACTCGGCGTGTGGGTAGCAGAGTTGGGACTGGTGGAAGAGGACTATAAAGGAGGAGAGAGACAACATGCACCAGGAACATCTATCTGAAGGAACACCTGTGCAGCCCCTGAGAGAGCCGGCCGGCGGTGTGCCGCTCCCCCGCGGAAGTGGGGAAAGTGGCAGGGGGAACCGCCCTTCCACTGAGGTGGAGGGACGGTAGCCAACCCGGGAAGAACCAGCAGCAAACCCGGGGAGGGCCGAGCAGACAAAAGAACAGCGCAGGGTCCTGTGTCGTTCCTCCACGAAGAGGGGGAGCGACATAATGGTGCCGTGACTCGGATATGAAACCTAGGCAGGTTTAGTGTCGTTCCTCCACGAAGAGGGGGAGCGACATGTTCCAGCTCTTGAGGCCATTTGGAGTGTAAACCACTAGATGGAAGATATTCTTTCTCTCTTTCTCTCTCCCTTTCTGTCTCTCTCTCTCTATCTCCTCTCTCTGTGTCACTCTGTCTTTGAAATAAATAAATAAGTCTTAAAAAGTAGCATTTGGAGCAGGCACTGTGGTATACAAGGCTAATCCTCTACCTGCAGTGTCAGCATCCCATATGGATGCTGGTTTGGGTCCCAGCTGTTCCACTTCTGATCCAGGCCCCTGCTAATGTGCCCAGGAAAGCAGTGGAATATGGTTCAAGTGCTTGGGCCTTGCCATTCACATGGGAGACCAGGAGGAATCTCTTGGCTACTGGCTGGGCCAGGCCGTTTTGGCCATTTGGGGTGTGAACCAGCTGACGGAAGATCTCTCTCCCTTCCACCCTCCTCCCTACCTCCCTCCTTCTTTCTCTGTATCTCTGTCTTCCAAATAAATAAATAAATCCTTAAAAACAAAAAAAGCTAAAATGTAGCAATAACTGCAGCCACAGAGCGACCTTGAACAGTTTGCTGATGTCCTTTTGTTTTGCACTGGGATGTAAAGGAAAAAAAATCTCTGTACTTTCAGTCTTTGTGGTGGCCCAGATTGAATGGGAAATATCTGTAAAAGAAAAAGATTAGCATTTGAATGAAATGTAATTAGCAAAATAAAAATAAATACTGAGTAGTGGCTGCAGGCGTGTGGTGTAATAGTTAAGTTACCGCTTGGGTCGCCTACATTCCATATTGGGATGTGCCTGGTTCGAATCCCGGTTCCACTACTTCTTGCTAATGCACACCCTCAGAGGTAGTTGCTGATGGCTCAGTATGGCTCCTGCCACCTATGTAGGGGACCTGAATGGCGTTCCTAGCTCCTGGCTTTGGCCTGGTGCAGCCCTAGCTGTTGCAGGCAATGGGGTATTCTATGTCTCTCTGAAATGGAAAGAAAATAAATGAGTAAGTGCTCAGTAGTGCTATCCTTTAATAATTCCTTTATAGTTCTGGTCTGTGTCCTCATTCCCAGGGGTATGTTTGCAGCTGGGAGCAAGAACAGTCATATGGGAAGGAATGGAAGTGAGCTGAGATCTGGGGACTGTGTGTTTTCTCCTCCAGCGAGGACTTGGAAGTGAGAGGTCGTTTGCCTAGGAGGCCACACCCTCCCCTGTCCTTAGTGTCTGAGTCCTGGGATGACAGCGGCCCACACTGTCCAGAGGTGGGGCCCCATGTCTGGTTTCGTCTCTGCTTTGTTGTCATTAAGCCCAGGAAGCCCGTGGGTTGTCCAGGTGCTCGTGAGCTGGGTGTCCCCGCTCCGCCTGGGAGTGTGGTGGTTTGCAGGCAGGTAGTTGGTAGCTACTGGGTCCTGTCCTCCTGTCCAACTGTGCTCATTACTTTCCACCCTTCTCGCTGCTGTCTTGACCTCGCTCATTATTATTAAATGCAAGTTGAAGATTTCTGTCTCCTGTCATCTGTTGTGGACCAAACACTTTAATTTAGGCAGTTTCTCCTAAAAAGTCTGAAAATGCTGCGTGGGCGTGGCTGACTCACGTGGATCCCTGTCAGGTGTGTCTGTCGGGTGCTTCCTTGGCTCGTTACAGCTTGAGACGAGATGGACATGACTGTGTTTTCATCTGTCACTCGCGACATTTTCCTGGGCGTTTATTTTCTTCTGGGGCTCTCTCCTCCTCCTAACCAATGTCCAGGCTCATCTCAGCGATCAAACCGGGCTTGGGTTGGGCCTGCCCAGCCCTTCCTTCTGGCAGCTGCTGCTTGTGTGAGTGTGGGTGGAGACTCAGGGCTGCTCCCAACTATTTGCTCAAAATGCCCGGCCAGAGCCATCACAGTCTTCATTCTCTGTCGCTTTTGCTGTCTTGTCACCTCTTAGGAAGCCAGCTGTTAGGGATTTTGATTTTCCTGCTTTGTGTATGAGACCTGAGTGCTGGAGGGTGACTGTGGTCAGAGAGAAAAGACTGGCTTATACGTTTAGCCGACAATTGAACACGCGATATGTGTGTGCCCGCACACACTGGCCCTGTCACTGGACAAGCGCGTTTTTCCCCCTATGTCAGCAGGTATTGATATATTTAATTAGGAGGACTAAGTAGCTTAGATGGCTCTTGGATATATGATTCTGACAGTTTTCTAAGAAGGAGGATGAGAGTCCAAGGGAATTTTGACTCTGCTTGGTGCATCTGTGGTTTCGTGTGATGTATTCCAGGGAAAGCTGGGTTCTCGTACCAGCATTCCAGGGAGCCAGGTTCTCCACTGCCTTGGGCGTGGGGAGTGGGGGAAGAGATTTCAGCATTTCTTAGATCCATTATTTAGCAGTAGACCAAGGCTCTGTGCATGATCATTATAGAAACCAGACTGGGTCTGCAGGGCGCCCCGTGTTCCCTGCATGGCCTGGGGCTGGCTGCCCCAGAGTTGCCAGCCCACAGTGGCTTTAGCCCAGAGGAGACTGCACTTAGGGACGTGACCGTTGACAGCCGTGGTGACAGGATCCACGACGGCTCCAGGTTCATGCTATAATGTTCTGTTTCTGTTGCAATAGTTGTGGCAGCTTTCAGATCCAAAGAGCCTTGTCAGCTTTCTGCGCCTGTCACCTTGAACGGAGATGTGACCCCTTGCCAAGCACAGTCCCCTGGGAACACAGCAGGAACTGTCTTGGGGTTTTCTTCTGTATTTCAGATTGCACCATCAGCTTGTGTCCTGTGTGTTTCATGTTTTACTTTATTCCTCTGCCTTTGCAGCGCTAATGATGTGCTTGGCTTTTAGATGCTAGGCCATTTGATACTGTGATATAAAGACATGTTGCAGCGAAAGGTCATCAGCTGTCTTTTGGGCTATTCTGGGCATTTTGTACTATTTTTATTTTGGATCTAAGTTTCCTGGCCTTTGGTTTCTGATGGGCGGTTTCTCCTGGCTTCGGCCTCGGCCTCTCGGCTTGCTTGGAAGCTGTCGAGCCGCTCAGCCCTTGGATGACTGTTTTGTTCCACAAAGAAACATCGCCTCCACCTTGGGGAATTCAGAAGACGCTGGATGAGGCTCTGTGTTCCTGCTGCTGGTTCTTTGTGCTGGGAGCTCCGGAGAGAGAAGGTTCCAGAACGCTGGCCTCTGGGAGTGCTTCCTGCTTGGGGAGGTGGACGAAATGTGACCTCCAAGGCGTTCTCAGACGCTTCGGAGGATTTGCTCTAGTAACAATCTGATTCTTTGTGAATTCCCAGAAATTCAAGAATGTGTAATTTGCTTAGAAAAATGGATGTTCGGTTCTTAGAGACCTGGGTTGGTTACTGTTCTTAAGAGGCATTTCCACCAGGCTGGACATCTTGAGGGTTTGGGAAAATTAAAACCCAGCCCCCAGGCAGGGAGGAGCAAGAGTGGCAAGAGACAGTGGCAGCCTGCAGGAAACCCCAGGGCCACTGCTCGCGGTGCCCCTGGCCTGGAGGCTCTTCTCCCACCTTTCCCTTGGTAGCCAGCAGAGCAAGCTCCTCTTTGCAAGCCTGCAAGTGATTCTAGCAGGACAGGAAGTACCAGCAGCAAGGAGCGATTTGGGGATTCCGAGTCTGTTTTAGCAAGTGGGCAGCTTCACAGATACCGAACTCTAAAGTGTATAATCCCAGTGATTGTGGCAGGATACCCTGCAGGCCAGTTCCACAGGACCTGTGGAAAGCAAAGCAAGGGTCTGGAGGAAATTTAAAAATTTGTTCTGCTAAGTTACTTACAGACAGAGAAGGGGGAGGTGGAGATCGAGATGAAGAGGTTTCCCATCTACTACTTCACTCCCAAAATGCTTGCAACTCAGCTAGTCCAAAGCCAGGAGCAGGAAGCTCAGTGTAGGGAGCCAGTTACTGAGGCTGTCACCTGCTGTCACCTGCTGTCACCCAGGGTGTGCCTTAGCAGGAAGCTGGAATCAGGAATGCAGCCGGGACTCCAGCCCAGGCACTTCAGTGGGGGATGCAGGTGTGCCGGTCAGCAGCTTAGGTCCAGTGCCAAATGCCCTTCATCCCCTCCCCAGCCCAAGTGCATTTTCTTTAAACAGCCTCATGCAAGCTGAAGACCATCACGCTGAACTTGCCTTCCCGGTGGTCATTTGTTGTTGAACAAGTGAGAGTCAGCACTGCTGCCAGGCATTGGCCCCTGGGAGAGCGGAAGCTGCCTCTTGTGGCCTTGACTCCAAAGGGGACCTCATCTAGTGACTGGGGACTGAATTCATGAATGAATGAAAGAGCAGGAGGCAGCGCCTGGTGATGCCTGCTGGAACACTGCCCGGCGTCTTAGGAGTCCGCTGTGCCTCATAGCCTTGATAATTTCCCATCTCGGTGGATGTTAAGTTAACCGGGGGAAATGGGTCCCAGAGGACAGGGCAGCGGTGCCTTGGAGCTGGTGCAGCAGGGAGGGTTTAGCAGCTGGCCTGACCGTGGAGGGGGAGTGAAGCAGCTGCTCAAGGGCCGGTCCACAGCCGGCTCCTCCTGGCCTCTCACCCTGGAAACAGCCCGCAGTGTTTTGGTTTTTGTTTGTTTGGCTAATATTCCCGCTACCAACTTCTCTGCTCCAGCCCCATCCTCACGTTGCCTAGGGCGCAGATTGGAACATCTCTTTCTGTTGCTTCAGCAGCGGCGCTATCTCGGGCTTCCCGCCGTTTCCCGCCTGTGCAGACTCCGCCTGGCTGTTGCCTCTGCTAGGGCGAGTCCCAGATCCTCCAGCTCTGGCTCAGAGCACAGCTGTGGCTGGCAGATGCCTGTCTCGCTCACAGCCTCTCTGAGGCAAGGTCTGTTGGACTCCTCTTTGCGCTCAGCCTCTGTATGTGGGTGGATGAACCTACACATTATCTGGGGGACTTAGAAATGCAAAGGCTTTAAAACAACCTTTTGAAATCAAAAGAGAAGGTAGGATATGCTTCTACTCAGATAGATAGAAAGATGTGGACATGCTTTTGTTTACTGTGTATTGTATAAAACTCAGCAAATTTTGCACTCAGAAAGCATCTAAGCTGTGCTGTGTTTCCTGTCTCTCAATGTAAATATCCAGGGACCAGCCATTCTGAAGGTTAAGGTTTTGTAAAATTTGTTTTCAAGATTTTTGTCATTTACTTGAGAGGCGGAGTTACAGAGAGAGAAGGAGATACAGAGAGAGAGAGAGGTCTTCCATTCACTGGTTCACTTCCCAAATGGCTGCAATGGCCAGAGCTAAGCCAATCCAAAGCCAGGATCCAGGAGCTTCTTCCGGGTGTTCCTCATGGATACAGGGGCCCAAGCACTTGGGCCATCCTCCACTGCTTTCCTAGGCTGTAGTAGAGAGGTGGATTAGAAGAGGAGCAGCCAGGACATGAACCAGTGCCCACAGGGAATGTCAGTGCCACAGGCAGAGGCTTAGCCTAGTACACCACAGTGCTGGCCCCTGAAGGTTAAGTTTGAAGAGAGGGAATGCCTTCAGTATGACATGTTACCTGATGAAATTGTTTCCTGCATGTTAGCTATTCATTTTACCAAGTGGTTATCATGGTGCTGCTGTGTTCAGGAAGCTGGTCCAGGGGCTTTGGGACGTACAGAGATTAGAACAGGGACTTGAGAACAGGGAGAGAAAGAAAGACATGGATGCACATTGGTCTAAGTCTGGATAAACTGTGCATTCTCTGCAGGTTGAGGGGATGTGGTGCTGGGGAGGCACAAAAGAGCGCGAGGCTAATTCTGCAGAGGGCTTTGCATTTCACCGGTTCCTTGAAGGGTTCGTTTGAAAATGGTGGGTAGCAGGGCAGGTGGACGCGTGGTTAGGGTTGCTCCAAGGAGAAGGCACAGCATAAACAAAGGCCTGGAGACTGGAAGGCTTGGGAACCAAGTACTTACATGGTTCAGGTGAGAGGAGTGAGGGTGGAGTCATGTCAGGTACATAGGACCCAGTTGCAGAGTCTTCGTGAACTTTATTCTGTGAAAAATACAAAGGGATCGCATGAGAGGCACCAGCCGTCATTGTATCAGGACTTAAACTCATGTGTGTCCATATATTTCTGTGATTTGTGCCAGGTGCTGCGACTACCTCCTCACCCCGAAACTTGGGGTTAGTAGTATTGATATTGCGGTTTATAGAAGAGAAAACAAAGCCTGGAGAGCTTAAGGAACTTCTCCAGGCAGTGTGGACCTGGGATTTGAAGCCAGGAAGTGGCATGGTGATTAAGATGCCACTCGGGATACCAGATCCGACATTACAGTGCCTGGGCTGGGGTCCCAGCCAGCTCTACTTCCGATTCCAGCTTCCTGCTAATGCACACGCTGGGAGCCAGCGGGTGATGGGTCAAGTAGTTGGATCTCTGCCCCTCACGGGGGAGATCAGGATTGATTTCCTGGTTCCTGGCTTTGGCCTGGCCTAGCCCTAGCTGTTGTGGCCATTTGGGGAGTAAATCAGGAGATGGAAGATCTGTTCCCTCTATATCTCCCTCTTTCACTGTCAAGTAAATAAGTAAGTACTAAAAAAAAAATGAAGAAAGGAATTTGTAGGAAGTATTAGTATTCTATTAGACTGTTTCTGATTCATGAGAGGCAAACAATGTACGAGTAATTATTCTGAAATATTCAGGCCTTGAAAACTTTTGACCATGGCCTTGTGGACAGACAGAGGGCCTGCTCCAGTTGGGGGGGAAAAAAAAAGGTTCTTTTATGTTCAACTGCAGCTCAATAAACTCTGAAATCTTACACATTCTGCAAGAGTGCCTCCGCACTGGTCTGTTTTCAGTGGGGCCAATTTGCATTTTTATACTCAGAATGGGAAGGGGGAATCTTTACTAACTCATGAGACTGGGAATTCCTTGCAGTGGTTAGGAATCCAAAGCCTGGTGCTAAGATGAACGCATGGATCCAGATGAACGCAGTGCCCAGTTTCTATCACTTGAGGGGTCAAATTACTCTTGAAGTTTTGTTTTGTTTGGAGTGAATGTTTCCATGTTTTAAATACAGATCCTGGATATTAGGACTGCCCAGTGCAGCATGTATAATCTGGAGTCCTTCATTACTGGAACTTTTCTGATTTTTTCCCCATGTTTACATTTTATTCTCTTCCTATAAGTTTTCCTGGGCCTTTTGAAAGTTGCAGGTACCATGGCACTTTCCCTTAAATATTTTACCCCAAATTTCTGAAGAGCCAAGGAGAGTCTCATCCATAGCCATATCTTTGTGGAAAATGGGATTAAAAAGTCAATTTATTTTGACAGAAAAACAATTTTGAAATCCATGTGCAGGAAGGCTCTTTAAAAAAATTCACAAAAATGTAGATTATAAAAAACTATCATGGATATTAATTTTCTTTCATCAAAATAACCATCTTTTTAAAAAATATTTATTTATTTATTTATTTGAGAGGTAGAGTTACAGAGAGAGAGAAAGAGAGAGAGCGAGCTGGAGAGATGGAGAGAGAAGTCCTTCATCTACTGGTTCACTCCCCAAATGGCCCCAAGGTCTGAAGCTGGGCAGATCCAAAGCCAAGAACTTCTTCTGGGTCTCCTACGTGGGTGCAGGGGACCAAGCACCTGTGCCGTCTTCCACTGCTTTCCTAGGTCAGTAGCTGTCGCTCCCCCTCTTCGCGGAGGAACGACACAAGACCCTGCGCTGTTCTTTTGTCTGCTCGGCCCTTCCCGGGTTTGCTGCTGGTTCTTCCCGGGTTGGCTGCCGATCCCTTCCACCTCCGTGGAAGGGCGGCTCCCCCTGCCACTTTCCCCACTTCCGCGGGGGAGCGGCACACCGCCGGCCGTCTCTCTCGGGGGCTGCTCAGGTGTTCCTTCAGATAGATGTTCCTGGTGCATGTTGTCTCTCTCCTCCTTTATAGTCCTCTTCCACCAATCCCAACTCTGCTACCCACACGCCGAGTACGCTGCTCTCCTCCAATCAGGAGCAGGATCAGCTCCTGCAGGTTATTGGTCGAACTGGAGGCAGCTGTGTAGAAGTTGTTTCCTCCTCTCCCAGCGCCATATTGTGGGAGAGCAGATGCATAGAATAAGTCTTAATTCCAGTAACTTAGTCTAGTCCGAGTTGCTCCCCACAAGTAGCAGGGAGATGGATTGGAAATGAAGCAGCGGGGATTCAAACTGGCACCTATAAGGGATGCCAGCGCTACAGGTGGAGGCTTAACCTACTACGCCACAGCACCAGCCCCCCAAATAAACATCTTTTAATTCCATTTCCACAAACTTTTTGAAGTGTCCTTGCCTTCGTGCTACACCAAGTCAGTGTTCAGTCTTATGATCTGATGTCCAGTCCATGTTCAGATTTCTCCAGCTGCTACAAAAATGTCCTTTACCATGGTTGGTTTTGCTTTTGTATTAAATTAAGGGTTCGGCCAAAAGCAGTGAACAGTGGTGTTTGTCACGGGTCTTTATTCTCATTTATTAACTGCCCTGTGTCCCTGTCATCTTGTGAAGTCCAAGGCTGTCCTCTGGTGGAGTATCCTACACCCTGGATTCCTCTTCTTGTTGGTTTCCTCGTGAGTGAATGCACAGTCAGTGTCTCCAGCAAGTGCACTAACCGCTGTCTGCGGAAGTGTGTGATGTTGACCAGGCCAGGTTCAATCACCTGTCCAGGGTGGTGTCCACCAGACTTCTCCATCGCAATGACAATGAATCCTCCTTGTAACTATCAAGTGGGGCTGATCCTTGGAGGTCGTGTTTGTATGCTGTTCCCTGGAATTCAGTGGTTTTAGCATCGCTTTTGAACCTTTTGTGCACCAGCTATGGTGTTGGCGGTTGCAACATGGAGCTAACTGAATTTCTGAAGCCATTTCAATGAAGAAATACTCCTCCTCCATCCCTGCCCCTGCTTGAAGAAAACCTGAGCCTCAGAGAGAGATGGGAGGAGTACTGATGAAACAGAAGCTGGAGCACAGCCATCCAGACATAGATTAACCATGAAGAAGTCTGAAGAGTTTTCATTTCCGTTTTCAGTGGATATGCAGGCAGGTTCTATGGGGTAGGGGGGAGCATGCTCTTTAGAGATCTGCACTTAAAATGATAACTGTCTATGATGCTGATGAGAAAAATCTAAGTTAATTGCCATTCTGATTTTCTTCAGGACTGAAAGAATTCACTAGACATGAGATAAGGTTTCTTTCAACAGCCACAATCTGCACAGATTCATTTACCTTCCCACTTGAAAATGCCTTGGAAGTAGTTCCTTATAAAGCATATTATATTGAAATCAAATGGGTATTAGAACAAAGGAACTCCTTTGAAAGGTGGGATAAAGCGGAAATTGTCTAGGAGGGGGAATTTTTGATCTTGGCTAGTAATCATTGTGGGAATTCATCCTAAGGCTTTGTACCCACTCTGCTGTGACTGGCTCACTCAGTGAGTGTTATCTGATGAGAATCTTATTTCAAGTCTGACAGTAGAGCATTGTTCTGTTTGTTGGGATATAGGGGAGTAGATGTTCAGGGAAAGATTGACTCCAGGCAATGCAGCATAGCACCCGCCATCCATCTTGAAATTAGAGATTGTCCTGCTGGCTTTGTGAGTTCCCTCACTTGCAGTTAAGAATGAGAGGACTTGCAGGTTTGAAGCGATGAACTGTCCTTGGAAAGTAAACAGAAGTCTTTAATGTTGAAGCAAGGACCTCGCCACTTGCCAAGCATTCATTTATCATTTGCTTCTTTTTTCTTTGCATTGTTTTGTTCTTGCAGCCAGCTCAGTTGGGCCCCTGCATCCTCTTGAATCATGCATTGAGAGAGTCCAGCCTTTAAGCCTGGAAGGAAAGATGTTGCTCCTGTTCTGTTGGCATGGTGCGGTCACACCCTTTTTTCTCTATTGGGATTCTGCTGATGAGAAGGTGGCATGGTATCGGTGGTCTAGGACGCATTTACTTACGCCAGCTTCTCCCAGTGCCGTGTGTGGAGATAGCTGAGTGCCCCTCCATTTGCTTGATACATTCTCGCACTATTTTTTGGCCCCTATTATGATACAGTTTGGGTTTTAGAATATGGATAATCAAGTTAATATCTGGCTGGTTCAAGTAATTGGGCTTGAGGGACCTCAGTGCTGAGCAGCTCACTTGGAAATGATTTGAGTTTTCAGTCATCAGATGACAGATCCCAGCACTTCGTGATTATTTAGATGAATTTGTCTATGGCAATCACAATTGTATGAGAGGTTACAAAAAAGCAAATATTTTTCCATGGCCACCTCCAATTTTCTCCTAGTTCCTGGGATACAGTGGATCTCCCCCAGCCCTACCCTCTGCTAGCAAAGGGCCTGTTTTTTTCCTCCCTCTCTCCCTCCCTCCCTGCCTTCCTTCCTTTTTTTTTTTTTTAAGGATCTGTTTTACATACTTGAAAGGCCAAGTTACTGAGTACATGTGCACTGGAGTGACAGAGAGATCTTCCTTTTGCTAGTTCTCCATAACTGGCTACAACAGCCAGGGCTGGGCCAGGCCAAAGCCAGGAGCCTAGAACTCCATCCCACACGGGTGAGAGGGGCAGAGGTACTTGGGTAATCATCTGCTGCTTCTCCCAGCTGCGTGAGCAGGGAGGTGGATCAGAAGCGGTGCAGCCAGGACAGGACCTGGTGCTCATATGGACTGGCAGTGTCACAGTGGCAGCCCCAGGAGCTGGTTGTAGTTGAACGTGCAACTAATAGCTTCCTAACACGGTTGACATAATGAGCGAGGAGGTACTGAAATATTTCCTGTTTTTAAAACCTTTATCTTGCTTTCTGATATGTGGCTTGACACTTAACTCCAAAAGGTATTTAAAGCTTATTTTATTTTAAAGTCTTGCAAAGTGCATTGCTTGAACCTTAGGGACAGGTTTCTACCTGTCAAGCAGGTTTCTACAACACTGAAAAATAAGCAGAGATATGTCACAAATCTTGCTGATTTACAGTCGCTTTATTCAGTGTGCACAGTCTTTTGGTCTTTTATAGCAGTTCGTTTTGGTTGAGTTTTTCTTGGAGCTTGACTTAACGACTAGAGGAAGAATTAAAATCACAGCAAGACTCTGCAAATCCCTGGAGGGCAGGAGATGGCTTTTCTCTTTTAGAACTATGGTAGTGTCTAAAGCCACCTTAAGATTCCATGCATAGTTCTTGAATTTAATTTTCAACTTAGTTTCTAAATTCCTCTGGTCACCACTCACTGGGTCCTTCTGCCGATGGCCACTTTCTCTTCTCCTTGTCTCCCCCACCACCGTTAATCTTAAAGAATAGCAACTCTTTCCACTGTTGTGTTTCTCTTTCTAAAAATTGTATAGGGAAAATTCAGGGCAGTAGGACGGATTGAAAGCATCAGAGACGCGTGCAGAGTCAGGGTCGCTGTGCTGATTTTGCAGTAACAAAGTCCGAAGCCCTGGTGCTTGCCCTCAAGTGCTTGCACAGCCTGTGGGTAAAGTGGATGTAGAGAGCTGAAAAGTGCAGGGCTTGCTGTGGGGTAGCAGGGCAGGGATTGGGGGACACATTAAGGAAGGCTGTGGCCAGCATTACGTGCAGGGATTAGTGTTGGCCTCACTGGAACACCAGGGCAGGCTCTTTGAGGTCGATTGCCCCAGCAGTTGGGGAAGGGAGAAGGAAATCCCTAAGACTTTGTGTGTTGACCCTAACAAGAAGGAAGAGTGCTCCCTTGGAGAATTTGATGAGTATTGATTAAGAGATCTGGCTGGGACAAGCGTGTAGTACAGTGGTTAGTTTGTGCCTTGGTTTGAATCCTAGCACCCCACTCCTGATTCCACCTTCCTGGTCACACCCACCTTGGGAGGCAGCAGGTGCTTGCTTAACTATGTGGGTCCCTGCCATTCATGTGGGAGACCTGGACTGAGTTCCTGGCTTCTGGCTTTGGCCTGGTACAGCTCTGGCTATTGTAGACATCAGGGGAGTGAAGTAGCAGACAGGAGATCTGTTTCTCTCTGTCCCCTGCCTTTCACATGAGATAAATGAAGAAATGTTGTAACGCTTTGGGAGCAGATGCCTGTGTACACTGTGAGTGGCATTAGGTGTGGTGGACAGGCCACACTTTGGGAAGGAGGAATAGGGAAGTGCATCAAAGCCAGGTAGCAGGTGTGCTGACGGGACTGCATGTCTCGGTGAAGCCGGAGAGCAAGCAGAGGTGGAGCAGGGCATTTGAGCGGGTGAGCGGCCTGGAAGAGCACTCTCAGGAGGATGGACAGAGTGAGACATGTGGGTGTGAAGAGTCTCAGCATGTGACCTTGAGCATGTTTGCATGACCCAAAGGCCCTGTGCTGGATCTCTTGTCTACCGCTAGGCTGTCTTATCCACCGCCCCCCCCCCCGCCCCCCGCCCCATCTTAGTATCCGACCAAGACCTCACAACTCCATTCCACACCACTGTCCACCAGCTCGAAGTCGTCCACCTTGGACTAATCACACTTGTGACGCCAGGGTCCCATATATGGAACCTTTGAAACTCAGTCCCTCCTGTACCATGCTGAATTGATTTTTCTTTCTTTCATTTTTATCTCATAATTTTTTTTTTTTGACAGGCAGAGTGGACAGTGAGAGAGAGAGACAGAGAGAAAGGTCTTCCTTTGCCGTTGGTTCACCCTCCAATGGCCGCCGCGGCCGGCGCGCTGCAGCCGGCGCACCGCGCTGATCCGATGGCAGGAGCCAGGTACTTATCCTGGTCTCCCATGGGGTGCAGGGCCCAAGCACTTGGGCCATCCTCCACTGCACTCCCTGGCCACAGCAGAGAGCTGGCCTGGAAGAGGGGCAACCGGGACAGAATCCGGCGCCCCGACCGGGACTAGAACCCGGTGTGCCGGCGCCGCAAGGCGGAGGATTAGCCTAGTGAGCCACGGCGCCGGCCCATTTTTATCTCATAATTTGACAGGCAAAGGGAGAGACAGAGAGTGTATGAGCGAGGTGCCATCTGCTGGTTTACTCTCCAAGTAAACTTGGCCCACAATGACCAAGGGTAGGCCAGGCTGAAGCTGGGAAGCCAGGAAGCCAGTCAGGGTCTCCCACGTAGGTGACAGGAACCCAGTTACATGGGCCATCACCTACTGCCTCCCAGGGTCTCCCTTACAAGGAAGCTGAAATTGGAAGCTGGAGCTAGGACTGGAACCCAGTCACTCTGATACGGACATCTTAACCTAAGTGCCAAGTGCCCTCCCCTATTCTTTTAGTCCATTTTACAAACTCATCACCCTTTGTAACTGTATGTTTCTATGGCTTTACCTCTTAAGTAAGAAACCACTTGAATCCAAAGATTATTTTGTTCCTTTTGGGAAGCTAGAAAATTATCTGTCACTCTTATGTGCTAAGTATTTGTGGAAAGAAGGAAGGACGAGTTGGAAGGCAGGGAATAGGAAGTTGCAGTTGAGGGAAGGAAGGAATTGGAGACTGGAATCACGTGGTTTTCCGTGTGAACTCGATGGCAGTCCAAGCTGGGGTTGGAGACCAGGACTCAGCCTGTGGGTGCGTGAGGAGGTGACTGTGGCACTGACGAGGGGAGTCGCCCCTGATAACAGGGAGCGGATGGGCCAGCACCCCGGATCACTAGGCTAATCCTCTGCCTGCAGCACCAGCACCCAGGTTCTAGTCCCGGTCCGGGCGCTGGATTCTGTCCCGGTTGCTCCTCTTCCAGGCCAGCTCTCTGCTGTGGCCCGGAAAGTCAGTGGAGGATGGCCCAAGTCCTTGGGCCATGCACCCGCATGGGAGACCAGGAGAAGCACCTGGCTCCTGGCTTCAGATCAGCTCAGTGCGCCGGCCGCAGCGGCCATTAGGGGGTGAACCAATGGAAAAAGGAAGACCTTTCTCTCTGTCTCTCTCTCTCACTGTCCAAAAAAAAAAAGTTGAGGATGGCCTTCCCCAAGGAAGTCAAGCTCATGACAGTTACGGAGGAATTCAGCGGGTGCGGTGGGATGGGTTGGGAAAGCACTTGGTTAGGTCCAGGTCTGCTGAAAACCTTAACTTTTGGTAAATACTTTGCTTCTGTTGGAAAAAATATTGCAGTGAGAATTGACTCAGACTCTGACTTCTGGACATCCCAGGAGTCAAGTCTTGTGGGGACATCCTCAGGAGGATGACTCACAGGGACAAGGGCAATGATAACTGCCAAGTGCTTGCGTTATCTGGTTAGTTCTCACAACAGCCCCATGAGGTGTGTATCATTGTTTCTCCCATCTTATCAAGGAGGCTTGGAGTAGTTACATAGCATTTCCAACCCTCACATTCCTCCTAAGTGGGCCACTGGTTACTGCCAACATGCTAGAGCCGACCAATGTGCTACCACCAGGGTGGCTCCCCAGGACTGAGTTCCTCAAACACCAGCAATGGAAACGAGCTTGCGAGTGACCCAGTGCCCGCTGCTACTTGCTCAGGCCACAGACGTTCAACTAAAACCCTACCACAGTGGGAATCTCATACGTTGTACTGCTGCCTTCTGAAACGGGGGTCTTGAGTTTATGGTACGTAAAACAAGAGGGTGAAATGTGGCAAGCAGGGAGAGGGTAGCAGCAGAATGCCTTCAGCTTGGGGAGCATAAATAATGCTGCCTGCAGTGACCTAAGAGTACCTTTCAGCCTTTGATCGGGGAGCTGGGATGGTGCTGCTGTGAGAGGTGTGAGTGATGAGAAAATTTATTCTGCTTACTGGGGAGAAGCGAACCTATAGGGACTGTGGAACAGGAGCTAACAAAACACTTGAGGGTACGCAGGGTCCTTCCTCGAGAGATTCTTGGGGTTGGATCCTCTTGCTTCTGCGACAGTGTCTTTTCCTTGGTGCCTTCTGCCGGGGGGCCTCAGGGGCCTTCTTGGGCTGGTCTCGCCTCCGGAGAGGGGAGAGGACCTGCTTCCTCAGCCAGTGGAAGAATCTCCCAAAGTTCAGGCAGAAGATGGTGTGGGTGTTGGGAGGAGTGGCCTTGCCTCGCGGGTCCTCCTTATCCAGCTTCTCCAGTGAGATAAAGGAGGTCAGCGACGCATTTGTCCTTTGGCTGCCAGTTGCCTGGGCTGTCATCTGCTAGGAAGGCAAAGGATGGATCGGTTAGGCGTAATGTCGACAGCAGTGGAGTCTGGGCTTTCTCAAACCATTTTACCCACGTAGCCCAACTGCACAGGCGAAGTGTCAACAGTCATTAATGCCTGCACGCATCATTCTTGCTACAATTGTTAGCCCTTCTCTCTGACCTGCCCTCCTCTCTCCGTCTGCATACCTCACTATTTTCCCTCCAGCTGCACCCTGGCTCCCTGCCTTGCTGTTGTCTCTCTCCCACTGCTCGCCATGTCAGGTGCACAAGGAACCAGCCTCGCCGCACAGTAGGTGAGAAGGCCCCATGCGGTGCACCTGTCCGCACCAGGCCCATCCCTCCTTCTCCCTGGGAAGATCTGCACGCTCATCTCAGCAGATTCATCTTCCTTAAGCCTTCGAGGGATGTCTGGGGACTGAATGACATCTTCTGGTGACCTGAGCCTGAGCGAGTCTCGACCGGTGTCACGTTCTTGAGGACCGACCTGAGCCAGATGTGGAGGGGAGGTGCTGGACAGCCGGGAGTCTTCCTCCTCTGTAGAAGCAGGGGACACGGAGTCGTTCTCTTCATCATTTTTCTTGTTTTCTAGGAACGTCTCCAGCTTCTGCATTAGATCACCCAGTTTGCTGAGAGTCCGTTTTGTGCTCTCTGCTGGGTACTTGTCTGTCCACTGCTGGTCACCGCTTCGAGCCCAGTTTGTTCTTGTGTCTTCACAGTCAGAGTCCACATCAATGTCCCAGGCCAGAGCGATGCTCAGTTTACAGAACTGCTCAGGGCTGTCCTTCACTTGGTCTCGGCGCAGCACGCGTCTCCTTGTGCTTTCCGTCTGCCATGTCCCTTGAATAGGAGGCAGCAGGTGGACTGAGGAATCCACAGAAGACGAGTCAGCGTAGGAGGGCGTGTCCGAGTAGAAGCTGTGCTCACAAGGGAAGTAGCCTATGGAGAGGCTCAGGTTGGACGTGCGGTCAGAAATGCAGTCCTCTGTGTCGCTGTAGTCGCTGCAGTGTTGGGAGTTCGCCATGGAGTTCAAGGGCGGAGATCCAAGGTTTCCCGTGACTCTGAATCTTCAAAAGAAAAAAAAAACAAACAGGAGGTATGGGGGAGAAGAAGAGAGTGATAGCACTTAAGCAATACCGTTATCCATTCTTTATTCCGTGTGGCACTACCCAGATAGAAGTTCATCCTGTTTTTGCCCTCTCCGATGGGGGTCGGGAAAGGTATTCCTCTGTCTTACAGAAGAACCCTGTCTGCTAGGCCTCTCCACCCGGTTCCGCTCACCATCCGTCTTATTACAGTTGGAGGAACCTGTATCATAAAAGAAAAAGATGAATGTTGTGTAAGATTTGGAAAATACGGAAAGGTACCAAGGTGGAAATAAATACATCTATGATTTCAGCATCCAGAGAGAATGATAGTCATTATTAAAAGTTGGATTGACTTCCTTATAATCTTTTTTCTTTATATATACAAGTATGTAACCGTGTATAGTATACATTTATACATATATTCCCACATCCTTAAATATGTAGGCATAACATCAGTGAAAACTCAGATTATTAAATTTTATGCCACAGCCTACAGTAAACATTCATAGCCATTCTGTACTTTTTAATTTACTTTCTTATTCATTATTAATTTATTAATTTAATCTTACTTCTTATTCATGACTATTCATTGATTACCTATTAATGATCACTGTATGATTAAGACCATTACTATTTATTAATGGCCATCTGTTGTAAATCTGCTGTGTCTCTTATTTGTTTTCCTGTACTTTCCTGTAGGGAGAACAGAACAAATATCACAAGTGTATTAAAAGCCTGTGACAGCACCAAATTGCTTTCCAGATAGGTTATAGCCGTTCATACGCCCATCTTTCCTGATGACATTGTTATTTCAGTCCAGCTTTCCTGAGGTGCCCCAGAAGCTTGAGAGGATGGAAGAACACACACTTGCATAGGCACATCATGTACACACACCCAGACCGTCACGCTCTTGCCCTGGGGGTTCTCCGCATGGACGGACGAGGTGCCACCAACTCCTGAACCAGAGGACGGTAGAGATCCTGCAGGCGCTGTGCTGCAGTGGCTGAAAGTCCAACTGTCAGAAGTCTGTGTTCTGAGACTGTTGGTTACCATGGCAACACAGGGGGCATCGCCTCCCCCCCAAGTTTTAGCCAACAGTGTGGCAAGAGGAGGTACTTCCAGAATATTCTGTAGCCATACTATACAGGGCTCAAAAGGACCCCTCTTGAGGACAGAAGGACAACTGTAGGGGTGGTTGCTTCTCTCTGGTCAGGTGGGTATCTAAGATGCTTCTGTCCGTGGGAAACATGGAGCCTGTTTGGTGCGATGGACAGAAGTAGGACAGAGTGATCAGTGCAACAGCAGCTAATTCATGGACAAGCGAAAGATCCCTTGCAACCTGGGCTGGGGTCAGGATGGAGATAACACGAAAGACC
This sequence comes from Oryctolagus cuniculus, assembly GCF_051225735.1. Classification (NCBI taxonomy): domain Eukaryota; kingdom Metazoa; phylum Chordata; class Mammalia; order Lagomorpha; family Leporidae; genus Oryctolagus; species Oryctolagus cuniculus. The sequence goes on from NC_142875.1 coordinate 124,997,790, forward strand.
TGGGGGAGTTGTCTGCTGATCTGAGTGTTGATGGAGGAGTGGGAGTTAGCGAAGTGAAGAGAGGTGAGGCTTGGGTAGAGGGTGTGGAAGAAGGGAGATCACACACGATGATGTCCCTAGGGTCCGTGAGGCCGTAGAAGGCCATCCACCTGTTAAGGAGCTTGGTGTTCAGCCTCTTAGCCTAGACACTTCCACAGGATGGTGGTGTTCCTTTTTCAGTTCATTCTTCCTGGCAATTCAGAGTACGCTGAATTACTTGACAGGTTTAAAACAAAGCTTCCATTGACTGGACAGCGTGAACACGATTGGTTGACTTGAATGAGAATGGGCTCAGTGGGGTGATGGGACAGGAGCCAGGCTGCACAGGGTTGAGGAGTGAATGGGAGGAGTGAGTATGGGCGTACTCGAGGGCTGTCTGAACCAGAAAGGGAGAGGATGAAGCAGAGTCGAGGGTTGGTTTCTGCACCTCTTCCCCAAATAAGCGGGAGCTAAGGAAGCAGTCCAGGGGGGAGCTTTGCAATAGAAGAGGGTGCGGATTCTTTGGTGGGGGCTGGGGTGGGATTGTACGGCGTGGTGGGCAGATTTTGCCTATTGTCCCCCGAGCAGGAGAGAAGTGAGCTTGCTGAGGCCCAGTGACAATGCGTCGCGAAGGCCTCTCTTTGCTTTCTGCCAGGTTTCCCTGTGGGGCTTGCGTCCGTCTTGGCGTCTGTGTACATCAGTTCTGTTGGCGGGGTCGCTGTCCTTGTCCCCTGTGCACACGTGTCATCTCTAGCCCCGGCCCTTCCAGCCCTGTGGCTTGGCTCTTCCTTGCTCTCCATGCCCACTGGGCCCTCGGTTGCTGGCCAAGCCCTTGCTCATCTTGGCCCCGCATTCCAGGCTGCTTACGTCTGTGGGGAGCAGCCCGGACTTAGACTAAGTTACTGGAATTAAGACTTATTCTATGCATCTGCTCTCCCACAATATGGCGCTGGGAGAGAAGAAAACAGTTTCTACACAGCTGCCTCCAGTTCAGCCAATAAACTGTAGGACCTGCTCCTGATTGGAGGAGAGCAGCGTACTCGGCGTGTGGGCAGCCGAGCACGGATTGGCGGAGGAGGACTATAAAGGAGGAGAGAGACGGCATGCACCAGGAACATCTAAAGGGAACATCTAAGGGGAACACCTGTGCAGCCCCCGAGAGAGCCGGCCGGCGGTGTGCTGCTCCCCTGCGGAAGTGGGGAAAGTGGCCAGGGGGAACCGCCCTTCCACGGAGGTGGAAGGGACAGTAGCCAACCCGGGAAGAACCAGCAGCAAACCCGGGGAGGGCCGAGCAGACGAAAGAACAGCGCAGGGTCCTGTGTCGTTCCTCCACGAAGAGGGGGAGCGACATAATGGTGCCGTGACTCGGATATGAAGCCTAGGCAGGGTTCAGTGTCGTTCCTCCATGAAGAGGGGGAGCAACATAATGGTGCCGTGACTCGGATAGGAAACTTAGGAGGGAAGAAACGGGAAGAAATGGGAAAATACCAGAGAGAGAGACTAGCAAACAGCCTAGGGAAAAGCCGGACGAAAAAGGTGCCGGAAGAAGCTATTGAAAGCCTAGGCATAGACTCAGATACGGACTACGGGGGGAAGCTGGGAGAAATCTCTAAGGGCGAAAGCGAAAGTGAAAGCTAGAACAAACAGACTCAGATACGGACTGTGGGGAGAAGCCAGGAGAAATGAGGGAGGAGTATTGTTGGAGGAAAGCTTGGGGAAACATACCGGGTAGAGAAAAATGTTAGGGAAATTGAAGCTGCGGGGGCAGGCCGAGGCGGAGACGAAAGCCACTTTGGGATTCTCAAGTTAGCCCGGGAATAGGGGGCGAAAAGTTAAAACCAGAAGCGGAAACGTAAGCCCGGTTGGGATCCATCTGATTAGCCCAGGGAGCAAAGGACGGGAAGCCAAATCGTGGGGCGGAGACGTGAGCTGGGTTGAATTCGCCAGGTTAGCCCGGGGAACTTGGATTGAATGCTAGTGGCGGAGACGTAAGCTACGCTGTGTGACTCGCGGAGGCTGCCGTGCGCAGAGAGAGCGTGCGGGGCACAAGTAGATAGGGAACGCTGGGCTAGTGCGAGACCGCGGAGTGTGTGCGCGAAGCCGAGCCGCGCAGAGCCGCGAAGCCGCGCAGATGAGAGAAGCGGGCTGAAGCGGCTCAGCCGGGAAGCCGCCGAGAAGCAGCCTCGGGGCAGGCGCCGGGAAGCCGCGGGGATAAGAGAAACAGAAGTTTAGAAGTAAAATGAGAGAAATAGGAATGCTGGAAGATAGAAGTAAAATGGGAGAGATAGGAATGCCCGGAGATAGAGAAATAGAGAAGTAAGGCCTCCCCACAGCATGGCAATGAGAGAGCTTGGATTCGGTCTGCCTGATTAGGAAGGCGGTGAGCACCTGCGGGCGGCTAGCAGCTTATGCGCCGCAGGTCACCGAAGACAGGCACGAATTAACATCAATAAGGCCTCCCCACAACACAGCAATGAGAGAGCTTGGATTCGGTCTGCCTGATTAGTAAGGCGGTAAGCACCAGCAGGCAGCTCGACCAGAGTATGAGCTGCAGGTCACCGAAGATAGGCACGAATCAACACCAATAGGCCTCCCCACAATATGGCAATGAGAAGGCTTGGATTCGGTCTGCCTGATTAGTAAGGCGGTAAGCACCAGCAGGCGGCTCGACCAGAGTATGAGCCGCAGGTCACCGAACACAGGCACGCATCAGCGCCTAAAAACCTCCTCACAACATGGCGAAGAGAGGACCCGGATTCGGTTTGCCTGATTGATAGGACTTGTAAGAACCTGCGGGCAACTCTAGCAAGCAGAGCAGAGTGTGTGCCACGGGACACCGAAGACAGGCGTGTATCAACGCCAAAAAATAAAAAGAAAGGGGGATCTGTGGGGAGCAGCCCGGACTTAGACTAAGTTACTGGAATTAAGACTTATTCTATGCATCTGCTCTCCCACAATATGGCGCTGGGAGAGAAGAAAACAGTTTCTACACAGCTGCCTCCAGTTCAGCCAATAAACTGTAGGACCTGCTCCTGATTGGAGGAGAGCAGCGTACTCGGCGTGTGGGCAGCCGAGCACGGATTGGCGGAGGAGGACTATAAAGGAGGAGAGAGACGGCATGCACCAGGAACATCTAAAGGGAACATCTAAGGGGAACACCTGTGCAGCCCCCGAGAGAGCCGGCCGGCGGTGTGCTGCTCCCCTGCGGAAGTGGGGAAAGTGGCCAGGGGGAACCGCCCTTCCACGGAGGTGGAAGGGACAGTAGCCAACCCGGGAAGAACCAGCAGCAAACCCGGGGAGGGCCAAGCAGACGAAAGAACAGCGCAGGGTCCTGTGTCGTTCCTCCACGAAGAGGGGGAGCGACAACGTCTTTCCTCCTGATGGGGTCATGACATCATTTGGGGAGTCACTGAGTCATAGCTCCCCAGGGGTCCTGTCTGGTCACTGCCTTCTCTGCAATAGTGGGTCTGTTTGAGTGGAGGTGGGCTGTCGTTCCTTTATCTGTTGGCAGATGTGCGATTCTGAGGATGAATACAGACTGGGAGGGACTGAGGGCTTTAATTTGCAAAGACTAAGCCAAAAAAAAAAAACACAACAACAACAACACAAAAAACCTTCTCTAAGGGCGAGTTCTCGGCAGGTGTAATGATAGCCACATGGTGTCTGGTCTGACCTGGAGCAATGGGATGTCATGTCCAGGTCAAATTCGGTGAGTCTCAGGAAGAGAGGAGGCGTGAACTCGGTTTCCCAGAGGTTGGGTTCATGTGTACTTAAAAAAAGTGGGTGTTTGATGCAACAGTGAATACGCCGCTTGGGACACTCATAGCCCATATTGAAGTTTCTGGGTTCAAGTCCCCAGCTCTGCCCCTGATTCCGCCTTCCGGCAAATGTGCACCCTGGGAGGCAGCGGGTGATGGCTCAATTAGTTTGATCCCTGCCACCCATGTAGGGGACTTGGGTTGAGTTTTTGGCTGCTGGCTTTGCCCTGGCCCAGTCCTGGCTTTTGCATGCATTTGAGAAGCGAACCTGCAGATTGGAAATATGTTCTTCTCCCTCTCCCACTGTTCAAATAAATATTTTTTAAAAACATAATCTAAAATTAACCTTGATTAAATTACTTTTGGTCACTTTTTTGTGAGTCAGATTTCCAGTAGAAGCAGAAGAAACCATGAATTTTTTTGCACTGATCGAAGCAGAGGCGTAGATTTAAACGCACACACACCAACACGCATGAATGAATGAACATAAAAGAGGCAGGGAACGCTCATCTGACCTCAAAGAACCTCAACTTGTTGAAGTCTTATCAGTTTCTAAAGACCTTTTTCCAAATATTTGTCTCTCCATTTCCATTTAATAAGCTTACATTGAGCGCTTGCCGTGACTCACTCTTGGGTTTTTCACTGTTGCCCTGGCTTCCATTCTTAGGTTCTGCTGAGTCAGTCTGTTTCAGGTGACCTGAGTCAGCAGTTCTGGTGGGCCGAGCAGAAAGACGTAGAAGCGGTTTCTTTCTTTCTTTCTTTCTTTCTTTCTTTCTTTCTTTCTTTCTTTCTTTCTTTCTTTCTTTCTTTCTTTCTTTCTTTCTTTCTTTCTTCCTTTCTTCCTTTCTTCCTTTCTTCCTTTCTTCCTTTCTTCCTTTCTTCCTTTCTTCCTTTCTTCCTTTCTTCCTTTCTTCCTTTCTTCCTTTCTTCCTTTCTTCCTTTCTTCCTTTCTTCCTTTCTTCCTTTCTTCCTTTCTTCCTTTCTTCCTTTCTTCCTTTCTTCCTTTCTTCCTTTCTTCCTTTCTTCCTTTCTTCCTTTCTTCCTTTCTTCCTTTCTTCCTTTCTTCCTTTCTTCCTTTCTTCCTTTCTTCCTTTCTTCCTTTCTTCCTTTCTTCCTTTCTTCCTTTCTTCCTTTCTTCCTTTCTTCCTTTCTTCCTTTCTTCCTTTCTTCCTTTCTTCCTTTCTTCCTTTCTTCCTTTCTTCCTTTCTTCCTTTCTTCCTTTCTTCCTTTCTTCCTTTCTTCCTTTCTTCCTTTCTTCCTTTCTTCCTTTCTTCCTTTCTTCCTTTCTTCCTTTCTTCCTTTCTTCCTTTCTTCCTTTCTTCCTTTCTTCCTTTCTTCCTTTCTTCCTTTCTTCCTTTCTTCCTTTCTTCCTTTCTTCCTTTCTTCCTTTCTTCCTTTCTTCCTTTCTTCCTTTCTTCCTTTCTTCCTTTCTTCCTTTCTTCCTTTCTTCCTTTCTTCCTTTCTTCCTTTCTTCCTTTCTTCCTTTCTTCCTTTCTTCCTTTCTTCCTTTCTTCCTTTCTTCCTTTCTTCCTTTCTTCCTTTCTTCCTTTCTTCCTTTCTTCCTTTCTTCCTTTCTTCCTTTCTTCCTTCCTTCCTTCCTTCCTTCCTTCCTTCCTTTCTTCCTTCCTTCCTTTCTTCCTTCCTTTCTTCCTTCCTTTCTTTCTTCCTTTCTTTCTTCCTTTCTTTCTTCCTTTCTTTCCTTTCTTTCCTTTCTTTCCTTTCTTTCCTTTCTTTCCTTTCTTTCCTTTCTTTCCTTTCTTTCTTTCTTTCTTTCTTTCTTTCTTTCTCTCTCTCTCTCTCTCTCTCTCTCTCTCTCTCTCTCTCTCTCTCTCTCTCTTTCTTTCTTTCTTTCTTTCTTTCTTTCTTTCTTTCTTTTTTGACAGAGTGGACAGTGAGAGAGAGAGACAGAGAGAAAGGTTTTCCTTTTGCCATTGGTTCACCCTCCAGTGGCCACCGCAGCTGGCGCGCTGCGGCCAGCGCACCGCGCTGATCCGAAGGCAGGAGCCAGGTGCTTCCTCCTGGTCTCCCATGCAGGTGCAGGGCCCAAGTGCTTGGGCCATCCTCCACTGCACTCCCGGGCCACAGCAGAGAGCTGGCCTGGAAGAGGGGCAACCGGGACTAGAACTTGGTGTGCCGGCACCGCAGGCGGAGGATTAGCCTATTGAGCTGCTGTGCCGGCCAGAAGCGGTTTCTACTTCCCTGCAAGTGCAGGAGACCCCAGACTGTCCACACCGCCCAGCAGGGACGGTGGACCTGGACTGATCCGCAGGGGTGAAGTCAGGAGCTATGTTCTCCTTTGCATTTACTGAGCACTCCCTATGTGCTGGGTTCTGTAGGGCACACGTTCCCGCTTTAGTTTGTTTAATCCTCTCAGCTGCCTGATCGGTTAAGTTTCTGTTTTTGTCCTTGTACAGAAGGAGCCCATGCCTGCACAGTTAGATGACTCTCTCTCATCTCTCGTTGTCACCCCACAACCCTGGATTCACACTTAGACGGCACAGCCCAAAGGGTCTGGCCCTGAACCCGCACCCTTAACCTCTTTGCGCCTTTGCCTCTGAGAAGGTTGACCGCCCACCTCCTCCCTGGAAAAGATTCCTGGGAGAGCTGACCCAATTCCAGATCAAAACCGTGCTCCTCTGAGGGGAGCACATGTTCAGAGTGACACTCAGGGGCACATGTGGCACACAGGGCTGCGTGATGGTGCCACCTGCTTCCTTACGTTTCAGCGAGACTGAAACGGAAACCGTGCATAGCGTTACCACGCGTATGAAGCTCAGGGCTCTGATGTCAAGGCCCATCCTTTGGGCCGGGTCTGGGAGTGCTTCATGCAGTACCACATACACGCAACCTGTAGTCCTTGCCTAATTCTCTGGCAGAAAATGTCGTCTTCTGTATTTTTCTATTTTTTATAACATTAATTGAGCATCTGGCACTGTGCCCCAGCGAGGTAAGCCACCTCCTGTGATGCTTGCATCCCATTTGAGCACCAGTTCAAGTCCCAGCTGCTCCCTGTCCCGTCCAGCTCCCTGCTGGTGTGCCTGGGAAGGCAGTGGGTGATGGCATCTCCCGAGTGCACCCACATGGGAGACCCGGATGGAGTTCAGGCTCCTGGCTTCGGCCTGGCCCGGTCCCAGCCATTGCTGCCATTTGCAGAGTGAACCAGGATGGAAGATCTGTCTCTCTCTGTCCCTCTCTCTCTCTGTAACTTACTCTAATAAGTAAATAAATCTTTTTTAAAAAAATTAACTTAATACGCCTATGCCTACCAGTTGAGTGCTTATCAGGTTCCACGCCCTGCGGCCTGCTGCTTCTGGCAGCCATAAATCCATTTGCTAAACATTTTTATTTATTTACTTGAGAGGCAGACACACACACACACACACACACACACACAGAGAGAGAGAGAGAGAGAGAGAGGAAGAGAGCGAGTGCTTTCATCCCTGGTTTACTCCCCAAATGCCTGCAACAGCCAGAGCCAGACTGGGCCAAAGCTGGGAGCGAGGAAACCGATCCAGGTCTCCCACATGAGTGGCAGGGGCCCAGGTACCCTGATGCGGAATGTGGACATCCTAACCAGTAAGTCGAATGCCTCTCCCATGGGATGTGGACGTGCTAACCAGTGAGTCAAATGCCCACCCCTACACACTGATTTCATTTGCTTCATCTATAAAATAGAGAACTTGCAGAGTCTTTGTAACTATTGGAGATGATACCTGTGGGATGCTTACTGAATGGTTTCTTATTTTTTTCTGTAATTGAGGAAACCAACTCCTTCCTCTAGCATTGGCAGTACCCCTCTGGGGAGAGTGTTTTTATTTGATTCTAAAATTCCAGACATAGACTTGTTTCCAACATGATTACATGTCAGAATCGTGTGCATGTAATGATCATGTATGTATGTATGTAAGTGACTGTCTGACTCCCTCCTCCCCACAGTGGACCAGAGCTGGTGCCATAGCAAGGTGCGCTGTATTTTTTCTCCGTAGCATCTGTATCTACCAGCACAGTGTCTGATCTGCAAACCCTCCCACAGCCTGGCAGTCCTGCCTGGTGGTCAGGGAAGCCCCCGAATGAGCAACCCTGTCCCAGGGCATTGCTGGGAAGCGGGATCTTCCCCTTCCAGCGCCCCCTGCAGGTGGAGTGGCAGTGCCCAGCCAGGCTCCTGCTGGGGCTCAGCACAGGTCTGGTGAGATGAGTGTCAGTGTCCTGCACTCTCAGGGCTGTCGCTGGAAACCATGCGAGGCCCACAGCTGGCCTCCCGCTGGCACCGTTCTGCCCTGGGAGACTGCGCCCCTGCTGGGGAGAGATTCCCCCAGACCTGTCTTGGGAGGAAGGGTGCAGAGGGCTCAGACACAAAACCACAGAGCAAAGAGTTTACCCCATTCCTTAGCGGGCAGGCAGCCAAACGTTCAGACTCGAGAAGCTTTGCTCTCTTCTCCAGGGCACTGTGCAGGGAAGGGGCAGAGGCAGGGTGACCGGGGGACTTGCTCAGGGTCCAGGGTCTGGGATCCCAAGGGCTCAGAAACAGACAGACCAGCATCGAGCTCCCATACTAACCCAGCAGAACACAGGAGGTGGCTTGCAGTGGTTTTCGAATGTTCTGGAAGATCGGAAAGGATCATACACTCATATACTGTATGAAGATTGAGCGAGGAGCGGATGAACAGGTGGGCGTGTGGCTCAGCGGGTTAAGCCACAGCTTGCATCCCGTAGCGGAGGGCCTGGGACGGAGTCCTGCCTCCACTTGCAGATCCCGCTTCTTGTGAATGTACCTGGGAGGCACCAGATGATGGCTGAGCTGCTTGAGCCCCTGCCACCCAGGTGTGAGACCTGGATTCAAATCTGGACTCGTCATGTTGGTCTGGCCCAGACCGGGCATTGCAGGCACTGGGGGAGTGAACCAGCAGACTGAAGATCTCCTTGCCTGCCTCTGCCTCCCTGTCTCTCTTATTGCAGTGTCTTTTAAGTGAGCAAAAACAAATGAATAAGCATTTAAAAAAAGAGCAAGGCAGCAGGAAATGTGAGCGACTGTTGAAGCTGGGATTGACTTTGGTTTCATGAGAAGGGAATTGAGGAAGAGCAGAACATGAAGGAGCCAGCCGAGGATGGGCTGGGCCGAGGTGAGGGTCTCTGCACGGCCTTGACCCTGAGTCCCACCAGCAGACCCATTGAAGGCCAAGGCCTGTCCCTGTCTCCCCACCCCCACCTCGAAATGTTGCCAATTCACGGCTTTCCATTTCTGCACCGCCTATTCTTAGCACAGTTAGAGCGTTCTCCCACTTCCCCGAGGCTGAACACCAGGAAGGCGGGGAGGGTCCCAGCTCTGGCCCGGATCCCCAACTGCCGAGGGGGTCTGTGAATGGATGCTGCTGTGTGTGTGCACAATGGTCGCCATTCAGTCAGGAACCTTTCCTTTCATTTGCTGGAATGCAACTGTGATGGCCCCCAACCCCAGCTTGGGAACGCCTTAAGGAAAATGATATTAGTAAATGACAACTATAAGGCAAGGATTTTTAAGATCTTGCAAAGTTAAAAATAACTGCCTAAAAATATGAAAGCATTGGAAGGTGGGCATGGAAAATCATAAACCGCAAGATGATATTTTTAAAGCGTCCTAAAAGGGAGACCCTGAGGAGAGAAACCCGTCCATGGTGGCCGGTGGTAGGGAACGAGCTAAGAATGGGGAAAGGGTTGTCAGCTGCATAGGGGTAAAGCACCATCTAATCAAAACAGCGTTGGAGCCATGTATGCAGACTTTTAATTTTCTAACAGATAACATTTATAAAAAGATTTTATTTATTTGAGAGGTAGAGTAACAGAGAGAGGGAGAGACAGAGAGCAAGGTCTTCCATCTGCTGTTTCACTCCTCAAATGGTTGCAGTGGCTGCAGCTGAGCAGATCTGAAGTCAGGAACCAGGAGTTTTCTTCTGGGTCTCCCACGCAGGTGCAGGGGGGCCCAAGGACTTGGGCCATCTTCCACTGCTGTCCCAGGCCATAGCAGGGAGCTGGATTGGAAGTGGAGCAGCCAGGACACAAGCTGGCACCTATATGGGATGCTGGTGCTCCAGGCGGAGGCTTAGCCCACTGCACCGCAGTGCTGGCCCCTAATCGATACATTAAAAAAGGACAAATGGGCCAGTGTTGTGGCACAACAGATTAAGCTGCCACCTGTGATACTGGCATCCTGTATGAGCGCCAGTTCTTGGATTTCTGCCACCCACCTGGGAGACCCAGATGAAGCTCCTGGCTCTTGGCTTTGGGCTGGCCCCGCCCAACTGTCTCAGCCATCTGGGAAGTGAGCCAGCAGATGGGAGATTTTCTCTCTCCCTCTCTCTGTAACTCTGCCTTTCAAATAAAATAAGTCTTTTAAAAATAAATATATAAAAGGAAAAACACACAAGTAAAATCAATTTTATAATATTTTCCTTAACCTAAAATATAAAATATTAAAGTTTATAAGGTCAGTATAAAATTATTTTTTTTATTTTTTATAATTTTTTTGACAGGCAGAGTTAGACAGCAAGAGAGAGAGTACGACAGAGAGAAAGGTCTTCCTTTTCTATTGGTTCACCCCCCAAATTGCCGCTACAGCCAGTGCGCTGTGCCAATCCGAAGCCAAGAGCCAGGTGCTTCCTCCTGGTCTCCCATGTGGGTGCAGGGCTCAAGGACTTGGGCCATCCTCCACTGCCCTCCTGGGCCACAGCAGAGAGCTGGACAGGAAGAGGAGCAACAGGGACAGAATCTGGCGCCCTGACCGGGACTAGAACCTGGGGTGCCGGCGCTGCAGGCGGAGGATTAGCCTAATGAGCCGTGGCACCGGCCAAGGTAAGTATAAAATTATTAATAAGATGCTTTGGCTTTTGAGCCAAATCTTTAAAGTGTGGCATGCATTTTTACACTGACATTGTCTCTGATTTTGGAGTGGCCACGTTTCAAGTTCTCCATATCCACATGGGGCAGCAGTGTTGGCCGACACAGCTTGACATGGTTTCGGGGTAGTTATGTGGCCATATGCATTTGTCAAAGCTTGTGCAACTGTATATCTGTATGTACTGTTACAACATGTGTAAATTATATTTATTGAAAAAAATGTGCTGTGACCCAGAATGTACCAAATTATTTGCTGTCCATGAGCATATATTAAAATTATCCTCTTAAAAATGAGTCTCAGAGTTGGTGGGCGTTTGGTGTCGCTTGGGACAGCCGCATCCCAGATTGGAGTGCCTGCATTGCGTCTTAGCTCCTTTTCCAGCTACTTGCTGATGTACACCCTGGGAAGCAGCAAGTAATGGCTCAAGTGCTTGTGTCCACACCGTCCATTTGGGAGACCAACGTTGAGTTCTTGGCTTTGATCTGGCTCAGCACCAGCCTGTTGTAGGCATCTGGAGAGTGAACCAAGAGACAGAAGAAAGCCTCTGTGTGTGTGTTTTTTTTTTTTTTTTTTTTTTTTTTTTTTTTGGACAGGCAGAGTGGACAGTGAGAGAGAGAGACAGAGAGAGAAAGGTCTTCCTTTTGCCGCTGGTTCACCCTCCAATGGCCGCCGCTGCAGCCGGCGCACCGCGCTGATCCTGGCAGGAGCCAGGAGCCAGGTGCTTTTCCTGGTCTCCCATGGGGTGCAGGGCCCAAGCACCTGGGCCATCCTCCACTGCACTCCCTGGCCATAGCAGAGAGCTGGCCTGGAAGAGGGGCAACCGGGACAGAATCCGGCGCCCCAACCGGGACTAGAACCCGGTGTGCCGGCGCCTCTGTGTTTTTGTGTGGCTGTCCCTCTCTCTCTCCCTCTCTCTCTCTGCTTTCAAATAAATAAAAAAAAATTTAGGAAGATGAATCTTAGAGTTGGAATTTGGCATTTTCATTATCCAATTTTAGAAATAAAAGTTAAGAGTCTGCATTTGACTCATCCAGGGCTAGTAATTTTCCTAGGTTTCAGGGTGTATGTGTGTGTGTTTGCACGTGGGGGTGTGTGTGAGTGTGTGTGGGTGTTTGCATGGGGTGTGTGTGAATGTGTGTGGGTGTTTGCGTGGGGGGTATGTGAGTGTGTGTGGGTGTGTGCATGTACATGCACTCCTGTGTGTTTCCACAACACAGCTTAGTTTAGAAAGGACTGGCAAAAATTTAATTAGCATAATTTTTAAAGACAGATTTGCACGTGTTTGGCAAGATAAAGATGGGTACAGATTGTTTTGACAAAGCCTCAGTGCTGATTTAGGGAACAAGCTTGTCTCTTTTTGTGTTCGCCACTTCCCTTGGAGCAGTATTAAACATCGCTTGTCTCTTGACTTCCTTCTGCCTGTGGTATGCAAGGTGCTTGGTGGTAACTGTTCTGACAGTGACTCGGTCTACAGGCATCTTTGGGTGTGGAGAAGGGCGGTGGCCACATGTCCCCTTGGTAGGAGGGGCGCTGGGGGAGGAGTAGACTGAACTAAGGCTAGGAAGCTTTCTGGCTGTGACACAACAGGACACTAGTTATAAATAATGTCATCTGCTGTGTGACTGCTGTTTTGATGTTTTGCTGTTTGCATCTACAATTCTGTGTTTAAATTTTGCCGAAGCTCACATATAAACGTTGACAATTTACAGACAAGTAAGGCTAAGAGAAATAGGCCACAGAAATCCGGGCTGAAATGAAACGAAAAACAGATTTGGGGGAGGGGAAGACCCAGTGATGAGAGAGTTGTCCACGTACTCATGCACTGAATCTCAGCGAGCGTGTGAGGAGTGATGGAGTTGAACTTAAATTTTACTGCCCACAGAACACGTGGAAGGGGTGGCACCCAGGTTAGGAACAAGGCAAGCTCTTCTGTTTGACTTTAGCATTCAGTTCAGCGCCCTGTTAACTGAGAAACAGTTAACCCGCGCCTGTTGTGGCTGTGAAGGGTAGTGTCAGCTACAGCCACAACAATCAGATTTCATTTCTTTCTTTTTTTTTTTTTAAAGATTTATTCATTTATTTGAAAGGCAGAGTTACAGAGAGAGGAAGGAGAGACAGAGAGAGATCTTCCATCTGCTGGTTCATTCCCTGGATGGCAGCAATGGCTGGGGCTGGGCTGGGCCAAGCCTGAGCATGGAACTCCATCCCAGTATTAAAAGTACTTGGGCCACCCTCTGTTGCTTTCCCAGGCACATTGGCACGGAGCTGGATTGGAAGTGGAGCAGCCGGGACTCTAACCGCTGTCCGTAAGAAGGGCTGCCAGGTTAAGCAGGTGGCTTAACCTGCTGTGCCGCAGTGCCGGCCTCAGATAATCAGATTTCAGTGTGGTGGGCTGGCCATTTGGCCTAACAGTTAAGATGCCTTTTGGGACACCTGCGTCCCCTATCTGCGTGCCTGGGTTTGAGACCTGGCTCAGTGCTAATGCGCACTGTAGGAGCCAACAGATGATGGCTCAGGTACTGTAGTCTCTGCCGCCCACTTCAGAGACCCAGATCAAGTTCTAGCCTCTTGGCTTCAGCCTGGCCCAGCCCTGGCTGCCACAGGCATTTAGGGGAGTGAACCAGTAGATGGAAGAACTCTCTCTGTCTCTCTCTGTGTGTCTCCGTGTCTCTCTACCTTTCAAGTAAAGTGAAAATAAGTAAGTATAGGCTATGGATCAAGGTCAGGCTAGTGGAGACAAGACTGGTGTCCGCCTTGTGGGAGAGTGGGATCCAAAAGGGAGACCCCAGGCAGGGGAGCTTTATCTGCACGATGAATGCAATTTCGAAATGCCAAGGAAATTTTTAACAGAAACAGAAATTATGGTAAAAACTGTAAATAAATCCCACTGATTGTTGTTCGTGGTTCTTAAACTTGAGTGTGCATTATAGTCACCTGGAGAACTTGTTAAAACTCTGGTTTTGGGGTCCCAGCCCCAAGGCTTGTGATGCATTTGGTCTGGGTGGGGGCTGAGAACAGGCAGTCCTTACAGCTTCTCACCGTGCACTGATCCGGGCACCACAGTCTGAGGGTCTGCTGTTGGTGAATGCGATGTTTGGATCTACCAGACTCTCTCAGTGATGATGGGAGCAGACCGTGGGGTAAGGACAGGGGGGCCGTGACTCCCCCCTTCCCCTTTCTCCTGAGCGGTCTTTGCTCTCAGGGCAGCTGTTCTCACCACAGATACCCTGGGGGCGGGGCCAGAACTGTGCCTTGGACCTGCAAATCTTAGATCCAGTGGCCGGTGCCGTGCTTCTAGAATACTGATCAAAGTCACATCTCTCAGATTTTACTTTTTTAATCAAAACGAGGGATGGAATACCACATTGTATTTTTTAATCATTTATTTTGTTTATTTGAAAGGTAGAATGACAGAGACCAAGAGAAAGAGATCTTCCGTGCGTTGGTTCACTCCCCACATGGCCTCGACAGTGGGCTGGGCGTGGCGGGGGCCCATCATTCCCTATCTTCTCAGGTGCTTGTGGGCGCCTGAGGGAGCCCAGGGAGCACGCAGGGAGCAGCTGGGCCTTGAACCAGTGCCCGTGTGGGATGCTGGCGCTGCAGGTGGTGTCTTAACCCGCTGCACCACAGTGCTGGCATGGGCATATTGCATTCTGGTACCAACACGTACCAGAGAGCAGCTCACCCACTGCTTTGTGGAAGTCTTCACTCTGAGGCTGAACTCGTACCCCTCGCCCCCTCCCCTCACAAGCCCACTCCCTCTCTGGTACTCTTTATAAATGCACGTCTCTTCCAGAATGTTCTGTTTTGTTTTAGAAACACAAAGCCAGTCAAGTCACTGGTGTGTGTAAGACACTTCAGCTTGTAGGATCATCTTTAAATGGCACACAGGAGCCCTGGGTGACACGGCTCCAGCCTCAGTAGGAGTTCTTCCCCACTGGCTGTTGGACCTCCTGAACTAACAGTGTTTAAACCTGCGCCCTGCACTGAGGGATGCTAGGCCTGCATCCCCGGGCCTGCATCCCCAGGCTGTCCGGGTGAAGCAGTGGATATGGCACACTCGGGTGGCATTGCTATGCGATGGAAGCTGGCAGATGTTCCCCTGGGTTGCTTTTTTAAAAATAGTCCCTAGGGTGACTGCTTGTACATAGTGTATGAATCAGAATGGGTGTCCCTCCAGTGGACCGTGGGCTTGGAGCTGGGCTGGGCTGGATTTCCTTGTCCTTGCAGGACATGTGCAGTCCACGTGGTGGCCTTGAGCCTTTGCCTCGGGGTCAACATGGTTCTGCTTGTCCTGTTTAGAAGCAGAAGAGCAACGGCAGCTTCTAGGAATCTCTGGTGGCCCAGTGGTTTGGTGATGCTAGTGTAGTAGGAAGGGCTTTCACGTGAACCTGGAGAAGCTGTTCCTTGCACAGCTAAGGTAACCGTGGAGTTGCGTCTCAGGGGCTGCCTGAGATGAGCGTGTGTGGCTCCCCGTCTAGAATGCCTCTGGCTGCTGGCACCCACTTTTGGAGCCAGCACTTAGAGCACCCAGACTGCTGTGGTTTTGCCTCGGGGGGGAGGGGAGCCTCCGACTCGTCCGAGAGCCACGGCATTCCTTCTGTGACATGTTTGTTCTTGTGGACTTGGCTGGAAGGATTTGAGACCTGGCAGCCACGGAAGAGATGGGAGGAGGCCCAGCTCTTAGTAGGCATGAGTCATCCTATGAAAATTTGGATCGAACGTTCTGTTAAGCAGTTTCGTTGTTGGTGTAGAACGCTTCATCCATCATTAGGGTGCTTTGATGTAGACGTGGTGTGTGTCCGTGCTCTGTGCCAGGATCCCAGTGCGTACGCCTCCCTGAAGAAACAGGCCTACGAGTTTGCATGACTTACGATTTTCTCTTTGATTTGGGGGCAGTTGTAGTTTTTTCAAAAAATGTTATTTATTGGAGAGGTGGAGAGACAGAGAGAGAGAGATAGAGCGCCCATCCCCTGTTTTACTCTTCAAATGCTTACAGTGGCGTTTGAACGGGAAGGGGCCACGCTGACGCTGGAATCTGGGAACTCAGCCCAGTTCTCCCCTGTGGGTGGCATGAACCCAGTTACCTGAGCCTTCACGGTTGCCTCTCAGGGTCCGCATTAGCCAGAGCCTGAGCCACGGTTCAGATTCAGGTTCTCTGCTGGGGCATGCGTGTGTCCTAACTGCTGGGCTAAATGCTCACTTTGCTCCTTGTTTTTGCACTCAGTGTTGAATGTTTGGTGTTTTTTCCCTCCTTTTTAAAATTTAAACTCTGGAGATCATGGCCAGATCTCCCAGTAGGGATAGATTTAGAATCTGGGAGCAGGTGATCGCTTTGTCAATGTCTCTTGTGATGCTGGCGTGGCTGGTATGCTGCATCTGGCTGAATTCGCGTACAGTGTTCATTCCTGGGCTGCGCAGGGCAGCTGGCTGGGTGTTGTCACTGCCAAGATTGTACCCCGGCCAGCAGACGATTGTCTGGAGTGCTAGCTGCGTGTTTTAGGCTGGTTGCCCTCTGGGAAGTTCTGGATGCTGGACTTGTTGACTAGGTTCTGCCCCTTGGAGGGAAGGACCTGTTCCGGGCTCCTCTCCTTGGCTTGGCGATTGCCCATCTTCCTCTTTTGTCCTCACATCATCTGCTTTCCATGCGTGTCCCCGTTCAGATGGCGCTGTGACAAGGACTCCAGTGGTGTTGGACCATGACAGTGGTCTCACTGAGCCTGATCATCTCTGTCCAGACCCTGTGTCCAAATTGGGTTACTTTTTTTTTTTTTATTTGAAAGGCAGAGTTACAGAGAAAGAGAGAAAGAGAAAGAATCTTCCAAATACTGGTTCACTCCCCAGATTGTCTCAACAGCTCAAAGCCAGGATTCTGGAGCTTCATCTAGGTCTCCCACATGGGTGCAGGGGCCCAAATACTTGGCCATCCCCCACTGCTTTTCCCAGGCCATTAGCGGAGAGTTGGATAAGAGATGGAACAGCCAGGACTTGAACTGGCACCCACGTGGGATGCTGGTACCACAGGCAGTGGCTTCCCCGCTCTGCCACAGTGCCAGCCCCCTGGGGTTACAGTCTAAGGTATGGGGCGGGAGGCGTTCACTCTGGGGATTTAGGAGGGGCTCACAGTTCAGCTGCTTCCACTTCCCGCGGGTGAGCGTCAGTACCAGTTAGCCTTGGAAAGCCAGTGGTGCTTGAACTCCAGTGTGGTTGGAGTTGGTTCCAACGGGGGCCACTCCCTGTTCCCAAGCACGTCGGGTGTCCTTGGGCCCGGCGCGTGCTGTCCTAGGCTCCTGAGTACCGCGGTACAGCCTCTCTTTTGTTCCTCCTCTCCGAGATCAGATGGAATGGACCTGTCTGATCTGGAGTAGATGCCTTTTGCTGGCACCGGAGCCTTACACTTGGGAAGCCCCCGTGCAGCCATGTGGGGCTTCTGCATCCTCATGGATACGCGAACGTCCTGGACTTCCTGCCTGGTTCTGCCTCGCTGCCAGAATTCCAGGGCGCCGCTGGGCCCGTTGGCCTCGTTGTGTGAATGTGCAGAGCAGGGCCACCTGTGGGGCTTTCTGCTCATCTGTCAGGTGCACAGTGCACGCAGTGAAAGGAACAGAGATGCAGCCTGGGATGCACTCCCATCTTTCCCTCAGGGGGGGATTTCATTTCATTTTTTTTTAATGAGCTAGGACTGGCTTCACTTCAAAAGAGAAGAGTTATGTAACCAGAATCAGCAAGATTCTTTTGAAATAAATATTCTGAAGATTTATTTTCAACAACTGCACAGTGACAGTTGCTACTCATTTATTGAACTTAAATAAATGGAAAAATTCCTTACGAACTGAAAGGAGGAATAAATGGTATTAGTGGTATTCACTAGACTGATTAACCAAGTCACTGTTTTGTTGTTGTTGTTGTTGTTTAAAGATTTATTTTATTTATTTGAAAGATGGAATTAGAGAGAGAGGTAGAGACAGAGAGAGAGGTCTTCCATCTGCTGATTCACTCCCCAGATGGCTGCAACGGCCAGAGCTGTGCCGATCTGAAGTCAGGAGCCAGGAGCTTCCTCCAGGTTTCCTATGTGGGTACAGGGGCCCAAGGACTTAGGCCATCCTCCACTGCATTCCCTAGGCCACAGCAGAGAGCTGTATCGGAAGAGGAGCAGCTGGGACTAGAACCAGTGCCTATATGGGATGCCGGCACTTCAGGCCAGGGCTTTAACCTGCTGTGCCATAGTGCTGACCCCTGTTGTTTTTAAAGATGTATTTATTTATTTGAGAGGCAGAGTTACAGACAGACAGATGGAGAGACAGAGATCTAGCTGCTGGTCCACTCTGGAAATGGGTGCAATGACGGGAGCTGGGCATTGCCTCTGGGTCTGCCACATGGGTGCAGGAGCCCAAACACTTGGGCCATCTTCTGCTACCTTCCCGAATCATCAGCAGGAAGCTGGGTTGGAAGTAGAGCAGCCAGGGTTCGAACAGGCTCCCATATGGGATACTGGTGCAATAGGCAGAGGCTTAACCTACTATGCCACAGTGCCGGCCCCCAAGTTACTGTTTTATATTCATTCCATGTAAGTAAGCTGTCTGAGAGATCCATCTTGATTTGGTTCACTCACCAATGAGTAAACCATTTTTCAAAGGTTTATTTATTTATTTGAAAGGCAGGGGGACGGAGAGGGAGAGGAAGATCTATACTCTGGCCCACGCCTCAAATGCCCACCATAGCCAGGACTGGGCAAGGCTGAAACCAGGAGCCAGGAACTCCTGGGTCTGCTTGTGGGGAGCAGGGGCCTAAGCACTTGAGCCATCATCCACTGCTTCCCAGATGTGATAGTAGGAAATAGGATCAGAAGTAAAGGACCCAGGACCCAAACTGGCACTCTGATACGGGATGAGGTGGCCCAAGCAGTGGCTTAACCTGCTGTACCACAAAGCCCGCCCCCGATGAACGATTGATAGGAGAGCCAGCCACTGAACATTGCTGTTCCTGCAGAGGGATCCTAGTAAGGTATGGAGCAGGGTGGTCCTGAGCATGAGGGTCTCGCCGCATTCACTTCCACACTCGGGAGCCTCCACACACTTTTCATCTCGTAGCATCCTAATCCTTCAGTTCTAAGGTTTTTTCTCAAATGCAGGAAATTCAACAAGCTGTTAAAAAATTCCTTTGGCTGCCTGTTTTCAGGAAAGTTCTTGGGAGGCGAAAACTGGCATTCCAAGCGTGTGTTTGATTGCATAGTGGGCAGGAGAGGAGGGGATACTCTGCGACGTGCTTGCCTGCGCCGGCAGAGAGGTGAGGTGGGAACCCAATGCCAGCTTGTGGCGGATTCTAGAATAGGAAGAAGCTGGGAGGATGTGCCCGCTTCTCCTCAGGGACTGAACGGATGGGGTTAGCAGTGCAGAGCCGTCACTCACAAGTTGAGCGGAGTGTTCTCACACCCACTTACGACCCAGTGTGCACTGTGGTGATGACATGTTTCCTCCTGGATTCGGGTGATTATCCTGGGTTACAGAGGGGAAAGGAGGTGTGGATGTGCCTGGCTTACTGCTGCAGACAAGGGAGGTGCGGCTGGGGACAACTTGCTTGAGCCCAGTGCTTGTAGACTCAAATCTCAGGTGTTTCCTCGTCCACAAGAGATGGGGCTGGTGGAGGAAGGTGACAGCCGCAAGCCAGGTAAGGGGTGTTGGGCATTCCTGTTCTTGCCGACTGCTGCCAGATAGCCCAGTGAGCTTAGCAGAGACCCAGACCCCTCCTCCCCAGCCATGGCCACAGCTGTGTCCCAGTCTCGCCCATCATCTCATGGACAGAGGTAAAATGTGTGGAAGTCACGTAGAGGATGCTTTAACCTTTCCAAGCCTCAGGTTCCTATTCTAGAAAAGCATATAAGAATAGAGTTGCTCTGTGTTACTTGTGTCCTAAGCACTTAATATTAATGAGGTTTTTTTCCTTGTGTTCATCCTCATTGCTTTTCTCCCACTCTCATCCTCCCTCTCCCACCCTTGCCTTTTTATGTGCCTGTCTCTGTTGTTTTAAAGGGTAATTGTGTTGGACAGGAGGGGATTTTTTTTTTTTAATTTTTTTATTTGAAAGGCAGAGTTACAGAGAGAGCTAGAGAGATCGTCTGCCCACTGGTTCATTCCTCAAATTGCCACAATGTCTGGGACTGCGCCAGACTGAAGCCAGGAACTTGGAACTCCAACCAGGTCGTCCCCTTGGGTGGCAGAGGCCCAAGCACTTGGGCCATCTTCTGCGGCTTTCCCAGGTGCATTAGCAGGGAGCTGCATCTGGAGCAGAGCAGCCGGGACTTGAACCAGCGTTCAGACGGAATGCTGACTCTGCAGGCAGTTTCTTGATCTGGTGCACCACAACGCTGGCCCCCAGGAAAGGATTTTTAAAACGTAATTATCTCTGTGCTTTCTTCCCCCAGATTTTCAGAAATTCAGTGTTACAAGCACTTGCGGAGAGTCTTGATGATGAACATTTAGCTTTTTTCTAGGTTTTTTTTTTTTTTTCCCCCCAAATTCCTTCTCTGCCACTTTGTGGCCTTGTTGACTTCTTTTGTGGGGGCAAGGGTTGGGGATAGCAGCCAGATTGGAGTGGGCCCTGGAGCAGGGAGAGGTGGGAGCCACTCTCTTTGAGGGTGTGATTTTGAGGTGTCAGAGAGCTGGGTCTGTAACTTGAGAATGAAAGTCTTTGAGAGGTTTCTGGTTTTGTTTTTGGCTGAGACGCTTAGGTCCAGAGAATTTGCCAGCAGTGTTACTGGTGGAGCAGAAGCAGACAGAATGCAAGAGACTGTGGATTTGAGAAAGTGATTGAAAGCTTGGGTTACACTGAAGAATAAAAGCCAGGAGTTAGGATGCTTGTTAAGAGCACCAGGTCCCATGTGAGGGCACCTGGGTCCCATCCCTGGCTCTGGCTCCTGACTCCAGCTTCCTGCTGTTGCAGATCCCGGGAGGCAGTGGTGACGGCTCAGATAACCAGGTTCCTGCCAGCCGCATGGGAGACTGGATTGAGATCTTGGCTCCTGACTTCAGACCTGGCTCAGTCCTGGCCATTGCAGGCATCTGGGGGAATAAACCAGTATATGAGAGCGCTCTGTCTGTCTGTATCTCTTAAATGAACTTTAAAAAAAATTAAAGGATGTAGAGTCTTCCCAGGACAGAAGGCAAGGTGCCAGGGACAGGCAGGTGAGTGTGCACGGGAACCCGAGCTTCGCTGCTGGTGTTCTCAGGGGCTGCCGTCGGCAGCAGCTTGCTAAGGTTAGGAGTGGGCAGGAGTAGGAAGGGGCACATTTCCCAGGCACTTTTGGAGATAATGAGAAATGCAACAGGGAGGGGACTCATGATGAAAGGCGGATTCTTGAGTCACAGGAAACACCCAGTTAAGATTAGACGGCAGGCGTTTGAAGTGAAGCCAGCCCAGCTCTCTCTGTCCGTGCTTGGTACGGTGAAGGCAAGACCCAGCCAGGAGGCTCATGGGGAAAAGTACATTCTTAGCACTGTGACTGTCCACCCGAAGGCAGGGACGGAAGCTTCCTTGAGATGAAGATGAATCCGAGACATTCCGTCTGGGTGGCTGCACAGAGATGGAAACACGGGGTGTATTAATCCCCAGCCTTCTTTTTAGGCTCAAGCGAATACCACGTTAAGTAGAGTGTAGGCTTGGTCCCTTCAAATGAACTCAAGTTTGGGGTTGCTGTTTCAGAGTAAGACAGATGGTGCACTTGGCCAGGGAAAAGGTGTGCCTCTGGTAGGTGCGCTGCCCTGACCAGGCCCAGGGGATGGAGAGCGTGGAGAAGGAAGTGTAGAAACGGAAGATGGGCCTTGTTGCTGTGTGGCTTTCTGGTATGTGGGAGGTAAATGAAGAGTAGCCTTTGAATCTAAGGTGTGGGTGTGAGTGAGTGTATGGATCGGCTGTGCACGAGTAAATGTGGGAATTGACCCGTGTCAGTTTCGAGAGCTCCTTCAACCAGATGTAGGACAGTGTGCTTCTGGTAACCCTGCCCAAGTCACAGCATAGAGCTGTGATAAAGCAAGCTTTCAGAGTCCTGCTAAGAAGTCAGCACAAAAACTAGCTTCTGCTTTCCTTCTCTGCCTCCCCAGCCCCCATCCTTCTGAAAGCTGTGGTTTACCAGAACTTTTATTGAAATGAGAACAAAATCTCAGTTGATGATCCATGAGAGGAAAGAGCCCGCAGATCTGTTAATGTACTGTCCTGTGCAGAGCTGCACCGTGTGCTTGGTGGTGACTGACGGAGAACTGGGTGTTGAGGGGCATAAGCAGTCAAACCTTTCGAGATCTGGGGCCGGCACTGTGGCGTAGTAGGCTAAACCTCTGCCTGTAGTGCCGGCAACCCATATGGATGCTGGTTCGAGTTCAGGCTTCTCCACTTCCGATCCCATTCCCTGCTATGGCCTAGGAAAAGCATTGGAGGATGCCCCACGTGCTCGGGCCCCTGCACCCATGTAGGGGACCCAGAAGAAGCTCTTGGCTTCTGGCTTCGAATTGGTCCAGCTCCAGCTGTTGTGGCCATTTGGAGAGTGAACCAGCAGATGGAAGACCTCTCTCTCTGTCACTCCCTCTCTCTGAAACTCTACCTCTCAAAGAAATAAATTAAAAATAAATAAATAAATAAATAAACCTTTAGAGATCGCTGTGAAAAGCCAGGCACTTGGCAGTATGAAGAGTGGGGCTGGAGTGTTTAGGAGGTTCCATCCTGTTAGAGAGACTATTCCTTGGTCCCGTGTAAGTGAGCCCACCTGGCAGATGGGCCAGAGACACTGTTTCCTGGGCAAATGGGGCATCTTGTGGGATAACCAGTGGTTCCACATGGTACCTGGTAACAGGGGTAGGCGAGAGCCGGGGGAGCCCCTGCATGGGTGGTTGTGGCTTTACCTGGGGGACTCAGTCAGAGCACATGGGTGCCACATGTAAGATCCATGTGTTCCATCAGGCTTCAGTGCAAAGAACAGCCGGGTGCAGTCCGCCTGGATGCTGCCTTCACAGCTCCTCCTGCCCCCTTCTTTTTGGGTTGCAAAAAGTACTCAGCAGGCTCGGGTTTGGAGCCAGCAATTCAGGTCTGTACTTTGTTCTCTCTGCGGATTATAACTTAACACATGTCATTTGTTAACTGTTAGATATAAATGTATAGACATGCATTTTTACACTTGATCTTAGCCAAAAGGCCCAGAAGCAATGCATTTTTAAAATTTTGTTTTCCCATGAACTGTGTAAAAAATTAATTATTTGAAGAGCAGAGAAAGCCCTTTCATTTGCTTGGTTCAGTGCCTGAATGCCTGCAGTGACGCCCCAGCTGGGGCCCAAGTCAGGAGCTGGGCACTCCATCTGGGTCTCCCACATGAGTGGCAGGAGCCCAGTTTCATGAACCATCAGCGCTGTGTCCCAAGGTCTAATTAGCCGGAACCACAGCCGAGCGTCAAGCCCATGCACTCTGAAGTGAGATGTAGAAATCTTAACCACTTGTCCACTAGAGCAAACACCTGTCCTATAATATATATTTTATATTCACTTGCTATATGTAGTAATATATATATATAAAACATATTTACCATATACATTTAAGTATAGCATTAATTAGTGGAAATAATTTTTTTTTAGTGAGAGAGCGAGAGTACTCTCTCACCTGCTTGTTTACTCTTCAAATGCTTGCAACAGCCGGGCTGGCCAGGCTGAAGCTAGTGGTTGGGAATTCAGTCCACGTGGGTGGGAGGGATCCAAGTGCTTGAGCCATCACCTGCTGCCTCCCAGGGTGCTCATGAGCAGGAAGCGAGAATTGGAAGCAGAGCCGGGACTTGAACTCAAGATCCTCCAGCATGGGACGCGACTGTCTTAACCAGGGTCTTAACCATCGTGTGCATTTCAGAATAGTCTTTGGCCATTAGAATGTATGTCTCATCAGAGGAAGACCTTGAATTATTTTTTCTTTTCCTCGTTTACTTGTATTTTCTCTCTTCTTTTCTGCTACATCCTCATCTCTTGGAATAGGACTTGGTACATAATAGTTCTTCTGTGAATAACGGTGCAGGCACCGGCCAGTTAGGGCAAGGCTGGAAAACTGCTCCGCTTGGAGCCAGTTGGTAAACGTGTCCGGCCTTGTGGGTGACAGCCGCCCAGCTCTGCTCTCACAGTGAGAGAGTCCCACTCCCATTGCCGTGAAATTTCACGAAAACAGGTGGGGGCCAGGTTTGGCCGAGAGGCTGAGGTTTGCCGGCCCTGGTGGGGAGTAGCTCTCGGCTTTCTTTCTCTGTCATCCCCGCTTCCTGCAGCCCATGCCCCGCTGGTGGCCCACGTGCGCCATTCACCTGTAGGAAAATATGAGTGACCAGAAGCACGCTGTTCCCATGATTCCGGGGGTCCGTGCCCACGGACTGCACAGCACTTCCCCGTGATGTTTGCTGTTTTCATGGTGAACAGCTAGGTGAAGGTGTCTTGCACTTCCAGCAGCATTATTTCCCAGCTCTGGTGTTCATTGTTTTTCCTGCAGTAGCCAGAAGCACATCAGGACAAGTGAGTGTAGGCAAGCTAGAAAAGAACAAGAAGCATGGACGTTCCACTGGCGAGGCTGCCAGGAGCATAGCCAGCGCCGACTGAGATGGACACCAGTGGAAACAGGCAGTTTAGTTTTCACAGTGATTTTTAGACTTAGTCCCCACGGAACTGTCCCCTTTGCCCACGGTTGCTGTCACTCTTCCCGATCAATGGGGTGTGCTGGGAAGTTGCCTCCAGGTTTTCTTTTTAATACAGAGAGCTTTCGCCCAGATATGAATGACAGATAGGAGATTTTAACACAAAACATGTAGGTTTTATTGGTCTAGTTAAAGTGGGTCAGAAGTTACACTCGTTTTGCTGCTGGGATGTGTTGTCACTGGACGTGTTATGTAGTTGACATGTGAGATTGGAACTGACACTTGTCTTACACATCTAGAAATGGACTTTGTGTCACCTCTTAGTTGAGCACAGTGGCATGATCATGGGGGCTGTTGGATTACTTCCATCGTTTGGTAATGTGTGGGAAAGGAGCAGACCTGACCCTCACTCCTCAGTTGGTGGGGTTTCCTGACCCCCTGGGTCGTCCCTTCTCTGCTGCTGGGATCCGTGGCTGCAGTTCCCACCCACAGTAATGTACGCACCTGCTCCCAAGACACCTGTCCAGAGTGTCTTCCGCCGCACTGCCGTCCCTGTCATCTCTGGGGAAGGCCTGGCTTTTGCCCCTTAGTTCTTTCTTCTCCATCGTGAATTGAGTCTCTGTAAAAATTAATGAAAAAATAAAATTGAGTTGCCAGCATATGGTGGTGGTAGGCCCTCAGTCAATATACTTTTGAGAATATCTATTTCAGAGACAGAGAGTCCTCCCAGTTGCTTTCCCAAGGCCCTACTTTCCAACACCTTAATTGAGATCAAGTCTCCAACATTAATCTATTGCTCCAAGAATCCTGGTCACCACATGACAGATACCATCGTCCAGCAGCACAATAAGTTTGGCTCACCTGTATCTTCTAGTGCATGAAATTCCCCTTTGTAAGATTCTGGACCTGAAGCTGGTGTGGTGCAGTGTGTTAAAGCCATGGCTTGCAATGCCAGCATCCCACGTCTGAGCCCCTGCTGTCCTGCTTCTGATCCAGCTCCCTGCTAATGTGCCTGGGAAAGCAGTGGAAGATGGCACAAGTGCTTGGGCTCCTGCTGCCCACATGGGAAACTGGGATAGACTTCTAGGCTCCTGTTGCAGCCATTTGGGGAGTAAACCAGAGGATGGAAAATATCTCTCTCTGTGTCTCTCCCCATATCACTGTTCTCTTTCAATTTCATAAATAAATAAATAAATCTTATAAAGCTTGCAGGGAGCAAGACTGAAAACAATGGTCCAAAGTTTTCTTAAAAATTCAAGGTCAGGAGGTCAGTTTCTGTCTTATAGCTAGGTGGGAGGTGGCAATATTAGCTCAAAGAGGGACTAAAGGAGCTGCAGAAGCCATGACATCAGTGTGTGTGTGTGTCCACTGGGAAATTTCACCGTGCCACAGACATTTGGTTGCCCTACTAGGTAGTGCAATGCAGAGACAGAAATGTACTATTTGCAGGGCACTCACAGCTCAGTCAAGGGCATAAGCTCTGTGAAGTGAGGGCTGTGGTGGAGGCAGCAAGGTCTGGGAGGACAGGATGCCTGGGCTGGGAGAGAGGAGGGCTGTCCAAGCAGGGCAGGTGCAGCTGCAGGACCCGAGGCAGTACGGAGGAAGGAGAGCAGGCCTGTACAGAGAAGGGTGGGTCAGGTAGCATGCTAACTGGAGCTGGCCACAGGTGTCTTCTATGTGGTTTATAATCTGGGTTAGAAATTTATGTGAAAGATCAAGGTTGGTGATCCCAGTCGAAGTGTACTTGCTGTTGGATAAATACATACTGAGTGAGTCTTGGGCCAACTCTCACTTTAAAAATTCAAAAAAAATTTTTTTTATTTTATTTTATTTATTTGGAAGGTGGAGAGAGAGAGGGAGAGAATGAATTCTTCCATCTATTGATTCACTCCCTAAACGGCCACCATGTCCAGGACTGGGCTAGGAGCCTAGAACTCCATTCGGATCTCCCATGTGGGTGGCAGGAATCCAAGTACGTGGGCCATCTTGTACTGCTTTCCGGGGACATTAGCAGGGTGCTGGATTGGAAGTGGTGCAGCCAGGACTCAAACCAGCACGTATATAGGATGATGATATCGCAGGCGGCAGCCCAGCCTGCTGGGTCCTGAGACGGGCCCCAACTCCCACGTCTTGAGTGGCCTTGGGCAAAGTTGTAACTTTCCCACGTGTCATAATAGTAGCTGCTGAGAGTGGATGAGGAAAAATGGGGCGTTCTCTTGACTGATCCCAAGGGAGTGAAATCCACTTGACATTAGTACACACCAGGTTTTCGGGAACTGCAGTGTGCTTTTGTCCAGGGAGTGAGCAAGGAGCCTGGCTCGTGGGATCAGCAGCCTGAAGCTCTTCGTTCCTAAATCAGTAGCAGACGCCGCTGGGGCTCCTTTTCTTTTTCTTGCTCTGTTTCCCGCTGCTGCCTCATTTCCGTGAATCCCTACACGCTTGTTCCTTTCCTGGTTTGTGGCTCTTCGTCTGGGGAAGCAGAGAAGTAACTCTTGCTAAGCTGCTGTCATTAGTATGGATTTCATGCTTGTCTGAGACAGGCTGTTCCCCGTTCTGAGGGTGCGGCGCCCATGTGCGTGTTTGTGTTGGTGTGGCTGATTAGGTTAAAACAGCAAGTGTATCATTTGGTTGGTCAATATTTAGTGCTCCCTTAGTGTGCTTGATGTTACAATAGAAAAATCAAATATTTGAGACAGGATACCCAAGTTAGAGGGTATTTCAGAATTCTATAGTTTAGAAATATGGATGACAAAACTTAAATATTTTATTATGGAAAACATTAAAAAAAAAAGGAAAAAATGAAGATGGAGCAGTATAATGTACCCCCAGGTGCTTCTCATCCATTTTCAACAAGTATCAGCTAATGGCTCATCTTTTTATCTGCATTTTTACATTTGTTCCCTTCTGCTTGATTTTAAAGTAAATTCCGATGTCCTATCGTTTCATCCATGAATACTTAGCTACCCATCTCTAAAGGATAAGGAGTCAAAAAGATAACTATGTAGCCTCATCAGTAACTTCATAGTAGTCCTGGAGCAGGTGTTTGGTGGCTAAGTTGTCTGCATCCTCTATCTGACTACCTGGTTTCCATTTCAAGGCTCTTGTTCCTCATTTCAGCTTCCCACCAGTGGGCACGCTGGGCAGCAGTAAGGATGGTTCAAGAAACTGGGTTCCCGCCACCTGCACTGGAGACCTGGATCGCCCTCCTATCTCTGGTCCCAGCCATTGTGGTCATTTGGGTAGTGAACAGATAGAGAGGGGAGCTTACTCTCTCTCCCCCCTCAAATACATGTGTAAATAAATAAATCTTTAAACATTAAAATAATTCCTTAATGTCACATCCACAGCCAGTGCTCACATTTCCAATTATGTCCTCAGTCTCACAGTTTGACCAATTAAAAAAATATAGTTAGATGATAGCATTAAAAACCACCTCCAGTTCCTCCCATGGTTTCTGTTTAATGCTTCCACTGTCCCCAATCTCCACTTCTTAGGATTTTGCTCTTTTCAAGAGATGCTAAATTTTCTAGGGGCATGAGAGCAGTAGGAGGAGAAATGGAGTGGGGAAGAGAAAACAGACAGTGACACATGCAGCGCAGAGAGCCAGCATAGGAGGAGAGTGGACGTGAGCCCCGCCACGATGCTGCTGACCTGGGCACTTAGTGGCTGAGTTTCAAAGGGGCAGATTTCTCAAGTCAAAGTCTGAATTGCTTCTTCCGAACTGTTGTTTTTGGATCAGAAGTAAGAAGCAGAGGCGTGGGGGGAGGAATTCTGCCTCTGTTTGCCTTGGAAGCCAGTTCCCACCCCATCTGGGCCAGGAGGGAAGGCTGCCCTTTCATAGCTGCTGTGCCAAGAAGTCGATGCAAAATGAAACTAAAAGATAAATTTATTTTGGTGCTGGTGCAAAATATTTTCTTTAAGATTTATTTATTTATTTATTTGAAAGAGTTACGGGGCGGGGGGGGGGGGTGGACAGAGAAATCTTCCGCCTGCCGGTTCACCCCCAAATGGCCTCAGCAGACACAGCTGGGACAAGCCAAAGCAGGAGCCAGGAGCCTGGAGCTTCTTCCAGATCTCCCATGTGGGTGCAGGGGCCCAAGCACTTGGGATGTCTTCTACTGCTTTCCCAGGCTCTTTAGCAGGGAGCTGGATCAGAAGTGGAGCAGCCGGTACTTGAACTGGCACCCACCTGGGATGCTGGCACTGCAGGTTGCTGCTACAGGACTGGCCTCGCAAAAATATTTTTTGAAATAATACATCTGAGAAGTCTTCAAAACATTCAGGAGAAAATCCGTATTAGGAAAAAACCATGCCTGAGATTCAAAAATTCTTTGTGTAGCGTGGAAGTGGGTGTTTGGGCTAGTGATTAAGTTGTCATTTGGGATGCTTGCGTCCCATATCACAGTGCGTGGCTCCCATTCTTGGCTCTGGCTCCTAGTTCCAGCTTTCCTGGTAAAGCAGGTCCTGAGAGACAGCAGGTGAAACGGCTCAAGTAGTTGAATCTCTGCCACCCACGTGGGTGACTGGGTGCCCAGCCACAGCCGTTGTGGGCCTTTCTGGGGAATGAAGTACTGGCTGGAGCAACTTGTGTCTGCGAGTCCCTGTCGTCTCTCAAATCAGTGGTGAGTTTTCAGAAACTTAGCTTGAGTTAGGTTAGCACAGTGGTGGAGTGCCTGTCCTAATCCCTGGAGGACTTGGAAAAGCACAGCTCGCTGGCCCTGCCCCTGGAGTTATTGTAGGGGTGGGGTAGAGTCCAAGGGTTTGCATCTCTAACTAGCTCCTGGTGATGCAGCTGCTGCTGCCGCTGAACCTCTGAGCTAGTGGCCCCCAGTGGCTGCCTGTCCCTGTTGTTCTCCTATCCCGGCTGTCCATCCTCAGGGCAGTTCATCTGGCCTAAGGTTGTGTTGGCCCTTATGTTGGAAAAATCTGTGTAAATCCTTAACCTGGTGAGACATGTGAACAAGGGGTCCTGTTTACATGACGCCCACATGGCCCCCGGGGCAGCCCTCCAGCCCAGCTTTCTCCCACCCTCTAGGGGGTTTTGTCCTTAAGGAATCTTAGCCTCAGAGAGTTGATTCTGCCTTGGGCAAGAAGTTGGAAGTTCACTTTCACACCTACTTGCTCTTTTCCCTGGAGCCCTTCTCTTCACGGAAGGACCGGGCAGCTTGCCTGACCTAAAACCTCTCTGTTCGTCAGCAACCCTGCAGAACGTGGTGGTTTTCTGCCAGGCCTTTGCCACCACACCCATTGCTGGAACTTTCCATAATACTTTCCTTCGTTCAGATCTGCTCTAACTAGGTCCTGACCAAGTATGAAGTACAGGGGTGCTTCAAACGTGTGCGGAAAATGCCATTAAAAGGTGAGTTTATTTGGGTGCCTAAAGTTGGAGATCCATGCATAGGATAAGGCTTCCAGAATTCCTGGTAAATACGTATTAGGCAAAAGCATGGATGTCAAAATTTTTTTGTACCAAAATAAAATAAACTTAATTTCTCTTTTCCTTTCTCTGTGAAATTTTTGGAGTACCTCTGTGTATCAACGTGTACCACTGTTGAACCTTTTTTTTTCTTTTTAGTCCTTAACCATCGTTTAGGAATCTTGACCCCAAGTAATTGCTTTGGTAAGACTTTCAGAGGTTGATTTATTTAGTTTATAAAGATTTATTTAGGCCTTCTGCCACATGTTCCATCAGTGTGCACATGGGCAGTTGGTCACCCACCTCTGCAAATTTATTTTGTCTGAATAAATTCAGTCTGGCTGTAAATAAAAAAAAAAAAGATTTATTTATTTATTTTGAAAGTCAGAGTTACACAGAGACAGAGAAGTCTTCCATCCTCTGATTCCCTCCCCATGAAGACCACAACAAGCCAAGAGCCAGGAGCTTCTTCCGGGTCTCCCAAATGGGTGCAGGACACCAAGGACATGGGCCATCCTCAGCTGCTTTCCCAGGCACATTAGCAGGAGTTGGATTGGAAGTGTTGCAGCCGGGACTTGAACTGGTGCGGCTGAACTTGAACTGGAACTTGGATATGGGATGCGCACAGCACCATCTGTGAATTTCCATCTTTGTTTTGTTTCCTGCATTCTCTGTCGGTCCTTCTTAGAATCCCTTCTCAAATAAACCTTTTCTACTCTAAAAACAAAAAATGCAGACTGTACATTTAAGGTGTGTGCATTTCACTGTAGGTGAGTCCTTCAGAAAATTAATGGAAAGTGGAATGAAAAGATCTTTATTTTGTTGGACAGAAGTTTGAGATCCATGCATAGGTTTTCCATAATGTGCACTTCCAAGAATTTTTGAAGAGTCTTTGCATATACAGTCTCAAAATTTTTTTGACGCTTTGTCTTTTAGTTCTATTGTTCATAAAATACCTTAAAGTATCCTGTATGTAAATTCAACCTCAGATTTTAAAAGTTAGGAATAAAGATGATTGCTAGGAATTAGAAATGAAACCATCTTTATAAGAGGACTAAATAAGTGGAGGGTGGTAAGTAGGCTTTGCAGAGACCTGTAACGACAGTATGCCCTGACTCAGGGATAATGAATAATCCTGTTACTGTGCACCTGAGATCCAAAACGAAGGGCTTAGAAGACCCAGCTCCCCTTGTTTTCATTCTTAGCTTGGCCAGGAAACTGCTGACTGTACTGCAGTATTTGGAGTGGCCAAACCCATTTAGAAAATTAAAACCTCAGGCTTCAGTAACTCTGACAAGGTAGCAGATTTGTTTCCAGATTCTGTTTATTTCTAAGGTGCGTGCACTTGTTTGAATGACTCACTGAAGGAAACGGTTTTGGGAAGGATAACAGCTATCACACCAAAGGAGAGAGGCTGGCTTCCATGTCATCGATCACCCATGTGGGAGGCCAGGACAGAGCTCCTGGCTTCTGACTGCCTCAGCCATTGTGACGTTTGGGGAGTGAACCAGCAGGTGCAAGATCTCTCTCTCTCTCTCTCTGCCTTTCAAATAAACAATAAATATTTTTAAAATAAAATAATTATCACAGGCTACCACTTCGTCATCCGGTGATTATTGGAACCATTGTAGGTTTCATGGATCACAATTTGCTCTATATGAGAAAGCCCAGGAAATCTTTCTCTTGGAAATGTTTTTGAATATCAGAAAACCTACAGCCTGAGTTTCCTTAGGCCTTATAGTTAGCCTTTCCATTTTTAAAAATCCTTCGACCACACCCTGAAAATTAACAGCTTTATCAGCACAGATGCTGTCTAAGTTAGGCTGCCTCTAAAATAGCTCAAAGCATGGGCAAGGCAGAACTTTAATAAATATGGAAATTCTCTAAGAACCACTTCCGATTGTAGTTTTTACTATTTACTTCTTGGCCTTTTGGCTAAGATCAAGTGTAAAAATCCATTTAAAGTTTATTGATACTTGTTTTGCGGCTTTACACATGTGGCTTACCCTGGTGAGTATAACATGTGGACTTGAAAATAATATTGCTTGTTTAAAAAAAAAAAAGAAAACAATGAATATTTTGCATTTGGGTGTTTTGTTCTGTAAACTGGATTATGTTGAGATGGTTGATAGTATTACTGGAATCTTCTGTATTATTGCTTTTTTCCTTACCTGTCTACCAATCCAAGAGAAGGTTAAAGAGGAGGAAGAAATGGTAGCGGGGACAAACAGAAAAAATGGCAGGATAATAGACTGAAATCTAACCATATCAACAATTACATTAAACATAAGCGGACCAAATTTGTCTCATTACCTCTTACTCCTGTCAGTTTTTGCTCTGTGTATTTTGAAGCTGTCTTATTCATTGCAAAGACATTTTTTGTTTGTTATGGCTTCCTGATGAATGAAGTCTTTTCATTATAAAGCGTTCCTCTTTCTTCCTAGTAGTGCTTCTCGACTTGAAGTTGTTTTTCTTGTATTATTATAACTGCCTTCTTTTTCCTGTGCTTACTGTGTGTGGGATCTCACTTTTCATCCTTTTATGTGTCTTTAAAGTATAACCATGTTAGCAGCATATCTGGGTGTTTTTGCTTGTTTGCTTCTTTTATGAGTTTGGTGTTTCCTGACTCTTATTTGTATTTGTTCTGTTTATATTTAATGTAGCTTTTATATCATTCTGCTTAAGCCTGAAATCTGGGCATTTGACTTTTCTTTCTCCTGTCATCCACTGTTCCACTATTACTGCCTTCCTATGGATTAATAAAATTGAAGATGTTGTCAGTATTGCATTTCGGCTCAGCTGGCTATTTGCGTATCTTTATAGTTTTAGTGGATTACAGTATATATTCTTATCACAGTCTACCCTGAGTTGGTTTTAAATATCTTTGTGTATAATGTAAGAATTTTACTTCTTTTAGTCCTTAGTAAGAGCACAGTTTAGTGACTTAGAGACTTTGTACTCTGCATCACAAGGATTTGGGGAGCCCGCCAGTGCAAGCTGTATAGCTATCAGTCTTACCCACCGTGGCCCCCTTTTCTCAACAGTTGATTTCCCAATGGTTTCCTCCTGGTTTTAGTTGCCCTCTAGTGTTCTTCAAAAAAATGCTTTTATATTTTATTCAGCATTTTGTATCACCGTTTGCACGACAGTTTCCAGTAGAATCTGGTCTACTGTTACTAGTGCTGAACATCTTGTTTTGTTATTTTTAGTAATGGAACACGAAGCGTTTCTGAGTCTATCACCTAAATGAAAGACTTGGTCGTGGTTATGCCCTTTTTTTCTTCTTGTATAGTTATATTGAAGCTGTTTGTATTTCCAGAAAATACACGAGTGTAAGTAGTCAATATGTATTTACAGTGGGGGCGACGTTTGTCTAGTTGTGAAAGTCACTAGTTGGGACTGCTGCAGCCTGTAGTGGAGTTCCTGGGTTCAAGGCTTGGCTCTGCTTCCGATTCCAGCTTCCTGTCAGTGCGGATCGGTGAGGCAGTGATGATGGTGTAGGTGGTTGGGCTCCTGCCACCCACGGAGGTGACATGGAATGAGTTCCTGGCTCCCAGCCCCAGCCCAGCCGCAGCCCAGCCCACCCTAGGTGTTTGCAGGTGTCTGGGGAGTGAACTACCAGATGGGGATGATCTTTCTTTCTCTCTCAAACAAAATGAATAAAGATAAGTAAAAGTTTAGATACATAATTAATATATAAACCAAATAAGTATATACTCCTACATTACATATATAATACATATATTGCTTTAGTCTCTTTTTACAATCCTACAAAATTCTGAAACCATAGATACAAAGGATCTTCAAAAGTTTATGGAAACTATGTGTTATGAAAAAGTTATACATGGATTTCAAAACTTTTTGTACCAAAATTTATCTTTTAATCGCACAAAATTTTTTAATTGCACAAAATATTTGAGATGCCCTCATTTTCATTGGTTGAAAGTACTTGCTTTTCTGTTAAGTGTGTGTTCATGTCCTCATCGCTCTTGTTGTTTTCTGGATTTGTGGGACTTCTACACCTCTACACCTGTCATACCACTGCCCTA
This sequence comes from Oryctolagus cuniculus, assembly GCF_051225735.1. NCBI lineage: Eukaryota > Metazoa > Chordata > Mammalia > Lagomorpha > Leporidae > Oryctolagus > Oryctolagus cuniculus. Next base: position 125,031,541 of record NC_142875.1, read on the forward strand.
GACCACCCAGATGTAAATCATTAGAGAGCCCTTTGACTCCTGACCAGCCGTTTAATTTTGGAGCACCTCTGAGCTGTGCCCTTTGTCATCCTCCATCTTCACCCTTAGCACTCACCACCTTTGCCTGTCATGTGTACAATTCCTACTTAGTTTTCACTGTCTTCCCTTTACTATTACATGTAGGCCTCCACAGGATAAATACAGAGATTGGGAGAATGTACCTACAAACTTTTACAGAAATTTAACATTGTCCTATTGTTATTATAGCAAACAAAGGATTGTCTCAAATAAACTGAAAACATTTTTTTAAAATATTTATTTGAAAGGCAGAGTTAGAGGGAGAGAGAGGGAGAGACACAGTGAGATCTTCCATCCACTGGTTCACTCTCCAAACCTCTGTAACAGCCATGGCTGGGCCAGGCTGAAACCAGGAGCCTGGGACTCCATCTGGGCCTCCCAGGTGGGCAGCAGGGGCCCAAATACTTGGACCTTCATCTGCTGTTTTCTAGAATGCCCGTTAGTGGGAAGCTGGATCAGAAGCAGAGTAGCCAAGAGTCAAACAGGCGCTCCAGTATGGGATGTGGGCATCCTAAGCCGTGGCTTAACCTGCCGGGCCACAGGTGCCTCCCTCCCCAGTACCACTGTTTGTTTGTTTTGTTTTTTTTTTAAATGGATTCTGTACCACTGGAACGAGCATGATATCAACCGTCTCAGGCCTCCATGTCACAGCCCTTGAACGCCTTGTTGAAAGTACCCCAAAGAAGGAAATGACACCTGTCACACTTAACAAACGTGCATGTTCTACACAAAATACAGCTGCTAACAGGGACACCCATTTCTTTCTCTGAGTCAGTGAGCAGCCGATCGTGTGTGGGAATCACTGTGTTGTGTTGGTAGTCCCGTGTTACGGCTGAGCGTGGCCGCTGTCTCTGTTTTATGTCTACTTGTGTGTGAATGTGTATGAGAGGATTTCAGAGAGGTCTTGGAAAGTCAGATTAAAAGGTAAATTTGTGCACAGAAAATTTTAAAATCTGTAATTTTTTGTAATACGCCTTTTTGCATAAATTTTTGAAGACCCCTCTGTGAACACTACTTTGGAAATGAGAGAGAACGCAGGCCACTGAATTATATAAATTTGGGGCCTGCACACTTCCTGCTTACTCCTTTGTGCTCTCAGCTTTGACGTTTTGACTTTTCCAACCTGAAGTGCGGTGGTGACGTCAGTGCCCCGCCTCTCTGAGTGTGCACTGAGGTGTGAGTGAGGTTCCTGACTCAGCTGGTGACAGCTTGGTTTTGGGGTGACAGTGTTGGCTTGAGTATTTCTGTGTGGTAGAATTTCCACGTGAAGTGGTGGTGACATGTTGCACCTTCTGAAGTGAATAAAGTCCTAAGAAGTCTTTAGGCAAAACTGTCAAATCCAAGGATAGACTTATTTTTGAAATGTTTCGCACATTAGCTACGTGCTTGCTCTTCCTATAAGCTGTCATTTAAAGAAAAAGTAGCATTTCACAGCAGTGTCTATGGTATTTTATTAGAATGGGTGTGCAGTGGAGAACTGATCCAAGAAGCTGATACCAGAGCTATAAATGTATTTGTGACAATAAAGTGGAGGAGTGAGCTCTGGCTGCTTGGAAACAGAGAACAAAGGTTTCTGCCGGGCAGCTGCCCTCCACTTCCCAGGTGTCTGCTCTGTCGCACAGTCTAACGAGTAGTAACTGCCTCACTCGGGCCTGTCGGGAGGCTGCGTGGAGACTTAGCCTCATGCCTGGAATGCGTGGATTGATTGATGTTGAAAAGTCCCATCATCTTGACTTTGTCCTGTGAATGATCAAATTTTTTGCAAGCACAATTTCAGTATATTTATAGCAGGTCAAACCATAAGTAGATTGTGAGACAGTTTCAACAGAAAGCTTCCCTTGCGAAAGGACCAGGTAGACAGAAATTCACTCTTAGAGTAGAAGTTGGGTAGACCTGGGTTAAACACTGGTCATTGCTGGATTGACTTGCCGTGCTTCGGTCCTTATTTATGAAATGAATTGAGTTGGCTCCATTTTATGGAGGTGGTATTGTGATGAAGGATCATGGGTAATTTATGTAAATCTATAGCGATCACTTCCTGATAGTTCAGTACATGATGCTGTTATTACAGTGTAGAATACCAGGAGGTGAGAGTGTGGGGGTGTGGGAGTGGGGGTTTGGGGTTGTGTGTCAACCCCTTTGTATCTGCAAACCAAACCAACCCCTGAACAAAAAGCATTAGGAAAAAGAGCTGTGTCTGTGCTGAACATATGTAGACTTTTTCTAGTCCTTGTTTCCCATAGGTTCATTCATTCATTTGAAAGACAGAGTGACAGGGAGGGAGGGAGATTCAGTCTGCTGGTTCACTTCCCAAATGCCCACATTGACAGCCAGGACTGGGCCAGGCAGAAGCCAGGAGCCTGTAACTCCATCCGGGTCGCGCTCCCAGGGGTGGCAGAGGCCCAAGCACCTGGGCTGTCTTCTGCTGCCTTCCCAGGTACATTATCAAGAATCTGGATCAGGAATGGAGCAGCCCAGACTTGAACTGGTGCTCTGAGATGGTGTCGCCACTAACAGTTGCTTACAGAGCATGCACTTGGAGTTAGGTTTCATAGTAATCTAGAGATGATTTTTTCAAAGATTTTATTTGTTCATTTGAGAAGCAGAGTTAGACAGAGGGAGAGACACAGAAAAAGGTCTTCTATCTGCTGGGCTGATCTGAAGCCAGGAGCTTCTTCTGGGTCTCCCACGTGGGTGCATTGGCCCAAGCACTTGGACCATCTTCCACTGCTTTCTTAGGCCATTAGCAGAGAGCTGGATCAGAAGAGGAGCAGCCTGAATCCCATATGGGATGCTGAAAGCACAGGTGGAGGCTTAGCCCGCTGTACCACAGCGCCAGGCCCCTAGAGATGACTTACAGTAGGTAAGAGAACTTGATGGGTTATGTGCAAATACTCTGCCATTTTATGGAAGGGAGTGAGTGAGCATCTGTAGATTTTGCTATCCGCGGGAGTGGTCCTGAAACCAGTCCAGACTGTGTGTGATATTGAACTAAATCTTCATGTAGAGAGTGGGGAAAAGCAAAATTAAGATTAGAGACTGAGTGGAGCAGGTGCAGAGAAAAGGAGGTGTTGTCCCCCCAGCACTGCTCAGGGCCGTCTGCAGGCCATGCAGAGTCCCCGAGCTCCACGAGTCCCTCACCCAAATGCCTGGGACCTGTTCCCACGCCTGCTCCTGACCCCAGCTTCCTGCTCATGCAGCCTCTGGGAGGCAGCAGTGGTGACTGAAGTACTTGGGTCCCTGCCGCCCATGTGGGAGACCAGCATAGAGTTCCCAGGTGCTAAATTTAGTCCTGGCCCAGTCCCCTGTTGCTGGCATTTGGGGAGTGAACCAGCTGTTGGGAGATCTGTCTGTCTGTCTGTCTCTCTATTTTTTTTTTAAAGTATAGCGTGGAAAACATTTTCCTGGATTTTAAACACCCGGGAGAGCAGTAGCTGCGTGTGCTTTGATTAACTCATACAGGTACAGCACGTGATGCCGGCTACCTGCTCAGTGGATCTGCTGCAGCTTAGTAAATGACTCCCTTAATTCAGCTCCACTGCCTACAAAATTCTCACTCCGAGTTTCAGTGCTAAAAAGAGTTATAATTTGAAGTTGCATTAGCAAACCCACTAGGCAGCCTGCATCATTTAAAGGATGTAATGACACCACCATTCTCTTTTTCAGATCTCGGGTGGAATTTGCCCTTGACGCCCAAGAAAATGATGAGTGACGCAAGTGACATGTTGGCAGCGGCGCTGGAGCAGATGGATGGCATCATAGCAGGTCGTCTGTCCCCTCCGAGACACGGGGTCCTGACGGTTACTCCGCTCTGGGGATCTCCCTGCAGCTCTTCACATCTTGTCCCTTTCTTATTTTTCATTCGTTGACGATCTCCAGTGCCTTTAGATAGGTTCCGCGTGGTTTCAGATGTGTTCCTTGATTTTTTGTTCCCACCAGAATTATTCTCAGACTTCATTTTTAAAATCTCGGAAATTTCCGTTGCGTCTTAGGTTTTTGGTCAAGGAGAAAAAAAATCTGCATCCGAAGCAATTCTGGTGTTGGTGGTTTGTGGCCCAGACTTTGAGGGACCCCACTCCACCCCCACATCCCTGAGCATTTTCTTGAATTCCGCATACTTTGGTATCATCTAAAATGCATAGTTTTTTTTCATAACAATGCATTTCCAGCATGTTATGAAATATTTTAAGAAAACATTTGCACCAAAATAAACTGACAACTTTTCAGCGTGTTTTTCCAGGAGCTTTGGGAAGCGCCCTCATATTTACTTTCCCCATTCTTACTAAGGTGTAAGTCGCTCCCTCCAGCCACCAGCCATGTCTCTCCACTGACACCCTGCTGCAGGCCACGTCAGCGTCGTGCTGTCAGCATTTTTAAACTCCCCTCTAAAAACCCTCTAGTGGTCTGGGTTTGCTTCATACCCCTCCCCCCTCCCCTATCCCCAGTTCCCGAAGCCCGCAGCGTGAGTCATTCTGTCGTTCCAGATGCTCTCCCCCTTAGCATATCAGGTTCTGTGAGACCCACTTCTTGCCAGCCTCTGCCCTCCCCTTTGTCTTCTCTGCAGCCTGTTCTGCCGGGGCCACCGGTGCCTTGCGGCATCCTGGGCACCCTTGCTTTCCCACTGCAGCCGCTCCGTCCCTGGACCCCTGCAGTCGCCTCCCTAACTCGGGGAGCTCACGCTGGCGCTCCCTGGCGGTGACCCGCTGGCCGGCTGTGCCCTGTGCTGAGGGCTGAGCAGAGCCACTGAGCAGACCTGCACGTCTGGGGTGGGTTCATGAGCCCTGCATGTCCCCTGGTGCCCCTAGGGGGCGCTGATGACTGCCTTCTCAGGGCTCAGGGCAGTGTTTAATCTCCAGAGAAGTCCTGTTAGGTAGTCAGGAACCCATTGTAATGAGAACGGAGTTGAACGTGGGGTATTTGGCAGGATCGGCACCCACCAGAAGACGGGGGTACAGCTGGGCGCACCACTCCTGGGCGCCCGTTGTCCTGGCCCAGCTGCTTTGCTGTTCTGGTCGGCAGTTTGGCCCCACTGTGTCCATCCTGCAGTGGCTCCAGGACGCCTGTAGGTATCTTCCTGTCCTGCAGGCGGTGGCCGTAGTTGGGCTTCCTGTGTGACAATTGGATGCCTCTGCAGTGAGGCCTCCTTGGCAGACAAGCACTGTGCATTTCTGCGGCTGTCATCTCCAAAGCCTTGTCGCCGAGCTAAGTCTCGTCCGGAGGGCGGGGACACAAACACAGAGTTCCAGCACCCGAATCTGGGAAGGGGCCGGTCAGGTTTCATTTGGAAAAGCGTCTCTTGTTGGAGGCACGGTGTGTGGTTCCTAGCTGCTGACGGACTGTGACGTGGGGAAACAAGACACGACTTCATCTGCCGTCGTGTCGGCAGGTGTACCGCGAGCCCGTCCTGAGAGGCTCTTGCTGGGGTTGTAAGCTTACGTGCTTAGACTCTAGTGGAGTGGACTGATATTGCTGGGAAAAAATATTTCACATCACATGCATTTCCCTGGATGGGTGTATGCCCTATCCCCAGTGAAGCCGTCAGGACCACCCATGGAAGTACTGACAACAATTACAAGACTCAGCAGGTCCCCGTCAAGCTCAGTCATTCAGAAGTGTGGCGGGTGGGCGGGGCCTGAGTATATATGTTTTTAAATCAACACCAGTCATTTTCCAGTGGAGTTCCGAGGGAGAAGAGGAGAAATGACTACAAATACTTGGGGGCTTTCTCTAAGCGTGCAGCTGCCCCCTAGCCCCCTTCTTTGGTGGGCTTAACCATGGAGGGCCGTCAGTGCCACGTGGACCCGTGACAGTGTCGGCAGGGGGCCCTCCGGGAACATTGCTGGGCTGGGGTGGGCCGGCCCGTCTGCTCCTCCTTCCTTCCTCCTCACTCGCTCTGCTCAGTGTACATTCTCTCTGGGCTCTCATCTCACACGTAAATTTGAAAAGGCACACGTACGACGTGGTGAACGTCACAGTTAACTCTTGCTACATTAACTGCAAGCTGGCCCTGTCACCTTCGGGAGTGTGCTGCGTGGTTTCCATGTCACTGTATCACTCCCTGTTGGGGACTTTGATGGCTCTGGGGTCTCTGAGCCTGAACTCAGTCTGCCACCTGCTAACTCTCATCTCCATGAGCCTGGGCCACCACGCGCAAAGGCCACCGGGCTGTCCCTTGACCACACACTGGCCTCCTTGCCAGGTGCTGGACCCTTGGTATTTGGTATCTGCCTCGCAGAGTGCGGAGGCTTGAAGGGGTTTGCCTCTCCCCTGCCCTAGTCATTCCCCAGTGCGGCTGCACTGATTTCCTGCCTCCTGTTCCTCCCCCAGGTTCTAAGGCGCTGGAGTATTCCAATGGGCTCTTTGATTGCCAGTCTCCCACGTCTCCGTTCATGGGGAGCCTGCGCGCGCTGCACCTCGTGGAGGACCTGCGTGGGCTGCTGGAGGTGATGGAGACGGATGAGAAGGAAGGCCTCAGGTGCCAGGTCCCGGACTCCACGGCGGAGACGCTGGTCGCTTGGCTGCAGAGCCACCTGGTGGGTGTCTGCGCCGTACGCTCTGGGCTCTGAGTCGTCCGTGGCTTATTCCAGAATTGAGATCACAGAAGTAGCCGATTAGAGCTGGGAGAAAAATGATGGGGCCACAGGTTTGCTCCATTTTCAACCCCTAAGAGGTCCCAGTTCCCTTCTCACTTAAAGATAACTTTGGAAAATACCGGCACTTAATACTTATTTATGGGAATGGGATAGTTATGTTAATTTGATAATACAGACAGTGTATTATGATCAAATTAGCTCCTATGAGATGAGCCGTTTTCGCTTTCACAGTTGGGAGAGAACGTGCAGTGTTTATCTATGTGCGTCTCAACTGTTTGACGGAACATGACAGCCTCCGGTTCCCCAAGGACAGCTTTCTCGGCAGGCCTGTTACTGTCTAGTTACGAGTGTGGACAGGTCTCCTGATTGTTCCCAGGCACCTGGCCTGGCCTTTGGATTGTGCCCGACAGCTGACGGGTCTGTAAGGGGCAGAGCCTTGCACATCATGGATGCCTCCTCAGTTCACTTTCAAGGACCCCAGGCAGGAAGCCGGGTGGGTGACACTTGTCAGAGCCCAGAAGCCTCCCGACCTGCTGTGGTCGGTGTGAAGCGCCACCTGGTGGTGAGTGGCGATCACTTTCCTTCTGGCCCTGGAGCCGAGTTGTGGACTTGATCTGCGAATGGAGTTCTCTTGTCCTCGGGCAGAGGCTTCTTTCCAGCTCCTTTTCAAAACCCAGTGGCGGAGCAGAGCTGCTGTTCCCCAGGGCACACTGGGGAAGACGTGGACTTGACAGACGGTGGACACGCATGGTCTAGAGCACCTCAAAAAGGCACAATCCAAGAAGGTAGGAGAGGTGATGTTTGCATTGAAAAGCTACTCAGTTTTCAGTGCGGGACGTTAGGACGTTTCATTGTTCATTGTGCTTTGGTGAAAATCACATGAAGAAATCAAGATGTAGTCTTGGATCTGGGCTGGCAGTGGAAGCTTCTTGCTCTGGGGACCTGAACAGCAGATTCTACAGCCCAAACGTCCTCAGGCGATGGACACAAGTGTACCTCTGCCACCAGTTCACTGTGTGACACAAGTGTTCCTCTGCCACCAGTCCGCCCTGTGCCGAATGTGCTCGGGCTCCATCTCCAGGTGCAGATGGTCCAGCTGTCCTCTGATGGAGGGGCAGCTGCACAGCCCAGACAGTGGAAAATAGCTCATTTTTGACAACACATCGCGCCTGTTGTTCCACTTCATCGTTCGCCCTCCCCTCTGCTCTGTTTGCTTTTGTTAATAAGGTACCTGGGCTAGTTGAAGTCGAGGCACAGCAGTGAGAGTGGGGATTGCAGGGGGCCGAGGGGGAGGGAGAGGGGGAGATCCTCCTACAGAGGCTTACAGTTTTGCAAGATGGAAGGAGTTCTTTAGATGGACGTTGGTGAAGGTGGCAGAACAGCACGGAGGTAGCCCACACCACTGAAGGGCACGCTCACAAGTAGAATTCATGGTGTGATGTAAACGGATGGTGCCTCTCAGCTGCGGAACACAGGATCCTGGCGAATCCCCTCTTGGGAGGAACTGCCCTAATAACAAATGAAGGGAGCCCCTGGTATAACCAAAGCGGCGAGTGAGGAAGGAGGCCGGATTCTGTCTTGGGGATTGCGAACGTGGGCTTGGGAGGCAGCGGAGCTGAATGTTGTTGTTGGCTGTAACCCCGAGCAGCCTGTACGCATCTGGGAGAGTTTCTTAAGCTCAGTTTCCTCATCCATAAAAGGGGAGTGTTTTGTGCCACCCAGCATTGTGGAGCGCCACCGGGCCAGTGTGTGCTGAGTGCCCGTGCTGAGCCTGACAGCTGGCTCTGCACAGAGGTGACACCCGCAGTAGGGAGAAGAGGGGGAGGTTCCACAGGACCCCTTCTGGGGGCGGGGAGGCAGGTCCAGTTACAAGTGGACTCAGGTTACAAATGACCCATACATGGGTCACTTCTTTTTCTTTTTTTTTCTTTAAAGCGTTACTTTTTAAATTTTTTTTCCCTAACGTGAAAGGCAGAGTTAGGGAGAGACAGAGAGAGATCTGCCATGCACTAGTTCACTCCCCAAATGGCTGCCACAGCCAGCACTGGGCCAAGCCACAGCCAGGAGCCTGGAATTTCGTCCAGGTCTCCCACATGGGTGCAGGGGCCCAAGCACTTGGCCCGTCTTCGGCTGCTTTCCCTGGTGCTCTGACAGGGGATGCCCACAGCTCAGATGGTGACTTAACCCCCCTAGTGCACCTCTTGTGATAGAAGCAGGTGTTTCTCAAGCTACAGGGAAGCTTCTGTTAAATGTTAGGCAGACTTATTAAGGTAGCAGTCACGTAAAGAGCATTTTATTCCTGTCTAGTGATGGCCAACCTGGGAGTCCCCCTACGTTAGGACTGGCCCCGAACCTTTCATTAGTTCACCTGGGCGTCTGCAGGGCGATTAGTACTATGCCCAGGCCAGGGAGACCCCCTGGTTTCCTGTCGGAGGCAGGTCATCTCTTTGGTACTAATTGTTGCTGCTTATTTAATTCTCTCATATGATTGGAGGCTGGATATAGGAGAAAAGAAAATAGAAACACCAGTAGCCTGGTACAGGTGAATGAACTTATTTTAATGGTGTAGCAATAGCTGTAGGCTTCTAGAAGGGGACACATTTCTTTTTAAGACAGCAAAATTGTCTCCTGTAGTTAAAAAGCCGTGTGGTGTGCTCAGTGGGTGAGGCAACAATTCTCTTTTGATTGTGGAGTGTTACATGTTGGCACAGGTGATGAACCAGGGTGTGTTCCATCAAGCTGCAGATTTAGGAGAACAGATCGAAGACTATGTCTGACGGCTGGAGCCGAGCAGGTGATTGCTGTTTGCTGTAGGTCTAACTGAATGAGTTGCCCTAGAACATTTTTTTAAGATTTATTTATTTATTTGAAAGTCAGAGTTACACACACACACACAGAGACATATAATATATATTACTGTATTTCAAAATGGTATTTTATTTTCTGCTTTGTCTAAACCTTTTCTTTTAGAACTTTATTCTTTTCTTTTTAGAAAAGACCTATTTATTTATTTGGAAGTCAGAGTTAACAGAGAGAGAGGGAGAAAGAGACAGAGAAACAAAGATCTTCCATCGGCTGGTTCACTCCTCAGACGGTCACAGTGACCAGGGCTGAACTGCCCCAAAACCAAGAGCCAGGAGCTTCTTCCAGGGCTCCAACATGGGTGCAGGGGCCCAAACACTTGGGCCGTCTTCCACTGCCTTCCCAGGCCATTAGGAGGGGAGCTGGATCGGAAGGGAAGCAGCCAGAACATGAACTGGCATTTTTACCTGCTCTACCACAACACTGGCCCTCTCTTAAAAGTTGTATTTATTTTCATTTTATTTGAAGTGGGGAGGAGAGAGACAGAGTGTGTGTGTTAATCCATTGGTTCATTCCCTAGATGCTTACAACAGCTAGGGCTGGGCCAAAGCAGAAACCAGGGACTCCATCTGGGTTTCCCACACGGATGGCAGGGACCCAGGGACCTGAGCCATTACCTGCTGCTGCCCAGGGTGCCCAATAGCAGGAAGCTGGATGAAAATCAGAGCCAGGACTTAAACTTGGGCAAAACCCAGGCACTTTGGTTCAGGATGTGGGCATCTTAACTGCTGCATCCAGTGAGTGCTTGAGCCTGAGCCTTTTCAAATATCTCTTTTATAGCTTCTTGTAAGAGAACAGAAGTGGGGGGGGGGGGGCTGTGCTTCATTTTTCAATGCATTTATCGCATGCTTCCGTATTTCCAAGTCTCATGAAAAGGAGACAGGAGGGAGGTGGGAGGGAGTGAGCAGCAGTGGAGATTAGAAGATGATGCCGGTCTGCAGGCTGTGCCCAGGAGCTGAACAGGACGTTGCATAAATCAAGGCACCGATGAGGCCAAGGCAGATGAGCTTAATAAGCATGGCTAGGCGGTGCGACTGGAGGAAGCTGCCGTGGACTGAGTGTGTCAGTTTGGGGGGAAAAGAGAGGAAATTTCCAAAGACTCAAGGCTTCAAAGATTCGTCCATGCTCTGGAGACTTGAGTGAGTAGGAAGAAGCGTGGGGTGTAGTTCGCTCCTGCTTTCTGCCACCCACAGTCAGGCATTGGCAGTCCCGGGCGTGGAACTTGACAGTGGGGGTGATGGGAACGGAATGGTGTCCCAGGTCATCACCGCCATCTACCACCAGAGTCAGTGACGCTGAGCAGTTAGGGAGAGGCAGGTGTTGCGCCCGATTGCACGCTCCAAAGCTTCGCCTGCCCCAGGTGCGTCTGCCGTCTACCAGGACCCTCAGCTCCCCTTGTGCCTTTCGGGTCATGATTTCCTCCTCGATGAGACTTTGTTGAGTTTAGCAAAAGCAATGCCAATGCTGAATGTGCCTGTTTTACTCCCTCTTGTGAGATGAATGAGCCAAATTGCATTCTTAAATTTTCCATTCATGCCAGCGACAGCTGGGCTGAATTCAGTGCAGGCTCTTGGAGGATGATTCCCCACCAAGCACCAGGTCTGCAGAGGGTCCACCTCACCCATGTCGTTTCCTCTTTCAGACGAACGGACACCTCCCTGGGAACGGAGACGTGTATCAGGAGAGGCTAGCACGCTTGGAAAATGATAAAGAGTCGCTCGTTCTCCAGGCAAGTGACTTTCCAACATCACACTTTCCCCAGGACGTACTTGCAAAGACTATTGTATGTTGGGCTGGCAAATTCACTTGCACATGAAGTGGTGCACAATGGGGAGTGGTGAGGCCTGGGGCAGAACCAGCCTGAGTTCACCAGGCTGGAGGAAGTGGCCTGTACCCAGCCTCAGCTCTCCTGGTGCCATCTGCACACAGACAACAGTACCATCTGAGCTCATTTGATCTCGTCTTAAGATGTATTTTAATACATAGCAGAAACTCAGGTTTATGCATATCTGTAGTAAAAACAAATCTGAATACTTATACAAGTTACTTCAGAAAGTTCACGGCAAATGGAGTTCAAAGGTAAGTTGGAGCAGGTGTTTTGCCTAGCAGTTACGACACCAGCTACGATACCCGTGTCCCACATCGGAGTGTCTGGGTTCAGTCCTGGGTCTGGCTCCCAATTCTAGCTTTCTGCTGATGTGCACCCTGGGAGGCAGTGAGAACTGCTCAAGTAATTGAGTTCCTGCCACCCACCTAGGAGACCTGGGATGTATTCCCGGATTCTGGGTTTTGGGGGAGTAATACAGTGGGAAGGAGCTCTGTCTCTCTGTCTCCTTCTCTGCCTCTCCATGAGGAAAAAAAAAACACAAACGTATTTTTCTATGCAAAAAAATGTTTTGCAACCCACGTACAGGTGTTACATAATCTTTTTCCAAGAGCTCTTTGAAGACTTGTAGATGAGTTCTGAATCTGAATTTGCAAATTTGGTTTTTTTCAGTTTTTAAAGATTTATTTATTTATTTGAGAGAGGGGGAGAGAGAGAGAGAGATCTTTGATTTCCTGGTTCACTCCCCAAAAAGGCTTCAGAAGCTAGAGTGGGCAAGGCTGAAGTCAGGAGCCTAGAGCTTCACCTGGGTCCTCCACTTGGGTGACAGGGTCCCAAGTCCTTGGGCCATCTTTCACTGCTTTCCCAGGCACATTAGCATGGAGTCGATCAGAAGTGGAACAGCTGGGACTTGAACCGGTGTCCGTATGGGATGCTGCTGTTGCAGGTGGCAGCTTAATCCACTGCATCACAACGCCAGCCCTGGGTTTTCAATTGTTTCATGAAGCTCATAAGCCAAACAAAACAGGATGATGGCTGGGTCCCAGCTTGTTGGGTAAATTTGAGTGTGCTGCTTCTTTTTTCAACAAATTATTTGTTTATTCATTTTTATTTTATTTAAGAGAAGAGGTAGAGAGAGAGAGAGAGAGATCTTCCATCCACTGGTTTGTTCCCCAAATGTCTGCAACAGCCAGGGGCGGGCCAAGCCAAAACCATGAACCTTGAACTCCATGCAGGTGTCCCACAAGAGCAGCAGGGACCCAAGTGCTTGAGCCATCCCCTGCTGCGTCGCAGGGAGCTGGATTGGAAGTGGAGCTGGGACTTGGACCAGGCTCTCCGGTGTGGGATGCAGTGTCCGGGTGACATCTCGAACCACTGTGCCTGACGCCCGTTCCTGAGTCTGCTTCTTCATGCTTCACATGCCTGACCAACATTTTTACTTTGCATTCTGAGCTGAATTCAAGTACGTTTACGAAGCTGGTGACCACCGAGGAGAGACTGGGGGATTCGCATAGTCACTGGGGGTGAAGGACTCACCCAGCCGTCCTTGGCCGGCTCAGTCGCACCCTGGCTTGGATTCTGAAAGAGCTCATGGAGTTGGAATTCCCTGGGTCCGTTTCCATCTTGTTCAGGAAGGAGCACATTTGAATAGTCCTTGAATAATGCCCGTTTCAAACGTGAAGTTCATTTCCTCTAATGCTACCCTTTCACACGCACCCCAAAAGGGTCCTTGTGTGCATTCTCCTCCTTCCCAGTGATCTGAACCTGTGGGCTGCTGCGCATCCCCAGGCCAACACTTCTGAGTCCTGAGATAGCGGAGGTGGCGGAAGGACCACCGTCACCTGTCAGGTCTCAGGGCGTCTCCCTTTGCACTTGGCAGTGACGTCTCGCCGATGGTCCCGCTTAGAGAAATGAAGTCGGCAGGGGCATCTGACTTGCGCCTCATGGCTCTGTCTCGCTCTCCACACAGGTGAGTGTGCTAACAGACCAGGTGGAGGCCCAGGGAGAGAAGATTCGAGACCTGGAGTTCTGCCTGGAGGAGCACAGGGAGAAGCTGAACGCCACGGAGGAGATGCTGCAGCAGGTAGGTCCGGAGGCCGGCCGCGCCGGGTTTGGCCCTGAGGCGGCCGTGGTACATGGTACACACAGCACAAACCTGGAGCCTCAGAGCCGCGAACACATAGGCACAAGGCAACGTGTCTGCGCCATGAGAAGCCAGACCCAGGTGTGGATCGCCTCGTGGGTAATTGTGATTTTGTTCTTCTGGCGTTTGTATGGCTTCCTGGCTTGCAGCGTGAGCATGCCTGTCTGTCGGATACGGATATGGGCGCTTGCTTCTGCTCGCAGGAGAGTCGCTCACATACACGGCCTTTGGGAAGTGCGTGTGTTTGGAAATTGCACTCGGTCCTCCGTGTGGCGGATGCTGCTTTGTGACCGTAGAGGGCACCGCTGCTGCCGTGGCCGTGCGCGACCCAGCGTCTCTGACGCGCTCTCTCCGTCCTCGCAGGAGCTCCTGAGTAGGACGTCCTTGGAGACTCAGAAGTTAGATCTCATGGCGGAAATTTCCAACTTGAAGTTGAAGCTGACGGCTGTGGAGAAGGACAGACTGGATTACGAGGACAGATTCAGAGACACGGAAGTGAGTGGCCGCATGTCTGTCTGTCCGTCTGCCTCTCTGATGCACAGACACAGCCCTAAGGCAAATTGAAATTCCTTGGGGGTAGGGAGGGAAGGCCGTTAATTACTTTATGTCCTCATCCTGCTTTAGAAGAAAAAACTGTAATTCCATTGATTTTTTTTTAATCACTGAATGCTAATGACGATCTTCATTTTGAGAATTTTTGGTAAGAAATGTCAGAATCCTTTTGGTAACCTCTAACAGTGCTGTCGACTTCAGAATATTTGTAGCATCCGTCCATCTTGGTTTTCTTAATTTTGTAAGTGATAGATTTAAATGCATGGTTTTACTTCTACTTCTTCTGTGGGTACACACAGTACTTACTGTACAAGAGGTTGATGGGGCGCAGTGGGTTAAGCCTCTGCCCACAGTACCACTGTCCCATATGGGTGCCAGTTCAAGTCTTAGCTAATCCACTGTTCATCCAGCTCCCTGCTAATGCGCCTGGGAAAGCAGCCGAAGGTGGCCCAAGTCCTGGCACCCATGTGGGAGACACGGCTGAAGTTCCAGGCTCCTGGCTCCTGGCTTCTGCCTGTCCCAGCCCTGGCCATTGTAGCTGTTTGAGGAATGAACCAGTGGATGGAAGATTTCACTCGCTCGCTCGCTCTCTCGCTGCCTGTCTCTGCAATTCTGCCTTTCAAATAAATACATCTTTTAAAAAAGTAAGTTTTTAAATTTGTATATAGATAAAATATTTAAACATTATAATATCCTTTTTTTTTTGAGATTTATTTATTTATTTGAAAGGAAGAGTTATAGAGAGGCAGAGGCAGAGAGAGAGAGAGAGGGGTCTTCCATCTGCTGGTTCTCTCCCCAAATGGCTGCAACGGCCGAAACTGAGCTGATCTGAAGCCAGGAGCCAGGAGCTTCCTCTGGGTCTCCCACGTGGGTGCAGGGGCTTGAAGACTTGGGTCATCTTCCACTGCTTTCCCAGGCCATAGCAGAGAGCCGAATTCTAAGTGGAGCAGTGGAACTCAAACCAGCTCCCATATGGGATGCCGGCACAGCAGATGGCGGCTCTACCCACTATGCCACAGCACTGGCCCCTATATAATCTTAAAACCACAAAGTATTTCAGAGGTCATCTGTTGGGCCTCTGCCTCTACTTTTGGTCTGTTACACACAGAAGTCGTTCTGGTTAGATAGAAGTCTCTGGGCTTTCATGAAATTCTGGGTGATGGCACACCCTGAAGTCCACGTGGCTCAGCTAGCTCTGTCCTTGGTTCTCCCTGCTGTGTTGCTAATCCAGGCCTTATGTGTTGTTGTGGTTTTGTTGGTGAGGGGACAGGCTGTCCTCTTGAAATCCATTCATTTCACTTGCAATGCAAGAGCTGCGGAAACCCGTCCTCTCTAGGGGCCGTGTCCTCTCTGTTTGTCTGTTACTTCCTTGGTTGGAGTGTGCAGAGGGTTCACGCTGGCTCAGAAGATGGGTACCACGAGTGCGAGAGGAGAGGTCACAGTGCACTTACCTCTGGCCTGTCCTCACACTGAGCAGTAATCTAATGCTGACCGGGTGCCATCACTGTGGCAGCTCCCTGGCGTGGGTCACCCACCGAACAGCTGACTCGGAGACAGTGAGATGTCCTCACGGCTGATGAAATATCCTGCCAGAGACCTGACCCTGGTGGGCAGCCTTGGTACACGGATGCCTCCATAGTAAAAGGAAAACCTGAACTTGGTTCATGCTTTAGTGTTTAAAAATTTTTTTATTTAATCGTATTTATTTGAGATAAAGAAAGAGCCCCCCATTTCTACTGGTTCACTCCCCAAATGCCTGAGAGGGCCCGGGACCAAAGCCAGGAGCCAGGAACTCACTCCAGGTCTCCCATGTGAACTGCAGGAACCCAGCTCCTTGAGCTGTTAACCACTGCCTCGTGGGGTCTGTGTTAGGAAGAAGGTGGAGTCGGGAGCCAGAACTCGGTCTAAGGTCAGGCACTCTGATACGGGACGTGGGCGTCATAGCTGGCATCCTCACCACCAGGCCAATGCCCATACCCCTAGATTTTTTTTAATTATTCGTTTTTATTTGAATGCAAAATCAGAAAGAGACAGAGAGCCTGACACAGATTTCCCGTCTGCTGTTTACTCCCCAAATTGCCTGCAACAGCAGAGGGCTGGACCAGGCTACCGACAGGAACCTGGAACTCAATTTGGATGTCCCTCATGGGTATCAGGGACTCAAGTATTTGAGCCATTGCTTGCTGCTTCACAGGTATGGAGAAGCAGGAAGCTGGGTTTGGGAGTGGAGCCAGGACTCGAACCCAGGCACTCTGTTACGGGACATAGACGTCCCAAGACGGACCTTGCCTGCAGTACTAAACATCCATGCCCCAGTTGTAACCTTAAAGCTCTTTGTCAGTCACCTATATAAACATGTTTCTAATTTGAGACCCAGGGCTCTTAAAACAGGACTTAGAAAGCCACCTGTTTTTCTTTTTCATTTTTTTTTAAGATTTATTTATTTATGTATTTGAAAGGCAGAGCTACAGAGAGGCAGAGGCAGAGAGAGAGAAATAGTGTCTTCCATCCACTGGTTCACTCCCCAGATGGCCCAAATAGCCATAGCTGCACCGATTCCAAGCCAGGAGCTTCTTCCAGGTCTCCCACATGCTTGCTGGGATCCAGGGACTTGGGCCATCTTCTGCTGCTTTCCCAGGCCATAGCAGGGAGCTGGACTGGAAGAGGAGCAGCCAGGACTAGAACCGGCACCAATATGGGATGTGGGCAGCTTTACCCACTGCACCACAGCGCCGGCCCCCTACCTGGTTTCTTTAACATTCTTGCTTTTGTACTTTTTTAGAAATCCAGTTCCATATTTTCACCATTTCCCTCTTTCTATCATTAACCCCATAATTGCTGCATCACACGGCAGAACTCAGCGCACCAGTGGACGACATGGCAGTGGTGGAGGTGTGGCTGGCTTGCCCTTTTCTGTCGAGTTTAGAGGCAGTGTTAACTTGCATGGCCGCTGTTACTGTAATTTAGGCACAGGGTGGTGACCACACATCAGAACAAGTTGCAGTGGACGGTGCGTGATATTTTGGGAGGAGCCCTGAGCGCGCCAGAGCTTTTTATCAGGTGATTTTCCCCACTCCTTGCTTATTTCACTCATGTGTTCTCCATCACGCGTGGAATGAGCTTGGCAGCAAACTCGCAGTGAATTCAACGCCTGGGAATTTTCTGAACACCATTCAGCCCAGCTGGGAAGGTGTAATGTCCACATTGCCAGAGAGTGTGGAAATTTTTATGAACTTTGTGGCATTGTATATATGAAAACAATTAAAATCGTCTCAGAAGTTAAAACTGAACTGAACATGGCAAGTTCCTTTTTTGTTGCTTTAATAGAAATCAGATGGTTTCCTGGCTGTTCCATTTTCAATGCCAGACGCAGTGTTTGTGTCAAACTTTGACAAGCAAATTGATAGGAATTGTATGCTAATATATATGTATATGTATATATATGTATGTATATATGTGTTTTTGGACAGGCAGAGTTAGACAGTGAGAGAGAGAGACAGAGAGAAAGGTCTTCCTTCCGTTGGTTCACCCCCCAAATAGCCGCTACAGCTGGTGTGCTGTGCCCATCCGAAGCCAGGAGCCAGGTGCTTCCTCCTGGTCTCCCATGCGGGTGCAGGGCCTAAGGACTTGGGCCATCCTCCACTGCACTCCCGGGCCACAGCAGAGAGCTGGACAGGAAGAGGAACGACCAGGACAGAACCTGGAGTACCGGCACCGCAGGCAGAGGATTAGCCTAGTGAGCTGGGGTGCCGGCCACTAATATTGTTTTAATGATTTTTGTGGCCATTTTAAAATTTACTTGTGTATGAGTGAAGTTGAACTTTTTTTTTTAAAGATTTTATTTATTTAAAAGACAGAGTTACAGAGAGAGGTAAAAACACAGAGAGAGGTCTTCCATCTGCTCATTCACTCCCCAAATGGCTGCGATGGCCAGAGCGGCACCGATCTGAAGCCAGGAGCCAGGAGCTTCCCCGGGGTCTCCCACGTGGGTGCAGGGGCCCAAGGACTTGGGCCATCTTCCACTGCTTTCCCAGGCCGTGGCAGAGAGCTGGATCGGAAGAAGAGCCGCTGGGACTAGAACTGGCGCCCATATGGGATGCCTGCGCTTCAGGCCAGGGCGTTAACCCTCTGCACCACAGTGCCCGCCCCAAACATTTTTTTTTTATTCTATGACTGTTCACAGTCATTGACTATCTTCCTTGCTGGGCTGTGGTCTTTTTTACTTTTTTGTGTGTAGAACTCTTTATTTAGTAGAACCATTAAGTCTTTGACTATAATGCACATTAAAGATATGTCTTCTATAAGTAAGTAAACAAAATATTAAGTTAAAAAAAAAAAGGGACAGCATTTCTAGTACGCATCAAAAAAATGAGGGAGGGGAAGGAAACATTTTCCTGGCTGCCGGCTGCATCCAGCACCCTTTACTTGGTCCCAGAATTTTGAGTTACTTGGATGCTCATGTCTAAGGAAATGCTGGAAAAGGAGAGAAATAAAGGCTTCAGAGCCTGGAAGGTTCAGGCCTTGCTGGCCCAGGGCCTGCTGCCTGGAGATGGTTAGCCCTGACCAACAGTGCCCCCTTCTGGTAGGAACACAGGTGTCAGGGGTGGAGTTGCTGGTGGGAGCCTGAAAGAGGAATTTTCTTCCTTTTTTCAAAAGACTGAGCTTCTGATAAAATCAGTTGAACTAATCTATATTCCATTATTTTTTTTTCTCACTAAGGCACTATTTTCAGAATTTCTAGCATAAGGGTTCATGAAAAGATTTGACTTCTTCCAGGTTGTAAATTCATGTTTAAAAGCGTCACTACAGAAGAGAATTGGGTCGTTTTCTTAAATAGAAAAAAAAAATCATTCCAGTTTATAATAATTCCGTTTCCGGCCGGCGCCGCGGCTCACTAGGCTAATCCTCCGCCTAGCGGTGCCGGCACACCGGGTTCTAGTCCCGGTCGGGGCGCCGGATTCTGTCCCGGTTGCCCCTCTTCCAGGCCAGCTCTCTGCTGTGGCCAGGGAGTGCAGTGGAGGATGGCCCAGGTGCTTGGGCCCTGCACCCCATGGGAGACCAGGAGAAGCACCTGGCTCCTGCCACCAGATCAGCGCGGTGCGCCGGCCACAGCGCGCCTCCGCGGCGGCCATTGGAGGGTGAACCAACGGCAAAGGAAGACCTTTCTCTCTGTCTCTCTCTCTCACTGTCCACTCTGCCTGTCAAAAAAAAAAAAAAAAAAAAAAATTCCGTTTCATCTATTTCTTGTTTGAAAACCAGCACTGTTTGTGAAACAGGTGGTGACTGTGCTGCATGATAGGAACTGGAAGTTGTTTGTTGGCAGGGAGAACGTGGGAAAACACATACTCGCAAGTGCAGATGGATGAATGAAGATCGCCAGGGATGCTGACTGCACAGAGATGATTCCTTTAAATAAATGGAAGAAGCATCTCTTCTTTGAACTTGGATTCTGAACTTGCAGATGATGTGCTTTTAATATTGCCAAGTAGTTCTTGGCCTCACTGAGTAGAGGAGAAAACCCCTTCTCTCACTGTAGCTTTATAGGATGATTAAATGTATAATTATGCAATGATTGTAGGTAGTAGTTTCTCCTGTTTTTTAAGAAACTGCACTTTAAAAGCCTGTGGGCTTTTGCTGGGCAGTGTTTCACTGTAGCCTCCCTTTTTCTAGGCCTTGTGAGTTTGAATCATTATGCTCTTGTTAGCAGAGTTTTATTTCTGGTGGCATTGTTTTGCTTTGCATTCTTGTATAATTCTGTTGTGTGGTGTTTGAATTTGTGACCCAGCAGTGTGGCTTGTGAAGAGAGAGGGACAGAAGTGCATGAACCATTGCAGGCTTGTAGTAAAATAAACAAAAGCCGTCTCCCACACAGCATATGGGCTTCTCTCCCAGGCAAGTTGGTCTTCTTCAACAATCTGATTTCCTTTTTCTGCCTTCTGAGCTCTGGGCAAAGATGCACCAGGATCTCTGGGAATATTCCCACGTGTTTTACAAACAAACCAGTATTATTTCTTTGAGTGGCAGTACAAAAGGCATCCAGCTGCCCTGTGTTACTAACATGGTAGGATTGCCATTTGGCGCTCCAAATGTAAAATTGTAATATGATATTGAATACGTGTGCAAACTGTTACAGGGCCCTCATCTTTCAAGTTGAGGACCTTTGCTTCAAAGGATTTTAATTTTATTCCCCTCTTCCCAGATGGAGTTGATGATTGATCTTTATTTTTATAGAAAAGAAAGAAAATCAAAGTATAATTTTATAGATACCTAGAAATTGCTGGAAAAGTCCCTCAGGGAAAATGGCTTTGCCAGAGGAAACCTGTGCGGTGTGTTTGAAAAGACAGATTCCATACCGTCCAACTGAGTCTAGGGACACCTGGGAAGTGGAAGGCAGGGGTTAGCCATCCTGCTTCATCTGAACTGTCATTACCTTCTGTGTGGGGGATTCCGCCTCTCCAGGGCACAGGCACTGGGGATTTACAGCCGCCTTTTACATGGAAACATGGTTTGCTTCTTCAAGATTTAAGAGAACACTTTTTAAAAGTTCATGGAAATCTGTATTATGGGAAAAATTCCATGTCCCATGAGATTTTACATTTATTTCCATTTCTCTGATCTGATGTGTATAACTTTAATCCTAGGGCTGTTGACTTCTTAAGCTTTCTATTCCTAAGCTGCTCTTTTAAAAATATATATTTATTTTCATTGGTGTGACAGAGAGGGAAAGACACAGAGAGATATCATCTGTCCACTGGTTCACTCTCCAAATGGCTGCAACAGCCAGGGCTGGGCCAAGCCAAAGCCAGGAGTCGGGAGCTCCATGCTGGTCTTGCTCGTGGGTGCAGGGACCCAAGCACTTGGGCCGTCCTCTACTGCTTTCTCAGGTGCATTAGCAGGGAGCTGGATGGGAAGTGGAGCAGCTGGGACTCTAACTGGATTTCAGAATGGCATCCAGTATCCCACGTGGCAGCTGAACCCGGCGTGCCTCACGGTGCCAGCCCCCAAGCTGTCCATCTGGGACGAAGAAGTGCACTTGCGCTCTCCTGACCTATTTCCTTCTTTCCTTGAACAGGGGCTGGTTCAGGAGATCAGTGACCTGAGGTTGAAGGTCACTGAGATGGACAACGAAAAACTTCAGTACGAAAAGAAGCTCAAGTCCACCAAAGTAAGTTCTCTCACCAGGAAGAATTTGTACGCAAAGGGCTCCACTATTTAACTGTGACCAGTACTAGAAGTCAAATATGTTTCCTGCTCGGTATCTGATAAAGAGGTACTTTACCAGCGCACTAAGTGTCTCCGCCAAGCTGGATGGAACCTTTGTTGAATTGAATCACGCCCCTTTTAACATAAGCCAAGTTTCACCTCCTTTCCAGAATGGGTCACCCACCCTCCTCTAGAAGCCGATGCTGTTTTCTTGGTTACTGAGCTTGTCTTTTTCTACCTGTAGTTTTCTTTCCCTCCTCTGTCTCTCTCCCAGTCTCTAATGGCCAAACTTTCTAGCATGAAAATCAGAGTTGGTCAGATGCAGTATGAAAAGCAGCGGATGGAGCAAAAGTGGGCGTCCCTGCAGGTGTGGTACCCGCTGGTGATGGG
The DNA here is from genome assembly GCF_051225735.1 of Oryctolagus cuniculus. NCBI lineage: Eukaryota > Metazoa > Chordata > Mammalia > Lagomorpha > Leporidae > Oryctolagus > Oryctolagus cuniculus. The sequence continues at coordinate 125,053,187 of NC_142875.1, forward strand.
CGCCGTGGCCTGTCGCCTGCTGGCGCGTGTCATCTTTGCTGTGACGGTGTCTCTCGTGGCGTGTGCATTCGTGCTGTGTGTTCTCACCTGTCCGTGACAAATGCCTTCAAAGCTGATGAAAGGGGCGATGGGATTTCCCAGTCCTGTGTGCAGGAACATATGAAATAATGAGAGGGGAAAAAAAAAACAGATGAGATACATGAAATTGCAATCTCTTAGACTCTCTGAGACCCCAGTGTGGTGAAAACAGGAGGATCCTTCAAAACGTTGGTGGCAAAGAGAATCAAATATAAGTTTATTTTGGTGCAAAAATTTTTTTTGAGATTCACGCCTCGTTTTCTCCTACTTGGTGTTTTCCATGGACTTTTTGAAGACCTCTGGGACTGTTCAAGTTCACCAGTAAAAGAACTGTGTTTCAAGCCTTCCTCCTGCAGGTCTTGCTGGAGGGGGACTGTGTACAGCAGTGACCTCTGCTGGCAGGGACTAGGAATTGCCGCTTAGGAGCAGCCTGGGGGGCGCAGGGTTGCCCTTGTTGCTAAGGGCTGCGGGAGGTTTGCAGGTTTGGGGGACTTGCTGTCCACGCCCACCATAGGTCAGAACCCTAGGACTTCGTGGCTCGTGAGCAGGCTGCTTGTTCTCACGGCACTAAATGTCATTCCCCCTGGAGACCCTGAAGATAACCTAGCAAACATAAAGGCATCCTTTTAGCATCACGTGGCTCGGTTCTCGCCATGTTCAGTTCCGCCAGCAAAACAGAAAACAGCCAACACGCATTTATTGTTAATAAACAAAAGGGCATATGGGTCTCTGCATTGGCTGGGTTTTTATTTTCCCCCATTGTTGCAGGAGGTTCTTTCCTTTTCCTTTAGTGATCAGGATGAATTCCTTGGCCGCACAGTTCGGCCAAAGGACTTGCTGCCTTGGCCGCTAATTAAGCTCTGTGCTTGTCCAGTCAGCATGAGTGCCATCCAGAACATGTCCGGATGTCTTTCTCAGTTTGCATTTTCGTTCGCTTTTTGTGACACCAAGCATTTAATTTGATTGTCTTTATTGATTACCTTGGTCACATATTTAAGATTGAAACTTTAGGGCCATCCTAGCCCTAATTATACCTTAAAAATATTTCTTTTTTGTTCTACTCGCAAAAAAAAACTTGAAATAACTGTACCAGAATTATTGCAAGTTGGGCATAATTCATAGTCTTGCTTCCTGCTGTTCATTGCCACTGTCGAATTTCTGATGTTTGTGTCTAAATTCTTGTAGATTTTCGTTTCGCTTGCACAGTCTAAACATTGATTTAAAGAGCTGACATGTTCTCCTTTTGAGCATCGTGTGTTGTAAAACGAATCTGTGATTCGTAGGAGGAGCTGGCGTCTCTGAAAGAGCAGCTGGAAGAGAAGGAGTGTGAGGTCAAAAGGCTGCAGGAGAAGCTGGCCTGCAGGATGAGAGGAGAGGGGGTCGAGATTCTGGACAGAGGTAAGAACGCAGTGGGCGTTTTCTGTCTTGCCGTGGGACAGCCTTCCAGACTGGAGAAGGAAACTGATGTGGGGGGTGCATCTTTAGCATCAAAGACAAGGGAGGTCCCAGAAGCCGGGGCAGCCAGGGCCCTAGGAGTTCTTCAAGCTCCGCCCTGTGTCTGGGCAGCCGCAGCTTGCTCTGCACCTGCGCCGTGTTCACTCTCCACCGCCCAGCCGTCGCACACATCTCGGGGACATCCTTGTCCAGCTGCAGCACCAGGAGACGTCACGAGGACTGAAAGGCACCGTGCCTATGACCCAAGACTGTGTTCCTCTGAAATTGAACTTGAGCCAGGAGCCGATAAAGATTTTAGAAACGGTTCCTGCTCTTCTGAGAGAAGCGAGGAATGGCTTCATTCAAAATTTCTCAGCATGAGCGGAGCCCTCAACGTCTTGGAAAACAAAAATCGACTGATTCTGTCTTTGGAAAAAATGGATGAATTTCTCCAGAATGTTTTTGCTAACTGAGGAGGTTCAGTTATGAAAATGTAGGTTATACATGATAGAAAGTAACTTGAATGAACATGGGCTTTTTTTAGAAATTTGATCTCTGTAAGGGCTGGAACACCTGGCAATGACCGGTCGAATGCAGCTTTTCTCTGTGATCCCAAATGATGACTGACAGACGAGGGCCCAAAGCAAGGTCTGCCCCACCCAAAACAAAACATGCTCTAGTCCGCGCATTTTGATCTGCTAGGTGAGCATCGCCAACGTTACCGTCTGTGCTGTGAGAGACTTGAACTAGCTCCAGTCGAATCTTCCTTGCCTCTACGATACCACGGCCTCCATCCCCGTGGGTGTCAATTCTCCGTGCATCAGAAAACTCAGTTCATCAAACCCAAGTGCAGTGAGGTGTCCACCCCTCTGGGCCGCTGGCACGTGTAGAGGTGTGTGTCACGAGGGCTGGAGCCAGTGTGTGAACTGCTGGTTGCCGGTGCCCGACTGGATGAACGCAAGGATTGAGACCAGGTGTTTGGGACCTTGGCTTGAGCCATGAGTCGGCTGTGACTCCGCAGTGTCCCAGTCGCATCTGGAAGGACTGTGTATTGAGCTGCAATGGAGATGGAGAAGACAACCATAGCAACAAAACCACGTTTTCACCACGTGCAGCATACAGAGCGCTGTGCCCCGTCAACTTAGTTCTGATACGACGAATCGGGGTTCATAAAGGTGAAGTGAAAGAGAAAGGGAAAACAGATTTGGGCCTTCTGATTGATACAAGTCAAGTGACTAATAGAAATTAGCTCCTGTAACCTCGCTTGGTGTACTGCGTATTGTAAGCTACAGAGTTGTGCTGGGGATTCATTCTCTGTGAGGTTAGGGTCCATTTATTTTTGATGCAAGGAAGCTAAGTGATATTAAATACTTTTTACTGTGCTCACGTTTGCTAACTTGCCATTCAATGGGTTTTCCCGCACAGATGAAAATTTTAAAAAGAAGCTCAAAGAAAAAAGTAAGGTTTTTGGCGTGTTTCCATCCACCTCTCCATTGCCCGTAGTTCCGCCCGGACCACTCTTTGCATGAGTTTTAAAACATTTCTCTCTCCAGTGGCATCAAGTTGCTTCATCAATAAGCCCTCCATTTCCTCAGAGCTGGCAAAACCAAGGGTAGACAGAGGGACCCTAAAGACAAGGGACGTGTAACTTTTTTTTATTTTCATTTTTGCACATTTCCCCCTGATTCAGCCCTTTTGCTCCGCGAGATACGAGAGGGCACACAGGGTGGTAGAGATAAGACAATGTTTTCTCTGTGGTCAGGTGCTAGGGGGTCAGAGGAGAAAACAACCTTTCTCATCCCGTGGAAACCTACTGGTTTTAAGATTTAGCGGAGCTGAAAGATCATTTTACACTTTTGCCTTGCTTCTCAGTGTTTTGCAGTGCCCTTGGGTCACTGAGACCTTCCCTGTGGTGGTGCCAAAGGGATTGTGTTCAGGCTGCTGATCGGAGCCTGGATCATTTAATGCAACACAAAGAAAAATCTTTCCCTGGCTCTTTGCTCCCTGAGGTTGAATTACTAAATCCAGTAAGTCTGCCTTCAAAAAGTGAAAGAAGGCAATTCCTGTAGAATCTGTCTTCATTACAGATGTAATGGTTGTCAGGCAAAATACCAGCATTGAAAACATTTTCATAAATTGTGTGTTTCAGCGTTTTCATTTGTGGCTTTGCTTTGGGGGTAACTTTGCCTCTTTAATGTATTTGAATTTTTTTCTTTCATTAAAATAACACGCTTTCGTATTTGAAAATCAAATGTGTGAGGGAAATGAGATTAGGCTTCCGTTGGCCTTGGTATCTCGAAGCCTGCTTTAGAATCATGTTGGAAATGAAGTTTATGGATGAAGCAAAGCGTTTACGACCCCGTGAATGGGGCCTGCGCCCACTGCCTAGCACGAATCACGTCACCATCGCACTCACCACGCTGATGGCTTCCTGTCTCTCTGGGGCACGACTGAGCATCACTGCCCCTGCTTCTATCATCATGTCAGCTGTCCATCGCCCTCACCTCCTGCTACCCAGGTTTCTCTCCTGGAAACTCAGTCGTTTTGTGACTACAGCACTCAAGATTCTGTCTCCAGCATTCTCGTGATGGATGTGTTGGGCTGGGAGGGAGGGGTGTGGGCACTCACACAGCCTTCTCTTCTTTCTGGAACGACACGTGTTCATCCTCCACATTTCCCCCAGAACCGAGTCTGGGTCCCAAATGTGCTCCCTGTCTTTTAGAAAAACAGACAAAAATCATGAACGTCTTCCCCTTAAAACATTTCAGTCTGGAGTGTGAGTAGCTTCTTGTCATCGTCATCCGTGTTAACCCCACTGACTTCCGATTAATGTTGTGTGGTTTGCAGATATTGAAGTCCAAAAAATGAAAAAGGCCGTGGAGTCTCTCATGGCAGCGAATGAAGAAAAGGTATCGCGATGGCGTTTAGCGGTCCGTGTGGATGTCGCACCATTTTGATCATTTCACGTGGTTTCTTGCACTCTGTCACTGGGGAAGAACTCTACCCCAAATGCTGCTGGCGTCGAGTGCCAAGCATTGTCTGTCCCACCCGGCAGCGCCACCCTCAGCGACGGCAGTTGTCCCCAAGGAGCAGGGAACAGCCGTGCTAGGTGCACTGACAGCGCCTTGTCCCCATGAGTTTATTTAGATAATGTGAGACTGTCACATGGTTCTGTATATTCGGGTCGTACTCCTCTACGATGTGTGGGATGGTTCCTGCCGTCCAGAGAGGCGAAATTCCAGAAAGCAGGTGCAAGCCCCAGGAAGCAAGGTTCGGGCCCAGGTTTATTTACCTGCCCCGGCCTGAAGGTGGTCCCCAGGCGTTCCTTCCCTCCAGCAGGCGCTCTGATGCCCCTGCCTAGTGGTGCAGTCCGCTGCTGAGACACCGTGTTTTCCTCTGGCTTCTCCGACCACCCCAGTGTCCAGCTGGCGGCTGCTCCCAGGCTCAGCCCTGTCCCTTATCCCTGGGAAAGAGTGATCGTGAGGAAGTAAACAAAATGCCAAGAACTGTGGCTTGCTCTTTTTCTCTGCTCATCAGTTTCTTCCTCCAATTCCTGCCCCCTCTTCTTACTCCTTATTCACTTTTGCCTTTCATTTTGGTTATTTTATAGAAATAATTGTTCATTGTCTTACCCACACACCTACATAGAGTTTTCTTTCTTCTTTTCTTTTCCACTATTGAATGTAAAGAAATCAGGAAGCCTACCATGGCTTCTTATTATTTAAATCACTGAAATCCATTTCCTTTTGATTTTTCTTCATGGAAAAGCAGCAACAACAATAACAAAAAAACCTTCCAGTGGTGAGTGAGGGCTTTTCAGACGCTCAGACTGCTGCAGGAGAGTCAGGAATACCCCACACTCCTTGGGGATTCCCCAGGCACCCAAGAGGACCAGTCTGAGCATATTCTAGGCCGAGCAAGAGGTGGAAATGAAGGCCCATAGGAGAAACATCTATGGCCAAAATGCATGGTGAAACCCAGGCTCAAAACAGCCCACTGCATGCTGGGAAGGTGCTGGGGCATGCGAGACAGGTGATTGGGATTGACCAGAGAGCTCAGCCACAGGGCAGGTGGCTTGGCACGCCAGGTTCGCCATTTGGGGGTCTTAAGTCTGTGGACCTTGGACGAGGACATGATTCAATTGCCATTTTACTAAGCGCTGGCCATGATTTTAGGCCTCTTCAGTTTGAGGGATTTCAGGGGACATGTTGTCCTTGAATGTTGGGACATGAATCTGAATTTTAGAATTAATGACAGGTACATCTAAGGAATACCGTGTGAAGTTTGGGAGAAGTGGGGGGTTGGAGGTTGGAGGGGACCAAGCTGTGGTTGGTGAGGCAACAGTGTTCTGAGATAAACCACACAGCTTGCCCCGGGACAGGCCACGATGGTTGTTTCCCATGGTCCAGCCCCTGTTGCCCTCCCAAGGGGCAGGGCAAGTCAGGTGGCCAGGCCCAGACCCTGCGGCGGAGCAGCCCCCGAGCACAGGCAAGGGATGGGGAAAGGGAAGAGGGTGGAGAGAGAGCCCTGAGGCTCTGACACGTTACAGTCAGGCTGGGAAAGCAGGCATCATGGAAACAGGATCAGGGCAAGGAAGGCAGAAGTCAAAACGGAAGAAAGGAACAGGTGGATACAAGTAAAGGTCGAGCGGAATGGTGGACTCGGGCAAGCACCGCAGAGGGGCAATGAGAGGAGCGGTGACAGGTGCCTTCACGGACAGGCCAAGGGCTCATCCAGGCAACGTGGGCAGAGTCTCAGGAAGGGAAGAGCCGGGTGGTGACTGATGATGGCTGATAGAGACAGTGTGTGCGGGTCATGGCAGACTCAGCTTAAGGCAGGAGAGTGGTTAAAGCTGATTTTTTTTTCCTCGTTTTGTTTTGTATCTTATTACCTTGTTTTGTTTTTGTTTTTAAAGATGGCAGCTGAAGGATAGGATCTCTAAATTTAGAGGTACTTTTTCCATATCTCTGACGTACGTAGGAAAACCATTCTAGATGCTACCAGTTTTACTAAAGCTTAGAAGTAATCTTTGAATAATGTAAATAATTTGCGTCTCCTTATTCTTTGTGTCACAGTTTGCTGTTTTGTAATCACAGTGCCAAAGATGATCACTTGTTTCATTCCCAGGATCGGAAAATAGAAGATCTTCGGCAGTGCCTGAACAGGTACAAGAAAATGCAAGACCCAATGGGATCGGCCCAGGGTAAGCAAGGTAAGCTGCGGCTGTCCAGGTTTGTCGACCTCACTTGGCTTTTAAGTGGCCATGAACTTGGGCTTTGGTTCTGGTTTCCTTCAGAAATTGTAGCCATTGTCCCAAATTAGTGAGCTCGTTCACTGGTGGAACACTGGCATTAAGCAATTGTTCTCTGTTGAAGAGATTGGTTTGGGAGTGCCCTCTCTAAGGAGCTGATGAGAGAGAGAGAGAGAGAGAAGTAGTGCGTGCAGAGGGCCCATGGAAGAAGGAGCAAGGTTTCCCGAGTGTAGGAAGATCCTTATGGCCAGAAGCTGGTGAGATCACCGAGGTATGCGGTGGCCGAGTCAGGCGCTCCATTCTTGTTGAGGCACAGAGGGATCCACTGAAGGGTTCCAGAAGTGTGCTCTGGGTACCAGATGGAGACTCGGGGCAGGGACCGGTGTTGGACTTGGGGGAAAAGACAGCAGATACTCCTGCACTGGTGCAGAGGAAGCCACCTGGTGGTGCTGATTGGAAATGCACTGTGTTGCTGCCTTCGACACCGTGGTGTGATGGATGAGATAAGGAGAGGGAGGAAGAGGAGGAAAACCAAGGAAGGCGTTTATGACTTACACAACTAGGCAGATGATGTTCCTTTTACTAACAGGAGTCTTGGGATGGTGAAGGAGGCTTGAGTTAGCTTTGAGCAGATCAAGTTCAAAGAGCCCTGTAAGACAGGCCAGTGAAGTTAGATGTGCATTTCGTTGTGTTTCTTCTTATTTTATCTGCGGATGAGACTGTTGGTCATGCCCAAGTGTAGAAAAGCCTTGAAGAGCCATCAAAAATACAGAAGTGTCACACACTCCCAGAGGGCCCTGTTTGGTGACAGCCTGTAGTTATTTGCTCCAATGATCACTAGGAATAAACAGGTGTTTTCCAAGGCAGTTGTGCAACACTCAGATTTTGCAGTTTTAATTTTGTTGAGTTCACTCAGAAGGAAAACGCTGTTTTGCATTGGGGTTTCCATCTTTTGATGCACAGGGCCTGGGCTGTTATTAAAATGTCATCAGTATCTGAATGAGCAGATGAAACTCTGATTATCAATGCATTGATGTGGCAAATCTCATCACTCAGCATTTCCCATGCCTACCAAAGAGTCTCTCTCTTATGGAAAGTTGCAAGTTTGGGAGTGATTACTTTTTCACTTATGTAAAATTGAAAAATATTGTTTGATTTTATAGAATTTCAGTTCTGCAATTCTTACATTGCATCCCAAGGCAGAAAGAGTCAATCCTATAACTGGACTGCGTTGTAAAACATTTGGAAAATAGAAAAAGGGTGAAAATCCCCCTTCATTGCACTCGGAGATCATGATAGCACTTTCATTAAGATTTATGTATTTATTTGAAAGGTAAAATTATAGAGAGAGAGGGAAAACACAGAGAGATCTTCCATCTGCTTGTGCACTCACCAAATGGCCAGCACAGCCTGGGTTGGGCCACACTGAAATAAGGCGCCAGGAACCAGAAGCTTCTTTTGGGTCTCCCATGCAGGTGGAACGAGCCCAAGCACTTGGGCCTTCTCGTTGCCTTCCCAGGCTCATTAGCAGGGAGCTGGATTGGAAGAGGAGCAGCTGGGTCTTGAACCTGTGCTCATGTGGGATGCTGGCATCGCAGGCGGCAGCTTAACCTGCTGTACCATAGCATTGGGCCCCCATGATAGCATTTTCTTTTTTTTTTAAAGACTTATTTTTTTATTTGAAACTCAGAGTTACACAGAGAAGGAGAGGCAGAGAGAGAGAGAGAGAGAGAGAGAGAGGGAGGTCTTCCATCCAATGGTTTACTCCCTAATTGGCCACAACGGCCGGAGCTGTGCTGATCCGAAGCTAGGAGCTAGGAACATCTTTTGGGTCTCCCAGGCAGGTGCAGAGGCCCAAGGACTTGGGCCATCTTCTACTGCTTTCCCAGGCCATAGCACAGAGCTGGATCATAAGTGGAGCAGCTGGGACTCGAACCAGTGCCCATATGGGATGCTGGCACTGCAGGCGGTGGCTTTACACGCTATGCTACAGTGCCGGCCCTAGCATTTTCATCTTTCTTCTTTTGTGTAGTTCTCTTTTCTGTGCATGTGGACATGTAGATAAAAGAGGTAGCTTTTACCCAGGTACAACAAGATAGAATTTCATAAACTATTCAAAATTCTGTGCTGTCCCACTGAAGAGTTAACATAAACCATGATTTCTTACTAGGATTTAAAATTAGACCTCACACAATTCTAATAGTATGTAAATCTTTTTCTTTTAAAGATTTACTTATTTATTTAAAGGCAGAGTTACTGAGAAAGGAGAGAGGGAGAGATCTTCCATCTGTTGGTTCACTCCCCATATGGTTGCAACAGCCAGAGCCAGTAGCCAGGAGCTTCATCTTGGTCTCCTACGTGAGTGGCAGGGGGCCAGACACTTGGGTCATCTTCCATTGCCTTACCAGGCTAATTAGCAGGGAGTTGGTTTGGAAGTAGAGCAACCAGGACTTGAACCAGTGCCCATGTGGTTTGCTGGCGTCACGGTTGGTGGCTTAACCTGCTACACAACAACACTTGCACCAATAGCATCCAAATTCTAGTAAGACCCTGGTGAAATCTAAATTAGGAAGCCATGGTCTGGTTAAACTCTTTAAATATGTGTCCCTTGCCATTTAGTCTTATTCAGAGAAGAGTTTTGAACATCATTCATTGTTTAAAAACAAAACAAAACAAAACAAAACAAAATCCGGCACTTGGTTGCTCCTTTTTATTTCTAGAGATGTAATAATATCTCAGAGGTGCTACTTTGCTGGGTGTGTGGTTGCTTTTCTCTGTTACGTTGTTCTTTCTGCTTTGCAGTGACATAAAAAGGAGTAAGCATTTGGCCTAGCAGCTAAAATGCTTCCCCTATGGGAATACCTGGGTCCGAGTCTGCTCCTCTGGCATTTGGCGCCCACTTCCTGCTAACCTGGACCCTGGGAAGCAGTGGGTCATAGCCCAGGTGCATGGGTCCCTGCCAGCCACGTGGGAAACCCAGTGGGAGTTCTTCCTGGCTCCCAGCTTCCACCAGGCTGTTGTGGGCCTTTGGGGAGGGAACCAGCAGATTGGGAGCACTTGCTGGCTCTCCCTCTCTCCAGTAAATACATAAAATTTACAAGGTAAATACAGAGATCCTCTAGAGGGATCAGACATTGTCTTATTTTTTTTTTTTTTTTCCTTCCTGTGATTTTTTTTTCCTGCAGAGCTCGGTGAAAACTGAGTTGTTTCAATGGTGACTTTGTGGCTCTTCCGAAATAGCTTGTTGTACCAGGTATTCCTCACCCGGTTACTTCCAAACTAAAATGCCTAAAGCCCCCAATTTTAAAACAAGCGTTTTAAATTAGAAGGGTTTTAAGTAGGAGGATTGCAAAATCAAGTAACTTTTAACTCTCTTGCCTCTTGGGAGACTGTGATAGAACCAACTGTGGCCTTGCTCGCTGACGATAAGGGCTGAGGGCTCCCAGCTGCTGTTTCCCAGGTGATGCCGGGAGACATAAATGGGATCCTTGTATTCCTTGTGCTTTGTCTGTTCCCAGGCAGAGATGGTGACTATGACGACCTGCTCCATTCCAGTTCCGTCTCTACCCTGCTGGATGCTCAGGGCTTCAGTGATGTGGAGAAAAGCCCCTCGCCCACCCCTGGGATGGGGTCTCCCAGTTGCGACCCATTTAACACGAGTGTTCCAGAAGAGGTATTTATGACTCTGAACACTTTCTTACTGTCGCTGTCTTTGAGAGTTAAAACAAGGAAGACGTGGGCTCTTTTCTCAGTTCCATTAGTGACGTGGGTTGCTATTGCCATTTCTGTGTCCTACTGGTCTTTTTTGTTTGTTTTTTAGTGTGTGGTTTTTCCTTCTCTTTAATAAGTGCCTTGGGCAGTTGTCAAAATTGCTTTTAAAATTCTGGAGAAACATTGGAATCCCTTGGAGACAGATATCATCTTAAATATGAGGTTAAAACTTACTTATTAAGGGACAAGTAGGGAATAAATAAAGCAGGGATAAAGTGGGATTATATAAATAAATTGATTTTAGTTGCTTCTGTTGGTGATGCCAAAAGAGGATTGAGGGGATTGAATAAAATTACCCTCTCACTTTAGAATTAGAAAAAGCAACTAGGAAGGAATAAATAATCTTTAAAAAGATTTATTTTATTTATTTGAAAGGCAGAGTTACAGTGAGAAAGGGAAAGAGAAAGAGAAATCTTCCATCTACTGAGTCACTCCATAAATGACCACCAATGGCTAGGGCTGGGCCAGGCCAAAGCCAGGAGCTCCTTCCTGGTCTCCCATGTGGGTGCAGGGGCCCAAGCACTTGGGCCATCTTCCACTGATTGCCCAGGCACAGTAGCAGGGAGCTGGATTGGAAGTGGAGCAACCGGAACTCAAATTGGACCCCATATGGGATGCTGGTGCTGTTGTGGCTTAACCCACTGCGCCACAGAATAAATAATCTTGAACTCACGTCCGTTGCATCACAGCGGCACCAGCATCTGTTTCTTATCTGTTGTACACGACCCTAAAACTTTGTGGCTTGAATGACAGCATGGCTGTCTTGCTGCTGAATCTGCGCAGGGGCAGGGCTCAGCAGGAACAGCTCCTCCTCGCTCCACGTGGTGTCAGTTGGACTCGCGGGAAGACAGGGGCTTGAGTCACCTGAGGGCTGCTCACTCACGTGTCTGTTGGCTGAGACCTCAGCAGAGGCCAAGCCAGGACAATCCAGGCAACTGCCTGACCCTCACAGTAGAGTGGCTGGTTCCTAAGGGTGGCCGTCGTGAGAGCATCAGGCAAATTGGCACCACCACCTTTTGTGATGTATCTGAGAAGCCACGTAGCATCACTTCTGGGAGTCGTAGGCCACCAGATTGAAGGAGAGGGAGCGCAGAGCCTGCCTCTGGATGGAGGAGTGACGGCAGTGCAGGAGCACCTGCGGTGGGATGATTGGTGCCGATGTATTTGGAGGCTGCAGTCTGCTGCTCTGGCTACAGCAGCTGATGTCTTTGGCTATCCTTGTGGCCCAGCAGGTGAAGTTGCCACTTTACAACACAGCCGTGTCCATTTGGAATACAGTTTGAGTCCCAGCTGTTCCACTTCCGATCTAGCTCCCTGCTAATGCACCTGGAAAAGCAGTACAAGATGGCCCAAGTGCCTGGGCCCCTGCTGTTCACTTGGGAGACTTGGATAGAGTTCCAGGCTCCTGGCTTTGTCCTGACCCCGCTGCACCCATTGTGGCCATTTTAGGGAGTGAGCCAGCAGATGGAAGATCTCTCTATTTCCCTGTCTCTTCTCTCTCTGTATGTCACTCTACCGTTTTTCAAATATGTAAAAGAAACCTTTTAAAACAAATGGTGTCCCTTTCTCATGCAAAATGTGCTCATTCTCCCCCATGAGTCTCATTCTACCAGTGAGGCCTCAGCTCCCAGAATCTCCTCACTCACATCTGATGAGGACAGCAAGCCTCATTAGTGCCACCCGTTAAAGAGCTGGGAACTGCAAGTACAGCTTATCTGCGCCCATGCCCAGCCTTCAGTGATGCGAACTGCACAGCACTGCTCCTTAGGCATTCCTAGTAGGATATGGGAGGCACACGGCTGTCACTCGTCCATGATGATCCTTAAATTCGGCAGGCATGCAGCCGGTTCCTGTGTATTTGGGCCCTGTCTTCTGGCCTCTCGGTTTTTCCTCCCACGTCCCCCTTCCTTTCCTGAAAAAGGAGCTTGGGTGTGCGGCATACTGGTTTTCTCAGCTTGCTGCCTGCAGAAGTCCCCACGGAAGTCCAAAAAAAACCATTCTCTGCCCTCTCTCTGTCCCTTTGAGTGTGATTTATTGTAGTACTCGAAACATTTGAGGAGTCATCTGAATCTGCTTAGAATCCACACACACCCACAGGTGTCTTCATGGCGAGCTTTCCCCTACCTTCCGTGCCCTGGAAGGCCGCCACGGGACGTGCCCTCCCCATCAGCCAGCTTCTCGTGCCTTGCACTGAAAGCCCCGGGAGGCGCTTCTTGGGATGGGAAAGGCTCATTTCAGCCTTCAGTTGGGAGGTGCACAGTTAAAGATCAGGTCGCCCCATGGGTGTGGCGATGGAGACGTGGGAGCACCCTCTTCCTCTCTTCCTCCCTGCGGTCTGTCCTTACAAAGCATTCCTGATTCAACCATGGGGCTGCACCCTCGCCACCTAATCCGATGCGATCACTTCCGAAATGCCCCACCTCCAGACACCGTATTGGGATCCAGCCTCCACCCTAATCCGTCCATCATTTATCCATTCATGGGTGAAGGCTTTGGAGCTTAGATGCCTGCCAGGTCCTCCTCCCCGACAGCCTGACCTCTTCCTGAGGTCTCGTAAAGCCTTGTACAGCCACGCCCTTGACTGTCTTCCTGCCAGACCCAGTGCTGTGTCTTTGCCCTGGAAGCATGCCTTCAGTGTAGCGTGATCCGTTGTCTGGGGAGACTCGGATCCCTTCTGTTGAACAGCACAGCCTTCTTCGGGCAGCTCTCCCCCCTCATTCTGCCACAGATGGTGAGAAGGAGCCAGGTGACATCTTCACTTTTCACCTCTGTTGCTGTTAATCACGCGAGAAGATGAAACTTGAATTGAAGATGGATCGGAAGAGAAAACAGTTCCCCATTTCTCACTTAAATGTAGAAGGCTGAGGCTGTGCTGTTATCCACACAATTAGCTAAGGAATAAGAAAAAACTTAGGGGAAAAAGCCCCCTAGTTGTTAAATGGGATTGAATCCTGGAGAGGACAAGGGTGTTTGACAACGGGTGGGCTGCAGTGCATAGAGACAGGAGGCTACTGTCATGGGTTACACCCAGAGCGTCTCAAAACCCGTAAGAACGTCTTTGCGATGTGAATTTAGGAACTTTGTTTTTGAGAGACAGAGAGCGCCCGTCTGCTGGTTTACTCCCCGGTTGTTGGGGGCCAGGCCGGGGCTGAAGGTGGGAGCTGGAAACACAATCCCGGTCTCTCACTTGGGTGGCAAGAACCCCATTCCTCGAGCCATCACTGCTCCTTCCCTGCGTTGCAGTCTGGAGCCAGGGGGCGGGAGTCGAACCCAGGCACTCCAGTGTGGCCGTGGGCATCGTACCCGACGTCTGAACCACTGGACGCAACGCCCAATCCTGAATTGTAGTTTAATGGTAGGGTTTCAGTTTGGAACACAGACGCTTTGATGAGGATTGAGGGTGTTCAGCCACGCTTTTAAAGAAAAGCCAGGAGGGATATTTGAGGTTGCAGTTAAAGCCTTCAAGTTTAAAAAAGAGGTCAGGAAAATGGGGCATTCTGTTGGTGTAGTTATTTTTTCCCTGTGATTAGGAACCCAGGAGATATTTGAACTTCAGGAAACTGGGATGATAGCTAAATAAACTGTCCTGGATTAATCATTAAGATTCAAACTGGTTGGGGGGGATAAAAACCCTGACAGTTTTAATCATCTATTTTATAATAGTGTGGACTCAAATTTTGCAACGTTTTGTAGTGTCAAAGGATGAGCCCACCACTCTAGCTGAACCAGAAGTCTCAGAGCTGAATTTATCGCCTACTTAAGCAAGTGAGGTCTTTCTGGACAAGCACATTTCTCTTGGAGCTGTTGGTCTGTAGGGTTTTAGGAGGCCTGGAGCTCAAGGCCTTGGGGCTTTCAGAGGCAGGAGTGAGTTGGTGTTAGCTACACATATGTGACTGGAAGGTGAGACTGTTGGCAGGGTGGGTGTAGACCTGTGTTTGCTGGTACACATTGCTTTCCCGGCAGACTCTGAGGAGTGAGGAGCTATGGTTGGCCTATGGAGTTCATTGAGGCCCATGTTATTCATTTCCTTACTGGAATATCCCTTAAAGTGTTTCATGTATTGGTTCATGATTTGGGCCACAGTCTAACCACTCTACAGTTATCAGAAATTACTCAAAACCATAGTATTAAAATCCCTTCACAAACTTAGGACGGGCATGTGGCCTTGTAGTTGAATGCCTGTGTCCCGTGTTGGAATCACCTGGATTCGAGTCCCGGCTCCACTCCTGATTCCAGCTTCCTGCTAATGCAGAGTCTCAGAGGGAGCTGGTGATGGCTCAAGTAATTGGGTTCCTGCTCCACATATGAGAGACCTGGATTGACTTCCCAGCTGCCAGCTTCAGCCTGACCTGGTCCTGGCTATTGTGGGCATCCAGGGAATGAACCTCTAGATGGGTTCTCTCTCCCTCTCTTTCTCTCTGTCTCTCTGTCTCTCTCTCTCTCTCTCTCTGTGTGTTCCTGAAGTGATAATTAAAATCACATCTTAAAAGGATTCTTTCACAGATTCCATCCTTAGGCTGCACAAAGCATTTCTTTGGGAAAAATGTGCTTTGCATTTTGCTGGTTGCAGTAAAATCATTATTATTAAGCCAAGAGTTCTGAGTGTTCTCCGCAGAGTACATTGTGGCTGGTTTTAGTTATCCTTTTCACCCATTCTGCTCATGAGAATTAGTCGACAAGTTCACACGTAGAATGACAGTCAATGGTGCTGTATGAGAGTAGTATAGTATGGGAAGTAAAGGGAAAAGCCGTTGGCCACGTCTCACACTGAATCATTGCAGCCCTGGGGGGTAGGCCTGTCCTTCTCCTTCCAGGGGGGACTCAGGGAAGGTCCCTGAGGCAAGTGTGTGAGAGCCGAGGTCCAGCTAGGGCTTTCTGTGGTGAGGGTTTTCTTAGTAACTTGCTTATTCAGTGTCTTCTGCAGAACCGAGTTCAAAAACTGCCTTCCTCTTTTCTCTGATTCACACTTCTATGTAGGTGTTTCTATTCTGAAGTAACAGTAGAAATAAAGAATAGAATCCTAAACACGGTGTATGAGATTTTACCCACAGACTGTTTAATCATCTTATTCACGTCGTGTGTCTCTGTGGTTTGTTTGATTTGTGATTTTTTTTTTTTTTTTTTACTTTTCATAATTATCTTACAGTTCCACACCAGCACCTTGCAAGTTACAATCCCTTCATTACTGCCAGCACCTGGAAGCATGGAAACTTCTGAAAAAGTCAAGTTGCCTTCCAAGCCGGAAGCTTCATTCGAAGAGAAGTATGTCACTTAGGAGCTAACATCACAACGTGAATGTTCGGAAAAGTCAGTCAGCCAAAAGCAATGTGATACGTCTGTGGCATTTATTTACAGAGAGAACTTTCTACCCAGAGCAATAAGAAACAGCAAGACATGTGGGGAGGGGGACCCGTTTTCAGTTCTGTGTCCTTGAAGTCGAAGGTGTGAAACAGGAAGTCACGGGAGAGGAAACTGGGCCAGGAATGTGGTGAGGGGCAGTCAGGTTAGAGATTGGAAGGAACTTAGGTCTCATATCCTAGGTCATAAGTGACCCTCAAAGGATTACAGGCAGGATGGTAGTTGTCACATACCATGTGGCCCCTAGAAGGAGAGGAGAAGGGTTGCACTGGTTTCTCTGTAGACATAGAATTTTTGGCCAACATATTCCCAGATAAATTATGTAATCTTATCTGGGCAAAATTAAATACAATAGAAGAAATCATAAACTAGAAAAAGCATCCTTTGTATAAACTTTTGACAATTCTGTTCCCTTAGAATAGATACGATCTTTTACTTGTGAAGTTAACAGTCTCTTTTTTTTTTTCTTTTGTCCGTTAGCGATGGAAAAATAACCCTTGGCAATGCTGCTGAAACCCAGCTGTCTGATGGTCTTCTGTAAGTTTTATTTTATTGGATGGAATTGAAACTTGAGAAAGAGAGGCACCCTTGCCCCAACAGTAGCCGGTGTTGCAGTGGGTGGCTGAGGCTGTTGAGTCAATGAATTAATTGGTGCTGTGTAAGGACTGCGTATGGGGCATAAATCTGCTCAGCAGTACTCACCCTGGACCGTCAGCTCAGGCCAGGCGTTTGCAGATCTTTCTTAGATTCCCTTTGAAGTTTAGTGCTTTTAATGCATTTCTGTACGGACTCACAGTTTTGAGACCAGCAGAGAAGAATCTCAGAGAATGATGTGAGGCTGGAAAAAAGCTGAAATGGTTTTATTTTTGCACTTTCGATGTAATAAACTGCCCTAATATCTATGTTTATCCAAGTGACAGTCTGCATTGCATTAGGGAAGTCTATTTTCAGAGCAGTACTCAGGGATGAGATCTTTGCTCAGTGTTTATCTTTGACTTTTTCTGCCAGTAGGTGCTTCTAGCAACTTACATGTACATAAATGCAAAAGAAATACCTTTTCAAAGCTTTTTTGTGTATTACTCTGGTTTTTAGAGCAAGCGTATCACTTTCTGTCTCTGTCTCTCTCTCTTTCCTCCAACTGGTCACATACCCCTGCCTTCAATTTTTGAGTGAGAACAGCTCTGTGTAATAACACACGGATTGTGTGAAAGATTTTCAGATGTTTATGATGAAACATGGCTTCTCTGGGATATTACAAGCAGCAACTGGGGTCCCTCTGTTATGCTTTGGTCAGAATTTATAATGAGTTGCTTTGGCAGACAGCAAAAAAAAAAAAAAAAAAAAAAAAAAAAGTCGAAAAGCGCTAACTTTGTGAATCGATTGGGAAAACTTGCGTTCTTTATTTGCATTAGAAGAACTGGAGATAAATAGATCGATAAGTATGGATGCGGAGGCTGTACCATTAGTCTATGGCAATCCCTGGCTTATTTTCCAGGGTTGACATCACAAGGAGGGTGCTAAGTGTTTTTCCAGCTCTTCTGACATTGAGCGTTATTGGCAGGACAGTTAACCGCCCCTGCTCTGGAAAGAACTCAGTGTTATAATTTAGTTAAGCACATAAGTGACTGCCCGAGTCCAGATTGTCTTTTATTACTCGCATTCAGCCCACATGCAGTTTCCAAGATGTTCTGCTGAGGAGCGGTGGCACCAGTGCCACTTACTATTAATCCTAATTATTCTTATTGTTATTTTTAGAACTTCGAGTCTGCAAAAGTCCAGCAGCCTGGGCAACCTGAAGAAAGAGACAGCAGAAGGGGTGAGTTCTTTTCCAGTCTGTTACCCTGAGAAGAAAATATTTTGGGATCTTCGTCTTTGCCCGTTTTGGAAATAACACTCTTAAGAAGAATTTGCGGTTTCTTTCATAATGGAAAACTATTAGATAACACAGTTATGATAACTACTAAGAGGTATGAATATGTGGAGTTGAAAGCAGCACATAAAACCCCAAATAGAGACTTAATAAGCTTTGTAAGACATAAGTGAAACTAAGATTTTGTAGAAGTACATGTGATTTTTTTTTTAATTTATGGAAGGGTATGTGACAAATTCTGAATGTATAACAACAACCTTGTATATTGTCGTTTCCAACAGGAGAAGGAGTCCCTTTCAAAGTCATCTGAGGTAACTTTTATATCCAAATAATAATGTGAAACTATGTTCCACATCCATCCCATGTGAATTGCTTACATGTCTCCGGTGGAGCAAAACCCCCAGCACCTCAGAAGCGTCAGGTTAGATGAAAGACGCCAGGTACTGAGATTGCGTGCGAAGTGATTCTACGGTAGGAATACACAGAGGAGACCAGTCAGAGAGACGGGAGGCCGATCGGTGGGTTGCCAGTGGTGGGAGGAGAGTGGGGAGAAACTGCTGTACCAGACGGAGCCGACAGTGTCAGGGAGCTCCCGGGACGTGGTGGCGGCAGCACAACACGGGGTGTGCCGAATGCCAGTGGTTCGCTGTGTTCTGTGACAGTCACCTGTTCAAGTGATCACAACACAAAGACAAAACCCTGAGCGCCCAGTGCTACCTGTGGTTCTCAGTGAGCCTAACAGGGCTTTCTGCGGCTGCACAGAGAGCCCGCCTCTTAGATCCCAGGCCATTCACTCCGGGCAACTATTTTGCATCTATAAGGCAGACTTTGGGAACCTCTAAAGACGTCAGCACGGGCTCTGATTCTTTCTGCTGATTCTCCAATGTGACCTTGTAAAGGTGCCAGTCGGGTGCACGGGCTGCTCCTGGATGCTGTCTCATGACCCTGGGCCCTCAGCGCCTGAGTGTCTGTCCTGTGTGGGTAGAACTCGCGGGGACAGTCAGCGGCGACAGCCGTCAGCGAAGTTCTTTGTGTGCTGTGAGTTGGGGAAGTGTCTAAGACTTGGTCATCAGTGTGGGGACACACACAGTAATACCACTGGTTGTGCCAACTATACACTTAGTCAGTATGACCAGTACTTGTGCCCTTCCAACCCGTCTTGCTTCTCTCCATTTCTGCAATAATAATTATAATAATAAAAACCATAGGGCAAGAGAAATGAGAGAAATGAGGCACACCAGCAGACCATCTTTGAAGACTGAAACTGCAGAACGTATTATGGTTCTCATTGCCAATGCAGTTGACAGCTCAAAATGAACAATGACCGTGTCGTTCTGTTGTTCTTCGAGAAGGATGTAGAAAGTAACTGGGGTGGAATCTCCCCACACTGCTGGTGTGGGAGCTGGGGACCGATGCCCTTGCTCCGGGGTAGCGCTGCGTATCGGCAGTGAACGTGAGTGACTTTGCACGGAGCCGGGCGCCCGGCCCGGCGGGTCCTGACGCGCCCACCCCGGCCATTGTCGTCCCTCTCACAGGAGCCAGCCCCGGGGGACAGCAGCCCTGTGGCGAGCCTGCCGCCCCAAACCCGGCGACACGAGGCCTCCGCCGACGACAACCCGTTTGGCACTCGGAAAGCCAGGTCTTCCTTCGGCCGGGGCTTCTTTAAGATAAAGAGCGGCAAGAGGACGGCGAGCGCGCCGAACCTGGGTACGTGCGGCATGGCCGCCGCGCCTGCGCCCTGGCCTTCCGGAAGTTGGTTTCCGCCATGGTCTCTCTCGGCCGGGAAGGGGGGCGGGCTTCGCAGGGAAGGCGTGCGAGGATTTAATGTCGCGGCGCGCCGCAGACACACAGGTCCCCTCAGCTTCCCCTGTGAGCCTGCGTGCAGCAGCAGGGGCGCGCCGTGCCCGCCCGCCCCGGGTGGCCCTGCCAGGAGTCTGATCCGTGTTCCGTTTTGTCGCCCTGTGTTCTCTCCATTGGGCTGCGTGTGATTGTGTGCGTTGTGGGGATTTCTGAAGACCGTAATCGAAGTGCCAGTGCACCCACCCTAGGTATCGTACCCCGTGCATGCCAGCCCTTCGCCAGCGCTGTGCTCCGGAACATTCTAACCCTTGCGCTTGCCGTCGGTGGTCTCTAGACAGCGAGCCGGCAGCCGTCAGGAAGCAGGGATCTTTATTCCAGAATGTTCCTGTTAGCCTTCCAGGTCCGAACGCTGTTTTAACCCATGCTAATGCCTGACACCTGTGAGGGGCTCCCAGCGGACCTGGAAGTGACAGCATCCGTCAGAGCACAGGCCAGGCGTGCGTGCATGCGGCAGGGACGCCCCGGGGCGCCCTTTGTTAGTAGCACAGCACCGCGCACTGGCTGCCCAGGCCTCCCCAGCCTCCGAAGGGAAGGGTTTTTTCAGCCAGAGAGGTTGACGGAAGACATGGAAGACGGTCGTTTTTCAGACATTCTGCTCCTAGGGGAGCATCCTTCCGATAGCTTATTGCTTCAAAGATGGAAGTCAGCCCCAGCGAGGACAGGGGTGACTGTGCAGGTCGGCATCTGTGCAGTCGTCCCCCACCCTTGTGATTTTAGGAGACGTTAAGCTCAGTTTTTCCTCTTTGTAGGGCAAGATACAGCAGGCAAACATAAAAAGTCCTCAAAATTAAAAAGGAAAATTCTGTGTAGCTTCTGAGTGAGGGCGGAAGAGGCAGCATTCTCGCGAGCAGCCATGCCCATCGCGGCAGTGGCGTGCAGTGGAAAGATGCCACTAGGTTTTCCCAGCAGACGCTAGTCCCTCATTTAGATGTCCACAGAGCCACGCACGCACCCAGCACAAGTGGCTTCTCTCACTTTGTAGTTGAAAAAGCCTAGAACGAGCATCGGATGCACACAGTCCACTGACCTGTCGGGGCAACTGTTTGGAAATCCGTCTTTATGCATCTTTCTCAGAGCTGTATTGTCAGTGCTAAGAGGCAAATGCTGCTTACGTAACCTGTAACCAGTCACAGCTCTGCTTCCTAGAAAAGGCAGCCTCTGCGACTTGGACTTCCTGCTGAAACCCTGTGCTGTGATTTTTGTGCAACTTTTCCTTTATAAAGTATACAATGTCATAGAAGAAACCATGCTGTTCCACAGAGAGACAGCTGAAAGACTAAAATAGTTAATGCCTGGGGAGCCAGGAATGGCGCTTGTGGGTACTGTTCTTTGAAGGCAAAATCAACAGGCAGTGCTTTTCTATGAGAAGAAAAACTTAGGCATATCCAATGCATTGTTGTCTGGGTGCCGAGGACATCATAGGTTGGAATAAACGTCTTAGTTAAAGGATTGCTAGAATTCAGTAATGGATTTCTTATAAATGCCAGAGGAGAGGAAGGAATACAAAGAAAATGACGTAAGAGTTTGAGCTAGAGTGACAGGGAGATGATTGGTTAAAGTTAATTAAATATCAAGTGAGAGAACATGAGAGAGAGAAGACTTTCAGGAGAATTGGGTGGTGGGGAATCCAAGAATCTCTGGACACATTGAATTGGCAGTGTGTCCCTAAGACAATGGGATTGCAGAGAGAGAGAGAATGAGCCCCGAGGCTTATACAGCACCTGCTTATAAACGAGCAAAGCCATCTGCGAGTGCTGAGCCGGAGTGGGTGAGCTGGCAAGAGGTCCTGCCGGGGAGCATGGAGCAGAATCATGGAGTGGAGGAGGAAAAGCATACATGGGCGTGCCATGGCCAAGAGACGCCGGTCAGCCGACTGCCGTAGGACAGCGTCAGGCTAGAAGTGAAAGAGACAGTGACTCTGAAGATTGACCCGGGCACTACCGCAGGACTGAGAATAATTTCATTATGAATTCACATCATCCAAGGAAAGATGACAGCGATACTGTCACATCGTTTTGGTCTCAAAGTGTGTTCTGCTTTTGGGACTGCATAGGATCGTGTTCCATTTTTAGCATTTACAGGGAGCTCTTTGTAAGTCACTCATTTATAGACCAACAGAAGAAAATTCTCAATTGGCTAAAACCAAGAAGGTTGACATCTAATTGTGTTTCACCCCTACCTTACCCTTCATCGAGTCTTTCTTCTGTTCTTGGAGTAGCTGAGACAGAAAAGGAGGCATCCGAGCACCTGGATCTGGCTGGTACGTCTTCTCGGCCAAGAGAGTCGCAGGGGCACAGTCCCTTCCAGATCTCTCCCCCGTCTCCAGATTCCAAAAAGAAATCCAGAGGTATCATGAAACTGTTCGGAAAGTAAGTACAAGGGAGCAAGTTGCGTGGGCCCTGTCTTATTTGTTGCTCGTCATAGGGGTAGATGGGACGTGGGCTGAAGGTGGGTGTGAAATTGTGGGGCTCCTATGATTGGGGTTCGGGGACTCACTTGGCTTCAGTTACAGTTTCCATTCAGATCACCCGTGTTCACGCTGTGTGTGGGGGGGGAGAGGCTCAGGTGCCTGTAGCAGTTGTCAGTGCTTTAATCAACAAGCCCGAGGCCTCCTCAGGTCTAATATACAGCAACGTGTGTTGTGTCTTCTTCAGACTTCGGAGAAGTCAGTCCACTACATTCAACCCAGATGACATGTGTGAGCCTGAATTCAAAAGAGGAGGGACAAGGGCAACAGCAGGGCCCCGACTGGGTTGGTCTCGAGATTTGGGCCAGTCTAACAGGTAAGAGCCAAACCCATGGACTTCCGTGTCTCTGCCCATGTGTGGAGTCTTCGTGAGCACTTGCAGTGTTAGGAAAGAGTGAGCAGTCCTAATCTGAAAATCCAGAACCTTTTGAGCCCCCTAGGTCACGGCAAGTGGCAAATCTCACACCTGGTCTCATGTGACAGTGGCAGGTCTCAGTGTAAGAGCACCAACAGCGTTGTCAGGCTTGTTGTGGAAGGCGTATCAAACGTTAAGTGAATGGCGTATTTACGCTTGGGACTCATTCCCAAGATACCTCATTATACATATGTAAAAATTCCAGACTCCAAAACGCTGTGGTACAAGCATTTCAAGGAAGGGACACTCGACCCCATGTCGCTAGGTGAAAGAGTCAGAATTGTCCCTTGCCGCTGTGCGTAAGACAAGGTCCATTATCTTTACAGCAATGGGACTTGGCAGTGACTGATGAACAGTGCTGCTGAAAGTGCGGGCTGTGTGAGCTGGATGAGTCGTCAGAGCACAAGTGTCTGCAGCCTCTCTACTGGAATGGCTTGGAACTTGCATTTTACATAGATAGTAATTTACGTAGACAGCAGAGCCTTGGGGAGATGGGCCAGCAGAGTGGTTAACAATAGCTTCTAGGGTCAGACTCTCAGATCAGATCTAATTTCTGGCCTTACCACTTTCTAAACTGGATGACTGTGAGGAGCAATGATTTCCATGCTCAATGCCCTTTTTTACTTATCATTTTCACCATCATCATCATCGTAATCCATATGTACCCCTCAAATATGATTATGCAGATTAAACCAATTAATATATGCTAAGCATCTGGCAAATCATAACTGCTTGGGAAACATTAGTGATGAATAGTTTGTGAAAGCGCTTAAAGACATAAATCCTGTAAGAATTCTGGGATTTATCAAGACTATGTAATGTTTGATCTGTTAAGAACTCTAAAAACTTCCTACAGCTCTCATCAAAGTTTCGAGGTGATCTGGAACTACTACACCAACCTACTAACATGAAAGGGTGGGGTTGGCAAACAGAGTCCAGGGCGTTGGTGCTCAATCTTGTGTGATGGACTGGAAAGCTTTTAAACACAGCCCCTCCCACACAGGCGGAACACTGTTTCGGTCAAGGCGACTTTGGCTCAGAAGGAGACTCTGACCTTCAAATACCAGTGGTCTCATTTGCCATCTGTTTTCCTTGAACACAGGAGAGAACCTCCTTGTGTTGTTAAATAGAAAAGAAAAAGTGAGAAAGAGAAAAAGTGTTGTTGATCTTTACATTTGTTTCCAAACAGGGCCACTTTTTGTATGTCTAAATAAAAAAAGACAGAAATTTTGCTTAGATTTCTCTCTCCTCTCCTCAGCGATGGCATACTGCCCTAGTCTTGTCTGTTGCCATCTAGAGAGAAACTGTAATTCTGCTAAAGTTAGACTTGAACTTTTTTTTTTTTTTTTTTTTTTTTTTTTGGAGAGGCAGAGTTACAGTGAGAAAGAGAGAAAGGTCTTCCATCCTCTGGTTCACTTCCCAAGTAGCCATAGCAGCCAGAGCTTTGGAGCTGAGAAGCTAAGCCAGTCAAGAGCCAGGAGCCAGGAGTTTCTTCCAGGTCTCCCACGTGGGTGCAGGGGCCCAATGCTTGGGCCATCTTCTCCTGCTTTCCCAAGCCATAGCAGAGAGCTGGATTGGAAGAGGAGCAACCGGGACTAGAACTGGCACACATATGGGATTAAAGCACTGCGCCACAGTGTGGGCCTCATTGAACTTCTTCTTCTTCTTCTTCTTTTTTTTTTTTTTTTTTTTACAGGCAGAGTGGACAGTGTGAGAGAGAGAGAGAGACAGAGAGAAAGGTCTTCCTTTTGCCATTGGTTCACCCTCCAATGGCTGCCACAGCCCGCGCGCTGTGGCCGGCACACTGCGCTGATCCGAAGGCAGGAACCAGGTGCTTCTCCTGGTCTCCCATGGGGTGCAGGGCCCAAGCACTTGGGCCATCCTCCACTGCACTCCCTGGCCACAGCAGAGAGCTGGCCTGGAAGAGGGGCAACCAGGACAGAATCCGGCGCCCCGACCGGGACTAGAACCTGGTGTGCCGGCGCCGCAAGGCGGAGGATTAGCCTAGTGAGCCGCGGTGCCGGCCCGAACTTCTTTTAATCTGAGAAATTTCTGCTTGGGAATCCAGTCCAGCAGCACTATTTGAAATGGGTACAGGGGCTTATGTTGGTTCAGTTCCATGGTTTTCCGTAAAACACGTTCTTTTGGAAGGACGTTGAATCTTCTGTGGTATCATTAGATAGAAAGCGAGTGGTCTTAGAGTAATTTTCAACTCCAGTGTGACTTCTGCCTTCAACTAGACACTAACAAACAAGCAGTACCTCCAGGGAGTGTCCGTACCTACTGAATGCACACTTGGTCGAAACTGGTGATAAGCCATGGATTGGCCTCGAGTTGCTTTTCATGCGGCTGTTCATTTTCCTGTAGTGACTTGGATATGCCATTTGCCAAGTGGACCAAGGAGCAAGTTTGCAACTGGCTTGTGGAACAGGGCTTGGGCTCCTACCTGAGTTCCGGCAAGCACTGGATTGCATCTGGCCAAACACTTTTGCAAGCTTCTCAGCAAGATCTAGAAAAGGTGATTGCTTCCCTGTTTTGTTTACGATCGGACCCTAAGAGAAAGCACATGGAAGGTGGGGTTGTCTTCCATTCCAGAAAGTGGTGTGGGTGGAGCCAGTACATACTCTTGCAAAAGTGTGGGTTCCCGGCTGCTGCTTTCTCATCTTATCTCCTGAACTTAGAGGAAGAAGCTGGTCTTGATGCGTCCTCATGGGATGCTTAGAAATGGCTAAATGTTTACATGAAAAATAATGCTATAGCTGTAATAACCTTAAACTCTGATCTCTGAAACTCGCTCTGTGACTTTATCTTCTCATTGTGGAATTCTACTTCACACTGCAAAGGAGAAAAATAGTGCCCTGCATTTTACGTCCGAGTGTTGGACATTTCTTCCCAGTCACGTAGCATTTTGCACAAAAAAGAGTAAAATTGCTCTTAGGCAAGCTGCAGTTTCTGTCTTGCAAAGAAAATGAGTCACTGAGGAATGTCTTCGCAGCCCATTACACTAATTACGGCGGTCTGGCTTCCTAGGGGGTCTTTTGTTCAGCAGCATTTGATTTGTCCCAGTTAGTATTGTCCTTGCGTTTGCAATTGGGTCTTTGATGCTAGGAGTCTGCATCCCTGGGCAGTGGCGCCCAGCCCTTGTGGATAGAGTTATAAAGTCAGGGCTGCTGTTTCTCGTCGCAGGAACTTGGGATCAAGCATTCACTTCATCGAAAGAAGCTGCAGCTGGCACTGCAAGCCCTGGGATCCGAGGAAGAAACCAACCACGGGAAGCTGGATTTCAACTGGGTCACTAGTAAGAGGGTTTCGTTGTTTAAAAAAAATCAGCATTGCTGCCTTCTCGGGGTGCTCACAGGAATGGGTGTTCCTGGGCCCCGTAACGACACTGTTACTCCCTTTCAGGATGGCTGGATGATATCGGCCTCCCCCAGTATAAGACCCAGTTTGATGAAGGACTGGTTGATGGTCGGATGCTGCATTACATGACCGTTGTAAGTGATTCACTCTGGGCTTTAGGGGAGGAAAGTTGTTTTCTGTCCGAAAGCACAGAAATGCAGTCAGGGACATACTGTGTTTCCAGAATGACTCCAACAGAATTTGAAGGTGTCGCTTTACCTTGAGGAGTGGGCAGGAGTATTTCCCGTGAGGTTGACGTTGCAGGATTTGGTGTTTGCAACAGCCTTAGGATGCCATGAAATCCCTGTGTAGGCTAATGTACCCTGAGCTGTCCAGAAAGTTGATTTCTTACATATTCAGCAGTGTAAACGTGGAAGTGTGTGCCGTGGGTGAATTTTATGGTGTGAATTATTTCTCATAAAGATATTTTAAAAATAGAAGGCTGAGTTTTAAAGCCTTGGCAGCTCGCGGGTTCTGCATCGTCCCATGCACTGACTGCTCGGAAGAGTTCCCCTTCGTACCTGACATCCTTTCGCCTTTCCCTGCCGTGTTGGACCGCTGTTACTGAAAAGTCTCACCCTCCTCCTGGCAGCCCACTTCTGCTATAGCCCCTGGGACTGGGGTAAAGGAAGAGGGAAGCTAGAGTTCCACTCTGGTTCCTTCATTCTCTCATTCGTGTGCATTTTCTAGCCTTGCAGCCAATGAGTGGGAAGACTCTTCCCTATTCAACAGCAGTGGGAGGGATGACTCCCTGGAAACCTGGTTCTAGATTCCATGGCACTATTGATGTTCTTAAGATATCTTTGTTTAAATAGCCTCTTTTGAGCTTGGCTTTGTGCCAAACCATCACAGTCCTCTTGAAATAAGTAGAAAGTTTCAACCATCTAGATTAAGTATGCATTTCTCAATATCGAACAAAGTTAGGGTTGCAAGGATTTGATCTAACAGTTTACATCCCCTTGTCTCATATTAGAGTGCCTGGATTCTAGTCCCGGCTGCAGTTCCTGATTCCAGCTTCCTGCAAATTCAGACCCTGGAAGGCAGCAATAATGGTTCAAGTAATTGAGTTCCTGCCACCCACTTAGGAGACCTGT
The DNA here is from genome assembly GCF_051225735.1 of Oryctolagus cuniculus. NCBI lineage: Eukaryota > Metazoa > Chordata > Mammalia > Lagomorpha > Leporidae > Oryctolagus > Oryctolagus cuniculus. The sequence continues at coordinate 125,080,184 of NC_142875.1, forward strand.
ATGGAGTTCCTGGCTCCTAACCCCAGCCCCAAAGCTGCTGAGGGCATTTGAAGAGTGAACCAGCAGATGGGAACTCTGTCTCTCTATCTGTCTGTCTGTCTGTCTCTCTTTCTCTCTCATAAATAAATGGACATGAACTTTACAGAAGGAGAGAGACATTTGGAGTTCAGCTCCTGAGATTTGTTTCTTTCTCTTGTCATTGAACCAGAGTCCTTCTCTTTGGGCCCATCGTACCCCCCGTGTGTGTGGTGATGCCATTAGGTGTTGTATATTGCATGTCATAGCGTGCCAGATGGGCTTCTGAGCATTTTACTCATGTGCATACTCAATTCTTACCCTTTTTGGTTAGTTCTATTATTGTCCGCACTTTTAGACCAGGAAACAAAGGAGTTGATAGATTAGATAAACTGCGTTTCCACAGTTAGAAAGTGGTAGTAAGCCATAGGGGTTTAAATCCAAGCTCTGTTCAGATCCCTGCTCATAATAGCTCACTGTTCCATGTGGAACAAATTCAGCAAATATTTGCCTGCCTATCTAGGTGTGAGTGTGTTCCTCTCAGAATATCAGCGGAACAGGCTTAAAACCACAGGAAGCACATGGGTAGTTTGTGTGGCCCAAAAAAAAGAATAAACTGGCTTGGGAAATTTGACCCCAGACATTCTAAATCAAAAATTTGTTTTTATATGGTCTCCCAGATTAAATCCTGGGACAGAAAAAGGGCTCTAGCCGAAGAACTGGTGAAGCTGGAATGAAGTCTGTAGTTTAGTTGATTGTATTGTTATCCATATTAATTTCTTAGTTTTGATAAGGGAAAGGTATACTTACAACTATACCATCTTTGGCATCTTTTCTATATATCAAATTGTTTTAAAACAAAGTTCTTAAAAATCCAAACATTTTAAAAATATTTAAACAAAATCTTTCTAGACTTCAGTGCATGATAAAGGAATCCCTTCTTTTAAACTCTTTCAAATTATAAGCATTTCGCCAAAGGTTAATACTTTATTTGTATTATAATCATATGCACTCAGATTTAAAAAAAAAAACAGTAGTAGATGAAAACCTTCAATGCAATGTTTGGAACGAATGTCTCAGTCTTAGATAAAATATTCTTGGATGCTTTTTTTTAACTACTTAAAGTGGTTTTCAGAAAATTTTAATATGTGATTTTTTTGCTCAGCTAGCAGCCTTAAGGATTTCTATGACTGATATTTTCATCTGAAAACACTTCTATAGTAGATTAAAATGGTTTTTTCTTCCTTTTCTTTCATAAGAAGTGTGTTATCAGCAGGCTATGCCTAAAATGTGTATTTCCCTTGTTGATTTTCTGGGTGTGTTTCGAAGGAGACAGGGGTGCTTATCTTGCTCCTGGTCCCCAGATCACCTGCTCTTGCAATCATTTGTTTTGTGTGTTGGCATGTTTGAACAAGTTCTCAGTCAGTCGGTGAGAGCTTTTCCTGGCAGGCACTGGTCAGTGTTGTAAGTGGCTAACTTGCCACTTGTTGTTTGTCTTCACTCCTTAACTTTCACCAAAACCTTTACTCTGGTTGACCTAGCTTTTCTGAGATTAGGGATAATACCTGCTAGATTAAGCATAAAAATCTGGAACTAGAGAAATTGTAAGGCCAGAGCACAGTACAGCAAAAAGCATTCCGAGTTTCTCTGCAACTTTGAGTTGCCTTTAGTTCAGAAAACCAAACTTTGATCATCAGTGAGCGCTGTTTGCTCTGAGCCATTCTCTGTGGAATCTTTGGGCCGTGCCTTTAATTGCGTTAAGTGTCTTCTTTGTAAAGGCAGTTCTCAAACTTGAGGAGAGGGGCGGGCCTGAGGCGCCGCGTCCCACATGGGCGCCAGTTCTAGTCCTGGCTGCTCCTCTTCCTGTTCAGCTCTCTGCTGTGGCCCGGGAGTGCAGTGGAGGATGGCCCAGGTGCTTGGGCCCTGCACCTGCATGGGAGACCAGGAGAAGCACCTGGCTCCTGGCTTTGGATCGGCGCAGCTCTGGCCATTGCAGCCAACTGGGGAGTGAACCATTGGATGGAAGACCTCCCCCACCCCCCAGCCTCTCCTCTCTCTGTGTAACTCTGACTTTCAAATAAATAAATAAATCTTAAAAAAAAAAATTGCAAACTAAGTTTAAAAAAAAAAAAAAACTTGAGGAGAAAACAAACAAACAAAAAGCAAATCAGAACAGGCACCTTGTGCAGTGACCAGTGAGTGCTGCGGTTCAGAGTGACTGGGAGCTTCCACGGAAACAATAATTAATTTGGGGTCCCTGTTCAGAACAGGAAAGGGGGTTCTGGGGCTGGGTAGACCCTGCAGCACTCACACCCTGGGCCCAGCGAGCGCCTCCTTTTGCTGTTTCCGCAGGATGACTTGCTGTCGTTGAAGGTTGTGAGCCTGCTCCACCACCTCAGCATCAAAAGGGCCATCCAGGTCCTGCGCCTCAACAACTTCGAACCCAACTGCCTGCGGAGGCGGCCCTCGGACGAGGTAGCGTCTCCCGGGGAGGCTTTTCACGCTGTGTGTGTGTGAGTGTGAGTGTGGGTGTGGGTGTGTGGGTGGGTGTTTTCCTTGTCTCCTGATCCACAGAGTGAAATCATCACTGTAAAGACGTCCTTTCCTAGAGCAGTATTTTCTTAGTGCATAAGGAAGCTTGGAACTCTGTGACACAAATAAGAGAATTCAGGGGTGGGCATCTGGCGTGGTGGGTGAGACCCCCGCTAGGATGCCTGCATCCCCTATCAGAGGACCTGGGTTTGAGACCTGCTGGTTCCAGCGTCCTGCTGCTGTGTGCCCTGGGACACAGCAGGGACGGCTCAAGTACTTGGGGCTCTGCCACTCCTGTGGGAGAGCCGGATGGAGTTACTGGTTCCCGGCTTCAGCTGCAGCTCTTGCAGGAAGTACATCAGTAGATGGGGGTTCTCTGTTTTTGTCCAGTTCCTTCTCCCTCTCCTCCCCACCCCCATTCTCTTTCTCAAATAAAGTGATTTTTAAAGAGGGAGAGATTGTGGATTGGCAAACACGTTTTAGCCTTCCTTGAGCCGTCCCGTGGGATGCCTGGTGGTGCTCCGCGGGGCAGAGGTTCTAGACAGAGCCTGCAGGTTTAATGCGGAGGATCTGTGGTCGTTTGCTCCCACAGAACAGCATCACCCCCTCCGAGGTTCAGCAGTGGACCAACCATCGCGTGATGGAGTGGCTGCGCTCCGTGGACCTGGCGGAGTACGCCCCGAACCTCAGAGGCAGCGGCGTCCACGGCGGGCTCATGGTAAACTCGGCCTCCCCTTCAGCGTGGCTTCTCGGGGTGCTCCCTTAGTCTGAGGAACAGGACGTTCCAGGTTGGGTGTCCTTCATCCGGAACCCCGGATGCTGCAAAGAACGAAACTCTGTAAGAGCCAGCGTGACACCACCAGTGGAAAATTCCACACCGGACCTTCACGGGACAGGTCACAGACAAAACACAGGTGCACTGAGAATGCTGTGTGAAGCTGCCTCCAGACTGTGTGTAGTGTCTGTGAAACATAAACGAGTTTCCCGTTTGCTCTTACGCCTCCTCCCAATGACAAGTTCTTAGCTTTACCCTTAGGGGTAAGTCCCAGGGAGCGTGTGCCGAACTGTACATCTCCTCCCTCTCTCATTCCCACTCTTACTTTTAACAGGAATCCATTTTCAGTGGGATTTATACACCTAAGAATAATTCTGTGTTAATTAAAGAGTTCAACCACTGGTATCAAGGATTGTATTTAAACCCATTTCTCTTCCGTGTTGAGTGACAGCTAGCCCCCGTCTGTCCTGTGATCGCGTTTTTAAAACCCCAGGAAGGTACAGATTGTGTGGCTGCACAATCTGCAGTCCCGCCTCAGAAGCCAACTCCCAGAGAAGCACTCTCTATCGCAGCAGCCCAGGTTTCAGAACCAGCTCACTCAATGGCTCAGAGTCCACGCCCCGTCCACCCGCGGGCCGTGGGGGGGGTCGCTGGAGATAATCTCAGCGACAGAGCTCGGCGAACGAGACAGCACAGCGCAAGCCCGGCGCTCTTACAGCTTGCTTCTCCCGCAGGTGCTCGAGCCGCGTTTCAACGTGGAAACCATGGCTCAGTTACTGAACATCCCACCCAACAAGACCCTGCTGCGCAGGCACCTGGCCACCCACTTCAACCTTCTGATCGGCGCCGAGGCCCAGCACCAGAAGCGAGACGCCATGGAGCTGCCGGACTACGTCCTGCTCACGGCCACGGCCAAAGTGAAGGTGGCCTCCGCCTTTGTTTCCTGACTGCCTGGGGCGAAGGCTCGGCTGTGCCTGCTGACCGGTGGTTCTGTCTTGGGCGTTCACTGAGTGTTGTGCTGGGGTTGGAGGCTCAACAGTAACTAGGGGAGCGCGTTCTTGAAGGCTGCTGCTCGAGTCATTGCTTTTATGAGAGTTTTCAGTGACAAGGAGCACGACGCTAGCTTCCGTCTTGGCTATGTTGCCCACGCAGCAAGCCGGGGAGTGGGTTCCCCCTGGTCCTGCTTCTCCCATCCATTAGCCAGGGATACGAGGAAGGCGTCTGGCTGATTTCTGACCAGCCTCGACAGTTAGGAGTAGCTGCGGAAGAAATGACTCCTGGTAGAACAGCCGAGGACGGCGCTTTCCTAGTTCACGTGGATTTGTGGGTCATCCCCGACTCACGTGGCTCTTTCTTCTTCTAAGTCCCGTGCTGCATGTGTTACCTCCGTCAGTTTAATGCAAAGATGGAGTTTGCCAGCTTTTATAGAAAAACAGGGGGCACTCAGAAAGTTCATGGACAAATCAAACCAGAGAAGTGTATTTTTGCACCAAAAGAGTTTGAAACCTATGTGTCGTTTTTTCAAAATTCACATTTTCCATGAACTTTTTGAAGACCATGTGCCGCGTTCTAGGTTTTTTTTTTTACCTGCCCCCTTCCCATCCCATCTGCCTGAGCATCTTCTCTTTATTGTGTCCTTTCTCTGTTAAAAGTCAGGCTGCGGGCGGTTGTTTGGCCTGGTAGTTAAGGTACCTGGGTCTCACATCCCAGTACCTGGGTTCAGTACCCAGCTCTAGCTCGTGACTCTAGCTCCCTGCGAATGTGTCCCCCGGGAGGCCACAGTGCTGTCTCGGTAACTGGGTCCCTCCCGGTGTGTGAGACCTGGCTTGCAGTCGCAGCTCCTGGCTTATGGCCTTGCCTGACCCTGGCCGTTACAGGCTTTTGGGGAGTGATCCCATGTTTGGGAGATAGCTCTGTCCCTCTGTGTGTGTGTGTGTGTGTGTGTGTCTCTCTCTCTCTATCCCACCTCCCCCCCCCCCCCTTGTCCCTGTGTCTCTCAAATAAGTTTTTAAGAGTGTGACAGATTTGGGGCTGGTGCCATGCATCACTTGGTTAATCCTCCGCCTGCGGAGCTGGCATCCCATGTGGGTGCCGGTTCTAGTCCCAGCTGCTCCTCTTCCAGTCCAGCTCTCAGCTGTGGCCTGGGAGAGCGGTGGAGGATGGCCCTAGTGATTGGTCCCCTGCACCCGCATAGGAAACTGGGAAGAAGCACCTGGCACCTGGCTCCTGGCTTCGGAAAAGAGCAGCTCCAGCCGTAGTGGCCATTTGGGGGGTGAACCAACAGAGGGAGGACCTTTCTCTCTGTCTCTTCTCTCTCACTGTCTATAACTCTGCCTGTGAAATTAAAAAAAAAAAAAAAAGAGTGTGACAGATTTGGAAACCTTTGAGAGAGGTGGTTCTGTTTAAATGCCAGGCATCAGCCTGACCACCATTTCCATCCAGGCCAGCTCTCTGCTGTGGCCAGGGAGTGCAGTGGAGGATGGCCCAGGTGCTTGGGCCCTGCACCCCATGGGAGACCAGGAGAAGTACCTGGCTTCTGCCATCGGATCAGCGTGGTGCGCCGGCCGCAGCGCGCCGGCCGTGGTGGCCATTGGAGGGTGAACCAACGGCAAAGGAAGACCTTTCTCTCTGTCTCTCTCTCTCTCACTGTCCACTCTGCCTGTCAAAAAAAAAAAAATTAAAAAAAAAAAAAAAGAAAAGAAAGTCTCAGGGGACTATCCAGGGTCTGAGATGGAGTTGCTGTTCCCAGTTAGCACTAAAGTTTTCTCTGCAGAAGACTGGAAATTCTTTTAGCAACAGCCAGTCCTGTTAATGGAAACAGAACAAGTGCAGGACAGTGCAGCCTCGCCCACATGAGAAAACACAGTCAGGACCATTTGCTGTCATTGCAGTTGTTGTTTTGCTGGTTGCAAAACTTTGCATTAAGTCTTGTCTAATGAAAACTGGGACTTCTGGCGTATTTTTCATGGTGACTAAATAGCTAACTGGTGTAAGAAGAAGAAGCTGTCTCTCCTGAGCTTTATAACAAGGGTCATTTATCGTATTTGGGTGCATGATTCATTTGCCTAGGGTGTGCTTGTTTTTTGTGGGTCTTTTTTTACTTTATTTTTTTCATGTAATGTAATGTACTACAAAGAGAGCAGGTTCACTGTATTTCATAGATACAGTTCTAAGAACATAATGATATTTTCTTCTTCCCTCCTTCCCTCGCTCTCCCTTTCTTTCTCTCTCTTAGTTTTTGAGACAACATCTTTTTAATTTACATTATACTCAAAGGCTAAATGCTTGCCCTTGCTTTTTGTTACTCAAATTTAATCATCTGTTCATTTTTCTCTGTGACAAGGCAAATAATTTTATCCCTGTTATCGGTATTTTTGTCATGTGAACTCTCTCAGATATCCGGGTTTTTGTTTGATTTTCTCTTTACAGCCAAAGAAACTTACCTTCAGCAATTTTGGGAACCTGAGAAAGAAGAAGCAGGAAGATGGGGAAGAATATGTTTGTCCGATGGAGTTGGGACAGGTGTCAGGAAGTGCATCCAAGAAAGGATTTAAACCTGGTCTGGACATGCGTCTCTATGACGAGGACGACCTGGACCGGCTAGAGCAGGTGAGTGTGGCGCCGAGTGAGTCTCTCAAAGTGGCTCCAGCGTCCTGGCCCGAAGGGAACGCTGCACATGTGTGTACTGATCCAGGGCCCAAAAGTCAGGAGAATAAAATAACAATAATAAACGCTTGGATTGTTGACGGCAGTCCAGGGACTCTCTAAGCACTTAATGTAGGATGTTCATGGAACCCGGAAAAGCCAGGGAGTATCATTAACTGAGACGCTGAGGTTGGTGACTTACCCCAGGGCTCTAACCTACCCAGCTGGCTCCAAGCCTGTGCTGCTGAGATGAACGGCCCATGTTGTACCAGCTCTGGGTTAAGGAAGTGTAGGCATTAGAACAGATCATTGGGGCAGGTGTTTGGCCTACAGCTTGAGACACCAGTCAGTATCTTCATATGCACTTTGTAGTACCTGAATTCAACCCGATTCCAGCTTCCTGCTAAGGAGGACCCTGGAAGGCAGTGGGGATGGCATAGGTAGTTGGGCTGCTGTCACCCATGTGGGAGATCTGGATGGCAGTCCTGGCTCTCAGCTTCAGTGTGGCTGAGTCCCAGCCCCCAGGGGCTGGCTTCTGGGGAGGAAAGCAGCAAATGAAATTCTCTCTCTCTCTCTGTGTCTCTCTCTGCCTGTCAAATGAATAGAACTTTTCGGAGAGGTCAGGACGGGACAGCTTGCCTCCCACTCTGTGACCCTTGGCCGCCCCCGTCAGTGCCCTGCTTCTCCTAGGTTCTCCCTGCCCTTGGCAGCCACGAGAGGGGGCTGTCTGTCGACCACTCACCCATCGACACTGCTGGCCTTGTTTCTTCCCCGAGTTCTGTTCGTCTCCCTGGACTTGTCTTCCATGCCGGGAAGCGGGTCTCTCACATTTCGGTCCGTTCTTTGCAGATGGAAGATTCCGAAGGGACGGTCAGACAGATTGGCGCCTTCTCCGAGGGTATCAACAACCTGACGGTGAGTCTGTGTTACTCCAGAAACACCTGTTACAGTGCCGCCGGGGGCTGCGGGGGTGCGGGGCGGGGTGCGGCTCTGCCTGATTCCCCCCCCCCCCCCCCCCCCCCGTGTTCCTCAGCACATGCTCAAGGAGGATGACATGTTCAAAGATTTCGCCGCCTGCTCACCGAGCACCAGCATCACGGACGAAGACTCCAACGTCTGACCGTGGCACGGCAGCCCTCAGCCTCGCGCCCACCTTAGCCCTCGCACGCTCTCCGTGCACGCAGCAAGCGGCAGCGTCTGCGCGCTCCATCGTTCAGCCGCTGCCCCTCGGGAACAGGACGTGGAAAGTGGGGGAGACGCACCTGTTGGCGTTAGCACACCAACGAGAGGGACACCACCGGAGAATGGGCGTCTGCTTGCTTTGCCCCTATTTAATGTACAAACCTGTGATTTATTATATTTAAGGCGTTGCATTTGCGCTGCGGATTTTGCCATGGCATTTCCACTCATACCCCCCGGGACGCAGGGTCTGTGAAGCGGTGACCGGGACGTGAGCCCTTTCGTCACGTCCCAGGATTTTGCTGTAGCCAACCGAACAGGACGCGCTGTGCCCGCCAACTCCACTGTGGAATCTCTTTAAGCAGTCGGCGTGCCTGCCAGATGCCAGCCACACCTCCACTTGCCTCTTTTTGTCTTATTTTTTATATATTTTTCTAAATATCTGTGTATATATACAGCACATAGAAAAATAGAAGTTTTATTTTGTGACATAAGGAAGATGGTGATAAGATCACATTTTAAAGCAAAAACAGAAACAAACAAAAAAAAAAAAATAGCAATCCACATGTTGCTATTCCAGCTGGTTCCAGAGAGATCCGAATGCTCTTTCGGCACAACCGAATTTTAACCAACTTGATCCATCAGGCTTATATATAAAGTGTTTTATATAGAGATGCATGTATAAAAAGTGTTTTATATATCTAAATGCGTATATATAAAGTGGCCCTCCTCTGACACAGCAGGCCGGTGAGGAACATCATCCTGAACCTGGGATCCTTTTACCTCCTGAGGAGGAAAGCAAGGGAAACGATGCACTATTAACTTCAACGCATTCAGAATCACTCTCCCTCCCCACCCCGCCCCGACAAGATTTGTAGAAATAATTTCTAAAGAAACCAGAAACGAAGCCAAAACCATGACAGTATTAAGTGTCTTACTTTGCTTCTTCGCCCAAGACACCATCACATCAAAATACTAACGTCAGCCTAAACACGCCACCTTGTGTGATCAGCAGGTGGGGCCTTTTGGAAGACTGCATCTTTGGGCAGCTTGTCTCGGCCAGAGTTCCAAAAACTCCGAGGTAGCCGCAGTAGTTTTACGGTGGCTGCTTTGTGCGGATAAAATGCAGTGCGTGTTTGCGGCACAGGCACACGGCAGTGGGGAGCTACTGCGAACACTGTGACTCCATGTGGTATGTTTTTCTAGCGGTCTTGGGAAGGATCTTCTGCTCTTTACGCGGTGCTACGTAATTACTGGTTACAGCCAACCCCGGAAAAGGCAGGATTCCACAAACGGGAGTGGAGAAGCAGTTCCGTGTGTGTCAGGGAACTCTGGTTATGAATTGTATTGACTAGCAATGGTCTCATCTCGTACGTTGTCAGTAACTGACCAAGCCATTTGTCAAGGAACCTGTAGCACTAGCTGACTATTTATTTGTAGCACCAGTGATTTGATGCTAACGGTGATCGCCTTTGAACTCTGCCATTCATGAGCTGGTAACTCAGACCCTCACTGTCATTTGGGTTTTATTTGGATGTGAATATGTCACCATTGGAAAACTCCCTTCTTATCAGAACCCTACTGAAAATACCTGGACACTGTTACAGATGCCAAATATTCTTTGTTCCGGACAATACAACATCACTGATGATGTGTGGGAAAGTTTTAAAAAAGTTTTTGATGATATATTTTATTTACAAAATATTATATACTGCTGGCATTACCATGTGAAAGGAAATAAAGTCAATTGATAATTGCCTTGCATTTTTCTTGATTTGACTTTCCTGTGTCCAGAATAACAGGCTGTTTCTGATATGAAAAACAGAAAGTCAGTGTCATGTATGAATGGCCATGGATTTGACTGAGGCTTATCACATGTGTCTGCACATCTGAGGTCTTTATATGAAAGGAAACTTAGGCACCTGAGCTGGGGGAGGAGGAATCCCAGCAGAAGGAATATAGGAAACAGAAATGATTTTCTTAAAAAATTGAGGAAATTATTTACAGAAGCAAAGATGTGTATGGGTCTTTAAGAACTAACATTCTGTCTATTAATTTAAAATTTGAAAAGAGTATACATCTCTTGGAAGATGAGTAGTGATCGTGACCTGGACAAGAACAGATGTTTTGTGCCACGAGTTACTATCTCTGAACAGACCAGCAGGAAAATGAGAGACTAACACACCCAGTAGGCAAACAGTGTGGCCCCGGGTGTTTGTTCAGGCTGTATATATGCTTAGCTGCACTGAGTCAGCTGTCGATTAGCAACCCGTGAGCCTAGAAACAGGGACTTCACTCCCGAGCCGCATCGGGGTTCACATGTTTGATTGTTGGGAGCTGTGTTGACGGGGTGCAGACAAAATGGGGCAGAAACCCTCGCAACAGCTGGCCCAGCAGGACGGCAAGGAGGCGCCGCGCGTCTGTGACGTGGTCAGTGAAGCCGTGGTCCATGCCGCCCGGAAACTGCAGGAGTACCTGGGATTTGAATATCCACTGAGTAAGCTCTGCCCGGCCGTGGAAACCCTGAATGAGATCTTCTTAATCCACTTCATCACCTTCTGCCAGGAGCACGGAGTTGGGGAGTGGCTTACCACCAGCAAGATGACCAAGCACCAAGCCCTGCTGTTTGGGGCCGACTGGATCTGGACCTTCTGGGGATCCGATAAACAAGTGAAGCTTCAGCTGGCCGTGCAGACGCTGCACATGGCCTCTCTTCCTCTGCTGGAGCCCCTGCTCTGCGACCTCTCCCACCCAGAGCCAACACCCGAGGAGTCCCTGGGGAAGACAAACCGCTTTCAGAAGCTGCATGAGTTCTGTACGTTGATAGGGGAGGATTGTCTGGGCCTCTTTCTTGTCTTTGGTGTCCCTGGGAAGCCACAGGATGTCAGAGGGGTGATCCTGGACAGTGTCACGAGTGAGATGGCCGGGAGCCACCTGCCGGGCCGGGAGGCCGTGATCCGGTTCGTCCTGGACACAGAAGAGTGTGTCCCCATCAGACAGCTGCTTGGGAGCTGCCTGAGTACGAAAGACGGACTGAGAGAGGTGGGCAAGGCTTACGTCAGCATCCTCTGAACGGCGTGTGTGCGACAGACCTGGCCTGGCGGGTAGAACGAGGCATGCATTGTGTTCTAAGAAGCTCATCGGTGGGTGGCATTCTGGCATGGGACCTTTTTATTTTTACCCTCTCTGATGGACAGTGGTTATCTGGGCCACAGCATGTCATAGTTTGTGAAGAGAAAAGAACCCTGGCCGCGTTTCAGGAAGATTGCTAATTTAATCTTTCACCCAGGTGTTCCATAAGAAAGTGGAAGGAGAGGATAATAAAGTCATGTTGAAAGTTTGATTTGAAAAGAAAAAAAAGTTCTGTCCTTCTTGGAAATGGTTAAGTCTAGCACTAAAATGTGTAAAATGTGTTTTCACTGCTGTTGGTGGAAAGTGAGTAGAGACAGTGGTAGGAGAGGCTACAGAGTGGGTTTCGTTCCATTGATGATGCCACTTTATTTTATTTTATTTGAAAGAGTTAGAGAGAGATCTTCCACCCACTGGAACACTCCCCAGACACCTGCAACAGCCAGGAGCCAGGAGCTTCTTCCAGGTCTCCCACGTGGGTAGCAGGGGCCCAAACACTTGGGCCGTCTTCCACTGCTTTTCCCAGGCCACCAGCAGTGAGCTGGATTGGAAGTGGAGCAGCCGGGACATGAACCGGCACCCATGTGAGATGCTGGCATCACATGCAGAGGCTTTACCCGCTGCACCACAACACAAGCCAAAGATACCACTTTCCACTCCGGACTTCTCAGTGAGCTTCGCACCACTCTTTCCCTCTAACTCTCCCTCGCTCCTGCCTCCCTCCGTGTTGCTTTCTCTGCAAAGATGAGACATTGGTGGCATTTACTTGGGAATCCACTTGTGTCAGCTTTACCTATAATTTTAAAACAGTCACCCAGAAAACAACTGCTTGTAGCAATAGTTGGTGTTCATTTAGCATCTGTAATATTCACACATAATGACCGTTTTTGCTTAAAAACCTGTGTGGAATTTAGCAGTTCAAAGAGGAATCACCAGTATTTCTTAAACTGCTATGGCAGGCCATGGGCTTCCCGTGTACGACCATGGCTTATGTATCCCTCCAAAACTTGAAGAGGTGTTTGTTTCTTCTTGACCCAGCAGAGAGGCTAAATCATTCCTAAGACAATTACGTGGCTTGTAACCAAAATCGGGGTCTGTCCAGTTACAAAGCCCATCTCTTTTCTTGGGTCACTTAGAGAAAATTCTTTGACACTAAGCTACTGTAGTTACTGAGACGGCAGAGCTGTGCACCTGCCAAGGATCGGGCTGGTTGCTGTTGCTTGTTCTTTCACGTCTTGGCCTTAGTCTGCTGTTGAATCTCTTGATTCATAGAGGTGCAGCTGTTTGAAAACATGGGCCAAATCTAAAATGCACCCAAACTCTTAAATCACTTGTTGGGGCATGTGGTGCAGTGGTTAAGCCGCTGCTTGGGACACCTTTGTCGCTGTGTCAGAGCCTGCCTTTGATTCCTGGCTCAGCTCACCGCTGTTGCACACCCTGGGAGGCAGCAGGTGATGGCCCAAGGAGCTGCATGTCTGCCAGCCAGGTGGGAGACTTCGATGGGATTCCTGGCTCCTGCTCCTGGCTGTGGCCTCACCTAGTCCTGGCTGTTGCAGGCATTTGAGGAGTGAATCAGAGGATGTTATTAAAAAATAACAATGACATTTTCTGTTTCTGCTGTCTTTCCATGGCCTTGGCACATGATGTATTTTGGAATTTTCCAATTCCTGTGTGGCTGAATTAAGACAACATGTCCGCTGTAGTACAACATAAGCTGGCTGTTCTTGAAGTTAAGAAATATATTTGTTGCTGTGATGCATGTGACAAACTGTGGCAGGCACTCTTGTGTTTTCTGTGCTACAACATCCTTTTTAAAATGCTGATCGCAAGCCACTAGATGAACGTCAGGACCACTAACAGGTCCCAGACGAGAGCTGTGGGAGGGTGGGGTCCCGGTCCCCCTGTGTGTGCTTGTCAAGTCTTGTGCTGAGAGTTCTCTCGTCCCTGACACCCACCGTCCCCCTTCTCTGCCTTACTCTGGGCTCCCCTGCCCCCTGGCTCCCAGCCAGCAGTGCCCAGGGGAGCAGACCACATCCGAGGGAGGAGATCCCGGATTCTGACCAGCTCTTGGTTTGGACAGCTCCCTGCCATTTTCCTGACGGTGGCTGATCCCCTTGAACCTGGCCTGTGCAGGCATCGTCTCTCCTCCACTGAGCCTTTTGGAGGGTGCCAATTGATTTCTTTTGGAGCAACAGCCACACTGAAATCAAGAAGACCCGCAGTGCCCAGGACAGCCACCTGGATCCGCTCTGATTCTTCCTCCATTCCAGTACACAGGATTCACAGGAGCTGAGGGCGCGTCGCTGACTCCAGCCTAAATCTGTCCTGATGCGCCGGTGCCCGTTCTGTGCTCTGAGCCAAGCACTCATTTAAACAGGCCTCTCAGCAGTAAGGAGCTGCAGCCCCCAGACCCTTGCTCTTCACCTCCACCATGGTGGGAATCACGTCTTTCTGACCATGATGAAACGCCTCAGGCAACTTTCTCTACAGGGTTGCATTGATTTACTTAGAGGGAGGTTCAAGTCCAGGATGGAGCGGCCATGGCCACGTTGTGTTGGCCTCTGCTGAGAGTGGTCATTGGTGGTGGCAGAGCCCCTACCGAGGAGGGGTCACGTGAGCCAGGAGAGGGAGAGAAGGAGAGACCAGCTCAGGCTTCTGTAACAAGACCCAGCAACCTAGGCATCTCCTGCCACCGCACCCACAACGGTTCCATCACCACCCTGTAGTGCCACTCTGGGGACGAAGCTTTTAACATGTGGGCGTTTGGGGGCTGCCCAGACCAATGTCCAAGCCATAGCAGCACCCCAAGTCCTTGGGGAACCGGAGGAAGGGAGCTGCCATCCCCGTGCTGCCTGCTCACTTCGGGAAAGGGGAAGAGGAGGCCAGTGCTGTGGTGCAGTGGATTAAGTCTCCGCCTGCGACCCCAGCATCCCATACAGGTGGCAGCTTGAGTCTTAATGTGCTCCACTTTTTTTTTTTTTTTGACAGGCAGAGTGGACAGTGAGAGAGAGAGAGACAGAGAGAAAGGTCTTCCTGCACTGTTGATTCACCCTCCAATGCGGCCCACGCACTGGGCTGATTTGAAGCCAGGAGCCAGGTGCTTACTCCTGGACTCCCATGCGGGTGCAGCCCCAAGCACTTGGGCCATCCTCCACTGCACTCCCAGGCCACAGCAGAGAGCTGGACTGGAAGAGGGGCAACCGGAACAGAACTGGCACCCCGACCGGGGCTAGAACCCGGGGTGCCGGGGCCGCAGGCAGAGGATTAGCGAAGTGAGCCACGGCGCCGGCTCTGCTCCACTTTCAATGCAGATCCCTGCTTCTGCACTGGGGAAAGCAGTGGAAGATGGCCCAAGTACATGGACCCCTGCACCCACATGGGAGACTCAGATGGAGTTCCTGGCTTCAGCCTGGCCCAGCCCCAGCCATTGTGGCCATTTGTGGAGTGATCCCACAGATGGAAGATAATACCCTGTGTGTGTGTGTGTGTGTGTGTGTGTGTGTCTCCCTCTCTGTAACTCTGCCTTTCAAATAAATAGTAAGTTGTTTTTTTTGTTTTTGTTTTTGTTTTTTTTTTTAAAAAAAGGAAGGAATGTAGCCTCTCCAGCCTTTGGTTTCCCTCTGGCTAATGCTCTTCAGCCCCGGCCCCTCCTTGCAGAAGATGGATCGAGACAGCACATGTTGGATCAGAGTATTACTCTGTCTCTGTCTCTCTGTCTCTCTCTAATTCTTCCCCTCACCCTTCCCCACCTCCACACCAAGTACATTGTTAAAAATTCATGTTAGGGGTTCTGAAAAGGAAATGCATGAGTAAAGGGTTAGAGGGTAAAGGGGGTGCTCTTTTATCTGGGGTGGTGAAGGGAGGCTCAGCGAGGAGGGGCCACGTGGCCAGCGAGCCCACTGGGGAGTGCGGCATTGGGGAATGATGCTCCAGGCACAGGGAGCTGCAGGGGTCGGGGGAAGGGCCTGAGAGGCCAGCAGCTCTGCCCTGCTGGAGAAGCAAGCACAGGAGGTGGCCGTGGATGGAGCTGAGCACACCCCAGAGAGTGGGAGGAGAGGTATGGAGACACAGCCAATAACGGATCGAGCTGGTCCGACTGGGAGGCCACAGTAAGAACTCTGGATTTTATTCTCAGCGATAGGAGGAGCTGGTGCCTTGGTCTGACACCCACCTCACTTGAGGGCTGGGTGGAGACTGGATGTGGAGGGGGAAGAGGACAAGCAGAGCCAGACTGTCAGCTGGGTGGGAGAAGAGGGTGGCCAGGACCCGGGAGGTAGGGCATGAGGGGGAGGAGGTGCAAGGTAGGATGTGGTTGAAGGGAAGGCACATTGTGTTGCTGATGGTTGCTGGGCGGGATGTGAACCATGCCACAGGTAGGCACAGAGGGCTAAGCTGCACCTGTGACATCCCATGTGAGCAGCAGTTCCTGTCCCGGCCACTCCACTTCTCATCTAGCTCCCTGCTAATGTGCCTGGGAAAGTGGTAGGAGATGGGCCGGGTGCCTGGTCCCATCTGGAGGCCTAGATACAGTTCCAGGCTCCCGATTTGGGCCATTAAAAGATGTATCCTGTCTTATGCAACAGTGTGGAGGAACCTGGAAGATGTTAAGTGACATAAGCCAGTTTTATAAAGACAAATCACCTCTGACCCAATACCTACTGCCTGAAGTTTGCTGTTTATCCTTCTAGAACTTGTACTGTGCATTAAAAGGCCCGTGTGTCTTCAGTGGTATTTTGTATTATATTTTTATATAATATAGTTAACCTGTACTGTTTGGTAGGTGTTTGCATTGCAATACCTTTGCATTGCAAAGTCCATTTCTGAAACCTGGGGATCTGCATATTGCTTGTGAACTTGATATACAGACTCTACTGTATTTTGTCCACCCAGGTTTTTAAGATTTATTTATTTTTTTTTAATTTGGAAGAGGTACACAGAGAGAAGGAGAGAGAGAGAGAGAGAGAGAGAGAGAGAGAGAGAGAGAGAGAGATCTTCCATTGGCTGGTTCACTCCCCAAATGGCCGAAATGGCCAGGGCTGTGCCAGGCTGAAGCCAGGAGCCAGGAACTTCTTCCAGTTCTCCTATGTGGATGTGGGGGCCCAAGAACTTGGACCATCTTCCGCTGCTTTCCCAGGTGCATTAACAGGGAGCTGGGTCAGAAGTGGAGCAGCCAGGACTCAAATCAGTGCCAATATGGGATGCCCACATCACAGGCAGAGTCTTAACTCACTACGCCACAGCACTGGCTGCTCCACACAGGTTTTATATGGAAGTTAGTTTTGATTAAAATAGCTCTCATTGGATTGATCCAGGATTTATATAGAGTAAAAACCCACTGTATGAAAGCTTAATATTTACCAACTGTTGTACCTAGAACCCACTATGTAATTTGCAGGGCCCAGTGAAAACTGAAGTTGTGGAGCCACTTGTTCAAAACGTGTTAAGAAGTTTTAGACAGGGATGGTAGAGCGCTAAGCCAAAGGGCCCTTCCAAGTGCAGCCTGGCTTCTATGCTGTGCTCAATTATTTAATCATATAGGTCGAAGGAAAGACTCTTACCATGAGTGAGTGCACCTCTAAGATCCTTTCAAACTGGAAAATTGTGTAACTTAGTAACCATCACGTGCAACATAGTACATGCTTCACTATTAAAAAAAAAACTTTATTTGTTTATTTGAAAAGAAAGAGAAAGAATCTTCCATGTGTTGGTTCACTCATCAAATGGCCACACTGGCTGGGGTAGTCCAGGTTGAAACAGAACTGTGGAACTCCATCCAGGTCTGTCATGCAGGAGGCAGGGGCCCAAGAACTTGGGCCATCTTCTGCTTTCCCTGGTGCAGTAGGGAGCTGGATTGGAAGCAGAGCAGCTGGGACTCGAACTAGTACCCTCATATGGGATGCCTGCATCGCAGGAGGTGGCTTAACCTCCTACACCACGATGCTGACCCTATGTTTCACTGTTTTACTGCATAAGATAGGTATTATTGCCTGTTGATGGCATTAAAATGAGTTTTAACCTTGTAACATAGAACTCAATTTACCATACTTGATGCCAGGGGGCGGGGGGAGTACAAAGTATTTCTCTGGCTCTTCTAGCTCTGGTCCTCTCTTTTCACTGTCATTTTTGGGCGAGTTAAAATAAAAGACACAGAGCATAACAAGGTAGAATGGGGAGCTAAGTTCCTCAGCTTGTTCAGAAACGGATAATTGTCTGAACGATGACTATAACCTTTTTGTCACAAAATTTCTGTGACATTGGGTTTCCACTTTATCTGCTAAAAAACATAAACTTGAGAGAGAGAATGAGGCTGTGACATGGGCCCTGCGCTTAACTGCATTGGCGAATATTTGTGCTATGTCTTCTGAAACACATTCCCCTAAATCAGTCATTCTGGGAGCATGTTGTTGCTCCGAGAGGCTACGTCGGCCGTCCCAAGAGCCCAGACTCAAATCCCACATCATGTGACGGCACAGGCCATGCTTTCCATCTTAGGTAAAGAGGAGAGGGGAGAACATGGGGTGAAGGCAGGCGAGGGTGTGAGGCATCTAGAAGACTCCGAATGCCACGCGCTGTTGGCAACCGTTGGAGGCTGGGGCCGGGCGGGGAACAGATTCGGTCACAACCCTTAGCAGGATCCAGCCCTGCGCACACTGGGATTTCTGAGCCGTGGTCCTCAGCGCGGTGAGAACACAGGTTCTGGTAAATCCCCCGGCCTGTGGGACGCTGGTGCAGCTGTCCTGAGTACACTGTGTTCTGCTCTCTGGCTGTAACAGGAAGGTAAGCGGCCCTGAGATGAGGATGGTGGTCACTGCAGACGCTTGGCGGTCTCATGCCCCTTACCTGCCTCGTGCCCACAAACACCCATGGCACACGAAATGCTGGCGGCCAGAATACTGCGGAACAGCTGCTCCACTGGGTGTGCTCGCCAGGAGTCAGCTGTGTGTGCTCCTGGCTGCCATTACCATTCCATACTTTGTTTTAAAAAACAGGTGATGATTTTATTAAGGGTTGTGTGTTAACCCATCCTAGGGTAGAAAGTCCGGGTTATGAGGGACGCACATTGGTTTCCAGACCCTGATGAGTTCTGACGTTTTGTAATTGTGGTCTGATCAAACTACCCAAACCCCTGATACCAGTTCCAGGACAGGACACACGGACACACGACACACGGACTGTAGCAGATACTGTCCACTGACATCACACAGTCCCAAAGGGTGAAGCTAAGCTTTCCACTCAAGCGTGCTGCCTCTCTGCCCTAAGATCCGATCACTAGCTGGAGATTTTTGTTTCCAACCCAAGAAAGTGTAGAAAAAAAAAAAGCAGCAGTTGAAAGAACCTGCGCCCTGGGCCGGGCCTTCTGAGCTTTGGAGCGCCTAAGGGTGCACCCTGACCACACACACCTGCCCTCCCACAGCCACAACAACCTGTCCCCGTGGTCCCATTTGCAAGTGTCTTTGCCCGGGGTAAGCCCATTTCCCTCGCCCCCACCGCCGTTATCTTTTTTGTTCTCTTTTCCCGAAGCCTTTCTATTTGGGGGATTCCTCCCCACGTTTGACCCAACCCGGGCGCTCACAGACCCAGGTGCCTCCAGTTTCTCCACGCTAGGGGGCGGGGCCAGAGGGTGTACGCATGCGCCTTGCGGCCCCAGGCTCGCGCCTTCACGCCTGGCGGCGCGTGTCCCCTGCGGCTTGCCGTCCTCGCAGCCATGGCGGCCGCCGCAATCTTGGCGTGTCTGGCCAGGCAGCCGGGGGTCGGGGTTCTGCGAGCCTTCTCCACCGCCGTGTCGCCGACCACTCGTGCCCCAGGACCTAGCCCGCGTGAGTGTTTGCCGCACCGCCTCCAGGCTTTGGGCGAGGGGATAGAGCGGAATACTGGGCCCGTGATGGCGGCCGCCGCGGCGAGGCCAGTGGGGCCCGTGCTTGCTGGTGCTGGCCCGCCGGATGGGAAAGCCGCTCGTGTGGGTCCGGCCTCTGCGCCCACGTTCCTAGCCGCCGGCCTCCTCCGGGTCCTCCAGGCGCCTGCTCCCCTGCCCCTGGCCCGCACTTCCTGCCTTGGCGCTGGCGCGGGTCTCACTCTGGTCCCCCGTGATGTTTGTCGGGCCGTGTGGGGCCCCCGGGTTCCCCCGAGCGCGAAGGGAGGCCCGCGGCCGTGCCACGCGGACTGCGCCGGCTGTGAGTTGCAGGCCAGCACATGGGGACTCCGGGTCTGCGGACGGAGCTGAGGTGACCTTCACGGGGCAGGGGCCGTGGGGGTGTGCATGGCGCCCTGGCGCTGGAGGAACCTGGCGGCCGAGGCGAGCTTAGCAAGGGAGAAGCACTCGTGGTGCGAGAGACGCCGTGTGGAAGTGAGGATGGAGGGACGGGGGAGTGAGGAGGGGACAGCAGTGGCCGAGGGGGTCCTGTCCCCCGGGGCCATCCGCCTGCCTCCAGCATCGCTGTCATCTACTTCGTTCCTACCGGCGCCGGACAGCAGGGGCTGCGCGGTCCCCCACGCCCTTGACTGGGCTTCCAGAAAGAATTCAGGAATAACAATAGCCTTGAGAAAGCCAAGACTCAGCTGCTCGGGGGGCAGCGGCCGGGTCTCTACTCGGTGTTCAGGGTCTCTGGGGTCGTTTCGTGAAAGGGGAGGTCCATTCTAATAAGGGGGAGGAGTATGCGTGGTTTCGCCCTCTCAGTCCTGATAGGGGGCCGTGTCGCCCGTCACCGCTGCTGGTAGGCGTGTCATTTAGTGTAGGTCATCCAGGTCAGCCTTGGCCCGTGCTGATCTTCGGAGCCAGAGGAGCCAGAGTCACCTGCGGGTGCTGAGGCAGCAGGACTACCCCAGGTGGCTCCGCTGCTGCCCCTTGCGCACTGCTGACAGCTGCGGTTACTGCTCTCTGAATTCTCCGCAGCCAGAGTGAAGTGTTCAAAGTGCGCATCTGGTCTTGCCCCGCTGCCTTGCTCACAGTCTGCAACTGGCTTCCTGTTACTTGACAATGCGTTATAAATTCTTGAATGCATCATCGTGGCTCTTCATGGTCTTAACACTTGCCTATTTTACGTTTTTCGTTCATATATTTTTTTAAAGATTTCAATTTATTATTTATTTGAGAGATAGCGTTAGAGACAGAAAGGGAAGGAGGGAGATCTTCCATGCACTGGTTCACTCCCAGATGGCCACAACAGCCAGAGCTGAGCCGATCTGAAGCCAGGAGCTTCTTCCAGGGCTCCCACGTGGGTTCAGTGTCCCAAGCACTTGGGCGATCTTCTGCTCTCCCACGCCATAGCAGAGAGCTGGATTGGAAGAGGAGCAGCTGGGACACGAGCCGGTGCCCATATGAGAGTCTGGCACTGAAGGTGGAGGCTTAGCCCACTGTGCCACAGCGCCAGCCCTCGGAAATATACCTGCTCATGTGCGGTAGGCAGTGCGTTAGGGGATACAACAAGGTCCCTGACCTGGTGAAGTTTGGATTGTTTTGGGGAAGTCAGAGTATAAACAAGTAAACAACTAAGTAAATGCCAGGTAGTGTTTAGTGAGGGTCAGAGACTGGGTGGGCTGAATGGTAGTCAGAGTGACCTCTTGGAGTAAGGGAGGTTTGAGAGGCCAGAGCCATGGTTAGGGAAGGCATTGTCAGTGCAGGGCCCTGGAAGCTCCGAGGCCTCAAGGTGAGATTCGGGAGCCCAGAACAGACAGAAGGCTGAGCTGAATGGAGCCAAGTGAACACAGAGGAGCGTGGATGGCGCGGGACATCAGGGAGTTCAGTAATGGCCTGCCCTTGTCAGGCTCCTAGGCATTCTGTCTTGGCTTTGGGCTCAGGTTTTATTGTGAGTTTAGGATCACCTGGGGAGGCTTTGAGCAGGAAAGTAGTAGACTGTGAATTAGACTTTTAAAAGATGGGTGGCTGCTGTGTGGAGCACTGATTGTCGGGGTACGGGGTGGGGGAAGGCCAGGGACCTGTCTGGGGGCTGTTGCAGTGGTCCAGTGAGACGATGGTGACTTGGATGGGGGGAAGAGTGAAGAAGGTAGTGTGGCTGGACAGGGACATAGTTGAAGGTGTCTCTGTTAGGATTTACCCAGGGATTTGGTGTGAGACTAGGACCGACCCCAAGAATGCCTGTTAGATTTTATCCTGAGCAGCGGGTGCAGAGCTGTGCTGTGTCCAGGGACTGGGAGGAGTCGAGGAAGGAAACCAGAGCCCTGCCGGCGAACTCCCGGTTAGGAAGTATGCTACCTGCCCCTCTTTCCTTGTTTTCAATTTTAGCCATGTTGAATTCACACGTTGCCTTTGCTTTTCCACGCTCTCTTGTGCCCTGAGAACTTTCTCCCTAGCCGCCTTCTTCTGTGGGTACCTCTTGCTCATTCTTCAGGTGTCGGCTCAAGATTCACTCCTTCACAGAGGTTTCCCTAGCTGTGTATGGGTTCTCCAGAGAGACGAATCAGACGTGAGTATGGCAGTGTGACTCCAGTGCTGGTGCCAGTCCCCAGGTCCAAAGGCTGGAGAAACCAGGTTCTGATGTCCGAGGCAGGAGGAGAGGCGTGTCCTAGCTCCCGGAAAGAGCGTGCAGTCGCCTTTCCTCTGCCTTTTTGTTCTGTTAGGGGCCTCGGCCTCCTTGGTGGTGCCCGCCCTCGTTGGGGGAGCGTCTTGCCCACTTGGTCCAGCCACGCACTTGCCAGTCTCCTCTGGAAACACCTCACAGATGCACCCAGTCATGACGTGTTCCCAGCGCCCAGGGCATCCCCAAATCCAGGCAAGTTGACACTCAAGGTCGACTGTCACACCAGCTAAAAGAAATGTTCAGTTCCCTGCTCTCTGTGATACTGTTTATTGAAATGACTTGTTCAAAAGTTGTGTGATTTGACAGGCTGCATTCCGTGGGGGCAAGGGCTGATTGATCCCTAGTTTCTAATATGCGGTATCACTGTTTTTGAATGAATGAGTGAACGTTGTGGCATGCACAGGGATTTGTCAGAGGTGGAGTTGGGAGGAGGAGAAAGGGACAGGAACCAGGCCGATGGAGGGGAAGTATGTTCCCAGCGGAGGGACAGGAAATCCGAGGAAGACTGAAGGGCAGGGTACTGGAAGTTGGTTGTAGCTGTGGAGCCTTCCATGTAAAGGAAGTAGACAGGAGGTTCAGAGTCTGATCTTGACTTTGCTGTGTGGATATCAATTTAACCCCTTGCTCCCTAGTCCTTCACTTGCTCTGACATTTCCAAATATTTTTGTGTTACAGACCACTCAGAGTGTCTACAATAATAAAAGACAGAAATATACACAGATAAAGGCATCTTTCCCAATATTTTATAGCAAAGTGAGACTGTTTGCTGCTAAGTGAGATTTTTCTCTGCTTTAAATGAGGGCTGACATCGTGGCATAGTGGGTAGAGCTGCCGCCTACAACACCGGCATCCCATATGGCACCAGTTGGCATCAGTTCCATTTCTGATCCAGCTCTCTGCTAATGGTCTGGGAAAGCAGCAGAAGGTGGTCCAAGTGCTTGAGCCCCTGCCACCCACGAGGGAGATCTGGAAGAAGCTCTTAGCTCCTGGCTTTGGCCTGGTCTAGCCCTGGCCTTTGTGGACATCTGGGAAGTGAACCAGTGGATGGGAGATCTCTCCCTTTCTGTAACACTGATTTTCAAACGAGTAAATCTTATTTTTTAATGAGATGATGAGATATATTTAGCATAGTACCTGCATGTGGAAGTGCAGGCATCCTTAGAGCTATTATTTTACTCTGCTGCATTATTTGGAGAATCATGAGGAAATATTTTTTTATTTTTTTAAAGATTTATTTATTGACTTGAAAAGCAGAGTTACAGATTAAGATTTATTTATTTTTAAAGATTTATTTGTTTATTTGAAAGTCAGAGGTAGAGGCAGAGAGAGAGAAAGGAGTCTTCCATCTTCTGGTTCGTTCCCCAAATTGCTGCAATGGCCAGAGCTGGGCAAATCTGAAGCCGAAGGCCAGAAGCCTCTTCTGGGTCTCCCATGAAGGTTCAGGGGCCCAAGGGCTTGGGCCATCCTCTGCTGGTTTCCCAGGCCATAGCAGAGAGCTGGATAAGAAGTGGAACAGCCAGGACTCCAACTGGCACCCACGTGGGATGCCAGCACTGCAGGCGACGGCTTTACTTGCTCTGCCACAGTGCTGGCCCCGAGATAATATTTTAAAAGGTATTTACTGTGTATTAGTAATCTGGTCTCTTCTTCAGTCATATGACTTGTTAGGAGTGTCTGTGATTTTTGTTATTGGTGTGAACATTGGCAGTTCTTACATACAACAGAGAAGGAAAAACTAAAATGTTTTTGACAGTTTATTAAATATGAAAGGGTATATTTATAATTAGAACATTTCAAAACTAATCTTGGAAGATGCAGAATATATCGAACTGGATATTTTAACTTGAGAAAATGAATTTATTTTGCTGTGAACCTTAACTTATTTTTTTTAAATTTATTTGAAAAGCAGAGAGAGAGAGAGAGAGAGAGAGATATCCTCCATCCTCTGGTTCATTGCCCGAATGCCTAAAACAGCCAGGGCTAGGCGAAGCCAAATCCCCAAGCCAGGAACTTCATTCGGTCACCACATGGGTGGCAGAGGCCCAAGTACTTGAGGTTAAATCTGTTGTCTTCCAGGTACGTTAGCAGGAAGGTGAATTGGAAGTGGAGTGGTCAAGATTTGAACCAGACATTCTAAATAGGATGCATATGTCCCAAGCAGCAGCTTAAACAGCTATACCACACTTGAACCTTAATATTTTATTGAAAATATTTCTTTAGGGGCCAGTGTCATGGCACAGCTGCCTGGGTGTTAGTGCTGCTTTAGTTCCCAGCTGCTCTGCTTCCAGTCCAGCTCCCTGCTAGTGTACCTGGGAAAGCATGGAGGATAGCCCATGTATTTGGGCCCCTGCCATCCATGTGGGAGACTTGGTTGGAGTTGCATGCTTGTGGCTTTGGCCTGCCCAGCCCTGGCTCTTGTGGTCATCTGGGGAGTTAACCAGAGGATGGAAGATCCCTTTTTCTCTCTTTCTCTTTCTGTAAGTCTGACTTTGAATTAAATAAATACTTCTTAAAGATTTCTTTAGATGACTAGTTTACTAATCATATAAAGATCATGTAAAAAGTAAATCATATAAAAATCTTATAAAAATAGCACATAAAGTAAACTGTTTATTCAACTATAGAATTTTCTTAAATATCTTTTCAATATTTTTTATTTGAAAGAGGAGTAGAGAAAGAGATTGTCGATCCACTAGTCTACTTCCCAAATGGTTACAACAGCCAGGTGTGGGCCAAGCCAAAGCCAGGGAGGGGAACTTCATCCAGGTCTCTCACATGGGTGGCAGGGTCCAAGCACTTGGGCCATCGCCTGCTGCTTCCCGAGGTGCATTAGCAGGTTACTGGATCAGAAGCATAGCCGCTTGGACTTGCACTGGGACTCCAATATGGAATGCTGATATTGGAAGCAGTGGCTTAACCTGCTGTACAATAATGCTGGTCCTTTAGTTAGTTTTGACTTTTTGCCTTTTTTTTTTTTAAAGAGATTCATTTATTTATTTGAAAGGCATAGTTAGAGAGAAGTCGTCTGCTGGTTCACTTCCCAAATGGCTGCAATGTCCAGAGCTGAGCCGATATGAAGTCAGAAGCCAAGGGTTTCCTCTAGGTTTCCCACACTGGTGCAGGGCCCCAAGCACTTGGGCTGCCTTCTGTTTTCCCAGACGGTTAGCTGGATTGGAAATGGAGCAGCTGGGACTCGAACCAGCACCTGTGTGGGATGCCAGCGCCTCAGGCAGAGGCTTAACTTACTATGCCACAGTGCTGAAAGATGATTTTTGTCTCTCATTGTGAAGAAAATGTGTTACTGTTTATTTTTGGGAAATGTGTTAGAGTTATGGGATCATAGTTGGTGTTGAACAAGTCCGTGTTATTAAATTCTCAGTTCCTGTTTTACTGTCTTTTAGGTACAACGCAAAGAACATCCAGAAGTCAGAAGGCACAGAGGAGAAAGGTAAACAGTCCGTGAGTCCTCCTGTGTAGTATTTTAATGATTCAGAAGTTCTGATGTGAAGTAGATCCAGAACATACTGTTAACCCATCCCTTCACCAACAGAATGTAAAAAATGTTGCCAAAAATCTAATGAACTAGGTAGGGAGAACACTGTAGTAAAGGGAATGTGGAAGTAAGGGGTTCTTAGAGCTGGGGAGCGCTGCCGAGATGCTCAGGCCGGTTTGGTGCTGTCTTTAACTGCAGTGCTTCGTGAGAGGCCAGCCTTCATGGAGGTCGCGGCTCTGCTTGCTTCTCACAACTGCAGCTTCTTCCTTTGAAATTGAAGAGTGTGTTCATATTTGCACTGTTTTGTGTTTCTTAGGCACTGCCTCCTAGGACAGAGAAAATGGCTGTTGACCAGGACTGGCCCAGCGTGTACCCGGTTGCAGCACCGTTTAAGCCCTCTGTAGTCCCTCTTCCTGTTCGCATGGGTTATCCAGTGAAAAAGGGTGTGCCCATGGCAAAGGAGGGCAATCTAGAACTTCTGAAGGTAAGCAGCGTGCTGCCTCGTGGCTCAGACTAGACCTGAGTGAACGCTGATGCTGCCTCCATCTGCGTCCCCTTTTCCCTGAGGTTCAGGAGTGAATTGTCAGATTTTAACTTGAAAAGTTTCCAAGGGCGTAACGGATGTTGTATCTTGATTATCCATGGTAAAGACTGAATCCTCAGCGTTGAAGAACTATAATTAAGTGCCAGCATCGTGGCATAGCAGGTTAAGCCATGGCCTGCAATGCTGGCATCCCTGTCCAAGTGCCAGTTCAAGTGCTGGCTGCTCCACTTCCAGTCCAGCTCCCTATTAATGTGCTTGGGAAAGAAATAAGATCTTCTATTTTGTGTCTTTTCTGTATTGTATCTTTCAAGAGGAACTTCAAATAACCTAACTTCAGATTGAGAATTGGCAGGTATGGACTTTTAATAAA
The DNA here is from genome assembly GCF_051225735.1 of Oryctolagus cuniculus. NCBI lineage: Eukaryota > Metazoa > Chordata > Mammalia > Lagomorpha > Leporidae > Oryctolagus > Oryctolagus cuniculus. Next base: position 125,106,401 of record NC_142875.1, read on the forward strand.
GGAACTTAGATACTTTCTTTCTAGAAAGATTTACTGTTTTGGTTCTGGTACACCAACTTTAGTTTCTTTCTTCTTACAAGCAAAATGGGTCATATTAAATGCTTCCTTTGATAGCATCTGTAATGACTTATGAGCTGTAGGGGTTTTTTAAAAGACAATATAAATGTTTAGTCTGAAAATATCTATCTTATATGGTTTTATTTTATGCACAGTGCAAGTTATTGTACAATGGAAAACTATTTCCACTAGATAAGAGTTTTTGGGAAACAAAAGAGGGCGAGTATTTTGTCCAGTGCTGCTTGGGAGGCCCATGTCCTGTATTGGAGTGCTTAATCGGAATCCTGGATCCTCTACTTCTGATACAGCATTCCTGCTAGTGTAGACCCCGGGAGGCAGCAGGTGACGGCTCAAGTATCTGGATTCCTGCAACCTAAATGGGAAACCTGGATGGAATTCTTGGTTCTTGGCTTTGACCTGGCCTGGCCCCAACTGTTCTGGGCGTGTGGACAGTCAACCAGCAGATGGAATATACTTCTTCTCTCCCTTAGCATCTGCCGGTCTTTCTTTTTTTCTGCATTTTAAGGAAAATGAGAATAAATAAATTTTTAAAAATGAAATGGAAAATTTGCTAAAAGGTGATAAAAACTGAGATGCAAACAGGGAGAAAGGGGTTCTCTGCTGCTGGAGACAAGTAAATGAAATTTGGAACTGGAAACATTTCAAGAGATGTAAGAAAGCAAACATGGAGGAAAACGCATTGCTTTTCAGAGTGAAAAGGGAACCTAATTTAAAATGAAGTTCTTGAGAAAATGTCACTGGGTTGGGGACAGTACCAGTGGATTTGTAATAAAGCTAATGGCTGTGAATATTTTAATACACGTAAACATGCTTGCAGTTAATGCATGCCATCTGTACCTAGGGATGTTGACACTAAATAAGCTTATTAACCTAATATATGAGTGCTTACAGCAGTGCCTGTCTCAGTTTTATAAGGAACATTTGCTTGTACGTCTGTAGATTCATGGCAGAAAGAATACTTAGAACAGCTTTACTCTTGTGAGATCCTTGTCAGAGCTAAAGGGTTTTGGGTTTTTTTAAGATTTTTATTTATTTGTTTGAGAGGTGGTATTATGGACAGAAGGAGACACAGGTCTTCCATCCACTGGTTCACTCCCTAAATGGCTGCAACAGCTGGAGCTGGGCCTGTTAGGAGCCAGGAGTGGGTCTTCCACACTGGTGCCAAGGCCTAAGCACCTGGACCGTCTTCACTGCTTTCCCAAGCCATAAACAGAGAGCTGGATCCCTGGAGGAGGAGCAGCTGGGATACGAACTGGCACCCGTATGGAATGCTGGCATTGCAGGAGGAGGCTTAGCCCACTGCACCACAGCTCTGGCCCCTTAGCAAAAGGGTTATACAGTCTGAAGATAGTCTAGGGTGTCAGCATCACTTAGTACTTGATACTGAATTTGTATTTTAAGGAATTTGTTTCTTGAGATTGATAACAGGCTACTCTAACATAGAATTAGTATTGTAAAAAAAAACTGTCAGATTTTATTCTTGGTTTTTTTGTGCTTGTGATGTACTTTTATGAAACGATTTTTTTTTCATGCTTTTAAAATGTTTGTTTAAATTTTCTATTTTAGATCCCCAATTTTCTGCATTTGACTCCTGTAGCGATTAAAAAGCACTGTGAAGTTCTTAAAGGTACAAAACGTGACTGTTTTCCTCCATAAACTTTGGGTAGCCTTTGAACATAACATTAGGAATCTCAATTCTGTGGCCAGCACCGTGGCTCACTTGGTTAATCCTCTGCCTGTGGCACCGGCTTCTAGTCCCAGTTGCTCCTCTTCCAGTCCAGCTCTGCTGAGGCCCGGGAGGGCAGTGGAGGATGGCCCAAGTGCTTGGGCCCTGCACCCCATGGGAGACCAGGACGGGGCACCTGGCTCCTGGCTTCGGATCGGCGCAGCGCCGGCTGTGGCAGCCATTTGGGAAGTGAACCAACAGAAGGAAGACCTTTCTGTCTGTCTCTCTCTCTCTCACTGTCTGTAACTCTGCTCGTCAAATAAAAAAAAAAATGAAAATAATCTCAATTCTAATGTGCCATGCAGCCTTATATCCTGAGTTATCATTAGTTCTTTTTCTCTTTTAAAAAATGTTTACTGCTTTGATTTGAAAGGCAGTATGACAGAGATTTTCCCTCCTTTGGTTCACTTGCCAAATGCCCACAACAGCTGGAAGTGGGCCAGACCAAAAGCAGGCACTTGGAACTCTGTCTGGGTGTCCTATGGGATGGCAGTGACCCAAGCACTTGAGCCATCATCTGCTGCCCACCATGGTGTATGTTAACAAGAAGCTGAATGGGAAATGGAGGCAGGACTTGAACTCAAGTATATCTGAAATTTTTATAAATTTTTATGTATGTATTTTTTTTTTTTTTTTTTGCTAACTGCCCTATAGGAAATTATCAATAATAATGGAAGTAGAAACCATAATCCTGCCTCTCAGGTGGGTTCGAGACTCACTGTTGAACTACAGCCAGCACATTCACGAAGATGTAGGAAAAGGAATTGGCATTTGGTATGTCAGGTTGCCTTTTGGGATGCCTGCATTCCATGTTAGAGTTCTTGAGTTTGAGTCCTGGCTCTAGACAGTAGGTGATCCAAGTAGTTGGGTCCCTGCTGCCCACATAAGATATGCAGCCTGGCCTGTTGGGGACATTTGGGAAGGGAACCAGTGAGTGGGTTCTCTCCCTCTGTCTTTGGGGAAAAAAAGGGGTGGGGGCAGGAAGAGAGGTCAGAATACTTGGTAAGACTTGATAGGGGGAAAAAATGAAACCTAAAAACGCTTCACAGGTAGTCTGATTGTGTTAGAAGGAGAAATAGCACAGCAAACATAATTATTATTAAACTTGAGCTTTGGGAGTACTTTCCATTCAAAAAAATACAAAAGATATAAGTAGGTCCTACAACCTAGGAATAACAACCTTACACTTGAAATGAGGGAACAAAAATCTGTTTTGTTTATGTAGACCTCTGTTACGTTAAGCATGAGAATGCTTTTTTGTCCCCAGAGGTTGTGTTTCTGTGTTCATCCGTGCCTGGAATTGGACTAAAACTGAACACTATTCCAAATTTGTGCACCGTTTGTCATAAATGACGTGTTCCGTTTTGATGCTTTAGAAAACTGGTGAACAAATGTATTTCTGTACAATGTGATCAGTTTAATTTTTCTTTTCAGATACTATTGTTAGCTAATGAAACTAATAACTTTCATGAAATATTTCTATACTACATCCTGATTTGTAGTGAAAGCCTTTTATATAGCATGTTCAGAAGAGTAGCACTGTGTTTTACTGTGCTTGAAGGAGCGGTTTAATCTTTCCTTAATTAGGCTTTGACACTTCTGCCAGGCTCTGGATTTGGATTGCACCTTCCAAATAACTCAAAGGCTTTTCAAATATTTCTTCCCGGTTTTCTTCCAAAGTAGGTCAGTTCAGATTTTATATCTAACTTGCAAATGGAAAAAGTGAAATGCAGGAAAGTTAGGTAATTTACCAAAACTTTAATAATCAGTGGCAGAAGTTAAATAAAAACCAAGGTCTTTCAAAGTCTGGTCTTTACCTATCAGATGAGTAAACCTAATAGGAGTCTATTATGTACTTTCCAGCTGGCTGTGTTTTTAGACATGTAATTTAAGTAATTTAATTTAAAAACTGTAATTATCATCTGGTGATTGAAATGACTTATTCACAGTTGAAAAAAAAAAGATTTTGTGCAAACCCAAAAGCTCATGTAATTCTCCAGAGTCGTCTGAGAAGGTGCCTGGTAGTAATGCCTCTTGTGTAGTACAGGATGTTGGAATCAATCCATTCTGGGAATAAAACTCAACTCACTTGCTCTGTTCTTTTTTTTTTTTAATGTCAAAATGTTCTTAATTGCAGAGATACTTCTCTTCCTTCAAAGTGACTTAGAATTGATCTTTCAAGCAGGTGTTTAGGGAATGGTGCAAGTTATTCTTAATTTGCTAGAGTACATTTAGTCCCAGGTATCAGAGAGTCTTTGTAACTTACAGTGATATTTGCTAACTCTGATTTTAAAGCCTAAGTAGGGGCTAAATGTAGTGACTACCACAGGAAAGCTGTCTATTTGGGAAAATATTTTGGTGAACTAGCTCTCAGTATCCATTAGGTTATCACCCTGAAGAACTCCCACATCCGCCTGTAATTACAACCAGTCTCCTGCAGCCCTGTGTTTCTGGAGGAAGCATGGATCCCTGCCATCTAACATGTTTCACCTTAAGAAGACCGTTACTTTGAGCTCTTCCTATGTGTGATGCCATTTGAGTAATGAAATTTCCATTGGGAGCAGCCTGATGGTGCTGGTTTTCATCCCACACTACACTAACTTGCTAGGAATGGGACGAGATGAAATCAGCTATGGGTAGCTGTAGGAGGTTGGGTGCTACTGCTTGTAGTTTAAGGTACTTTTTTACCCCCTCCAGTTGTGCTGTGCAGATGGACAGACAGCTGTGTCCATGGTCTTGGGAACTTTTTTTTTTTTTTTTTTTATCTTTTATTTAATGAATATAAATTTCCAAAGTACGACTCATGGGTTACAATGGTTGGGAACTTCTGTTGTGGCTGAGGTCTCAGACCCAGGCCCACCTCCTCTGGAGGCTGTCTTGGCCAACCAGGAGGACAGGGCTGTTTCTCGGGCCAGTGGACCCCGTCGGCATAGAGAGGGCACACAGAGGGAACGTGAGTTAACTGTGAGAATCCCACTAAGTGGGGGTCTCGTCTTGTTTGCCTGTTTGAATTGAAACTTGACTTGGCTCAGTTTCTGGAAGGTAGCTGACCGCATTTCAGTTCCCTCTTCACAGCTTTTTCAGGGCTGCTTTCAGTTCCTACCAGCTGATCATCAGTCATCTTCATCTGACAATGAATTAACGTTATCTGTTGCTTTTTTAAAAAACAGTGCTCTGGTGCTGTGAACTGTTTGCTTTTAGTTGGAAAGGAAGCACATATGTGCGAAGCTGTAATAGGCTCGTCACTGAACACCCTGCTTCCCATCACATCTGCAATATTCAAATCATTCCCTTAATTAGACTCCTGATTAGGAAGTACCAGCTAAGAAAAGGATGAGGGGTGATGATGTAAAATTCAGAAGAGCATCTGTTCTTCCATGTTGTATGTCCTGAGACAGCTTACTAATTTGGTGTTTGGTAGCATGGATTACAATTGAGAATATATTTGCAGAACCATAATTGAGATAGTTTTTTAACCTCTCAGATTTCTGCACGGAGTGGCCAGCCGCACTTGACACTGACGAGAAATGTGAGAAGCATTTTCCAATTGAAATTGACACAGCTGCCTACGTTTCATCAGGACCATCCATTCGCAACCCCAAGGCACGAACAGTAACCTTAAGGGTAAGAGATTTGTTTTTTACTTATTTTTCATTTGTTTTGAAAGAGAGAGAGATCTTCCGTCCACTGGTTCAATTCCCAAATGGCTGCAATAGCCAGAGGTGGGACAAGCTTAAGCCAGGATCCAGGAATTCAACCTGAGTGTCCCAAGTGGGTGGCAGGGACCCACGCGCTTACGTCATCAGCCACTGCCTCCCAGGACACATGTTGTCAGAAGCTGCCTTGGAAGTAGAGTAGCTGAGATTCAAACCACGCACTCGGCTGTGGGGTGCAGGAGTGCCAAGCAGTAACTGAAACTGCAGTGCTCAATGCCCACTCTCGAGATTGTTTTAAATTAAATCATTATAATACGTTATTTAGAAATGCATTGTGAATGTGTGACTAGAAAACTAGTATTTACCGAAGAGAATTAAAAATATAATAAAAGTTTTAAATTATAAAATTGTCCATAATTCTGTGCCTAGCCAATGTGAACTGCAGTAGCTCTTTTTATTGTATTTACAGCTAGCTGCTTTATTTTTTTAATGGTGATAACTAAATGTACTCAGTAATATTTTCTTTCTCATGTGGTATAAGCATTTTCCATTATTATTATTAAGCATTCTTTAATTCTTAATAGCTACGAAATAGATAAATGTTGGTCTCTTACAATAAACGCTGTGATGTTATTTGTGGCAGGTGGTACATTGTTGATCAGTTCAGACATAGGCCTTTTTCTGACACTGAAATGGGGAATACAAGCAGATAATTCCCTAACGTAGAGTGACCATAAATGTTTGGTCCATTTTGGGGCTGGCGCTGTGGCATAGCCGATTAAACTGCCACCTACAGTGCCAGCATCGCATATGGGCGCTGGTTTGAGTCCCAGCAGCTCCACTTCCAATCCAGCTCTCTGCAATGGCCTGGGAAACCAGTAGAAGATGGCCCAAGTCCTTGGGCTCCTGCACCCATGTGGGAGGCCCAGAAGAAGCTCCTGGCTATGGATCGGTGCAGCTTGGTCTGGGAAAGCAGTGGAAGATGGCCTGAGTGCTCAGGCCTCTGAACCCATGTGGAGACAAGGAAGAAGGTCCTGGCTACTGGCTTTGGATCTTGTCTTTTTTTAAGATTTATTTATTTGAAAGGCAGAATTACAGAGAGGCAGAGGCGGGGGGAATGGGGGAGGTGGGTGGGTGGCTGGGTGGGTCTTCCAACTACTGGTTCAATCCCCAAATGGCCACAACAGACAGCTGGGCCAAGCTGAAGCTAGGAGCCAGAAGCCAGGAAGACCATCAGCAAGGAGCTGGATGGGAAGTGGAGCAGCCAGGACTCGAATGGGCAACCACATGGGATTTTGGCGCCACAGGTGGAGGCTTAGCCTACTACACCACAGTGCTGGCCTCTATGTTTTCTAAGTGTTTTATAGTAAAAGTGGATCATCTTTTGTAGTTTGAAAATATTTCCAGACTAAAAACATATACATATATAACTATGCTGTTTAAACAATCCTATGGGATAAAAAGAAGCTTTAAAGCTTTGTGAATTCATTTCATAAACATGGCACAACTTTCATCTGTAAACCCAACAAAGAAAGCAAATTATAAATTAATCAGCTATATCAGAAAATGGATAAAAACTCTTTGGTTAATTTGTCAGCAAATATGTAAAAATGGCTGCACAAATTTTCAACACATTTTTGCAGGCCATTTACAGTGTTCTTGCTTAAAACACAGGTTACAGTAGTACACAAAAGTTAATCTTCTGGGGATCCTAGGAAGTACGTCAAAGAATTTTGCCGTTACCCTTCAAATGACTCAAAAGTGCACCTTGGAGATTCCAGGACTAGAACAGAGCATATGTAAGAAGGGCTTGAAACATTTTATAAAGGCCAGAAAATAAGGAAATGTTTAAAAACCAAAGATGGTGGCATGGCAGAGGAGCAGATGGGCCAAGTAAGAGACCCAGTTACCAGGGCTGGAACAGTGTGAGCAAAAAATAAATAATGTATCATGGAATTATATCCAGATATAAAATAAATGCCCATACTTGCATAAATAAGTGAACAAAGAAATAAATGAGGGAGAAGGGACAAGTCTTTCATATAGAAGAATCCCACATTTCTCTAAGATACAAGGCGAATTCCTAGACAGAAGTGGGCTGGTGGTGGATGGGGACTCAGAGGTAACTGGAGAGGGATAAGGAGTGACCATTAACAGGACTTTTTTTATGGTGATAAGCATCTCTTGGATCAGATAGTGGCGCCAGTGACACAAGTCAGAATATACGAAAAACCACTGAATTGCACATTTTCAAAGGGTGAAATCTGTAGTATGTAATTATGTATCAATAAAGTTGTATTAAAAAGAAACAAATACATAAGAAATCAGTATATATATAAGAAATCAGTTATCAAATAAGCATTATTAAATAAAATAAGCATTATTAAAAGGAACAAATTATCAACCTGAATAATATTCAATGACATGCAAATTTTAAGTGTAGGATAAAGTGTTTACCTATCAAGTTGATTTGTAGTAATATCTAAGTTCCTGAGTACATAGGAACACAGGCTTTCTCACAGTGCTACTCTTTTTCACAGTTTCCAAAAAGAGTTAAATCCTTTGACATGATAGTTCTCCTTTTAGAAGTTATTTTAGAAAATATACAAATGTTATTCTCTATTGTTATTCTCAATATTACATCTGATAGAGCACTCTAACCCCTTGCACCATCCTTGTTTGTAGAGAGTGTTTCATGTATTTAGACACAGTACTCAATGTATGTACCTCCTTTTTTGTTAAATACAGGCATTTAAAGATACCTATGAACTCAGCTTACTGTGATTTGAAATATTGATGTTATTTTGAGAATAATCTTTTTGAAAAATACCAGCTTGAAAAAAAAGATGTCAGGCCGGCACTGCGGCTCACTAGGCTAATCCTCCGCCTTGCGGCGCGGGCACACCGGGTTCTAGTCCCGGTCGGGGCGCCGGATTCTGTCCCGGTTGCCCCTCTTCCAGGCCAGCTCTCTGCTGTGGCCAGGGAGTGCAGTGGAGGATGGCCCAAGTACTTGGGCCCTGCACCCCATGGGAGACCAGGAGAAGCACCTGGCTCCTGCCATCGGATCAGCACGGTTCCCCGGCTGCAGCGCGCGGGCTGTGGCGGCCATTGGAGGGTGAACCAATGGCAAAAGGAAGACCTTTCTCTCTGTCTCTCTCTCACTCTCCACTCTGCCTGTCCAAAAAAAAAGAAAGAAAGAAAAAAAAAAAGATGTCACAATTCTTTTAATGTTGTGAAAGGCAGAAAATCTCATTTAGCTGGAAGTTCAAGTATTAATCTAGGTTTTACTAACAGTTTTGCAGTGCCTTTGAGTGCTAGCAGGTGGCGTGAGTGTACCACCTAACTGTTCCTGAAATATTTATGAGTACATAAACTCGGTATAGATTTTTGAACATTAAGCTATTGATGTGATTTGAGTTTTACAGCAGTTGTTGCAATAATGAATGACATTGCTGCCAGTTTTTTGGACCACTTTATATGCAAAAAACTAAAATACTTACATTTTAAATATTTTTTAATGTATTGTTAAACATTATTAGAATTTCATTGAAAGAAATTGTAAAATTACTACCTTCTCAATGTATTATAAAAACTGTTCATTTTTCTGTATATTTCATCTCTGTGTTCATGTGTATGTGCATATATATGCATGATTATAATGTAGGCACATTTTATTTTCTTATAAGTCATTCTCCACATTGTTATCAGCTACCATAAGTGGGTTGTTTTGTCCGTGAAGCTGATAATCTGGTGGTTGATACATGTTTGTCCCAGAGGTCTGTGGCAGTTCACACTGTTTGCCATGTGTGAACACTGGATTGGCTTGATCCCTGCTAGTTCATATTTTATTAGTCTAGTTTTTTTTAAAGTGTGCTTATTTATATTTTCTTGAGTTCAGATTTTTGAAAAATATCACAGTGCTTAAAAAAACAGTATATCCTCCCTATGAAAACTTTGTGCATATTCATTCAGCAAGTAAGTGTGGCATGCTTTTTAAGTCATAGGCCATTGCCAATAACAAAATAGGTGTCATGCTTGCTTCTCAAGGGAATGCATTTTCAGTGGAAAAAATGAGAAGATGAGCGGGCTGCTGCCGTGTGGTGTCTTGAGGGCCATGCAGGGTTATTGAAGTGACAGAACTGTGTGAGACTGCACAGTGCCCTTGAGCCTCTGTTTCTCATGCAGTTACACCTCTTTGTTGATCTTAGTGCTTTCCATGGGAAATGACTATATGGTTGCTGTGGTTCAGGTATGGTTGGAGTTCGTTCCCCCAAGTGTTCACTTGTTGGGAGGTTGGTCCTAAGTGTGGCTGTGTTGAGAGGTGGTGAGGCCCTCAGGAGGTGGAGCCTAAAGGGAGGTCCTTAGGTCTCTGGGGATGCAGACTTCAAAAGCATTCAGCTAGTTCTTATGGGACACGGAGTTGGTCCAGCTTGGTGCTAACGTGCCTTGGAAGAAAGCAGGTAAGTGCCCGAGCTTCTGCCACCCACATGGAAGACACATAGAGTTCCTGACTGCTGGCTTCAGTGTGACCCAGCCCTGACTATTGAGGGAATTTGTGGGAGTGAACCAGTGGTTGGAAGATACTTGTGTCTGTCTATTTCTCTCTTACTCTGCCTTTCAAGTGATGAAAATAAATGAAAGGTTTTGTTTTTTTTTTTTTTTTTTTTTTTTTTTTTAAGAGATTTTACTGGGCCAGCGCCACGGCTCAATAGGCTAATCCTCCGCCTGCGGCGCTGGCACCCCGGGTTCTAGTCCTGGTTGGAGCGCTGGATTCTGTCCCGGTTGCTCCTCTTCCAGTCCAGCTCTCTGCTGTGGCCAGGGAGTGCAGTGGAGGATGGCCCAAGTGCTTGGGCCCTGCACCCCATGGGAGACCAGGATAAGTACCTGGCTCCTGCCATCAGATCAGCGCGGTGCGCCAGCCGCGGCGGCCATTGGAGTGTGAACCAACGGCAAAGGAAGACCTTTCTCTCTGTCTCTCTTTCTCACTGTCCACTCTGCCTGTAAAAAAAAAAAAGAGAGAGAAATTTTATTATTTGAGAGGCAGAGTTACAGACAGGGAGGGAGAAACAGAGAAGATCTTTCATTCACTGGTTCGCAATGACCAGAGCTGGGCCGATGGGAAGCCAGGAGATTATTCCAGGTCTCCCATGTGAGTGCAGGGGCCCAAACACTTGGGCCATCTTGTACTGCTTAATGGATAAGCAGGGAATGGATCAGAAGAAGAGCAGGCAGACATGAACCTCCACCCATATGGGATGCTGGTGCTGCAGGTGGAGGCTTAGCCTAGTACACCACAGCACCAGCCCTGTAAGACATTTTTTTAAAACTATGTTTAGGGGTAGATACTGTGGCGTAGCAGCTGAAGCTGCAGCTTAGGACACCTGCATCTCATAATGGATTGCCTAACGATCACGTTAGGTGGCTTCACTCAGATCTTCCTTTCTGCTGACGTGCACCTGAGAGGCAGTGGTGATGGCTCAAATATGGGTTCCTGCCACCCATGTGGGAGACAGGGATGGAGCTCCTGGTTCCTGGCTTTGGCCTGGCCCAGCCCTGGGTGTTGTGGGCATTTGAAGAGTGAACCAGTTTATGGAAGAAAGTTTTTCTGTCTTCTCTTGCTGTGCCTTTCAGATAAATAAAGTTGAAAAAATATTTTACACGTATGTTCATTTTTTTCAGTGTTTCTTAAGAACACTGATTCCATGAGATGTCCTTTGAAAACTAAAATCGTATGTCAAATAAATTTGACAGTCATTTACACACCAACCCTGGATCTTGAAATTCCAGAAAGCTCATTAGTATGTTAACTGCTCTAAGAAATGGTACCATGAAGAACCCAGCTTAACTCAACATTTTTTAATGTAACATTAAATAATTCTCCTGAACACCTATGAGAATAGTGTTAACATTTGAGAAAAAGCGATGTTTTGATACCTCCCCGATGTGATATTTCAGCCTTCTTGAGATGACTGTAGCTTTTAAAAGAATAAATCTCCCCAAGCCAGTTGGAGTGATACAGGTCTCATAATTACAGAGTAGAAATTCTTAAAGCTCTTAAGTTTTATGCATTTATTTCTACATTCCAGCTTTCTTGACACTAATTGAGTTTAATTCTGTTAGTGCTGCTCATAAGCACCGTAATTTCATTTACTGAAGAGACATGTCTTAGTTCTTTCAAGAAAGGCTCCAGTGCCCAGCTTTCAGAGGACAACAGCCTGTTCCCCTCCCTTTCTCCCATGATACAATCATGGTGCGTGCCAGCTGCTCCCTCTGTACGGAAGGAGCTTGGAAAGCTTGCTTTCTGGTGGGTTTAATGTTAATGTAAGCAACATAACTACTTTTTTTTTCATTAAATTGTGTGAAGTACTTTTTTTCAAATAATTTTTCTTGTATTTTTAAGGTTAAACTTTCCAGTTTGAATTTAGATGATCACGCAAAGAAGAAATTGATTAAACTTGCAGGAGAACGATACTGCAAGACCAGTGATGTACTGACCATCAGAACAGACAGGTAAAAAGAGAGCAGCGCAGCACCCTGGTCTCACGTGTGTCTTCACTGTCCTCCAGTCCCCTGGCAGCTTCTTTTAAGAAGTTGCCCTGGGGTCAGTGCTGTGAGGTAGTGGGCTAAGCCTCTGCCTGTGATACTGGCGTCCCAAATGGGCACCAAATCCCATTCAGATCTCTGCTGCTCCTCCTCCAGTCCAGCTTTCTGCTAATCGCCTGGGAAAGCAGTGGAAGATGGCCCAACTTCCGCTCTTTGGGGAGTTGCGGCTCTTTGGGGAGTGAGCCAGTAGATGGAAGACCTTGCTCTGTTTTTCCCTCTCTCTGTCTATGACTCTGCTTCTCAACTAAATAAATAAAATACTACAAAAAAAAAAAAAAAAAAAAAAAGAAGGTGCCCTTTCTGGGTGGGAGACATCATCAAGTTTGTATTTTTAGTATCCTCATTTGCGGTGAGCTCTACGTGTACAGGGAGGCTTACTAAGCCGGTCTTAATGTTGATGCATCCATGTATGTAAAACTCGGGGACAATACTAGAAGACAAAAGTGTGGTTTGTTTAAACAGGTGGGATTTTGGGGGATTTTTGTTCTCTTAATTAGCTTTGTGATTTTAGAATCACAGCAGCATCTCATTATTTGCTCAAACCCCCAATTCGGAAGTTTAACATATCAGAAATTATATTTGCAGTTATTTCAATGTGATAGAAATAAATTATATATATTTTTTAAGATTTATGTATTTGAAAGGCAGAGAGAGAGAGGTCTTCCATCTGCTGGTTAATTCCCCAGATGGCCGCAACAGCTGAAGCTGGGCTGATCCGAAGCCAGAAGCCTGGAGCTTCTTCTGGGTCTCCCATGTGAGTGCAGGACCCCAAGGTCTTGGGCCATCTTCTACTGCTTTCCCAGGCCATAGCAGAGAACTGGATTGGAAGTGGAGCATCCGGGACTTGAACCGGCACCCAGATGGGATGCGGGCACTGCAGTTAGAGGCTTTACCCACTTTCCTCAGTGCTGGTCCCTGTATTTTTATACAAATTACTATTTGTTAAGGGACTATGAAAATCTGAAGAGGATCAAAGTTCCTTACTGAATGAAGTATCACCAAAGGTATGGGGGATTATCGTGATTATCGGAATAACTATGACCTCCCACGTTAACCTAAAGCCTATACCTCTGCTTATGCCGCATAATAACCAGTAACCTTCACTCAGCATGAAATAGGATCCAAGGAAGTCCTCAGTGTTTCCAGGGCTACATTAAATAATCCCCACATTTGATGTGAGCACAGCTAGATTCAGGCAGAAGCCAGTAGTAGTCTGCAGAAACATGGAACCTGAAATTTCCCCACAGGAGAAAATTTATTGATGGCTCTGGTTTATTCCCTCCCAAAAGACCAAATGGAAGGGAACAGATTTTACTGTCGTCATAACAAAACAGAAGATGAAGCTTAGAACTAGGTCACTTGGCCCTTCCTCTTCTGGTCTCCCCCTCCCAGGTTTCAATGTTTACATCTCTTAGTAGCCCACTTTGCCTTGATGGTGCAGCGGGGCGGCACCTACTCAAGCCTCAGCAGACTCCTGTGTAGAGTTAGCCTTTGTCTGTCTGCCATAGCCACGCTGCTGTCCCACGATAACTTCGCTTTCCCCGGGAGACAGGGCGCCTTGCCTTCCTTACTGTGCGACACTATGTGGGGCTGTGGTTGGCACACTTACAGAAGGCTCAACAGGTTTTAGGGATATTCACCATTCACCACTTTAACTGTTGGCACGAAAAGCCTTCTCATTCTATAAAACAGATTTTTATAAATTTTATAAAATTTTAAAAATTTTATAAAAGAGTTCAGTGTTCCCTTAAATAGGTTTCTACAAAGTTGAAGTATGTAAAAAAAAATCTGGGAGTTCAAAATTAAAATTATTAAATTATATGTGGGGAAATTTATTGGGACATTTTTATAAGAATCTCAGAACCAGAATAGATGATTGTAAAAACAGTTGTAAATTTATCATAGATAAATTTAAGAATTAGGTAATTTTTGTTTGCTGTAAAGAGAACTTATTAGTAAGTTTTTACTAGATGGTTATTTTTCCTCTAGAATTATACTTTGGTTATTTCTAAATTATCAAGATATAAAAGACTTAAAAAAAGACATTGCTTTTGAGAAGAGTGAGTGGGCAGGTGTCCTGTCACCTTGCCTTTCCCAGTGTGAAAGAATGTGCAAGTCTGAGTATTGACTGGGTCTTACATTGTGGTTGCTAGTGATGGGCAGAAGGAACATGACACACGCAGAGGCGGCAACAGGGTGGAGGCAAGAGACGCTTAGGAACCACTGCTTTCTGTTCAGAGTAGAAAGTGCAAAATAGATTTGCAATACTTTAGGTTAGGCCTTCCCTGTCACTAGAAAATGTAAGGTTGATGTTGTATTTTTAGTTTGTGCAACTTAAAAACCACTTTTGGATGTTATCCTTTGTAACTCTTCAGTATCTGGTAATACTACTTTTTGTGTATATGGTGGGTGTGTGTTTCATGTTAACAGCTGTTTCCTTTTCTGTATTTTATTTTATTGCTCTAAAAAATGAACGTGCCATCCCATAAGCGTTTCGAAGTCTAACTTAGGTTATTCCGTTTTAAATGCAGCAGTAGCGGCAGCAGCAGCAGCAGCATAGGATTGTGTAGTTTAGCTCATTCTTAGACGAATTGTCCCAGGGAAGACAAAGGCTGACGTTTCGATTGCCTTCTGTCATCTGTTTTTTAAGTAAACTCATATGCTGTCTTCCAGCACGTACTTAGCACTGAGATGGTGAAGGAAACTTTGATTGGATACAGTCATTAAAAATAGCATAAAACTGTTACATACAAATTAGTGACAAACACAAAAGAACACTCTAATACAGATAAAAATAACAAGTATTTAATATATTCAATAATGAACTCTATAAACCATTCTTATTCTGAGAGCAGAATTTTCCAAGAGCAGAGAAGGAGTACTTGAAAGTCTTATATTCTGTATATAGTATATTGCATATTTTGCAAATTGTTGTGTATACTGAGGTTTTATAGTCTTTTTTTCTTTCTCTTATAAAGGTGTCCTTTAAAGAGACAGAATTACGACTATGCAATATATCTACTAACAGTTTTATACCATGAGTCTTGGGTAAGTTGTGTGTTCATGTTTAATGGTTTTGTCAGTGTAATTCAAATAATGTTAGCCTTTCAGAATGTGTGCAGCAAGTACTCAGTTGAATATTGTGGGAACTAGGAATAAGCTAAGTGTGTATGAAATGTCCCAGGGGCTTGACTGAGATGAGAGGTGAAGATTTGAAATAGATTGCTTAGTTCGTCTCTGGATCTTGTGAAATCATAGGCCCCAATACCTTCACATTCAGTTTCTTATTTTGGGTAGAACCTTTAGCGGTTTCTTTCTTTATTATTTTTTTTTAATCTTGTTTTTGTTTTGTGTGACTTTAATTTGTCTGGTTAGGAAGAGTACAATCATCAGATGTGTAACTTGAGAATATATAATTCATCCTGGTTTTTAAATAAATTACAGAGCAAAGTTCCAAAACTTTGTAGAAAGATATTTTAACTGTTTATTAAAATTCTTAGTTAACACATAGACTTTTCTGTGAGTTTTGGCAGGCATACTTTGAGAACAACGAAGGGCAATGAGTCGAACAGTGCTGAAAGTAGGCTTTTGTCTGGTCGTCCTGAGTCTGCGTAGAAGTGTGTGTGTTTATAAGGAAGATTGTGCTGTGCAGGGGCTTCAGCTCATCTGACTTACAGTTGGTGGCTAATATGCTTAGGTAGCTCAAGGAAGTAGGAGGACAAAGAAGGGCTGGAGTTTGGGTGCGAGAGAGGTAGAGGGGTAAGAATCCTTATGTTCCCAAATCTGTATTAAATACACGAAGTTGCATTCCTTAAATAATTGAAAAAAATAATTTTCATTCAAATTACAATTATACATTCAAATTAAAGTTTTTGTAGTTTGGTGCCCAACATAAGCAGCTCAATAGCATTTTCTCTTAGGAGAAATACTTCATAATACTTACTAAGAAATACTCTTAGGAGTATTTGAAGGCATAGAGTAGTTGGAGATGTTTGAAGGACAGAATTGTTTTGTGTGACTTAGAGGCAAAGGAAGGTGGAAGAGGCAGTGAGGTCGACTTGAGCTTACCAAGTGAGACATTTGTATGAGAGCCATTCAGAGGTGCAGTGGCTGCTTTGATGGGTGGACAGTGTTCCATCCCTCACCGCTGAGTGGACAGACGGGCAAAATAGCATGTTCTTGGAGTGGTCGTGGCAGCAGTTGCCTTTGGACCATCCTTCCAGGCTTGAGACAGCAGGATTCTGTGAACACACACAGCAGTAATTATCCACACTGCCTGCAGCATTTCCCCTCTTCTCCCCTCCCCTCTATATAAATATCCTGTCTTTTTCTCTCAAGATTTATTTATTTATTTGAAAGAGAGAGACAGGAGAGAGACAGAGATCTTCATCCACTGGTTCACTTCCCACAGGGCTGCAGCAGTTGAGTCTGGACTGGGCCGAAGCCAGGAGCCCACAGGTGCATGCAGGCCTGCTACCTGAGTGACAGGGGCCCAAGTACTTGGGCCGTCTTCTGCTGTATTCCCAGACACACGAGCAGGGAGCTGGATTGGAAACAGCAGCCGAGACTGCAGCCAGCACTGCAGTGTGGGATGGTGGTGTCAAAGGCAGTGGCTTCTCCTGATGTGCCGTCATGCCAGCCCCTCGCAGCATTTTTATTGTAATAGTAACTAAAACAGTTTCAACCCAAGAGAATGAGTGAAGGGGAAAGAAAGAGGCTTTATTTCAGGGTTAGTGAAGAGTGAAAACTACTACCTACTAGCTATTCTTTTGAGGGGTTGTCATTATCGTAATTAATCTGGATTTTCTAGTTCCTGGCTTCAGGAACAACCTCATAATAGCTGTTAATCTCTCTTTCCTGTCAATTGATTATAGGAATGCCTTTGGCTTAAGCCAATTAAGTTCCTTTTTGAACCAGCAGTATGGCTGAATTAACTACAGCTCTGGGGCTACTGCTTAAAGAGTTAATAACAAACAATAAAATCCAGCCAGTTTTGAGGTTCTTATTTTGCCAACAGCCTGTAAAATGAATTTGCCCCAAAGGAAATGACAGGCATAAATTACCTGAGAGTTGCCTTACTGGGTTCTTTCTGTGCTTCCACATAGAATCCACACAAACTCTATTCCGCATTGACTGAGCTTTGATCTGTAATGCTAATTGCTGCGAGGCCAGGATGAGTAGCCACCTGTAACTGGCCTAAACAGCGCTGAAGAATCCCTGTGTTTCAATGGGCTCTTGGTCCTTTCTCAACAAGTACATCGGTGAGGAAGCTTTAAGAGAATGCAGATGTGCTGTGAACTTTCGCAGAGCTACAGGAACAGAATTGTTAATGAATTGAAATTTTTATTCCTTCACCAGCATGAAATTCATACTTGAAAGTGATGTTATTTCCTGATCTGTAATTCCAGTATTTAGAGAGCCACTTGTTAATTCATTACTTTATTTTTTATAGGCTGGCTTCTGAGCATTTAGTGCACAAAGATGTGCTGTCATTGGCTTTATAGCACATCCTTGGAGGTTGCCTCTTAGCAGCATTGAGAAGAAAGTAGTTGGTCATTACATGGAGTGGATAGCACTGAGACTTTCAGAAGAGTGTGCCTCTGGACTTGAGTAGGAGGATTTTCCTGTTATGATACTCAGAACAATTTAAATATAGAAGTCTGGAAGTCGACCTCAGTGAGTGTAGACATCACACAGCAGGGACCTCACAAGGTTTTAATTTGGTTGTTTGTTTCTTTAAGAAATTTAAACGACAAGGTTCTCACTGCATTATTTTTAAAGTTATCCACAGACATTTGCTTCCATGAGCTTATTTCGTGATTCAAGTCCATATATCACAATGTTAATAGAATCTGTATGTTTTCAAGATTCCTCTTAGTAAGATATATCTCTAACATGAAGTATATATTTTCATTCTGCACTTTTTGCAGAAACTTACTAATATTACACTGTGCATTAAAGCTTACGAATAAAATAATTCCATCTTCTTGTGGCCTCTTAAGTTTATGCGTTGAGGAGCGGTCAGGTCTTTGTTTCAAGGCCATAGCTTATCGTTAGTACAGGACGCAGACCTAACCTGTGGCTTCACAGGCTCCTGGTCTTTGCACGGCGTATTTGGTTTTGTCTGTCTTGGTTTGCAGAATATTAAGAAGTACATCTAGCTGCTGGTGTGCCATCTTCTCAGTCTTAGCAACTCAGGAGGTGAAAATCCATCTGTCTCCACACCTTGTGTCCACAGTGGTTGCCTCAGCCTCAGCTCGAAGCTGTTTACAATACGGACATTCACAGATACCCGCGGACTCCAGATTCCCGCGAGAGTGTCCCTATGAGGGCTCCACAGGGCACCCTAAGCAGGACTCTTTTTTTTTTTTTGCTCCCCCCCCCCCCGAAACCTTTTATTTAAGGAAGCTTCTTGGTTTTATACATACAACTTTAGGGATAGCGTGGTTCTTCCCACCATACCTGCTCTCCCACCCCTCTGCCTCCTTCCTCCCATCCCCAGTCCTGTTCACCACTAAAATCCATTTTCAGTTAACTTTATACACAGAAGACCAACTCTGTACTAACAAAACTACACGAAAACAAAACAAAAAAAGAACAACAATAAAACTGTTCCTCAACAGTTGACACAAAGGCTGTTCAAAGACATTGCATCTTGAAGTTAATTTCACTTTTTTTTTTTTTTAACTTGAAATAAGTACCCAAGAGTGATACATCTTTTGCAAGCATTTAGACATAATTATAATACAACTCTTTGAGGACAGAGGTCCTGCATGGGGAGTTAGTGCACAGTGACTCCCGTTGCTAATTTAACAATTAACACTCTTATGTATGATGTCTGTGATCACCTGAGGCTCTTGACATGAGCAACTAGGCTATGGAAGCCTGTTGAATCCATAGACTCTGTCAGTATTTAGACAAGGCCATAAGCAGAGTGGAAGTTCTCTCTTCCCTTCAGAGAAAAATACCTCCTTTGATGACCACTTCTTTCCACTGGAGTCTCACCCACTGAGGTCCTTCATGTAGGACATTTTTTGCCACTGTGTCTTGGCTTTCCATCCTAAGCAGGACAGTGAATGTTTTCCTAGTCTTTAAAGTGATAAACTATGAGGGGGCCGGTGCTGTGGTGCGGCAGGTTAATGCCCTGGCCTAGAAGTGCTGGCATCCCATATGGGCGCCGGTTCTAGTGCCGGCTGCTGCACTTCCAGTCTAGCTCTATGCTATGGCTTGGGAAAGCAGTGGAGGATGGCCCAAGACCTTGGGCCCCTGCACCCACATGGGAGGCCTGGAGGAAGCTCCTGGCTTCGGATTGGCGCAGCTCTGGACCTTGCGGCCAATTGGGAAGTGAACCATCAGGTGGAAGACCTCTCTCTGCCTCTCCTCTCTCTGTGTAATTCTGATTTTCAAATAAATAAATCTTTAAAAAAAAGAAAAGAAATTATGAGAAGCTTGGCCCAATTCTTCCAAGACCTAAGAGGTTTGTGTATGTGACTCTAGTACCAGAACTGAGGGGCTGCGGGGGGGGAATTGGGTTGAGAGGAACAGGCAGGAGAATGGAGGGATCATCCCTGGTCTCTGTGTAGGAGTTTAGACTTGGTGTGGCAGGCACAAGGCAGTTGCTCTACACCTTTGGGGCGGCAACACCCTGAAGGGGCTCAAGGGACATGCATTTGGTGGAATGGTTAACACCCTGCTTGGGACTCCTGCCTCCCATACTGCAGGGCCTGGGTGTGAGTCCGCCTCCGCTTCCAGTTCCAGCTTCTTGCTAATGCACATCCTGGGAGGTGGCAGGTGATGGCTCACATACTTCAGGTTGCACCACCCTCCGGGAGACCAGGGCTCTTGACTTTCACCTGGCCCAACCCTTGCCTTTTTGGGCATTTCGGGGAGTGTACCAAAGAATAAGAAAAAATAAAGGTGACTTGATTGTGATACACTGAAGATGGCTCTTCTGTGTCTCTGCCTCTAGGCGAGACCTTGTTTAACTTGTTAGACCAAGAACGCACTGTTAGAGGAAGACGTCTTTCCCACCCAGTGGCTGAAGTCGGACGTTTGAGAGTTACTTGCTTTTCTTCCCTTTCTTCTGATGCCTCCTTGCAAGCCTTTTCAGTTTCAGGGTGAAATCTCTCTTAAAGCCACTTCCCACTCTCCGTCCTGGTTGCTGCAGTCAGTCCTGGTGCACAGCCCTTGTGTTTACCTGGATCCTGCTTCTGACCCTCATACAGCCTGCCTCGTCTTTGTCCTCGTCACTGATAGCTGTCCAGCAGGGCTCCCTGTCTCGTCCCCTTGCGTATTCTTGTCAGGGGCACTGTTCTGAAAAACAAGCCTGATGCATTCTGTTTCTTTATGGAACCCTTCAGTGGTTCCCCATTCCCTAGGGAAAAGGCACACTCCTTAGTGTGTCACCCACAGCATTTTGCCGCCTTGTTGGCAGCTGCTTGGGTCATACAGGTTTTCTTTCATTCTCCTTAGCCTGAACGGACACAGTATGTTCTTTTGTAATTTTATATATGTGATTTGCTCTTCATCATAGTTCTTGTTCAGCTATGCAGTCGTATAACATCAGTGCAACTCAGACATAATCTCTACTAGATGCGTCGTCCCTGGCCTTTGTCTCCCGTGTGTTCAGCTGTCCTCCTGTGACTTTATGGTGACTGACGGCATACATGCCTGCTTCACCCACTGGATGGAGACGTCACTACGGGCAGGGGCTGTGCCTTTCATTTGCCTTTATGTTCAGGGCCTCTAGTACAGTGTTCAGCATATTAGCATTCGTGAAGTGTTTTCTAAAACTGCTGTAAATTGAATTGAATTCCTTGACATACTCAGTTAAAAATTAGCTGTTGTAGCTGAAAGAATTTGTAATGATTTCTTGTTCACTTTTTATTCATTGTGAATATTTGCCTCTTTTTTTATGATTTTTCACATTACTTGGGATTTGTTTTTATGGTTAAGCTATTTGCCTTCATGTAGCACAGTGCTTTGCTTGTAATCGTTGAGTAGTGGAATATTACTGTGATTCAAGTCCCAAGCCAAGGGGGTTGTAAATACGACGGCAGGAGCTGACAGACCAGTGTGTTCAGTGGAGCAGGTATTTCTTTGCTTTCTATGAAGCAGAATACATTGACCATTGCATAAATTAGCTATTATGTGTTTTTCTTTGTATTAAATTTATGCTTATAAGGGAAAAGATGATTGTTTGGAATTAAGTTATTCTTTTGTTCTTTTGATAGTCTTTTTTCTCTTGTCTCTGTGTTCCTAGAACAAGTTGTTCCACCACTAACAAGTAATGTGGTTTTGGGCAAATTATTTAATTGCTCTGGGCTTCGATTTCCTGGTCTGTAAAACAGATGATAATAGAGCTACTCGTGGGCTTGTGATGAGAGTTAGACGAGCTGATGCCTGTAAGCAGCTAGAGTGGTGCCTGGCCGGTGGCGAGTGTTCTCAACGCGCCGCAGCCTCGGCCTGTGCTGCCTTCCTCTCGCTGGCCTCGTTCACTTCCCTGACTGCCCTGTGCTGCCCTGTGCTGCCCTGTCCGAGGCCTTTGTGGATGCTGTGTGCTGCACTGCGAGCACAGCCCTCACCTGCCTGGCTCCCGCTCAGCGTCAGGTCTCCATTAGTGTCAGCAACTGTGCAGTAAACCGGATTGGATGAATAAGCAGGCCAGCTGGGAGAGCGAGCAGGCTCGCATGACGGGGACGGCTGGGCCTGCTGGCTTCTCTGACTGCAGATAGAAAGGGAAAGAGAAACCCTCTGTGTGTGTGAGTGATATGCATACTAAAAGTAAAAGCGGTGAAATTTTAAATATGTGGTGGCCAGAGTATTAAATAGGAATCTGCTGAGATGAATTGAACTCTTTGCCTAATGGTGGTTAGTCAGCTGACCTGTGGTATTTGTAATTGCCCCAGCAACTTGAGCATGCTGTTGTGTGTGCTTTAAAGTGTATACATTCAGCCATGCCTCTGAAGAGAAGCGCAGCAATTCCACTGCAGTGCTGTGTCTGATTTTTCCCAAGGGTTTTTTGTTTCTGTTTTCATTTTGGGGGGCTTTGGTGGTTTTTTGTTTTTGTTGTTGTTGTTGTTTGTTTGTTTTTGAGAGACCAAGAGACAGAGGGAGAATGAGATCCTGTCCACTGGTTCATTTTTCAAGTGTCTATAACAGCCGAAGCTAGGAACCAGGAACCCCATCACCGAGGCCATCACCTGCTGCTTTCCTAGGTCTGCATGAGCAGAAAGCTGGAGTCTGGAGCCAGAGCTGGGAACAGAGCCTGCGTTCCTGGTTCTTGGCCTCAGCCTGTGCAGCCTTGGCTCTTGAGGACATCTGTCTAGTCCTCTGTCTTCCGTCTCTGTCACTCTCCCTGTGTCTGTCTCTGCTTCTCAAATTAAAAATAGCCAAAAGTTATTTTTAATTGACACATAATAATTGCACATATTTATAGAGTACATTGTTGATTATTTGTTGACAGTGTGTAATTATCAAATCAGGATAATTAGCATTTCCGTCTCTTTAAAATCACTTGGGGTTGGAGCTACCACACTTACCTTTCTAGTTCTTCATAAAATACCCAAGTTGCTGTAAATTGGTCACACTACTGTGCTGTGAACTAGCATTCCTTCCTCCTGTTTAACTCTGGCAACCACTGTCCAGCTGCCCCCCCCCCCCCCCCCCCAGCCTGTGCTGATCACTCTTCTACTCTCTTCCCTGGAATATTGACTATTTAGCCCCCACAAGTGACTGAGGACATATGTGGTGTTTGTCTTTCTGTGCCTGGCTTATTTTACTTAATGTCTTCTAGTTCCATCCATATTGCCACAAGAGAGAGGATTTACTCTTTTATAAAGGTTAGTTTTACATTTGTGGTGTGACTTTGGAAAATTAGCTTTATTTTTTAATTGTAGCAGAAGCCTGTTGTAAAATCTTGAGAAAACATTCCTAATCTACATGTCCTTACACAGAAAAAGCTTGCACTCAAAGCAGACTCCATGACAACAGGAGATAACTTAGTCTTTTTCAGAACAAATGCTTCACTTAGAAGATTTATTCTTACCTGTCATGTAGGTATCAAGAAGATAGGGATCAAGTATGAAAAACTTCACAGAAGTTTAGATCAGTGGCAAAGAATTCTTGTCTCTGTATATTTTATTTGTATAAATATCATGGTTCTGAGAATGAGGGTAATACATTAAAACATTTGTGACATTTGGGCATATGTTTATATATCCTCTAGCGTTTCAGTGAGGTGTTTGATAGCAATAGTGGTGCGGAGCCATCGTGTGTGCTTTGAAGACATTCTCCCAAAGGTTGGTAGAGACATTGTTTCCTCTCCAAACCTTCCACCTGGGTGCCTAGGATAGTTGAGTCCCACACTTTGAAGTGTGTTTCTTTTTTTTTCTTTTTAAGATTTATTTATTAATTTGAAAGAGTTACAGAGAGGCAGAGGCAGAGAGAGAGAGCTTCCATGTGCTGGTTCACTCCTCAGATGGCCTCAGTGGCTGGAATTGCATCCGCCAGGAGCTTATTCCAGGTCTCCCATGCAGGTTCAGGGGCCCAAGCACTTAGGCCTACTTCTGCTTTCCCAGGCCACAGCAGAGAGCTGGATTGGAAGTGGAGCAGCTGGGACTCGAACTGGTTCCCACGTGGGATGCCAGTACTGCAGGTGGCAGCCTCACGCACTGAGCCACAGCGCTAGCCCCTGAAGTGTGTTTCTAACAGCAGAGGCTTATTCAGTGTTCCGGGAGCCATCCCTGAGTTTCTGGGTGTGCCCTCCTTCCTGTGTCGCTCAGAGAAGTTTCGTGCAGTCCGTTCTTACCAAGACGCAGGCTCAAGAAACGTTGCCGGTTCCTTAGTAGGCGATGAGGCTAAAGTTTAAACTCAGCTCTGGGAGTCAGTGTGAGCCAGTCAGAGGTGTTTCACCCTCTCACTATCATTTTGAAACACAGAAGTCTTTAAGGAATGATAGTCTGCTTATTTGGTGGCAAAAATGTGGCCTAAATGAATGACAAGCTATTTATAGTCTGTGTTTACCCCACTTAGTGTGAACAAGTGTTGCAGCAACCCCCCCCCCCCCCCCCGGGGTTCCTCTAACAAAACATGACACATGCAGTGTACTGACTTCTGGAACCCTCCAAGAGACTGTTGCTCTCCATGGAACCCTCCAAGAGGTTGTTGCTGTTTAACTCCTGTATTACTTACTTTTCTGACCTGTAGAGATGCTAAAATCTACCCTAGTAGAACGTCATAAGAAATCTATTGTATGGACGAATGAACACACATCAGCATTTGAGAAACCTGGTGTGTATGAGTGTTGGGTTGTTAGGGGTTGTTCTCTTGTGGAGCTTCCATCCAGCTGTGCAGAGTGTGGTCCTAGAACTGGAATGTGTGGAAAACAGGAGTGTGGCATAGCCTGCCGATGCACTCTGCTGAGCCGGGCTTAGTGGAAAGCCTCGCCGGCCACAGAGCTTGGCCTGTTTACCCCACCTGTGACTGTTCTGAGCAGAAGTGCTCTTCTGGACATGCACGCTGTCCCCCAGCATGGGCTTCCCTGTGCTTCCTTGTCACTGTGCACGGGGAGATTGGGCCAGCACCCATGCTGTGCTGTGGCTGCTCCTGGTGCTGCAGGTTCACCTAGCCACCTTGTGGGTCCAGGGATTCATCGTCTGTAATGTGACTTGGCAAACCAGTGCAAAAGCTTATGTACTATGGCCGGCACCGTGGCGTAGTGGGCTAAGCCTCTGCCTACATCCCATATGAGCATTGGTTCATATCCCGGCTACTCCTCTTCCAATCCAGCTCTCTGCTATGGCCTGGGAAAGCAATAGGAGATGGCCCAAGTGCTTGGGCCCCTGCACCTGCGTGGGAGACCTGGAGAAAGCTCCAGAGCAGGTTGGCCCACCTCCAGCTGTTGTGGCCATTTGGAGAGTGAACCAGCAGATGGTACACCTCTGCCTTTCTCTCTTTGCCTTTCCCTCTCTCTGTCTGTGACTCTAGCTCTCAAATAAATAAAATCTTTAAAAAAAGAAACAAGTACGTGTACTGAGGCCAGTGCCTAGCAGGTAAGGCCACCGCCTGTGATGCCCACATCCCATATGGATACTGGTTCAAGTCCTGGCATTGCTACTTCCAATCCAGCTCCCTGCTAATGCAACTGGGAAAGCAGTGGAGGACGGCACAAGTACTTGGGCCCCTGCACCCACGTTAAGAACTGATGGAGTTCCAGGCTCCTGGCTTTGGCATGGCCTAGCTCTGGCCATCACTGCCATTTGGGGAGTGGACCAGCAAGTGGAAGATCACTCTGTCTTTTTCTCTTTGTCTCCTCTCCCTGTCTTTCTGTAACTGCCTTTCAAATAAATAAAATCTGTTTTCTGGGTTTTTTGAAGTGTGTGTTCTATGTGTAAGGGAAGGGTAACTGCAGTGTTGGAAGTTCCAGTACTAGCATCTGGAAGTCAGGATGCACAGCGCGTTGTGACGTGAATGTGGCGGCTCCTGTAGTTAGGAGTACTTCACCTGCGCGTTAGAACACCAGCAACCTGGGACACTGGTGAAGCTGTCAAGGCATTTCTGAGAATAGGTAGAACCAGTGACACATTCAATTTAGTACATTCGATTTTTCAAGGACTGACCTGTATTCCTTCTCTGAATATTACCGTAGAAATTATGGGTAGGGCAGCTTTTGTTTTTTGTTTTTTTACATGTACGAATTCAGAGTTTGACTTGGAAATTGCCTGCAACAGGGTTGTGGGGCGGAGACGCAACAGGAAGCTGTTTCCTGTTGTCCTTGCTCCTCTGCCATGCCTCGGGCCCTCTCCCCAGATGCAGCAGGGACAGAGCTGACTGCTGGGGGCGGTATTGCTCAAACATGAGCAACCACATGTGTGGTTCCAGCCATGACCTCAGTACAGGGAGGCACCCACTTTGGGGGTCAAAAATGACAGCTTATATCGTACTAGTTTTTCTTGAAGGATAGTGTCTCCGTTTGAAGGAATCCAAGGGGATTTCTTCTTAGAGGGTTCTCGGGTGGAGGGGTATGGGGGAATCTCTTCTTTGAACCTGAATGGGCTTGCTGACTCGGGAATCCCCAAAGGCCTGTATGGTTTGTGTGACTCCTTTCCCCGGAGAGCAGATTTTCAGTGCTGTTTCCTCTGTGGGCTCTAGCAGTGGCGATGGGCAGCAGGGGATGTAGGGAAACAGCTCGCCTGCTTCGTGGGGCCCACTGAGCTCTCAGGTGCCTTGGGGCTCTGTCAGATCATGCTGGGCTCGCTCTCACAGGGACTTGTCAGGTGGCAGATCCCTTCTGACGTCCTCACGGACGTGCTGCCTCCTCTTACATTGATTTACCACCTCTGAAAGTTGTTACTCAGGTAGGGGCGTTTAGCTCAGCAGTTACACCGCTGCTCGGGACACCTGCAGACCGTATGCCAGTGCATGGCTCTTCTGCTTCTGGCCCAGCTTCCTGCTAGTATGCCTCTGGGGGGCAGCAGGTGATGACTCAAGTCCTTGGGTCCCTGCCGCCCACATGGGAGAAGTTCTGGGCTGTTGGCTTTGGCCTGCTCAGTCTTGGCTGTTGTGGGCATTTGAAGAGTTGGCCAAGCAGATGGACGAACTCTGTCTGCCTTTCAAATCAAGTGAAAATAAATAAGTGTTTGAAGAAGTTGCTACTCAGAAGACTGGATGACTTTATTATAGAGTATTGTTAGATGTTCATTTGAAGAAGAATGTGGCTGGCATGTCATACTTTTTGAACCAGAGCATATTACTTAATAGCTGTGTTGCTTAATTTTGCACAGGATGTTGCATCTCCGGTTAAATCATAAACCTGAATTACAGTGCTCTAAAACCTACCAGTGTTGTCTAGCAGGAAATACCTTTATTTATTTATTTATTTTTACAAGATTCATTTATTTATTTGAGAGCCAGAGTTACAGAGAGAGAGAGAGGTCTTCTATCTGCTAGTTTACCCCCCAAATGCCACAGCAGCTGGAGCTGGGCCAATCAGGGGCCAACAGCTTCTTCCTGGTCTCCCATGTGGGTGCAGGGCCTAAGAATTTGGGCCATCCTCTGCTGCTTTCCCAGACCATTTGTGGGAGCTGGATCAGAAGAGGAGCAGCCAGGACTTGAACGTGCACCCACGTGGAATGCTGGTGCTGCAGGTGGAGGCTTAACCTACTACGCCACAGCTCCAGCCCCCGGAAATATTTTTGCAAGAAAAAACAAGTAGTAACATAAAATTAATAATAACAAAACAAAATTCCAGAATATATTGAAGTGTGTGTATTAGCTTTTTGTTACTGTCTCTAACGTACCCAAGAACGAAGCAGGTTTCTTTCCTCTCATGATTGAGAGCTTCACAGTGCAAGACTGGGTGGCCTCACAGGTCTGGCATCTGATGGGGGTGGAGGCAGGCGATGGTGGAGTGGTGCGCAGGAGCCACCCCCTGGGAGCCAGGCGGGGAGGAGCCCTGGGAGCTTGCCTGTGCCTCTGCAGGCCTCCCCATCACGTTGGTCTGAGCTCCCAGCGCTCTTTACTGCTACTGACTTAACATCTTTAAGATGTAAACGTCTGTGTGAGTCGGGGAGCCAGATCCTGCTCAAACCACAGCAGCTGTTGAGAGTGAGCCCAGGCGCTTGGTACCTCTCACCGTATTGGAATTCTCCCACAGCACTCCCCCAGCTCCTCCAAAGGTAAGGGATGCATTCACCCCAGCAGCGTGACGTGTTCATATGTTAGGGTTCAGGGAAGACCAAGTGCACAGAACGGGGTAGTCGGCAAGTGTGGCCAACGCACCCTGACGTAGAGAGTGTGCAGCCCTGGACTGCTGGATATGGGATCCATACAGAGCCAACCAAGGCTGCCATGGTTTGCAAACTTCTGTTTCTTTTAGCTCTTATTTATGTATTTTCATTTTATTTGAAAGAGTGACAAAGAGAGACCTAACTACTGGTTCACTCTACAAATGCCCACAACAGCCAGAGTTGGGCTAGGCCAAAGGCAGGCACCCAGAACTCCATCTGTGTCTGCCTCGTGGTGTCAGGGACCCAAGTACTTGAGCCATCACCTGCTGCCTTCCAGGAAGCTGGATTGGAAGCAGGAGTAGCTGGGACCCGAGTCAGGCACTCTGATACAGGATGTGGGCGTCACAGGCAGTTACTTCATGGCCGTGCCAAATGTCCACCCCACAAACTTACTTTCCCCTAAAATAAACAAACTCTCTTCTGATACTGTTTCTCAGAATTCAGAACTCATTTGTTTTCTTTCAGAAAACTGAAGAATGGGAAAAATACAAAAGTGAGGCAGACATGGAGGAGTATGAATGGAAAAATAGCTCCTCAGAAAAAAATATCCTGGACACGCTTCTGCAGATGAGAGCCGCTGAGAAGACAAGCGCCAGTGGAGAGGAGCTCCTGGCCACCAAGGAAGTGGACGATTACAGGCGGTCTGTTGTCAGTCTGAAGAATGAGGGCGACAGCGAGAAGACCCTTTCTCAGTACAAAGAATCCGTGAAGAGACTGTTGAACTTGACGTGAATTGTGAAGTAGAAGAATCTGCTTGCTTTGTTAATTTTGTGGCATGTGTAATCAAGACTTCATTTAATATAAAATTGAAAATGTTAAACCATTGCTTTACAGCCGAGTTGCAATTATTCCCCTCTTGCTAATGCACAATGGCAATGATTATTCCAAAGTTTACTTATTTATGCACTGGGCATTGAGACTGATAGTTAGAGGATCTCTTTGATTTCTTCTGGTTCTACAGTGCTTTATGCTTACCTAACAACTTTAGTGTTCATATATTTACAGATACGTGCATGCGCGTGTGTGTGTGTGTGTGTGATTTTTTTGTCTTTTTTAAATTTATTGGAAAGGCAGTTAAAGGGATAGAGGGAGAGATCTTTCATCTGCTATTTGACTCCTCAAGTGGCTACCACAGCTGGTGCTGGGCCAGGCTAAATTTAGGAGCCAGGAGCTCCATCCGTGTTTCCCACATGGGTGATAGGGTCCTAAGACCTTGGGCCATCTGCTGCTTCCGCAGGCACATTAGCGGGGAGCTGGATCGGAAGTGGAGCAGTGGAACTTGAACCAGTGCTTATATAAAATAGCAGCATCACAGCTGACAGTTACTGTTTTTTTTCTTTTTTGCTTTAAAATTTCTTTTCATTTTGATTAAAGGCAGAAACAGATGGAAAAAGATCTTATTATTTTTTAAAATTATTTTTTTATTTGAAGGGAGAGTTAGAAGGAGGGAGAAAGAGAGAGGGATTTTGGATATGCTGGTTCACTCCCTAAATGGCTGCAGTGGCCAGAACTGGACTGATCAGAAGCCAGGAGCCAGGAGCTTCTTCTGGGGCTCCCATGTGGGTGCAGGGGCCCAAGGACTTGGGCATCCTCCACTGCTTTTCCAGGCCATAAGCAGAGAGCTGGATCAGAAGAGGAGCAGCCAGAGCCTGTATGCTGTCGCCGCAGGAACATGACAGTTCCGGTCTGTAATCACTGTTTTTGTTGCCGCACTTTTCTTTCCCCACAACTTGGCATTTAGTGGTTGCTTTTGAACTGGGTTTGGGTTAGCTGGGGAGCAAGGCCCGGGACACAGCCACCCGACTGGCAGGTCAGTGCTGTCCACAGGACTGCCGTCTGTCCTATCCATCTGCACAGTTGCTGATTCTGGTTAGAAACGGGTCCCCAGGAGTATTTTGTACCCTGACAGGTTGTTCGGCCCCTCCGTTTGGGGAGTATTTTAAATTGAACTCTGTGTGGCACACTAATTCATATTCTGGGGCTAGCCCTGGTGTGCTGAAGCTTGCTGCAAAGTCAAAGTGCAGATGAACTGGCGTGCACCCCTCTGGTTTTCTCAGAAGCACCGTGGTTCAGGAGACGCGACAAAGGATGACCTCCAGTTCAGTCAATCCATTCAATTCAGCTGTCAGTTCAGCATCATTTTCAGTGTATCTGTAGGTCATTTCTCACTGCTTCCAAAGGTGCTGACAGGTGATTCATTTAAAATCAAAATGGGGTCCGGTTTGTGGCACAGTGGGTGAAGTTGCCCTTTGGGATGCTGCATCCCATACCAGAATGCCTGGTTTGAATACAGCCACTCCCTTCCTACCCACTAATGCCCTTCCCACTAATGCCCATTCTTAGAGGTGGTAGATAATGGCTCGAGCGCTTGAGTCCTTGCCAACACACGTGGGACACCTAGATGGAGTTCTTGGCTCTGGACTTCGGTCTTTGGAGTGTACCGGCTAGTAAAAGATCTCTGCTGATCTCTCTCCTTTGCTCTGCCTTTAAAAAAAAAATCAGAGTAAAGAATTATTGAGAGTTTATTTGCCTAAGAGACTTATTTTGCCTAAATTAGAGAATATAAATGAAAACCAAAAGGAATTTGGAAACAATTGCCCAGAACATTTGTTTAAAAAAAGGCATGATTGGTACTAGCTAGGAAATAGTTTTTTATTTTTATTTTTTTTTAAGATTTATTTATTTATTTGAAAGTCAGAGTTAGACAGAGATAGGTCTTCCATATGCTGATTTACTCCCCAGATGGCCGCAATGGCCAGAGCTGCAATGTCCGAAGCCAGGAGACGGGAGCTTCTTCCAGGTCTCCCACGCAGGTACAGGGGCCCAAGGACTTGGGCCATCTTCCACCGCTTTCCCAGGCCATAGCAGAGAGTGGATTGGAAATTAAGCAGCCAGGCCTTGAACCGGTGCCCATATAGGATACTGGCACTACAGGCAGTGGCTTCACCTGCTACGCCAGAGCACTGGCCCCGGAAATAGGTTGTTAAGGACAACAGTATGGCCCTAAATACAGAAAGGAGGGAGAGAGTCACGTTGTGTTCCATTGGAGGAGAATAATGAATGAGAAGTAGCTAAAAATTTTTGTTCATTTGTTTTTACTTATGAGAGAGGTAGTGATCCTTTAACATGCTGGTTTATACCTCAGATGCCCACAACAGCCAGGGCTGGGCCAGACCAAAGTCAAGAGCCAGAAACTTTTATTTGGGTTTCCATATGGGTGGCAGGGTCTCAAGTATTAAACCATCACTGTGGCCTCCCAGGGTTCGCTAAAGCAGGAGCCTGAGCCAGGAGTCCATCCAAGTCCAGTGATAGGAGATGTGGTGTTCCAAGCTGTGTCTTAAACACTGCACCAAACACCTGCCCCCAAATGGTTTTCTGACCATGTTTGGAACATCATCTAAGACATGTGTCAGTACATTCAGACACACACACGCAGAATTAGGAAAACTCAGATACAGAAACGGGGCTGAAGAGGAAATGTTTTGTGGAAGGCGAGTGGTGCTCACCTGGAACCTGTGCAGAGTGGTAGCGTAGGGTCTGTCCTGTGTCGTTATGCAGTGCAGATTAAAGTGCGTGGGATGTGTGACACGAGCTGCACCTGCTCAGGCCTGCTTCTCTGACTGGCAGTACTCTGCATACTGTCGCCTGCCGGCAGTAGGGCAGTGCCGTGTCCTGACTCTGGGGGCAGAAGACACCCAGAACCAAAGGTCTGGAACCCCTTGGACTCAAACCTTTGTGCCTCCTCCCTTGGGTGATTTTAGTGCGGATCCTTTCCTGGTAATCAGCCCTAGTTGTGAGTCTGAACAGCTTTTGTTAACTTCCGTGAGTCAGCCTGGGAAGCTGGTTTGGGGAATGCCCCCGAACTCAGAGAAGGGTGTGGGCAGTCCTGGAGAGGGCCGTGTCCTCTTTTCGCGGTTTGCCCAGCTCCAAGCAACTGATCTGGAGACTGACTGCAGACGCGGACACCAAATGGCAAAATCTTAGGGCGGTGGGATTCTGACGGAACTGCCGCACAAAGGCAGTGGTTGCTGCTGTAATTGGTGACTAAGCAGCACAGTGTGACACTAGATCCTTGGGTTTCTTCAAATCAGGGGGTTGAGCCAGTGTGCACCCGGTGAGCACCGTCAAGTTCACCCTTCCTCTGAGGGCCCTGGGAGACACTGTGCTCACTTCCTGACCCGGAATCCTCAGCCCTAGAACTCAGAAGTCGCTTCAGCACACAGGGAACTTTGTTTCCTTAACTGTGGACTACTCCAGCTCACTCTTCACATGGTTCCCTTGTAGGACTGGTATTTCATAATACTGGACAGTTAGACTTTTTTTTTTTTAAAAGGTCTGGGTGGTTACAGTGTTGGAAAGATTTCCCGATTACTTCCCAAGTGAGTATAATGACCTTAGCCCTGAGATCTTGGGTTGTTTCTTAATAAAACTATGAGTTTTCCACAGAATTTCTCTTTGGGCCCTTTGGTTTCCAGTAAGGATGTAGTTTCTAGTCCCAGTTGTTTTGCTTCTTGACTGACTGGCATGATTCCTACTCCGGTCCAAGTCTGTTCAGTGTCTGATGATCAGAAGGAGGGGCTGAGGGCTGGCGTTCGGCAAACTGAGTATGCCGTGTGAGATGTCCACATCCCATTATCTGAGTCTCTGGGTTCAAGTCCGTGCTACCCTTCCAGCTCCAGGGAGAGAGTAGACAATGGCTTCCGTACTTGGACTTCTGCCACCCACGTGGGAGACCTGGTTGAAGGTCCTGGCTCCTGGCCCAGTGCTGCCTGCCATGGGCTTTTGGGGAGTAACTAGTGGGTGACAGATCTCTGTCTCTCTCTCTGAAATAGATAAAAATTCAGTTTTTAAAAATGAGATGTTAAAAAAGTAGGAGTTAAAGAAGAGGAGTATGGGGACTGGTGCTGTTTCATAGTGGGTTAAAGCCCCAGCCTGCGGTGCCGGCATCCCATATGGACACCGGTTCATGTCCCAGCTGCTTCTCTTCCAATCCAGCTCTGCTGTGGCCTGGGAAAGCAGTAGAAGATGGCTCACGTCCTTGGGAGCCTGCACCCGTGTGGGAGACCTGGAGGAAGATCCTGGCTCCTGGCTTCGGATCAGCTCAGTTCTAGCTGTTGCAGTCATTTGGGGATTGAACCAACAGAATGGAAGACCTCTCTATATGGCTCTACCTCTCTTTGTAACTCTGTCTTTCAAATAATAATAATAAAAAAGAACACACACACACAAAAGAGGAGGGTATATTTGTTTTCTACAAAGGTAAATAGGTGTTTTCACCAAATTATGGTCATTTCTATGAAACTATCAAACTTTAAGAAATGAGTAAATTTCTGATCAATCTCAAGGAAGGCAGATTTTTTTCTCCTAGAAGTCCTAGTTTGTTAAAAGATCTGTAAGCACTTCATATTTATATATATACCTAAAGAAATTTTAAAAATAATGAGTGCATAAATAATTTGTAAAGACAACTTCCTGATTTATTTATGTAAATATGATTTTAGAATAATGTAAATCTTGATATAACCCCACCCAGAATTTTTTTTTCCCTATAATTATTGGGATAGATATTGATAAAAATGTACTACCTAATAATATGAATCAGCAAGTTAAGGTAAACTGGCTTAGGCTTTAAAAGTTTTTTTTGTGGGACTGGCACTGTGGCGTAGTAGGTTGAGCATCAGCTTGCAGTGCTGGCATCCCATGTGGGTGCCGGTTTGAGTCCCGGCTGCTCCACTTCTGATCCAGCTCTCTGCTGTGGTCTGGGAAAGCAGTAGAAGATGGCCAAGTCTTTGGGCTTCTGCACCCACGTGGGAGACTGGGAAGCTCCTGGCTTCGGATCAGCCCAGCTCCCCTGCTGTTGCAGCCATTTAGGGAGTGAACCAGCAGATGCAAGATCTCTCTATCTCTTTGCCTCTGCTTCTCTGTAACTCTACCTTTCAAATAAATAAATCTTAAAAAGAGATTTCCCCTTATCTGTTCCCCGTGGTTACAAGCTGTGTTTTGCTATCTGTTTTCACATTATTAACAGGTTTTAGGAATGTAATGAAACTAAATTTTAAGGTCATTAGAGATTTGAATCAGAGTACAAGTATTATACATTTAAGACTCTGAACTCAAGATTGAGGGAGTAAATCAGGTGTAGGATTTGGACAGAGTTGGGGCCAGCGCTGTGGTGTGGTAGGTTAAGCCTCCGTCTGTGGTGCTGCCATCCTATATAGGTGCCAGTTTGAATCTCAGCTGCTCCACTTCCGATCCAGCTCCCTGCAAATGGCCTGGGAAAGCAGTGGAAGATGGCCCAAGTGCTTGGGCCCTTTGCACCGTGTGGGAAACCCAGAGGAAGCTCCTGGCTCCTGATCAGCCCAGCTCCAGCCATTGGAACCATTTAGGTAGTGACCAGTGGGTAGAAGACTTTGTCTCTCTCTGTAACTCTGCCTCTCAAATAAATAAACCTTAAAAAAAAAAAAAAAAAAAAAAAAGATTTGGACAGAGCTATACCCAGGAAAACAGTACATGTGAGTGAGGGATTTCAGCTCAAACTTGCAAGCTTTATTCAACAGTAGTTAACAGGCATCTCAGCTTTGGAAGATGGGGGGAGGGGCTGAGAAAGATTATTCCATAAAGCAGAAAGCTAGATGTAAAACAGGAACTATGACAGTGACGCTTTGCTGAAGCCGCTAAATGTCCTACTAGCACGTGACAATGACCAGACCTTCACTGGGAGATAAATCTGATGATATGGGGACCTGGGGGCTCTTAGTCTAACAAGATGCTGATTATGGACTTTTGAACTAGATTGCTTATGGTTAATTAAGTTCTGGCTTCAGTACTTAGTAGCGTGTGGCCTTAGGCAAGATCCTTAACCTGCGTCTGCCTCCATTTCCCCCTCTGTGTGATGAGATAATGACAGTTTTAAGGGCTGTGAGTCAGTACAGCTCAGCTAATAGCCACAGGGGGCGGAATCTCAGAGCTGTGGCCAAGGTAACGCTATTCAAAGAAATAGGAAACAATAAAGCAGTTAGGTTTATAAGGCATCTTTTTAGAGATTGGTAGGAGCACGCATCCTGTGTAATTATTTTTTAACCAATCTGCCTGCCTCTTAAAACTAATCACACTACCCCTGAGAGCTCTCGCTCTTGCTAGATCTTTCCCTGGACAGAGTTCTTCAGCGTGTACGTTTCTCGCCTCGCCGGCGTCCTGGCTTTCTCTGTCCTGGTCGGTAGTGGCCCTGCCGCTTTCGACAGCACCCAGATGCCAAGAAAACTACACAACAGCAAAGCAAGATGGCGGAGCTGCCCAGGGCCGTGGGGGCCAGCCAGGCTCTTGCAGGCAGAGCCCCCTGCATGAGTGTCTCGCCTGCATCGCCAGCTGTGTGGTTCCCGCTGTTGGACCCCTTGGTCTTGTTCAGTGACTGTTTGCTGCTGTTGAGGCGGAATGGGGCAGCCACGTGAGACAGTGCCGAGTCCGTAGGCGCAAAGGAAGGGGAGACGGTCATGTTGGTGACCTCCGTGCTCCGTGACCCAACGTCAGCCTTGGTGGTAACGGAGTTATTCAGAGAAATGAATCTTGTCCACACACCTGCCGTTAATTCCTTGGAATAAATGGTCCCGTTTGTGTCTGCAAGCCAGCCTCGAGGTGCGGTGGATGACGGAGCGGGGGGCGTCTGGTTCACCGTGGTGGGTTCCTGTTGATCTTCATTCATGGCTTTTAGAATCCTTAGTCTGTCCCACCTGTTAGATGAAGATCGGGTATTTAGGTGTGTCAGAGGCAACTGGCCAAAAACCAGCAAATCTGGGTCGATACCTGAAAGAGAAATAAGGCATCATTTGTTTTTTGTATAAAGATTTTTTGTTTGTTTGAGAGGCAGAGACAGAAAGAAACAGACACGTAGAGAGCTCCCATCTATTCGTTCATCCTCTGAATGCCCACAGCAGCCAGGAGCCAGGAACTCCATCCAGGTCTCCTGTGTGGGAGGCAGAAACCCAGCTCCTGCAGCCATCAGCTCTGCCTCCCTGGGTCCACGTTAGCAGGGAGCTGGAACTGGGGCTCAGACATGGGCACTCAATACACAACGGGAGCCTCTGAACCAGTGGGCTGAACACCCAACCCTGTTTGACTTTTCATTTCAGAGAAAACCTGACAGCACGGTTTGGATTTACTGCTGTGACTTAGTGAGCTACATGAAATTCAAGTTCTACCATCCCCTCCTTCCTAAGGGCTTGTGTATCTTCACTCTCTAGGACACTTTCTGCTTCAAACAAGTGCAGCTACCCCCAGGAGAGGGCTCTGGCTGTGTTTCTATCAGGCCTTTACACGACCATGCCCAGTGTTAGCCCCGGAGCTGCAGACGCAGTATCCATCGGAGATCCGATACTTTATTTATTTGACAGGCAGAGGGTGAAGAGGCAGAGAAAGAAAGATTTTCCATCTAATGGATTCTTGAATGGCCACAGTGGCCAGGCTGGGCCAGGCTGAAGCTTGGCACTCATCTGGCTTCCCACGTGGGTAGCAGGGGCCCAGGCACTTCGGCCACATTCTGCTGCTTTCTGAGGTGCATTAGCAGGGAGATGGATCAGAAGTGGAACAACAGGGACTCAAACCAGCACTCAGAAGGGATACCAGGGTCACAGGCGGTGGCTGAACCTGCTGCACCACAACACCGGCCCCAATAGAGCATTATAAGATGCCGTTACGTAAGACAGGGCCTGAGAAGTGTAGCTGATCGCATGAACAGAACCTCCAACTTGATCCGAGGTTTCTCTCCTGCCCCTAAACACTGCAGCCCCCGTTTCCCTTCTGACCTGCTTCTGCTCCTGTAATCCGACTTCCACCCTCACCAGTGCCTCTGCGGCCCCGGCTGTTTCCGTTTCCTGATCATCGTGTCTCCTTGCAGAGGGTTCCCTCGTGTCCCTGGTGCCACTGGCTGTCCTCTCTTTGCCATTCCTCTCCCACCCCTCCCTGAGCCCCAGGTCCCCTTGGATTTTACCCCAGATGGCTGGCCTGTAACTTCTCTTTGCTCTGCTGGTTCTCGTCTGGTGCAGACCTTTGGTGTGGACTCCAGTCTGCGGCCGGGCCCTGACCCGGCTGTAGGCTCTATGCTGTCTGTAGTCCGTGGTGCTCAGCTCTGCTCTTCACTGCTCACTCCAGCTCCCCCACCGACCTCAGCCCTCACCGCCCCCCACTGAGGGCCCTGAAACCCGCATCGCCAAGTGTTTCCTCTTTCTACGACTTTGTGTCTCTGGCATTCCCCGGAGGTTCCCCTAGATGTCCCCCATCATCCTCCGCTGAAACTGCCTGAAGCCAGACTCCTGACCCCTTCCCCTTCCCCTTCCTCTGTCACCCCTCCCTGTTGTCTGCTGCAGATAGGGCCTCGCTCCCCTGGGTTCCCTCTATGCAAACAGCAACCGACTCCTATCTGCCCTCTCCTCTTGGGGCCTGGCCCCAGGCTCCTCGCGGCAGGTTTTCTCAGCAGCACCCTGCCTTCAATTTCCCTAGACTGGGATCACCAGACCTGTCACCTCCGTTATGCCATTTTCTCATTTACATCCCTTTGTCGCTTTGCTGTTGCGGGCAAAGTCAAACCACAGCTCTGCTGTCCACAGCCCTCTCCTAGCCATATCTTCCTGTCCATTCCAAGCGTCCCCTCCTGCAGCCAGGCCGGTTTTGCTCTCCTGCACTCTGTGCCTGACCCCTGCCAGGAAGCCTCCCTGGGTTGATCAGCTTTCACCCGGGTGCCCCTCCTGGAGCCTTTGACCTGAGGCGGCAGCATCACCCATTTTCCGTCTGGTCTTGGACGGCTCACACTCCTGGTCAGACTTTGCATGGCAGTCATGTGGTCAGGCACTGGAGGGAAGAGAGGTGCTGGGACCGTCTGCACGGCCAGGCCCAGCCTGCAGCGTGAGAGGTCTGATGAGCGGAAGCTGAGAAAGGAAAGCATCCCTTTTGTATTCTGAGGGCAAGCATCTGCTCATTTCTGGTCACTGATGTGCACTCCAAGGTGCATGCAAAGGACAGTTCAACGTGTGTTTCTCTAAAGTAGACTGCACTGCTTGTCTCAGGACCAGTGACAGGCTAGCATGGTCTGGAAGCGGGCCGAGTTTCCCTGCCCTCACACCATTTTTTGTACATTTGAAAGAATATGTTATATGAGAAGCAGAGACAGTGAGAGGAGAGCCATCTCCCATCTGCTGGGTCAGGCCAACACCAGGAGCCTGGGACTCAATCCTGGGGTCCCATGTGAGAGGCAGGGACCCAAACACTTGGGCATCACCTGCTGCCTCCTGGAGTGTGCATTAGCAGGCAGCTGGGGTCAGGAGCAGGGCGGGGACTCAAGCCCAGGCCCTCCTAGGGGATGTGAGTGTCCAAGCAGCAACTCAGCTGCTGCACCCAGTGCCCCCCTCCCTGCTCCCATGCGTCTGTGCAGAGTCCTTGGACGCAAAGTCCATGAACCACAAACTGCCGTTTTCTTAGTTTCCTAGTGGCACCATCAGCCACTGCAGTAGAAATCCCCACTTGGGGGACTGGCGCTATGGCATAGCAGGTAAAGCCCCTGCCTGCAGTGCCGGCATCCATATGGGCACTGGTTTCAGTGCACCCACGTGGGAGACCCAGAAGTCCTGGCTCATGGCTCCTAGGATTGGTCCAACTCTGGCCACTGCGGCTATTTGAGAAGTGAACCAATGGATGGAAGAACCCTCTCTCTCTCTCTCTCTCTGCCTCTGCCTCTGCCTCTCTGTAACTCTGCCTTTCAAATAAATAAATCTTTGGGGGTGGGGTGGGAGAAATCCCTACTTGGGCTCTTCTTCAGGGTTCCCAAGATAGATGAAATTTAGTACTTAACCTCAGCCAGTGGTGAACAGTTTGTTCGTGGCTGGAATGAATTCACCCAGCGGAACATGCTCAGCTAAGGGGGACTCTCCTTTGAGTTTCTGCCCTGGATGTTCAAAACATTCCAGACTGAGAGCCCTGGAAAATGATGAGTCTGGGCCTCGTGCACGTTTACTGCAGCCAGATTCCAGGCTATACGTTTGGCTCTCCTTGAGTCTTACCCACCCCCTTCAACAGTCTGGAACCAGGGCACCGTTACCGCCTGTTATGTTGTACAGGATGGCGCTGGGCCCGGGCTCCAGTATGCAGCTCTCCAGCGTGGGGCAGTGGACATGGAGGCAGTTGATGTTGTCGTGCACCGGGTCGTGGTGGAAGACAGCCACGTTGCAGGAGACTGGAAGGGAAGCAGGCAGGACGCATCAGCGCGTGTTCTTTTTTTTTTCTTTTTCTTTTTTTCTTTTAAGATTTATTTATTTACTTGAAAGTTAGAGTTACAGAGAAAGGGGGAAAAACAGACAGACGGAGAGAGAGAAAGAAAGAAAGAAAGAGAAAGAGAGAGAGAGATGACCTTAAGATGGGTGCACAGAGAGACATGGTATCTCTGACCGAAATGGATGGAGCTGCTGAGAAATGTGCCTTTTGGGATGCAGTGAAATAGTTTGAAGCCAGGAGCCAGGAGCTTCATCCCGGTCTCCCACGTGGGTGGCAAGGGCCCAAGGAATTGGGCCTTCGTCCTCTGCTTTTCCCAGGCCATTAGCGGGGAACGGGATTGCAAGTGGAACAGCCAGGACAGGAACCAGCGCCGGTATGGGATGCCGGGGTCACAGGCAGCAGCTTTACCCACTATGCCACAGCTCCGGGCCCCGTGCTTGTGGTCCTGATTCCAGGGCTGCATGAGTTCTGGGTAACTTGCGTTTCCCTCAGGGGTCAGACTTCTACGGAACAGCGGGGAGCACGGATCCTGCTTCTCGGGAGGCCAGAAATGCCTTCGTCAAGAGCACACCGCTTGATTTTCTCTAAGTAATCCCTCACTCGCTCCATTGCGCATGGGACAACCTACAGTCGTTACTTCTTAATCCCAGGGTTCTGTGTTCTTGGAAGTCAGTCGACAAAACCTTTGGGTGGGGGGGTGGGGTGTGTGTGTCATACTTCCAGGTGCAGTGCCCCCGTGGAACGCCAAGGGGGTCACCAGATGGAGAGATAGGAAAACTCACAGGGAATCCGATGCTGTCACAGAAGATTCGGGAGTAACAGGAAGGGCAAACAGTAACCAACCACTGCTTTCACAGAGAAGCCTAGCTGGTGGGAGGGAGCAGGCCACGTGAACTTGACCTTGGCTCCAGCGGCAGGTCTGCTTTAGCCCCAGCCCCGTGTGCAAAACCACATTGCAGGAAAGCCTGATGGGTGTGAATAAAAGAGGCGGGGAGTGGGTCAGCGTGTGGATCCTAGTGGCGGGGCAGGGAGGGGGGCGTCACTTGTTCATGCTGGCTCCCCTTTCCTAAGCAAGGGGGCTCCTTAAAGTTCATTGTTACTTCTGGACAACCTGAAGTCCGATCTGTCCAGTGCCAATCCCCAGTGTATCACCATGACACATGCAGTACAACAGGAACCATGGAATCTGAGCTACACACTGGTCAAAGCTATCAACTTTCTTAATAAAATGGGATGACAGAGGGGTCATGTGCCCCTGCCAGATCCCAGCTACTGTGGCGTTGCTGCTGGCAGCCCCTGTGTGACTTCTGAGTGCAGAGAACTGAGGTGCATATATCTGCACCTGACTTCTGGGACACCCTCCTGTTTGTGCACCCTGCATTCTTCCAGAAGGAGAAAGACTAGGAGGACAGTAACCACTAATATATTACTAATACATTGTAGCTTACCAATGCATTCCAGAGAGCTGTGTTGTAGAGTGTGGGGGAAACGAACCAAAGAACCATTTAAGTTTGATACATTGAAATTTCCCAGAAGAAAGGGGTTGATGCTGCTGCTGTCGGGGAATGATTTTCAAAGGAGGCCTGCATGCCTGTGTCCCAGCTGCGAGCTGGGTCTCGGCTTCAGGCTGAACAGAGGCTGCTGTGCCTTGCAGCCCTTCCTTCTTCTACAAGAGAGCACGTGGGCCCGTTGGCAGCTGCAGCGGCTCTAGAACATGACGCTGTCGAGGCTGCGCAGGGTCCCCCCGCGTGCATGGACCAGCCGGTCCGTTTATACCCTAGGAAAATGCAGGAAAGCTCTGGCCTCTCCCTTGCCTTCCCCAGGGAGGGCTCCGGGGAGTGCGAGGCCACGGGAAGGCATAACTGTGGCATGCTGCTTTCTCCCCAGGGTTCTTTCTCCCCTTGCTCACTTCCTTGCCATGTTTGTGCCTGGTGAAGCTTTGGAGGCGTGGCCCTGCGTTTCTCACGCCGAGGTCTCCGCGCAGAGCAGCGTGTTTGCTCTCTCCAAGGCGCTCCAGCTCTCCTCTTGGAAATCCTGTCTGCGGAGAGGGGTCCCAGGCCTTGGCAGTTCCTAAGCTGGTACGAAAGCACGGAAAGAAAGTGCGGAACAACCAACCCAGGGAATTATTTTAAAGTGCTGCATTGCTTTTGCTCTTCCTTTCCAAGTAGCTTTAAAATCTTGGGGAAAGAGAAAAGTAAATGAGAAATAAAAGTCTTTAGGC
Source organism: Oryctolagus cuniculus (assembly GCF_051225735.1). NCBI lineage: Eukaryota > Metazoa > Chordata > Mammalia > Lagomorpha > Leporidae > Oryctolagus > Oryctolagus cuniculus. The sequence goes on from NC_142875.1 coordinate 125,147,729, forward strand.
ATTTGCAACTTGAAATGCTGCCACTTGCAACTGTTTTCTAATGGCAGGGCTTGAGCATATGGTATATAGGTTGCTTACACCCAGGCCATATTATAGATTAAAAAAAAAAACATTTTAGGAGCATTTGACAACATGATTTTTTTTTTTCTACTTGGCATGTATGTGGCTGCTTCCCTCCATAGCATCAATCAGTCAGGATTCCTTTCACACAGACCACATTTGGTCAGCCCACATTTTCAGCATCTGACCTGAGACATGTAGCATCAGAGGAACTCTTTGAGAAGGAAATCATGAGCGTCTTAAAAAGCCACGCTCGCTTATCTGGGGCCACTGCATTACGCCGCCGCCAGCTCCCTCTCCCGCCCTTCCCGGCAGTCCCCCGGCGTGCACCTGCCCCGTCCCGCACCCACCTTCCTTCCGCAGGCAGCAGCTCCTGCCACACCTCTGGCCCGTGCTCTCCCAGTAGTACCTCAGGAACTGGGCGCCCCGCTTCTGCGACTCCTCCAGGTCGATCAGGAGCCCCGGGAAGCGCCGGATCCAGCAGTCCCTGTAGAACACGGTGGGCGAGCAGAGGGTGTCGCAGGGCCGGCCGGCGCCCAGGAGCAGGATCGCGGCTGTGGCCACCACAGCCACGTGCATGTCTCGGGGCGGCGGGGCCGGCGGGAGAGAAGGGGCTCAGAGGCGTGCACGCGTGCTCTGGGCTGGAGTGCGGCCTGCACAGCGCAGCGCGGGTCAAGGCCGGACTGGAGACGCGGATTCGCTCCTCTGCTTTTCTTCTGCTCTGACAGTGAAGTCCCAGGCGCCGTTACAGAGCCCGCACAAAGACAGGTGGAAATTCAAGTCCACAGTCTTTCTGGGCAAGACAATCCCGGAGCCGCTTAGCTTGGTGAGGGCTCGGGTCCAGCAGACACTAGGCGCCTTCTGCGCGCACCTCTGCTGCCTTTTGAAGGAGCTTGTTTAAATCCCGGGTGTTCAAGTTCACTGGAAAATCTGCTTCCGTACGGCTGCTTTTTTTTCCCCATAAAAATCTGGAAAAGTCAATAAAAATTGAAACTGGGATCAAATTTAAATTTGTAGTGATGGGAAAACATTGAACCTAGGTCCTGGGTCCTGGTCACTTCTTGGGGGCCAGTCCCAAGCTTTCTTTAAGGGGAGACTACAGAGCCAGCCATGGGGATGTGTTCAGAATGCAGAATGCAGACGGCTACAACGACGCGGCGGAAGTGGATCTGTACTGTTCCACCGAAAGCGGGAAGCGTGGCTCACAGACTGTGAAAGGTGCCAGGTGGGGATTACCCAGTGTATTTTCTGATATTCATGCTTGCAGGTTACCGGGGAGATGTCCTTAAGATGAGCATACAAGGCCGGCGCCGCGGCTCACTAGGCTAATCCTCCACCTAGCGGCGCCGGCACACCGGGTTCTGGTCCTGGTCGGGGTGCTGGATTCTGTCCTGGTTGCCCCTCTTCCAGGCCAGCTCTCTGCTGTGGCCAGGGAGTGCAGTGGAGGATGGCCCAAGTGCTTGGGCCCTGCACCCGCATGGGAGACCAGGAGAAGCACCTGGCTCCTGCCATTGGAGGGTGAACCAACGGCAAAAGGAAGACCTTTCTCTCTGTCTGTCTGTCTCTCTGTCTCTCTCTCTCACTGTCCACTCTGCCTGTCCAAAAAAAAAGATGGGCATACAGAGAGACACGATATCTCCGTCCAGACCGGAACGGAAGGAGCTGCGGAGAAATGTGCCCTTGGGATGCGGTGAAATAGTTTGAAATTTCCTTAGACAGATGGAATTGCTCCACTTGCGGTGCCAAAATCCTAGAAAAGCCAGTGGAAGTGGTCTCTTGCTCTCATGAAGCTTGTGGGATCCGTATCCCATGGTGTCCAGGACTGCAGGTTAGTGAATACAGAGAGTAAACTGCTGTCTGTTTCGTATCCACTTTTATGTGACACATTAGTGATAATCAGCTTTTGGCATAAAGTACTGTTACAAAGAGAGCTGGAATGTTGGAGTCAGGTGCATTGGGAGTGGGGGGTCGTAGACGGCAGAGGCAAGACACAGCCTCTCGCCTGTAGTCCATTTCTCTCCTACCTTTTGCACAGTGAGTCATTCACTCAGCCCGGAACTGTTAACATTCTTTGAACTTGGATCTCTCCATCCGTTTCCTAGTCAGAGGCAGCCCACTTCTCCCATGTCTGTTGACTTTTAGAAGCAGAACAATAATACTCAGTACTGAGGAGGAAAATACATGAAACTGAATAACTAAAACTCATTTCACTTTTCTTCCAAGCAAATCTTGTGTGCGAACTCCGAGCCTTGCACAGGCGCCTACTGTGTGCTCCACTCTACGGAACTTCTTGTAGAAAAAGCAGGTTTCAGTGGGTTTCCTGCCAGCACCCCTGCTGCCCCATCTGTGCACAGAGGAGCAGGAGGCGGGGCGTCCCAGTGGCCATGTCAGGGGCAGAAGGAACAAAAGGTTGCTTCTTGTGTTTCCATGAGATTCCTTGCTGTTGTTAGGACATGCCCTTGGGGCATAAACTGGAGTGACCACATTCTGCCCCTGTGACCTCCTGGCCACACTGCATGTCCTCCTTTTTCTTCTGCAACACAGGATTCCTTGTAGCTTTCCTGTGCCCTGCAGGGGTAATGGAACAATACACAATTGTGTAACTCCCTTGCTGGCACAGGGTATTCAAATAGATGTCAAAGTTTTATTTTAGTGCATTCTTAAAGGCTTAAAATTTTTTTTATTTATGATTTATTTATTTATTTGAGAAGGGAGAGAGAAAGCAAGCTCACTCCTCGGCCTCCCCCTCCCCCCATTATGCAGGTTCACTCCCAATGCCCATAATTGAATCTGGGAGCCTGGAACTCAATCCAGGTATCCCACATAGGTGGCACGGCCCCATGACCAGAGACCTGCTCATCACCTGGTGCCTCCAGGGTACACATTAGCAGGAAGCTAGAGTCAGGAGCTGGAGCTGGGAAGTAAACCCAGGAGCTGCAAATTGGAACACAGTGTCCTAGATTGTGTCTTAACCTCTTGGCCAAAGACTCGCCCCAAAACTTCATTTTAGAGGATCTACCAGGTCCAATCCCAAACCCTGTTTAAAATGTTTCAAACACATTTTTGTGATGATTACATGAACACTCAGTTTGGGAACAGGTAACTTCTTGGTTCAAGTAACTTGAAAAGGAAGAGTAGAAACGGTCGGCATGGGGGAAGGAGGACTGGCAACAGTTTCACAGCTTGTCCTCCTGGGATGAACTTGTAGAGAAACACACAGGACCACTGCATTATGACAACATGGTGATATCTTGTAATTCCTTCTGATGACATGCTCTTTTTTTTTGACAGGCAGAGTGGACAGTGAGAGAGAGAAACAGAGAGAAAGGTCTTCCTTTGCCGTTGGTTCACCCTCCAATGGCCGCTGCGGCCGGCGCACCGCGCTGATCCGATGGCAGGAGCCAGGAGCCAGGTGCTTTTCCTGGTCTCCCATGGGGTGCAGGGCCCAAGCACCTGGGCCATCCTCCACTGCACTCCCTGGCCACAGCAGAGAGCTGGCCTGGAAGAGGGGCAACCGGGACAGAATCCGGCGCCCCGACCGGGACTAGAACCCGGTGTGCCGGCGCCGCTAGGCGGAGGATTAGCCTAGTGAGCCGCGGCACCGGCCCCGATGACATGCTCTTTAAGAAAACATTTATTTGAGAGCTACAGTTAAAGAGAGAAGGGCAGAGAGAGAGAGAAAGAAATTGAGATTCCATCTGCTGGTTCACTCCCCCAAAGGGTCCCAATAGCCAGAGCTGGGAGGCCAAATAGAGGAGGCAGGAGCTTATTCCAGGTCTCCCATGTGGGTGCAGGGCCCCAAGCACTTGGGCCATCTTCCACTGCTTTCTTAGGCACATTAGCAAGGAGCTGGGTTGGAAGGAGAGCAGCTGGAACATGAACCAGTGCCCATATGAGATGCTGGTGTCAGAGGTGGTGGCTTAACCCGCTGTGCCACAGCACCAGCCCCCAGTGACATGCTCTTGATAGTCATTGAGAAATGAGATACAGGGGCTGGTGTGTGGCACAGAGGGTTAAGCCCCTGCCTGCGATGCCAGCATCTTATATGGGTACTGCTTTGAGTCCTGGCTGCTCCACTTCTGATCCAGCTCCCTACTAATGCACCTGAGTAGGCAGAGGAAGACAGCCCAAGTGTTTGCCCCTGCCACCCATGTAAGTGGGAGATCTGGATGGAGTTCAGACCTGGCTGTTGAGGCCATTTGGAAACTGAACCAGCGAATGGAAGATCTCTCTCCCTCTCACTGTAACTCTTTCATGTAAGTAAACAAATCTTTTAAAAAAAGTAAATGAGTTCCATATCTTAAACACCTCTAATCTCCTCCAGGGGCATGATTCAAGCGCTACTGTGGGGTCCAGGGTTCCCAGTTCCCGAGTGTCCCAGGTGAGACTTGGAGACCTGGGAGACAGAAACCAATGGAAGTTTTGCCCATGTGAGGATGCTCAGCCTGAATGGAACAGAGCCATGTTAACACTGTGTACTACTTTTATTTAAGTTACCCCATATGCTTTGATTATTTGTTAGAGGAAGCAATATTTTCATGAAGCCTAGAGATAATATTTTGGGTTTTATGTAAATAAAGGAGTTTCCGTTGCTTTGACTTTACATTTCTGGCTTAACAGAAACTGTACTGTGTGATTTATTAAAACCTTTGGATCTTTGAGGACCCTGCCAGCCCTAACTGAGGGGACTGTCAGAGTGGGGGCCCAGAGGCGGCAGGATCAGGGCCTGGAATTGTGAGCCTGACACCCCAGATTCCTCGTCCCACCGGCTCCTGCCCTGACCACGTGACTGCGCTCGAATTGCCCTTCTAACGCACATCACTCACTCACTGTGAGTCACTGCTCCGCTTTACAAAGGTAAGAAAACACCGGTCAGGGGCTTATCTGTGACACTTGGGAAACAAAGGCATCCTTTGGCACAGCGTCTGCAGAGACAGAGGAGGGACTGAGGGCTGAGCCACTGAGTCTAGCGTTGTCGCTCACTGTAGCACAACACACTGCCAGGGCTGAGTGTCTTTGATGCAGGGGTGCCTCCCGGCAAACCCCCCTGGGGTAAGGTCTGGTGCTGCTGGGCAGGGTGGGCGGTGCATGTTCCCTTCCCAAAGAATCTGCTCCATCCAAGGTCACTCACTTCCTACCCCACACCTTAGAATGTCTCCCTGCATCCTCCTGGGGAGTGGCGGTGTCACAGGTGGGTGTGGGGTGGGGTTCTGTGAGTGATGACTTCAAGGCCTGGTCAAACAGGGTGAACAGCTAGAAGTGTTCCAAGGGATCGCAGAAAAGAACTGAGCAGGGCAAATCACAGATCTGTTTTTGTCTCCTTTCTTGTTCCCAGGAAGGCAAGAACCTACCAGAATGATTTGTGTTGCTTAAATTTTAGTTCCTTATTCCTGGTGTATCATAAAGCAAAAAAGACACAACACCTCAGTATGAAGCAGTAAAATTACACAGTGAGAAGTAAAAATGTAACTACTCAGTGGAGTTCATATTTCATTGCCAAGACGTTGTTTTTTTTTTTTTTTTCCAGTGCTTCACTTTCTCCTTTTCCTAGCATGAAACATTCATCAGCATGATGGGGCTGTATCTCAGTTTGAAAGGGGGAGATGCACTTAGGAAGAAGTTACTATGTAACAACTCGCCATTCAAGAAGAAAGCTCAAGCCTGTAATTAAAAAACAGAAATCCAGATCCATACTCAGTTTACAAATCTTGGCCTGGAAAAGTTACATTTTGTTGCTATTGTTGGAAGGAAAGAATGAGCAAACCCTCTGCCCCCCCCCCCCCAAATCCTGGTCCCTTACCCTTCTCCTTGTCAGAAGACAAAATGAGAGCAAATTTAGTACAAAGACCTCAATTTGGGGGGTGGGCACTGTGGTGCTGCTTGAGATGTCGGCATCTCACACTGGAGTTCTGGGTTCAAGTATCACCGCGGCTTCCAGTCCAGCTCCCTGCTGATGCACACCCTGGGAGGCAGCAGGTGTTGACTCAAGTCCTTGGGCCCCAGCCACCCACTGGGAGACCCGGATGAAGTCCCCAGCTACTGGCTTCCAGCTGTCCCAGTCCCAGCTGTGTAACTCCCAGCATCTGGGGGAGTGAACAGTTGGTTTGAAGATCTTGCTCTTTCTCTTTGTGTAGCTCATTGAAAAAAAAATTTTTTTTTTTTTTAATTTGAAGATCTCATTTGGCTTTCTGTGCTTCTGGAATCAGGCAACAGATCATTCCATAAAATGCAATGACTGTCTCCATGGTCCAAGTAGAAGAGGTTTGTAGCGGAAACAGACAAGGAGCCAGCATTTGAGGTTCCGTTCTTGACAACCTTTCTTGTAAAGGTTAAAGCACAGGCGGCTTTCCTACTAAGGCTGACTCCAGCCAGCCTGCCTGGATACTTGGTCACCATCTCTCTCTCTCCTGGGAGGTCAGCAAGCCACCTGGGGTGGGACCCACTTGGATTTGGCCTAGGGGGCGTGCAGCATGGCTGACTCCACTTTGGTCCATCCAGTGCAGGAGCTCGGTCCACACTAGTGGCCTCCTACAGATCTTACTGAACATATTGTCAAAGGGCAGATCTTAACTGGCTTTATTTTGGATCCTAGATTCAAGCAACACTTCATTCCAGAAAATAGAGTAACTGTTCCGGTGAGCCATGCAAAGCCTGCTTTTACAGAGAAGGGGTTGAAGAGAGCAGAAACAAAAGGATTAAGATGGGGCGTGTGTGTGTGGGTGGGTGGGTGGGGGCTTCGTGATCAACCAACTGCAACTGGCTGTTAGGGCCACCTGGTTGTGTGATGGAAGGGTCTCAGCCTGGTGAAGTGACCTTGAGCGTGAGTGACTCCATGACAGTGAGGAGTTTAGTCCAAACCAGCGGCCTTCTGTGATTTTTATTTAACGCTATTCAAAGGCACTGTCACCAGACTGTCCCTCTCCGAAGTCAGGAGCGCTGATGGTAGAGGTGAGTCTTCTAACAGCCACGTGCAGTGTCACAGTTGTCTGAATCCTAACGGAGGTGCTGGTGTCAACCCTAACAAAAATAAGGGAAGCTAGGGTTCTGACCGCTGCTGCTGGACAGTGACGACCCCAAGAGTCCGCTTGAACCACGCGGGCTTGCACAAAGGGCACTAACACAAAACGGACTTGTGCAAGGACCTCCGCGCGGTCACTGGCTGGCACCCCGTTCCTGGTCAAAGCGTCTTCTGGGAATCCTCGATTTTGCCCTTAAAAGCCTCCCCTGGCTTTGCCCCCCTGGCGCCCGCCCGCAGCTCCCCGGGTGGCGCGCGGGGCTTCCCCTCGCCGTGGGATCCGCAGATCTGGCATTGACTGTACCATCTTTGTGTTTGTCAGCAACCGAGAGGACGCGGAAAAGCACAGGGTTTTGCCTCCTAGTTCTTACCGGGGGGGGGGGGGGGTAGGACAAGGAGGTGGTGGGAAAACCTGATTCTAAAACAGAGGGCACGTGGGCTGACTTCACGGACACGAGGGGGACCTCGGGCTGTCCCTGAAGAGAGACGAGGACCCCAGACCACCTGGGCCGCCGGCCGGGCCCTTCTCCCACAAGATGGCTCCTGCTCGACGACCACACCGGACAGGTGGCTCCGGGCGCCTGGGCCTTGAGGGGGCGACCCCCCGGTTTGGCCCCCGGACCCGGAACTCTCTTCAGCCCTTCCTTGTCACGCTTGCTCCCCCTTCCTTCGCCCTGAGCGAGCGGCCGGCTCCGGGCTCCCCCGCGTCGGGCCGCCGGCGTCCCCGCAGCCCGGCCCCGGCCCGCACCTGCCCGCGCGCCCCCCACGCCGGGTCCAGCCGCGGCGCGGCCGGCGGGCGGAAGTGCGAGGGCCGGCGGGGGAGGAGGCTGCCGGCGGCCGGCTGCGGGCTGGGATTCCCTCCCCGCCTGACGCGGCGGCCGGGGGAGCCCGCGCGCGGCGGCCCGGCCTTTTTTGGTGCTGAGGGAGCCCCGCAGGCTGGGCCGCCCCCGGGGGTGGTGGTGGTGGTGCTGAGGAGCTCGGCCCGAGTCCCCGTCGCCGCCGCCCGGGAGGAGGGGCTGCCCGGGAAGCCGGGCGCAGCCGCGGCCGCCCTCGCCCGCCCGCGCTCCGGGCCGCCCTGCCGTGGCGCGCCCCGCGCGGCCCCGGGCTTGCGCGCAGAGCTGGCGGGCAGCGGCCCCGCGCGCGGCGGCTCAGCCATGTCGGCCGAGGAGGTGGTGCAGATCCGCCTGGAGGGCCGCTGCTACCCGGTAAGCAAGAGGAAGCTCATCGAGCAGAGCGACTACTTCCGCGCCCTCTACCGCTCCGGCATGCGCGAGGCCCTGAGCCCGGAGGCCGGCGGCCCCGAGGTGCAGCAGCTGCGCGGCCTGAGCGCGCCGGGCCTGCGGCTCGTGCTCGACTTCATCAACGCCGGCGGCGCCCGCGAGGGCTGGCAGCTGGGCCCGCGCGGGGACAAGGGCGGCGCGGGCGATGGCGAGGAGGAGCTGGACGAAGCGAGCCTGCTCGCCGCGCTCGTGGAGGCGGCTTCCTTCCTGCAGGTCACGTCCCTGCTGCAGCTGCTGCTGTCCCAGGTGCGGCTCACCAACTGCCTGGAGCTGTACCGCCTGGCGCAGGTGTACGGCCTGCCCGACCTGCAGGACGCCTGCCTGCGCTTCATGGCCGTGCACTTCCACGAGGTGCTGTGCAAGCCCCAGTTCCACCTGCTGGGGTCGCCTCCCCCGGCTCCGGGGGACGTCAGCCTCAAGCAGAGGTTGAGGGAGGCCCGGATGACGGGGACCCCGGTCCTAGTGGCCCTGGGGGACTTCCTGGGCGGCCCCCTGGCGCCGCACCCCTACCAGGGGGAGCCGCCGTCCATGCTCAGGTACGAGGAGATGACTGAGCGCTGGTTCCCGCTGGCCAACAACCTGCCCCCGGACCTGGTCAACGTCAGGGGCTACGGCTCGGCCACTCTGGACAACTACCTCTTCATCGTGGGCGGCTACAGGATCACCAGCCAGGAGATCTCCGCCGCGCATTCGTACAACCCCAGCACCAACGAGTGGCTCCAGGTGGCCTCCATGAACCAGAAGAGGTAGGCGCCTGGCCCGGGGCTGCTGCTGGGCGTGCAGCTCCCTGGTCCACTCCTTCCGTCGTTGTTCCAGGGTTTGCTGGGCAGCCCCCTGGAGGTGTGCTGGGGGTGGGGGAGGGATGACACCCCCGGGAGCCGGGCTGGCTCTGGCGTTGGCGGGGTTCCCAGCGAGCAGAGGCCCCGGGAGGATGAGGTCAGCCAGCGCGCCTGGGTGGCTGCCTTGCAGGTCTTGTGTTCTTAAGCAACACGATTTCCTCTGCTTCTCTCCTGGTGGGAAAAACAATGTGGCTTCCTAGAAGGGCCGGTTTATTTAAAAAAGGCTGCTGTTTAAGTTTCATCTTTACAGATGTTTCCTTCTCTTTAGTTTTCAGGTTCTGATGGTGATTCTAAAGACACACTGGACAGTTACCTGTCATGCTGACTTGGGGTGCCTTTTTTTTTTTTTAACCTGTCAGTGACTTTGAAGCTTTTCACCCTGGAGCACCAATATATGATCAGGACACAGTCCCTGGAAAGTGACCAGAATTTGCTGTGTAGGATTCTGTCTTAGTTTTTGTTCTCTCTTTTGCTTCTTCCTTCTCAGTGTCATTGACCCAAAGGGTGAGCCTGGCGGTAGTCACCTGTGGAATTGGAATCCAGCCACCCTAGCTGTACTCAGGGCGCTGGTTCTCGGACCCAGTCGGATACCAGTCTGGAAGCCTTCTATGAGATGGCAGTGTTTGACATAACCTCTGCGTGTCCTTTCCCCCGCCCCAAACATTTTATGTCTTCTCTAGATTGCCTGTAATGCCTGTGGTATGAATGCTGTGTACATGATAGTTGATTTATTTATTTATTTGAGAGGTAGCGTTACAGAGACGGAGAGGAAGAGACAGAGGTCTTCCATCCACTGGTTCACTCCGCAAATGGATGTACCAGCTGGATCTGGGCCAACCTGAAGCCAGGAGCCACGAGCTTCTTCTGGGTCTCCCACAAGGGTACGGAGACCCACACCCTTGGGCCATCTTCCATTGGTTTCCCAGGCCATTAGCAGAGAGCTGGATTGGAAGTGGAGCAGCTGGGTTTTGAACTGGCGCCCAGTTGGGTCTTGAACCAGCACTCATATGGGATGCAGGTGCCACAAGTGGAGGCTTCACCCTGCTACACCACAGCGCTGACTGTATGCTGTATGTTTTAAGGGAACAAGAGAGAAATTCTGTACACCTTCTGTACACCCGTGATTTTTGGTTTGGGTGTTGTCTCCCCTCATTTGGCTCCATAGAGATGGAGGGCCGACTGTATTCCTATCACCCCTACCATCTCCCTACCAGGTCTACAAACTCCACAATGACTTGAAGAAAGGAAAAAAAAAAAAAAAAAAAAAGGCAACATGGGGCCTGCGGTGGGTGGGCAAGTAGTAGAGAAAGGGGCCAAGCGGAGAGCAGGTACTGGAAGAGGTGGTGGGGCGGGGGGAGGGAAGGAGAGAAGGAGGGAAGCAGCTTCCTTTTGCTATCGACACCTTCATACGTCTGCCTGGAAGCGTGGAGCAGGGACTGCAGGCCTCACAGTGTGGGGAGTCCTCGTCACAGGTGCTGGACTCGGGGTTGGGTTCTGCCACACCGCAAAATTCGCTTTGCAAAGTATGCTGCTTTCCTGGTGACACAGAACAGCGGAGTCACCGGAAATAGGAGAGTGCAGAGAAACCCAGACTGTTGCTCCCGCCGCCTCCTAGAGGCAGTAACTGCAGAGCAGCATGTTTTCTTCCAGCCTCTTTTATTTTTAAATTTGTACTTTTTATTTGAAAGATAGAGCGAGAGTGTGAGTTCTCACCTCCTGGTTCACTCCCCCAGTACCCTAACAGCCAGAGCTTGGCCAGGCTAAGCCAGGAGCCAGGTCTCCCAGGTGGATGGCAGGGACCCAAGGACTTGAGCCATCACCTGCTGCCTCCCAGGGTGTGCGCTGGCAGGAAGCTGGGTCAGAAGCAGAGATGGGACTCGATCCCGGGCACTGCAACGTGGGATGTGGGCAGCTCAGCCCACTGTGCCACAATGCCTGCCTCCAAAAGTTGTTTTTTCCTCTGTACAAATCCTTGGTAGTACTTTTTTAAAATACATTTTTATTTCTTTTCTTTTCTCTCTCTTTTTTTGAAAGGCAAAGAGAAAAATCTGCCACCTGCTGGTTCATTCCCCCAGTGCCTGCATCAGCCTGGACTGGGCCAGGCCAAAGCGAGGAGCTGGGAATCCAATGCAGGTCTCCCGCGTTGGTGGCAGGACCTGAGAACTTCAGCCATCACTTGCTGCCTCACAGGGTGCACGTTAGCAGGAAGCTGGAATCTGAAGCAGAGCCACTCGATATGGGACGTTTGCATCCCAGGAGGCGGCGTCTGCTGTCCCAAGCGCCCACCCTCCTTCATATTCTTTGCCTTTTTTTCCTGGGAATTGTCTTTCTATGCTTTTAAACAAGAAAATTGGAGCCACTGGCATACATACTTTTCAGGAAACTTGTCAATGACATGAAAAACGACAGAGTGAAAAATATGTGTATGGACATATTGAAATATTCTAAATATACAAACATCTATAAATTTATAATTGCATGGTTATGTAAAGATGTTGATAGCAAAAGGAAGAATATATAGGAGTACTCAGTGCGCAGAGGGGTAACACCTTGTAGGTGCCATCAGGGGGTGCACTTTGTTGTGGCACTTGGTGTTTCTGCTTAGCAGTCTACTTTTTTTTTTTTTTTTTAAAGATTTATTTATTTGGTAGTCAGGGGTGGGATGTCTTCCATCCTCTGGTTCACGCCCCAACTGACCACAATGGCCGGAGCTGGGCCAATCAGAAGCCAGGAGCCAGGAGCTTCTTCTGGGTCTCCTACATGGGTGCAGGGGGCCCAAGGAGTTGAGCCATCTTCTGCTGCTTTCCCAGGTGTCGCTCCCCCTCTTCGTGGAGGAACGACACAGAGTCCTGCCTAGGCTTCATATCCGAGTCACGGCACCATTATGTCGCTCCCCCTCTTCGTGGAGGAACGACACTAAGCCCTGCCTAGGCTTCATATCCGAGTCACGGCACCATTATGTCGCTCCCCGTCTTCGTGGGGGAACGACACAGGACCCTGCGCTGTTCTTTCGTCTGCTCGGCCCTCCCCGGGTTTGCTGCTGGTTCTTCCCGGGTTGGCTACCATCCCTTCCACCTCCGTGGAAGGGCAGTTCCCCCTGGCCGCATTCCCCACTTCCGCAGGGGAGCGGCACACCGCCGGCCGGCTTTCTCGGGGGCTGCACGGGTTCCCTTAGATGTTCCCCATAGATGTTCCCGGTGCATGCCGTCTCTCTCCTCCTTTATAGTCCTTCTCTGCCAATCCCAACTCGGCTGCCCACACGCCGAGTACGCTGCTCTCCAATCAGGAGCAAGTCCTACAGTTAATTGGTTGAACTGGAGGCAGCTGTGCGGAAGCTGTTTACTTCTCTCCCAGCGCCATATTGTGGGAGAGCAGATGCATAGAATAAGTCCTAATTCGAGTAACTTAGTCTAGTCCGGATTGCTCCCCACAGATCCCCCTTTCTTTTTATTTTTGGCGTTGATACGCGCCTGTCTTCGGTGTCCCGCGGCACACACTAGAGTTGCCACAGGCTCTTACAAGTCCTATCCATCAGGCAAACCGAATCCGGGTCCTCTCTTCGCCATGTTGTGAGGAGGTTTTTAGGCGCTGATGCGTGCCTGTGTTCGGTGCCCTGCAGCGCATACTCTGCTCTGCTAGAACTGCCTGCAGGTGTTTACAAAACCTATCAGGCAAACCGAATCCAAGCCTTCTCATTGCCGTATTGTGGGGGAGACTTATTAGTGTTGGTTTGTGCCTATCTTCGGTGACCTGCAGCTCATACTCTGGTCGAGCTTTGCTGGCGCTTACCGCCTTAAATCAGGCAGACCGAATCCAAGCTTAATATTGTTGTATTGTGGGGAAGCCTTACTGATGTTAATTCGTGCCTGTCTTCGGTGACCTGCGGCGCATAAGCTGCTAGCTGCCCGCAGGTGCTCATCGCCTCACTTGATTAGGCAGACCGAATCCAAGCTCTCACATTGCAGTGTTGTAGGGAGGCCTTTTTATTTCTCTATTTCTCTATCTCCGGGCATTCCTATTTCTCCCATTTTACTTCTATCTTCCAGCATTCCTATTTTTCTCACTTTACTTCTAAAACTTCTGTTTCTCTTATCCCTGCGGCTTTCCGGCACCTCGCCCCGCCGGCGGGTTCCCGGCTCTGCGCCGCTTCAGCCCGCGCGCCTCTCTCATCTGCGCAGCTTCCCGGCTTTGCGCGGCTCGGCTTTGCGCGCTCCGCGGTCTCCACGCTTAACCCTTTCGCGTCTGAACCACGGCCTACGCCAGCGTTCCCTATCTATTCACGCCCCGTGCTCTCTCTGCACGCGGCGGCTTCCGCGAGTAACACAGCGTAGCTTGCGTCTCCGCCACTAGGATTCAATCTAAGTTCCCCGGGCTAGCCTGGCGAATTCAACCCAGCGTACGTCTCCGCCCCACGATTTGGCTTCCCGTCCTTTGCTCCCCGGGCTAATCAGACGGATCCCAATCTGGCTTACGTCTCAGCTTCTGGCTTCAACTTTTCGCCCCCTATTCCCGGGCTAACTTGAGAACCCCAAAGTGGCTTTCGTTTCCGCCTCGGCCTGCCCCCCGCGGCTTCAATTTCCCTAACATTTTTCTCTACCCGGTATGTTTCCCCAAGCTTTCTTCCAACAATACTCCTCCCTCATTTCTCCTGGCCTCTCCCCACAGTCTGCATCCGAGTCTGTTTGTTCTAGCTTTCACTTTCGCTTTCGACCTTAGAGATTTCTCCCAGCTTCCCCCCGTAGTCCGTATCCGAGTCTATGCCTAGGCTTTCAATAGCTTCTTCCGGCTCCTTTTTCGTCCGGCTTTTCCCTAGGCTGTTTGCTAGTTTCTCTCTCCGATATTTTCCCTAGTTCTTCCCTCCTAAGTTTCATATCCGTCCTAAGTTTCCTATCCGAGTCATGTTTCCTATCCGAGTCACGGCACCATTATGTCGCTCCCCCTCTTCGTGGAGGAACGACACAGAGTCCTGCCTAGGCTTCATATCCGAGTCACGGCACCATTATGTCGCTCCCCCTCTTCGTGGAGGAACGACACTAAGCCCTGCCTAGGCTTCATATCCGAGTCACGGCACCATTATGTCGCTCCCCGTCTTCGTGGGGGAACGACACAGGACCCTGCGCTGTTCTTTCGTCTGCTCGGCCCTCCCCGGGTTTGCTGCTGGTTCTTCCCGGGTTGGCTACCATCCCTTCCACCTCCGTGGAAGGGCAGTTCCCCCTGGCCGCATTCCCCACTTCCGCAGGGGAGCGGCACACCGCCGGCCGGCTTTCTCGGGGGCTGCACGGGTTCCCTTAGATGTTCCCCATAGATGTTCCCGGTGCATGCCGTCTCTCTCCTCCTTTATAGTCCTTCTCTGCCAATCCCAACTCGGCTGCCCACACGCCGAGTACGCTGCTCTCCAATCAGGAGCAAGTCCTACAGTTAATTGGTTGAACTGGAGGCAGCTGTGCGGAAGCTGTTTACTTCTCTCCCAGCGCCATATTGTGGGAGAGCAGATGCATAGAATAAGTCCTAATTCGAGTAACTTAGTCTAGTCCGGATTGCTCCCCACACCAGGCTATAGCAGAGAGCCAGATTGGAAGCGGGACAGCTGGGATTCAAACTGGTACCCATATGGGATGCCGGCACTGCAGGCGGTGGCTTTACCTGCTGTGCCACAGCGCCGGCCCCTTAGCGGCGGGCTTTACTGAGTTGCTTTCCATGTCAGCAGATGCAGCCTCTCTCCCTGCTAATGCTGTGTAGCACTGAAGCCTTGAGAAGGTTCCCTAATGTGATCAGCCCTTCCCTTGTTCATGAACCTCAGGTTGCTTCTGTGTGCCATTATAAACAGCGTTACATTGAACACCCCTTAGGGGTGTATATTCGGCTTAAGTGACTTAATTCCAGATGTCACATTCCTGGCATCCCTGGGCAGGTGGGGCAAAGTGTATGCACATTTGACATTTGGGTGCCTCCTGCCAAATTACCCATCCAGAAATTCTTCTGATTTCCTCTCTACCAATGGTGTTTGACCTGCCAGTTCCCTGTACGCTTGCCAAGACCAGATATTATCATGTGCACCCCCACCCCAGTCTGATGGACAGAAGCACTGGTGGGATTTTTCCCTGGTTAGAAGGGAGATTGTTCTTTTCCTATCTTTATTGGCCATTTGTATTTCTTTCCTGAATGCTTTTTGCCAGGTTTTCCAAACTTGGCTTATATTTTTCTTGTTTGAGTAGTTCCGTGTATGTTTACGGATCTCTTTTGTCAGGTAGTGTTGTACAGTTATTTTGTATTGGAGAACTGCTGCCCCATAGTGCCCTCTCAGCTACAGTAATTCCCAAGTGGAAGTCAGATTGGTGTTCCCAACTGAATACCCTAATTTATTTTTAAGAGTTATGCATTTATTTGAAAGGCAAAGTGATAGGGAGAGAGACAGATTCCCCCATCTGCTGGTTCATTCTCCTACAGAACACGACGGGTGTGGGGGACAGGGGACAGGCTGAAGCCAGGAGCCTAGAACTCCATCCAGGTCATGCATATGGAGGGCAGAGGCCTAAGCATTTGGACACCTTCTGCTGCTTTCCTAGGCACTTTTCTTTTTTTTTTTTTTTTTTTAAGATGTATGTATTTATTTGAAAGGCAGATTTACAGAGAGTGAAGGAGAGACAGAGAGAGAGAGGTCTTCCATCTATTGGTGCACTCCCCCAGTGGCTGCAGTGATCGGAGCTGGGCCAATCTGAAGCCAGGAGCTAGGAGCTTCTTCGGGTGTCCCGTGTGGGTGCAGGGGGCCAAGAAGTTGGGCCATTTTCTGCTGCTTTCCCAGGTGCATCATCAGGGAGCTGACTCAGAAGTGGAGCAGCTAGGACTTAAACTGATGCTGTAATATGGGATGCCAGCGTTTCAATCTTTGACTTAAACTGCTGTGCTGCAATGCCTGCCCTAATTATCCTTATTTTAAAATGTTGGCAACTTATTCCACTTGAAAAACAAGCAGGGGAGGTATCAGGCTAGTAGGTAAGCTGCCATTTAGACTGCGTATGTCTCACATCAGAGTGCCCATGTTGAAGTCCCAGCTGTGCTTCGGATTCCAGCTTCCTGCTCATGCCGGTCCTCAGAGGCAGCAGAGGTGGCTCCAGTTGGGCCAGGTCCCTGCTGTCTGCATGGAAGGCCTGGGTTGAGTTCCTGGCTTGCAGCTTTGACTTCAGTCCTGGCCCCAGTCCAGTCCTGGCTACTGCAGGCATTTGGGGAGTGAACCAGAGGATAGGAGGTGTCTGTGTCTGTGTCTCTCTCCCTCTCAAATAGATTAAAAGCAAACAAGTCATCAGCATCCACAGGAACTTTGCAAAGCAAACAAAATGCAGCCAGCACCAGCCTTGCGAGCCTCCCGGTATAGATTTCGGGTTTGTGGTCTATTCCCGGATGAAGGAAGCCGACCTTTCTCATAGTCAGATTTGTCATGTTTGGAGGTTTTGTGTCTTGCACAGGAGAGGCTCCTGCAAGCCAGGATTATAAAATAGCCTGTATCGCATTCTGCCTGCTTTACCTGTAGATCTGCATCTACCTCGCATTTACTTTCACGTAATTGGTAACGAAAGGCCACAGCCGTGATTTGCAACATCAGCTCTCACAGGCTCGCTTTCCTGCTTCCAAGCTGGCAGGCTCACTGCTGTGGCATCAGGGACATGTTTTCAGGTTGTGGAAGCCTTGCAACGTACTTGATTGTCTGGGAGAACTGAGGCCACTTTGTTTTAATTCTGTTGGCTGTTTCCTTCTTTAGATCAACATTAGAATCAGTTTGTCCTGTTGCGTTGGGGTTTTGGTGGAGAGCACGTTATGATGGCAAGTTAATTTAGAGAAGGCGTTTCAGTGTCTTAATACCGTGCCTCACCCCCCCCTCCACAGTTTCAGTTATCTTTCTTTCTTCATGTAGTCAGTAAGTTTTTTGTTAGGGTTATTCTTAGGTATTTTGTAGTTGTTTTTTGCCCTAAGATACTTTTTTTTTTTTAAAGACTTATTTACTTATTTGAAAGGTAGCGTTACAGAGAGGCAGAGGTGGAGGGAGGGAGAGAGGGAGCAGGGAGAGAGAGAGAGAGAGGTCTTCCATCTGCTGGTTCACTCCCCAGTTGGCCGCAGCAGCCTGAGCTGAGCTGATCCGAAGCCAGAAGCCAGGAGCTTCTTCTGCATCTCCCACGTGGGTGCAGGGGCCCAAGCACTTGGGCCATCTTCCACTGCTTTCCCAGGCCATGGCAGAGAGCTGGATTGGAAGTGGAGCAGCCAGGTCTCAAACTGGTGCCCATATGGGATGCCAGCACTGCAGGCATCAGCTTTACCCACTATGCCACAGTGCCAGCCCCTCATGATACTTTCTGACTGGTTATTGATACTGCTTTGGAATTTAAAAAAATTATTCAAGTGGCAGAGAGAGAGAGAGAGTGAGCGACAGAGACAGATAGTTCCCATCTGCTGCTTCTGTTCTCACATGCTGGAAACCAGGACCTGGGAAACAGTCCAGGTCTTCCCTGTGGGTGGCAGGAACCCAGTTTTTGGAGCTGTGGCCCAGTGTCTCCCAGGTCTGTGTTGTCAGGAAGCTGGAATGGGGAGCCAGAGCTGGGTGTGGGATCCTAGCACTCCTATGCGAGGCACCTAATATCTTTTTTTTTTTTTTTTTTTTTTTGATAGAGTGGACAGTGAGAGAGAGACAGAGAGAAAGGTCTTCCTTTACCATTGGTTCACCCTCCAATGGCCGCCACGGCCGGCGCATCGCGCTGATCCGAAGGCAGGAGCCAGGTGCTTCTCCTGGTCTCCCATGTGGGTGCAGGGCCCAAGCACTTGGGCCATCCTCCACTGCACTCCCTGGCCACAGCAGAGAGCTGGCCTGGAAGAGGGGCAACTGGGACGGAATCCGGCACCCCGACCGGGACTAGAACCTGGTGTGCCGGTGCCGCAAGGTGGAGGATTAGCCTAGTGAGCCGTGGTGCCGGCTCCTAATGTCTTAACTGCCACCAGACTGCCGCCCCTTGGTGGGGTTGGATACTGCTCCTCTCTCCTTGCCTGAGGTCCGACACCCCCACACCAGGAGTCCCTCCTGGCCCCTGCAGTGCTGAGCACTCCCACTCTGCTCCTCTAGCGTCTCAGGCTCTCTCCTGGCCTGGACAGGAGATTCTCTCACTTGTAACTAGTTTTTTTTAATTTGTTAATGAAAATGAGCTTTATTACATCAAGTAATACAAAGGTGCAAGCAGTCTTAGTCATTTTCTTCCAGGTGTTTTGGTCAACTTAGAGTAAATGCAGATCTGAAGTCCACACTCAGACTTAGCATGCACATTTTGGGGGCTCCCCGGCAGGTGTGGCAGGTTGCTCCTCTTTATTTATAACTTGTGCGTTTTTTAAGAGTTGACATGTTAGGGGCTGGTGCTTTGGTGTAGCAGGTAAAGCCTCTGCCTGCAGTGCCAGCATCCCATATGCACACTGCTTTGAGTCCTGGCTGCTCTACTTCTCATCCAGCTCTCTGCTATGGCCAGGGAAAGCAGTAGAAGATGGCCCAAGTCCTTGGGCCCCTGCACCGGTGTGGGAGACCTGGCAGAAGCTCCTGGCTCCTGACTACAGATCGGCTCAGCTTTGGGTGTTGTGGCCATCTGGGGAGTGAACCAGCGGATGGAAGACCTCTCTCTCCCTCTCTATCTGACTCTCTTTCTCTCTTTGTGTAACTCTGACTTTCAAATTAAAAAAAAAAAAGTTGACATGTTAATAGCCATGCAAATACTTACGCAATAAAGAAATTCCATTAGCAAAATCTACACAGCATGGCACGGTAGAGGCTGGCCATTAAGGAGTGAGCTATCAGTGTGCATCACTTGTGTGGGGCCTCTGACCCTCCGCATGGAGAACTCTGACTTGTTCACTGCCTATTTGTGTTCCTACCATAACGAGGCATGCAGTGAGTAACCAGTGGGCACTTAGATAGGTGGGGGTTGTTTTAAAATTGTGGAATACAGTTTAAGATTGCATAAAGGTGAATGTGTGATCTTACATTCTGCCTTTAAAGTGTAGCATTTTTAGTGAACATATTTACTTTTAGCCATCATTGTATTTGAGAGTGGCTAGAAAGGTTGTGGGTGGTATTGAATGGAGTACCTACTCTGCACTAGATAACCTTGCTTTGCACATGGTATCTCACTTTTCCTCACAGGGACTCTGTTAGGTTCCCATTGTAGAGAGGCAGCAAATGAGCCTCAGGGACTTGTAAGAGGTACAGTAATCAAAATGGAAATGCCCATTGAGTCTTTCTAATTATTTAAATGGTTTACAAGAAGAGGTGCACACCTCCTGAATCAGGGCTGCTTTTCAAAGCATCGTCACAAGTGCCTCTCAGCTGTCAAGTTGACACCTGTCAAGTTCAGCCTCTTCTGAGTTATCATTGGATGAACAGTAATACAAGGGGACTTCAAAAGTTCATGGGAAATGGCGCCGGCACCCCGGGTTCTAGTCCTGGTTGGGGTGCCGGTTCTGTCCCGGTTGCTCCTCTTCCAGTCCAGCTCTCTGCTATGGCCCAGGAAGGCAGTGGAGGATGGCTCATGTCCTTGGGCCTTGCACCCGCATGGGAGACTAGGAGGAAGCACCTGGCTCTTGGCTTTGGATCTGCACAGTGCCGGCTGCAATGCAGCGGCCGTAGTGGTCACTTGGGGGATGAAGCAATGGAAAAAGGAAGACCTTTCTCTCTGTCTCTCTCTCTCTCTCACTGTCTAACCCTACCTGTCAAAAAGAAAAGAAAAAAGAAATGCAAGTGGCTTTGGTGCCATGAATTTTGGAACCCATGCCTTGTTTTCCATCATAATGCGTGTCTGTGAGCTTCATGAGGACTGTGCATAGATGATGTAGCTCCTGCCCTTAGGGTGTTTGAAAATGGAATGTAGGTACTGAGACAGGTGGATAGGAAACCAGCCCGGGATTGTTCCCAGGTCATGTCCCAGTGCAGGTTCTGTGCTGGGAAAAGTCATCACCTTAAAAGTAACACACAGCCTGTGGCAGGAACCTTGATTCATATCTGATGGGGCTGCCTGTAACTTTGA
This sequence comes from Oryctolagus cuniculus, assembly GCF_051225735.1. Taxonomy (NCBI): domain Eukaryota; kingdom Metazoa; phylum Chordata; class Mammalia; order Lagomorpha; family Leporidae; genus Oryctolagus; species Oryctolagus cuniculus. The sequence goes on from NC_142875.1 coordinate 125,167,971, forward strand.
GAAAGGGTCAAGGGCAGCACCACCCACATCCCCAGGGACTGTGCGGGCAGTGATGTCATCCACGGTCGGTCGGTAAGGATGGGTTTATGAAGCCCTTGGCTTTGTTGAGGAAGTAGAGCTGAGCAGTGAGTGGGAAGGAGATGGCTGGTGGTGTGTTCGTGGAGTGGGAAGTGGCAGGAAGCAGCACACGGTCCGGGTCTGCAAACAGAATGACCGTGCTCAGCCTTAGCGATTCTCCTAACCTCTCGGCCTAGGTTTCAGAGCACTTCTAGAGCGAGGAAACCGTGAGAGGCTTTGTCCTCTGTGGTTAATGCTGCCAGGGAACGGGCTGTGTCTGCTCCTCTCCCCGCCGGTTTCTTGGCTGGCAGTTTAAGTTGCTTTTTGTGTCTGTGCTTTTTGAGTTTCTCAGAGGTGGTAGTAGGCCAGCAGTGGTGACAATTTCTTTTTTTTTTTTTTTTTTTGAAGACTTTACTTAATTATTTCAAAGGCAGAGTGAGGGAGGGGTGGCGAGAGAGATCTTCCATCCACTGGTTCACTCCCCAAATGACCACAATGGCCAGAGCTGGGCCAGGCTGAAGCCAGGAGCCTGGAGCTTCATCTGGATCTCACATGGGTTCAGGGACCCAAGCACCTGGGCCATCTTCCACTGCCTCCCCAGGCACATTAACAGGGATTAGCTGGATTGGAAATGGAGTAGCCGGGACTCGAGCCAATGCCCAAATGGGATGCTGGCATTGTAGGCGGTGGCTTAACCCGCTGCACTGCAGTGCCGGCTGGGACAGTTTTTCTTTCTCCCCTGCCCTGAGATGGTGGTGGGGGGTTAGTACTTGCGGAAGCGGCAGAAGGCAGGCAGAGGGGAAGGAGGGGACCCAAGGGGCTGGATGCTCCACGAATGATGCAGGCGTCTTTGGACAGCTGAGAAGGGGTCTTGGTGCTGCAGCAGAACCGTGCTTCAGAGGCGTCGAGTGTCTGACGCCACGAGTGACAGCTGCTGTGGGTTCTCTCTGTGCTCCCTACTTCAGGGGTCACTTCCTGTTTCCTGTTGACAGCATCCCTGTGAGATGGGTTTGTGATTGACTCCCTTTTCCCAAAGGGGAAACAGAGGTTCGACAAACTTAATTATCTCCCACCTCATCGCAGGGCCAGGCTCCAGGTCACTCTGTCATCCTGCTCGCTAGGTTGTGCACAGCTACTGGGAACACCTGAAAGCTGCCTGCTGGTGTTGAGCACATTTCATGTTACTTAGCTTTAAGGCTATAGAGAGGTTGGGGTTTTTTTTTTGCATTATTTTTTATAAAAGTTTTATTTGAAAGAGGTGGGATGGAGGAGACAGAGAAATCTTCCATCTGCTGGTTCACTCCCCATGTGGCAGCAACAGCCAGGGCTGGGCCAGGCTAAAGCCAGGAGCCAGGAGTTTGTTCTGGGGCTCCCAAGTGGGTGGGTATACTTAGGTAGTTGAGCCATCACACTGCTGCGTTCCGGCATTAGCAGGAAGTGGCATCAGGAGCCGAGGTGGGAGTCTACCCCAGGCACTCCCAGCTGGGATGCGGCGTCTGAAGTGGCGGCTTGCCCTGTGTGCCACAATGCCTGCCCCTAGGGAGCTTTTGATTTCTTACAAGTGAATTAGAAATTAAATTGCTGTCTTAGCTAATTCTTCTCACCTGCAGTTCTGTTTATTGGAAGTAAATCAAGGTGTGATCAGTTGATTAGGATTTGGTTTTAAAATTCCTTTTGTCTACGGAGCACATGGATGTCAGGGATTGATATTAAGAAGGCAATGTGGAGATGGAAATTTTGAAAAGTGATTGACAGCTCGGGTTCACGCCTTTACTGTCCAGGAGGTGGAGAGTGGAAGAGCTGTTCTCAGGAGCTAAGTGGTGGCAGTTTGTGGACGAGAGCGGTGCCGTGTGCAGAGCTGCAGAGTACCGCGTGGCCAGCAGCCACTGCCTCTGCCTGATCGTAGACTGGCCCTCGCCAGCAGAGACCTGGGCTGTGACACATACCGGCATCACCCGGAGGCCTGCAGGGAGGGCCTTCCTTCTGAGAGCCTCGGCCTTGTCTGCTCTCACTGTGTGCAGGCCTCTGCTGCTCCCCTCATCCCCTTTCTTCTTCTTTTAAAGATTTATTGATTTATTTGAAAGGCAGAGTTACAGAGAGCGAGACACACAGACAGAGAGAGAGAGAAAGAGAGAGAGAGAGAGAGAGAGAGAAAGGTCTTCTTTTCACTGGTTTATGTCCGAAATGGCTGCAACAGCCAAGGTTGGGTCAGGCTGAAGCCAGGAGCTTGGAATTCCATCCAGGTTTCCCACGTGGGTGGCAGGGGTTCAAGTACTCCAGCCATCTTCGTCTGCCGTTGTAGGCACATTAGTGGAGAGCTAAATCAGAAGCAGAATGGCTGGGCCTGGAACCAGGGCTCTTATATGAGATGCTGGCATTGTAAGTTGTGAGTTAACCCGCTGCATCACAGCACTGGCCCCTGTGCTGTTCTCCTCTCCACTTCATGGATGGGGAACCGAGGCACAGATACGCTGAGAGTAATTGTCCAGGGTCACACAGCTCCCGAATGGTGGAGCAGGGATTGCTGTGTGCACGCCTGGCCTCATGACTCCACGTGGTGTGGGCCTCTTCAGTACTGAGGCAGCAATTATAGCTCAGGGTGAACATTGAGGAGTTTCTTCTCCTCTCTTCAAGTGAATCTGAGCATGTTGGGGTCTGGAGAAACGGAATTGTTTACTTTTAGCTGCCTATTCATTGAGCCGCACAAAGAGGCGGCTTCCATGTTTGCTTAGGCCCAGTGGTGACGCTGGGCGAACACCAGCAACAGCTTTGATCTTAGAAAATTTACTATCTGTGTGCCTTAGGGAGCACAAACAAACTGTGGGCTGCTGAGGTTTAGTGCTTATTATTTCCGCTGGTTCCTCAAGTTTGCACACACAGAGAGAAGCATCATGGTTGGAGTCTAAGGGCCATTGGCAGCAGAGGGGGTTGTGCAACGTGAGTCAGGAGCCAACCCAGAGACTGCCACCCATGGAGGTCTGTGGGCATGAAAACTGCATGGCCACCTGGGTGTCGTGGACAGTGTGACTTGAAAAACAGAGCAAAACTAAACAAAAGTGCACTTGAATGCAAAGGGCCTCAATACGTTCTACAGTCTTGGCTCTTTAGTACGTGGCTGTTACCAATTGTCTCAGCCTGTTTGCTGCTGCTGTAACTGAATGCCATACACTGGGTCATTTATAAAGGACTCAGGTTTATTTGGCTCATGGTTTCGGGGGACTGGAGGTCCAAGAGCAAGGCGCCACCATCCGCTCAGCCACTGGTGAGGACCTTCTTGTTGCCCGGTAACATTGGAGGATGACAGGTGCGCAGGTGTACCGCCTCGGGTCTCTCTTCCTTCTCTTATAAAGTGATTCATGTAGAAGGGGCGGAGGGAGAGGGAGGGAGGGAGAAAGAGAGAGGGAGAAAGGGAGGGAATAGGAAAGGAGAGACAAAAAGAAAGATAAAACCGCTAGTGCCATGGTTGGGGCCCCTGTGTCATGCCTGATCCAACCCTAACTACACCCTCACAGCATCCTCCACTAAGTACCGTGAGTGGAGAATTGGTGGGAACCACTCGGACCAAAGCCCTAGTAGAGTTCTTGCTTGATGTGCATCACTGCGCACTGAGCACCTGCCAAGTCAAGCATGGTCAAGTTTTCACTGCCACGTTTTTGTTAAGACTTATTTACTTGAAAGGCACAATGATAGACACAGAGAGATCTTCCATCTGCTGGTTCACTCCCTTAAATGGCAGCATCAGCTGGGGCTGGGCCAGGCCAAAGCCGGGAGACAGGAACTCCATCCAGATCGCCCACTTAGGTGGCAGGGGCTAAAGCCCTTGGGGGCATCTTCTGCTGCCTTACCTATTAGCAGGGAGCTGGATCAGAAGCAGAGCAACCAGGATTTGAACTGGGTTCTGATATGAGATGCCAGAATTGCAGGTGGTGGGTTAACCCGCTGTGCCATAATGCCAGCCTACGGCCACTTCTCAATCTACCCTCGGGTGTGTGTGTGTGTGTGTGTGTGTAGCTGCCTGCTCCTTTCTTTCCTAGGATATTTCTGTTTTGGGATTGTCCTTGTGTTGGAGTTACATGTGACCCCAGAATTCACTGGATCTAGCATCTTTATTTCACACTAAAAAACATGAGAAACTGCAATACTTGTGTAATGTGTGTGGTCCGCAGTTAGTGCCAAATGTGCTTGTGGTTTTTGTTTGGATAAGTGGCTTGCTCAGCGTCACATAGGTAAAGTGGCAGGTTTGGACGTCAGGACCCCTGCTGTGGTATTCTTGTTACTACACCGGAATACGCTGGGATGGCGTGGAGAGTGTCTCAGCTCCCTGTGCCTTCTGAGGAGCTGTTTGGTGGAAGTGCCCAGCCAGCTTGCCATCAGTGTGATCCCCACGGTTGGAGCAGGGTCAGTGGCTGCCTGCCGCAGACCTGGGGCCAGAACGGCGTCTCCTCACTTGCACTGTGGCCTTTGCTGCTGCACCACGCTGCCACACGTCCCCTAGGAACTGTGGCTGGGGCGTGCATCCCAGCCGACTTGACTCAGCCATGGCAGACGCGACCCTTCTTGGCTCTCTGAGGGCCGGTCAGTCCCTGTGTGCTTTGCTGAAACAAACAGGTCCCTCCCTATCGCCAGACTTGCCTGGCCTCTGAAGCTGAGTAGCAGTGTTTCGTGCTGGGACGGACACAGGGCTTGACACCAGGGTATTTCTCTCCGTAAAATGGTGTACTGTTAGGACACAGGCACACTTGTTGATCGGGCCGTCTGTAGGGGTTGCGTGTATAGGGAGCCCGAGAATGCTGTGTCACTATTGTACTTGGTTCATTGCACAGGCTCCTCATCTTACACGTTAGGTAGCACTGTGAGAGGCTAAGACGCCCCCCTCCCAGGTAAGACGCCCGCAGCCTGCAGCCTGCATTGGGTTGCTGGGTTTCCACGCCTGGCGGTGGGCGAGACTCCAGCTTCCTGCTGATGCAGATCCTGGGAGGCAGCGGTGGTGGTTCCGGTGGTTGGGTTCTGTGCATCCACGTGGCAGCCGTGGACTGATCTCCTGTTCCTGGCTTCTGCCTGGCCTCATCTTGGCTGTTGAGGCTGCCTGAGGAGTAAACCACTGCCTCTAAAAAAAGGGGGGGGAGGGGAGAAAGGACATGCCATTCAGAGGAGGAGGGGCTGATGTGCTCAGGGATCCTGGGGGTTAAGGGGTCTCCCAAACCATCCTTTAGCAGCTGCCCTTTGCCTTTGCCAGTCTTGTCTAGGCAGCACCATGTGTGCCTCAGGATGGAGCTTCCCCGCTCACTGGGAGCAATGATGTCACCATTCTGATGGAGAGAGGCAAGGGAAGGGGTGCAGTGGGTGCATTTCTCCACCCTTTTCTGTCTAGCAGGAAGCACAGTTGCCCTTGGTATTTATGGGGTATGGGTGCTGGGGCCCCATTTGGATACCGAGGTCCACGGATATTCAAATCCCTTCTATAAATGGCCTAGTACTTGCATAGAACTTGTGCACAACATTCCTGTATACATTTTTTTTTAAAGATTTATTTATTTATATGAAAGTCAGAGTTACACAGAGAGAGGAGAGGCAGAGAGAGAGAGAGAGAGGTTTTCCATCTGATGATTCACTCCCCAGCTGGCCGCAACGGCCAGAGCAGTGCCAGTCTGAAGCCAGGAGCCTCCTCCGGGTCTCCCATGTGGGTACAGGGGTCCAAGGACTTGGACCATCTCTACTGCTTTCTCAGGCCACAGCAGAGAGCTGGATTGGAAGTGAAGCAGGCAGGTCTTGAACTGGTGCCCGTATGGGATGCCGGCGCTTCAGGCTAGGGTGTTAATCCACTGCACCACATCGCTGGCCCCTTTCTGTATACTTTACATTATCTATAGGTGGGGCCACCGTCTGCAGTGCTGGCATCCCATATGGGCACCGGTTCAAGTCCCGGCTGCTCCTCTCCCAATCCAGCTGTCTGCTGTGGCCTAGGAAGCAGTAGAAGATGGCCCAAGTGCTTGGGTCCCTGCACCCACGTGGGAGACCCAGAGGAAGCTCCTGGCTCCTGGCTTCAGATTGATGCAGCTCTGGCCATTGTGGCCAACTGGGGAGTGAGCCATCTGATGGGAGACCTCTCCTTCTCTCTCTCTCTCTGTCTCTGCCTCTGCCTCTCTGTAATTCTGCCTTTCAAGTAAATAAATCTTTTAAAAAATTATAGGTTACTTTTTAAAAAATATCTGTTTATTTGAAAGGGAAAATGACAGAGAGAGGGAGGAAGAGAGAGAGAGAGATCTTCTACTTGCCCATTCACTCCCCACAGGCTACAATAGCTAGGGCTGGGCCAGGGAGAAGTCAGGAACCAGGAACTTCATCGGGGTCTTCCATGTGGGTGGCAGGAACCCAAGCACTTGAGCTGTCATCCAGTGCCTCGCAGGCGCACTAGCAGGAAGCTGGATTGGAAGCAGAGGTGGCCTCCATACCAGCCACTCTGATAAGGGAAGCCAAGCAGCCGCTCACTGTGCTGTAGTGCAATGCCCACCCCACATAGGTTACTTTTAATATCCACTGGCATGTAAAGTGTGGCTTTACTGCTTAGGGAGTCATGGCAAGGCAAAAAAAAAATAACAATAATAAGTCTGTACGTGTTCAATGCAGATAGTCAGTTTTCTTAGTATTTCCAGTCTACATTTGGCTGAATCCATGGGTGTGGAAGACCCAGATGCCGGGGCCGAGCGTATTAATTGAGTTTCGTCTGTGCCGTGCGCCCTAGCTCTTGGCCTAGTGCTGTGTAGGGTTAGTACTTGTGTTGCTGATGTTTGGACAGGGCGCTGCTCTTGTGGAATCCTGGGGATGGGGTGACATCTGAGGAGTCAGCCCGTCATTCCTCTGTCCTCCGGTAGAATGGACCCCAGTTGCGGAAGAATTGAGGAAGCTAACTGTCTTCAAGTGTCCAGCTGCTTCCACATTCCCCTCTCGTCCCTCACTCTCATCACACAGCTTAGTGATCAGAGGCTGATGGCAGGGCCGGTGTGGAATAGTAGCAGGTTAGGCTGTCAGCTGCAAACTTGGCATACCAAATAGGCGCCAGTTCAAGTCTCGGCTGCTCCACTTCCAGTCCAGCTCCCTGCTAATGTGCCTGGGAAAGTAGTGGAAGATGGCCCTAGTCCTTGGACCCCTGTACCCACATGGGAGACCTGGAAGAAGCTTCTGGCTTTGGCCTGGCCCAGCCCTAGCTGTTGCGGTCATCTGTGGAGTGAACCAGGGATTGGAAGATCTCTCTCTCCCTCTGTCTGTCTCTCTCCTTTTGTCTCTATATTTCTGCCCTTCAAATAAATAAATCAATCTTAAAAGACAAGAAAGAAGAAGGCTATTTGTGTCTGTCTTTCAGGTCCAACTTCAAGCTTGTGGCTGTTAACTCAAAGCTCTACGCCGTCGGCGGGCAGGCCGTGTCTAACGTTGAGTGTTACAATCCCGAGCAGGACGCCTGGAATTTTGTGGCACCCTTACCGAATCCGCTGGCTGAATTTTCTGCGTGTGAATGCAAGGGGAAGATTTATGTCATTGGAGGCTATACCACCAGAGGTAAGCGAAGGACCTGCGTGGGTCTACTTCCGTGTTCACGGGAGTGGCCTGGGGCGGGCGGAAGCTCCCAGCATGCGTGTGTGCGACTCCGTGCTTGAAATGCTGGGTATTTCCGCTTCTGTGTGGGTGGGGTGTTTGGGACAAGAGGGGTCTCTGATGACTTTGTATGAACATGGAAGTTGAACAAGGTAGGGGAGCTATGAAGGAAGCGCCTGTGTTCTTTCTGCTTCCGAAGCACAGCCTTGTCGTGAGCCGCCTGGTGGTGTGGCTGGGCCTGGTCCGTGGGGACTGCTTCGCCCTCTCTGCTGCTCTCTGAGGCTGGGCACTCTTGGGTGGGGTGTGTCCTTGGAGCAACTGGGAACACAGCCTCTGTCCCCTCCGAGCTGGAGGTCTCGCTGTCATTCCTCCCTGTGTGAGTGCCAGCACGTCCGAGGCGGGGAGAGCGCTGTTGACACAGCTCCAGGAGGATTCTGGGCCGACCGGCGATGGGGGGTGCATGTGCTGGGTATGAACCTGTGCACGTGTGTTTGTCGCTTGTGAGGGTCGGCAGTTTGTGGTCGAGAATTTGGGAATAGACAGTCTCTCTCCAGCATGCTTTATACTGCTGTTCTGGGGACAGAGAGGTCTCACGCCCTGGTGTCGGCAGGCAGTGTGGTGTGGCAGGAAGGATGACGCCAGGCCTTCCCCTTCCTGTCCACCCCTCACCCTCACAGCAGCCGCTTCCGGGTTGCCCCTGGGCCAGGCGCATTTTCTTTGTGCATTTGGTTTGTCTGACCCTAGAGAGCCTAGGCCTTGTAGAAAAGGTACAGCCGCACACTAGGGACTTTGGCCCCGTTAAGGGAGTGTGGTCACTGCTGAGTCTGGCAGTGAAGTTACCCTGCACCCCTTTGTGGTGCAACATGTGCAGGATGGAGCTCTCCCACCCTGCTAATGACAGCCGTGGCAGACCCCCTTGCAGACTGTGAGCGACCCCTACACGCGCAGGGCAGGAATCCAGCACTAGGAGTGCTCTCACTGGTGATAAAGTTCTCAGCACATCCAAGTGTGTCTGGTTGGGGGATTTATGCTGGAAGAAATCAGATGGGAAGTATTTCATGAACCTCTGATTTACTCTTTCTGTGAATGTGACAGCAGAAGATTAAAAAAAAAAAAGATTTATTTATCTGAAAGAGTTACAGATAGAGAGGGAGAGACAGCAAGATCTTCCATCTGCTGGTTCACTCCCCAGATGGCCAGGGCTAGGCCAGGTCAAAGCCAGGGGCTTCTTCCAGCTCTTCCATGTGGGTGGCAGGGGCCCAAACACTTGGATCATCTTCTGCTGCTTTTCCCAGGCCAGGAGGAGGGAGCTGGAATCAAAGTGGAGCAGCCAGGACCCAGACATGCGGCAGCTTAACCTGCTGCACCACAGGGCTGGCCATCAGCAGATTTTTTTTTAAAGATTTATTTATGTGTTTGAAAGTCAGAGTTACATAGAGAGGAGAGACAGAGAGAGAGAGATAGCTTCCATCTGCTGGTTCACTCCCTGAATGGCCACAATGGCCAGAGCTGGGCTGATTTGGAGCCAGGAGCTTCTTCCAGGTCTCCCATGTGGGTGCAGGGGCCCAATTGGGCCATCTTCTGCTGTCCCAGGCCATAGCAGAGAGCTGGATCGGAAGTAGAGCAGCCGGGACTCGAACTGGTGCCTGTGTGATGCTGACACTGCAAGCAGTGGCTTTACCCACTATGCCACAGTGCCGGCAGCCCAGCAGATTCCTGATGCCTGCCTCTGGACAGTAGATTTGGTGGGGATGGTGGTGGGCCATGTGTCGGTCTCCCTCCTGTGTGGCTGCCACATGGCTGAGTGTGAGCTTGGTGGCTAACAAAGACTGTGTTTTCTCACAGTTCTGGGACCTATGGTTGGAAATCAAGGCATCAGCAAGGCCATACTCCTTGGGAAGGTTCCAGGGAGAGTCCTTGCTGGCCTCCTGTGCCTTCACACAGCCAGGCTCTGCTTCTGTCTTCCTGTGTGGCTGTCATCGTCTGGCCCTTATAAAGACACCTGTCATTGGAACTAGGGCCCACCTGAGTAGCCCAGGGTGATCTCATGTCAAGATCCTCAACTGCTGTGTGCAGAGACACTTTTTCCAACTCAGGTCTTAGTCACAGGTTCCAGGGATCAGGAGGTGGATGACATTTTGGGGTCACCAATCAGCTGGGGTATATCCAGAGAGACAGAGACAGAGTGCCTGAACGTGTTTTACTAGGGAGTGGGGGGGTGGGGAAGAAGAGGACTCCCCCATCTGCTAGTTCACGTCCCACGTGCCGACCCCAAGCTGCATGCTGGGAGTTCAATCCAGACCTGCCACACGCCTGGCAGGGAACGTAGTACTTGAGCCATTAGCACTACTTCCTGGGGTGTGCTTTAGCAGGAGGCTGGAGTCAGAGCAGGAGCTGGGGATTTGAACCAGGTACTCGGATGTGGGGCACTGCCAGACATCGTAGCGTCTTACCCACTAGGCAGACACCTGCCTCCACGTTCTTTATTTTGCTCCGTGTTTTCTTCACTCGTGGGGTATTCCCAGTGCCCCATGTGAGTTCCTGTACACTGACAACACTCGCCAGCTTTTTCTTTACAAATGAGTGAAAAAAATATGAGACTTATAGTCGTTTCTTGTACTTCAACATTGGAGTTCTGGTTACAAGGATCACTTTTCTGTGCTTAGACACAGCTGTAGCAAGCCCAGTTCCCACACCTGTCGCTCTCGTTCTTTCTTGTTCTCTTTCTCTGTTTTGTCCCAGGTAAGTCAGTGCTCACTTCTGAACATTTCTCAATTCTGATTCCTCCCTAGACTGAGTGACACTTGGTGCATCCTGTGACTTGGTGTCATCACCCTTGTCCCCCGACACCCCCTCCCCATGGTCCTCTTGAGGGCTGACATCATCACACTTGACCCCCACCGAGGGCTGACATCATCACACTGTGCCCCCCCCCCCCCCCCCCGCTGAGGGCTGACATCATCACACTTGACCCCCACCGAGGGCTGACATCATCACACTGTGCCCCCCCCCCCCGCTGAGGGCTGACATCATCACACTTGACCCCCACCGAGGGCTGACATCATCACACTGTGCCCCTCCCCCGAGGGCTGACATCATCACACTGTGCCCCCCCCCCCCCCCGCTGAGGGCTGACATCATCACACTGTGACCCCCACTGAGGGCTGACATCATCACACTGTGACCCCCACCGAGGGCTAACATCATCACACTGTGCCCCTCCCCTGAGGGCTGACATCATCACACTGTGCCCCCCCCACACTGAGGTCTTGAGGTCTGATATCATCACACTGTGTCCTCCCACATTGCTGAGGGCTGACATCATCACACTGTGTCCTCCCACATTGCTGAAGGCTGACATCATCACACTGTGTCTTCCTACATTGCTGAGGTCTGACAATATCACACTGTGTCCCCCTGACATTGCAGAGGGCTGATATCATCACACTGTGTCCCCCCCACTGAGCACTGACATCATCACACTGTGTCCCCCTGACATTGCAGAGGTCTGACATCACACGGTGCCCCCACCCCGAGGGCTGACTTCTCACATCTGTCCCCCAACATCCCCCCAGCCCTGCTGAGTTCTCCCTGTAACCCGAGGTCTACTCCGCTGGTAGATTTCCCAGCCGGCGTTTACCCTTGCTGAGCAAATACTCTAGATTTGACCTGGAGAGCCCTTGTGTGTTCTGTAGCTGCGCAAGCCACCCCGGTGTCCCTTCCTCACTCAGGCCACCCACTGTCATTTCTCTCCTGGATTCCCTGTGCCAAATCCATGCAGGGGTGGCCAGTGCCACGGACGGAGCGGTGTTTGCGGAAGGGGTCGAGAGCTCATTTCCTGAGGCTCTGCGACAGGGCAGTGGCTTGTGCTCTGCTCAGCTCTTCCTGCACTTCCTAACTTATTTATTCTGAAATAAGTCGTCATAACTGTTACCCCACCCCCCACAAAAATCCATAAAGGTGGATTCCTGGCCTTCTGACTTCCTATGCTGATGAGACTTTTATAATTCAGGAAATAATACTTTATGGTTTCTGTGATGGCTGTTTGATTATTTTAATTCTTTGCCAGCACTAAAGAATTAGAGAGACATTCAGGGGCTGGCGCTGTGTCGTGTCGTAGAAGAAGCTCCTGGCTCCTGGCTTCAGATTGGCCCAGCTCTGACTGTTGCAGCCCTTTGGGAAGTGAACCAAAGGATGCAGGACCTTCCTTTCTGTCTCTCCCTCTCTCTGACCTGTAACTCTGCCTCTCAAATAAATAAATAAATAAATAAATCTTAAAAAAAATAGAAAAGACATTCAGTAGAAAGCAGTAGTAGCTGTAAAGGGGAGAAAAGTGATTGTTCAAACTTCCGAACCGATGGTGAGTGTAAAGCCTAGACGATTGTCCGTCCCACCATCTCAAACCACCTTGTCAGGGTCTGAGCTTTTGTTGAGGGAGGAGAGACAACATTTAGAGAGACCTGGGGAGACCTAGAAGTACCCTCTGGACGCCTCCCTGGAATGAGCCCTTTACTCTGTGGGCAGAGGGTCAGGTGCAGAGGGGCGCTCTGCTAGATGAGTACCCAGACTCCCTGGGGCTGTCTACCAGAGTGAGTGTGACCGCAGCAGTGGCATTTAAGAAACAGAGGTAGTGTGGATAGAAACCTGCAAGACAGTTTTGTCAAAGCTGCAACAGCTGGGAGACTCGTGCAGGCACAGGGCCAGCGGCACGCCCAGGACTTGGCTTCTCTCTGTGCCCTCCTAAGGAGGTACTCGAGTCCTGACCACATATGGCTGTGGAGTGCTCTAGGCGCTGCCAGCTCTGTGTATGGGTGGGTGTGGGGGGTTCTGTCTCCGGAGGAAGGGCTAGGGGAGGAGCTGAGCCCTAGAGAGGAGCGCGGTGTCCTGGCAGCTTCCACAGCAGGCAGAACACCGCACACCCGGCTCGTGCCAGTTCTCAAGCCAAGCCGTCTCCTCCACTGATAGGTGTGGTTGTTGGTTTAAACAGAAATGACAAAACACAAGCTTCTTTCTTTCTGATAATTTGTGACTTTTTTTCCCCTATCGAGGCTAAAATATTCCAGTTATTCTTTCATGGAGGAGAAAAGGGAACAAAATAATTTAAAAGAAGAAAAGCCAAGCTAGATATTATACAATTTGCTAACATTTTTCTTTCTTAAACAAAGATTTATTCATTTGAAAGGCGGAGAGAGATCTTCCACCTGCTGGTTCACTCCCTGAATGGCTGCAACAGCATGGGCTGCTGGGCCAGCAGCCTGGAGCTTCTACCCGGCCTTCCTCGGGCGTGCAGGGGCCCATCTGGCCCATCTTCCTGTGCTTTCCCAGGTGCATTAGCAGGCAGCTTGATGGGAAGTGGAGCAGCCAGGACCTGAATTGGCACCACAAGCATTTTTCAAAAAAGAGCAGGCAACTTTTTTTCCTTGAAGAAAATAACAATTAAAAGTAAGGTCAGGGCCGGCGCCGCAGCTCACTAGGCTAATCCTCTGCCTTGCGGCACCGGCACACGGGGTTCTAGTCCCGGTCGGGGCACCGGATTCTGTCCCGGTTGCCCCTCTTCCAGGCCAGCTCTCTGCTGTGGCCAGGGAGTGCAGTGGAGGATGGCCCAGGTGCTTGGGCCCTGCACCCCATGGGAGACCAGGAGAAGCACCTGGCTCCTGCCATCGGATCAGCGCGGTGCGCCGGCCACAGCGTGCCAGCCGCGGGGACCATTGGAGGGTGAACCAACGGCAAAAGGAACACCTTTCTCTCTCTCTCTCACTGTCCACTCTGCCTGTCCAAAAAAAAAAAAAAAAAAAAAGTGAGGTCAGAGCATGCACCCCTGTAGTGTTTGCTTTTTATCCCCACAGGAGCCAGCTGCCTCTTGTTCGGGTGGTGGTGGGGGGCTTGCCCTCCGTGTCTCGCCTGTGTCCCGGCTGCAATATAGCAGTGCCAGGCGAGTCTCGGCCCTGGCAGCAGGCAGGCGTGAGGCTGCGTTTCTCCGGATGTGAGCTGTGGTGCGCTCAGGCCTTGGTGCCTGCCGGGGGTGCTGGGCTGTCACTGATTGTGCGCTGAAGTCCTCCCTCTCCTCACGCTGACCTGGTGCTCCGAGGTGTGCAGGCGCAGGTGCTGGGCATGAGCGCCTGCGCCCACGTCACAGTGGCTCATTTCCCCGGCCTTAGCCACTCCAGCCCGGTGCCGGAGAGGGGGCGCACGGCAGGGGGAGGTGGCTGAGGATGAATCCACAGGGGTCTCCCGCACGCTGCTTCTGCAGCCCCCACTTTTCCCGGGCTGCTCTGTGTGTCCGCGGCCGCGGCCACCGGGGGGCCGCGCGCGTCAGCCTCTGCCGCTCTCTCTCTCTGCAGACCGGAACATGAACATTCTGCAGTACTGCCCCTCGGCCGACGTCTGGACGCTGTTCGAGACGTGCGACGTCCACATCCGCAAGCAGCAGATGGTGTCGGTGGAGGAGACCATCTACATCGTGGGGGGCTGCCTGCACGAGCTGGGGCCCACCCGCAGGGGCAGCCAGAGCGAGGACATGCTCACCGTGCAGTCCTACAACACCGTCAGCCGCCAGTGGCTCTACCTCAAGGAGAACACGTCCAAGTCGGGCCTGAACCTGACGTGCGCGCTGCACAACGACGGCATCTACATCATGAGCAGAGACGTGACCCTGTCCACCAGCCTGGAGCACCGGGTCTTCCTCAAGTACAACATCTTCGCCGACAGCTGGGAGGCCTTCCGCCGCTTCCCGGCCTTCGGCCACAACCTGCTGGTCTCCTCGCTTTACCTGCCCAACAAGGCAGAAGCCTGAGCCAGCCGGTGCCAGGAGGGGGCCTGGCTGAGACCCAGACGATGGGGTGTCCGTGTTTTAAAGGGGAGCTGTAGGCCGCGTGTATCCAGTTCCAGCTGTACATAAGCTTACTTGAACTAATTACTTGAAAATGCTAGGGGAAAAAAGAGACCATCGTTATTTTTTAAATTATTGGTTCTTAAATGATGGGAGCAAATCCATGATAATGTGTTCATCCAGACGTGATCCTCTCGGGCCAATCACTGACGAGCGGATCCGCTGAGTGCGCGGGTCAAGGGCCAAAGGCAGTGATGGACGTGAGTGCTCAAGGCGATTGGAAAATCCGCTTCGTCCAGGTCACTTGAAATACCTTCTGTCCCTTTCACATTTCAGATTTCCTTTGTGGTGGGAGTTCGCTCCACCAGCCTCCCTTTGCCACCGCCATTCTGTGTCTCCGGCCCCTGTCACAGCTGTGCGAGCTCCTAGAGTGTTTACAACAGGGTTCTGTGTGCAGATAGTTGACCTGCCTGTGGCTTTCCAGGAAACTCACACCAAGGAACCCCTATGACCCCTTCCCGGCAATCAGTCCCCCCAGAATTCCCATAGAAGCAGTCTCCACTGTGTCCCCCCCCCCTTTTTTTTTTTGCCATTGTAAATGCTCAGACATAAACACACGAAAGTTCTTCCGCCCTTGTGAGGCAGGTTGAACATTTATGGGGTCACAGGAGCCAGGCGGCCAGTATTGTTTAAAAGAGGATTTGTGTGAAGGGATGGAAATTAGCATCCATTTCAAAAATGGAGTCACAAATTTACATAGGATGGGAACACCAGATGAGAAATTTTTTTTCCCGTAAGAGTTACTTTCATTGAATGTATTGGACTTAGTTGTTAAGACCGAAAACCCAACTTTATCACGTTGATGTCTGGCAGCTGTCTGATTTAATCTGAGCTTTTCATGTCCGTTTTGCTGTGTGGGCTAAGGTGAGGATGGCAGAGAACATTTGTGCTGGAGAGAGGGGCAGTGGCTCGGAGAGAAGGGGACAGCCACCGATGGCATTCCTGAAATCGGCTAAGCGCTTCACTTGCCCTGGGTGTTGGCGTGACAAGAGCTCGGCTTAGAGTCAGCAGTGAGTGAATGCTTCCGCCGCAGGGCAGCTTTCCTTAGGATCCCGTTGCTCCGCCCTGGGGAGATGTTCCTGTGACTGAAAGGCACCCTCTGCAGTCCTCTGGCATTTTGCAGCAGAATCAGGGAACCCGTGGCCTGGAGACCCTCTTTCTGCACAAGTGGCAGGCAGACTCACGTCCCTGACAGCGAGCGAGCGTCGCTCTGGGAAGTCCCAGCAGCTTGGTGGGCGGCTCCAGCTGTCACCCTGCAGGGAGCTGGCCACGTCTGCTGAGCTGTCTCCCCTGTCACAGGGCTGGCTACAGGGTTTCTTTACACCGTGGCCTCTATAAATGTAAAACAAGGGTCTAGGTACAGAACTCCTATTTGCACAACTTTCCAGGAACACTTCTGTTAGGTAAAATGAGGCAAATATGCATTTTAGACGTGGATACAGGTCTTTGTATCCTCTCATCAAATATTCTTCTCCACAGTCCACTCTGAATGTTATTTAAGTGTTTCTAAGCCATATTCATTTCTTTTCAAATGTTAAGCTTTCAAAAAAAAAAAAAAAAAAACCTTCCTGGGCATGGTACTTAACTAATAGGTTTAATTTATAATCATTGTAGAATTGAATTTCCAGTCACCTGTTTCATTACATATATTTCGAAACCTAATTTATTTCATTTTAGATAGTGTTAACTTTTGTTACCGTAGAGATTTTTTTCTGTTTCTTTAGAGGCAGAGGTGATGGGGAGAGAGAGACAGAGAGCAGGTGAGCACATGCTTCTGTCTGCTGGTTCGTTCCCCACATGCCCACAGCAGCTGGCATGGGACTGGGCTACAGCCGGGAGCCAGGAACTCAAGATAGGACTCCCACGTGGCTGGCAGAAACCCGACTGCTTGAGCCATCACTGTTGCCTCCCAGGGCGCGCATTAGCAAGAAGCTGGGAGCAGGAGCGGGAGCTGGGTGTCTACTCCAGGCATTCCGATGTGGCCTGTGGTCCTCTCTGCTGGCAGCTTAACTCCAAACACCTGTCCTGAGCTTGACTTTGGAAGGCTTAATCCTGCATATGCAGAATACTCGGGTCAGCTGAGTTAGTATTAGACAAACAGGTGGAGATTAGCTTGTAAATAACCAGGTTGTGTGCAACACCGTATTATTTCTGCCAACCAGTTATTCCTGACAACATTCTTTGGGTCTGTTCATGCCAACAATTAGGTTCTTGGACCAAATGAAGGTCTCTGCGGATGCACAAAGCGGTTTGACAAATCCGGTTTGATATGTGTACATGCATGTATGTGTGCTTGCGTGCTACAGCTCTCTCCCAGATAAAAGACTTTGGACAAGCAGTTGTTGGTCTGGGCCCCGAGCAGGGCTGGGGACACGGTGGAGACCAGCCTGTGGGTTTTGGGATCCCATCCTTCCTGCTGTGCACACCAAACACACTGTCATGTCGTCACCAGTTTTTATTTAGTGCTGTTCTTTTGCTGGTGCCAGTGTTGTGCGGAAGACTCTACCTATGAGTGAAAGCGATGCTTCATTGGGCGCTTCCTTTCAGCCCCCTGGACTTTCCTTCTCACCTTGACAGTATCTCTCTGCTGCCCGTTCTGCTGCGAGTGTTCTGTCTTTTTATGACGTGCCGGGAGCACCGGCCAGGGCACCGCGTCCTACAAAGACTGCCCTGAGTGGGAGCACGCGAGGCCTGAGCCAAGGGCGGTGGGAAGGAAGTATTCTCCTCCCTGACACTCTTCCGTCTTGGCTTATGGCCTCTCCTGTTTCCGTCCTTTGAAATGTTTTCTTAGGAATGTGCAGGAGTGGATTATTTAGATGGTAGCGGTTAGGTCATAGCAATGAAGTACTGACAGGACATGGATAATAGTAAGACACAAACACATGGCTTAAAAGGAGCAGAAACCAAAGAGAATTGAACTCTCCTGTTTTTAAACCCAAGACCCCAAGTACTCTCTGTTGCCTTAGCTGTCCCTTGGAACTGTACTGGGATGGTCGATGTTCTTTCTCTGCGAGTAATTCAGTTGGTCTCTTTGGTAAGCAGTTGCCTGTGGAGTACTGCCGATGCGGTGTGTTCAGATTTCCAAGTGGAATTGTGACACTCCCTGTTGGGCCAAAGAGGTCAGTTGAGTGGCAAAGCGGTGGTGTTCCTGATCAGCCAGGTATGTGACGAGTGGTGGCCGGACGCTGCCTGCGGGCCGGCCCAGCAGTTGGGGCGAGCAGGGTGAGTACCGATGCCTTTTTCTTAGACCATGAATGGTGCCTCTGTGCCACCTGACGTTAAGGTGGCGTTCTGTGGGCATGCTGGTGTTCCTTCCCCTGTGCTGGGATTCGGGCCAAGAATCCAGGTCAGCCCCGTGCTCACAAGTGTCTGTCACCAGCAGAGTGCCGGGTTCTGTCTGCCATCCCTCCTTGGTCATGATAGGGAGGGCGTCCGGAGGCTCGGACCCAGCCAGGGTGGCTGTGCAAGCAGTGGGCTGGCTGACTGAGAACACTGACCACGGGTCTGTCACGGGCAGGACAATGCTAAGACCTGGGAGGACAGACACGAATAAGCCACGGCTCTTGACCTTGAAGAGCTTGCAGGCCAGGAAAAGGGCTCGCCGCCCTTGTCTTACCCAGGAGGTCCTTCTCAAAGCCGCCTGTTGTTGTTGGGCACAGCTGGCGCTTTCCAGGCTGGTGGCCTTGCTTCGAGATTCCCCACTGGATGCATCTCGAGCCAGTGTTTCTTTGCATGTGAGCGTCACGTGCTGCGTTTTGTATTTTACCGTGTGATTTTTTTTTTCTTACTGCTTTTCTTAGTCTTCTCTGTACTCCACTTCCATGTAATCTGCCTTATTTAAAAAGACCAAGGATCCCCGCCCTTACAGCAAGGGCTGGGGGGGGGGTGGGACCAGCGGGAAGAGGAGTCCGGCCAGGGATGCGGGCTCCTGGGCAGAGGGGAGCCCCACCCGTGAACAGCTCTGTGAAACAGTGAGTGAAGTGCTAGGCTGGACTCGGGGTCACTGGGTGTGGCCTTCCTGACGGTGATCAACAGGTGGTTTTCACTTAAGAGTATTTGTTTTCACTTTCATTTATGTAAAGTATCAGTTTGCCTTTTCTTGTGTTGATTTAGGAAATGCACACCCAGCCTCCTCACCTAACCTTTTCTATCCATTCCTATAGAGAACAGTGAATGTAAAAGATGGGGCCATTTTGTAGAGCAGGAGGCGAGCTGAAAGGACTTTTTAGGGTTGGTTGATGACTTCTCAAATGGTTGTCAGCGTTTCTGGTAAAGAAAAGGAAAATGTGATTTGAACTATTGTGTCTTTTTTTTTTTTTCTAATAAAAAAAGATTTAAGACTAGGGCACTTTATAACCGAATCTATGTTACATTCATACCTGTACTTAGTAGTCACTTTAGGGAAAAATGATAATCTGTAGAATGAGTAGCTAGGTTCTGTTATGACTGCTGCTCTCTGTGTTGAAAAGGTTGTGTTGAGTCTCCAGTTTCAAGTGTGGCTTAAACATGTGCACATTGTCACATGATTCATTGAACTTCAGCGACGCCCAGGAGAGCACTCTCTGTAGCAGCAGTCACTCTTTGTATAGCTCTAGGACTGTGGAGGAAAAGCTCTTCAAATAAAATACTTCTCAACCCGTCCTTGTCGTCTGCAAGGTGCTCTGTACCAGCTGTGAGCTCGGGGCTGCGCCAGAGCTGGAGGGACTTGGGGACGGCCGTGACACGTCCCTGCCAGTGAGGGAGCTTGGAGCCCCAGGGGACGCTGCGCTGACACTTCTGAGCCAGCTGGGGCCAGGGGTGGCAGGACTTGCGAGGAGGATGCACCAAACCCAGCAGCACAGGGCCGGTGGGGGCCGGGGTGGGGACGACTGGCGGAGTCCGCGGCATCCCCGGGTCCTCCTCTAGCCCCGTGGTGCGGTGTGCGACTCCTGCGAATTCTGGATTCGGTCTGAGCCCGCAGCTCAGCGTTCGTGGCCCGCAATGATCTGTTCCTCTCCATGTTTGACAGGCATCCTTCCTTCATCCTCCGTGAGGAAGCCTGGACGTCTCGTTAGGGGCTGACGAATCCCAGTGTTTGCGGGCTATAAGCATGGCCTCGGCAGCAAACCCCCGAGAGAGCCCGGGGAGGTGCAGGTGGACGAGGGCTGGGGCAACTGCAGGCGCTGCAGGCCCAGATGCTGTGGAGCCCAGGCTCTGGAGCTCAGTGCCCGCATTTCTGAGGGCTCCGGGCTGCTGGCAGCCGGCCCTGCCCTCCACGCTCAGCATGATGGTACCAGTCTCTCCCTCTGGGAAAACTGCTACAGTGCAGGTGCATATTCCCCAGGGCAGGGAGGGGGGTGGGAGGAGTCTGAGCAGAGGATCTGGCTCCTGTAGTTCTGCAAGGCCCAGGTGCTCTGTCCCTTCTGCTGTCTTCAAGGGTTAGGAAGCGTGTGCTTCCAAGTCTGCTGTTTGTACCTGCATAGCCGTGGTCAGCCAGCTGACCTCCCTGGCCTGTGCTTCTCCCTCTGTGAAGTAGGCTTAGGTAATGATGCCGGCCCCTCTACAGGGCTGTTGGAAGCACTGTGTGCAAGGGTTCCTGGGAAGTGCACTGAATGGCACCCAGCCCGCAGCCAGCACACAGACAGCGTCAGCTGTTAGTGCCAGAGCTTGGTAACCTTCACGTGGGCCAGCCTGGCTGGAAACTTATGCACTTCTTTTAAGTGTGTAGTCATTTTTTTAAAAAAGTGCTTTTTAAAAATTTCATTGATTTGAGAGAGGTGGTGGTGGGGAATCTTCCATCCATTGGCTCTCAAATGCCCATAACGTCCAGAGCTGGATAAGGTCAAACACGAAAGCCTGAAGCTCCATCTGAGTTTCTCACATGGTTGTCAGGGACCCAAGTACTTGAACTGTCACCAGCTACTTCCCAGGATGTGTTAGCATGAAGCGGAGCAGCTGGGACTTGAACCAGGCACTCTGATACAGGATGTGGGCCTCCCAAGTAATGATTCACCTGCCCATGTGTTTCTGTTTTGTTGTTTGAAAGGCAAAGACAGAGATGGACGCAGAGAGATCTCCTTCTACTGATTTACTTCCCAAGTGCCCACAGCAGCCAAAGTCAAGAGACAAGAATTCAGTCTGCATCTCTCAAGTGAGCGACAGAATTCCAAGCACGGGAACCGTCACTTGCTGCCTTCCACGATCTATATTAGCAGGAAGCTGGAGTCAGGAGCAGCACTGGGACTCAAACCCAGGCACTGTGGTATGGGCCACAGTGTCCCGAGTGTGGCCTTAACTGCTCCGCCAGGTGCCTGCGCTCCTGCCTTTCTTAGCGTGTTTACTGAAGCCACTGAAAGGTGGCAGGCCCACTTGAGTGTGGGGTAGGAGAACGCTGCCTCTCCTATCGTCGCCTTGATGTATCTGCTGGGCAGCTCAGCTTTGTATACTGACAACACCCCAGCCCCAGTATCACACCCGTATCACAGCTCTGATTGAGCCAGCCCTAGGCAAGTGTCCACCTGCAGGTAACTGCTGTGGCCAGGGCAGACGGGGTGGGGCGGCTCCTGCTGAGCCGTGCAGAATGAACACCCTGCTGACGTCGGGCTTCCTGCTTACCAAAAGCCAGGGGTGGGGACCCTTGAAGCTCCTGAAGATCACCGACAGCCTGGGCGTGAAGCAGAGCCACACTCGTGCAGCCTGCAGGACAGAGGACACCACTGGGACAGTTGCGGTGTTGTCCCCGAAGGGGGACGCCAGGTTTTCTGGGGCCCAGGCTGGGTGATTTTAAAGCAGCTCTTGAGACAGGTGGAGTTTGTGATGCAAGACCCTTGTGGGCACCGTGCAGGGCGAGTGTAGAAGTGAGATGATGAATAAGCTGTTTGTGTGCTTGTCAGCTACTTACTCGGTTCTTATTGTTAGGGAAGATAACCCTAGGAAAATATTTTTTTCCAAGCTACAGGTGTATCTCTCCCAGGGCTCACACCCTTGCTTTATAGAACGATTCTTAGGAGGTTGGCACATTTCTGCGTTTTATCAATGGCAGGCAAAGTGTTTTATTCATTGTTTTATCACCTATGTCAGGGAAGATAATTATTTTAATTTATTTGAAAAGCAGAGAGAGAGAGAGAGAGAGAGAGAGAGAGCGCGCGCTTTGATTTGCTGGTTCATTTCCCAAATGCTCACATACCAGCCAAGACTGGGCAGGTTGAAGCCAGGAGCCAGTAAGTCAATCCAAGTCTCCCAAGTTGGTGCCAGGGACCTAAATTCTTGAGCTGTCACCTGCTGCCTCCCAGGGTATGTATTAGCAGGACGCTGGATTGGAAGTGGAGTAGCCGGGGCTTGAAGCCTGGCACTCTCATATGCAGTGTGGGCATCCCAAGCCATGATTCACTGTGCTTCACACACCTGCCCCCTGATTTTTAAAACTTATTTTCATTTTATTTGAAAGTCAGAAAGAGAGAAGTAGCTCAGGTCTATGGTTCACTCCCCAAGTACCCACAACACCCAGAGTTGGGCCAGGCCAAAGCCAGGAATTCTGTCTGGGTTTCCCTCATGGCTGGCAGGAACCGAAGCTCTTAAGCCATCACCTGCTGCCTCCCAGCATACACTTTAGCAGAAAGCTGGAACTGGGAGGGGAGCTGGGACTTTAACCCAGATGCTTAGATAATGACACGTGGAGAGTCCAATCAGTGTCTCCACTGTGCCAAACACCTGCCCTATCACCAGAATTTGAATGCCAAAGGAAAAGAGAGAGGAACAAACAGGGGCTGTTGCTGCCAAAAAGTGTGTTGGGTCTATGACCGATGACCAGCTTCTGGCTGTGGTCTGATTCCCTCTGGCCTCTATAGAAGCAGCGGAGATGACCCCGCCCACATCACTCTGAGCTCTGGGGGGTCTGAGGTGGTGCCTTGTGCAAGCACAAGAAACAGATGCCAGTGTCCTAGAAAGAGCCACCATTGCCCGTGGCTTGTGGTAAGAGGCAGTTCTCCTCACCAAGCCCACTGTGCATGAGTGGGCTCGTCTGCTGACTTTGCTTCCCCCACGTTTCTGCAATTGAAGCGATGTGGTTTTGAAAGTCAAGGGCTGTCATCACAAAGTTCTACAGGCAGCAGATATGCATTATCTCACAGCCCCGGGGGCTGGCAGGGCTGCTCCCTCTGAAATGTGCAGGGGACCCTCCTGTCTTCCAGCGTCTGGTGGTTTGCTGTCAGCTCGGCCTCTGTGGCTTGCAGTGCGTGGATCTCTGCCTTCGTGGCTACGTGGATCTCTGCCTAAGAGTCACCTCTCCCCACTGCCGTCTCTCAAGGGCAGCAGTTGCAATGGATTGGGGGCCCAGCCCCTCGCTTGGAGTGTGACCAGGTATGTGACCCAGCTAATTCTGCCACAGCTCTACTTCCCTATAAGGCCATTTTCTGAGGGCCTTGTGAGTAGGGCTCCAACATAGCCTTCTTGGTGGAGACACCCTTCAACCTGCAACAGGGACCAAGTCTTCTTCCAGTTAATCTTGCACACGTGTGTTTTCTACATATGCCAATCATTGCAAAGGGGAGCACTGTGTGAGGCGAGGCCTCCTTTGTGTTACAGATCTTGCCGGCTCCCTGGGAGTTTGCTTTGAAGAACTACGAAGAGTCCAAAAGGACAGGGTGAGTGAGTCCTGGACTATTAGCACACTTTGTGATTGCAAACTGAATTAAAAACAAGGTGTTCTGGCTGAGTACTGGTGTTAGCAGGTGCACATGTCACTAAGTGGTGCTTGTGAACCCACGGCATTAGTGCTCAGTGCCCCTCATGGGCCAACTGCTGCCACCCTGAGTACCTGGAAGGTGCCCACCAGTCAGATGGGAACAGATCCTGAGTGTAACTAATTATTTAGAAAAGGAAAAATAACTGAAAAGATGATATTTATCTTAAAAGGAAATCAAAGGTTTCCTATGTCAGCTCTCAAAATTGGAAACTCAAGGATAATCTTTTCAGTGCTCTGTCACTGGGGCTAAAGAATTCTAACCAACTTTAGGCCCTTTGCCATCAGCTCCAAGTGGAAGTTAAAGGGACAGGTGGTGTGGTGCAGTGCGTTACGCTGCTGCTTGGGATGCCAGCATCACATCTCAGAACGCCTGCTGCCGAGCCCAGCCTCCATTTCCCAGTAGCTCCCTGATTGCACACAGGAGGCAGCAGGTGATGACCCGGGTTCTTGGGCCCCTGCACCCACCTGGGAGACCAAGTGCAGCTCCTGGTTCCTGGCTTTGGCCTGGCCTAACTCCAGCCGTTGCTGCCATTGGGGGAGTGAACCAGTGGACGGAAGATCTCTTTCTCTCTCTCTTTCCCTTGCTCTCCTCCTCCTCCTCTCTTCTTCCCTCCTTCCCCCTCCTTCTCCCTCTGTCACTCTATCTTTCAAATAAGAAAATCAATAATAAAGAAATTGAAGCAGTGAGCTTCCTAACTGTCCAGCTGCAGCTGGGTGCTCACCCCTAGGGCGGGGAACAGCACCTTCACAGAAAGTCTCCCCAGGTGAGCGAGTCTCCAGAGCAAAGCCGAGTTGGCCGTGGAGTCAGGCAGTGCTGTCCCCATGCTGGAATCCTCAGACACCCGGGCCTTCTGAGTCCCTGAGTTGTCCTGAGCCTCCTCGGCTGGGCGGACCCTTGTGGGACAAGGGAGATCACAAGGGGCCTGCTGCGCTCCTGTTGTAAGGCGGGCAGGAAAACAGGACCAACACCAGTTCTCAGAATAGGGCACATGGCTGGTCCACTCATTCTCTCACCTGAATAGCCACCAAGGAGAGAGACATGAACACCGTTTAGTATTCTCTTTCTTTAAAAGCATAATGAACGTGTTTGTCGCTGCTTGCTGTTTATATATTTTATTTATTTGAGAGACAGAAAGAGAGAGCTCACATCTGCTGGTTCACTACCCAGATGGCTGCAATGGCTGGTACCGAACCAGGGCCAAGGTTGAAGCCAGGAGCCAGGAACTCAACTCGGGTCTCCCACTTGAGTGGCAGGGATCCAGCTACTTGACCCATCACTGCTGCCTTGCAGAGTATAACC
This sequence comes from Oryctolagus cuniculus, assembly GCF_051225735.1. Taxonomy (NCBI): domain Eukaryota; kingdom Metazoa; phylum Chordata; class Mammalia; order Lagomorpha; family Leporidae; genus Oryctolagus; species Oryctolagus cuniculus. The sequence continues at coordinate 125,192,529 of NC_142875.1, forward strand.
AGCCACCTGCTGCAGACTTCTGACACCCACAAGTCTCAGCTGGTTAACGCCTGCTGTCTTCAGATGCTGAGTTTCTGGTGAATTGTTGCATAGAGAATGACAAAAGTACAGGAAGAAGGAAAAAATAGATGATAGAGTGTGCAGTTTGGAGTGTTGGACTTATCATTGCAGGAAAATTGCAATGCAGGTTAAACCTGGTGGAAATAGGGGTAGGTATTGGTGCAGTGGTTAGGATGTGCTGCTTGGGGTGCCCACGTCAGAATGCCTGGTTCGAGTCCCGGCTCCTCCACTTCCGGTTCCAGCTTCCTGCTAATGCACACTGAGGGTGGCAGCAGGTGACAGCTCAAGTAATTGGTTCCCTGCCACCCCTGGGGGAGACCTCGGTTGAGTTCTGGGCTCCTGGCTGTGGTCTAGAGGTGGCCCAGCTATAGCAAACAACTGAGGAGTGACCCAGCAGATGGAAGATGTCTGTGTACATTTTCCTGTCTTTGTCTCCATCTCTCTGCAAGTAAATGAATAAAATATTTTTAAAAAGCCGATGGAAGCAGAGACTGGTGGACCCTGACCCAGGCAGGCTCTGTGGCTGGGCTTTAACAAGAGCCAATAGTGGGTTCCTTCGTGTTTGCTGTCCCTCGCAGAACTTCTACCCCAAGGAGTCCCTTATTCCTCTCCTGTGAACTCCCTGTGCTCTGAGTTGTGGAGTGGCCATGCCACTTGTCACAGTGTCTTTCTCCTGGTCCAAGTCGTTTGGCTGTGAAGGCACCATGGAGGAGAGGGTGGCGAAAGTGTATATTTGCAGATGGCTGACTTTGGTCCCTTGGCTCCCCACTAAGAGCTCTGCCCTCAGTGTCTTTTTTCTTAACATTTGTTTTATTTGAAAGGCAGAGTTAGAGAGAGAGAGTGGTCTTCCATCTGCTGGTTCACTCCCCAGATGGCTGCAATGGCCAGGGCTGGGCCAGACTGAAGTCAGGAGCTAGAAGCTTCTTCTGGATCTCCCACATGGGTGCAGGGGCCCAAGCACTTGGGCCGACTTCTGCTGGTTTCCCAGGTGTGTTAGCAGGGAGCTGGACTGGAAGTGGAGCAGCGGGGTTTGGACCTGCCCTCACTTAGGATGCCAGTGTCAGCTTAACGGGCTGCACCGTGACACTGGCCCAAGCGTGTTTGACCTGGATGCCTCTTCCCGCCAGAGTGGAGGGAGCGGCCATGGCCCAAAGAGGACCCTACCTTCCCATCTCAGGGCGGGGGTGGTGTTCCATTTAGTCACAGGCCTCCAGTTCTGTTGGTGCCGATGAAAATTCCCTCCACCCAGCTCTGCTTTTTCCTGGACCTTCTGATTCCAACCGAGATTCTGAGGGTCTTGGGCTCTCCCAGTGCCACCGAGTGAGATGGGGGTGAGGATGGATCTGCGGAGGTGGTCTTAGCAGTCACAGGAGCCGAGTAAACAGGCTGTACGCGTGGGGCGCCCCGTGCTGGCGTGCACTTCCCCATCACAGTAACTCCAGGGGCACACGCTGCTAAGCAGCCTGCTTGGAACGGTGCCTCCAGCACTCGTTTTGAAGCTCACTCCCGTGCCGATGGTCTCCGGAGGTGCCCAGGGTTAGCAAGGTCATCAGGTGGGTGGCTTTGTCAGAGAAGGAAGTGAGCCTGAGCTGACAGCCCCTCACCACGCTGGACGCCACTGAGTGGAGGCTGGTGGCGCACACGTGGACTCTGCAGCCTCCAGACCTTGAGCCAAATACCCCTCTGTCCTCTGTAAGGGGCCCAGTCTGAGTCAGACTGAGGCCAGGCTGGGACTCGGCCCCTGTGGAGTCCCCCAGCCCGGGGTCTGCCCTGTCGGTGATTCCAGGGGCACTGCTTAGCCTGGATGTGTTCTCTGGGTGGTGGGAGAGGGTCGATGCTGAAGCAGTAGCTGGAGGGGTCACGAGAGGATGGAGGTTTGGAGCCCAAGGTTCCTTGGGGGTCGGGGATTTCTGTGTAGCAGTTGCCTGTCTCAAAGGAGCGCACATCTGCCCCTGAACTCCTTGATGAGTGAGGTTGATGACGGACAGCTTTCCTGTAGGTATCCGGGGAGGTGGGCTGAGAAAGGAAGGGGTGCGGGTCAGTGCTCTGTGCCCCTCACCCCACGTCCGCCTGCCCTCTGGCCCCTGCCAGAGACCTGCAGGGCAGCCGGGGGTCCTGGCCACTCTTCTCTGTCATCGTCTTCATTTAAACAGATTCACTTGTTTATTTGCAGAGGAGAGTGACACACACACATGCACGGGGTGAGAGGGAGAGGGACTTGTATCTCTACTGGTTCACTCTTCCAAATGGCCGCAGTGGCTGGGAGTGGTCCATACTGAAGCCAGCAGCCTGGAACTGCATCCGGGTCTTCCATGTGGGTGGCTGGGGCCCAAGTCCTGGAAGCATCTTCTGCCACCTTCCCAGGCACCTTGGCGGGGAGCTGCCTAGGGAATAGAGCAGCTCAGAGTAGCTGTGCTGTGGTGCCCGCCCTCTCTCTGCCTTCTGCTGAATTCTATATAGAGAAATACGAAAGTGATTTAAACGCACACTGGGATAAATGAATAACGGGAAAATCAATCTTTCTAGGAGGAGGCATGGGAGCTGAGACCCAAGGCAAGATGAGGACCGGCCGGGAGGAGGAACTCGTCAGCCTGCGGCTGGAGCGGCGTGGTGCAGGCTGGGAGGAAGCAGGACTGTGTGTGTGTGTTGGGGGAGGTGGTGGGGTGTGGACTGAGGACAGAAGTGTGGCTCTGGGGAGCAGGGCAGGACACACAGGGCCTGGGGTCACATCAGCATAGGGCCAACTTTCCCAAGGTCAGCCTGGGATGTGATTTCTGTTAAATCTGCATCTATTGCTATGTTTTTTTCTTTTTCTTTCTTTTTTTTAAGATTATTTGAAAGGCAAGGCAGAGAGAGGGGGCGGGGAGGTCTTCCGTCCATAGGTTCACTTCCCAAATGGCCACAGAGCTGGGCCGGTCTGAAGCCAGGAGCCAAGAGCTTCTTCCAAGTCTCCCATGTGGGTGTGGAGACCCAGGACTTGGGCCATCTCCCACTGCTTTCCCAGGCCATAGCAGAGAGCGGGATCAGAAGTGGAGCAGCTGGGACTCGGACTGGCACCCACATGGGATGCCAGCGCTGCAGGTGGTGGCTTTACTCACTATGCCACAGCGCCAGCCCCACTATGTTAGTTTCTTGGCACTTCTGCCACAGAATGCCACAAACTGGGAGCTGAAAGCAGCAGAAGTGATTCTCTCACAGTTCTGCCTGTGACGTGGCCGACACCGAGGCCACAGCAAGGCCAGGCTCCTCTAAAACCCTGGGTCGAATCTCTGTTTGCGCCTTCATAGACTCCGGCGGTGGCGGGCAGTCCTGGGTGCTCCTCAGCTTCCTTCCATCTCAGCCCCCACCCTCACAGAGCTTCTCTCCGGACACTGGAGGGCCAGGCCTCCTGTGGTATGAACTCATTTAACTTAGTTCCACCTACAGTGCCCCTCTTCCCAAACCAGTCCCATCCCGGGTGCTGGGGGAAGGGACATCACTCTGTCTTCTTGGGGGACAAAAGCAGATGGTGAGGACATTGTGCATTTTACCTTGTGCTGATCGAAGTGTGTCCCTTGCACCTTTATTCCCTGGGTTGGTTTTCAAGCTATCGGGTCCTAACAGCTAGCATATTTCGTGCAAACTTGGATAGGATAGATTCTTAATCAACAGCTATTTATTAAGCAACTACATGTTGCCCTTGGAATACAAAATAAACTAGAACCTTTATGTCCTGCCAGGAGCTTGCAGTGTAGTTCAGGGAAAGACGTGGACAATAATGCATTTAGAGAAAAGAAAATGCCCCAGGGTTTCAAATGTTTTTGTGCTGAAATATCATTTTAAGAAATTGTATTTATTTGTTGGTATTTATTTGAAAGGCAGAGACAGAGAAACCAAGAGAGAAAGAAAGAGAGCTTCCATCTGCTTGTTCGCTCCCTGAATGTCCACAAGAGCTGAGATCAAAGCCATGAACCAGAAGCCCAGTCTGGTCTCTCTCCCACGTGGGTAGCAGGGACCCAAGTACTTGAGCCATCGCCAGCTGCTTCCCAGGGTACACGTGAGTAGGAAACCGGAGTCCACAGCAGAGCTGGGCGTTGAACCAGGCATCAGGTGTGGGAGGCACATCTCCCAAGCAGTCTTCACTGTTGCATCAAATGCCTGCCCGTAAACTTCTCTTCTTCAAAAGATGTTATTTATTTGATAGTCAGAGTTACAGGGTAGGGGAATTGGGGCACTAGGGAGAGATCTCTTCCATTCTCTGGTTCACTCCCCAAATGGGCACAACAGCATAAGTTGGGCCAGGCCAAAGCCAGGGTCCAGTAGCTTCTTCTGGGTCTCCCACACAGGTGCAGCAGCCCATCCTCCTCTGCTTTCCCAGGGCATTAGCAGGGAGCTGGATCGGACGTGGAGCAGCTGGGACTCCAAGACTGGGGCCCATGTGAGATGCCGGTGCTGCAGGCAGCTGCTCAACCCGCTACCCCACATGCCTGCCCCCAAACTTAACTTTTAATTCCATTTGTTTCATGAACTTTTTGAAGTATCATCATGTTATTTTAGGTGGCTACTATATTTACTAGGATAGTTTGGACTGGAAGGGAAAAATCCACAGTGGACCGGTACAGAGAATTCTTGGATGAGATGAAGATTTCATCTAGTAGCGTCACAGTGTCGGCGGGTGTCAGGCTCCCTGGCTCCCCGTGAGGCTGTCCGATTCTGAGGTTTCAGGTTCCACCTGCTGCTCTCAGGGCTACATGGTTGCTCCGTCACCTCCAGGGGGAAAAATTGTCTCCGTGTGGCGCCTCATGCATACACGCTGAGGCTCACTCCGAATGCACTGGCTTAGGCGACACTAAACTGACATTGTGCTGCTAACAGCTGCTTTACTGTGTGTCCTGTGCTCTGCCCCCAGGACCAGAACTGAGAGGGGTACACAGGTCCCTGTGTGTGTAGGGGGGATTTGAACAGAAGAGCTGTTGGGAAAAAGGGAGAAAAACCAGAAAGGCGGCAACAGCCCATGTTGCCTACCCTGGCAGCCTCCTTTCCATGTGGGCCTCCAGCATGGCTCTTACATGTTCACAGTGAGCCACGGACAGCGTCTGGAGCATGAGACTGATTCTTAGCCGAGAGGATCTTTTATAATAGAACCAGAGGTGACAGCTCATCATTTTGTCTTGCTGAATTGGTTAGAAGTAAGACACAGGGCCGGCGCCGCGGCTCACTAGGCTAATCTTCCGCCTGTGGCGCTGGCACCCCGGGTTCTAGTCCTGGTTGGGGTGCTGGATTCTGTCCCGGTTGCCCCTCTTCCAGGCCAGCTCTCTGCTGTGGCCAGGGAGTGCAGTGGAGGATGGCCCAAGTGCTTGGGCCCTGCACCCCATGGGAGACCAGGAAAAGTACCTGGTTCCTGGTTTCAGATCAGTGCAGTGCGCCGGCCGCAGTAGCCATTGGGGAGTAAACCAACAGAAAAGGAAGATCTTTCTCTCTGTCTCTCTCTCTCTCACTGTCTACTCTGCCTGTCAAAAAACAAACAAACAAAAAAAAGTAGTAAGACACAGATCCCATACACATGCAAGACTGTGAATACAAGGTCAGCATCACTCGCAGACTCGATGCTCAGGGTCCCCAAGTGCTTAGTTCGAGGACTTGACTGACCAAGGCATGGTAGCGACTCTGCTTCCTGCCTGCCCAGTGCTGTGATCAGTGGTCATAATAAAAGGCATGACTAAGGGGGCTGGCACTGTGGTGTAGTAGGCTAAGACTCTGCCTGTGGTGCCAGCACCCCATATGGGTGCTGGTTCACGTCCTGGCTGCTCCTCTTCTGATCCAGCTCCTTGCTAATGGCCTAGGAAAGCAATGAAAGATGGCCCAAGTTTTTGGGCCCCTGCACCTGTGTGGGAGACCCAGAAGAAGCTACTGGATCCTGCCTTTGGGTTGGCCCAGCTCCAGCCGTTGTGGCCATTTGGGGTGTGAACCAATGGACAGAAGGCCTTTCTCTTTGTCTCTCCCTCTCTCTGTCTGTAACTCTCCCTCTCAAATAAATAACATCTTTAAGAGAAAGAAAAAGTGTGGCTAAGATAACTCAGTAGAATTCTCCTAGGAGGTTTTGGGGAAGTGTTTTGCACACTCCTGTTAAAAGGGCAGGGACATGTTTTGTTCCAGTCTTCCTTCCTTTTAAATCTTGAATGTGTTTGTGACAACTGGATTTATAACAGCACCACATGACCATGAGGGAGCCAAGGGAATTATAGAAACACCAGCCTTAGGACTGTTGAGTTGTTGAACTAATACTGGTCATAACCATGGCTGGGTTTCTTGGTATGTCAGAATAATTCATTTGTACTTGCATAAGCTGCCGTAACATGATTTATGTAACTTGTAGCCAACAGCATCCTTAACTCATACATTGGACCATGATTCCTCGCCCTCACCCTTGGGTAGTCATGCTTTGGACCAAGGTGGACAATTCTGAGACTGTGCACCACACCCAAGACCTCAGTTCTCTGAGCATTTTGACACCGGAGCTTGCCCCTGACCACAGCTGATTGGACCAGGAATGCACCCTTGACCAAAGCCAGGTCAGTCAAACCTATTTGCATTCAAACCATGAACCACAAGGTCAGGCTCGTGGGAGCTGAGTCGTGTTCATCCCAGAGCTTTGAAGTGAAAGACTGTGACCTTCGGTGGCCAAGAACCTGGAAGCAGCAGTGTTGCAGGCTTCCTGAGGCCTGGCTGTTCTGTTTTTTACTGGATTCCATAACAGACATCTGTATCCTGATGGTCATTTCTTCTTTGTTTTAGTGAGCTAGGTGCTGTTACAGGGAGCATCAGCCAGGAAACCCAGCATCCAGGGCCCCTGTGATCTGACCATTATCTGTCATGGGCACATATCCTGTACCCGTCCATAGCCCCAGCATTATTTTCTCAACAAAGCCATCCTTGGTCTTGATGAGGTGTGAGAGTTGGCGCTTCTGCCTGCACCTGCACAGTGCTCACTGCCCTCTGACCTACAAGGTAGACATCTGTCTTTTGTTTTTGTTTTTCTAGACCTCAGCACAAAGTGTGGTACCCATCATGCACTCAGTTAATGGCTTTTGAATTAATAAAGACGTGGATGAGAGTTTCTGATGAGAGTATTGGTATCAGTACAACCAGAGAGAATGGAAGGATGTGGGTTTCCCAAGTTGCTGGCAGGCCTACCACAATATTTGGCACATAGTAGGTGCTCAGTAAAAGCTTAATGAAGGGCTGGCCCTGTAGCATAGGGAGTAAAGCCGCTGCCTATAGTGCTGGCATCCCATATTGGTGCCGGTTTGAGACCTGGCTGCTTCACTTCCAATCCAGCTCTCTGCTTTGGCCTGGGACAGCCGTAGAAGATGGCCCAAGTGTTTGGGCTCCTGCACCCACGTGGGAGACCTAGAAGTTGTTCCTGGCTCCTGGCTTTGGACTGGTGCAGCTTTGGATCAGCTCCTGGACATCTGGGGAGTGAACCAGAGGATATAACACCTCTTTCTCTCTCTGCCTCTGCCTCTCTGTAACTATCTTTCAAATAAATGAATCTTTAATAAAAAGCTCAATGAATTGCAGTGTGCATTGTTTTTCAGAGAATGCTGCATGTCCATATGGGCTTGGAGCTGTGTGTGTGTGTGTGTGTGTGCGTGCGTGTTTGTAGGAGGTGGTGATGAGGAGTGTGGTGGAAATTAGGTGAAAAAGACAGACTTGGGCCCTACTGTGTCTTATAGTTTGGATATGGTTTAAGGCTTCATATGATGACATTTTTTTTTTTGTCAGGCAGAGTTAGACAGTGAGAGAGAGAGAGAAAGGTCTTCCTTCCATTGGTTCACCCCCCAAATGGCTGTTACAGCCAGCACACTGCACTGATCCAAAGCCAGGAGCCAGGTGCTTCTCCTGGTCTCCCATGCGGGTGCAGGGCCCAAGCACTTGGGCCATCCTCCACTGCACTCCCTGGCCACAGCAGAGAGCTGGCCTGGAAGAGGAGCAACCGGGACAGAATCCGGCGCTCCGACTAGGACTAGAACCTGGGGTACCAGCACCGCAGGTGGAGGATTAGCCTGGTGAGCCGCGGCGCCGGCCTGTATTGTTCCTTTTAGTACATTGAGTTGTAATTTACAAATACATGAGTAATTTCGAAGTTCATAGAAAAATGAAACTAAAAGATAAATTTATTTTTCCATGAGGTTTTTTAAGTATCCTTGTAATGTAACTTCTCTGCACACATGAAAACCAATAGGGTGCCTTGGTAAGGGTAAGGAGACACGCTTGTGTAAGCAATGTGTGGGCCCGACTCTCCTAGAAGGGACACTGGAGTCGTCAGACACTTGTGCCTAGACCTGGAATTAGTGCAGGTGTGACAGCTTGCAATGCAGACCGACAAAGGTGTGCTGTGCCCCTGACTTAAATACCCTCAGGGCCTTCGTGCCTGTGACACGGATCTCAGCAGCAGCGAGCAACACTGGCCAACATTTTGGATGCCAAGACGTACACTTGTCTCTTGATGTACACTGTCATTGTATTCCTGGAAAATTTAATGTGTAGTCATACTTATGCAGCCTGGGACTGAGATGAGATGACACTAACCACCGTGTACAGACGTCCCCTCCTCCTGGGGCACTTGGGGCAGGTGGACCTGCACACCCTTCTGACCAGGAGCAACACAGAGAGGTAGCTTGCTTTTTCGAAAGACTTCTTGGGCAGAGACCTCAAGGACTGGATTGAGAAAACACTCTGGAAGAAAGTTCCAACAGTAGCACGTTGATCGTTTGAAATCCAGCCACACACATAGATTCACATTTTGCAAAGCCAAGGCCCATATGACAGATGTCCTTCGTCTTCTGAATGTTGTCTTTCCTTGAACAAAGTTTGAGGATATCACGAAGCCTATTAACTCTAATTCCTGTTGTTACCTCATTTATATTCTTTTTTAAAATGTTAAGGCAGAACATCAAGCAGGGACTCCAGAGATAGGTTATTGGAAAGAGGCATTCAAGGCCCTGAGTTACATTCTTAGGGTTGCTGCAGGGCCAGGTTCTAGTCCCGGTCGGGGTGCCGGATTCTGTCCCGGTTGCCCCTCTTCCAGGCCAGCTCTCTGCTGTGGCCAGGGAGTGCAGTGGAGGATGGCCCAAGTACTTGGGCCCTGCACCCTGGGGAGACCAGGATAAGCACCTGGCTCTTGCCATCGGATCAGCGCGGTGCGCTGGCCGCAGTGCACCGGCCGTGGCGGCCATTGGAGGGTGAACCAACAGCAAAGGAAGACCTTTCTCTCTGTCTCTCTCTGTCCATTCTGCCTGTCCAAAAAAAAAAAAAAAAACAAACTTGTGCAATTGCCATCCCCTCACGCCTCCTCTCACCCTCTGCTTGCCACTGACGTCCCTCCCTTCTCCTAGGCACAAAGCCGTGAGCCCTGACTTTGGGACCACTCAGGACAGAGGCCGGGGCAGCCAGGGAGGCAGCAGCTGTAACCTCTTGCAAGGCAGCTCCTCCTCCGCGCCTTCATTTCACAAACACATGGCTCGGCAGATCCCAGCAACATCGGCATCTGAGGAATGTATTTCAGGCCTCCTCCGTCTGCATTAAGTGTCGAGTATAAAGGGATTGGCCAGGGAGCCAGAGCCAGACACTGGAGGGAGTCCGTGATGCCCGCCTCGAAGTCCACACTTCCCTACAAAAGATCAGGTACCAACTAACTGGAGACAGCCACACAGTGCCCTATGGGCTTGCAACCTTTGGATGCGTTCCTGCTTCGTGTGGCTGGTTAGCCGGACGAGCGGGTGTTGGGTCACGTTGAACAGGCATCTCTGAGAAGAGGCAGATTCCTCGTGTGTGCTATTCTGTCCATAAGATCAAATGTGAGAGAAAAATACTCCAGTTTCCTGCCATCAGTGCCTGGGTTTCTCTTGCATCATGGCAAGGAGATTTTCTTCCAAGACCCAGAGAGAATGGCTCTGCCTTGACTACTGCTCAAAGTGAAATTCCCAAGGTCAAGTACATTCAGCAGAGTCTATCTGAGTGGAGCAAAATGAAAGCGATTTGTCAACCGAGCTTCCCCCAGAACCAGAGGTGCCTCTGTGAACTCCAACCACAGACGGCACTTCCGGATGGGTACAGGTGAGGCTTGGGTAGCAACCCAATTGGCTACAGCCTTGACAACCATCCGCTGCATTGGTGACGGCTCAGTTAACTGGCTCTGGGACCTCCTGCAGCCGACAAGCAGATCATTTACTGTGATTACCTTTTATATTGGCTTGGTCTGTTGAGCCTCCCAGGAATTTCCATTAGCACTACTGACTATGGAGAAGCACAGTTCCTTTTTAGCTGGCCAGACACCTTCCAAATAGATGCCACCTCGGCCCTCCCCTGTCCCTTGACTTTGGGCCTTGCTGCTAAGTCTCTCCCGATGCTCAGGTCCTTCACCCTGGGTTATCTTCCTAAGCAGTGGGGACAAGGGAGGGCCAGGCTCCTCCAACGGGAACCCATCTAGGCCTCTGCTGTACCTTGTTAAGAGGCGGATTCGATTGGGTAGGTGGGGAGAGAGCACGAGGCTCTGCTTCTCAGGCAAGCTCCTCGTTGGTGTTGTGCTGCTGGTCAGAGAACCACGCTCCCGAGCAGCTGGGAGTACAAGTGGAGTGACAGAGGGAAGATGGCCTGAGAGAGACACATGCCTCCTGGGAAAGAGCGAAGGCACCAGCGAGAGGTGAGGCTACGTCTGTGTAGGTGATGACGTATTTACGCATATGAATGTGTCAGGTGTGGGCACATAAACTGTCTATTTTATAAGTCATTCAGGGGCCAGTGTTGTGGCACAGTGGGTAAAGCCACCACCTACAATGCCAGCACCCCGTATGGATGCCGGTTCTAGTCTCTTCTGCTCCACTTCTGATCCAGCTCCCTGCTAATGGCCTGGGAAAAGATGGCCCAAATGTTTGGGCCCCTGCAGTGATGTGGGAAACCCGGAAGAAGCTCCTGGCTTCAGCCTGGCCCAGCCCCAGCCACTGTGGCCATCTGGGTAGTGAACCAGAGGATGAAAGATCTCTTTATCTTTGTCTCTCTCTCTCTCTCACTGTCACTTAATAGGTGCTTTGCTACAGTGTTCAGGAAAGAGGGTGGGAGCTGATTATGGATGTTTTATAGATGATGTTTAGCATTTGGTGTGATGTAGCTGAAAATGAGTGAATTCATGTAAAATGCTTTGTGTATGTAAGCACAATATGCTACTTGTTAATCCAGTTTTATGCTGGTTCTGGGATTCCAGGGTCCAGGATTAGAACGGAAAGGTATTCTGGGAGAAAGAAATCATTCAGAACTAGAAGAGCAATCCTGGGGATACTTGCCAGGAAGCAAGGCAAATAGAAAACCCACCTATTTCCATTTTCAAGTCTTCGCTCACACAAGCAGCACGTCAGGTTGAGGAGGGCCCGAGGGGTGAGGCCTGTCCACGAGTGTGCAGGACGGGCGTTTGCGGCTGCAGGGAGCCGTGGCTGCTTCCAACCTGGGCCACATGGGCTGTCTGAGACTCGTCACAACGAGAGAAAAAACGTGACGCTAGCCCCAAACCGATGAGACTCAGGAGCGGTCGGCGGGGGTTGAAGCAGACTGAGAAGGGCACCAGATGATAATGCCAAGGAAAAGGTTTTTCTTTGTCCAAAGTCAGATGAGTTACTCTTAGTTTTTTTTTTTTTTTTTTTTTTTTTTTTTTTTTTTTTTTAAGCAGGAGGTTAGTTTTACAAAAGCATATTGGAAGGGGGTTTTGTAGTACAACTATTTTTAACCGCTTTTTTACTATCTCACCCCATTTAAATGAAGAAGTCCTATTTTTCAGTGGAGTGATGGTCTCTAGTAAAAGCTGATGTAACTGACTTGATAAACTTTGTTTTATCAGCTGCTGGGAAAAGTTTCCTAGTTACTCCATAAACCATTCGTATACATAGGGACTTCACAAAGTTCATGGAAAAATACAGGTAAAAGGTAACTTTATTTTGGTATAAAACATTGTTGAAATTCATGCATAGGCTTGTCACATGTGCATTTTACCTGAACTTTTTGAAGAATTCTTATACACACAGATGTACGAATTTTTTTTGCATCAAAACAAACTTTTAATTCCATTTTCCACAAGGTTTCCAAAGGACCCTCATGTAAAGTACTACCATCCACCTAGTGGTAAAAAATGCAAATTGCCAGCAGTGCTGCTAAGTGAAGAGGCTCCCAAGTCCTGCAGTGGAGTTAGCTGGGCCAGTTCCAGCCCGGGGAACCACAGGGCCTCGTGTAGCCATGGAGGCTCTCATTCTATGGAAGGGTTGGGGGCCCCCAAGAAACACAGCGACTCAACTCTGAGGCCGGACTGGAGACACTGCTTGGAAAAAAAAATCTGTTCAGTGCCTTCCGAAGTCATGAATCTGTGTTAGACCTGTTTGTATTGGGGAGAAAATTCAGGACAGCTCTAATGAACATAGCTGTAGTCGGTAACATGTTAGGAGATACTATCTCCAGTCTGTGAACAGAATTAGTGGAGGGAATGGAACAAAAAAATTTTTTTTATGTATTTGAAAGGTAGAGTCACAGAGAGATGGAGACACAGAGAGCATCCATCTGCTGATTTACTCTCAAGATGGCTACAATGGCCAGGGCTGGACCAGGCTGAAGCCGGGAGCTTCTTCCAGTGTCCCACATGGGTACAGGGACCCAAGCACTTGGCCTGCCCTCCATGGCTTTCCCAGGTGCATTAGCAGGAACCTGGATAGGAAGTAGAGCAGCCTGGTCTTGAACTGGTACCCAAATGGGATGCCAGTATTGTAGGTGGGCTTAACCTGCTATGCCACCATGCTGGCCCCCTGAAAGAAATATTTAAAAGTTCTGCTACTACTGATAGAGCTTATCTTAATTAAAGTGAAAAAAAATAGTAAAATTGATGTTTAGGAGGCTTGCCAAGTGTTTGGCACCATTGAAGTGCTTCCTTGTTAGAGCGTATGGGGACATAGAGTGGAAACGCGACTGTGGGACTTGACCAAGCTTTCTGAGCCTTGGTTTCTTTGCCCTCACTTAATTTTAAATTACTAGTTTTTTTTTTTTTTAAGTTGAAAGACAGAGAGAGAGAAAGGCATGGATACACACAGAGCTCCTACCTGCTGGTTCACACCCCCACCCAGGTTTGCAAACGCCTGCCCCAGGCTGGGCTAAAACCTTCAGCCGGGAACTGCATCCAGGTCCCCCGTGTGCATGCAAGGGACCCAGCCGACCATTGCTGCCTCCTAGCATCTGCGCTGTTAGAAAGCTGCTGGAATCGGGAGTTGGCAATCAGATGCAGGCGCTTGGTGTGGGACACAGGTGGTCTTCACTGGTGTCTTAACCACTAGCCAAGCACCTGCCCCTCTTCATCTTCAAGATGGGTCAATAATCCGGAGCACTTTTTGTTAGGAGGGGAAACAACACCTGGTAAGCATCCGCAGAGTGGCCGCAGACCTGGGTGACGGAGCCAAGGAGAGGTCGTGTTTCCTTAGCTCTGTGTGTTTGTGAGCAGTGCGGCCCCCCCAGAAGCATGGTATTCCCCTGTACCACCTGGGCGCATGAGCTCAGCATTGAGTCAGAGGAAAGGAGGTCTCTCGCTGATTCACAGTGCCACTTCCTGAGGTCCCTTAGTCATCGAGGCTGGTCCAGACGAGGCTGCCCCTATGAGGAATGCCCTTGTTGGGTTTTGAGTCAAGTTCAATTATTTGCTGATAGTCTTGCCTGGATGGGGATGGTGTTTGTGTATTGGTTCACAGTGTGGCCAAGGTAACACATACGTTCTTCTGGTGTGTGTTTTGTTGGACAAAGTTATGAATAGCTGCAGGGTCCTGGAAACTGTCTTTCAGCTCAAGGGAACAGCGGAAGTCATAGTAGGTGGAGCAGCAGCTGAGTAACCCCAGGGCAGCCCCTGGGGAGCTGTTGCAGAACCACTGGGTTTGCCACCTGTGTGGCCAAGGCCATGGGACGCACAGCGTGGTTTCCAAACCCTGTCATTAAACATGAGCATCTCAGAGAGTGGCTGACACGTTCAAGGCTGTCAGCTGTCTGTGATTTGATGAACTAACATGTGAGCTTTGATTTATAATCTAAATGAAAAGAACCCACACGAGTTAGAAGTTTGGAAGTCAGAGTTAGAGAGAGTGAGGGAGGGAGCAAGGGAGGGAGAGGGATCTTCCATCCATTGGTTCCCTCTTCAAATGGCCGCAATGGCCAGAGCTGAGCTGATCTGAAGCCAGGAGCCAGGAGCTTCTTCCTGGTCTCCCACGTGGGTGTAGGGGCCCGAGGACTTGGGCCATCTTCCACTGCTTTCCAAGGCCATAGCAGAGAGCTGGATCAGAAGTAGAGCAGCCGGGACTCGAACTGGCACCCTTGTGAGATACTGGTGTTGCAGGCCAGAGCTTTAATCCACTGCACCATAGCGCCGGCCCCGAGGTTTTGTTCTCTTAAAAAGTGGTGCACAATACTGTCCCTGTACTTATTAAAGTGTAAAGGTGAAATGTTTGATGCATACCATCATCTCACATTATCCGTGGGGGGTTGGTTCCAGGAGGCCCCGTGGGTACCAGAATCGGTGGATGCCCAGGCCATTCTGTAAAGTGGTGTTGGGGCCCAGTGGGTTAAGTGTTGACCTGCAACACCGGTGTCTCATAGGAGTGTGTGTGTGCGAGTCTCAGCTGCTTCACTTCCCATCCAGCACCCTGAAAATGCACCTGGAAAAAGCAGAAGATGGTCCCAGTGCTTGGCCCCTGTCACCCACATGGGAGACCCCGACAGTTCCAGAATTCCACTTGGCCCAGCCATAGTCATTGTGGACATTTAGGGAGTGAACCAGTGGTGGGAGATAGCTCGCTCGCGCTCTCGCTCACTCGCTCGCTCGCTCGCTCTCTCCATCTCTCCATTTCTCTGTAACTGCCATTGGGGCCATCTGAGGAGTGAACCAGCAGATAGAAAAAAAATTTTTTTTTTTTTTTTGACAGGCAGAGTAGACAGAGAAAGAGAGACAGAGAGAAAGGTCTTCCTTTGCCGTTGGTTCACCCTCCAATGGCCGGTGTGCTGCGGCCGGCACACCGCGCTGATCCGAAGGCAGGAGCCAGGTACTTCTCCTGGTCTCGCATGGGGTGCAGGGCCCAAGCGCTTGGGCCATTCTCCACTGCATTCCTGGGCCACAGCAGAGAGCTGGCCTGGAAGAGGGGCAACTGGGACAGAATCCGGTGCCCCGACCGGGACTAGAACCCGGTGTGCCGGCGCCGCAAGGTGGAGGATTAGCCTAGTGAGCCGCGGTGCCGGCGAAAAAAATTTTTTTAAAAGTATTTATATATAGTCTGTGCTTATCCTCTTGTGTACTTTAAACCCTAACTAGATTATTACACCTAATAGAACATAAATGCAATGTAGACAGTTGTTCTTCTGTATTGTTTTGGGGGTAATAGTAAGCATAAAAGTGTGTGTACGTTCAGTCCAGGTATTTTGGTTCTTGGCTGAGTCTCTGGTTGTGGAGCCGTGAGTATGAAAGGCTCACGATAGAGTGTAAGGAAAACAGTCACCCACAGTTGGGCCACACGACCTAGTGCACTGAGCGAACTCCTCATCCCACCTGTGCCCTCCTCCTCTGAAGTGGCCCGGTTTGGATGACGGCTTACGTGTTCGCCCCATTATAGCATCCCTATGGCTGCTCCCACAAGGAACCACTGTGTACGCCGGTCAGCAGCTGGAGATAGCTTTTTGTAACAGGAGGGTCTTAGTGGGAGTGGGTGGAGCTGCCAGGGAATTTTTTTTTTAAGATTTATTTATTTGAAAGTCACAGTAACAGAAGGAAAGAGAAAGAGAGAAAGAGTTTTCATCCGCTGGTTCTCTCCTCAGATGGCCACATGGCCAGAGCTGTGTCAGTCCGAAGCCAGGAGTTTCATCTGGGTCTCCCACGTGGTTGCAGGGGCACAAGCACTTGGGCCACCTTCTGCTGCTTTCCCAGGCCATAGCAGAGAGCTGGATGGGAAGTGGAGCAGCTAGAACTTGAACCAGCGCCCATATGGGATGCTGGGACTACAGACAGTGGCTTTACCTGCTACACCACAGCGCCGGCCCCCAGGGAATTCTTAAACCAGGTTCACTTACTAAATTTTTGACTTAAGTGGATTTTTTAAAAAGACGTATGTATGTATTTGAAAAGCGTTCAAATGGGATGCCAACATCACAGCTGCTTAACCCGCTGTACCACAGTGCTGGCTCTGGATTTTTCCTTTTTATATGCAACCAGCATCTTGCCATGTCTTGTCAAAAGGTGAAAATAAGATGTGCATATGGTAGATGCAGTGCCTAGCTATAGAAAAGGCCATGAGATGCCTCCCCCTGCGCCTCCCTCCCTCCCTTCCTCCCTCCCTCCCCGGAGGTGATCATCTGCTGTGTCAGCCTGGTGATTTCCCTTCTTTGCACTGCATTCTCTGCTTGCGTCACCTCACAGGTCACAATGTAGAATCAATGGTTAAAAAACGCTTATTGGCCGGCACCGCAGCTCAATAGGCTAATCCTCTGCCTGCAGTAATGGCACCCCGGGTTCTAGTCCTGGTCGGGGCGCCGGATTCTGTCCCGGTTGCCCCTCTTCCTGTCCAGCTCTCTGCTGTGGCCCGGGAGTGCAGTGGAGGATGACCCAAGTGCTTGGGCCCTGCACCCGCATTGGGGACCAGGAGGAAGCACCAGGCTTCTGGCTTCGGATCAGCGTGGTGCGCTGGCCGCAGCGCCCATTGTGGGGTGAATCAACGGCAAAGGAAGACCTTTCTCTCTGTCTCTCTCACTGTCTACTCTTCCTGTCAAAAAAAAAAAAAAATGCTTATTAATATTATGACTGCTGTGTTCTTTGATAGCCTGCTTATTTTCACTTAGCAAGGATACAGAATGGTTCCTTAACCTCACTCGTAATAAACAGAGTCCCCCAGTAAATATGGAAATGTGTGCTTTCTGAGGGACCTCTATGCAGAGGTTGTTCTAAAGCAAATATTGCCAGGCTCGGGACGCCTAGCAAGGCAGCGTCGTCCCCCTGCTCGAGGCTGGTCCTTCCAGGTGCGTTTGGGGCCGTCTGGGTGTGTGGGAGGCAGTGGGTGGAACATTGACTCTGCTGTTTGTGGTGTACCTGTTCTCTCGCAGACAGAGAGCTTTAGTTTCCCTCTGGCTCCGCGCACTGGCACTCAGCTCACATTAAAAGAAAGCGAGGAGGAGAGGAGTGAACACCGAGACCTCTGCACGGCTGCGTGGACGGGGCAGAAGCGCCTTGGTCGCGGGCTCCCAGGTTCTCCTGTGGGAAGGAGGAGGCGGGGCTGGCGTCTCTGCAAACAGAAGACCCCGGGGAGAGGTGTTGGCAGCGTGGAGACGGCTTCTTGTCGCTTCTCGGTGACAAGGGCTGCTCGCCCGGCAGTCAAAACATCCCACTGGGGCGGAGGGCTGCTGACAACGCGGCCTGCCTTTCCTGTTGCTTTATTTAGCGTCGGCCGCTCCAGCTTGTTTGTCACAGCCAGACGCCAGGGAGATGCCTCCGTTATCCTCCAAAGCGTGGAAACTTGGGTTCACAGAACCCGCTTTTTGTAGTCTCCTCCAGGCCCTGTCTCTCCTGTCCCGGGTTCCGCCCTGACTGTCTGTTGTGCTGGAATTTGGGCCATGGTAACTCCAGTGCCCATCCCTTCTGGGCTCACTCCTATGTCTTCTTGGGCTCTTTTAAGTGGATTGAAATCCAATTCCTCTCTCCAGCCCCTGGCGGGGAGCTTGCAAAATAATAAACACTTGGATTCCCACCCCCCCACCCCCCAGTTACAGAGCTGTTCTGGCACCAAATACCTGTCAATAGGAGTTTACTCAGAGGGCCTTCTTGGCAAGCTGTTGAAAGTGAGAGATTTTTACCTCCCTGAAGACTAATAGGCTATAGGTCTGGGCACCATTCTTCAGGGACGGCACGTTAACTATTTATTTGAGAGGCAGTGAGACCAAGAGAGAACAGACAGGACATACAGAGCTCTCCCATCTACTGGTTCACTCCCCAGATAACTGTAAGAGCAAGAGCCTGGCCAGGCTAGAGTTGGGGTCTGGGAATATCATCCATGTCCCCCACGTGGGTGGCAGGAACCCAACCACCTGGGGCATCACCTGCTGTCTCCCAGGGTGTACATTTGCAGGAATCTGGGATTGGGAGTTGGGGCTGTGAATCGAACCCAGACACTCTGTTAGGGAATTCAGGAACCCCAAGTTGCCACTCAACTGTGAGGCTGCATGTCTGCCCCCAACACTTAACTCTTGACAATATTTTCTGTATGTTGATAATCTACATACATGCATAACATACATAGGCAGACATATAGCAAACAGGTCTTTTTAAGATTTTATTTATTTATTTGAGAGCTGGAGTTACAAACAGTGAGAGGGAGAGACAGAGAGAGAGGTTTTTCCATCTGCTTGTTCACTCCCCAAATGGCTGTAATGGCCAGAGCTGCGCCTATCCAAAGCCAGGAGCCAGGTGTCTCTTCCCGGTCTCCAACGTGGGTGCAGGGGCTCGAGCACTTGGGCCATCTTCTGCTGCTTTCCCAGGTGCATTAGCAGAGAGCTGGATCGGAAGTGGAGCAGCTGGGTCTTGAACTGGTACCCATATGGGATGCCAGCGCTTCAGGCCAGGGCTTTAACCCACTGTGCCACAGTGCCAGCCCCCACAATGGGCTATTGCTTAGCCTTAAAGGGAAAGGAAATCGTGACCCGTGCCACAGCATGCATGAACGTTGAACGTTATGCTAAGTAAAATACACATTTTGTCAGAAAAGGACAAATGCTGTATGAGTCAATGTATGTGACATGGCTCAGAGAGAAGTGAGTGTCTCCTCTCTCAGCTCTGTTTTGTCCTGGCCCAGTCCTGGCTGTTGTGGGCAGTTTGGGGAGTGAACCAGTGAATGGAAGATTTCTTTCTGTCTCTGTCTTTCAAATAGAAAGGAAAGACACACCCTACTAGAAAAAATACAGGTAAAATGGCAAACTTCATATGCCTATTTTTCCACAATAAGAAAAATGTAATGAAACCATTGCATTCGAAATGAGTGACTCGTAGAAAGAACATTAATTCATATATAATGACTTGGAATGTTAACTTCTGTTGAGTAAGTTTTTTATTTATTTATTTTTTATTTTTTTATTTTTTTTAATTTTTGACAGGCAGAGTGGACAGTGAGAGAGAGAGAGAGAGAGAGAGAAAGGTCTTCCTTTGCCGTTGGTTCACCCTCCAATGGCCGCCGCTGCAGCCGGTGCACCGCGCTGATCCGATGGCAGGAGCCAGGATCCAGGTGCTTTTCCTGGTCTCCCATGGGGTGCAGGGCCCAAGCACTTGGGCCATCCTCCACTGCACTCCCGGGCCACAGCAGAGAGCTGGCCTGGAAGAGGGGCAACCGGGACAGAATCCGGTGCCCCAACCGGGACTAGAACCCGGTGTGCCGGCGCCGCAAGGTGGAGGATTAGCCTATTGAGCCACGGCGCCGGCTCTGTTGAGTAAGTTTTTAAGAATTATTTTATTTATTTGAAAGAATAAAGGTCAAGCCAGAGAGAGAGGTCTTCTATTCCGCTGGTTCACTCCCCAAATGACCGCAACGGCCAGAGCCGAGCTGATCCGAAGCCAGGCGCTTCCTCCTGGGCTCCACGTGGGTGCAGGGGCCCAGAGACTTAGGCCATCTTTCACTGGCCCTCCCAGGCCCTAGCAGAGAGGTGGATTGGAAGAGGAGCAGCTGGGACTAGTACCAGCACCCAAATGGGATGCTGGCGCCGCCGGCGGAGGATTAACTTGCGCCATGGCGCCGGCCCCGCAAACAGGTCTAAATGATCAAACTGCATGTCTATTAGAAAAGTTATCTTTAGATAATACAGTGCCATGTGGTCTGATGCTGTTTTGATCGGCAGTGGACTGCAGATACGTGGGTAACGGTGCTCCTGTAACATGTATCCCCTTAGCCATCTGATTTGGTGCCAGTACATTCCATGTTGGTAGAATGATGAAATCACTTAGTGACGCGTTTCTTGGAGCATACTTGTGCTGTTAAGTGATGCCTGAGTGTATCGTACATATTTTTAATCACAGACTTTTATTGGTTTTAACCACACGAATG
Source organism: Oryctolagus cuniculus (assembly GCF_051225735.1). Lineage (NCBI taxonomy): Eukaryota > Metazoa > Chordata > Mammalia > Lagomorpha > Leporidae > Oryctolagus > Oryctolagus cuniculus. Next base: position 125,212,703 of record NC_142875.1, read on the forward strand.
CAGCGCTTTGAAGAAGCTTTTCGAATTAGCGATCTGTATTTGTTATCTATTGCCACATCACAAATTGTCTCAAAACTTATCAGTTTAGTAAACAAATATTTAGAGTTCGGAAGACCAGGAAGCCAGGCAACTTTATAGAACGGTTTTGACTCAATCTCTTGGGTGGTTTCAGTCACGACGTTGACTGGGAGTGCGTTTCTGTTTAAACTTGAGCTCATTCTCCAGGCCCTTGGCTGGAGGCCTCGCCCTGTGCATAGGGCTGCTCGCAAGGTGGTGGTCAGCTTTGCTCAGAAGGAGAGATCCAAGAGAGAACAAGACAGAAACCACAGTGGTTTCCATAGTCCTAAGAGTCCGATGACGCCACTTCTGCCATATCCCGCTGGCCGCACAACCCCATTCCTGTGCACTGGAGGATGGGTCTCTGTGATGGTCTGAGTCAGAGGGAGCCATCCTTCGGGCCCTAATGAGTCACATTGCTTCCATGCAAAATGCATTCACCTCCTTAGGAGTTCCTCCAAAGACTCATTCCAGGAAAGCATCCACTCACAGTTAGAATATTGTCATCGAATCAGGCGTGGGTGCTGACCAGGCTGGCCGAGCACGGCTTCCTGTGTGCGTTTCCTTGAACACCATTCCTCTGTGTAAAGCCGTGGTCTGCATAGACAGGTTAACTACCCTCCCTTCCCCCAACTCCACACCCATTTAGCATGAAGTGTTGAGATTGCTGTGGGACGCTGCTCCAAGTCTTTGTGCTCAACCGTGGGGAGGATGGGAGGCACCTGGAATCCCCAGTAGCAGGAGGTGTGCTACAGCACGTTTGGCTCAGCTTTCCGGACTCTTGGTTGTGTGCGTGGAGTTAGTGTTCTTTCATGGAAATTTGCATGTGTGTACAGCTGAGTAATTTTCCCACCTGCTGCTTGTCTATAGAATTTTAAGAGTCCAATGGCCTCTTATTTTTTTTTTCTTCCTTCTGTGCTTTTCAATCAAAACTAATAGTGTTTCTGTTGATCTCTTTGTTAAAAAATTTAAGAGAACTTCAGTAACTCTTGCTGGTGTTTACCCCATTAGCTCAAAGAGGAGGCATAAATTTCTTTGAATGAAACTCCTCCTCTCTTATAAACTACGGGCTTTTCCTGAGGGACCGTGTTCTTCCTCTTGAAAGCCTCATTGTTCAATTGAATCAAAGTGCGACTCAAACCCTTAGAATCTTCAGAGGCAAGACGTGGGTCAGCAGCTCGGACACGGCCTGGGGCATCCGCATGGCACATGGGGGGCCAGGTTCAGGCCTCTGCCTGTGACCCAGCTTCCTTTACTGTGCACCCTGGTGGGCAGCAGGTGATGTCTCCAGTGCTTGGGTCCCTGCCTTCCACGTGGGAAACCCAAGTTGGGGTCTGGGCTCTTGGCTTCAGTTTTCATGTTTCTCTTTGAATCTTTGCTTTGAAGAAAATGTGGTTGGGGGGGGGGGAATTGCTTATAAACATCTTTACAGGGCCTTAATCTGAGCCGCAGGATCTTCCTGCAGTGCCTTGAGTCTGATTTTTACTTGTCAGATGCCAAAGTTTTGAGAGGGCTTACAACAAATTTCTATGTGAATGCACGAGTCACCTGTGACACCAGCATCCAGTGTCAGGGCTGGCTTGGTCCTGGCTCCTCTGCTTCCTAGCCACCTTCCTGCTAGTGAGCCTGGGAGCCACAGATGATGCCCCAAGTGCTTGGGCTCCTGCCACCCATGTGGGAGACCAGATGGCATTTCTGGCTCCCGGCCATTGCAGCCATTTGGTGAGTGAATTAGTGGGTGGAAGATCTCTCTCTCTCTCTCTCTCTCTCTCTCTCTCTCTGCATGTCAAATACACAAATAAGATCTTGAAAAATTTTGGCCTCATTTGTCATCTGGAAAGGCTGAGAATTTTCAAAACCATGCTTACTGGTTTTAACGGTTTCCTGGCTTAATCTGTTTAATCCCCCCCCCCCCCCCAAAAAAAAACCCTTTTATTTAAGGTATACAAACTTCAAGCTTCATGCATTTCAGAAATAAAACTTTAGGAACATAGTGATTTTAAAGATTTTTTTTTTATTTTTAGTTGAAAGGCAGAATTAGAGAGAAGGAGATACACAGAGAGAGAGATCTTCCTTCTCTTGATTCACTCCCCAAATAGTCATAACAGCCTGGGCTGGGCCAGGAGCCTGGGGCTTCATCCAGGTCTGCCACATGGGGCAGAGGCCCAGGCACTTGGGCCTTCCTCTGCTGCTCTTCCCAGGCAGTTAGCAGGGAGCTGGACTGAAAGTGGAGCACCTGGGTCTCGAACAGGTGCCTACGTGGCAGGCACAGAGGCTTTCGTGCTACACCACAAGGCTGGCCTCTTGACAGTCTTGGATGCAACAAGAGCAAAGAGGCACAAATAAACCAGGTGGTGCTTGAACACCTGCTGGAAGCACCTTCAGCAAGACCACTCAGTTTGTGGCGTAGTCTCCACGCATCTGCAACTTTCTGTGACTATGTAATAAGGGTCTCCTTTCTTCCAGTCTCCAGTAGCCTTTAAATATTCACAAACAGCCCAAGCCCACAATTGTATTAGCCGTGTCGTCAATGCACTGTAATACTTCCCTAACACACTGCTCAAAATCCTTAAGGCTTTTCCAGTGTCCAGTTAGAAAGCAACAGCCACGTTTTAGGTTTTTCTTAGGGCACCCCACTTGAAAGTACCAGAATCTTTAAGACGATTTTTCCAGATGAAGGTCTTTACTCCACTTGATTCTCTATTCCGTTTTGGGAAATGGAGATGCAGAGAGTTACTGAGGTGCCCCGGCCAGCGTGTAGAAGGACCAGGAAGCATAGTGAAGAATGCCTGGCTCAGAAGTGCTCGCTCTCCGGGTGCTGCCGTGCCAACTCTGGCAACAGCGAACAGAATTCCCTAACAAACTGGAGTTGCTGAAGAGTCGCAGGGATGATAAACCAAGCCATGCTAGGTGGCACAAGTTAGTTCATTGTTCTGCATAGTGTACAGATGAACCTGAGTCTTTAGGTGTGGAAGAAGTGGAGGCTTTAAATTAGAATTATAGCTAAGAATTGTTGGGAGTCAGGGTTCCTATGAGGCCCAGGGGACTCCCAACTATTTCATCTTCTCCACTGAAGAATGCACACGACCCCTCATTCACCGATGTGTGGACAGGTGTCAGAGGCAGCTTGTGGGGCTATCTCCACAACCCCACATTCTCTGCGCTGCGAGCTCTTTGTGGGTAAAGAGGGAAATGGGAGGTTTCTCGGAGCAACACTGCCACGACAGAAGGAGGCGAGACATGTCGGGCTTGGCCGTGCCTGGTATGCGGTGAGCTTTGCAAAAATGCCTGCAGGCGGCCAGCTCCCCCGGGGGACAGGACGTGTCTCAGCTGCGGGCTCTGTGAATTCCTCCAGGCCCTGCTCTGGGCTGGATGTCCCGAGGAAGACTGAAAGGGGTGCCATGGGAGGCTGCAGAGGTCTGGCCTCCTATCTAGCCATCGCTGCGGGTTTGAAAGAGGCTCATTCTCAGCCTCTAATGCCCCTTTGGCTCCAGCCAGGAGCCCACGCTTCATTAAAAGCTGCGAGCTGTGCCGATTCGTCTGGGGCTTTGAGTTAAAAGGTGAAAAAAGCCTTCGGAAGAAACTATTGGTGCCACCCGGGCTCGGGCTGGTGCTTGCCCCCAGCCTCGTGGCGAGACAGCAGTGCCCGCTCACCCACTCTGCTCCAGACGGGGCTGCTCTCGAGGCCAGGCCCTTGGTCTTGCCCCGGGGGCTTGGAATGTGGCTCTCGCTTCATGCCCAACCCTCCTGGGGCTCCCCAGCCAGCCTCACACTCTCACAGGTTTATTCCTGGTGGCAACGGATCTCCCAAGGTAGGAAAGTATGAGTTGGGAGCTCTGCGGTCACTTGACGGAACAATGTTTTAATACATGAGATGTTAGAGTGGAACTTTCTATGCTTTCCAAACGGTGTGTGTATTTTGATTTTTAATGCGCTCCTGAACAAGTCTGTCGGCCAGCACGAGCCAAATCTGGTTAAGAAGGGCTCCCGGGCCTGGCACCGGCCCCTTGAGCAAGCACTTGGAGCCATTTATCCAGCGCTGGCCGGCTCGGCTCTGGGCTCGGAGGCTGCCGGCTTCCCCCCAGACCTGCCGCATCGTGGAACACATCCTCTCCGAGAGCCGAGCGTGCCAGGGCGAGAGCAGGTCGCACGGCGGGCGGCTGCAAGGCAGCTTCGTGAGTGGGCGCCGGGTGAGGTTGCGAGGCTGCGTCCAGTAGCTGTAGCTCAGCCTCCAAGGTGGGCCAGAGACTGCGGGCTGGAGGAGAGCCGTTTTGCCATTTGGCTGAGCCTGGTTGCCAGAGAATCCCCAGGCGCACAGACACTTTGGCCTGGTGTGTCAGTTACAGTCTGGAAGGAGCCACGTTGATGGGATGCCACATTTGGGGTGCAGCCCTGGAAACCATCAGGAACGACACCCGCTGAGGAGCAAGGAGCTTAAGTGTCCTCTGACCACCCAGCTTGCCTTTTGCTTTGATTTTTTCTTAAAGGGATAGACTCGACAAGAGAGATGCAGAATTGCAGCCGAGTATGGGAACTGGCTTGGTGTCACCGAGCGGGGCTCAAGCGTGTGATGTATGCCTGTTGCTAGGTCCTGGAAGTGAGGTTAGGGTCTGTGCCCCAGCATTGACATATGGGATGCGAGGTCATTTCCTGTCGTTTTGCTCTGAAGGGCATAGGAATCCGTTTGGTGCCCTGCTTCTTAACACCCCCTGGGGACTACAGAAACTCTCTTGACACACAGTGGAGGAGTGGATTACCCACTGCGTAACTCAACACCTGCCTGGTAGTTTCTGTTGGATTTCTTTTTCCTCCCAGGAAATTGACACAAAATTGTTTGACTCTGAGTTTGCCCTGCTTGGATAAGATAAGGTAGGGTGGGTGGTACCTCTGAGTACTGACAGATCAACCAGGGGTTGGAGGCTTCCCTCTGAGTGCAAGCCAGTTTCTGTCCTCTTGCCATTCTGTTTCTCTCTTGTCCTGTTTGTTGAATTCAGTCTCTTTGTTTGCCTTGCTGTGGTCTTCCCCGACCCTGCTTTTATGGACGTAGGCCCTTAGGAAGAATCAGTACAGTGCTTTGATAACTATTTCTAGAATTGGAATTAGAATTCAGAGAGGGGATCCTCTGGTTCACTCCCAAGTAGCCACAACAGCCATTGTGGGGCAGATTTGAAGCCAAGAACCTGAGAGGTCTCCCACGCAGGTGCAGGGGCCCAAGCACTTGGGCCATCTTCTTCTGCTTTCCTAGGTCATGGCAGAGAGCTGAACTGGAAGAGGAGTAGCCGGGACTCGAACCGGGATGCCAGCACTGTGGGCTGTAGCTTTACCTACTATACCACAGAGCCGGCCCCGCCACCACTCTTGAGCTTGTGGAAGTCACGAGCAGGTTTCTGGCTGGTACACAGCCCCGCTCTCTGGGTGGAGGTGTCGCTAATCAGGCTGCCCTGGGTAATGCAATCTGCAGAGCATCCGCAGGAAATGTTTCCTGCTTTCTCTCCCTCCCAGAGGAGCCATGCGGTGCTGCTGCATGCCACAGCCTAAACGTATCAAATGAGAAAGCCGTGGGCACATCCACGAGCGCTCTTGAACTTCAAGCGTGGAGTGCCAGGTCATTCATTCTGCAGTCGTGTGGTTTGATGCTCGGGGCGGCTTCTCTCTCCCATTGGAATTTGTGGAGCTATCTTGTGCAGCTCAGGGTTGTGTTGGTTCAGGGTAGAAAATAAGCAATTGGCCTTTGCCAAGGTACAAGGCACAGATGATGCCCCGCGGGAATCAGCCTGGGGTATGATGGAGGCAGCAGCAGTGAGCTGAGCAAGAGAAGAGGCTGGGCTCGGGAGGAGCTGAGAGGGGGAGGGGAGCTGTGTTGTCTCCTCCTCTGCATGGCTTCTCACACACACTGAGTATAGCTCTGAGCTCCTGCCCCGTGCGCTCACCTGCCTGCCCTGCCATCGCAGAAAGCCACGTCCACACCAAGGCTAAAAGCAGCTTCCTTCCCAGGGGGTCATGGGGTAGAGGAAACCTCTTGACTTCAAAAGCAAATGACTTGTAGACTTCGATGCATGCTGGTGTGTGATGAGTGTGTGTGGGTTCAAGGGCAGGCGTCTACAGGGCCCCTCAAATAGACCAGGGGATCATCTACCCAGTCGGTCCTAGGCCAGCCTATTCAAAGAGTTGGATGCATTTGCTTTTTCAGTGTGATAGAAAGACACACTATCAGTTGCTAAGTTTCCCGCGATTTAACACACAGGAAACTGAGAAACAGCTTAGAGAGACTGGGAGACAGGAGACCATCACTATTTATTTTTATTCATTTAAAAAAGGTTTACTTATTTGAAAGAGTTAAAGAATGAGGGTGCATGTTTGAGACAGATCTTCCATCTGCTGGTTCACTCTCCAAATGGCCCCAACAACCGGGGCTGGACCAAGCCAAAGTCAGGAGCCAGGAGCTTTGTTGAGTCTCCCATGTGGGTGCAAGGGTCCAAACACTTGAACCATCTTTTCCTTTTAACAGGGAGGTGGATTAGAAGTGCAGTAGCCAGGACACGAACTGGCGCCCACATGGGATCCTGTCATCCTAGATGGTGGGTTACTCAGTATGCCAGAGTGCCGACCCCCATCATTGTTTTTAAGCTGATTTCTCTGCTTTGTCTCCTTGACACATACTTGTTGATTTCCAGGGAGTGGATACCTTAGACTGGCTTAGATTAAGGTTTGTAGTAATATATTGGCAAATTAATAGTAAGTAGTAATTGGCAAAACCCCCTGTTTACACACTTCTATGGTTATCAGAATTTCAAATGACTTCTTTCTCTATGGTCAGGCAATAATCATACATTTCTTCTTCAACCTATATATATTTTGAGAATTTATGTCTATATTAGATATCAGTATCTGATATAAATTGATACCTAAAACGTTTAAGAAGTTATTATGGATGCAAATGAATGGTTCAACATGTATGTTTTTATAAATTGAAAACCAGTACACAGAAGTCTTTCAAATGTTTTCCTGCTAGAGGTTACGTTGTCAGCTTTCAGTTTTCCAGTGTTATGGTATATTGTGCTGTTTTTAAGTGTCACATTTTACTTGATGCAGTCCTGTTATTTATTATTTTAAGAAGCTGAAGCCCAAATCAATTATGTCTCCAGAATAAAAACTCCCTTTTTCAGTTGAAACGAAAAGGCAGTCTGGCACGCAGCCTCCAGTGCAGACAGTTCTGAGCTGTGCAGGATGCAGTAAGCAGCTGCCCTGTGGCAGTGCAGCTTCTTCTGCAAGACTAGCTGGTTCTTGCTCAAAGCGTTTCAGTCCAGTGGAGTAGGAGCACAGCAGCGTTGGACTGTGGGTTTCAGTCCAGCGGAGTAGGAGCACAGCAGCGTTGGACTGTGGCCGTAACAGAACAAAGAGGGGGAAATTCTGAAACAATAAAAGGTAGAGCTGCAAAAATGTTCAGAAGGATTCCCTGAATTATTAACTAAGAGATGGCATTATTTGAAGATGTGAGAATCAAAGGACAATGCTTATAGTCAATGCGTACTTACCTCCTCAGTAGGCTGCAAACTTAGAGTCATAAGAAACTTCTTTTTAGGAGCTGGAATATTTATGTAAAAATTCATGTATGACTCAAAGATGGCATATATTGCTTTTTAAAAAGATAATATCTACAAAGTAGCAAATTATATTTTATTAGCTTTTTACTATTATACATTTTCATGTTACTTTTTGAACGTGAATTTTTTATGAATATTATTTGCTACTGCTTCATTGTAGAATGAGATTGTGTATTTAGTCTTTACATTATATAAATTATTTTTATTGGAGATTATTTCATAAACGTTACATTTGCATTTATTCCATCTTTAGTTTCACTGACATGAAATTATTGAAATTGAAAACCCTAGAGTTAAGTCAAAATAAGTCCAAATTTAGTATTGTGTTTTGTCAATACAATCAATAGCTTTCTGCTTATATCAGAAATATAGTGATTTTAATTTTTTTAAAAGTTTTTTTATTGGAAAGTCAGAGTTCCACAGAGAGAGGAGAGGCAGAGAGAGAGAGAGGTCTTCCATCCGATGATTCACTCCCCAATTGGCCACAACGGCCGGAGCTGCGCAGATCGGAAGCCAGGAGCCAGGAGCTTCTTCCAGGTCTCCCATGCGGGTGCAGGGGCCCAAGGACGTGGGCCGCCATCTTATGCTGTCTCAGGCCACAGCAGAGAGCTGGATCAGAAGTGGAGCAGCCGGGACTAGAACTGGCGCCCATATGGGATGCTGGTGCTTCAGGCCAGGGCGTTAACCCGCTGCGCCACAGTGCTGGCCCCTAATTTTAATTTTGAAAAAGGCTTTGAATTCCAACATTATTTCATGCATAACTCAAAATGTGAATGCTTAAAAGATCAGTTTAAAGAGCTATCTGTCAGTGCAGTGTGTTCTAAGAGCTTTTAATAATCACAATGTTTTAAATAGGGAAACTGAGCTCAGGGGTACAGCTAAAATTGTAACAATTTACAGTTGCTAGCTCAAAATCTGATTAGTTTTTCAAGACATTAATCTAACTCCAGTGGATTGAGAAAGTTAGTTCATATTTTCATCGAAGTATTATCTATAAGTAGTTCACAAGGTAAAAAAAATCTAAATGTAAATGACTTGTTAGAGATGACAGTGCTTGCTCGCTTCCATCTCTCCTGCTGTCCTGGCCCTGGGAAGCAGTGGTTTTGGTGCTGGCCCTGAAATTCAACCCTGTGATTTATCAGTGTGATGCATTACATACTGGCTCCCTCCTCTCCAAGCTTCAGTTTCTGTTCTAACACTGGGACTTCGCATGGTTGTGAGTAGTTAGTAAATGTTTTCCTGCTAGTCCATGGCTTTCCGAGGGATTCACCCCCGCCTCTCGCAGTGCTGCACGGCCAGAGTCTCTCTGGGCAAACATCGCTGGTGGGGAGACCCCTGCCTCCCGGGTGGAGCTTGGAGAAGGGGGAGTTCTCGATCACGCAGAGCAGGGTGGGACCAGGACAAGCCTCTTCTGTTCAGTGCCACGGCCTCAATCCCCAGCAGGTGCCTGGAATTCTGGAGTTTTGCAGGGTTTATTTCTTGAACCCATAGCTCCCCTCTGCTTTCCACACCCCTCCATTCCAGTCTGAGGGTTTACTTTTCTCTTCAGCAAAGCAATTTATAATTCTACTCACACTTAACATTAAAAATGTTTATTTTATGAGGGAGGCAGGGAGAGAGAGAGAGAGAGAGAGACAGAGACAGACACCTTGTTCCCAAATTCCAACAACAACAACCAGGAGTGGGCCATGCTGCAGACAAGAGCCCAGAATTCCATCTGGGTCTGCCTATGCTATGGGTGGCAGGTGCCCAAGCACTTGAGTTGTCATTGGCTGCCTCGCAGGGTACATTAGCAAGAAGCTGGATTGGAAGTGGAGTAATGGGGACTTGAACTGGTGCCCCTATAGGATGAACTGAGAGCGTAACCGGTTGGACCACAACACCCATTCCAACCCTCACTGTTTGGATTCAGGGCAGTAGGTAGTTTTAGGGTCATCAAAAGTGGAGCGTATTGTTTGCGCTTCTCCTTTTCTTTGGTTTGAGAGGACTTTCGAGAAGGGATTGGAAATGACTTTACTCTTCCAACTCGGAACTGGATGCCTTTTCAAGACTTTATAGAAGGCTTCTGGCCCCAGCCTGTGGTGTGATGGTCCAAGTGACCTTTGACCCCTAGGGATTCAGAGACGCATTCAGGAGCGGATTCAGTCAGGGCGCCCCGGTAGCAAACAAAGAAAGCAACTGTGGTTAAGTTCATTAAGCTCACCAAATCCAAGGACAAACCAAGCATCCAGGTCTCAGAGAGGGCAGACGCCGGGCAGTTCCAAGGAACCTAATGGGCAGTTTCTTCACTGGGCTATTTTGAAAGGATCGCATCCCAGCTCATTCCTATTCTTTGGTCATTTTGCGAAAGAGCCAAATTCCGAGGAGAGAAAATCTGATTGTCCAAACTGGGATCACACATCTGTTGCTTGAGCATTCTTAGCCAAAAGAAAGGGGAAAGGATGTTGGCAGGCAAAGCAAAGCCAACAAATAAATAGATGTCCACCCAGGTGATAATTTTATAGGGTTGGAGAGGTTAATGGAGGCTGGCGGTTGCCTTTTTGAGATCTTTCAAGCAAAATTCTCCTTGGGAAGAGCCAGTGCTCCTGGAAGGTTCCTTTTCTGTTACAACGTGCCTGGCTGAAGCAGGCTGTACACGTTAGGGGAAGACGGCATACTTACCACCAAAAACTGGCCTGAATTCTCTTAGGTAGGACTGTCTTGAAATGGGTCCTGTAGCATATTTTGGGCTATAATTCTTTGGATTGGAATTAGGAAATCTGTCTGGGAAGAAAGTCCTTTTTTTTGCCCCCCTACTGCAGTTGAAATAATTTCTTTCGGCTGGCGCCATGGCTCAATAGGCTAATCCTCCGCCTGCGGCGCTGGCACAATGGGTTCTAATCCCAGTCGTTCCTCTTCCAGTCCAGCTCTCTGCTGTGGCCCGGGAAGGCAGTGGAGGATGGCCCAAGTGCTTGGACCCTGCACCCGCATGGGAGACCAGGAGGAAGCACCTGGCTCCTGGCTTCAGATCAGCACGGTGCACTGGCTGCAGCGGCCACTGGGGGGGTGAACCAACGGAAAAAGGAAGACCTTTCTCTCTGTCTCTCTCACTGTCCACTCTACCTGTCAAAAAAAAAAAAAAAAGTTTCTTTCTAGGAAGAGTCCCTGAGATAATCCCACCGTTTTCAATGGGTGACAAGTTGAGTTCTTTGCTCCAGGTCCCTGGGAGGGCTCAGGGCTGAACATCTTGCGGGGCCGTCAGCAGACGGATTCACGACCCAGAGCTTTGGGAGTCAGCTCTTGAGCTTTGGAAAGAAGGAAGAACAATCGAGCGTGTTTTCCCAAGTCCTCTTTGCAAATCGAAGAGTAATCCTAGTAGCCAAGCACCCATCTAAAATAACATCCATATTTCAGTCTCAAGGGGCAAACCGGTCTTGAAAGCTTATGAGTTGTCAGCGCAATTAAACCAAGACTCTGGCACAGCGCAAAGACAGTTCCCAGAAAGGCCCCAAAGAAGACTGATGTCAAACAGATAGAATAGTGTCAGATTTCTCAAGAAAAGGAAAATTACAGTAATATTTGTGAGGGGAATCGGTACACATCCAATGTTTTCCTAAAGTCGCCAGTTCTCAGGCTTCTTGCATGAGAGTGCTTCTGAATAAATAATGTGGAGTTAGTGTGAATTTTTTGGTGTTTGGAAAATTTATTAGCAAAATTAACCTCAGGAACATGGCCCTCTTCTGGAGGGCCTTTTCAATATTTTTTCTGGAGGGGGGTGTCGGAATGCAAGAGGAGTGTAACAGGGAACACATCCGTCCACACACCAGGCCTGGTTGCTAAACCTTCCCCATCACACGTTGCAGTCCTTTGCAGTTGCAATACAAATAGAAATACCGCATTGGAAAAGCTGCCGTAGCTAGGGCCTAGGGGTTGTCAGATACGCGGACCGTGTTCACTGTTCTCGCGAGACTTGGCATTTAGCAGACCTGTGTGGCACATCACGTATCTTAGCTAGCTCGCGTGCGCTGCATGGTCTCATCAGTTTCTGGAAGAGGAAGCTGATTAAGCGAGGAAATAAGATTTTGAATCTAAGGGAAGACGGAACAAGGCAGTCAGTACAAAGACTGGATGTTGTTGTCTCCGCAGGATCTGAACGTGGGACCCTACGCTTTGCTTTGAAGAACAGAAAGTGCTGGAGGGGAACGAGGCCTGGTGGAAGGCGTTTATTCTCTGCCTGGATTTTGAAGGACGGTGCCACCCAGAGGGGGGTGGTCAATCTTGCTAGCAGACTGGCCTCTAAGGGAGGGGCTCGCACCTTGTCCTGAGCTCTAAGCCAGGGGTACGTCCCATTCTGAACAAATCCGCGATGCCAGGATGAAATCTGACAAGTCTTAGGTAAAACACCAGCAGCTGAATTTGCAGCCCAGTGCCACGCAGCTTTTGTGGTTCCCGCGCTGCTGTTGAGTTCGGCGAATGTTCGGTGAACACCTCCAGGATTTTACTAACCCCGGTGTTCACGTCGGTGTTTCTAGAATACTTTTAACAACGAACGTCTTGTGAAACACGGCAGGCAGGTTATTAGTCCCTTTCAAGTGCCATTTAATGCAATGCTTCATGACAGGAAGTGAGCAAGATAATAAAAACCTTTACTGCTTAAAACCACACTTAATATTTTTACGGCCCAGTTGGCCTGACATAACATTCTCTGAGTCATCACTTCAAAGGGAGGTCCTGGGGACTTCAAGGCGGAACAGCAGCCTCTCAGCCATTGTAGAAGGCCCCAGCAAACCGGAGCTGTCCTGGCAGGATCTTTCAAGCAAGAAGCAATGCATCAGACGGACTCTGGGACGTGTCCTTGTGTCCCGGGGTCTGGAAAGGCATGGCACCAGGTGCACTTATTTTAAAGCTTTTAATCGTGTTTCTGACAATGCAGTTTTTGTACATGGTGCTGAAGAGGTCAGGAAGCCTTCCGCGATTCCATTTGTTTGGAGATTACATAATTCTGCCAAGTTGGTTAAGTTAAAGATTTAACTTGGAGTCGTTTGCAAGGTATGAGTTGAGAAGAGAAACAATTTGTAATGGACCTGCCATTGCCTTAGTCTTTGGACAATAGCCAGGACAGCCTTAGCACCTCTTTTAAACCAAAATAAGAGCAAAGAAGGGAGCATAGAAATTGCTTTGGGTAGTATGTGTGAGAGCACTTCACTAAGTTCATGGAAAACGGAATGAAAAGATATATTTATTTTGGTGCAAAAAGTTGAAATCCATGCGTACGAAACGATCTTTACAAAGCTCCCAGAGAATGACTATTATGAAAAAAACTGTACATGGATTTCAAAAAATTTTTGCAACAAAATAAACGTATCTTTTAGTTCCATTTTTCCATGCACTTTTTTAAAAAGTATTCTCTCGTAGGGTGTTCTAACATCACTGCCATTGTCATAACAAAAATTCTATACGGTCTTTTTTCTTAGAGAGCTCCAGTGCTTAGAAGCCCCATTGCCTACATTGATGTTCTTAATGTTACAAGTTCTTCACAGTTAGGAATGTTTTCTATCTATCTTACCATTTCCACTTCTCTTTAAGATTCAAAGGAAACATCCACTCATCACTTAAAAATCTCTTATGGGAAGGAGACACTGTTCTCTGAAGGGAGGAGAGAACATCCACTTTGCTTATGGCCGTGTCCAAATACAGATGGAGTCTATGGTCACAGAAGGCTTCCACAGCCTTGGCAGCCCATGGCAAGAGCCTCGGATGATCACTGACGTCATAAAAAAGTGTTAACTGTCAAAGGAACAACAGCAGTCACTGTGCACTTGCTCCCCATGTAGGACCTCTGTCCTTAATGAATTGTAATAAGAGAATCGACTGCAAATTCTCTCCCCAAACTGTATTCTGTATGTTGTGTGTGGGTGTGGGTGCAAATTGTTGAAGTCTATGCTTAGCATGGAGTTGGTCCTCTGTATATAAAGTCATACTAAAAATGAACCATAATGAAGAAGGAGAAGGGATGGGAGCTGGAGGGGTGGTGGGGAGTATGGGGGAAAGAACCACTATATTCCTAAAGTTGTATCTATGAAAAAATGCATTTATTAAAGAAAAATTAAAAATCTTGTGGATGTCCCATGCACCAGGCATGCTTCTAAACACAAGAGTTTGAGCAGGGTGCGAAGGGACTCCCTGCCTCATGGAGCTGTTTTCCAGGGATGGAGGTCTTACGGGGTAATAGACCTGTTGTCTTCCTCATGACCTTCTGGAACCTTCCAAGTTCCTCAGTGGAAGCTGCTTATTAAACCAAATGGCTATCATCCGGCTTTCATTCCCTCTAGCCCACATTTCAGTCTCTTTGCCCTTCCTAGTGGGTACATTTCCCCTTGTTTTTCATTCTTTACAAAGAGCAAAGAAAGTAGAAAGTCAACTCCCGAATCACACATCACCACGTGTGGGGTTGCTGTTAGCCATTTTCATCCCTTTTGGAGTCAAAACAATTTGAAAACAGGAACCAAAGTTTACCAAGTAGCCGTAGCTGGGTTCATTGATACATTTACCCATTGATTCACAAACAGGCATCTAACATGATTTGTTTGTAGAAATGTCTGCATCGCAGAGGGAAATAAAGAGGGAAAGGTACACTCGCTCATCACCCCTTGCCCAGAATGACCTACGCTTGACATCTTGGCACGTTTGCTTCCAGTCCTGTGAGCCTGGAACATGGAGTTAGAAGAATAACCCTCTGCCTGATGGTACATGCCCATCTTGTTCGCCAGGGTGTCACCTGGTAACAGCACCCAGCTGTGTCCTTGATTGTACACATTTAACAAGACAAAGAAGGAGGGTTCTCATGGGACTCGCCTGAATCTGTGACCCAGCTGAGCCACTCGCTCTGACTGTAGACTCCCATCCTGTCTCCCACCTGAGGGTCCCCGCCACACACCACAAAGGTTGCCTGTGCACACACGGGCAGCACTGGCAATGGCTCCTCTGTTATCTACAGACTATTTGGGTGTGGGTTTGGCGGTTGGGCTGCCCTGAACTCAAAGGCTCTTGTGAACTCAGACTCTTCACCGCAAATGATTAAAAACACACACACGCTCTCTCCTCACTCTCCATGGCACACACACATACATACGCCAGTGGCAAAGATCATTGAGAAATGTTTCACATTCATCATTTTTGACACTGATTGCCCCTGGGGGAGGGGTAGTAGGTTGTAGTGGGCGCCGTCCCAACTTCTCCCTAGTCATGGGGAAGGATTTCTCAGCCAGCCTCACACCCCCGTTTGGTCCTCTGGCAGCCTTCAGGGACCAAGTGCGTCTCAGCTCAGTTCCGATAAGGGACACAGAGGGAGAGGATTCAGGAGCTGTTAGGCGTCTTGCAGAGGGAGGGTTTTTTTTTTTTTTTTCTGTCCTGGTTGGAGTTGGGGTGCAACGTTGAGGGCAGCTTAGCTCCAGGTGTCGCCTGCTTTGTTCCTCTGTGCCGTCTCTCTCCAGCCCTGACCCAGGAGTAGGATCGGACGTGTTTGGTTTGCCCTTCCCCCTGGCCCGGGGGGAGCCTTGTGCCCGTGGAGCTGAAGGGCCCAAAGGCAGCGCAGTCCCCCATCTGGAGCCCTCGTTTGACTCCAGGCCAAGTGCTTCAAACAGCAGGGCTTTCATAGCTGGGGAAGCCCCAGCTAGACCTGCAGCACCCGCCACACACCACATACGGCTCAGCTCGTGTCAACAGAACTGATAACCAAATTGGGCTTCTTGGCTTCCCGGCCTGGACAGCCTTGCCAGCCCGCTACCCTCCAAGTCCCAATTAACACGCGGCTACGCGGTGACCAGCAGGCGGGAGCTGAGGGTTTGTTTACCACACAGTTAACGGGCAAATACAACTTAATCACAAGGAAAACAGCTTTTATGAGCATCATCTTGAAGTCCTCCTGCCGCCCGATGAAACCTTCTGGGAAGCCAAAACCTAGACTTCCCTCAGATTCTGTCTCTTGGAGAGGAGAGCCTTGGGGGGCAGGCGCAGAGGCTTCTGGTCTTGCTCTTTGGCTGTTTACGGCTGTCAAGCTAAGCTAACATCTCTTGCCCCATTCTGGAAGCTTCTTCAAGTGCCCAGTCTTTGCGATCCTTCTGTGATGGGCGCAGGTGCTCTTGGAACGAACCACACATTGGGTGGGGACCTATCTTGTAAGCAGAGCCACCTGAGCACCGAGCAGTAGCCGGCAGTGTCAACCCCTTTTCCGTCACTGTAGGGGACCCCGTGCCACTCCTTTTTACAAAGGAGAAAACCAAGACTGGGTGAGTTGAGTAACTTTCAGAGACGACACAGTTCAAATGCAAAGCTAGAATTTGAACTCAGGTCAGATGGACTGCCAAGTTTATTTCTTTTATCAGAGGCCTAGATTCCAGCTTTGGGCCTGCAAGTTACTTTTGTGTGAGCAAATCCTGTACTCACTTTACACCAATTACTTTATCAGTAAAATGTGGTTGTGGGAGAATTGGATTTGATAATGTAAATTTGTAAAGTATTAGGCCCATGCCAAGTGTATGGGCCTTGCTTGCACTAAGGAACAGGTAGGCATAGAGTGGTTGAGTGGCCACTTGGAATACTCGCATCCCATACCAGGGTGCCTGTTAGAGTCCCAATCTCCTAAAGCACATCCTGGGAGGTGACAGGTGGCTGAAGTGGGTCCCTGGGGAGAGACCTGGGGTTGAGCACTGGGCTCCCAGCTTTGGCCTGGCCTTGCCCTGGCTGTTTTAGACATTTGGAGAGTGAACCAGAGGATAGAAGATTGTTTCGCTGCCCCCTCCCCCCTCTCTCTCTGTTTTCTTGTCTTTCCTTCTCTTTGTGCCTTTGAAATCATAATGAAACGAGACAGGAATTTTTAAAAAAGCATTTTTGGATTCGACAGTGGCTTCGCAGAGTCCCAGCTGATTCCTGCAAGGCTTGTCAGTGGGTAACTAAAAGGGGGAAATTCTTATCAAATTAATAAACATTTTATTCAATATTAGCAACGTACTTTAAGCCACAGAATACTTAAAAATAAGCTGTGTTCCGGGCTTATTCAAACTCCAGTGTTCAGAAAGCTAAGTCACGTTGAGTGTGAGATCAACTTCCTTGTTCTCCCAGCATCCATCCCCTGTTTATCTCTCTAGCGGAACCTGGACCTGCCTCATCCATCGGCCCCCCTGCGCTCTGGCCCCACCCCTAGCGCCAGGAACAAAGGTGTGTGAGGGCAGGTGTGTTGGGCTTCTGGGAAGATTCCCCAGGGACATTGGAAATTTGCGACCAGGTTGGCCGAATTCATCCTTTCTCACGCTGTGTGATCTCTACTTCCCGAGGTTTTGTAGATCCGCTCAAATCGTTTTCCCAGGCAAAGAATTTTTTTCATTCCTTTCCAAGTGCGTGAATAGTTCAGACCACTGTGAGCATTATCAAAACAGGAGAATACAGGGACGCTGCGGTGATGGGATCTCCAGGTTTTCCCATGGAGGTGGCACGCGTGACCCACACGTGCGGTGGCTTCACGCTGCTGACTCGGGGTAAGCCGGCTGCTGCTGGAGCCCGGTGGAGGTGGGAAGGAGGACAGCCATTGCTAGGGTCCTGGAGGATGAGTGCAGTTGGTGTGGCTGAAGTAGAGGACAGCATATGTACAGTCACAGAACCAGGCACGAGGAAGGCGATTCGGGACTCTGCACCCGGGAGCGTCGGCGGTACAGTCCATGAGTACTGCGGGGAGGAACGCACCTTTTATTCCGTGGCCTCACTGAGCTGTTGAGAGTTGCCGAGTGGGGAGTTAGGTGATGAAACTTGTGTTTTAGGGAAAATAAGCTAAGCACAGTAATAGTCTCCAAAGAACAGCGGTGCCACAGGCTGTTATGAATGACTGCCCTGATGGTTTCTTTTAGGTCGTAACTTTTTTGCAGGTGGCTTGGGCTTTTGGAGCTGTTAATATGCAGAATGCTGACTGGGTGTAGTGTTTGCTTGTTCGTTTCAGTTTCTTTCTTTCTGTTCTTTGTCTCTGCCTCTGCCTATGTTTCTGTAGCACCCACCTGGCCCCCTGCACACAGACGGATGCACACACGCGTGTTCGACTCCCCTCTGTGCTGGACGGACTTGGTTGTCCC
Organism: Oryctolagus cuniculus; assembly: GCF_051225735.1. Taxonomy (NCBI): domain Eukaryota; kingdom Metazoa; phylum Chordata; class Mammalia; order Lagomorpha; family Leporidae; genus Oryctolagus; species Oryctolagus cuniculus. The sequence continues at coordinate 125,230,461 of NC_142875.1, forward strand.
CATGACTGCCTTTGTCCTTCTCCCTGATTACTCATTTCCCTGGTCAATTTTTTTTGAGTCTTTATTTGAGAGGCAGAGTCGTAGAGACTCTGTGTCGTAGAGACACAGAGAAAGTCTTCCAACCGCTGGTTCCCTCCCCAAATGGCCAAACAGGCGGAGCTGAGCCAATCTGAACTCAGGAGCCAAGAGCTTCTTTCAGGTCTCCCAAGCAAGTACAGGGTCCCAAGCACTTGGACCATCTTCCACCACTTTCCCAGGCTGTAGCAGAGAGCTGGATCAGAAGAGGAGCACCTGCGACTAGAACTGGCTCCCATATGGGATGCTGGCGTCTCAGGTGGAGGATTAACCTAGTGCCCCACAGTGACAGCTCCCAATTCCTTTCTTTAAAGGTCTCAAAAACTCCTGGAATTAACGTATCTCCTTACCATTTTGTTTAGTCTACCTTTATCATACGCTCATGGGTGCCAGGTACTATGGTAACGGGCAGGTTAAGGCGTGGTACCTGTCCCACATGGTCAGCAAGACTGGAGGCCGATGCGGTACGGTATTACAGTTGTGGTGAGATGAGTAGTCGGTGTAGAACCATGCATGAGAAGCGTCAACACACCACTGGGTTAATCCAGAGAGCCAGCTGCTGGCTTGTGTGTTCTCGTGGGACACGAGGACACAGGGACGTACCAGCCAGACACCTCTGTCCTCAGAACCTGAATCTTGATTTCGTGAAGTGAAGAGAGTAGGAAGAAAGGAATCCATCCTGGAGCAGAATCACGGCCGTGGTAGGGACGTCGGAGTTGGACCCGGAGTTGGACCTGTCCCTGCGTCACCAGACGGGGCCCCTTGGCAGTGATTCTGCCTCCTTGACAGTCTTGCTTTCTGCTAGTTGACTGAGGCTGGATCTCCAGACACTGCAGCAATTCTGGGAGCAGCTCCATGTCACTTAGCAGGTTAACTTTTGGTTTAAATCAAAATTGCTTTCTGTAGCTTACAACTAAGCACTCTAAAAAAATAACCAATGATTGTGCAGGAATTTGAGTCTGGTTGGACTAAATGCAGGAAGAAACCAGTGTAGAATTTAAGGGATGGTACATTGTAGTTCATGTACCACCATTGAGCAATATCTAATTAAGTGATGGTTCATCCTAATCCGGAATCAAGTACACATCAAGTTACTGCCACAGATCAAAATGAAAGGCATGAGACATTCAGTAGTCATGGGATTGGAGGGTTGTCTCTGGGGATCCTGAGCAGCTTGAGAGAGTGAGATGGAGGCTCATGTCTTAATTATTGACCCAGAAACACAGTATGAAATGCAGTGTTCTATAATTATGCTGAAGTAGTTCTTTATCTCTTGCAACTACAGAGCTACAAAGAGTTGGTACAAACCAAACAGCGTTGTGGTGTGTGATGCCCAGTTGCAGTATCTGTTGGATTTGCCACATTAGCAGAGCTCTGATTTGACAGTAAAGGTGTATGCTGGGAAACAGTGGGATCCCGAGAACTGAAGGGAGAATGCACCTGACCTCCACTAAGTTCCACCGGCCAGCCGTGGCAGGTAGAATGCTCTCCCAGAGTGGTCCACGTCCGAATCTCTGAGGCCTCTGAACTGGACAGGTCTTCAGAAAGTTGGTGGAAATGACATATTATGACTTTAGATTTTGTTTTGCACTAAAATAAGCCCATCTGTTAATTCCATTTTTTCCTTGAAACTTTTGAGGCACCCTTGAACATTACCTTGCATAGCAGAAGGGCCTGTGCAGATGTGACGAAGGCTGAGGACCTTGAGTTCAGGAGACCCAACAGCATCACATGCCTCCTTGAAGGGGAAGAACCAGCTCTGCTCAGAGGGAGCTGGGACTCTGAGAGAAAGGTGAGAGAGAAAAGCAATTTGCTGGCTTTGAAGAAGTGGGGGATGGGGTGGGCAGGGACCGCAAACTAAGAGAAGTGCTTGGCTGCTAGAAGCTGTAGAAAGCAGGAGACAGATGCTCTCCCAGAGCAACAGAAGGGAAACACCCTTGCTGACACCTTGTTTCAGCTCCGTGAGAAACACGTTGGACTTCGGCACTCACAGAACTATGAAATGATAGATATGTGGTGCCCATTTTTGGGTAGTGTGTTACAGCAAAACAGAAATGACACCACTTCAAAATTGTTCTTTGTCCATTTTTTAAAAAAATATTCATTTATTTATTTGAAAGTCAGATTCACAACCCGTCAAGTAGGCTCAGTGATGCTGCAGGAAATAGAAATGTAGACATGTGTCCCTGCGGTGCAGCAGGACACTAGAGTGCTGCGTGAGGATCCCTCCCCTCCAGTGTGCCTGGAACTTCGGGGATGCATCTATTCGAAGAACAGGTGTCTTCCACTATCCGGTCTGTGCCAACTGCACAGTTCATGACGAAAACAAAGGGAAAGTAACACCAGTTGAGAGCAAGATGCTTATTGATGTTAAACCCAGATCTCCCCTACAAATGTGGTTAAGCTCCTGTAAGTTCCAAAAGAGAAGGGCAGTGGTTTGTCCTTACAGAATAGTCTCTGGTTTTGGATTTGGATTTGCTCTCAGTGTTCACCATCCTTGAATTTGCAGAAAGCCTTACACACTGTTGTGGTAGCCCACATGGTGCTTTGGACCAAAACAAACAAACAAACAAACAAACAAACAAAAAAACTCACTTTGCAGTGAAAGAAGGAAAACAAGGATTACTTGTCTTCCTCCATGATCCACACAGCACCTTGTAGGACTGGATGATATATACAATAGGTTGCGTTGTGTATGCTGAGCCAGCTTGGCCATTCAAGACCATAAAGTTTGGTTGAGGTTGAAAGACGCACAAGAGGAGTCGGTGTCATGGTGCAGTGTGTTAAGCCACAACCTGTGATGGCTGCATTCTGTTGGAGCATGGGTTCAATTCCTAGCTGCTCTGCTTCTGATCCAGTTTCCTGCTGACGTACCTGGGAAGGCAGTGCACCATGGCCCAAGCGCTTGAGTCCCTGACACCCGCCTGGAAGATTTAAGTAGAATTTCAGGCTCCTGGCTTTGGCTTGGCCCAGCCCCAACTATTGTAGCTATCTGGGGGATGGAGGGTTTCTCTTTGTCTCTCTCTCTCTCTCTCTCTCTGTAACTGCCTTTCAAGATTGCAAGAAATGACAACTGAGACTACGTCTAAGGATGCATTCACTTTGGCTTACTACTGCCTTAGCCAACAAGCAGAAGACTGACAAGGATGTGTGTGTACAGGACCAAGTATTCATTGTGCATGGAGCAGCTCCCTGGCACTCAAGGCTCAGCTAGGCTCCTGAAACAGAATTGGTTTTTGCTCCGTAGTTCTATCACCTATGTTCTACTTTTTGTAACCTCACCTGGACTTCTCAAGGCCTATCATAACATTTAATCAGTAATGGACTGAGTTGTTTCTCCCCTGGTTTGAAGACAGGGTCAGGAATCCAGGAGATATATTTGGGAATGATACTTTTCATTCTTTTACTTAATGACCAACTTAAAGAATGTATATACCTTGTCCTTCAAACCATTGGTTTTGTTCTAGAAGTTTTGTTCCAAAAGGAACATCTCACAAACTCCATGGACTGTGTACTTTGTAACTGGATATGTCATTATTAGTCCTAATGTGATGTTGTGTTGCTTCCCTTTACAGAAAGGCTGAGTGTGTGTGTGTGTGTGTGTGTGTGTGTGTGTGTATGAATGTAAGTGTACTTGAAAAAGTTCATGGAAGTGGCTGGTGCTGTGGCGTAGCAGGTAAAGCCACTGCCTTCAGTGCCAGCATCGTGATGGGTGTATGGGTGCCAGTTCAAGGCCCAACTGCTCTACTTCTGGTCCAGCTCTCTGCTATAGTCTAGAAAGCAGTGGAAGATGGCCCAAGTCCTTGGACCCCTGCACACACATGGCAGACCTGGAAGAAGCTCCTGGCTCCTAGCTTCAGATCAGCTCAGCTCCGGCCGTTGTGGCCATTTGAGGAGTGAACCAGGGGATGGAAGACCCCTCCCTCCCTCCTTCTCTCCCCCCTTTCTCTCTGCCTCTACCTCCATGTTACTCTGCCTTCCAAATAAATAAATCTTCAAAAAAATTTATTGAAAATTGGAATGAAAAGATAAGATTATTTTAGTGAAAACAATTTGGAATACATATACGAATTGTCATGATAAATTTTCCATGAGCTTTTTGAAGAACCCTTGTATAGACTGTTTTGTTATGTAAAAACACAATTTTAGTTGTCTGAAATTTAAGGATGGAATGAAAAGCATTTCATTGACAGCTGTCAATGAAATTTTTAGCAACTTCCAAGTTTATAAGCCATTTTTTTTGTTTTCTTATTAATCATGATGGGAGGCTGAGTCCATCTCCCACTACAAGATTGAGAAAGCCTCTGTGAGTCAGGACCCAGGAATGTGACCCTACACGGCGGGCAGTGTCAATCAGATCTACCCTGGGGATAAGCAGTGTGAACCCAGCGATGCAAACAAAAAAGATGGTGGGGAATGTATTCTGGAGGTGGAGCAGTGACAGTGGCATCAGGCTTGTGGGCAGAGGGTAGCAGCAGGACCAGCAGCAGTGCCTGGTGCCCAGGGTTGTCTTGCTAACAGCTGCAGTGTCTGGTATTTGCTAGAAGAGCGGCTGTGCTGTTCTCTGTGGATGGGTTTGGAGGAAGCTTCTGACATGGCTGTGTCTGTCTGGCCTCCCCTTGTTCCTGTCTGTCTTCCAAGGCTGATTTTGCAGATTTTCATGAGATTGGGTGAGTTTCACAGTGTACATACTTTCTTTCTTTCTTTCTTTTTTTTTTTTGAGTTTTTTTTACTTGAGAGAGTTACACAGACAGAGGAGGAGAGGCAGAGAGAGACAGAGACAGAGAGAGTGAGTTCTTCAATCCTCTTGTTCACTCCCCAGTTGGCCGCAATGGCTAGAGCTGTGCCAATCTGAAGCCAGGAACCAGGAGCTTCTTCCGGGTCTCCCTCGTGGGTGCAGGGACCTAAGGACTTGGGCCATCTTCCACTGCTTTCCCAGGCCATAGCAGAGAGCTGGATTGGAAGTGGAGCAGCCGGGTCTCGAACCAGCGCCCACTACGCCACAGCACGGGCCCCCACAGTGTACTTTTAGCAAGTTATTTTGCTGCTTGAGTCATTTAGAGTTGACCTATGTTACTTTTGATTAAGAACTTTGACTTGAATGAGGGACAGCAAAAGAGAAAGCTGGAGAGATCAATAAGAGTGAGATTGTCAAGAGCCTTTCTGAATTATTAAAGAATCATTTTATCTATTTGAAAGGCAGAGTTGAAGGGAGCGAGAGAGAGAGAAAGAGATAGAGGGAGGGAGAACGTCTATCTGCTGGTTCACTCCCCAAATGGCTGCATTGGCCAGGGCTGAGCCAGGCCAAAGCCAGGAGCCTCATTCGGGTCACTCCCCAAATGGCTGCCACAGCTGGAGCTATGCCGATCCAAAGCTAGGAGCCAGGTGCTTCTTTCTGGTCTCCCATGCTGGTGCAGGCCCCAAGAACTTGGGCCCTCCTCCACTGCACTCCCAGGCACATCAGTGGGGAGCTGGATCAGAATTAGAGCAGGCAGGACTTGAACTGGTGCCCATATGGGTTGGCAGCATCGCAGATGGCAACTTGATCCATTAGAGCACAACACTAGCCCCATCCTTCCAGAATTATTAAGAAGTCTGAGCTTTGTCTTTGTCTCACTGGAAGATTTTACAATAAGATAATCATGGGAAGGTTTAAAGAAAATATCTCTGCGGTAGCAATACAGAGGGCACCTTGGAGAGAGGAACAAAATGCCTATTGGGAGGCAGCAATTCAGGTGGCAAATGATGCTGATAAATATATCACAATGTCAGAGAAGCTGGGGGAGAAGGACGGGTCGAAAGCTGTTTGGAAGATGAACTGTCCAGGGTTGACGAGTAGATTGGCAGGGAATGAGACCAGGAAAACTCCAAGCAACTTCAGCATCCCCAACTTGGGTGAATCAGATGGTGCAAGGACAGGAGAAGCAGCGGGCTTTAGGGGGAGGAGAATTTAAGGCATGTTGAGCTTGAGATGTTCCTGTCGAGGTGGAGATGCCCGGTAAGCAGCCTGAAACAAGGAACAAGGATGCGGCAGAGAAGTGCGGATGGTAGAGGCAGGTGGTGGTGTTGAGGTGAAGCCACACAGAGAATATTCTCAAGGTGAATGGAAAATTAGGACCTGCTTTGTAGATTTCAAGACCCCATGTCGATAGGAACCTGCTTTGCTTATGGTACTCTGAGAGCCCGCGGGGCCTTGTCATGGCCTTTGTGGGTCTGGCTGACTCTGGGTTGTCTTCCTCCCCCTACCCGTTGACGCATCCCATCAGCACTCACTCTCCCGCACACTCCTCCTTCAAGCAGGGGTACCTACAGTCCACAACGTTGGCAGGACACAATCGTCAAGGAGTCCACGTCTCCGGGTGCGTCCTGCAGGCATGAAGCCTGAGCCCTGGAGCGTGCACCTTGCGGACGTCCCATTGCTCCTGCAGAGTGGCTTGCAGACGGGTCCTGTGCTTCCCCCTGGAATTGCCCGGCAGGACTGGCCACGGGCTGCTCCAGGGAGCAACTACATGATGATGTACTGGCTTCTCGTGCTTCTCTGTCCTCTTCCCATTCCCCTGGGGGGCCACTTGTTGGCATCGCCTCCCAAGTTAGCTGTGTGCACTCACACCCCATCTCAGGGTCAGCTTTGTGAGAGACAGCTCTCCTCTTCCTCGTCTACTTAGGGTGAGCCGCTGGCAACGTCTGAACGGCCGTCTTACCTGTGGCTGTCCCTGCCGTGTGCTCGGAGGCCACTTTCTCCCAATCTCCCTATCTCAGCTCTCCCCAAGCAGACACAGGACATCAGGAACCCCGTTGCTGGGGGAGACAGCGGGCGAGAACAGACACCTGGACAGAAAGTCCCTCGATCTCTTCACAGAAACAGGTGTGATGATAATCGTGTTTTGTATTTACTAAAATCTTTCCTTCCAAGAAGTTCAAAGTGTTCCCCCCGCATCCCCTGTGGGTAAGAGCAGGACTGGCTTCTAGCACACCTGTAGATTCTGTGGAGTAACTTTGTGACACTGGGCCTGGGAACCACTCTTTTTCTCCTTTGCCCTCTCGCCTCTTCTGCTTTCACCCCGCCTGACTCCTTCCCAGAGCGACTTGTTCTCAACCCTCTTTCGTTCAGTCTCCACGTAAAGGATGATTAATACTGTTATTCATACGGCATTGGTGCCCCCACGAACACTGGCATTTTAACAGGACACATTTATAAACACAGTATCTCTGACCATGTGGAATTGAATAGCAGTGTTAAATGAGAACTTCTGGTGGAAGATGGTATCAGGCCTTTGGGAATCTCTGTGAATTCAAATCCACCAATGGAGACCTTTCAAGAGAAAAAAATAGGGTATTTTATGGACCTGGAGCCGTTTCTCTTTCAGACACAAAGGTGGGAGGTGGGTGTTATGCACTGGGTTAAGCTGCCTGCTTGGGAGACCAGTGCCTAAGCACTTGGGCCATCTTCCACTGCCATCCCAGGCCATCAGCAGGGAGTTGGATTAGAACTGGAACAGCCGAGATTCGAACTGGCACCCTCATAGGATGGCGGAGCCTCAGGCGGAGGCTTAGCCTGCTACACCACGGTCCTGGCCCCTAGACAGAACATTCATTCTCACCATAGATCTCAGCAGATGATACTTTTCTTGCCGTAAGTTGAGAACTTTGACCTTTCACTTAAAGGCAGCACTTCTGGCGTGTCTGAGTTGTTGGCATCACCACAGTTGTGCCTTGTAACCATTATTAAGTAACAGAGGGTAACTTGAACAGAAGCGCGGAAAACTTTGACAGTGGATCTGATAAAGGAGACAGCTTCCCAGTGACTCATGGGAGGGTAGCGTATACAGGGTGGACACACTGGACAAAGGGATGACTTACATCCTGGCCACGATGGAGTGGAATGGCTTGACAGGTGCACAATTTAAATTGTATGAGTTGTTTATTTTTGGAAATTTCCACTTAATATTTTTAGATCATGGTTTGGCATAGGCAAAAGAAACAATGGAAAGCAAAACCATGGATAAAGGGAGACTATTAATTTCCTTTGTGCAGAGCAGTATGGGAGGAAGTGGGAGGAGATTGCCAAAGAACACACAGGTGTCCTGTCTGGAGCTCACTTGGGATAGCTTCCTTTAGGTCTAGGTGCAGGAATGATTTCAGCTCCCAAAATCCACCTGCAAAAGAGAAGTGGGGGCTTCAGACCTGATGGGAATCCAGAACACTTGCCTGGGTCAAAGAAAATCCTGTGTTTCCCATTTCACACCCTTTTCTTGAGCCTATAACTCAGGGTGAAAGGGTGCAGTGCAGTGGAGTGTAAAAATACCTCTTCCTTCAACAGTCTTTACTCAGAAATGGATGTGATGGAAGCATCTTAGATTCTCCCAAATACGTCTCAGTTAAAAAATACTCGAGCAATATCAGAGAACAAGAAACTGCGCCCCTGAAGGAAGGTACTGATTCAGAAATGTTAGTTTCCTCTCCCTTTCCCAAACACAAGACATCAACTTCTGGGAGGAAAAATGATGCCAGCAACGTAGCAGCACAAAGAATCAGCTGCGAACCGAAGAGGGACTTTGCCTGCCTGGGGACGAGGGGCTGTGTCCTTGCTGCGTCTAGCCAAGCCCTGCTGTTAATGGCAACGCTGGGTACACACAGCAGAATGGGCTCAGCATGAGATTTATTCACAAAATGCAAGCTGGAGAAGCAGCTCCCCTGTGACGGCACTTCATACACCCCAGACCTTCCCTGCCCCAACTGATTCAAATTCTATGAAAAAAAAAAAGGGATTTTTTTTTCCTGGTGACCATAACAACTATTTCCATAAAGAGGTCCAGATGTTTAATTTTTCCAGGAGAAAATTTCACACAAACAAAATTAAAGTAACTGAGGAAGGATCATTTTTCTATTGACTTCTTAACCCAAATGGGACGAGTTACGCCAGTCCAAACCACAGACTGCCCCCCTCCCCTCCCTACACGAATCCTTTCGTCTCCTCTGTCCCTGCCTTGACACAGGTGCCTTCCCAGCATGCTGCTGGCCAGCCGCTAGCAGCCAGGCCGTTTAATTTCAGGAAGTTGTTTTCCAAAAGCCAGCTGTGGACAGCAGAGAGGGTTGCCACACTTTCTCTCCAGTGCTCTGGTCCTAATAATAAGTAGAGCTTGAGCTACATTTTCCTAAGTGTTAGGAAATGCCATCCACTGGGGACCTGCAGGAACCAAGACAGCACCAGAAAGAACAGGTTTTCTTTTTTTCTTTTATTATGTATTTGAAAGAGGGAAGAGAGACAGAGAGAAAGAGATGGATTGAGCCAGCCATCTTCCATCTGCTGGTTCAATCCCCAAATGACCACAATGGCAGGGGTTGAGCCAGGCCTAAGCCAGGAGCCTGCAATGCCATCTGGGTCTCCCAGCTGCGTGGCAAGGGACCATCCGCTGCTGCTTTCCCAGTCACATCAGCAGGGAGCTGGATGGGAAGTGGCTGGCGCTCTGATATGGGATGCTGGCATCCCAGGCGCTGGCTGAACTTGCTGTACACAGTGCCAGCCCCAAGACCAGGTTTTCAAACATGCATGGACCCATTCAGATCTCCTGGGAAAGACCAGGGCTGGCGAGGCCAAATGGGGATCAACTGGTTAAATGGCCAGAGTGGAAGCAGGAGTTTAAAATAGCATCAGAAGTCTTGCTTTGGAGTTCTTCTCTCCAAAAAATTTTTCAAGCCTGCGCTTAGAAAGACTTTCTTCCCCCTGAGGATTCTGAACTTCCTTATGGTCTTTATTAAGATTAATTTCTGTGGAAATGGTGAAGGCTGCAGGCCTCTCTCTGAGCAGCTGGGTACCTGGACGCCTGCATGGACCTTCCTCCCATCCAGCAGCATAAAAAATAAGAGTTGCCTGTGGGTGTCCCATAGCTTGTTTGGTCAACGCAATGGCTCATAACTAAAATGCCAGTTTAACCACCAGTTTGTTTTGCTGGTGCTTGGTTTATACATAAACATGAGTGCGAAGGGACCAACTTTTTTTTTAAGTACAAATTTTATTTTTATTACTGCTGCTTTGTTTTTTGTTTCAAAGGGATGGCAGAGACTCAGGGTACAACAGCTGTCCTCAGCCGGGCTGGGAGGCCTTGAATTTTGTGAACTCCACTTTCTTTAAAAGGGGCTGTGTGTGGAGCGTTCAAGTGGTGTTAACCACCTCTGTGTTGTTTGCCTTGAAGCTCCTCATCAAGCAGAATCCAAGCCCACCTCTAGCTCAGGTGGATGGGAAAAAGGTGGGGGCTGAGGAACAGGCAAAAGCAAGACAGACAAGGGCACTGCGTAGAGTTGATGTGTCTTCCATCGTCTGGGGTCACTGGTACGGAAAGCTGACACTGGGTAATCTATGAAGAATCCAGGTTGGTTTATGGTGTTGGGGTTGGGGAGTCCTACATCAAGGTGCTGGCTAGTGCAGAGAGCTGTCTCGCTGTGTCGCAGCAAGGCAGGGGCATCACACAGAGAGGGTGCAGGAATGTGCCAGCTCCAGTCTCTCTTCCCCTTCTTCTAAAGACACTAACCCCGTTGTGGGGACCTCATCTCCAAATACCATTAAAGCATGGATTTGGTGATGAACTTCCCAACACATGGGCTTTTGAGGGACACATTTTAATCATAGCAACCTACTACCCTTGCGGTCTTTCTCATGGTTCTTCCTGTTTGGGGGTGCATTAAGTTTTATCCCTGTTTTCCTCCACTCCATGGCTTGTGGATTCCATCCCTGAGGGGTATAGCTCTGTCCAGCCAGCGCCCCCCCCCCCCTTACTATGGTATGTCCATCAGGAGTGAGACTGGAACAATCTGGAATTCTAAACATTGATCTCTGCAAAGCAAGCCCTCAGTATTGGCAGCCTGATGTATTGCATAACAAAATGGAGTGATTCAGGGGTCTTCCTAAAGACAAATTTTCATCTCCGTGTTACTTCCCAGGGCTATCTGGTCCTCTTAAGAAGATTAGCTACCCAGGCCTACCTCTGATCAAAATCTAATCCTCAAGGTGGACCTGGAACAAGAGGGCTCTTTTGCATGGGGCTGGAAGGCAGAGAATTATCTTCCTTGTTTTGTGCTCATTTAAGTATTTTTTAAAAAGATTTTATTTATTTGAGACGTGAAGTTACAGACAGTGAGAGGAAGAAACAGAGAGAGGTCTTCCTTCTGTTGGTTCACTCCTCAGATGGCTGCAAGGGCCGGAGCTGCGCCGGTCTGAAGCTAGGAGCTAGGAGCCAGGAGCTTCTTCCCAGTCTTCCATGCGGTGCAGAGGTCCAAGGACTTGGCCATCTTCTACTGCTTTCCCAGGCCATAGCAGAGAGCTGGATTGGAAGAGGGGCAGCCGGGACTAGAACTGGTGCCCATATGGGATGCCGGCGCCACAGGTGGAGGGTTAACCTACTGCGCCACAGTGCTGACCTCCACTTAAATACTTTTAAAAATGGCAGATCTTTTATCAACTCAAAATCTTAAGTGTTTTTGAGTGACAGTGGTCCCTCAGGGGGCAAAACACGGCTTCTGAGAAAACACTTGAACCCATGGCATAATTTGGTGATGTTTTGGGTGATTTCTTTTTCCTAACAATCCTGTAGTTTCTCCTAGACAAGAGGGAATCCAATTCCCTGTAGTCTGGAATGAATGGCTACTGGGAATTCTGGTTCAGGTGTAGGCTCCTTCTTGGTCACATTGCTGTGTGCAGGGTCTAGGGGGTGAAGGTATGGTCCAGGATGCACCACCTTGGGAAGAAGGCTAAGTGGAAGGGGACCTCGTAGTGAGTTCCTGTCTGAAGAAGCTAATGAGTTGAAAACCCAGGAGACTGGGCTAGAATGAAAGTCCCAAACAGAGAAAAAAATCCCGAAGTTGAGAAATAGCCTGATTGGCGAGAATGTTAGGGCAGCAGCGTTTTATGGGGTGGTAGTGGTTTTGGGTGTGGCCCGGGAGAGAGTCATTAAATGCCCCAGCTTGGTGTGAACGCCTCTGAAATTTGTTTCTAGGAAAAACAGATGGGAAAATCAATTAGCTAAGAATAATGGGAAGATGAAAACAGGGAGCAAGATCAGAAGAACACGGGAAATGAGAAAGAATACAGTCAGAAAAGAAGATGGCTAATCCCTCTGGAATAAGACACCTCCTCGTAGGCAAGTGGTTTGGTTGGAGTACAATGAAGCTTCCAGAATAAGTAATTGCTGGTCTCCTACCAGTGCAGACAGGCTGTGAGATACAGAGCTGGGTTATTTGGAAGGAGTAGCAGCAGCATTAGTGGCCTGGAGGCAAGCTATGAAATCCATGCCTTCAAGGGGAGAGGCTTCAGTCTTTTATTTTATTTGATGTTTTTGGTGGGAATAATTACTTATTTTTGTGGGCAGGCAAAAAAAAAAAAAAAAGGCAGTGTATAATTCATATGTAGAGTTTAATGAATCTGGCGAGAAGTCTACATTCCTGAAACCATTTCCACCGTCAGGACCATAAGCATGTCTATCACCGTCAAAAGTTTCTTCCTGCTTTCTTATTTCCCATTATTATTATTTGTGATAAGGACACCTAAAATAAGACCCCGCCCCTTGGTGCCTTTTTAAGGATGTGATACGGAACTGTGGTAAGTGTAGGTACTGTGCTGTGCAGTAGATTCTAGGACTTTGTCATGTTGGGTGACGGAAGCTTTGTACTCGTAGGCTAACACAGCCCTGTTTCCTCCTACGCCCAGCTGCTGCGAGTCCCGCACCATTCTCTGCTGCTGTGAGCTTGACTTTGTTGATGTGTCCTTCATCTGGTTTTAATAGCTCTTTCCCTCATGGTGCTTATTAGCAACTCTCTTGAGACTGGACACATCAGGTGCCCACCTCAACTCCACCTGATCTACTCTAGGATCACCGGTGATGCCTTCAAGGCAGAAACCAGAAAAGCACTGCTTTGTGGTTGCATTTAATAGAGATTTTTATGTTTGTAGCATTTGTTCTTTCTATTAGAAACCATTTCTTCATCTCCAAGTACATTGGTTACCAGTGCCTTTAATAGGAATCCAATTCTGTGCTTTAACAACGTAACATGTTACCTCAATTTATTTTTATAGTACTTTAAATTTGAATGCACATCTCTTTTATTAGAAAAGAAATGTGCTTATTTAAAAAACACAAATGATACTTTGCTATATTACACTTAAATTTCTTTGCTAATCAGCACTGGATAAGAATTGTTAACCGTGGGAATCCACATATACCCAGGGAGCACCAACTCCGTATCTGACGCTGCATTGAATTTGAGAATGAAAGCACTGAACAGGATGCAGGACACAGCTTCTGCGTGGGGGCAGGATGGGAACTACTGCCGGTGCATTCGCGTATCAGCCTTAGCTGCTTCTGAGCGATTCCTGCAGACTTCAGTAGCTGTGACCAAGACCCCTGGCCCACCAAACACATGTGCTATCTGCCCTTTACAGAAACAGTGGACAGCCCCTGGACTAGCTCAGTGTGGCAACCGTAGGGAGAGAAGACGGAACAGAAATATTTAGCAGGGAGAATCCATTGAAGCTGATGGCCGACTGGGTATGCGTGCATGGCGGGGTGGTTTTGTGTGCTGTGGTCTGGGTCTGGGACTGTGGAATTAGAGTGGCGTGTCTGTGCTTTCATGTGCGTGTGCGTGTTTTTGTGAGCATGACAGTTCCATCTGCTGAGAGGAAAGTCAGAGGTCAGAATGTACTTGTGCTGGGGTCAGCCCTGGGGTGTGACCACGGATGGGGGCTCAACACATGGAAGTTGTTTGCAGAATTTCTTCCTAATTTCAGCAAGTGTAAGAATTGTGTTTGTTCTCACATTTATTAAAGACAGGGAGACGCTTCTGATTGCTGTAGCTGTGTTCAGTGCGAGTATCTGATGTGTCTACCACGCGTCCCAGTTAGTCCCACAGGACTTGTTAGGGGAACAGGACACTTCAGTGAAAGCGAAGCTCCAGTCCTCTATCTCCTCTGAACCCAGCTGGACGTGGTTTCCTGAACCAGGAAGGATCTCGCTCCCCAGCCTGGTGATTTATGAATCTGTTAGTTGCATCTGTTTAGTTTGCCTGCAGCCAATTCATGTTGGTTTTTCAAGAACTACAAGTGCACCAAGAGGGGAAACATTGGAATGGCAGAGGAAGGAAGCCTTTGGGAGATGGTGAGAGGGAGAAGAATTTAGGAAAACAGCGGCTCATGCGGATCTGGGGGTGGGGGGAGGCTGCTTGAAACCCAAAGCCCAGGAGGATAAAGAAGGAAGAGGGGAGGGAACCCCAGGGACACGTTGTGCAAAACCTGATTGAATGGGGCTTGAATCCAGTCCCGAGGGACCCCCGATCTCATCCGAGTACTGTCCGGCCCCTTTACAGTCTGTAAGATGTGACGGAACCGCAGGCCAGAGTGGTGTGGCCGGGGGCCATCGGCCTTGGGGAAAGTGTCTTGCCAGTGGGGTGATGTGGGAAGGCGGGGTGCCCAGCTGGCCAGACGCTGGTCTCTCCTGCTGTGGGATGAAGGCTAAGTGACAGACGGATATCCACTTAACGGCTGATTCCGTCTCTCCGTACCCTGTTATCATCCCGCTCCTGCCCTGGGGGAGGCTTATTTTGCCAGAAAGTGTGTTTTAGGTTACTGGAGTTTTCTGCTTCTCAGTTATTAAACAACTTCCTCTCCCCACTTGGTGGATGTCAGCGTAAAAGTTTGAGACAGTGCCATCCCAGAGCTGCTCATTGCCATTCCCTGGAGAGTTCAGATGGCACCTAGAGAAACTGCCAGGATGGTAGATTGACGCCGAGGGCAAGGACACCATTTCCACCCAGACAGCCCTGAAAACACAGGAGCGGGGGTGCTGCTGGTGGGGGTGGTGGTGCTGTGTGTGTGTGTGTGTGTGTATGTGTGTGCGCGCACGCATTGCAGAGGGAGTGGGCTCTCCGTGCAACCACTTGTCCCTCCTTGTGGGTGAACTGGGCTTGCACTTGTCCCAGTCGGATCAGCCTCTGTAGTTTTGCTTGTGGGAACTCAACAGATCTTTAGTCACTGGGCTGAGGGACTAAAGGGGTCCAAGAAATACAGGAAGCGATGGTGCTTAGGAGGCTAGTGTGGAGAAATAAGCCCCTCTTGAGGCAGGCATGTGGCTTAGTGGTTAAGACTTGGTGTCTGGGTTTTCAATTCCAGCTCTGTTCCCAACTCCAGCTTCCTGCTAATGTGCAGTGGAGATGGCTCAAGTAGTTGAGTCCATGTCACCCAAGTGGGAGATCGGGATTGAGCTCCTGGCTTCCAGCTTTGGACTGGCCCAGTCCTGGCCATTGTGGGCATTTGGGGAGGGAATTAGGGATGGGCAATCCCTGTCTATCTGTCTCTCTGTCTACCTCCTCTTCTTTCTCTGTCTCTCAAATAAATAAAAAATAACAAAAAAATTAAATCCCTGTTATAATTCATTATTCTTTTACAAGCAAAAAGCTCTCTTTCCTAAAAACTAAACATAAAGCAAAACAAAGCAGAAAGACAACTTTTGGCTGTTTATGTCTTATTTAGAATGTTTACAACTTTAAGATGTTCCTGAAAAATATTAACAACTTTGTCTAAACTCTGTAAACACAATCAAAATCAGAGAGGACTCTGGAAATTGAGGGCCAAGCCGTGTGTAGTCCGTAGGCAATTGCAGATAATTGTGAGGTCACTCAGTGCTGGGCTGGAAGAAACAGAACCAGAAAGTGCCCGGTGTGTGGCAGCCCTGGTGTGTGCTGTGTCCTCCCGAGAACCTTGGTATCACAGAGAGTAACAAGCCCTGTTCTGGGGAAGAGGGTGGAGGCCCTTCTGCCAGTCAAGGCCAGTGAGCAAGGCTCTCCTAACTCATCAGTCGTTGAGCCCTGGGCCGAGGAAGCTTCACTCACTGCCATGTTGAGCTCGTCACCCTGCGCCTTCCATCTGGCTGCTTCCCTCTGCCTCTCTGCTAGGGGTCCGACCTGTGGAGGGGTGGGGACAACAGTTGTAAGCCAGGCAGACAGGCCTTCATCGATCTATACTTCTGGGATTTGCGTCACAGGGTTTTGCTCTCTAAAAATGTCCTGCCTGTAATGTCTCCTAATTAGGTTCCTAATTCTTTGAGGACTAGTATGCTTTGAATGTACAGATTATATCCAAAATAAGTGCTACAAAAATAGTAACTGCTATAAGAGTGCCAATAATGTTCATGACTTAGGCCAATTGAAGTTCAGTGGAAAGCTTATTGTAAGTCTGAATGGCTGTCAAGTAGAAAAAACAAACCAAATTTTATTTAGTAGATTCTAATATGCCTTCCTTTCAGCAGACATGCTTTGGGTAATTTCCAGATCGCTGAAGGAGTGTCCAAGGGGTCCTCTGTGGTTGTGTTTAAAGGATCCCAACAGGAAAAGTTACTGCTATGGTTAAGGGGGGCTTTCCAAGAGAGTCCTCCATCCTGGAGAAGGGAGAGCATAATTTCGGGGCGACACCCTGTCTATTTTAAATCATTAGAGAGGGGAAAAATATTTGTGTCCAAGACAGTAATTTTCCGGATGACGCCATATTGTTGCACAGTTGCCATACCGTGAGGAAGAGCATTCTTGTGGTCTGTGCGCTGGAAGTCCTGCAGGAACGCTATTTCTGGCATCTTCTCCTGATGAAGCCCAGTGAGGATGAGGAGCACACCGGCCAATCAGATACAGTTTGTGGTCTCTCAGTGCTTGAGAAAAGTCCCTTCCACGCCACGCTTTTATGGGACTGCGCAGTGGATGAGGTGTTGAGTGGGATGCATGAGGAGGAGGAGGGAGTGGAAATATTAGTCCAGATCAAATCCCAAAGCAGTAGTCTGGTCAGACATCCGGACTTGTATGTGATTATTCTCTCATGAAAATGAGCTTGAATCGCCAGCGCTGTCTTTTAGGGCAGCATATAAATGTCTCTTTTCAAAATGAAATTTTGATAGCGAGGGACCACCATTAAGAATGCACCCTAATAAATGTAAAAGAGACTAGATGAATAGACTGGCCTTTGGTAGTAGGTTTTCTGATGGACTTTGTTCTTAGGAAAACCCACTTTCAAATCTGAGCTGAAGGCCATATTTAGGGGAGACATGACCTGCTTAAAAAATTATACAGAATCCTTTTTTTAAGGTATTACAATCATCATGATTTTTAAAACCCTGACAGTATCTTATCCTTTAATTTAGAAGGTCACCTAACCAGGCATGTTTGACTAGCAGCTTCTGGAAATTCTTCCAGGGCCTGTGGTAAAGACGTTAACAAAGAGGGCATGCTGCTCTTAGAAGGCTGTTCAATGCATAAGCGTGGAAATTATTCTGGGGGGTGACACTATTAGAATTGGAAGACATTCGTGGGCATTTCTGATGTCAGGGTGTAGAACTGTAGATCTAAGCCACATAGCTATGTCTTGGTTAAGTGTTCTTCAAATAGAGCTCGCTTGCTCGCTCTCTCTCTCTCTCTCTCTCACTCACAATTCAATGACAAAAAAACAGGAGCAAGCTGCACTAGGCTCCAAACCTCCCCTTCCTCTCCTTCCCTGCCCAGCGCTGCTGTGGGTGGGTTGAGGGGTAATAAGCTTGGCCCCGAGGGCTTCACTGGCAGTTCTGGGAGCAGAGTTGACAGGCTTGGAAGAGAGCCGAGGCCCGGCTTTCTGGTGCCAGCCGGGGGAGGACCGTGGTGACTGATGCAGATCTCGGTGCAGCCGGAGGGCAGGAGAGTGGCCCTGGGGGGCCCAGAGCTCAGGAAGGCCTGGGTTTGAGGCCTCCTTCAAGTGTTCACAAAATAGCCTTGAAACAGAAAAAGCCCTTGCTTTGTGCTAGGCAGGGCAGACTCTTTTAGGCCACCCTTTGCAAGTCAGAAAACCGGTTGTTTTTACTAGTGTCCTTAGTGTAGCTAAGGCGTTGTAAATGCTGGGCTAGGGTGAGGTCCCCTGTGGCATCCCGACTTCTCCTGGATTGATGGGAAAAAGAGGATGTGCACAGCTGGTTTCTTAGACTTTTACATGAAAGGGAGAAATTATTTCTGGAAATTTCTGTAGCTCCAGGGAGGAAGGTGGTAAATGAAGAGGGGCAGGCGTTGAGCACGCTGGGGCTGTGCTATTCAGCTTCCCTGAGTCAGTTAAGAGAGCAACAGCCATTGCTAAGGGTCACATCAGGTAGCAGAAGGGTCTGCCAGGGCCCGTGATGCAGGCTCAGCTGTTGGTCAGTTGCATGATGACTGCACATCAGCGTCCTTTGGGAGGAAGGTGGCTCTAGCATACCCCCTAGCAGAGTAACCTGAGTGGGAACGTGTTGGTCCCCTCAAGGGGCTCATGTACTCTAGACCATCCAGCAGTGGGCCACCAGCGGTCATTTTTCTCTGCCCTATTTTCATGATGTCCCTTGTCCTTCTATGACACTCTTCAGATGGTTATAAACCTGGAAGACCGCTTCTCATGGAAACTCAAGAGAAAGGCGGCAAGGAACCAATAGAGGTTATTGGGTTAGAACCCTGACCAGGCCCTTCAAGCCTCTGCCTGTGTCCTTGCAGGCTGGTCTGTTTCCTTTCATATCCTGGATGATATACTGATCGCTATGGCTGCCATGAAGGAAGGGGAGACCTCGATGAGATGATGGTTTCAGTTCAAGTCGTAGAAAGATGCCGTCATGATTGTAAGCCATCTCTTAGGCAGCTGGGCGAGTGTTTTGTGCTGTCCCTGCTGCATGGCCATGCACAGAGTTGTCAGGGATTAACAAGGAGAGTTAGTGAGAAGAGCTGTGGCCATGGAGGAATTTGCTCCATTTCTTGTGGGCTTTTCTGGAACTGGATTTGTTGGAGGGGAAAATGTGAGACTGGCTGGCCGCCACTTGTGAATCTTGATCCCTTGATCTCAGCTACGTCTGTGGGCCTTGGTTTAAACCTATGTTGAAGTGCACGGTGTTTCTGATGACAGCTTGACCGAAATATTATGAAATAATGGAGGAAAAAGTGCAGCTTAATGATAGAGGATGGGACAGTACATTTCTGGTTCGCCTTTCAAAACGGAAAAACTAAATGCAATCATTAATGATCTTTGTGTAGCTTGTGGGAACAACACGGTGACTGCCTTCTGTACTTATTGGAATTCTCAGGGTTGAGGCAAAAGCTTTAAAAGTTATCATCAGAAAAACAGTACACATGGTATGTGTCGCAGATGGCCTTGTATTCCTAGAAGGATTGACGTGGTCTTGTAATGCATAATATTTTCTTGAGGTTACGAAAGAACCGTGTCTTTCTGGGACAGCCTTGTGTTGCATGATGTGTGTTTTGACAGAAGTAGATCAGTCAGCTAAGATTGAATGAACAGTTTCTGCTCATTTGACAAGTCAGGGTAATCAACAAATGGCAAATTGCGCAGAGTTTTCGTGATGACAAATTATGAGTAAAAAATCCAAGCCCTTTGTGCATCTGTGTGCTGATTTTTCTCTTCGTGTGGCTGTTATGTTTATTTCCAAACAGAAAAAAAATGGGTATTTTATTCATGGAGCTAAACAAAAAATTAAACCAAACCTCCAATATCTAAAAATCCAGCCTCCTAGTGTGACTTCACAAGTTGGAGAATAGTCAGGGATTTAATGGTAAGGCGCTGGTGAGAAATCCCAGCCCTTTTACTGTTGTGGTGTAATTAACTACCTGTCAAGTGCGGCTTACCCTTAATTTTCCTTGAGTGAGAGCAGTGGATGACATTAAAAGTCATCCTATTCCTCGGGCTCTCTCTGTGAAAGCCCTGCAATTAGAAATACAAAGGCACCTAAACTTAAAAGGTACCCCCCCCCCCCCCCCCCCGCCTCCACTCTCCAACTTTTTTTCCCCTGGAAACATTAGACTTTTTTTTTTTAGGACAGGAAGAGTTAGAGAGAGAGACAGAGAGAAAGGTCTTCCTACCGTTGGTTCACCCCCAAAATGGCCACTACAGTGGGTGCGCTGCGCCGATCTGAAGCCAGGAGCCAGGTGCTTCTCCTGGTCTCCCATGCGGGTTCAGGGCCCAAGGACCTGGGCCATCCTCCACTGCCTTCCCGGGCCACAGCAGAGTTGGACTGGAAGAGGAACAACCGGGACAGAGTCCAGCACCCCGACCAGGACTAGAACCCGGTACGCCGGCGCCACAGGTGGAGGATTAGCCTAGTGAGCCGCGGTGCCGGCCAGAAACATTAGACTTTGACAAAAGCCGTAAGAATCTGTACTTTGAATGGGACACAAGAGCAACACTGGTTTTCTCCAAAGAGCACACAGGGGTGAAGCCGTGATGGCAGGAGATTGAGGGGAGGCCTGAGATCAGCAGGGAGCTCCCAGCGTGGCCCAGGGACCGGCAGCAGCGCCCTCACTCGGGGCTTGTTGGAAAGCAGAGTCGGGGCCCTGCCCAGGCCCACTGCAGGGAGCACTTGGTGCCTGCTGGGGACCCAGACGCCTTCAGTGCTTAGGGAATGCAGTGGTTTCTTGAGGAACAGGTGAACATTCAAGTGGTGGTAGATGGCCATGTTCCTAGAGGATCAGGTTGTAAATGCAAAAGGAATCAGTTTCTATGTCATGGCTCACATGAGGGGACTTCAACAGTTGATAGCAAAATTGGGGCTGGATGTTTGGTACAGTGCTTAAAATGCTGCTTGGGGCACCCGCATCCCCTGTCAGCGGGCATGATGCAAGTCCTGGCTCTTCTGCTTTGCATCTGCCTTCCTGCTAGTGCACACCCTGGGGGGCTGCAGGTGGTGGCTCAAGTCCTTGGGTGTCTCTCACCCATGTGGAAGACCCAGATCAAGTCCTGGGCTCCTGGCTTCAGCCTGGCCCGGGCCTGGCTCTTGGGGGCACTTGGAGAATAAACCAGCAGATGGAAAATGTTTCTATATGTCTCTCTGCCTTTCAAAGAAAGTGAAAATAAATAAATAAGGAAGTTTAAAAGGTAAATTTTGGGAGCCGGTGTTGTGGCATAGTGGGTGAAGCATCTGCCTGCGATGCTGACATCCCACGTGGGTGCTGGCTCAAATCCCAGCTGCTCCTCTTCCAACCCAGCTCTCTGCTGTGGCCTGGGAAAGCAGCAGAAGATGGCCCAAGTGCTTGGGCCCCTGAACCTGCGTGGGAGACCAGGAAGAAGCTCCTGGCTCAGTCCTGGATGTTGTGGCCTTTTGGAGAGTGAACTAACAAATGGAAGATCTTGCGATGTCTCTCCCTCTGTCTCTGTAACTCTGCCTTTCAAGTAAATAAATAAACTTGAAAGGCAGAGTTACAGAGACAGAGGGAGAGACAATAATAAATCCCTTTTTTTAAAAGATTTTATTTATTTACTTGAGAGGTAGAGTTACAGACAGTGAGAGGGAGAGACAGAAAGGTCTTCTGTATGTTGGTTCACTCCCCAGATGGTCGCAATGGGTGGAGCTGCGCTGATCCGAAGCCAGGAGCCAGGTGCTTCCTCCCGGTCCCCAATGTGGGTGCAGGAGCCCAAGGACTTGGGCCATCTTCTACTGCTTTCCCAGGCCACAGCAGAGAGCTGGACTAGAAGAGGAGCAGCCGGGACTAGATCTGGTGCCCTTATGGGATGCTGGCTCTGCAGGCGGAGGATTAACCTACTGTGCCATGGTGCCAGCCCCAATAATAAATCTTTTTTAAAAAGAGGTAATTTTTGTGTAAATATTTTGAAATACATATTATCCAAAATATTTTGAAATTCATATGATCAAATAAAGTGAAAAACGGATTTTTAGAAAGGTAAGTTGTTATAAATATTTTGAAATCCATGCATGTGAGGGATATTAAAAAACTTCATGGAAACACATATTCTGAGAAAGCTATGTATGCATCTCATTTTTTGGTTCTAAAACAAAATTGTCTTCCCATTCAATTTTTGGTGACCTTTTGGAGCTCCCCAGGAAACCTAGGGAATTCATGTTGCCAAAAGAATTTGCTTTTAGTCCTACTGCCAGGAGAACTGGCTTTGCTTCAACTGCGGGAATATTTTTTATTGTTTCCCACTCTGGATAAGGAGTGACATCTCTGGTCCACAGGGGAGATGGAGCTCTTGGGTGTCTGTCTCATAGGAAATGTAGTTTCCATGTGGGAGTGTGTGGGGCTGAGAATAGTAGCTCAGTAGCTTTTAGATGAACCGACGAGTATGTTAAGGGCTAAGCTTATTTTACGACATGAAATGCAGATAAGGCACCCGTCCTTGATCCCTGCTCTCTTCCCTGGGCTACCAGTGCTTAGGGAACATCTCCTTATGGGTTCATTGATTAGTGGCAGTTTATTTCCATCTTTTTCCCTTCAGTGGGAGTTCTTGGAGGTGGTGTTGTTTCTCAGGGCCTTGATCAGGTGGGGAACGTCTAGTCACTCAGCAATGTGTTGTTTTAGGTTGTGTTAAAAGACATGTAACATAAAATTGACCACTGAATCATTTTCAAGCCTACAGCTCACTGGCATTCAGTACATCCGCATGGTTCTGCAGAATCCTTGTCATCTTGCAGAATTGAAACCCTGCCCCCATGAAACTGTGAACCCCACCCCCTCTCTTCTCAGCCCCTGTCTGTCTCCGGGTTTTCATGTGGGTAGAGCTGTACAGGATTTGACCCTTCGTGGCTGGCTTGTTTAACGCACATCCTCCTCATTCATCCATGGTGTGGCGTGTGTCAGAATTTCCAGCCTTTATACAGCTCAACATTCCATTGCATTCTCTCACACGTTTTGTTTATCCACTCATCTGTCCATGGATGACATGAATGAGCTGCTGGGGGTACGCGTGCCTGTTGGCACCCCTGCTTTCAGTTCTTAGGAATATACACCGGGAGCAGAACTGCTGCATCCCATGGTCATTCTATTTTTAATTTTCTGAGGAGCTGGCTCATTGCTTTCCACAGCGGCTGCACCGTTTTCTCTTCCTGACAGCAGGGCACTGCGGCTCCAGTTTTCCCACGTTCTTCCTGACAGGTGTCAGTTTCTCTCTGTCCGTGTTTATGGCACTAGCTGTTCTAATGGGCGTAAGGTGGCAGCTCTTGGTGGTTTTCATTTGCATTTCCCTAATGATGAGCGATGTTGTGTTATCTGTTCATTCTTGTCCTTATTGATCATTTGTATGTCTTCTTTGAAGAAATCTCTATTCAAGACTTTTGCTCGTTTTTTATTCTTCTGTTTTGTCATTGAATTGTAGAGTTTATTTCTGTATTCTGGGTATAAGTTCCTTATCTGATACGTGGTTTGCAAATATTTTCTCTCATATAAATTTTTCTTCGCTGTGCTTTTGATGTCATATCCAAGAAATGGGGAAATCCTATGTCATGAGGGTTTCCTTCTGTGAGGTTTAGGGCTTAGATCATCCTACCTTTCAGTTTTTGATTAATTTTGAGCAAGTTTTTGTGTGTGATATATATAAAATCTGTTTTGTTCTCTTGCATATGGATATCCAATTTTCTCAATACCATTTGTTGAAAAGACTGGCTTTCCTGTTGGATGGCCTTGGTGTTCTTACTGAAAAGCATTTGACCATATGTTCAAGAGATGTTTTCTAGGTTCTCTAATCTCTTCCATTTTTCTTCTTCTTCTTTTTTTTTTTAATTTTTGACAGGCAGAGTTAGAGAGAGAGAGAGACAGAAAGAAAGGTCTTCCTTTTTCCATTAGTTCACCCCCCAAGTGGCTGCTACAGCCGGTGCATTGCGGCCGGTGCATTGTGGCCAGCACTGCGCCAATCCGAAGCCAGGAGCCAGGTGCTTCTCCTGGTCTCCCATGCGGGTGCAGGGCCCAAGCACTTGGGCCATCCTCCACTGCCTTCCCGGGCCACAGCAGAGAGCTGGACTGGAAGAGGAGCAACTGGGACAGAACCGGTGCCCCAACTGGGACTAGAACCTGGGGTGCCGGTGCCGCAGGCGGAGGATTAGCCAAGTGAGCCGCGGTGCCAGCCTTTTCTTATTTTTTAACATTGTTTTTAGCTGTTTGTGATAGAGATTCTATATGGCCATTTGGATGGATTATTTTATTTATTCACAAAACTTGAATTTTTGATAGCACAATGATGGTGTTTGAATGCATGAATGAATTTATAAAAACTAGCTTGTTCCCCTAGTTACAGAAAGCATGTTAACTATAAAAAATCTCTAATAGCAATGTCCTAAATATGGGCGATTTCTCCATTAAAGGATACTTTTTCACAGTAAGTAAAATTTTGTTTGATTTTACTTGTTATATACCTATTTGCATTTTTTCTAAAGGATGTGACATAAGGTACCCTAAAAGAAATATGAGGGAATGAGATGCAGGCAATTAAAAAGGTGGCACAGGAGAGACTAGAAGGTTAGAGGGGAGAAAGCGACAGCTGCCCACCTCTGTGCATCAGGATGGGCTTTAAGTTTCCTGGCAACTGAGCCAATGGGGGCGGAGTGCACCTCACTAGCAATGCAGCATCTCAGGACCAAGCAAGAGATAAGTGTGCCTTTCACCCCTGCCTCTACCTGTGCCAACCCAAAGGCAAGGTCCACTGAGCTCCCTCGTCTTCAGATTTGGATTTATTTTATTTATTTGAAAGACAGTTATAGAGAGGGGGAGAGACAGAGAAAGAGGTCTTCTAGCCACTGGTTTACTCCCCAAATGGCTGCAATGGCCAGAACTGAGCCAATGCGAAGCCAAGAACCAGGAGCTTTCTTCTGGGTCTCCCATGTGGGTGCAGGAGCCCAAGGATTTGAGCCATTTTTTTTTTTTTATTTTTGACAGGCAGAGTGGACAGTGAGAGAGAGAGACAGAGAGAGAAAGGTCTTCCTTTGCCGTTGGTTCACCCTCCAATGGCCGCCGCTGCAGCCGGCGCACCGTGCTGATCCGATGGCAGGAGCCAGGATCCAGGTGCTTTTCCTGGTCTCCCATGGGGTGCAGGGCCCAAGCACCTGGGCCATCCTCCACTGCACTCCCTGGCCATAGCAGAGAGCTGGCCTGGAAGAGGGGCAACCGGGACAGAATCCGGCGCCCCGACCGGGACTAGAACCCGGTGTGCCGGCGCCGCAAGGTGGAGGATTAGCCTATTGAGCCACGGCGCCGGCTCGTCTTCAGATTTGATCTTCTATCCATACAGGGAAAAGGCCCCTCTTCCCAGAGGAATTAGGATGTCAGAATGGGAACGGTTGAACAATCTCATCTCAGACTAGGGCCCTCACTGTTGTGAATCTGGAGGTTTCTCAGCACGTTGCACGGCCCAGGCGTTGCACCTACTCCTAACAGCATTCCTAACAGATAACTGTAGAATCAGGGTATTGGTCTCTCCAGCCAAGGACGTGGTTCCCCAGAGCTGATACAGAGCTTCCGAGTCCCAGCTTCACCCACTCTGTGGTGTGCTCTCCCTGTGCCCGAGTTGCTGTCTGCCAACCACGTCTGTAGCGTAATTGTCTTCCTCTCCTACTTTCTCCTTGGTCATTCCTGCTTGAGCACCTTGGCTACTCTTCCAAATCCAAACGTATCCGAAGACCAGGCTCTGTCTTGCGTTTGCTCTTCCCTACTTTGGATCTGTAGCCCTCTTCCTGAGTTCCAGCTTTTAGAAGACCCTGTTACCGTTGGCTGATATTCCATGGATTTCTGTGGAGTATAGATGACTAGATGTTTCAGCTCTGGTCTCTTAGGCCATCTGATCGTGGTGGGTTCCAGGTGTCTTTACAGAAACAGGGGCTGGTCTTGAGGATGTCTGTCCTTTCTTCCGCTGGTTCATGGTGCATGCAGTGGCTTATGATGGTTTCATTACAGAACTGTGATGGAAGCATTCTTGACCCTTCCTTAAAGCTTCCATTGTTTGGTTTTTAATTCACGTGTTGGAGAGGGACAGGGGGAGAGAGAGAAGGAAAAGCAAACCAGCCTGCCCATCTGCTGGTTCACTCACCGAGCGCTGGCAATAGCCAGGGCCGAAGTTGTGAGCCAGGAACTCAGTCCAGGTCTCTCAGGTGTATGAAAAGAACCCAGTTGAGCCGTCACCACTGCCTCCCAGGGTCTGCATTAGCAGGAAGCAGGATTCAGATGCTGGAGACAGACATGGAACCCAAGCTCTCCAATGTGGGATGTAGGTGTCTTAACTCCTAGGGTTAGGAGTTAACCCCTGGTCCTGCCTTATACTAAGCATTAAAGGGACCGTGCCACATTGATTTCTGGTGGCACACCGTGGGCTCTCTAGGAAGCAGGCTTTGGGGCGGTACATTCTGGAGAGTGTGTATTGCTTGTTCCCTGGGATCCACATCCATGGGGCAGAAGATGGAGCAGGAATGGGCTGAGGCAGAAGTCAGAGGGTGGTGCAGGCCCAGTGGCCAAGGCAAACCCTAGTGAGTTCTAGAGTTAAAACACCTGGTCGGGAAAGACCAGGATTTTATCCCCCTGCCTCGGTTGTCAGCTACTCCAGAATGTGGTCTGGAGGCAAGGGAGTTCTGAAAACCGCTGATAGTCGACAGCACTGCCAGCGGCTGGGCAGGGAGACCTCCCTGAAGGAGGAACGGGATGGTTCATCTCTGAATACCCCTCTCTGAAAGCAACTGAGGCCATATGCTCCAGGTCTTAGAATTTCTAGGGACTGAGCTTGGCACAGGGATGGAGTCTGGATAAATGGGCCAGGGCAATGTCCCTTTATCCTGTAGGATTTGGATGATCTCAGAGAAGTTCCTGTCTGGGGCTGGAGAACAGAGGAAATTGGAAGAGGAACTTTTTGTGACATGCCAGAGTGGAGACATTCCTCATGGGGAATGCGCCGGAGCTTAGCCAGCGGGCGTGTAGGCAAAGCAGGTCCCATCAGCCATAAAAACCAGAATTTGTATTTTGTAGAGATTTAGCTACGCATATATGTATAAATAAATATACATGTATATTTATTACCCAAGTTTGGAAGCATTTGTGAGGAACACTTGTATTTGAGGTCAGGGAGATTTTTTTTTTTTTTTATTCAAGAAGTACCGCTATTCGTGTAGCTATTTTGGGGCCCGTCCTCTATGAACTCCCAGAGTGGCAGAGAGTGAAGCAAGAAAAAGCGGAAGTTGATCCGAGGAGTTGTGAGTACGGAGTTATTTGCCATCTCCCTCACTCCAAACGTGGCCCGAGATGGCTCGTGTGAAGTTACTGCATCTCAGGGCACCCACCAGCATGATTTAGAAGCAAAATGAACTCTTAAACCTGTAAGTGGAATTTTAGAATTGCTGATCTTAAAGCTGAGACCTGTCTAGCAACAGGGATTATTTGCAGCAGAGTCGATGTAGAATTATTTTTTGTCATAAAACTAGGTCCTGAAAAATTGAACGTCCTCTGTTTTTACCTGTACATTCAACAGTTGATACACCATAGCCATGGTAGAAAAATAGCAGAGAGGCATAAAAAATGCATTTTTTGGTATTTCCTCCCAGAAATTTTTGTGCATATAAAAACTTAAACGTGTGTGCATATAAATGTATGTATATTTTCTTATTTTATTTGGGTCGCTATCACATGTTTTGTTCTGTAACTTGTAGTCAGTAGCATATGACTTGGACATCTTTATATAGCAGTATAGGTAGTCCTTGCTTGTCCGCAGTTTTGTTTTCCATGATTTCCACTACCTGTCTGAACTGGGGTCTGAAAACACTAAAGGACAATAAGATATATGAGGGAGGAAGAGAGCACGTCCATGTCACTTTTATTGCAGGATATGAGGGTTCTTCAAGAACTAATGAAATGTTTGCAGTCCATGCATGATTTTTCATAATACACGTATTCCATGACATGTGTGCCTGCACACACACACACACACACACACACACACACACCCTTGCTGTGCAACAGGCTGTACTTTTGCGGTTTTTTACGGGATGGGGGATGTCTGGGCCCCGGGCTACTAAGGTCTGCAGAATCATTTCTCCTGGCCCTGCCAAGGCAATTGCAGGTGGGACTCAAACTCAGTCAGTCTGTAACAGGCTCATTTCTTAGTTGATAATGCTGTGCGGTTCTTGAATGATGTTATAAATATACAAATGTCCTTGGTGGGACTAGGGGAACCCCATCCCTGGATGTTCACAGAGCAAGA
The DNA here is from genome assembly GCF_051225735.1 of Oryctolagus cuniculus. Classification (NCBI taxonomy): domain Eukaryota; kingdom Metazoa; phylum Chordata; class Mammalia; order Lagomorpha; family Leporidae; genus Oryctolagus; species Oryctolagus cuniculus. The sequence continues at coordinate 125,258,521 of NC_142875.1, forward strand.
TGACAGGACTTCCTTGTCTTGCAGGTAAGGGGGTTAAAGGGGAGATTGTATACAGATGTGTTTAAAATTGCAGAAGCCCCGGCGTGCTTCATGTGTGGATGTGGTATGCTGTATTTAATCTGTTTATTGCTGATGAGCGTTTGTTCTGGTGGATTCTTGTTTTTACTACTTTTCTGTGAATATCCTTACATATATATTTTAAGCTTTTGGGTGAGCTGCACCAGGCTAAATTCTAGAAGTGGAATTGCTGAGTCATAAAATATAGGCATACAGAATTTTCATCTCTATTGCCAAACCACCTTCCAAAATGTTCCACCGGTTTCAACTCCGCCAGTAGCATATGAGAAAGTTAGTTTCTCCCAACTCTTGCCAACATTTGGTTCCATCCAATGTTTAATTTTTGCCAATCTCTTGGATTAAAGAGAAAGCTTTCTTTTTTTTTTTTCTTAAATGTAAACCAAGTTTATTTTGCTTCTAAGTAGTGTTCTTAAATCACTATAGCCTGGTAAACAATGTAAATTAGTATAAGTCATTTCAAAAGCCAGAGTTTTGTTTTGTTTGTTTTTTTAAGGAGTTGTTAAAAAGATGCAGGCTATTCTAACAGGATAAATACTTTTAACCATTTCACTTCTAGTTAATGAAGGCTCACAAATGAGCAACACTCCTCATTGAGGAAAACAAAATGCTGCTGTCGATAAGAGATGCCCCCTCCCAACAAAAAGAACTGTGTAAAAACAACTGTTCCCATATTTTTTGAAGTCGCTTTGCAGTGGGGTGATACAGCAGCACATGATCTTGCTGCAAACTTGTCCTGTGGACTTGTAATACCCTTGCTCTCGAGAAACGATTCAGCCCAAGAGGTGCTAACTTTAGACAGTGCATCTCTGTGACCCTCTTAACAGTGAAAGCGTTTATTGATTTGACTTGTGTCCTGGAAATATGTTTGTTATTGGGCATTTCTCTGTGTTTTTGTGCTTTTTTATTCTTTTATTTCTCCTAGAGTACCACTGGATTTTTTTTTGGCTGATTTTTCTATTATGTCGTTTCAGTTCTGATTTTTTAAAAGTCTTTGTATATGAAGTAAATTAGTTCTTGGTCACTATAAATGTTACAGATATTTTTCTCAGTTGACTCTTTTTATTTTGATTATAGCATTTTTTACAGAAAACTAAGTTTTATTGATAAATTTTATCACTTTTCTTTTTTAAAAAATATTTATTTATTTTATTTGAAAGGCAGAGTCATAGAAAGAGGGAGAGACACAGAGAGAGAGAGAGAGAGGTCTTCCATCTGCTGGTTCACTCCCTAAATGGCTGCAATGGCTAGAGCTGGACTGACCTGAAGTCTGGAGCCAGGAGCTTCTTCTGGATCCCCCAAGTGGGTGCAGGGGCCCAAAGACTCGGGCCATCTTCCACTGCTTTCCTAGGCCATAAGCAGAGAGCTGGATTGGAAGTGGTGTAGCTGGGACCCGAACCAGCACCCATATGGGACGCTGACACTGTAGGCAGTGGCTTTACCTGCTACACCACAGCACCGACCCCCCACTTTTTTCCTCTAAGGCTTCCGAACTATGTCACTTGCTTAGAAAGGTTTTACTCAGAGGTGAAAGACAGATTTGGCTATCTTTTTGTCTAATACTTTCATGGATCTGTTATTCCTACTTAAATCCTAATCTGAAGTGTGCAAAAATGTAAAATATTTTGTTGTAGCATTTTAAAAAAAGTTAATACTCACCTATGACAGAAAATTCAGAAAACCGAGAGAAAGGAGTGAGAAGTATCTGTCACCCTGATTCCTGTGTGCAGGTCTCGTAGGCAGCCTGTGCTACAGTCAGCTGCTTCTGTGTGGTGCTTTATGGGGCATCTGCACACACGGGTAAATAGAACTCTCCTGCAGGCAGATCTGTGTTGTCTTCGGCATTGCAAGTTACGGAGGTCACAAAGCGTTTACGAAGATGTCAGTTAAAAGAGGACTAGGAAGCTATATTTCTCTTTCTTTCTTTCTTTTTTTTTTTTTTTTTTTTGACAGGCAGAGTGGACAGTGAGAGAGACAGACAGAGAGAAAGGTCTTCCTTTGCCGTTGGTTCGCCCTCCAATGGCCACTGCGGCTGGCGGGCTGCGACCGGTGCACCGCGCTGATCCGATGGCAGGAGCCAAGTGCTTCTCCTGGTCTCCCATGGGGTGCAGGGCCCAAGCACTTGGGCCATCCTCCACTGCACTCCCTGGCCACAGCAGAGAGCTGGCCTGGAAGAGGGGCAACCGGGACAGAATCCGGCGCCCCGACCAGGACTAGAACCCGGTGTGTCAGCGCCGCTAGGCGGAGGATTAGCCTAGTGAGCCTCGGCGCCCGCTGGAAGCTATATTTCTTTCTTTGTGATTTGTCTAGTTTACACTTTCTTAAAAATTAAATGTATTGCATTTTTTTTGAGATATCCGTGATGTTACAGGGTACATAGAGGTAGTAAAAAGGCAACGGCAGTAAAATAAATGAACACAACCGTCACCTCACATACTTACCTAGTTTTTGTTTCTTTGATTTTGCGGCAAGAGCAGTTGAGAATCTATTTGTCTGGTGTGAATCACAAATACAACCCAGTTTTCACCCCACATCCTGATGTTGTACGTGAGGTCCTTCGCTTGTGTGTCTTCTGTGTCTGCGCGCTCGCGACCTCTGCCCTGTGCTGCCCTTTCTTCCCTCCATCCCTGCCCACTGTAGTCCCTGTTCCTTACCTGTGTAGTGTTAAATCTGTGTTTCAGATGCCGCATCATGGGACATTTTTCTTTGTGTGTCTGGCTTACTTCACTCAGCTTAACATCCTGCAGGCCTGTCTGCCCTGCTGCCAGTATCAAGGGCTTGTTCTTTTTTAGAGCTGGGCGATGTTCCATTACACATGCACCACACTGTCCTCATTCTTTGGGCTGTCGACAGATGCTTAGGTGAGTTTCCATATCTAGGCTGTTGTGAACCGCGCTGCAGTGAATGTGGGAGTGCAGGTATCTTGACAATGGTTTCGTTTTCTTTGCGTGGATACCCAGAAGAGGCATTGCTGGGTCACGGGTGTTTGAATTCCAGTTTCTTTAGAAAACTTCGGAGTTTTCCACAATGGCTACAACTAGTCTACATGCCCACCTACATGTATCTCTCCATCCTCTCCAACATTTGCTTCCCTTTGACTTTTGAGAATAGCCATCCTGATGGGGTGTGTGGTGGTTATGGATTGGGTTTGCACACCGCCGAAGATGAGTGATACTGGGAACCTTTGCATACACCTGTGGGCCATTTTTTTTTTTTTTGACTGGCAGAGTTAGACAGTGAGAGAGAGAGACAGAGAGAAAGGTCTTCCTTTTTCCATTGGTTCACTCCTCAAGTGGCTGCTATGGCCGATGCGTTGCAGTCGGCACACGGTGCCGATCTGAAGCCAGGAGCCCGGCACCTCCCCCTGGTCTCCCATGTGGGTGCAGGGCTCAAGGACCTGGGCCATCCTCCACTGCCTTCCCGGGCCACAGCAGAGAGCTGGACTGGAAGAGGAGCAACCGGGACAGAATCTGGCACCCCAACCGGGACTAGAACCCGGGGTGCTGGCGCCGCAGGTGGAGGATTAGCCTAGTGAGCCGCGGCGCTGGCTGTGGGCCGTTTTAAAGTCATCTTTGGAGAAGTGTTGTGGGGATGTGGGTAGCTAAGGAAGGGAGGTGAGGTCTGACAGCCCCTGCAGGGCTGTTGTTGAACAGCTCCCCGCCCGCCCACGAAGGCAGCTTATTGGCAGCTCCAGGCACCCACCTGCTATCACAGGACAGAGGAGTCTGGCTCCTGTGACAGCCAGGCATGTGTGACGAGTCCCCTTCTGTGTACAACCCTTTTCTGTGCACCTTTGAGGCTTGTCTCCCACGCATCACCAGGGCCTGTGTTCCCACGCAGCAAATCTGCCAGTTCTGTGGTGCTACAAAGGGGGACCAGCGCTAGCTGGAAACACCCAGATGGCTGCGGGATGTTCCCCCAACCTCACCGTGACCTTTAGGTCATCATAATAAAATTACCGTGGGGCACTCCCACAGACACTTCTGGGACTTCCTTAAAAGGTCATGGCACACACTGTCCCCTTTCAAATATTCAGCAGAGCTCGACACTAGCCATCCCCCTATGCCTCTGGAGGTATAAAGGGGAGGCCTAACCTTGCTGGGGTGGGAGTGGGCTGGTTCTTTGTTGAGAGCTTTCCCAGTACCGGAGGTTTTTGATGATGAGGGGTCTTTGTGCGTTTTGGCTGTTTGTGCATGCACACACTCTCTCTCCCCCAAGGTAGGCAGACTGACTTCTTGAGTTTTGCACTTTTGCTTTGCTTTAAATAAATCCTGCTTCCCTGTACACCTTTATGCCTTCTCCTTTGAATCCTTTTCGCTTGTGGAGGGAAGAATCTGCAAGTAACCTGGCCAGGAGCCCCGCGGCCCACAGCATAGTGTCTGTGGAGGCCTTCGACCCATTTTAGATTGGGTTGTTTGTTTTTCTGTTAAGTTGTGTGAATTCTTTGTAAATTTTGGATATTAACCCTTTCTGAGCTATATAATTTGCAAGTTTCTTTCCCCCGTGTGCAGGCTGCCATTTCGTTTTGTTCATTCCTTTACTGTGTAGAAGCTTTTTGTTAGACTCCCCTTAGTTTTTATTTCTGAGGTCTGAGCATTTTGCATGAAGAAGCCAGAGCTGGGCCAATTGAAAGCCAGGAGCCAGGTGTCCAACACGATTGTGGGTTGTTTTGTCAGAGATCCAGGGAAGGATTATAGTCCCCATTTTTATATAAAATTTAATACCCGTATCATCCAATGAGCCCATAACAGGGCCTAGATACGTTTCTGAACCCAATTTTCCTTTTCACTTGGTGGCCCTGCCAGATACTGAGGCTGTCAAACAGAAAAAATCTTAAAAACTAATCAAAACAAACAAGACCATCTCATTCTGATTATTATGAGCTGTGTTTTTTAAAGACTCTTTTATTTATTTGAAAGAGTTAGAGAGAGAGAGAGAAGGAGGGAGATTGATCTTCGGTCTGCTGTTTGATTCACCAAATGGCCCCAACAGCCAGAGCTGGACCAGGCTGAAGCCAGGAGCCAGGAGATTCTCCCAGGTCTCCCTTGTGGATGCAGGGCCCCAAGCACTTGGGCCATCCTCCACTACTTTCCCAGGCCATTAGCAGGGAGCTGGATTGGAAGTGGAGCAGCTGGGACGTGAACTGGTGCTCATATGGGATGCTGGTGTCACGGGCGGTGGCTGTATCCACAACACTGGCCCCCTATTACTGTGCTCTTTAAAAACATTCCCTTTTTATTGGATGTAGAACTCGCCTGCATGTCTGGGTTCTGTTGGGCAGCGCACGCTGACCTGGCTCTGTTCTGAAGTTAAGAATATGTTCTTGAGGTCTAGGAGCGCATGTTATCCATAGATCCCGGAGCCTCCAAACTGCGGGTTCCACATCCTTGGATTCTACTCATTACAGACTGAAAATGTCAAAAAATAAATTCTGTCTCCTAAACGTTGATGGACGTGTTTCACTCCTCCTCATTCCCTAAACAACTCAGCATCACAAGTACTGATCTGTCATTGACATGGTGTGAGGTATTAGAAACCCACTGGATTGGCTGGTGCCGCGGCTCACTAGGCTAATCCTCCACCTTGCCGCGCCGGCACACCGGGTTCTAGTCCCGGTCGGGGCGCCGGATTCTGTCCCGGTTGCCCCTCTTCCAGGCCAGCTCTCTGCTGTGGCCAGGGAGTGCAGTGGAGGATGGCTCAAGTGCTTGGGCCCTGCACCCCATGGGAGACCAGGAGAAGCACCTGTCTCCTGCCATCGGATCAGCGTGGTGCGCCAGCCATGGCGGCCATTGGAGGGTGAACCAACAGCAAAGGAAGACCTTTCTCTCTGTCTGTCTCTCTCACTGTCCACTCTGCCTGTCAAAACAACAACAACAACAACAACAACAACAACAAATGCACTGGAGATGGTGATCAAAGTATTTGGGAGAATGTGCACAGGTCACACACAACTAGTACGCGATTTTCCAGAAGCGACTGCAGCACGCACACATGTTGAGAAAGACGTGTTTATTTCAAAGGCAGAATGACAGAACGAGAGACACACATTGTCCAGCCACTGATTAACTCCCCAGATGGCCACAACAGCCAAGGCTGGGCCAGGCTGAAGCCAGGAGCTGGGAGCTCCATCTGGGTCTCCCACGAGGGTGGCAGGGGCCCAACTGCTTGTGCCGTCCTCTGTTGCTTTCCCAGCCGTATTAGCAGGAAGCTGGATCCGAGCCCGAGGAGCCAGGGCTGGAGCTAGCACGCTGACAGGGGACGCCGGCAACCTGCTGCACCATCTTCGGATTTCGCTGGACTCAATCCCCTGTGAATATTGAAAGACGATTGTATCTGTGTGTGTGCATCATACATCACATGTTTGTATATCATGCACTGTCATACATGAGCGGCCTCCACAGGGAATTAAATGATAATGTAAAGTGCCCACGAACTTCCGGAGGCTCCCTCACGTGTATATATTCTACACGGGTATGAGATATAGTCAGTGGGGTCTTTTTTTAAAAGATTGATTCGTTTCGTACCTTCTAGAAGGTTGTGGACACATCAGACACGCAGAGCGCAGACACACGTTCTCTGTTGAGGAGTGAGAGGCTTCAAAGGGCTCCCTCAGAGGCAGTGTCTCTTCCCTCCCACAGCCAGTGAGGACCACTTAAAAAGCTGCCCATGCATAATTCGCCTTGAGGACATAGGAGAGGCCTTGAGAGACCCGGGGATTTTCCCTTTCAACTTTCAGAAAAAAATTTTTGTTTTTGGACAGTGACTCAATGTTCTTCCCATATTGCCTCCGCTTCCTTGCTCATTTGATTTTTTTTTTTTTTTTTGCGTGTATCTTCCTAGTCTTCAAGTTAGTGAAAATGTCAGTTTTCTTGTTTTGCCCTTAAGTTTCTTAGTTTTGGAATGATTTCATCTGGTGGGTTTTTTTTTTTTTTTTTTTTTTTTTTTTTTTTTTATTTTTTTTTTTTTTGACAGGCAGAGTGGACAGTGAGAGAGAGAGACAGAGAGAAAGGTCTTCCTTTGCCGTTGGTTCACCCTCCAATGGCCGCCGCGGCCGGCGCACTGCGGCCGGCGCACCGCGCTGATCCGATGGCAGGAGCCAGGAGTCAGGTGCTTTTCCTGGTCTCCCATGGGGTGCAGGGCCCAAGCACCTGGGCCATCCTCCACTGCACTCCCTGGCCACAGCAGAGGGCTGGCCTGGAAGAGGGGCAACCGGGACAGAATCCGGCGCCCCGACCGGGACTAGAACCCGGTGTGCCGGCGCCGCTAGGCGGAGGATTAGCCTAGTGAGCCGCGGCGCCGGCCTCATCTGGTGGGTTTTAAAACATTTTTGTACATGCTGAATGTGCCAGTTCATCACTCATGAGACAGGAAGATGCTGGTCTTTTTCCTTGCAGTATTAAAAACTTGATTTTTAAAAAATTGTGGTGTGATGTTTCAGCATAATGTCGTCAAAATGTAAGAAGTTTTTAAAAGTTTATTTTCATTTTATAAGGCAGAGAGAGAGAGAGAGAGAGAGGGATCTTCCATCCACTGGTTCATTCCCCAGATGTCCACAACAGCTGGAATTGGGCCAGGCAGAAGCCAGCAGCCTGGAACTTCCTTCCTGGGCCGTTACTTGCTGCTTCCCAGGGTTTGCTTTAGCAGGAACTATTTCAGAAGTGGAGGAGGTACCTCTCCAACTCCTGTATGGGATGTGGGTATTCCAAACCGTGACTTAACCATGACATGAAAAATCTTTAGAATGTAACAGAATGGCCCAAGACTCCAGTCAGGATTCGGTAAGAATCTCTGGGATTCTGTGCTGTATTGACATTGTTCATTTCACCCACATACTTTAAGTGAAGATATTTGTACACACAGTGTGTCTTAACAGATCTTTTGTGACTGTGAACTTTCTCCAGGGAGTTGTGGAAATTGAGAAATCCAAAGACTCGTTTAAAAGCTGGTAGCAGAGCCAGAGTTAGAGTCTTCCAACCCTAAATTCTAAGCTTTGCAGTGAACACTTTGAAATGTTCTTAGGTGTTCCGGAATCATGGAATTTCAAAACTCATGGGACTGAATTCAGTTTGCAGCAAATGGAATGGAGGCTGGAAAAGGCAGAGTGGTCTTCCTAAGGCAGGTCAGAAAGAAGGCGGAGTGCTTCTCCATGAACAGTGTCTCCAGGCTGGTGCTTGGTTGCCTGGGCGGCTGTTCCTGGGGTGCTCTGCGTTAGCAGGCGTGTGTCATGGCAGTGGGGTCAGAAAAAATGGAGGTCAAAATCTACACCCACTTGTGTAGGGGGAACTGGTTTTTCCTCCAGAGTTTTCTAGTAGGAAAAGAATAAGTCTTGACATCTAAATAAAATAGGGACTTTAGTTAGCAGTTACGTACTGGGGCTGGCATGGTGGTGCCGGGGGTTCAGTTGCCTCCTTCAATGCCGGCTCCCATGTGAGCACTGATTTGGATCCTGGCTGCTCCACTTCTGCTCCATCTCTCTGCTAACATGCCTGGGAAAGCAGCGAACGATGGCTCAAGTCCTTGGACCCCTGCTACCCACATGGGTGACCTGGATAGAGTTAATTGACTCCCAGCTGTGGCCAAGCCCAGCCCCCACCATTGTGGCCATTTAGGGAGTGAACTGGAGGTTAGAAGATCTCTCTCTTTTCCTCGGTCCCTGTAACTCTGCCTTTCAAACAAACAAACAAACAAATCTTAAAATTTATGCATCACCACTGGCTGTTCGGTTGTGACCGAAATGTTCTAAGTAAGATCTCAACAGCAGGGAGAGTGGGCCCAGGGTAGAAGTTATCTGAGCAACTTTTAAACATCAGAAAGCCAGTCTGGGTACTTCGTTGAGAGGCTCACGTGCAGTTTCTGGTTTTCCTTTGGCCGTTTTCTGAGGGGTGCTTCAGGCGTACCTAGGGGGCCAGCGAGGGCCAGTGTTGGGCGGATTCTCCGTCTTCTCGTCTGAGAGAGCTCCCAGGAGATGCGCGCAGCAGTGTGGCAGCGACCTCAAGTGCTGAGCAGGAGTGTGCCTGAGCCACCCGAACTGAAGATGCCAGGTTGTGCTGCTAAACCGCCCAGCTCTCGTCTTTGTGTTGTTGTGGTCTTTGAAGCAGAGCGGTTGGACCGATGCTTCCGACAGTGGTTTGCACGGAGAGATGGCAGTGGCGTGGACTGTGGTATCTGCGGGCTAGATGACAAGATCTAAAATTACTTTTTTTTCCCCAAGGTCTGGGAAGAGTCCTTCCCACAGTCAGAGATTTGTGGATGGCTGTGTGATGGGAGGACGGGATTAGCGTGGCAGGCTCAGTCCCTCTCCCTGAATGGGGGGGGGTTGGTACCACCCACGCTAGCAGGAAGGCTGGCCCTTTCACATCACCCTCCGTGGTACCCCTCCCCTCCAGCCCCTGTCCCTTTCCTGAGTTGTACTCTGCCTCCCAGCTTTGAGAAATCCAGACGTTCTAAAGCCTGGGCTAATCTCGCTATAGGTTTCGATGAGACCCTGGTGGAGGCACAGAATTCCTCGGGCAGAGCTCAGTTCTTCCCAGGATCAGTTCCCTCTCGGTGCCGGGGAGCTCACCAGCCAGCCCCGCTTGGTTTTCCTCTTCCATGCTGTTTTGCTCCGGTGCCCCCTGGCCCAAGCTACAGTGTGACACGGGTGCCGTTTTCCATGTGAAATCGCCCATGGGTGTCGACTCCTCACCCCGGGGAAGTTTCGTCACTTGCGCAGGTGCAGTGACCATGATGACTCTTGACCTATGTGTGTTAGGGATTGTGAGGCTGGAAACACAACCCGGGGTTTTCCTCCAAGTCAGCTGTGAGCATGTGCGTGTGTGTGTATGTGGTGTGTGTGTGTGTGTGTGCTGTGTTTGGTGTATGGGTTTGTGTGTATGTGTGGTGTGTGTGTGTGTATGTGTGGTGTGTGTGTGTGTGTGTAAACAGAGGACAGGAATCCTTCCTTTGCTTCTCTCTACAACCCTGCGCACAGTACCTAGCTCCTTGATTCCAGTCCCCCAAATCCCTCCGTCCAACTGGTGGCACCCTCTGGGATGGGCCTGACTCTTGGACTGGAGTTGAAACTTAACTTAGCTTTTGATCCCTTTGCAATGACTTACCTGTCATGCATGTTCTCAAAAAGGAACCAGAGTCTGACACCTCGAGTCGTTCACTCAACCCCTTACAAGATCTTTCTTGGCCACCACATGCTAGATGATGTTTTAGCATCTCAGCGGCTTTGGGTTCAGCGTTCTAACGCGCTGACCTCAGAAATGCTGCTTGAGTCTGTGTGGTCCCTGTGTCTCTCACCCTCCCACACCCTGTTCTGAGCCCTGGCAAGCTGGATGTGGGCTGTGGGGAAGGACTTATCATCCTCTTGTCTCCTCTTGTGCTGGCCAGTGAAATGCACCAGCCAGAGATGGAAGGGAGAGAGTAGAGTGAGGCCGGGGTTTGTTTGCTGGCATCTTCGTTGGGGGGAGTCACAGCTCCTTCTGGACGGCCTGGCTGTTGGTTCCCCAGGCCGAAGGGTTGTAACAAGTGCAGCTGTTGCTGCCTGGGGTCCCACAGGGTCCCCCACGCCTTTTCTACTCTCTGCCCCATTGCCTTGGTGAAAAGACCCTTCCTTAGTGTCTCCTTAGATTGCCTCTCTGTTCCCTGCCCGGATCCTAAATGACAGAGTAATAGTAACTAATACTGGGCCAGCAGACTTTCCAAAACATTACTGTATTTGGTTGATCCAAATGAGACCAATAGTGTTACCCGAATTTTGATAAAGAAGCTGAATTTTGGAAGGATTTGATAATTTGCCCAAGGCTGCGTGGTGAGCAAAAGGCAGCATCAGATGTTGTGACTTCCAGATCCACGTCGTTCATTGTTTATTGCTTTGGCATCGTTTGCACCTTTTCAAAGAGATGCAGCTCTCCATGGCTGTCCTCACCCCGCAGTCAGAGCTGAGCTGTCCATCATCCCGCTACTCCCGCCGTCTCAGCATCAGAGGCTCGATCCCATCTTAAGATATGGAAGTAAAAGTACTTTAGTTCATTAATACAATTTCTGGATTTTAAGCCCTGGGATTATACAGAAGAAACCCTAGAGTCAGTAAAGTTCAAGGAAGAAATGACCTAACTGTGACCCTAAGTGTCAATCCAGATGTAAAGACAGACAGACACAGACACACACACAGATAGGGGGAGAGAAAGAGATTGATCTTCCATCCATTCTTTCACTCCCCAAACACCTGTAGCAGCCAGAGCTAGACAGGCCAAAGCCAGGAACCTGCAGCTCACTCCAGGTCTCCCATGTGCATGGTTGTGATCCTAGCACTTGGGCCCTAACCTGCTGACTCCCAGGGTGTACATCAACAGAAGCTGGAGTTGGACCCAGGCACTCTGATATGGAATGCAGGCATCCCAAGTGGTTTCTTAAATGCTATGCCAAATACCCAGACTCCCTCACCCAACGTCTTTCCATTATGTTCCCCTGTGTTTTGGTTAATAACGACTTCCCCTGAGTATATCTAAATTTAGCACAAATGACTGGAAAACACTAATGGACGTGGCCGTCCTGATTTTTTAAAAATTTTTCTTCTCCCTGTTTGCCACTTTGGGGGTGGACAGCCCCCCAAATTTACACACCCAACTCAAAGTGGGAGGTAATTTCTAAATAAAGTCAACATGAGTGCTTTGACTTTCCAGTAAGTTATTTTCCATGTTTGCTGTTTGCTGTGCTGTTCCCTCTGCCCTCCTGTCTTTGTGTGCAGTGTAGGTTTGATTTTTAAGGTTCCTATTGGAAGTCCCTCCTTTGGGTTTTTTCCTTGGTGTTTTCAAAGGCAAGAAAGAATTTCTCGCCTCTGCAGTTCTACTCTGCTGCAGGTAAAGAATTTAGCAGCTAGGGGGGTGATAATTAGAGCCAGTAATAATTTCACTGCCCTGCCCTGGGCACTAAGCTGCCCAGTAGACTGCTCTTTCATGTTATAAGATGGTCATTTAGCTCTCTGCAAATGCGGTTTAAGAAATCTACGTCTCCATACATTTAGCCCAGGGCACCCAAGGGAAGACTGGCCCTATCAGTTTCTGTGGCAGATTGTTAGGGAAGAATTATTTTGATGGAATTTAGAAGGATTTCCCCCTTTTAAATATTGGGGTGGAGGGGCAGCACAGGACCGGTGGTCTGCGTAGGACTGGGCTGCGGGAGGAGAGGGCAGGTTCTGCTTGGAGAGGTGGGGCAGCTGTGTTGACTGAGAGAACCCCAAAGAGACTCAGCAGCCGCTTCCCCCAGGCCAAGCCAGAAGCCCCAGGGCATCCTTAGTCTCCTCTTGCTCTGGCTTGGAAACAGTAACGCAACCACTTCCTACAGGCAGCAGCCTCTCACACGTGGGTAAATTATTGTACAGAATTACTGTGCAGGTGTCTTTGAAAGTTTTTATTTGAAGGGCCCATATAAACCAACATGGGGATGAGAGAGAGAGAGAGAGAGAGGATGGGAGGATGGGAGGATGGGAGGATGGGAGGATGAGATAGGTCTCCCACACGGCTGTTAGGAGCCATCACTGGCTGCCTGCTAGTGACACATTAGCAGGAAGCTGGAATTTGGAGCAGGGCCAGAGCTTGGAAGCAGGTACCCTGGTACAGGGTGCAGGCGTCCCAAGTGACGTCTTAACTGCTGTGCTAAACATCCACCCCATACAGGCATTGTAGCAGATCACCGATTTTAGCTAGTTTGGGCTCTTAAGAGAAAACGCACACTCTCTAAACCATGGAAGGCTAGTTCTCGGTGTTCCACACTAAGCCTCAGAGTGAGGCGCCAACGGTTCTGAGTGATGTCTTTTTGCTCTCTGGATGTCTTCTCTCCGGGCTCTGAACCCATTCCGGAGGGCTGTACCCTCCTGACGGGGCCACCTCCCACGGCCCCGCCTCCCAGCTCCATCCCCATAGAGATGATTTTCAGGTACCAAGTTTTGGTGGCAGGGGAAGGGAGGCATGGGAGAAACCAGGTCCCCAGTGTCAGCCTGCCTTTTTTCTTCCCAAGCAGTAAAGGTGTGTTCCAACGTTGAGATCTGGCCTCTGCGACCCTGCTGAGAACTCTCACGCCCTTTCCCTTCCAGGAAGGGAGCCTGCGGTGCCCCCGCCACCTCACCCGTCCCAGGGGAAGCTGCCTGTGCCCAGGTGTGGAGAGGCAGGGCGGCAGCCAGGGTGTGGCGCTCTCTGTGGTGTCTGTGGACGTCCAGGCTGGGATTCTGATGGGCAGGGGAGGGCGCCCTCCACCCACGCTGACTCCCCGGGAAGCGAGACCCCGACAGGCGTGGCCACCTTCATCGTGTTCCTGACCCAGACGCCCACCATGGCGGCTCCCACCCAGAGCTCTGACTCACGCCCCACAGAAAAGGGGTGGGCATGGCAGGAGCACACAAGATTTCAAATATCTAAAAAAAGAACCCCACAGAACCTGGCAGCCTGCTCCTCCGGTTCCATCATGGTCGGTGTTGAAATTGTCCTGGCCACTGTCATTCCCACTCCTTTGCATTCTGAGTCAGAATAAAGTTGTGTTTCAGATATCTTAAAAAAAAAAAAAAAAAAAAAAAAAAAACTTGCCCAAAGCGTCCTAAACGCCAAGGGACCTGCTTATGGCTGCAGCTTCACACGCTTGCTTCCACGCCTGGCTTCCCATGCCTGGCACACTCTTCCTGTTTCTGATTCTTGCCTGCTCACCCCTCCTATCTGGATGGAGAGGTTCTCCCTCCCCTTGGTAGTGACCACACAGCTGTGGGCACCCAGCACCTTGCCTGCCTTGGCCTGGTACTCTGAGCTCCTGGCCCCGTGGACCACACCTCTCTGGCTCCCTGTTGACTCCCAGGCGCTGAGCCCCGGCAGCACACATACTAGGTACTCAGTGTGCATTCGGTGGTGTGAATGAATGAATGCGGAGAACAACAAACAGGCGCGACTCGGGAAGCCTGCAGGGTCTGTTTGTGATCTCTCCCAGCTGCTTGTCTGCCAGGTGCCAGACTCTGGCTCTGTGTGCATCTCATCTCATCTCTTCTGGGGGTGCCTCCTCCTAGGCTCCAGGGCTGCTCTGATTTTTAAGGCACTTGGTTTGCTTCCTAACTCTTCTTAAGTTCTGCAGCATTCAGGAAGGAGTCTCCTGGGTATTTTGCTGTCTGGATAACAGGGAGCTTCTTGTATCGTTCATGAGGTTTGGCTTCCCTCTTGCCCTCCTGGGATCTGTTGTAAGAAGAGTAAGCCCCTTGGACTGTTATTCCTCCAGCCTGGGCCTTTAAATGAAGATCCAGGGGACAGAGGGGAACTGAGCAGTAGCCCGAGCCAGGGCACCCAGCTGAGCGCAGGCCTCAGCAGGAGAATGAGGACACGCCCCCAAGATGTCTGTGGCCTGGCGCTGTGGCAGCAAAGGTGGCTAATGAGCCATCTACATTATGGGAGGCAGGGACCCCATGGTCCCCATAGTAACATCCATACTTGGGGAATAAGTAGATAGCCTCGCTCAGCATCCACTTCATTCTCATCCTAACACTGTGGCGTGTGGGAACGCCATCAGCTGGATCTCCTGGATCGTTTTGCCGCCAAGGTTCCAAATGGGATCTCAGTTCCATCTGTCAGATCAAGTTGGGTGAAACTTGAAGAGAGACTCAAGTTGAGGCAGGCATCCGTGTGTGTTGGTGCAGACCATGGGAGTTCATGGCAAAGCTTCCCAACGTGGCCACTTTGTGCAGAGATGGTGGCACCATTGTCTGCCATGCCAGGGTGTAGGGCTTCCGAGAATGGGGACTGTGTCCTAGGACCTTGGTTTAGTCTGCTTTTCCAACCTGTCCAGCAGTTTGTGAACTGACAGCATGAATCCCTTTCTGCTGAAATTAATGAAAGTAGTTGCTCTTGTGAGCTACCTAAAGCTGATAAACATTATGTAATAAGTATCTCAAGACGCTCCAAATGGCTACAACTGGTGGAGCTGAGCTGATCAGAAGCCAGGAGCCAGGAGCTTCTTCTAGGTCTTCCATGTGGGTGCAGGGGCCCATGCATGTGGACCATCTTCTACTCCTTTCCCAGGCCATAGCAGGGAGCTGGATAGGAAGAGGAGCATCTGGGACTCGAACCAGTGCCCCCATGGGATACCAGCTCTGCAGGCGGAGAGTTAACCTACTGTGCCATGGCACCAGCCCTCACATTTTTTTTTTTTGCAACATAATATTTCTTGGGGAAGTATAAGCTCATAAAAAATCACACATTAAGGGAGATAAGCCAAGCACAGCAAGAGGAGTGTTGCATAGTCTCACTCTTACCTGGAGTCTACAGAGCGGGTGCTCCTATAGAAGTTACACGTATAATGGTGCTTATCAGAGGCTGGGGTGGGGGAGGGAAAGGTTGATTAAAGAGCACTAGGTTGAAGTGAGCAGTTAGAGCTCCTGGGGTTCTAGTGCACGTGAGAATGACTGTACATAATGTACTGTGTATTTCTTTATTAAAAAGCAACATAGAAGATAGGATTTGAGGTGTTTTTACCATAAAGAAATGCTAAATGTTTGAAGAGATAAATATACCATTGGACATGATCCAATGTATACATGTACTGAAGCATCACATAGTATTCCATACATATGGATCATTTTATATGTCAGTTTTTTTAAATGATAATAACAAAAGTCAGGCTGCAAACCAGAGCTTGATCCATGAGAGGTTCTCAGTTACCTGTGGGATAAATCAAGCTTATCTGGAAACCCATGTTCACAGTTTGGCCTTAACCTACTTTTACAAACTCTTCTTAAATCCTTTCTTTACTCCTTTTAAAAAATGATTTATTTTATTTATTTGAGAGGCAGATTTACAGAGAGAGAGAGAGAGCGAGAGAGAGAGAGAAGGAGAGACAAAGAGAGAGGTATTCCATGTACTGGCTGACTCCCCAAAAGGCTACAACAGCTGAGGCTGGACCAGGAGCTTCTTCTGGGTCTCCCATGTGAGTGCAGGGGCCCAAGCACTTGGGCCATCCTCTGCTGCTTTCCCAGGTGCACTAGCAGGGAGCTGGATCAGAAGTGGAGCAGCCAGGACTTGAACCATTGCTGTAATGCCCACCCTGAATGCTCACCTCCACGGGGATGGCACAGAAGAGGCCATGCAGCCATGAGGGAGGAACCCTTCTGCATGGGATCAGCGCCCTTACAAAAGGGACCCCGGAGAGCTTGCCAGCTCCTTCTCCACTTGTGGACCCAGGAGGCAGCTGTCCGTGAGCCAGGAAGCAGGTGTCACCAGACACCGAATCCATCACTGCCTTGACCTGGACTTGACCTTGAACTCTGAAGCGCTTGCTGGCTAAGCAAGTGGCTTTACCCGCTACACCACAGAGCTGGCCCCCACACAATTTTTAAGCTCATCATAGTTTTTAATTAATTTTTTATTTATTTGAAGGGCACGGTTAACAGCGTGAGAAAGGTCTTCCATCTGTTGATTGACGCCCCAAATGGCTACAACTGGTGGAGCTGAGCTGATCAGAAGCCAGGAGCCAGGAGCTAGGAGCCAGGAGCCAGGAGCTTCTTCTAGGTCTTCCATGTGGGTGCAGGGGCCCATGCATGTGGACCATCTACTACTCCTTTCCCAGGCCATAGCAGAGAGCTGGATAGGAAGAGGAGCATCTGGGACTCGAACCAGTGCCCCCATGGGATACCAGCTCTGCAGGCGTAGAGTTAACCTACTGTGCCATGGCACCAGCCCTCACATTTTTTTTTTTTTGCAACATAATATTTCTTGGGTAAGCTTTTGGAAGACCTCTTGCATATCAGCATTTCAGATGGTAAGAGTGGGTGAGATTGTCCAGAAATGGCATCTACAGTGAGAAGAAAAGCTGGCTTGAGGTAAATGTTGGAGAATGCCCATATGTGAGGGGAGGTTGGAGCAAGAGGAGCCAGAGATGAAGACAGAAAAAAGTTAAGGAAGGGGCCCCAGGGCTGAGTATTTGGCACAGCAGTTAAGTGGCCAGTTGGATGCCCCCGGTCCATATGGCAATGCCTGCGTTTTAGTCCTGGCTCTGCTGCTGAGTTCTGCTTCCTGCTAATGTGCGCACTGGGAGGCAGCAGAATGTGGGTCAACTATTTGGGTCCCTACCACCCACTTGGGAGACTGGGATCGCACCTGGTCCATTCTTGAGCCTGGTGCTGCAGCTCTGGCTCTTGTGGGCATTTGGGGAGTGAACCCATGGTTGGAAGACGTGTCTCTGTCTCTCTGGCTTTCAAGGAAAATGAAAATATGTTTTTAAAAATTCACAACAGGCCGGCGCCGCGGCTCACTAGGCTAATCCTCCGCCTTGCGGCGCCGGCACACCGGGTTCTAGTCCCGGTCGGGGTGCCGGATTCTGTCCCGGTTGC
The DNA here is from genome assembly GCF_051225735.1 of Oryctolagus cuniculus. Taxonomy (NCBI): domain Eukaryota; kingdom Metazoa; phylum Chordata; class Mammalia; order Lagomorpha; family Leporidae; genus Oryctolagus; species Oryctolagus cuniculus. The sequence goes on from NC_142875.1 coordinate 125,275,940, forward strand.
CCCTCTTCCAGGCCAGCTCTCTGCTGTGGCCAGGGAATGCAGTGGAGGATGGCCCAAATGCTTGGGCCCTGCACCCCATGGGAGGCCAGGAAAAGCACCTGGCTCCTGGCTCCTGCCATTGGATCAGTGCGGTGCGCCGGCCGCAGCGCGCCGGCCGCGGCGGCCATTGGAAGGTGAACCAACGGCAAAGGAAGACCTTTCTCTCTCTCTCTCTCTCTCACTGTCCACTCTGCCTGTCAAAAAAATAAATAAATAAATAAAAAATTAAAAAAAAATTCACAACAAAGAGAAGGAGGCATGTGTCCCGAGTGCAGCAGGGTAGGAGCTGCCATGGGTCCTGAAGATCGAAAACGAGAGTGAGCAGCGTGGCGTGAGCAGTGTCGCGTGCTTTACTGCAGGATCTGAGATTCTCTCGTGGGCAGCACCAGGAGCTGGGGTGAGGGGATCTTAATGTGCTTAGGAAGTATGTGGGCTGGGTGGGAGGTGGGGAGTGCCGTGACTGTTCTAGGAAGGCTGAGCTCAAAGGGAAGACTTTGCCCTGGAGAGGGGGAAGACGAAGGAAGGCAAACTGCTGGTGCCACCATCACCATCACTGGCGCCTGGGCTGGTGCTGCTGCTCACTGGAAGCCCAGTCTGCTCCGTGGCACCTGCCCCAGTTTTGTGGGAGAGAAGCTGGCCTAGAAGGCTTTTCCTAATGTCTGCAGCAGCCGTGTGAGTCAGTGTACCTGTTTCCTTTTCCGGTAGGAGCGAAGTGTTGTCCCAGAGTCACCCAGTAAGCAGGTGGTGGAGCCAGGATTTGAACCGTGGTGTGGCTGACCCTCAAGGTAGGGGAATCGAAGCCCGCACTGTTTAATGTCTTACTCAGAACAGGAGAAAAGGTGGTAACCAAAAAGAGGAAGGAGGACCAACAAGGTGGAGTCCTAGATGAGAGAGGATTAATAGCAATCACAGTTAACATCTACTGAGCACTTACTGTGTGCAAAACAACGGGGTCTGTATTCAACCCTCTGTGATGCTGCTGTCCCATTTTACAGATGATAAAACTGAGGTCTGGTAAGTTCCTTGTCCCACCTTCCGTGGCTGAAGCAGCAGAGTCCCTGTGTGCTCAGCCATTCTGACGTGGCAACTCGTGTACCCACAGAGCCTCCTATAGGAACATCCCCCATCCCCCTACACACCCGCCAGGAGGAGAGTGACCCTGAACCTGAGCAGGAGCCCAGCATGCCCAGAGAAGGAAGAGGTGATGGTCAGGGGGCTTTGGATGGAAGTGTGATGACGCTGAATGTGAGTGCAAGTTCTAGGCTGGCGGCCCTCTGGGCTGAAGGAAAGACAGACACAGATTGATCTTCCGTCTGCTGGTTCAGTCCCTAAATGGCTCAACGACCAGGGCTGGGCCAGGCCAGGAGCACAGAACTCCCTGTGGGTCTCCCACGTGGGTGACCCTGATGGTGTTATCAGAGCCTGAATGAGCACGGCATGTTGAAATGCTGATTTCACAAGTTGAGGTTATGCCTGGAATCTGCTTCCCCCGCCACGTGTCTTCCGTCGCAGGAGTCTCGGCTGGAGTGTGTGGTCCTCCTGATTCTCCTCTGCCGTGCTCCCCAACCGTCTCTGATACCTGCTTTCTGTTTAGAAACAGAAATCCGAAGTCTGTGACACTGAGTGCTAGGGGTGCAGAAACAGACGTGGGTCACAGTCTCCTGGGACCTTCAGAAGGGAGGGGGAGGGAGTGGATGTGGCAGCCAGCTCCTCAGCCTAAAGGGGTGAGATCCGGAGTGGGGGGTGGGTCAGGGAGAACCAGGGCGGCACACAGACCACGGCTTTGGAGCACGGAAGGCCTGGATTCCCGTATCAGGCTGGGCAAACAGCCTCGCCCGCCCGCTCTGGGCCTCGGATTCTGCGTGTAAAGGCAGGGATCACAGTACCTCCACTGCGCGCTCTCGTGAGGGTGAAGTTTACGGGAATGTTTGCAGTGCAGGTCTGGTGTTCCAGAAATACCAGGGCCGGCTCGCCTGCTGTCTCTTCTTCCTTCTAAGGTGAGGAGCTGCGTAAGCACAGAAATAGGCAGCCCAGGAACCTCCCCGACGTGAGGATGAGCGCTTTGTTTTCATGGAAAGGCTGTGCACACACATTTAAGCTTACATTTAGAAAGCAACATCACGAGGTTAAGCGAATTAAAACATTTCCATCTATAAGGGATGGGAGAGAATGTGATGGGAAGGAAAAGATACAAACCAGGCTTCTTTTTAAATTTTTTAAAAATGATTTATTTATTTATTTGAAAGTCAGAGTTACACAGAGAGAGGAGAGGCAGAGGGAGAGAGAGAGGTCTTCCATCCAATGGTTCACTCCCCAGATGGCTATAACGGCCGGAGCTGCGCTGATCTGAACCAGGAGCTATTTCCGGGTCTCCCACGTGGGTGCAGGGGCCCAAGGACTTGAGCTGTCTTCTCCTGCTTTCCCAGACCATAGCAGAGAGCTGGCTCGGAAGAGGAGCAGCTGGGACTAGAACCGGGGCACATATGGGATGCCGGTGCTTCAGGCCAGGGCATTAACCCACTGCATCACAGTGCCAGCCCCCCAAACCAGGCTTCTTTGAATATGAAAGGGCTTCCAAAAAATGTGCAGGAAATGGAATTAAATGGTCAGTTTGGCCGGCACAGTGGCTCACTAGGCTAATTCTCTGCCTGCGGAGGCAGTACTCTGGGTTCTAGTCCTGGTCGGGGCACCGGATTCTGTCCCGGTTGCTCCTCTTCCAGTCCAGCTCTCTGCTGTAGCCCGGGAAGGCAGTGGAGGATGGCCCAGGTGCTTGGGCCCTGCACCCGCATGGGAGACCAGGAGGAAGCACCTGGCTCCTGGACATCTGGTGGGTGAACCAACGGAAGGAAGACCTTAATCTCTGTCTCTCTCTCTCACTGTCTAACTCTGCCTGTCAAAAAAAAAAAAAAAATGGTCAGTTTATTTTGTGCAAAAAAATTGAAATCCATGCATAGTTTTTTCCTAATGCCATTTACACAGACTTGTTGAATACCCCTCATATGCATAGGTCTTAAATGTTTGTACCAAAATAGACATATCTCTTTAAAACATTTATTTATTTACTTGAGCCATGGGGGAAAGGGAGATAGATAGAGAATAGATGTCAAATTTTTGAATAGGGCCGGCACTGTGGTATAGCGGGTCAAGCTGCCTCCTGCAGCATCCGCATCCTGTAGGGGCACCAGTTCGAGTCCCAGCTGCTCCTCTTCTGATCCAGCTCCCTACTTTGATACTGAAAACATGGAGGTGTCTGCAACAAGGTTGGTGACCAGAGAGCTGGGCTGGGGCAGCTGCATTCCCAGAAAGGGCGTGAGAACTCTGCACCACTGCCTGGCTGGCCCGTGCACCTGCTTCCCTGGCTGCTCACTTGTATCCTTTATCATAAATCATAATCATGAGATGACACTTTTCTCAGTACTCTGAGTTATTTAGCACATTATTTAGTGAGCCTGAGGGAGGACATTGGGGGAGCCCCTGTATTTATAGTCTGTCAGGTACAAATGCTGCTATCCTGGGAGTCCCATTTGCACCCAGCATCTGAAGGAGGCCAGTGTTGTGGGACTGAGCCCTGACTCTGTGGGGTCTGCGTTATCACTGGGTAGTTTGTGTCAGAGAGGAATAGAATTGGAGGACACCCATCCGATAGAACTGCAGAACTGTTTGGAAGCCCAAGACCGAAGCCATCAAGTGTTGCTCCACTGAGGACTCTGATTGGACACAGACAGGCCAGCTGACTATGAATGAGGGTAAGGACTGCAAGGATGTTCAAGTCCATGGCTCATGATCACAGTCTGAAGTATTGGTCACCACTGCAGGATACCAGAAATCACCCTGATTTTCCTGTGAAATTTGTACAACTGGCTAACCAAGTGGCAACTAATACATGAAAAAGACGTGGTAGAATAAGTGTCCAGAGTAGGTAACTCTTAACGAATTAGTGGACATGGCCATTGTATTCAACACCAAAGTTGGCTAAGCATCACAAAAAAGAGATCTAGAACGTATATGCTTCTTAGTGGAAGAACCGAACATCACTTAGCAAGTGCTCTAAAGGAAACTGAACTTGAATCTGATTAGACTTCTCGCTACAACTACCAATGTAGAAGAAATACATAAAGTGGAGGAACTAGTTAAATTATACCATGAGAATGCAATCAACAAAACTCAGACTTGTAGAAAACTCCATAGGATTAATGGCAATTTTTTCAGCAAATAAATTGCAAAGAGGGAAGATGAGAGAGAGAGAGACACCTACAAGATTCTTAAAGAGACCTACAAGAAATAGAAGTCGATTTTAGTATGGACCTCATTTGAATGCTGATACCAATAAAGAATGTGCTATAATCCAAGTAGACAGTTAAATGTAACATTTATAAGAGAAACAGAAACTTGGATGCTGTTGCAGGTTTGGGTCTTTAGAAAGCAAACGCTCCAAGATTAGTGCTTCTGGGATCATTGGCATTGGGTGAAGGGAAGGTAGGTGGGACTGGACCAAGAGAGAAATTGGGCTAAACCATAGCAGCCTTGTGGTGTCAGCCAACCCCACGGGGGCGCTGAAGTTGTAATGGCTCCTCAGAGGGTCCCAAGTTGGGGAAAGTGCCCTATATCCTGTATTGAGCAGTCACTGGGTGTGGGAAGCCCAGGCAGAGGGGTGTGGCCTTGGGGTCTGACAGCTGGTAGCACACCCAGAAGCTGGAAGAGTAAGTCCTTGGACCCCAGGAGGGAGATGTGGACAGCCTAGCGTGCTAGCCACTGCACGTCTGAGGGGTTTTTCAAGAAGATCATGGAAAATGTGCATTATGAAAAGCAAATGTATAGATTTCAAAAATGATTTGCACCAAAATAGACATGTTTCTTTTCCGAAACTTTTTATTTATTCATTTAAGAGTCGGGGACATGAAGAGAGACAGAGAGAGGTATCACCCCTGTGTTAATAGGGCACAGTAGATGAAAGCCCACCAGTCACCAGGGCTGATAAATAAGTAGATGTGAGTGAGGACCAAGGATCAGAGTGACATCCACTTCGGTGGTTTTGCTCAGTTGCATTGAGAATAGCTTCCCACAGCTTCCTTTCCCACCCCACTCTTTAAAAACAGAAAGCCAGCATGCTATGGTGTGTGTGTGCAAGGTTAGGCTGTTTGGACGGACACCTGAGGAGGTGGGGGGCTTTGGTGCAGAGTCCAAGATGCCCCTTGCAACCACTGTGTGTCTTCTCACAGTTCCTAGGTTCAAGTCCCTACTCCACGTTTGATTCCAGCTTCTTCTTATACACAATATGGGAGGCAGCAGGTGATGGCTCAAGCAGTTGGGTCCCTCTTACCCACATGGGGCTGGTTCATTCCCCAAAGGCACAGCTGGAGTTGAGCCAGGCTGGAGCTGGGAGCTGGGGATGCAGCGCAGGGGTCTCACATGGGTGGCAGGGACCCCCACCCACCAGATGGCCAGGATGGCCTCAGCCATCGCCTGCTGCCTTGTGCTTCCACAGGCGGCTGGGACTCAAAACCAGATACCCAGCAGAGGGCTGCAGTGTCCAGGTGCTGGCTTAAGCTCCAGGCCAAATGTCCACGCTTATTTTTTTGCTTCCATTTTCCCTGAGCTTTGTGGAGCTCCCTCATAGTGCTGGAGGCTTGAGGAAATTAAAGACTGCGTTTCATTTTCTTCTAGGTGTGATGGTTTTATGATGTTTGACAAGTTTTTAATCTTTCAGAGAATGAAATATTTACTGATGAAATGAAGTCACAGTTGGATTTGTGGTGATAACGGGGTGGATTTTGGGTGTATAAAGAAAACCCGAGTTGGTCATTGTGAAAGTTGGGTCCTGGGTATGCGAAGCTTCATGCTCCAATTCTCACCACCGTCTAGTTCATGTTCTCTCGAAACTGGAACAACAGAACAACAAGTAGGCATAATTTAAAAATAATTCAAAGAGTAGACGTGAAGTTAATAGGGCACAGCAGATGAAATTTCTGTGAAGAGAGGCTAACACTCACATTAATAAGATTCCTGCTTTCTGTAGGAAATGTTATCAATCACATGGAGTTCTGCTTTATGTTCCAATTCCACAGAGGATAGTAGAAAAAACGCCTTGGAGGAAGATGCGCTTATATTTGAATGAAGGGTAGGCGTCCTTGGAAGCAGGCGGTTATTAGATGGGAGATAAGGGGAGCGAGCCCAGCTTCGGGGTAGACGAGATGCAGCCTCGTGGGGGAGCGGATGGGAGGCTGTCCTCACCGTTGCTGTCCCTGACCATGCTTCGAGTTGCAGAGTGTAGATGGCTTTTCAATTATGTCCCCCTGTGAGCACATGGTCATTTCTCTCCCCTTGAACGAGGGAAAGGACTTCTGTCAACAAAAGACAAATTTTATTCCGGGTAACAAAATATTTGTCTATCCAGGTTCTGAAACCATGATAAATTCAAGTTAAAAACGACGGAGCGGGAGCTGGCCTTGTGGTGTAGCAGGTTAAGCCTCTGCCCATGTCACTGGCATCCCACACAGGCGCCAGTTCGAGTCCTGACTGCTCCACTTCCAATCCAGGTCCCTGCTAATGTGTCTGGAAACACAGCATGAAGCCACCCACTTGGGAGACCAGGCTCCTGGCTGGAGTTCCAAGCTCCTGGCTTTGGACGGTCACAGTCCTTAACACTGTAACTATGTTTGTGGGGTGAACCAGCAGATACAAGATCTCTGTCTCTCCTCTTATACCTCCCTCTCTGTAACTCTGCCTTTCAAATAGATAAAACAAATCTTTAAAAACAACGACAGAGGATTACTGTCCAAATGTCATTTTCAAAATAAGAACAGGCTTACGTATAGCGTACTTCCTGACAGTGCTGATTCTAGTTGCCATCTGAGTGGGAAAGCATCTTACTATCGTCGTGAGCAGGAGAAGCAGGTGATGGTAGCTGCAGCCAGAGTTACCTTGAGCTCTGTTCTGCTCTTACAATCCAGTAGAGAGACTGTGTGTGTGGCTGAAAAGCTATTTTTTTAAAAAAGCTTACATTGAGTTTCTAACCCACACATCAGCTCCAGTGGGAGGGTAAGGTGGATCGGGTATACTGTGTGCACATCATGCGTAATTGGGAAATGCACCACAGTGCCCGGGCTTCCTGTCATTTCGTGTTGGGATTTGTCTTCACACAGGGAGGAGAAATGGACATCTGTTCCCTGGCAGTGTGGGCCCTCCCTGTTTGGAGCAGACGGCCAGGGAATGGGATGTGGGCCCTGCATCCTCTAATTAATCTTGCTGTATTTCTCGCTCTCTGCATGGCTCCTTTTCTTCCAGCCTTCACTTGGGGCCCTTGTCTCAGAAGCTCTGCCAAGGGAAGTTGAGAGAACCCAGTGGTGGGCCAGGAGAAAATCCAAGGTCTCATGGGTTTTCTGAAACATTAAGGTCTTAGACAGTGCTAAGTAGGGTAAAAGCAGAATATTAATGGGCACACTCTAGAAGTCTCCACTGAAGTGAGCATTGCTAAGAATTCTCTGCCATGATTATAGATGCCTTGATCAGTCATTAGTGGGGAGACTGATCTCTTCATTACATACCAGGGACCCAAGAGTCTCTATACCACCAACAGGGGCTCCCTCTCCTGGAGATGAGCCAGGAAGTACTTCGTGAATGGGCACTGTCTGATTCCTTACATAGTGCTCCTGCTGTTCTCCACCCACCTCTTTTATTTCTTATTTATTTACTTACCTGAAAGGAAGTGGGGGAGGTAACCCCATTCAATAGTTCATTCCCCAATGCCTGCAATACCTGAGCAAGCCAGGAGCCAAGAATTCAATCCTGGTTCCCATTCACATTGGCAGCAGGGACCCAGGTTCTTGGCCATCATCGGCTGCCTCCCAGGGTGCACATTAGCAGGAAGCTGGATCAGAAGCAGAGTAGCTGAGACTCCAGCCAGGCACTTGGATATGGGATGTAGGCATCGCAAGCAGTGGCTTGACCATGGTGCCAAATGCCCAACCCAGCCCCTGGCATTCGGAACTACTTTCCCGACGTCAGATCTCTTTGTCTCTTTCTGCTGTTTCTTTTCCACTTGCCTTCCTTTATCCACTTTGTTTTTCGCTCACTGGGCATCAGTCACCCACGAGGCTGGTCCAGACCAAAGTGTGAAGTCAGAGGTGGTGGCTTGGGCTTCCCTGCGTCCTCTCTCCTTTGTTCCACACCCCTCCTCACTGTCAACTGTGCTCCCCACCCCTACCTCCCATTAAAGCATCCAGGCAGGGGAGAGACTTGGAGACACTGAAACACTCCCATTGATAATGGTGCCATGTTCCCTGCCCGTTCATTGGAGTAACACCTGCTCCAGTCTTCACCCTGGAGCCACCCCTTCCCTGGCCAGCCTTCCCACCATCCCTTCTCTTCCTCCTTTGTTTGGTTTTTTTTTTTTTTTTTTTTTTTTTTGACAGGCAGAGTGGACAGTGAGAGAGAGACAGAGAGAAAGGTCTTTCTTTGCCGTTGGTTCACCCTCCAATGGCCGCCTCGGCCGGCGCGCTGCGGCCGGCGCACCGCGCTGATCCGATGGCAGGAGCCAGGAGCCAGGTGCTTTTCCTGGTCTCCCATGGGGTGCAGGGCCCAAGCACCTGGGCCATCCTCCACTGCACTCCCTGGCCACAGCAGAGGGCTGGCTTGGAAGAGGGGCAACTGGGACAGAATCCGGCGCCCCGACCGGGACTAGAACCTGGTGTGCCGGCGCCGCTAGGCGGAGGATTAGCCTAGTGAGCCGCGGCGCCGGCTTTCTCTTCCTCCTTTGTACATCACAGAAAAAAATAGAGTATTAATTTCTCTGTAACTCGTTTTCCAGCTACCTTAGAGCTTCCAGCCATCATCAGCAGCCACTACGTAGTATCCATGCAATAGAATTCTGTGTGTGCAGGCACTTAGTGGTCCAAGCAGCCTAAAGAAGGGGGTGGGAGTCGCACCTGTTAGGGTCTGTGCTTAGGAGTAAAAGACTCATTCTGGCTGACGTGGGGAAAGGAGTATGGAGAGGACCTGGAAGAGCTCATAGGAAGAGCTACACAAAGAGGTTGGGAAAGGGCCCAGACAGGGCAGCTCCAGGTTTGTGGGCAGCAGGAACTTAGGCACCTGCTCCCTGGGGTGCTGCAGCCCAGTGAATGTAATGGTGGCCACTTCCCCTCGTCCTTGGTCCTGAAGATGCACATGTCAACTTGCGTCACAGGCCACTTTCCACTGGTGAGAGGTGGGGGAACAGGAGGGTGGGAGCCCAGGAAGTGGACATCTGAAAACAGATGGGAGCCCCTCAAACCAGTCATGGTGCTGTGACCAGAGACAGTGGATGTCAAGGGGAAAGCCTACCAGTGTCACCAGGGCTGATAAATAAGCAGACTTGAGTGAGGACCAAGGATCAGAGTGACATCCACTTCGGTGGTTTTGCTCAGTTGAATTGAGAATAGCTTCCCACAGCTTCCTTTCCCACCCCACTCTTTAAAAACAGAAAGCCAGCATGCTAGGTTGTGTGTGTGTGCAAGGTTAGGCTGTTTGGATGGACACCTGAGGAGGTGGAGGGCTTTGGTGTAGAGTCCAAGATGCCCCTTGCAACCCCTGTGTGTCTCATCACAGTTCCTAGAAGTCCCTACTCCACGTTTGATTCCAGCTTCTTGTTATACACAATATGGGAGGCAGCAGGTGATGGCTCAAGCAGTTGGGTCCCTGTCACCCACATGGGAGAACTGGATAGAGTTCCAGGCTCCTGGCTTCAGCCTGGCCCAACCCTGGCTGTTGCCAGCATTTTGGGAGGGATCAAGTAGATGGAAGATCTCTCTTTGTCTCTGTCTGTCTGCCTTACAAATATAAGTTAATACAGACTTTTTAAAAAAGAATATTAACTGGATAATTCTATCAAGCATAACCTATAACCCTGTGAGTCACCATGTGTTAAGTGCTAAGTGCCACAACCCAGAGAGGTTGGCACCGTTAGCAGTCCCATTTCATAGAGGGGGAGACTGAGGCACAGAGCAGTTACTCCACGAAGCCAAGATGGCAGAGCTGGTGCCATAGGCAGCAGGAACCAGTCTGTGTTCTGATTATACCGGATACCCTGTGGTCTTTGGATAACACAATATTCCAAGACAAATGTTCTCAAGAAAACACGGGGCTCTGTTGGTGAGTGGGGCAACAGGAACAGGGCCATTTTAAGTGCTCCTTAACAATCGCTGGGGATTTTAACAAGAAGCACCTGTACCCATTCGAAGACAGCACAGCACGGTGGCAGCCTGCGGAGACACGCTCAGGCCCCGGGCAGTTATTCGAAAGCCCTGTCGTTTTATTTTTAGTTTCCTGCAGGCAATACCCCCGGCACATCTCTGCACTGTCTCCCCCAGACGCGGCTCTGCTTTTCACAAAGAGCAACACTGAGCCTTCTCTCCTGCACACTAAAAGGCCTTTGTCCCAAACCACACATGTCGATTTTAAACAGAAAATAATATGAAAGCACAGAGCCCGCTTTGTGCGCCTCTCGCAGCTCTCTGAGTTCCTGTGTCCCTGGATTTATGATGTGCGCCGCACTCTCCACCTTCGCAGCGCTGCTTTCCCACATTTGAAGGAGAAATGATCAAGAGATTTGTGCCGGAGTAAATTTATTCTGTCTGGAGCCGGGCGAAGCTTCCAAATGCACCACAGCATGGAAAATCTAAATGCTGCGAGCATGGCGCTTCCTCCTCCGGGCTGCGCTGCCTTCCTCGGTCGCTCTGCCCCGCAGCCACGTGGCCTGGCCCAGGCGAGGGGCTGACCCCAGAGCAGACTGCAAGATCCTAATGCGTGGCGTTGCGCCAGGGAGGAAGAAAACTCCTGTGTCCCTCTTCTTTGTGACTTTGTGGGGGCTGAACACTGGGCAAGGGGTGTGTCCTTGGTCTCTGGATGAGGATACCGGGGCGTTTGGAGCAAGCACGGGGGGAGAAGTTCACGCTCAGCTTTCAAGATATTAAACCCTTGAGGTTCAGAGCCAGTCCTGATGGGGTCTGTCGCTGTGTTTAACGACACGAAGCCAAGGCTGGTGGGTTAAGCCACTGCTCGTGACACCAGTATAGTGGAGCAGCAGTTCCAGTCCAGCTTCCTGCTCAAGCACCTGGGAAGGCAGTGGGAGGTGGCCTGAGGATTTGGGCCCCTACCATGCATGCAACAGACCAGAATGGAGTTTCTGGCTTCAGCCTGGCCCAGACCTACCTGTTGTGGTCATTTGGGGAGTGAACCAGTGGATGGAAGATCTCTCCGTTGCTCTGCCTTTCAAATAAATAAACTTTTTTTTTTAATTAAAAAAAAAAAGTGTGAAGCTTAGGCTCAGGCAGCAGCTGTTAGGAGCCACAGTGTGCTGTCTTCCCAGGTGGCTGCGGATGCTCTGGCTTCCTGTTCCCTTCCGTACGTGACACAGTGGTCAGCCTGCTCCGTCACGGCAGAGCCTCTTTAGCCAGTGGACTTGGCCCTGCAGTTGCAGACTGAAGGGCTGGGACTGGTCTGGACAGATAAACCCTTAGGACAGAGGTGGGCCAGGCTATGAGCCGGCTCTTCATTGAATTCCCATCATCACCCATCTTTCATATACGTGGGCTCTTTAAAGAAACTCCAGGAAATGTGTATATTTGAAAAGACTGTGAATTAATTTCCAAGTTTTTTTTTTTTACAAAATAAACTTATCTTTTTAAAAAATGTTTTGAAAGGTGAAGAAGGAGAGAGAGGGAAAGAGAGGGAGAAAGAGGGGTAGAGAGAGAGAGGGAAGAAGAGAGACATATTGATTTCTCAATTACTGGTTCTTTCCCCAAATGTGACTAATAGCCTGGGATAGAAAAAGCTGAAGCCAGAAGCCTGAAACTTTATCTGGGTCTTCCACGTGGATGGCAGGGACCCAGCTTCTTGTGTCATGCCCTGTGGCCTCCCAGGATATGCATTAGCAGGAAGGTGGAACTGGGATGGAACAAGAAAACTCAAATCCAGGCACTCTGATGGGGCATGAGGGTATCCTAACTGGCATCTTTGAAAAAAATTACTTCTTGTTTTCATCTCTTTCAAAACACAGAGACACAGAGATGTCCCATCTTCTGATTCACTCCCCAGACATCTGCAATAGCCAGAGCTGGGACGGACTGAAGCCAGGAGACTGGAACTCAATCCAGGTTTCCCACATGGGTGGCAGGGACCCAAGTTCTTGAGCTGTCACCTTCTACCTTCCAGATTGAGTCTTTTTTTTTTTTTTTTTTTTGACAGGCAGAGTTATACAGTGAGAGAGAGGGAGACAGAGAGAAAGGTATTCCTTCTGTTGGTTCACCCTCCAAGTGGCTGCAACAGCCAGCACGCTGTGCCAATCCAAAGCCAGGAGCCAGGTGCTTCCTCCTAGTCTCCCATGTGGGTGCAGGGCCCAAGCACTTGGGCCATCCTGCACTGCCCTCCCGGGCCACAGCAGAGAGCTGGATTGGAAGAGGAGCAACCAGGACAGAATCCGGCATCCCAACCGGGACTAGAACCCTGGGGTGCTGGCGCCGCAGGTGGAGGATTAGCCTAGTGAGCCGCAGCACCAGCCGCCAGATTGGGTCTTAACAGGAAGCTGGATCAGAAGTGGAGGAGCTGGGGCTTGAACCAGGCACTCTGCTACGGGATGTGGGTGTCCCAAACAATGACCCAAGCTGCTGTACCAAATGCCCACGCCCCATCTGGCATCTGAACTGCCGCACCGATGCCTGCCCGGTACGCTGTCTTTTCCTGTCACTGTCCCGTGGACCTTCATACATCCCCCTTCACACTTTGCTGTGTTCCTTCTTGGTCCCCATGAGAAGGCCGTGGCCTGTCCCGTGGCATCTTTCACTGTGGGAGCAGGTTTGACAGCAGCTTATCGGCCAGACGCCCTATGGGATCCCCTGCGTTGGGCCAAGAATCCCTTGCAGCCTAGGGCAGGAGCTCCCCTTGCTTCCCTCACTGGGGGATCTTGCTCCTCTCCCCATTGCCCTGTTCCTGGAAACCACGGGGCACCCTCTCGCCTCGGCATCCCGTGCTGCCTGGTCTGTGCTTGCCCAGGCACCCGCTTGGCTGATGTCCCTACCTCTTCAAGTCTCCGCCCTTTCCCCCGTGTGGCCTCCCTCCTGCATCCTATGGAGCTCAGCAGTGCTTTGTCTGGTCCTCCTCCCAGGCCCTCCCTGCTCTGTGTCTTTATTCCAGTGTGTTTCTCCCTGCAACCACAGCAGAACTGGAGTGTTTACTGTGCTGAGTCCTTGTTTATAACCTTTCCTTGCACTACAGTTAAAGCTCCTGGCGTTAGAGGCCTTCCTACAACGATGACTGCCCTAGCCACCGAAAATGTTTGCAGGCACTCAGAAACATTTGAATAAGCAGCCACTGCTTTTTAAATTTAAAAATTACTTGTTTTCTTAAATATTTCTTATTATTTTTATTTAGTTGAATGAGAGAAAAGGACAAGTGGAGGGAGGGTGGGAGGGAGAGAGATTTTTTACCTGCTGTTTCATTCCACCAACGCCCATAACAACCCAGACTGGGTCAGGTTAAAGCTGGGAGGCTCCAACTCTGTCCAGGTCCCAGGTGGGTGGCAGAGACTCAAGCACTTGCTGCTTTCTAGGGTGCATATTAACAGGAAGCTGGAGTTGGAAGTGGAGCTGGAGCTTGACTCCAGGCACTCCAATGTGTGACTGGGTATCCCAAGCAGAAGCTTAACTGACAGGTTTACAATAACAGCCCCAATTTATTTATTTCTAAAATCTATTAGAGAGGGAGAGAGAATTTCCATTCACTGGATCAGTTCCAGAATGCCTACAGTGGCAGGGAGCAGAAGCTGGATCCTGGAACGCAGTCCAGGTCTCCCGTGTGAATGGCAGGAAGCCGGTTACTTGAGCCATCACTGCTGCCTCCCAGGGTCTGCATGAGCAGGAAGCTGGAGTCAGAAGTGAGAGCTGGGGATTGAACCCAGGTACTTAGCGATGTGGGATGTGAGCACGTGAACTAGATGGAGTCTTAACCATGCAGCTGAACATCTGCCCGTGAACAGCCACTGTTGTCAGTCAGCTTCCCTGAGAAGCCGTGAATGAGCACAGACGTGCAGAGATAAGGACACCCCCCGCCCTCAAGGCTGCCGGCTGGGTCTGCGGCAGCTGCACGCCTGGACAATTGCGTTCTGCTGTGGTCCTCCTCCTCCACTGCACCCAGTGGATCTTGCACAAGTGCCAGGTGGTTCAGGATATTACAAAGCTTGGGAAGCACTTCGGTGGCTAACCTGTGTCTTAGCACATGGGAGTGGATAGTCTGTGACTATTTACTCTCTCCTTCCCTGGAAGTGGCCCTATGATCGTGACATCAGTATTGCCCAAATCAAGCAGTAAGTCATAACCACTGCTGTGGCTGGTCTGTGCCCTGTTCTTTTAGGCAAGTGATCTTATGTCATGTGTTACATTAGTGACTACGGAGCAAAAGGACTAAGAAAAATATTCAAAGTGTTGTGGAGATGGTGGGCAGAAGATCTAGGGGTCGGGGATGGCTGATGAGAGACTTTTCCTATTCAGAACTCAATATCTAGGGATCTGCTTCCCAAAATATTCATCCCAGAACCCCCCTACCCCCACCCAACCCCCTTCAGCTACAAAGAAAACTCCTGGCATCACCGTTAGGTTGATCCTAACCCAGGTGAAACAAGAATGGTCATGTGCTGGGTCTGTCCACACCAGGTCTCCTGGATGACCTCTCTGCAGGGCCTATGCAGGGTCTTGGCTGCTTGGTGGGTGGGTTTTGAACCAGAGCAAGGAGGGACAGAGAGGCCCCAGGCAGCCAGAGACAGAGAATCAAAACTGGAGGAGCCTGAGAGAAGAGCTCAGGGCCAGACGAGGCACTGGGCTGGACTGGGAGTGCCTAGAATCTGGCAAGCATGCCAGGACTCGGAGCCAGGGCTTAGGCAGCAGCCAGGAAGCTCCAGGTTCATGAGGTGAAGACTAAAAGGAGTGGGGAGACAGGGTCAGGAGGAAGACGGCAGCAGCCAACAGCAGGGACTTCTTGAACCCAGGACTGCTGCAGCCAGGCCAAAGTGCAGTGTTGGGGGCCGTGTGCCAGGGCCTGCAGGTGCACTCAGGGCAAAGGGGCTGACAGGGGTTCTTGGCCAGTTGGATGGAGAGCCAAGAGAGGGGGCTGGCATTCCGCCCCTCCTTGCGAAAAACGATCTCTTCCTTCCCCTCTCTAGAGCTTATGCAGCAATTTTGACCTGGAAACTCTGGAACAAGCAGACCAGGGAGCCAAAAACGAGGACGGATGGTCTCTCTGAATTCCCTCCGGTAATGGGATGGTGGCCAGAGGAGCAGCTGACGGGCAGCTCTGGGGACCCAGGGAACGGTTGATGGTGTCTGACTCGGGGGTGTTCACGATGGGATGCACCCAGGATCTGACCGTCACACCAGGGCCTCCGTCCTGTGTTTGTGATTTTAAATGTGAACACTCACCGACTGTATCAGTGAGCGTGATTTCCCTCCTGCATGGATCCAGCTGCATGCCGGGCTCTGCTGCTCCTTAGCATGGATTTTCTGTTACAGAATTCTCTGTTCTCCTGGAGCTGACACGTGGCTCAATGAGTGGAGTTTGCTGGAGCTTTAAGATGCTGCTTTTTCCTGCTGCCCATTGGTGCGGCTCTCTGAGTTTCTGCCCATTCTTCGGGCATCCTGAAGATGCCCATTTGGCTTTGGTATGTTCTTCTGCCATTTTGTATTCTGAAGCTACACAGAAAGTGCTTTTGCATGGAAAATGGAAACCCACAAGGCAAGGTAGCCTAGACCCTGCCTCCCAGCCCCAAACACACTGGGGCTTTCTGCTCTAGCCTCTGTGAGTCCCACTGCACACACTACCTGGGTGACATGATTGGATGGAGCAGGTCTACTCTAGCAGAGGATGGATGGATAGAAGAGATGCTGATGAAGGTGGTCACTGCTCCATTACTATTCATACTGCTAGTAGCTGATAACCTAGGACTCGATATAGCCTGGTCATAGTGAGAACACAGGTTTTTAAAAAAGATTAATTAATTTATTCATTTGAAAGGCAGAGTGATGGAGAGGGAGGGGGGGTAGGAGAGAGATAGGGATAAAGAGAGAGAGAGAGGGAGAGAGAGGGATGGAGGGTAGGAGGGAGAGAGAGAGAGAAAGAAACAGAGGGGTCTTCTATCTGCTGGTTCACTCCTCAAATGGTTGCAACAGCCAGGTCTGGGCCAGGCTGAAGCCAGGAGCTCCATCTGGGTCTCCCACATGTGTGGTAGGGTGCCAAGTACTGGGCCATTTTCTGCTGTGTTCTCAGGTGCATCAGCAAGGGAGCTGGATGGGAAGTGGAGCAGCCGGGACTCAAACCAGTGCTCCGATACGGGATGGCAGTGTTGTTAGAGGCACTGCAATGCCAGCCCCAAGAACATAGATTTTAAAGCACAAAGCTCTGAGTCCCAAGGCCAGGCGTGACATGGGCTATGTGCAAAATTCTGACCAGGTTACCTCGCGTCCTGGGTCTTCGTGTCTTCATCTCTGATCTAAAAGTAACGATACCTTCACTGCTCTTCAAGAGGCTGTGTATTTGAGGTGCTTAGAGCACAACTCCTGCGGCTGTGACATTAGACAGAAGTTTACTAAGTCGAAGGGAGTAATAGCCGCCACGAGGCAGCCCCTTCTGCTCCTGCACTGGGGTGCACACAGTAAAGCGTCTTCACTTTCTGTCACCGGGCAGGTGGGATTTGCCCTGATTCTAGGACTGAGACTTAGGGAAGTTCGTGACTCAGCATTGGTGGTAAGAGAGAGGCAGGCCAGGCAAGAAAGGGGAGAAATGGACGTTTCTCTCATGCTTACCATGTGCCAGGCATTGTAGTGGGCGCGCTGCAAACATCGATCCATCAAAGAATTGCAAGTGTCCTAGCAGACAGCTGTTAGCATTTCAGGTGAGGAAGCTAACCATCTCAGACCTGAAGAGCCTGGGAGTGGACAGCCCACGTCCTGCCTGACGTCCCCCTGCCCCCCACCCATGCTCATAATCTTTTTGTTTTGCAAGGACAAGGGCAGTTAAGGCTTTGGTTTTTTCTCCTCTGAGATTTTAACAAATGCTGATTTCAGGAATGGAGAACAGAGTTTTGACTTTGGGAACGTAGGGGTGTTTTGAGGTCCGTATCTCCTCTGATGGTCTGCTGGGCTTCCAGTCCAGTCGTCCCAGAGCCAGCCCTGTACAAACAGCAGTCATCTGGTCTTCTACCTGGGGATGGAGCCTCCTGGGTGTTCCTGCTGCCTGGGCGTTTGGAGAGTGAGTGTCCTTGGCTTGTGGTGGGGCCTAGGCTCCTGCTTCAACCCAGGCAGGGCAGCTGGGGTCTGGAACACAGGACCACGCTTTAAGAATGGCACAGAAAACTCATTCTTCCACCTTGACAACCTGAGACTATGGCTTTTGAGAAAAAGTCCAAGGGAAGGGAGGGAGACAGGTCAGCTCAGGCCACTGGGTCTGGCCAGCCGCTTGCTTAGCTCCTGCTCTTTCCGGGATGGGTCGGTCTTGATCTTCTGTGACTGTCGGCACAGCAGGGGTGACTCTGGGAAAGCGGGGTGTGCTCCCCAAGTGCAGAGAGCAAGACAGAAAAAACCAAGCACTGTCTCCAAGTGCCCACGTGCTCGCTCTCCCTTCACCCGCCTCGCCGTGGCAGCAGTGGGTTTGCCCGTGTTCCTGGAGCAGGTTTCACACGGCAGCCCTGTGCTGGAGACCCCATCCGCATTGTTCAGCGCTCCTTAGAGGTTCACTGTGCACCTGCTTGTGTTAGATCGGAAGAAGCAGCGTGTAATCCCCAGTGCGGCTTGCATTCTAAAGGGGAGTGGACAGAAAATCGACCAACATAAAGAACGCGACGGTGTAAGAGAATACTTGAAAACTTGATAATTTTTCATGGAGAGAAATAAAATAAAGCAGGGATTGGGGCCGGCACCGCGCCTCACTAGGCTAATCCTCCGCCTTGCGGCGCTGGCACACCGGGTTCTAGTCTCGGTCGGGGTGCTGGATTCTGTCCCGGTTGCCCCTCTTCCAGGCCAGCTCTCTGCTGTGGCCAGGGAGTGCAGTGGAGGATGGCCCAAGTGCTTGGGCCCTGCACCCCATGGGAGACCAGGAGAAGCACCTGGCTCCTGCCACTGGATCAGCGTGGTGCGCCGACCGCAGCGCCCATTGGAGGGTGAACCAACAGTAAAGGAAGACCTTTCTCTCTTTCACTGTCCACTCTGCCTATCAAAACAAAACAAAACAAAACAAAAAAAACACACAAAAAAACCAGGGATTGGAAGTGCTGATGTTACTGCTCTGAGAGGGAAAAATTCTTTTGCATTCATATTTTGGGTAAGGAAATTGAGGCTAAGAGGAGCCCATTTTCTGAGGTCACCCAGCCGATGGCGGAGACGAACTCCACACCAGTTCTCTTTGAATGCAGCTCATTCTCCTCTGCTTTTGCTGGAAGTTGAAACACAGCAAGCCTCGGAAGGACAAGGCAACCCCTAATTTTGCAGCCTTCCCAGTGAGTGGAATTGTCTAGCACGTGGCCGTGGAGCATTTACGTGGATTGTAGGTGTCGGTCGAGAGCGGCTCGCTCTTCTGCTGGCAACAGAGAAATTTTTGAGGTCAGCCTTTCAGCCTTGCAGCTGAAGATGAGCGAGAAAGGGAGCTCAGAAGTTCTCTTTAAGAAGATGCTTTGTGTTTCCACCGGGTGCGCACCCACCCGAGAGCTTGCTTGGGTTGAGTTCTGAGCTCCATCAGGGATCAGCATTGTTCCCCATCGGCAGCCCGTTTCCAGCATTGTGGTGATCATTTGATCTTTTATTAAAGAGAATTCTTCCAAAAATATTAATTTAAAAATTAATGTCAACACTTCCTGACATTCCATCCCCAAATGCCGAAGAAGAAAAAAAAAGTTTTAGAGTTTTTTAATAATCTTGGTAAATATTATTTGAACTTTACTTCAAGCCAAAACAAGTTTCATGGGGGAAAAAAAAATCCTTTCTTCAGCCATGGGTAATAAATTTGGCCAGGAGGGTCTGGAAGCAAGCTAAATAGTGAGTGAGTATTCATGCCCACGGACACCCTGGTTAACAGAGACACCGGCTCTGCTACCCTAGAATAAGAAATGTTTTCAAGAAAACCTGAACTCCCTGTCCATCATGCCTCTGTCTTCTCCATGGGTGAACAGATGCACCACACGGACTCCTTAGAAAAAACACCCAGCGGTTAATAAAAGAAGCCACTGACGGGACACATTCTCCAGTGGCCCTCCAGTTGGGTGGAAAGAAGAAAGAATCAGGAGGCTAATGATTCACTCAGAACCCAGACATCTTGCCCAAGATCAAGGGTTTTTTAAGGCCTAAGCAGGGCGTGCGTGCATGGGAGTGCGTGTGCGCCGAGGCTGGGGCCTGCGCTCGGCTGGACCTCGCTTCCTGGTAGTGGGACTTTGGCTTCTCCATTTCTCTTCCGTGCTGCTCCTTGGGAGGATGTGTCAGGGTCTTAACGTGCTAGAGGAGGGCATAGGTGCTTCTTTCCCACCTGGGAGAGTGCCTGCGTTTTCTCTTACTTGGGAATTGACTGTTGCAGGCAGTGGAGGAGAAGGGCAGACAGAGACACAAAAGGAAGGGGGAGGGTGAAAGGGAGAGGCGGGCGCCCAGAGGGTGCCGGCCTGGCTCGGGCTTGAGGAAGAAGGGAAACTGCTTTCCCTTCTGCAGGTGGTTTCCCTACGGCTCCAGGTGCACCAGGTCCAAGACAGAACAGTTCAGAGGAAGAAGGAAACAGACAGCTTTTGCTCTGCTTTTTGGATCGGCTGAAGCACAAGATGAGACGTCACACAAGCTGGCTTCCATCCGACTCTGCCGCTCCCTAGCCCAGTGACCTTGACTGTGGCTACCAGGAGCCCTTGGACTTCAGAGACGTTACTTTTCATTCCTGGCTTGCGGATGGCTTTGAGGATCGAATGAAACAATGATTACGTCATCATGCTTGTGTCCCCTGAGTCGCTGTGGAGCACCTGCTGTGTAGACAGGCCAATGCTGCCTCAGCAGGCTCATATACTAGCCCTGTTCTGAAAGCCGCTCGAGTGTGTGTTACATCCTGGATAAGTTTAATAGGAGTAGACACATGTTCACGTATGTGTATGTAGATGCCTGAATTGAGGTTGAGCCATGTCTATGGAAGGCTGACATGTCACCTCCAACACTTGACTGAATCCAGCTTATCTCTGCTGTTTCAGTTTCCCAACCGATAAGCGGTACTACCAGCAAAAAGAGCACCTGCCAGAATATTTGTAGGGAACCTGATGGAAGAGATTACCTGCTCCAGTTGCTTTGAACACATTCGCACTCGGGCAGGCTCACTGCTCTGTCACCCACTGTGTGAGGGTGCTGTCTCCTGCTTTTCTTCTGCTGGGAAAATACAAAACCTTTCTCCAGGGCAAGAAAGCCACTGTTAAGAGTTGTTCACATCGGAATGAGACATCCTTAGAATCTGTCCTTGCTTAAAAGTTGCAGAGTTCCTGGAAAAGGATCAAGATTCTGTTTTGGCCTTCTCCATCCTTGCTTGTTCCAGTTTTGCTCTGATGGTTTACTGTAGATGGGGTTAGCTGAAGTCGAAGGTGAGGAAGTGCACCCGGCTGGCGTGTGCGTACCGGGGCCCTATCTTCTAAAGATAGAATGAACTGTAAGCATTCCGAAGAACCCGCTTGCAGAAGACGCCCTGGGACCCCGAGCAGTGCCGGCTGTTGAGAGGAATGGGTTGGAGGATGAGGCAGTCAGGGGTGGGATGTTTTGTGTGGGAAACAAGTCTGTAATTTCTGTTTGCTTCTGTTTCATGGAAAGGAGTGTGAAACCCCTAATGATGGATCTTAGGAAAGTGACTTTGAAGAGATTGGTTCCTACGTTATCTGTTTTCTTTCAGCATGGTGTACTCCTGGAGGTTGGATGGGATCCCATAGCACCTGTTGCGTGATTTTGGAAGTCTGGTCATTATCTTTGTCTCTCTGGACTGCTACAACTGCCCTGGACTAGATGGCCTATGAACAACAGCCATTTGTGTGTTTGTTTACTTGATGGCTTTGGAGCCTGGGAAGTTCAAGATCCAGCAAAACAGGTGTCTTATGAGGACCTGTTTCCTAGCCCATTGAGGGCTACCTTCTCACTCTATCATCTCAGTAGAAGGAGGGCTGGAGCTCCCTGGAGTCTCTTATATGTGGGCACCTGTCCCTTTCAGTAGGGCTCCATCCTCACGACTCCTCAGATATCTCTGTGGAGGTTATCCTTTGAGCATACAAATCTGGAGTGAACTTTCAGGCTGTAGCAACTCCTGAATGAACTTTTCTATCCATCCAGTTTCCACTACTCCATCTCTCTCTAGATACCAAGGACAGAAAATCAACCTGCAAAACTGCAGGAAGGGAATGAAGCTTAGCATTGACTTGATTTCACTCTGTAAAATCCCCTTCGCATCTCCACCACTAATTGTGGTCATTCAGGACATGTATTGATCACTCACTGTGTGCCAGGAATTCACTAGGTAACTGCTTCACATGCATTACCTCTATCCCTCCTCCCAGCAACCCCATTGGCAGTGGAGGAAACAAACCCCAAGAGTTGAGTGATTTGTCTAAATCACCCCGCAGGAGAGGGTCCATGCTAACGTCAAAACCCAGACATTCTGCCCTTCCTTTTCTCCTTGTCCTGACACCACATCATCCTTTTTTTTTTCTTTTCCTCCTTCCACATCAATCCCCACCATCAGCTCATCACCCTTTGAGGTAGACACACCAAGTGGTACTTTTTAATTAAACACAGCCAGCCCCCAAAGAAGAACTAAGAATACATAACACATTAATTTTTTTTCTCACTGCCCTGTGTTTGGAAGCATGTGTTGGCATGATGATGGCTTGAGAAAGAAGGATGGTTTTCTCTTGGGAGTCTGCACCAAGCTGACTGCAGGGTCACGTGTTGATGATACAGGCATGGGGGATATGAGAATGTCTTGGGCATCGAGTGTGTATTTTCATTAGAGAGCGTGTTTTCAAAGGCACGGTCCTTGTCAAGAGCAGCACCAGTGGGCTGATCGCTGGCCATCGGTGGCCTCTGGCAGCCAGAGGGACAGGACCCAAGGGGAGACAACAAATACCTACAGGCTGCCACAAACAATTGGTTTCAAACTTCATTAAAAGAAATAGAAAACAGAGTTGAGTGATACTTCCAGAGAAGATCGTGGAAGTAAGAAGAGCAGTTATCAGTAACTGAGAGAAAGGGGTAGTGCACACCAAGGAAAGCCCCCATCCTTATTACAAGAATGCCCTATTTTCTGAAGCTGTGGAACGAGTGCTTGGGCTCGTTCCATTGGGATTGGGGTGGTCTGAGAAAAGGAAGGGCCCTGGGTTTCAACGGTGGCTGAGGGTGTGACGAGCGTGGCTCCGGCTGAGGGAACAGCAAAAACAACATGGATTTACAATGCGCTAATCCCACCTATAGGCCCAGCCCAGATGCCAGGCCTGACTTAAATTAGGATGGAAAGTTTGGGTCTGTTTGCTTCACTGGGCCTCATCTGTGAGGTGCATTTACAGCATATGTCTGGCAGATGTGTTGGGACTAATACTAAGATTTTTGGTGACTATATAAAATCTATTTATAAAATATTGATGCTTAGTATTTTTGCCAGCAATCCACGTATCATCCACTAAGGGAGGGCTGAGACACAGTGTTCGCTCCCTAATGGCTTCTTTCCCGGCCTGTGCTCAGCCAGAGTTCTATCCAGGAGCCCACGGGGGCTCCAGGCTCTTATCTCTCCCCTCCAGCCCTTTTCAAAGTGCAGAGGACAGCATTCCTGCTAGGGGTGTCTGACGATATTCCACGGGGCGTCTTGGTGTGTCAAGGGGAGAAGAAGTTTGAGCAGGATCTCCCAAGCCCATCTCACTGTGGGCTTCACTCCGTGTGAAGCCATCACTTGAGCACAGGTGCAGTGGACAGAGCAGGAGTTGGGGCTTTCGCTGCCTGGTGGCTGAGCACCTGCGTGGGTGTGCTCCCCAGCAACCCCATACCCAGAGACAGAAATGGAGCCCTAGCTTCCAGCACCGTCTTACACGTGGGATACTTTCCCAGGACCCCATCAGCAGGCCTCGCCTCCTGTCTATACACGTCACATCTAGTCGGATGTCTGCCCATAGGCTATCTGGAAGTGATGCCAGGGTGGAGTGGGGCCAGCCGCTGGGGTGGGGTGTGTGGGTGGAATGGCCGCTGCTGGTGCACTCGCTGCCTCCTGCACGCCAGGTCTCCCTCTATAGTTCGCGTCCAGAGGGCCTTGCAGTGTGAGTCCCAGGATCATGTTGCATTCTCAGTTATGATTTCCCACTGCACCCTGGACTTGTTCTTTTCCTCACTACTGTGCTGTTTGCACAAGTATTTAGAGAATACTGCGTAGTTGATAGTGAGCTTCATCCGGGTCCCATCTCATGGCTGTGTGCCCCTACGTTAGTCAATACACATTTTTAAGTGAATGAATGAATGAATGAATGATATCCATTTCAAAGAAGATTCATTCTTTATTGATTTATTTTTAAAGATTTATTTACTAGGGACTGTGCTGTGGCGTAGAAGGCTAAGCCTCTGCCTGTAGTGCTACTGTGCCACATGGGTGCCCGTTTCAATCCCGGTTGCTCCAGTTCCAATCCAGCACCCTGCTAATGTGCCTGGGAAAGCAGTAGAAGATGGCCTAAATCCTGGGGCCCCTGTACCCATGTGGGAGACCTGGAAGAAGCTCCTGGCTCCTGGCTCCTGGCTTCAGGCTTCAGCTTGGCCCAGCCCCAGCTGTTGCTGCTACTTAGGGAGTGAACCAACAGATAGAAGTCCAATCTCTATCTTTCTCTCTCTTACCCTCTCTCCTCTCTGTTTCTGCCTTTCAAATAAATAAACCTTTTTATTAAAAGGTTTATTCTCACTTCCCATGCAAGACTTCTGTCCTCAAAGAGTTGTATTACAATTATGTCTAAGTGCTTGCAAAAGGTGTATCATTCTTGGGTGCATCTTTAAATTGAATTAAATGTCTTAAAAAAAAAGAAGGTGAAGTAACTTCAAGTTGCAATGACTTTGAACACCTGCGTCTCTAGTGTTGAGGAACAGTTTTTTTGTGTGTATGTGTGCAGATTGTTGAACTCTTTACTTAGTATAGAGTTGGTCTTCTGTGTATAAAGTTAATAAAAAATGGATCCTACTGGAGAATGGGACTGGGAGTGGGAGAGGGAGGAGAAGGGGTGGGAGTGTGGGTGGGAAGAATCACTATATTCTTAAAGTTGTACTTATGAAATGCATGAAGTTTGTATTCCTTAAATAAAAGGTTTCTTTGTGGGGAGGAGGAAAAAGGTTTATTTATTTATTTGAAAATCAAAGATACAGAGAAAGAGAGAGAGACAGAGAGGTCTTCCATCCACTGGTTCACTCACCAAATGGCTGCAGCCCCAGGGGCTGGTCCAGGCCAAAGCCAGGAGCTCAAAACTCTAACTGGGTCTCGTACCTGGGCTCAGGAGCTCAAGTTCACGGGCCATCTGCTGCTGCTTTCCCAGATGCACTGCAGGGAGCTGGATCGGGTGTGGAGCAGCTGGGACTCAAAGCACAACTCGTATGTCAGAACCACAGCACCAGCCTTCCCTGTGTTCACTCTGGGCCCCGAGTCATGAGCATATGAGCCAGAACAACTCTTCCCTGATGGTTGAAGTCAGCTTCTAACCCTCCGAGTGCTCACCAGTGATAACCGAGCACTGCGCGGGCGACTGTCTCACCTAGGGACCCAGGGCGAGTGCTGCCACGCCACACCCCAGCCCCTCGGTACATTCTGTGTCTTACCCGGGCCCGGTGTTCAGAAGACGCTCACTCCCATTCTCATGTTTTGTTCATTTTTGCTCCTTCTGACCTTCGTGTCTCCTCTTCTCCATCTGTTTCTTGGCTTTCATCTCTCCTTCCTATTGGTATCTCCCAGGTCTGGCAGGGTCTCTGCCATCAACCTCCCCTAGGGCAGCCGAGAGCCCCCTGTGGCTCCCATGCCCTGGAGACCCGGCCAGTCGGAGCTGAGATGCACCGTGAGTGCCACGTGCTCACTGGGGCTCAAAGCCACCATGTGCAAAGAGAATGTAAAAGAACTTGGTAATAGTTTTTAGAATGACTGTCTGTTGCTATGAGAATATTTTCAATATCAGATTAAATAACATTTATTGCTAAAATTTAAATTTTGCCTGCTTCTGTTTCCTTTTTCAAAATGTGGCCATACTTTAAAGATTTGAAACTTTCTTTAGGTGGCTCCTGTTTTATTTTTCTGGAGAATGTTGATCTAGACTGTGCTTAGGCAGTGTTTTGGTGCCAGGGGGGTGATCTGTGTATTTGAAAGCAACAGGTGCATTGCTCGGTCATTGGATAATACTGTAAATTTATTTTATTTTTTTATTTTATTTTATATATATTTTTTTATTTTTGACAGGCAGAGTGGACAGTGAGAGAGAAAGACAGAGAGACAGGTCTTCCTTTGCCATTGGTTCACCCTCTAATGGCTGCTGCAGCCGGCGCACCACGCTGATCCGAAGCCAGGAGCCAGGTGCTTCTCCTGGTCTCCCATGGGGTGCAGGGCCCAAGCACTTGGGCCATCCTCCACTGCACTCCCGGGCCACAGCAGAGAGCTGGCCTGGAAGAGGGGCAACCGGGACAGAATCCGGCGCCCTGACCGGGACTAGAACCCAGTGTGCCGGCGCCGCAAGGCGGAGGATTAGCCTAGTGAGCCGCGGCGCCGGCCTGAATTCAGTTTTCTAAAGTGGAAGTAATGCAGGTACTATTCAATGAGGTCTATGGACAGAGGAAATATATGTATCATTCTTGGCTGCTGCTTTAATTTAATTAAGTTTCTAAAAAACAAAAAAGTGAGATTAACTTCAAGATGCAATGACTTTGAACAGCCTTTGTCTTGTGTATTGAGGAGCAGTTTTGTGTGTGTGTGTGTGTGTGTGTGCAAATTGTTGAACTCTTTACTTAGTGTAGAGTTGGTCTTCTGTGTATCAAGGGCTACATGATGTCTAACTGCGTATGATATTCTGGAAAACGCACAACCGTGGAGAGAGTAAGAGCAGCGCTTCGCAGGGCCCAGTGGAGGAGGAAGGGATGAATGAGTTAGGCACAATGACTACTTTGTGAGCTGGCATAACAGTGGCAACCCGTCACCACGCACTTGTCCAGACCCAAAGAACGCACAGCACCGAGAGCAGACTGATGCGAAGAGGACTCTGGGTGATAACGATGTCTCACCGCGGGCTCAGCATTGTGACACATGCACTGCTCTTGGGGAGTGTTGATGACAGGGGAGACGGTGCATGGGTCGGCTCTGCACGCTGGGGACAGGGAGTTCAGGGAAAGCTCCATATCTCAGTGTTACTGTGAACCTGAAATCACTTTAGGAAAAAAGTCCACTTAAAAATTTCTGTGGCTGGGGCTGGCATTGTGGTATAGTGGGTTAAGCCGTCACCTGTGATGCCAGTATCCCGTGTGAGTGCTGGTTCGAGTCACAGTTGCCCCACATCTAATGCAGCTTCCTGCTCATGTGCCTGGGAGAGCAGCAGAAGATGGCCCAACTGCTTGGGCCCTTGCCATACTCTTGGGGGACCCAGATGGAGTGCCAGGCTGTTTGGGGACTAAACTAGTGGATAGAAGATTCTCTCTCTCTCTCTCTCTCTCTTCTTCTTCTTCTTCTTTCTCATTAAGTTCAAGTAAATAAATAAGTCTTGAAAAAATTATATATTAGAATTGTGTCTATGAACTACATAGAATCTGTTCTCTTTATAGTAATAAAAATATGTAAATAAAAAAATTCTAAAACAAAAAAAAAATTTCTGTGGTCAAATATGATTGGGCCACTGTGTACCAGGATTCTCTCTTGGGGACTGTGAGACTCAGGTGAAGGGGTCCAGGAAGTCCTGTGATGGAGACAGCCAGCCCAAACGAAGCTTGTCTGAGCGCAGGACCCGGGGATGCTCAGCCCTGGCTACATCCCGGGGAACTAGGAGACAGAGGCTCGTGAGGTGTCCTGGCTCACCAGCACCTGCGGATCTCAGGGGCATCTTGGTACCTTAGCAAACCCGGTCTCCTGATCCACACACAGCATGGAAAAGGGCCCCTGTTTGCTGTGGTGACAGAGGCTGCCTGTGTCTGGGTAGCATGGATGATAAGGGAAGGGGCTGGCCTTGGACCACCCATCACCTCCACGAGGATGAACCAAGCGCAGCAGGCGAGCGCCATTCATTCAGGCCCCATGGGGCAGGACCCTCACTCCCTCCTTGGTGGTCTTGCCCTGACTTTCTGTCCACGTGACTGAACCCTATAGTCTCATCTTTGTCTGTAGCCAAAGCCAAGAGCAGAAGAGATGATTATCATTCTTTACTGAGCTCTCCATCATCTTAGACTGCAATTTAAACGGTGTTAAAATTTTTAAAAGAATTTTGTCTAGGGAATACAAACTTCACGCATCTCATACATACAGATTTAGAAACATAGTGATTCTTCCGACCCTCCCCTCCCCCCCTGCCCACACTCCTACCCCACTTCTGCCTCATTCACCTCTTCCCATTCTTATTTTATATAAAGATCTATTTTCAGTTAACTTTACCCATTTTGTGGTTTTATAGTTTCTTGAAACATACAGAAATAAATCATGGTGAGGAACAAGTTATATTCCACCCAGAATTTTATCATGTTCCTTCCGTTCTTCTAATGTGATACTGATATATTTAAATTATATATTTGACTAGGTAATATTAAAAAATAAGATTTTACTGGAAGTTCTCTGTCTTCCTTTTTTTTTTTTTTTTGGTCAAAAGATCTCTTTGTAACTGACACATACACTTTAAAGAACTAGCATTGGATTTGGAGCTAAATGCCAGTATTTGACCCCAAAAATGAAACATGGCCTCTGGCACAGTTTCTCCCCACCCCCACCCCTTTTTATCACAGGGCAAATTGTAGAACAGAACAGAACACATTCTCCCTGCCAAACAAGCAGATCCCAAAAGATAAAGTGAGGAAGTTGCTGTCTTTTCTAGCTCTTTTTCCCAAATTCACAAATCAGATAAGTTATCAGAGGAGAGGGGCCAGTTGCAGACCAAAAAACCAACAAAAATATTTGTGCTTTGAAGGGCATCGTCAAGAAAGCAAAAAGATGATCCAGGGGATGGGAGAAATATTGGCAAGTCATCATCTGATAAGAGACTTGTACCCAGAATATGTAAATAAATATTCTTACAACTCAAATATAAAAAGGTAAACAATGGGATTTTAAAAAACGGCCAAAGGATTCGCATGGTGATTTTTCCAAAGGAAATATACAAATGTCCAATCAGCACAGGAAGAGATTTCAGTGTCACTGGTTATTGTGGAAATAAAAATCTAAAGCAGAATGTGTGAACTTGTGTGGTTGGGGTATATGACAGTGAGAGGTGTTGACAAGGGGGTGAAGCAATTGGAATCCTGACGCCTGCTCAGTGCTGATGCGAAGGATATGGCTGCTTGGGAGCACAGCGTAGAAGTTCCTGGAAAAGCCCATCACAGACTCACCATGTGACCCAGACACTGGTGCTGGGTGTATACCCAAGAGAGAAAAAACTACCCACAGAAACACGCTACAGCGCTGTTCATAGCTGAGTGCCTTACAATAGAAAACAGGCGGAAACACCCCAAAAGTCCGTCCATTAGTGATGGGTAAACCAAAGTGGCTTATCTGCATGCTGGAGAGTCATTCTTCCATGCAGTGGTATGTGCTACAACGTGGATGAGTCTTGAAAGAATTCATCACACAAGGCCTCGCGTTGCATGGTTGCCAGCGAAATTCGCAGGGCGGGTGGCCTCATGGAGACACAGAGTAGACTGGCGGCAGTCCCCAGGGCCCGGGGGAGGCTAGGATGGGAAGCGATGGCCAGTGGGCAGGTGGCCTCTTTTGGGAATGATGATGACATCCTGGAGTCGGGCAGTGGTGAGGCCTTTAGTTCTTTTTTTTTTTTTTAAATTAATTAATTTTTTTTGACGGGCAGAGTGGACAGTGAGAGAGAGAGACAGAGAGAAAGGTATTCCTTTACCGTTGGTTCACCCTCCAATGCCCACTGCGTCCGGCACACCGCGCTGATCCGAAGCTAGGAGCCAGGTACTTCTCCTGGTCTCCCATGCAGGTGCAGGGCCCAAGCACTTGGGCCATCCTCCACTGCACTCCCGGGCCACAGCAGAGAGCTGGCCTGGAAGAGGGGCAACCGGGACAGAATCCGGCGCCCCGACTGGGACTAGAACCCGGTGTGCCGGCGCCGCAAGGCAGAGGATTAGCCTAGTGAGCCGCGGCGCCGGCGAGGCCTTTAGTTCTGACTACATCTTCGAGTTACTTTGAAGCATCTCGAGTTTGTAGAAACGACTTCTCTATAGAAGAGAGGCTCTGCGTGCGTGGAGGAAAGGTCATTTCATAAATGGTCCAGGGGCTGCAATTTGAGGAGTAATAAATTAGCATCTACACTGTGCTGCAGAAAATTATAGAGGAATTAAAGATTTGAATATTGAACATTTTTAAAGATTTATTTAGTTACTTGAAAGAGTTACGGGGACAGAAGGAGAGACAGAGAGAGAGGTCTTTTATCTACTGGTTCACTCCCTAAATGGCCGCAATGGAGAGAGTGGGGCTGATCCAAAGCCAGGAGCCAGGAGCTTCTTCCAGGTCTCCCATACAGGTGCAGGGGCCCAAGGACCTGGGCCCTCTTCTACTGCTTTCCCAGGCCATAGCAGAGAGCTGGATTGGAAGAGAAGCAGCCAGAACTCGAATCTGCACCCATGTGGGATATTGGCACTGCAGGTAGTGGCTTTACATGTTATCACACGGTGTCAGCCCCTGTTTAAGAACTTTGTGAGGGGCCTACACTAGTAGGTAAAGCTGCCGTCTGCAGTGCTGGCATCCCATATAGACGACGGTTCAAGACCCAGCTGCTCCACTTCCCATCCAGCTCTCTGCTATGGCCTGGGAAAGCAGTAGAAGAGGGACCAGGTTCTTGGGCCCCTGCACCCACCTGGGAGACCTGGAAGAAACTCCTGGCTCCTGGCTCCTGGCTTCAGATCAGCCCAGCTCCAGCTGTTGTGGCCATTTGTGGAGTGAAACAATGGGTAGAAGACTTTCTTTCTCTCTCTCTGTGTAACTCTGACTTTCGAGTAAATAAATAAATCTTTAAAAAAAAAGAACTTTGTGAAAAACCAAGAAGCTACTGTGCAGAGAAAAGAAATAGCTATTCAGTGTGGGGGAGCAAGATGGTACAGGGGCAAAGTAGGCAAGAGGTGGAAGACTTTTTCCAGGCAGGTCCATGAAAAGTATGTCCGTTAACATAGCCATTGTCGCTGCTTTCTGCTGAGTCAGCAAAGCTGGCTCTGGAGGCTGCTAGGAGGGAAGGTGGGACTGCTCTCTTCCCAAGCGCAGGCAGTAGCGTCACATCACGGAGGATCACCACTGGCTTGGGAGCCAGGGAACTCACAACAAATGATTTTGCTGCTCTCAGGCTGTGCGACCCTTTGTCACTAATCCAGTCTTTCAGAATCTATATTTATATATATTTTACTTATTTGAGAGGCAGGGTCACAGAGAGAGGGAGAGACAGAAAGAGAGAGAGAAGTCTTCCACCCACTGATTCACTCCACAAATGGTCACAATGGCTGTAGCTGCACCGATCCAAAGCCAGGAGCTTCTTCTGGGTCCCTCATGTGGGTGCAGGGACCCAGGGACTTGCACCATCTTCCAGTGCTTTCCCAGGCCATAGCAGAGAGCAGGACTGGAACAGGAACAGCTGGGTCACAAACCGGTGCCATGTGGGATGCTGGCACCACAGGTGGAGGCTTATCTCACTATGCCACAGTGCTGCCCCAGGATCTATGTATTTTTCAAAGCTAACTTTATCTGAAAGGCAGAGTGACAGAGAAAGAAAGAGGGAGAGAGAGAGAGAAATTGATGTTTCATCTGCTATTTCATTCCCCAAATGGCCACAGTTGTTAGGGCTGGGCAGGGCCGAAGCCAGGAATCGGACACTCCATCCAGGCCTTCCACATGGATGAGAGGGGCCCAAGTTCTTGGGCCATCTCAGAGTCTGTGTTATCAACCATAAAACGGTGATGAGTCCTCCCTTGGAGCATTGATGTGAAGACTAAGGATGTGTGCAAAGAACTCACATAGGACTTGTGCAATAAACACATTACATTTGTTCTTGGAAACTAGTAAAAATGAAGTTTAGCAACACATATCAAATCCGTGAGGTGTTTGTTTTATTTGTTATCATAATTTTGCTCTTGGCAACAACAACAAAAACAATCATTAAAAAGAAAAAAAAAAAGCTGTTTGTGCAAAACTATTTGTATGGCCTTACCCATGGGGAATAATGCGCTCTGATAGAGAAGTGGTTAAGTGAATCAGAACATCACCAGTTACTGAGTAGCAGGATGGAGCGTCTTCCACAAAGCTTGATAATTGTGTGCGCTGTGTAATTCCCTTAGAAATATTTTAGATCACTTGTTGCCATCAAATGACATAATCAGTGAGTTAGGAAGCAACATAAAGAATGGGAAAACCATTTACCAATCATATATGATAAGGAGTTAATATCTGATATGAGGCCTGTGCTGTGGCACATCAGGTTAAGCCCCTGCCTGTGGTGTCAGTATCCCACGTGGGTGCTGGTTTGAGTCCCAGCTGCTCCACTTCCGATCAAGCCCTCTGCCTATGGTTCTGGAGAGCAGTGAAAGACGGCCCAGGTGCTTGGGATCCTGCACTGGTGTGGGCGACCTCGTGAAGCTCCTGGCTTCACATTGGCCCAGCTCTGATTGCTGTGGCTATTTGGGGAGTGAACCAGTGGATGGACGCCCCCCCCAAAAAAAACTGTGCCTCTCAAATAAATAAATAATTTTTTAAAAGACTTCATTGCTAAGCCATGAAGATGTAACTCCACTAAAAGTGGACAAAAGACTTGAACGGACATTTTCCAAAGATGATACACAAACAGTCAACAAGCATAAAAATTTGCTCAGTATCAGCGATCGGAGAATGGCAAATCCAAACCACAGTGATTCATCAGAGTTAGAATGACGAGTGCCCAAAAAGCGGAAGATAAGACGGATCAGGATGCGGGGAAATTGGAGCCATCGTGCGATGCTGCTAGGAATATGAAATGTACGCTGGCTGTGAAAAGCAGTCTGGTGCCTCCGACACCGTTGCACAAGGTAGCACCGGCAGCAGTGGGCACACAGCCAAAAGAAGGGGAAGGAGGGTCTCTAAGAGGTCTTTACACTCACACGTCATAGCAGCTTCACGCCCAGTAGCCAACTGCTGGAAGCAACCCAAAGGATGCGAGGGTGGATGAGCAAGGTGGAATACAGACAGGCATTGGGAAGCCCTGCCATGTGCGCCACGTGGGTGAAGCCTGAGATATTACCTGAAATAAGCCAGTCATTGCCAGACACTCCACGGTCCCACTTAGATGAGCTGTGTAACGTGCTAAAATGTGTAGAAACAGGAAGCAGAACAGTGGTTCCCAGGGCCTTGGGAAGGGTAGGGGATGGGTTTAATGGGTGTGGAATTTCAGCTTTGGAAGATGCAGCAGTCAATAGATCTGCTACACAGTAGCGTGAGTACACTCAACACAATCAACTACACACTAGGCATGGTTTGAACGGTAAATTTTAAGCTATATGTTTTTTACCATAATTAAAAATTAAAAACAAATTCTAAGGATTCAGTAAAATGCCTTGAGTGATTTTCACCATGCTGGGTGCCACAGCTGGCATGGGGGGACTTTGGAGAAGTTAAGGGCAGATGGACAGCAGGGGCTGATGGGAGGAAGAAGGAAGTTGATTTCTGTTTTGAAAAGAACGGTCTGAGGCCGGCGCCGCGGCTCAATAGGCTAATCATCCGCCTGTGGCGCCGGCACCCGGGGGGTTCTAGTCCCGGTTGCTCCTCTTCCAGTCCAGCTCTCTGCTGTGGCCCGGGAGTGCAGTGGAGGATGGCCCAAGTACTTGGGCTCTGCACTCCATGGGAGACCAGGAGAAGCACCTGGCTCCTGCCTTCGGATTGGCGCAGTGTGCTGGCTGCAGCGGCCATTGAGGGGTGAACCAACGGCAAAGGAAGACCTTTCTCTCTGTCTCTCTCTCACTGTCCACTCTGCCTGTCCAAAAAAAAAAAAAAAAAAAAACAGTCTGAGTGCAGTGTAGACTGGATTAGGAAAGCTAAATGCATCTGTTCACCACAACTGTACAAAAACATGGATTCAGAGGTAGTAAACTAGAGGGAATGAGTTTATGGATGACGATTTTTCCTCCATTAAAAGTATTGTTCTCTCCTAACCCATGAAGGGTTACTCTGCAGACCTGTACAATCTGCAATGTCTAAAGAGAAAGGCGAGTCTTGTTTAAGCCCCTTTTATACATCTCTCTGAGCTTACCCCTCCTAGCTCAAGGCTAGGTGACTCTTGTGCTGCCACCTGGTGGTCACTCCCAGACTGTCCGCTGAATTTACGATTGTGCCAATAGCATGTCAGATAATCACGACACAATTGAGGAACATGATTGAAATTATTTGAGTAAATGACCTTCAGACATGTTTTGTTAATGTTAGCATTTATTGCAAGTGGTGAGAGGATGAACCTCGTGATCTCTTTAAATTTCTTCCAGCTCTCTTTGTTGTGGTTTAAATTGGAAAAACAAAATGAAATAAAACAACAGTGTTGGAAACTCTGGGACTTTTATATTAACATGGCAAACATAATTCACAGTAAAATTATATTGGCTTGGTATTTAATAATGATTAAAGGACTCTAGAGGTTTTGCCAAAGAGTGATGGTCTTTAGACACAACATGACGAACACTTTGAAAGTAGGCAAATTTAATAATTTGCCAACTTGTTATTTCTCAATAAGAACCTTCTCTAAGTAGGTGGTCAAATAATCTTCAGGGTTGAAAAATGATAGATGCTGAGGTGATGAACAAAACAGCATTTTCTTTTTATTTGACAGGTAGAGTTATAGACAGAGAGAGGAACAGAGAGAAAGGTTTTCCTTCTGTTGGTTCACTCCCCAAATGGCCACCATGGCTAGCGCTGCACCCATCCGAAGCCAGGAGCCAGGTGCTTCCTCCTGGTCTCCCATGCGGGTGCAGGGGCCCAAGCACTTGGGCCATCCTCCACTGCCTTCCCGGGCCACAGCAGAGAGCTGGACTGGAAGAGGAGCAACCTGGACTAGAACCCAGAGCCCATATGGGATGCCGGCGCTGCAGGTGGAGGATTAACCAAGTGAGCCACGGCGCTGGCCCCAAAACAGCATTTTAATGTAAGAGTCTGCAGTGCTTATATTTTAGGCGAATCTGGCATGAAACAAAGATGTTGGCACAGAATTAGTGGGAAATGCTGTTTCTTTTTCAGAAAACAAATAGAGCATACATTTCAAATCCCCTAAGAAATTTTGAAATCTTGCCTTACCCTTCTGTTTTCTTCCTTCTTCCATTTTCCTGTTTACTTATCCATTGAAAAATCCAGGTAACAAAGTTTTCTACTGTTTAAATTCACAAATGGTATCTCAGCTTTGGGATTAACTTGTGTTTTAGGAAAGATGGAGACTACGGACTCTGTTGGCCAGAGCTTCTTAGGCTCGTGTTCTCCGTACCAATAAGCTGAGTCATCGTCCTCTGCAGGTTGGGGGGAGGTCCCTCCCTCTCCTGGGTAGCCAAGGATCAAGGGGAGTCCTGGGGAAAGACACCCAAGCTGTGCTGGGTGTATGAGAAACACTCAGCCTTCCGTAATACGACTCCTGGAGGAGAATCTATGCTAATGACAGAGGCTTATCATTGACATCTATCACTAGAAATTTTTATACAGGAGTTTCATTCTGAAGACCTTATTATTACATACCCATGCCACAGCCTGCCTTTTTTTTTTTTAAATTAAAATTTATTTGAGAGATAAAGAGACATAGAGCGAGAGAGTAAGCGAGTTAGCTCTCATTTGCTGGTTTACACCCTAAATGCCTACAACAGCTAGGGCTGGGCTGAGGCTGAAGTTGAGAATCAAGAACTCAATCCAGGTGTTCTGTGTAGGTGGAGGGATCCTGTGACTTGAGCTGTCACTGAGACTGCCCAAGCCTGCCTTGGCCGGAAGTTGGAGTCGGGAACTGGAAAAATCAAACCCAGGCCCTGCAGTGTGCGCAGTCGTCGGCGCTTTCTTAGATATCGATTCTGCACAGACTGTTGGTAAGAGAAAGAGGGGTAGGAACTGTACCCAGAACATGACCTGTCCTACTGTAAACTTATTAAAACAATAAAAGAACAACTCAAGTATCAGAAATTCAAAAGCTTATCCCTACTCCAAGAAGTTAAAACTACTTTTTGTACATCGGTGCCTGCTAGGTTAAGATTAAAAGATCTTGAATGAGCACTTTAGAGCTCAAGCTAAAAAATCATTTGCATTAACAAGACTTCTAAATACGTAAGGTTTTTCTACAGTGTTGATTGTTGACACCATGTTGTGTAAGTGGGCTGAAGGATCCTTTATGATGTGGTGGGCCAGAAATCAAGATACGTATGTTCCAAATCAAGTACAGGAATCCAAGGGATGCAGAGGCAGCTCGGAGCCGGGAGTGGAGGGTGAGGGAGTTGTCTCTGGAGTGTCCCTGAAGGCAGTGCACTGGCCAGGGTCTGGGTGGTTGGAGAGCCTGTTGAGACTCCGGGCAAGGGTCGGACTGGCTAAGAGAGGCTCAGAGAACCTTGAGGTTCAGGGCACAGGTGTGCAGGCATCCGAGCAGGGTGAGTGGCAGGAGCAGAAGTGCGGAATCCAGAGTATCCGTGGTGTGGCTTGGCTGGGCTGCGGGGCACACACCCAGCTGCTGGGCCTCACACTCAGGTCTTGGATCCAAGGGTTCTGACCCAGTTTCGGTGTCCCTGCGATCAGGACGCTCTGCTCATGTGGAGAGCCGCTGTGTTTCACCCATTTGTCAGCATATCTTTCTTCAGCTCCTCATGGAGCATAAACCGTTCCAGATGTGGGAACACGCTGTAGTCCCTGCCTCAAGGAGCTCCGTGCGCGACAGTGACGCGAGCGTGTGATCGCAGGATGATGGGCTGAGTGCCACACCGCCCACATGGCACTGTGCTCAGGAGAAGAGTTCCGCATTATCTGGACCTAGGTGCTCACTGCATAAGCTCAGGCAGGTTCCTTTTTTAATTATTATTTTTTAAAGATTTGTTTATGTTTTTGAAAATCAGTTACACACAGAGAGAAAGAGAGGCAGAGTCAGAGAGAGAGAGGTCTTCCATCCACTGGTTCACCCCCCAATTAGTTGCAACGGCTGGAGCTGTGCTTATCCAAAGCTAGGAGCTTCTTCCGGGTCTCCCACATGGGTGCAGGGGCCCAAGGAGACCTGGACCGTCTTCTACTGCTTTCCCAGAGAGTTGGATTGGAAGTGGAGTAGCTGGGACAAGAACCGGTGCCCATATGGGATGCCGGCACTGCAGTCTGCGGCATTACCTGCTACACCACAGCTCTGGTCTCAGGCAGGTTCCACAAAGTCTGTGGGTGGAAGAACCAACCAAGCTGTTTGAATCGGGTTCTTAGGAGTTTTGTGTGCTAGGGTGCAGGCAGGTTCTTAGAATGAGGGAGCTGAGAAGTGCTGGCTGTTGGGAGGACAACCCTGGAGCTCTGGGACCTGGGAGAAGTTGTGGTTCCACCCGTGGGCAAGTCTGGGAAGGAGCAATAGAAGTGATGGGAGCTGTGACGTAAGGTGAAGGCCAGGTGGAGGAAGAGACGGGGTGGAGGGAGAGGGAACGGTTCTCAGAGGGGGAGTTCTGGGTGTGAGAACAGGAGGTGTGCAGAGGAGCTGGCGGTGGTGGGGCCGGGAGCAGCAGACAGTCTGCAGCGATGGCAGGACTTTGTGTAGTCTCAGGTATCAGATGCCAAGTGTATTCCTGCCTCCTGGACCTTGGCCCGAAATGCTGTTCCTTCCGATTCCCACTCACCTGGCTCCCTTATTTCTTTCAGAGGTTTGCTCAAAGGTCTGCACCCCAGGGAGCCTTCCTTGACCATACTGTATTAAATAGGGTCAGACAGCACCCAGCGGTGCTGGGACACCTGGACCTCGGAGCCAGGCTGCTGGCACTCGCGTCCCAGCTCCATCCCATCCCTGTGGCAGGTGCATTTGTCTCTTGGCCTTCTGTCTCCTCTTGTGTACAAGGAGGGTGTCAGGAAGCTTCAGTAAATCAATAGGCACAGACCTCAATCACGTGGTACACAGCAGGTGCTCACTGTTTGCTGCTACTGCTACTGTTGAGGTCCAAGTGATGATTGAGGCATGCCACAGAGCACCCCAGTCAGCCTGTTCTGTGCTTTGGTCAAGTGGCCTGGGATTGGGGGTTCTAGGACGTGGGTGGCTTTTGTGTTGGTGGTTTTATAATGAGGAGCCCTATCAAGCTCATGGAAGAACATGTAGAATATATGAGGGGACTTCAAAAGGTTTGGGGGAGATAAGATGACAGGGTAAGTTTATTTTGGTGCAGAAAACGTTTGAAATCCATGCACAGTTTTTTCATCACATCAGTACCTTTAGAAGAACCTGGGTGAACACCTGTGTGCCTCCATCTGGCTTGGAACTGTAGCATTGCAAGTAAGCAAAAGCATCTGAAGGTGTCTTGGTTCTGATTGCTTTTTTTTTTATGGTGAAAAAACATATATTTAGAATGAGCCAGCTGGACTCCATTCAGATGATCCCAATTTTGTTGGCAACGTCCAGAGCACCATAGTCAGGAGCCAGCCGCACACACGCCTTCTTCTCTCCGTCAGGGCTGATCAGGGTGTTGACTTTGGCCACGACAATGTCATAGAGTTTCTTCACAGCTGGTTTGGTCTGGTGCTTGTTGGCCTTGACATCCACAATGAACACCAGTGTGTTGTTGTCTTCTCTCTTCTTCACGGCCAACTCCGTGGTCAGGGGGAACTTGATGATGGCATAGTGGTCAAGCTTGTTTCTCCTGGGGGCGCTCTTCTGAGGGTATTTGGGCTGCCGTCGGAGGCGTAGTGTCTTGGGCCGCCGGAAGGTGGGGGACGCACGGATCTTCTTCTTCTTGTGGCTGTGGGCGCCTTTCAGCACTGCCTTCTTGGCCTTCAAGGCCTTCGCTTTGGCTTCGACTTTAGGAGGGGCAGGAGCTTCCTTCT
Source organism: Oryctolagus cuniculus (assembly GCF_051225735.1). Lineage (NCBI taxonomy): Eukaryota > Metazoa > Chordata > Mammalia > Lagomorpha > Leporidae > Oryctolagus > Oryctolagus cuniculus. The sequence continues at coordinate 125,314,199 of NC_142875.1, forward strand.
TCGCCTTCGGCGCCATCTTGGTGAAAAAAGCGGTTCTTATTGCTTTACCATTGCTCTGCTCCAGCCTTTTCCAAGTGAGCCTCTTGGAAGCTACTTCTATAGGGTCTTGGCAGATAGTGTATGAGGAAAAGGTTAGGGGGTATGGTCCAAAGTAGTTTGGAGGTCCTGGGTTTTGATGAAGAACAATAGATTTCTTTCCTGTAGAATTTCTCAGAGCCTCACCCACTCAACACAGGAACCCCCTTTCCCCACCGAACTGCATGAACTCCCAAAGTACCAGTCGCCTGATCATTTTTACATTATTCAAATAGGCTAGATTGTCTTCACATATTGAGTAAAAAATAGAAAGGACCGGTGTAGTTTTAGTGCCGAGCGGCTCAGAGCCAGATGGGCCTCTCAGCTTTAATAACCGTGGAGGACTGGATGGCCTGTTTATTTACGTTCTAATTTTCTCCATAATGCTGCTCTTTATTCTGCCTGTTTCTCCCTATCTTGACATTTCTTTATTTGTAGTTGTCATTGCCTACTGCGTCTGGTTGTGATCTCTCTCGAATCCATCATGGAAGGAGGCGGGGAACGGATCGAAGGACTCAGCTGACATCCACCTAATTGTCTCCACCCAAAAATGCTGCATTGGACGGCACCGATTTAGTGACCATTGAACATTGCTTTCGGTTCTTCCCAAATTTAACACTGATTAATCCTGAGATTAGGCTTTCAGTATTGACGTAAGCCAGGAGTTGGATGACAGCCACACCAGACTCAGAAATTCGGTCATTTCAAGGTCATGTGTGGGAGAAGTCTGGGGCAGTGATGAACTGATGGACCGGAGATGGGTGGGAAAAACTCGGAGCAGTCAGTCCTCGAGCTGTGATTTAAAGAGGAGAAAGTTGTGGTTTGGTTGGTGTTCCATAGATATGGAAAAAATTGAGGGACGGCGTGCAGCCAGGAGAGGAAGAACCAGTGGAAGGAACCACATGACAATAAATTTAGTTGGTGTGGAAGGTGAAGGCTAGGTTAGAGCAGAAGATGGAAACAGGGAAGGTGGGGTGAGCTGGGAGAGGCGGCTGAAAGAACAACTCGGAAACGCGTGTTTGGCTCACGGTGGAAGAGGAAACCCACAGAAGGCTCCAGGTCATCGGAGGATATGGTCAAAATGATGAACAAGGAAAACAGAGGGAGAAGCAGTGGCTTCCAAAACTGTAGCCCTGTGGGCACGATTTATGGTACCCATCAACGGCTAATCCGCCTGAAAACCTACAAACCATGTTTATCGAATGAGCAGATCCGTGAACGGTGACCCACGGGTGGTTACGCTGATGAAGGTGGGGAGTTTGGCTTTCAGAGACCAGGGCCTCAGTGCACATCATCAAGGGAGAGGTTTGTCAGACTTCCTGGGGGAACATCAAGAGGAATAATAATAGCAGTTATTATTATCGTAATACTGTATATATATATATATATATATGTATAACATGTACAGTATGTGCGCGCACACACAAGTATTGCTGTGATGAAAGTAAAAGAGGTGAAGTAATTTAAGGCCCTGCTTTTAAGGAGTGCTGTGCTTTCAATGTTGGACGCTCCCTAAAAGCCCATGTGGCAAAGCAGTGGTCTGCAGGTGGCACTACACTTCAGGAGATGGGGCCCAGCGGGGCAGCCTCAGGTCACTGGGGGTGTGCCCTTGGTTATCCGAGCCTGACTTTGGGCCCAGCCTCTCTCCCTCTCTCTCTGGGTCCCTGCTTGCTGCAATCCTTCCTCCCCACCCTGCTCCACCATCTGCCACAGGGCCTCTGCCAGAGCCTGTGTTAAGCTGTTTGGGCTATGAGCCCCCAACAATGTGAGTCGAATACGGATCTGTTCCTTCATAAGCAGCTTGTCTGGGCTATTTCACTGTCGCCATGAAAACGTGAATGCTATGTGGAGCTCATACTCTGTGGCCGACACATTCATAGCTGTTGAACACAACTGTACTGGGCACATAATGCTGGCCAGGTTGTGTCCTGGGCTAGCGGTGGCTTACACATTGCAGTTTTCCATGGAGCTTATAGAATATCACGATGTGGAGAAGTAGGCAGCGCCCACACAGCAGTGTCTGGGGATTTACAGAGACAGAGCTAGACTGAAGGCATAGGCCAAGCATGCACAGAATGGAGCTGGGCGTCTTTCTGAAATTCAGGGTACGGGTAAGTGCTAGGCCTAACGGTTGAGACACCTGTGTCCCACACAGAGGACCTGAGTTCGATTCCAGGCTCCGGCTCCGGACTCAATGTCCAGTTAATGCAGACTATGTGAGGCAATGGTGATGATTCAGGAGCCCCTACCAATCATGGAGGCATCCTGGGTTGCATTTCTGGATCCTGGCTTTGGCCTGGTTGCTATGGGCATTTGGGGAGTGAACCAGTGGATGGGTACTGGCTGGCTGTCTCTCTCTCCTGCTCTCAAATATATAAATATTAAGCCTCAGGGAGCTATGACTGTGGGAGAGCTGTTTCGATGAGCAGGGTGAGAGATCTTGTAGTGCCATGCTGAACAGCAGTGTGGATGTCTGTGTTGCTTTCTGGTTGTCTTCAGCACTTTTCTTTGGCTGAACTGGGTTGTGACTCCTGGTGCTGTAGGGTTAGGGAGACGTTGGCTGCTGCCTTCAGAGTGTCCCCTGTACACTTTGCCCACACGGCATGTGGCTTCTCCTCTGTACAGATACTTACAGATTATGGATTGAAAGACAGCTCCTGGGCGGGCACTGTGGTGTAGCAGGTAAAGTCTCTGCCTGCAGTGTCAGCTTCCCCTGTGGGCACTGGTTTAAGTCCCAGCTGCTGCACTTCCGGTCCAGCTCCCTGTAACGTGCCTGGGAAGGCAGCGGCTTAACCTGCTCTGTCATGACACTGGCCCTGGGGCTGAAGGTTTTATCCCCCCAAATGCAGACAGTACAACCCTGATCCTGATGGGGTGGTGTTAGGAGGCAGGGCCTTTGGGAGGTAAGTACATGATGAAGGTAAAGTCCTCATGAGTGGGGTTAGTGCCCTTGCAAGAGGAGGTTAGGGAGCCAGTTGGGCGCGTTTCCCCCACGTGGGGGTGCAAGGTGAAGTCTACTGTGTACTGCCGGACCTGACCGTGGTGGCACCGTGCGCTCCTGCTTCCCAGCTCCAGGACTGTGGGGAACAAGTGTCTCTTGTGTGTCTGCCACCCACGCTGGTCATTTGTTACAGTAGCCACAGCTGACAGAAGCAGGATGGGTGCGGGGCACCTTGGTCACGACTCTCCTCTTCTTTGTGACTTGGCTTCTTTTCCTGCTCTCCTGGGCAGCTTGTTTTGTGCATCTCGGGAGATGATGAATGAGACAATTGTAAACATCAGTCTTGCAACCCCGGATTGCAAAGAAGCAGAAGAGTTACCCCCATTATGCCCAGCAGGAAGGTCCAGGTGGAACTAAGATTATTTTGTTCGTAAAATTGGATTTATTTGACAGAGACAGAGAGGGAGCTCCCATCTGATGGCTCAGTCCCCAAATGCCCATGACAGCTGCGTTTGGACTGAGGCCAAGGTAGGGGGCTGGGAACTCAATCGAGGTCTCCCGTGTGTGCGGCAGGGATCCAACCATTGGAGCCATCACCCACTGCCTGCCAGGGTCTGCATAGCAGGAATCTGGAATTAGGAGAGAAACAGGGACTTGAACGTGAGCACTCAGATACGAGACAGGTGTCCCACCCAATGGCCTAGCCACTCTGCGAAATGCCCACCCCTGGTTAGCTGTTTTTGATCATGTGCTCCTCCCTAAACCAGTCACTTTGATTAGAGATAGTGCAGTCGTCTGTTAAACAGAGTTTGGATCACTTTCTGCTCTGTGGATTGGAAGGCTGCATTCGCTGCCACATCAAACACCCATCCCTTAATTCCACTGCACACGAACCCTTTGAAGCCCTCTCATATCTATGGAGAAACGAACTAACCTTGAGTCATCTTCCATGAAGAATAAAAAAATCCAAGATTCCAATATTTTACCTACACGCAGCAGATTTCATAGTAATGATGAACCTTCTCTGCTCGCTGTTAGTGAAACGGAGGAAGCATGGATCCTTGGAGGAGAAAGTCCTGGCATTAAACGATAACTTTTTTTTATTTTTTAGAAAAGTAAAGTGATTCAGGTACAGACATATGAATGCACATGTGTTCAAGTTTTTTTTTAATACTCATTAACCGAGGAGGGAGCCAGATATGAAAACTTGTTACAAAAGGACCTGATGAGGAATACTGAAATGAGTGCACAATTGGAGGCAAAACTACTTTTTCCACAGTAGGTGGACGAGTCTTTACCAGGCAGGAACAAACTGTCGACGAGAATTCTGCTTTGCCATTGGTTACCCGCGAGTCAGAGAGTTAGAAAATTTCTTGTACGGTATCAGAAGCTGATGATCCAGACGATGATCCTGGTGGCACAGTTTTCAACCGGCAGCACTGCTGTCTTGCCTTCCCCAGGCACATAAACAGCATGCGTTCACTACACAAGGGACATGGTGTGTGAAGAAGGCGTTCTTGCAATCCCAGGTGGTACCAGCAGAAAGGGTCTCTAACTTGGGTTCCAGTCGGTAATCCATTGCTTTCTTTAGTTGTCCCTGCACCTTGTGGACCTAGCATGTGTGAGAGGTGGTTATTAGGCGAATGTGAGCTGAACATCGGCCAGGCACTTGGTGTCGCTCGCTCCGCAGGCAACGGATTTGCTGCTGTTTCTTTCCCCGGTCCTCCCCGGATTAGCTGCCCCCCACCCCACCCCCGCCTCTGCGGAGGGGCGGCACACCACTGGCCGGCTCTCTCAGGGGTTCCTCAGATGTTCCTGGTGCATGTTGTCTCTCTCCTCCTTTATAGTCCTCTTCCACCAATCCCAACTCTCCTGGTGTTCTCTCCCCACGCGCTGAGCACGCTGCTCTCCTCCAATCAGGGGCAGGATCAGCTCCTGCAGCTTATTGGTCGAATTGGTGAGGCAGCTGTGTGGAAGTTGTTTACTCCCTCTCAGCGCCATATGGTGGGAGATCAGATGCATAGAGTTAGTCTTAATAATCTCACTGATCTAGTCCAGTCTCGGTAGTTTCAGTACTTATTTGTCCATAGTCTCAGTACTTATTTGTCTCCCGGGCGCCCTGCCATGTTGCGGGAGACGGGCCCTGCTCCCCACACTTGGTGTGTGGACTCCCTCAGGAACAGTGGAAAAGCCTGCCGACTCTTACGGTGCTGGTACACAGCCTAGAACCACTTCTGCAGCTCTTGGTTCTCAGCGAGCAGAGAAGGTTCGTCATTACCTGAAATATGCTGCGTGTATGTAAAATATTAGAATCTTGGATTTTTAAATTTTTCATTAAAGATGACACAGGGTTAGTTTGTTTCTCCATAGGTATGCGAGGGCTTCAAAGGGTTCATGCGCAGTGGAATTAAGGGGCAGGTGTTTGATGTGGTGGCTAAAATGCCACTTGGTGCTTCCATTTGCCAAGTCCCAGCCCCAGCTCTGTGTCCATCTTCTTACTGGTACACGCCCTGGGAGGCAGCAGGTGATGGCTTAAGTGGTCCCTGCCAACCACATGGGAGACCTGGATTGAGTTCCAGGCTCCTGGCCTCAGCCCGCTCTGACCTTGGCTGTTGTAGGTGTTTGGAGAATAAACGAACAGATGGAAGATCTCTCAGTCTCTGTCTTTGTCTCTGCTTCTCTAATTTTCGAATCAAATTAGTAAGTAGGTAAGGTTGACAATTGCATGCTTAAAAATTTTTTCGTCAAAAAATTGAATTGAAAAAAATCAGTTTATTTTGGCACACAGAATTTTGAAATCCATGCAGTTTTTTCATAGTATGTGTTTTCTGTGAACTTTTGAAACCCCCTTGTATTATTTCTGTGGTGGTTGGCTACAGTAACACAAAATAAACATGAAGAATTATTATTGTTGTTGCCATTATGACTACAGTGAACTTCATCATAACCACAGTTAAAAAAAACAGTAAACAGGAGAAGATGATAGAAACTGGGATTGTGTGAAGCTGCAGTCTGTGTTGGATGTGAGCAAACACAACTCCCAGTGCCAACGAATGCGCCATCTCCCGAGAATCGGGTCTCGGATTTAATAGACTACACTCTGCTGCTGTGTCAGCCCTCCGGGAGAGACACCAGCTCAACAGGAAAGAATGGCTAAGAACATATAGGGAGCAAGCGAAGGAAAATGAGTAACTGTGGATTCAGCGCGGCTTCAGAAAGATGAAGTAACATGTGATTGCAACCCCAGGCTCAAACCTTGGAAAGCAAATCCCATGCAGTTTATCTGCTTCCTAAGACATTTTGAATTTTATTTATTTTTTCTTTATATTTGAAAAGGAGATGAGAGAGGAGAGAGGGAAAAGGGGAGAGGGGAGAGGGGATAAGGGAGAGGGGAGAGGGGAGAGAGGAGAGAGAGGAGAAAGGCGAGAGAGGAGAGAGAGATGCAGGGAGGAGAGAGAGAAGAAGAGAGAGAGAAATTGTGCATCTGCTGTAGCCTCCAGCTGCCAGAGCTGGGCCACGTTGATGCCAGGAGCCTGGAACTCCATCCGGGTCTCCTACGTGGTGGCTGGGACCAAGCACTTGAGCCCTCACTGTTTCTCCCCAGGGTGTGTATCAGTAGGAAGCTGGGTCGGAAGTGGAACAGCTGGGACTGGATGTCGGCTCTCTGATACGGGATGCAGGCAGGGTAAGCAGCAGCAGACGTGACCGCACCAGACGTCTGCCCCAGTTTCTCTCTTTTGCCATTTCTTTTTTACCCTGTTTGCCTCTTGTTTCTGATCCCACTGAGGTATGCCCTCAAGAGGGGATCAGGCAAACAGCAAAGCCGTTGTCCTAGGAGCAGCTAGGACTTTATCTGCCTTCAGGCTCGCCATGCAGCCTTCATTGCTTGGGCGGGTGCAGCAGCATGATTCTTGGAAAATGTGGGACAAAGAGGACTGTCAAGAGAACTAGCCACTATCGGGGTCTTCTTTTTTTTCTTGCATAATCAAAGATGAAGTATCTGTTCTTACTTCCTGCTGGCCAGTCAATGAGGTAGATTCAGCCGTTGTGCTAGGACCTGTTTTCCTTTGAGCTATCAAGTATATCCTAGTTGCATATCTGTTGAGAAGATACACTTAATGTAAAATGGAAAGTCAGCTTTACACAGGGCAGGATTCTTCTCAGTGAGATTGAGAACTCTAAAAATGGAAGAATATATGAGAACATTCTAAAAAGCTGGTGGAAAAACCTACGTCATTTCTTAATTCCTTTTTCCATAAAATTTTGTTTTTACATTTATTATTTATTTGAAAGTCTGAGAGCCAGAGAGAGAGAAAGAGAGAAGATTGATCATTGTCTTCCACTCCCCAAGTGCCGGCATCAACCATGGCTGGGTCGGGCTCAAACTAGGAGCCCAGAACTCCATCTAGGTCTCGCACGCTCAACTGCAGCCTCCCACACCCATTGCTAGGAAGCTGTGTTGGAAGCAGAGGAATGGGGCCTTGAACCAGGTACTCTGACGTCAGGGGTGGGAGTCCCCAGTGGTGGGGCCAGTAAACCAGCACAGGATTGCTTGAAGAAACCACCTAGGATGATTTCAGAAGACACGGAGTTTCCGACTCTTATTGTGAAACCTGGGGATGATTCAAGCGGGTTTAGCAGATGGTGTTTTCAAAACCAGTCGTGGTCCCACCAACTCCAGCTGGTCTGGACGCCAGCCCCTGCTGTTGCCTGGCTCATTCCCTCCACAGCGCCCTCTCGTGGCAAAAGGCATTCTTTGCCCCCACTCAAGATGATTTCAACAGAACAGTTTCCTTCCTCTTTTCCTCCTAATTTAAAATTAAATTGACTTGAATCCATGGTAGCTGCAATGAAAGACAATTTTTGTGTAAGAAATACTGAAATCACACCTCTTTTCCCCATAATACACTATTTTTTCATGAAATTTTCAAAGACCCCTTCCTCAAATGCACAGTTGCAAAAAATGTTTTGTATCAACATAAACTTAAGATTCCATTTCCACAAACTTTCTGAAGTTTCCCGATGATGCCACTCAAAGCCGATCCCAAGATGCAAACTCATTGGAATCAATGATGCTGTACCCTCACTGCTGCCCACCCTCCCCCACCGATGTGGCCAGGGCACAAAGGGGCAGGTGGGTGGCACACACCTCTGTGGGCTGGGGCAGTAACACGGAGCATACGTGCCTTTGACGGCTGCAGGAGTGACGCGGCTGGGCAGCAGCCCAGTGTTCACATAGAAAATCAGCATCCCCCAGGGAACGGGGGCAGGGCGAGTCAGACTTGGAAAAGCTGAATGCCGGAGTTTTGGAGCAGGTTGAGAGGTAACAGAAGGGGAAGGATTTCATCTCTGAGGTGGTCCCATTTTAAATATGTTTTAGCCTTCTTACAGAAAGTGGCTCTCTGTATACGTTTACCTACCCGCCTGCCAGCTCGCTCCTGCCCAGCCATGCCACCCTCCTTTCTCAGCAACAGCTGCTCATTCATAGGGCTATGCAAACACCTGGCCTCTTGGCTCTGTGGGGTGTGTGTGTGTGTGTGTTAGAGAGAGAGGGAGAGCGTGCGAGCGAGCGTAAGCATGCATGCACTCCGAGCTTCGTGGAGTCCAAGGCTGTAGGCAGCCTTGGAAGATGCTGGGCAGACCAGGAGCTGGTAAAATGATGCCCTCTCAGGGGAGAGGGGGAGTGGAACAAACCGGGATCCTTTCACGCAGGAATTCCCCAAGCCCGCTGCCAGGGAGACAGAAAGTGTTCTGTCCAAAATGTGTTCGTGCTGGTGACTCTTGTCAGCCACGGCACATGGAGTGTGGATTCTGGTGAGGGCGTGCTCTTTAAGAAATGTGTCTGAAAGACAGGGAGACAGAGATCTCTTATCTGCTGGGTCACTCCTCAAATACTCACTAGTGCTAGGACTGGGTCAGGCTGAAGCCAGGAGCCAGGAGTTGAATCTGAGTCTCCTGCATGGGTGGCCGGGACCCAAGTACTTGAGCCACTCTCTGCTGCCTCCCAAGGTGCACACAGCAGGAAGCTAGAATTGGAAGCAGAGTCCTGGGACTCCACCTGGGCGCTCTGAGATGGGATGCGGATGTCCCAGGCATCTTAACCAGTGCACCTGTTGCCTACACCTCGGCTTGCTTTGACTGTTTGCTTTGCCACTTCAAGCTGTGTGGTCTGGGGTGAGCTGTTCCATCTGCTTCAGGCATAGTTACTTCATCTGTGACATAGAGATAAAAATGTCTACCTCATGGGGCGCTTAGAGGCATTAAATGCGATGGAGGGCAAATTAGAATAGGGTAAGTTGCACATACGAGGTTTAGAGAAAACAACAGATATTTGCTCTATTATTTGTTTCCTTGGCATGATGCTAACCTGTTTTCTGACACATGGTCTAAAGTACGATTTCTGGTTCTTGAGGGGCCTGGCAATTAAGAATCTTTTAGGGTGTCACCTTTTCTTCCTGCTTCTAGCTGCTTTAGCGCTCGCTAGCTGGGATGAACCTCTTCAGTACGTTACTCGATTTACTCCATTGATTCCAGGCTTTTAGTAAAAGTCGAGACAAAGGAGAGGAAGACGAAGTGAACACATAGTTACTGACGTCCGCATGGCACCGCCTGCTATTGGTCAGCATTTATTTTGTAGAGCGAGGAACTTCACCAGGGTCACTTCCCCACAGTTCTTCAATGACAGATCGGTGAGCTGTGGCCGTCCATTACCCAACTCACCTGGAAGAAGAGGCATGTACCATTCGGCTTCTCAGCCCCAAGCAGTGTATCTTTGGCAGAGAGTAGGAGTTTCTTATCAAAACAACCCATGTTTCAGGGACGGCAGGTTTTGCGTTTTTCCAATTCGTGAATGTCTTCCAGTTTGGAGGAAAATGTCAGGGAACCCTTTGGGAGATGTTTTGCAGTCTAATTCAAGTGAAACCGGAAGACATCTCCCTGATAGGCTGTGCTTGGACATAGAGCGAGTTAGGGACTTACACAGAGATGCGAATGTTCTCCTTGTGATGTTGGGGAGCCCGGGCTGGTGACTGTGTGCATTAATTTTCTTGTCAAAGTAGCAGTGTGCCTCTGTTGCACAACTGGTCCCTGTGGGTAAGTTCTGTGCAGTATTCATCGAAGAAAACCTGATATTCTAAATTCTCCTCCCTTCCTCTGGGAGCTTGCTGTATACTCAACACAAACCCTTGCTTCTTTTACCTACAGGGAGGGAAAAGTCCCTGTTACACCCGAGGCTGCCGAACAAAGGGGAGACTGGTGAGCCGTTGGTAACTTCGAGCTGCGTGTGATTCTCTAACCTTCCAGTGACTGGGATAAGAGAAGGGAATCCCCTGGGAGTCAGCAGTGCCCTAAGCCCCTGATCTCTCTCCCATCGCCAGCATATTTTTTTCTTCTGTAACTCTGCTACTTGGCTGATTCAGTGAGAAACTGAGAACACTTTTGCCTTCTGTCCGCTCATTGTTTACGGAGCACCTGCTATGTATGGATGCTGGCTGGCGTATATTGAAGAGGACAGGGTTACCAGTCCTCCAGAAGTTCTCATGGTGATTGGGAAGTGGCATTGGCAGTGTGGAAGGGAGAGAGGTTTTGTTAGCTGACCCCAGGAGTTGTGGTAGTTAAGTCATCCGAGTATTGCCTTTTGCCTATGGAACCTCAGCCCCTCCTGTGGAGTGTCCAGTGGGGTCTCGGAGAGCAGCTCAGGCATCTTGCCAACTCTATCAGAGAGTCTTTGATCCGCCCCTTGTGCTTACTAAGTTCCTAAGTGAAGGGTATCAGTGAACGTTTGTGCTCGAGATGTCTTTCCCCATTTATGGACAGGAACATTTCCTACTCAGAACTTGCAATAAAAGTGCGCACTGTTTACAGACACTAAACTCCCTGGATGTTTGGTCTGCAGCTGGTTTTCTGTTCCTGTGGACTTGGTGGCCATAGGGGGGAACATTAGCAAATAAACTGTAAAATCCTTTAGACTCAAACCCTAGATTATCCTGAAGTCCGTGCTGTGTGATGGTGTGAGCATTTCAGAATTGCCTAGAAGAGGCCTAACTTGAGTTCGGTACGCACACGCAGGTACCTACCATGCCGTGTTTCAGCACAATTGGGCATCGCTTCACAATGGGGCTATGTTCTGTGATACGTGTCGTTAGGCAATTTCATCCTTGCACAAACATCACAAAGCACACTTGTGCAAACCAAGGTGTCTCCCATCATGAGGCCAGAGGATCTTACGGGGCTCCTCTCATCTGCGGGACCCACTGTGGACCGCAGTGTCATTATGTGGTACGTGGCTGTATTTGTGTAGTGAGTCGACTGAAATTGAAGTAATACTTTATTTTTCTTGCTGGGTCCATTATGGAGCACGTTAAAGAGAGTAGTTTGAATTTTAAAAAGACTAACTGCTTTCTGCCCTCGTGCCAGAGATACAGAAAGTTAAGGAACTGCTTTACTCAATTGCACTCAGTAAGTAAAATGAAAAATTAAAACAGAATTTTTCACCATCAAGGCATGCGTTTTTGATGTTTCCCGAGAAAATCCTACATTTCCCTGTATTTCTCAGACTGATGCTGCCCATGTTCCCAACTGATTTTTTGTAACAGGGGAGGAAGATGCCAGTGTTGACTCTACATATTTTCAGGACCAATAATGTCAGCACTTATTTTGGGTCGTAACTTAACACAGCTCTGAATGTGTTAGCTGTGCTGTGAGACTGTGCTTAAAAATGCATGTGGTCACAGAGATGGCTAAGAAAACGCAGGGGACAGGGACAAGTTCTTCACACTTCAGTGTCACTCGTATCTTTGAAGACAGCCTCTCCAATGCCCATAAAGGTTTGCGACATCGATCAAATGCCAACTTTGTGCAGCGAATTTGAGGCAGGTAATGATAGGTTTGCAGATGAAGTTTTCTTTTAATTCCAGAATACTTAGACCCACTTGCCTTTCTTTAAATTGTTATTGCTTTATAAACACGAGTTAGGGATAAGCTGTGTGCACTTAGCCTGTAATTTGCAAAGAGTTTATTTACATTTAAACACCTATTACCTGAAATTATGGATTTCAGGACTTTTTTTTTTTTTTAATCAAAAATGACATTTTCCCCAAAAGCGTTTGCTTCCTTCATCTTCCCACTTCATTCGTGATCCCATGGTTTTGCTCCTGTGCCTTCACCACCCCATCCCCTGCCCCGGGTAACCCAGGGTCCCCTGAAAGATAGGAATTTGTAAGAAATGGGAGCCATGACTCCCCAGGGCCCCTTTGGAAATGGGCAAATTTATGAAGGCAAACCTGAGTGTGCCTTGCATTTAAAAGCAAGTTTGGAGCTTCCCTGCCGTGGTCTTCAAACACCGAGTTAGCTGTAACACACATGTTTTTCCTATTAACAACTTATTGGGCTTCGGTGCAGCCTTACGATGTAAGGTTTCAGACAGAGTTTTGCCAAATGTAGTTACATCTGTTTCCAAGGCATTGCTAACTACCAGCTTTGTCCAGGGTTGGTATATTGTTGTTAAACTTATGAATATCGCTTGGGTATAAAGACCATCTTCAGCAACTTGATAAGTGAGACCAAACACAAAGTCTCTTCTTTTCCTCCTTTTGTTTAAAATTCTTACCAAAAAATGAGTGCTCTTTTGAAGGCTATCAATTCAAGTGAACATATGAGTAGGTTCAATCTTAGAATTTTGTTCCTGGAAGTACAATCCCACTCATGCCCAGCCACACGAATCTCTCCTGTTGTGTTCTTTTTTCTTTCCCTTTAAAATATACTCATAGAATATTGGGTCATTTCCATATATTGAAGACGACATGTGATTATTTCACGTGTATGTGTATCATCTGCCCACCGGAATGAAACAATTTGGAAGTTACACCATTTCACTGCTGTGCACCCTCCAAAGAGCTAAATGACCTTGAACAGGATACAGGGTGTACATGGAATACTTCCTAAATATGCACTTACTGAATTCATAGCTTTTTTTTTTTTTTAACTCCTGTGTCCTAAGCTGCAGACAATTAAAAAGATTCTGTAGATGGAGATGTGCTGTTGTTTTGGACACAGAGCAGGGAGCAAGTACGGTGATACTCAAGATGGAAAAGGGGTTCATGGGGCTTTGCTCCTGTTCTCACCGCACCATTGAAGACTTTTTGAATGGTCATCTATCTCCCGAGGCTGTGTCTTTCCTTCCCCTGGAAGGCAGCCTTAGCAGCCAGAGCTCTCCAATAGCTCTGTGTGCTTACTATTCTCTTCCCCAGGCCTACCAAGGGAAACCTTGCATTGGTCCCAGTCACCAGGCCTGCAAGTCCCTGACCTGCCTCCCATCCCCCTCTGTCTGATCTCTGGCCGACTTTCTGGACTGAGTTTCCATAATCTTTTCTCCGGACTTTTCTCGGCTTCTCTTCGGTCTTCCCGTCTTCACCTCAAATCGGATGTTCTTCAAAGATGATGTCTAGAGAGTTGAGATGTTCTGTTGACTTGCACTGCAGTGTTGGACGAAACACCTTTAAGTGGTTTTTAACTAGAAGCTGATGTAGAAGTCGGAATATGGGCCCATGTAAACACATAAAACTTGAGGTTGTATTAATACAGTTAAAAAGAACTATATATTGTTCCCTCCACGAGGACTCTTAGAGGAAAGAATTCACCTTCTGAGTCATTAGATTATATTTTATTAGACATTTTTTACAAATTTAAAATACTGCTATTTTTACATGCACAAAGGAAAATCAGTTTGGGTAATTATATTTAGGCATTCATTAAAATCAACCACAAAATAGAGACACTTTATTGTGTCATTTATCAACATACTTGATATGTATATCTAAAGTGCATTATGTTACAAAAAATATAGAAATTCAGCAGCACCAAGATACATTTACAAAATAAATACATCAGTTGACAAAATAAATTATGGTAAATGCGATAATAATAATTGGATTAGCCTTGGGAAAAAAATATTCACAATGACAAATGTGCAGTTTCATTGAGCCACGGGGAGACAGGTTTATTCCAATGCATTTACAGTATTTACAGACAATAAATATTTCTAATACTTTCCATATGTTCACTATTACAGAATCTTGTAATACGTCCTTGTCCTTGGAAGGTCTTCGCTGGAAATCTCAATGCCTCCTGCAAAGAGAAGGAAGGGAAAGAAGAGGTGAACAGGTTAGTTTTCCTTACAAATAAAGACATGAAATAAAGGACATAAATGAGGCATCACTGAACCACCATGGAAAGAGACTCAGGGGATTTCTTGTAAGTATCTTCCATAGGAGGTGCCAGCGGGAGGCCCCTGGCTCTCCAGGACTGGATTCAACCGTCTGGGTATTTGTTTTGAGCAGGTGCTCATTTGGCCACTCTGCTCCAACACCATGGGCTGTGATGGGGGTAGTGAAAGTGTGCGACTCTGGGTAGATGTTGCAAGGATGTGTAGTCAAGTAGAACACGTTTAGTTGGTGATATGCTGATATCCGTCACTCCTGTGGCTGCCCCTAAAAACTCACAGGAGCAACTATGCCTGCATTTTACTTTTCGGGGCAAAAATTTTAGATTATTTGCTCTGGTTCTCCTGGTGTTTTGAATGGACCTCATTAGAAATTAAGAAAGCTTATTTTCAGTGAGAGAATAACAAAGAATACATTGACTTGAAAGTATAAAAAAGGAGTAGTTCACATTGCCGTGTTGCTTTTAATAGTCACTTGGGATTGACGCTTTCTAGTCTCTAAATATTGTATTGACCGGATTTTATGAAAAATAAGTGGAGGTTTCTCTTTGCATGTCTGTTTCAGTGAATATGTTTTGGTTCTTAAGGAAACAGCCAGAGTTGTGTGGAAGGCCGACATGATAGACACGTACGGGTGTGAGACCTACAGGAGGGCAGATTCTTGACAATTGCAGGGTTTTATGTGCAACTCAAACAAAAGAAGTTGAGCAGTGCGGGTATTTTAATGTTTTGGGGGAATTGACCTCTTCGCCAATGATTTTTGTTAAAATAGGTTGCAACTGTAGTGAGAAGATTTTAAGATGAAAATTTGATCTGTGATGAGTAGATGTGGATGGATGTTATAAATACAGCCTAAGGGACGACTTCACAGTTCAATAATTTATGCCCTGTACTGATAGGAAATGTTTTCTACTAAGTGGGACTGAATGAATTGAGCTTAAGAACAGTGCAAGAAAGGAGAGAATTACAAGTATCTTGACTGATTATTTCTTCAGAAAGAAAGAAGAGAGGCAAGTTAAAGGCCCGAGGAAAAGATCTTTTAAATGCTATTTCCCGCTGCGCAGTTGGTGTGCTGTCCTCCTGACATTTAACAAGGACGTGCGGTAGAACAGCCAGGTGAAAACACGGGAAATGGCCTCTGTGTATCGCATGTGTGTGAGTAGGACAGTGCTGTATAGTCTGAGCTGCTTTGACTGCAAAGCTTTTCATCGTTTTCTATATCTGCATTTCCAGAGCAGAATCTTTGATTCCTAATAAATGAGTCCTATTGTATCTGGAGATCTCGTTTGTGACATCAAAAATCCTAAAATGCAGTTTCCAGCATCGACAGCTCCACAGTCCCCAGTCCGTGTGGGAGGCAACGGACGATTTTATCTCAGTGGTTCTTCTCAGAGCCACTTCACGCAATAGAGCTCACACTTGCCCATGTAGAACGATGCACAGAGACCAACATTTACAAAAGGCGGGGCACTTCCAGAACTTGAAAATACTTATTTTGAAAAGATTTTATTTGGGTGGCAATGTGTGCATGGCCCCGTAGGGTCGCAGGAGTCCACTCCTGTGTCTCCGGGTTCTTCCCTGTGCCTCTGCAGCGCTGTGCTGTGGCAACATCTGGCCACCAAACAGCTCTTCCCATCAATGTCCCTCACTGACAGGCAAGAGAAAGGAAAACAGAGACATCCTATTGCTCTCAGTCGTGGGTCTGGATGTGATTAGGCCACTGTCTAATTTTCACAAGACCGCCTTTAACTTAGGAATAGCTGCAACATAACAGTGGACAAGTGATGATTTTTATTCATTCCTCAGATACGTCCAGGAGCATTGCTAATTTTAAATGAATAAAATCCACGCAACATACTATTCTGTGTTCATGGCTGCAATATATATTCAGTAAAGCAGTGATACGAATAGGTTTGACAACGTAGTAGGGTCCTTGCATGAGATAGAAATACCCGTATGTAAAGGTAGGGTCACATCATAAAAGTATACTGGGTATGTGAGCCCTGAGATTTGTTTCTGATCCTCATAGGTCTGTTACGTATTTGCAGAAAAACTCATCGCTGTGCTAACAATTTTTCTAGCACCACAGCCCATTGGTTACTGAAGCTGTACAACTCCTCCAATATAATTGCTCTTTTATACGCTGTTTAATGATGCTTCTGTCAAAGAAAAAAATGATGGTGAACAGGTTCAGGCTGTGCTACACAACATCACTTGGTCACCTTCTCTGTGCTGGAGTCAGAGAAAAGGGCTGGAGAAGTGACAGGAGGCTCCTGTGGGCTCCTTGGGCCCTTCAGCTGTTTCCTACTTTATACAATGAGATTAATGTTCGCCTTGCTGTTGCCTCACAGAGACACCCAGCCACACATGTGTAAGAGCTGGTATAATCAGAACAAGATCTAAAAGCAGCGAAATAACCATCTGTTGCAATTTCTCAGGTGTTTACTGTATGATGGGCACTTAACCCATATAATCTTATTTAATCGTCACCCAGCTCTGTGAGGTCGGTCCAGTTATTATCTCCATTTCACAGAAGATGAAAGTGATTCTTGAAAAGACTGAGAAACTTGCACAAGGCTGGGAACTTGAATCAGTTCAGACCCAAGACTTGGGCCTGAGGTCCTGGACTCCACAGACGGTGAGTGTCCATGCGACCTGTGTCTGTGAACTCAGGACGACGAGCCACAGACGTCTGAAGTTTTATTATTGTACTGCACTGCCCACTGACAAATGGGTGCATGAGAAACGCTCAGTGCCTCTTGAACCAAAAATTAAACTGTTTCAGAAACCACTTCTTTTTCAAAAGCTGCCAGAAACCAGAGTGAAATTTATTTATTTTTTAAAGATTTGTTTATTTATTTGAAAGGCAGAGTTACAGAAAGGCAGAGGCAGAGGAAAAGGCGGAGAGGGAGAGGGAGAGAGGGAGAGAGGGAGAGAGGGAGAGAGGGAGAGAGGGAGAGAGGGAGAGGGAGAGAGAGTTCTTGCATCTGCTGGTTCACTCCCCAGATGGCCACAACAGCCAGAGCTGTGCTGATTGGAAGCCAGGAGCTTCTTCCAGGTCTCCCATGGAACTGGGCCACCCTCCACTGCCTTCCCAGGCCATAGCAGAGGGATGGACAGGGAGTGGAGTGGCCAGGTCTCGAATCAGCACCCATATGGGATGCTGGCACTGCAAGCGGCCGCTTTACCCGCTATGCCACAGCATTGGCCCTCAGAGTGAAATTTAATTAAACAAATTTAAAGTGTGTGTTTAAAAATAATTTAATTTCTTTAAATTAAAAAACAAGCTTAAAAATTTAATTAGTTTGATGAAATAAAAAGTGTGTATGGCTTGGAACTGTTTATGGAAGGATAGCATTCTGTGGTGCTAGGAGATAAGATCAGCACATTTTGTGTTTTCTCTTGTAGAGAAACCAAGTAAGAAATGAAAGATTATTAAGAAAGTCTGCTTAGGGCCAGTGCTGTGGCATAGCAGGAAAAGCTGCCACCTGCAGTGCTAGCATCCCATCTGGGTGCTGGTTCAAGTCCCGGCTGCTCCACTTCTGATCCAGCTCTCTGCTGTGGCCTGGGAAAGCAGTAGAAGATGGCCCAGGTCCTTGGGCCCCTGCACCCATGTGGGAGACCTAGAAGCAGCTCCTGGCTCCTGGCTTCAGATCGGCACAGCTGGAGAGTGAATCAGTGAATGGAAGACCTCTCTCCCTCTCTCTGCGTCTGCCTCCCTGTGACTTTGCCTTCAAATAAATAAATATCTTAAATTAAAGTCTGCTCACTTGCTAGTGGAGGAACAGATACATGTCTTTGGCATAGGGTGAAGATACTCACTAGTAATAGACACTGGAATAGTAAATGCAAATATTTAGGGATTTGCTGTCAAGTACATCAGAGAATTGGAGTTGAGGGTATGACAGTGGTGAAAGAGAAATCGACTATAGAACCCATGTGTGGGGCTGTGTGTGTGTGCATGCATGTGTGTGGGCTTCTGTGTGTGTGTGTGTGGGCCTGTGTATGTGGGCTTGTGTGTGTGTGTGCCTGTGTGTGTGTGTGGACTTGTATGTGAGCTTGTATGTGTGTGTGGGCCTGTGTGTGTGTGTGGTGTGTGTGTATGGGCCTGTGTGTGTGTGGACTTGTATGTGAGCTTGTGGGGGGGGGCCTGTGTGTGTGTATGGGTTGTGTGTGTGTGGGCCTGTGTGTGTGTGGACTTGTATGTGAGCTTGTGTGTGGGCCTGTGTGTGTGTGTTGTGTGTGTGCGGGCCTGTGTGTGTGTAGACTTGTATGTGAGCTTGTGTGTGTATGGGCCTGTGTTTTCTTGTGTATGTGTGTTGTGGTTCAGAGTAGGACAACACTGCTTCAAGGCATATCTTGGTTATGGAAGAATGTACTTGGAAGAATTTGAATGGTGACCGGCTGAAATCTGGAAGCGGGGAACATTCTAGATTATGCATGCCAAGACCAAAGAGGGGGCCGCAAATCGCAGGCGCTGCTTACCATGAGCTGAGCTCGGGCTCCGGCTCGGAGATGTCAGACAGGTGGTCGCCCGCGAGCCCACTGCCCGCGCCCGCTGACAGCGGCCAGGCGGAGCGAGTTCGCCGCTTCTTCTTCTCCTGCTCCTTGCGCTTCCCGGGCTTGCCTTTCTTTTTCTTGCCAGGCGTCTTGAGGGGCTGCTCCTTGTAGGGCTCCACCTTGTTGGTTTCCTGAGTGAGGTACCTGCCCTCATCGTCCGACCCGAAGCGCACCGCGTGGTTCTTGGTGTTGGCGGCGGGCTTGGAGTTGGGGGAGACCTCGGAGGTAGCTCTGATCTCGGCGGTGTGGATTTCGGCTATCAGGTGGTGCAGGAAGAAGCGGCGCCGGAGGTCTTGGATGGACTTGCCCTTGTCATGGAGGAGTTGGTGTTCGGACACGGCTCTCTTGCTGTCGGGAGACAGTGGCAGAGGGGAGAAGGGGTTAGACACTGAGGACAGATGAGGCAGTCCCCTCAGGGTCTCAGCTGAGGCGAGGGAGGGGCAGGGCGGACAGCTGGAGGCTCCCTGCTATCCTGCTCCGATGAGAACGTGCGTGGGCCTCGAGCGCCTAAGAGCAAGGGGTCACATTCAGGGCGCCTCAGCTCCCTTCCCGACTGCGACAGCCCTGCCTCGCGGAGGCTCAGACAGAGACAGAAAGCGCCAGGTTTCTCTTTTTATGTTTTCAGAGTTCTGCCTGGGGGTAGAATAAATCCACAAGTCCCAGCCTGGGACATTGAAAGGAGGCTGCTTTTACCTGATCACAAATTCAGGTGCACACACACACATGCAAGGACACACAATGGCATGCACACGCACACACACACACACAAACCTGTGCGCACAGCCACACATGTGAACACACATACGTGTGCATGCACAGATACATGTACACATGTGCACACACACACATGCACACACAGGCATGGCTGCCCCACTGGGAAAATACTGACACCAAAGGCTGCAGTGTGCAGCATAACCTGTGTAGGAACTCACGTCACCAACAGACCCAACTGTAACACGTTCCTCTCTGGCCTACCAAGGACCTAGACCAGGGCCCTTCCCAAAGGTTACGGAAAAATCAAACTAAAAGGTAAGGTTATCTTGGTGCCAAAAAAAAAAAAAAAAAAAAAAAGGAAGAACCACTTTGAAATCCAGGCGCAGTTTTCCATAATGCACATTCCCTGTGACCTTTCTGAAGACCCTCACGTGTGAGGAGGGCCCGCCGTCAGAGCGAGAGCACGGGAGCGCGTGTAAGCGTGTGCGCACACACAGGGCTTTCTGGAAAGTGGTGGGTGGTCCTCTTAAAATGCATTTCTTTGTGAGTTCACATTGAGATCATTCTTTTTCTTCTGTGCTCCAAGTTTCTTTCTTTCTTTTTTTTTTTGAGTCAGGATTTCAGAGAGGATTATCCTTATGACTTGAAAAGTTTGCTCTTCTGCTCTCTCTTTTTCTTACCATATCTCCAGGGATAAGTATGCTCTTTAGGCAAAACTCTAATGAAATGCAATGGAGAAAAGCAAAGTAAGCCTCCATCCATCCTATCAGACAGCGCTGACTCTTGCTTAGCTGTCCATCAATGTGTGCTGTAATTGTTCTGTGTGCACATGATCAACCATCCTGGAGGAGTCCACACAGGAACCGGTTGTAGCCTGCCTGCTGCAATTCTGTGTTACCTAACTCCAAGCCCTGCACTGAAGAAGCCTTCAGACAGACAGACTCATCTTTGAAAGCACCCAGGTCCTATCCTGGGTTTGCTCTTACGTCGTGGGCAGATTGGTGTCTGGGGCCCTCGATGCCTTTTTAGCACAACTTCTTTAACTCCTCATTAAAATGCAACAATAATAGATAGCATTATGATCCCCATTTTATAGGTAGAAAAACTGAGGTACAGTGGGATGAAATGACTCACCCTCATTCGCACAATGAGAACTGGTAGGACCAGGTCTCTAAAAAATGAGATTTTCTGAATCTAAAACCACAAGGTTTTTTTCCAGTTTCCTTGATCTTTCCTCTTGCTGAGGTCAGAGCCCTGGTGGCAGGAATGAGGGCAGGGCACGGCCGCCAAGGCAGTGGCGGGTTGAACACAAACAGATCAGTTTCCTTGCAGACCCAGCTGATTGCCCCCAAAGTCCATGTGCCTCAGCAAAATAAGGAACTAGGATTCCTAGAGTTAGGCTAGAAGAGAGGACATTT
The DNA here is from genome assembly GCF_051225735.1 of Oryctolagus cuniculus. NCBI lineage: Eukaryota > Metazoa > Chordata > Mammalia > Lagomorpha > Leporidae > Oryctolagus > Oryctolagus cuniculus. Next base: position 125,335,125 of record NC_142875.1, read on the forward strand.
CTCCGGATCCTACATTCAGGATGCCAGCTGCCGTCGAGTGCTTTAGCGTGTGCACCGACTGCACGCCGTGTGGCGTGTGCAAAGAAGACATGACTTCACGGAAAGGAATTTAACAGGAGCCTGGTTGAAATGAGGCATGAAGGAGTCTCTCTTGCTTCACGAAGGTGCCACATGTGACTAGATTAAAATTCACTTAGTCTGTGGCAATCGTTAGTATTCTGGAAACTTTTAATAACCTACCAAAGTGAGGCTTTGGTACAATATATTTATATCCTCTAATAATATTTTTAAAAGAACGAGGCTGGTCTAATTGCATATTTCATAGGTATTTAATAAATATCAGTTAGCAGAGTGTCACATTAAAGAGAAATTCTTAGCCAGTGATCATTTACAGTGCTGGAGGACTTTTCTTTCTTCCTTGATTCCTGGCCGATTCCTCTCTGTACTGCTCCCCAAATGTCGAATGCAGCCCGTCCTAGCTGAACTTGAAGCCAGACTCACCCTGGCTGGTCTGTTCGGATCAAGCCACCACTGCTCGCGTCCCTGTGATGGGCACAGATGCCTGACATCCTGACCAGCCTGTCAGTTCTGAGTCACACACGGTGTCTTCCCAAGAGCCGCACTTTACTGGAACGGCTCTCCTGGGGCAGGCAGGGATAGTTCTATCCCTCTGTTTTATAAAAAGCCCGGGACATGGCACAGCTTTGTGCAGGATAAGGATGTCTGCCTTTTGTGAGATGCAGAGATGCCCATCTGCCTTTCAGGGGAAATTGTTAGTCTATTAGAAAACACAGTGTTTTTCAAAGGCTCAAAGGGAAATACTGTCCGGCGATTTTGCTTTTGGGAAACTGTATTGGAGTCCAGGAATATAATGATATCCTCATCAGCAGCAAAGAATAAAGTCCATAGAGAATCTCTTTCCAAAATGAGACATGAACTGACATGGGAGTAAATGGCTGGCATGTACCAACTCGAGATACAGAAGTGGTGAGTAACAAATTCAAATTAAGGTTTTCAATGGAGATAACCCTGAAACACTGTAGTAAGGATGCCCTCAGGAATAGCCTGTTACTCAACACATCTGTAAACAGGACAAGGCCCAGCGGTGCACAGGGCATTGTTACCTGCCTGAGCTGCACCACGGACAAACACGTATGGCTTGATGGTCTCCTTTGGTTAGGGTTAAAAAAAAAGTCACAACAATTTGGGGCCAATACTTCATACAGAGCAAACTGTAGTGGAAACACGGCTCTTGTACCGTAAAGCAAAGTCCCTGTGCAGGGAGGGTGTAGGGAAGGCTGCAGTCCTCAGGAACTTTCAAGGGGCAGAGGGGAGAGAGGCACGGCACGGCAGGGCCTCCGCAGCACCGCAGGCAGAACACGAGAGCACGCTCGTGCCGACCCGGGGCTGCCGAAGACGCACTCTGTGTCTGAGAAGAGAGTTCCGTGCTACACGGAAGACACAGGGTTAGGGTGTTAGAGTTAAGATGACTCACCAGAAGTCCCTTCCAACCCAAGTGACTCAGTCCAAAGCTATGCTTTTCATTAAGTGGAAGACTCGGTCTGGCTCCCAACCCCATCCACCAGGGATGCGTTGGTTTCTGAATCTGCAGGGGATCCCTCTCAGACAGAGACACCTGCCAAAGGGCATGTGCATCTCCACAAAGGCCTCCCTCCGCCAGCTGCAGCTCAGTGATGCTCTAGCGCCTTGGAGGGAAATCTTGTGGACTGATGGGCCCAGAAGATGCACGACTCAAAACTGCCTCTTCTCAATGCCTTTGAAAGTGGTCTAGTAGCTTTCTCTCCTGTCAAAGTCGGCGCCCCTTTACATCTAAAGCAGTTTCCCGACCACTTGGTGTGAAAATTGGGGGAGCAACATGACTTGATTATATGTTGAAACCTCTTTCAAGAAACTAGCTTGATTGAGTGTAATAGTAGAGGAATGTTTTGTCTAGCACACAAAATTCACTGTTACTTGGCACCAACACAGAAACAACGACTTGTTTTCTTAAACTCCATTTGGCTGTAATAATTTGATGAAACATCTTCATCTGCTGATGACTTCAGTCTCCATGAAAAACCATGGCTGTAATGTGATGATCTATTAGCCATTAGCGATGAGAATGTTTTGTGGTAGTTTTATAACCATCTGCTGAGTGTGAGTGTTTAACTACAATATTATATTTCACCCACAAACAAAACTCTAACAGAGTCTCTGGCTGCTAAATAGTTTCTGATGTGTATTTTGCAAGGTGCAACAAAGAAAGAGTTAAAAATAGCCTTTAGGACAACTTAGCACTATTTTTGTGCCATAATTGTTGATTTAATCATGGTTCATTTACTGTTTCTCAAAAGAGAAAACAGGTATTTCTCAAGCAACTTTAAAGAAAAAATTGGCTCTCTTCCAAGACAGTCTTTCTTAGCCAAAAAAATACAGTATTTAAGTGTGCCTTTAAAAAAAATTCAGTCTTCACCTATATTTACATTTGGATTTTAAGTAATTGAGTTTAACACAAGTCTCCAGATGAGCAAGAAGTCTGAAGACAGTTTTCAGAAATGTATCGGCAGAACGTTGATTCCAAGAGCACAATGAAGCTTTATCTTCAATGCTCTACACAATCGCCTTAGGAGATTCATAATAGATTTTCATTTGGGTGCCAAGGTTCAGACATGTCTAAAGTAATTTCATTTAAGGGCTTTTCTGCTCTAAGAAGAATAGACAGAGGGCACACATAAACAGTTGCCTTTTTGTACACCCTGGGGAATTCGGGAGGAAGCACCATGAACTTGATTGTAAACATTAGATACTGCTATTTTTTTTTTTATTGTTCATGTAAAAGTTCTCCCTAATTCCTTCTCCCACGTCAAACTTTTCCCACATCTTGAGCTTGATAGTTCTCCCATGCTCTACACTGTGTTGGCAGCTTAAAGCTCACCCGAAGATGCGCTGACACATGACAGAGGCCTGCCAGATCGGACGGATTATCTAGACTGCGGCCCCTGCCGCTGCCCCAGCTTCCCAGGCACGCCACACGGGGCCGCGTCTCGCGCGTGCCTGGATGCACGGGCTCTTGCCAAGGCGAAGTTATCCCTCAAAGAAATCACCGCAGGAAAACGCGACACTACACGCTCTCAGGCTACAACGCACACTTGGGACTCCAGATGCAGGAACTGAGCGCAATCCCTCCAAGAAAAAAAGAGACGTCCGTCTCCGCACACCTAAAGGCAGTTCTAGAAAAGAGCGCTCCCCTGCACTGGATGGGTACCACGCGGACCGGGCGCCGCGGCGAAGTTTTTACTACTTCATTATATAATGTCTTCGTTATGTAATAGGGTCCCGTTTTTATATGCTTAAAATTATGTCAGTCATAGGAATATCAGACGGGAGGCTTTTGCTTGGCACGCACAAACTGCCACCCACCGTCACACGCACCCCGGCGCGCACACCTCTGTCCCCGCGCAGAGCTCGGCTTCCTCCGCGAGTTTCAAAACCTTCCCGGGTCCCCAAAGCAACCTCCCTGCCTCCCTGGAGAGCATCCCGCAAATCGCTCCCGACTAGGGGAGCGCGCATCCTGCAGGTAGCCGGATGGCCCCTCTCTCCGCCCGCCCGGCTGACCACAGCGAACCCTCAGCAGCGCCCCAGCCCGGCAGCCTCCCCCTCTGGCCTCCCGGCCCGGGGACACTCACAGGCGGCGGCCTGGCCCCTCCACCGAGCGCCCGCAGGAGGGCACGGAGTAGCTCAGCAGGAACACGGCCACGCTCCACTGCTGCAGCAGCCTCCGCAGCATGGTGTCCCGTCGCCGTGGGACCTGCAACAGAGGCGAAGGGCCCAGGTCAGTCTGGCCTCTCCATCTCCCCGTGCGCCCCGCTCTCTCTTCCAGCCCAATCTCCAACAGCCGCTTCCACAGCCAGGGCATCTCCCAAGTTGCAAAGAAAAACACACACACACACACACACACACACACACACACAAAACCCCAAACTTTCTCTGGAGCCGCTCAGCACTTACTTATTTAGGAATCAGCTAGTCCAACTGTGCTTTTTCCAAACCACACGGGCAAAAAAAAAAAAAAAAAAAAAAAAGGACCAAAAAGAAAAAAAAAATTCAGAGGCGCTTCCTCTGAGATAGTAGCGAAAACGAAATGGTTTTATATAGGCAGCAGTGATGCGTAGCGTGTTTACACGTCTCCCATAGCAATGCCTAATTAGTGCGGTCGGCAGTGACTTCTCTGCGCGCGTGGAGCCCGGCGGACCCCCTTCCAAAGTCAGCGTCCTGGCGCGCCCGGCCCCTGGGTCCCAGAGCCACTTGCAGCGAGCCCCGCGTATATATACATAGCCGTCCGTCTACCTCCTCTGGTGGGCTGGCTGCTTCCGGAAAGTTGATTCCACACGCCCTGGGCACGCGTTCCAAGCGCGCGTGTCGTCGATCAGCAGGGCCAGGTGGCGGCGAGGGCGGGATCCGGCGGCGCAGAGGGGCGGCGCGCCCCGCTTCACGGGCGGGCGGGCATGCGGGCCTGCGGCGCAGGTTGGCGGCGAGCTGCAGGGCCAGCCGGGGAAGGTTCACACGCTCGCGGGCAAACCTGCCGGAGAAGTGAGCGAGTCGCAAAGAGGTGGCGCCCGAGGAACGCGCGCGGGGCGAGCGAGGGCGCGGGCGCGCGGGGGGCGGGGGACTGGGACGGCCCGAGCCGGCCCCGCGCGGCGGCCGGGCGGGCACCGGGAAGCCCAGAGCTGGGAGAATGCTCGGCGGGCGGCGGCGGCAGAGCGGCCTCCTCCCGCCTGACCGCCCCCACCCCCACCCCACCCCCCCAGCGCCGCCCGGAGCCCCACCCCGGAGCGCGGACCCCGCCGCGCCATGCCCCGGGCCGGGGACGTGGGCGGATCCGCTCGCTCCCTCCCGGCCCGGCTGGCTCCGGCCAGCGCCTCGGATCCTGGAGCGGAGGTCCCCGAGGGCGTGAGGACCGCCCCGGGCAGCTGGCGGCCCCGGGTGCACCCGGCTGGACGCGCGGGCGCCGAGAGCGCCGGGGGCGGCCGGATGAGGAGAAGGCCAAAGGAGCCCGGGGCCGAGGACCGCGGGCGGCGGGGCGCCGGGGCGGAGAGGACGCGGGCCACGGGCCTGTGGGTTTGAGGAGCCCCTAAGCTCGCCTGGCTGCTCGGGGCGCTGCCTGGGAACGCGCCTCCCCAGCCCTTTCCTGGCACGAGCCGAGCGTCTGGGAGAGCAAAGGCGCTTTCGGAATTCGGGTCGAGATTGCGCTTCTCGCTTTCTCGGAATAGCTGGGGGACTCCCGGAGCCCGTCCAGCAAAGCGCGCGCGCAGGATGGAGCCCCTCGCGCCTTGTGACTGGCGGAGGGCCCCGACGCTCCTGGGGGCGCACCGGACCCTTGGCAGCCCGCGACCGACGGGACCCCGAACCACTCTTCTCCGGGCTCCCTGCCGGGCCGTGCCCTCCTCCCAGAGCGTCCCCTGCCGCAGATGCTGGGGCGGACGGCGGCACCCGCGCGTCGCTAGCCGGCAGACGCCGCGGGACTCGCTGTGCGCCGCGGTGCCTCGGCCGCGCCAAGGGGGTTCCTCCCGCGAGGGCGGCTGCGGGCTGCGGGGCAGTGCAGTGTGCCGAGGGGCGGCCGCAGACGCGGCCCCCCCCTCCCCCCAGCCCCGAGCCTTCGGAAGACAGCGTCCAGGCACAGGGTCCTGGTGGCCGGTTTTCCGGTCCCCTGGGAGGGACGTGTGGCTCGGGGGTCGGGGAGATGTTTGTGAAGCGGCTTCCAGCGGACGGCTCTCGCAGGTTGCGGAGCGCGGGTGAAACAGCGCCCTCTCCCCGACCCTCGCTGCCCTGGGTAGGCAGGGAGCGTCTGCGGGTTACTTTGGGTGGTGGGGGCACCTTTTCTCAGAAGTTCTTATCGCCTTTAAACTCCAAACTCTAGAAAACTTGGCTTCCTCCCACTTAAAAAAAAAAAAAAAAAGCACGTCTGGGAATTTCCACAACTTCCCTTGAACATTTAAGAATTTCTAAATGTTCGACCTATTTGCATGGCATGAAAAGACAAGGTATTGGCACTTAGAAATGTCACCCTTTGAACTCTAACACTTTGTGATTTACAATAAATATTCTCTCCCGAAAGACGCAAGGGCCTTAATGTAAAGCGTAGATCTGAAGGGGGAAATCTGTAAAAAAAAAAAAAAGTAAATCACAAATGAGCTCTTTAATACTTGCAAGTTGTTTAACGTTAAAATGGTAATATTTGCTTCCACAATAAATCAATCCCAGCGTGCTTAGCCAAGTTTCAAACTACCAAGGTTTCAAACATCAACCCTCCTCCAAGAAAAGACTAAAACAAAAATCAGATTGAAAAAATTAAATCACTTAGCTTGTAAATAAAGTCGTTATACTCTCAAAACATCGTAAAGACTGGCATCAATGGGCCGCTTTGATTTGTGTGGCTGTTTCTGCTAATTAAACAAAACCGGCCCCTTCTTTATTCTCTACACACTTTTCTGGTGTCAATGGCAAACCGTCTCCCAGCTATTTTTAGAATTTCCTCTCTTCCACAAAAATAGAAAATATAGACATGGGAGAAATAAATAATATTTATATACTTGGAAGCCCAAAGTGTCCTTGTAATTTATTATTTCACCTTTTTCTGATTTACAGCCTTTTCTCCTCTGGCCAAGGCACGGAGAGCTCCTCGGCCGTCTGCTCCACAAGTGCTGTTTGGTTGTTCGTGAGGAAAGTAACAGCAACTCATCAGGGCATGAAAACCTCCTGCGAAGCCTTAGCTGTGCCCGGTCAAGGGCGTTATTAGAAAGCAGGGACTTGTTTGCAGCTGCCCACTGTTTAGCACCTGCGGTAGATATTTTCTGCAATATATACCCGGAATCCTGACTTTTTGCCTTTGCTGAAAAGGATGTTTTGTGACAGAATAATCTAGCTCCTAATATAACTGAGTAACTTCCATAATACTGAGGACATACCGTAGGCAGGAGGCTTTTTTTTTTTTTTTTTTTTTTGCTTATAAGAAGAACAAGTGCCAATAAACCTGGCTGTTTGCTTAGGCCTTGCTGTCATGTAAACGTGCATTAGCAAATAGGAGGATTTGCAGGCCAGCCTTTCATCTGAACATTTCCACGTGAAGACAGCTTGGCATTGAGAGAGGTACACCTACACGAATGCCTAACCCATGAGCAAGCCTCGGTCTTCTGACCTCCCAGTCCTGGTAGCACTGTGTCACATCCCAGTTTTCAAAAAGGCTCTTTAAAACGGGAAGCAATTACTCTTCAGTGCGTGCTGAATTTACCTCGCCAAGGATATTTCCTTTGGAAATTAGAAAAAAAATAAGCAAACAAATAAACATCGAAACCCCACATGCATCTCTAGTGCTTTAAACAGCGCACCTGGACGCAAGAATTCAGTTATTGCCAGTGAGCGCCCAGTTTAGGCATTTTCCAATCTGTAGCTGCAAGCTATGTCTCTAAAAGCCCATGGAAGCAAACAGCCAGACTCATGTTTTCCCTTCTCCAGACTTTGCCTGTGCTTAGGGGGAGCAGCTGCACAATCAACTCTAGGAAGGCTCCCGTTTGGTTCCATGAGAACGGGGCTCAGATCACTTGCCTGCCCTGGGACTTGAGAGGGAGCTGTTGCCAGCTCACCTCAAGGGCAGCAAGAAAAAATAAATGAAATAAATCAAATATGCAAAAGGTAGGTTACGCCCTTAAGTCCCAAGGAAGGCTAGGCAAGGGTGTGTTTCATTATTAAGTCTCTGTGTAATTAGATGAGGATAAGACTCTCACAGGGGCTGTAGCCTGTTAACATCTGGAGGAACTGCCTCGGGGAGCAGCACCCAGATATGCATCTGGCCCGTAAGATCCTCCCTGGAAACGTGGGCCTCACACCCTGCCTCAGCCGCCCCGCTTCCTGGGCTTTGTGCTGGCTTTCTCCAGACCAGAAAGCCCGGCAGAGAGGCCCTTTTCCTGGGGGGAGCAGAAGCCAGTGTGGGAGGACGTGGTCTTTTGGGAATGAGTTCTTCAAGGTCACATGCTTGTGCACCTCCCAAGTCCACAGACATCAAAACCAATTTGTGTCCTCTTCCCACCATGCGTGACTGGGCATGTGCATTTGTGTGTGAGTGCACGTGTGTGGGTGTGTGCATCTGTGTGAGTGCACGAGTGTGTGTGTGAGTGCATGAGAGAGAATGTGTAATATTCCGGCCCTGATCTGGGCTGATGCCCACCAGATGTTCTTGGCTGGGGAAAGATCTTACCTCCCTGAAGTAGGCAGCTCTGGACTTGTGCGAGACCCCAGAGAGAGTTTCAAGTCCCACCTGGTTCAAACGACAACCACTGCACCTGAAACCAACCTTGGCTGGTGCACAGAGATCTTTTGGCGCTGGCCCAGCTCCCCTGTGAATGGAACAATCTTTTTAATTTTTTTTTGTAGTTTTTAAAAGTATTGATTAGCATGTAATCCTCCTACCAGACACGGTGTAATATTCCAAAGCTTGCAGACGGTGTAACTGGTCAAATCAGGTGCCCCCACCCTTCCACCATGTGGGAGCCTGCCCGCTCCTCTCCTCCAGGTCTTCATTTGGCATAGAACACATTGCTGTGACCTACAGCGGCCCTGAAGTGCAGCACAGCACCACATGCTGCACCTGTGCCTAACTATCCTTTCTTAGTTTTGAGCCTGGGCTTCCTGGACGGCTCTGTCCCCAGGCCCCAAGGGACCAGCAGGCTCAGAAATGAGGTAGGGAGGGCAGGGGTGAAGCTCTTTGGAACCCCCTGGCCATACAGCACAGAGAGGCCAGACTCTTAGGGCAGGGGTCTTGGGATGGTCATCGCCATCCTCCCCCTCCCCCTCCCCCTCCCTCTCCTCCCCACCTCCTGGGGCAGATTTGCGGTCTTGGGCAACTTGGCAGGCCTGGGAGTTTGTGGGAGGGGTCTCTTGGGCCTTCCATCTCAGAGTTTGAGCTCATCAAACAGGTTTTGCCCAGAGTGGTCGCCCTGAGGCAGGAGGTGGGGGACACAGAGTCCCCGTCCAGCATCCAGCGCCATCTTCTTCCCCGGCTGCGGGGATCCTGCGACCCCAGGACAGGAGCCCCAGGGCGCGGGGCACTTCCTCTCCTCCCTTCTCCCTGCAGGTCAGTTTGTGAAGCAAAAGTGCAGGTGTGGAGTGGTCCATTACGCTCCCCGAATACGGGGGACTCGCCGCCTCCCAGCCACCTCCCCAGTAGGAGCGCACAGCCCTGCGCCCAGTGCCAGTCAATCTGATTTCTTTTAAGGCGACCCGCAAAGCCACGGCGAGATGAAGGGCGGCACCGGAGACCCGACGAAAGTGGGAGGCGCGGGACGGAGTCTCCCCGCCAGCTCCTTCCGTTTGCTTCTTAGACTCCTGTGGCACCATAAGGGGACGGTGATGTGGTCCCGAAGCCCGCCCTGGCTCTGTAGACCTGCTGGCGCGTGTGTTGCGATCTCGGGGGTGTAGCCCGTTGCATACATGGCGTGTGTCCAGGGCACAAAAGGCAGCCTCGCCGGTGGCTCCTCACACATCCGTAGCGCGAAGCTGGCGAGGGGAAGGCTGAGAGCTGTCCATGGTGGTTATGGCTCCTTGACGTGCGTGCTCGGCCTGTCCCGCCCAGGCGCAGACCCCCCCACCCAGGGCCCGCCGGCCACCCCGGCCGTGTGCGCTGGGCTCCAGGCTGGGCTGTGGGTTTGCACAGAGGCAGAATTCCAGAGCTCCTTCCCTCGGGGTTTTTCCCTGCAGGTGGCTTTTCTCTGTTTGTGCGTGCACCTCTGAGTGCTCCTGGTGGTCCCTGTGCTGGGGGGTCCTGCTGCTTGCGTGTGTTCAGAGCGTCCACGCTCTGGCTACTGCGTGCGCACCCTGTGGCATGTCCGCAGAGTGGGAGAAGAGCTGCTGGGACGTGGTCAGGTGCCTCCAGGACCCGGGGCAGCTGCTTTCCCACGGTGGCGGAGCCCTATGTCGCGTTAGTGTTCAGAGAAGTCACTTCATTTTTCATTCTAGCGACTCCTGTCCCCCTGCAGGGTGTCCCCCAGCAGGGTGTGACGGCTACTCTGGGCAAAGGAGGAAGCAAATGAACACTAGGGTTTCCTTGGAGGGCCCATCTCTGGGAGGCACAATTCTGCCCAGTTCTTGTGGTAGATTTTTATAAAGAGCTGGTTTTGGACCTAATTAAGCTCTCGTTTATTGCAAAGGATGCTTTGCCTTTTTAATCATCACTGCATTTTACTCTTCTGTCTTATATTTTCTCCTGGCTGTTTCCCTCTTACCTAATCTTTATTGGCTATCCCCTGAATAAAGAATCATGTTAATGCTGCAAGAGAGTGTAGAATGTTGTAAACACTTAAAACTCTCATTGTGGTCTGGGCTTTTATTCATGGGGCATATTTAGTTAGCAGTACCTATGAGAAATTTTATTTGTTTCTGTATAAGATATCATATTTGGGCTGGCGCCATGGCTCAATAGGCTAATCCTCCTTCTGTGGCCAGCACCCCAGGGTTCTAGTCCCGGTTGGGTTCTAGTCCCAGATTCTGTCCCAGTTGCTCCTCTTCCAGTCCCACTCTCTGCTGTGGCCTGGAAGTGCAGTGGAGGATGGCCCAAGTCCTTGGGCCCCTGCACCTGCATGGGAGACCAGGAGAAGCACCTGTCTCCTGGCTTCAGATCAGCGTGGTGCATGCCACGGGAGCAGCCATTGGGGGGTGAGCCAATGGAAAAGGAAGACCTTTCTCTCTGTCTCTCTCTAACTCTGCCTGTCAAAAAAAAAAAGATATTATATTTGGAATATGCCACTTGCTGCTTTTACCCATCTTTCTCATCATGGGGTTGCACTTTAAACATAGGTGTGTGTGTGTGTGTGTGTGTGTACACGCACATGTGTGCATGCACACATAGGCATGTGTACTGATAAACAACTTTGACAATCCCTGATGCTAAACAAAGTATTATGATTCCATGATTTTAAATAACCCCCCTCAGTTTCGGGTTCTAACATAAAAAATAATTGGGGGTGGGAATGTAATATTTCCACATGCTATTCTACAAGTCAGTTAACTTGATATATGTTACTTCATCTCCTTGTATTTATAAAATTTAATTAAATAAGACTTGGACTGGTACTCAGTTCTTTGAAAAGTGTGTTGCAAACCAGCAAGGTGGCACTGTACTGTTGTTATTTGCCATTTGGATGTTTAATTCTATGAGTTCTTTGGTCGCTGGCCCTCCCCATGCATCTCTTTCCTCTCCTTTCTTTGAAAGAAGAGAGAAATAAGCAAATTTCATTCCCTTGTCCTTGCTGTGCTTTCTTTCTTTCTGTTTTTCCTTTTAATCTCTTACAGCTTATTTAAAAAATATACAACTTGTTGATAGATCTTGTTTTAAGATTTGAGCCATTACATTTTATACGCAGTAATCCATCCCACCAGCAGCTCTGTTAAAGCTCTGACTGTTCTGTTACCTGCTTTGAAGAGGAAAGCATTCAGTTGGTGGAATTGTCCATGAGCTTAAAAGCAAGCTAACAAACCCTCATCAGTCTTGGCTGTGTGTTCTGCTCACCTGTGCAAGGTGCCGACCCTGCAAGGAGCCCACAGTAGGGCTTCTGAAGGTGTTTGTGGAATTAAATTGATTTGTGGTTCTTTGTGCCTCCCTCCTCACTTTTGAGAGATGAAAGGACATACTAAGTTATTTTAGACCTGTTTCCCCAAATTCATACATAAAATCTTTGATCTGTTGCTGGGAATCTTTCATAAGCATATTCTTTTTTAAAATTTATGGTAGATTTGGAGTATCCCCCTTCATTTCACTTGTACGTCTCTCCCCAAGAACCAGTCAGTGAAGCAGGGAGAGAGAAATGTGTGTGTGGGGTAGGACTGTGGTATATTGAAATCAATCAGTATTTGGGACTACTTATGCAAAGAAAATATGAACTGACCTTAACAGAATTTTGATTGTACTTTTCTCTCTCATTCTCATCTTGCTAAGCTGTTACTGATATAGGTAACTGCCAAGGCACTTTTGATCACTTAACAAAAAAAAAAAAAAAATGGAAGCTACTTGTTGTGGAAAGGCTAAAACATTTTTTTGTTCTATAAACAGAGGTCACAGTCTCTGTAAAGCTACAAAAACATATACACCTATAGCAGTTAAATTGCTCTGAAGACCTCGATGGCCTTAAGTGAAGCAGGAACTCAAGTGTGGTTGATATGGCTCCAAAAACCCATGCCTTAAAAAGGGTTTCATTGTCAAGGTGCACTAGGATGTACTTTGGGTCTTTAATATGCAGTCTGGGCATCACTACTACCTGTTTCCCTCATCTCCTTCCAACCCCTGTGTGGCCAAACCAAGGAGACTCAGGATCAAGGGAAGTCTGAGGATTTGCAAGGAACGGGCTCTGTGTAAGTACAGTGAGTACAGATCTTGAAGATCTTCCCCAGATTTCCAAACAGTTGAGAAGGTTCGCTAAGTACTGCCGAGGTCTCCAGGTCTATTGCTGGGGCTGCTGACATAATTAATGAGTTCATTCAGAGTCTGAAAGAAGGTACTTATATTCCCTCTGGCATGGGCAGGCCAAGTTCATGTCCAAACTCTAATACCTCAGGTTGATTATAGTTAACAAGACTGTTAGTTTTCTGCGGCTGGCACTGTGGCATAGCAGGTAAAGCTGCTGCCTGCAGTGCAGGCATCCCATATTAGTGTCAGTTCAAGTCCCAGCTGCTCCACTTCCGATCCAGCTCTCTGCTATGGCCTGGGAAAGTAGAGGAAGATGGCCCAAGTCCTTGGGCCCCTGCATCCACATGGGAGACCTGGAGGAAGCACCTGGCTCCTGGTTTTGGATCAGCACAGCTCTGGCTACTGCAGCCATCTGGGGAGTGAATCAGTGGATGGAAAACCCCTCTCTCTCCCTCTCCCTCCCTACCTCCCCTACCCCGCTCTGCCTTACAAATAAATAAATAAATCTTTTTAAAAAAAGACCATGGATTCTCTTGTTGCATACCCAAAACATAGAAGCCAAATATTCTATTAGGCTATGATACTGCCCAGCCTTGAGGGAATTGACACATCCTAAATATATAAATAGCCACTATCATGTAAAGATCCAAAGAATTATGTTTGGATCAGAGAGTCAGTAATTCTAGGTCAAGTTGGTAAACTAAAAGAATACCCCCCAACCTCCCCCCCCCAACACACTGCAAACTATTTAAAAATCATGATTTTCCGCTCAAACCTCCTGTGCAAAAAATCTTATGCTACAAAGTAAATGGCAATCCTTGAAAATTAATTATGGTACTGAAAAGACTTCAATAACATTTCTGCTAAAAATAAACTGGAGGCAGAGTGGTGCCCTGGATTTCTGGTTACTTCCATCTGGTTTATATTTTGGAGAGTGGCATTTGATTCTTGGAGAATTCATTCACAGTTATCACAGGTTCACTTTCCTGTTCTCCAGTGGGAGCACTTGTCTGGATGTTCCCCAGATTTTTCATCTGAGTTCTGGACTTTTCTCCACTAGGAGATGTGGGAAAGGAGAATGAAAAAGACATCAGGTCTAATTCCAGTCAAACTTGAACCTGAACATCTTTCAGCACCTGACTTTCCCAGAATCCAGTGGCAAATAGCAAGGCAGAAGTCTCTGTCTTTTAGACCTTTGTAAAATGAGGGAGTAAAGAAAAAAGTGAAGGGAGGGGAAGAACAGAGGGAAGGAAGGAGGAGAAAGGAAGAAAAGAGGATGGAAGAGAGAAGGGAGCAGAGAGGGCTTATTTGCTGATGGACCCCCTCTTCTCTGCCCTGACCTCGGCCCTTCCCCAACATACTTTTCGGTGCCTTTAACATAAAGGAAGGTATCTTTCTTTCTTACCACCTTCAATTTCAGTTCTTTCTTGAGGACAAGTTGAGTTGTACTGGCTGCTGGTTGAAAACAATCTCTTAAATTCCTTCACACACGTAAGGAGGGGAGGGCCAGATGTCATGTGGAACATTGCACTTGCTGAGCTGAGCTTGTGCAGACCAGTGTGACTCTGGCTCATAAGCCATCCTCTCTAATATCTTTTCATCACCAACCAAAACCTCCTCATTGTTCTGCTTTGGCTGAGCAATGCCTGATCCCCTTTGGAGATGACTGTTCTATCTAAAGATCCTGTCTAGATGATGACAAAAATCTCACAAAGGCTATTTTTTTTTTACCTACTGCATGATTTTCCTGAATTTCAATTCTGTTAGTGTCCCAGGAATCCAGTCCCCAAAAACATGCCAGATGCCTTCTACATTCAATAAGAATAATTACAATCATCAAGGTCATGTACCTAACATTGTGATGACTTCAAAAGTGGACATGATTTCATTTGCGACAGGTTGCTGCCTTACTGTTTCTGATGATGAGAAATGATTCCCAAAACTGGAACCTACCTTCAGCTCTGCGTGATCCTCCACTGTCTCTAAGTTGGAGGCAGCTCCAGGCTGCACGGTTGCTTTGGCTGACAGACTGCTAGGCATCCAAAGTCGTCTCTCACTTATCCATATGGGTTCCTGGACGCTGTGCACTCCAGTGAAGAGGTGGACAAGAACTAGTCATTGGTCAAAGCTTGCTGATTTGCTGGGTGCCTCCACTGGGAAGCACAGCCTGGGGTGTTCTACCTCTACCAAGCAAATGGGAAACAGCATCTTCTCTTTGGCTGATTTCATGATCTTACTCCCATGCTACAAAGATAGCCTGAGAATCAACTTTATCCCAGAGTTTCTGTCAACATTTTTCGAGAGTTTTCTTTACATCAAGTTATATTCTTGGAACTTTAAAGAAAGCCACATGCTTATTGTTATAATAATCCATGAGAGACATTGCTGAAAAATAATGTCAGATGAAATATGATGCTCTTTTAAAATATCCTGTGTAATAAATTAGGTTTGACTAGAAAAAAACTGTTTTTGTCATCAAAGGCAAGTCCTACTTTTATCCCTGTGTGCATTCATTTTGCCTCCCAAATCAACACAGTTCTAGCAGGCTTTGTTATCAGATAAGGTAGCTGGAGTGGAGAATATTATTTTACCACACCGTATTTTGCTAATGAGGAAGACAGACTGTTGTCCGTTAGGTGGTACCATCATAGCTGGATCATTCATCAACCAAAGTCTTATGTGTCTTGAGCTTGTCTTTTTGTCCCCACAGTCAGTGAATACATTTTTTTGTCTTGGGGGATGAGTTGGGAAGGACAGTGTCATACCTGAATCAGTTCCCCACTCCTTTCCCTGAGTGCCACATTCAATTGTATCAGAAAGCCTATGAACGCATTTTTAGTCAATTTTTTTAAAAAACCGCATTTTCCCCTCAAATAACCCATTATAACTGCGGTTTAAATACTATATTTTCCTTAAAGTAGCTTTTAGCAATGTCCTTCCACTTGATTATGGTGTATGAGTTTGATACATTTGCTACGCTGATTCAGAAAAACAAAAAATTACATTAAAAATATAAAATAAATCTTATGTATACATCCTATCTCTTAGAATTCTATAGATGAATCTTCCCTTGGGGTTTCAGGCATCTGCAAATGTGTGAAATCTTACTACTGAATTCTTTCCAATTCCACCCCATAGTTAAAACCTCAAATGCAGGCAACGTCACACTGCCTGCTAGAAACGCATCCTTGGAAAGGACTTGAAAATCACAGTTGCTGTCTTGCTCACTCGTCACAGATCTTGGCCTGGAGTTCCTGGCAGGAAGAGTGTTTGAATGGGGCCCATCTCAAGCTCTAATAGAAGCTGTTGGAAAAATAAAAGTTGGCAATGTTTTCCGGCAAAGGGCCAAGAGTAGTGGAAGCTACTTTTATCTTGTTAAGTGGAGATAATAGAACAGCGTGACCTTAAGTATCGCTTGTAAAGGAGACCAGCAGGCCACCCTATGTTTAACGAGGTGTCACACTGGGTTTAGAGGATGGCGTTCCAATGACAGGGGCTTCAGTGGGTATAAAAATAGCAGAAATTGGGGGAATGCTGAAGGCTGTCACAGCTACCACAGGAGAATATTCCCTGGTGAAACCCAGATGATCATCAGCACATTGTACTTTGCAAGTCTCCTTGGGACTATCGCTCATTCATTAAATTCTCCCAAATGGTCCTCTAAGAAGCATCATCATCTTCCATTGTGCTTAAGAGAGACTGAGAGTGAGACAAAGCCACAGGCTTTATAAGGAGAAAGCATCTGCATTGCAACCTGCTAGCTTCCAGGTTGTGCTCTATTTGTTGAGGTCATGGATGTATATTGGCAATGTAAGCAGTAGAAGGAGCGAGTCAAGGGCCTGAATTTTGGTCTTGGCTTTTCTATTTACCTGTCAGTTCTATGAAGTTCAAAAAGAAGAAGAAACAGTCTGGATTTACTCTTCCATAAAATGAAGAAAGTGTTGATACATACCGCACAGGGCTATCCTAATGATCAAATGAAATAGCACAGGTACAGTTCCTTTATGAGCTGTCAACCCTATTGAAATATTTAATTGAATGCATATATTCTGTTTGACCATTATTCTCTGTAGACTGTAGAGATCTTAATCTAAATTACTCCCTCCTCAGGCATTCAGATTAGCATCTGATAACTCATTGGGTTAATTAGACGATGAAAATGACCTGAAGAGTAATAATTTGTGTTTGGCTTTTGACTCTTAATATTTTCCTTCCTTTATCTGATAAATATTAGCATTGTGTAAGTCAGTTCAGGAAGTACCTTCCTTCCTGATTCCCATCATGGATGCCACACTGAATTTCTTTTAAATCAGGGGTAGCTAATTGATTTGTAGCTGGGCTTTGTCTTTTTCAATAGACATGGCTATCTCTGCATCTTTGGACAGTGATTTCAGCTGCACTATTGTAATCCCTGTGGCATCCCATGAGTCAGCACCGATCAGTCTTGGGGAGAGTCAGTTTGACCCTTTGGGTGACCGTGGTATCTCTGGATTTCTCAGATGTAACAACAAACTTTGAGCTGGGGTCAACACAGAGCGATAAGAATTAGAAGTCAAAGAACAAGAATGAAAGGGAAGGAGTCAGGATGTTCAGCAAATACATTGTGCCACAGGAAAGCAGGAAATGTCCCACACGGGGGAGATTACATAAGGGAGGAGACAGCAAAGAGAAAAAGGGAAAATGGTCATATAGAGACTTTCATTTAAATGTACCATTTGTGTGTATATCTTTGTGAACAAGTTGAAATACTCTATATATTTTAAATACTCTATAGTTTTGAAATACTCTATATTTCACTCATTTTTTAAAAAAATTTTATTTATTTCTCTTTCTTTGAAAGGTAGAGAGACAGCAGACACAGATCTTCCATCCACTGGTTCACTCCCCAAATACTATATCAGCTAGGGCTGGTGAGGCTGAAGCTAGGACCCTGTAAATCTCTTCCACTTGGGTTGCAGAGACCCACATTCTTGAGCCATCATCTGCTGCCTTCCAGGTGTGCATTAGCAGAAAGCTGAACTGGAAGCAGAGGAGCCTGGACTCAAAGCAGGTACTCTGATGTGGGATGTGTTGTCCCAAGCAGCATCTTAACTTCTCTGCCATATGCCCACTCCTCAGCCCACCAGTTCTTAGGTATGAAGACCCATCCGGTTGGGAGCAGCTGTAGGGATATGGAAGATGGAGATCTGATCAAGGTCTGATCCAGATAGATCCTGTCTAGCTTAGCAACTTTAATTTTGTCTCGTCTCAGCTCACTCTATGACTGTTGAGAACATGAGAATTCCAGATTGAAAATTCTCTGCTTTTGTGTAACATTTGTGGAAAGTATCTGAAGTCAAAGAACGTCTGTTAATACATGCAAGTTAGATATGGCCACGCCTAGGTTTACAGTAGGCCTGGAAAAGATGATGAATAATTCAACTCATTCTTCATTGAAGGATCTCTCATGGGATATGACAGACGTAGTTCCTTGAGAGATGTATATATGGAAGATAGGCTTCCATAAAGTCATTAATTCTTCCTTGTCACTCCTCACAATAAATAAAATATGAATCAGAAGAATATATTGAATAAAAATAATCTGTCCCTCTGTAGTTGTCATTTCTTTAGGGGAGAAAGAAAGGCTATATAAAGACTCTTAGCTCCTTAAAATGACTGTGGTCCATTGGATATGAAAATGCTTAAGAGAGATTTCTTAGTAGACACTGTTACCTAACATATTTTCTCACACCTCTTTCCTTCCTCCCAAGAGGACCTTGATTTTGTTCAGGCGTCCATCCCCGTCTATGTGACTATCCAGCCCTTGGCCTCTGGGATGAGTTGGAATCAATCATGGTGCTCCCATGCCCTGATGGTGGTTGGTTTGGCAAGGGTGAGAGATCTGATTCTGCCCAATGATCTGAAGAGGAGGGATGATGGGAGATTCTGGGTAGGTTTGAGTGTCTCCCAAATGTCCATAGTGTTTTGAGCTTGGCCCGCAAGTTGGTGGAATTGAAAGGTGGGGGTACCTGTAGGAGGTGGGACCTAGTGAGAGGTACTTAGGTCTGTGGGGGTGTGAGGTAGTTCTCTTGAGGGGCTTGTTGCAAAAGGAACATGCCTAACTCTTCCTCCTCCTCTCTCTGCTTCCTGTTGGAGACATGATCACAGGCTCTGATGTGTGTTTCTATCATTGCCTCTCATCATTGGCCATCTGCCTTGGGGCCCTCACCAGAACTGAGCTGATGTGGGTGCCATGCCCTTGAAGTCCCAAAACTGTGAACTAAGTAAACCTCTTTTCTTCATAAAGGTCTCAGTTGTATGATTATAGTAATGAAGAGCTGAGCTGACTAGTCAAAAGTTCTTTGTTCCTAAGAAACACAGAGTGACGTTTCATGTTCCTGTAGACACAGCTGTACCTGGGTATGGAGCTCTTACCTGAGACTCATCCTAACACACAGGAAGGCAGAGCCATGAGCACCTTAAAGAAGCAGAGCCAAGGATGCTTATTCAATATCTGGAGGCTGACCTAACTATGACATTCTTGTTATATGAGACAATAAATGTTTAAAATATTAAGGCACTATGAATTGAGTTTTGTGTGATTTGCAGCTAAGAAATCTATAATAGGTATAGTTACTAAGCAGTTAACCAGAGGATACAAAGCTGTCACTGGTGTTCTGTAGTCTTCACCTTTGCTTATACTGGAAGATCATTTTGCACCCAGTGGCCATGAGATGACGCAGAAGTGAATGCCAGTATCAATCTGATTGAAGCTCAGGGTATACTTTGATATGGACAACTCAGAAAACTTAGCCTTTAGCTGGTGGGAGCATTGATGTGTTCCCGAAGGAAGAACTGGGGTTAGTTGTTCTGGGAGACTTCAGAGGGATGATGTGTATGAGAATTTAAGTTTTAAAGTGCCTTCCTTGCTGTAAGAAAGTGAAAGTCCAAATTAGCTAAAATTATACCTTTTGTTCCTCCCTTCAGAGACTACCTATTATAACCCCCTCAGTAAAGTACTTTGAATATGTATTATAGTCTTTATGTGGTAGGCTGTAGAGTAGTCAGCCAGGAAGAGAGGTATTTACTTCATTACATGGTCTTGTGGTCACCACTAATCAATTTTTTTGCTGGATGAACTATAACGTACCATTGTAATGAAAGTGACCTGGGAGTCACTGGGAAGGCCCCTTGCTCCCTCTACAACGTTCATCTCTGTAATTGGACAGCATGTCAAGCAGCAGCTGGTCAGGTGGTGGCCTCATGTAGCTGTCATTGCCTGTTCACATGCATCAGCACCCATAGGAACAGCTCCCATTGCTTGGCAGGAATTCTGAGTGCTGATAGCCAAGGGCTCTTTGAATACGTGCTGCATCCCTCACTGTCTTCATGGCCCAGAGGGTAGCAGCAGATGCCAAAACATGGATGTGGTTGATTCTAAGAGTCATTCGGAAAGGTCAGACTCGGAATGTGAACAACTTAACCCCTATGTTATAGGCTAGAAACCTATGTCTATAGCCTAGCAGAGTTTTATAAAAATAAGTATGCCATAAAAATTCCAACACATTGTAGCATTGCTTTAGTGACAGTATTAAGAATCCTTTTAGAGGTACGTGGATAACAGAGCCCCTTTGGCAGATAACTTCTCGAATTCAGTGAAAGGTGGGAGACGAGACGCTCGGATCACATTGTCACTGGAGAACCAGATGCTGCTTTTGCCGTTCTACCAGGAAGAGTCCTCATTGTCTCAAGTGGGTGCTCCTGACTCAGGCACATGACTGCTCCCCGGCTATAAAGGGATTTGGAGATGTGACTTCTAGTTTCGATAAGGAGATCGTATTTGAGATGGACTTCAGAAGTTGGGTTCCATTTTTAACAAGTAGAGATGTGTGGGGAAGGTGTTCTTAGCAAATTGCTTATGCTCAGGGACGAGGAGAAAGTGTGCCATCCTTATGGGAATTATAAGAAAGGTGCCTTGGAGCTCGAGGGTGGGAGAGTTCAGGCTTAGGAGTTTGTGTGTATTTCCAGGCTCATATGGAACCACCAGGCATGGGAGAGTAGAAGATTCCAGGATAGCTTTCATCTTAGATAAGCCATGGACTCCAGCAGAGACATCCAGAAAGACAGAATTGGTTTAACAATACTTCTGGGAAGTTAGAAGAGATCTCCATTCAAACTGATTTTTTTCACAAATATGTTTTTCTAGGATACTAAATATATATCTAATTAGATACCTCAGCTCCTGGGAAAATTTCTTTATAAAATGCTCATACTGTGTGATTGTTTTCTAAAACAGTCATTGTGGGATTTGGTAGGGCTGTGGATTCTATCTTTTATGAACTCCCCTATCCTTTCTTCTGCCCTCTAGCAAGAGAATTTGAGGTGGTTTGAGGTTTGGAAGCCAGGTTGAAAGACGCATGCTCAGACATGCCAGTCTTCAATAACTGAATGGATGTTGACATAATACTTTCTTCCTTCTCTCTTTGTTCTTTTCTCTTCTTGTCCTTAAACCATAATTCTTATTTCATGATAAAACTAAGTGAAGTGATAAAAGCTAAGCCAAGTTGCACTGTGATGGGGATGGATGCAGGTAAGAGTTACATCTGAACTGGAAAGATGTGAGCCCAATCACTGACGTAAGACAGAAGAGCTATGGTACACGCTCAATACCAGCTTAGTGCTTTACAACGAGTGCACTGAGAAACGAGGAACTGTATGTTTTTTTAAAAAAAGATTTATTTTACCTATTTGAAAAAGTTACAGAGAGAGGTAGAGACAGAAAGACAGAAAGAGGTCGTCCATCAGCTGGTTCACTCCCCAAATGGCTGCAATGGCTGGAGCTGGGCTGATCTGGAACCAGGAGCCAGGAGCTTCTTCCAGGTCTCCCACATGGGTGCAGGGGCCCAAGCACTTGAGCCATCCTCTGCTGCTTTCTCAGGAGCATTAGCAGGGAACTAGATTGGAAGTGGAGCAGCCGGGACTCAAACTGGAGACCATCTGGGATGCCAGCACTGCAGGCCAGCGCTTTAACCCGCTGCACCACAGCACACCTCAGATTACATGATTTTTATTAGCAACAAATCAAGTGGTTTTCACTGCTGTAGCTATTCGTGATTTGTGTTAGTACTTTCAAAAAATAAGTCAATATCCATACTGAATGTCTCTGTTCTCTAGCTTTGCTGTGACTTGCAATGGCTGTTGCTGTTTGCAAATGGCATGTTAGTTTCATGATCTTCATATTTCTTTTTGTTTCTAGGGTCACTTATTGTTATCAGTTAGCTTTTTCCTATAGATGAATCATAAAAAAATAGTGGCTTAAAACTACAACCCTTGGGGCTGGCACTGTGGCGTAGTGGGTAAAGCTACTTCCTGTGATGCTGGTATCCCATATGGGCACTGGTTCGAGTCCTGGCTGCTCCACTTCTGAACCAGCTCCTGGTTAATTGCCTGGGGAAAGCAGCAGCAGATGGCCCACCCACATGGGAGGCCCCAGTAAAGCTCCTGGCTCCTGCCTTCAGCCTAGCTCAGCATTGTCTTTGTGGACATCTGGGGAGTGAACTAGTGAATCAAAGATATTTTCTCTCTCTCTTTCTCTCTCCTTCCCTCCCTTCCCCTGTTCATTCCTCCATTTCTCCCTGTCTTTCCCTCTCTCTCTCTCTCTAACTCTGAATTTCAAATAAATAAATCTTTAAAACCAAACAAAACTACAAATATATAATATTGCTCAGGAACTCCAGGTAAGTTTGGTGCATCTACTGTTCTGAGGCAGATTTAGGAGCAACCAGGCTCACTCACGTGGTCAGCTTGCTGCCTAGCTGAGGTCTGTGTAAGAATAGGGATGGCCTCCCTCTAGGACTTGTGGTCATCTCACTGTTGCCTGGAAAAATGGAGATAGGTGGGCTGTACATCTCTCGCCATCCAACCACCAAAAAGCTGTCAGGTCCGTTGGCCTAGGCATAGAACTCTTCTGTTGTAAATTCCTTCACATGCCACTGGCCCTAGTAAGTAATAAGACAAGCGCAAACTCAAGGGATAATGACGTAGGCCTCACCTCTTGGTGAAAGAGCTACAAAATATTTGGGCCATTTTGCAATCACTCACAACACTTCCTCTCAAGGCAGAGTGAGTGGCATGCCTTCCCCTACAGGTTTCCAGTTGCAATTTTTGTGCCATGCAGACTTGCTTTCCCTCTGTTAACCATGCTCATACTTGGTTCCCTTTGGTTCGTACCTTGGGAAATTTGTTCTGTTTTCTTCCCCTTAAACGCTCAGACAGGTTTACCACAACCCAGCCAATGTGGACAGCAATAGGAGCCATAAGCTTTTGGCTTGGTTTTGATGTGTCAAGAGGTAGTGAGAGGTCTTTCGCAGTAAGCCTCTGCCTCGTTTTGGAAGTTGTTCCTGCACAAGGTCACCTGGTTGAGGTGGAGAGGGCGCTGCACTCACTAGGTCACATCCCAGCTGCTTTCCTCCCGAGGAAGGATCATCCTTCTAAGAATCATCCCTGGGCACTTCTGACGTGAGGCATCCAACTCAACTCTCTTAGCCCCAGTTTCATCATTTGCAGATTGGTTGAAAAACCCCTCTTAACTCAGTACCATTTCGTGATTAAGCATTCTCAACAAAGCAGATATAGAAGGACTCTACTTTCAAATAATAAAGGCTATAAATGAAAATCCCACAGCTAATATCATATGCAAAGGTGAAAAACTGAGTTTTCCTTCTACCATGAGGAAATGGCACAGATGCTTACTCTACAGCTCTTATTCAATATACCACTGAGAGTTCTAGGCAGAGCCGCTAGGCGAGAACAAGAAATAAAGGCATCCAAATCAGAAATGAGGCAGTAAAATTGTCTTTATTTGCAGAGAAAATGATGTTATATGTAGAAACTCCTGGAATAGCTGTTTGGTGTTGCCATTATGATGCTGCCTGTGTGACCTGCATCTTGTATCAGTATGTCTGAGTTTGATGCCCAGCTCCACTCCTAATTCTAGGTTTCTGCTACTGCATAGCCTGGGAGGCAGTGGTGATGGGTCACTGCCACCCATGTGGAGTCCTGGGTTGAGTTCTTGGCTTTAGCCTGGCCCAACTCTAGTTGTTGTGGGCATTTGGGGAGTGAACTAGGTCATGGGAGATCTCTCATCTGTTTCCATTTATGCCTGTCTCTGGTCATGCTTTCAAATTAATTTAAAAAACCCTTTAGATTCTATAAAAACAAAAGTCAAAAGGAAGCCTGTTAGAACTAATAAACACATTTAGCCAAGTTACATTGTACACAACCAACATACAAAAATCCGTGGTGTTTCCAATATATTAACATTTTTGTAAACAAAATTAAGAAAATACCATTTATAATAGCACCAAAAAAGTGAAATACTTAGAAGTAAACTTAAAAGCTTAATAACTTAATAAATTTAAGAAGATTAAAGATTAAAACTAAAAAACATGAATGAAATAAACTAAAGGAGACAGAAATAAATAAAAAGATATCCCATGCTCATGGATTGGTAAACCGTTAAAATGTGTATATTATCTACAGATTTACTGCAATATCTATAAAAATCCAAATGATAATTTTTATAGAAATAGAAACAAAGTAAAATTCATATGGAGCCACAAAAGACCCCACATAGTCAAAGCAGTCTTGGGAAAGTAAAACAAAACTGAAGATATTGTATTACCTGATTTAAAAAATTGCAAAGCTATAGTAAATAAAACAGTATGTTCTTGGCATAGAAACAGCTATATATAAAACAACAGAACAGAATGGGGAGCTCAGAAATAAGTTCGTGTTTTTACTTAAGCCAATCTTTGATAGAGTGTCAAGAATACATAATGAGGATGGCCTAGGAGTGCAGTGGAGGATGGCCCAAGTCCTTGGGCCCTGCACCCGCATGGGAGACCAGAAGTACCTGGCTCCTGGCTTCAGATCAGCGTGATGCACCAGCCGCAGCAGCCATTGGAGGGTGAACCAATGGCAAAGGAAGACCTTTCTCTCTCTCTCTCTCTCTCTCTCTCTCACTGTCCACTCTGCCTGTCAAAAAAAAAAAAAAAAAAGAATACATAATGAGGAATCACAGTGTCTTCAACAAGTGTTGTTGGGGAACTGGATTTTTTTTTTTTTTTTTGAGATGTAATGTTACAGAGAAAGGCTGAGAGAGAGAGAGAGAGGTCGCACTTCAATCTGTTGGTTTACTCCCTAAATGGCCACAACAGCTGAAGCTGAGCCTGATCTGAAGTCAGGAGCCAGGAGCTTCCTCTGGGTCTCCCACGTGGGTGCAGGGGCCCCAGGACTTGGGCCATCTTCCACTGCTTTCTCAGACTGTCACAGAGGGCAAGAATGGAAGAGGAGCGGCCAGGACATGAACTGGTGCCCATGTGGGATGCCAATACCACAAGCAGAGGCTTAACTTACTGTGCCACAGAGCCAGCCTTGGGAAACTGAATTTTAACATACCAAGTAATGAAACTGGATCCTTATCATATCCCATATTCATAATTCAGCTCAAAACAATTACATATTTACATAGAAAACTTGGAACTGAATAACTGATAGGGAAAAGCTTCATGACCTTAAGCCTGATAAGGATTTCTTGTATATGATGCCAGAAAACTCAGGCAGCAAAAGGAAAAACAGACAAGTGGGCTCTACAGACTTCTGCATACCAAAGGAAGCAGTGAGTGGAGTGAAAAGGCAAAGAATTAGAGAAAGTTCTTTCCAACTATATATCTGTTGAAGGGCCAGTGTCCAAAATGTGTAAGAACTTCTGGAGCTGCATAGTCTGCCTAAAAATGAGCAAATGGGGCTGGCTTTGTGGTATAAGATATTAAGCTATCACCAGCGGTGCTGGCGTCCCTTATGGGCACTGATTGGAGTCCTGGCTGCTCCATTTTGATCCAGCTCCCTGCATCTGGGAAAGCAGTGGAAGACAGTCTAAGTGCTTGGGTCCCTGTACCCAAGTGGGAGACCCCAAAGAACCTCCTGTCTCCTGGATTCAGACTGGTCCAGCTCTGGCCATTGTGGTCATTTGGGGAGTGAACCAGCAGATGGAAGACTTTCTCTCTCTCTCTCTTTCTCTTTCTCTCTCTCTCTCTCTCTCTCTGCCTCTCTGTAACTCTGCCTTTCAAATAAATAAATCTTTAAAAACATGAGCAAAGGACCTGGAGTAGACGATTCTTCAAAGAAGACCTACAAATGGTCAGAAGAGTGCTGTGTATGTCAAGATGCCCAGCATTGTTAATCATCAGGGAGATGCAAATGAAAACTGTGGTGAGACACCACCTCACATCTGTTAGGGTGAACAAAAGAACAAGATCACAAGTGGTAGTGAAGATACAGGGAAGTAAGAACCTCTGTAGTCTGTTGATGGAAATGTAAGATGGAGTTCAGCCACTATGAAAAACAGTATACAGTTTCCTCCAAATTTTTTAAAAGCCACCATATGATCCAGCAATCCCCCATTTTGATAACTGATATCAGGATCATAATGAGATAGCCACACCCCCTTCATGTTCACTGTAGCATTATTCACAGTAGGCAAGACGTGGAAACAACTTAAATATCTAGTTATGTATGAATGGATCAAGAAAACGCGGTATGTACTTACACAGGAATATCATACAGCCATTCAAAAGAAGGAAATCCTGTCATATGGGACAACATGGACAAACCTGAGGGACATTAAGCTAGCTGAAAGAAGCCAGGCACTGGAAGACAAGTGCTTGCTTCCTGATTCCCTCAGACAAGGTATGAAAATAGCCAAGTTCATAGAAATGGAGAGTAAAGCAGTGTCTGCCAGGTACCGGGGGGAGGGGAAAGAAGAGTTGCTCCCTGGGTATAGAGTTTCAAGTTCTAGACATGCTCAGTGCAGCTCAGCGCCTGTCGTTCACCGTGTTGTATTGTGCACTTACAAATTTTCAAGAGGGTAGATCCCTCATGAAGTGCTTTCCCCGCAGCACAATGAAAGAAACAGACTGGCTTTGTTGTAAGGTTGTCATGGGATTCAATGATATAATTACCACGACATTTCTGAAATGCAATTAAACTACTTGGTTGGTACTCTCGTTGCTGTTTTAATACCGACGGGCAGATTCTATCTCAGAACCTCCCAGCACTGACCGTGCCTTTGCCATTTGAAGGATCACTCATCGTGGTTGATGAAGCTGCCCCGGAAGACAGCGTAATGTGTTGATTGCCATTATTCAATCAAGCAGCTATTTGCCAAGCTTCCACTGTGTATCCAGCAGTGTCCTTGTTACTGTGGGAAATGAGTCCTAGCTGGACACCAGCCTTGGCTGCAAGTGCGTGAACGGCCTAGTTAGAGAAACGAAGTAATCATACACAAGACAATCAGTGAGGAGTGAAGCAGTAAGGACTAAGCCATCTTCGGGCCCAGCTGGAGTGTGGAGGTGGTGAAGATCCTGCCGGTGTGAGAGGTGGGACGGGGGAGGAGAGAGGGAATTGCAAAGGCTATGGGCACCTCATGGTGACTGTTGGGTTCCTGTCTATCAGACACTCCAAAATAAGGGGGCCTTTTTGATTTCATTGTCACTCGTTAGAAAGTACGTGGTGCAAAAGCAGAATTCCTTCTCTAGCCAGGAGAGACATTTTCCCCACGTGTAAGGTTTCCTTGGTACAGGCTTGTTCCCGACCTTGGCCTTCGTTAGCTTACAGGATGTTTTATAGGATCTTCACAGCCAGCGTCACTTCTGACAGGAGGATATCTCTGATCGGGAAGATAATCATCAGAAATCCACATTGTTTTCTGTGCTCTCAGAAGACGTGCAATTATTAAGTAGATGCACCCAACACACATCATTCAGCAGCCAAATTAATTGGCATCCTCAGCTCATAGTGAGTTTTTTTTCTTGTTTCTTTCAACAGTTTATTCTTTTTTTCTTTCTTTTTTTTTTAAAGACTTATTTATTTGAAAGACAGAGTTACAGAGAGAGGTAGAGCCAGAGAGAGAGAAAGGTCTTCCATCCACTGGTTCACTCCCCAGATGACCAAAACGGCCAGAGCTGAGCTGATCCGAAGCCAGGAGCCAGGAACTTCTTCCAGGTCTCCCACATGGGTACAGGGGCCCAAGCACTTGGGCCATCTTCTACTGCTTTCCCAGGCCATAGCAGAGAGACAGATCAGAAGTGGAGCAGCCAGGACTCCAGCCAGCACCTGTATGGGTTGTTAGTGCTACAGGCTGGGGCTTTAACCTGACACCTCTCAACAGTTTCTTAATACAGTGTTTCTTGAAATGCGCTCTGTGAGCCACCTGCACCAGAGCCCACTGGGAATGCTGGTTAAGAATACTGGCTTCTGCAACCCATCACCAGCCTCCTGCAGCAGAATCTTGGGACAGGACTCAGCAAAACAGACTTGACACGCTTCCTGATGGCCTTCTGCATGCCAGTGTTAAAGAATCATGCCTGTAGGGGCAGGTGTGTGGCCTTGTGGTTAAGCCAACAGTTGGGATGCCTCCCTTGCATATTGCAGTGCCTGGATTCAGGGTCCCAGCTCTGCACCCGATTCCAGCTTCCTGGTAAAGCACATGGTGGGAAGTAGCAGTAAGTGGCTGAGCCCCTGCCACCCTCATGGGAGACCTGGATTGAATTCCAGCTTCCTAACTTTAGCCTGGTCTAGCCCCAGATATTGCAGGCTTTTGGGGAGTGAATCAGTGGAGGTGAGCTCTCTCTCTGTTTCTGCCTCTGCCTCTGAGAGAGAGAGAGAGAGAGAGAGAGAGAGAGAAAACGAGAGAACAAGAGAACGAGAATGAATCCTGCCTTCACGTTTGCAAGCATCTTGATACTCAGGTGCCCTCCCCTGGTCTCCCCTCACCCCCACATCAAATCAGATCTCTGAGGTTGGGACTCCTGCATCACCCTTTTCAGCCTATAAGGTGACTGCAGTGTGCAGTCAAGGCTGAAGAGCACTGGTGTACAGTACGATTTTTCAAGCCTTGAGGTGTATATGAGCCACCTGGGGGTCCTGTGAAAATCTGATTCTGATTTAGAAAGTCTGGAGGAGAGCCTTGCATTTTGTATTTGTAGGAAGTCCCATGTGGTGGGGATGCTGCCCGTTTATGGACCACACTTTGAGTAGCAAGGGCATGGAGGACAACAGTCATTGTCTCGTGATGGTGGGGATGCAATTCCGAGAAACGGTTTTGTTGCAGTGCGAACATCAGAGCTCCTACTTGCACAAGCTAAGATGACTACAGCATCACTCGGTGATAAAATCTTATGGAACCAATGTCATAGGTGCCTCCAGTTGCTGACCAAATGTCATGTGGCGCGTGAGTGTGCGTTTAATGGTTTAACAGCCTCATTCTTCATGGGTGCAATCTCCTGCATGACTTAGCTGATGGAGTCAAATTCCATACTAACTACCTTAGGGCATAGTGAAAGCTGTGTTCCAGAGGATCTTAGTCACCTTGCGCTACTATAAGGAGGGAAATGTCTTTACGTACTGCTGGGTAAGTGAAGAAGTCTTTTCAAGTCAGAGAAGCAATGGGGCAGGAAGGCAGTCATGCAGGAGAACAGACTGGAGCAAGTGGACAGTTGGAAAGACATGCCTGACTGATGGAGCAGTCGGCCAGCAAAGGGCACGTGCAGCTTTGACATTGAGTGAGCCAGGCAGGAATGAGGCCAGGCCTGCTGTCCTGCACTTCTGAGGGGTTGGCTGGTTACTGAAAAGCACAAGACTCCACACAGAATCAAGGGGTGGTTAACATTGTGCTACGTCACCTTCACGTACACACCTCCCTGCTCCCACTTACAGTTCTTCACCAGCTTCCCCTGAGAATAACTCCTTTCCAACTTCATACCCTGGCGACTAGTCCTGCACCTGCTCTAACCTGTCTCTTACCTCTCCCTATAACCTGGTCCTCTCGCTCCCTCGCACGAGCCCACTCACACCTCCTGTCGGCCTTTGCCTGTGGGTTTGCTGGGATGGCTCTTCTCCCAGCCATGGCAAAGCAACTCCTCCATGCTTTCAGAGCCAAGGCTGCCTGTTGTCTATGTGGATGGGCCCTCCCTGGCTGCTTTTCCCCTTCCCATCCACAACACGCATTCTCTGTTCCATCACCATATCACCATGCTTTGTTTTCGTTATTGAACTTACAATATTGGACATTCCTGTTGAGTGCTCGCTCTCCTTTTTGGTTTGGGTATCTTCCCCGTTTACCATGTAGGTCACTCATGGGTGAAGTTTGGGTGTGGTTACCGCAGGAGACCCAGCCTCTGTAGCAGGCTCTCTCTCGTCCATGGTGGTGGACCAGAGAACACGGTGGAAGGAGGGAACAGAAGTCTGCAGTGTCATTCCGAGGCAAGGGCTCAGAATCTGCTGGGATTGATGTTTACAACGGCTGTGTCCCAGCCTCAGAATCTGTTCAGCAGTTTTGGGGTGAGACCTAAGGACCCTAGATTGAGGATGAAAGTGTGTGACCCTTTGTTGACTGAATTTTCTTGGTGAAAAGGTTGAGGACTTCTTTGAGAATGACATTATTTTTGCAAAAAAATCAAAATAAAACAATCCCAAAAAAACCACAACCCAGAATCCATTTCACCTTAGACTAAGGAGGAGATCAATGTGGCTCCCCCTCCAGACTGCCTCTGATCCTCTGAAATGGCACATCTGGCTATTAGTTCTAGGAGTCTCGATTTCTTAATAGGTGATTCTGAGAAGTGTCCAGTTTTGTGCAGCGCCAGGTGCGAGGGACTCATTATTGGAACCAATGGGATTTGAAGAAAGCCTCGGTATGGATTCTCCGCGTGCATGTGCGCTCATGCCCGTGAGTAACGTGCGCCGTGCCTGGGAGCAGTGCTAACGGGGAGGCAATAACAGCAGAAATCTGATGAATAGGAGATTGAACAATAGGGATTTTTTTTTTGTCTCCACTAACAAGAAATCTGGAGATAGATGTTTGCTGGCATAGGTTCAGCAGCTCTGCAGTGCCACCAGGGAGCCAGGTCATTGCCTCTTTATCTTCCACCATCATTATAGGCTTGTTCTCTTCCTCCCGCTGGGCAAGCAGAAAGTGTCAGGCATCAGATTCACATTCAAGGCACATGGGGTGGGAACAGCTCATCTCTTTATCTGAAAAGAAAAATCTCTCCTGGGAGCTCTCTCAGAAGACTCAGAACTTGGCATTCAAGGAAAGCATGAGTAGATCTATCTCCAGACCCTGCATTTGGATGTGTCCAGAGAGAAAGGGATTGGGAATGATTTTTTTAAACATTATTTACCTATCTAAAGACAGAGGGAGAGGAACAGAGGGTGCACAAGAGAATACTCCCTTCAGCTGTTTTTTCCCCAAAGGCCTGCAACAGCTGAGGGTGGACCATGCTGTAGCCAGGAGTCAAGCAATCAGTCATGGTCTCTCATTTGAGCAGCAGGGACCTAACTGCTCGAGCCATCCTCTGCTTCCTCTCAGGGCGTGTGTTAGCAGGAGGCTGGAATTGGAAGTGGAGCCTGCACTCAAAGCCAAATATTCCGACACGGATGCAGGAGTCCCAAGCCGAGTCTTGATGGCTCTGCCAAACGCCTGCCCCTGGCAGATCTGCAGGTAGCTGAGGAGGTGCACCTGCCGCACTTGCCCTTTGTGAGAACACCATCCAGCCCAACGTGCTGCCTAAGAGGGAGACTTCTGCCCCTGCTCACTCCATTCAGTCGTTGTTTTTCTGTGATTATTTTTCTCTTTGCCTAGAGAATTTCCCCCAGTGACTGATTCGTACTTGCAAACTCTTCCTTTTCCTTGGTAGTAACAACTGCTATACTATATTCCAGGTGTTTCAAGGGGTCTTCCAAAAGTTCATGGAAAATGCATATCATGAAAAGACTGCAAATTTCAATTTTGTTGCACCAAGATAAACATCTTTTAATTCCATGTTCGTGTTTGTGAAGCATCATTATATTTATAAAGCAAAGTATATGCATATGCATATACACACATGTGCATGCGTTTACTTAATCTTTGTAATGAGTTTATGTAGTAGATCTCACTGTTATCTTCAGTTACCTGCTGAGGAAATGAATGTAGAGAGAGAGGTTAAATACCTTGCCCAAGGTAACTGAGCTAGAGAGTAACAGAATGGGATTTACACCCAGGGAGGTTTGGTCTAGAGTCTGTGTTCTTAGCCATAGTATTATAGTATGCCCCCTGTCACGTGAACTTGGACATGACGTCTGCTGGCTGAAGGAACATAGCTTAGCTGAGAGATTAGGTTTCATTTTTGCTGCAGGAAAGCAGAGGTACATTGGGGAACAGGGAGACATCTCAAGGGGGAGACAAAATCCTCCTTGGAGACTGCAGTTAGTCACAGGGTTAGGTTAGCAGTGGTGGGCTCGAGAGCTGGTACAGCAGGTGCATTATTGCAGTGGTCACCGGTCTTATCTTCTCAATATAGGTGCATCTGAATGTGGCATTAGGAGGGCCGGAGCATAAATAGTTTGTCTTGACGTCATGTTTTGGTTCTGTTGGTCTGCTTTGTGGGTTGTATAGTTCTGTTGATTTGTTTTGTGGATTTTGATTTACGTACCCGGGCTTAATACTCTCCTCACAAGCTAGATGCCAGGAGAACCATTTTTTTTTTTCAGTTATCATTCACCCCTCTCTTGTACTTCTTCACCATAAATGGAAAGGTAGAGCATTATCTTTTTTGGAAATGGTGAATATAGGTTTGCATTGCTATTTGACTGGATGTGACCTGTGTTAAGTTCTTTGTGTTTCAAGTAATGGGACTTCTGGTTCTTTTTTAGATAATTATTTGTGGGCTCTTGTGGCATGAAAATAGCTTGAATTATTCACCTGTGGTGACTCCAACACAGAAACACTGACATACACATTGTGATTTAAGTGAAATATGACTCATATGTCACCACTAAATCTTCCTTAGATAACCAATGGCTTCTGCCTTTGGTTTGATACAGGTAGTTCAGCTTGGCCAGTGATTGGAGGATGAATCTATTTCTGGTCGTTTTTGGAAGTAAGGATGTTGGGGTGCTATGACTAAAGGAAGCGTGTGTACTAATAAATTCAAATTCTGAGCTAGCAGAGAAGGAAGGAAATAACCAACAGAATAAAGGAAAAGAAACTTTAAAAAGAGACGTGTGAGCATCAGTGACTGAGTATCTGGGGGTCTTGGGCATAGCATTTTATTTCACATCATCTTCTGGACCAAAACTGCCCTGAACCAAAGCTTGGTTCAGTCCCAAGTGAAGGCAGTGGTACCCACAAGTTGATTCTCTCTAGAATCATGGCTCCTTTACCAAGGTTCTTTAGGTGGTTAGTGTTCTTAGAGAGAGATGTTTTGGCCTCAACCGAGGGGAACTCCATCACAAGCAGTGAGAAACAGCTCCCAGTTCATGCGCTGTGTCCTCAGCACTCAGTGCAAACACACAACGTGAAAGGGCAATCCATCACTGATTTCCCCTGCTAGACACTGCACCTGTAGACTTCCCGGAGGTTCTTTTTTTCCCCTTGGGGGGCGTGTCTTGAAGTACAGGGACTCCTCGGCACCTGGAGGCCAACAACTGCAGATGTCTGCCTGAAGGCAAAGATTTGATTGGGTTTATGAAACCAGCATGGTATGTCCTAACAAAACAACGATCTGAAGAGATTACGAAGCTTAAAGTGTTTTTAATACTGAAGATATGCAAACTCTATGCTTACAACAGGGATGGGAGATTCCACAGCAAAAGCATGGAATGATTTCCCATGAAGAACTAGAATTTGGGTCGACATAAGGGTTTGGTTTTAGGTACATTACTTCTACGCTGTTTGAGTGTGCTAAGAGAGGCTGTGATGGTCTCACATGCGGCTGAAACAGAGAAGCAGAGGTTCTTTACGGCCGGTCAGTGTCTCTGTTATTGTTAGTAGTCCAAAGTTGGACTCTTCACATTTTCCCTAGGAAGATTATGTATCAGTTTTTTAAAATAAAAAGGTGTCAGTGTGTACTTTAAGCACATCTCTGAGACTACCTAAAACATATCAAAGAACAATATTTGGAATAAATCAGAACTTTGAAATAGGTTTCCTTTGATTAATAAATTGCTTTCCTTTTAAAACAAAAGAAGCTAAGGCTGTTTGCTTAGAGTTAAGATCAGGTGAGATGTTTGTCCTAGAAGCTGTTGGGTTTCTCTACCTGAATTGTTTCTTTCTGATTCCCATGGGGTCCTACACTATTCCCATAGCTAGTTATACTGCTCCAAGTTAGAATGGTACTGTATAAAAATTAAGCATTTAGAAGGCTTAGTCACACCACATAATTGCAAAAGTTCTTAAGTCTAGGTCAACTTGAACAAGTTTGTTCTTGATTTATGTGCTACCTCCAAAAATATGTCAAGGTATTTATTTGCTTGTAGAATAGCTTAGGTCTCCTTCTCAGATGGGGAAGTGAGGCAAAACATTGGTTGTGATTGGCGATTGCCCAGCACTTTATGACCATAGGAGCCCCTGTTAGACTTCAGCCACATCAATTTAAAAAACGTAACTCGTGACCACTTATTGTCTGCTGATATTTTCTGCTTTGCTGGAAGTCATATTCTTTCTTTGGGAAGTCTAGGACTGAGAGTTAAAATCTCCCACTGGGACTAGCCAAGGGCTAGTGATTAGGTGGTAATGCTCCTTTGGAAGACAGGTTTGGGTGTGCCAGGTGTAGTTCTCAGACTTACTGGGAGCTGAGAGTTATCCTCAAGGATTTCCTGACTCACACCATAAGATTTTCAGAAATATTTACAGGCAGCAAAATAATCCAGACTCTGAGCCGATTACAATATAATCTCTCTCTCTTTTTTTAAAGATTTATTTATTTTATTTGAAAGTCAGAGTTACACAAAGAGAGAGGAGAGGCAGAGAGAGAGAGAGAGAGAGAGAGAGAGAGGTCTTCCTTCTGATGGTTCACTCCCCAATTGGCTGCAACGGTTGGAGCTATGCTGATCCGAAGCCAGGAGCCAGAAGCTTCTTCTGGGTCTCCCATGTGGGTGCAGGGGCCCAAGGACCTGGGCCATCTTCTACTTCTTTCCCAGGCCATAGCAGAGAGCTGGATCAGAAGTGGAGTAGCTGGGTCTCGAACCGACATCCATATAGGATGACAGTGCTTCAGGCCAGGGCGTTAATCCACTGTGCCACAGCACCGGCCCCCTACAATACAATCTGTTTCATCATCTCAATCATACATAGACAAGCCATCATGTTCTTCACGGTGGTAGGGTGATATAGGATGGATTGATCATTATTTAACTTCAGGAGGACTGAGAGATATCTCACATTGGAAGAATCAAAAAAGTTTTTTTTTTTAAATTTATTTGACAGAGTTATACAGTGAGAGAGACAGAGAGAAAGGTCTTCCTTCCGTTGGTTCACCCCCGACATGGCTGCTACCACCAGCGCTGCGCCGATCTGAAGCCAGGAGCCAGGTGCTTCCTCCTGGTCTCCCATGCGGGTGCAGGGGCCCAAGCACTTGGGCCATCCTCCACTGCACTCCTGGGCCATAGTGGAGAGCTGGACTGGAAGAGGAGCAGCCGGGACTAGAACCCAGCACCCACATGGGATGCCAGTGCCGCAGGCAGAGGATTAACCAAGTGAACCATGGCGCCAGCCCAAAAGTTTTTTTTTTTTTCCCAATTTCTTTTTTGCTGATTATTAGATTTATTCTGCTTCAGATAGATTTATTCTACTGTTGTCAATAAAGTTTTCAGTTGCATCCAAAGTGTGAGTTCTTATCCACTCCACCAATGAAGCAACTCCTTCCGTGGACTTCAAGCCTTATCTGAGATTCATCTAGAAGTTGAACAGTGTTCCAGCCACAAAGATCAAGATGCAAATCGAGATTCTCTAATAATGTCCCCAGATTTTCTTTGTTCTTCTAGCAGTGCTGATCAACTCCTGTCACTCTGTGCAGTAGGAAGGGGCAACGTATGTGCCTGCATTGTGCCTTGTGTTGGGCTGCGGTGGACTGTTGGGCAGGCTGAGCTGATAGGACCACTTTTAGACCTGATAAGAGAGAACATAGACCTGCTGGCTGTGGTAGCGAGTGCTGAGGTCACAGTTTCGCACGCACCCCTCCTCATCCAGAGCTCTTTCATGTCAGTTCTTAAAGAGACTAAGAAAACGCAACTGTATTTAACCAGTTGAAGCCCTAAGTGGATTGAGTGCTCTCTAGGGACAAAGCTTTTTCCTAAACATTCCGTTACTGAGCAAACAGGAGTTGAATGTTGAAGGGGAGAGTAGGAAACTTGTTTTAGCTAAGATTTCCGAAAAAGTCGCTTTTAAATTTTGTTATCAAGTGTAAGCAAGGGCTAGACCAGATGGAAATGTGACGGAATCAACTCTCCCAAAGTCACAGGGGGCCTAGACACATGGATCCAGCACCCTCCTCCCACAGCCTCTAGGCTCACCACTTGGGTTTATCCTCCATTTCCCTGCCAGAGTGAGTTTCTGGAATCCTAATCTAACAATGTCGTTTTTCTGCTTGAAGGTTTGTGATGGGTCCCCATTCCTTTAGAAGACAAAATCCACTTAGGTTGCCATGTGAGGACTTTCATGATCTAGTTGTGGTGAACTGAGGCTTTTCATGAGCCGGTCGTGGTTCAAGTTCATGGCCACTTCTCTTCCAAACCGCTCTGCTCCCTGCCACCCAGGCTTTCCCTTCTCGTCTGAGCCTCATGGATCTCCGTGTGGGTCTCTCCAGGGAGTGCCTTCCCCACGCTGGTGTCCACCATCTTCACCACAGCTCCTTGGTGACAAAAAAGACAAAAATTAATGGCCACCCCTCCCATCCCCTCCTGAACCTATTGCTGGTTATTTTGGTCAGTTAGTTAGTTAGTTACCTACCCAGAGAATTCACAGAATGTTTAACCATTCTGTGAATTCCTTTATGGAAAGATTAATAGGGCCGGTGCTGTGGCACTAGGTTAATCTCCCCGCCTGTGGTGCCAGCATCCCATATGGGCACCGGATTCTGTCCTGGTTACCCCTCTTCCAGGCCAGCTCTCTGCTGTGGCCAGGGAGTGCAGTGGAGGATGGCCCAAGTGCTTGGGCCCTGCACCCCATGGGAGACCAGGAGGAAGCACCTGGCTCCTGGCTTTGGATCAGCACAGCTCGGGCTGTTGCGGCCACTTGGGGAGTGAACCAACAGAACGAAGACCTTTCTCTTTCTCTCTCACACTGTCTGTAACTCTACCTATCAAGTAAATAAAACAAAAAATCTTTACAAAAAATATCTGAGTAAAAAAAAAGCTTAATAAATGGTTCAAATTTATTCCCCGAGTTTTTTTTGTGTAGATGTGGCTTATAACACATGTCCCATAATTGTTGAGTCTTAGAGTGTTGAACAGCAAGCTTGGGAAGCTCTAATGCAGACGTTGTGTGATAATCTTAGTACATGTGCTGCTGAAGTGAGCACTGTTGTGTGATAATCATTTAAAAATATTGACCTATTCACTTTTGGCTCCCATGACTTATTTCATTAGAACAGCACTATCCAGTATAAACATAATGTAAGCCACATATGGAATTAAAAAAATTTTTAGTAGACACGTTGAAAAAGTAAAAAACAGGTGAAATTAATTTTAAAAATATATTCTACTTAACCTGATATATCCAAAGCCTTATCATTTCAACATGGAATTAAAATAAAAGTGATTAGAAAGATATTTTACATTTTTAAAGACATTTATAAATTTTTAAAAATATTTGAAAATATTTTAAAAAATATTTGAAAAGTATTTGAAAATTAGAAGGAGGGACACACAGAGATCTCCTATCCACTGGTTCACAAACGTAAAGCTTATAAAAGTGGGGATTGGACTAAGCTCAAGCCAGGAGCCAGGACGTCATTCTAGATTGCCCCTGTGTGTGGCAGGAACTCAGCTACTTGAGCTGTCTCTGCTGGAAGCTGGAGCTGGGTCTGGACCCAAGTGCTCTGACATGGAATACAGGTGCCCCAGTGGCATCTTATCCACTACGCCAAACACCTGCCCTATACTTTCTTTAAATTTTTTTAAAATTGTTTTTGTGTGGCCAGCAATGTAATGTAGCAGGTAAAGTTGCTACCTGCAGTGCTGTCATCCCATATGGGCGCTGGTTCAAGTGCCGGCTGCTCCACTTCTGATCCTGTTCCCTGCTATTGCTTGTGGGAATGCAGCAGAAAGATGGTCCAAGTCCTTGGACTCTGGCACAAATAAATTACTTTTGTATAAGAGAAAGACAAATAGAGAGAGGGAGCCCTCACCCATTGGTTCATTCCCCAAATGCCTGCAACAATGGGAGCAGGACTATGTGAAAGCCGGGAGTCTGTAATTCAATCCAAGTCTCCCATGTGGGTGGCAGGGACCCAATCTCCTGAGCTATCACCTGCAGCCTCCCTGGTTCTTCACTGGCAGGAAGTTGGAATAGGGGCCAGAGTTGGGACTTGAGCCCAAGCACTCGGATATAGGGGAAGGCCTCTGGGTTGGAGTCTTAACCACCAGGCCAAATTTCCACTGCTCTCTTTCTTTTGTAGTCTTTGAAACCCACAGAGCATTTTCCATACCTCAGTTTGAACTCGCCCCATTCGGATACTCAGCAGGGATTGTGGGGGGTTGTAGCTACCACACTGGATGGCACAGCTTTGGAGACCACCGCCTCCATCCAAAGGGTGGCTGGGTGCTGTGTAATAATTGCTTTGGGTGAAAGATGACAAGCCAGGAAGAGGGGAACAAAGCTTTTTGTCTTGGCGTTTGATTTGTGAAATTTCAAACCGTCCATGGGGAGACAGGCAATGAAATTGATTTGGAAGAAAGCTTCCTGTGAGGTTTTCATCGCCCACCCCATGCCCAAACGAAGATGATCAAGTGTCTCCATGGAGGCCTGCACATGCGCCAGCACACACACAGGCACAAAGATTGCTGGGAGCAGGGAGCCGCCGAGGCTGAAAGCAGAGTGAGAAGTGAACGGTCAAGGTGGGTCATTGAGAAACAAGGCCCATGCTCTCTCTCAGGGTCAGGGTAGGGAGACAATGGGAACGAGGCTGATTGGGGGATTGGAGAGCCACGGGGGCCTAGATCCCGTCTCCCAGGAAGAGTTTAGGGGGAACGGCAGGTAGAAGGCTGCTGCATAACATGTCCGGGCTGATGGACTTGAAGGTCTCCTTTGATTTCCATATTCCCTGTAGCTTTCCAGTTTCTCCCATGCACTCAGGAGTAGCCAGGAGGTGGTGACAGCCCATGGAGAGTCCCGCCACCTTTCCTGCAGCCTGTCCTTTTGTAAAAAAAGCAGGAGGATCCCAGGTCCCAGAAGAGAGAGCAAAGCACAGATATTATCAGACAGACAGACAGATGTCACTACAGATAGGCGGTGGCGCTGGGAGGGTGACACCCTTCTGAGATTTTGTTTATACTTAAGCCTTTCTGGAAAGGAGACCAACTTGTGGCAAAGAACCATAGAGCTGAATCGACCACACTCGTTTGTGCTACCTGAGGTGTGAGCACTTATAATTAAGATCGAGTTCCGTTGCAGATAAAATAGGCGGTTATAGCTCTAATACAGCTGCTTTGTTCGACAGACCTATGGCCACATCCAGAGGATATCCCGGGTTCCCAGTGACTCATGTCTATTTTTAATAGGATTTAGAAAATAGTCTTACTATAGCCTTAATTTTTTTTGTTCAGGAAGGAAGTCACAAAAATATTCTGAAAATATCTTCAAATGTAAATTATAATGAGCTATAATTAACTGAATGTCTCCTAGATTCAGAAAACCTAAAAGTTAAAAGACAGATATTTCAGCCTTTTGTCAAAGAGTAGACAGAAACTGAAAAATGGTTGGTGTTGATTGCTGGCCAGTGCAGGCCCCGTGAATTTAACAACTGACCCTGGTGCTCAAGGAGCCGCTGTCATCAACAGACACCGTTTTTCTACCTGGCATCCATGTGCCCTATTACTCTGGCTCCCTTACCTTAGTAATCACTGGAGACAAAAAAGAAGCCAAACCCCGTGGGAACACAGCAGATTTCTCAAAAAGAAGGAACCAGAGATGGTAGAGCCTAAACAACAGGAACTGGTTGATATCCTTTTTATATAAAAAAAAAAATCAACAACACAGAAAAATGGTTCTATGATCCTATGGTTTATTTAACTAGTGAGGGCTGTTGGAGGTCTGGGACTGGAGAGGAATGGAGCTAAGCTAGGTCTACGTTCTGGAGGGAATGTATTTAAGCACACAGTCTGATGAGGGGAGAGTCAAATGCCAACACTGCATAACTGCTACCCTCCAAAAAAATTTACGCCAGAGAAGTCTGACATCCTCTCCTCTTCTGAAACTAAGACAGAAGAATAATGAGAAGCTCTTTGGTGGCAGAATAGAGATCTTCAATCCACCATGTCTAGAAAGCCATGGTTCTAGTTGACCCACAAGTCTGGCTGACCCAACTGGCTTCGGAGCACATAGTCAGAGTTTTCCAGCATGTCCAGAAAAGTACAAGAGAATCAAGAGGGAAGTGACAGCTTGAGGAAATACTCCTACAACCTGCTTCAAAAGATATGACTTCTCTGGGAGTCCACACTGAAAAATTTAGCCAGGAAGGAAAACACGCTGAGCAAGGCAAACATCGTCCTTAGATAACTGGTGTGTGCACTGCTGCATGGGCTGCTTGGCCCATTTCCACTGTTCCCTGGGAAGCCACCTTCCCCCAACCCCTGCCAACATGAGGGGCTCATAAAAGCCTCTTTTTCCTTAGATGGGGTAGAGCTGAGAGACTGTACGTGTTCACATGTGGGGTGAGACAGAAGAATGAGGAAGGGTAGGCTGACATTCTTATTGTCAAAAATCTTTCTAGACATCTCCTTGGAAATGCTACTGCTTAGAGGGCAAAGGTCTTTCATTGTCTCTTGTTGCTTAAAAGGTAGAAGAGTAGCTTCGTGTCCCTTCCAAGCTGGCGGAGCAGAGTCTGAGAGCTGTAGTGTACACAACACGAACATTCCTTGGAGATGTCCGTTCCATGACTAGGGCAGTATTCTCTCCTTGGCTTCCAATGGATTCTTAGGAAAGTTTGGTAGCAGTAAGTGGAGTATGCACACACTTAACCTGCGGCATCTCATTTAGTTTTTGTTACAACTTCTTCTTACCACTGCAGTGCAAAAGATGTAATTTTACCTTAACCTCAAGTGCCTCCTATGACCAGCGCTGGATGCATAATTTGCAGGGCCCATTGCAAAACAAAAATGCAGGCTCCTGCTGCAAGAATTAAGAAAGTCAGGAGGGTGAGAGCAGAGTGTTCAACCAAATGTGGAGCCCAGTGCAGTTCCGTGTGACTTCACGTGCCTGCGACACGGGCTGTGTTTACTTCTAGGCTTACAAATGTGAAGAATACCGAGGTCAGGTCCTTGAGGACCTACAGTCTAGCCAGGGAAACAGACATATACCCAGGAAATTTCCACATGAGGCAGTCAGATGAGGGAGCAGAAGGCAGAGAAGAGCAGCCAGCGCCCAGCCTGCGGCGGCGAGAAGGGCTTAGGAGCTGTGTGCTGCTAAGTAGAACGACCGCTGATCCTGGTCCTTGCTTGCTTTCTCCGGTTGAGAAATAGAACACGAAGCCTGAGAGATGCAGATAGAATGCTGGCTCCACTATGGAGAGATGGGGGAACTTGGGTCAGAGATGTGGCTTGCTCTGTATCCTTCTTAAATGAGACATACCCACTGGTGCTGGGCCCTGTGGGTCAGTTGAGAGCCCCGCAGGCAGCCCTTGTAGGAGGGTCCTGCACACACAGCCCAGGACACCGTGGGAAGTGGAGCAGAGCCTCTCTGTGGAGGGCAGATCCCACGGTGGAAGTTGGAGGATCCTCCCCGGGAGTGTGCCTGAGTCAGCATGGCTGTCCGGAGGGGGGCAGGTGAGCTGTGTGTACGGAATCCCGAGGGGGCACATGGGTGTTTCCAGAGCAGGGCCTAGGGGTTCTGCTATAGGTAAATTGGCTCACAGTTTGGTTTTTAAAATTTAAAAATTTAAAAAAATTTTTTTAAAGATTTATTTATTGATTTGGAAAATCAGAATGAGAGAGAGAGAGAGAGAGCGAGAGTGCTTCCATTCCCTGGTTCATTCCCCATGCTGGACAAGGACAATGGAGCCAGGAACCGTGAACTTGATCCAGGTCTCCCACACTTGGGCCATCCTCTGCTGCTCTTCCTGTTGCTTTTTTCCAGGGCCATTTGTTGGACTGGAAGTACAGCAGCCAGGACTTGAACCGGCGCCCGGATGGGATGCCCGTGTGGCAGGTGCCAGTTTACCTGCTATGCCGCCATGCCAGCCCCTGGCTCACATTTCAATCTGAGCACCAGCTGTTTACACTTGGGCGTTTGCAGGACCAGCAAGCAGGATGGAAGTGTTCTTTTACGGACTTCCATGGTGTTTCCTACAGTTCTGTCCTGTTTGTGAGGAACGACAGTCTGTAACGCGTATCAGTCTCCCGATTCTTTTCAGTCCCCAGAGAATAGAGAAAAGCATTCTCATATAAGCATGAAGGTCCAGTCTGAGCAGAGAATAACAAGGTTAGTACACAACATGGACTAGGACCCTAAAGCCTTCTTAGATACTCCAGTCATTAGAAAGTATATCTTTTAAAATATTATACTCCATAGTGAGCCTATTTTTTTTTTAAGGTTTATTTATTTGAAAGGCAAAGTGATGGCGGAGCAGGGCAGGGGGTGGATTTGGGAGGAGGATCGGGGTGGACAGAGAGATCTTTCATCCACTGGTTCATTCTTCAAATGCCTGCAACAGCCAGGACTGGGCCAGGCCAGGGCCATGAGGCCAGAACTCCATCCCAGTCTCCCGCATGGATGGCCGGCACCCAAGCACTTGGACCAACTTCGGCTGCCTTCCAGGAAGCATTAACAGGAAGTGGGGTCAGAAGCGGAGCAGCCAGGACTCAAGCCAGTGCTCTGACTTGGGATGCTGATGTCACCATGTGGCAGCTTAACCTGCTGTGCCATAGTGCCAGTCCCCGTGTGGATGTTACAAAAAAGTGATTTTTTTTTCTCACTTATTTACTAATAGTATAAGAGAATTCCAAGGATAGTTTCTCGGGTCTGTGTGTGTCTAGAACAGTATTTCCCAACATGTGATCCTTGGAGCAACTGCATCAGGATTTACCAGTTGGACTGGTTAAAAAAGCACATTCTTAAACTACATATATTGCTAAACCTGCACATTAAGACACCTGCTACCCATATGGAAGTGCCTCCCTGGGTTCTTCCCTGGGTTCAAACTCAGCCCTACGGCTGGCTCCATTTTCCTGCCAGTGCAGGCCCTGGGAGACAGCACAATGGCTCAAGTGGTTGAGTCCCTGCCTCCCACATGGGAGACCTCAGTTGAACTCCTGGCTCTGAACCAAGGGCCATGACAGGCATTTGAGAAGTGACCTAGCAGATGAGAGCTCTTTGCTATCTTGGTGACCTCCTTACATGAATGTTTTACAAACTAAAGTTTCAGAGGCCCAGAAAGCCATTGAAATAATCCACATCTGACAGTGATTTCGGCTTGGCCTGTGGAACAGAGGTGACGGTGATTCGAAGGAGAGCAAGTTGCTGGTGGTTGGCTGGCTGGCTGGCTTTGGGCAGAGGCAGGAAGAACGTCTCTGGGAAAGAAGGAGCTGGGGGAGGGGGGACTCCCTTTCAGGAGGCAGGAGCCCTGCCTTCCTTTGTGGCTGGGGACCAGGAGCATATGAATCACATGTCCTTTCTATAATTTTCTCCCCGCTGATGAGAGCTGAGAACAGTCGCTCTCGCGCGGGTCCGTCGATAGTCACTATTTTGGTCCTGCATGGATGGGATACGGAGAAAGGAAATGATGTGTCCTGGAGGAAAGTTTGATAATGCAGACTGATTGCCTGTGTGAGAGAGAGGCCAGGGCTCACAATAACCATGAGGTGCAAGCACGGAGCCTCCCATGTCTGCAAGACCAGAACGAACGAATGAAGACATTTGGCTGCGTCTGTGGAGGCCGTCCTCTGAGGCTTCCAGTAGAGTCTCATTTGAGGGGCCGATTTGGCTCCTGATCTGCAGCCCACCCCCACTCCCCTGGGGGATCTTTCCTCGCCTCCCCCCCGGCTGTGAGCACCTGCAGTTGGCAGCACAACCAAGTTTGAGGGCTGTTCAGGGCTGTGTTCAGAGCCAGGCGCATTGAAGGTTGGTTAAGAAATCTCATAAACCCAGGAACCTGTGTTAGAAACATATTTTAAAATGCATTTACAGGGCTGCTTGGCTCCTCCCAGTTCATATTTTACAGCCAGGGCCGAGCACTTTTTCTGTTTAAGTTTATGGCATCGTTAAAAAGAGAAGGGGGTGAACCCACAAGGGGGACTCTGTTTTTATTTTAAGATTGTCTTGAAATGTAACACATTATTAAATGTGTACAGGCTAAGGTGCTGTTTTATTTATTTTTACACCTGATTATGAGCCCAGCAGAGCTCCTGTCACAAGGCTCGTGGGCGGTCTCTCAGCAGCTCCCCCGGGCACTCAGCAGGGAGGGAGACTTGGGATTCCAAGTTGGGACATGAGCGCCTATAGGGACGCCCAGGGGTCCACCTGATCTAGGCTGACTAATCTACTTCCTCCTTTCCTCTCCTTTTCAGGATGAAATCTGTTTGCTCTATAACCCCAGGGAAAAGGAGGAAAGGAGTGCAAGGGTCTTCAAAATGCTTGTGGAAAAATGTAATTAAAAGCAGAGTGTATTTTGGGGCAAAATTTTTTGAAATCCAGCATAGTTTTTTCATAACACTCATTTTCCATGAACTTTTTGGTAACTCCTAACATATTAGGTTGAAGCCATCTCCTTAGGTCCTGGAGTGACTCAGGAGCCCCTGGGGTGAGTGTTTAGCCTAATTGTTCAGGTGCCTGCATCTGATACGGAAGTGCCTGGGTTTGATTCCTGGCTCTGGCTCTGACTCCAGCTTCCTGCTAAAACAGACCCTGGGAGGCAGTGGTGA
Organism: Oryctolagus cuniculus; assembly: GCF_051225735.1. Lineage (NCBI taxonomy): Eukaryota > Metazoa > Chordata > Mammalia > Lagomorpha > Leporidae > Oryctolagus > Oryctolagus cuniculus. Next base: position 125,379,511 of record NC_142875.1, read on the forward strand.
TGACTCACGTACTTGGGTCCCTGCCACCCATGTGACCTGGATTGCTTCTTGGCCCCTGGCTTTGGCTCCAGTCCAGCTTTGGCTCTTGCACCTATCTGGGAAGTGAACCAAGAGGCGAGAGCTTCCTTTATTTCCCACTCGTTCAGTCTGTCTGTCTGCCTCTCAAATAAATATATAAATAAATATATTTTAAAAGATTTATTTACTTGAAAGGCAGAATTACAGAGAGAGGGAGAAACAGAGAGGGAGAGATAAAGGAGACACAGAGAGAGGCTTCTTCCGTCTGCTAATTCACTCTCCAAATGGCTGCAATATGTAGGGCTAGGCCAGACTGAAGCCAGGAGACTGGAACTCCCTCTGGGTCTCCCACGTGGGTGGCAGCGTCCCAAACACTTGGGCCACCTTCTGCTGCTGTCCCAGCACATTCTCAGGGGGATGGATGGGGGGTGGAGCAGCCAGGCTTCCAGTGCTCATATGAAATGTTGCCAGGTGGAAGCTTAACATACTGCATATAACGCCAGCTCCATAAATGAATATTTTTATAAAGAACCTAATATGTGGATCCACACAAGTCTTTGCCACCCATGGGCTCCATCCCAAGGTCCCTGGGAACCACCTCCATACTCAGTTCTTTTCCCCAAGGCCTGCCTGACCTGACATGTAGTCCCTGTCCACGCCTAGAAGTGTGTGTATGGCGGAAGGGAGATTGGGGGTGGTGTAAGGTAGAAAGAAAAGGCAGAGGGCAGTGAGATATGAGAGGTGCATCTCTGAGAGCGGAGGAGCCTGTATGCAGAGATGGGGCCCTCCCGGCAGGATCATTCTCTCGGCCTGCTGTGGTCAGCAGTTCTGGAGAAGTGTCGCCGGGTCCCTACTCCATTGTTCTGCACCTGCTCTCTTCTGGGGTCTCTCTCTCTATATAGACAGACCTACTACCAAGAGATTTCACACGTGGTGTTCATGTGTTTTTCCACCTCGATTTCTTTTTGATGGCAGCAACCCTATCCTATCTTTTCCCCATAACTCTCAGAGCCTATTCCACAGCCCTGCATCTAAGACCTAGGAGGTGTTCAGCACATTGTTGTGGATGGAGAACAAATTGGTTTTTTTAACCCAAAGAATAAAATCTCTCATGGTGACATTTCCTTTCTTTGTGTGAAGATGCAAGACATTTGGGGGAGGGGTCAGCATTGTGGTAGTGGACTAAGCCTCTGCCTATGGTGCTGGCATCCCATATGGGCGCAAGTTCGAGTCCTGGCTGCTCCACTTCCCATCCAGCTCTCTGCTGATGACCTGGGAAAGCAGTAGAGGATGGCCCAGGTACATGAGCCCCTGCACTCACATGGGAGACCCGGAAGAAGCTCCTGGCTTTGGATCAGCACAGCTCCGGCCATTGTAGCCATTTGGGGAGTGGAAGACGTCTCTGTCTCTCCCTCTCTTTGTCTGTAACTCTGCCTCTCAAATAAATAAATCTTTTAAAAAGAGATATTTTTTGGGACAGAGTACTGTGTAAGGTCACAACTGCTGTAATCTTACATGGTACAGAGAACAAGAAGCATGTCTGTGGGGTTCGAGGTGGCCCAGCCTTCCTATTGCAGTGGGAGCGGTGAAGATGAGTTGGATATATTGGGTAGAACATGTGGAGGGGCTTCGAGTCTTTTAAAAGCCTCTAAGATTTTACAAAAACTTCTTTCCCTCCATTAAAAATAAAGATCTTCCATGGCATCTGGAGGTTTTAGAAAACTCGTGTTCGTATCCATGTAGCCTCTGAAAGGAGCAGCCCCTGCCTCCTGTTTAACAGCCCTGTGCACCCCATAGTCTAAGGACTCATCTCAATACTTCTTGGAAAAAAAATGTGACCTTTCATAATGATTTTTATACCAGATTGAAGTGTTTGTTAAAGTTTCAGAGCCCTAATTAGTATAATTAATTATTAGCCGGTTTTTCCATTGTTGAAGTATTATTTTTATTGCCAGCTAAAATTACTGTTTGCATTTGCATCACAAAACCCTTTGGTGGTTTGGTAAAATACAAAAACATCATAAAATTTCCCTTGAGATGCACTGCATGCATACTGGAATCATTTTTATTCCTCTGAGTAAAATATGGAGAATTTGGCAGTTTTGTTAATTCTTGCCTCAGCAGATTTTTTTTTTTTTTTTTGGAAAAGGATAATTGCCACAGCAGAAATTATTTTTTCCCATTCTATAAGGGGAGGTTTCTGGTACAGAGTTCATTCCAGACTTATTTCTGCTTTGGAAAATCCATAACAAATAGATCCAGGGACTTAGGGAATTTCTAATACAGTATGGCAGTTCAGAAATTAGTGATTATTATTTTCTCCACAATTCATGCAGTTTTATCTGTCACTGTAAGAGCAATTGCTAATTTAAAAGCTAGAAGGTTGAATACAGGGTAGGGTTTTCTTTCAGGTGTACAGTGTTAAATAAAAATGGAAGGATATATTTTACTTTTTGGTTATTTTTCATGGTTTCTAGATTCAATTTCAAGTTGCAGGAAGTTCCTCATTTTTGACCTGTGGCTCTTCTTGGAACTGGAACAAATTTCAATTAGAAAGAAAAAAAAAGTAGATCAAGTTCGTTAAATAAGAATTAACAATGCCCAATTCAAAGCCACGAGGCCAGTTTGTCTCACAATGCCTCTCATCTTTATCATTCTTGGCCAGGACCCAAATGCGGAACTTTTGATCATGTAGTTCCTTAATGCCCAGCCTGATAGCACACTGTGCTTCCTCCTCCCACACACTCTCCTTTCATTGTGCCTTCTGAAACCCCAGTCCATTATGTAACATGAAGAAGACATCTTGTGTTTTTCTCTTAGCAGTGTCCTGTGTAGTGTTTTATTGGGTTAGTGCTTGATGCTTCCACTTAGGGACCTTGGGTAGGCTGATGGCCAGAGAGAACTGGGACAGGGATAAGTTGCTTTAGATACAAAAGGAGGTGGGATAGATGGTAAGGATGGTGCAAAGGAAGGGTTGGTAAAAGGAGAATGAGACTTAACAGCTGGTAACCCAAAGTGTGCATCCATGCTCAGTCTTTTCAACCCATTAGCACATTGTCTGTGTTTAGCTGTTGCATTCACTGTGCAGTAATGGTTATAATGGCAGACTCTTAGCTTCAGTCTGGCAGGAAGCAAAAAATTAAGTTGCCCTCTACCAAATGTTTCTCATTGTGTGTCTCCTTTTGACCACAATTCCTCCAAGGAGTGGTTCATTGGCTGTCTTCACCTCCCATGCCCAGCTAACCTGACACACTCTCCCTGGTCAACTGAACACCTGCCCATAGCTCCAGCTCCCATTCACCGATGTAGATAATTCTCAAGACTGTTGTCAAATCCAACCTGCAGTCCAGAACTTCGGGCATACAGAAGTATGTTTCTACTACCTAGATGTTCCACAGGCCTGACCTTCCCCTGGAAGCTTGAACGTTCTTCATCAAAGTCAGTGTGTAAACCCAACACATTTCCTTCTTCTTCTAAACCCGTTCCTCTCTAGGCTTTCTCCAGCTGATAGCTCACTAGACTTCTTTCATCATTTTAGTCATCAAACGCTATTGAATTTAACCAGAATATCTCGATTGAGCCCCTTGTAATTTCTCATGTGCAAAACTACATGAAACTTAACGCTTCATTTCTTAAAGCAGGAATTCTGGTGTTTGCATCCCTCACCTGTCCCTGATGCCAGAGATTATCTTGTTCCTTTCTCAATAGCTGTCTTTCCATAGAGCCTAGTGCCCAGTGTAATGGATCAGTTATCTATCGCTACCTAACAAACCAGCCCCCCAAATTTGGAGGCCACAAACCACACCTCTTAATTTGTTCATGATTTTCTAGGCCAACAGTATATGTGGGGCTCCTCCCCGATAGTGAGTCTATCTGCCTTTCCTGATATTGGTGAGCTCACTCATGCATTTGTGGTCAGTTGGCACATGGGCTGGGGACTGGGCCAGTCTTATTTGGCCTCGTGTCCCGTGTCTAGAGTTGGCCAGGGCTGTTGGCTCGGATGTCTTGATTCACTGCCACATGGCTTCTCATCTTTAAGATGGCTTGCCCAGGCTCTTGGCATGGCAGTCTCCAAGCAGCAAGTAGAGGAGAGCAGAGGCTGCAGGGTCTCTTGAGGTCTAGGCTCAGAAACTGTATAATGTCACTTCCACTGTGTTATTAGAGTCAAAGCACATAACAAGGTCAGTCTAGATTCAGTGGGTAGGGAAACAAGCTGTCCTTCCTGATGGGAGTTTCAGAAAAGTCATACTGTGAAGGAGTGTGCATATAGGCAGGGATGAGTCACTGGGGCCACACATTGCTTCTGGCGCAGGGCTGAGTTTCATAAATGCATGTAGAATAGCTGGAATGGATGACTGGATGGACGGACAGATGGAAAGATGGAGGAGAGGCAGTAGGGCATGGTAGCTAGACAGCTGGATTGGGAATCCTAGTCCTCAAGCTGATGATTGCTAATTATTTGACCCTTGGCAAGCCACTTTATGTCTTTTAACCATGTTTTCTCACCTGTGGTATAAAGGTAAGAGATTGGATGTAATACAAGGCCATCCTTGCAGTAAATTTTATGATTCTGTAGCTATGTGTCATGTTATTATGTCCCAGGTAGCAGGAATGGCTTGCTCCTTGCTTTCTGGACATACCTTGATTCATCCATGGGTGCACGTTGTTAAGGAAAATCATGTTGGTGCTCATTTCATAGGAATATCTCAACTGATGTTTCCATCATTAGTCAGCCAGCTAGAAACAAGAACATGCCCGTAACAGGCACATTCTCCTCTCTCGTTTTCTTGTATTAGTGGTTTCTCTGAAATAACTATCAGAACTTTCTACTTAACACTGCTGAGTATGTAATCCCAGCCCTGCAACATGATGTAGAATGTATGAGCTTCCGCCCCATTCATCCTATTTAATGGAGATAGTTTGGAAAATATTGTTGGGTACTTAGAAAAGATTATGTTTCCTTAGGATTGTACTTAACTTTGCAAAATATATTCTTTCAACTCTTTTCAACTTTGTCTCTGTTTGGAATAAATCAAAATATGTCAACCTGTGAGTCTGCAAAGGCATAATTGCCAGGTATCAAGTAAGTTATTTCCTTTGCACACTGAAAATAATATTTAATCTTTCAAACCCTTGAAAGATATTCAAATTACACAGTAGGACACAGTTAAGCTATGCAAATATTCTTTAGATTTTGCTTTGTGAATTCCCTCTTTAATATGAAATAACATTAAAAGCTATTGATTTTTTTCTCCTAATTTTCTGTTCAATCTCAATTCATACCAATATGTGGTAGTTAGGGAGGGTGGAAGGTAAGGTAAGCCCTAGGGAGGGTAGGGGGTATGATTGATAATAGCCCTAGAGGTTCAGGTTCATTGTATTTGCCTTAGTGATTTCAGAAAATTAGTCTTTTGATATCCTGCCTGAGCTAGTCGCTTTGTATATGAAACATGTTTTAAGTCTGGTTTTATTTTTAGTTAGCATTTCTTTTAATAGGACCTACCTACCTAGAAAGAACTGTAACACTTGAAAGAGAATCAAATACAACTAATTGATACATAACTTAAGTCTAGGAGTTGGTTCTGTGAGTAGAATCACTTAGACAAGGAACCAATGAGTTCTGTGACTCTTGATTTCAGTGAGTGACCAAACAGCTAAAAATACAAAGCATTAAAATGGAGCAAGAAGGATTAAAGTGCAGGTCACATCCTGAGAGAAAAGGAGCTTGTGGGGGAGGAAGGTGGGAGGGGAGAGGACGGGGGAGTGCAATGGGCCCCTGGAAGCAGATGATGACATGTAGTTGAGCGGCCATTAATATTACATTGATATTACAGTACATCCTGTGCTGAGATAGTCACTGCTGCTACGAGTTTAAAATAAAAAGACATCATGGGTAAGTAATGCAGTAGCATTCTGGGTAAGGGTGTCACTTCCTTTCGGGGTAGAAGGGGAGGCAAATCTTGGAAATAGGAGTTAACTTTAATTAGTATTCAGATAGTTTGGTAGACATCTAATGGCCTCTGCTTAATTCCTCAAATACTGACTTAGTATTATGAATGACTTACTTATTCTAAAGTAATCTTTATTGTTATTTATTTATAATCCTTCTACTTCCAAAAAGGATTTGAAGGAGATTATTATAAAAGGCACCCATACAACAAACTCCTCAAAACATTAAAAGAAGAATAAAAAGTAAGAACTACTAATAGAGGTAGACGTGGGAGAAAATAATTACTTCAAAAACAAATGACTAAAGAAAATTGCTACAGCTCTGAATTTAATGGTGAAGACAGGAAGTTTTGATAATTTATTCTCTTGGCCTCCAAATAATCTTAAGAAAAATTGAGGTCATTTTTTTGAGATGAATATAAGCAATTTTATAACCACATGAAAGCAAATTCGAAAAATGTTTAAAGAAAATCTCATCCCATCATTCCAACAAAACTGTTAACTTTTACTTTTAAATATGTTAACTTGTAGTCTCTTTGCTATACAAAAATATATTAATACTAGGGAAATCACACCATACAAGGGTACTTAAAATTCGTGGGAAATAGAATTAAAAGGTAAGTTTGCTGTGAAAGATTTTGAAATCCATTCAGATGTAGAATTTTCCAAAAGTTGTTGGAAAATGTGCATTATGAAAAAGCTAGGAATGATTCAAAATTCTTTTGCACCAAAATAAACTTACCTTTTGATTCTGTTTTTCATGGACTTTTTGCTATACCTTCATTCTTTCCCTTTGGCTTTTTTTTTTTTCCTCTCATGATAACTAAATATTCTTCAGGTTTCTCCAACGAATGCATAGATAAGGAATGTTCAGTAAGTTCCTGGAAAAATGTGTGTTATTTTAAAATTTCATTTCCCCTTAAATTTCCTCTCACATTGTTTTTTAGACTACAAAATGGTGAATTCTATTGCTGCAATGTTCTTCCTTAGCCATTTCAGTTTTGTTCACCTTGTTTCTAATATTCCTATTGTAAATGATGCTGTTATGAATGCCTCAAGTACGTAACTCTTTTCCTTTCTGATGAACTATTTCATTTTTAATCAATATTTACTGAGAGTTGATGTGTGGGTGCTAGCCACTTGTGATGTGTTGGGGACACAGAGATAAATATTTTCAAGGTACAGAGGAAGGATGTGAAACTCTGCATGGGAGAGGACATACCAAGAATGACTTCAGAGTGAAAGCCACATTCAGGTTGTCCCACAGAATTAAAAAAAAAAAAGTCACATTTGCTGAATTGCTTTCTTGAAAGGTTTTTATTAAATTGTAATGTTGATCTGGCAAAATATTTCCTCTCTTCCCACCTTTTCAAAAATACCAATGTTGTGTTATTATTAAATTGAAAAAAAAAGTTAGAATGCTTACATTTTACTTCAAGCTTGCTTGAACTGACCTAGGTTATACTTGAGGATAACAAGGGGTCTATGTAGATTTGGTCCCTGGTCTTCATGTTTTCGTGCAGGAGGCATGAAAAGCAGACTTTGGAATCTCATTTAAAGGCAGGTCTGCCACTTATCAAGCTTGCGTAAGTTAGTCTCGCTAAGCTATAGGTTTCCCAACAATGAAATTAGAATACCAATACTAGACATTACATGATTATTGAAAAGATTAACTGAGACCATGAAGGAAGAATCTGGACTGTAACAAGTATTTTTGGAGTAGCTATTATTGCTCATGCTAACACTGAAACTCCCCTTATAAATTTCAAGATTCCTTTGTGCATTTTAATCCTATGCCCTATTTCACAGAAATAACGCCTCCAACTTGTTGCTCTTCTATTTTCAACTTCCAATGCAAGAATTTTGATTTGAAAAGCTCTCTATTTTGCTTTTATCTCCTGTACGGTTTCAAGTTGGGAAATTATTGTTCCTCCACAGTTCTGTTAAGCATTAGTGTTCCTGATAGTTTTTCTATTGTAAGATTATATGTAATTCCTCAGACCATCTGGGATCTATTTGGGCCTAGAGAAACAATGTTTGACATCGCAAATATCAGTTGAAATTTTATACATATTTTTCTACAATAAAAGCTATTGCCTCAAGATACGAGAGTTCAAACTTGCTAGTATTTTCTTTTTAGTACCCAAGGCTGCACATTTCCCAAGTAGCACACAATAGTCCCACGGTTTTGTTCAAAGCTTTTTCAGTGCAGTCGCACACCTGATGCAGAATCGTTGAAGTCATAAGGGCTGAGATAATATTGACTGAATTATTCATGTCAACAAACCGTAAGCTTTGCTCATTGTGTACCTATTTGTCACAGAGCATGATAGATAAAAAGGTAAATATTTCTTAGAACTGATGGTCTGAGTCTAAACCCTTAAATAGAAATCCTGGGGAGCTCTCTTGTGTCCCTTATGTGGTCGGTCAATGCAAATTCTGTTTTTGGATGTGATTTTGATTGAGCATCTTGTTATTCATATGAGCATGGGAGAGCTGAAGGAGAGAGGACGTACTAGTCAGCAGCTGTTTGGTTTAACGGGAGAAAACCCTTCTGCAGTCCACCTGATTCCCCTTACCTGGCCTCACGGCCCACGGCTTTGAACTTCATTCCATGGAGTTCTCACATCAGAATAGTCTTCCTCCTCCATGAGCCTTTGTGCCTGTATGAGACTGTCAGTTTTTAGAGGCCTGGTCAGCTTCTCATCCTTCAGGGCCCAACACAAGCACAAAGACTTCCCTACACCCTCAGGCAGTGTGGCCTGGCCCGAGGCCTTGATCATCTCTGTTGTTTCTTGCCCTTTCTCAATGGTGTGGAAATCCCTGTGTGTGCCTGGCAGGCAGTGTTCATCCCCATGGAACATGGGGTTGGAGGTCAGAGTGAGTCCTGGGCGTGAGTCCTTTCTCCTCCATTTGTTGGCAGTGTGGCCTTGCTGTGTCTCAGTGTTGTCATCGGTGTAATGAGGGTTACAAGAGTGTCTCAAGGGATTATTGTGGGAAGTCTGTGCAGTGAAGCATGTGGGACAATTTAGTCCAGCTTCTGGCATGTGACAAAGACAGCACCCACACTAGTCACTCTTTGTGTATGTAACTGCCCCCTGCTTAGTGATCTACTGCTGTGTAACAAGTTATCCCAAAGCTTGCTGGCTTCAAACAGTGATATCTGTTTTCTGATTCTACTGACCATGAATCTTGGTGCAGCTTAGTTGGATGCCAGTGGCTCAGAGTTGCTCAAAAAAGCCACAAAGAAGGTATTGGCTGGAGAGAAAGGACGTGTTGTGTTGTTGTGGTACAGCAGGTTAAGCCAGAGCTTGGGACACTGGCATCCTATACCAGCGTACCAGTTCAAGTCCTCCCTGATCTGCTTCTGGTTCAGCTCCCTGTTAATGCACCTGGGAAGACAGTAGATGATTGTCCAGATGCTTGGGTCCATACAGCCCACATGGGAGACCCTGATAGAGTTCTTGGCTCCTGGCTTTGACCTGGCCCAGCCATTCAGGGAGTAAATCAGTAGATGGAAGATCTCTCTTTCTCTGTCTCCCTCTCCTCCCCCACCCTTAACCTCCCCCCACCGTGCCTTTCAAAATAATTAAATAAATAAATCTTTAATAAAAAGATTTTGGCTGGGGCTGTCATTATCTTAGGGCTCAGCTGAAAGTGGGGGTCCCTTTGCAGGATCACTCATTTGTCTGTTGGCAGGTGCCAGACCCTTGCTGCTGCTGGCCAAAGACATCAGTTCCATGTTGACCACTTGGTATGGCAGCTCACAACATGACCCTTAGCTTCCCTCAGAGCAAACCAGTGAGCGCAAGAGGGGAAGCCCAAGATAGAAGCCACAGCTTGTTGGCCATCTGATTTTAGAAGTTACAGCCATCATTTTTACTCATTCTGTTTGTTGGAGTCATGGGGTCCAGCTCATATTCAAGGCAAGGGAGCTACACAAAGGCATCCAAAAATTCCAAGAGTTGAAAATCCATAGGGGCTGTCTTGAAGCTGTCTCCAGAGGAGGGCCATGGCTTATTTGTTTTCGATGTGGAACATAGCTCCTGGCTCAACAAATCCTTGCACGCATGGTTGAGACTTCCTTAGTTCTGGACAGTGTGAGAGGTTCTTAGGGATGAGCTGCCACACAACTTTGCTTCTTCAGGGAAGAGCATTAACCAGGGCAAGACTCTGACAAGATTTGGGACGGTGCTGGTAGCCACCTGGCTCCCCTCTGCTGCAGGTGGGGTGGACAGCCGGATAGCACACCGGAAGCTTCAAATTCCTGGGGAGATGTGCATGCTGCACTTTGAAAGAAAAACTCTAGTATGACTTTTGCTTTCATTCCTTTTAAAAACTGTTAAATATTGATGCACTTAAAGAGAAATTAAATCAGCCAATAAAGACAAATATCTTTTCAATATAGCATGTGGTTGTATACATTTGATTGTGACTATGGTTTGTAGTGATCAACCACCTACCAGCTGGCTAAATGAATGCCAATGTCCTGGGGTAAACTTGCCAGAGAAGTGCCAAGTTCATGGCTCCTAAGAGTGCGTCTTGTTTTGCCTGATGTCACTGCAGGTGGCAGTCAGCTGATGGAAGGTTGCTACTTGTGTGCTTTTGACTTAGAAAGTGCTCCTGAGCTCCTCTCCAGGCTCCCAGGCTTTGATTTTTCTCCAGGTTGTTTTGAACATCATCTTCCATGTTGATGTCTAAAAGTCATCAAAGCATTGCCTGGCAGCTGTTTTTAAACCCTTCACTGTTGATCAGTAGAACTGAGGGGTTTGTTCTTTGAGAGTGTTGACCCCTCATAACTGGAAGCTACTATATCATAATGTTAGTCCGATGCTTTTCTTTCTTTGGAAAAAAGAGTTATTTTATTTGAAAGGCAGAGTTGCAGAGAGAGAGAGAGAGAGAGAGAGAGATCTTCTATCCACTGGTTCACTCCCAAATGGCTGCAACAGCTGGGGCTGGACCAGGTCAAAGCCAGGAGCACTGAGCTCCTTCCAGGTCTCCCATATGGGTGCAGGGACCCAAGGACTTAGTCCATCTTTTATTGCTTTCCTGGCCACACTAGCAGGGAGCTGGATCAGAAGTGGAGCAGCTGTCTTGAACAGGTGCCCATATGGGTTGCAGGGGGAGGCTTAACCCTCTATGTATAACAGTGGCCCTGATATCTGTATTTATGTGAACAGAGAATCTCAGAGTAACAAATGCCCATCACTTGAGCAGCCACCTCTCTGGAGGAAAGTCCTTTCTATACTGTGTTTGATTCTGTCTTTTTTTTTTTCCTTTCTGCTACAGTTTGGATTTGGCTTAAGTATGTCCTGTGGGGGTTTCTGTGTTGGAAATTCTGTCCCCACAGATGTGGGTTGTGGTGTTGTTAAGAGGTAGTGGAGCCTTTAAGAGGTGGGGCCTAGTGGAAGATCCTTAGGTCACTGGGGGCTTGTCCTTGAAGGGGATTGGAGTGCTTGTGGGGTCCTGGTTAGTCTCCAAGCTCAGTGTCTGGCATGCTGTCTCGCTATGTGGTCTCTGCCTCTTGCATGGACCTCTATTACTGATATACCATCCACTGTGAGGTTCTCAGAGCCCAGCCAATGCCAGTGCCATGCTCTCGAACCTGCAGTACTCTGGGGGAAATAAACCTTCATTCTTTACAAAGCACCCAGCCTTGGGTATTTCATTACAGCAACAGAAGATGGAGTAAGACACTCTCCAGACGTAGACTGTCATCCTTCCACTAGACTGGCCAACTCATTCATAGAGCTTGCCTTCTAGGTCAAGGGCACACCTCTCTTCCTCCCATGCTCCTGTAGGCCTGAGCCTGCTGAGCCGCTACTTCCGCCTGCTCATCCATCCATCCATCCATCCACCAATTCGTTTGTTCACTCATTCTCACACAGAAAAAAGTACTTCCTGAGCTAGAAGAGGTTGCAGTCTGGCAGATACGCTAGACCTGTGCTCCACAGCGTGACAGAGCAGTGGGGGGTAGGCAGCAGGAGTGGGGGCAGGGAAGTCCCTGCTGCACGTGGTGGGCAGAGCTTCATTGTCCGGGGATTCTGCAGGGTTGAGAAGGTGGGAAGAACATTCCCGAACGCGAGATGCGGAGAGGAGCAGCAGTAAGCAGCGAGTGGAAGATGGCGGGGGGCCCGTCCTGGAATGCAGGGGCCGTGAGTGGAAGGGACTCAGGGTTGGGGATGGGGAGATAGGGCATGGGTGCCTCACATTATAGTGAAGAACAAAGCAGGCCGGTGCCGCTGCTCAATAGGCTAATCCTCCGCCTTGCGGCGCTGGCACACCAGGTTCTAGTCCCGGTTGAGGCGCCGGATTCTGTCCCGGTTGCCCCTCTTCCAGGCCAGCTCTCTGCTGTGGCCAGGGAGTACAGTGGAGGATGGCCCAAGTGCTTGGGCCCTGCACCCCACGGGAGACCAGGAGAAGCACTGGCTCCTGGCTTCGGATCGACGCGGTGCGCTGGCCACAGCGCGCTGGCCACGGTGGCCATTGGAGGGTGAACCAACGGCAAAGGAAGACCTTTCTCTCTTTCTCTCTCACTGTCCACTCTCTGCCTGTCAAAAAAAAAAAAAAAAAAAGGGCCGGCGCCGCGGCTCACTAGGCTAATCCTCCGCCTAGCGGCGCCGGCACACCGGGTTCTAGTCCCGGTCGGGGCGCCGGATTCTGTCCCGGTTGCCCCTCTTCCAGGCCAGCTCTCTGCTATGGCCAGGGAGTGCAGTGGAGGATGGCCCAGGTGCTTGGGCCCTGCACCCCATGGGAGACCAGGAAAAGCACCTGGCTCCTGGCTCCTGCCATCGGATCAGCGCGGTGCGCTGGCTGCAGCGGCGGCCATTGGAGGGTGAACCAACGGCAAAGGAAGACCTTTCTCTCTCTGTCTCTCTCTCTCACTGTCCACTCTGCCTATCAAAAAAAAAAAAAAAAAAAAAAAGAAAAGAAAAGAAAAGAAAAGAAAAAAGAACAAAGCAGTGGCAAACCTGACAAGTGAGGTCGGCTTTTCTACCCCACAGAACAGCTATGGCAATGACTTGAGAGATGACTACGTGGTGACAATTTCTGAAATATTAGTTGGTGCCCACCTTCCCCCCTGCCCTCCATATTCAGCCCTTTGCTGTCCTGCCCCCAGGGCCCTTGGCCCTCAAACAGCTGGGCAAGAAAGTGGTAGAGCACAAATGAGAGAGAAGAGCGAGCTTCTCCCTGTTTCAAAATCCCATCCCATCTCTTCCAGAAAGGACTCTGGAACTATCGAGATTGTTAAGCTGTGGCTGCCTGTTAGGATTCTGAGACCATCTCCTTGTCTCTCAGGGAAGGTGGGGCCGGGTGGAGGTGGGAAGCACTGGGCAGAGTGGACACACTGTCAGCCCAGCAGGCTGCACACCTCACAGGTCATCCACCTTAGAAGGGCGTGGCTGTGCCACGAGTCTCGGCTTGATGTGGGTGAGCCCCTCGACCCTCCTTGCAACTCTTAAGAAAAGGAGAGTCCACAGAATTAAATTTCTGCAGCCCCCAAGAAATTGTGCCTCTAGGTAGACATGAAGCAGGTACTGGATGAGAAGTGATGAAAACGTTTTCCTTGGAGTTCAGGATTGGGGGCTGAGATACAGACCTGGATCTGCCAGCAGCTGTGATGCAGATCCACTCTGAGATGTGCAATGTCAAGTGCAAGATGCCCGCAAAGCAGGAACGCCGGGTGCTGGTGGGGGGGTGTACCGCCCTGGGCTGCCCTCCTGAGAGGGCTCTGAACTAGTCTGGCTGATGGGATTCTTTGGCTGCTGCTTCTCGGCCCCTGAGCAGTGACACCAGGCACAGCTGTGCTGATTGAGATGCGCAGCTCTGCAGGGCCGTGTTCCCAGAGGCCTTCTGTGCTCCCAAATAGCCCCATAAAAGCTCAAGTGTGCTCAGTATCCGGCACGTTGATGCCGACAACCACAGTACGTTCAGCGCCAACCGTTCTTAGCTCTGCAGCAGATGGGTTGTGAAGCAGCACTTTGCGGGGCAGAGGTGCCCTTCAGCCCTGGAGATAGCTGAGATGGAGCAAGTGTGTGGGGTTCCGCATTCAGTCACTGCTGGGGAGGTCCATGTCCTGGGTCCCGGTGCCTGGTTCGAGTCCAGGCTGCTCTGATTCGGATCCAGCTTCCTGCTGATGTGCACGCTGGGAGGCGGCAGATGATGGTTCAAGTAGTTGGGTCCCTGCTAGCCACGTGGAAGGTCTGGATGGAATTCCAGGATCCTGGCTTTGGCTTGGCCCTGCCCCAGCAGTTGTGGGCATTTGGGGAGTGAATTAGTAGATGAAAGATCTCTCGCTCTCTGCTTTTCAAATCAGTGAAAACTAAGAAAGAAAAGAAATAACTGAGACCATGCATTCTTAAAATCGTGGAAAGCATCAGGCTCTGAGAGAAGCCTCTGCAGCGCATGACTCAGCAGCCGCTGCCTTGTGCAAGGTCATCATTCAGCGCCTCGTGCGCCTCCCCTTCCTTAGCTCAGCACGGTGCACTGACTTGGCTAATCTCTTGTCTGGGCCCGACATGATGGGGTTGGTGATCCTACAGGGGAAAGCAGGGTTGCTTTTCTCTAGGAACTTCAGCAGTAATTACATGTGCTAGGAATAGGGTTACCCTCATTCGACAGATAAAGGAACTGGGGTTTGGAGAAGACAGAAGGGAGCCGAGGTCCCAGGGCTGGGCAGCGACAGCATGGAAGCCAGATCGCTGGGCTCTAAGTGCACACTCTCCACGCAGCTGCCACAGTCGGGCATCCAGACCAGCGGACTGGGATTCGGAGACGGAGGGACAGAAGCATTGTTTGGGGCTGTGTGAGAGCCTGCGAGTGTGGATGGGCAGGGTAGTGCTTCTGCAGGAAGCCACACTGGACCGAGTGGACACACTGTCAGACCGAGCTATGCGAGAATGTCAGGTTTGCTGACGTCAGGATCTGCCCCTTGGTTCCCGCCTGTGAGAAGTCTGCATTCAATGTCACATTGTTTTTCCTTGTTTTTCGAGCATGGAGCAAGGAGAGTTGCTTCTCATGGATCCTACTTCACTACTGCCCATCACCTTAGCCTGCAGATACGGGGCTGGAATATTCTGGTTGGCTGCCTGTGGCTGTGGCTTGCGGCGAGACAGGAGGAGGGGGCCAGCTGTCCGGCAGGCAGTGCTGTGGCTGCAGTCCAGTCCTCAGCCTGCGCTCTTATCTCTTGCCCTGGAGTGAGCTTGCGCAGAAGGTCACCCATGAGTCTGCCAGCATCTAGAAGGTCCGAGATGATTCTGTGTGAGGCCTCGTGGGCTCTACCTAAGCCATGGCCAGATGTGACATCCTGAGAGTTCACAGGCACCCGAGATGGAGAGGGAGGAAGTGCGCTGGGGGAAAGCGGCTGACCTCACACTGATTTGTCTCTGAAAGGCAGGGAAAGGAGAACAGGTGCCAAGGACCAGTGCTCTCTGCCTCTGGGCTTGGCCCGTTCAAGTTCCCCTGCAGCCTCTCCCCCCACCTTCTCTGATTGGATCTGTGTTACTCCCAGATAACCGAGACCCGTGCTTTAGTTACATTTCCAACATCACTGAGTTGCCCAAGTCCCCACACTTTCCAGAAAAGACTACCAGTGCTGCTTATTCAGGCATATTTGTAAGGAACAGGTTGAAATGCACATCTCCTGTTCAGGAAGAGGGTGTTCTGTGCTTGCGTTGCTTCTTTTCTCCTACACTTTTGTTTCCGTGTGGGTTACCGGCATTCGGGAAAGACGGTGGCTTGAGACGCTCACTGGCATTTTTAATGGTTCTTTGAAAAACTTCAGGAATGAGGTACTTTGTTATTAAGCTTTGATGACATCAGCTAATAAGGAATGGCAGGCGTGCTAGCGCACTTGTGATTTCCCGTGAATGTGCTTTCTCGGGTGTGCGCGACGCGTGGCCCACAGAGAGGCACCGAACGGGCAGCCATCGTTGGCTGTAGCTATTGAGGGAAGCAGGAATAACACCAGGCGGGAAGGGGGCCCCTGTGGGTTTGTGAGGCTTCTTTATGATGTTTCAAAGAGGTCTCTGGAGCAACAGGCAGTGTTTGTGTAATTGTAACCAGACTCTGGGATCCACTATCACTGTCTGTACAAGCAAAGGGCATCTTTACTGTGGGCTCCGGACCTTGCTCCTGGCTCTGTAGCTGCCCGTTGAGGCTGTGGTGTGTGCATCCGTGTGTCCTGTCTGTGCCGGTGCTCACCAGGTGATAGCCCATGAGTTAGGAAGTCTTCCCTCCCTGGAGGCAGGAGATGGGCAGGACCCTGACCTTCTGCCAGGGACAAATTGTGTGGCCTTGGCCTCCTCCCGTAGGTGGCCAGGAGCCGGTTTCGTGGCCCATAAAGGACAGTGAGCAGGGTTTGTAAACTGTGCTGAGTGGTCATGACCAGTGTGGAAGAACAGATTCAGTTTGTCTGAGCTCTTGCTGCTTAGACTCGTTCTGCCCTGGGGGTCCGTGTGCATGACTGATTTTAGCAAACACTGGCATTCTTAATATTCACAGGGAGATCAGTTTGGATAAAACAAGCATTACGCCCACCTCCTGGGGTTGCTGCGAGCTGGAAATGAGTTAATACTCAGAGCCTGGCACACAGTAACTCTCAATAAGGAAATATTCCATTGTTGCTCCATTGGGGCTTCCTGGAACCCAATTCTGCAAACACGTGAGTTGAATCCTTTTCAAGCTTATTTCTGATTATTAAAAATAACACACAGCGGCAAGTGTTGTGGTGCAGAGGGTTAAGCCATCACTGGGGATGCCCGCAATCCATGTCAAAATGCTAGACCAAGTCCTGGCTCCTCTGCTTAGGATCAAACTTCCTGCTTGTGTATCCTGCGATATGGTACATGATGGCTCGAATGTGTGGGGGCCTCTGCACCACATGCAGAAGACCTGGATGGAATTCCATGCTCCTGGCTTAGGCCTGGCCTGGCCCTGGCTGCATAGGCATTCGGGGAGTGAACAGTGGAGGGAAGACCTCTCCTCTCCTCTCCTCTCCTCTCCTCTCCTCTCCTCTCCTCTCCTCTCCTCTCCTCTCCTCTCCTCTCCCCTCCCCTCCCCTCCCCTCCCCTCTCCTCTCCTCTCCTCTTCTCCCCCCAACACTAACTTTACTCTGATTTTCCAGTAAATGAAACTAAATATTTTTAAGAATATTTGCAAACAAAAAATGTTACATGTCAACATGCATCATGCTGATAACTTCCAAAATTTTTCCTGTAAGTTTTTAGTGTGTAAACATGGGAACCGACTTTCTCCTGTCTGATTTTCTTAGGAATGTTTAGTAGAAATGTTGGTGTTCTGGGGCAGGCATTTGGCCCAGCAGTTAAAATGTCACTTGGGACAAGACAACCGTGTCTCACATCAAAGTGCCTGGTTTGGAGTCCCACCTCTGGCTTCTTGCTAGTGTGGATCACGGAAGGCAGCAGGTGATGGCTGAGACCCTGGATCCTGAATACAACCTGGCCCTGCTCCAGCTCTTGTGGGCATTGAGGGAGTGAACTGTGGATGGAAGTTCTCTGTCTCTCTCTCTCGTTCAAGTATAAATAAACACAGAAAGACATTTTTAAAAGGATGGTGGTGTTTGATAAAATCAGGCTTGCACGTGGAGCCCTGTTCAGAGTTGTACAGGACCCCACACTGCTGTAGCCTGGGACAGTGCCTCAGCTCATTGAGAAGGACGTTCTTGGGGCTGGTGTTGTGGTTCAGCATGTTAAGCCACCACCTGCAATGCTGGCGTCCCATATGGGCTCCCCTCTGAGTCCCGCCGCCCCACTTCTGATTCAGCTCCCTTTTGATGCTTCTGGGAGAGCAGTGGAAGAAGGCACAAGTACCTGGGCCCCTACCACCCGTGTGAGAGAGATAAATGGAGTTCCAGGCTCTTAGCTTTGGCCTGGCCCAGCACTCACTGTTGTGGCCATTTGGCAAATGAACCAGTGAATGGAAGATCTCTCTGTCTCTCTCCTTCTCTGTAGCACTGCCTTTCAAACAAAGAAGTGGGCTTGGGGTAGGGGGGGGAAGAAGGCCTAGGCACTCCTGTATCCAGTACTGGGCTTGCTGTGTATTGGGAAGTATGCTCCAGAGCGTTCCGTTGTGATATGATAGTGCTCCAAAAATGCATGGAAAATGGAATTAAAACAAAAGCTTTTTCTGGGGCCGGCGCCATGTGCAGTAGGTTAACCTTCCACCTGTGGCGCCAGCATCCCATTTGGGCAATAGTTCAAGTCCCAGCTGCTCCTCTTCCCATCCAGCTCTCTGCTATGGCCTGGGAAAGCAGGAGAGGGTGGCCCAAGTCCTTGGGCCCCTGTACCCACATGGGAGACCCAGAGGAAGCTCCTGGCTTTGGATCGGCACAACTCCGGCCATTATGGCAGTTTGGGGAGTGAACCAGCGGATGGAAGACCTCTCTCTCTGCCTCTCACTACCTGTAACTCTACCTCTCAAATAAATAAATAATCTAAAAAAAATAATCTTGGCCGGCGCCCCGGCTCACTAGACTAATCCTCCACCTTGCGGCGCCGGCACACCAGGTTCTAGTCCCGGTCGGGGCGCCGGATTCTGTCCCGGTTGCCCCTCTTCCAGGCCAGCCCTCTGCTGTGGCCAGGGAGTGCAGTGGAGGATGGCCCAAGTGCTTGGGCCCTGCACCCCATGGGAGACCAGGAGAACTACCTGGCTCCTGCCATCGGATCAGCGCGGTGCGCCGGACGCAGCACACTGGCCGCGGAGGCCATTGGAGGGTGAACCAATGGCAAAGGAAGACCTTTCTCTCTGTCTCTCTCTCTCACTGTCCACTCTGCCTGTCAAAAAATAAAAGTAAAATAAAATAAAATAAAAAAATAATCTTTTTTTGGTGCAAAACCTTTGTAATCATGCATAGTATTTTATTTTCTTTTCTTTTTCCTTTTTCTTTTTCTTTTCTTTTCTTTTTTTTTTTTTTTTTTTGACAGGCAGAGTGGACAGTGAGAGAGACAGAGAGAAAGGTCTTTTTTGCCGTTGGTTCACCCTCCAATGGCTGCCACGGCCGGCGTGCTGCGGCTGGCGCACCGCGCTGATCCAAAGGCAGGAGCGAGGTGCTTCTCCTGGTCTCCCATGGGGTGCAGGGCCCAAGGACTTGGGCCATCCTCCACTGCACTCCCTGGCCATAGCAGAGAGCTGGCCTGGAAGAGGGGCAACCGGGACAGAATCCGGTGCCCTAACCGGGATTACAACCTGGTGTGCCGGCGCCGCTAGGCGGAGGATAAGCCTGTTGAGCCGCGGTGCCGGTGCATAGTATTTTCATTATATGTACTTTATAAACTTATTGAGGACCTCTTACATGTTTAGGTTTGAAATTTTTTCCCACCAAAATATACTTTTAATTGCATTTTACCGTGATCATTTTTGCAGTAATCATTGCCTCCCAGCACACACACACACATACACACACAAAGGCCTTCAAGAAGTTCATGGAAAATTTTAAAAAAAGTGTATTGTAAAAAAAATTACTCATGGATTTCACATTTGTTGCACTACAGTAAGCTTATCTTTTGATTCCACTTTTGCACAAACTAAAAATTACCCTCATACACACACACACACACACACACACATGCACTCACATGCACTCACACACACATGTGGGTATATGCTATGACTATTTTTGTGCCCACCATGAATTTTGGATATTTCTGATTTTGTATTTGTTATGAAAAATGCATTAGATGTGTTAGATACTACCAGTGATTTGACATGAAGACAAGCATATGCTGCTTTTCTTCATAAAAGCTGATTTATTTCAGCATTGTGACTCGGTGGGCTAAGCTGCCTTCTGCAATGCCAGCATCCCATAAGGGCACTAGTTTGAGTCCCAGCCATTCCACTTCCATTCCTTCTCCCTGCAAATGCACCTAAGAAAGCAGCAAAAGATGGTCCAAATGATCGTGCCCCCGCCACCCAGATGGAGCTCCAGGTTCCTGGCTTCAGCCTGGCTTTGGCTTAGCTGTTTGTAGCCATTTGGGGAGTGAAGAAGTGGGTGAAAGATCTCTGTCTCTTTATCTCTTTCACTCTGCCTTTCAAATATATAAACAAATCTTTAAAAATTTTAAGAAACCTATGGACCAGTTGAATTAGAAAGAATCATAATGCATATAAAGAGGATTGCTAAAGGTCAGAACAACAAACATTTACAAGTACTTTCCCCAGTGATTCAGAATTTCCTTAGTAGTATAAAGTCAAAGCAGATTCGGAATTCTGGGGCTCATATAAGAAAGCAACCATCCATCTCAAAATTATTCTTTTTCTTTGCTATCAAAGTAATCTCATTTTTTTTCTTTGATTGGCTTAATAATAAAGGAGTGTTATGAATTTGTATTTATAAACTACACTTACTATAAAAACACAGAGTTTTAGTGTTTTATAATAGAGTGATCATCCTGATTTATCAAGAAAGCCCTTCATTCGGACACCCTTGGTTACACTCGTCAAATTGACGTGGCTGGTAACTCTACGTGTATATCAGAGATCAGGGTAATATTTAGTTTGCACAGAGGATTCTGCTGTTAAATTGTTTTAAAAGCTGTGATAGCTGATCCTCTGAATGGTGAGCAGATGATGTGTTATTCAAGCCAGGACATCCTTGCTAGTGAAAGGAGCGTGGACCAGAGGAGCAGCACACTCTGTCTCGAAGGTTCCTCCCAGTTCCAAAGGACGAGTGCATGCTTTGGCTTGCCGGTAGCTGAGAACCTGTTAGCAGACAGCATTCTGGATATCACACCACCTCGTGTTCAGGGATCCCTGGTCTTAGCAGACATCTTCACTCTATATTTGGTCATAAGTATGAGAGATGTACAAGATGAGCCAAAAAAGGATGTGGACTAATACCTGGTTACACCTTGGAAAGTGCTGGTGAGAAAGATAAATCTCTAATGTCAAATGACTTTCTTGTGATTCACTTCATTTCTCATCGGGGCTGAATGAAGAGGAAAAATGTTAATTGATGGTTGTAGTAAGTCAGGCTCCGGTTGACTAAGGCTTTATTTTGTCTAAACCGCTCTCTAGGGTGAATCAATGTAGCTGTTCCATCACAGAGCAGAATGCATGCGGTCTGCTGCCACTGGCTAATCTTGAGGAACAATACCTTCAAAGCTCACCAGCTTGCTAGCTTCCTGTCTCCTGACGGATTGATGGTGGGAGCGCAGCACCCTTGCTCCCCCACCAGCTGCATAGGAGGCGGAAACAGGATCTAATCCTTCCGCAAATGTTCTTGGGAGGACCCTGTCTACATCCATTTGCTAAGCTGCTTCAGTCTAGTGGTTTTAAGTGAGTTCCTTGGTTCTGAATCTACAGGGTGTGCACAATGGCATGCTGGCAGTGGGGGTGGGGGTGTCACATCAGAGCAGATGAGACATGTTTAGGGTGCAGTCTATGTGGGTCTCTCCTACAGTCAGCCTTGCACCCAAGTGTTTTCAGGGCAGTGTTACAGAATGTAAAGGGATGCTCTTGCTGTATGCTATTTAAGAATATACACTGCACATTAAAAACAAAATTCCTGGGGTAGGCATTTAGCCTGGTAGTTAAGACTGCCACATCCCATGTCAGAGTGCTTGGATTCAAGTGCCAGCTTCTCTCCAATTCCAGCTTCCGGCTGCTGCACACCCTGGGAGGCAGCAGGTAGCAGCTCAAGGAGTTGACTTCCTGTACCCCGTGGAAGACCTGATGGAGCTCTCAGCTCCTGGCTTTGACCTCAACCCAGCCCCAGCGGTTGCAGGCATTCGGAGGAGTGAACAAGTAGATGGAAAATCTCCCTGCACCCATCTGTAATAATTTTTAAAAAACTTTTCATGGTGAATTGCAGAAAGATATGTAAATGATGAGGACAAGCGCTGTACTACTGCCATGCCTTTTCCTTGCCGTGTCAGTACCGCCTGCATTTGCACAGATCCCTGTCACCGTGCTGATCCACCCAGCTGAGTAATCCATTCTGTCTCCAGTGCCTCCCACCACGCTCCCCACTCTGTACTCAGGGCTGTGTTAGGTGACTGAGACCCACGGTATCAGCCACGGAGAAAGCACCCTTATGAGATTTCTGGAGCAGCTGTGTGCGATGCATGTACAGTTTATATGTGCATTGAAGTCTGTGAGTTTTAAGGCCCCAATGCATCCATTTGTGTATGGCTGCCGATGCATCTGTGAGTGGGACTGTGACAAAGTTGGTGAAGGGGCTTGTTTGCAATAGCAACATGTAAACACATACTAGGGCTGACAGTTGTCTTAGGGCCACGTTGTCGGCTGAAAGGGTCACAGATAATAAAAGTCCCTCATTTGCTGAGTGCTGTGCTCTGTGCACTTCATAGTTATCACTCTTGTTATCTCCATGGCAACTCTACCGCACTGGTACATTTATTGCCTGCACAGCATTTAGGGACCTCAGACAACTTCTCCCTACAGCAAGTTGTGGAGCGAGGATGACTAACCGTGGGGGTTTGCTGGAGACAGAAGGGCTCTCAGAAAAGTGGGCCTTTCAGAGCGAAAGTTGGGAAAGTCCCCAGTGGACCAGGGTGAGTTGACGTCTCCCTCAGTAGGGCCAGCCTCTGAACTCAGGGAGCCAGGCTCCCGTGGGTGCCCAGGTGTCCTGCCAGGCTGCCTCTCTTGAACAAATGCAGCCGTAAGTCAGGGTTGGCAGCGGGCATGCCTCAACCTTCCCACCAAGTGAACGCTCGAGAGCCCGAATAAGCCGTTAATATTCGGGGAGGCTTGGGAGCGCCCTCGCTGACAAGGGCTGCCTGATTCTCTGTGTAGTCGCACAAATCTGTGCATGTAAAATGTTCTTATGTAAGTCAGCTCAAAATGATTATTTCCCCTATTCAGGCTGTAATTTCTTGAATCCCTTCTCTTGTTTTCCTACCTGAGGAACCCAGGTCCTGAAGCTTAGTGATCCCAGGCGATGCTTTACCCCCACCAAGGAGCAACTTTTTTTTTTTTTTTTTTTTTTTATGGTTTCTCTGTGCCCTAGAGCTCGGCTGTTGCAGGCAGAGCCTTCTGGCTCTGTGTGCCTTTAATCTCCTGCTTTACATGATTAAGTGTGCAGAAAACTCGAGGATTTTCTTCCAAATCCCCAAAAAATGAAGGCCAACATACTTTCTTTCTTGTTGAAAAGTGGTTCCTGCTTGGATTCTGAGCTCGGAGGTGGAGTTCATCTTTCCTCCCCCCAGGAAGGCTCCGTTGTACAGAAGCTACGAGGCGCTCACACTTGGCCAGAGCCATTCCCACGCAGGGGCCTGGGAGCTCACAGGGCAGAGTTCTCTCTCATGTGGCAGTGCGTTTGTCCCTCTGCTGCTTCCACCTTCTCGAGCAACCAGGAGAAACTTCTCTTTGGTGTACGAAGGGAGCTTGAATGTCTCCCAGGAACTTCTCTGTCTTTAGACTAAACATCCGGGTTCTTTCACTCATTCCTCTCTATTTCGGTGGTTTTCATATTTTTTTTTCCTGTGACTATCTTACATTGAAAAGAGGGGCTAAAACCAGTGTTTCATTAGTGTATGATATTTTCTTAGTATAAATTCAATTATGGAGATTATTGGGACTATATATTACAGACTTTAGAAGAGATTTTATTTATTTATTTGAGAGGCAGAGTTAGAAAGAGGACAGAGAGTAAGGTCCTCCATCTACTGTTTCACTCCCCAGATGGCTGCAGTGGCTGGAGTTGAGCTGATCTGAAGCCAGGAGCCAGGAGTTTCTTCCAGGTCTCCCACACGGGTGCAGGGGCCCATGCTCTTGGGCCATCTTCCACTGCTTTCCCAGGCCATAGCAGAAAGCCTGATTGGAAGTAGAGCAGCCAGGACACAAACTGGCACCCCTATGGGATGCTGGCACTTCAGGCAGAGGCTTAGCCCACTATGCCACAGCGCCGGTTCCCTACAATTTTTTTTTTTAATTGAAGTTGAGGCTATTGGCAATTGTTGCAAATCTGCTTCAGCATGCAGTTACGTTCTGTATGGAGGAAATCCTAGGTTGCAGATAGAATTGGTTTTAAAGCTACTCTCCCAGCAATATTAGAGTTCTCTTGAATTAAACTGATAACAAAAGTTTGAAAGAGGAGTACTAGGACATTTGTGTTTAAAAAGTTAATGGCTAATAATATCCTTCAGCTGCTTACTTTTTTCACGAAGCATTGACAGTTCATGTGCCAGCTTGTAGGGAGTACCACCGATGTCTCTAACATGATGTCACCATGACTCAGCACATCATGGTCGCTGCTTCTTTTTACACAACTGCTTATTGTATATATCATGACAAGCATCTACCATATTTGACCCGGCACTTTTTGACTGTGTCGTACTTGTACTCAGCTCCCCGCACAGAGAAGTAGTATACTCGTGGTTTGACGCTAGCTGATACAGAGGCCGGAGTACGTTTGCATGTGCCTGTGCACACATCTCTGTGTGTGTGATACTGGTAGGTTTTAAATCTCTGTTATGATCAGAATAAGCATATCCCATTCTGTGTTTGCTGTCAGAAATCATAGATGTCTCATTCCTGACTTTCTATGTCAGCTTTAGTACTCCAGTAATGTAAAAATAATTGTCTAATAAGAAATCACAGAAAAAAAATCACTAATATTACTAAGAGATGAGACGATGGGCATGTTTCTTCCTAGTCTTTTTTATAAGCATATGTAATATAGCAATCTTTATTTAATGTAATAAAGTGATACCAAACAGACATTTTATGCAAAGCTGCATTTAAAAAAAAAAAAACACTGGGGCAGAGCTCCAGTGTTTCTGATAATATTTGCAAGTGATTAGAAAACACACAGTGGCCAGCGCTGCAGCTCAACAGGCTAATCCTCCGCCTTGCGGCACCGGCACACCGGGTTCTAGTCTCAGGCGGGGTGCCGGATTCTGTCCCGGTTGCCCCTCTTCCAGGCCAGCTCTCTGCTGTGGCCAGGGAGTGCAGTGGAGGATGGCCCAAGTGCTTGGGCCCTGCACCCGCATGGGAGACCAGGAAAAGCACCTGGCACCTGCCTTCGGATCAGCGTGGTGCGCTGGCCGCAGCGCGCCGGCCGCGGTGGCCATTGGAGGATGAACCAACGGCAAAGGAAGACCTTTCTCTCTGTCTCTCTCTCTCACTGTCCACTCTGCCTGTCAAAAAAAAAAAAAAAAAAAAAAAAAAAAAAAAAGGAAAGAAAACACACATAATGTCAGAAGCTTTGTGATGAGAGCTACCCAGTGATGGAATAATGAGAGTGGCAGTACGTGTTAATGGAATGAAGGCCTGCAGTGGACCAAATGTAGATGCCTAATTTATTTGAGTGCTTTAAAAAAAGATTTATTTATTTGAAAGAGTTGCAGAGGAAGGGAGAGACAGAGACAGAGAGGTCTTGCATCAGCTGGCTCATGACAGTAATGGCTGGAGCTGGGCCAGCCAAAGCCTGGATCCTGGAACTCCACCAGGGTCTCCTGATGGGTGACAGGCGACCATGCACTTGGGCCATCTTCTGCCGCCTTTCCAGGTGCATCAGCAAGGAGCTGGAATGCAGGTGGAGCAGCTCGTACTGAAGCTGGTGTTCATGTTGGATGCTGGCAGTGCAGGTGGTAGTTTAAGCATTTGCACCCCAGTGCCGGCCCCTATGTTTGAATTTTTACTATACTTTTGGAGTATTTAAACTATAACTTAAACTTCAAATTAAACATGCGCAGGGCACTCAGAGATGATCACAAAACCCATGAGTGGTCAGTACAATGTAAAATGTCTATACCATCAAACAGCAGGAGTTAGGTTTTCAGTTGTGGGTGCCATTGTCTGGGATTGCCATAGACTGGGGGCTGCAAGCTACAGGAATTCCTTTTCTCACAATTCTGGAGGCTGAGGGTCCAAGAGAGAGGCATCAGCGGAGCTGGTTTCTTCTGAGGCCCCTCTGCTTGCTTGTGGGTGGCCATCTTCATCTATGACGTCATGTGGCCTTCCATGGGGTGATGTCTGTGTCCACGCTTCCTGTTTGTGTAAGTATTCCAGTCATATTGAATTAGAACCCACCCTAACGACCTCATTTTCAATTAATTCTCTCTTTAACAACCTATCTCCAAATATGGTCATATTCTGGGATATTGAGGATTGGGACTCCAACAGATGCCTTTGGGAGTGACACAGTCCAGCCCAGAGCAAAGAGTTTCATGATTTTCTGTGTTCTTGTGTAAGAAACTTCTTCCTTTTACAGCAAGCAATACCTACCTTCTCATTTTGGGTTATGTACTTATGGATAAGCACATTTATAGAAGGAAAATATAAATGTCTTTGTACGTCTCATATTCTGCATTCATCCAAAATGTTTCAACGTCTGTAAAGAGTCATTTGACATCTTAAGAAAAAAACCCATTTTGGGTGTTTTGGAGCGACTTCACCTTTGGCTATTTACAATTATCACACAGACTTGTACAAACCAACCAGTATCAAGTTAAAAGAAAATCAGATCAATGGTTGGAAAAATCAAAACAGATGCTCGTTAGATTCGTCTAAGTCAGAATTAACTCCACCTTTCAAATTTTGTGGGAATTGTGTTTAACATCTGCAGAACAAAGCAAATACATCTAATTCACCACAGCCTCTAGTTTATAGTTCAAATTTGGCCTCTCTCATCTATTAGATTTGTGCTAAAAAGCTAAGGAAGTCAGTTATAAAAACAGAGACACTAGAAATATTAATTTTTCTCGTCCAAGATCATCATCCTCCTTAGGTTTCCCTTTGTATAACTCAGGGAAGTGTTTGGTATGAAAGCAGAATAGTGTCCATTCTCAACTTACAAGCCAGCTGTGTTCCAAAAACTCATTTGGAAGTCAGTTATTAGACACTCTTCAGTCATTTTCCCAGAGAAATAACATTATTTATGATGATTACACCCCTAGGCCCGCCTGGAAACCCCTGTTCGGCTGCCATCACACAAAATATGGAATTGATAGTATAGTGCTATGAAGCCTCCTTACCAACCAAAACACCGGCTTTCTGGAAAAAGAATGTCATGAGGATATTATATATTTTTCAGTCCGTCTGTGTGTCTTTCCCTCTGTGTTGCCAGAGGCGTCCATTTGTATCAGGGAGGGTCAGGGCTGTTATTGCAGGAATGGGCAATGTGCATGCACTGTTGGATGCCTGGAATAGAGCTTCTGAGACCCAAGCAAGACGATGGCCTTGAACTCCAGAACTTCTCCAGAGAGGAAAGGTTTGTAAATGCCTTCAGCGCCCTTGTTGCAGCCCTGTGGCTGCAAAGAGTTTGTCTTCAACAGGGGATGTAGGCCAGGGCTGGGGAGAGTTTCGAGGACCATGGAAGAAGTCAGAGGCAAGTGGGCAAGAGTCTCCCCTCATCTGCCCAGATGGGGCGTGGAGAGCAGGAGAGAGGGCCGGGAAGGGAAGCGAGTCTTGGTGGTTGAAGGCCAAAGAGGGCTTGAGATGGACTTGAGGAAAGGCCAGTGGGAGGGAAGTCATTTCATCTGCGCAGCGCTGATCCAAAGGCAGAAGCCAGGTGCTTCCTCCTGGTCTCCCATGGGGTGCAGGGCCCAAGCACCTGGGCCATCCCCCACTGCACTCCTGGGCCACAGCAGAGAGCTGGACTGGAAGAGGAGCAACCGGGACAGAATCCGGCACCCCGACCAAGACTAGAACCCGGGGTGCCGGCACTGCAGGCAGAGGACTAGCCTAGTGAGCTGCGGCGCCGGCCTCATCTGCTCTTTTGAACTCTGGCAAGGAGAGGACTGCAGGAGTGGCCAGCTGTGACATTTCACTGCCAGCCCTCGTTCGCGGCTCAGGGCCACTAAGTGGGGAGCACAGGCTCCCAGCTGATCCCCACAGAACAGTGACAGTGGCAGGCACCTTGCGGTGGAGAACAGTGACAGCCAAGGGGCTGGATGCAAATCCCAGCTTCCAGAAGGCACAGGGTGACTGTCCCTGGACAAGTGTTTCATACTTATTACAATTCCTACTTAATTCATTGGACCTGTGGCAGGTGGGGTGCCCATGAGAGGTTTTTGTTATGGGAAACAGAGAAGCTTTGCAAAGAAATAGCCTTGCATTCTTAAGCATGTAGCATTTGAAAAGGCAGGACTCTGTGTTCCAACTCTATGTTAAGTACACTGAATTCACCTTCCGAAGAGTCCATTCAGGTGGTGCTGAAGCAGTTGTGCCTAAGTTGACATAGCTTCTGGGAGGGAGCCCTGGGACTGGAGCTGAGGTTACGCACGCCTTGAAACTCCTGCTCAGAAGTCTTTCCTAGAATCCAGAGTGAATGTCAGGAGCGTGGAGTCTCCCCTGTCCTTGGTTCTTTTCTGAGTTGGGGAAGGCAGGCAGCCCCGAGGTCCGGAGCTGGGAATGGGTGAGGCCTGGAAAGAAGACTGGGGTTGAAGGCCAAGAGGCCAAGGCCTCAGCCTGCCGCCGTTCTCCAGGGACCACTGTCGTTCCAGGCTGCTTCCTGGATATCTCCAGTGTCTGTGCAGGCGTCCTCTTCCTTCATTTTTTTCCCACTGCAGCCTCCTGAGCAGAGCCTCCGTCTCGTGTTAGCTCTTCCATTCCTACAGTCGTTTTCCTCAGTCTGCTTGGTCAGTGTAATAGGGTTATTACCTATTTTGATTACAAAATCACACGTTATCATTTAATGCATCTTCCTGGAGATCCAATTTTACTCCATAATAATCGAAACATTTTTTTCAAAGATTGTTCCTGATGTATTTGAAAGGTTTAGTGACAAGAAGCAAGAGAAAAAGAGGAAGAGAGAGCGAGTTATTCCATCTGCTGGTTCACTCCTCAGATGGCTACAATGGCCAGGGCTGGGCCAGGTTACAACTAGGAGCCTGGAGCTTCATCCAGGTCCCCGAAATGGGTGACAGGGGCCCAAGCACTGGGGCCACTTCTGCTTCCTTCCCAGGCACATTACTTGGGAGGGAGCCGGAGTGACAGTGGAGGAGCTGGGATTTGAACCCCTGGCATTGTAGACAGCAGCTTAGCTCACCGTGCCACAACACTGGCCTCAGCACCTTATTTTAAAGAAATGCTAAGAGGGAGGAAAGAGCACTTCCATCTACTGGTTCACTCTCCAAATGCCCACAACAGCCAGGGCTCAGCCAGACTGAAGCCAGGAACCCAGGACTCCACTTGGGTGGCAGGGACCGAAGCATTGGAGTTGATCCTGGATCCTGCTGTCTCCAGGTTGTGCCTTTCTAGGGAGCTGAAATCAGAAGTGGGGCCAGGCCTCGAACTCAGCCACCTCAACACAGGGTATAGAGTCTCGAGTCGCTTTGTAACCCTCACTCCAGATTCCTGCCCCCAGGCCTTTTTTATGTTTGAATAAGATTCCTATAATGGGGGGTGGGGCAAAAATGTGCTATGGTACAAGGCTTCTAGTGAGAGCTGCTTTGGGCCCCAGCACCAGGCTCCTTGGGCGCTTGCATTAAATGCCCCTGCTGTTTAGGCTCCTGTGTTTTGGTGGAAAACTTGGAGAATCAGAGCGCTAACGGAAGCATTTTTGAGGTTTTCTGCAGGGCTTTTCTGCTAGGAATAGTAGGCAAGCCAGGCTTCCCCAGAAGAGTAAGTGGGGCAGGCAGGGATTTACCCCAGGAAATGCAGATCCAGAGTGTGGGGGGGGGTGGGGGGGGTGGCAGAACAAAACACAACACAATTGAACAATGGGTTTAAAAGCTTAGTACTGACTAGGCAGAACAGTCAGCCGGGTAGGAAGCAGCCCATCTGGGCGCGGCATTCCTTGCTGGGGAGCGCCATCCTGCCGGGGATGCCCTGCTAGTCCCCCCTTCCCCGGCTCCCACCCCTCTGGGGGGGGCGGCTCCTGTCCTTTCCCTTCCTTTACAAACCACACCACAACCTGGTTTGCTTTTGGAAACTTTGTAAAGAGAGGATGAATTTTGCTTCATTTTAAGTCATTCACCTCCCACATCCCCTAGGCTTTTCTTCATTTCTAGATAGCCATGGAAAAAGGAGGTGGGGAAGAGAGAGCTGGGGCAGTGGCCTGCGAAGCCCTGGGTGTGCCGCGGGAGCTTGTGGGGTGCTGGGAGATAAAGAATGAGTGGGGCGGGTGAGCCTTTGCAGGCCCTTCCTCTGCCCTTTCCCGCTCCGGGGCGGATACCCGGCCACCCGTGGCTGGGAATGAATGGGCTATAGATGACCTCACTGGTGGCTGTGGCGTGAAGTGACAGGTGTAGGATTGCTTGTGTGTTCCCAGAACTGGAACTGGGTCCTCCTTCAGCTCCTAGCAGGTTTGGAAACGGGATTTGCAGATTCAGATGGTTCTGTTGCACAGATAATGTTTATTGTTGATTGACATACGGAAGGAAAAACACCCAAAACCTTTCCTAAGTGCTTTGTTGACTAACACGTAGACGTTTTCAGAGCTGGATGTTGCACGGCTGTTTGCACAGTAAGTGTGTGTCCATACAGTCTCCTTTTCTTCCCTGGCATAGAGCATGACAGAAGGTGATAATACGTGCCTCTCATTGCATAGGGTTTGTGTTGCTTTGATTAAAAGAGGCAATGCAATTAAAGTACTTTTCAGAGTCCCTGGCCCATGCTCAGAGTTCTGGATGAATGCTGGGTAAATGCTTAATATGTCACTTAATATTCTTGTTGCTGTAATTAGGTAGTCACTAAAATCTCCATTCACTAGATATCTGTAAGTCTTGGATGTTGCCAAGTGCTCGAATGATGACAAGAACAATCATTGTTGTGCCAAAGGTATATATAGCTGATGGATCCAGCAATGTGAGAGAGAATGCAAAGTCACGTTGTGTCCCATTAATCAAGCGAAAATTCTGCAAGATTTCATCTCAGTAAAAACAGGGATGTGAAGTCCAAAGGGGAGGGACAAAAGCTCAAAAGTGGTGCAATTTATTGTTGTCAATAGAATGATCTGAGGAGCTGTAATGGAGCAGGAAGGAAAAAACATACGGGTATCAAGATTCAGAGGTATCCATAGCGCTTGTGTGGTCCTGACGTTGTAAACATGAAAAAAGAATATGAAATATAAAATATAGATATAAATGAATAGAGGTAGAAATAAATAGAACTATGTAAATAAATATATCTGTATAAAATACACAAGGCAGTCAAGGTCAAGAGGATGTTAGAGCTGGAAGCCACGTAAGTGTGCTGGACCAACAGGCGGCCATTCTGCCTGGGGGGTTCCAGACTCAGGGGAGGTGGGCGGAGTTGTGAACTACTGGGGCATGAGGCTTAGAGGGCCATGAAAGCAGTACTTCCTGTAAGTTGCAAGGTCTCTGCTAATAGATTAAGTAAACAGGGCTCAGTGTGTTCCCCAGAGTTGCCAACAAAAATCCGGGCAATAACACCCCAGGCCAAATCTCTAGTAGAGGAACAACCTCAGTTTGTCCAGAAAGTTGCTTGGTGGGTAGACTTAGCCTGAACTATAGAGGTTGAAGCGGATCAAGCACATAGAATTAATACATGTATAACAAAGAACCTGAGACAGACACACACGCACACACACACACATACAGTAATGTTTCAGAATATTTTTGCCTATTCCAATAATAGGGCAGCTTTATAATTCTAATGTAAAATGTATAATGGCACAAGTAACTCAGACTTGCGCTTTTGAATTGTATTTAACCAAGCTTATTTGGAGCATTGGAAG
The DNA here is from genome assembly GCF_051225735.1 of Oryctolagus cuniculus. Taxonomy (NCBI): domain Eukaryota; kingdom Metazoa; phylum Chordata; class Mammalia; order Lagomorpha; family Leporidae; genus Oryctolagus; species Oryctolagus cuniculus. Next base: position 125,411,102 of record NC_142875.1, read on the forward strand.
AGTTCAGAGAACAAAAAGTCCACCATATTTATAGATTTCATTTCTTCGCATGATAAAGTTCTTTTTTTTTTTTTTTTTTTGACAGGCAGAGTGGACAGTGAGAGAGAGAGACAGAGAGAAAGGTCTTCCTTTGCCGTTGGTTCACCCTCCAATGGCCGCCGCAGCCGGCGCGCTGCGGCCGGCGCACCACGCTGATCCGATGGCAGGAGCCAGGTACTTATCCTGGTCTCCCATGGGGTGCAGGGCCCAAGCACTTGGGCCATCCTCCACTGCACTCCCTGGCCACAGCAGAGAGCTGGCCTGGAAGAGGGGCAACCGGGACAGAATCCGGCGGCCCCGACCGGGACTAGAACCCGGTGTGCCAGCGCCGCAGGCAGAGGATTAGCCTAGTGAGCTTTGGCGCTGGCCACATGATAAAGTTCTAAAAGTACTCAGAAAAAAATCTGAAGCAACAACCACATTTAAAAAGAAAATGAAATATATTCAATGCATGCAGTTCAAATTATTTGTGCTTAATTAATGAAATTTATACAAAACAAAATATTATTCTAAGTTATTTCGAAGCAGTGACCCCAAGGTTTTTTGCTTTATTCACTTATAAATAAGATTTCTAGGGTAGACTTAAAAACTTAAGGCTTTAAAGTTCATAGCTTCAAATAATTGAAGTTATTTTTGTTGTGCATTTAATAAGTAATCATTTCAGCCCAAAAAACACTTAAAGGTCCCAGAAAGTCATATTAATAAATTGTGTCCACTGGAAAAGCAAACAAATTAGATTTACTAGAATGGAGAAGATATTTAGGTGGGCTAACAAAACAGACAAAACACATGACAGTAAAGTGGTTCAGGCCCAGCTGTCTCTGGCATCGGTGCAAGGGGCTGTCTCTTGGAGAATGCACACACTATGCAAATATAAACAGCAAAGTGCCATCTTTAATCTAAATGACTAGCAAAGTACTATGAACGCCACATGATACAGCCTAACAAAACAACATTGCTGGATGGGGCCAGCGCTGTGCCATAGCGGGTAGAGCCCATATGGACGCCCATATGGACGCCGGCTGCTCTACTTCCAATCCAGCTCTCTGCGATGGCCTGGGAAAGCAGTGGGATATGGCTCAAGTCCTTGGGCCCCTGCACCTGCATGGGAGAAATGGAAGAAGTTCCTGGCTCCTGGCTTTGGATTGGCACAGCTCCTGCCGCTGTGGCCAACTGGGGAGTGAACCAGAGGATAGAAGACCTCTATCTCTCTCTCTCTGCCTTTCTTTTCTCTGTATAGCTCTGACTTTCAAATAAATAAATAAGTAAATAAATAAACAATAAAAAACAGCATTGTTGGTGGCAGATTGAGCAGATGATATGGCAAAGTATTTCAGGAAGCCTAAGATGTGCTGGCTTTGATTCTCTTACCCAAATTCCGCATATTGGCACTTACTCTAAAATATAACACAAAAATAGAAAAATAAATATTCATGAAGATATTAATTATAGAATTATATATAGGAGCAACATTAGAAATATTCTAAACATCAGGAACATATAGAATATTATGACATAAAAATATACACTTTAGACTGTGAAGCAACCTAGAAAAAAATGTGTTGTAGAAAAAGGAGAAAATTCGGCAACTGTAGCTGTGTTTGTTTTATATATATGGCTGAGTGCTGGAAGAAACAGAAGGAAAAAAATGAGTGCCTTTATCTTACAGAAAGTTTGTCATAATACATGTGCATTGAATAGCTTTTTGTTGTTGTTGAAGTTAGGCCCTGACTCATAATTTTTGCTTTTTAATATCCTATTGTGGGTTTACCATACAGGGATTTAGCTATGTTTAAATCCGGCTTGGCACAGGTGTTTGGAACGGTTGCTAAGACACTGACTGGGACGCTGCATCCCAAGTTGGAGTCAGACTACAACTGCAGCTTCCTCCTAAGGTGCACCCTGAGAGGCAGGGGAGGCGGCTCAGAGTTGAGTGCCTGCCATGGATCCCATGTGACAGACCTGGATTGAGTGCCACACTCCCAGGCACTCGGGGAGTTTAGCGATGGCTGGGAGCTCTCTCCCTTTCTGCTTCTGTTTTGGTCTGTCTTCTTCTTGAATAAAAGAAATAAGTAAGGAACAATCAGGACTTTAGGAATGTCCAAGCAAATTTATTTGAAAGACTTGATAACTCCTCCGGTTACAACATTTCCTGAAATGGGCATTTGTTGTGTTCCTGCCTCATGTTATCTCTGGCCTCTGGCAGCAGCACATGCATTGAGATTGTGAGAACAGCTTTCTGCAGTTGAATTCAGCCTGACTGGTGCTCCCAGTACTCTGAACATCCCTGGCCAACCACAACAACAAAAGCCTTCAGGCCTGTTCCCTGGAACCCAGGAACTACTCCAGTTCCTGAAATCTGGCTTTTCTTTCCTTTTTATATAAAAAAGTTGTTTATTTATTTGAAAGACAAATACACATATGTGTGTATCCATGTACACACACACACATATACACACAGAGGGATATCTTCCATCCACTCATTTACCCCCCCAAATGCCCACATCAGCCAGGGCTGGCCAGGCTAAGCCAAGACCTGGGAACTCGTGTGGGTGACAGGGACCAATGCACCTGCACCATTGTCTGCTGCATTCCAGTGTACACTTCAGCAGGAAGCTGGAATCAGGAGCAGAGCCAAGACTCCACCCCAGGCACCTGCTTTGGGATGTTGGTGTCCCAGGCGGTATCACAACTGCAACGCCAGATACCCACCCCCTTCAGTCTGGTGTATCAGTGTCCCATGCATTTGTGGAATGATTCCATTTTCTTGGGTCTTTGCTGCCTGGGAGTTATGTGCTATGGGGGTACAGATAAGGGTCTCCTCGACTCTGAGTCTGAGATTGGAGAAGGATTCCACAGAGGGGAATAGCATTAACCCATGCAGTTTCCATCAGCAGCACTCAGGAGGAAAGGGTACTTCCGGAAGGGAGGACAGAGTGCACCTTGCAAGGACAATGGCGGCAATGAAATCTTTGAGAACAGTGGGATTGGGGCTTCTCATGCCCAGGATGCTGGGGTGGCCTCCGAGAGCCTCTGAAAGCTCAGGAAACTGCGTTTTTATCTTCTGTGGGGCATTAACATTCACCACAGTGCCTGAGGGATAGGAGGGTCTGAGATAGGTTTGTTGGGTAAATGGCTGCAGTTGGGAAATGGATGTAGCACTGGGTGAAAGCAGGAGACTTGAACCTTAAGTGTTTTGCCACACATTTGAATTTCTCCTGAAGCTGCTACAGGGTTAGCAGTGTTGGGTGTAGGGAAGTGGCAATGACCAGATGAAGGACATCCCAGAGAAGGGGACAAACCGAAACATCTCAGCTGCCGAAAACCAAAAAAGGGACATTTTGTAACCACGTGGGTTGTATGTGTTGCGCACTGAAAATATTAACGTGGAGATTGGCCATCTCTTGGGGACACACAGTAGAGGACCCCCTGCTCTGTTGAGCTGCAGTTTGGATCAGATGGCTTTCCAGCACTGCACACGGAAGTGTCACATAGCACCCTTTGGAAGCAACCTCGTTGTTCTGTGGCGTTAGAACCTTTGCATTTCCCAATCTACTAAAAGGGCACGAATCTTATTGAAGAGCAGAGCCCTGAGAAATGACGTGATTAATGAATTCCAGAGAAAGTTTGGGTTGCAGGATGTTCCTCCTTATGGTTTTATGCAAATTAGTAGAAATGGTGTGTGAACCTGCCGTATGATGCATTTGAGCAATGAAATTGGCTGATTTTTCGCGTTATCAGGGAGTGGATTCATTCTGGCTCTGAGGACAATGGTTTTGTATTAGGAGCCTTGGGCGAGGGCTTGCCAGCTCCAAGGATTGAGCAATGAGCCCGACTGTGCCTTGGTTTTAAGCCTGCCTGCGCCTCACCTCTGCATGGCCTGGCCCGGAAACTCTGGGGTTGACGTGTCAGCAGCAGTGAGAGCTGTGTCAAGTTCTCCTTCCTTCTCTCTCATGTAAATTTCCATTTTTTCCCAATTAACAACAGAACACTGCTAAAGGAAATTCTCCAGGATCTGCTTTCTCCACATGCCTTTTCTCTGCCCTCCTAAGAACAGGCACTGACACTTCAGTGTCACTCGTGATATTGGCCTTTGATTCGGCGAGGCTCTCCGGAGAAGGGAGCCGACTCGAGCCACAGTCTGTTGAGGTCCCAGTGCGGAACACTCTCGCTGGCAAAGAAAGGCAGCTCATCTAAGATGGATGGAAATGTGTTTTTAAAAGCTTTATTTTCAGCAGGTGCCACAGCTCACTAGGCTAATCCTCCACCTTGCGGTGCCGGCACACCGGGTTCTAGTCTCGGTCGGGGCACCGGATTCTGTCCCGGTTGCCCCTCTTCCAGGCCAGCTCTCTGCTGTGGCCAGGGAGTGCAGTGGAGGATGGCCCAAGTGCTTGGGCCCTGCACCCCATGGGAGACCAGGAGAAGCACCTGGCTCCTGCCATCGGATCAGCGTGGTGCGCCGGCCGCGGCGGCCATTGGAGGGTGAACCAACGGCAAAGGAAGACCTTTCTCTCTGTCTCTCTCTCTCACTGTCCACTCTGCCTGTCAAAAAAAGAAAAAAGCTTTATTTTCATTATTGGAGAGAGAGAGAGAGAGAGAGATTGATTTTCCATCTGCCAGTTCACCCCCAAACACCCACAACAGCAGCAGGAGACTCCGTCCAGATCTCTCATGTAGAGGGCAGAGACCCACCCACCTGAGCCATCACCGCTGCCTCCCCCGTCCTCAGTGACAGGAAGCTGGAGTCAGGAGCTGGAGCTGGGAATCGAACCCCAGCAGTTTGATGTGGGATGCGGTGCACTAACCCCTAGGCTGAATGCCCACTCTGTTGTTGATCATTCTTGTTGTGGGGTAAAACAAGGCCAGTCCAGAGCGTGAGGCCCCTCCTCCCCTTTTCCTGTCTGCTGCACTCATGCTGTGCCCCTCTGCCCCGCTCCCTACTTCCCCTGCTGGGAAGAAGCTCCTCCTAGAGCTCACCCCACAGGACTCCCACTCCAGTTACCAGCTTTGTGTACCCCAGAAATAGTCTCCTCTTCTTCAAGGCTCAGGGCCTTGATTGTTCGCCAGGCGACCTCGGAAACTGATGCAATTATGGAGTCATGTGTCATCATCCCAGGCAATGTATTGGCGTTTTTTAAGATTTATTTTATTTATTTATTTGAAATATTTACACAGAGAAAGAAGGAGAGGCAAAGAGAGAGAAAGAGAGAGAGAGAGGTCTTTTATCTGCTGGTTCACTCCCCAGTTGGCCACAACGGCTGGAGCTTCGCCAATCTGAAACCAGGAGCCAGGAGCTTCTTCCAGGTCTCCCACGTGGGGGCGGGGGCCCAAGGACTTGGACCATCTTCTACTGCCCTCCCAGGCCATAGCAGAGAGCTGGATCGGAAATGGAGTAGCCCAGACTCGAACCAGCATGCGTATGGGATGCCGGCACTGCAGGAGGCCGCTTTACTTGCTGTGCCACAATGCAAGCCCCAATGTATTGGCATTTTAACAAGTGCCCCCAGTGACTAATAGGAGTGGGGTATGATGTTCCAGGCCACTATGGGAGGCAGTCAAATGCTTCTGCTTCTCTGGTCTAGTTTTAGACCTTCTGTTGGCCCAAACCAGTCTTCTTGGTACCTTTGATGATGAAAAATGTTGTTTTTCCATAGGTTTTTGTCTGGCTTTGATCTTCCCACAGAGGAACTGTGGCCGCCGTCATGCCCGCTTCTTACAGTGGCGGCTGCAGCTTCCCCATCCGTCCCTCCTGAAAAGGATTTGCTGACTGACTTAGTGGACAGGTGGCCGTAGGTAACCACCTGGGTAACTTCTTTTCATCCACACCCTGGGATGGATTTGATTAAGTTCTTAATAGCTGGAAACCCCCGCTCTCTGATAACCTGTCTCCTGGTTTAACTCTTTCTTCTTAGATGGGCTTTGCTTCCTGGGGTTTTATTAAAAGTGTTTAGCTTGTATGACAGCTAATAATTCTCGTTTGTGGGAAGGAATTAAGGGGCTTATGTTGTTCCTTGGCAGTGGGAACGTTTGGAAATAAAAGCAGATTCAGAGCGCTCTGATTAAGCTACGACAACGAGCCGCCTTCCCCAGTGGGGATGCCTTCCGCCTTGGCAGACGCGTTCTGGATGCCAGAGCCTGATCTTAGGGTTTTTTTTTTTTTTTTTTTTTTTGTCCTTTTTTTCTCCCTTCTGTTGTTGTTTTCATAGAGGAATGAACTAAGCACTACAGTCATGGCAATTTTCCTGTATTGAATTAGGGTTGTGCTTCGGTTCCTGCTGAACTGCCTTTGATCTAGATGTTTTGGCTGCCCTTCGGGTGAGGGCTGAGCCGCTGCGGCTCACTGAGAAATGCTCTCCGGGATGCTACCTGTTCCCGTGTGCCCAGCTGCATGCTTCCCCGGGTACAGATGTGCGTGTGCCTTAGCACGGGACACACGCTCATAAGCTCATTAGAAGACAAAAGTGTCATCATAGAGTGGCACGCTATTCGCCTATTCCAAGCACCAGGGGAATTTGGACAGCAGTTAGGGCTAAAGCCTACCAGATGACAGGAGAAGAAAATGAAGTAGACCCAAGCCCACAGATCCTAGCTAAGAATAATGAAGTACATGAGGGGCGCCCTTTTGCAGCTAAAAGTTCGGCAGTGCCATCTCTCCTGCGAACATGCTACTTCCTCTGTTCATCTCTGCTGGGAAGTTATACTCTCTGCAAATCCTTGTATAAATTATAATCCACTGAAAGGCCAGTTCTTAAGAGAGCCACGCTGCATGTGTTGTCAGGAGGGCTGGGGATTAGCAGAGCTGCTGTTTGGGAAGCACTTGGTAGATTGGAAAACAGACACCAGGCTTTCATGAATAGGTCATCAGTTTTAAGTCAGCACAGCAGGTGGTGGATAAATGTCACCACCCATAGGGCTTCGGTCCTTTGGAAATGTCTCGCTTCTGGCCGTATGAGGCAGGTACATGTCAGCTATGCTTTGCTGCAGCAGGAAGATTGAGGGGTGTAAAGGGAAGGATTAGCGGTGGTCCCTGTCTTCATATCTGTTGTCTGACTCGAGAGAATCGCATTGGCGTCATTAGATCTTATCTTCTCGGCAGTAGTTTACAGAGGAAGAAAATGGAGAACCAAAGAGACGAAGCACCATGCCGGGTTCATGCAGCTCCCCTGCACAGTCAGACCTGAGTCTGCAAATGCCTGCTCCGGTTCTCACCCAACTCTGAACTTTCCAACTTCTGGGTTGATCCAAATCTATGAAAACCCCAGTGCCGTTGGTAAGTCCATAGGTGTGCCAAGCATACCTGTGGCTTCAGGATATCTTCCACATCGATGCATTATTATTTATCAAATCTGCATAGATGCCTCCATGATTAACTAGCATATGAACTCAATTAAAGGTTTCTGAACACATAGTAGCATCTGGTCTTCTATATCTCACTAAGAGAAACCAAAAGTACAACCACAATGATATGTGTGTGTTGGGGGGTGATATGTTCATGACTGTTTTTTAATTATAAATACGAACTTTATGTGCTGAAATATTGAGAAACACTATTAAATAAGATTACATTGGAACTAAGAATTTGATTGCTTTGTTGCATTTTTTCTTTCTTTTTTGCCCCCATTAGTATATTATATGCTACACGGAGGAGCTTGCATTTCATTTATCCTCTTTCCATGCCAGACCCCCCCATCCCCCCCCCCCCCCCCAACGATGGCAGTTCTGTAATTCAAGTGCGGGAGAGGAGCTGGGGAGGAGGCTTCCAAGGACAGGACTCCAGGAGCTTCCTTAGGAGCTGGGAGCTTTTGCTTCAGCAGGGAGATGCCGGCAAAGCCTCACAGAGCTCAACCTCCGATCGCCCGGTGTCTCCACACCTGAGCACGGAGAGCCGCCCTCCAGCCTCAGCTCACCACCGGGACACGGAGCGCAGACCTGAAGGGTCCTCGTGCTGTGTGCGGAGACAGTTTATGAACGCACTTGCTTGTGCGGTGTTGAGGTTGGTTTTCTGAACTGCAGGTTTTGTCAGTGATCTGTGTCAGACAGTCCTGGAGGGGCAGGGAAGGCATCAGGAGTGCTCCGTAACTCCCAGGTACTGGAAGCCCAAATGGCTCTTCCTTCCAAAAAGCGTACAGCCGCATGAAGCCAGGAACTCTGTGTGGTAATCTGGGTGTGTTGAATTGACAAGGACAGAGGAAAACTGCTACACCCAGAAATCAGCTTAAAACTTGTCTAGGGACTCCCACACACACAAAGGAAAAGAGGCAGCATTCCCGAAGACTGCTGGGAAAACTAGTCAGGCTTTCTCATGTTCCTTTTCAGCTGGGGACGGCATTTTCCAGATCTACATCTGTGGGTGGATGGCACTGGGGGAAGAAACAACAAACCACCCTGTTATCTTGGCATCTGCCCTCTGCCCTGGAGCCTCCTCCTACCCGAATGTCACTGTGATTTGAACCTTCTCCTCTGTAGTGCCAGTTGCCGTCTCTTAAAAAGACATCTCACTGGACGTTGCCTCCAGTAAATAATAATGGAGTGTATTGTACCCCTGGTCTGGTGTACATCTAGAAAGTGCAAAAGGGTTTGAAAAACTCAGATTCAAGGACATTAAAAACCCTTCTCATTTTGTTTTCCTATGAGAGCAGGTTTTATTGGGTTGCTCACGGCTAACTCCCTAGCACCTAGATGGCTTGCCAGGTGCTGGCATGTAGTAGGCACTCAATAAATATTTGTTGAGTGGATGAATGACTCCGTCTCGGTCGCACAGCTCCTTGTACGATTACGCATTGACAACTCGGGGGAGGTCTGGCCACCCCGAGAGGCAGAGCTGTCTCCCATGGGTGTTCTCTTCAGGAGCTGAAACACAGCTGATTTCCACCCGTCTTTCTCCATGAATCCTCTTGTTGTGCACCTTTGCCCAGGACTATTGTAGATGAGATGCGTTAATCAAATAGTTGTTGAGTGAGAATTAGGTGTCTGATAACTGGCTCTCACATGCAGGCTGTTGCCTTGGGGATCTTCAGAAGCCAGCCTCCACGAATTGGAGTTTGCCTCTCTGCTGAAGACATTTGCGTGGAATTACAGTCTCGTGACATACTTTCGTATTTAGATATATTCACCCAATGGAAACCACCCTATCGGTTATGGATGACTTGCTTTGTTCTTTTACTGTGTTATATTTTCCCACATTAACTTTATCATGGGTGCGTTTTCTTTTCAGGAAAAAAATAGGAAAACATTTCCCTCTTTAGAAGGCATGACCTGGCCGGTGCTGTGGCTCAATAGGCTAATCCTCTGCCTGCAGCGCCAGCACCCTGGATTCTAGTCCTGGTCGGGGTGCCGGATTCTGTCCCGGTTGCTCCTCTTCCAGTCCAGCTCTCTGCTGTGGCCCGGGAAGGCAGTGGAGGATGGCCCAGGTGTTTGGACCCTGCACCCGCATGGGAGGCCAGGAGGAAGCACCTGGCTACTGGCTCCAAATCAGCGCAGCGTGCCAGCCGCAGCGGCAATTGTGGGGTGAACCAATGGAAGGAATACCTTTCTCTCTGTCTCTCTCTCAACGTCCACTTTGCCTGTCCAAAAAAAAAAAAAAAAGAAGGCATGACCTGATTTTCTCTTCTGATGACCTGAATTGGACATCTGGTTCCATGGAATGCAAACTGTGTGCTTTCTGAATGATCTGATTTTGCAAGGAATGGGGTCACGCAGCAGGGGCCGAAGTGGCTCCTGTGGTGATGATTTTGGCTTGCATACTTGTTGGGGTTCATGGCGACAAGGGTCATTCTGCTAAAGGAAAAGAGGCTCTGGTTTATAGCTACTCCATGTTATAGAAAAAGCATATGGGAGCCAGTGCTGTGGTATAATGGGTGAAGCCACCGCCTGCAGTACCAACATCTCTTATGGGCACCAGTTCAAGTCCCGGCTGTTCTACTTCCATTCCAGCTCTCTGCTGCATCCTGGGAAAGCAGTAGGATTTGGCCCAAGTCCTTGGGCTCCTATACCTCATGTCAGACCCAGAAGAAGCTCCTGGCTCCTGGCTTTGGATTGGTGCAACTCCAACCACTGTGGCCATCTAGGGAGTGAACCAGCAGATGGAAGACCTCTCTCTCTCTCTCTCTCTCTCTCTCTCTCTCTCTCTTTCTCTCTCTGCCTCTCCTTCTCTCTCTTGGTGTAACTGTGACTTTCAAATAAATAATACATCTTTAAAAAAACAAGTTATCTTTTTAAAAAAAGAGAGAAAGAAAAAGCATCAGAATGAGAGAGAGAGACACAGTGAGGAGAGAGGGGAAGAGCGCGTGTGCACAATTCTAACATACGACAATGAAGAGAGCAGAGGCGCTGGGAGTTGTTTGACTCCTGGCTTTCTTATTTACTGCTTGTGACTTTGGGAGATCTGGTTATTTTTATCTTTTACTTATCTTAAGAGAGGCCTTCTGTTAAGTTTCCTTGTATCATTGTAAGGGTTAGATGCACTACAACACCTGAGTACCTAGGAGCGACCTGGGAACACTGACACTCGATTCATCTCCGTTATCGTGGGAGCACGTTCTGGTCCTACAGGGAGACTGGTCCATGATGCCTCCCGCGGGAGGGCAGATACTTGGAAAACAGATATCCTAACATCTCTGCCTTCCTTGAGCAACTGGAATACAACACTTGACAACTAATGCATTTTTTTTTTGACAGGCAGAGTTAGAGAGAGAGAGAGAGAGACAGAGAGAAAGGTCTTCTTTCTGTTGGTTCACCCCCCACATGGTTGCTATGGCTGGCTCACTGAGCCGATCTAAAGCCAGGAGCCAGGTGCTTCCTCCTGGCCTCCCATGCGGGTGCAGGCCCAAACAACTGGGCCATCCTCCACTGCCTTCCCAGGCCACAGCAGAGAGCTGGACTGGAAGAGGGGCAACCGGGACAGAATCTGGCACCCCAAGTGAGACTAGAACCCGGGGTGCCGGTGCTGCAGGTGGAGGATTAGCCTAGTGAGCCACAGTGCCGGCGACTAATGTGTTTTGAGGCCTCTTCTGAGTATGTGTAAATGGGAATTAATGGTTCATGTGGAATGCACTGAGTTCTTCGCTCTTCCAGGCTTATTAGGAGACTTTAAATGGAGGAAATGGCTCAGCCAGCTGCAGCAGCTTCTTGGAAATCCTGGTCATCCTGCGTCCCCTGCCCAGGGAGATGCAGAGGGAAGAGGCCCGTCGACTTCATCTCTGGTTCCTACTCACTCATGATGAATTCATGCAAATTCACAAATATTCCAGTCCGCTAAGACCACGTCCTGCCTTCGTTTTCTGCCTGTTCTAGAGTGACCAGAGAAGGAGATGACAGAGATGAGGGGGTCAAGTCCGTGATCCAGTGTCTCTGGTGGAGCGGGTAGAGATGCGGCCTGCAGTGCCAGCACCCGTATGAGCTCTGGTTCCTGGCCTGGCTGCTCCTCTTCTGGTCGAGTCCCTGCTAATGGCCTGGAAAAGGAACGGAGATGGCTCGAGTGCTTGGGCCCCCGCCACCCGTGTGGGAGACCCAGATGAAGCTCCTGGCATCTGGCTTGGGTGTGGCTCAGCCCTGGGTATTGTAGCTACTTGGGGAATAAACCAGCAGATGGAAGATCTCTCTCTCTCTCTCCCCACCCACTCCATCCCTCTCTCTGTAACTCCGACTTTTACATAAATAAATAAATAGTTAAAATTAAATAAATTCAATGTGCAAAGGAATGAGTTTATGAAAGCATCCAGTCAAGATGGAAATTATTTTAAAATAAGATTTTGATTTGCAATTAAAGAGAAAAAGAATTTCTCAATTCCAATTCCCTTGACATTTTTCAAAATTAATTTTATTTATTTGAAAGGCAGGTACAGAGAGAGAGCGAGAAAGAGAGAGAGAGAGAGAGGTCTCCCAACTGCTGGTTCACTCCCCAAATGCTGACAACAGTCAGGGCTGGGCCAGGCCAAAGCCAAGATCCAGGAACTCAATCCAAGGCTCCTACATGGGTGGCAAGGTCCCGAGTACTTGAGCCACCTCCATCTCAGGAAAAGGCCCAGCCAATGTGAGCAGAAACAGCAGTCAGAAGCGGGGTGGGACTCTGACACAGGCAATCTGATGTGGGATGCTGGTATCCCAAGTGGTGTCTTAACCTGATTCCCAGCGCCTGCCCTTCCTCTGAAGTTTGAACATGTGGTGGCATTTGCTTCTGCTCTCAGGAGCTGAACCCCTTCCTATTAGTGTACACAGGGCCATGGTTGAACCCTGTGACCTAGGCTCAGGCTCCTGGATGCCACCACCTGGGGCTCTGCATTTTGAGGAAGTGATGTGAAGATACAAAGATAGGGATCAACTGTCCCCAGGGACTGTGGCTGTCTCAGGTGGGTTGATCCATGGTTCCTAATGTTCCATCTCCCCTGGTTCTGGCCCTTTCATCCCACCAGCCATCCTATCTACTGTGTTCTCTGTCATACATATGGGTTTAATAATTCCCTTTTTTTTTTCTAAGTCAGAATGTAGTTCTCCTTCTTGTAACCAAGACCTGACTAATGCCAGAGTACTTCAGAAAGGTCACTGGAAGTGAAATTTAGAAAAAGTTTATTTTGATTTGAAATTTTTTTTGAAATCATACATATGAGGGGTTTTCCAAAAGTTAATCAAAAATGTGTATTATGAAAAAACTATGCATGTATTTCAAAACATTTTTGTATGAAAATTGCATCTTTTTGGAGAGGAGAAACAAGGTCCCTTTATGTATGTATGTATGTATTTAGATTTGTTTATTTAAATGGCAGAGTGACAGAAAGGGAGAGATAGGGGAGGGAGAGAGAGCGAGAGGAAGTAACTGGTTTATTCCATATGCAGCTGGGATAGTCAGGGCCAAGCTGGAGCCAAGGAGCCTGCAGTTCCACCCAGGTCTCCCCAGTGGGTGGCAGGGACCAAGTTCTTAAGGCATCTTCCACTGCTTTCCCAGGTGCAGGGGCAGGAAACTGGGTGGAAGCCGAACAGCTGGGACTCAGACTGGCACCCCGATATGGAATGCTGGTATCCTTAACCCCAAAATAACTTGTCTGCCAGTTCCATTTTCCACAAACTTTTTGAAGTACTCTCATACAAATCTGAGTTGTAAACAATTACACTGACATTAAACTCTTCAGAAAAACATTGCAAGGAAAAACGCAGCAGTGCCTATGTAGTGAGGGATTTAAGGAAATATTACACTGGAACAGTGAGGTTGGTCTGTAGAGACCGCCCAGTGTGTGTTTTATCAGAGACTCGGAGCCACCTGTGAGTGTGCCCAGGCCTGGTGGAGTGAGAAGGCAGGAGGCAGAAACCTCATCAGGGTTATACAGCCTGGTCCTAGCTCCTTTAAAGGGAGCAATTCTTTAAACCAAGGCATGAGGGCTGCTTTGCGTTCTCACAAAGAGTGGGCTTGTCTGACTGGTTGGGTGCTATTTCCTATTCAGCTCTGCGAGCAGTAAGCTCACTATCACCCAATTTCCAACCTCCCTTTCCTGGGAAACACAATCGAGAGGGCGGAAGTTGGCCCACTCGCAGAAACACCTGGAGACCAACCACATCTTTGTTCAATTATGCCTTTGACTGCTAGGGAGTGGAAATTCCACCGAGGGCCCAGCAGGTGATCTCCTCTGGGCTATGGACAAAGGCCACATGCTCGTGCTACTTGTTAAGCTACCTGTTTTTGTGTCCCAGCCAAGCACAATACGCCACCTATCTGAATAGAACACAGAATGAGTCATGCGGCCTCGGAGACTCACTTTCGTGAGAAGGTGTGTATCTGTGCCTGTGTGTGCAGTCTGTCCATGACCACAAAATACATTACTGGCTTTCAGAAAGATAATTAAACATCATATCCCCAAGGCTTTGGGATTTTTCCCCAAAGTGCCAGGAGAAGTCATGAAGTATCAGGGTTTGCTGTGTCACTTAGAAATGGGAGTTTCTATAGCCAACTAAAAATCTGGGCTCTCTATACCTGGGGTATACACAGCCATCTGGGGAGAAGTCGGGCTACTTCCTCCTTGCCTTTGTTTTGTGGTCCTCAGCGGCCGTCAATACCCCGAGTCAAGTTGGTTAGGGCTGGGAACAAAGGATTTTTGTTGGAGCCTTGAGATTCTTAAGATACAGAAATGGCAGCGTCAAGTGATGACAGGGTGTGCAATTGCTGTTGAAAGTCAACAGGAAACTTGAAAAGCGTGCATGAGAGTCTTTGCCTTCCTGTTTCTCTCAGTAGGTATCCTGCTAATGGGCGGAGGAGAACTTTGATGTCAGGATAATCAGGAGTGTTTCAGCATACAACGGGCTGTTTGTTTAAGAAATTGGTTAGTTCCTCTACTCCACACGTTTTCATTTGGTTACAATTTAGAAATTATAGAACAGTTGTAAGAATAGCACAAGGAACTCCAATACATCCTTTATCCATGTTGACTGATAAACTGGATATTTGTTCCATTTGCTTTGTCATTCCATCTCTTTCTCCTCTCTTCCCACTTTTCCTCCCTCCTCTCTCTCGCCATAAATGCAAAAAAAAATGTAGATATAGACATGTATATGTGGAGAAATATATATGAATATATATAATCATACAGAGAGTAAGATACACACATTTCTTTATAGCCATCCTGGTTTTTTCCTGAACCATTTGAGAACATGTGGGTGGTTTCGTGACCTTGTACCTAACTATCCAGTGTGTAAGAGTAAGAACACAGCATATGCAGCCTTAGCAGAGTCATCAGGTGCATGAATATTGAACTTTTTTCCTAATCTGTCCGTATTCCAGTCTTGAATTGCCTCAATAGTGCTCTCTATAGCATGCTTTTTCCATGCCATGCACAACCCAGCCCATGGCCACATGCAGCGTTCACTGCTCCTGTCGCTCCCGTCACCTTTCACCTGTGATACTTCTGTAGCCTTCCTTTATCTTACTTGATCTTGACATATTAAAGAACTTATTATTAATCCTCAAAGTGTGGTAGTTCTGCTTTTGTCCCCTTAACTTCTCCAGTTCCTCTCATTTCCAAGTTCTTGCTAAGTTGAACCATCAACTCCCTTGTCTCCATCAAGGAGTTCCTCTTTGATCTTTCTCTCCATCCTGAAATCAGATGCTCTGATTCTTTATAGAAGGAGAAGAAATTGTTCCAATGGTGGCCTGAAATACAATAGCTGGTTCCAGTACAGTCCAAGTGCTTGCATGGACAAGATCATTTTCTCTTTCCTCAATGAACCAAATGAAGGTCCATTTTTAAAATACAGTTGTTTACCCATCTGGAAACCTGGTACAGTCTGCACAGCAGCCTAGATTCTTCTGTAGCAACTAACCACTAGGTTTGTTTGAAAGGATTTCAGCACTTAGACACTTTCGAGAAGTGCATTTCGAAAATCAGGATGCGAATTCCGTTGGAATCAATTGTTAAAGTCGGGCAAACACAACTGTCCGTTCCCAGTCTTCTTTCCTCTTTATGCTGAGGGAGGCAAAGCTACCAAGTTAGTTCCCATGAGTTTTCTCCTTGAGCAATTTCTCTTCTTGGAAGCACTTGAGACAGGGGGCAGGTCCGTGTCACTGGAGTCCAAACTGTGAGAGCTTGGCGCCTCGTCTCCTCACGCATGGCATTTTCTTGAGTCCAATCGCAGTTATGGCAATTGTTTCTTGGCAATGTGCAGGATTCGACTCACCACTCCAAGGTCAGCAGGCAAATTATACATGCAGATCGGCTCATGATAATTGCCTTTGCTGTTGTGAGATGCAAGTGACCTCAAGATATGCAGGGTCAAACGCCAGACTCCTCAGCCTGTGTGAGCACTGAGACCTGGCGCTGTGCAGAGGGACCCAGAGGTACTGAACTATCTGGACAAGTTCCTGTATTTCCCTTAATCTCTGCCTCTGTAAAATGGGAATAATGCTATCACAGACGTGATCTAGAAACTTCCAGAAAAGTAGTACTGAGGACACAAGTATTTCCTAAATGTTTAATCAGGGCAGTATCATTGATGAGATTTCTTGTGGATCCCTGACCCTCCTATGAAAGCATGGCTGGTGATGATGGGGCACTGTTAGCCTCCATTTATTCAGAGACACTGTGATGGACACTCTCTCTAGGTGGTTTTTTTGTTTGTTTGTTTTTGTTTTTGTCCGTAAACCTTAATTCAGAATATAGACTGGCATTGTGATCCAACTGGTATTTGTAGTGACTGATAAAAAGATGAGACTTTGTAATCACTCTTTTAAAAATATTTTTTATTTATCTTCACTTTTATTTGAAAAGCAAACACACACACACAGAGGGAGAGGGAGAGGCAGAGATAGAGAGAGAGGAAGAGATCTTTCATCCAGTGATTCACTCCCCAAATGCCCACAACAGCCAGGAGTGGGCCAGCCTGAAGCCAGGAACCCAGATCTCAATCTGGACCTCCCACATGGGTGGCAGGGACCCAGGTACTTGAGCTGTCATTTACTGCTTCCCATTGTGCACATTAGAAGGACGTTGGAACAGTGTGGAGGAGTTGGGTCTAGACACAGATGCTCTGATATGGGATGCAGGCATCCCAAACATTGTGGTTTTCTTTTTCTTTTTAAGATTTTATTTATTGGGCCGGCGCCGCGGCTCACTAGGCTAATCCTCCGCCTAGCGGCGCCGGCACACCGGGTTCTAGTCCTGGTCGGGGCGCCGGATTCTGTCCCGGTTGCCCCTCTTCCAGGCCAGCTCTCTGCTGTGGCCCGGGAGTGCAGTGGAGGATGGCCCAGGTGCTTGGGCCCTGCACCCCATGGGAGACCAGGAAAAGCACCTGGCTCCTGGCTCCTGCCATCGGATCAGCGCGGTGCGCCGGTCGCATCGCGCTGGCCGCGGCGGCCATTGGAGGGTGAACCAACGGCAAAGGAAGACCTTTCTCTCTGTCTCTCTCTCTCTCACTGTCCACTCTGCCTGTCAAAAAAAAAAAAAAAAGATTTTATTTATTTGAGAGGCAGAGTTACAGAGAGACGGAGAGAAAGGTCTTCCATCTGCTGGTTCGCTCCCTAAATGACTGCAATGGCTGGGGCTGAGCTAATCCAAAGCCAGGAGCCAGGAGCTTCCTGCAGGTCTCCCACATGGGTGCAGGCATGCTTGAGCCGTCTTCCACAGCTTTCCCAAGCCATAAGCAGAGAGCTGGATCAGAAAAGGAGCAACCAGGACACAAACCCGAGCCCATATGGGTTGCTGGCGCCGCAGGCGGAGACTTAGCCTACCACACCACAACACTGGCCCCCACCCCAAGCATTGTCTTACACTGTCTCAAATGTCCACCTCTGTGAACCCTCTTAAAACATGGTGGAGGCTGGGGCCAGTGCTGTAAAGCTGCCACCTGCAGTGCCAGCATCCCATTTGGGCATCGGTTTGAGACCCAGCAGCTCGGCTTCTGATCCAGCTCTCTACTATGGCCTGGGAAAGCAGTAGAAGATGGCCCAAGTGCTTGGGCCCCTGCACCTGCGTGGGAGTCCCGGGAGAAGTTCCTGGCTCCTGGCTTCAGATCGTTGCAGCCATCTAGGGAATGAACCGGCAGATGGAAGACCTCTCTCTTTCTCTCTCTGCCTCTGCCTCTCTGTAACTCTGCCTGTCAAAAAAAATAAAAATAAACAAAACAAAAACAAGGTGGAGGGTTTGGTGCTATGGCATAGCGGGTTAAGCAGCTACCTGCAGCATCAGCCTCCCATATTGGGGCCAATTCACACCTCAGCTGCTCCAATTCTAATCCAGCTCTGCTCAAGTGCTTGAGCTCCTGCACCCGTGTGGGAGGCTGGAAGAAACTCCCGACTCCTTGCTTTGATCTGGCCTCGTCCTGGCCATGCAACCATCTGGGATGGGAGCCAGTGGATGGAAGACTTCTCCTTCTCTCTGCCTCTGCTTCTCCCTCTCTGCAACTCTGCCTTTCAAATAAATAAATAAATCTTAAAAATAAGCATGATAGAGCATTATCTGGGTTTGAGGTATGCTGTCTGCCTCTCCTCTCATTCCTCAAAGGCACAGACGCTTGGTGACCTTGCATGTGGTGGGAGGACACACGTGTGCTGTGAGACACACATGCATACAACACATACCAAACCTTGCTTTCATTTGTTCTGTATTGCTTCTCCCTCTGCCTGCTCAACCTACCTTCCTATCCCTACCTCCTCTCACCCAAAAGCTAGCTCTGTCTAGAATCAACCCTGTTCTGTACATTCCTACCCTCTCCCTCCACACACCTAGCCCAGCTCTTACCCCCTCCCTCCCAACATCTTCTCCCAAATAACAGCCACTAAACCAGTCTAAGGAGATAATGACCAACCTTGGTTTTATGTGATTCCCGTTTCATTTGGTCTTACTGGTCTTATTTCAACAAAATCTTGTTGTCTGTGCCTTTAAGCATCATGGCAAAAACAGCAAGGAATACCTTTGGGGGCTGGAATTTTGCCTTTAAATCAATCTACATGGTGCTCTTAGTTACTTTACTTGTTTGCTGATCAAGGTGACATTCTGGCTATATTGAACTCACTCCCACCTTTCCTGCTGAGGAGGAGGTTGAACTCCAGGCCAAAACAATGGACAGTGACAATGACCTGCTCTGTTGCTAAAATTCCTGGTGTGGAAAGTTCTGGAAGGTGCATGCTCACATCTTGGCCGCACAGTTGTCCCTCCTGAGGCTAACACCCTCTCTTAGGTCAGAGTGATTTGCTCTTTTGATACTGACATGGAATTGATGAAGTGAAAGACCCAATTTGAACTATTGAGGGGTTTTGGAATTCCTATTTGTAGTGGCCAAGGCTAGGAAGGGTACGATCTGTAGGCCAGAGGGCAGAAGGTCTCCCTTCATTCATTGATCTTTGACCATTCGCTTTCCCTTTGTCCCTTTTGCTTATTTGCCTTTTACTTTTACCACTTCCCCTTCCCTTCCCTGTGCTTCCTGACTTCCTTTTCCACAATCACCCGTTTTCCTTTTCAAAAATGCTTTCCCATGTGTTTCGCTGATTTCCCAATTTTTTCTTCTCTCGGTCTTGAATCTTTCTGTTGGATTTTAAATGTATCTTCCAAACCCACAGAGGATGAGGTGGAGTTTCTCCTCCTATTGCAACAGGATTCCATGGAGAGAGCAAAGGGAACCTTCAACCCTATGTTGGCAGGCAGAAGCTTTGCCCCAGCCACTTTGCACGCATCACTGAACACACTCCTAGAACACAGCCATCGTGAGCAGCGGCATGGTCCTGGGGGCCTCCGTTCCCACCAGGTTCCCTCCCTGCCTGTGCACGTCTGTGTGCAGATTCACATAGGCTCATGTATGCGTTTGCCCTTACAAATGGGATTTGACACAGCCTTTAATTGCAGTTTGCTGTCAAGAACTTTATTTCCAGTACTTTCAGGTCTGCTTCCTCCACTGTCATAAAACATAAATTAGTGGATGGGAGCTTACATTTGCCAATCCAGATAAAGAGTACAGGATCACTGTAATGTGGGCTTTCTAAATCAGAATTTGTTGGACTAAACCTGATGCCTTGGGGGAGAAGTTGGTAATGTCATCAGCTAATTAAGGAGAAAGGAGCAGTGACACTACCTTTGGAAGGAATCTAAGGTACCCTGTAGCTCGCTTTATTCTTGGGCAACCTTGGTTACTGTGACATAGGTGATCCAGATAAAATATGAATTTCAAGAGCTTGAGGGAGGAAGAAATTGAATTGTTCCCAGTTCCAGAGCCTATCAGTGGAAGGATCAAGACTTGATTGTAGCTCTTGGCAATTGGCAATGCAGACATTTGGGCATTTTTCCCTGGAGAATGTTACCTTAAAGTTACTATGAACTTCTGTATTCTTAAAAAAAAAAAGACAAAGAAAGAAAGCCTTCATGCAGACTCAGAAATGTGTTTGTCGTAGCTCTCTGGCCACCCAAGCCAGTTTCCGTGAGCCTGACTCACACGCAGTAAAGCACTCAGAACCATTTGATCAGACACGGCTAGCACTGCTATAGATGACACAGTCTTGTTTCTTCCTTCTGGCAACTAATTTTCTTTAGAGTCGATGTGTCTTAAACTTTCATGGAAAGAACAAGAATGATGTTTTGAAGTTGGACAAGAGGTCACTGGCCTGGAAATTGTTAAGCGGTTTGCCTCTTTATGCAATGAGCAATCATTCACATAAAAGTAGTGACAAAAGAAAGGTTCCTACAGCAAATGTATACTGCACTATAGTTTCAGTTCAGTGGTTCATATTTGTGTGTTTTTAAAGGTTTGGAGCAAATTTCAGGCAGATTACAGCAAGTCTTATGTTGTCCATCGTCTACACTAACAACCCCATGAGCATTAAAAATCACAAATACAGGAGTTCAAAACAGGATTTAGAGCAAGAAGCACACTCCTTGAGCGTGTGGTCCAACCCCTCTTAGGGGAAACTGAGTCCCAATGCGATTATGTGGGGTCTTCTGATGCAGCTTCCCCTGCACCCGCCTCTCTGTTACCCAGCAGGATGTCACAGAATGAAACACATTTCTCTGACCCCAGAGAAACCCAATAATTGTCTTTTCAGATAAGTTTCTTTCTCTGAGTCTTTTTAGGACTGAGGATCTGATTTGTCGGCACGTGGGCTCAGGTGTGATCTGCAGGATATTTCCTATAAAATAAGGAGCATTTCCCATGCACATCTGACCAGCGTAACAAGAAATCGCATCCCTGATTTCGTATGAAGTTGAGAGTTAAATCTCCCCACCGCTTGGCATTTGGGGCCAGATATCTACCAAACACTTGATATCCATGAAAATGCAGAAGAGAGAAACTCTAGGAAAAGGCGAAACACAAACATCCTAGTGTTTAGCTTTTAAATTCACTGAATCTGAAACTCCACAGGATTAGGTGATTTTTCAAGTCCAAAGAAAATCTTTATACTGTTCTATTTATGGACATAAACAGAACCATACAAAATTGGCTTTTTTTCCCTCAGGGGGGTCAAAAATGGTCACATATGGGCAATTTCTTATAGTTCAGTCCAATAGTATATAATAAAAATCTTGGGAAACCAGAATGTGTATATGCATTACAGTGCCTACAGCTTTTGCTTTCTTATTGGGTTCCTTAGAAATTAATTGGAATGGGGCTAGTGTTCCAGTTTGAGTCCTGTCTGTTCTGCTTCCTAAACCAGCTCCCTGTTACTGTACCTGGGAGAGCAGTGGAAGATGGCACAAGTGCTTGGGCCCTGCCACCCACGTGAGAGACCGCGATGAAGTTCTTGGCTCTGCTTCAGCCTGGCCCAACCCTGGCAGTTGTGGCTATTTGGGGAATGAACCAGTGGATGGAAGACCTCTGTATGTCTGTCTGTATCACTCTGCCTTCCAACGACCCTTTAAAAAAATTAGTTGGACTGTGTAGGTCCTAGCTGACTACTGCTCTGCATTGATATTGAATCTGAAAAATCGTAGCGCGGGAGTGAGTGAGCCCTGCTGGCCTGCTCTCACTGTCTGGACCTGACTCCCGACTGCCTGTTTTCATCCTCCCCAACGCGTTCGTTTCTTGAGGATCATCTGCTGGCGTGGCCAGGAAGCAGCTACCTACTTCAGAAGGAATGAGGGCGCTGCTGGCAGGCAGTTTGCTGCGTGCTTTCTCTCCGTGCCCCTCCTGGCCTCTGTGCCCGCGCACCCCCGTGCTGCTCGACGGGCTCCCGCCGTCTCGTGTTCCTACATGCTCCAACACTTCTGCTGAGCTAAATGATGGCTAATAGCAGCACAGAGGCTGCCAGCTATTACGAGTGCTTTGTGTGGAGCCTATCTGACCTTTTTATTACATTAAAGTGCTAAGCCAGTTATTAAGGGAAGAGAAACTGAAAAGGAGCCATATAAAGAAAAAAGTGGCAAAGCAGACCTACTTAGAAATCCGCCAACCTTTAATTATCTCGGAAGCAAGGACTTCCTAGTTATGAGTGATGGGAGAAAATGCAGAGCACGGCTTATCACCGACTGATAACCCTGTGTTGGCATCATTTATGGGTTTGCTGGAGGAATGGATGGAGAGGTGGATTCCAGGAGCTCAGATCCAACTTAAGGGGTCAGGGAAGCAGGTTACCATGGAGCTGACTCAGACGTGGACCTTGCTGGAAAGGGCAATGCTGTTGGGTAATTCAGCTCTTGGTGTTAATTCAAACACCGGGTGCAACCTCACCTCCACCAGGGCTAACCTGTGTTGGAGAATGTCTTCATTTTCCTTCTCCACATCTTCAGGTTTCTCCCGAAAAGTCAAACTCCAGACTGCTCACTTGTCTCTCCTTCCCTTCCCTTTCCTTATTCAATATACAGTCAAGTTGTTGTTTAGAAAAATAGCAAACTTGTTTTGGCGAGGGGTAAGAAAACCGATTCAGACTTTTCAAAAGGTATCTCTCAGCCACCCTCAGAGCTTTCATCCCAAGCAGTCACTAAGACAAAGTTTTTTTTTTTTTTTTGAGGTTTGAAAGTGTCCAATTCACTTTTTTTATTATTATTTTTCCTTTGAGTGCACCTCTGCATTTTAAGATATATTACTATAAATGTTTGCATTTCCAGGCCAAACAGAGGTAAAATGTCCTGGGAGAACACAAGTTTGCAGCTTATCAGAAAACCCAGATGAGCTGTATATAATAAGCATGCCAGTTTTGGGGTGCTTCAAATGGAAGATACCAAAACATATCACTAGTCCCTACCCCCATCTGACCAGATCACTCCATGATGATAGACCTGGAAGCTCAACCTCCGTTCGTCTGTCAAAGACCCCACATTCGGTTCAGAATTGATTTCTTGGTTTTGTAAAATACAAGGCTCAAGGTCCCTAAGGAAGCTGGTTTTAGTGATTAAGGCTTGCTAGTCCTTTTCCAATATAATCAGAAGACAACAGAGTTTATCAGAGAAGTAAAAAGAGATGGTGGCGGGATATTTTCACACGCTAACTCGCACCAGAGCCTTGTACATTTGCTCTCAGTGAGATATCTAGGTTACGTGGATAATCCGCTGGGAGCTCCGTGTGATTTCTCAAACATCATTTTCGATGGTAACAGACAGCGAGCTCAGGAGGAATGTATATGTCTGTGAACCCGTCATGGTGTTTGTGTGGGCTTAGGAAAGGAACCAGCATTTAATCTGTGCTGAAAAGCACCTCGTTAGCACGAAGCCGATCTGTGTGTGTTTTGAACCGGATTCACTGAAGCTTTTTAGCGTTTTTGATACTGTCATTCAAAGCTATTTTGTATTCTTTTCTTTTTCTATTTATCTGATTTGACTCCAGTTCATTTTGTGGTGTTGGCTGGGTTTGGAGGTTGAGTCACATTTTCCACACAACCCCAAACGCCTTTGCTCCGACTCTGAGAAAGTTCCTGAAATCAAGACTTGAGAGCCGAGGACGAGCTTGTGCTAACCTGTCTGGGAAGCGAGTTTGTGTCTTCTTTATCCTCTTCTCTCCCCTCTTAATAAAACTGATAACTACAGGCTTTGGTGGAAATGATGGAGAGACGCTAGGTGGTCGTGAAAACACGAGGTAGCTGCTTCATCAGGGTGAACACTCCAGGGCTCGCTCTCTAGCCCTTTGCTGTTTAAGGGTCAGAGCAGACGTGTTAGGTGTTTGGGGATGAAGTGACACACGCTTGGGTTTATATGGCCCAGGGGCTATTGAACTTGCTCGCTGCGGGGAGAGGAGATGCGGTGCTCCCCAGCTGGGGCTGAACTACTGCTCGGCTCATTCAGGCAGAAGAATCCATTTCCTAAGGGCAGTGCAGGGAGCCTGACTGAGAACCACAACTTGGAGTCCTCCTCTACGCCCAACGTAGAAGCAAGGTAGTTATGCAGAGAAATCAAACCAGCTTGTTCCATGATCGTGTTGGTGACAGTGACAGTGAATGCATGCATTTCCCTTTCTCGCCAAAAGCCTGCTGACCCTCCGGACCCGATCTTTGTCAACTCCTCCTTCTTTACTCCAAAGTTTACAAGCTCTTGGTGATCCCTTTCTTGCAGCCTCGTGGGGGCTTGAGAACTCTGTGCCCTGATGGCTTCCACACAAATGATGTGGAATCCTCCTGAAAACCCCATTGCACAAACTGATCGCTGCATTTTAATGAGTAATGAGCAGACAAGAATGAAAAGAGGGAAAAGAAGGAAGGAGAATGGATGTTTGTTGAGGAGTTGCCTCAAGCCAGGCCTCCTGCTTACTGCTCTATGAATGCCATCCCAGGAACTTCTGTTATATTCTCAAGGTATTGTAGGTTAACATAGTTAGGACCATTTTCAACCCCCATGTAGTCACTGGGTGCAGCCTTATGACTTTGATCTTCTGGATGACATCTTATGGGTCATGTTCCTTCCCAAAATCACAAGTAAAGCAAGTCTTTGCTGTGTGCATGCATTTAGTAAACTTGGAGAAAGTTCACAGAAGCAGTGTGTCTTGACACTTGAAAGAGAGAAGAGTTGCACTCACTTAGAACTCGACACTGGCCACACACTCCAGAGCTAGTGTGAGCTGCCTAACTCTCTAGTCTTCTGTCTGCTCACCAGAATGACAGGGATAAAAATAGTGGGGTGGGGATTTGACAGAGTGGTTAAGATGCCACTTGGGATGTAACGGAATGCCTTGGTCCCAGTCCCAACTCTGCTCCTGATTTTGTCTTCCTGCTAATGTGCACCCTGGGAGGCAGTAGCGATCGGTAAAGATTGGGTCGCTACCATCCGCATGGGAGCCTACACTGAGTTCTTAGCCAAGCCCAGCTTCTGTGGGCATTTGGAGAGTGACCAAGTGGCTGAGAGTTCTGTGTCTCCCACTCTCCCCTCTCTCTCGCTGTCTTTCTGCCTGTCATATAAAATGATAGTACCTGTCCCATAGGGTTGTTGTGAAACTTAAGTAACATTCAGTTACTGTTATGCATTTTTATTGTTAATTACCCAGGCCAAGAGCCAAGAAAACACCCCGAATATGGAGCAGTAGCTCTCTAGCCTGTCTTCCTGAAGTCCTGGCACGGCGAGATCTTCTTCTTAGTGATAACAAGGTCCAAAGAGAGAAACTTCTGCCTCACCTTGAGCTGATAAATAACAAAATCTGAGACAAAAGCCTCAGGTTTTTGAAAGCAAGATTACTGACACACAATTGGATACAAATACACCTGTTTTAGTTTACAGTTTGATGAGTTTTGCAATTGTGTATGCTTCTGTGACTGCCACCTCAATCAAGGCATCAAACATTTGCGGCACCTTGAAGTTACCTTCGCAGCTGATAATTGCCCACTCTGTGGTCTTTCAGCTTATGGACAGCTTTCTTCTTTTCTAGGCGCTGTAGGTTGTCTTTCCCCCTTGTAGACTCTGGATGCCTGTTTGACCACATGATCTCTTGTGCATGTTCTCCCCTTGCTCTGATGCCACCGCTGTCCACCTTCAGACCCTAAGCACACAAGGCTGCCCCGTCTTCTGTACTTTCTTGAACTTCCATCCTGCAAACCATGACCATGGTAAGCCTCTTCTGCTCAGAAAGCTCCCAGTTCCAGGTATTTTGCTATAATAGCAAAATATATAGAGCAAAAGAAAATGATCTGATACAATTTTTAATATTTTAATTTCAACTTAAAATTTCTTTTTAAGAAATTAAAAATGAGAAAAACTTGTCTTTCATATTTACCCATAAATGTACAAGTTTTTTCCTCTATGTCTTTAGACTGAAAAGCTACTTTTTAGTATTAAGTTGCAGATCTGCTGGTTGCGTATCCTTTGCTGAAATTCCTTATTTTGTTTTTCATTTTTCCACAGACAGCTTTGTGATATACACTTGGCTCATTTTCTTCTTTTCTGATTCTTTAACAGAGATCTTATTCCTTGGTCTCAGTGTGTATTTTTTTAAGTGACAACTCAATATAAGTTATTATCTTTGTTCTTCTATTAAAAAATGTGTCTGGCTGCTTTTAATAATTTCCCCTTTGTTCCTGAGTTCGACCATTTTAATTATGACCTATCTGGTGTGGTTTTCTTTGTGCTTATCTTGTTGAGCTTCTCGTATTTGTGGGTTCATAATTCACAGTAAATTTGGAAACATTTGCCCATTATTTCTTCAAATATTTTGCAACTTCATTTCCATGACGCTAAACATATGTTAAATAGCTTGATATTGTCTCACTCACCGCTATGGCTTTGTTAAATATTTTGTCATTATGCTTTTTTTCCTACTATGCTTAAATTCAGATAGGATTTTTTTCTCTGGCAGCTCATCTTCTGACGATCCTGTTGTTTCAGATTTTTATGGCTTCCGTAACAAAGTACCACACACTGGACAGCTCAAAATAACATAAATTCATTCTCTTTCAGTCCTGGAGGCGAGGAGTCTGAAATCAAGGTGTTGACAGCCCCAGCCTCACTCTGAAAGCTACAGGGAAGAATCCCTCATCACCTCTTCCGGTTTCTGGCATCTGTTGGCAATTCTTGGCATTTCTTGTCATATCGACCTATCACTCTCATCTCTGCCTCCACATGGCCTTCTTGTGTGTCTGTTTCCTCTTATAATAACACTAGTCACGTGGGATTAAGAGACCAGTCTACTCCTACGTGATCTCTTCCTAGCTAACCTAATTAGGTGTACAATGATCATATTTCCAATTAGTGCTGGTTCTGGGATATCTGGGAGTTAGGCTGCAGCATGTATTTTCTGGGAAACAGTTCAGTCAGTAATAGCAGGTTAAGCAGTTTAACTGTAACAAAGTCTCACAGTTCTGGGGGCTGGAAAGCCAAGTTCAGGCTGCCAGCACTGTCTTATGCTGGTGAGGACCCTCTTGTGCATTGCAGACATCTGTCTTCTTGTCCCAGCCTCACGTGGACAAACGAGAGTGAATGAGCTCTCTGTCCTTCCATAAGGATGCTAATCCCATTCATGAGGACTCCATCCTCATGACCTCTCAAAGGCTCCACCTCCTCCTAGTAGGACAGTGGTGTGTTAGGGTTTCAACATAAGGAATTTGGGAAGTCATAGTCCATGACATTCGGCTCCTGGCTCCCCCAAATTCATGTACTTAGCACACACAAAATGCATTCATTGGATTTCAGCAAACCCAACATAGGAAAGAAGGAGGGGGAGAGAGGCTGCAAGGAAGTTCAAAACCTAACAAGGGAAACTGCAAGGGATCCTAAAGTTTGAGTGGTGTGACACCACCCACGCTTTGGTTCTCTGCAGGGCTGGGGTTGCATCCCCATGGCTTTGCTGGGCGTTTATCCTGACCTTTGAAACTGAGGTAGTCAACCCCAAGGCAGAGCTTGTAGACTATGTGGTTATGGAAAATCTCTGAATTCCTCTCGGGGACCTTCTTGCTTTGTCTTGAAGGGAAGCTCTGGTTTGCAGCTGAAAAATTCTGACTTGGTCCTATAGGGTCTAAGACATCCAACAGTCTTCCTTCATGTTAGCTCCCTTCCCCATTTCCTTTAGTTCCAACCAGAATTGTTCTGCTGGTATAACTGCATCTATCTCCTGGATTTTGCTGAGATGGTTGATTAAGTTCATGGTTCACATCCATACTAATCTTCATATCAAGCAGTCACTTATCCATTTAACTCATGTTCTCTTCCAAACATTAACTTTATTAACTTCCAAACATTTAACTTATTACAACATGGATAGCTTGAGAATTTGCCAAAATTTACCGTCTGCTTTCTTTTTGCTTAACAATTTTATTTTTGTTGCATTCAAAAAAATGGCTTGAGAGGCAAAGATACACACACACACACACACACACACTCGCACACACACAGAGACACAGGGAGTGCTCTCTTCTATTGTTTCACTTCCCAAACGTTTGCAATGCTGGGGGCACTGAAGCCAGGAGTGAGGAACTCAGTTCAGGTCTCCAGAATGGATGGTAGCAACCCAAGTACTGAGCCATCACTGATGCCTCCCATGGTTCAGGTTAACAGAAAGCTGCAATCAGGAGCAAGAGCTTGTGGCAGAATCCAGGTACTCTCACGTGATATGCAGGTACTCTAACCAATGTCTTAGCTGCAATGCCAAATGCACAGCCCAGTGATTTTATTATTTTTATTTATTTATTTATTTTTTTGACAGGCAGAGTAGACAGTGAGAGAGAGAGACAGAGAGAAAGATCTTCCTTTTTTCCGTTGGTTTACCCCCAATGGCCGCTGCAGCTGGTGTGCTGCGGCCGGCACACCGCGCTGATCCGAAGCCAGGAGCCAGGTGCTTCTCCTGGTCTCCCATGGGGTGCAGGGCCCAAGGACTTGAGCCATCCTCCACTGCACTCCCTGGCCACAGCAGAGAGCTGGACTGGAAGAGGAGCAACCGGGACAGAATCCGGTGCCCCAACCGGGACTAGAACCTGGTATGCTGGTGCTGCAGGTGGAGGATTAGCCTAGTGAGCCCTGGTGCCAGCCCCAATGATTTTATTTTTAAATAATTTATCTCTTACATTGTACAATAAGTAGTCAGGAGGAGCCAAGTTGTACCTTCAACACTTTGCTAATAAATCTCTTCAACTAAAT
This sequence comes from Oryctolagus cuniculus, assembly GCF_051225735.1. Classification (NCBI taxonomy): domain Eukaryota; kingdom Metazoa; phylum Chordata; class Mammalia; order Lagomorpha; family Leporidae; genus Oryctolagus; species Oryctolagus cuniculus. Next base: position 125,439,583 of record NC_142875.1, read on the forward strand.
ATTCAATATCATGCAAGTTCTGTGTTCCACAAAACACTAGACACACAATTCAGGCAATTTTTTGTCAATTTATAACAAGGATCACATTTCCTTCCATTTCTATTCATCCGTGCTCTATCTCCATCTGATATTTCATCAGAATAATCATTGCCATACATACTTACTCAGGTCCAAAGTCACTTCCACATCTTTAGGTATTTGTTATGAACGTACCCCATTTTTTTGTACAAGTTTCTGTCTTTAGTGAGTTTGGATTGCATAGACTGGATCACTAATAAGCTACAGAAATGTATTTGTCATGGTTATGGAGGGTGAAATTTTAGATTAAGGTGCCGCTATGGTCTGGTTCAGGTGAGGGCCCTCTTCCAAGTTGTGGCCCGCAGTCTCCCCGCTGTACCCTCCCAGGGTAGCATAAGAGCTCTCTAGGTTCTGTTTCACAAGGACACTAATTCCTCATGAGGGCTTTGCGCTCATGACTCGGCTTCTTCCCGATGGCACACACCCTGATACCATCACAGAGGGAAGCAGGATTTCAACACACAGGTTCTGAGAAATGTACATCCAGCCCACTGGAACCAATACAGTTTTCATTACAGTTGTATCTTTCACCTCTAGAAGTCCTTCTCATGGCATAAAAATATTTTTCCACTTTTATTCTCATATTCACAGTAACTGCTTTAAATTCATTGTTGACTGATTTCCTCCTTATTTCTGGTTCTATTTCTTGTGACTAGTTTTTTTTTTTCTTGGTTTTCCTGCTTCCTGACTAGATGTCACACGTTGTGAATGTTGTGTTGTTGCGTGCTAGGCTTCATTTGTTTTTATTGAACGTTTATTGGGCTTTATTTTTGTTGGCGGGTGAGTTGCTTATAGATTAGCTTGACCATTTTCAGACTCCTGTGTAAGCGCATTTTAAGGTTAGGCCTAGCATAACCATTATTCCAGGGCTGGTGTAGTGTGACTGCAACATGGAACTTTCTGGAATCTCTATTGAATGCTACAAGCATTTAGTGAGGTCTGTCTGCTCTGCGTGGCCAGTACTTGAATGTCTGCCTACCCTGTGTGAGCGCAGGAGTTGATTTTGCTGTTCCCCTGATAGCTTTTCTCTGCTGACTCTCAAGGTACTTAGTCCTACACATGCGCAGTATATTCATCAGCACAAGATTCAAGGAGACCAGCAGTCAGGGTTCTCGAGCTCCTTCCTTCCCATCTAGTAGGCACCCCCTCCAGGTCCTCCTTTCTGGTACTCAGCCATACAAACTCCAGTTGCTTCACCCTTTTCAAACTACAATTTCTGTCTACTCAAGTCAACTAGACCACCGCACTCTGATACTATAGGCTAGAAAACACTTCCACGTAGAAATCCAGGGTGTTTCTATTTGTTACCTTGATTGTTCCATCTGCCTGTTTTCACAGTGTCTGGACACTATCGCTTTATGTATTTTTCCCCAGGTTTTTAAAAAATATTTATTTATTTATTTGAAATTCAGAGTTACACAGAGAGAGAAGGAGAGGCAGAGGCAGAGAGGAAGTTTATCTATCCACTGGTTCACTTCCTAATTGGCCACAGTGGCGGGCGCTGTGCTGATCCGAGGCCAGGAGCCAGGAGCTTCTTCTGATCTCCCATGCGGGTGCAGGGACCTAAGGACTTGGGCCATCCGCTACTGCATTCCCAGGCCATAGCAGAGAGCTGGATTGGAAGTAGAGCCTCCACATGGGATGCTGGCACTGCAGGCAGCAGTTTTACCTGCTACGCCACAGTGCTGTCTCCTCCACAGTTGTTTTGTAACTCTTTATGCAGAAGGATAAGTCTCATATCAATCACATTGGCATAGGCTCCTGAGTTTTGTGAGTTTATATCCCATCTTCTAGCATACACACACACACACACACACACATATACTTATTAAGTTTTCCAGAGTAATTGCTTTTTCTTACTTGTCCAATCAGCATATTTTCAGTGCATTAAGGCAGCATTTTTTTTCCCTTTGGAATGGATAGATGACCACAGTCCTGTGGACCGAGCCATGATGGAGCATAGCCCAAGTTTACATAGCCCTAGGCATGAGCAGTGAGCCCTAGGTAGAGCAGTGAGTATACAGTGGATCTTACAAGTTGAAAGCACAAAGCTTCTTGTTCCCTCTACAACAAGACAAACAGCAGCAGCATGAAAACTTTTACCAGCTCAGTCACCATCCATGGGATGCCAGGAAATGTGATTTGTTCCAGCTGAGAAACTACACCTTTGAGAGCAACTGTAACTTGAGTCACCAAATTATTGGATTTACGATCATTAAAAGTTATTTTTATACACAGACAGGATTGAGAGGTTAGTTGAACAGGGACACATTAGGAAGCCCCGCCCCTACATCAGGCAAGTCCTTCGTGATGTTGATGTCACTTATCTCCACAGTCCTTCCAGGAATGCCATATTGTTTTTGGTTTAATAGTTTGGGAGGTGGAGGAAGTTCTAACCCTTCTCACATGGCCATTCTTGTCCTAATAGTTCTCATTCTGTAGGTCGGAAAGCTAATATGGCTGTTCTGTCATTTGTCAAGTAGGTATTCTTTCAGAATTTTGAAATAAACACAAGGTGGTTTTGGAGCCCCATTGGTCTACCGTGAGACAGCACTGAGCCAAGAATCACACTGACCATCCAACCCCCCTAAGCCTGTGCTCTTACTGGCGAGCCGCAGGGACCCTGAGTCTCACAAATTAGGTAAGAGTGAATGTCCAGCCATTCCTCACCATTCTGGTGATTTCTCCTTCCTCAGTGCACTGTTACCGAGACAAATGGCTGTATTCCTTTTGGGGAAGACGATTTACTGTATGGATTACTGGCAAGTATCAAGCTGACTTCTTATGGAGGCATGCATCCTCTTGAGGCTACCTGCATCTCTCATGTCTTCACCGCCAATTTGCTATTTCCTTCTGATCAAACCAAGCCAAGCTTCTTTCTCCAAGTGGGAGATAGTGGTGAAATGTAATTGTGTGAGTTGATCTCTTTAACCCACATCATCACCTCTTCTCATAATCCTCCAAACTGTCCCATCCAGTCTTTCTCTTCCTCTTTGAAATGGACATTGCCTACATCACAGAAAGGGGTGTGGAGGAGAACAAACTGTTTTTCTTCTTAGGGCCCTGAAAATTAAACTGACAAAGGGGAGTTTAACACAAGATGGGCTTTATTACACAGGCATACAGCGGCCTTCATGCCAAAGAAAGAAGTGAGGACCAGGGGCTGATATGTCATTTTAACAAAGAGCAGCAGGGTATAGAGAAGTGACTAGACAGAGCATGAAGAGAGAGGCTTGGGCTTCCAGGGGCAGTAAATTGGAGGAAGGCAGACACATGGGTCAGGGGAGAGCATGGAGGACATGGGTCCAGTTGTGTGCCAAGGGAGGTGCCCTCTCCCTTCCTCAGCGGTGTCTCCCTTCTGTTCTCGGTGTGGGAGAGGGAGACAGCTTTACACCCGTGAACCCGCACCCTGCCTTCAGACTGAAGCATGGAGGGCCGAGAGCTCTTGCTGGTGTGCAGTGGACTGCAGCTTAGAGTAATCGTTATGCTGCAGGGGCCTGTTAAGGGCGCATACCCACATTCAGTGATTTCTAGCATCTCCTCTCCCTGAGCCATAAAAACGAATGGGAAACAATGCACATAACCTTAATTATTAGGAAATGACAAAGCTGGTACCCCCATTACAACATTTTTTTTTTTTTTTTTGACATGCAGGGTGGATAGTGCAAGAGAGAGACAGAGAGAAAGATCTTCCTTTTTGCCGTTGGTTCACCCTCCAATGGCCGCCGCGGCCAGCGCACCACGCTGATCTGAAGCCAGGAGCCAGGTGCTTCTCCTGGTCTCCCATGTGGGTGCAGGGCCCAAGGACTTGGGCCATCCTCCACTGCCCTCCCGGGCCATAGCAGAGAGCTGGCCTGGAAGAGGGGCAACCAGGACAGAATCCAGCGCTCCGACTGGGACTAGAACCCGGTGTGCCGGCGCCGCAGGCGGAGGATTAGCCTATTGAGCTGCGGCACCGGCTACAACATTTTCAAAAGCACTTATTGTGCTTTGCTTTGATTTCAAGTAGGCTACTTACTCCTCAAGAGCAAGAACATGGGCCTGGTGTTACAGCATAGCAGGTAAAGTCGCCACCTTTAGTGCCAGCATCCCACATGGGCACCAGGTCATGTTCCAACTGCTCTACTTCAATCCAGCTCCCTGCTCACGGCCCGGGAAAGCAACAGGAGATGCTCACGTGCTTGGGCACCTGCCACCAGCATGGGAGACTTGGAGGAAGCCCCTGGCTCCTGGCTTCTGACTGGCCCAGCCCCAGTTGTCGCAGTCATTTGGGGAGTGAACCAGTGGATGAAAGATTGATCTCTCTCTCTCCGTCTGTCTCCTTCTCTCTTGTTTTAATTCTGAATTTCAAATAAATAAATATATTTTTAAAGACCAGATGCTTGTTATGTCATCCGAGTATTGTTAAACTTGCTGTAATTTTTGTAATTACATGAGTACACAAGTAAATTATTTTCAGTAAAAGGCCTGAGTTCTAATTGGAAAATTATGCTGATGATCCTAGGTCGCTAGTGACTATGGGCTACTGCATTGCCATGGTTTTCCTAGGTAATTACATCAGGAATGCTCTCTTGTAGCCTGGGAAAGTCCTGATAACACTGGTAGCCATTATGTCAAGAGGAGTTAGCAGAGCTACTAAAACAGAGGGAGCCTGACTGCCTTCCCCGCCGCCCCCAGCTTTGGGAGAACAGAATTCAAGAGTCAGTGCTAGTGGTGGTTTTACCCCACGTTTGAAGTCTGAAGTTCTGTGACTGTCTCAGCTTAAGCATAGTTACGTGTAGAAACCCCTTGGCTTCTGGCAATGTATTTTTGGAAGCATCTAGCTGAGGATCCAGCTGGGGAGACTGGTAGGCAAGTACAAAGCCAGGTTAGAGATGAGGAAGCCAAGGGAAATAGAACAAGGCCCCGACTTCTGCTCCCGTGTGCCTCCTTCCCACCCTTCCCACACACCTTCTCCTATGGGTGAATTGATGCCTACTGAGGAACGTAGCTCTAAAGTTACTCTTTCCAGCTTCCTGCTAATGTGCAGCCTGGGAGGCAGCAGGTGATGGCTCAAGTAGTTGGGTCCCTGTTCCCACATGGAAGGCCTGGTTCCTGACTTTGGCCTGACCCAGTCCTGGCTGTTGCCATTTGGGGACTGACTGAACCAGAAGATGGAAGATTTTGTCTTTCTCTGTTTTTCTTCCTTTCAAATAAAATAAAAATTAACAATCTTAATACAAGAAAGTCAAAGGCAATCCTTAAAAAAAAAAGGTAAGCAGACTAGAAGAATGAAATGTCTGAGATATTCCTGTTTTGTTCTCACTTCTGGGACTCCTATAGCCGCCTTCAAGGATTCCTGCTGTCTGATGTTCTGGTCATCCTTCATGGTGATTCACTCACTCTGCCTGATGAGAGATGAGATCCTCTTTTCCTTACACCACCCCTTGTCTGTTCATTGCAGGCCCTCAATTTCACTTGTGTTACTACTGTTGGACAGTCCATGCTGGTTGAATGAGTGAGCAGACATTCCAGACTTCTCCCTCATTTCTGTACCCACACAATGGGTTTGCTTCCCCTGCTTCCCCAGCCACTGGGGTTGGCATGCCCCTCTGTGTTTCCCATGCTGAGCTCTTTGAGGTTTTGCTGGTAAATTCCCCCTAGAAGCTCAGGGATCTCTGATTGGTTGTAAAACATTACCTGTCCCCGAAACCTCTGAGTTTTAACAGGTCTCAAAGCCATTAGCTAAAGGAGGAAATCTTGAGGCTGAGACTGAAACATTGAGGATTGCTCTTTAAATCCTCCAGGATGTCTTGCAGCCTCTTGGTGAGCTGGTGATTTGGGCTGGGCAAGACCCAGAAAGGGGAACTTGTGCTTAGTGACTAGGGATCATCCGCTGTTTTTATTATGTCTGTCTTCTGAGGCTTGCTTTTTGGCTGTTGTTGGATGGATCAAAACAAAACATCTCCAGGAAAAAATATCAAAGGACCTAAAATTAATGTGTTATTTCAGTTTTCTTTAAGCCAGCAAAAGAACGTCCTTCTCTGACTAATGTCTGATAATACAGGCCTCCCAGGCCAGCCCCTTTAACGTGCTGATTTAGGGCTCATGCCCGGTTTTCCTCTCTCCTCTTTTCATCTCTGTCTCTCTGATGCAATCAGTATGCTGGCCTTAGGCTCACCTCGGTTTTGTTTTATTTTTTAAGGGGAAAAAAAAAAAAACCCTTGGTTTTTCAAATGGATTTGAGATTCAGCTTTTCTCCTCTCTGACAGCAGATTTCCTAGACCTCTGGGTTTGAACGTTTTGATTCCGATCTTGCCTGGGAGTGGGTCACACAGGAGTAAATTCTCATCGGTTATCTACTTGGGTAGTGCTGTTGGCTTCTCAGCTGTGGGGTCCTGGGAAATGCGTCCGACTCAGAAGGAACGCACTTGTTTGGGTCCCTGCTATGTGACAATGGGGCATTTTTTTAAAAGATGTATTTGTTTGAAAGGCAGAGTTACAGAGAGGCAGAGGCAGAGAGAGGGAAGGAGAAGTCTTCCATGTGCTGGTTCACTCCCCAAATGGCCACAATGGCTGGAGCTGTGACAATCTGAAAGCAGGAACCTGGAGCTTCTTCCAGATCTCCCACACAGGTGTAGGGGCCCAAGCACTTGGGCCACTTCTACTGCTTTCCCAGGCCATAGCAGAGAGCTATGTGGAGCAGCTGGGGCTTGAACTGATGCCCATATGGGATGCCGGCACTGCAGGAGGTGGCTTTACCCACTACGCCCCAGCGCTGGCCCCATGACACAGTTCTGAGTTCACACATCTGTTATGTTGGTTGGTGCATAACCAGTGTCCATAAACTTATTTAAACATAAGGTGCCTAAGATTAAACCTTTGGTCTTGATTCCTAATTCTGTTCCACCCTGACTTTTGTATCCCAGTGAATGGCAACCCCACAATTCCAGTTCCTCATTGCATGCTTGGCTTGGTCTTTCTCACTCCAGAACCAATGCATCAGAATATCCTTTTGGCTCTAACTTGAAAGCATATTCTCAGCCTCGTACCTTGCACCACTTCTGACAATGCCCCATTGTTGAGGTTGCCGTCGTCTCTCCCAGGACTATTGCACTAGTTGTCTAACTGGTCTCCCCGTTTTCACCCTTGCCCTGTAGGCTCTATTTCTTTACAGCTCTCCCAGAGAAATCCTTGGAAATATGAGTCCAATTATGTCACAGACCCAGACCCAGTGCTTTGTTAGAACGGATACACAACTGGCTCACCGAGGGGTATGGAATTCCTTCTATCCCTGTTGGTAAATATCCCTCCAGTCTTCCTCAGCTGAAATCCCCAGAGGATCCGCCAGGGGTGTGTCTACAAAGCACCAACTCCAGGGGTCGTTCTTGGCCCTTGGGGGGGCCTCCAGGATGCTGCTTCTGTGCTGATTGCCTGGTCCCCATCCTGTGCCTGATTCATTTTGAATAACACCTGTCTTTTCCATCTTAAAAAACAAAAGCCAAGGGAGAGAATGATCCATCATGGGAAGTGGGATACACAGTAGACTCATAGAATGGCAGATGTCCTAAATAGCATTCTGGCCTCAGAATCAGCCCTTAAGGCATTCGGATATGGCTGAAGAGCCCATGAGAGTATTTTAGGCGTGGAAAGCCAAGACACCCTGGGAAAAAAAAAAAAAAGAAGACCTAAATGGAAGATCTCTGCGAGTGAGATCCCAGTTGAAAGAACGGAGTCATCAAAGAAGGAGGTACCTTTCTCTGAAGGGAGGAGAGAACTTCCACTTTGACTATGACCCTATCAGAATAAGATCAAAGTCGGTGAACTCAGAAGACTTCCATAGCCTTGGCAACTCATGGCTAGAGCCTAGGGAGATTACTGACGCCATAAACAAGAGTGTCAAATTGTTAAGTCAACAACAGGAGTCACTGTGTACTTACTCCTCGTGTGGGATCTGTCCTTAGTGTGTTGTCCAATGTGAAGTAATGCTATAACTAGTACTGAAACAGTATTTTACACTTTGTGTTTCTGTGTGGTTGCAAACTGATGAAATCTTTACTTAATATATATTGAATTGATCTTCTGTATATAAAGATAATTGAAAATGAATCTTGATGTGAATGAAATGGGAGAGGGAGCAGGAGATGGGAGGGGTGTGAGTGGGAGAGAAATTATGGGGGGGGAGCCATTGTAATCCATTAACTATACTTTGAAAATTTATATTTACTAAATAAAAAATAAATAAAAGCAAAAAAAAAAAAAAAAAAAACCAAAAGCCAAGACCCCACGATGATAAGATTCTGTTTTACACCTTTGACTGCTTCCCCAGCTACTCTCAGACTTCTTCAATCCCCATGAGCCACACAGGCCTCTGGGTGTGTCCTCGATCGGGCCACGTACGCTCCCGACTCGGGGCTCTTGCACTTCCTGCCCGTGTTCCAGATGTTCCTCTGGGATAACTGCTCAAGCGTCATCTTCTCAACCAGGCATTTTCTGACTGCCCTGTGTGTAACAGAGAATGTGTCTTCCCCACAGGTCCTCCCTAATCATTGTCCTCAACGATGAATTTAGCTCCATTGCTTCAGCTCCATCTACATGCTGTCGCCCTGCCCTGTCATCCGTCCGTTGTCTGTCTCTCTTCTTTCCACCAAATGGAATACAAGGTCCTTGAGAGCAGGAATTTCTGTGTTCTGTTTGCCACCTTAACTGTAGAGCCTGGAACAATGTCTAACACACAGCAAGTCCTCAGCTGGTGGCTGTGGGGTAAATGGACTAGTCAGCGCCCAGTGTCTATTTGAATAATAAGGAAAAGAAAAGATCCCAGATAAACTGTGAAGACGAAGCAAACAAATGCGAAAACACCTTGTGAGCTACAGGTCTGGGATTAAACTTCCTGTCACCAGTGTCCCTTTGTGGACCACAGGCACCACCCTCCGATACTACTGCCCACGACAGTCTCCACATTTGGAGAAAATCTCTAAGTATTCTCTGCTGGTGTCCTGGCTGCCCCCGCTCCGAGTGGCCTGGCATACTGCTCGTGCTCTGAGTCCTGAGCGCACCAGAGAAGCTTGTCAAAGTGCCAGGACAAGGGGTGTGGGTCAGCAGCCATGACAGGTGGATGGCCCTTCGCCGTAGCCCTTTGGTCCTTCTCCTGTGGGTACACAACGGGCAGGGCTGGTGGCAGTCCACTCTGTGCTCTGCTCCTTGCACCGACAGTTGCTGGAAAGGAGAAGGCCCAGCAGAAGGGGCAGTAGGCACTCGCCTTCTACTCCCCATCCGCGAGGCAAGGTCCAGCAGTAATAATAGGTTGACCATATGGCAGTGTCTACATAATTTCCCAGGAATGTTTTTAAATTTTCAAGATTTTCTGCAGGAGACCTTTTGGGGAAATGACTAAGGGTCATGGGGAAGGCAAAGGAAAACATGCAGTGAGCTTTGGAGGAGAAAGAATCCCAGCCGACCAACTCCCTGTACTGCAGATCACTCCGAACTCCAGTGTCAGTCCCCAGTTCTTAAAACACACATGCACCAAGCGACGTGCCCTGTGTGTTTGGGGTCAGGACCACGGCCCTCACGTGACACCTCCAGGCTGTGTGAAGACACGTGGCCCAAGCCACCGCCCTGCCTCCCTCTGTCGCCCGGTTCTCCGTGTGCTTATTCATTCGGGGTAGGCGCCCTTTCACCAGTCGGAAGATGAATGTCCAATTCTCCAAGCCTGAGAGCTTAGCTTTGCACAATGATACATAGCTTTAGGTTAGTGGAAAATAATTTTGGAAAGCACATCGCAGTTTCCATGTCATAAAAATATTTCTCTCTAATATTTTGTCCTGACAGCTCAAACAAACATAATATGAGAATACTACCTGTGGCTTTGTTGTTTTTTTTTTTTTTTCCTTTTGGTTCCTAATGCTGAATTTATAATCTTCTCTAACTTTGTGTGACCACACATATTTAAAATTCCTGTATCAATTTGACCTGGTGCCACATTTCCTTCTGTGGAGGCGAGGAAGCTGTAGACCTCAAATGGCTTTTACATCGGCGGCGTGATAAGTGCCGCGTCCATATAGAGTATCCAGTGCCTCCTCCAAGGCTGCTCTTGACACTGCGGCTGGTAATGAGTCTTCCAGTTGGGAATATTTCCGTCCAGTACCAAACCCTATCTCAGGGCTGGGGGAAGGTGGTGAGAACGGGCACTCGGTGGGTGCCAGCAAGCGGTCCCGTTGGTCATGATCCCCACGTCATTCCAAAGGGGAGGACTGGGGAGTTGGGGGGAGGAGAAATAAAAACAAATTTTGGCAGCTCCTAGCTTAGAAGAAAAACAATACTTTCACCGAATTTAGCCTCTGCTCTCTGTCATAGAAAATTATAATAAGCACAAGAGAATTGCATTCAATTCTGGTCAAGTATTATTCTTGGAATATGCATTAGTCAGAATTGGCCTCATTAGAAGGGCATTCTGTGAACAGACCCGGGTGGTTCATGAAGCATGCAGGCTCAGGAGAGGGTGTGAGGCGAGGTTTAACAAGCTTATTTCACGTCCGATATCATTTACGTTTCAAAACCAGGACCCAAACCAGGGCTCATGGTGAAACCTTACATGACAAGAGGTTGAGCAGAACACTGTCCTGTGTAAACATCCAGTATGGCGCTGGGGTCGCCTTGGTGTACTCGTTACAAACGCAGATCCAGCGACCAACACCATGGCTCGGCACCAGGCTTCCCCACCACGCTTGTTGTAAGTCAACATTTTCCATTGAACTGCCAAATGCGTTTGGATTCACATACCAGTCTACACTGAGCACATGTTTTTATTTTGCTTCCCTATTTATAATCTTTATTTTGAAAACAACAATTGTGGTTTGGATTTACCATGGGGCCGAAAGACTCATATGTTTTTTTTCTGGAGGCTCTGAATTCATTTTTAGCTATATTATCTGATTTACCATCACCCCAACACTATAAAATAGAGACAGCATGCATTACTAAACACATGTACTAGAGGAGGAAAATGAAGGTGAAAGGTAAGTAGCTTCCTCAAGCCAACAATAAAGTTGTAGGGGGTGTTTGGTTGACTTAAACTTGGCTAAGGTGTTGCTTCCGAGAGGCAAAGAGGCACATCTGAACCACTTTTCACCCAGGGCAGACAGACTGAGCAGACGAATGCGTTAACATCTCTTGTATCGTGGTGCTTAGCATCAGTTCCGAGGTGTGGTCACCCAGGGCAGAGATGCCTTAAACGCTTGGAAGAGATCAAATGTCTTTCCCTGGAACCGGTGCTCTGGGGAGAACTCCCGGAGAGCTAGGCTAGGCTGTTTCCACCTGATCGGAGCTGCACCCTTAGGCCTTTTTTATTGGTCTTTGCTTCCACAGCACAGGTAAAGCTGCACTTTTGCCAAGTGCAGCCAGCAGCTCAGGTTCTTCAAGGATGTGCTGTTTCCTACCCTTGTTGGTTTTTTTCCCATGACTCCTTGCAGGAAAAAGGTTCTTCAGATTGGAGGAGCATGTGTAAACGAATGTAAAGCCCGCTGAGTTGCTGCGAGGTAGCAAAGAGCAGATGGGTGGGAGTTGGGAACTTTGTTGGAGCTGGTTTCCGAATCAGCCCTCCTCGTCGGAGTCCAGCATTCTGGCTTCTGGCTCACGCCACGATGTACCCAGGTGTGTGTGTATCGCAGTCATGAAATGAAAATCTGTGAACCTCTTTAGACCCCACACGTTTGAGGATTTTTTTTTTTTTTTTTTTTGGCAGCTAGGTTTTAGAGGGGTTCCTAATGCTTTTGAACCAGGTCATCCAGTTCCTATTTTTCCATCAGAGAATCGTGGAGAATTTTGGTCTGTTCCAAGATGCTTTACTCCATGAACCACCCACCCTGCCTGTATACCCTGTTATCGTAGAAGGGTTTGAAGGCTTTGAAAAGTATGCACCTTATTCAGGGAAAATCCCTCTGGGATAGGGAGGCACCTGTAGCTGGGAAACGGGAGCGCGAGTGGCCGTGCGGGAAGCTGGTCTCATCCAGGTTGAGGAATATCTGGGACGACAGCAGGAAAACATTTTATCTCCCAGCAGTTATCAGACCCTATTCTTAGGAGACTTTTTCTTGTTGAGTTTTTTAGTTCATTTCTTGGTTTTTCTGGAAAAAATGCTGCAGTTACATTGCTCGCACAGCCAAAAATCTGCACTTAATTGGGCACATAAAAAACTAGAAGACAGGAAGTCTGTTTCCTCACAGAGATATTGTGGTTTACGGGCACTGCTTGCATACTCCAAGCCAGGGCATTATTTGATTTTTTAATGCGCTCCTGGTAAGTTGTCCCTGGCAACCAAAGGAACTGTTGAAGTGCCCACTGGCATCAGCCTCGGCCCAGGTAGGAGGACTTGATGACAAAACGGTCGTTGATTCAGGGTTTGATGTTGAAGCGATCTTCCGTTCTTGGCTTTTTCTGGATGCTGGAGAAGCAGGGGAGGTAGTATCTGTGTGTGCTGAGAGAGATAGGGATGTTCTCCAGGGAACGGCTGCGGAGCTCTCCCTGGTTTCTGGGAGCACAGTGAAGCCGCCTGTGTGGGACTTCCCTGCACACACCCTCCTTGCTTTCCTCTTGGGACCAGAGTTTCCTGAGAAGGAAGCCTCATCCGCAGATGGGGCACACTGCCTTCCCAGTTGTCTTTCCATCCCATAGCCTGAGCTCTTTGTTTTCGTTCTCTTTTTATCTTTCATGTCTGAGTAACAGTAACTCAGTTCCTAAGAATACAGACTCAGATGCTTAAGGCCCACTTCCCATTTATGGATGAGGAAGGGCAGACAAAAAGTAGATCTGTGGTCTCCCCCTACTGCTGCCCCGTGAACTTGGGGCTCCAGTAGCAGAGACTGGGCTGGCTCTTCCTGGACGTCTTCTTTCTTTCCTTTCTTCCTTTTTTAAAAAGATTTTTTTTTTTTCAAAAAATTATTTGAAAGACAGCATGGATGTGGGCCTGCTACCTTAAATTTCCATCCCGTTTCTTGCCTCCCACTGAGATAAGAATTCTAAGCAGAGGCATATGTACACGCACAGAGTGAGAACTGGATTTGTTTAATGGACAAAGGGTGAACATACATTCCTGTGTGAGTGTGGGCCGCCCCACACGGAGAAGTACCCATCGTGAGAGGACTGGAGGGTTGCTTACACAGAGAGAGAGAAAAGGGGAGAGAGAGAGAAAGAGAGAGAACGAACGAACCTGAATAATACCCCCAACTGTGGTCAGGGGCAAGACAGGGGCTCTCTTCCACTCTCAGCCTCTGTGATGGGGTGAGGGACAGTCCGTTGTTTGAGTAAAAAGACGGGGTGAGTGTTAGCATGCGTGATCCATGTGTGGTCATCAGGGCATCTTCTTTCTGGTTCTGGATGAGCACAGGTAGGTGTACCCTGGGAAGCTGGCTGTTTTAGACTGCCAAGTAAAGAGAATAGTGTATTACAAGGCTGTCAAGAATTCTAGCTTGGGTAGGTCTAACTAATTGCCTCCCTATTCATACTCAACAGCATAATGATAGACAGAGTGAGGAAGGGTGTGTGTGTGAGAGAGAGAGAGAGAGAGAGAGAGAGAGCGAGCGAGCAAGCTTGCACTTTCTGGCTTACTCCCCAGACACTAGCAATAGCCAGGGCTGAACCAAGAATCCAGTGGAGTCTCCCATGTGGGTGGCAGGGGCCCAAGTATTTGATCCACCACCTGCTGCCTTCCAGGCATATGAACAGAAAGCCTGATTGGAAGTCAGAGGTGGAACTGGATCCAAGGCACTGTGATGTGGGGTGCAGGCTCCCAAGGAATGGCTTAACCCTCTGCCCCATAACACCTGCTCCATCCCTGATGCCTTTCTGTATTAGTAGAAAAACAAAATGGAACCTGCTGCCCTCCTATTGCCTGGTGAGACCTGAAAGACCAGGTACCTGAGGCTCCAGTCTCTTTCTGCCTGTCTGGGACACAGAGCCTCATAATTTGGAAAATTACATAAGCCCCCAGTTTTTCCTAGGGCGTGTGAGAAATTGCTGCTTGTTTTTAGCAACCTAGTGTCATGAAGTTAGTGTGGACCTAATCCCACTTAAAACTAAATGAGAGCTTTTGTATAATTGCTTTGCCTTTTAACGCAGGCTAAGCCACAGGGAGTCAAGTCTTTCCCTAATACCCTGGGTTTATGGAAACTAAAGCCATCCGGTTCGTACAGGTACCTCTAGCCTGAAGCTGGAATTCTCTCATGCTCTGGTCAGCTCAACACATTGGAATAGGAGGGGGGAGTGTGAGATTTGCATCCTGCTTGTGTTTCTTCGTAGTGCTTCGTCTGGGATGAATTTTGACACTTCGCCTGCCAGAGAAGTGAAAGCTCAGGGTCTTTCTCTACTCGCTACCCAAGCCGTATTCGGCGCTGGGAACTTGACCAAGGGGAATAATCGGAGAGCTTAGCTTCAGCCTCAGTCTCTCCAACCTATCTCTGTTTCTTTGGCGCAGCCTTCAAAGGGATAAAGCCAACAGGAAACAAACCATTGCCCATGTCATGGGGAGCTGCATTTTGATGGGGGAGCAGTTCCCATCCTTTGGTTATTAGGGGATCATGCGAGGGGATTTGAGGGTGGGCGCGCTCTCAAATCTGCTCTTTTCTTGGTGCTGGCTTAGTACCAACTACCTCACCCAGAAAGGCAGAACTACTGACAGTTATTATCATTGAGAGTCAAGTTCCTACTGTGTCTCAGGGCTGGTTCCAGAGGCTTCATGTGTGTTGTCTCATCCCCCACATCACTGTACAAAGTGGGTTTTCTTTTCCTTGTTTTATTGATGAAGGAGGAAGCCCAAGCCCCTTTCTCTCACTCTTCAGATAAAATGCAATTTTCTAAACAGGTCAAGGTGAGAAAGTGTCAAGGTTAAGGTCACAAAAGCTACAGCAAGGTTGCCTGCTTCTAAACCCCATGTGTGCCACCTCCTCGTCACAGAGGAAAGTTGCTTAGGTTTTCTGTGCCTCGATTTCTCTTTCTGTGAAATGGAGACCCACGTGTGTATGATTGTTAGAGCATTAAACATTCCCTGAACTGAAGGTGCTTAAAGCGATGTCTGGCACATCATTGAAGGCTAATATTGTTTTGGTTACCTTTACTGTTCTTAGCAATCTCGGGTTTCAATTAAAGTCTCAAAGTTGGGAACAGTGGATGAGGGGTATCCCTACATTTTAAAGAAGTTCTATAGGACTTCCTCTGCGGGGCTGTCTGGTTCTGACTCCAGTACTCACAGCCACTTAGAAAAAAGAGTAAAAAGTCAAGATTCTGTTGAAGCAGAGGATTCCTGGAACCAGGGCATTTTCTATCTAGCGGGAAGCAATGGGCATTTCCTATCTAGTGAGATGTAGCAGCCTCAGACAATGTGAGGTCCCTGGAAGGAGAGCTGTGTCCTCCTCCCCATCTAAGGGATCAGCTGGGACATCTGGAGGCTGCTGTCATGTTGCTGAGGGGGTGGAGGGGTATGGAGCGAAGATTCTGGGATGCCAGTGGGCTCCGCCTGCCTCTTCCCTGGTCCAGTTGTGAGGAGCGGCCATGATGGCAGAGTGAGGAAGGAGGGCCAGCATGACACAGCTTGCATGTATATGAGATATATTGAAAGAGACTTCACAGAGTTCGTGGGTAATTGGAATGAAAAGATAAGTTTATTTGGTACATAAATGTCATGGACTTTTTGAGTATTCAAGTCTCCAGGTATGCATGGCTTTCAAACTTTGCAGCAAAACAAGTTTATCTTTTTAAAAATTATTTAATTGAGAGACAGAAGGACACACATACACACACATGAGAGAGAGAGAGAGAGAGAGAGAGAGAGAGAGAGAGAGAGAGAGAGAAAGAGAGACACCACTAGCTCTCATTTGTTTGATCACTCCCCCAAATGCCTGCGATGGCCAGGACTGGGTCAGATCAAAGTCAGAAGCTGGGAACACAATCCAGGTCTCCCAGTAGCCATCGCTGCTGCCTCCATGGGTACATGTTAGAGGGAAGATGGAATCAGGTGTGGATCTGGAACCTGAACCTAGGCACTCAGATGTGAAACATGAGTATACTAAATGGCATCTTAAATTCCAGGCCAAATAGCTGCCCCTAAACTTATCCTGTAATTCCATTCTCATGAACTTTCTGAAATGTCTTTGGATATGGTTCTCTGTGTACATATACCTATATTTACATACATCTATAAAATAAAAAGCTAGAGGAACCTGGAGGCTATCTCATCAAACATGGTAATTTTAAAAATAAACTATCTCTAGAAAAGAAAAGTGTTTCCTTAAGGGATTAGGTGGTAAGTTCTTTTCTTTATTGCAGATTTCTTCAATCCCCTCCCAGCACGGTCCCCTCCCCCAAGCCTTGCAGCTTAAGGTGCTGTGCTGAGCCAGAGTTCTCCTAGGATCCAGGAAAGCAATCACAAAAGAACCCCTTGCTGGGATTCTGGGGTGTCCCTCTGCATGGAGGTGGTTCTGTGAACAGCCTCCAGGGGGCGTCTCTTGTGTGAGGGTCTGGAGGAAACAGACACTGATGAAGAGGAACCAGAAGAGCGATCCCATTGGCAGGGTCAGGCTGCGAGTTGACACCTGCTTGTGGGCTTCAAGACAGAAAGGCTGTGGCCCTCCAGCCGGAACCTGAGTGTCTGTGGCTAGGAGTGAGTGCGCCATTGGCAAGATCTCCCTGGACACACAAGTGGGCCATGCTTTAACAGCCTTGTCAACACTGAGCAGAAAAGGAGAAGGGAGCCCGCCCTGTAAAAGAATCCTTCTCCTGGAAAACCAATCGACGGAGGTCTTTATAAAGACCAGAGCCCTTAGCGTTAACATCCATGTCAAGAGCAGAACCTTGGCTGTGACTACCCACACATGGAACTGAGCAGAAACAAATGATCTGGATGGCATCCTGCTGGTTACAAGGGACTGTGCTGCCAGCGAAGCTGGGAAACTGGCCTGTAAACCTTGACAAATCCACTCCACCCCTGATGCACACATACATTGACATCAGCAAGAAGCAGTGTGGAACTAGTGACCCATGAGTGAACATTCCCCAGTGTCCACATCAGATGTGACCCTGGACGACAGTGGAGCAAGCCGATCCTCCCTGACAACTAAAGCCACAGCTGCCCAGCAGGCTGACCGAAGGACTCACATTGTCAGCTGGGTAGGGAGTTTCCCCAGTTCCTTTCCAAAGGGACTGGATCATTCTAGGGCTTCATGACAGCTGTGTGTGTGTCTCATTTTCTCTTTTCCATTAGAGGTTTTTATTTTGGTCATCCTGCCCCTATGCCTTCATTTTATATTGGGTATTCAAGGGCAGAATACTTGTCTGTTAGTTTATAATCAACAATCCGCGAAGGGCCATGCTGGGACCTGATGTGGAGGGGTGATCTCCCCAGAGACTCCTTGACCTTGGTCTTGATCTGGGAGTAGGAACTGGCAGAGGATTTGGGATTGCATTCCTGGGGGAGGAGATGAGGGCATTCCTCTTGGAGGATCAAGAACTCACAAGGCAGCCAATGGGATGGAATGAGAGCAAGACTAAGCTGTCCCACAGATCCTTTTTTTGGCTTCTTGATTTTAGGTGGGCACAAGTACACTGGGAATAAAAGCATTTCCCAGATGTCTTAAAGACGGGGAGACTGTGTGAAGTCCCACCTAACGGTCTGTGCACAGAAGCAAAGAAAAGCACATCGTATTCAAGGCTCCCGTAGTGAGGGGTCTTCCTCCTCCCTCCCTCCTACTGGCTGCAGTGTGAATGTGGTGAGGAGGTCTTTAGAGCCTGGCAGACAGAGAATGCCATAGGAATGGGTGGAGCTGTCACACGGGAGGACCTCCCCCACCCAAACCACCACCAGGAGCCTTGGACTGCCCACCTTCATCTAGTTCCATGAGAGAGAATTTGCTATCTCCTTTTTGCAAAAGACACTTAGGGCCTCAGTTATGTGCCGCTAAAGCTTTGCTCCTTGTGTCATGCTGTCTTTGCTACAATCTTTAGTACATGCTCACAATCCAGACCCTTCTTTCAGTCATTAAGCACTGAGATCAGAGCCCTATATATTTGGGACCAAGCAACATAGCTAAAGCCTCCTCTGTCAGAAGCTAGTACCTTGGCTGTCTTCGCTCACTGCTGTATTCCTGCTACTTAGTAGGCATTCCTCCTGAATTTGCTCCTTGCTAGTAACTGGCCAGTTAGTCAATTCAACAATGTTCATTTGGTATCCAGTTTGTAAGAGATTCTGTGCTTAGAATATAGATATTAGAAATAATGATGTTATTAACAACGTTCTGAGTACCAGGTTTCACCCCAAGTGTCATCTATGTGAGTAGTCATGCATTCAGTCCTCATCATAGACTTGTGAAGCAGGTTCTATTGTAGACCCATTGTATAGAACAGAAAACTGGGGCGCTAAGAAGTTCAGTGACTGTCCCCTTGTCACAGAGGTCCTATGCTAATTAAGGGAGTGTCTGCAGCTAGAACCCTGGCAATTTGCCCCAAGTTCTCTGCTCCTAAGCGAAGCACTCACTGTGTCTCCACAGCTCTGGGGTCATTCTTCCCATTAAATAATTCACTTAGTTTCTTTCTTTCTTTTGACAGGCAGAGTGGACAGTGAGAGAGAGAGACAGAGAGAAAGGTCTTCCTTTGCTGTTGGTTCACCCTCCAATGGCTGCCGCGGCCGGTGCACCGTGCTGATCCGATGGCAGGAGCCAGGAGCCAGGTGCTTTTCCTGGTCTCCCATGGGGTGCAGGGCCCCAGCACCTGGGCCATCCTCCATTGCACTCCCTGGCCACAGCAGAGAGCTGGCCTGGAAGAGGGGCAACCGGGACGGAATCCGGCGCCCCAACCGGGACTAGAACCTGGTGTGCCGGCGCCGCAAGGCGGAGGATTAGCCTAGTAAGCCGCGGCGCCGGCCATTTAGTTTCAAAATACTGCAGTCTCTCCAGTGTTCAGCAAAATGAATGTTCAGTTTTGAAAATTACAAAGCCCTTTTCAGACAAAAAGCATTACAAATTTGACTAAATTAACAATTATTTTCTCAATCACAGAAGTTCCAGAAAGGCTAATGTTAATGCCGTGGAGTTACCTTTTTCGTGTACAAAGTGACTTTCTAATTTTATCATTGAGCAGTTTAGTTTCCTGGTCATTAGAGAGAATGTTGGCATTGTTACTAATTACATAGTATTACTTAGGGCAAAAATGGAATAACAGTTTTTTTCTTTAATAACTACTGTTTATATAAATGGAGCAAAGGAATCATTAGGTTTTATCTGAAAGTGATACTTCCAAATTATATATGGAGATATAAACAAAGTGATTGTCTTTCTTCAATAACTTTGAATTGAGTTTTAAAAAGGTATTCACGGCTGGCGCCGTGGCTCAATAGGCTAATCCTCTGCCTTGCGGCGCCGGCACACCGGGTTCTAGTCCCGGTTGGGGCGCCGGATTCTGTCCCGGTTGCCCCTCTTCCAGGCCAGCTCTCTGCTGTGGCCAGGGAGTGCAGTGGAGGATGGCCCAAGTGTTTGGGCCCTGCACCCCATGGGAGACCAGGAGAAGCATCTGGCTCCTGCCATCGGATCAGCGTGGTGTACCAGCTGCAGCGCACTGGCCGTGGCGGCCATTGGAGGGTGAACCAACGGCAAAGGAAGACCTTTCTCTCTGTATCTCTCTTTCACTGTCCACTCTGCCTGTCAAAAAAAAAAAAAAAAAAAAAAAAAAAAAGGTATTCACAATACAAATCTCAGAGGAGATACTTGGCTGCTAAATTTAAAACCACTTATAAGCTAGATGGACTAAGAATGAGTACAAGACATGGTACTTATATTCTGAACACTTGGAATCGGCCAGATAATGTCTGTGGTGTCAGCACTCCCATCAGGGCGGGTGTCAGGGTACTGAGGTGAGGTCACAGAGTGTAGACGGACGAGAGGTGTGCAGTCTGCCCTACAGAGCTCTGTGGGCAGGCCCATTGCATTGCCAGGCTCTAAGCCAACCATCCACATTCCAGAGGCAAGCAGGCTTCCCGTGCCTACTCAGTGCCTTGGCTTGTGCAAGACACTTCTAAAAGAATTAATTAACCTACTTGAAAGGCAGAGAGGGGTATATCTCCCAGCCATGGGTTCAGTCCCCAAATGCCCATGATGGCAAGGACTAGGCTAGGCTGAAACGAGGAGCCAAGAACTCAGTCCAGGTCTCCCATGTGAGTGACAGGGACTCAAGTAGTTGGGCCGTCACCTGCTGCCTCCCAGGGTACACGTGAGCACGAAGCTGGAATTAGAAGTAGAGCTGTGTGTAGCACCTAGACATGTGCTACGGAATGTGGGCATCTTAATTGCCACACCAATGCCTGCCCCTGTGCAGGTGCTACAAAGCAGACGGAATGTGTCCAGGACTATAGGATGAAGAATGCCTTGTGGGAGTGCAGACAAGCGTCTCCTGGGCAGAGGGATGAGGGAGAAAAGTAAAACCTCGGAGGAGGAAAGGGTGAACATATACAGAGCCCGGCAAGTGCCTGTAGCAGTATGAGCTGTGCCAGTGGAGACCTTAGCGTTCAGTAACTCCGCAGTCTGATAGGAATGGGAAATGCAAACCCCTGTCCATCTTCCTTAGGAGGAACATCACACAGCTTTCAAAGGCACAATTTTTGATTTCAGATTTTTTCAAAAGATTTAATTATTGAGGCCAGTGCTATGGCATAGCTGGTAAAGCCACCGCCTGCACTGCCAGGATCCCATATGGCCACAGGATCATATCCTGGCTGCTCTACTTCCTATCCAGCTTTCTGCTGTAGCCTGGGAAAGCAGTAGAAGATGGCCCAAGTGCTTGGGCCCCTGCACCCATGTGGGAGACCCAGAAAAGCTCCTGGCTCCTGGCTTCAGACTGACACAGCTCCAGCCATTGCGGCCATTTGGGGAGTGAACCTGAAGGTGGAAGACTCTCTTTCTCTCTCATTTAATTATTTATTTGAAAGGTAAAGTTACAGAGAGTGAGACACACGCACACACAGACACACACAGACACATAGAGTGTTTTGATTCAATAGTTCACTCCCTAAATATCCACAATAGCCAGACCCAAGCCACGAGCCAGGAGCTTCTTCTGGGTCTCCCACATAGGTGCAGGGACCCAAGCATTTGGGCCATCTTCTGCTGCTTTCCCAGGTACATGAACGGGGAGTTGGATCAGAACCAGAGCTGCCAAGACTCGAGCCAACACTCGATGGGATGCCAGCACCGGTTTAACCAGTGTCTCTGCCTTTACATCGTCAGAGCTGATGACACTTTTAGTTTCATTGACTTCCTCCCACTCCAGAGGTGGCAAAACCACTTGGAAGAAACAGCTAAATGTTGATTTTCAGTAAGAAACCAAATCCATGTGTGCCTAAGATGTAACCATCTGCGTGAATCCTAGCACGCTAGCGTCACCTTCCACTTCAAGGCGAGACCTGAGGGTCTTAGAGGAGGAAACCTGTGATCCCACAATGTTTCCAGATATCATCTCAGCGTCTACAAGGGGCTTCAGACAGCTCATAGGAAATGCGTAGGATGAAAAAGTCATTCATGAATTTCAAGAGTTGTTGCCCCAGATAAACCTACTTTCCATTCCATTTTCCACAAACGTTTTGGAGTTTCTTTGTGTTTCGATTTCTAGATAGAGGCAAACACTGCTCTTAGTTTGGCCATGAAATTCTTGTGGGTGAGGCAGATGGGATGTGAGTGCAGCATGGTCTAGTGTCCCCAGCCCTCAGGCTCCGGGTGCCCCCCAGGTCTCTTCTGGGGCAGTCCCACTCGCTTTCTGACCAGCTATGTTGAAAGGGATCATGAGAGCCAACAGCACTGGCCGCATCAACACCTGCCCCCTTTTTCCAAAGCGCAGCACAGAAGCTGACGCTGGCTGCCCCCTCAGTCTGCTCTGTGGAGGAACCGTGGGCTCTAGAACCATACCTCTCAAAACCACCTCCATGATGTAACGAAACACGTTTTGTTACTGATTGCCTGGGAACGGTTGGCCCTAGCAAACATCCATGTGGTATTTTGGAAATGCAAATCATACTCCACATGGGAGACTCACCACGGGGGAGTGGGAGGCAGTACGAACGGAAGTAAAGCCTGATGGTCTCTTTCCAGAGTAAACCCTGGAGGTTCACCGCACAGTTTCACCTCCAGACTGCCATCGTGCTCACAGCATCGTCCAATCAGCCTGGGCCTTCCTGTCTCTACAGAGAATGGACCCACGGCTTTTCTTCTCAGTTCACCAGGGAAAAGATCAGGCTTTTCCCAAAGGTGCTTGTGTAGTAACTTTTTGTCCACACCAACAAGAAATCCAGAAAATTCAAAACTCATCCAGACATGAGTTTACCAGCACAGGTTTCTTAATGAAATAGACTTCACGTGAGTTTGTGTTTGCAGACTGGCTGGAACAACTAGTGGGGTCCTTGGCCTTAGTTTTTGACCTTCCTGTGAATTTAACAGCACGTTGGATATCAGGCAATCGGCCACCAACCAGGGTCGTTAGAGAGCTCGCTGTGACGGCCACTGCAGGTAGATTTGGTAAGGTCCTCCCACCGCCATCTGGTTCACTCCCCAGATGGCCACAGTGGCCAGTGCTGGTCCAGGTTGAAGCCAAGAGCCCAGCCACGTGCAGCTGCCTCTTTGCTTTCGAGCTCTCAGGCTGTTGCCTTCACCCCCAGGATTCGCTGTGCTTTTGCCTTCTGTCTCCTCAAGGTTCTGCGTGAGCTGGAGCTCCTTGGTGCCGCAGGAGTTTCTAGGTCTTTCTCCAGAGATTTCACCCCTGTGCTTTGGTCTGCTCTGTTCCCACCTGGGAATCTTGACTTTGCTTTCCCCCCCCCCGCCAACCCCCTTGACCTCCTCCTATCCTGCAAAGGATTCTTCTTGGCAGCATGTGTTTCTCATACTGTTCAGGTTGTGCTGAGGGGTAGTCACAAACTCACCGCCAGGCTGCTTCTATTTCTCTGAGTCAAGCCAATCTGGGACGGGTTTCTCTGACATCTACAAAGTCTTATAGGCTACCACCAACTTCCCAGATCCTGTGTGTTTCACATCCGCATCCGTGCAGCATGGGAAGTCCATCAACTCCACACACCCCTTAGGTCTGCACCCCAGGGACTCTTCCCCTTAATCATCTTTTTACCACCTTGACCCAGCTCGTTCTAGATCTGCATAGCTCAGGTTACCAGTTTCACTGATGACCCCTCAGCATCTTACACCCTTCTTCTTCCTTTCAGCAGGAAGAAAATTTAAAACAGAAGGGAAGATGGTCTTTTCCATTCCATCATGGCGTGTATAGCAATAGGCATCACTCTTCCAATGGGTGAATACCATGCTATGTTTCATATTTTTGGGGGTGCCTTGCAAGCAAATCTGATAACAGAGTAAGTGGTTAGATCTGACTGTAAATCTGGAAGCCGTTCTCTCCAGGAGGGAATTGAAACTACATGAACCAGGAGTTGATGAGTGCAAATATAAGATTAAGAAAGCAGTTTTGTAGTGCTAAATGATGTGATAGTTCCCAGCTTAGATAAACTGCATTGTGCATAACATTTTAACATCTGTTATAATATTTATAAGATAAAGAGGCATATGGTATGCATTTAGAACAAAGTTTACAGAGAATGATATGAACAGATTTTTAGGTCAAGCAGGCCTAGATATAAAAGGCATTCCTATTTTTTTTCTGGAAGTGTGAATGCAGGCAAGTTGACTTCATTATTTTTGTCTCACTTTTTCTACCTAAAAATAATAATAATAATAATAATAATACCCATATTGAAGTTGCTCTTGTAAAGTTTATATTAAGGTAAACTAAATAATACAACATGTGTGCAGGGCCTAACACTCAGTAGCACTAAATAAATAGTATATACTATATTAAAATATAAGTAATGATTTCAAAAGTATACAATTATATATTTTCCAAGAATTTTTGTTTCTACAACTCCTTACTTTTCATTGCTTTCCAAGGTCATGTTCATACTCAGATGAGTGACTGGGAAAGAGAAGGAATTCAAGCATATTAACATTATTTCCCAAGTTTGCGTCAACCGATGAACATGAGGAATTATTTAAGTAGTAGAGTGTATCACTTATGGCATATTTTCCTTTTGAGGAATTTACTCTTTTAAATATAGGAGTATTAAATTAGAAGGCATTTTTAAAGGATCTGTTTTATTTGAAATGCTGAGTAACAGAGAGAGAAAGAGGAAGAGGAAGAGGAAGAGGAAGAGGAAGAGATCTGTCTTCTGGTTCACTCTTCAAAATGCCATAATGGCCAGTGCTGCTCCAGGTTGAAGCCAAGAGCCCAGAACTTGACCTGAGTCTCTCATGTGGGTGGCAGGCTCCCAAGGCAAAGGGCCATCATTCTCTTCATCCCAGGTTCATCAACAGGGAGCTGGATCTGAAGTGGAGAGCTGTGCCAGGAACAGGTGCTTTGATATATAACACCGGTATCTTAGGTGATGGCTTACTCTGCTGTACCACAATGCCCACCTCTTAAGTTAGAGTTTAAACACAATTTTTATCAATGCTACACATTACTGACAATGTAATAGTTAAGGGATAAGACATGACTAGACTAAATTTTTTTCATATTCTTGAGAATTGACCATAGTAGGAGGCAGTTAGTCTTGTACTCAGAAGCAAGGTTTATATTTCTGAAGTGTGAAAAGTTATTTAGCAAGCATGGTAGGTAGAGACAATCTGAGCAGTTCAGTTCCCAAGTTGGGTCACAGATGATAGAATAAAAAGAAAGCAGATGAACTAGCACTTTACAGTTGTAGGACTTAGTCAATTTTTCCTTACCTAAATATTTCACAGTGGCCACCTACACTGGAACCTTCTTTCAAGATGTTTCTTTAGCTATAGACTCAATACCTGAAGAATCTAAAGTGTTTTACCCATCCCTGCAAGGATGAATTCTCCCATTAGCTAAGAACAAGGGGGATTTACACTGGAGGAGGAAAAGGCAGGTTTGATTTGCTAATGCTTGTGTATCTCCTAGGAGATGAGAAAACTGGTAAAAGACTTGAATGGAATGGGAAACTTTTAAATGGAGTTATGGCTAGTTTCTTATATACTTATTTCTTGATTACTGTGTTTGAGTATAATACAGTTTTACTTTGACCACAAAAAATAGCATTATAGGGAAACCATGTTATGGCATTTTTCTTTTTAAAATTTTTTTTATTTGAATGGCAGAGAGTGAGCGCGAGCGAGTGAGCACTCTTTCATCCACTGGTTTACCCCTAAAATGCCTGTAACAGGTGGTGCTGGGCCGGGTGGAACCCAGGAGCTAGGGACTCAGTCCAGGTTACCATGTGGGTGACAGAAACTCAAGTACTTGAGCCATCACCTGCAGTCTCTTGGAGCACACATTAGCAGGAAGCTGGAAGCAAAAGTGGAGGAGCAAGGACTGAAGGCCAGGGACTCAGATATGGGATGTGGGTGTCTCAAGTCAAATCTCTCTTTTTAAAAAACATTTATTTATTTTTTGAGAGTCAGAGTTACACAGAGAGAAGAGAGGCAGAGAGAGAGAGAGAGGTCTTCCATCTGCTGGTTCACTCCCCCGTTGGTCGCGATGGCTGGAGCTTCTTCTGGGTCTCCCACACTGATGCAGGGGCCCAAGGACTTAGGACATCTTCCACTGCTTCCCCAGGACATAACAGAGAGCTGGATTGCAAGTGGAGCAGCCGGGACTCGAACTGGTGCCCTTATGGGATGCTGGCACTGCAGGCGGCAGCTTTATGCACTACGCCACAGCGCCGGCCCCTCAAGTCAGGTCTTAACCACTGCTTCCAATGTGTGCCCCTGCTTTAACAATTTACTTTTGGCTTTTATAAGAACTGAGTCTCTTTGGATGGGCTGTAAGAGCAAACGCTTGCCATATGAACCTTTACAATATGGTGGGCAGTATTGGAATGAGAGCCTGGTGTTCACACCACATTTAACTTTGATGATAGTTTATTAGAGTGTCTTGATCTTTTAGTGGGTAAGTTTGTATTCACATCTCTTCTTTTGAGGTGAACATTTTGCCGAAGCATTGAGATGCCTATATCTCATATCAGAGTAGATGAGTTGGAGTTCTGGCTCCACTTTCAATCCAGCTTCTTGCCAGTGCATACCTTGGGAGGCAGCCTCTGTGGCTCGTGTGGTTGGGTCCCCGCTATCTTCATGGGGAGACATGGCTTGACTACCCACTCTCAGGTATATGGAGAGTAACCAGTGGATGCAAAATCTCTCTGCCTCTTGGGTAAATAATTTAAAAAATGAAGATGGGAGAAAATGTATTTTTAAAAACTCTCCGTGGGGCCAGCGCTGTGGCGTAGCGGGTAGAGCCGCCACCCGCAGTGCTGGCATCCCATGTGGGTACTGGTTTGAGTCCTGGCTGCTCCACTCCTGATCCAGCTCTCTGCTGTGGCCTGGGAAGTCAGTGGAGGATGGTCCAAGTCCTTGGGCCCCTGCACCCACATGGCAGACCTGGAAAGAGACTCCTGACTCCTGGCTTCAGATAGCCTTAGCTCAGGCCATTGCAGCCAATTGGGGAGTGAACCAAGAGATGGAAGACCTCTCTCTCTCTCCTCACCTTCTCTCTCTGTGTAATTCTGACTTTCAAATAAATAAATAAATATTTTTAAAAAAACATTCAGTCTTTGAAAAATTCTGAACTTATTTTTTGCCTTGGAGGTTAATATCCGGCCCCCATATTGATTTTTTTTAATGTGCTTTCTTGAAAGTTAATAAATCATCTTCTTCCTGCCCCATTCCATATCAATAGCAGAAATTGATTCTCCCAGAATCTTAAGGTCTTAGGATTAGTAAGTCATTATAGTTGATGGAACATATAGCACATGACAGTGTTGGTACTCTCATTTGCATTTTCAAGGTAAGAGGATGAAGCAGAGAGCTCAGAAAGATAAACAAGTAGACAAAGTATTGTTATTCCAAGTCCTGTCTTGTATTAGTTACCCCTGTAGCTTTTTTCTCATAAGTCATTGTTCAGTGTTTCATGTTCCTACATTACTTCATTTAAACTGCGCTTGTACCTAGAGAAATCCTAAGTCATTATTTTTACTTTACATTCTAATTTAAAAAAAAATTATTCATTAACTCCTAGTGACTTCTCAGTGCATTGTCCTCTTCCAAAATTGTCCACATTGGAGCAAAAATCTGAAGGTTTTTTTTTTTTTTTCCTGCAACAGTGATGTGAACATGTCAAATGACTTAGTGGTTCATCTGGCATAAGTAACTGAAAATTTGAATGCTTATCTGAACTTTATCTGAACTATCCTGAGTTTTCTTGGGTCCATAAAATTGGAACTGAAATCTCATGGAAACTGGCTCCCTCAAGAAATTTTTGGTGAGCCAGAAGTACTGTGAGAGCAGCCTTCCCCGTGGTGTTTTGGCAATTTTTACCTTGGCCCCAGACACAACCAGGAAGTTCAGAGGTGAATGAGAATGAAAAATAATAAAATGGTAACTGATCTTTTTTTTTTCTTTTGCTACTTCGGAAAGACTCAGCTGAATATTCTTTTAAGAACATGATGTTGAGTCATCTTAACAACCCTAGGTCTCATAATACGCATTAAGAGAGAGATTTGGGACAATATGAACAACTGAACCCATCCAAGAAAAAGAAGGAAATTAAAATTAAAATTTACCATTTCCTCTTGTTTTTCACATTGTCTTACTAAAGCATACTTTTGGGATGTTGTTAGTTACATTAACATTATTTTCATGGTCATTAGCCATGTTGTTGTATGTATTTTAATGAATTAATATCAATTTTCTATACCACTCTTCACTTCAAATGCCTACCACCAAGTAGAATGTACTTACATAGATTCTATGTTTGGAGGCTTAGAGCCTATCATTAGTTTAGCAGAATTCTGGCATAAGAATTATCACAGTTTGCCCTGAAATCCAAGTTCCTTTTGGTAAGCAAATCCATCATATTAATTATACTCATAGAAGTACCCTGAAAGAGAGAAGGCTGTAGTTTCCGATCTTTTCTCCCTGTGGTACTACTTTCACATCATGATGACCTCGCCCAACCCTGGTCTGCTGAGTGAATAGGGACACTGGAGCCTGCAGTGATACATTTTTGTCAAATCCCACCAGTAATGTTGGGATGTCCCAGAGTTCATTGTGCATTACTGGTTTGAATGATCACTTAGAGGCTATGGGCTTTTTGCCAGGTTGTAAAATGTAAGTCTTGATGACTTTGTCTCATACCTCATTCCCTTTGATTGTCACCAAAAATGCAGACAAAGCTCTTACTGTCACCTTCATCTTCTGGTGGAAGGGACAGAGGCTCAGACAGTTGTAACCATTTATTAAGCAATGAAGCTCTGAAGCTCTGAACTGTTGCACCATAGCACCTAGGTACTGCAAGTGGGAAAAGGCAGAGAATATCTGACTCAAATTAAAAAGTCCGTTAAAAAGGAGCTCTCTGTCCAGAAAGGAATCATTATAAACAACCACGCCACACATTTGTCAGACGTTTGCTTCTCAATGAGGTGAATTGCGGCCAGAAGTCCACTGAGGACAGTGTCCACAGACAGCTTCTCTCAGATACCTGCTCCAGTTGGTGGGGCACTCAGTGAACACTTGGTAACAGACTATGGACTTGGAGTTCTTGTTCTCTTTGCAAACTTTCACAAGCACTTGCAAATCATAGCAATGAGAGTACTAACTGACCATTCTGGGATGGGTCCATCTGTCTTGTTAGCCACTCAATTAACTCCATGTTCTTTTTGTCCAGAGGTTTGGACAACTGTGATTTATAAATAAGAAACATAAATTTTGCAGTGTTCCAAAAAGCCTACGTTTATGAGCATCTGAAAATTTTCAAAAGTGTGGATGAAATTAATGCCACCAACCCTCCTCCCCACCCCACAATATTCTTACTTCATTGTTTTTGCTGGCCATGTTGTAAAAGCCATTCCCCTCCAGTGAACTAAAGGACTGAACTTTGAATAAATGATGGCCTTTGGATTAGTTGTGTATGCTCTGTGATTTGTACAGGATTGGCATCAGCCAGCCTGGCCTGCATCTCAGACATTCATTTGGAATGCACTCACTTAGTACAGCACAGGGCCAGGGAGACACTCGGGGCAGAAAGGGGCGACTTCCAGGCTGAAAGGTAGCCCCCTGAGAAAGTCAACCATGAGAGAAAGAGAGTCAGTAAGGGCTGACTGTGGCCAAATGGAAGTGGGTGAGGTTGCCGGCAAACACCAAAGTGTGTACAAGTTTCAACAGATTACCCCTAGGCTGGTTTAGCGAGCGCAGTTGGCACTCCTACAAAAGATAACCTAACCTGACACTAACCCTGCCAGTAGTTCAGGGATAATATTTTCACTAGGATGAACTGCTCTTGAACTGTTTCTGTAATTTATTTGGTGCAAACAGGCTTCCCTTCAACATCAGGCATGCATGTCTTATGGCTGCCCATTTGTTTATTGTAAAAACATATTTATTATGGCCAATGCAAGCAAAGCCCTCCTTCTCAGTGGTGTTTCAATTCCCCCAAAGCCTTCTCGTACTGTGTACCACAGCCCCGATGATGAAGTACACGCAAGCTGGTTCCAAACCATGTCCCGTGTTTTCTTTGGACTTACCTTCAAAAATCTATTGCTAACAAGCAACTCCTAGTGTTTTATGACCTTTTGCTGTGATGATGCTTATCCTTTGGACTTGAAATGATTTTCCTTCTCTTGATGAAAATGTCAAGTGTGCCTGAGATCCCAGCCAGAAAGTGGACACTGGGCTAAATAGAAAGAGCAACAGCTGACTGATTAGAACAGGCATGTTTGAAAAAAATCACAGGAGTACAGGAAAATTAATCGGTAGTGTCCATGCAGAGTGCTACAATGCACTGTTAGTTTCATGACTGTTGTTGCTAATACTCATCCTCCATTCAGTCATCAGTAATTATCCTTTGGATAAATCGTGAAAGTAAAGGAGCCCTTGAATGATTGTAGAGATGATGACTCCTGTGGGAAGTAATTCATCCTGGAACTGTTTGCGTTCATTTTTAAAATGTATTTATTCATTTAAAAGGCAGAGTGACAGAGCAAGGGAGAAGGAGAGGGAGAGGGAAAAGGAGGGAGGGAAAAAGGCATGGAGGAAGGGAGGTGGGGGGAGAGAGAGAATAAAAGAGAGAGAGGCCTTTTCCATCTGCTGGTTCAATTTCCAAATGACTGTGACAGTCTAGGCTGGGTTGGGCAAAGCCAGGAGCCAAGAAGTCCATTCTACTCTCCCACATGGAGTAACAGTAACCCAAGTACATGGGCCATCATCTGCTGGCTCCCAGGTGCACTAACAGGAAGCTGGACCAGAACCACAGATTAGCTGGGACTCCAAACAGGCACTCTGATATAGAATATACAAGTCCCAAGTGGTAGTTTAATCTACTGTGCCACATGCCCACTCTCAAATAGTTTCATAATTGGCATTTATGCACCAGGCAGTAAACAAGCCAGAAGAAAATACTGTACTAAATCCACTTACTCTTCGTCTGTTTGAATCTATCCAATCCCCATCTTTCATTAAGAACGCAAATTGTTTCGGGTTCATTCCCCATCTTTGGATGCCAACCATCTTTCAGATGCCAAAGGAGTCCAAAGATCTCATGATTTATGAGCTGGATAAGAAAAAGAAGTGAGAAATGATGCTTCTGTCCGTCTGGTCAGTAGAGTAGCATTGGCTCTACAGAAGAATCCATATTTCTTTAATCACGTGTAGCAGGAGTATTGCTAGCACATAGGACACTTGTTTGCTAATGGGACAAAAGTAGCCCCTTCTCCTGACTGTTGACTTCAATGTGGAATACTTCCACTATAAATGGACAAACCTATGAAATTTTAGGTCTTCTTCCTGGTGCAGTGTACACGTACATGCAGTGGTTTTAGGTGGAGTTGTTGCAGACAAGTGGAGAGGGTCCATAAACCACCTGGAACAACACATCAACGTGAGTATGAACTCCACTCCCAAGCTATGTGTGCCAGTAATATTCTGTCACCAACTATTTCCAAGACATTTCTCTTTTAATGTAGTTCTCTCCCAAGCACGTACCTTGCTGGGGACTTGGGTTCAGCTCTAGCATTTCATGACAGCTATTTTTATTACTCTTTCCCACAGATCACCCTTTCTTCTATAAATTTCCCTGGATTTTTTCCTCTTGACTTAAAGGCTCTGCTCTTCCAGTCAGGCTGATCTGATTTTGCGTTGCTCTTTGTGGGTTGTACAGCTATTCTAACGTCTTCCCAAGGTCCCTTCCTCCAAATCAAGTGGATGACAGAAAGCCCATAAATTAATTACCTGACCACAAGGTACTAAATCTCTATCTTAAGCAGGTTTGTGTCATGGAAATTCTAGAATCTCACAATCCCAGAGTAAGAAGTACAAATGTATTTTCCTGTCTGTATCCTCGGCGCACTTCCTATCTCATTTGTCATGTGCTTACACGACAGGAAGAGGAAATGAATGCGAAATAAATTACCAGAGTTTCGTCCCCCTTTCTAGCCTTAGCATCTAGTGACTAGATATTCCCAATATCTACAGGTTTAGATTACATTTATGTTCATGAGTCTTGTTAAGATGAATCTGAGATGATCTCTTAGGATTTGGTTAATATCTAGAACAAAGAACTATATCATAAGACCATATAGATTCAAACTCAAGACCTGTCTGGAATAGTCTAATGCATGTAGTGGCTCCTCCTAAACACACAGCTCCCCCAGATGTCTGGGAACCTGTGCGCATTGGCATAGTACCCATCAGCTGACAAAGCCATTTGGAGAGAGCTGAGGGGCACAAATGGGAAAGGATTCTCTTAAACTTTACCCATAGACATTTAGATTTGGAAAGTTTGGCTTGCTTTTCAACCCTCAGTGGCTTAGGTCTGCAGTATGATGAGAAAGAAACTTAGGAGCGGCTTCTTTCAGTCATGTTTCCCCCTACGTCTTCTGTACTCTAGTCTGCATGTATTTCTACTCAAAAGGCAGACTGTAGTCTGCATCAGAGGTCTTCCAATCCATACAAGAGGAAGTTGCCACCTATCAAAGGCTAGTGTACATACCCATCTCTAGTTATCTGGACAGAATCATTGTATGAGTATGGATGGACTTAAAATACTTGTGTACCATTGTAAACTTACCTTTTAATGCCATTTTCCATGAACTTTTGAAGGACGCTTGTATGCATGTGTACAGGTAGGGTTGGGGTAGCTTTTAAGTCCCACCATGAGCGTGCCCCCAAGCCCTGCAGAACCTCCTGAGGGAGTGAGACGAGGGACTTTGCAGGGGTGGTGCCCAGCATCCTATCCGCATCTCCCTGGAAGAGCTCTGCTGCCTTGTGTCCGATAACTCGGGCTTGTGGGTAAGATTTCAGCTGAGGGAGGATTCAGCGACTGCTGCAAATTTAAAAACCATCTGTGGAGGAAATGCTTTGACATAGGATCCTTAAATCATGTCCCGTGTGTCTTCTCTATGCTAACGTTTGCCTCCATCGAATCCTCATGTCCTCAAGAGCAGGCCTGTGTCATCATCCAGTCTTCAGCTGACATACTGTTCCTTACACACAGTAAAACCATTAAGGCAATGTTATTTGTAAACACCGAAAGCAGAGTGATCACATTTTCAATAGAGTTCTTAGGGATGTTGATTGAATTTAGACTGGTTGAGACTGCCCTGAAAGGGATAAGACGGTCATAATTACAAGGTGAACAATGTTCAAAGAAGAGCAGTCATTTCACAGTGCCGCAGCGATGCCTGACATCGTCTTAGCTGGCGTTTCATGGTCTAAAACACTGGACAACCCTCAAGGCAGCCGTATCTTGTTGTGGGTAAAGGGTGGAAAGGTGGATTTTGGAAGTATATTTATCTGTGCATGTGCAGTCTGCATCCAAGTGTGTATCAGAGTCTTTTGTGGTCTCCTTGTGATCTGGGCCAAGTTGCTTTGTACAAAAACAAACCACGCTGGTTTCCAGTCCTCTGGAAAGTCGGAGAAGCAGAAGCTGGAACAGGCACAGCTGCAGCAGCCACCTCACTGTTACGGAACAAGGGCATGTAATGGAAGCTTGAGTAGGAAATAAAGCAGCGATGTGTTACCGGGCAGAGGGGTTTTCATTTACTAGGAAACAGTTCTTATGTGCGTTCACTGATGACTTGTCTTTAACATTCTGGATTCAGAGTTACATCTCTGGTTTTCACTAGTTGAGCTAGAATTATGGCATGTAGATTTCATGTACACTTGGGCCAGAGCCTGCATTCGATCCTTTCCAGCACAAAGATGACGTGTGGGCCATAACAGAGGCCATCTCAGTGGACTTGGGAAGCGCTCCTTGCACCCCCACTGCTGCTCATGGAAAATTTGCTAGAAGCTCAAACCGATGTTGAGACTGTTGACATTAATTCTGTCCCACTCTCTTTCTGAGGTAGTGTACTATAACTTTTAAGATCAAGTTGTTAGACAAGCAAAAACATTTTCAGATTTCCGATCGTTTTATCTTTCATTTTATGCCAAAGATATAAATTTACATCCAGCGTTTGCTACAATCACACGGCCCTCCACAGCTATGCAAGCAAGCAGCCAGCAGAAGCAGGAAGCTGAATCAAATCCTATACTTCTATAAAATGTAGGCTGAAGCGGGGCATGAACACGGGCCTCCCCTCTGCAAGACAGATAAATGGACGTTTTGTTTCCTTACGCGGCCTGGTAGTCTAAACATATTTAATTATTTGGGAGACTAAAGGAAAAGACACTTAGAACAGTTACAGTCTTCAATATGAAAATGTATGTGGACATAATTTTCAAGATTTAGTGTTGTGATATCTGAATAATGCTCTTGAATGTCAGTGTGCCAATTTCCAATGGAACATAACGTTTGTATAATGATCTTTATGGTAATGTGTATATTTTGGAATGAACTAACATTTCATCTGAATATCACACATCATGTTTTTGCTTATCATAGAGAAAAAATCTTTTTCACAATTTCACTGTGATCTCTGTATTGAAAATATAATTATAACATTTCCCTAACTGTAATTGTATACTAAGAAATGATAATTTAGAAAAATATCATGATCCTGAAATACATGCTCAGGTTGTAGATAAGGCTCTAGAATAAACTTTTCTTTATGTTTTATAATCACTTAGCTCTGATTTCTAAAATTTAACTGAGAAGGATTAAAATTAAGTTGTAGAGAGTGTAATAAATAAAAGAATGAATGTGATCAAAGAGCTAGAAATGAGGAAATTTGGAATATGAAGAATTATTGGTCAGGGCTGGTGTTGTGGTGTAGTGGTTAAAGCCACCACCTGTGACGCAGGTACCTCATTTGGGCACCAGTTCAAGTCCTGTCTGCTTTGCTTTCTATCCAGCTTCCTGCTGTTGACCTGGGAAAAGCAACAGATCATGGCCCAACTACTTGGGTCCCTTTCAACCCCACGGGAAACCTCGATTAAGCTCCTGGATCCTGGCCATTGGGGTCATCTGGGGAATGAATCAGAGGATGGAAGATCTCTATCTGTCTCTCTCCCTTATTTTCTTTAACTCTGACTTTAAAATAAATAAATAGATCTTTTCAAAATTTATTGGTTATGGAAGTTGTTTTTGGTTTTTATTTTAAGATTTATATATTTATTTATTTGAAAAGCAGAGTGACAGAGAGAAAAATCTTTCATCCTCTGGTTCACTTCCCAAAGAGCTATAACAGCCAGTTCGGGGGCAGACTGAAGCCAGGAAACAGGAACTCCATCCTTGCTCCTACATGGGTGGTGGGGACCCAAGTATCTGTACTATCTTCTGCTGCCTTTCTAGGAGCCCTATTAGGCCTCAAACTGGTGCTGAGTCATGGGGATACTGGCATCACAAGCAGAGGCTTAACCTCTGTGGCCATAACACCAGCTCCTCTTTTAAATTTAATATAGGATCTGTAGTCTTTTTTTTTTTTTTTTTTAGATTTTTATTTATTTATTTATTTGAGAGGTAGAGTTACAGAAAGAGAGAGGGAGAGACAGAGAGACAACGGTCTTCCATCTGCTGGTCCACTTCCCAAATGGCCACAATGGGCAGAGCTGGATTGAGCCAAAGTGAAGAGCCAGGAAGTTCTTCCGGGTCTCCCACAAAGGTGCAGGTGCACAAGGACTTGGGGCATCTTGCACTGATTTTTCAGGACATTAGCAGAGAGCTGGATTAGAAGAGGAGCAGCAGGACTCAAATTGTTGCCCATATGGGATACCAGCACCCCAGGCGAGTCTTTGCCTACTACTATGCCACAACCCTGGTGCCAAGGATCTGTGGTCTTAAAATAGATGAAAAAAGGAGATTTTTTGCTCTCTCCTCTTATAAATCACTCAAATACATAAGAAGAACAAGAAATAAAAACCCCAATCTCAGGTTTTATGGATCTAGATGTGTCGCTCATTCTGAATCCTGACATCCTGACATAGGAAGAAGGCTGACAAATCTTTTTTTTTTTTTTTTAAAGACTTATTTATTTATTTTAAAGTCAGAGTTACATAGAGAGAGAAGGAGAGGCAAAGAGAGAGAGGTCTTTTATCTGCTGGTTCACTCCCCAGTTGGCCACAATGGCCGGAGCTGTGCCGATCTGAAGCCAGGAGCCAGGAGCTTCTTCTGGGTTTCCCATGTGGGTACAGGGGCTCAAGGACTTGGGCCATCTTCTGCTGCTTTCCCAGGACATAACAAGAGAGCTGGATTGGAAGTGGAACAGCCGGGACTCGAACTGGCACCCATATGGGATGCTGGCACTGCAGGCAGTGGTTTTACTGGCTACACCACAGCGCCAGCCCCATTTTTTTTTTTTTTTTTTTGGCAAATCCTTTGGTGTGAAGCAGGGGTGCAGGAAGATGTTGAGAGGGGAAAGCAGAGCAGCAGAGCTGATTCCAGGCAGACGAAGTTGAGCTCTTCTTTGTGTGGGCCAATCTAGTAAAGTTGGTTCTGTGTTTCAAGGCAAGAGCCATCGCAGTTTAGTAAAAGGCGGGGAAGCTGAGACTAAATGAGAAAATGCAAACACAAATATGAATTATGTTGTCAGGAATCAGTTTATTGTGCAACATGGTAATGAGAGAAATGAATGCCTTGTGATGAGCCCTGATGTATCAATGTGTGTTGGCCGTGGAGAAGCAGCTCAGTACTCACAATCTAGTGTTGTAAGCAGAACTCCTGCTGCTCCAAAATACAGCCCTCCCTGCTTTCAAAATGCAGGCATCACCTTATAGATGGCTACTTCAGGAGGAAGTTCATTCAAGTAGGAGTTGCTGTTTTTTTAAAGAACCACCTTAGAACTATCCAAATATATTTTATAGGAAAAAACAGCAGGTAATAAACCTTGAGCATGCAACTATTTCTACAGAGTTTTTTTTTTTAATTTAGCACATGTATGCCATGAATTCTTAAATGTGAAGAAGTTATTGCTTCTATAAAACAGAAATTCTAAGCATAGACATGAGAGTGTAGGAAAAAGAATGAAGCAACAAAACACAGTCAAATTTGAATTGAAAAGCTCAAAAGAGAGGAAGAGGAAACTAAAACCAACACAAAAATTAGGGCCACATTGGAAGTCCTCAACGGAGCAGAGACAGTACCAAAGCCACAGGAACCACAGGGAGTATTGTAAAGGAAGCAGCATAGAGTGGAAGTGAAAAGAAGATTAGAAGGATTAGAGAGGAACTGAAAGGTGTGGAAAACAAATATGAAGGGTCTGATAGACTATGACTCCTGGAATAGACATAAAGAAAAAATAAAGATATAACTAAAGAAAACTTTAGAACAATGTAAACAGCATCTGTTGTGTAAATTGTAGGGGCGTGGCTCAGGAACAATTGACTTAGAACTGTGAACACAGAGACACATTTTTGTAAAGTTTCTGGACTTTCAACATGAAAAAATTAGCTTCTAGTCAAGAAGAACTTTGTATAGAATGAATGCTAGCATACAGAAAAGAAATATTTTTGAAAACATGCTAATAAAAGTATAAGCTAATGTTTTATACCTATCCAAATTTATTCAAGAATGAGAGAAGATAATCCATTAAGGAAAATCGTCATTCAACCAAGAATGAAATGGATAGAGGAAAAGTACAGAATCCATGTAACTGTCAAACGCAAACTTCAAAGAAAAAATCAGGAGTATATTTTTCAGAATACATAAATATTTAAAACACTGACAATGCTGCAACCAAGCAATTAGCAAAAAAAAAAATGCTTCAACATAGGAAAATCTGCTCAGCCTCAGCACAAGGAAGTACAAGTTACGTCATCATAACAACCTGCCTTCGGATCAGCGCGGTGTGCCAGCCGCGGTGGCCATTGGAGGGTGAACCAATGGCAAAGGAAGACCTTTCTCTCTGTCTCTCTCTCTCACTGTCCATTCTGCCTGTCAAAAAAAAAAATCTGATGTATGAAATACATGAAACTTGTTTACCTTCTATAAATTAAAAATGTGAAATACAATAATAAAAATATTAAAACAGTGATATGCCATTTGTTTTACTTACCATGTTAGTAACAAAAATCACAAAGTTTGAACTTATTCAGTTGATGAGGAAGTAAGGGAAATAGAATGTCTAGTATGTTGTTTTGGTGAATACAACTTAGCCTCAAAAAAAAAAAAAAACAACAACTGTGTGATAGTGAAATATCATTAAATAGGAAGTGCATATACTCTGATTGAGTTGATCCATCATAAGAATTTATTCTACAAATGTTTGTTTCATTATCATTGATAATCACAAAACATTGGAAATAACACATGGGCCCATGTTTATGAGACTAATAAATATTAAAATACATTTATAATCAAGTGCTACTCAGCCTTTGAACATAATGCAGCGGCTCTGGATGCAAATGCATGGTATGGTCTCCAGGAACGCTGTTCAGGTCTGGAATAGGTCAAAAAAGGGCCTGTCAATGATGAGGAAAGAATCAACAGCAAGAAAAAGACATCTGAGGCTCAAACACATTGCAAACATCTCTGAACAAGGAACGCAGTAGAACAAGAGGATCTGCAGACAGGTGCCTGCTGGACTACAGAATTGTACACACGTTCCCGGAAATGGCCCAGGTTGGCAGCTGAGAATAGGAGCTTTGGTGGCAGGTTGCCTGGGGTCCAATCTCAGTGCGCCCACTTGTTAACTATAGGACCTGACGCATGTCTCATATTATCTATGCTGTGGATTTAAGGATGGGAAAACATACATAATACCAATATTAAGCCAAAGAAAGCTGCTGTATTAGTAAGTTGGTCAGACAAGATAGACTTTGAAGCCAAAGGCAGTCATACAAGTGGAGATATGGATTGCAAAAAAGTAGTCCTCTGTGACGAGTATATCATGAACTTCTGTGTACCTAGCATAATTTCAGATTATCATCCCTAGACTAAATTAAAGGAATCTGCCTTGCTCTGTATCCTCTAAAATAAACGTATATGAGAGCATTTCAAAATGTTTGTGGAAAACAGAATTGAAAGGTAAGTTTATTTGGTGCAGAGACTTTTTTAAATTCAAGCATAGCTTTTTCATAATTTACATTTCCCACAAACTTTTTAAAGATTCCTTATACGCATGGATTTCAAAATTTTTGTACTAAATAAGCATGTCCTTTAATTCAATTTTCCCACAAACATTTTGAAATACCCTTATAATTCCCTTCAATGACATATGGGATATTTATTTTTAAAAATTGACAAGGCACTAGGCCACCAAGTACATCTCAATAAATTACAAGAAATTGATATTATTCAGACCACATTCTCTGAACAGAATTCAATTAAATAAGAAATCAACATTCAAAATAGTTTTAAAGAACCCACATGTATTTGGATTTTAAAATGTATTTCATGCACTAGGAATATATTTAGATATAAATAGCAATGAAAGTAATACATATACAAGAGGTCTTCAAAAAGTCCATGGAAATGTGTATTATGAAAAAAAATGGTTTCAAAATTATTTTGTACCAAAATAAACTTTAAAATATTTTTTTCATGAAACTTTTGAAGTTAGCTCATATACCAGAAAAGTACATGATGGCTAAAGGAAAGTCATTAAAATATTTGAGACAACAACTTAAAACAAGTAAGTGCTCAACCCAGAAAGTTAGGAAAAAACAAATAGAACAAAAAGTATATATGTACTGTAAGGATATCACAAGAACACAAATCAATGAGTAGAAAATAAAGACATAATATAGAGTATCAATAGGCTTAAGAGATAGAGCTTTGATAAAAATTTTAAGTTGGATAGTCATACCCAGGACAATAAATATAGACTCCTACCTCTCTCCCAGCACAAAAAGCAACTGAAAACGGAAGACCTAAATGTGAGATCTGAAACTTAAACACTGTTAGAAGGAAACACTTTAGAAGTTGGAATGGGAGAGTATTTCCTAGATCATACCCAAAAAGCACGGGAAATGAAGCCAGAAATAGACAAATGGTTTATTATCAAATTAAAGAGATTTTCATAGCAAAATAAACAATCAACAGAGTGAAGAGGCAGTCTACAGAATGGGAGAAAATATTGAAAACTACACATCTGGGGCCAGTGCTGTGGTGCAGCGGGTAAAGCCACAGCCTGCAGTGCCAGCATCCCATGGGGTTGGTTCAAGTCCCATCTGCTCCACTTCTGATCCAGCTCTCTGCTATGGCCTGGGAAAGCAGTAGAAGATAGCCCAAGTCCTTTGGCCTCTGCACCCATGTGGGAGGCCCCAGGAGAGTTTCCTGTCTCCTGGCTTCGGATCTGTGCAGCTCCAGCCATTGTAGTCATCTGGGGAGTGAACCAGCGGATGGAAGAGCTCGCTCGCTCTCTCTGCCTCTCTCTCTCTGCCTCTCCTTCTCTTTCTGTATAACTCTCACTTCCAAATAAATAAACAACAAATAAATCTTTTAAAAAAGGAAAACTACTTCTGACAAGTAGTTAACATCTAAAATGTATAAGAAATTAAACAATAGCAAAAATACAAATAATCAAATTTAAAAGCGGACAGCAGATCTTGACATTTCTCAAAGGAAGACATACAAATGGCCAACAGATACATGAAAAGATGCAACATTATTAATCATCAGGGAAATAGAAATCAAAACCACAATGAGATATCACCTCACACCTGTAAGATTAGCTTTTACCTAAAAAAATGGAAGATAGCAAGTGTTGATGAGGATGTAGAAAAATGGACTTCTTACACACTGTTGGCAAGAATGTAAATTTGTAGAGCCATTGTGGAAAACAGTGTGGAAGCTCCTCAAAAACCTGACGATAGAACTACCATATGATCCGGCGATCCCCCTACTGGAGATAGAGCCAACGGAAATGAAAATCAGCTGTGGAAGAGACGCTTGCACTCCCCATGGTTACCACAGCACTGTTCACACTAGCCAAGACACGGAAATGACCTAAGTGTACAGCCACTAATGAATGAATGAGGAAAACATGGCACATATACACAGTGGCATATCACTCAGCCATAAGAAGGGGGAACTCTTGTCACTGGTAACAACATGGGCGGAACTGGAGCGCATTATGTTAAAAGAAATAAGCCAGTCACAGAAAGACAAATATCACATGATCTCACTCCTATGGGGAGTCCAAAAGAGATAGGTGATCTCATGGAAATTAAAAATATAATGGTGGTTATCGAGGCTGGGGAGGGAAATGGGGAGAGTGGAATGGGTGAAGGTTGCTTGATGGGTGGTAGGCTATGGCTAGATAGAAGTAGGAAGTCCTTGGGTTCTACTGCACAATGGGGTGACTATAGATAATGCACTATATAGCTCTTCTATTTTTGATATGTATTTTTTTATTTGAAAGGCTGAGTTACAGAGTGACAGAGAGAGACAGAGATCTTTCATCTGCTGGTTCACTCCCCAAATGGCCACAATGGCCAGAGCTAGACCCATTTGCATTCAGGAGCCAGGTGCTTCTTCTAGGTCTCCCACATGGGTGCAAGGAACCAAGTACTTGACC
The DNA here is from genome assembly GCF_051225735.1 of Oryctolagus cuniculus. Taxonomy (NCBI): domain Eukaryota; kingdom Metazoa; phylum Chordata; class Mammalia; order Lagomorpha; family Leporidae; genus Oryctolagus; species Oryctolagus cuniculus. The sequence continues at coordinate 125,480,636 of NC_142875.1, forward strand.
CATCTTCTGCTGCTTTCCCAGTCTGTTAACAGGGAGCTGGATTGGAAGTGGAGCAGCAGGGACTTGATCTTTTATTAAAAAAAAATCTTTAAAAATTGTGCTGGTGTTGTGGTGTAGTGGATAAACCCACCTCTGTTGATGTTGGCATCACATATGGGTGCCAGTTTGTGTCCTGGCGGCTCTAATTCTGATCCAGCTCCCTGCTAATGGCCTGGAAAAAGCAGCAGAAAATGGCCCAAGTGTTTGTGTCCCTGCCACCCAAGTGGGAGACCTGGAAGAAGCACCAGGTTTCTGCCTTTGGCCTGGCCCAGCTTTGGATGTTGTGGCCATCTGAGAAGTGAACCAGTGGATGGAAGAACTTTCTCTCTGTCTCTCCCTCTCTCTCTGACTTTCAAATAAATGAATAAATATTTTTAAAAAATCTTTAAAAATGTTTAAACATAAAACTATAAATGATTAGCAATAAAAAGAGATATAAATATAGACATAATTCAGTTATTAAAAATAGCAGGAGCATTCTATGTCAATTCAATTTAGGGCAAATGATAATTTTCTTGAAAACTTAAAATTACTAAAATTGGAGAAAAATAGTGTGTATAAAGAAATCAAACAATAAATTATTAGTAAGAAATCTTCTTTAAGAAAGCAGGTGAGGACAGCTTTACAGATATGTTTTTATGTTTTTTTTTTTTAATTTTTTTTGACAGGCAGAGTTAGACAGTGAGAGAGAGAGAGACAGAGAGAAAGGTCTTCCTTTTTCCGTTGGTTCACCCCCCAAGTAGCCGCAATGGCCGGTGCACTGTGCCGATCCGAAGCCAGGAGCCAGGTGCTTCTCCTGGTCTCCCATAGGGTGCAGGGCCCAAGCACTTGGGCCATCCTCCACTGCACTCCCGGGCCACAGCAGAGAGCTGGCCTGGAAGAGGGGCAACCGGGACAGAATCCGGCACCCCAACCGGGACTAGAACCCGGGGTGCTGGCGCCACAGGCGGAGGATTAGCCTAGTGAGCCATGGTGCCAGCCTACAGATATGTTTTTCAACAAATTCCAAATATATATGTTTTCAATATTTGTTTAACAAACTTTATAAAGACAAAATTCTGCTATTTTATAAAAATTAATTAAGGTAAAAAAGAAGAAAAGCTGGATGCCTTAACTTGCAAGGTGCCTCCGAACCAAACAAGAACATTTTTAGAAAAAAAAAATATAGAGTAATTCCTACATGGTCATAAAATAAAATATTAACCAATTGAATTTACCCATGTGTTAGAAATATACGCCTATCATGTTCAAGCAGTGTTTATTTCAAAAATGCAAAACTGTTTCAGTATGAGAAAACATATAAACTTTTTGAGCATATAATCCAATTATGGATGCAGGGAGATGCTGCAGAATAATAAAACTGAAACATGTATATATTCTTTCAGCGTCTGATTTAGCATCTACTGTGTAGACATTGCCTCAGGCATGAGGGATATAATGTGTAAATAAATAGAAAAATTCTCTGCCCTCTGCCCCATAGGTTTTACATTCAAGTGAATGGATCGGAAAATAACCACACAGGTGGTTAAACTGTCTCACGTCATGGCAGAAGATGTGCTGCAGAGCGAAAGCCGTCAGCGCTTTTTTGGAAAGACACTTACTTGACACGCAGGAGTGAGCCACAAACGGGTTTTCAGGGAGAACGTATCGGGCGTAGAGCTCTGTGAGAGAAAAGGCTACAAGCAGGAGTTTGCTTGGGTTGACGATCAAGGAGGAACACAGAGGAGCCTGTAAGCATGGGAAGCCACGATGGGCTTGCAGGGACTGATGGGATCTGCTGACTGGTGTTTCAGAGAGCCCCTCTCACTGGGTGGAGAATAGCCAACTCTGAGGCGAAGTGTAATTGATATCAAGGAGAAGCCCAGGTCGTAGGCGGCGGCCGCACCTTAGATGCAGTGACTTGGTGGATAGACCTCGGGGCATGGCAGTGCTGACTGCAATCGACTTGACTAATGCATAAAATCTTCTAGGTAATGTCTTAGTCAGTCTCCAGAGAAACAGGTGTACTGAGAGGAACTGGCTCATGTGATGATGGACAATGACATGACCCTGGGTCTGCAGGCAACAAGATGGAGACCCAGGAGTGCTAATGGTGTGGTTTCTGTAAGACAGCAGGGGCAAGACTTGGAAAGGGCTGGTACACGAGACTGGGTCCTAGGGCAGGGATAAAACAACACGGAGTCTAAATGCCTCGAGGAAGAAGGAATGCCTTCTTACTTGGGGGACAGTCAGTCTTCTAGTTCTGTTCTGGCGTCCACTGATTGGATGGGGAGCATCTGCAGTTGGAAGGAGGTCAGCGTGACTCCATCTGCCAGTGCACAGGTCCTGGCATCCAGTATAACGCTTGGCCAACATGTCTAGACACCATATGGCACTGTCTAGTCAACACAAAGTTATCTGTGACAGAAAACTAGGAACAGTGGCTAATAAAAGGCATAAGAAAAACCTAAGGATGCAGTGCTTCAATGTGAACTTGTGAAAGTGTGCCTAGCTGTTAAGACAAGGATTTTGCTGTAGTTATTTTATGTCACCATTGTGTTGAAGTTTCACCGAGTGCAATAAAAGAAGACAGGGACTAAGTGGTAAAGGATTTGGCAAAGAAACAACAAATTGTCCTTTTTGGGTAAACAATGTTATTTTTAAATAAAGCAAATCCAAGTGTTTCTCAGTTATTAGAACTATTAAGAAAGCTCTATAACCTTGTTGACTCAAATCAATGTATAAAAATCACTGTCATTTCAATAAAACAGTAATAACCAGAGGAAAGGAATAGAAAGAAAAAGAAACCTATAACATATCTCAGAGTAAGCCTAGTACATTATGGTTAAGAATTCTGTGGGGAAAATAAAATATTTTTGAAGAATTTTTAAAAATTTGAAATACAGAGATACACTACTAAATTCACAAATAGATTATAAAGATGTCAATCTCCCTCTAAAATACTCTATAAACTTAATAACATTCTAACCAAAATCTAAAAGTGATTTTATGGAATTTGACAAGTGAATCCTAAAATTAATATGAAAGCACAAAGAATCAAGAAGAGCCAAGAAAAATTGAAGAAGAATATGTTGGGGGAAGGGGAAATTTCCCTGACCAAGTATATCAAGAATTTATAGAGCTATAGAAAATGAGACTGTGTGGTATTGGCACAGGAAGAATCAAATGAAACAAAGAAATATAACAGAGAGCTAAGAAACAGATACTTGCTCATATGGAAACTTGAAATATGACCAGTGTGCCACTGCAAATCAGTGAGAAGAGAACAGGGCTGTTCAAGGAATGGTGCTGGGACAACTGAGTGGCCGTATGGAAAAAATAATATAAAACTGGGTCCCATCCTCACACCATATACAAAAATAAATGTCAGAAGAATGAAAGATCTAAATGTTAAACAAGATTTTGCTAGAAAACATAATATCTTCATAGAATTTAAACATGTAGTAGAATGCTGTTTAGCACTTTTAAAAATGCATTGGAGATACATGTATTGAGATGAACTATCAAAAATATAATTTTTTAAAAAGTGAATTGTAGAAGGCTATGCTTGGCAGCATGTTATTTGTGTGAGCTTTAAAAACCAGTCAACAATGCCACTTTATGTAGTGTTATTTGCATTGATGTGTCCATAAATGTTGACCTCAACTGTATTTGATAAGTTTCTAAAAAACTTGGAGAAAACATTGGCACTTTGTTATACTGTCATAAAGCTGTGTGGTGCATGGGATCCAAGGGTATTTGTTTTTGCTGTTCTCTGTAGAGGGCTGCCCTCCACCAAAGAGGGACCATCCCATGACAGTCAGTGTGAAGAGTGTCCCATGGAGCAATAAGCCCATAACCTGCCAGGGAACATGAAGCACTGTGTTCTTGTTTGTTTGTTTGTTTGAAAAGCAAAGTTGGACAGAGAGAGAGTTAGAGAGAGACAGAGAGACAGAGAGAGAGAGACATACCTTCAGTCCACTGGTTCTCTTTCCAAATGGCCAAAAAAGCCGTAGCTGGACCAGGCTGAAGCTAGGAGGTAGAAACTCCAGCTGGGTCTTCCATGTGGGTGCAGGGCCCAAGCACTTGGACCATCTTCTGCTGTTTTCCTAGATGTGTTACCAGGGAGCTGGATTGGAAGTGGAGCAGTGGGGACACAAAGCAGCACCCATATGGGATGCCAGCATCGTAGGCAGCAGCTTAACCTGCTGTACCACACCAGCCCCCAGAAATGTGTTCTCGTATGTGTAGATGTTTCAAACTTTTAAAATCTTTTTTATTTATTTATTTGAGATGGTGGGGGGTGTCTTCTATCTGCTGGTTCACTCCCTAGATGGCTACAATTGCTGGAGCTGGTCCAGTCTGAAGCCAGGAGCCAGGAGCTTCTTCCAGGTCTTCAACGTGGATGCAGGGGCACAAACGCTTGGGCCTTCTTCCACTGCTTTCATGAACTGGCACCCATATGAGATGCTGGCACCACAAGTGGAGACTTAGCCCACTGCACCCCAGAGCCGGCCCCAAAACTATTTTTAAAAAGTTGATAGGAGGCCAGCGCCGCGGCTCACTAGGCTAATCCTCCGCCTAGCGGCGCCGGCACACCCGGTTCTAGTCCCGGTCGGGGCGCCGGATTCTGTCCCGGTTGCCCCTCTTCCAGGCCAGCTCTCTGCTGTGGCCAGGGAGTGCAGTGGAGGATGGCCCAGGTGCTTGGGCCCTGCACCCCATGGGAGACCAGGAAAAGCACCTGGCTCCTGCCATCGGATCAGCGCGGTGCGCCGGTCGCAGCGCGCCAGCCGCGGCGGCCATTGGAGGGTGAACCAACGGCAAAGGAAGACCTTTCTCTCTGTCTCTCTCTCTCACTGTCCACTCTGCCTGTCAAAAAAGAAAAATTAAAAAAAAAAAAGTTGATAGGTAAGAAAGCAAAGTGCCTAACAAGGTGTGTAGCATATGATTAATTGTTTTACATATTTCTATTTTTGCAGGTTTGTTGTATCTCTGGAAGAATAACAAGAAGCTGCTAGCAGTTGTGCTAACTCAGGGAAGACAGAAATGAGCCATGCGCCCACGCGCGCACGCACACACACACACACACACACGGTAGGGCAGTCAAGAAATTGAGGACTGGGGGCCGGCGCCGCGGCTCACTAGGCTAATCCTCCACCTAGCGGTGCCGGCACACTGGGTTCTAGTCCCGGTCGGGGCGCCGGATTCTGTCCCAGTTGCCCCTCTTCCAGGCCAGCTCTCTGCTGTGGCCAGGGAGTGCAGTGGAGGATGGCCCAGGTGCTTGGGCCCTGCACCCCATGGGAGACCAGGAGAAGCACCTGGCTCCTGCCTTCAGATCAGCACGGTGCTTACCCTAAACCAAGGTTTAGGGTGTGGCTTACCCTAAACCAAGGGCTATGGAGTCATTGCAGAGTCTGGAAACAAAGGAGTTGTACCACTCTCTCCATCCTTCAGCTTCTAAGGGGAAGCCACGGTTCTCAGACAGCCCTTGCTGTCTGGAATTCACTTAGCTGGTTCTTTTTGCTTCTGTTTCCTGTATTACAACAGGGTGTTGGAGGCCTGGCTGGGTTTTAAAGTCTTAATTCTTCATTCAAATAGTAATGAAACTCCAAAGCTTAACTACATTAAGCTTCTTTTTCTTCCAGGGAACAGGTAGCGTGCTTGTCAAGGCAGGGGGTTCCTGAATTCTCTAAGCCCTGATTAAAATATTTTTTGCAAACGCAATCTACAAGCACCTGATAGGAGGTAGCTGTTTTTTTTTTTTTTTTAATCTCATGGTAAAAATGTAAGCCAATAACAGCAAACACGTTTTTGTCACCAATTTCATTATCAGTTACTGAAGATTTACCTTACTGATAAAGCAACTTATACTTAAAGGACAGTTGGGAATTACAGAAAAGAAAAAGTAGAAAATAAATAAAAGATCCCTGTGTCCCCTCTCTTATTATTATTTTTTAATTTTATTATTTTTTTTGACAGGCAGAGTAGACAGTGAGAGAGAGAGAGAGAGAGAGAGAGAGAGAGACAGAGAGAAAGGTCTTCCTTTTTCCGTTAGTTCACTACCCAAGTGGCCACTACAGCCAGCGTGCTGCGGCTAGCGTGCTGCGCCAATCTAAAGCCGGGAGCCAGGTGCTTCCTCCTGGTCTCCCACGCGGGTGCAGGGCCCAAGCACTTGGCCCATGCTCCACTGCCTTCCTGGGCCACAGCAGAGAGCTGGACTGGAAGAAGAGCAACCAGGACAGAATCTGGCGCCCCAACCGGGGCTAGAACCCGGGGTACTGGCGCCACAGGCAGAAGATTAGCCTAGTGACCTGGGGCACCAGCCTCCCTGTGTCCCCTCTCTTAAAGATAACTCTAGTTTACAGTTGGATGCATATCATTCATTTTTATTTAGTTTTTTTTCTGCCTGAAGTTTTTTTGTTCGTTTGTTTTTGGCTTTATGTGTTTATAGCACAGTTTTTTGTTTGTTTCGGTTTTAAGAGACTGATACAAGCTTAAAAAGCTCATGGGTTAGTAGGGCTAAACTGTTTTTTTAAAAGCAAGACAAAATAAACTTCACGTTTTCTTGGGCATGGTTCTTGACTAGTTTCCTTGGTTCTTTCTGATGGAGGACTTTGTTGTAGCAAAGAGCAGGGACTTTGGAATCCACCAGGCTAGATCTGAATTCCACTTTCACTTCCTAGTAACAGTGGCCAGGCTCCTTGTACGTATGTGGTCGGTGTCTGTGGTCCGTGTCTGTGTTGTCAGACAAATGCTGTGGTTTCATCTGTTTGGAACAATGTATTTAACCTGTAGGAACTGATGCTTCCTTACTTGAAAGACAGAACACCGTAGTCTGGTTTGCAGGGCTAAGCAAGTACCGAAGGAGCGGAGAGAAGTGTGTGCCACGTGGAAACCTTCACTGGACGGGCCTGCTGAGTCCCTCCGAGAAATCCTCTCAGATTTGAAACAGACGAGCCTCGAAGTCCGCGGACAAGCACTGCCAACGACAGAAGTGCAAGCACTTCATTCCCAGGCTTAGTTCACTTCTGAACAAAGTCTTCTCAGGGAACCCACAGCAGTGCTTCTGAGAGAGTGCAGGCTAGCGGCCGTGGATCGTGGGGTTGAACAGAGGGGAAGAGCAGAGGAGAAAGCCAACAGGAGGAGAAAGAGGGAAAGGAGTAGGGAAGAAAGGAAGGGAAGGGAGGAGGGTGAGGAAGAAAACAGGCTTTGGTTGTGACAGGCAGATGAAGTACTTGGAGCAGGAATCGGTTAGAAGAAATGCAGGATACCCCCAAGAGAGGAAGCATATCAGCTCTGGTGTGAATATCCAAAAAGAATACTATGCTATGAGTATCAGAAGAGAAGGGAGGGTGAGGGTTAAAGATTTGGGTGGCTTGGAGCACACCTGCGGGGGTAGGGGTCGCTCCAACAGCATTCCAATAGGGAGATGGTGTCAGAAGAAAAACTGGACCAACAAGTGGACCAACACTTTCCTGGCATGGGAAAATGGGAAACGCTGTGGTCCCTCAAGTCCACTGGGTTAATGACCTTCTGAGAGCAGTCTGATCCCAGTGACAGTGTCCATTCACAAAAGTCCTCGTGTGTACCCGACCGCCACACCACCCCAGACCTCGGAAAGGAGAGGGGGTTGGGGGACAGGAGGGAAGGAGTCAGTGGTGTGGGACTTCTCCCACTGAGCCAGTTCCGGACTGTCACGAGGCACGTGAGCTTCTTGTTGGAATTGTCTTTCTTTTCTTTTCAATAAACACCAGCAGTAAAGGGGAAATGTGTTGTATACACGACGTATTCCTTCAGCAAATACTGGGTTGCGTTACCTTGGAATGTTTTGTTCTTTGTTGTTTTGAAAGAGACTGTTCTAACATGTAGCCCCTGCAAGTGTTAAAATGCACAGGGGTGGAAAGGCTGATGGGAGGGGCAGGCTGTGGACTTGGGTGTGGGGTCTGGCAAGGAATATAGCCACAGCCATGGACGCACGTCACTCAGAGTCAAGGTCACGGGCCTCACCAAGGCAATGCCCTTTCAATTAAAGCAGTGGAAATACTTTGAAGTATTTTGATGTAATTATTGAAATCTGTGTGGGGTACTCCTCGCCTGGTTCTCTGGTTTATGCGTTTTGGTTTTATCTTCTTAAGAGAATTTCTGGCTTAGTGCATTGCCTACCAGACCCAAGCGTGAGCCCTGCTGTGACACATGTGAGTGTTTTAAATCGCTCCCTTCCCGTGCCTCCCTCTGTAGGGCTGACTTGGTTCTGAGTTGCGAGTGGATGGGAATCATAAAGATCTTTAATTCTCACTGACTCTTTTCCATTCCTTAACGGTTTAAATCAGTGTATCGTTTAACTTGTTTTAAAGCCAAGTTGCTTTTTATTGAAATGTGAAATGTCCTATCTGTGCTTCCAGAATTTTAATGTGAGGTGTCTCTCGTGTATTGTCAATTATTTCTTTCCATGAGATTCAGAAAAGAGAAAAACAGGGCATTGACAACAAATAATGTAAAGATTCCAGATAAATATATGGAATTTTTAAGTCTATAGTTCAGATAAAATGACATGTATAAGAAGAACATCAAAACAAAAAAGTGGTTTCCATGTAAAGCCAAGCAATAGAGTTTTAAAAGTAATTAACTACAAAATAATGAAGAGAGAAGGGAAACCCCAAAATGTCATAAAGTGTCAGAATTCAGCACACCGAGGAAACAGTAACTCTCCAAAGAGACAGGTTCCAGAACTGGCAGCTATGATAACAGTAGTTCTTTGTGCTGGTATATTTCTAAGTGAACTTTTAAGAACGAGTTTTTAATTATCAAAGGAATGTTTACCATGAATTACTATATACACGCATTACCTAAAACAATCTATTGTGAGAACTGTGTATCAATCATTCCATACCTTTGAAGTTTATACTTTGACATCCTCAAAGCAATGAAGAAGAATCCAATCCAAGCCCCGAGGGATGAGCAATGCCAGGGAAGGGTCAGGTTGAACTCGCTTTTCTGTGTTAATAATGGTCAGTGGGTTTAATTCTTTAGTGAACAAAGTCCACCTTTATCTTGACACTGTCTCTCTTGAGAAAACTGGATGAAAAGAGCCAGATTAGAGCAGATTACCAAATTTCTAGCTGTAAAGAACAAATGGAAGGCTTATTCTGACTCCTCTTAGCTTGGGAAGTGTTATAGAGTTTTACATACATGGGGTAGAATGCCAACTGGTTTGGGCACTAGACTCCCAGCGTTGCTGAAAACATCCACATTGTTTGAAAACCTGACATTTCTTTTAATAGAACCCTTACTCCTTCACAGTAGGTTGCAAACATTTTGATTATGGCTATCCCTCTAATACGATCACAAATATTACAGTTTACTAATACGATCACAAATATTACAGTTCTCAGTTCCTGGGCTTGTTATAACTGGCATAACTTGTTTATTCTTCTTCCAAGAAATACTTCATGTCTAACCTTCTTCCTTCATATTCTGATGCATACTGATTACCAAAGGGTCTCTAGTACTTTTTGTGTTTCAGATTAGAAAAGGGGGAAAAAAAAGATATCCACACATTGTGTAGAGTCCAAAATAAACAAAGCTGAAATGCTTCAAGCATCTGGTTTGCTGTAGCTTTCAATGCACTGAGCTTTTCAAGGAGATTCTTTTTAAAAGCACTTTAATAATGGAATAAAGTTTGAATAAATATTTCTATTATGAGAAAAAATAATTTTTGAGCATTTAGTTTTTTTAGTCACTTAGGCAATTTTTTTTCTTTTTTGAGAAGTAGTAGAAAGTTCTTTCAAGCAATTAAAATAATGCTTTTCTTTGGTTAACTAAAATGGTCCTCTAAATTAGAAACTGATGATGATAGGGTTTATTAATCTAAGACTCGGTTTAGCTTTCAGTTGAAAAATAATGTCTCATTGGCTTTAATTACTGTGTGGCCCAGAGAGAGTAGAACTAGAACTATTTTTTATCTCAGTTTCTAAAATATGTTTCCATGTTAATTATGAAGCACTTATAAAAATTGTGTCTTCCCTTCATGTGAGGAAAAGTTTGCAACATGCAGTCAAGGTTTAGAGATTTGTCAATCTTTGCAAAAATAATTTTGTCACAAAAATTGAAACAGCCCAAATGTCATTGTAAGCATGAAATAAGAGGGACACAAATTAATGTAAAAGATTTCTTATCTGCTTTGTTTTCTGAAGGTAATCTCTAAATATTATAGGGCTAAATTTGTTGTAAGAAATTCTTCAGATTTTTAGACTTCGCTGCTTTTAAAATGTGTCTAGCTATAGCATTGTGATAAGGCATTCCTTTAAGTAAGTAGTAAACTGCCAAGTTTTATCTTCAAAATACCCTATAGATGAGTTACCATGGTTAAGTAATCATACAACAAATCCATGCTGGATCTGAGCACTATATTAACTGTGTTCTGAGACTGTGATTTTTCTGCTATATGGAGAAAGGTTTTCTCTGACATCTTGGTATGTTTTATGAAAGATGTATCTTTGTATTTACCATGCCACCCAGGCACAGCCTTGTATGTAGTTGGCGCTCCATAAATAATTGTTCTCTGAACAAATATAAAGCCGGTTTCATTTCACGTAAAATGAGCTCATGTAAACTTTCCTATTGGCTTCCCAGAAAAAAAGATTGTACTGACTAGCTCTGACCGCCCAGCCCTATTTCCACCCCGAGTATTTCCTTTGTTAGCCTTCCACCGAATTTTTTCCAACTTCAAAGTCTGTTTGCAAGTTAATTCATTCGCATTTAGCATTTCATTTATTCATGCTGACATACGTATTCCCTATTCCACCCAGGAGGCCGTTATGCAGGTAAGGACAATGACCTGTTTTATGCCGATTGGATCAATATCTTGTTTTCCTCAGCTCTGCTAACTCTGGAAAAAATTAAAACAGGTCGTTTGTGTTTGCCAAGTTCCTTTGACTTTATTATTATTTCAGGTGTCATAAAAGCAGAATTGCAGAGGGACACCCCTTTCCCTTCATATCTGATTTCTCGCAGGAAGGCCTAGGTGCTTTTTAGTGGAAGGCCTTGCATCACCGCAGAAATGTCTTTTAAAATCTCACACCCTTCCTTCTTAAAGACTGTAGAATTCACAGTTCACAGATGCACACCTCTGGACCTGAGGTTGTGTGAACTCCCGTGTACCCCACCAGTTTATTTCTGCAGCCCTGAGTGGCTGTTGAGGACCACCCTGGCCACCAAGTCTGTCTCTTCTTCCACTGACCATAAGGGACTGTGACAGGGCTGCCTTAATTTTCCAAAAAGTGTACAAGAAGTTTTCTTTCACTTTCCGCCCTGTGTTTTACTTACAGGAAACTATTTCCATGGAGATTACTAATAGTTTCCACTCTACTAGATTTAGGCTCTGGTGATTGGCAGGTACAACTTATGCTTAGCATAGATATGGCTGTGCCAGATCCCTTTATCTCAAGCTGATTCAACCACCCTCACCTTCCAAAGCACTACCCCATGCAAAGATGACCCACAGCAGTTTCCAGCCTGTCACCCAACATGCTGATCTGGTCAGGGCCAAGGAGACAGACACCTTGCTCCTCACACCCTGAGTCACGGCTCCCTTGAGCCCATCATTAGCTGTTCTGGGCATCAGGGGGTTCAACCGGAACTGCTAACCACGGTGTTGGCTGAGGCTCAGCCGTGCAGCTGCCGTCAGGCGGTGCAGAGCGTAAAAGCTCTACCCAAGCATGAGCGGCGCTGACTCAGCAAGGAAGCGAGCGTGCTGTACGTTGAATCAGCCTCGTTTCCCTCTTTTAGTCATCTGTGGTCATTTCCTGAACAAGAGACTCACTCCGGGATGGCTTTGTCTGAGCTTGCTTTTGGAAGGAGACTAAGAGACTGAATTGAAAAGCCATAAACCATGTGCCATATTACTTTCTTAATTGGGGGAAATCGATTTTTTTAAGTTAACAGGCATTTTTTAAAGATTTATTTATTTATTTGAAAATCAGAATTACAGAGAAACAGAGGAGAGAGAGAGAGAAAGATCTTCCATCTTCTGGTTCACTCCCCAGATGGCCACAATGGTCAGAACTGAACTGGGCCAAAGCCAAGAGCTTCATCTGAGTCTCCCATGCAGGTGCAGGGGCTCAAGCACTTGGGCCATCTTCCGCTGCCTTTCCTAGGCCATTAGCAGGGAGTTGGATCAGAAGTGGAGCAGTGAGGACATGAACCAGTGCTCATATGGGATGCCAGCATCCTAGGCGGTGGCTTTACCCAACATGCCACAATGTAATAAGAGTTTTTAACACAGATTTAGATTTACAGAAAATTTCACCAGAAAATGCAATGAGTTCTTAGACACACACACACACACACACACATACAGATTCACCCATTTGAATCTTGTGTTAGTGTGGTGTGATTCTTACCATTAAGGGATTCAGGACACGCAACCCCAAAGTATGGTGCCCTGGCATTTCAGAACCCCACAGAAGCAGGAAGGTCACCCTCACCTTCCTCTCTTCCTCTGGTCATCTGTCTCCCCTGAGGCAGATTTTAGAACCTGGGGGAATCATTCCCTGCTACCCCACCAAGACTGTGCAATCCTCTTTCAAGAGGATCCTGTTCCTGGAGAAGAAGAACCTCTTTTTTCTGAAGACGCAGGGACAAGGAGGAAAATCTGAAGGCACGGCCTTGGTGACCTTCCCTCAAGGTCGTTGCGGTTAGCTCTCAGCACCTCGGTCCAATCACATTTCTCCAGGACTCATCTTCAAACGTGGGCATAAGACACCCACGTGGACCTGTTTCTTTGGCTCTTCATTTCTGAACATGGCACTGTTACCTCAAACTTCGGTGATGTCCGTCGGTATTCTTTTCTCTTGTCAATCTGTCTTTCCGTATAAATGACTCATGAATCATCCTTATTAATCAGAAAGGAAGCAACAGTGATAAAATTTATGATGAAAGAGGGCAGGATGATGCAAAACTTATTTCAAGCAAATGAGAAAGGAAGAGTGCTTAAAACACTTGCCCGGGAAGGCTGGATAAAAATCAGAACTACATTCAAGGGTGGGGAGTGGAAACACATCTGGGCCAGAGGGGGAAAAATTAAATGAAATGCATGATTGGGGCATTTTGAGAGTAATTTGTATTTTAAAAAATAAGAGCTTCGGAAATGTTCGTTCTGTGACTTCAGGAAGTAAAAAGAAATCTTTGAGAAAAGAAATGTTCAACCAGCATGCTGACTTTCTCGTTTGATTACCAGCTTTTCCTTGTACAGCATCCACTTAACTCTGCCCAGGGGAAAACCTGTCCAAATTTCCCCCTGTGAAGTATCAGCTGTGATGTACAGTATCTGCCAATGAAATCTGGAGCCCTGGGAATGAAAGTGTTTGCGAGAGTGTTCATTCCTTATAGGGTTTCAGTAGGGAGCCTGCCTGCTTTTAAACTTATACACACACACACACACACACACACACACAACTTGAAGGCTCTACTGAGATCACACAAGAAACAAGAGATGTACAAAATGCCAACCTGCATAGAATTTTAAGTGTTAGCACTCTTACAAACGACTATAAAAAAAGTTTTCCTAATTATACTTTATAGAAGTATCTTGACTTAGGAGACATTAAAATATTTTTGAAAGTGCCTGAGAGTTGATGAAATACAGCTTAGGATGTAATCTAAAAAGAAGAAGTACTTGGTTCTTTCAGACTCTGTTTAGAAATGTACTAATTGCTAATTGCAGATGATCCATTAAATAGACCCTAAGATATTTTCACACTAATCTCCATTAGAGTTTTCTCTTTTTTTGCCAATACTGGGTTGGTTTCAACCATCTCATTTTGAGATGTCATCAGAAAGTTTTCTCTTTTGAGTCAATAACAGATTGGCTTGAGTTCTGAAAGCTTATTTCAACTCACTGAGCCTCCATTTCCTGATTAGCAAAAATGGGTATTAGAGCAGTGCTTAGTTTAAGGAGTTATTATGTCAGACAAAAGAGCACACAGTCCCTGGGGTCTCATGTGTGTCAAACCGATGATCAGCTATGGTTATTATTTGAGATCCAGGAAACAGATTCATCTGAATTTCCCTCCTGCTTCATCATTTTGTACCTGTGATGACTCAAGGAAGTTGATTATCTTCACGGTCTCAATGTTTTTATCAAAACCAGTAAAAATGACACTGGTCTCGAAGGTTCTGGAACTAGTCCTGGAGCGTTGGCCTAAGTGCATGCTGAGCGGGGCAGCCTGGCCCCAGGTCTGCGTGCTGCTCAAGCTACTTCTTCCCTTGTCTGAATGTTACTGTTCAGAATGACACAGGCAGCCTCATGTGGGGAGCAAGGGTAGCACACGGGGGACACAAGGATGGTCCCGGTGGTGCCTGGCCACCCTGCTGTGCTGCGCGGTAGGAGGCAAAGGCAGGACGTGTAGGACATGCCGTCAAAGTGCTCAGAGCTCCGGTACTTGGCACACAGCTGCAGTTGAGTCACTGAGAGCTTCCTGCACAGCCACATAAGCCAGGGAATAGCATGGAAGGTATTTAACAATCTGTATGAACACGTAAGCCCTGTGAAATAATGAGCCATCTGTCACTTATGTTAACAAACCAAGAAAGAGTTCTCATTTGAACATTTATGGAGACAACCCCGTTTCAGGATGAACGGAATGTAATCCTTGTGCTTGGAAATATTTAATAGACAAGTCAAATGCAGTTCAGGGCAAAGCAGATGGACCAACGTGATAAAGGGAAAAGGAAAAAAATTCATCCAGGGCTTAGCAAATGACAAGAGGGCTGGTCAAACGGAGTAAGCATGAGCCCGAGGAGGCCTGGAATTCATGAACTCTGGTCTCCCTTGGTACTGGTGAGTGGTCGCCGAGAGGTTGAAGACTTAGCATGTCTTTGTTCCCAGTGTGTTTATGTGGGTTCCTAAGTGGGTCTGGGCGCTCCAGTGACTGCTGTGAGAGGCGAGAGGATCAGAAGGGCCGAGTCTAAAGCCTGCTCTGTCTGCCCAGCCAGACGAGCACAGAGAAACCATCTCCTCTTTGTCCTGCTTCCCTCCCTTGTGAAATGAGAATGTTTATTTGAGGAAGATGATACGTGGAAGAACCCTCCAACTGTACACTGCTGTGTGACTGCAAGCTCTTCGGAGGTGGAAGATGAGAAGAAAGAGAGAAGGCCTTGCCACTCACCAGCCCCACTCTACTGGCACAAAACCATTCAGTGGGGTAACCCAGCCTCTGTGAACTTTAGATTCCTCATGTGCAGAATGGGCACACAGTACTTAACCTCTGTACCGTGAACCTCTGTGCGAGTCCTATCAACCCTACCAGATAAGTAAACTCCTCCAATTTTATAGATCCATAAACTGTGATAGAATATTTGCCCTGTCCTTGTCACAGTGGTGCTCAAAAATTCTGGTAGTTCTGGACATGCAATAAAAATAAATACTCGTTGATAGATCTGCTGAAGTACATAGTTGTCTTAGCAGAAGAGACCGTCTTTCAAGGGCAGGGTCTCCTACCCAGCCGTGGCCGATCGGTCCAGACCATCCCTCAGTGTTCCTGTCGGTCAGATGGTTCTGGGAAGTCAAACAGAAAATGAACAAAGAAAATAACTGGCAGAAATGAAAGTACTGCTTTTGTGGAGACAGTGCTATTTGTCTGAAAATTGTAAAATGTACATGGGAAGGAGGAAATAATAGGTCTGCGATTCATGATTCTAAAAGCTAAGGAAAGGTGGGTTTTCTTTGTGGTTACAACACAAACAAAGCAAGCATCTAAACCCAGTGTTTAAATGTTAATTTGCTACAGCACATCAAATGTGTATAGCAAGAATGTGATGGGAGCATCAGATCGAATAAAACAAATCCTTTCTCATGGCAACGTGCTTATGACTAAGATACCCAACCGCATCCAGCATGCAAATGTCCATTTCTTCGGGGGAAACCTGACCTTTCTGGCCGTGACCATGAAGCAAGGCTTCCGTGATGGGGCATATGAAATATTTCAGTAGAAGCGACAGCTTTGGGGTTTCTTAGAGAAAAGGAAAACCTCCTCTCTGTGGTGCTTCTTGTACTTGTTGCTAGGTCATTGGTTTATCTTTTGGCCAGAATACCCTTGGGTGCTTTGAACTGACCCTCACACTTTCTCAACTCTCCACATTTTAAAGCAGAAATTTGAAAATGAAAATTGTCCACACAGCGTCTCCTTTGTGACCGACGTTAGAGGCACCTTGGCAGAAGCTAAGTTGACTAAGAAGAGATTATTTGTCTGAAACACCCAGGTGCAGGATGTGTGTCTCCCTAACCTTTCTTTCTCTAAATCCTTTCTTAGGCACGTCAAGGTCACCTTACACCTGTATAGTGTATCGGTTATCATGTCTGCCTTACACTGTAGGACAGGACCACAGAAGGAGAAACAAACTCACCACACTTCCCAGCATTCCCTGTTGCCAGCTGCGGTAGCCAGCCTGCTCTTTAAGGTGTCCAGTGAGAGAAAAGGCTGAGTACTGAGGAAAAGGAGCTCTGAGTTTCATCTGAGAATTGGAATTTTTCTTGTGCTCTTCCAACTCCTAGATGACCTAGATAATGGAAAATTAATTTTAATGCTAATGGTGTGCTTAAATTGGCAGAGATCAGTAGTCATTGCAGACCGGCTTTTGCTCATGTCTTCATTTTGCCGTCCTAAACCTTTGAACAGGCTTTAAGTACCTGCTCAGGCCCTGGCATTTACCTTCCTTCAGAAATCCTTTCCTTTGACACACAGTGAAGGAGAGAGTTTTGGAGCAGGATGATGATGGATTCAGATCCCAAGATTTTTGCCATCCTGTGTGATTGCAGATAAGTTACTTGGCTCCTCTGTAAGTTGGGAATAATAGCTTAGAAGATGGTCCTCCTCGTACGAGTGAGTGAAGATTAAATGAGATCGTACGTGGACAGTGTCTAGAAGAACTGAAGACTTCAAGTAGAGGTTGCTCTGGTTCTATCCATAGATGAAAGTACACGTATGGATGCTTGAAATGTTTCTAGTCACTGCCAGTCAGGCTTTTGTTTCTCATTTCTGGTTTAGAATGAAAGTTGGTTTCTTCCAACTATGTGCAATTGATAAGCTCCACCCAAGGAAAGTATGCAAAAATTATATATGCAAAATAAAAAGTTTAATGCAATGCAAATCTAAATAACTTTAGAGAACAGTTGGGTTTTTTTGCATTCCAAAGACTTTGGTAACTCAGTAAATGAGCAGCGATATTCTGACAGATATGAGAGTTTGGAGTTTATTTAGGCAGAGGTGGTGGGAAGAACACTTTAGAGTACAGCAGAAGTTTGCAATTGAGCAGAACCTTTGGTATGGAACTATAGGTGTTGCCTGGGTGTGAACCCTGACTTTATCATTTATTACCTGTGAGATCTAGAGCAGTTTGCTCAATTCTCTGTTCCTTAGTGTTTTCATCTGCAAAGCGGTGACAGTAGTAGTACCAAACTCACAGGGCTAATGTACAAATGAGTTTATATGTTGGCAGGTAGAAGGTGCCTGGCGTGTCCAGCGAGTTCTCATTCAATGTCAGTTATCATTATTCATATACCAGCACTGTTGTCCACAGGAGGAAGTCAAGGTCGAGAGAAGGAAGTGAATTTCCCAAGGTCAGTTGTTAGTTAGTAGGAAGGCTGGAGCTTTCAGGCCTGCAGATTCTCTCTGCTCTTTCCACTCTGCCTCCAATTTCGTCTTCATCTTGGCCTCTCCTGTGGACGTGTTTCAGTTCTCCCTCCCTGCACAGGAGTTTGCCTTGATCATCTGTGGCTTAGCGAGTGCAGACATGCACCCTACTCATAGAACGTTATTGCTGGCACTGTAGAAATATTGACTTTCAACCATGTGAGTGTTAAGTTCTGTGCTAGATGGAGCTTGAAATCTGTGCTCAGTTACCAGCTATGACCTTTTCCCTACTTCATCATGAGATATGAAGAAGTCTGTAGCACAGCAAGAGAATAATAAAAATTGTTAAGAGGAAACAAAACATGTAACCCCCCCCCCCCCCCGCAAAACAAAATCTCATGAAGCTCTTTGACCTCTCCCCTCAGTTGCTAAGCTGGGGACACACAATGGGAGCATTTTCGGTGCCCCTTTGCCTAGTTTACCCCAGGGAACTCTTCCCTGTAGAGAGTAAGCAGCAAACTTGTATGGGAGAATATATTAAACTTCATTTTCTGTTTATCTCTCTGCACAGCCCAGCATCACCACCCACTGGAGCCCCTGCCCACTCAGTCTCCTACATCGCAGTTCCAGGTGCGCTCATCAGCATGCAGAAAGTGCATGTGAAGGTGGATGGATTTGCATACGGAGATGGATACATGCAATCTGCAAACGGATACCAACACAGGCAAGTCATCCATCTATGCTTGTAAACAACTTTTGAGTTAGACCTTGGGAACAAGGAACATGATATGCTCTCTACAAACTAGTGTGGCTTTCTTATTTGAACTACGTTTCTTTGGTTTTGTTTGAGGAAATTTTCTGAATCTATTTTGAATGTTAGAAATCGGGCATCTGCTAAGAGCCAGTTGCTTGAGCTTGGACGTTTCTGCTAAGGGTTTTTTCAGGAACCATCTCTCCAACTTTTTCAATAAAGTAACCCTGAACTCAGCCCAGAGTGAACACCCAGGGTTAGGGACAAAATCTGTAGAGGTCAGCCAGAAGCAGGGATTTTTTTTTTCCAAGTTTCTCGTAAGATGAAAGATAAGAATGTTGGGTTTTTAAAAAACATCTTATTGTTAATTGTTCCTGTTTTTTATTTGAGAGGCAATGAGAGAGAGAGAGCTGGAGAGAGAAACACCAGACAGGGAGAGCTCCCATTCACCAGTTCCTATCACAAATGCCTGCAATAGCCAGTTCTGGCCAGGCTGAGGCCAGGAGCTTGGAACACAATCCAAGTGTGGGTGGCAGGGTCCCCACTAGCCAGCGTCTGTTGTCTCTCAGGGTTTGTATCAGCAGAAAGATGGTCATTGAGAGTACACTCAGGACTTGAACCAAGGTACTCTGATGTGGTAGGCAGATATTCCAAGTAGAATCTTAACTGCTAGGTCAAATGCCCACCCCCAGCACTTAGATTCTTGAAGCCAAATGGCCTGATGTTCAATTCTACCATTTACTCACTGAGTGATTTGAACAAGTAGTCTATTTCACCTCTTCCTGAATTCCTTTAACTGTTAATTGTTATTATCTGTGAAAACTAGCAGTATCCTCTTTATAAGGCTGTTGTGAGGACTGTATGAATATGAGTACTCCCAACAGGATCTAGGATAGAGTGCATTGGAAATTTTTATTGAAAATAGCCATTTGCAATCTTATTATGTTGTTAGTTAGATCTCATGGAATTTAAGGTCTTCAGAAGGAGCTACATAAAGAAGAGAATACTCCCAGTAACAAAAAGGCTTACTGACCAATACTCTGTACCACATTTCTATAAATTAGCGACATGCCAAACAATTTCAGGAGATAGATGGTGTTTTCATCACCGTACAGCCGGGAAGCGTTTCCAAGCAACATGACCTATAGGCAGCGGTGTGGGGATCTGACCCCATTCTTGTCTGGGTCTGTCTGAGTGCACAGCCCATGACTTTTCTGCTCCAATCATAATTCCAGTTTGTGGTCTTCATCGGGGAGGGGGAAGCCCCAGATAATGACAGGTAACAAAGCGCAGAAATGTGACAAATTGTGTAGGAGTGTTTCGAACATGAGGAGAAGGAAGGTCTTAAAGAATATCCCAAATAGCTGCAACTTGGAGAGCTGAGGCCCGGGCAAGGGTGAGGCAGGGAGATGGACTTCTGGTGGGAGAGTTTGTGTTGGTAGACCCTGTGGGGACACTGAGGCAAGAAGCAACGTGGGTCACCTGGCCTCGTGGGAACCGGGCTCGTCAGCCGCGATGTCGGTCGTGAGCACAGGAATGGGGAGTGGCAGGCCGCGTGGTATCTGCTGGTCCCAGCCTAAGGTAAACAGTGAACCAGAAAAGCAATGAAAGCAGAAACAGATGAGGATAATTAGAAGGGACGGCTCCAAAGGGTAGAAGGAGGCAGTGAGACTAAAACAAAGAATTGAGCTATTTCTGTCAATCGCTTGATGTCTGGGAAAACAGTCTTTTTGGTCCAGACGATGGTACCACACCCTGAATGAGACAAACTGTTCCTAGCACTGTCCCCCAAGTTTGGATTCATGGCATCACCGAGATTCTGTTCCCAAATTGCCCTGAACCGGTCAGAGGCCTAGCGGACAACTCTATTGGGACGCGCTCCATGTGCCTCGAGCTACACCAGAATTAAACTCAGCTTCCTTGACAAGGCCTGTTTCCTTCTGGTATTCATGATCACAATTTAGTTTTTGTTATTTTTAAAAGATTAGCTCATCCATGTATTTTTTAAAAACTTATTGAATTTTATTTTTGCTTATTTGAAAAAGTAGACAGACAGAGAAGGACAGAGACAGATAGCTTCCATCCTCTGGTTCACTCTCCAAATGCCCACAGCAGCTGGGGCTGGGCCAGGTGGAAGGCAGGAGCCTGGGACTCGAGCTGGGTCTCCCATGTGGGTAGCAGTGACCCAAGCGCTTGGGCCATCCGCTGCTGCCTCCCAGGATGCGCATTAACAGAGAGGTGGGACCAGGAGCTGGGTTGCAAACCTAGGTACTTGGTATGGGTTGTGGGCATCCCAAGCAATGAGTTAATTGCTGTGCCCGAGGCCTGCCTCCCTACCCCATGACAGCTTAAAAATACCAAACCTCTCTGGTAATCTCTGTTGGAAAATTAGCCTTTGCTTTTTGAAGTGCTAAACTGCTTCTGTCCAGTTTTCAGTTTCTCTATCCCCCTCTCCCTGCCCCACCCACCCAAATGAGTCCATTCTTTGAACGAAGATATCTCACCACTATCACGGGAGAAAAACACGCTGTGGGCCCTGAGCACCCCTAAAAAATCCTGATTGTGAGATGATCAGGTTCCACTCCGCTTTGCCTTTGGCAATCCAGGGAGAAACACTGGAAAAGTTCATCTTCCATGAGAGTTTGAAATAAGGTCAGAAAAATAGGGGAGACCTCCAGAACGTTCCAAAAACAGAAAAGGAAAGATACTCAGAAATGCACTTGGCAGCTTTGTTCTTCTGCTTGGAGAAGCTTGTCCTACGGAAATGGACTGAAAGCTTTTGAACCACTGGCAAGTAAAAGGGGGAAATCGCCAGAGCAAACCGGGTCGTCCACTTTCTTGTCACCTGCTCCTGTCACCACCACTTCTCTGGCCTCTTGGACATGTGTCTGAGGAGTAATGTGACTTTTCATTATAGCTCTTTTAAAATTAAACTTTCCTTGAGGTAGGCCCAAAGCTCGGGTGCAGTATTTGTAGTCTGAAAGCGCTGACATCATTTTCTATAATTTTGTGTTCTTGGCATACTGAACTCAGGAGAGACCCACGGAGGTGCTGCACGTCAGGACTGAAGCTCCTTGGCAGGGCTGTCTGTGGGAAGCGTCTTGGGTGTCCCATCAGGCTTGCATTAAAGGTGCTACAAATTTCTAAATTGCATTGGCTCACATTGGCCAGCACCCTTGTAAAGGCTAAGTCATATCCCCAGGTCCCAGTCAGGAACGTCTATGATGTAAGTCCACAAATGAGTTGTTCTTTGTTTATTTTATTACCAAGGTGGAGAGACAGAGAGAGATGAAAGACAGACAGGGATCTCCCAGCCACTGCTTCACTGCCCAAATGCCCATAACACCTGGGGCTACACGAGGTCAAAACCAGGAGCCAAGAACTCAGTCCAGGCTTCCCACGTGGCTGGCAGGGACCCAAGTACGTGAGCCATCACCTGCTGCTCCTGGGCTGTGCACTAGCAGGAAGCTGGGTGTGGGAGAAGGGCCAGGAGTGAAACCCAGGCACTCTGAAGTGAGACTGTGGCTGCCTAATCACTAGGCCACATGGCTGAACTGGAGTTATCATTTTGAGCTATGTTTCTGCACAGGATTTTTTTTTTTTTTTATTTACCATACTACCTTGTGCAAGGTGTATGAGCTGCCTCAAGCTTTAGTTTTTGCATGTATACTGTAGAAGTTCATTGGATTGTCTTGAGGATTAAATGAAACCATCCTGGCACATAATAGGTTCTCAACTAATGTTAATTGTCTAATAATAGCTATCATAATTCTGCCAGTGGACTATGAGTTTTGAGAGAAAGGAATAAAGACTTGGAAACTTTCTATCTGCTAGTATAGGCAGGAATAGAGAACGGATATTTTAAAGAAATTTTGTTTGGGTTGCACTGTTTTTTTAGTCACCTTCCTTTTATCCCTTTTAATTCAAAATAAGGACGTAATCTAAGAATCCAAATGGTGCCACAGCAATGGTGGCGGGAAACTGCAGCTACCTGCGATCTCCACTCTCCACCCTGCACTTTAATTCTCTTAGCTGTTTCTTCTTGCATTTCCAATAAATATGCTTATAGTGACATTTTTCTTCCTTTCCTTACATTTTGGTGTTTGAAGGCACCCACTGACTTTAGGTATGGAAGATGAGAATGTCACTGTTTCTTTCACACTCCCGTGTGCTTCCTCCTGGTTCTGGAAGACCTACATTATAGTCAGTGTCTATGTTGTTCTGTTTTAGTTACTACTGAGGCATATCACGTGCTATGATTACGTTTCGTTTGTTACACAACATTTTGATTTTCCTAGGTGATGGTGAACACATTGTCTCAGTCCCTTCAGATCACTAAAACAGAGCAGCACAGATGAGGAGCTTAGAAATAGCAGGTGTTGTGGCATAGTGGGTTAAGCCACCTCTTGTGATACTACATGGCATCCCATGTAGGACAGAGCACTGGTTCGAATCTCAGCTGATCCGAGTCCAATCCAGCTTCCTACTAGTGTGCCTGGGAGGCAGAAGATGGTAGCTGAAGTGCTCAGAGCTCTGCCACCCATGTGGGAGATGAGATGGCGTTCGGGTCTGTTGTGTTTGGTTTGGTCCAACCGTGGCTGTTGCAGGAGAGAACCAGCAGAGGGAAGATCTGTGTCTCTCTCTCACTCCGTCTTGTTCTGCCTTTCAAGTAGATAAACATGAAAAAAGGAATAGAAACAGCAGGCCAGTTCTGGAGGCTGAAGTCCCTACCAGATACTCACAGACTTGGCATCCAGTGGCAGAACTTTCTGGGTTGCATGCACATGGCTGTTTCCTCATCATACCCTCATGGGGCACAAAGAGGGCAAGGAGGCTCTCTGGGGTCCTTTTCACAAGGGCACTAGCTGCATTTATACAGCGCTGACCTGTGACCTAATGACCCTCCAGTGTACCCCTTCCTAACACCATCGCACTGGAGGTTACGATTTCAGCTTGAGACATATCACACGCACCGTGAGTTTTTTTCAGCTTTTATTCTGTTATTAAAGCGTACTCAAATTCTCTGACTCATTGATAAAGCTGCTGTCAGATATATAGGGTATTATTTCCATTTCATGCCCCTAAATCATAGCCATTTCTCCCTCTACTACTGTGTTCCTGTCTGGGCTCGACACAGTTGCTCTCTTAGGATTTTGTTGTTTATCATCTTGGGAACTTCTTTTTCTGGATCCCACATATTCCTCTGTGTTCGTGGCACCCCTGCTCTGCTAGTTGCTGAGATAGATGTAGGTTTGAGTCCCTACTTGGCAGAAGCCGCTGGATGCTACCAGACCTTTCTCTTCTCTTTTTTTTCATAATAGAAGGGTGCTTCAAAAAGGTCATGGAAAAAGAAAATTAAAAGATAACATTTATTTTGGTGCAAAAATTTTGAAATCCACACAGATTTTTTCATAATACACATTTTCCACGTGTTCGTTTCAAAGGCCGTAGCATTGTCAGCTGAGCCCTTGGCTGCCTGCACAGATTTTATTACCCAACCCTCTGTGGGGGTGTGGTGACCAAACCCTGGAGAGTAGAGTGGGGGCAGAGGCTCTAAGTGGTGTCTTCTGGGGACCTTCCTTCAGCAAGATCTCTGTGCACCCACTATCATCACCAGAATAGAGACCACCATGGACCACCAGGCGATGGCCTAACCCAGGGGTGATGGAGGGAGCAGTTAAAAGGGGCCTGAGTCCCTGAGAACTTCGTGGAACAATGCCCCCTCAGCAGCCCGGGACTGCACCACCTGGTCCTGAGCATCAGAGAGAAAGCACTTTTAAGGAACAGCCTGATTCTCACAACTGCATCTTTCAGGCCTTACTCTCAGGCCTGGTTGAATAGTTGAGTTTAGAATTGTAAGCTGGAAACTATTTACCCCTCAAAATTATGAAATCTTAGCTGTTTCCTAGTTTCTGGTATTGTTGAGAAATCTGTTGCCATTTTGATTGCTGGTACTTTGGATATGATATTCTTATTTCAAACCTTTGCTGTGTTGGGAGTTTCACCTCTTTAAAATGAAAACTTGTGTGTCTCAGTGCTAAGAAACCTTCTTAATTTATTCTTAAATGACTTATTCTATTTATGGGACTCCTGTTACTTGGATTTCAGACTATCTAAATTGATCATGTACATTACCTCAAGCAGCTTTCATATTTTCCATCTTCTGTCTGTATTTTCACATGCAAGTCTTTCACTGAATTTTTCTTCTATTATATTTTTCATCCATAATACATTTTTCTTAGCCTCAAATTTATCTTTTAAAAATAATGACCTGTTTTTTTCTATCTATCTAAAGATATTAATCATTCTTTCTTCTCTGTGAATTATCTTTCCTTCTGAATTTCTTTTCAGTTTTGTTTTGCTTTGGTCTCCGTATTAGTCAGATTTTCATCAGTATAACTAAATACAGGAAACAAGCTACTTTGTTAAGGAAGGGGGTTTATTGGAGATTCACAGTGCAAAATCATTCGCTTCCATTGGCTCAGCTTTCTGATGAAGCTGGAGGAAGACAAGGTTGGGGGGAAGTGGGAGGACCACATACCAAGCCGAGAAGCAGAGAGAGAGTCTAGGCCCATTTCAGGCTTTTATAACCAAACCTCTCAGGAGAACTACCTTCCAGGGACCTGCTGTCACTGACCTAAGGACCTCCTAAATATTACAACTGAATTAAGTTTGAATTCTCCTAGCATTAAGACCCTAGGGTATACACTGTAACTGTGTGAATTCAGGAGCCATGTCCTATTCAAGCCATGGCCTTCTCTTTCATGCTGGAGCTTGTGTGTGTGTGTGTGTGTGTGTGTGTAGTGTCTTTTGTTATATGTTCATACTGAAGAATAATATTCTTTTTTTAACTTTTATTTAATAAATATAAATTTCCAAAGTACAACTTTTGGATTATAGCGGCTTTCCCCACCCTCATAACCACCCTCCCACCCACAGCCATCCCATCTCCTGCTCCCTCTCCCATCCCATTCACATCAAGATTCATTTTCAATTATCTTTAATACAGAAGATCAATTTAGTATATACTAAGTAAAGATTTCAACAGTTTGCACCCACACAGATACACAAAGTGTAAAGTACTGTTTGAGTACTAGTTATACCATTAATTCACATAGTACAACACATTAAGGACAGAATAAGTGCACAGTGACTCCCGTTGTTGATTTAACAATTGACACTCTTATTTATAATGTCAGTCATCACCCGAGGCTCTTGTCATGAGCTGCAAAGGCTATGGAAGCCTCTTGAGTTTGCCAACTCCAATCTTATTCAGACAAGGTAATAGTCAAAGTGGAAGTTCTCTCCTCCCTTCAGAGAAAGGTAACTCCTTCTTTGATGGCCTGTTCTTTCCACTGGGATCTCACAGAGATCTTTCATTTAGGTCATATTTTTTTTTTGGCCATAGTGTCTTGGCTTTCCATGCCTGAAATACTTTCATGGGCTTTTTAGCCAGATCTGAATGCCTTAAGGGCCGATTCTGAGGCCAGAGTGCTGTTTAGGACATCCACCATTCTGAGTCTGCTGTGTATCCCACTTCCCATGTTGGGTCCTTCTCTCCTTTTAAATTCTATCAGCTAGTATTAGCAGACACTAGTCTTGTTTATGTGATCCCTTTGGTTCTTAGTCCTATCATTATGATGAATTGTGAACAGAAATTGATCACTTGGACTAGTGAGATGGCATTGGTACATGCCACCTTGAAGGGATTGAATTGGAATCCCCTGGCACATTTCTAACTCTTCTATTAGGGGTAAGTCCGATTGAGCTTGTACTGAACTGTACATCGCTGAAGAGTAATATTCTTAAAAAGCAGTGTATATATGAATATACACCTATACTAAATATGTTCTTTAAAGCCCACATGTGGAGGTAGGGGGAACAGATATTTCTCTTCATATGCAATGCACACTTTCACTTATGTCTGTTTTAAGCATGTCTCACCCCATCATGTGTCCCATCATCTTAAGCCTCTGTTCAATTTCTCCTAAGAATAAACCTCATCTTTCATTGAGCCTGAAGTGGTCTGATCACCGTAAAGTTTGAGGACAGACTGGAGATAAGACTGCAGTTGTAGGAACTCAGTCAATTATATCTAACAAGAAGTTTTAACTTGCTTAGTTTAATAATCTTTTAGCAAGTGATCTTACAAATGGAATGACCTGCTATAGAAGCCAGAACTACGGATAACCACAACCATTCTAAATCAAATGGAATGTTCTTTTCTGTGACTCTTTGTGGATCATCACAGCTAAATTGAGCTAAGGAGACTAAGTGTATTTTTGGAATATCCCACAACCCAATTGTTCACATCTGGGTTGGGATTGGCCCCTAAGGGGATGTTTGGAAAGGTGTGGGGACTCTATGGTTTTCAGTCTGACTGTGGAGATCCCCGTTGCCTCTGCCACTATTGTGCCAAAAAGAACCGTACAGCCTCCAAATCCTATAGCATAACCACTGGCAAAAAGCTCCAAAGCCTCCCCCAAGAGGGAACCCAGGAATCCTAAGATCCTCCAGCACTGGGGGGCGTGAGTGAGCTTCACTCTAAGCACTCAGTTCCTTACGTGTGTTCATCTACCTTTGGAGGTACTTAGTCTGCTCAGGTTGCTATCGCAAGATACCATAGCCTTGTGCTTTGTATTCAACAGGCATTTATTTCTCCCGGTTCTGGAGTCTGGGATGTTGATGAACAGGTGCTATCAGATTTGGTGTGATGGAGGCTCCGATCCTGGCTCACTGATGGCTCCTGTTCACTGTGCCTCACTTGGCAGAAGTAGGAAGACAGCTCTCCAGTGCCTCTTAAATGATCTCACAGAGGAGGGCTTCGACCTCGTGATCTAAAAATCATCTCTCAAAAGCCTGACCTCCTAATCCCATCATATGCATGATTAGGGTTTGAATGGATGAATTTAAGTGGGGGACACAAACTTTCAGCACATCGGAGGTGGCTATCA
Organism: Oryctolagus cuniculus; assembly: GCF_051225735.1. Classification (NCBI taxonomy): domain Eukaryota; kingdom Metazoa; phylum Chordata; class Mammalia; order Lagomorpha; family Leporidae; genus Oryctolagus; species Oryctolagus cuniculus. The sequence continues at coordinate 125,507,989 of NC_142875.1, forward strand.
TCCTTGGGTTGTTTCATTAAGTAAACATACATATATATGTCTATATAATATGTGCTGTAAATCATTTTTATTTGTTTTAAAGGAAGCAAAAGACATTACTTCACTGCCTAAATGCCCGTAACGGCCTGGGCTGGGCGGGGACTAAACCTAGGAGCAGGGAACTCAACCAGATCTCTCACATGGGTGACCAGGATCCAGCTTAACAGAACCATCATCTTTTTCCTACCATGGTCAACACTGGCAAGAAGCTGGAATTGATCCCAAGTACTCCAGTTGGGTACAATTGTCCCAAGCTGTGTCTTAACTGCTGGACCAAATGCCTACCACCTAATCGTGTGCATTTTGGAGTTGCAGGTCTTCACCCTCTAAGTCATCTGGTATTTTTAAGAAAAGCAGTTGATCCTTGCATTCCCCATAGCAGGAGACACAAAGATCTTGCACTGTGGATATCTCTGACTGCTGTGATGCTGTGTGCTTTGCCAGATGAACTTTTCTTTTTTTGTAGTGAAAAATTAACATGCATGTTACTGTTACACACAGTAATGAAACACACCTTCTTCCCCGATGCTGAGAATGAAGGCCATGCGGCCACAGAGGGTAGGAGTGTGGAGGAGAGGAGAAGAGATTGTTTCTACAGAAGGCAGTTCTTGCTCTCAGGGTATGGCCGTGGTGGGAGAGCCCTGGAGGTGAGCCAGGGAACGCAGACCGTGTCATCACCACCATCAACACTGAAACATGAACACTGGCTGCCTGTAACCATGGCCACAGAGGAGCCCACAGGAAACACCCAACCTACAATCCCTCTCCAGCTCCCTGTGGCCTGGCAGGGCAGGTGCTACCTGTCTTCATGAATTGTTATGTGGGGAAGGCAGTCTTATTTCAGACCTGAAGTCACAAACCCTTAGCAGCCCACTGGAAGCATATTAATGGTCCACTGTGCTTTCATTTGTTTCTATGGCAGCAACAGGCCTTCCATGGCCAGGGCTCTTGGTTTATACGACATCATTTTTCATAAGAAGTTGTTTTCTTTGCAAGTGCTTTCAAAATCTGTATCTTATTCATCTCCCAACCATCTTGTGAAGTGCTTAAGACAAACACAAGGTTTCTATGGCCAAGTGAGTTGGGGAAGTCCGTTATTGTGGAAAAGCGAAGAAATCAATAATTAACAAGCCATGTTTCTCATGAGCAAAAATCACATTATAATGAGATTATAGTGCTATGATTTGCCATAATATATGTATTTGTTTGGTTTGTCTTTCTATTCACTCCAAAAGTCAAAGTGTCAGACAAGTGGCAAACCAGTATGTGGATGGTGTTATATTTTAAATCACTTTTTTAAAAAAAGGATTTTATTTATTCATGTGAAAGATAGAGTTACAGACAGTGAGAGGGAGAGACAGAAAGGTCTTCCATCCGCTGGTTCACTTCCCAGATGGCCGCAATAGCTGGAACTGGGCTGATCTGAAGCCAGAAGCCAGCAGCTTCTTCTGGGTCTCTCAAGCGGGTTCTGGGGCCACATGCTTGGGCCATCTTCTGCTGTTTTCCCAGGCCATAGCAGAGAGCTGGATAGGAAGTGGAGCAGCTGGAACTCGAACTGGCACCCATATGGGATGCCGGCATGGCAGACAGAAGATTAACCTACTGTGCCACAGCACCGGCCCCTTAAATCACTTTTTAAACAAACAGGCAAGCCCTATAACAAGGTAGCATACATAAAAAGAAATAAATTAATACCTCCATATTTTTAGGATTGATTTAATATTTGAAAGCCAGAGTTACAGAGAGGGGTAGAGACAGAGAGATCTCCCATGCACTGGTTCACTTCCCAGACGACCACATTGGCTGAAGCTGAGCTAGACCAAAGTCAGGAGCCAGGAGCTTCCACCAAGTTCTCCCATGTGGGTGGCAGAGGCCCAAATACTTGGGCCATCTTTCGCTGATTTTCCAAGGCCATTAGCAGGAAACTGGATCAGAAGTGGAGCAGGGGCCAGCAAAGCCCCGGCCTGCAGCACGAGATCCCACATGGGCACTAGTTCGAGTGCCGGCTGCTCCACTTCTAGTCCAGCTCTCTGCTGTGGCCTGGGAAAGCAGTAGCAGATGGCCCAAGTCCTTGGGCCCCGCACCCACGTGGGAGACCCAGAGGAAGCTCCTGGCTCCTGGCTTCAGATCAGCTCTGCTCTAGCATTTGTGGTCCTTTGGGGAGTGAACCAGTAGATGGAAGACCTCTCTCTCTCTCTCTCTCTCTCTCTGGTTCTACCTCTCTCTGTAACACTGTCTTTCAAAAAAATAAAAATAAATCTTTCAAAAAGATGGAGTAGCTAGGACAAAAACCAGCATCCATATGGGATGCCAGCTATGCAGGCCTTTGGCTTTACCTGCTAAGGCACGTTCACCCCATACCTCCATATTTTTAAAAAGACTTATATATATCCCAGGCCACAGCAGAGAGCTGGACTGGAAGAGGAGCAACCGGGACTAGAACCCGGTGCCCATATGGCATGCTGGTGCCGCAGGCGGAGGATTAACCAAGTGAGCCACGGTGCCGGCCCCAGGAGGTGACTATTTTAAAAATTATATTTGACCCATACAATGTTATGTAGCCATTAAAGTGATTTATTTTTTTATTTTTTAAAGATTTATATATTTATTTTAAAATCAAGTTACACAGAGAGAGGAGAGGCAAAGAGAGAGAGAGAGACAGAAAGAAAGAGAATCTTCCATCCGCTGGTTCACTCCCCAATTGGCCGCAATGGCTGGAGCTGTGCCAATCCGAAGCCAGGAGCCAGGAGCCTCCCCCAGGGTCTCCTACATGGGTGCAGGGGTCCACAGACTTGGGTCATCTTCTACTGCTTTCCCAGGCCATAGTAGAGAGCTAGACTGGAAGCGGAGTAGCCAGGACTCAAACCAGCGCCCATATGGGGTGCCAGCACTGCAGGTGGCAGCTTTACCTACTACCGCACAGCGCCGACCCCTAAAGTGTCTTTCTAGATTCGTATTCATTTTTCCAAACTATAATCTCTTTTATTGCGCAAAGTTCTCTGAATTCTCAAACAATACAAGAGTTGGAATGCTTTTAACATGGCAAAACCCATCAACTCCTGAGCTAGCTTGTACCAAAGGATAGAGATACAACTTTTCCAAAGAGCTTATGGATCTGTAGATATGTCATCATTAACGAAGACGTACTGAATACGCTGTTCTGTAATTTGTGTTTTTCTCCTACAGTGGGCATCTTTCTTTGAATGATTGATCCATTATCATTTGTCCAGAGAACTGTTTGTAGTGTGTAACGAGTAAGCAAAGAAACAAACAACAAAAAATATGTGGCAAATGGCATTCCAGCGGAGATTCTTGAAGGGACAGGTCGGGAAGAGGGTATTGCATTCATTCTTCTTTCTTCTCTCTCAAAACTTTGCTTTGCCTTTGCAGAAATTCTGCTGGAATAAGGCAGCGAGCCTGCACACTTTGAGAAGGATCTGTAGACAGCTCTGACTGCCTCCCCACACCCCGTTTCTTCTCAGACCCTTCCCAGGTTGATGACTATGCCTGAGGGACTTTTCCTTTTAGCAAAACATTCTGCATGAATGTGAATAGAGAGAAAATACCCAGGGACAGGTTTTGTGGAGCAGCAGGTTAAGCTACCACTTGGGACTTTCACAGGATCAAGCCCTGTCTCAATTTACAATCCAGCTTCCTGTTGATGTGCCTGGGAAGCAGCAGATGATGACCCAAGCACTGGAGTCCCTGCCACCCCTCTGGGAGACCCGGGTGGCGTTCCTCCTGGCTCCTGGCTTCCGTCTGGCCTAACCTTGGCAATTGCAACGATTTGGGGAGTGAACGAGCAGATTGAAGAGCTAACTTTCTCTCTCTCTCTCTCTCTCTCTCTCTATTACCATGCCTTTCAAAAGTATGAAAATAAACAATCCAAAAGAAAAAAATTCAAAAGAATGTTAACTTCAATTATCTTGGCAAGGGAGAAGTTTAGATGATTTTTATTTTAATATATTTTAGGTTTTTATTTGTTGCATTTTTTGTTAGCAAAAAATATTATTTTTTTAAAAAAGTCAGATAAACAAGAAACTTGAAGTCCTTGAAACTGCTGTTGGGGAAATCAGGTGACAGTAGCCCAATATGCAACCACAATCAAAACAAGCTACAAAAGTTCATAACAATGGATATCTTTTGTACTAAACCATAATTATATGCTTTAACCCAAGAAGCTAGATAGTCAAGTGCAAGGCATAAATAGTCTAGAGGAGCAGAATATGGGAAGGGTCAACGGCTGGAAAATGATGGCTGTGTCAGAAAAAAAATCCATTTTTCTAAAATCATACAGTGCCCAGGGAAACCTATTAAAAATGGGGGCAGTCCCATGAACTTTGCTAAACAGAAACTTAGAAGCAAAGCCTACATTTTGCTATGATGGACAGAAAGCTTGTAGGTCATTATTTCCCAGAGGAAAGGAGAGGAGTACATAAATAGATGGAAGAAAGAATTCCTGCGTAATAAAATTAATACTAGATTATTAAGAGAAAATGAATCTGGGAGTATGATTCTAAACACTTTACTCTGACATTAGGAAATTCAACCACACATTCCCCCATAAAACATCTTTTATTTTTCCTTCCTGAAACAAAGACCTTGCTTGAATGAGTCTGGATCTGGCCAGAATGGGAAGATTTTTTTTTCCATTATAAATTCCAGATTGATGGAATACAAAGTAATGATAGCTTACCATGTATTATTTGTGCTCAAATTTGGTAATTTAAGGATTTGAGTGGGAATATTAGTGGAATCATTTTTTTATAGCTTGGCTAAGAAGGTTCAAAATCACACAGAAGTTAATGTTACTCCGTGTTTTTGTGTCCCGTGTATGTGGTGTTCAGCACTGTTGTGGGTTAATAGATTTTGGCTGCTAGTGTCTGGTGCATCATCGGGCTCCTTGTTGTCGCCCTTTTCCCCAAATTAAAAATAAACAGTATTAGGGATTATAGGAGCCATTACTACAGATAGAGAGGGGGAAGTATGGAGTTAGCAGTGGGAGATGGTAAAGAAGGAATGAAGAGACAGTGAACAATTGCTGCTCAGGGGTGTTCCTTTTATTTCCTATTCAGAGAAATATTCTTCTGACCTGATACTAGTTTTTCAGTGTGACATGACATTCTGTCCAAAGGAAGAATTTTCTTAATTTGGATGGAAATCTCTTTTGCAGACTGATCTTAATCTGTAATTTTGATTGTTGCTTTTTTTTTTTTTGCACTCCATTCTCGTCCAAGAATTGGTAGAAATTTTCTTCCTGAAGAGCTACAGACGTCATTGCAATTACCCAGGTATTGGATTCAGTTTATACTTCTTTGCTCCATGAGTTCCCAGAAGGATGGCAAGTCATTCTTGTGTGGGTACATTTCTTTCCTTGTTCCTTTTTTCACATGAGCACACAAATGCCTTTTCTGTTCAGGAGTTCACCTGATCTGTGCTCTGTTCCCCTACAATCTCCACCCCAGTTGAAGTCATAAGTTTCTGAATATGACCTCGTAGTCTAGACTTACTGCTGAGGTGTTTGTTGTCACGTACAGGATCTTATAAAATCAGCAACGTGCATGTAGATGCAGGCCTGCTAGAGGATTTTGCAAGACAGAAGGTGACGCACACGTCCGTGTTTTGTTCACTGGGCAGAAATGACCCCACGGGCTCTGAGATTGGTTACTCTTTCCCAAATACTTTTGATGGAAGCCTGAACAATGAGAACACCAGACCTAAGTGCTCTTGTTTCATCGATTAGCAACAATAGGCAAAAGCTTCTCCTTTATGAGTTCAGACTTTGGCCTTATCTTAAGTGACTATTTCTTTTGTTAGGGAGGTGTTTGATTTTCAAAGACTGCTTTGTCATACAAGTCTCTGTTCTCTAAAATTTCGCTTTTGAGAAATTGAAGAAAATAGTTGTGTGATGTTACACGGAGCCCACTGGCACAGGAAAGGAGTGCCAACAACTTTAGTCGGCTGCTTTCTCTAGTCACGTTCTCTGTTTGTTGTTCATTCAGCCAGCGTGCTCAGCCAGTGTGTCCTGCATGGAGCATAGTTTAAAACACGGAACTAAAGATGGACAGGACAGGCTTCCTGTAGTCAGGGGCCCCCAGAGCTGATTGAAGTCCCTTCCTGTGGAAAAGACCGCACAGTGAGCCACATGCTGCTGGAGGCATGGCCCTCCCCGCCCGTGGGTGAGAATGGTCGCAGGAAGACCCACGTGGGGGTTTGTGGAATGGGATTTTTATGGAATCTGCAGAGACTGAGCATGCATTCTGCCGGTGCACAGAAGGGGAAAGCGTTAGTGTGTCCCCAGACTTGGAGATGTGTGACAGCACGGCACGCTTGGGAAGCTAAGGAAACAGTTGAGGGCAGAACCAGAACACAGCAAGGAAAGCAGGGAGATACAAGCAACAGACTGATGCTCCCCCAGGAAAGGAGCTGGTGGTTTCCTTCTGGTTCTTGACCGTCACTGAAAGGCATTAAACCTTTAGTGCTTTCCGTTTAGGAGGCTGAGGCCGGCATTGTGGCACAGGGGGTTAAGTCTCTACTTGGCATGACTGTACCCTGTAACACAGTGCCAGGATGAGTCCCGCGTCTGCTTCTGAGCCAGCTTCCTGCAGATGTACCTGGAATGCAGCAGATAATGGCCCAAGTACTTGAGTTCCTGCCACCCACATGGGGACCCAGTTGCAGTTCCTGGCTCCAGGCGTTAGCCTAATCCAGCCCTGACTCTGCTGTGGGCATCTGGGAGTGAACTAGCAGATGGAAGATTCTCCCTCCCTCTCCCTCTCTCCCTCCCTCCCTCTCCCTCTCCCTCTCCCTCCCCCTCCCCCTCCCCCTCCCCCTCCCCCTCCCTCTTTCTCTCTCTCCCTCTCCCTCCCCCTCCCTCTTTCTCTCTCTCCCTCTCCCTCTCCCTCTTCCTCCCTCCCTCCCTCCCTCCCTCTCTCTCTCTCTCTCTGTCACTGTGCTTTTCAAATAAATAAATAAATAAATACCAGAGGCAAACAGGTCAACTCGGATTCAAGAGGAAAGAGAAGTGAGGAAGCCTGAGAATGGGAGACATGGTAGGAGGTGACTGTCACAGAACAGGCCAGACATGTTGAGAATCGGAAGTCAGACTGATGCACTGATTGTGGAATATCCATCAACTCTCCCTGGTTTAATGACTGGAAAAGTGAGTAACAAGGAAGAAGTGATTCTAAAGTGTCTGGCTCAACAAAGATACATTTCAAGGAAGGAAAGCAGGCCTGGAAAGAGGCTGAAGTAGACTCATTTTGGAATATGTTAATTTTAAGGTGTGTGTGATGGACCTAGGAGGGTGTCTATTAGGAGTCTAGAAATATAGATCTGGAGTTGGAGAGAGGTGCCCCTGCTAAAGACATCAGAAGTCATAAATGCATTGTATTGGGTCATCATAGGAGTGGACGAGATTGCCCTGCTGGAGTGCGTAGGGGAACGTGGGAAGCATGGTCAGGCACCAGGACAGAATCCTGGAGGCAACCAGATTGTAAAGAACCTGATGCAGAAAGAGAAGCGCATGGAGTGGAGAGGGAGAGGAGATGAATTCCTGCACAAAGGAATGCAAACACTTCAAATGGCATTTGGTAAACATTTCAAATTCTGTTAGAATAGATTGGGATAAGCTGTAAAAGGTGCTAGTCAAATTTGTAGCTGGAATGTCTTTGGTGGAAATCATGAAAACATTTTTCTGAGAGCAAAGGAGGGCAAAACCAGATTAGAATGGATTCAGAAATGGCAAGAAAAGGTAGGAGAAACAAGTCAGAGTTGGTCACTTTCTCAAGAAGTTTGGGGATGAATAGAATTAGGAGAGCTTTCCTTCTTGCTCTCTCTCCTCTGTTTTTAAGAAAGAAAACATTTTTAGGTTAAAATAAAGAAATGAAAGTTACTACAAAAATCTGCCTTGTAGGGTCATTCTTTCGTTTTAGATTTTTTTTTCTCTATAGTAATATCAAGAGCACAATCTAATCTGTTCAAGGCTGGCCTCTTTGTTAATAACCTTTTGTTCTACAACAAGATGCCACTTTGCTTACCCGGAAGAGCATGTGGACACTAACTAGAAATTCCAGGAATACTGAAACTGAAAATCACTCAATTAAATGAACTCCTTTCAGCTTAGGTATGAGTGTAATACCTGTCGTAGTCTGCTGTATTATTTCTCCTTATGAAGTTCATTTGAGAGATCAAGTAAGTGTGAATTACTAATGAGCATTGGTGTTGAACAAAGCTGAGTGTTGTAGCTAATTTTATAACAATCATGTACTGACATCCTTGAGCCTTTCTCCAGTTTCTTACACATGGTAGAAGAAATGCAATGCATAATGGCTTGAATCCATGTGGTTCTCATATTTGAGGAATGGAAGCCTTCTTTTGGATTACCTTAGCAATCCCTATAGCTTTTTAAATTGGGATTTTCTCTGAACTCCCTATCATCACCTTAGGTGGAAAATAAGATGTGTATTATGACAAATTCTGCCTTCTATCCCAGGAAACACAAGGGTGCTTCAAAAAATGTACTGGAAAATGGGGTTAAGAAACAAGTTTATTCTGGTATAAAAATGTTGAGATCTATGCATAGCTTTTTTCATAATATGCATTGTCCATAAAATTTTCAAAGCTGATATATAATAGTTGTACACATATATGAGGTGCTATGTGTAGACATATGTCTACACATTTGTCGTTTCTTTATAGTGAAAACATAGAAAATACATGAACTTTTCAATGGCTACTCATATGCATGGATTTCAGGTACCCTTATAAGCTTTTGCAAAGTTTTGAATGACTACATGATATTGAACCCTAATAAAAAGTTATTGTCTTATCTCCTTTTGTATTCACAGCTTCTATTTTGCAGGTGACAAATCTCAAATATAAACATCCATATGAGTCTAGGGCAGAGAGGAATCCTGAAATCTAAGATTGCCTATGGCTAATAATTAAAAGTACAGGAGCCCTGTACTGAAACCAGACATATTCTCCTGTCTGTCATCCCTACTTCATCCTTCTGTGTTTTTTCAATCCCATTTCTTCTGCATCATCCCTGGAAAAAAGGCATAATGTAGCCCAAGTTTATATGCCACAGCATGAAATATAAATTTCTTTCTCTGCAGCACAGCTCCAAACCCCCAGAGCAGACACTAATGGGCTCAGTCTGGACTGGATGCCCTCTCACAGCCCAGTCCACTGGGGTTCAGGGGTGAGGATTCTGTTGTCTACAGATGGCCTCCAGGCTTATGTATGCCTCTCTGCTGGGATCATTGAAGGCAAAGCTGACATTCCCTATTATGTCCATCAGAAAGACTACTCCCAAATCACTGTCTTTCCACACCCAAAACACATCACTTCATAGTTAAGGAAACCTTCCCCCGATGACTAAATCATTTGGCTAAGGTTGTATGATTTATCTTTCAAGGCTGTGTGATTTATCTTTCTTGACAATAGGCTAACATTAAGTTAGCTATATAAAATTATCAGTTTCTTTCTACATCACTCTATCCCTTTTTCCTATTGATTTCTAAGAAATTAGAGAAAATTCTAGATCTATGCTTGATGCTGTTTGTGTATTGGCTTGTTAATTTTTCTTAGGCTTTTATGTATTTAAGACAGGAAGGCAAATGAATCAAAGCCCATGACTTCTGCTTTTCCAAAATAATGGAGAAAAAACATCATACATGAACTAACTAGAGAACTACAGCATACACTTAGCAATGAAAGCCAAACTATCTGTCTGTCTGTCTGTCTGTCTATCTATCTATAGAGAGAGAGCATTAAAGGAATTAGGATAAAAGTTGGAAATCTTCAGGGATATTTTCTGAAGAAGGTAAATTTTTAACATTACTATTTTTGGAAAAAATAATAATGAGTATTGACCCACCCAGGCCAACTCAGGTCTGCTTCCATTTTAAATTGGGCCAGCACTGTGTTTTAAAAACGCAACTTAAACTTGAATGCCTTTACAGGTGACCCTCCGTTTCCACGTTAGCCATACTTTAAACCACCCCTAAGTGCCTTCTCCCATCATTTATTGTAAATACATGACTTGTCTGACCTCTGGCGACCTCTGAGATGGCAGCTCCTGGATGTAATCTGTCATAAACAAGTGGATAGTCATTCTCGCTTGGGAGACACATACACAAAGGCAAGGAGATGCCAGCGTCAGTGTGTGTGTGAAACAGAGATGGCGTAGAAGCCTGCCCTTCGGAAGCTAAAGGACGCTGCTCGTGGAATTACAATAGATGGAAATGGGTAGCTGCAGAAAGGTCAGGTGACGGAGATCCATCACGATACGACCAAAGTTCTCAGCTGTTTCCTCATGGCTTGGTTCTGTGCCCCTCTAAGTTCCTGTCTTCGGAAGTTGAGTTACCTGAGAACTTGACTGCTGTGCAATGGTTTAACTTCATCAAAGAGAAAGATGTGATCCCAGAATGCTTTCTGTTATTGAGGTAGGGGATGAGAGTTTGAATAAAGTAGTTCTTGAATATGGAAAGAACCAGAGAGGAAAGAACCAACAGATAAGAGAAAGCAGGTTAGACAGGGACTGGAGAGAAGTCAGTTATGAGATAGCTATTTGCACAGACAGTAAGGAAACTGGGGAGAAAGGCAGAATCTACCATCCTGCTACAGAGGTGGTGAAATAAGTAAAGACAGCTTTTCATTTAGCACACAGCAGCTCACGTCCTGTTCAGCAGGTTGCCATCTGCCAGCAGGGTCGTAGCTCCAGCAACTTAACCTGCTCTTGTCAAGAAAGGAACAAGCAGTCATAGGGGGTCTTCTGTATTTTATTCATTACAGCTTCTTTTATTTGTTGTTTTAATGTATTTAATTTACTGAATTATTACAGATGTTTCAAATTACAATGCTAATAAGAAAAATACGAGAAGATGCCCAGCTTCTTTTAAGTTTGGTAGGAGTGGAAACATTTTTCCTTCTGCCTGTTCAAGTTTCAATTGATCCTTTTTGAAAACACTTACTTAAAATGGATGGTCTATACTAATTTTACTTAGAGGGAGAGGGGAACAAATTTTAAGTGACATTTTGAAGAAATCATTATGCATCTTGCTTTGAAAGGGCCCAAGACGTGGAGAATTTTGAAACCTCATGAAGCTCAACACAAAGTACAATACTGTATTTCTTGCATCTTCACTAACATTTGGCAATATTAAATGTATGGGAAATGCTTATTCAGTGTTGGTGTTTGTCGGTGTGTGACAATATGCAACCCAGCTTTTGTGGATGGAGCTTGTGGGAAGTTCACTTCTGTTGAACAAAGAGAATCCGTCTCCCCAAGTACCGCATTATGTGTGATTCATAGATGCGGATTAGACTACTTAGGAAAAAATGCAACAAAGCAAAGAGACTTTCCTCCAGGGCTTCATGATTTATATGCATTAAACCTGTTACTGTGAAGGTAGCTACAGAAGGCTAACTCAAGATTGTACCGTCCCAACCTTGGGCTATACTAAAGCTTATGTTATAGGCACAAGTAACTATGTTAGATTTTCTATGAGCATGTAATTGGAGCCCTGTCACTGCAGAAAGAAACCTAAGTTTAATTAAGGGGCAGGAGACTCCCAAGTCTAATTTTGTCCCTGAGTCACTGTATGGGTTGTGTGTGGGACCTTAACAGCTGTTGAGAGATGGTTCCATCCAGTCACAGTCACAATAGAGCATCATGTTTTCTCTCTCTGTGGCTAACTCTCGCTCTGTATAGTCATATCACTTTAAACTGTTAGAAGCCTGCTGACTCTGATGCTGCAGCTTTGAGCAAAGGCCAAACTTAGTAATAGCAAAAGTCAGTACTCAAAGAACTGGATTTTTCTTTCTTCTATTTCGGCTGTATTTTACCTAGTTGTTTGCCACTAAGTAACCCCGAAGTAATCAGCTCATCTGAGTCTGCCGGGGAGAGCTGAAATGGAACTCAATGAAAAAAAATTACATGTAAAAAAATCTTTGCAAAGGGCTAGGAAATTTTAAGATATCATTAAAGTACTGTTTGAACAATAACAAACGTCCCAAAGACGTATTTATATATTTCCGCAAGACTCATGCCAAGGGGACAGCGGATTTCTTGTTCGTCTGTTAGCCCCTTGGAATGGACCCAGTGGCTTTGCTTAGTCAGGGGTGTGTCTCCTGTTGGTGCCCGATTTCTTTAGCCTCTCTTGGGTGCATGAGAAAGATCCTGAACTGCCTAATTGGCCTGAAGAGTCCTCAACTCCCAAGATCAAGTACAATGCACCTGAATTTCAGCAGTCCAATATACTGATCTGCAGGACAACATACTGTATCAACATACTGTATCTCCAGGTAGTAATAAATTTCTTGTGTTCATTTTTTTTTCACAGTAGAGGTTTTTAACTGTAACATGCAGACATGGGAGACTAGTACCAACTATGGTGATTCAATTTTTTTCCAGGGGAAATATAATTAGTAAGCGTTCTCAAATTGCTAATTCTGTTTCCAACACTAATGATACTTGTGCAAAACTGGAAGTTTTGCTCCAAATGAACAAAACTTTGGGATAGTTCAGTGGCTCTTTCATTCTCTTCCCAAATGCATTGCTTTGAGTAAATATAGCTTAAGAATCTCCCTAACATATTGTGACCACATTACTGTGTGCTCTTCATGCAACAGACGCGTTAAAGACCAAATTCTAACCACAACCATGTTTTCCTTTGTTTTATATATTTAGCTTAGACACTTAACATGACTGTAACATATTTTCTTTGTAGTTTAATTTCCTTTGTGATCATTTCTTTTATTTAATGGGAATGTAAAACTGTCCCAAGGTCTGAAAACAAATCCCAGTTACTTTTTAACATAGGTATTAAGAGGTACCCTGTTAGTTTGCCTTTGGGTCAAGATTAAACATTCAGGATCTTTTCAGGTAAAAAAAAAAAATGCAATGGGGAGACATTTCCAGGTGCTTGATAAAACACAGGGGGTGGCTCTCAGGTCCCTGCCTCCCTGGAGATCCCCACCAGGCAGCTGCTCAGAAGGGCTCCCTGTGCGTGGGGAGGGACTCAGGCACACACACAGGGCAGCCCCAAGGGCCACCAGGAACCCCAGAGCAGGGCAGAGGGTGATGTGTAGCCAGCTCCGAGATCTTAAAGCTGCAAAGAGGCTTTCATTGCAAACAAACTGTGCAGCCTGTTCATGTGTGGCTGTGTCTGCCCTTCCCTCAGTTTCATACTGAGCGCGTCTGTTTTAATGGTATGTATAATTCTCATTTCTCACTAAAGGTGTTGAAATGTGTGCTTCTTACAAAAGACAGATTTTTTTCTTTTATTAATCACTGACTTACATGTTTGGTTCATTAATTGTAGATTATATATATATATATATATATATATTTCTAACACTTCTGGACCTGGTGAACATAATGTACTCATCAAATCCTAAAGTGCATCCCTCATAGAATACCCTTTGCTTTTACCCAGGACTTAACATAACTTTAACACCTGGATAAATTTAGAGTCCTCTTGAACTAAATGAAATCCTGGGGAATCCACCAGTTGCCATACAGCTGTTAACAGCTGTAACAGCTTTCTGCAGTTGCCCAGAGGGAGGAAAGTGTGGCCAGCTTCAGGGCCTTATATAAAATCAAGAGGATCACAATGGGGACAGGAGTTTATTAAAGGTGAGGCCTGTTTATTTTCATGAGACTTGTGTAGCAGTTTATTACAAAACTAAGAATCCTCACTTTCCTTGGATTAAAAAATAAGAGTCCCCTAAAAATTAGATCCACCAAATAATTAGTAATGATTTTCTTCCTGTTCATATTCTCATGAGTGGAAATTATGGTTTGAACTGACATGAAAAAGTGTTTTTTCTAAAAACATTTATTACTTGAATGACAAAGTGAGATTTTTCTAAAATGTGAAAGCCAATCTTATGTTAAATCAATGATAGGGGCCAGCACTGTGGCGTAGTAGGTTAATCCTCTGCCTGCTGTGCTGGCATCCCACATGGGCGCCGGTTCTAGTCCCAGCTGCTCCACTTCCAATCCAGCTCCCTGCTATGGCCTGGGAAAGCAGTGGAAGATGGCCCAAGTCCTTGGGCCCCTGCACTCATGTGGGAGACCTGAAGAAGCTCCTGGCTCCTGGCTTCCGATCACTTCAGCTCTGGCCATTGCAGCCATTTGCAGAGTGAACAAGCAAAAGGAAGACCCTTCTCTCTGTCCCTGCCTCTCACTGTCTATAACTCTACCTCTCAAATAAATAAATAAAATCTTTAAAAAAAATTGATGATAAAAATGAACCTTCACAGGCAATTTGAAATAGTCCCTGTCTTTTTTTAAAAAGGATATAGAACAGTTGAGAAGACATATTTATTAAGTGAACATTATTCTAAGATATACAAAATTGCTAATAAAATTAGAGATACATTACTGATTTAAAATTTTGATAGTAACAAAACTCACAAGCTCTTATGCTGTTCATGCAATAACATTATAAACAGTGCCACTCACCTAATTTGTAAAGACGTGTCTTACAAATAATGCCACACAAACATGATTATGTAGATTCAGTTCACAATGTTTAAGACTAACTGCTGATATTAATAAAATATTTCCCTAATAAAGTCTTATTGGTTTTTTTTGTTCATGAACACATGTTTCCAGTACTTCCAAGGGCCTGGTAATCCTTCATGCAAATGAAAAAATAAATGTATGTTTTCCATACATGCATAAGTTCTTCCACAAACATCTGGTACCGAAACTCGGAGAGCTGCTGGATTCGGAGCCAAGCCAGGTGTTTCCAGCACCATCTCTGCACTGCAGCGGTCGCCTGCGGTAATTTGTTGTAACTCGTATTGGCATTTTTTATGGTTGTGATGAGGCAAGGGGTGATGACATCATGTACTAATGTTACGAAGGTGCTGTGAATTCAGGCGAAAATTCCATCAATGAGTGAGTGTTGCTGAAATTGGCTACTTTGGTGGCCATCACATTTTGCCAACTGAAACATCTGGGCACAAAGTTAACAGCGGTGCACCTTGTAAATAACTTAATTGAAAATAATTGCCAGAAGTGTGCAGCACTCGGGGTGGTTAAGAAGTACCATTTCTTATTCTACTTCAGTGTTTTAGGCGTGAGAACCTTGTATTCTATTCTGTTGTGGCAGCTTGTGGTAACAGTGAGAAGTGTGGAAAATACACAGGACCAAAAGGAACTAAAAAAAATTATATATAAAGAGGAAAAAATTCAATTTTCTAGACCTTCTTTCACTGAGAAAATATTTTCTTTGTAGAAATAATTTTAAATTTTTTATATAAAAGCAGCTTTTAAAAAGAGAGCATTTGAATAATTAGATATGTCTCTGTTTCCCCAGAAGAAAATTTCTAGTAGTTTGCCCATAACGTCAAAGCTTATTGTGTTGATAAAAACATTTGAAATTATTATATGCTATAAAACCACATATTTGAAGAGACCAAGAGGCACTTCTATGGAAAAACAAGGCGACTGATTAGGAAATATAGGTTTTATTTTTGCTGTACAAATTCCTACCCATTTAGAATAACTTTTTACTCAGGCCCTTCATATCTCATAAATCCAGAGAAAGGTAACCAAAAAAATGGCTACAAAGTTGCCGTGGTGGACACAAATGATCTGATCCATGCCTGCTGGGACACTGCGCACGCAGCCTGCAGAAGTTGTTCAGTCAATTCTAATTCCAGTTATTCATTACCTTCTCCCTTCTCAGTTCCGCTTACCTTAAGAAAAATTTTGCAAAGGTAAAGATATTTTAAAGATATAAAATATTTAAAACTGACTGAAAGCCATGAAAACTGGATTGATACAATGACATTTATACTTCCCTTGAAAGCATCATGATGTATATTGCTACACAGTGATGTGCACTCCCATAATGGCATCAATATTTATGACATTGTCCTAAAATTCCTATCAAAAATCACTTAGTTTCCATATGCTGAGAATTAAGGTCTCTGTGATTCGCTTGTTTTGAAGTTAGGCTTGGATGTGTTGCTGGGAACACATTTTCCTAACTAGTGTGGTGCTTTTCTTCAAGGTTGTAATGAAGTTTTTAATAACTTATTTATTTAGTTTAAAGGCACAGAGACAAAGACAGACATACAGAAAAAGATCTTCTAATCACTGGCTCACTCCCCAGATGCCCAAAAAAGCCAGGAACGGGCCAGGCCAACGCCAGGAGCTGGAAACTTGATCCAGGTCTCCCACGTCGGTGGCAGGGACCCAACGACACAAGCCATCAGCAGCGCCTCCCAGGGTGCGCACGCGGGGAAGCTGGAAGCTGGGCCCCAGGCCCCAGGGTGGTGTGACTTATGACACATTCCAAAAGCTGTGTGCTGTGTGTTTGTGCAACCAAGAAGCTCAGACTACTGCTTTTTTTTTTTTTTTTTTTGACAGGCAGAGTGGACAGTGAGAGAGACAGAGAGAAAGGTCTTCCTTTTGCTGTTGGTTCACCCTCCAATGGCCGGCGCGGCTGGCGCACTGTGCTGATCCGATGGCAGGAGCCAGGTGCTTCTCCTGGTCTCCCATGGGGTGCAGGGCCCAAGCACTTGGGCCATCCTCCGCTGCACTCCCTGGCCACAGCAGAGAGCTGGACTGGAAGAGGGGCCACCGGGACAGAATCCGGCACCCCAACCGGGACTAGAACCAGATGTGCCGGCGCCGCAAGGCGGAGGATTAGCCTAGTGAGCCGCGGTGCCAGCCAGACTATTTCTTTTCAGAAGTCTGTCACTCTCCTGAGCTCAGGATTGTCGGTACAACCAAATGGTTTTCCCTGATTTTTCATGTTTTACATGTCTTGGATTTTGTGCTTTTGTGTTTCCTTCATTAGTCAGTGACATCTGTGTTTTCTATGTAATTACAGTAGATAGGGTTTAAAGAATAAATAGAATACAAGAAGTACTAACAGGTATCAACATATTTACACTTCAAAAGCCTATTTTTCCCAAGACAGATATTTTTCATATATGAATTTTCTTTATTTCTTATAGCTCACTGTAGCAAAAATGGCAACTTACTGTTTTAAAAATCATTTATCTGTTTAATTTGAGTCACACACATGCACACACACACATGCACACATGCACACACACACAGGTATCTTCCATCTGCTGTTTCACTGCTCCAAATGCCCACAACAGCTAGAGCTGGGCCAGACAAAAGCCAGGAGATAGAAATTCCATCGAGGCTTCCCACGTGGTGGGCAGGAACCCCAGCACCTGAATGAGCATCTCTGCCTTCCCAGCTGCGTTAGCCGGGATCTGGGTTGGAAGCATGAAGTGACCAGGACTCAAACCAGGCACTCTAATACGAACATGGACATCCCAAGCAGCTGCTTAACCCACCGCCCCACAATATCTGCTTCCAAAATGGCCATTTCAAACAAGGACCTTTTACTTGTTTTTTAAAACAGAGACCCCATGTTCACAAATGACCTATTTTAAAAAAGATTTATTTTTATTTATTTGAAAGAGTTACAGAGAGAAAGAGGTAGAGATAGAAAGAACCTCCATCTGGTTGCTTACTCCTTAGATGGTTGTAACAGCCTGGGCTGGGCCAGGCAGAAGCCAGAAGCCAGAAGCCAGGAGCTTCATCCAGCTCTCCCACGTGGGTGCAGGGAGCTGCCTTGCCAGGCACATTAGCGGGAATGTGAACTGGAAGTGGAGCAGCTGTGACTCACCAGCCCCACATGGGATTCCAGTGCCCCAGGCGGCAGCCCAATCTGTTAGGCCCCTACAAATGAATTTTTGATATCCTGCTGCTATAAAAAATTATTTATTTTCCTAAACAAACCAAGCACACAGAATCTCTATTCCCCATTCCTAAAGATCATCCTGGTCCTTTACCTTACATTGCTCAGGCAGAGAGAGAGTCAAGGGCCTTTTCAAATGTAAGAAAGGATTCTGTGGTGCAGTGGGTGAAAGCCACAGCCTGCTTTGCTGGCACCTGATGTGGGCGCCACCTCAAGCCCTGGCTGCTCCACTTCCAATCCAGCTCCCTGCTAATGTGCCTGGGGAAGCAGCCCAGGAATAAGTGCTTGGGCCCCTGTGCCATGTGGGAGACCTGGAAGAAGTTTCTGGCTCCTGCCTGGCCCAGCCCCAGTCTTTGCGGCAATTTGAGGAGTGAACCAGCAGATGAAAGATCTCTCTATCTTTCTCTCTCTCTAACTCTGCCTTTCAAATAAATAAATAAATATTTTTAAAAATTAAAAAAAGAATAGTAGGGGTTCTATTTCATGTTTGCCTTTGTTGGGACCAGGCATGGAGAATATGGGCAGAGAAGCAATTTTAACTTATGGTTTTAATCTTAAACATTTGAATCCTTTAAGTTTCCTTGAGGATAATATTTTATTGATATCAGATCAAATTAAACTTAATGGAGACTGTGTGGAAGGAACAGCAGACAATTGACAGAGCCATATGAAATCAATGACAGTTGCTTTTTAATCAGATTTCCTGTCAGCTGGTTTTCACTATAAATGACTATATTTTTATAATAAAAATATACAAATAGTTTGGAGTTGTATATAGAGGTATAGCTTTTTAGGACACATCTGTATGATTGAAAGAGTAAGTTCAAGTTCTTTAGGATCTGGCTATTAATAACAACAGCTACATTTATGGAAACTGTTAAAAAGCCTAGAGGAGAAAAGTGAGTCAGGGATTTTGCTAAGGAGTTTCAGAATCCAGACTCAATTCAGAACGATTTTGGGAGGCAGCCCTGGGCAGTGCCAGAAATAATGATGGGATTCAAACACTGAAGGAAGGAGCAAGCTGGAAGGTATCTGTCAAGTGTTAATACTCGTAAGTGAACAGTTCTCATTCTTTTGTGCTTTTTCTTGCCAATAGTCATGCAATCTAGGAGACAGCGGCTGTTTTCAGCTTTTTCTACTTCAAAGCAGTAGCAAAGGCCTTACGGAAGTCGTGTAAAGGCTGGGAGTAGCAAGATTATTAGCATGGCATTTGATTGTAAAGATCCAGTCTTTCATCCACCTAATTTAGTAGCTCCTATTGCACTTCTCTCTGGGGATGTGGAGGCCAATAAGACGTTATCGTGTGATTAAGGTTTATTATCATGATCCCAAGTTAAATTGGAAAAAAATGTTGGATTAGCTAAGTTTTATTTTAGAAAACATGCAAGTTCAGAGACTAGTTGGTTTGTGGAGGCGGGTGATGGGGAGTGAAAGGATGGAACACAATGAAGTTTTAGATTCTGTTTACTGAGTGTTGTTTACTTGAGTATACACAAGTGTGTCTGTGTGTTCACTTTGTGAGTGTTCATTGAGCCACGCTTTTGGGATTAGTGCACTTGCCTGAATTTCTACTTGAATCAAAATTTCCATTAAAAGGGTAAGAGAAATAGGAAAGCATTTAATAGGTACTTGCTATAGTTTTGGGTATCCCTTAAAGGCCTTATATTAAGGACTTGGTCCCCAAAATGTTATGTGAATGATTAATGGATTAACATGAATGATTAATGGATTAAGGGCAGAGACTTACTACAGTTTTGATGTCTGAAGTGGGGCCTTCAGGAAGTGTTTGATGGGAAGATCAAATCCTGGTGGCTTTGTAGAGAGACATGGTGGGCATGGAGGAAGATCTCACACAGACACCTGACCAGTGGGGCTGCCTGGTCGTGGACTTGGAACCTCCATAACTGTGAGCCAAGATAAACCATCTCCACCTATGGTGACTTAAAGAATGTCTTCCTTCCCTTTTGCCACCAAGCGTCCTCTGCCTAGCTCCTAAACAACAGTCAGCGAGAATGCATACTGTGCCTGGTCTCTAAGACTGCTCAAGGCAGAAGGCACCGCCTCTCAGTGTTGCTTTTCAATCCTGTGGCTGCTTTGGTTCCTCCGACTTGTTGGCAGCTCTTCCCTTGTAAAACTTCGTCCTGATCTGGCTGCTGTGACATCACACTCTCCTAGGTCTAAGTCTGATTCTTTGCCAGCCTCATTCTCTATGGCCTGCCTCTGACCACTGCTTCAGTACTGGTGTCCTGAGTCCCAGCTCCTCTTCCCACACCTCCCTTTCTCCAACTGCTGACTGCAGGCTTTGAGTACAATCTGCTGACAATGCTGCAACTCAGTGTTGTCACCAGCAGACCTGAGATCCAGTTCTGTATTTAGAAATGTTCGCTTGACATTTCTACCTGCTTGGCCTATAGATACCTCAGCCTCCATAAATTCCAAACTGAAGTTACTGCCTCAATTCCAGATTTTTAGACTTTATTTTTAGACTGATTTTTAGACTTTATTTCCTGTCCCTACCTGGTATCCAAAGTAAACTTCTGGATGATTTTCTATTATTTTTTACTTTGAACGCCCTCATAAATAAACCAGCATGTTTACTATTAACATCAGTTCAGTAGTATTCCATTTACCCTCTGTTCTCAGTTCCATTCAAATAGCTTTAGTTTGGGTCCTCCCTACATTTGTTTTCCATAGAATGTTTTTATATTCCTGTAAGTAGGACCCTTACTTAGGATTTAAATGTCCCTGTTACCTGTTTTCTCACATGGCTGCCAAAGTCATCACATTGTCTTAAATGCAATGGATGGCCAAGGTCATTTCCTGATGGGATGGCCACATGAGCACAGTTCTCCAGTTCCTCTATTCATGTCTTCCAGTCGAGATGAAACAATGGTTTAAAGCCAGCTTCAGCCCTGTAATCTATGGAGGGTACCATTCACCAGGCACAACGTTCAGAGGCTTTCTCTTGGGTATGAAGCAAATGGAGTTATGTTGAGGAAAAAGTCCAGAATATCTTCTGTTATGAAATAACAGAGTATAGAATATAGAGTATAGAATACAGAGCAAACCCATAGTTGATGCAAATGTAGCCCTTTTTTTAAACTTTTATTTAATGAATATAAATTTCCAAAGTAGAGCTTATGGATTACTATGGCTTCCCGCCCCCCATAACTTCCCTCCCACAGGCAACCCTCCCATTTCCCTCTCCCTCCCCACTTCCATTCACATCAAGATTCATTTTCAATTCTCTTTATATACAGAAGATCAGTTTAGCATATATTAAGTAAAGATTTCAACAGTTTGCACCCATATAGAAACACAAAGTAAAAAATACTGTTTGAGTACTAGTTATAGCATTAAATCTCAATGTACAGCACATTAAGGACAGAGATCCTACATGAGGAGTAAGTGCACAGTGACTCCTGTCGTTGACTTAACAAATTGACACTCTTGTTTATGGCATCAGTAATCACCCTAGGCTCTTGTCATGAGCTGCCAAGGCTATGGAAGCCTTTTGAGTTCACCCACTCTGATCATATTTAGACAAGGTCAGAGTGGAAGTTCTCTCCTCCCTTCAGAGAAAGGTACCTCCTTCTTTGATGACCCGTTCTTTCCACTAGAATCTCACTCACGGAGATCTTTCATTTAGGTAATTTTTTTTTTTTTTTTTTTTTTTTTTTTTTTTTTTTGCCAGAGCGTCTTGGCTTTCCATACCTGAAATACTCTCATGGGCATTTCAGCCGGATCCGCATGCCTTAAGGGCTGATTCTGAGGCCAGAGTGCTGTTTAGGACATCTGCCATTCTATGGGTCTGCTGTGTATCTCGCTTCCCATGTTGGATCGTTCTCTCCCTTTTTTATTCTATCGGTTAGTATTTGCAGACACTAGTCTTGTTTATGTGATCCCTTTGGCTCTTAGTCCTATCATTACGATCAATTGTGAACAGAAATTGATCACTTGGACTAGTGAGATGGCATTGGTACATGCCACCTTGATGGGATTGAATTGGAATCCCCTGGTATGTTTCTAACTCTACCGTTTAGGGCAAGTCAGCTTGAGCATGTCCCAAATTGCACATCTCTTCCCTCTCTTATTCCCACTCTTATATTTAACAGCGATCACTTTTCAGTTAAGTTTCAACACTTGAGAATAACTGTGTATTGATTAAAGTATTCAACCAAAAGTATTAAGTAGAACAAATAAAAAAAATACTAAGTGGGATAACGTGTTAAGTTATTCATCAACAGTCTGGGCAAGGGCTGATCAAGTCACCATTTCTCATAGTGTTCATTTCACTTTAACAGGTTTCCTTTTTGGTGCTCAGTTAGTTGTCACCGATCAGAGAGAACATATGGTTTTGTCCCTTTGGGACTGGCTTATTTCACTCAGCATAATGCTTTCCAAATTCCTAACAGGGATCACTTTTCAGTTAAAATTTAAACACCTAAGAATAATTGTGTGTTAATCACAGAGTTCAACCAATAGTACTAGAACAAAAAAAAATACTGAAATGGATAAAGTATTACACTGTACATCAACAGTCAGGACAAGAGCTGATCAAGTCACTGTTTCTCATAGTGTCCATTTCACTTCAACAGGTTTCCCCTTTCGTGCTCAGTTAGTTGTTGCTGATCAGGGAGAACATATGATATTTGTCCCTTTGGGACTGGCTTAGTTCACTCAGCATGATGTTTTCCAGATTCCTCCATCTTGTTGCAAATGACCGGGTTTCATTGTTTTTGACTGCTGTATAGTATTCTATAGAGTACATGTCCCATAATTTCTTTATCCAGTCTACTGTTGATGGGCATTTGGGTTGGTTCCAGGTCTTAGCTATTGTGAATTGAGCTGCAATAAACATTAATGTGCAGACAGCTTTTTTGTTTGCCAATTTCATTTCCTTTGGGTAAATTGCAAGGAGTGGGATGGCTGGGTTGAATGGTAGGGTTATCTTCAGGTTTCTGAGGAATCTCCAGACTGACTTCCATAGTGGCTTTACCAGTTTGCATTCCCACCAACAGTGGGTTAGTGTCCCTTTTTCCCCACATCCTCTCCAGCATCTATTGTTGGTAGATTTCTGAATGTGAGCCATTCTCACTGGGGTGAGGTGAGGTGAAACCTCATTGTGGTTTTGATTTGCATTTCCCTGATTGCTAGTGATCTTGAACATTTTTTCATGTGTCTCTTGGCCATTTGGATTTCCTCTTTTGAAAAATGTCTATTGAGGTCCTTGGCCCATCTCTTAAGTGGGTTGTTTGTTTTGTTGTTGTGGAGTTTCTTGATTTCTTTGTAGATTCTGGTTATTAACCCTTTATCTGTTGCATAGTTTGCAAATATTTTTTCCCATTCTGTTGGTTGCCTCTTCACTTTCCTGACTGTTTCTTTTGCAGTACAGAAACTTCTCAATTTGATGCAATCCCAAATGTTAATTTTGGCTTTGATTGCCTGTGCTTCTGGGGTGTTTTCCCAGAAGTCTTTGCTAGTACCTATATCTTGCAGGGTTTTTCCAATGCTCTCTAGTAATTTGATGGTGTCGGGTCATAGATTTAGGTCTTTAATCCATGTTGAGTGAATTTTTGTGTAAGGTGAAAGGTAGGGGTCTTGCTTCATGATTCTGCACATGGAAATCCAATTTTCCCAGCACCATTTATTGAATACACTGTCCTTACTCCAGGGATTGGTTTTGGATCCTTGATCAAATATAAGTTGGCTATAGATGTTGGAATTGATTTCTGGTGTTTCTATTCTGTGCCATTGGTCTATCCATCTGTTTCTGTACCAGTACCATGCTGTTTTGATTACAACTGCCCTGTAGTATGTCCTGAAATGTGGTATTGTTATGCCTCCGGCTTTGTTTTTGTTGTACAAGATTGCTTTAGCTATTCGAGGTCTCCTGTGTCTCCATATGAATTTCAGCACCATTTTTTCCAGATCTGAGAAGAAGGTCTTCAGTATCTTGATTGTTATTGTATTGAATGTATAAATTGCTTTTGGGAGAATGGGCATTTTGATGATATTGATTCTTCCAATCCATGAGCATGGAAGATTTTTCCATTTTTTTGTATCCTCTTCTATTTCTTTCTTTAAGATTTTGTAATTCTCATCGTAGAGATCTTTAATGTCCTTGGTTAAGTTTATTCCAAGGTATTTGATTGTTTTTGTAGCTATTGTGAATGGGATTGATCTTAGAAGTTCTTCCTCAGCCGTGGCATTGTCTGTGTATACAAAGGCTGTTGATTTTTGTGCATTGATTTTATATCCTGCTATTTTGCCAAACTCTTCTATGAGTTCCAATAGTCTCTTAGTCGAGTTCTTTGGGTCCCCTAAATAAAGAATCATATCATCTGCAAAGAGGGATATTTTGAGTTCTTCCTTCCCAATTTGTATCCCTTTAATTTCTTTTTCTTGCCTAATAGCTCTGGCTAGAACTTCTAGAACTATATTGAATAGCAGTGGTGAGAGTGGGCATCCCTGTCTGGTACCAGATCTCAGTGGAAATGCTTCCAAATTTTCCCCATTCAATAGGATGTTGGCTGTGGGTTTTTCATAAATTCCTTTGATTGTATTAAGGAATGTTCCTTCCATACCCAGTTTGCTTAGAGTTTTCATCATGAACAGGTATTGTATTTTATCAAATGCCTTCTCGGCATCTATTGAGATAATCATATGGTTTTTCTTCTGCAGTCTGTTAATGTGGTGTATCACATTGATTGTCTTGCGCACATTAAACCATCCCTGCATACCAGGGATAAATCCCACTTGGTCTGGGTGGATGATCTTTCTGATGTGTTGTTGCATTCTATTGGCGAGAATTTTATTGAGGATTTTTGCATCTATGTTCATCAGGGATATTGGTCTGTAATTCTCTTTCAGTGCTGCATCTTTTTCCGGCTTAGGAATTAAGGTGATGCTGGCTTCATAGAAAGAATTTGGGAGGATTCCCTCTTCTTCGATTGTTCTGAATAGTTTCAGAAGAATTGGAGTCAGTTCTTCTTTAAATGTCTGGTGGAATTCAGCAGTGAATCCATCTGGTCCTGGGCTTTTCTTTGTTGGGAGGGCCTTTATTACTGTTTCAATTTTTGTCTCAGCTATGGGTCTTTTTAGGTTTTCTATGTCTTCCTGGTTCAATTTAGGTGGGTTGCATGTGTCCAGGAATGTATCCATTTCTGATAGGTTTCCCTGTTTGCTGGCATACAAGTCCTTGTAGTAATTTCTGATGATTCTTTTTATTTCTGTGGTGTCTGTTGTTATGTTTTTTCATCTCTGATTTTATTGATTTGGGTCTTTTCTCTTCTTTTTTTAATTAGTTGGGCCAATGGGGTGTCAATTTTGTTTATTTTTTCAAAAAACAAGCTCCTCGTTTGGCTGATTGTTTGTAATTTTTTTTTTTTGGATTCCATCCTGTTGATTTATTCTCTGATTTTAATTATTTCTCTTCTCCTACTAGATTTGGTTCTGGTTTGCTGTAGGTTTTCTAGATCCTTGAGGTGATTTGAAAGCTCATCTATTTGGTGCCTTTCCAATTTCTTGATGTAGGCACCTATTGATATAAACTTCCCTCTTAACACTGCTTTTGCTGCGTCCCATAAGTTTTGGTATGCTGTGCTGTTATCCTCATTTACTTCCAGAAAGTTTTTGATTTCTCTTTTGATTTCTTCTATGACCCATTGTTCATTCAGGAGCATGTTGTTCAATCTCCATGTGTTTGCGTATGCTCTAGGGATTCCTGAGTTGCTAATTTCCAACTTCATTCCTTTATGGCCTGAGAAGCTGCATGGTATGATTCTAATTCTTTTGAATTTGCTGAGACTTGCTTTATGGCCTAGTATGTGGTCAATCCTAGAGAAGGTTCCATGTACTGCTGAGAAGAATGTAAAATCTTTAGCTGTAGGATTGAAAGTTCTGTATATATCTGTTAGATCCATTTGGGCTATAGTGTCGTTTAAATCTACTGTATCCTTGTTGATCTTCTGTCCTATTGATCTGTCTGTTTCTGAGAGTGGAGTATTGAAGTCCCCCAGTACTATTGTATTGGGGTCTAAGTCTCCCTTTAAGTCTGTTAACAAATCTTTTAGATAAACCGGTGCCCTGTAGTTAGGTGCATATACATTGATAATTGTTATATCTTCCTGTTGAATTGATCCCTTAATCATTATGTAGTGTCCCTCTTTGTCTCTCTTAACGGTTTTTGTGGTAAAGTTTATGGTGTCTGATATTAAGATGGCTACGCCCGCTCTTTTTTCATTTCTGTTGGCATGGTATATCTTTTTCCAGCCTTTCACTTTCAGTCTGTATGCATCTTTGTTGGAAAGATGTGTTTCTTGTAAGCAGCAAATAGATGGGTTTTGTTCCTTAACCCAATCAGCCAATCGGTGTCTTTTAACTGGACAGTTCAGGCCATTCACGTTCAATGT
The DNA here is from genome assembly GCF_051225735.1 of Oryctolagus cuniculus. Lineage (NCBI taxonomy): Eukaryota > Metazoa > Chordata > Mammalia > Lagomorpha > Leporidae > Oryctolagus > Oryctolagus cuniculus. The sequence continues at coordinate 125,534,192 of NC_142875.1, forward strand.
GACTAATGATAAGTGGTAACTTTGCCCTGCCATTTGCCAAAGATAAGTTCTAATATATGCTTTGAATTCCCTGTGATCTTTTGCTGTGAGCTTTCCTTCCTTGGTTTCCTTCCTTTACCTTCTTTCATATTGATGACCGTGTTTCTTTGTTTCTGTGTGTAACACATCTTTAAGCATCTTTTGCAGGGCTGGACGAGTGGCAACAAATTCTTTCAATTTCTGTTTGTTATGAAAAGTCTTTATTTCCCCTTCATTCACAAATGATAGCTTTGCAGGATATGATATTCTGGGCTGGCAGTTGTTCTCTCTTAGTACCTGGACTATATCTCGCCATTCCCTCCTAGCTTGTAGAGTTTCTGATGAGATGTCAGCTGTGAGTCTGATTGGAGATCCTCTGAGAGTAATCTGACGTTTCTCTCTTGCACATTTTAGGATCTTTTCTTTATGTTTCACTGTGGAGAGTTTAATTACAACGTGTCGTGGTGAGGATCTCTTTTGGTCGTGTTTATTAGGGGTTCTGTGAGCTTCCTGTACTAGGATTTCTCTGTCCTTCTCCAAACCTGGGAAATTTTCTGCTAATATCTCACTAAAAAGGCCTTCCAATCCTTTCTCCCTCTCCATGCCTTCAGGAACTCCTAGAACCCGAATGTTGGGTTTTTTAATAGTATCCTGAAGATTCCCGACAATATGTTTTAGATTTCTAATTTCCTCTTCTTTTCTTTGGTTTGACTGTATCCTTTCCTGTTCTCTGTCTTCTAAGTCCGATATTCTCTCTTCTGCTTCTCCCATTCTGTTTGTAAGGCTCTCTATTGTGTTTTTCATTTGATCTATTGAATTCTTCACTTCAGTCACTATCCCAGTTTCCTGTTGTACTAGTTCTTTCATTTCATTTTGATTCCTCCTTAATATTTCATTTTCACGAGAGAGATTTTCTATCTTGTCCATTAAGGATTTCTGTAGTTCAAGAATTTGTTTTTGAGAACTTCTTAATGTTCTTATCAATTTTTTGAGATCTGCTTCTTGCATTTCTTCTATGTCATCATCCTCATAATCTTGAATTTGGGTGTCTTTTTCATTTGAGGGCTTCATGGTGACTTCCTTGTTTTTATTACCTTGGTTTTTGCGTTTGTTATTTGGCATATTGGAGATATTTGGTTTCTTCACTGTTGTGCTTTTTCTTGTTATACTATGACTCTAGATTAAGTGGACTATCTGTTTTTGATGGAGCCTTAGGGCTTGAGATGGGTGTGGCCTGAGAGCTCTGTTTGGTGTGCCAAAGGTGACACTCCCAGGTTAGGCATGGTAAACCTCTCTCTCTCTCTCTCTCTCTCTCTCTCTCTCTCTCTCTCTTTTTGATTCAAAAGGGAAGTTATTCTGCACAGCTGAACGAAGTTGGAGGTAGTTAGCAGGCAAATGATATACCCACAGGAGCCAGAGATCAGAAGCTCTTTCCCAAGGACCACACAGGGAATCTGTTCGGCCCTCAGAGTGGGCTCAAATTCTCCTTCAGTCTCCCACTGGGTTGCCAAAGTTACGGAATTGTAGCGTCTCTGGAGAGTGCTCACGTGAATTCCATGAGTTCTCTCCCCCACCATCTCTTTTTTCACAGTCTCAGTTCAGTAGCACCACAAATTTACTAGGTCCTAATCTCCTGTTAATTCGCCCCGCCCAGAGTCAGGTTTTTCTGCTAGGCTCAGGGCCGGTGCAGACCTGAGGTCGCTCTGCTTATGATGTATGTCCAAGATGGCGCCTGCTCTTTGTCTTGCTCGCCCTTGAGAGGTGAGCGGAGAGAGAGAAACCCGTGTCCGTACCAGTCACCTTTTTTTTTCCTCTCTCTCTCTTCCAGTTAGCTTGGTGAAGTCCCCCCCCCCGGGGGTCGTTCCCTCTAGTCTCCTCTCTCCGCTTGCCTGCCGGTGTCTCGGGTTATTGAGGTTCGGCTCACCTCGCGTTCCAGCGCTGGTGTGTTGAGTCTGCCGCTGGTGTCCCGAACTGTGGGCTCCCAGGCTCTCCACGCAGGTCCGCTCCCCTTCCAGCGTCAATGTGTGGACTCGGAGCCCTGGACGTCCCAAGTCTCCCCGCTGTTGTCTGTGTGGCACGCACTCCCCTTCAAGCACTGGCGCGCAGACCCTGCAGCTTGCGCAGCTCGGTCCCGCGGCTCGGCTTCCGCGGCTCGGCTTCCGCGGCTTGGTCCCGTGGCTCGGCTTCCGCGCGGTGGGCGACCTTGTTCTCCCAGTAGGTCCTCCGATTCACGGCCACTGGATCCAGAAGAGTTTCCTCTGCAATATTTTCCTGGTTCTTTTTTCTGAGGCTACCGTAACTCCCCTTTTATTAAACTAAATTTTCCCAGACTATCGGTGTGCGCCCTCACTATTCCGCCATCTTGGCTCCCTCAATGTGACTATTGATATGTAGTAAGTTTGCCCTGCCATTTGCCAAAGATATTTTCTAACATATGTTTTGAACTTCCTGTAATCTTTTGCTGTGAGGTTTCCTTCCTTTACCTTCTTTCATATTAATAACCATGTTTCTGTGTTTCTGTGTGTAACACATCTTTAAGCATCTTTTGCAGGGCTGGACGAGTGGCGACAAATTCTTTCAATTTCTGTTTGCTGTGAAAGGTCTTTATTTCACCTTCATTCATAAATGAGAGCTTTGCAGGATATAATATTCTGGGCTGGCAGTTTTTCTTTTTTTTTTTTCTTTTCTTTTCCTTTTTTTTTTTTTTTTTTTGACAGGCAGAGTGGACAGTGAGAGAGAGAGAGACAGAGAGAAAGGTCTTCCTTTTGCCGTTGGTTCACCCTCCAATGGCTGCCGTGGCCAGCGTGCTGCAGCCGGTGCACCATGCTGATCCGATGGCAGGAGCCAGGTGCTTCTCCTGGTCTCCCATGGGGTGCAGGGCCCAAGGACCTGGGCCATCCTCCACTGCACTCCCTGGCCACAGCAGAGAGCTGGCCTGGAAGAAGGGCAACCGGGACAGAATCTGGCGCCCCGACCGGGACTAGAACCCGGTGTGCCGGCGCCGCAAGGCGGAGGATTAGCCTAGTGAGCCACGCGCCTGCTAGGCCATTCTTCTATATAAATTTTTGCAGGTTTTCTGCTTATTCTTTACCAAAATTTCCAAATGTGGACCTACTGGGTCACAGATTGTGCCCTTCTGGGGAGAACGACAGCAGTTAGCGCGAATGCTGGACAGTGCTGTGATCCGGCACACAGCAGCTCCCAGGTGTGATGACTGAGTCCCCGCCAGCTGCATGCGGCCTTCAGCCCAGGATGCAGAGTTCTTGCTCAGCTTCACATTTCTGCATTCTTCAGGGATCATCAGATATTCAGAAAACTCTAAAAAAGTGAAGGAACATGACTAAGAAAGATACAAAGCTCACTCTGGAGTAATTGAACAACTGAAGGTAAACAAAGAGAATTTTTAAATGAAATTCATTTAATATTCTTAAGATGATTTAAGAAGATATTGCTTGGGGCACCAGATTCTGTCCCGGTTGCCTCTCTTCCAGCCCTGCTCTCTACTGTGGCCCGGGAAGGCAGTGGAGGATGGCCCAAGTGCTTGGGCCCTGCACCCCATGGGAGACCAGGAGAAGCACCTGGTTCCTGCCTTCAGATCAACGCGGTGTGCCGGCTGCAGCGTGCCAGCCGTGGTGGCCATTTGAGGGTGAACCAATAGCAAAGAAAGACCTTTCTCTCTGTCTCTTTCTCTCACTGTCTAACTCTGCCTGTCCAAAAAAAAAAAAAAAAAAAAAAAAAAGAAGAACAAGAAAAGAAGACGGAAGACCTATTAATCCAGTTCATCATACTGAATGAAAACAAAATGGTCATCTCAATAAATAATATACTTTAGAGGGGACTTGTTCATTTGCTGTGACTTCTGGCCTCTTTCATGGTCTTCTGCTATACAGAGGAGAAGCCGGGGTGAACACCACTGGTTCGTGCCACTCGGAAGCACTCATGTGAGATTTATGGGGCACAAGAGGAGAGGTCATGTGTTCTCTGGAGGCAGCGACAACTGAACACACATGACATTCACCATGGCCTTCAGAGTCGTCCCCGAGAATGGCTGACACCTTGGATGTTAAACTCCCCAACCTTACTTTCTCTAGGCCTCCCACAGTAAGCTGCTATTGTGTAGTAGACTGTATACCTTGCTTACAGGGAGGAGCTGCTGTTTACCTGGCCAATCCTTGTTGGGTACAACACAAGTAAGTCTATTCATTAAAACTCAGCCCTTAGCTGAGAAATGAAATCCATCATGCATATAAAATATAATTAGGCAAAATAGAATCAAAATAGATGTTTAAAAATATGATATTATCACATTCCACTGCGTCCCATCATGTTGAGTGGTGAGATGTTGCGAGCATTCCAACATAAGTCAAAAGCAGTACAGGATGCCTACTAATACCATGATTGTTTAGTGATGTATTTTTATAATCTTTGGTACAGAACACCAGCGTGTAATTACAGGACAGGAGGAGAACAAAATATTTGCTGATGTACATGTGATTATTTTTTACTGTATAATACCCAAATGAATTAAAGTTAAAATTAGTAAAATCATGTGAACTTTTTCCATGCCAATAATAACAATATCCAGTTAAATATGTTGGGAAAAAATTTAAAATAGTAAGATATATACATATATATGTGTATGTGAACATCCATCTATATCATGATTAAAGTTAGCAAAAAATATGTAAGAACACATGAAGAAATCATATAAAAATATAAATTTTGGTAGAGACAAATCCTTTTTAAAAATATCCTAAAGAAAGGCCGGTGCCATGGCTCACTTGGCTAATCCTCTGCCTGCAGCGCGGGCACCCCGGGTTCTAGTCTCGGTTGGGGTGCCAGTTCTGACCTGGTTGCTCCTCTTCCAGTCCAGCTCTCTGCTGTGGCCCGGGAAGGCAGTGGAGGATGGCCCAAGTGCTTGGGCCCCTGCACCTGCATGGGAGACCAGGAGGAAGCACCTGGCTCCTGGCTTTGGATTGGCGCAGCGCCGGCCCTAGCAGCCATTTGGGGGGTGAACCAACGGAAAAGGAAGACCTTTCTCTCTGTCTTTCTCACTGTCTATAACTCTCTCTCTCTCTCTCTCTCTCTCTCTGTCACTGTCTAACTCTGTCTGGCCCCCCAAAAAAAATCTGAAAGAGAAAGAGAAAGATCGGGGGGGGGGGGGGGAGGCTTCCATCTACTGATTCACTCCTTAAATGCCCACGACATCAGGTGCTGGCCGGGCTGCATCTGGGAGCCAGGAACTCAATCCAGGTCTCGCACTGGGTTGGCAGGTACCCACAGTGCTCACCTACCACCTCCCAGATTAACGTTACTAGAAAGCTAAAAATCAGGAGCGAAGCTCAAAGTCCAGCCCAGGCACTCAACCAGCTTCTGAGCCACCAGCTAAAACAGCCCCGCCACGGACACGAGTTGCGTAATTGGAGACAATCAATTCTTAGATGCTGAAGATTCAGTATCTGAAGGTATTGAATTCCCTCAAGTTAGATACTTAATACAAATTTAATGAAAAAAAATTTTTAAATTTTTATATGATAACATTTATGTATTGTTTTCTTAAAGATCATGGGCAAGATTACATTGTTTAAACCTTAAAGAAAGAAATAGAAGAGGATACCAAGAAATGGAAAAATCTTCCATGCTCATGGATTGGAAGAATCAACATCATCAAAATGTCCATTCTCCCAAAAGCAATTTATAGATTCAATGCAATCCCAATCAAGATACCAAAGACATTCTTCGCAGATCTAGAAAAAATGATGCTGAAATTCATATGGAGGCACAAGAGACCTCGAATAGCTAAAGCAATCTTGTACAGCAAAAACAAAGCCGGAGGCATCACAATACCAGATTTCAGGACATACTACAGGGCAGTTGTAATCAAAACAGCATGGTACTGGTACAGAAACAGATGGATAGACCAATGGAACAGAATTGAAACACCAGAAATCAATCCAAACATCTACAGCCAACTTATATTTGATCAAGGATCTAAAACTAATTCCTGGAGCAAGGACAGTCTATTCAATAAAGGGTGCTGGGAAAACTGGATTTCCACGTGCAGAAGCATGAAGCAAGACCCCTACCTTACACCTTACACAAAAATCCACTCAACGTGGATTAAAGACCTAAATCTACGTCCTGACACCATTAAGTTATTAGAGAACATTGGAGAAACCCTTCAAGATATTGGCACAGGCAAAGAATTTCTGGAAAAGACCCGGGAGGCACAGGCAGTCAAAGCCAAAATCAACTATTGGGATTGCATCAAATTGAGAAGTTTCTGTACTGCAAAAGAAACAGTCAGGAGAGTGAAGAGACAACCGACAGAATGGGAAAAAATATTTGCAAACTATGCAACAGATAAAGGGTTAATAACCAGAATCTACAAAGAGATCAAGAAACTCCACAAAAACAAAACCAACAACCCACTTAAGAGATGGGCCAAGGACTTCAATAGACATTTTTCAAAAGAGGAAATCCAAATGGCCAACAGGCACATGAAAAAATGTTCAAGGTCACTAGCAATCAGGGAAATGCAAATCAAAACCACAATGAGGTTTCACCTCACCCCAGTTAGAATGGCTCACATACAGAAATCTACCAACAACAGATGCTGGCGAGGATATGGGGAAAAAGGGACACTAACCCACTGTTGGTGGGAATGCAAACTGGTCAAGCCACTATGGAAGTCAGTTTGGAGATTCCTCAGAAACCTGAATATAACCCTACCGTTCGACCCAGCCATCCCACTCCTTGGAATTTACCCAAAGGAGTTTAAATTGACAAACAAAAAAACGGTCTGCACCCTAATGTTTATTGCAGCACAATTCACAATAGCCAAGACCTGGAACCAACCTAAATGCCCATCAACGGTAGATTGGATAAAGAAATTATGGGATATGTATTCTTTAGAATACTATACCGCAGTAAGAAACAACGAAATCCAGTCATTTGCAACAAAATGGAGGAATCTGGAACACATCATGCTGAGTGAAATAAGCCAGTCCCAAAGGGACAAATACCATATGTTCTCCCTGATCGGTGACAACTGACAGAACACCAAAAAGGAAACCTGTTGAAATGAAATGGACACTATGGGAAACGGTGACTTGATCAGCATAGCCCTGACTGTTAATGGACAACTTAATACATTATCCCTCCTAGTATTTTTTTTTTTGTCTGTTCTACTTAATATGACTGGTTTAATTCGGCAATTATCACACAGTTATGCTTAAGTGTTGAAAATTAACTGAAATGTGATCCCTGTTAAACATAAGAGTGGGAATAAGAGAGGGAAGAGATGTATAACTTGGGGCAGGCTCGGGCTGACTTGCCCCAATTGGTAGAGTTGGAAACATACCAGGGGATTCCAGTTCAATCCCATCAAGGTGGCATGCGCCAATGCCATCTCACTATTCCAAGTGATCAATTTCAGTTCACAATTGATCATAATGAAAGGACTAAGAGTCAAAGGGAGCACATAAACAAGTCTAGTACCTGCTAACACTAACCGATAGAATAAAGGGGAGAGTGATCCAACATGGGAAGTGAGATACTCAGCAGACTCATAGAATGGCGGATGTCCTAAATAGCACTCTGGCCTCAGAATCAGCCCTAAAGGCACTCGGATCTGGCTGAAAAGCCCATGAGAGTATTTCAGGCATGGAAAGCCAAGACACTCTGGCAAAAAGATCTCTGTGAGTGAGATCCCAGTGGAAAGAACAGGTCTTCAAAGAGGGAGGTGCCTTTCTCTGAAGGGAGGAGAGAACCTCCACTTTGACTATGACCTTGTCTAAACAAGATAAGAGTCGGAGAACTCAAGGGGCTTCCATAGCCTTGGAAACTCATGACTGGTGCATAAGGAGATTACTGATGCCATAAACAGGAGTGTCAATTGGTAAAGTCAACAACAGGAGTCACTGTGCACTTACTCCTCATGTAGGATCTCTGTCCTTAATGTGCTGTACATTGAGGCTTAATGCTATAACGAGTACTCAAACAGTATATTTCACTTTGTGTTTCTATGGGGGTGCAAACGGTTGAAATCTTTACTTAATGTACACTAAACTGATCTTCTGTAAAAAAAAAAAAAAAAAAAAAAAAAAAAAGAAATTATCAATTCCCAACTTGACTCTCACTGGGATTAAACATGACAATAGGTCTGATCTGATTTCATCATCATTTAAAAAAAATCATCTATTATTTTTCACTTTATGTCTCTGTGTGGGAGCAAACTGTTGAAATCCTTACTTAAGGTATACTAAGCTGATCTTCTGTATATTAAGATAATCGAAAATGAATCTTGGTGTGAATGGAAGGGGAGAGGGAGTGGGAAAGGGGAGGGTTGTGGGTGGGAGGGACGGTATGGGGGGGGGAAGCCATTGTAATCCATGAGTCGTACTTTGGAAATTTATATTCATTAAATAAAAAATAAAAAAAAAAGATTACATTGTTTATGTGAAAGGAGCAATGTATGGATAAGTTGTCTATCAATATTAAAGTCAATTATAAAATTATGATAATTAAGAGTGTGACATGGTGTCAAATAGAAAGCCAGATCAACAGAAATAGAATTTAAAATGCTGAAACAAAAACTGACATACATGGGAATTCAATGTAAAATAAAGCTGGATTACGGTTTCCTGCTGTTGTGCCAGGGAAGGCAGTAGATGATGGTCCAGGTACTTGGGACCCTATCATCCATTTGGGAGACCCCAGTGGAGTTCCTGTCTGCTGAGTTTAGCCTGCCTCAGATCTGGGTGTTGCAGCCATTTGGAGAGTGACCCAGTGAATGGAAGGTAACACACACACTCTCTTTCTCTCTCCTGCCCTCTCTTTCTCTCTGTTACTCTGCGTTTAAAATACATAAATGTCTTTTTTTAAAAAGATTTATTTATTTACTTCGAAAGTCAGAGTTACACAGAAAGAGGAGAGGCACAGAGGGAGGTCTTCCATCCATTGGCTCACTCCCTAATTGGCTGCAATAGCTGGAGATGTGCTGCCGAAACCAGGAGCCAGGAGCTTCCCCTGGGTCTTCCCATCCAGGTGCAGGGGCCCAAGAGCTTGGACCATCTTCTGCTGCTTTCCCAGGCCATAGCAGAGAGCTGGATCAGAAGTGGGGCAGCAGGGTCTCGAACTGGCACCCATATGGAATGCTGGCACTTCAGGCAATGGCTTAACCTACTATGGCACAGCACCGGCCTCAATAAATGTCTTAAAAAAAAAAAAAAACTGGATTAAAGCTTTTTTTCTGCGATCTTTTCCGCCATACTAGTAAATTCCACTAATTGGTTTTTGAAAAACACCTCCAATGCTCATTCCTTCAAAAATGTATTGAAATTTGACATCCTGACTATATAAAGTGTGGATTCTTTCTTTCATTTGTTAAATATGGAAAAAACAGCCTTTGTTCTTTTTTTTTTTAAGATGTATTTATTTATTTGAGAGGTAGAGTTACCGACAGAGAGAGCTCTTCTATCCACTGATTCACTTCCGAAATGGCCACAATAGCCAGAGCTGAGCCGATCCAGAAGCCAGGAGCTTCTTCTGGGTCCCTCACAGGGGTGCAGGGACCCAAGCACTTGGGCCATCTTCTACTGCTATCCCAGGCCATCAGCAGGGAGCTGGACTAGAAGTGGAGCAACTGGGCCTTGAACCAGTGCTCATATAGAATGCTGGCACTGCAGGTGGAGGCTTAACCTACTACACCACAGCACTGGATCCTGTTATCACTCTTAAAAATTGAAGATTAGAAGGCTCAATATTGTTAACATGTCAGTATTACCCAAAGCTACCTACAGGTTCAATGTAATCCAATTTTTTTTCTCAGAAGTAGAATAACGGCCTAAAATTATTATTATTTTTTTTTTACAGGCAGAGTTAGAGAGAGAGAGAGACAGAGAAACAGAGAGAAAGGTCTTCCTTCTGTTGGTTTACCACCCAAATGACTGCTATGGCCAGTGCGCTGTGCCAATCTGAAGCCGGGAGCCAGGTGCTTCCTCCTGGTCTCCCATGCGGGTGCTGGGTCCAAGTACTTGGGCCATCCTCCACTGCCTTCCTGGGCCACAGCAGAGCTGGACTGAAAGAGGAGCAACTGGGATAGAATCCAGCACCCCAACCAGGACTAGAACCCGGTGTGCCAGCGCCACAGGCAGAGGATTAGCCTAGTGAGCCGCGTCGCTGGCCACAGCCTAAGATTCATATGGAATTTCAAAGGACCACAAATGGCCAAGACAATCTTGAAAATGAAGAATGAGGTTGGATGTCTTACACTTCCTGATTTCAAAAGTGATTGCAATGCTAATATCAAAATTGTGGTACTGGCATAAAGGCAGAATAGAGAGCCCAGAAATAAAGCCTTGCATATAGGGTCAAATGATTTTCAACAAAGTTTCCAAGATCATTTAATGGGAAAGAACAGACAGCGTGAGGAGGCAGCACTGTGGCACAGCAGGTTAAGCTGCCACTTGCAACCTGGCATCCCATATCGGAGTCCTGGCGGCTCTTCCTTGTTTACAGATCCAGCTTCCTGCTAAAGCAGCTGGGAAGACAAAGGATGTGGTCCAATTACCAGGGCCCCTGCCTCCCATATGGGAGACCTAGATGGAGTTCCTGGTTCTTGATTTTGTCTTGGCCCAGATCCAGCTGTTGCAGGCATTTGTGGAGTGAATCAGCAGATAGAAGATCTTTCTCTCTCTGTCTCCCTCTCTCTGTGTCACTATGCATTTCAAATAAGCCCTTAGATTGCAACAACAACAACACACACACACACACACATACACACACAAATAGCACCAGATTAACTGGACATCCATTTGTAAAAGCACCGCACCTAATACCAAATACCAAAATTAACTCAAAATGAATCAAAGATATAAACATAAGACCTGAAAGTATAAAATTCTTGAAGAGTTATAGGGAAAACTTTGTGACATCACAAGTGACATTTTCTTAGATATGACACCCAAAACCCAGGCAACAGAAGAAAAATAGATAAATTAATTGTATTATATCAAAATAAAAAATGTCTGTTCTTCAAAGGATATAACTGACAGAATGAAAAGGCAGCCTACAGGATGAGAGGAAAATATTTGCAAATCATATATCAAGTAATGGGTTAATATCTTCTCACAACTCAACAATACAATTTTTAAAGTGGCTAAAGGTCTTGAATAAGTATTTCTCCCAAGAAGCCACACAGACAGAGGAAGGGAGAGATGTAACTAATAAGAACACAAAAAGAGGTTCAACATCACCAATCATTAGGTAAGTGCAAATCAAAACTACAGTGAAATATCACTTCACACTCTTAAGCAGGACTGCTCTTTAAAAAAAGGAAAATAGTAAGTAGTAAGTGTTCATAGGGGTGCAGAACCTTTGTGCACTGTTGATGGGAATATAAAATACTGCAGTCTATAGAGAAACAGCATGATGTTTCTTTATTTAAAGATTTATTTATTTGTTTGAAGAGTTACAGAGAGGCAGAGCGCGCGCGAGAGAGATGTTCTCTTTACCTAGGGTGATTTTCCACCACTCTCAGTATGTTCCATCTGGTGGTTCACTCCCCAGATGACTGCAACAGCTGGAGCTGCGCCCATCTGAAGGCAGGAGCCAGGAGTTTCTTCCGGGTCTCCCATGTGGATGAAAGGGCCCAAGGACTTGGGCCATCTTCTACTGCTTTCCCAGGCCATAGCAGAGAGCTGGATCGGAAGTGGAGCATCCAGAACTAGAACCAGCGCCCATATGGGATGCGGGCACTGCAGGTGGCCCACAGCGTGGGCCCCAGCATAATGATTTCTTAAAAAACAAAACAAAATAAAAACAAAACAAAATAAAAACTAACAATAGAAAAACTATATGATCCAGCATTTACACTTCTGGGTACATTTCCCAGAGAATCAGAAGCAGGGTCTTGAAGAGAGAGTTGTACACCCATGTGCTCACGGTAGCATTATTCACTATAGTTAAAAGGTGGCAACCGGTGAATGGGTGAATGTATAGACAAAATATGATACACTTGCAATGGAGTATTATTGAACCTTTAAAAAAGAAAGAAATTCTGATATGCTAAATATTACACTGAGTGAAGTAAGCCAGTCAGAATGAGACAAATGCTTTGTGATTTTACTTATGGGAGGTATCAAAACTAGTCAAACTGATAGCAGAAAGTGCAATGGTGGCTGCAAGAAACTGGTAGGAGGGTAATGGAGATTTTATTTTTTACCCAGCACAGAGTTTCAATTTTGCAAAATGAAAATGACTCTAATGGTAGAAGGTGGTTGCATATCCATGTGAATTACATTAAAACCACCGAGGTGCACCCTGAAAATGGTACAGATAGTACATTTCACTATGTCTATTTAAATGAAAAGATTTCTAACTCCTTCATTAAATAAAAATAATTGCAGAGACATCTAACAAAGAAAGACTGGAGACTTTAGAGCTCTTATGCTTTCTGGTTCTTGAATGATTTTAATCTCATTTCCCTGGTATACTTCTTTGTTCCTTTAGTCGAATAGTAAGCTAATACTGTGAACTTCTCTACTGCCAGAAGTCTGGGTTCTCACTGTCTTTTCCGCTGCCTCCTTGCTTTCTAAAGAGTTGATGCACTCAGTGCTACCTGTACTAAACCGCATCTGTCCCTCTGGGATGGCTTACTTTCCAGTAGGGAGTATTAACAAGAGAGGGGACAATCACAGTACAATGTGGTGCCGTAATTTTCTAAAAGTGCACCAGTTGTCCTACAGGGTTGATTTCAAGAGAGCTTCCGATAGTGCATTACCACATGGGTTATCAAGCAATGTATGCTTATAAATTGTCTAAAGCCTTTCAATTCTATTTATTTATTTATTTATTTATTTACTTACTTACTTACTTACTTACAGGCAGAGTGGACAGTGAGAGAGAGAGACAGAGAGAAAGGTCTTCCTTTGCTGTTGGTTCACCCTCCAATGGCCGCCACGGCTGGCGCGCTGCGGCCGGCGCGCTGCGGCCGGCGCACCGCGCTGATCCGAAGGCAGGAGCCAGGTGCTTCTCCTGGTCTCCCATGGGGTGCAGGGCCCAAGGACCCGGGCCATCCTCCACTGCATTCCCGGGCCACAGCAGAGAGCTGGCCTGGAAGAGGGGCAACCGGGACAGAATCTGGCGTCCCGACCGGGACTAGAACCCGGTGTGCCGGCGCCGCAAGGTGGAGGATTAGCCTAGTGAGCCACGGCGCCTGCTCAAAAGCCTTTCAATTCCAATTTGACAGGGTATAAACTAAAATATCAAGAACAATAGCCCACCAAAATGAGAAGCTATTTGGGTTCAAAATAATTAAATGGGAATGGGATCAGGATAGAGATGACATGATTAATATGAAAAACATTCCTCTGGGATTTATACAGAAACAAACGTCAAGCTGTGGGGTCCTCAGGTATGCCCAAGAGCTATCTAGCAGATGTTTGAAGGGTCAAGAAAGATAGGGTTATAGTTATTAACTAAGTAAGGAAACTGCCACTAGTTGTTTGTTTGTTTGTTTTTAGTGGTCAAGAATTAAGTCCATGGTCCTCATGATGTCATTCACTTGTATTTAATTTGAGCAGAAAAACTAACAGATGAACTCAAGGCAACTCTAAATCTTCCAATATGACTGCTTGAAAAAAATTACCACAAATGCAGATGCTTTAGCTGGAAAAGTTTCCTTCACAGCTTGGCCTCTGGGTTTTGTTACTGCCAACCCAACCTAGCTGGGAAAAATATTACAGTATGTGTGAGTAACTAGGGCCCCATTGCACCCATCGTTGCTTAATATCTAAAAGATGCTTAAAATATTAGAGTAGTATACTTTATTCTTTCCGTTTATTCTGTATGATTATTATTTTTAATTATTTGAGAGAGAAAGATCAAAAGCAAGAGAGAGAGAGGGAGAGAGAGAGAGGAAGTTCTATCCACTGATTCACTCTTCAAATGCCTGCAGCTGTCAGGGCTGGGCCAAAACAAATCTGGCACCAAGATTTCAATCTGTGTTGACCATGTGGATGCCAGGAACTCAGCTACCTGAGCCATCTCCACTGCTCCCAGCATGCATATTAACAGGAAGTTAGTGTTGGGAGCCAGAGCTGTGACTCAAACCTAGGCACTCCGACGTGAGATGCTGGCATCTTAACTGCTAGACCAAATGCCTGCCACCAAATATTATTGATTCCTTTAAATGTTCTATTACATTTTTTCTATTGAGAAAAATGCATAGAACAAGGTTGCAATGCTTTCCTTTTTCTTGAGCACTATTTGTTTAAATGTAGGTAAAGTGAAATTTCTAATAATGATATAAATTTTGCAGCTCCTCCTGTTTATTGTCATGATGTAACTCAGGTCTGTTAACCTTGAATACATGACGGGCCCTGCTTTGGTGTTCACATTTTAAAATTTCAAGATGTTTTAGTAAACAGAGTTATTGTTTGAGTGGACTTTTTCAAGTATTGAGAGTAAGGCATCTTCCAAATTCAACTGGATTAGGAAAGATAAAAAGATAAGTGACCATTTTAGCTACATAAAGATTTTGAGTAGGATTTTTAATTTAAAATTTTGGCAAACGTATCCAGTCTTTTCCCCTAATCTGCTTTTCCTGGGTCCTGGATTTCAAAGAATAAGGTCGTCGTCATCACGTCAGCTGAAAACCTCAGACTGTGTTGACTCCACTCTGTCCTCACCCCACCCGCACCGACTTTAGTTTTTACTCATCTTATTTCTGCTTTTTTGGAGAATCTCTTGTTGGCTTCCAGCTTGAAGCCTACAGGATTACTGAAACAGTCTTCTTGCTCTCACTCACCCTGTCCTCCCCACAGTGCTACTCGGATTCATTCCTACAACTTCCTGTTGTCAGTTCTGCTTTTTGAGGGTATGTCTTTATGGAAGACATGCAAAGACCCCTTCACAATATGATTCTCCAGTATTTTATCCCACTACCACCTTTCACAGCCCGAAGATTCTAGGCCTTTGATTTTCAACATCATGATGTTTTCTTTACCTAGGGTGAGTTTCTTTTTCTTTCTCTCTCTCTCTCTCTCTTTTTTTTTTTTTTTTTTTTTTTTTTTTTACAGGCAGAGTTAGACAGTGAGAGAGAGACAAAGAGAAAGGTCTTCCTTTTTCCATTGGTTCACCCCTCAACTGGCCGCTACCGCTGGCGCATTGCAGCTGCTGTGCTGCGCCAATCCGAAGCCAGGAGCCAGGTGCTTCCTCCTGGTCTCCCATGCGGGTGCAGGGCCCAAGCACTGGGGCCATCCTCCACTGCCTTCCTAGGCCACAGCAGAGAGCTGGACTGGAAGAGGAGCAACCGGGACAGAATCTGGCGCCCCGATCATCATTAGAACCCGGAGTGCTGGCGCCGCAGGTGGAGGATTAGCTTAGTGAGCCACAGCGCCAGCCTAAAACTATAACGTTTTATAAGTTAGATTCTTGAAGTAAGGCAATTTAGCTACTCTTGGATAATACAGTGCATTTTTTAATTCTAAAAGGTAGAATTAAGTTGAGTAATCTCAAAATGATTGTCATAAAAACTATATTACGAAAGTGTTAAAAACTTGCTATGTTGCGTTGTGATTAGCTAATTTCTGAATATTAAGAAATCTGCACACACAACCTGACAACCACCTTCCATTGTCTTTTGTCTTACCTGGTGTCCGCTTTTGATGCTTTGACCTTGGTTTTTCCATGTGAAACAACCCGTGCAGGAAGTAGTTACTGCACACTGCCCTCTGCCGAGCCACCAGGGTACACTGGGGGGAAACGCAGAGCTCAGAGTACTGTTCACTCTCTGTGCCCGGGGTGCCAGCAAGTGCCAAAGAATGATGTCACGCTTTGTGATGTGATCACTTCTTTCAATTGTGTGCTCTCATGAGCCTACCCATTCTTTCCATGCAGGTCATCAAACAGCCATCAGTTGGTAAAATTTTCCTCTTCACTTAGCCAAAAATGGGTTCAGAATAGTTATAATGAACTGCACTAACCCAAACTTTAAAAAAAATTAATACCATTACTCCCACTGTGACATTTCCCTCAATCTTCAAATATCCCCCAAAACATTGCATGAAAGTAGTGGCAAAAAAACATCTTGTGTTTAGTTCGCAGAGAAACCAGACTCCTTGTAATGGACATGCTAAATTCTCCTACACTCACATAAACAAGTCCTATTTCATATATAAAAATATGGAGCCTTTTTGTTCTTGAAGAGAAAGCCAAAAACCAAATCACTAGTCTAATAACATTCGAAGGACTGTTTGCTTTGGAGAGACCACAAGCCGTCTGGCTCTTGACCAGATTAAAGTGCCATGGTGCTGGGTGATATTCCTCACTTACGCATTCCCACCTGATGAGCTCCATCTGAGGCTGAACAAGTAATGAGGTTTCAGAGTAGACCTGGGACTCCTCACTTCTCAGATCCTGAGAGGAAGACCAGTCAAGCACTGTCCAAGGAGGCATTTCATTATCTTTTGTAATCAGCTCTACCCGCTGCCTGTGCACAAGCGTGCTTGTCGATTTCTTATCCTATTCCGAACTTCAGGGAGCTACACTTTCTAAGAACAATACACGTAAACTGATGGTTTTCAAGTGACATTTCTTTTGTGAAGAAAAAAAAAAATCCCTGTAGGAATAGAGAATCACAGCCCTCCTGTTAGATGGAGGGCCAATCTTACCAGAATAATGCCCTTTTATCAAGCTTTTGAAACTTTAAACTCCAAAGCAACTAATTTATCATCCAGAATGTTATAAAACTGAAATGTAATTTTTCCTCATGTTATTTATTATGCAGCTGAAAGTTTATGCTAGTCTGAATTTTCTGAAGTTGTGTACATGCAAATTCAATAAAGTGTTTTTTAATTTTTGTTTATTTATTTTACTTTCAAATAAGAATGACGTATGCAGGAAGGTTTCTTCTGATTTGATCTCCTTGTCTATGGAACCTGATTGTATTAGCTAAGAAGTGCACTGTGGTGTTGAGAAGCAGCAGTGAGAGGGAACATGCTACCTTTGCTCCTTACTTTAGGAAATCTTGGAGTTTCGCATCATTAACTATGATGTTATTTGGAGAAACTTGGTGAAGCATGGATTTCAATGGGATAAATGTAAAGACAGGAAGATGACTTAAAAATGTGTCCAGAAAAATCAGGGAAATATGTCAAATGGCCATTGGCATTGTGGATCAGAAGAAAAGGACAGAGATATGAAATCATGTTGAAGGTTAAGCAATGAGAATTTGGTGACAACAGACAATTAAAGCAAAACTAAAATCTAGAGGGACTTGGTTTTCTAACTAGGCTGACTTACTACCATCGAGGGAGATGGGACTATGGAAGAAAGAACAGGTGTGAGCAGGGAAACTGATGCATGCCTTTGGGCTGTGGTGATTGTTCTCTCCTCTGTCTTGGGCCAGAAGAAAATGTCGATCAGGCAGTGACATTTATGAACACGACATCTTGTCTACACGATTTGAGACTTTTGGCGATATTCTGAACCGAATATATACATTTCAATGTTACTTCCCAGACTTTCATTACTTTCTGCAAAAATGTAATGAGAAATAAGTTATTTTAGAAATATTTTCAGGGGGCCGGTGCTATGGCACAGTGGGTTAATACCCTGGCCTGCAGTGCCGGCATCCCATATTGGCACCAATTCTAGTCCCGGCTGCTCCTCTTCTGCTCCAGCTCTCTGCTATGGTCTGGAAAAGCAGTAGAAGATGGCCCAAGTCCTTAGACCCCTGCACCTGTGTGGGAGACCCAGAAGAAGCTCCTGGCTCATAACTTTGGATTGGTGCAGCCCCGGCCACTATGGCCATCTGGGGAGTGAATCAGTAGATGGAAGACCTCTCTCTCTGTCTCTTCCTCTCTCTGTAATTCTTTCAAATAAATAAAATAAATCTTTAAAAAACTTTTCAGTTCTGATTTTCATATAGGCAAAAGTAGAGTGGACAATAGATGTTTTCTCATTTAAGAAATATTTATTTAGTGTTTCTATAAAAGACATTATTTTAGATGTTAGGGATGCAAAAATAAAATTGTAATCCATGTCTTCAAGAAGTTTACAATATATTTAGCTAAAGGTTAAGCAAATTATTACAATATACTTTAAGAATAGCTATAGTAATCGTTCCGATAACATGTGATGAAGTCTGCGAAAATGGGCGACTAAGATAATCCGAAAGTTTCCAATAAGATTTTAAAGAGGAGATGAGTCTAAGCTGAGTCTTCAGGGATGGACAGTTTCTGCTTAGGAGAAGGGGACACAATTACGCTTGAAAGAGAAAATAGTAGGTTCGTGGGGCCAGCGCCATGGCTCACTTGGTTAATCCTCCACCTTTACAGTGCCAGCATCACATATGGGCACCGGGTTCTAGTCCCAGTTGCTCCTCTTCCAGTCCAGCTCTCTGCTGTGGCCCGGGAGGGCAGTGGAGGATGGCCCAAGTTCTTGGGCCCTGCACCGCATGGGAGACCAGGAGGAAGCACCTGGCTCCTGGCTTCGGATTGGCGCAGCGCCGGCTGTAGCGGCCATTTGGGGAGTGAAGCAGCAGAAGGAAGACCTTTCTCTCTGTTTCTCTCTCACTGTCTGTAACTCTACCTGTCAAATAAAAAAAAATAGTAGGTTCATTAAACAGAGATGAGAAGGCTTCAGCTATGGAGAAATTTACAAGTGGTTTAAATGTGCCACTCTGATATGTGCCACCAGATTGACCTTCAAGGTGGATCCTTTTCCTGGCTACAGGCAGTACAGGTAGCAAGCTATAGCTCTTACCTCTTTTTCTATCAGCCCAGGTATGAAGCACTTTTGTTCCAAAGGTCCCACTTTTGCTAGGGAAATCTGCCTCTGGTGAATGAAAGAGCTGGGAACACAAAGGTTTGGTCATTTCAACATCATGCAGGACAACTCTGATAGACATAATTTGTTCAAGGGCTTGTGGCAAATGGGCTGAAACTACATTGTGTCTGCATTATAATCCTGGCACATTTCCCTAATAAACATCTTGCTCCTGCTTCCTGAGAACATGATCCATGTCATTTATCACCCGGATTGGTTCAAGTGAGTAGGTGCTCAGATGGATTTGGGCCTGGGCCATTCATTGTCTGCTGACACTGAAAACCTTACGACTGGTGGTACAGGGAGCACAGACAGCCTATGACATGAGGTAAGAGTACAGTTATTAAATTTTCGCTGCAAGTAATTTGGCCAAATGAATCAGATAAATCGGATGTTTGAGATCGATGAGGAATAAAGTAGCAATAAAGATCACCAGATTGGTTGGCTATTGCTATGCAGCATTGATGCTGAAAAGAAAGATAATGAACACATGGGAGTGAAAAACAAGAAAATAAAAGAGAAATGTTGATGCCAGTGGACTTCTTAGATTGCATATAAAGGAGTCGTTATTTCCTGGGATGGGAGACTAAAAGAAGCTGAGGATTAAGACCAAGATTTATAGGCAGAATGGATGAACTTCAAAGATGGTCAAATGCCAATAAAAAACAGACAATCAATAACAAGAAAAGAGGAAATGCTGGGATTGCCATGACCGATGGTTGAGAGAGGGAATAGGAGGCTTAGGAATACAGGCATGCTGGAATGAATACATACAATTATGGCTGGAGGGCTGTGACATAAATATGTGCATTAGGAAAGACCATACAATGAATGAGCTGGTGGGAGGAACACCAACAGCCCTGTACCACTACTTTAGCCCAGAGACGTCAGCAGTACAAGCTATTACAGAACCCGACTCCTTGACAGCAAAGGAGATACCAGAACTTCTGAAACAGAGACAAAGCAGGGGCACTTACCTGCCAGAAGCCAGAGATTTTATTGTAGTGATCAATAAGGTCACCAATGGCAGCCAAAACTCGCAGAATTATGGAAAACGTCAATAGAATGTAACAAGCCTGTGAACAAAATCAAAGGACACTAATGATAAAATCAATCAGCATGGATCAACAGAATTCAAGCACAGGTAAGTGGGAGGCTGAAGGGGGCCATCACCGTTAGGTATCCTGATCCTTTTCTCAGTTCTCCAGCTTATGTGCTCAAGGTAATTTTCAAACCTGGAATCCACACACTGAAATGGTTGTATCTCCATGGGGATGGAGCCTGTGATGCCATGGCAGGTGTAACTGGAAATGATTCCCACAATCTTCCCTGAGGGACTGAAGACCATTGACTTGGGTGACATGCACTCAAAAACACTTCAAAACTAACTGGACATTCAGCTGACGTTGATAGCAGGAGACCTACCACACCGTCAGGGAGCCCACAGTGCGGGTGCTAGCATATGAAGGGCCGCTAACAAATGGAGTTCCAGTGTGGTTCTTGTAAAAATCAGATGGACCCGCTAGGTCAACATGTAGTCACCCTCATGACAGTTACTTTGTAGGATGCGGTATCTATTAGAATTAATCTGCTTTGTCAGAGCAAATCAACGTGGCCTTTGGTAGATGGTATGAGGCCATGGTTTTGGTAAATTAATTATTATTCATTCCACTCAGATTACAGGATCAGAAATCATTCAGTGCATATTCTCAATCAAAGAATAAACATGCAGTAGCAGCTTTGAAGTAGACCAAGGAGAGTAAAAGAGTTTCTTATGGAATTGGATGTGAAAGGAATCAATGGTTATTCCCATATATGTTTGATCTTAATCTTTGTAATAGAATCCTTGAGTTTAAGCAAGGTACCAAGTTTCCCAACCAATTAAGACATTTCAAGGGGCTGGAGCTGTGACATAGTGGATGCCTGGCCTGCAGCGCTGGCATCCCATATGGGTGCCGGTTCAAGTCCCAGCTGCTCCAATGCCAATCCAACTCTCTGCCATAGCCTGGGAAAGCAATGGAAGATGGCCCAAGTCCTTGGGCCCCTGCACCCACGTGGGAGATCAGAGGAGGCTCCTGCCTCCTGGCTTCAGATCAGCTCAGCTCTGGCTGTCGTGGCCATTTTGGGAGTGAACTAGTGGATGGAAGATCTTTCTCTCTCTTTCTGGCTCTACCTCTCTCTGTAACTCTGCCTTTCAAATTAATAAAATAAATCTAAAAAAAAAAAGACATTTTGCAACTTCCCTTGCAGCTAGGTATGGCTATGGGCAGTGTTTTGGCCAACGAGATGTCAGTTGATATTGTGTCTTCTGTGCCCTGCTCTTCAGTTCTCTCCTATTTTCCTGTTAGAACACAGATATGATGGCAGGAGCTGCAGCATGTGTATTATTCCATGGGAAGGGAGGTGTGTGTAGAAAACAGGAGAGAAAGCAGGTATAAGGGGGCAAGGTCTCCATGGAGCCATTATATCAATTTTATTCTTATGTTGTGTGAGATGGAAATAAAGACATTTTATTAAATACATGGCATTTTGGAGTCCTTTTTTTAAATGTTGTTTTATAAGGAACCAGGATTTTTTTTAAATATTTACTTATTCATTTGAAAGGCGGGGTTACAGAGAGAGAGAGAGAGAGAGAGAGAGAGAGAGAGAGAGAGATCTTTCATATCTGGTTCACTCCCCAACTGGTTGCAACTGTTGGAGCTGCACTGACCCAAAGCCAGGTTCAGGAGCTTCTTCTGGGTCTCCCACACAGGTGCAGGGGCTCAAGGATTTAAGCCCATTCCCACTACTTTCCCAGGCCATAGCAGAGAGCTGGATGGGAAGTGGAGCAGTCTGGACTCGAACCAGCGCCCATATGGGATGCTAGCTCTGCAGGTGGCGGCTTTACCACTACACCACAGTGCCAGCCCCTGGAATCTTCCTTAATAGCTGAAACTAAAGCCCAAATAATGCAGATGCTTACAAAAGCAATTGAGGAAGGAGGTATAATGGTTTTGTGGGGGATAGAGAAATAATTTTAATTTTTAAAAAATTATTTATTTGAAAATCAAAGTACACAGAGACAGGGACATATGGGCATGCGTGTGCACACACACACACACACACACACATCTTTGATTCCCTGGTCTACTCCCCATTTGGCTGCAATGGCCATTGCTGAGCCAGGCCAAAGCCAGGAGCCAGGAGATTTACCCAGGTCTCCCACATGGGTGGTGGAGGCCCAAGCACTTGTGCCATCTTCCACTGCTTTCCCCAGGATATCAGCAGAGAGTTGGACTGGAAATGGAGCAGCTGGGACTTGAACCAGTTCCCATATGGAATGCTGGTGTTGCAGGCGGTGGTTTTACCCTGTATGCCACAACGTTAGCCCCTAAGTTTAATTGTTTCAGAGCAATTTCAATTTTCTGTAGGATATCCAGGTCATATCTAGCAAGCAGCTATAAAATCTCTTCTGAACTGAAAACATAGTTCTGTACTACAGAGTTTAAAAACAAGAAAACTTCCATGGGATCATCAAAATAGATGTGTTACATAGGTTTTGGGTAGGCATGCAGAATGTATTCACACAGATTGGGAAGAAAGAAGCTATCTGTAGGTTCAGAGTCACTTACATGAAGGGATACAGTCTGTGTGAGTAGAAAAATGTACTCATAGAGAATGGCTAAATATGAATGAGAAGAGAACAAGACAGAACCTGGAGATGAGCTGCTCTGAAGTAGAGGGTACAGGTAGAGGAATCAGATGAAGAGTGGTAGGAAGAATCAGGATACAAGAATTTTGTTGAGGTTGATGGGAAATTGATTTTCTAAGGATTGTGACTTGTGGTCTCAATGCGTGTATATTTTAGTGAATAAATATAATTGGGGTTAGATATATCTTTTAAGTGGTAATTATAAAGCATATTCATGTCACCACATTAAGGTAACAGTAAACATTGTTTTCTATTAAAAACTGGGGAGAAGTCAGCTATGCAGGAGTTAACCACATGGAGGGGACGACCTCGTGTGCTTTCCCAGGAAGTGAAGAGTGTGCCATTCTTCGTATTCTTGATAACTGGGTTCATGCAGTAACTGGCTCCATATTCACTCAGAATCTGATGACCAGTATTTCCATAAGAGCTTAGGTTTGTGGGTATTTTATAAACCTCATTTTACTTAAAAATGACTTCATTAAGCTAGAAGGTAATTATATTGTCATTTAATCTCTAATAAAGACATTATTAACATTTGTAATTTTGGGTTGGAAAATATCAGGCAAATTATTATGTGATACTGGGATTTAAGATACACATCTTGAGAAAATATTCTGACAATTATATAATAGAAGTCAAAACTTAGAATATGAGCATTAGGGAAAAGAAAAAAAAATGCCTTAACTCTTAATGAATTCCCTTCTCAGAATGGCAGTGAGTTTGGGACTTGTTACCAGAGGCAGATCTAGACACTCCAGGTTTAATATAGCCTAGGATTTATGACCTTATAACTATGGCTTCAAGCCTTTGAAAAATGTTATCAATAAAACATTTGGCTATAAGCTTACTTATATTTTAAATTGTAAGCCAAATTTCCTAAAGTGATGATATAGCATATATATTAGGCAGAATTAGTCTCTGATAGGAATACATTTATGTATTTAGATCATCATTCTTTTTTTCTATGTTGGGCAAAAATTTGACATAAGGACACAAAAATCTCTTTTCCCTTTGGAACCATTTACAATCCAAAACCTGAAGAGAAATAAACAGAAGGGACTTTCACTGTTCACATATAATACTTTGCTTTCTCTGGTCTGCTTAAGAGAGTGAGCAAACCCTCAGGAGTATGCTTCTTGGGGTTCAACCATATTCTTTCAGACTCCATTTTTCAAACTTCTGAGTTTTCTCATGATGTGTTAACTTTGTGGTGCACCAAAATTTTGAAAGTTTAGTTCAAACCCAATTTATCTTAGGAGTAGCAACTTTTGCATGGCTTTCTGCCCAGAGTATTGCTTGCTATATCTGCAAAAGTGCTGGAGTAACTTGTAAAGAAGCAATATCACAATTTAATAAGGATGTAAAACCTAACTGGTTTTTTGATTTTTTTTTCAGTATGCATCATGAAAGTAGCATTCTGTAGTCAGAGATAGGGCACTTAATTAACCACTGGGAATTAAAGTGTAATATAGGCTGGCACCTGGCTCACTTGGCTAATCCTCTGCCTGCGGCACCGGCACCCCGGGTTCTAGCCCTGGTTGGGGTGCCGGTTCTGTCCTGGTTGCTCCTCTTCTAGTCTAGCTCTCTGCTGTGGCCCGGAAAGGCAGTGGAGGATGGCCCAAGTCCTTGGGCCCTGCATCAACATGGGACACCAGGAGGAAGCACCTGGCTCCTAGCTTTGGATCAGCGCAGTGTGCCGGCTGTAGCGGCTATTTGGGACGTGAACCAATGGAAAGGAAGATCTTTCTCTCTCTCTCTCTCTCTCTCTCTCTCTCTCTCTCTCACTGTCTAACTCTGCCTGTCAAAAAAAATGTGTAATGTAGGTGTCAAAATTGACCCAGAATATAAAAAAATTCCAACACTGACAATGATTTAATTCCACAGATACAAAGGATTTGTTTATATTTTAAAGAAGTAATGAGGAGTAAAGGGAATAGGGTGAACACACATGCTTTTTTTTTTTTTAATCTGTTGTCACTAATTTTTTTTTCTAAGCTTATGGTTATGGCTTCCTTGTCTTCTGTTTCTGGCTTGAGCTTTTTGTATTAGGCCCTGGGAAGCAATTCATGTTTTAAGATGGTAAAGGAGAGATTCTTGCCGCTTCCCAATTAAATTAAAAGATACAAGTCCAAATGATGGTCAGTGACCATTTATCAAAGAGTAAAAAGGATTGTGCATCCCCTATGGAATGGAGATTTTATAATTGGATAATATGCAGTAGAGAATTCAAAGGACTGGGAAGTTTTTGTTTAAAACTTTCAGAGTTTACTCTTTCTGTCCTTTGTCTACATCCAAAGTTACAAATTAGTATTCGAAGTACATTTCCACATTAGTGAAAATTTAATGTGAAGGCTATGACACGAATCTGACAGATCTTCTCTCAGACAAAGTAGCTCATTTTCAGCCTTGCTGTGGCACAGGTACAGGGAAGGAAGCAGGTAAGGCACTACTCCATTTTAAGAAAATGAGAATTCATTTTCTAACATAGAATAGAGAATCCTTGTACTGGTTGGAACACTTAGGATAGCAATTGGCAGAAAACCTCATTAAAATTAGATTAAACAGTAAGTGGAAATTGTTTGCAAAGATGAAAGTGCCGTGGTGGTAATGCTTTAGAACTGATTTGATCAACAAGCCTTCAGCTCCAGTTCTTTGAATGAGAATGATATCCATTTTGTTTTACTCTCTGTGTAAGTAGCTCTGCTGAACTCTGGTTTGCTTCATGGTAGGAGTTGGTTGTTCAAAGCAACTGGAGTTACCAGTTATCAGTTCCTCCTAACTGCTGTTGAACAATTATCTTGAGTTTAGCCCTTGTTGGATGCAGTCTGAAAACATTCATATGATTTGGGTAATGCCATGCTTGGGTTCAGGAAGGGGTTTTCCCCCCCAGTACTTGTGGCCAGGAGGTTAAGGAAACTAATCCTGGATTAGACCAATCAGGGCTCACTCTTGGGAAAAGACTGGGATCAATTGCACGAAATACACCTGAATGCTACACAGTGATGGAAAAATTTAGTGCATGTTTAGATAATAGCTACCAGGTCCACTGTATTTCCTTTTGCTGCCAACACCTCTCTCCCCCCCTGCCCCATCCCAAAATATGCTACTTTCATCTGGAGTTCCTTATCACCTGGCAACCAATGTCAAGCATCCTACTCCCAACAAGTGCAAAGCACAGATGAAGAGAAAGACTGAAATAACTGTAATGAAAACTTCCAATTAAAAGTGGGATAGATGAAAACAGTACACAGTGGTCCTCGATCCCTCTCATATTCTGTAGTCAGGACAGGACAGTGAGGATTCCTGGCTGGCACTGGTCTGTGTTCTCTGGACACTTACTGTTGTGATCTCTGTGTGCCCTGCAACTCATCTGAGATGACCACCAGGGAAGATCCTCCTTTCAGGAGGCTACAACAGTTTGGTAGCTCATTTCTCATTCGGCTGAGTATAAATGTCAGGGGATAGTCCGATGACTAGCTTGAGGTGTATTTAACAAGCCATTTTCCCTTAAATACCAGGTTTTGTGTCTGTTTGCCTCTTGTTATTCCCACAGGCGAGTAACCAAGGCTGGAGATTATGCTAGCCCAACTTTTTTATTTTGGAATTTCTGTTTCCTTCATGTTCTGCCAGTTTGAGTGTAGTTTAAAGGCTCATCCTAAGATCTCAGTTTTATAGCAATTACATTGTAAATATTTCAAAGATAAACTCGCATGGGAGAGGGATAGGCACCAATAATTTATTCCTTGACTCCATAATGGACATTATGTCTGCAGGTATTTCCATAATGAGCATGATTTTCCCTTTAATTAAACAGAACATTACATTTTTCCATTTCTGCATGCTAGGATCATTGAAAGTTTAGACATTGAAATTTTAAATTTGAAAGGTCATGTACCTAAGGGTGTAGGCTACAGGGCTTGCTAGCTTCTTGTAATCTTGATCACAAAAGGTAGGGATTGTCGCTGAAATAGTTTACCCAATCTTTATCTGTGAACACAGATTCATCAATGAGTGACCTTATAACCATCCATTATGCTAATTATCCACTGATTTTATGGATGAAACCCCATTCTCAGGACATCAGATGTTCATTGGCAGTGATGATATCTGAAGTACTTAAGAGTGGCTACATCAAGTGGCATGCAGACCTTCAGATTAGAAAGCCACAGAATAATCTTGGAGTGTGAATTCAAGATTAGGGCAACCGTGAGCACTGGAATGTAAGGTCAATGTAGTAATACGAATGTATGCATTGATATCACTTTATGTACGCTGAAGTATTTTGAGGTTAAGTATAAAAATAACAGCTGATTAAAACTGATGTAACCAATATTTGGTACCAGTGATGATAAGTAGAAAAATCAAATTCTATGCTGATTTGATTTGCAGGTTAACATAACTGAAGAATCCATGAGACAAAAAGGAAGGAGGCAGATAAATGCTTATTCCAAATGTCCCCAGTTTACATCCTCTGGCCTCCATAGTGTTAGAAATCTTCATTTGATCAGAGTTCTAGCTCCATGCTTCTTTCCTTTTCTTGTTCACAAGATGTTTGCTCTCAGCAACAAGGACCACAGCTTTTCTTCCTGACATCCAGGGAGAAAAAGACCCATCATCAAAAGGTCTTTGATGTTGATTTGCTCAATTTTAAACAATTTCTGGCAGCCAGTGAGACACTATTTAAGGAAGGAATAGATTCTCTTGATTTGACTAGCTTCAGAGATAAGGGTGAGGTTAATTCCACCCACACTTCTCAGGTGTGTGCTGCACAATGTAGAAAGAATGAAATAAACGTTCATTGTGTACTACAATCATTTTCAAAGTGTGTAAATATACAACTGTATTGCTTCGTTAGTTGGAATGGAAACAAAAAACTGGATCTGAGCATATGTAACAAGGAGTTGGACTCCATTTTTGATATTTGAGTGCCACAGCTTCCATGCCCTAACCTTTACTTTTTCCTTCCTACCCCACCTCTGTGCAAGCTTATAAGAAAGTTTGGATATTGCATATTTTGGTGCTTCTGGGAAATTCAAGCCACATAAGCCTTGCACTCATCTGGGAATTTTCACTCTAAATCCTGCCCTTGTCTCCAGCCCCTCTCTGCATCCATCAACCCAAAGAATCTTTGTCCTACTTTTTAAAGCATTTTTAGAGCTACCTGGGAAGCCCACCTGTTCTTCCTAAGGAGCCTCAGTATGAGAAATTTACACCCTCTTATACTCTCTTGGTGTATATTTGGTGTCATATAATTTTCAATATGAACTGAAGTTTGGGGGAACACCACATTGCTATAGGTGGTAGCAACAGTAAATACATCAATAATTAGCAAATAAAAGCAATAACTATTACAATAATTCATACAAAAAGTTGCGATTAGTACAACCCACATGCTATTATCTAAATCTTTGCATTTTTCCAAAATCCCTATGTTGAAGCTTAATCACCACTGTGATTGTGTGAGGTGGTAAGGCCTTGAGAGGTGGTTAAGTCATGAGGCATAGCTCTCAAGAGTGGGACTGTTGTCCCTACAGAAGACACCCTGTATCACTGCCTTTTCTCTTCCACCATGTAAGGAAATAATGATTTAGGAACCAGAAATCAGGCCCTCAGCAGAGGCTGAGCCTGCTGGCACCTTGCTCTTGAACTTCCCAGTGCCCAGAGCTGTGAGAAATAAATTTCTGTTGTTTATGAGCTGTGCAGTATTCATGATATTGCAGATGGACTAAGACACCACCCTTGGAGTGTTTCATTGTTATTATCACCAAGTGGACCGTCTCCCTCTTGAATCCCACTCTTCTTTGCATAGTACCAGAAACCTGGAATACGTCTTCAGTCCTTTCCTCTTTATTGCTGTTCAAATGCCTTCCAAATCAGCCTTGCCAACTTCATGGCTACCATCGTGGCTCATATCTTCATAAGTCCTCATTCTAATCATTTCATATCTTCCAACTGCTTTTTTCCAGTCTTCTCTGCTTTCCCCCCCAGTCTTAGCCACCTATCCCCTACCCAATAATCCATCTGTCTACTGCTGTGAAGCAATTTCCCCCGGGCTTGCTTGAATAATACGGCAGGACAGAATTGAAATCCCTTGGCGAAGTTTGCCAAACTCTTCATCATCCCATACACCCCCTTGTTTGCTTCCTCTCTACTTATCTGCAGAACATGTTCACCCCCATAGTTCATAGCCAAGGAAATACATGCAAATTTTATATTCTTTTTTTCTGGAGCATATTCATCTCTCCTTGGGCTGGCAAATTCCCACTGATTGTTCAAGGCTCCACCTGAGTTTTATACTTTATGAGAAGTACTTGCTATTTAAACCAGATTGAGTGAGGGGCTCCTCCTCCACATTTTAGCAATAAACATGATTTCTGTGCTTATTTTTGCTGTACTTTGTGACTTGATTATCTCTGTGCAGATTTGATCCTCTTGAGGATAGGTGCCATGTTTCTCATCTCAGGAGGACACAACCAACACTGTTAGCATGATCGTTCTGTAGATACATCCACAACATAGGTAGCCAACAATGGAAGATGGCTTATAAAAAGCACCCTGAAGAGTAATGGAGGCACATGCTGTAGAAGAGACAAGAAAAGGTGCAGTTGAGCAATTAGGGCCCTCACATGTTGCTGGTAGGAATGCGAAATGGTACAACCAGTTTGGAAAACAGTCTGGAAGTTGTTCAAAAGGTTAAGCATTGAGTCACAGTACAATTCAGCAATTCCACTCTTAGGTATTTGCCAAAGAGAAATGAAACCGTGTGTTGACATAGTAAGCTGCACGTGAGTGTCCACAGGAGCATTACTCACAATATCCAAAGAGTGGAAGCAATCCAACCTGTGAATGGATACCTGAACTTTAAAAAATTATTTTAAGTGAAAGAAGCCAATTACATAAGATCGTTTAAAGCCTGGTTCCAGGTACATGAAATTTCCAGGGTAGAAGAATGTGTATGGACAGAAAGTCGATTAGTGGATGCCTGGAGCTGGGGTGAGTAGGGAGGTGGGGTGAGGAGGGGTGGGGGGGTCGGGAGAGGGGTGGTGTGGGAAGTAACTGCCCAAGGGGTGGGATTTCTTTGTGAGCCTATGAAAATATTTGAAAATTACTGTGATGATGGCTGTACAGCTGTATGAATATCCTAAAATGAAGTGTAAATTTAAAAAGCACAGATTAATGTGGGGCTAGGAAAAAGATTTAATGAAAGTGGTAGGTTTGGATCAGTGATAAGTGAATGACATGAAAATCAGGTAGTGGGCTGTAGTGACTAAGCATGAAGCCCTTCTGTTAGACACATCTAGCGTTTTTTATTTTTTATTTTTTTAGATTTAAAAAGATTTATTCAAGTCAAGGACTTTCAGCCAGCATGACATGGAGGGGGGCTTCCAAGAGAGGAAAATCCCAGAGCACCCACTGGCACTGTGGTTTTAAGTACAGTTTTGAGGAACAAACTCAATCAATAAGGTGGGGGACAAACCCAACAAAAGACCTGGTTTACAATCCTTTACCCTATCTGGCTTGCTCAGGATAAACCAAAAAGCTATCCACAAGGGTGAGATAGGCAACTTGTTTTCACAATAAACTGTGAGCCCAGCAGGATGAAATCCCTCCCTTGCTATTCTCATAGACACATCCAGCTTTAAGTTCCACTCTGTTACTCGGGCAACTTATCCTCCTGAAGTATGTATCATTGTCAAAAAAGTGAGTATAGTGTGATGACAAATTAGATAATGTATTAAAAATACATAGCTTAATGCCAGGCACTTAGAAAATGCTCAATAAAAGTGAATTGCTATATAATAATATATAATATTATTATTATTACTACTATAGATCTGTTTAATATTGAACACTGCATTAGGTGGGACATACGGAGCATGTAGATAAAGCTATGGAATTTCCAGAAACTAACCTGAAGTTTCCAGCAAAAGAGATATGACAGACACAATGATATCAAAGGAACTGTACTCAGCTCAAAAAATATTTATTAATTGCCTCTTTGTTCTCATCACCAGACACTGCGCTAGATTTCTGGGGATGTATTGGATTGCAGGATGTACAAAGCAGAGGTTGTCCTTGACTTGGTGGTCTACAGCTACATGCAAGAAAGCATCGCGGTTCCTACGATGGAAAGAGGTGTGTGGCGCGCACCAGGAAGGAGGCAGGCAAGATCCAGGATACAGAAGTGAGCTGCTCAGGACTGAAACTGTTCGCTACGCACCCAGTTCTCTGCTTAGCAGAGGCGTGTCAGTACACAGAGCTCCTCCGCCACTGCAGAGTGTGCGTGTCTGAGCCAATTTTGCTCCAGTGAAAGAAGATAAAAACCATGTTCAGGATGTTAGAGTGCCTGCCACACAGTGACTACGAATATCCCAGAGCTGTATGCTCCCAGCACCCAGGTTTCTTGACTTTCTGATTAGATGGTAAGCTCCTTGAAGGCAAAGATCTTGAGGACGTCTTAGCACTATCGGATTGTCACAACATCCGGGACAGACTCACTACCGACTTGTTGAATGAACATTTTGCAACTTCCTCCTATGGTCAAAATGCAAGTGGCCTGTTAATTCGCTATTGAACTGGACCAAAATAGCCTCATAGCCATTCCACGTTTCAGATAAAAACCTGACAATTTTGCCATTCTTTATTTGTGCGGGCGAAGCTATTTGATTAAAAGCTCCGAAAAAACGGGGTGGCTTTGAGAGCCGAAAATAAACTCTGTGGCACCCAAGCTCAGGACACAAAGGACAGGTCAAGCGCTGAGTTCTTGAAGTCCGAGGAGTGTCCGGGCCGTCTCGCCCTGGACAGCCAGCAACACGAAGTCCAGGCAGCCGCTGTCCACGTACAACACGTCACGCACTCTGCTCAACTGCACATTTTATTGAACTCTGCTTCGAAGTGGCTGCAGAGGTCCGGTGGGCTCTGGTCAGGGCCAGCCCCTCAGAGACCCAGACGGGAGCGTCGTTTTCATTGGGGACATGACTGCATTCTCACGCTGAGGTAGGCAAGGACGTGCTGTTAATCCACAGGAGAAGTCCCTGAGAAGGGGTCGGGCCGTGCGAGCCTCCCGGACAGACCCCAACGGGGCAGCCCTCTGAACACCATCCGCGCCCGGGCTGGCGAGGTTGCGAACCTGCGGCCCCGGCTCAGGCCTCAGCCGGGGCCCACGTGACGCGCGCGTTCGCGTTGAGTGACGGGCGCAGGGTTGGGGGGCGGGCCTTGGCGGAAATCAACTTCCGGGGGCAGAGGTGTCGGACGCCGGGAGGTGTGAGGGCTGCCCCCGCTGGGGTGGCTGGGGCCGCGGTGTGCCCTGAGGGGCTGGGGTCGCGCCGGGCGTGGCGCCTCGGGGAGGTGTGCGTGTGCTGGGGGTGGCTCACCTGCCGCGGGGGGTGGTGAGCGGCGCGGCGGCGGCGGCGGCGAGCGGGAGCGGGGAGCAGGTAAATGGACGCTCGCCTTCCGGGCCTGGGGCTGGGGTCGGGGCCGCGCGGGGCGGGCGGGGGTCTGCGCAGCCCTCAGCGGCGGCGGCGGCCGGCCCGGGAGCCCGGGAGTCCGGGAGCCCGGGGGGCGCACGCCCGGCAGGAAGAGGCACCTGCACGTCGCCGACGCGAGTGCTTTCCACGGTCGTCTACGCACAAGTCCACGTGACCGTTGTGTCACCGCCGCGCCCACCGCACCCGAGACTTTGATCCCCGCCGCGGCGTCCCCGGACGCGCCGGGTTTTCGTTTGCCCCTTGCACGGCCGGGCACTCGCTCTGCGGCGGCCGCCCCCTAGGAAGCCACGTTAGCCCGTAGCGATCCGGAACACGCGTGGCCCCGAAAGTGGCCTTTCGGGGTTAAGGCAGGCGCCGGGGACGCTGCCCGGTGGCGAGGCGCCCTGCACCCCACAGGAAAGCTGTTTCCTCCACGTGTGCGCGTCGCCCGCCTCGGCCACGAGCCCTATTTTTGGCTCCCCTTTAAGGAGCAGCAGCTGCGGGGAGAGCAGCGCCCGGTGTTGATTTTGGTCGGATGACGTTGCCGCCGCCGCTCTCGCTCGCTTCCCTGGTGAGAGCCGGGGCGCAGCCTGGTTTCCTGGAGGGTGAAGTCTTGGCCGCCGCAGGACGTGACTCAGCGGCCCCTCACGGGTTCCAGCTCTCCGCTTTGTCCCGCGTCAGCCGTGCACACGCACGCACACAGGCCACCTTCCTCCCGGACGCGTGTGCGGGACGGGGCGTGACCCGTGGTGGGCTGGCGTTCACCTCCACCTGAGACAGCCCCCTACCCCCTTCCAGAATACTTGGTTGGGAGGGTTTCAGACCGACGCACTGGCTGTGCTGCCAGCGCTTGCCTTCCACCGCGGTGTCTGCTGCGTTGGGGAGATGGGTTGTACCGTACCTGTAAGGGAAATGGGGCGTGGGGAAGGCCAGGTAGGGTGCACCTGCGTGGTGCCAGCTAACCAGCTAGGTTGTGTGGTAGCGAATTGCCCTGGTTACAAAGTTTGGGATCCGCTAGGTTGGCTAGGAAGTTGTTCTGTGGGCTGGGAAATCTTAGGATGAGCTGGTTTCCTAGTAACAGTATAAGCCTAATGGAATAAACATAAAGAAAACAAAGTGATGAAAGTTATTACTTGACCTCTTCGCTTTTATTAAGTGGAAAGATGCATCTTACTGGAGTGACTGGCTTAAAGATTTGAGACTTTTTTTTAAAATGATCTGCATACTTAGCAAATGAAAGTACTGCAGAAAGTCATCATATAGGGACTTTTCTTTTTTTTGATAGTAGTAATAAAAAGAAGAAAGATGGCTAACAGCTTGTCTGGCGCTTAAATGGATTTGCCTACCGAGAGCTATCTTGTGTCCTGTCTTAAAGAGTTGTAAAGTACAGGGAATCATTATGGGTAAAGAAGACTTGGTGTCTTGTCTTGGAAGTGGAATTCCACATGAGAATGGACTGGGGCTCATGTGTTGGTTTCCATTTGGTAGAACCCCAGGGAGTGTTTTGGTAAGCTTGTAATCCCAGTGCTGCCTGTTCAGCCTGTTCCTCGTGACTTTTCATTTTTCCTTAAAGCTCATCAAAATTTTCAATTTTCTGTGCAGACACTGACAGATCTCATTAAGGAAACTTTTTACCAATGTGTGTATTTCCTCTTACTTACCAATGATAATTCTTAGGTTTATAGTACTTTACTGATTTTTGGTCTTGCTGCTGTTCCTCCCTCAATACTGTACCTGGTAAACTGGATCTAGCTCATTTACAAGGATTTATGTTTTTCAGAAGCACATATATTGTTTGTTTTAATATTTAGGCTAATTAACATATAGCTTACAACACATAGATTCTTTTTTTTTTTTTTAAAGATTTATTTATTTACTTGAAAGAGTTACACAGACGCAGAGGAGGGAGAGAGAGGTCTTCCATCTGCTGGTTCACTGCCCCAGATGGCCACATCAGCTGGAGCTGTGCTGATCCAAAGCCAGGAGCCAGGAGCTTCTTCCAGTTCTCCCACGCGCATACAGGGGCCCAAGGACTTGGGCCATCCTCTACTGCTTTCCCAGGCCATAGCAGAGAGCTAGATTGGAAGTGGAACAGCCGGGTCTCAAAATGGTGCCCATATGGGATGCCAGCACTGCAGGCGGTGGCTTTACCTGATATGCCACAGCGCCGGCCCCAACACATAGATTGTTAATGTATTGTCACATAAACTCTAACATGTGCATGTGGTCATACAATCATGACCACCACCTTCTAGACAAAAATACTTTCCCATCATTCCCGAAAGTTCCCTCTCTCTACCCTCACCGATAGGTGCTGACAATCTCTGGTCCCTTGTGTGTCCCTGTAGCTTTGCCTTTTCTGGAATGTCCTGTGCTTGGAGCCATACAGTATGTTGTAGCCTGTTGTTGGCTGATTTCTTCACTGAACGCTTTTGTCACTCGTTGATGCACATACCAGTGTGATGTTCGTTTTTATTGCCAAGTAGTGTTTTATTGTGAAAATTTGATAGTATTTTTATCTGTTTGCTAATTGGCGGACATTTAGTTTGTTTCCGGTGTCTTGCATGTAGGAATGAAGCTGCTGTACTCATTCGTGTGCAGTTCTTTGTACATTGGTGCACAAGTGTTTGTGTAGACCTACTCCTTTCTCTTGGTTAACTACCTAGGAGTAGAAGCGGCAAGTGCATGTTCAATTTTGTAAGAACCAAACTCTTGTTTAAGGTAGCTGTTTTCATTTTGCAGTCCCACTAATGGTGTTTAATGGTTGCAGTTATGCGGCATTTTGGTCAGCACTTGTCATTTTATTTATATTATTAGCTGTTCTAATAGATAATTATAGATAAGTCATCTCCGTTTCAGTTTGAATGTTTCTGTTGACTAATGTGTTGAAATCTCTTCCTGTGCTGTCATTTGCCATCTGTGACTCCTCTTTGTTGAAGTGCCTATTCACATCTTTTATCCATTTTGTAATTTTTAAATATTAAGTTGTAAGAGTTTTATACAGTCTGGATACAAATCTTTTATCTATACATGTTCACAAATACTGTCTTTGAGTTTGTGGTTTGTCTTCATTTTTCAAAACAGTCTTCCTAAGAGTCCAAGTTTTCAGTTCCGAGGAAGTCCAGTTTATCAGTTTTTTGTTTTATAACTTGTGCTTTGTGTCCCAAAAAATTCTGTAGCCCAACTCAACATTGCGAAGGTTATTTGTTCTGTTTTCGTCTATAACTTTCGTATTGTTATGGATTTTTTATTTAGGTCTGTGATCATTTTGAGTTAACTTTTTATACCGCGTGGAGTGGATGAAGTTTCTCTCCCCAGCTCTGCCCTTGCTTCCTAATATGGATGCCAACTTCTCCTTATACTTGTTGAAAAGACAATTACTTTTTCTTTTAAGATGTATTCATTTCTTATTTGTTTGAAAGGCAGAGTTAGAAGCAGAGACAGAGAGAGAGAGAGAGAGAGAGAGAGAGAGAGAGGTCTTCCATCCGCTGGTTCACTCCCCAAATGGCTGCAACGGCTGGAGCTGGGCCCATTGGAAGTAGAACAGCTGGGACTTGAACTGGCACCCATATAGATGCCAGCCAGCACTGCAGGCAGTGGCTTTACCTGCTGTGCACAGTGCTGGCCTGAAAAGACAGTTTTTGCTGTTTTCCTTTGTGAATTTTTTTGGCACTTTTGCCAAAAATCAATTATGCATGTGTGACTCTATTTCTAGATCCTCTGTTCCAGCTTTTGTGTATGTCTCCTGTGGCCAGAATCACACAGTCTTTGTTACTGTAGCATCTAGTGTGTCTTTTTTTTAAGGATTTATTTATTTATTTGGAAGTCAGGGTTACACAGATAAGGAGAGGCAGAGATAAAGAGAGGTGTTGCATCTGCTGGTTCACGCCCCAGTTGCCTGCAATGGTCAGAGCTATGCCCATCCGAAACTGGAAACCAGGAGCTTCTTGTGGGTCTCTCACACAGGTGCATGGGCCCAAGGACTTGGGCCATCTTCTTCTGCTTTCCCAGGCCATAGCAAAGAGCTGGGTTGGAAGTGGAGCAGCTGGGTCTCGAACCGGTGCCCATGTGGGATGCCGGCATTGCAAGTGGCAGCTTTACCCGCTTTGCCTCAGCACCCGCCCCCTAGTGTGTCTTGAAATCCGTAATCGGGGTCCTCCAACTTGTGTTGTCTTTTAGATTGTTTCAGCTCCTTCCTTTTCCATGCCGTTTTTAGAACCAGCATATCTCTTTCTATAGAAAAGCTTCGTGGGATGATTTATACTGCTTTGCAATTATGTATTAATTTGGGATGATTGACATCTTAGCTGTTGTTTTTTAATTAATAAAATACCTGTTTCGTTTAAGTCTGATTTATCTTTTTTTTAAGTTTTAATAAAAATTTTGCACTTAGGTTTGTATGTAATTGCTTCATGTTATTTGGTGCCATTATAAATGAAATCTTTTAAAACACCTCAATTTCCAGTTGTTTCCATAAATAAATCAGTGTATATGTAAATATTGAATCTGAAACTAGCAGTTTTTGAAGACTAACTGGCATTTTCTGCATGGACCAAGTCATATAGACACTAAGTCAGATTTTCCCATCTGTTTGCCTTTGCTTGCTTGCTTGTCTCATTGTGTTGGCTAGGACCTCTAGTTACATGGAATAGGACAAGTAAGAACGGACGTCCTTGTCCTGGTAGTCATCTCAGCAGAGAAGGCATGATTTGCTACTGTGTTGTCAGCTGTATATTTTCTGCAGATACTTTTTTTTTTTTCTGAACAGATAGAGGAAGAACTCCAGTTCCTCATTTGCTCAGATTTTCTTTCCTTTTGAAATTTTATTTCATAAATGAATATGGAATTGCTTTTTGGATTATAAGTTGATTATAATAGAGAATTTAAAAATAAGTAATCCTATAAAGAAGAGTCTCCCTGTTTCCATTAACCTGAGATAGCTTGTACTAACATTTTCATGGTCTTTCTGTCAATGTTTTATACATACTTTATTAAATGAAAATTTAAATTTTGCTTTATGTTTCGCCCTTTTTCACTCAGCTTCACATTGTGAGTACTTATTATACCCCAGATTGTTTTGAC
This sequence comes from Oryctolagus cuniculus, assembly GCF_051225735.1. NCBI lineage: Eukaryota > Metazoa > Chordata > Mammalia > Lagomorpha > Leporidae > Oryctolagus > Oryctolagus cuniculus. The sequence goes on from NC_142875.1 coordinate 125,571,284, forward strand.
AATCTGATTGTAATGCTTATAGACTAATGTAATATGGCTGTGCTATTGTGTAGTTATGTTATTTTTGCCAGATAGTAAAATTGTATTAAGTTTTCCTCATGGAAACTAATACTAATCTTTGTGCCTAACTCTGAGAATTTTCATTTCTAAAAAATTGGTTATCACTGAAGTTGTATGAAATTTTTTCAGGTTCTCAGTGCACATTGACTTTTTATTTCATTTGGTATATTTTTGTTGTTGTTTATTTGAAAGGTAGAAACAGAGGGAAATGGAAGGGGCAGGGGAGAGAGAGACATCTCCCATTTATCGGTTCACTCCTCAAATACTGGCAGCAGCCAGAGCAGGACCAGATTGATGTCACAGTTGGGAACTCAGTCTGGTCTCCTACCTGGGTTACAGGAATCCAAGCACTGATGTCAGCACCCACTGCCTCCAGGGTGTACATCTGCGGGAAGCTGGAATCAGGTGAGGAGGCAGTACAACCCAGGGAGACAAACGGGATATGGACGTGCCCAGTGGCATCTTAACCACCGTACCAAATGCCCACCCCGTTTGGTGTTTCTGAAATTTGTTGTCTAGCTGTTTATTTTTACAAATTTGGTGTCACTATCAAGGTAGAATACTTGAAACTTTTTAAGGAATACTTGAATCCAGAAACTTGAAGTTTGTTAGAGATTACGTAGTTCAAAACATTTTTTTTGGCCGGCGCCGTGGCTCACTAGGCTAATCCTCCACCTTGCGGCGCCGGCACACCGGGTTCTAGTCCCGGTTGGGGCGCCGGATTCTGTCCCGGTTGCCCCTCTTCCAGGCCAGCTCTCTGCTATGGCCAGGGAGTGCAGTGGAGGATGGCCCAGGTGCTTGGGCCCTGCACCCCATGGGAGACCAGGAAAAGCACCTGGCTCCTGGCTCCTGCCAGGATCAGCGCGGTGCGCCGGCTGCAGCGGCGGCCATTGGAGGGTGAACCAACGGCAAAGGAAGACCTTTCTCTCTCTGTCTCTCTCTCTCTCACTGTCCACTCTGCCTGTCAAAAAAAAAAAAAAAAAAAAAAAAAAAAAAAAAACATTTTTTTTTACAGGTTTAGGGTCTGGGATAATTAAATTACTTTTCTGTTCCCAGAAGTACTGTGTTACTGTGGCCTAGATGCATTCTCTATGATATAAGATACAATCCATACCTGATGTGAACCGTGGAAGTCTTTTTGTCTGATATCATGCACAGTTCTTTTATGTATGTTGTTTTATTGAATTCCAACCACTGCTGTTTGGCAGTGGCATTTTCCCCTTTTCATAGGCAAGAAAACAGTGTGCGACAAGTGAACAAACTCACAGGGGATTGTGTTGATAGTGAGCAGTAGAGCTGGAGTTTGAGCGCAAATATTCCTTAATCTGTGCTTTTGGTTGTAGACTATACTACCAGTATTAAATTCTTTTCAGTATTTTGTATTTATTATGATTACTTTGATTCTGTGTACTAATTTCAATGCTTAAGATAAACTTACTAAGAAATAATGACATCACCATGAGAAGGCGTCATGTGAGCCCAAATTTGTGTCCTTTGAAGTCTTTTTTATTCCCATTAGTTTCAATTTTTCTTGACCTGTATATGGTCTTTCTTCCCTGTCAAAGTTTCACTAAAAGATCAAAGGCTGTTGGCCATGTGGCATCGGATCTTACTTAAAGGATTAAGGACACGTTTATTGTCACTAACAGAGAATCCATTGATTTCAAACTTTTGAAATGAGAAAAATCTTTTTTATTAATGTTTAATAAATGAGGACCAGATATTATACTAGCTGCTTTCAAATATACCGTGTTATAAATTGGGTAAAACAGTTTGTTTTCCTTAGAAGGCTGTACACATTTTGCTATTTGTAGCGAGCATTTCAACACAGAGTATGAAGAAAATAATAACTTAATTTGTGGAGTGTGGACTCACCGTTTGCTTGAGGTGCCGAAGTGGTTGACTTTCTTCTGTCTGCGATCACCTATGGAAAGTGCCTTGATAATGGAGATGCTGGCCAGAAGGGCAGAGAGCAAGCGTGCTTTACTTTCGTGTTAGAAGAATTCAGAACTGCAACTGTAGTACAGACGGTGCTGCAGTATCACATGGGATCCACGTTTCACTGAAGGATGAGGGTTTACGTGAACACTATTGAGCTACAGGCTTAGAATCAATAACAGATAGTGATTAAAGGTGAGATTAGTGCCACTTAATTATGAATTTGATAAAGGAAACTTAAAATGAGGTCATACCTTTTGTCATTTTCCCCAGTTGAGTTTGAAAAAATAAGCCCGTGAAAGCTCAGAGACATTAAATGGGCCACCCTGAGCCAGAAGAGAGGTTATAATAAACTCTCCTATTCCGCAAAGTTGAGAAAAGTGTTTAACCACTAGTGCTGGTTTTTATGAGAAATTTAGATGCTTTACTTTTTTTTTTTTTTTAATTTAAGATTTAATTATTTGAGAGAGAGAGGAGGGAGAGAGAAAGAGGTCTTCCATCTGCTGGTTCACCGCTCAGATGGCCTCAACAGCCAGGGCTGAGCAGGCCAGAAGCCAGGAGCCAGAAGCTTCTTTCTAGGTTTTTCCCACGTGGATGCAGGGGCACTTGAGCCATCTGCTGCTGCCCTCTTAGGCCAACAGCAGGGAGCTGGATCAGAAGTGGAGCAGTATGCCACAACACTGCCCCCTAGATGCTCTAAGTTTTGCCTGTAAGAAGAGATTTATTAATTTCTTTTTATTCATTCTGCCAGTTTCTGCCTTTTGATTGGATTGTTGAATCTGTTTACAGTTAATGTAATTACTCATAAGGTCCAGGGCTTTAGGCCTGCATTCTGTTGTTTGTTTTCAGTTATGCCCTTAGTGAGTTTGTTGTTCATTAATTTCTTTACCACTGCTTTCTCTGCCAACTCTCCCCTTGTTACTTTTTTACTATAGATTTTTCTTTTGAGTTATGTTCTTAGCAGTTGCCCTGGGAATTACAAATAACATCTTGATTTATAACAGCTTAGTTAGTTTGTTAAAGCTTCACTCCTGACAGCTCCATTCTTCTGTGCTGCTGTTACACACCGTCCAGTTCTTTACATTGATGCTCATCACTCCAGAATTAGAATTTTCACTCTATGCGGCTGTCACAGATGTATACGCACCTTGTTCTGTCCTTTCTGTTGACTTATGCCGTCACCTTTACCAGTGCTTTGACCTGGTACTGCCGCTGGCCCTTTCATTTCAGCATGAGGGATTCCTAGGAGTGTTTCTCCTACATAAGATCTACTAGCAGTAAGTTTTCTCTCTCTCTCTCTCTCTCTCTCTCTGTGTGTGTGTGTGTGTATGTTTATTGGAAAACTCTTAAAATTTTGTCCTCACATCAAGATTAGTTGTGCTGATTTTGGAATTGAGTTGTTTCTTTCAGGTTTTTGTTTTCTTCCTTTACCTCCCCAGGTGACTGCAATGGTTGAGGCTGGGTCTGGGCAGGCTGAAGCTAGGAGCCTGGAACTCTATCCAGGTCTCCCAGGTGGGTGCAAGAGCCCTGGCACTTGGGCCATTTTCTGCTGCTTTCCCAGGGGCATTAACAGGGAGCTGGATCTGAAGCTTAGCAGCTGCAACTGGAACCATTGCTCCAGTGTGGGATGTGACAAAGGAATTGCAATGAGTAGCTTAACTTGCTGAGCTGCAATAGTGACTAACCGCGCCCCCCCCCCCCCATACCATGGTTATAATGAGAACTTAGATATCAAATCTTTTTTTCTTAATTTTATTTGAAAGGCAAAGTGAGAGAAGGACAGAGGGAGAGCTTCATCTGTTGATTCACTCCCCAAATCATTGCTGCAACCAGAGCTGGGTCAAGCCAAAGTCAGGAGCCAGGAGCTTCTTCTGGATCACCCATGTGGTTACAGGGACCCAAGGACGTGGCCGTCTTTGGCTGCTCTCTCAGTTGCATTAGCAGGGAGCTGAATCTGAAGTGGATCAGTGGGACAGGAACTGGCGCTCAATGGGAGATATGGACACTGCAAATGGCAGCTTAATGCTCTGCACTACAACACTGCCCCAAGATGTCAGATTTTTTTTTAAAAAGATTTATTTATTTATTTGAAAGAGTTACACAGAAGGAGAGGCAGAGACAGAGAGAGAGTGTTCTTCCATCCATTGGTTCACTCCTCAGTTGACTGCAACGGCCAGAGTTGCACCGATCTGAAGCCAAGAGCCAGGAGCTTCTTCCAGATCTCCCACAGAGGTGCAGGAGTCCAAGGACTTGGACTGTTTTCTGCTGCTTTCCCAGGCCATAGCAGAGAGCTGGATTGGAAGTGGAGCAGCTGGGACTCAAACCGGCACCCATATGGGATGCTGGCACTGCAGGCGGCGGCCCCAAGATGTCAGATCTTAATGAGGATTTTTCAACTAAGTTGCCTCTCTCTTGCTGCTTTTCTAGAAGTTTAGCTATGACATATCAAAGTGTGACTCCAACTTTCTCCATTTGGATTTTGTTGAGCTTCTTGGATGTGTAGATGAATGTCACTGGATTTGTGAAGTTTTCTTGCATTATTATTGAAGTGTTCTTTCTACCCTTACTTTTCTCTCCTTTTTTTTTTTTTTGTACTCTTATTAACATATGCACAGGTATGCCTGAAAATTTCATGCAGATTTCTGATGTTCTCTTCATTTTTTTTTTTAAAAAGATTTATTTATTTATTTAAAGGCAGAATTCCAGAGAGGCTGAAGCGAAGGCAGAAGGAAAAGTCTTCCATCTGCTGGCTCAGTCCCCAAATGGCCGCAATGGCCAGAGCTGGGCCGATCTGAATCTAGAGGCAGGAGCTTCTATCAAGTCTCCCACACGGGTACAGGGGCCCAAGGACTTGGGCCATTTTCCACTGCTTTCCCAGGCCATTGCAGAGAGCTAGATCAGAAGTGGAGTAGCCAGGTCTCGAACTGGTGCTTATACGGGATGCTAGCAATGCAGGTAGTGGCTTTACCCTCCATGCCACAGTCCCAGCCCCATCTCTTCATTTGCTGAAAGATTTATTTATTTATTTGAAAGAGTGACACAGAAGGAAAAACAGAAGCGAAAAAGATTCTTCCGTCCACCAGTTCACTTCCAAAGTGGCCACAACAGCCTAGGACTGGGTTAGGCTGAAGCCAGGAGCCAGTAGCTCCATCTTGAGCCTCTCAGGAGGGTGGCAGGGGCCCAAGAACCTGGGCCATCCCATGCTGCTTTCCGAGGTGCATTCTCAGGGAGCTAGATCCGAAGAGCAGCAGCCAGGATATGCCAGTGGGAACTCCGATATTTGGTGCCAGTGTCGCAGGTGGCTGCTTAACCTGTGCCGCAGTGCTGGCTCTGTCAATTCATTTTTCTTCATTCTGTTTTCTTTTTGTTCCTCAGGATGAATACTCTTAACTGACCTACCTTCAAGGTCACTGATTCTTCTTTCCACACAAATGTGCTGTCAAATCCTTCCAGGGAAATTTTTAATTGAGTTATTGCGCATTTAAACTGGGATTTCTCTTTGTTACTTTTCAATGATTTCTGTCTTTTAACAGTCTGTACTTTGTAAGATTTTGTTATCGTACTTTATTAAGACATGATTTTCTTTAGCTCTTTGAGGCTTTGTGAGCATTTTTAGAGTATCTGTTTTTTTTTTTTTAATTGATTATTTATTCATTTGAAAGGCAGAATTGCAAGAGAGACAGTGGGAGATCTTCTACCTACTGGTACAGTCCCCAAATGGCCATGATGGCTGGAGCAGGGCCAGCTGGCAGCCAGGAGCTTGTTCCAGGTGTCCCACACGGGTGGCAGGGGCCCCAGCAGTTTGGTCATCTTCTCTGTTTTCCCAGGCTCATCAGCAGGGAGCTGGATCAGAAGCGGATGCCAAGCTGGCGCCATGGCTCACTAGGCTAATCCTCCGCCTTGCGGCACTGGCACATCGGGTTCTAGTCCCAGTCGGGGCGCCGGATTCTGTCCCAGTTGCCCCTCTTCCAGGCCAGCTCTTTGCTGTGGCCAGGGAGTGCAGTGGAGGATGGCCCAAGTGCTTGGGCCCTGCACCCCATGGGAGACCAGGAGAAGCACCTGGCTCCTGCCATCGGATCAGCGTGGTGCGCCAGCCGCAGCGCGCCGGCCGCGGCGGCCATTGGAGGGTGAACCAACGGCAAAAGGAAGACCTTTCTCTCTGTCTCTCTCACTGTCCATTCTGCCTGTCAAAAAAAGAAAAAAAAAAAAAAGCAGATGCCAGCAACAAAAGTGGCAGCTTAACCTGCTGTGCTACAGCCCGGCCCCCAGGGACAGTATCTAGAAACTCTGTTTCTTGTATGTCTCATGATTTTTGTTGTTGAAAACTAGGTATAATAAGCCGGCTCACTAGGCTAATCGTCTGCCTGTGGCGCTGGCACCCCGGGATCTAGTCCTGGTTGGGGCGCCGGTTCTGTCCCGGTTGCTCCTCTTCCAGGCCAGCTCTCTGCTGTGGCCCAGGAGTGCAGTGGAGGATGGCCCAAGTGCTTGGGCCCTGCACCCGCATGGGAGGCCAGGAGAAGGACCTGGCTCCTGCCATCGGATCAGCGTGGTGCGCCGGCCGCAGCAGCCATTGAGGGGTGAACCAACAGCAAAGGAAGACCTTTCTGTCTCTCTCTCTCTCTCACTGTCCACTCTGCCTGTCCAAAACAAAACAAAACAAAACAGAACAGTAACATTGTAGTTACTCTGGAAGGCAGATTCCATCTCCTCCCTAGGGTCGGGCTGTTGCTGTTGCTGTTTCTTGCAACTTTTGTTGCTGTCTCTGTGTTTGGTGACTTTCCTGAACTCCATGTGAGCTCTCATTCTGTGTGGTACTGAAGTGTCTGCAGTGTTAGCTTAGTGGATACTCCTGTTTAGATAATTACTTCCTTAAATGCCTGGAACCAGGGTGTGTCCTAGCCTTTGCCAAGCGTCTCTGCGTGATGGGGCATGCCTTCAACACTTGGGCAGGTGGTTTACAACTCTGTGTTCACCTTCACTTTCTGCTTGTTCTGAGCCTGAAGGTTGGAGCCCTCGCAGAGCCCTGGATGGGCGTACCGATTCTTGGCCTCCTAGGTGTTGAAGAAAACATTATCCCCCACTCTGGCTTGCCTAGTAGTGGATAGCGTGTTTCATAGGTTTTAAAGTTTAAGACTTGGGTGAGCCTTTTGCTCCAAGTGTTACTTTCACCCAGCAAATGTGGTGTTCAACAGCTGGCTTTGCTCTTGACCAGTGCCATCTGGGGAAAAGGTTACTGGCAGTGGGCAAGCTCTGAGTCATGTCAAATGGGGACAAGCACACATTTGGTGTTTTCCAGGGAACGGCCAGACAAGTCAGTAATGAGAGTTTCAGGGAATGGAGTTTTGTAGGAGTTCCAGTTTTGTAGTGTGTTTCAGATTCCTGCCAGGCTTCTCAATTTTGTTGTGGTTTTGAACTTGTTGGTATTCAAGATTATCATGGTGCCAGGGAGTGGGAAACAGGCATAGGAAAAGTTAAAATGCCAGAGAGTTTGCTGTTCTTAGCAAAGTTCAGCCACTTGTCTTGATTAGATGCTTCCTAGGTTTTTGCAAGACTTTGATTAGTCATATTTGGGATTATTACTTTCCAGTACTATGGAAGAAATTCACATGATTATTGCCTTCAAATAGTTTATAAGAAGGTAGGGTTAAAGTGTAGTTGTATTATGTAATATCTTTGTGGTCTTGCACTGCGAATGTATGTGACTTTCTGTGTTCTACTTGAGGACATAAATGTTCTGCAGATGTTGTGAACGATTGCTGGAGACACCTTTTCATGCCCACATTAGCCTCTGCTGTAGTGGACTTACTTATTCACTTGCAGTGAAGCATACTAGCATGTCTTTAAGTAAAGCCATTACATATTTCACCATCCAAAATTAGCAGTGCCTAGCACAGGAAATTTCAGATTTTCACACTTCATGGATTTAAAGATGTCAAGGACTTGGTTTATTTCACTGAATTTCCTGAAGGCCGTAGAATAGGTTTCTAGAAGTACAGCTAATCCTTCTGTGGTGTATACTCAGTATAAAATGCATGTGAATACACCAAACAAGGATGTTTACATGTAACTAGAGGAATGCTTATATGCAAGTAAAGGAACTCAGTAAATAAAGCTTGTAAATGTCATCGTTGTCACCCAAGAGGTAGCATTTTTGGGTTTGATTGCATGTTTGTTCGGTGGAGGAACAGGGCCAGTTGGTGCTTCTGTAGGGCCCTGGCATTGTGACATACAAAGAATGTTGTGTCTGGTTTGCTGTTGGGAATTCTTTGGATTTTTATTGATAGCACAGATAGTTTACAAAATGATGAAGATGAAAAGTCTTTATTTTTTAAATAGATTTATTTATTTATTTGAAATTCAGAGCTATAGAGAGGGAGAGAGAGAGATACTTTCCAACTGCTGGTTCACTCTGCAACAACCAGGAATGGACCGGGTCAAAACAAGGAGCCAGAAACTTCTGGGTTTCCATATGAGTGCAGGGGCCCAAATACTTGGGCTATCTTCTTCTGCTTTCCCAGGAGCATGAGCAGGGAGCGGAAGTGGAGCAGCCAGGACTTGATCTGGCACCCTTGTGGGATGCTGCTGCTACAGGCGTAGGCTTAATCTGCTGCACCACAGCGCCGCCCTGAAGATGAGAACTCTTTCAGTTATTGCTTATATGATGTCAGAAAAGAAGATTGAAGGTGTGCCTCAGACATGTATTTTTTTCTTTTAAAATGCTGATTAATTATAGTCTGAATTGATTAGAGTGTATATGTGTTATAAGTCTTTTATAGATAGAATTATTACTCAGTTATTAGGTGGGGAGGTAAAAAAAATTACAGATGATTCATTCTAAAGGCAGGATCAAATGAAAAATGTGCTTAGCATCCTGGTACTTTTAATTCACAAAGAAATGAAAATTAGTAGTTAGAACATGTTTTATATCATCTTAGAGAAATGCGAGCAGTAAGTCCTTTATATGTTTGCTTTAGTGAGCATGTCGCTTTTCTGAGGTAGCTGCAGATTTGATAGATGCATAAATAAGGACTTAATAAGTGTCAGAACTTGTCTGTGAAAGTTAGATAGTGGAGAATTGAGATTGGTTAAGAAACAAAACTCAGTTCGATAGAAATCTTTGTCGAGCACCAACTTTATTTCCGACACGTTTAGGCCCTGAGGGGTACAGAAATAAATGCCACTCAGGGATTTTCATGGCCTCCTGGTTAAGAACATGAGAGTAATGTAAATCAGTACGTTAGACTGAAGGCATGCTTGGAAAGGCCTGGAGTCCTGAGAGTTGGAATAGGGATGCACGGGTGGAGCATGATGAAGCTGGGAGCCTTGCATTTCTAAATTCTCGTGAGTCCTTGTGAAGAGGAGACTTTCCCCTGCCCCCAGTGGAAGCGTCCTTTCCACTCCCCTTCCAAGGGGTTAGCTTGACATTGCCTGCAACAACTGCACTGGCCTCTTCTGAGCAGTGTTCAGGCAGAACGATGCTGAATCCTGTCAGGATCCACCTCTCACCTCATTCGCTTCTAGGCTGCACCTAAGTCGGCAAAGGCCCCTGCAGATGAGGCATGAGGTGTGGCCTGTGAGGACAGTGCTGCATTTCTAGAGAACAGCTGGAGTTCTCTGCTTGACATACAGAAATCCAGGCACATGTGTGGGAGTGCATACCAAGGGTGGGGATGATGGTGAAGGGTCTTAAAGCTGGATGAGGCTGAACTTTCTGACATGGGCCCACTAAGCAGTTTCTTTTGGTGCAAAACATTTTGAAATCCCTACAGTTTTTTCATAGTAGACATATTCCGTGAACTTTTTTAAAAATATATTTATTTATTTGGAAGAGTTACACAGAGAAAGAGAAGAGAGAGAGACACACACACACACACACAGAGGTCTTCTATCCTCTGGTTCACTCCCCAGATGGGCGCAATGCCTGGAGCTGTGCTGATCCGAAGCCAGGAGCCAGGAGTTTCCGTGCAGGGGCCCAAGGACTAAGGCCATCTTCCACTACTTTCTCAGAGAGCTGGATTGGAAGTGGAGCAGCCAGGACTAGAACCGGCACCCATATGAGATGCTGACACTGCAGGCAGCGGCTTTACCCACTACGCCACAGCGCCGGCCCCTCCCTGAACTTTTTTTGAAGATTCCTCATTTAGATTTATTTGTTTTGTGATATAGGAACCCTCACAGAGAAGCAGAATCAATGGAGAATCAAAGAAGCAGAATTAATCAGGTACTGAATTAAGACAGAGTAGCGGCCTACAACATGTGATGAGGAGAAGGGCTTCAGCTATTTTGCGTTTTCCCTCCTCGTCTGTTCCTGTAACCTCATGGGATATTCCCTATAACCATTTGACAAAGAAAGAGAAGACTTAGGCCTGGTTTCTAGATATGGTTTTGCATGCTACCCAGGCACCAATCCAAAGTTGACAGCTGCGGAGCTTCCACCCTTTCTGGGACACCTGAAAAATGACAGTGGTGCAGGGACTTCCCGCAGCAGCAAGAACACTGAGCAGTGCTCCTGGTGATTCACTTTGCCTGGGAGGAGAGATGGCCCGGTGTACGTTTAGATGCCATTTTTTGAACTGTAGTTACTCGTTTGACTGGATGATCAGGTACTTGGAAGGAACGTGGTTGGAAAACTGATGACAAATTTGGGAAGAAATATGTAGATAGTCCTCTCTTCAGTGGACAAAAACTATGAGAATATTTTTCTCCTGTGTGAATTCTCAACAAAGGGTGACCTCATCAGAAGAGGATTTTAATATTCAGGTAGTTAGGATGACCTGTTCTGTGGGGACACTCAGTCAGCATTTTCATCCAGCCATCCGTGTTGCTGTCCGTGCTCATGGGTAGGGTGGCCATGGTGGCAGGGATGGGTTTACACATGGGCCCAGCAGCATGGAGTCCCCTCACGAAGGCTGACGGGGCACGGTTGTTGCTGGATGTCCATTTTGCAGCAGCAGTGACCACCACTGAGGCCCTGATGTGGCCCCATTCCCCACAGTGATCAGCGGCTCCCTGGTGGCAGCTAGATTACATTCCCCGTCGTGCTATGCGTAGGTTCACAGAATGCTTTCTTTGCCATCCACACAGCATGTATTCCACACAGCATCGCTTCTGATTAAGGGACTCCATGACAAAAGAAGCGTTGCAGTGAGCCAGGCCCCTGGAATTCACTGCTTTTACCACGTTTTCCCACCATGCTCAAGCAGCTGGCTTCACTTGGCAGTGGAATGGGCTTTGAAGACCCAGTTACAGTGCTTGCTTTGTGGATGTGCCTTTATAAGTTGGGGCGGAATTCTCCAAAAGTCTGTATGTGCTCTGTTTTTCCCCTGCCAGAATTAATCGGTCCTGAAATAAAGGGTTAAATTGGGAGCGGCTCCATTCACTGTTACCTCTGTGGCTCATGAGCAAACTTATTGCATCCTATTTCTGTGACCTTATTACTTGCTGGCCTAGAAGTCTTACTTCTAGAGGGTATTGGAATGCTTTTATTAGGAGACACAGCAACAGTTTCATTAAAACATAACTTAACACTTTTAACCTGGGCAATATGGGCTCCTCATGCCTGTGAAGCGATAGGCCAAGAGAATAGTTATTGTGCTGGCTTGAGGACTTGACCATTGAGTAGGGAATTTGATTTTATTATATAGGTAAGGAGGAGTATGGCTGGAAAACAGGAGATTCCTTGGGGTATCTCATATTAGCATGAGCTGTGATTAAGGTCAGTGGAAAACTACAACAGTCCAACCCAGGAAACATTACTGAGGCCTGAACACTTTTGGAATGAAGGTTAGGATCACTCTATGAAGTAGGCAGTCACAGCCAGTTGATGTGCTTGTCAAAGGCAAAGGAAATACAGAATGTGTAGTGAATTATGAATTCCAACTATGACCAACTCACCAGATACAGAAATAATTGGCAGCTGTATTTTCTCCTTATTTTGTTGGGAGAATGCTTTGTCAACTGCAACTACACACACATATATGTATATATATTTTTTCTTTTCTCTCTTGTTACCTTGTAAGCTAAAATATTTTGGCTCTATGTCATAGTACTCAAGTGTTATTAGTTTCTGAAAATAATTTATTTGAGTAACAGGAAGACACAGAGACAAAGTAGAGGGTGGAGAGAGAGAATGGCAGTGAGTGCCCCCATCTCCCCATTCCTGTGAATCTGGGAGCTGGGAACTTAATCTGGGTCTCCTATGTGGGTGTCAGGAATGTGATTACTTGGGCCATTTTGCTGCTGCCTCCTAGGGTCTGCATTAGTAGGAAGCTGGAGTCAGAGGAGCTGGAGCTGAGTATTGAAGCCACATACTCTGATAGGGGACAGAGCCGTTTTAACCTGCATCTTAACCACTAGGTTAAATGCCCAGCCTGAAGTATTGTTTGTTTTACATCATTAGTGTTTAAGTTACAAGCTATCAAGGAGAAGAGTAAATACCATTTGATGACTTTACCCTTCTGGGAAAGGTAGTTAATATATTTCTTTCCAGTTGTGCACAGGATAGTTGTATCATGCCAGCTATTAAAAAAATTGAAGTAACGTGTGACCATCTTATTATTGTATCTATCAGGAAAGTTGACCTTATGGTTTACATCGCAATTAGCCCTTGCTTTTTCAAGTGTCCCAAAGGCAACTAACTAAATAAATTATTATATTTACCATATAGGAAATGTGGGGAGGGGATAACAAAATGCTTGAGATGCTCACAGCTGATTCAAGGAGAATTTATAGTAAAATTCTTAGAAATGCAAACTAAGGTCTCAGATTAGTCATAGATACCTTCCAGCAGGGTCCTGTATCATCAGGTGGATTCACAGGTAACAACAGTACAAATAGGAGAAATCCAGGAATAGCAGTATTCAGTACTTTGTTTCCTTCCTTTCTGTTTTTGTTTTGTTTTGTTTTGTTTGTTTGTTTTTGAAGAATAGCAGGTGAGGCCGCAGCTTGGAATGCCAGCATCCCTTACGGACCCTGGTTCAAATCTCTGGTGCTCCACTTCCAGTCCAGCTCTGATAATGTGCCTGGCAAAGCAGCGGAAGTGCCTGGGCCTCTTACCCGCATGAGAGACCGGATGAAGTCCTGGGCTCCTGGCTCAGCCTGGCACAGCCCTGACTTTTGCAGCCATATGGGGAGTGAACTAGTAGGCAGAAGGTCGCTCTCTCACATTTGCTTCCTCCCTTCCACTTTGCAGTTCTGCCTTTCAAATACATTTTTTTTGAAGAGTAGTATGAGTACTTACAAAGACTGTATGATTTCCCCTTTCATAAAAAGTTTTTAGGAAAAAAGAATGATTCTTTGGATACAGTCGGCATGTAAAGCTGGTTTTTCCATTTTGATTGTGAGGCCACACTGACTTCTGGAATCATGCAACTCTGAAGCTTGTGTTTTTAATCTTTTTAAAATCAATTTTCATGAGAATTCGTTCTCTGTGTCATTGATGTTGAATTGTATGGAACGCTTTCCTTGGTCCTTGGTCTTAGAGAGTATATGGTCATTTTCTAAGCAGAGCAAATACTCATTTCTGCTGCAGTTCAGCTGCTTTAACATGGAGTCATTAATTGAAAGGAAATGTGTACTGTGCCTCAAAAAAAAAGTCACAGAACTCAGTTTTTGTGATCAAGAAAGGTGTGCCATCTGTTGGGGAACTTGTGTGTGATGTATTGGTGGATTGTGTCTACTCTATTTTTTTTAAGGGACAGTGTTTATTGGGGGAAAGCTGACAGACTGGAGGGAAGGGGCGAAGAAGGAAAAGAGGGAGGAGAGCATAAGAGAGACAGAGACAGGTCAGGAGATGGAGAGGAAGACAGAGAGAGAGCTTACCTACTCTTCAGGAGGAAGTCACCTGCACTTTAATGAAACATCAGTAATTGGTTATACATGTGGAGAAGCTGGGCATGTTTGTGTGTGTATGTGTAGGATTGTAGTGCTCTCTTTATATAGTTATCCATTCTTAAGATAATAGGTAATTATTCCGAGAGTGCTGTTGTCATTACTGTTTTTTAAAGATTTATTTTTATTTGTTTGAAAGGCAGAGTTCCAGAGACATCCACTGGTTCATTCCCCAAATGGCTATAACTACCGGGGCTGTGCCAGGCCGAAACCAGGAGCCTGGAGCTTCTCCCACATCTCCCACATGGTTGTTTGGCCTGAGCACTTGAACTGTCTTCTTAGGAGATTGTTTGTAGGAATGAGTTCTCCTGGTGCTGCAGGAACTGACCTGTAAGACAACTGTGCTGTTGTTCACACTACGACTGCCTTCCTGTTACCCACAGCGTCTGCATTTCCTCCTGATAAGAAAATGATGGGGACCAGTGTTGTGCAGCAGATTAAGTCTCCACTGGCAGTGCCAGCATCCCGTATCAGATCACTGATGTGAGTCCTGGCTGCTCTGCGTCCTATCCAGTTCCCCTTTAATGCGTCTGGGGAGGCTGTGGAAGATGGCCCTAGTGCTTGGGCCTCTGCCACCCACGTGGGAGAACTGCTGGAGTTCCAGGCTCCTGGCTCCCTGGCTTATGAAATACGATATTGAACCCACTACCCAGTCTTACATTCATACTTGCATGTGGGCATTGGAACTTCCCCCGTATATCTGAGAAGTCAGTCTGTAAGTCAATAAAAAATATTAAGTGTCTACTAATGACTACTTTTCTCCACCAGAAAAGAGAACTTTTCAGAATGGGAGAAAGACAGAGGATGAGAGAGTACAGGTAGGTAGGCTGATGGTGAGAGGACTTCAGATCTCCTGTTGGGGATAGGTGAGTGGTGTTGGAATGGGGAGAAGATAAGCTTAGGCAGGAGCAATCCAGCCTTAGGCTGGCTGGGGTGATGGCCTTGACGAGTGGTTGCCTGGCAGATGCTCAGAGCTGTGTGTTATGCTTTAACCTGAGAGAAACAAGGCTTCATTGTGTTGGAGGGTGGTGGAATGCTGTTATATTCATATTGGGGTAAAATGCAGACTTTAATTAATCAAAAAGATGGCTCTCCATTGGGTGTGCCTGGTAACTTTCACTGTCTCTGGCAGCCTCATTCCTTGTAGAGAACTCAGTGACATCCCATCTCATCATCTGAAACCATTTATCTTCCTGTTTAGTTTTTTTTTTTTTTAATTATTTATTTGAAAGGCAGAAGAGAGAGAGAGGGGTAGAGAGAGAAAGAAAGAGAGAAAGAGTGAATCTTCTGGGGCTGGCGCTGAAAGCCACTACCTGCAGTGCGGGCATTCCATATGGGCACTGGTTCAAGTCCTGACTACTCCACTTCCCATCCAGCTCTCTGCTGTGGCCTGGGAAAGCAGTAGATGACGACCCAAGTCCTTGGGTCCTTGCAGCTGTGTGGGAGACCTGAAAGAAGCTTCTGGCTCCTGGCTTTGGATTGGCCCAGCTCTGGCCATTGCAGCCAATTGGGGAGTGAATCAGTGGATGGAAGATCCCTCTTTTTCTTTTTCTCTCTCTCTCTGCCTCTCCTTCTCTGTCTGTGTAACTGACTTTCAAGTAAATAAATAAATTTTTTTTTTTAAGCCTTCTGTGTACTGTTTCACTCCCCACATGGCTGCAACAGCCAGGAGTGGGCCAGGCCAAAGCCAGGAGCCAGGAGCTTCTTCCTGGTCTCCCATGTGGGTGCAGGGGCCCAAAGCACCTGGGTTATCCTCTGCTGCTTTCTCAGGCCATTAGCATGCAGCTGGATTGGAAGTGGAGCAGCCAGGACACAAACCTGCACCTAATGTGGGATGCTAGCGCTGTAGGCCGTGGCTTAACCATTGTGCCACAGTGCTAGCCCCACTGTTAACTTTTATATCTGTGCCCTGCGGTGCAGTTTCTGCTCCTTTGCAGCACTGAGTTGCAACAACCATGCTGTGTTGTCAACTCTGTGTGTCCTCTGTGTTGATGCCCTGCCCCCGACTGTCGACTGTCTTGTCTTAGCTCACTCTGAGGCGCGTTGCATTTGTACATCGTTTCCCCTAATTCCCAATTCCATTCCCCTCGATTCTGTAGTTCTCCCTGAGAGAGCATCTTTTCTGCTGATCTAGCTTTCAGGAAATGCCCATTAGAGTCGTGCCCTAATATGCTCTTGTCCTGCTAATGGAAGGCACCTAGTGCTAGTGACAAGTCTTGGCTGTGATAAGAGTCTCAAACATAAAAAGTGATTTTTCTGCTGCTTTTTTCTGTATATTGTAGTGACTTGAAATCATTTTTTACCTGGCTATAGGTGACTAAAATCACCAATATGAAGTATTCAATTTGCTGTTTCTGACAAACCCAGCATGGGAGAACTGACTGCCGAAGTCAGAGGACAAGAAGAAAGAGGACAGATGGGAGATTGTCCTGTGTCGTTCATGGGGTGGGGGGTAGGGGGTGGGGGCATGGAGACAAAGGCAGGTGCATCTCCTCCCACACCCACTCCCATCAGTAGTCAGGGGTTTTTATGTTAAGTAAGGGGTGGCCCATGAATAACCTCAGTGCACCTGGCCTTTCTCAAGAACTACAACAATTCCAGGCATTAAATAAAGGACACTCTAGGGTCTGGCTTGGCTGGGCAAGCCTGGCAATTTATCTTCATAACTTCTTTAACCCCTAAGATTTGGGTTGATGATGACCATTGGGGGTTACCTACAGAGTGGCCGCAGACTTGTCACACTGCATCCTCACTGCTAACTTTTGACAGATATGTACATGTGAGAAACCGTTGTCAAGTTTGTTATACAGGACATTGCCACGGCCCCACAGTGTTCCTCTGAGCTCCTCTACCCTGGACCCAGACCCTTGTCCCCCGATCCCACTCCCTGGAAACCACTGATTTGCTTTTGGCCACTGAAGTTTTGTCTTTTCAAGAATTTCCTATGCAGTGAGCGTTACAGGTGATGGCCCTGTGTGTATGTGTGTGTGCTTGCTTAGCTTATGTCACTTGAATAATGTGGATTCATCCGTGTTGTCCCATGCAAGTCAGTGGGTCTCTGTTTTTAGAGTTTGGTGGTGTCCTTAGGATGGATGCTCCTCAAATCCTTTATTTATTTTCTCATCAGTACATGATTGAGTTGTCTTATCCTGATGAATAAGGCAGTCTCTGACAGGTCTTAGGACACCATGTTTTCATTTCTTTTGGGAACCACTATCCCACTTTGGGTTTCCCTGACTTTGGCCATTCCAGTGCCTTATATAAGTGGAATCATACAGTCTTTGTTCTTTGGTGTCTGGCTCCTCTCACTTAGCATAGTGTCTTTTTTTTTTTTTTTTGACAGGCAGAATTAGAGAGAAAGTTCTTCCTTCCGTTGGTTCACCCCTCAAAATGGCCGCTATGGCCGGCGCTACGCTGATTGGAAGCCAGGAGCCAGGTGCTTCCTTCTGGTGTTCCATGTGGGTGCAGGGCCCAAGCACTTGGGCCATCCTCCACTGCACTCCCGGGCCACAGCAGAGAGCTGGACTGGAAGAGGGGCAGCTGGGACAGAATCCGGCGCCCCGACTGGTGACGGCGCTGCAGGCAGAGGGTCAGCCTAGTGAGCCACGGTGCTGGCAGCATAGTGTCTTTGTGCCCATCCATGTCACAGCACGTGTCAGCATTGCATCCTTTTTGAGGCTGTATTATGTTCCATTATTTGTACATAACACAGTTTGTTTATCCATTTATCTATTGATGGGCAATTGGGCTGCTTTCACCTTTTGGCTACCAAGAGATGTGGCAAATGCAAGGTATTTATGAAGTTGTTGCCAGTGTAACAGCATACTGTTTCACATTAAACTTGGTTTTTACAAATAGAAGGAGCACCCTCTAAAGTCACGATCAAAGTGTCGTACAGTACATAGAATAAACCAGTAGCATAGTCATTTCTCATCATTATCAAGTATTGAGTATTGTATGTCATTGTGTGTCCTCCATGCTGTGTTTACAGTGCACTGAGTTTGTTTAAACAGCAGCATCACCACAGACATGAATACTGTGCTGTGCTATGATATTCAAAGGCTGCAAAGTCACCAGTTGTTTGTGCAGTCTATTGTTCTCCAAAATGTTGCACAGTGTTTGGCTTTCTGTTACTGTATTATTTGTTTACACTTTTCCTTTTCTTCTTTCCTTTTCCTCACCTGGTGTATGTTGGGCTTGAGATTATTTTTACTCCTTAAAAATTTCACTGTATGCCTGCATTAGGTTTCCCAGGTATATCACATGGCTAATTAACTAATTAACTGTTCTCTGGCATGCTATACTTAGTCTGATTATAAATATTATTTCCTTTAGGTACAGGATAAGAACTTAACAAAAGTGGCACACTGCCTTTTACCTCTCATAGTTTGTGGTATTGATATATAGCTTAATATGTCTTTTACTGCAGGTATGGTAGCAAATAATTCTCTAAGCTTTTTTTATATAAACTTTTCTCATTTGATTATTAACAAACTTAGCTTTTTTTTTTTTTTTGACAAGCAGAGTGGACAGTGAGAGAGAGAGAGAGACAGAGACAAAGGTCTTCCTTTTCCCTTGGTTCACCCCCCAGTGGCCGCTGCAGCCAGTGCGCTGCACTGATCCGAAGCCAGGAGTCAGGTGCTCCTCCTGGTCTCCCATGGGGTGCAGGGCCCAAGCACTTGGGCTATCCTCCACTGCCTTCCCAGGCCACAGCAGAGAGCTGGCCTGGAAGAGGAACGACCGGGACTAGAACCCGGTGTGCCGGCACTGCAGGAGGAGGATTAGCCTATTGAGCCGTGGCACTGGCCAAAGCTTTTATTTATCTTACAGTGTATACAATTCTCCTTCAATTAAAAATTGGATATTTTCTCTGGGCAAAGAATTTCACACTGTCAATAATTTTTTTGCCCTTAAAATACTTAAAAGATATTTCTCCTTTGTCTCTGGCTTGTATGGCTGCTAGCAGGAGGTCTGCTTTTATTCTTGTTTTAGTTGTTTTGTTTGTATATGTCCTGTTTCTGGCCTATTTTAGTGTGTACTTCTTCATTAGTTTTCTGCAGTGACTGCTTGAGGTACACTGGTGTGATTTTTGTGTGTGTGTGCTGCCTGCTTATTGTGTAACTTCTTGGATATCTTTATAGTTTACATGAAATTTAGAAAATTTTCAACTGTGTTTCTTCGATTATTTTGATTCAAACCCTCTTGTTTTTGGAAGAAGGAGCTCCATTTACAGATTAAACCATCTGAATTACACAGTTAAACCTTCTGAAATGACCCACTTTTTTTCCTCGGTGTTTTTCTCTTCTTTTCACTTCATTTTGAATGGTTCCTGTTGCTGGTTTTCTTTTTAATCTCAGGATCCTCTATGATGATTAATCTATTAATCCCATCCTTTGTATTTTTTGTTTCTGAAGTTCTCTGTCACTTCCATTTCAGTCTTTTCCATTATCTTTCATGAATAACCCCATCTGTGCCATTTTTCATTCTACTTTCTTGAAGATACATGGGGGCTGGTATTGTGGCATAGCTGGTAGACCTGCAGCCTGCGATCCTGGCATCCCATATAGATGACTATTTTGAGTCTCAGCTGTTCTACGTCTGATCCAGTTCCCTGCTCATGTACCTCGGAAAGCTGTGGAAGATGGGCCTAGTGCTTGGGCTCCTGCACCCATGTGGGAGACCAGGAAGAAGCTCCTAGCTGCTGGCTTTGGACTGAGCCACCTCCAACCATTGCAGCCATTTGGGGAGTGACCCAGCAGATGGAAGATCTGTCTTTCTCTCCCTCTCTGTAACTCTGCCTTTCAAATACATAAATAAATGTTTAAAATAGATATGAAACGTATTTAAAACAAGCCATTTGCATGTACTCCATGTGGTAGTTCCATGGGCTTTCTCATTTCTGGGTTGTTTTTATTGAGTGATTTTTCTCCTGGTTTTTGGCCATATTTTCCTGATTCTTTATGTACCTGTTAAAAATTGATTGCCTGCCAGCCATTTTGTATTGCTTTGTGTTGATTGCTGTATTTTGTTGAATTTTTTTTTTTTTTAGCTCGTTTTGTGTTTTGATCTGCCACTCTGTTTCGGGTCTTGGAATCACTTGGATTATTTGGAGCTTTCTTTTAAGAGTGGTTAGTGGGAGTGCAGAGCAAGCTGCTGAAGAGCTCTGGTGCATCCCTGCACTGAGGAGCTGCCCTCCTGGGGATGCTGCATGTGTCAGGACTGGCTGGAATGGAAACTCTGCCAGTGCTGTGCGAGCTGCAGGTGTTTTTCTGTCCATTCACTTCCGTTGTTCCTTTCCTCTCCTTGGGTAATTGTCTGTTGTGCATGGAGATTCCTCTAGGCCCAAGACTTGAGTCTTGGCCTTGCAAATTCGAGGTTGTCTTGTAACTCGTAACTGTGTCCCTCCACTCAGCGAGAAGCCAGCACTGCTTGGATCCCCCCATCAGGTGCTGCAGTCTGGAGACTGAGTCCAGTTTGTAAGCTTGGCACTTGCTGTGCTTTCCATGTTTACTTGCTTTTATTTTTTTTTAAATTTATTTTTTAACGATTTATTTATTTTACTTGAAAGTAAGAGTTATGCAGAGAGAGAAGAGAGGCAGAGAGAGAGATAGAGAGGTCTTCCATCCGCTGGTTCACTCCCCAGATGGCCTCAATGGCTGGAGCTGTGCTGATCTGAAGCCAGGAGCCAGGAGCTTCTTCTGGGTCTCCCATGTGGGTGCAGGGGTCCAAGGACTTGGGCCATCTGCTATTGCTTTCCCAGGCCATAGCAGAGAGCTGGATTGGAAGTGGAGCAGCTGTGATGCAAACTGGTGTCCGTATGGGATGCTGGTGCTGCAGGTGGCGGCTTTACCCACTATGCCACAGCGCTGTTCCCTGCTTGTTTTCTTTTGGGAGCTGTGATTCCGTGTTGTTGTCTAGTGTTATGGAAAACCATTGTTTCTCTATATATTTAGTTTTCTGGTTGTTTTAGGTAGAGGGTTAAGTCTGGTTCCTGTGTTTCAAATTTGGAAATTGAATGCTATCTGCTCCAACTCATATCATACTTTTGTTCTGCAGTCACTGCAGCACAGAAAATAATGCATATTGCAAGGATTGGTTGGGTGAAGAGTTGTGCCGGGAGGGCACTGGTGCTCTGTAGGAAAGTGGTGGATCGGTTTTCTTTTATTCTGTTCATCTTTTGTTGTATTTTGTAGAATAGAAAGTAAACTTCTCCCCTGTGATTAAATCTTTATGTGAAACTTACATAAAAGGGATGTGACATTTTTTGATAAGTCTGTATTTTAGATAAGTCACTTTTAGCAAATTTTGAGAAACTAGACACTTCTCACTTACATGCCTGTAGCAGGTCATTGTACTCAGCAGCTGTATACAAAATACATAGTTATTTTACAGTAACATGGAGAATTTTGCTGTACAAATTTTATGCTGTTCGGTTAATTTGGGATTTTTTTTATATATTTATAGGGTTTACCTCTGGTCCAGACCTGTCTGTTTCCTTTTTTCTTCTTCTCCTTCTTCTTCTTTTTTTTTTTTTTTTTTTTTTTTAAGATTCATTTATTTATTTGAGAGGTAGAGTTACAGACAGTGAGAGAGAAAAACAGAGAAAGGTCTTCCGTCCATTGGTTCACTCCCCAGTGGCTGCAACGGTCAGAGCTGCACTGATCCAAAGCCAGGAGCCAGGTGCTTCTTCTCGGTCTCCCATGTGGGTGTAGGGGCCCAAAGACTTGGGCCATCTTCTACTGCTTTCCCAGGCCACAGCAGAGAGCTGGACTGGAAGAGGAGCAGCTGGGACTGGAACCAGCACCCATATGGGATGCTGGCATTGCAGGCGGAGGAGTAACCTATTGCGCCACAGAACCGGCCCCCTGTTTCCTTTCTAACTTCCTCTCCTCTTCTTTCCCCTCTTTCTTCCTCTTCCTTCTCTTCTGCCCTTCCTTCCTCCACCCCCACCCCTTACTCATTTATTTATTTGAAAGACTCAGTGAGGGGAAGGGGTATCTTCCACCTTCTGGTTAATACCTCAGATGGCTGCAACAGCTAGGTCTGGGCCAGGCTGAAGTTAGGAGCCAGGAATTCCATCCAGATCTCCCATATGGGTAGCAGGGGCAGAAGCACCTGGGCTCGATTCTGCTATTTTCCCAGGTGCATTAGCCTGGAGCTGTGTCTGAGGTGGAGCAGCTGGGACCAGAACTAGCACCCAGTATAGGATGCCATTATTGCCAAGATGAGTCTTAACCCATTGTACCTCAGTATCAGCCCCTAGATCTGTTTCCTTTCTGACCAGGTGATGATTCCAGGCTTTCCATCCTTGAATTTTGATCCTGTTCTTTGTGTTGGACTCCAGTTTTTAAGATAGCTTCGGTTGCACTTGGGTGTCTGCTAATCCTTTGGTCTTTTCTAGGAATAATGCCTGTGTTAATGGATACCACCAGTAACATTGTGTTTAAAGGATGAGCACTGTAGATGGATATAATTTAAAATCTTTCCTACTGGAAACTCATCTTTTTTTCCACTCTTCCTCTGTTTCTTTTGGAAATTCCTTATGTTCCTTAAGGTTAAGTCTCTGCAGACTCTTAGAAGCTGAGCTATGCCAGACTGACCAAGGGATATGTCAGCACCACACATACAGCCAGAGCAGAGGGACAAAAATCCCTTAATTCTTATCAGGAGATGGGAGGCATGATAAGAATGTATGCACATGGATATAAACTTGCATCGTGTTCCTCTCATCTCTCGCAGGCATAACATAACATAGACCATGGTGAAAAAAGCCTCCCCCCCCGCCCCATCACTCAAAGGAGTGGGCAGACTGCATGACTGAAGGTCAAGTTAAACTTCCTGTTAGCTGCTTGATGTTTCTATTGGGAAGTGACTTCCTTGGGTAGCCTTTGCATTGTCCTGGAGGCACGGATGCCTGCTGCACTGTTTGGCCCTGGTTTGACTTGACCTTCTCCTATTGTGTGTCTTACTTGTTCACTGTATCTGGCCTGGCTTCTGGTTCTCTGGGCAAGCTACCTGCCCTTCTTTCCCACCTGCTTTTGCCTCTCTCCCGAACAGTGTTCCCTCATTGATCTGTATGCCTTCCTCTTTTGAAACTCATCTAAAATGGTCCATCTTGTGTCGCATTCCACTTGGGTATTTTTGTATGATGTGATGGATTTGAGTAATCCCAGTGTATGAATGAGGCTGCTACAGATAGCAACAAGTTTTGATGTTTCCATTGACAGTTCCAGGAGGTGTTAGTTTCGTATCATTAACACTGTGGTGTTAAATGCTTTCAGTGAGATTTTATTTACTTCTCTTTATTTTGGGAGCCAGTTTTTCAATTCTACCTCGATTGTGACTGAGAGGAAAACAGACAGTTAAGAACTAACTCGTCTGGGGCTCCAGGGCCGCTGTGCCTTCCCGTCAGATGTTCGCAGGGATGTTCTGCTCGTCCCAGTCAGAGAGCCCCACGCCGAGTCTTGTGCTTGGGGGGAACCTCTCTGCTCCACAAGTCAGTGACCAGAAGCCTTTCATTCGATGCCCATGTGGTTTCTGTGGGTGGTTTGTTGTTTTAAAAACCGTTTCAAAGAAGTGTATTTTTTTTTCCTGGCAATCGCACATATCCTGTGTAAGTATTTTTCATTATTAATAATTTTGAGAGGAACCTACTCCAGGTCCGAATGCGCTTGGCTGAAGTCGTGGGGTTTAATCCAGAATCAGCCCATCTGATTTTGTGCCTGCTGTGCCAGGATCTCTCCATCCAAGGCTCCCAGAGGACGTGGTCATGGTTTCCTCTCCTTCCCACCGTCACCAACCTGTTTTTGGAAATAATTTTATCCCTTTTGTGCAAATCAGTGGTCTTTTAAGGTAGATTCCTTTGACATTTAGGTTGAATTTCTTCTAGACCTATATACTGGTTTGAGGTGGTACATTCTCCTGTTTCTCACTCTATCTAGAAATTTCCGTTTTCAATTGTGACTTGAATTCCAGCCTTTCCATTGTGCTTTGATTTGCATCTTCTTCCTCATTTAGGCTTCATGGCTAGAAATTGTTCCTTTAATTGAATTTCGAAGTGGTTACATGTTTGTGATTTTCCGTTGCCCTGTCCAACAAGTGAGAGGGTTTGCATCTGTAGGTATGCTGTAACCTTTTAATAATGATTTTTGGGTTTAAAGAGAGATTGAGTTAAATTCTTGAATTGTTTCAGAAGTTGTAACGTCACACTATTTAAATTTCAGGCCATGGTGAAAATTTCTGTGAAAGTGAAATTTCATAGGGAAAAGCTTCTCGTGTCATCTGTCCGTAGCCTTGGAAGGGACATTTAGGATTTGGCTGGAGGTAGTGTACATGTGTTCTCCCAGTGAGCACATGAACTTTAGATCTAACTAACTGGGAATAAGTCAGAAGTAGAACTGGAGTGAGCACTTGTCCTGTCTTGCTGCCTTTACAAAGGAGAAAACTGAATCCTAAATAGATTGGGTGACCATCTGCGGTAATAATGATTTGTGGAAGAGTTAGAAAGACTTAGGTCTGATGTCTTGACTCCAAGTCCAGTGCTCTTTCTGCTACCTAGCGGATGTCTCACAATCCTGTCTCTAAGAAAACAAGAATTTGAAGTGTAAAATGGAGTAGGGTTCTGGTTTGAAAAATAGCCAGATGCATTTTATTTTTACAATCTGAATTTGAGTGATGAGGTGAGAGGAAGCTTACGAAATCATATTTGTTTTCTCCCTTGACCTGTAAGACAATACTGATAATCTCTGTGGTTATCACTGGATTATTTGAGGAAAGGAATTGTCTGATTCTTATTTTGTTCAGGCTTGTTTTTCGTTGTATTAAGATAATTTTTAAAAGTTCTCAAGCCAGGAAAAATTGCAAATAATCATCTCTTTGTCTTACTGTGGGTTGCCTATTTAGCATCAAACCTTTTCTTATAATCCTAACAGATCTTCTGTTTTATTCAGGCATTTGTCCTCAATTTCTGTGACAGATGGGAAGGGGTCCTGGTGTCTAGTTTGAGAATTGATCCTGGAAAATCTAAGTGAAACACTGTAGCTCACTTTCTGTGCTAGTGAGAGGTTAGGGTGGGTAGATCACAATCTTAAAATACTTCTGTCATGTTGCTTCCCACCTGTGGATGAAGCCATATATTGGAGGCCAGACCCAAGAGAATTTCCAAGTCTCTGACTTTCAGCGTTGTTGGAACTTGCACTGCCTGTGGGTTTCTTGTTGTTTTTATTTTATTTTTATTTTTATTTTATTTTTGACAGGCAGAGCTAGACAGTGAGAGAGATAGAGACAGAGAGAAAGGTCTTCCTTCCATTGGTTCACCCCCCAAATGGCTGCTACGGCCGGCGCACTGCGCTGATCTGAAGCCAGGAGCCAGGCGCTTCCTCCTGGTCTCCCATGCGGGTGCAGGGCCCAAGGACCTGGGCCATCCTCCACTGCACTCCCGGCATTCCTGGGCCACAGCAGAGAGTTGGACTGGAAGAGGAGCAACCGGGACAGAATCTGGCACCCCAACTGGGACTAGAACCCTGGGGTGCCGGCACCGCAGGCAGAGGATTAGCCAGGTGAGCTGCAGTGCCCACCGGGTTTCTTGTTTTCTGAGACACTGGTTAACCCTCATTCCCTTATTGATGAAGCCACAGTTTGAAATTTTCTGTTGGCTTCCAGATGATAGTGCATGTTCTACCTCCTGCATCTCCAACGACACCCTTGACTCACCCCATTCTTTTTGGCTCTTTAAAAAGAGGTGGGCATTGGCAGCTACATAGATGTGGATTCAAAGAAGAGCCAAGACTCTGAATAGATTTGAAACCAGGAGAATCTTTTCAGAGATTTGTCATTGGGAGAATCCCAGTGTGGGGCGTAAGGCATGTGGAGCCACACTGTGGTCTCCAGAATTTCTCACTCTGTTTACCAGTGTCCTCTTAAGTCCAGTGGGTTCTATTTATTCCTTGTCTTCTTTGAACTCTGTTGTATGAGACCTGTTTCTGTCCCTATATACTTTTCCTTACAACTTCTAACATGTCATCCTATCTTTCTAGATTTCTTTGTTCTTTTTTTTCTGAATAAATTGCATTGTATGTATTTGAGATTTATAACCTGATATGGGATAGGTCTGACTTCTAATATATATACTGTAGTAAATGGATTAACGTATCTGTCATATAGTAATTTATTATTTTTTATGACAAGAGTAGCTAACATCTACTTAATCAGCAAAACCTCTAACACAATACAATCTTTTTTTCTTTCTGGTTTTAAAAGATTTTATTTATTTGAAAGGCAAAGTTACAGAGACAGGTAGAAACACAGAGAGAGATCTTCCATCCTCTGGTTCACTCCTCAGATGTCCACAATGACCAGGGCTGGGCTGGGCTGAGCCGCTCTGAAGCCAGGAACCAGAATCCAAAATCCAGAATCCAGAAGCTTCTTCTGGGTCTCTCATATGGGTGCAGGGCTCCAAGCATTTGGGCCATTCTCCACTGCTTTCCCAGGCCATTAGCAGGGAGCTGGATCATAAGTGGAGCAGCCAGGATTGGAACCTATACCAAATGGGATGCTAGCACTGAATGTGGTGGCCACAAGGCCAGCTCCACTGTATAAGCTTCGTGACTTTGGACCCTGTGTTACATGTGAGATCTCCAGACTTGTTCATCTTCTATAGCTGCTGTTGTGTGTTTTTTTGGCCTCAATTCCCCATTTGCTCTCTGCACTCTTCCCCCTGCAACCAGTAGTGATCTTGGTTTCATTCCTTGCTACTATGTATTTGTGAGCCAACTTTCTTTCTTGCTTTTTCTCTCTTTAATTCCACATGTAAGTGTGATCATGTAATGTTTTTCTTTGTGTGTCTGGTTTATTTCATGCAGTGTAGTGTTGCGCAGGTTTTTCCGCGTTGAGGCAAGTAACAGAATCTCCTTGCTTTTTAAAGTTGAGTAATGGTCCTTTGTATGTGTATGAGGGGAATTTGAAAAGGTCATGGAAAGTGGAATTAAATGATAAGATTATTAAGGTGTAGAACATTTTTGATATCCATCATACAAAGAAGATCATAGAAAAAGCGTATTAGGGAAAAGCTATCTTTAGGTTTCAATTTTTTTTCCTCCAAAATACATATCTTTTAGTTCCATTTTCCACTAACTTTTTTAAAAAAAGTAGTCGTTTATTTAATTGAAAGGCAGAATTACAGAGCGAGAGAGAGAAAGAGAGAGAGGAAGGTGAGAGAGATGTCCCATCTGCCGGATTAGTACGCAAATGGCCACAATGGCGAGGCTGGGTCGGGCGGAGGCCTGGAGCTTCAAACCTGTGTCTCTGATGGGTTCTGGGGCCGATTCGGTGGAGCGTCTTGTGCTGCCTTCCCAGGTGTGTTAGCTGGATCTGGATCAAAAGTGGAGCAGCTGGGACTTGAACCCGTGCCCAGCTGACATGCATGTGTCACAGGCAGTGACTTAACCTGCTATGCCACAGTGCAGGCCTGCATTTTCCACAAACTTTTTGGAGTAGCCTCCAGTATACCACATTTTCTTCAACCATTCATCCATTGATGTACGTTTAGATTGCTTCCATGTGTTGGTTGTTGTGAATAATGTGGCAATGAACATGGGAATGCTGATATTTTTGTTAAACTAAAAAAAACAACAGCAGACACCTGAAAAGCTGCTGCTTGAGGCTGGCTTGTAGCACAGGGGGTTGAGTGTCTGCTTGTGATGCTGGCTTTG
Organism: Oryctolagus cuniculus; assembly: GCF_051225735.1. Classification (NCBI taxonomy): domain Eukaryota; kingdom Metazoa; phylum Chordata; class Mammalia; order Lagomorpha; family Leporidae; genus Oryctolagus; species Oryctolagus cuniculus. The sequence continues at coordinate 125,598,880 of NC_142875.1, forward strand.
CATATCACAGTGCCAGTTGGAGTCCTACTGCTCAGCTTCTCATCTAGCTTCCTACTCACTTGCCTGGGAAAGCCCTGGAATATGGCCCGAGTGGTTGGGCCCTTCTAACTGGGGGGTGGGGGGGGGACTCTGAATGGAGTTCTGAAGACTTCAAGCTGGCCCAGTCCTGCCTGTTGCTGCTGTATGCTATGCTGCTGGCGGGTATAAGATCTCTCTCTCTCTCTCTCTCTCTCTCTCTTTCTCTTTCTGTCCCCCCTCTCTGTTCTTCTTTTAAATAATAAATAAATAAATATGTGTATTTTAAAAGCTTTTGTCCTACAGAAGAAGCAATGAACAAAGTACGAAAAGCAACCTATAAACTAGGACGAAATAATTACAAGTCACATAGCTGATAAGAGGTCAATATTCTGAACTTAAAAAGAACTCTGACAGCTTAATAGCAGAACAATGATCGATGAAGAAATGGGCAAAGGACCTGAGCAGTCATTCCTCCGAAGATGACCTAACAGTTGGCCAACAAGGCTGTGAAAAAGTTCTCAATATTGCTAATCAGCAGGGAAATGCAAATCAAAATCACAAGGCCTTAGCACTGAACACCCCTTAGGATAGCAATAATCAAAGGACAAGCGATAAGCCCTGTTGGAGACAGAGTGGAGAAGTAGGAACGCTGGTGCATTCTTGGTGGCGATGTGGAGGTTCCTAAGGAAAGTAGAAGTAGACATGTTGTATGACCTGCAGTCTCCTGTGCATATACCAAAAAGAGATGAAATTACCCCCATGTAAGTAGACTTTTCTGTATTTCTGATAATTCTTTTTGAGTTTCTTTTGCTGACTTCCTTCTTCCAGTCCTTTTAATATTAGTGGTTTTCGGGGCCTGCACTGTGGTACAGCGGCTTAAGGCCCTGTCCTGAAGCACCGGCATCTCATATGGACGCCAGTACCAGTCCTGGCTGCTCCTCTTCTGATCCAGCTCTCTGTTATGGCCTGGGAAAGCAGTAGAAGATGGCCCAAGTCCTTAAGTCCTTGGGCCCCACACCCGCGTGGGAGACCCGGAAGAAGCTCCTGGCTCCTGGCTTCAGATCGGCTCAGCTCTGGCCGATGCCGCCAATTGGGGAGTGAACCATCTGATAGAAGACCTCTCTCTCTCTCTCTCTGACTCTCCTCTCTCTGTGTCACTCTGACTTTCAAATAAATAAATAAATCTTTAAAAAATATGAATTGTTTTCTATGGTTTCTTTTTTGGCCTTGGATTAATTTTTAAAGTTTATTATTTAGAAAGATTTTATATTTACACAGAAAACTGCAGGTACAATACAGGTAATACATACATCCTGAACCTGATTTGTCCTGTTGTTAACATCTTACATTATAGTATAGTATATTTGTTTAAACCGATAAACTAGTAGTCACATAAAATTGTTAAGTGGAGTCCATACTATATTCATTTTTCCTTAGTATTTTTCTGATATCTCTTTTAAATTCCAAGCTCTCATCTAAGATACCATATTACATCATATTACATGTAGTGGTTATATTTCTTTAGGCTGCTCTTGGATATGACGGTCCCCTCCCCTCATCTCCTCCCCTCTCCTTTCTTCCTCCTTCTCCTTTTTTCCCTCCTTTCCTTCCTTCCTAAAGTGTGTGTTGGTGGTGGGAGGAGAAAGAGAGAAATCAAAGCCTTTCATTTGCTGGTTCACTCCCTAAATATCTACACTGTAAGGGGCTGGTGCCTGGAGTCAGGAACACAACCCCGGTTGCCCATACGGGTGGTAGGAACCAAACTGCTTGAACCATCACCATGCCTTTCCAGGGTCTGCTTTAGGAGGAAACCAAAGGCAGGGTGGAGCTGGGCTTTGAACTCAGGCCCTCTGATACGGGACATGGGTATCTTAATTTGTGTTTTAATTGCTGCCAAGCTTCTGTCCCTGTGACAGTTTTTTTTAAATGGTTTTGATGACCTCATCATTTGTGAGGAGTTCGGCATTTTGTAGATCATCCGTCAATATTAGTCTGATGTCTTTTTCGTGATTAAACTGGGGCTGTGGGTTTCAGGAGGTAGAGCACAGAGGTAATGGCCATTTGAAGGTGGTTTTCATCACCTCATTTCAAAGGCACGCGCTTTGCCAGCGTCGACTGATCATTTGGCCGAGGTGGTTTTCGGAAGGTTTCCCCACTGGAAAGTTATTCCGCACCCATTTCTATATTGTGCTTTGGGGAAGGAAGTTACTGTGTGGGGACCACACTTCATGAGTGTGGAATTAATTTCAACCTGCTTGAGGATGAAGTAGCCACACAATTTATTTGGAATTACTCTGTGTGGAAAATGTGTCTGTTCATTTTTATTTATTTATGTAATTTTCATTTATTTTATTTGGGAGGTAGAAGTGGAGAGAGAGAAATTTATCCATGGGTTCATTCTCCAAATGCCTGCAATGGCTGGGGCTCACCAGGCCAAAGCCAGGAGCTGAGAACTTAGTCTCGGTCTTCCGTGGGCGTGTCTGGCACCCATGTATGTGAGCCGTCACCTGCCGCCTTCCAGGATGTTCATTAGCGGGAAGCTGCAGTTGGGAGTGCAACCAAGTCTTGAGCTCAGGTGCTTGTATAGGAGATGTAGGCATACTCATTGGCAGCTTAACTGCTACACCAAACATCCGTCCCCATTTATTTGTCACGCAGATGTTTCTATCAGTATAGAATCACGAATATTTATTTTCTTCTTTGCCCAATCTAGTCTCTTAATTGCTGATTTATATTGATGAATTCCTGATGTGTTTATGTTAGCAATTCTTTCCATTTCTCTCTTGTTCTCTGCTTCTTTCTAGTCTTCCTTTTAGGCCTTTGCTCCTTGGTCTGTCTTTAATTGAAACCCTGAACTCTAGCTGTGTAGAATGCTTAAGCATTATACCCATTTCAGTGGGTAGTGCTTTACCTGCGTGGTTGCTGAGCTAGAAGCCAGTGGAGTCCCTTCGTTGTCCTTTCCTGCGTTCTCTGTACCCCTGATTTGTATTTGCTGCGTTGGATTTCCCAGCGCTATCCCGCTCCACCTCCACAGTGTCACCCACATTGGCCACCTCATGGCCATTTCTCCAGCATACCCGTCACTTACTCGGAAGACTCCTTATCTCTGTTGCTTCTTGAAATCCTACAATGCGTTCTCTCTTCGCCACCAATTTAATAATGCTTTTAGGCAGATTCCTTGGTTTCTGTTGGCCCAAGTTTTCTTTTTGAGAAAGAGCAGGTGATGGTGGGAATCATCCGAGGATTGAAGGGGATCTGAAGAGTTAGGTATGTGTCCGGTAGTTCAGGGTAGTGTACTGTCATCTGTGTTGCTCTTCCTCAACTCTTTAGGATGGACATTTATCAGTGGACATCTACATAACAGTTCAGTTTTGGCTATATACCCCACCATAGGCTTTCACCTGATTCCCTAGAGTTTTGAATTTGTTGTGTTCCATGCTTTACATTCCTGTTCCTTCAGGTAGTTCCTCTGCCAGGAATGCCCTTATGTTTCTGGTATAGCAGGAATATTAGCTTTAAGTTCTTTCTCAATGTTCAACTCAACACAGGGTAATACCCTGTCTTTCTCAGTTGTCACTGTGTTTTGTATATGGACATAGTATGTGTACTGCATATATGTTTGCAAGTCCATCTTTCTATCAAACCCTGGATCCACTTTGTACTGATCTCCAGGGTATTAAGGACTAAACTTAGTTCGTCATTGCATCCCTAGCCCATAATAATCATTCATAATGTTACAATGCAGGTTACCTCTCAAGTATAGAAGTTGTAGCTGAGTGTTTGCTATTAGTTGTCAGACTTCTACTTGAACCTGTCCAGTGGTGAGAAATTTATAGTTGGAGAGATAGTGAATATTTTAGGATAAGTGTACATTTAGAAATTATTTTTATGCAGACTTTATGCCTCATTTTATCTTATCTTTCTTTGAAGAAATCAAGAGCTAGTGTGGGCCAGCACTGTGTTGTAGCAGGTAGAGCTGCTTCCTGCATGGCTGGCATCCCATATGGGTGTCAGTTTGAGACCCAGCTGCTCCATTTCTTTTTTTTTCTTTTTTTTTTTTTTTTTTTTTTTGACAGATAGAGTTAGACAGTGAGAGAGACAGAAAGAAAGGTCTTCCTTCTGTTGGTTCACCCCCCAAATGGCCGCTGTGGCTGAAGCTACGGCGATCTGAAGCCAGGAGCCAGGAGCCTTCTCCCGGTTTCCCATGTGGGTGCAGGGGCCCAAGCACTTGGGCCATCCTCCACTGCCTTCCCGGGCCACAGCAGAGAGCTGGACTGGAAGAGGAGCAACTGGGACTAGAACCCAGCGCCCATATGGGATGCTGGCGCTGCAGGTGGAGGATTAACCAAGTGAGCCACAGCGTCGGCCCCGCTGCTCCACTTCTGATCCAGCTTTCTGCTAATGCACCTGGAAAAACACTAGAGGATGGCCTGAATCTTTCGGCCCTTGCACCCACGTGGGGGACCTGGAAGAAGCTCCTGGCTCCTGGCTTAGGATCAGCTTAGCTCCGGCCATTGTGGCCATTTGGGGAGTGAACCAGTGGATGGGAGACTCACTCTCTCTCTCTCTCTCTCTCTCTGCCTCTGCCTCTGTCTCTGTCTCTGTCTGTCTGTAACTGCCTTCCAAATAAGTAAATAAATATTTTTTTAAAAAAGGAGCTGATGTCTGTGGTCAGCATCTTAGAAATACTTGAGTACCACATAACAGGTTAAGCACATTTCAGAAGTCTTAGTTGGAAAAGTAAAGAAATGTGAAAGCTGCTAGCTTAGGAGAAACGAATTTGTTTATTACCCTGTCATGTTTTCTGCTACTCCTGATCATTCTCTTGATGAGGAGTCCAGTGTTGAGAATGCATCCCCAGTAACGGTGCCCTTACCTATCTGTGCAGTCTGCATTGTGTGCGTATGTGACTGTCATAATGTGTACATTATGACACAGATACAAATGTAGCACTTTCCAAAGGATAGCTCAAAGTAAATGTTTCCTGTTTTGCTTACTGCAGTGTTTGCTCCCCACATTCTGGTGCATTATCTTCTGCAGCACCCTTCTCAGGCCACCTGGGTTGTATCATCACATTATCATCTGGATGGGTTGCAGTGGGTTTTAGGGCTGACTGAAAAGACAGAAATGTCTGGAGATCTACTTTGTCTTTCCTTTGTCTCTTTCTGTAGTGTCTTCAATTCCTTGGACTGGCTTCTTCTGCATGGCTGAACCATGGATGCTTCTGGCTTTCGGCTTCCTTCTTCATAGTTTACATTCATTTATTCAGCAATTTATCCATGGAGACAATCTGATTTCATGAAGTCAGGCACTATTTCAGGAGTTGGAGATGTAGCAGTGAGTATTTAAAAGGAGTGGGCTATGGAAGATGTTCTATGTAGAGAATCAGAATAGAGCAATGTTATAGGAGGTGACTACTTTAGAAAAGCCGTTGTCTGGAGAGGATGTGAAAGCTGAGATTGGAGTCACGAGAAAGAACCAGATATGTTAAGTGTCAGGAGGGAGAATGTTCCAGATGCTCAGGCAGGATTTCTGAATTGGGACTGAGCTTAGTAGGTGAGAGCAGTTTTGTGACCAGAGACAAAAGGGGAAATATCTTAGACATGGCCTGTGGTTGAGCCAGTTTGAGTTAGTTTCCTCTCCCAAGGACTGTGTAACATGGCCAGAGACATGTTTTGTTTTGTTTAGCTGAGGTTGGGTGATTGCCTAAACTAGAAAGGGCTAGGTGAATCTATTGTCTCTCACCTTGCATTGTTCTTATTTATTCGGGTGGCTGGAGATGTCACGTGTACTTTGAGGTCTACATCTGGTTTTATGTTAAGTGAATCTGATCCAGGCTCAGTTATCTTCAGTGGTGATTTTCCCAACTGTAAATTAGGAACTTGGCATCAAACATACATATGGTTTTGTGTAAGTAGAATGCAGATTCTGATGTTTTCTGTCACTCCATAATTCTAATTTTGAAGTTTCAGTTTTTAAAGCAGGAAAATTCACTCTAGAAAGGCTTGAAATCTGTGATTTTCTGTGGACTGCCAGGTACATTAATGAATATTATTTCTTAGAAATACAGTGGCTTCGGGGCAGGCACCGTGGCTCACTTGGTTAATCCTCCGCCTGCGCTGGCATCCCTATGGGTGCCAGGTTCTAGTCCTGGTTGCTCCTCTTCCAGTCCAGCTTTCTGCTGTGGCCCAGGAGGGCAGTGGGGGATGGCCCAAGTGCTTGGGCCCCTATACCTGCATGGCTCTTTGCTTCTGGTCGGCGCAGCGCCAGCCGTAGCGGCCATTTGGAGAGTGAACCAACAGAAGGAAGACCTTTCTCTCTGTTTTTCTCTCTCTCACTGTCTGTAGCTCTACCTGTCAAATAAATTAAAAAAAAAAAAAAAAGGGAAGAAATACAGTGGCTTCTTTACCCCACCTATTGATAGGTTGTAATCGTAGATGGTCTATCTCTTCTTTGTAAGACTAAGGGATACCCTTTGCACTTGAATTTAAAAATTCTTGGAAATCTAGAAATACAGCTATATTTATGAATCTTTCCTGCTGTAGTCATCAAAAGAGAAGAGTGTGGCCTAAGACTAAAGTGTAAGTCATGTCTGGTCATGTTGCTTTACTTTGCAGAAATGTTCACTTTTACAGTGAATTGCAGTCAGAGTTGCACAGGGCTTCAAGGTGAATGTTGCTGGTACCATAAAGTCCTGTCTTGTAACTGTCTTCTCCTTGTATAATGCCATCGACTGGGTTGTAAATGTCTTAATGATAGTGGGTTTGTAAAAATTCATCTTTGTAGCGTATTATACTTAGTTACTCATGTGATAACATATATAGAATATATATGATCAGTTTGTTGAGGTAAATTAGTTTGACTTGAGTTAGACAAGACAGATGGAAAAACAGGGCTGAAGCTAAGTCTGATAGTGATTCCAGATATCTTATTATTTCAGTTTAAGTAGTCAAGAGTTGTGATGTTTTATTCACCTTTGAAACTGTCGTAACTGAACATTCAGAAATGTTAGCATGTCCTTGTGCTGTGATCAATGTGTCATTTACCTTTCTTTTTTGTTTGGATTCTGAAAAATATATATACTACCTAGAAACCTTTTATTAATGTATACAAACTTCATGCATTTCATAAATACAACTTTAGGAATGTAGTGATTCTTTCCATCCTACCTGCCCTCTCATCCACACTCCCACCCTTTTTCTTTCTCCCTCTCCTATTCCCATTCTTTTTTTTTTTTTTTTTTTTTTTTTTTTTTTTTTTGGGACAGGCAGAGTGGACAGTGAGAGAGAGAGAGAGACAGGTCTTCCTTTGCCGTTGGTTCACCCTCCAATGGCCAACGCGGCTGGCGCGCTGCGGCCTGTGCACCGCGCTGATCCAAAGACAGGAGCCAGATGCCTCTCCTGGTCTCCCATGCGGGTGCAGGACCCAAGCACTTGGGCCATCCTCCACTGCACTCCTGGGCCACAGCAGAGAGCTGGCCTGGAAGAGGAGCAACTGGGACAGAATCCGGCGCCCCGACCGGGACTAAAACCTGGTGTGCCGGCGCTGCAAGGCGGAGGATTAGCCTATTGAGCAGCGGCACCGGCAAACGTTTAGCTTTTCAAGGAAACAGTTAATTTCACTTTGGTCTTAGAAATTTAAAAAGATATCTAATGAAATGTTATAATTATAGTAATAGATGGAACTGAGGTAAAGATATCTGTGAATAAAAATAGTACACAGTTCAGCTGATGGGAGCACATGTGTGGGGTCTCATGCTGATAATGAGATGCTGTCCTTGACTCTGAGAATCGAAGGTGGTGGGGGCTTGTCTTGTCTCAGGATGATTTCATACATCAATCACACTGAGGACAGTGAGAAGAAATTCTGGTGGAGGTAGTAAACTGATAATTTGATTTTTCTTAAATTTCAATATCTGTATGTTACAGCTACCGTTCAGCTCTCTGAATGATTGTGCATAGTTTGTTCTTGCTATAATGTGAACTTATATTTTCTGGTGTAGATTATTGCTGTAGACAACACACTGTGCCAGTCAGAGGGTGGCTGAGGGCTGGAGATGTCTGAAGGAGGCTGGGATAACTGGTGCAGTGCAGGACTGATAAGATGCGTCTCTCTTCAGCAGGTCTCTGCATAGCTAGTTTGGGCTCCTTTGGGATGGTAGCTAGTACAACAGCAAGTGTTCCACAAGATGGGAAAAGAAACTGCACGTTTGTTAAGGTCAGGGCCCAGCCAATGGCACATTTTTGCTGTATCCTTTCCGTGAAGGCAGTCACAAGGCCACCCACATTCAAGGGGAGGAGGTAGACTCTGCCTCTGCAAGGCAGGCAGGCCAGAGTCTGAGGCCATTTCTAACCAGGCAGAGGTTCCCATGATACGTGCAGCTAATGACATTTCTCTTTAAAATGCTTGAGTATATTTCTTGTTCATGTCAATACTAAAGTCAGTGGAAGAACACATAGGTCTATATTTAGCTGATGCAAATCTTAAATGAGGATGAAACATCTGGAGAGAGCAAACCAAGAAAAACCAGAATGCTGGCTGCAAGTTCATTATAATTAGGACTACTGTAAAGTTCCTCTTCATTTAATCCAGCTCCTGTTTGCACCTTTAGGTTACAATACCTCATAGTATTAAAAATAAAAAATAAAAAAAAAAGAAAGGAGAAAAACTAAACTCAGTAATGTTTGCAGATAAATCTTGAGTTTTAATCTGCTGGTGTCCTGGAAACATTTTGGTCCAGAGAAGTTTTCATTAAGTAACTAAGGATACCAGGTTCCCGGTTAAGAAGGCAACATTGTAAACTGATTTTGACATTTGTAAAGTAACTCTCTTCTTCATTGATACTTATTTTTGTATATAAGATAGTAAAATTTACTTTTTTCCAAAGCTTTATTTATTTGAAAGGCAGAGACAGTGAAAAGAGAGAGAGAGAGAGTGTGAGAGAGAGAGAGAGAGTGGGAGTCAGGCAGTGATCTTCAGGTCACTTGCCAACTGACCACAAGAGCCAGTAGTGAGGCAGGCCAAAGCCAGGAGTCATGACTGCTTTCCAGATGCATTAGCAAGGAGCAGGGTCGCAGATGGGGCAGTCAGGACTTAAACGAGCACTCCAGTATGGGACACCAGTGTTGCTACTCTCACTGTGCCACAACACCTGCCCTTGCCTTTGATTTTAAAGGTGGTATCTTCCATTATCTATAGTGATAAAGAACATCATCAGAGCTTCTCAGTCACATTTTCTGAAGATACAGTTTACTGTGGGGTTTCTGACAACTGCAGAAGCAATGAGGGATTTCTTTGCTAGGTTTTGCTGTACCTTGCTGTTGGAAACAAATGTGACTTTCTTAAGATCAATCCACATGTATTGAATTTTTGTTATGCCTTGTTAGGTGCTGGGATTACATAGCTTAAGGAAGTTTGATTTATCTATTTTATTTGATGTAATTAATGATCTTATTGAAATATTTTTAAAAGAAGATTCATTTAATTGAAAGGTGGAGACAAAGAGCGAGAGAGATCGATCAGTCTTCTATCCTTTGATTTACTCCTCAAATGCCCACAATAGCTGGGGCAGGGCCAGGCTGCAGTCATGAGGTGGAAACTCAGTTCAGGTCTCCCATGTGGATGGTAGGGACCCAGGTGTTCGAGGCATGCCTTCCTGGAGTACAGTTTAGTAGGAAGTTGGAATTGGATGTTGAGCCAGGACTTGAATCCAGACAGTCTAAATATGGGACATGAGTATATCAAGAAGTATCATTTGAAAAAAAATCCTGTTTATATTCATTTTTATTTGAGTTATTTTTATTTGGACCACCAATGCCTGCAGCTGAGGCTGGGCCAGGCTGAAGCCAGGAAACAGGAACTCCATCTGGTTCTCTGATGCAAATGACAGGAACCCAAGTACCTGGGTCATCACCTGCTGCTTCCCAGGTGCTTTGGCGGGAAGCTGGATTGCTAGTGGCATAGCTGGAACTTGGACCAGGCACTCTGATATGGGACGTAGGCACCCCAAATTGCAGCTTAACCTGCTGCACCACGAGACCCGCTCCTTGAATCATTCTGATGCATTGTGAGTAGAAGTGCTCTTTCCTTCCTTGTGAGTGATTGGTTCTGGAACCTCTTTTCCCAAGGTGGTCAAGAGAATTTACTTTTCACTGCTAATTCCACTGTGATTTTAAGTGGAACTTGTCTTTGGGTGAAGTACGGTTGTTCCTAGGGACTTGTGAGACATCACCATTGCAGATAACTCATGGAGCTTCTCGTGTCTGTTATTCTGTCCAATAATTCCCAGAGACAGGGCCACAGTTTCTGTGATTTTAGCGTTGTTCCTTTCTAATGGTCTGTGTGATGTGTGGAGGCCATTTTCTGAGAAAGGGCATTTCTGTTTGATTTTGTATGGTGTCACATACATGCAGGTTTTCTGAACGGCATTTATAACTTCACATCACTGCTGTATTGTGCTATGCTTTTCTGTCTCCCATCCAGTTTTCTTAGGCTTGAATTAGTTTATTCTAATAGATTATTTTATGTGACTTTTATGATAAAATATCATTTCTTAATTTGAAGTCAAATATTTTGAGACTTGTGTATCCAAAACAATGTATATAAAAGTTGATAATTAATAGTTAAATTATGGCTGAGATCCTGTAGAGTCAGTTACTGGAATATTTTTTTAAAAGATGTGTGTATTTATTTATATGTCAGGATTACAGAGAGATATCTGCCTCCACTGGTTCCCCACACAAATGGCCACAACAATCAAATCTGGGCCAACCTCAAGCCAGGATCCTGGACTTTCATTGAGGTCTTCCACATGGATTTAGGGGCCCAAAAACCTGGGCCATCTTCTGCTGCTTTCTCAGGTGCATTGGCAGGGAGCTGGACAGGAAGTAGAGCAGCCAGAACTCAAACCATTGCCCATTTGGGATGCCGGCACTGCAGATGGTGGCTTAACCCACTGTGCCACAAAGCTGGCGCCTTGCTGGGCTATCTTTAAAAGTGGGGAAATACAGGTGAGCCACAATTTATGACCACATGAAATGTGAAAACTTGATTTATGGGTACACATTAGGGCTTATTTTCATTAAAGAATGGTTTCTCCAAAGTTTGTTGAAAAATATACTTCCATTCATAATATAGATGTTTAATATGTGTACTGTTTTTGAGCTTAAGTGTTTTTCACTACTTAAATGTACTTCTCACTTTCACATAAGTAAAACTGAAACACTATAGTAATAATAATAGTAAGAGATTTAAATAGAAAATTGTTTGCAACTCTGCCTCCTTTACAAAGATGATTATTTTTCTATGACTTCCTTTTGTTTCTTTGATTTGAATACAGTATGCGTGATTTTTCGAGACTGCTTTTGTAGAAAAGCAGAAATATTCACAGAAATATATATGACTATAGTATTGGATATTAACGGAAATTGAAAACTAATAAAATTTGTTTTATATCTCATATTCTGAGTCATTGAATTATTTTCACACTGTTCCAGTTATGTCACTAATAGTTATGTTAATCTCTTCCACTCAGTTCTATGTGTATATCTATATATATAAATATATGAAGTTTGTTTTTACCACTAAGATGTTGTAGACAGAAAATATCATGCAGAGGTGTAGGGCCTGAGTCCCTGGGATCTGTCAGAGCTGCCTTTTGGAAAAGGGTTTGAATGTGGAAGGCAGTTAGGAGTCTGGAGATGGAGCAATGGCCCTGGAGTGTCAGGGTAGGTCCTAACTGCTGTCGCTGGTGTCTGTGTGAGAGAGAAGCACAGGGATGCCCTGACATACAGAGGAAGAGATGTGCAGACAGAGCAGGAGGAGGCTTGAAGATGACAGCAACGTGGCTACAAACCAGAGGACGCCATCAGCCTCCAGAGGCTGGGAGGGTGCGGGGCGGCTTCTCCCCGACAGCCTGTGGAGCCTCTGGCTGTGATCTCAGTCCAGCTTGGACTTATATACTCCATGAGAAAGAAAACTTAAGTTGTTCACAGACATGAGTTTTTGGTAGTGTGTTAAACCTCAGGAAACTACTGTTTATGAGTCTGTTTCTCCTCGCTGGAGAGTTAACCATGGAGTAGGAAGGAGCCAGATGTCAGCGGTTTGCTGCTTTCTTCCCGGGACCTGAACTTGCTGACAGGTGACCTTTCCAACTTTTCGTACTGTTGGTGCCTCCTTGTTCTTTGTGTCGTGGCTCAAGTATCAGCCTTTCAGATGAGCCTCTGGCCATTCAGGTCTTTATTTATTTTTTTAAAGCATTTATTTTATTTATTAGGAAGGCAGAGAGACAGCGAGGGAAAGAGATAGAGCTCTTCCATCTGCTGGTTCACACCCCAGATGGCCACAATGGCCAGGATGGTGCCAGGCTGAAGCCAGGAGCCTGGAACTCCATCTGTGTCTTCTGCGAGGGTGTCAGGGGCCCAGGCTCTTGGGTACTCCTACGCTGCTTTCCCAGGCACATGAGGACAGAGCTGGATCAGAAGTGGAACAGCTGCACATATGGGATGCTGGCATTGCAGGCAGTGGCTCAACTCATAACCTCGGCTCCAAGACTAGGGTCTGTTTTTTCCCCCAAATCAGTCATTATTATTATTATTATTATTATTATTTTAAATTAGGGTTCCTTAGACAAAACCAATAGCGTGTGGATATAGAAATATGAGAACTTCAGGAGAATTGGCTCATATGTATATATCATGGTGCTGAGAGATCTGGATGCTATGAGCATAGCCCAGCCCAGATGCACACGCCTCAAGAACCAGAGAAGCTGACGGTGAACTTGGGCTGAAAGTCTGAGAACTCTGGGTGCTACTGGTGTAAGTGCTGGAGGCTAAAGTCTGCTGAGCCTGGAGCTGCAATGTCAAATGCAACAGGATGAAGTCTACAGCAGCTCAGAGAGAGACCAGCTCATTTTCTGATTTTGCTCCACTGCCTGGACCCCAGCGATTGTGTGGAGCCCACCCACATTGAGGGCAGGTCCTTCCCTCCTCCCGGTTCCACTCAGATTCCTCTGCCAATCTTTTCCAGAAATGCCCTGTGGATATCCCCAAGATATGCTTTACCAGGTTTCCAGGTGTCCCTGATGCTGTCAAGTTGACATCTAAAATTAGCCATGACATGTGTTGGTTATCAGAATTTAATAGTTAGTTTGCTGAGTTGTTCTCTTTGTTAGGTACCATGTTAGAAGGCAGACTTAGAAGTCAAGTGCAGCGAGAATGGTCATTCTGTACTGAGCATTGTCCCTAGCACACATCTTTTCAAGAAAAAAATCCTTGGCATTTCTCACTTGCTTTCTTTCAGTTTGTGAAGGCCTCATTGACTGGGCCATGTGCTAGTTTGTCTCTGCTGTCACGGTTTATTCTGATCTGGCTTTTCAGTTTGAGTGCCAAAGGTCCCATTCAGGGGACCAGTAGGAGTTAGTCTCATTGATATCTATCTAGCTCTTTCTCTGATTTATTCTCCATCTGCTGGTTCACTCCCCAGTTGGCCACAATGGCCAGACCTGTGCTGATCTGAAGCCTAGAGCCAGGAACTTCTTCTTGGACCATCTTCTACTGCTTTCTCAGGCCATAGCAGGGAGCTGGATTGGAAGTGGAGCAGCTGGGATTTGAACTGGTGCCCATATGGGGTACTGGTAGTGCAGGCGGCAGCTTTATCCACTATGCCACAGCACCAGCCCTGTCACGTTATTTTTCTGTCTAGATTTCTCCCTGTTTGTCTGAGTCCATTGTTTAGGCTGTAAGAAAGCAAACAACAACACCAAGAAAGTATGAGAATATTTGGAATAAAAAAGCCTGAAAATTATGAATTCAGTTAATTTTTTTTCAGTTCATTTATTTATAAGCCCTTGAGTATGCTTGCATCATCTCACTTTTAAGTGCTTTCAGTGTTGAATACTAAGGACAAGCCAGACGACTGTTTCTCTGGCTCAAGGATATTCCTTGAGAAAGCACTGTGTTGGGTTACATGGAGCACATCATGTCAGGGTTGAGAGATGGAGTGTTTTCGTGGGAGCTGGATAGTCCATCAGTGACAATGATGTGACTGTCATATCAGTTCTAAAGGAAACAGTATGCTTGGAATGCAGTGTTTCAAAGAAGTCAGCCCTGATAGTGGTGATTGCTTTTTGGCTAAAGGAGAGAGTAAGGAAGGAAAATAAAAGTTATGAAAAGTTCTGCAAGGAGTACATGCTGTAAGACATGACTAGTAGGCTGTGTTTGCTTATATATCTTTAACTTATTTATTTTTAAACATTTGCTTATGTACTTATCTGAAAGGCAGAGAGTGAGAGCAAGTGAGCGAGCAGTGGCTGTCTTCCATCTGCTAGCTCACTCCCCACATAGCTGCAGTGGTCTTGTGGGCCAGGCTGGAACTCTGGGTCTCCCATGCACTGACAGGGTGTCCTGCTGTTTTGCCTGGTGCTTTAGCAGGGAGCTGGATCCAAGCAGAGCAGCCAGATCTTGAAACCAGTGCCATGATGTGGGGTCATCATGCAGGCAGCACCCTAACCTGTTGCACCATAGTGCTATTCCCAGTCATACACCTTTTGATGAGTTTAGATGGGATTTTTGAAAGAACAGGAGCAGCCCTGGGTCACTGACTTGCTTATGGAGCTTAGTAAAATGGAGGTTTTCAGCGACCACCTAGCTCTAAATTCCTTCATTCGTAGTGCAGATGTTTGTTACTTAAGATAGGTGTGTGATTTTCATGAAGGCCGGCTTTAGCTTTCTAAAAAGTTATGTTTTTCGATTGACCTTTCTGCCTGTCTGTCCTCCCTCCCACCTTCCTTCCCAGCTTTGGCATTGAGGAGCAGGTAAGATCCTATAACACAGGTAAGGTCCTTCCATAACTGACATTGCAGGTATTAAGATGTGTGTTTTGGCCGGTGCCATGGCTCACTAGGCTAATCCTCCGCCTTGCGGCGCCGGCACATCAGGTTCTAGTCCCGGTCGGGGTGCCGGATTCTGTCCCAGTTGCCCCTCTTCCAGGCCAGCTCTCTACTGTGGCCAGGGAGTGCAGTGGAGGATGGCCCGAGTACTTGGGCCCTGCACCCCATGGGAGACCAGGGTAAGTACCTGGCTCCTGCCATCAGATCAGCGTGTTGCGCTGGCCGCAGCGCGCTGGCCGCGGTGGCCATTGGAGGGTGAACCAACGGCAAAGGAAGACCTTTCTCTCTGTCTCTCTCTCTCACTGTCCACTCTGCCTGTCAAAAAAAAAAAAAAAAAAAAAAAAAAAAGAGTGTTTAAGAAAATAGCATGGTGCCGTGGCTCACTTGGTTAATCCTCCGCCTGAGATGCCAGCATCCCATATGGGCACTGGATTCTAGTCCCGGTTGCTCCTCTTCAGTCCAGCTCTCTGCTGTGGCCTGGTAAGGCAGTGGAGGATGGCCCAGTTGCTTGGGCCCTAGCACCCGCATGGGAGGCAAGGAGGAAACACCTGGCTCCTGGCTTCGGATTGGCTTAACTCTGGCTGTGGTGGCCATTTAGGGGCTGAACCAACGGAAGGAAGACCTTTCTCTTTCTCTCTCTTTGACTGTCTAACTCTGTCAAATAAAAAAAAAAAGTACTCATTAAATTCTGGTTTTAAATAAGCTTTTCTCTTAGAATCGCTATAGATTCCCATATATACCATGCCTAGTGTCTCCTCTTTTTAGCATCTGCCATCAATGTGATACATTTGTCACAGTCACCTTTGAGACCTCATTGTTAACCAATGTCCGCATTTCCAGATTCCTATCCCTGATGCTGTCTCGTTTTGTCCTCACGTCTCCTTAGAGTTCTCTTGGCTGTGACTCTTTGCTTACACATTGCTTGTTCTTTATGACTCTGACGGTGCTGAGTCCTGGTCAGGTATTTTGTGGATTTTCTCTCAGTTGGAATGTGTTGCTATTGTTCTTATGATTGGACTGTGGTTATTAATTTTTGAGAAGATCATAGACGTGTTGAACGTATACACGGTCAGCCTGACTTACGTTGTTGGTATGAGCCTTGCTCATATGGCTGAGACTGTACCATTAATTTTCTCCTGTCTTTCTCTACTATAAAGAGTGGGGAGTTATGCTCCACCTCCTTGAGGATGATGTATGTACATAAACCATTTGGAAGTTTCCTACAAAGGCATGCCTACTCTTCCTGTTTTGCTTGTTTATTCAGTTATTTATTTATGTCAGTATGGACTCACAGCTATTTATTTTATTCTTCAGGTTCTCATCCAGTATTACTCCATATTGCTCAAATTGTTGCAGCTTTGACCAGCTGCCTCCCGTCATTTGTGTGTGTGATTGTTTTTTTAGCACTGATGTACTTTGTGGAATTCCAAGGTTTCTCGTTTTGTGATTTCCTGCTCAAGTCCCAGAATCAGCCATTTTCCCAAGAATTTCTGATTCTGTGTTTTGGAGAATGGTGTTAGAAACCAAGATCTGGGTGCATGGTATTCTCACTGCTGTCACAGTATCTTTGCCTGTAGGCTCTCTCAGATGACAGAGGAAAGAAACATATGTGCAGATATTAACCTGTATGTGTGCAGTGTCTCACTGGTTCTGTCTGTAGCCATTTGTATCCATATCAGATTGAACTGGACCTCCTGCAACTTTCCTTTCTGTCTGTTTTCGCAGCAGTCATTCCAGGTTCTGCTCTTTGCTTATCTGACACTTCCCTGTGAATAGTAAGAAATGTGACTCTCACCATTACCCGCCTTCTGTGCAACAACTACTGTTGTTTTCTAGTCTGTATCTGTAGTTTTGTCAGACTGGTATGGGATTCTAGTGCTATTTACAGTCTTCTCTCTCTCTCTCTCTTTTTTTTTTTTTTGGTTACACCGTGCCTTTTCAAAGTTACTGAGACAGTATCCACCCTACCCCTTCTTTAATCCCTTCCTTGAGGTTGTCTCATGCATTTATAGTACTACTGGGTTATTTTGACACATTCTGCATTCTGTATGGGATCTCTCAACCTGGTATGTGACAATGAAAAATTTTTTGCTCATTAACGCTCATTCTTTGCTGTGTTTCATCCTCCAAAGACAGTCCCCTGTACTTTAGCTATTCAACCTTACCTCTTTAATTCCTGGCAACCTCCGATGTGACTACCATCTCTGCAGTTTTGCCTTTTTAAAGAACGTCATACAATTATAGTAATGTGCAGCCTCTTCAGACTGGCTTCTTTCACTTGGCTCTGTATCAGATTTGTTTCTGTCTTTCTATGGTTTCATAGCTAATTTTTGTGACTGGAAAGTGTTCCATGTTGTGCAGATGCCAAGTTTTTTCTTTTACATACTGAAAGGCTTCTTGTGCAATTGCTAATGATTATGAATCAAGCTGCTATAGGTCTTCTTCAGTAGATATCTAATTTTTATTGTTAAGGTCTTAGAATGTGTGGTTGCTTTATCATTTTCGGAAAATAAGTTTGTACTTGGTAGACGTAATCTTATATCAGGATATCATTTTAAAAATATACTGTTTTGATGTGGTTTAGAATAGAACTAGTCAACTTAAATCAGTTTGATATGGTAATATTTGGGTGTTCTCTTCAATTGTTAATCAAAAGAGAAGCTTGGTGTTGTATGTAATTTGTTGGCACTACTTACATGATTATTTGGTTGTGACTCTGGTAACCCTAAGGAAATACTTAGTTGGACTCCGGTGATTCAACAAGGTTAATTTTGTAAAACAAAGCAGTTTCTTCCTAGAGTTCAACAAGAATCTATTTCTATTACAATTATTTAATTAGGAAGTATTTGTATTCTGCTGTATATTGGCTATAGAAATAAGTACAGGGCATAACATGTAGGAAGAAACTAGGCTAGTCACTGCTGTCAAGTAGTTACAAATAAGGAAATCAGTTTATTGAGATTCATTCATCCATTCATTCTGCAGATAACAATGGAGCTCTTCTGTTGTCAGCTTTGGTGGTAGGTGCGCAGGCTGTGGGGGTGGTCAAGGTGGAATGTTTGACAGTGTTTGAGTGAAAATAAGGGGAATGGAATGGATGGTCTTGAAGTAGATCCCCATATATAGAAGAGGACATGAAAGTCTAGTACAAGAGGATGGGCATGGTTGCTTAGTGAGTAGATCTGGCACATCGGGCTATCCTTTTGGAGGGAAACAAATCCTGTTCCTTGCAGTTGTATCTTAGACCGTACACAAAAATGATTTCCACGTGGAAAGACTTAATAAATAGTATGCACTAAATGTAGTAGATAGCTTGTTTGTTCACCAGGGTGAAGGAGGCTTTCTTAACCACCATTGTAAATGGCAAGGTATAAAGGAAAAACAAATACTTGCCCGAAACTTAACTTTTGAATGAAAACATGTAGCGAATACACATGGGTTTTGTAAAAATATTTGCAAGGGGAGAATGGAGGGAAGGAGAGTAGGAGGACAGAGTAAATTCTGCTATATGTAATCACTGCTCAGATGTTGATAAAAGGAAAATAGTACCAGGTATGGAGAAGTAATATTTAATATGAATAGTTGTTCAAACTCACTACGAATAGTTGTTCATATGAGTAGTTGTTCACACTCACTAACAGGAGAATGCATATTAAACATGTGAGGGAACCTTGTGTCTATCAAGCTGCCCTCTGTAGCACCAACCCTTCTTGATGACAGAGACATAGAGGGAGGGGGAAGGGCAGGGGAGAGAGGGACACACACAATAATGTATTCCTGGCAGGAAACTAAGGGAAAAGTTTTTTTTTTTTTTTTTTTAATTGTGCTGGTAGAAATGTGGATTAGTTGAGCCTTTTTGGAAAGTGATCTGGCAACATCTATTAAAATTGAATATATATATATATATATATATATATACATACATACACCAGTTCTTCTTTGGAATCTAGCCCATAGAAACATACCTCAATGTGTAAGAGTTTCTGTACAAGCATTTATAGGAGCATAAACTGAAAGCATGGTATATGTCTACCAACAGGGGAATGGTTGAGTAAGTATCTGTGTCTTACATATCTGTAGATGGAATCTTTGTAGCCACGAAAAAGAATGAGTCAGATACACACCAGTAGACTAGGAGTCACTTCTCACAGGTTTTTAATAAGATGATGAAAAATGTGAGGCTACATTAAAGAATGCAGTGAAACCACCATGTATGCAGCCATGTATTGAAGAATATGTATTTCTGTATGATGATGTAAGAGTAGAGATATAGGGTAGATGTTGACTTGGGCCATATTGGTGGGTGAATGGTTGGAAGGGCCAGGTAGTGAGAGGGATTGTGGGATTGTATGTAAGGTCAGGGAAGCAGCAAAGCAAGAGGAAAGAATGAACTGAAAACAGCAGTTTTGATATTACGATGATCATATTTGCTTTAATGATAACATTGACGATTATCTTTTCTGTTTGTGTTAAAAGATTTTTAACAAACCATATGTTTTAACAAACCATATGTCCCTTAGTATAGCTCCTTTGGGACATGATTCAGCAAACAGTATCAAGCCTTGTTTATACTTTTTGAGCTATGTTTTGTATCTGGGATTTTATATTAAGGAAATAACCCAGAAGAGGAAAGAAGTTAATGCCTCCCCATCATTGTAGTTTAGCTATATAATTGGGAATATGTTGTATTAGCTTTAATGTTATATTGTTACATTAATGAAAATTGTTTTATTGTCATACTGATGAAATGTTATAGAGGTATGTACATAAGACAGTTATAGAGACTATTAATTATGAAAACTATTAAGAACTATATAATCTAATGAGGAATTTCTAATTTTATGTACAGTTTATGTGTATGTACATATATTTGAGTACTGGAAGGAAATAGGTTAAAATGAAAACAGTGTGGTAGGATTATAGTGAACAGATTTTTATCTTGTTTTGGTAGTAAAATCTGGTAAAAAGTGTTGGACACATCTGAAAAGCAAAATTAAAAGACCCACTCATATCAAGAATTAATATCTAATTTCATGGAATGGATTTTCTTGGTGATAAAATAATTTTGAAATTATGCCTTTGGTGTTTGAAGAATGCTTAAATTTAGAATCATTTTACCAATATCTGATTGTGAAAATTGTAGTATTGTTGATTATTTATTAATAAGAAGTCTTTGGTTTTATCTGCCATATTTCTTATCAGGGGAAAAAAATTAGGCCAAATCTCTGGAAATAATTAGCCTTTTAGGTCATAGTGTTGGTATACATTTAGCCAGTGAATTCTGTAATAACTTAGCTATTGTATCTTACTCAATTATTTGATGATAAAATCTTTACACACTCTTTGAAAGTCGGAAAAATGGTATGGGGAAATATATAAAAAAGGTGTTCATTACATATTGGAGAGGAGAGAAGGAAATTGTTACTAACCTTGTGTCTTGTTTTAAGAGGTCTCTGCAAGTCTCCATAAACCTTGCTGTTTTGGATGTTGGTATTACATTTTACCTCACATGAGGTTTTGAGTTACTTTATACTTAGTATTTATCTTGCTTGGGTTCTCTGATTAACTTGATTTGTCGTTTGTTGGCTTTAACTGATTTTCAGATATTTTCAAGTATTTCTTTGTCCCATTCTCTCCACATCCACTGGTTGAGATTTTTAACTACACATTTGATAGACCCCCTGATAAATATCCTACAGCTTTTGGGTGTCTTTCATCCATGTACACGTTTGTGTATGTTTTGATTCAGATAATTTATATCGATCTGTTTTCAAGTCCACTGATGTTTTCTTCTGTAAAATTTACTGATAAATAAAAGGAATTCTTCTGTATTATTGTGTTTCTCATTAGCAACATTTCTACTTAATTCTTTCTAATAGTTTAATTGTGTTGATAGCTACTCATCGGAGTTTTCTACCTTTTCCGTCATGTTCTCTTAGTAATCACAAGTTTTTTCCTCCTCTATTTTTTTTTTTTAAGATCCTGTCATGTTGCAACATCTGGATCATCTGTTAGTCTGCTTTTGTTGGCTAATTTATCCCTTGACAGTTTTCTTTATCTCATTCACTGAAATAAATACTAATTGTGCCCTGAACTGAGCACACCTCTTCTCTCAGGTCACTGGTGTTGATATTTCTAGAAAATACTAAATTAATGTGTAAAGAAATGAAGATAGATGATAAAATTGTAGAGCATTTTGAAGATAAATATAGTTACTTTAAGTCAAAGCACATTTGAGAAGAGCTGCATTTGTGTTTTAGTAGAGTGCATCTTTTTTTTTTTTTTAAGATTTATTTTTTTGTTTGAAAGAGTTACACAGAGAGAGAAGGAGAGGCAGAGAGAGAGAGAGAGATCTTCCATCTGCTGGTTCACTCCCCAATTGACTGCAACTGTCGGAGCTGTGCCATTATGAAGCCAGGAGTCAGGATCTTCTTCCCGGGTCTCCCACGCAGGTGCAGGGCCCAAGGCCTTGGGCCATCTTCTGCTGCTTTCCCAGGGCATAGCAGAGAGCTGGATTACAAATGGAGCAGCTGGGACTCAAACCAGTGCCCACATGGGATACCAGCACTGCAGGCGGGAGTGCATCCTCAATAAAAGCTGAATATCTGGTGAATTAAAAACTTTTTTTTTAACCTTGAAATAATTATAGATTACTTCATATACTTGCAAAGATGATACAGAGGGGTCCTATTTATTTTCCCCCAGTTTCCCGAATTTTTTATCTTTTCTAACTACAGTACACTATCAAAACCAGAAAGTTGACATTTACACAAGGTGTGTGAATAGTTCTGCCTTCTGTCATACATGTAGACCTGTGTAATCTGTACTACAACCAAGAAAGAGAACTATTCCATCACCGCAAAGATCTCCTCTGGGGTAACCCTTTATAGTCAGTCCTGCCCTCTCCTCACTCACCATCCCCAGCCCTTCGTAACCACTAATTTTCTATCTTTGCAATTTTGTAACATGGGGAATGTCCTATGTCCTGTGAATGGAATCGTATAGTATGTGACCTTCTGAGTTTTTTTTAACCCAGAATAGTGAGTGACCTTGAGATCTGTCCAGCTCCAGCATGTTGAGTTTGTCAGTAGTTCTTCCCTTTTTATAGTTGATAAATATTACAGTGGTATGGATGTGACGCAGTTTGTTGGACTGTTTATTTTAGGAGTTTTGTATACTAGAGCGCACTTAGAGGTAAAAAGTAACAGGGTAGAAGAAAGTGTACTTTGCAAATGTCACTCATAAGAGAGCCGGAGTATCATTAATAAATGTTAATATTATATGATAATGTCATAATTTAAACTTAATGTCAGATAGTTACTCTGGAGATAAAAATGAAGACTTCATCATGGTTGAATTGTTACTTAGTTGAGAAGACATGTTATCCTGCAAGCAGTAACAGTGCTTCTGGGTGTATACAGAAAACCTGGGTGCTGTGCGGGGAGGAATAGACAGATACCCAAGGGTGGCTGAAGACGGGGACACTTGGTGGACAGCAAATAATAGGGAGATGGAAGGTTTAAACTTCGTGATGAACCAACTTGCCCTAGATGACATTTGTAAAATACTGTACTGAATAGTCAGGGAACACACTCACATTCTTTTATATGTACGTGGGGCTTTCTCCATGATAAAATAAGTTCTTGGTCACAAAAGGAATTTCAGTAAGCAGAGAAGCCCTTCCTGTTCCTGTTTCTGGAAAAGGTTGTACAGACTGAGTGAGCACCCTGTGGATCCCTGATGTTTGCCCGTGCTCGCAGGCTGTGAGGGCCTTCTGCCTTTCCTTCAGGTGGCTGCCTCCTTTTACTGCGCCTGTGTTGTGAGTGGCTAAGCATCTCCTTCCCTGCTGTACCATGAGGAAGTCTCAGCTAATCTACCCTGCCCTGCTCTTTGTCCCAAGTACCTAGTGGAGTTCGTGACGGGCGTTTGTTTTGTTACTAGAGTTCACTGTTGTAGACAGTTTTGCCATGGATATTCTTGTGCTAGACTCCTGGCACACATGGGAAGGTGTTGCAGTGGTCAGCTTTACTATACAGCCCCTGGTTGTTGAACCCCTGGTTGACTACAACCCATCTGTAAATAACACCTGGTGCTGTTCTAGCATTTCTGTTAGCTATATTTGAAATCTTTGCAGTTTGAGGGATATGAAGAAACGTCTTTCTGAGATTTGTATTTTCGTGATAATTTGGGGGTTTGAGCGTCTTTCATTTGTTGTTTAACAAGACTACATTGGCTGCTGCCTGTCTGCTGGGCACACGTGATCAACCAAGCTGACAGAAGTACCTATCCTCGTGGGACTTTGTTGTAAGGAGGATAAAGACAAACAAGCATCATCATTAAACAGAACGAAATAGACAGATACAGTGTGTTAGAAAAGGTGAATGTGGTGAGACTGCACAGGGAGAGGGCTGGGGGCAGCGCCGTGTCATTCAGAACTGGGTCATTACAGAGAAAAGGGCCCAAGACTGTGGAGCTGAGAATGTCAGCCAGTTAGCTGTGGGAGGGAGGCAGAGAGAGTAAGCTGTGCAGTCTCAAGACATTAAAAAAAATGGGGGGGGGTGTCTGTCTGGCTCAGTCGTTAAGTTGAAACTTGGGATGCCAGCATCCTTGATTTGAGTTCAGGTTCCTCAAGTTTGTATTCAGCTTTCTGCTAATGGATTTCCTGGGAGGCAGTGGCTGATGGCTCACTTACCTGGATCCCTGCCACCTATGTGGAAAACCTGGATGGGTCCTGGACCTGACCTGGTCCGGCCTGGTTATTGTGGGCATTTGGGGGGTAAAGCAGCACATGGAAGGTTTCTCATTTCTGTCTTTGTCTCTTACTTTACATTCCAAATACAATTTTCAAAAGTTGTTTAAAAATCCAAAATAGCTTAGCTGTATTAATATTATCTTAAATCAGCTTTAAAATAAGTAACATCCTATTAGGGCATGATCACTTTATTATGATAAAGGGCAAAATTCACTGTTGTATTTTTCTTCTAATTGGGTCTTTAAGTCTGTCTAGAGCATGGCTTTAGCTCTTGCCCTGTCCTGTTGGGACTCCATAGGATTTGGTTATGGGTGTGCTGGATGCTTCTTTATCTTGTGGGTGCCTTGTATGACAGGAGACTTGTTTGTGAAGGCAGATGCACTTGTGGCTATCGGCTGACCTGTATCCAGTGCATCGTTCCTGAGAAAGCCACTGTGTATCTCTAAATGGGGTGAGACGCGGGAGGCAGTGCAATAGAGCACATGAGATCACAGAAGCAGCTCTTAGTACTTACAGATCCCGGGTAGGTGGGTAGGGGGAACCCCCGGGACATACACCCTCAGCCGTGGGGAGTGGAGGAGAGGAGAGGAGAAGGGAGAGAGGAGGGACATACACCCTCAGCCGTGGGGAGCGGAGGAGAGGAGAGGACAAGGGAGAGAGGGAGGGACATACACCCTCAGCCGTGGGGAGCGGAGGAGAGGAGAGGACAAGGGAGAGAGGGAGGGAGAAATCTGTGGGTCAGAGTCTGTCTTGGGGTCCAGAGGTTTCTTGTGAGTTGTTACAGTTGGAGGATTTACAGTGAATAGGCACAAGTTCTCCAGGGGTCACACTGTGCCTGTCCGGACAGTCCACATGGGCCCTGGGAATTGGGGGTGAGTGGGATCGGCAGTATCTAGCTTCGCCTCAGGGGGATGGAGCTGGGAGGTGGTTGTTAAGGCGCGGATCTGGGTTGAGCATGTGGAGGAAGTAAGAGGAGGCAGACGACTGGAAAGTGTGTCAGTGGTGACTCAGCCCCATTTCTGCCCTGAGAAAGTTAAACTTAGGTGAAGTGGATGCTGAGGCAACATAAAATTATTATAGTTCACTCCATTACCCAGGAATGTGTAGTGTAAAAAATTGGTAGAATTGTATGGAGAAATTGATACAGTTACTTTTATAGCTGAAAATTCCAGTTCTCCTCCTGTGGTAATTGATTGATCAAAGGGGAAAAAAATATGAGCAAGGATATAGAGTATAAAATAATTCTGTTCGTGGACTCATAGAATTAGTTCAGATAGGCTGAAGAAAAGACACAACCACAGAAAAAATTAGAGATCAAAAGCATAATGAGAATACTGCTAACTGTAAGCCAACTATTTAAAAATAGACAGCATTTCTAGAATGATATTACTTACAAAAACTGAGGGCGAAATTAAGTGTCTGAATCATCCTATAATTAAAAGAAATTGAATCTTCCCACAAAGACAGCAAGAAGCCTAGATGATGTGGTAAGCAAGTTTCTACCA
This sequence comes from Oryctolagus cuniculus, assembly GCF_051225735.1. Lineage (NCBI taxonomy): Eukaryota > Metazoa > Chordata > Mammalia > Lagomorpha > Leporidae > Oryctolagus > Oryctolagus cuniculus. Next base: position 125,624,042 of record NC_142875.1, read on the forward strand.
AAATTTTAAGAAATAGATTATTCCAATATGATGCAATCTCTTTTAATTGGTAGAAAAAGAGAGATGATTCCACAGCTGGTTATGAAAGTCCATCATAATTCTGATAGCAAAACCAGATGAAGATATTATAAGAAATGAAAATTACAGATGTATTAGGAAATTGAGGCTAACATTTAAAAGAAGACAAACAGCATCAAATTGGGTTTATCCAAGGTATGCAAGGATGGTTTCCTATTAGATGAACTGGCAATGTAAATGATGATATTATTAGGTTAAGAGAAAAAATATGATAATTTAAGCTTTCGATGGTCAGTGTAAGCTCATGATTTAGAATGCTTAGCAAATTAGGAAAAAAGGAAACTTCTTTAATTTCTAAGGGGATATTTAAAAAACGCAACAAGCAGTAATCAACAGCTGTGTTTCTAAGTGGGGAAATATTAAAAAGATTACTTGTAAAATCAGGGACAGTAAAGGTGTGATGTTATCTTTTCCAGCTATTCCTGCTACATAATAAGGCATATCAAATTTTATGGCATAAAGCAACCATTTTTTTTTAATGCTTGTGGATATTCTGAAGGTCAGGAACTTGGATAGTGAAGAATAAGATATTTTTATTGCTCCATCCTTTTGAAAAAGTGCCTCAGCTGGGATGATTTGACCATTGGAGATGAGTCGGTGGCTAGGGGACTGGAATCATCTAGAAGTATCTTCATCTGAACATCTGGTAATTTGGTGCTGGCTGTCTACTGGGAACTCAATTAGGCTGTCATCTGGGCTGGTTTGTTTTTTCTCACATCATGGCATCTAAGTTCCAAGACACAAGAGCACAAGACAGAGTGCATTGCGTTTCTGTGACCTAGCCAGGGAAGGCGCACAGTGTTACTCCTGCTATACTCGATTGGTTGTGGAAGTCATGGTAATCTACCCGGGTTCCAGGGGGATGGGTCAGAGACCCTTCCCCTAAATGGGAGGAATATCACTGTTCATTCTCAGAAGGAGATGTGCAATGGGAGATGTTTTTGAGATCATCTTTGGAAAATATAATTGGCCACATTACCTCAGGTATGTAGCATTTCACTGGAGGATATAGTCAGTGATTAAAACAAGAAAAAAGACTTTGAGGTGCAAGAATTGTAAAGCAGGAAATAAAACTTATGATTTGGATTCAGTATCATTTACGCATAAAAGTAATACACAGATAAGTTGTAAGAAATGAGGCTTTACCAAAGGTGAATGGATAGAAGATAAATATACACAAGACAATTACATTGTCATACAACAATGATAAACTGGGTAATGTAACTTAAAATAAGACATTAAAATAGCATCATAGCATATTAGTATTTAGGTATAGAACTAATAAGCGATGTGCAAGATTTCCTTAGGAAAAGTATAAACTTTCATAAGTACGCATTAAAAAGAGACTTAACCATGGTGAATCTTAGTGATGAGATACACTGTGTTTATGGAGGGGGGCACTCAGTATCAAAAAGATGATGTTATGGGTCTATTAATACCAAAATAAAGTTCTTATTTATTTGGAAGAGAAAGCAGGAGAAACACATACACACATAACCATCATTTTCTCGCTCCTTCTCTAAATGCCTGCAGTGGCCAGGGCTGGACCAGGCTGTAGGCAGGAGCCGAGAACATAACCCACATCTCCCGTGTGGGTGGCAGGGACCCATCTACTTGGGTTGTTGTCTGCTGCCTCCCTCGCTCATCAGCAAAAACTGGAATCAGGAGCAGAGCCAAGAATTGAACCCAGGTCTTCCAATGTGGGATACAAGTGTCTAACCAGCATCTAAGCTGCCAGGACTGCTATCAGCTTCTGAGTATTTGAGAGGACGCTATTAAGAGAGCCAAGTCTGAGAGCGCAGATGGAGGAATTAGTTTTAAGGAAGTAGAGATGTTCCTTTTCCTTTGTGAACAAAATAAAGTGGAATAGCTGGCTACGGATACTGGTAGTTAACGGGATTCTCTTACAGTGCGTGCTTCTATTTAGCTTGGCCTTTTGGTTGGATTGTAGAAAGGAATAGAAAGGATGGGACTTTGAGGAGTCCTGGGCATCTCTGGAGAATAGAGAAAGAATGATGGAAAAATGGGTGTGTTAGGCAATGCTGAGAGTTCAAGTGAAGAAGAGAAACATCAATTTTTAGTGGTTTTCCCTGGTGGTTCTTACCAGAAGACAGGAAATTGGGTGTTGGTGGTGGCTCTTGGTGGAGAGCCATTGTCCGTAGCCTTGGACTACTCTGGATTCTGAATCAGTAGAGAAGTAGAACCAGAAGTCATAAGGAGTGAGAGTAGCGGCTCTGAGGTTAATGCCTTAGTGTACACCTAAGGCTGAAATGAGGTTTCTGCAAGTTGTCTTCTACATTAATTATATCTCACATCACAGGCAGAGTGGCTAAAAGCACACGTCTCCATGCCAAGTTTTTATCTGGTGAGCTTCTCCTGGGAGCTGGAATAGAAGTAGAGTATGTTGCCTGTGGGTTCTCCAGTGAGAAAGCTAAGCATGGATACTTTACAGGCACACCCAACTTTATACATTAATCTTTTCTGGTAGAGGAACCTGTGGATGGCCTCCTAGCAAAAATATTTGGATTTTTCTGCTGGAGAGGAGTAAAGATGATAAAGGGCTTATATCATTTTTCCATTCTTGTTGCCCTCTGTTGATAGAAGGCCTATATTTTCTTTTAAAATGTAAGAGTAGAAAGCAGTGTATCTCTCCTGATAGTCACTGGGGCATGAGATTTTGCCCAAATAGGAGTACAGTTGATGCAGAGTTCTGAGTTGACAGAAGGCCACATTAAAAATGTCATTACATGGCTCGAAATAGGACAGGGCCCAGAGAAGTAGTTGGTTCTGGCAAATTTGTGCAGACCATTAATATCATGGGATTGCGTGCAGTTTTTTTGAAGGTGAGAGTAATGAGATAGGATTGAAGAGCTCAGCCTGGGGAGAGATGGCTGTTAATGTGTTGGAAGAGCGGGAAGAATTAACCAAAGGGTATAGAATTGGGGGTTTCAGAATTATTATTAGCTCCAACACTGATTCATTGGTTGAGCAGAGTAGAATGGAGCTATGGCATTTCCTTTAAGATGTCAGCCTTCAGTCTGTTGCCTTAATATGGCAGAGCTGTTTTAGTGTTGGCAACTTGATCTCCTGCTGCCCAGACTCCCATTTATTTTTATTTGGAAAAATTAGAGGGAAAAAGGAATCATGTGGGAACTATTAGTAACTCATTTGGGTAAATTCAGTTATTTATTCCAGGAGTATTAATTCAAAATATTCTTTGAGCCCTTACCATGTTCTAGGAACTTCTAGTTGAAGCTGTTAGGGGATGAAGAAAAGATTAATCCATGGTCCCTGTGGGACCTGCAGAGTTCTTACAGTAACTTAGGTATACAGATAATTTCTTTGAACAGAGAAGCCTGAAATTCTAATCTTACATGATTAAACAATCTGATTGTTTTTTAAAAAAGATTTATTTATCCAAAAAGGCAGAATTACGGGGGGGGGGGGGGGGAGGGAGAGAGGGAGGGAGGGAAAGGGAGGGAGGGAGGGAGGGAAAGTGAGAAATAGATTCACTGTCATTTGGTTCATTCTACAAATAGCCACAACATCTGGGCTAGGCCTATCTGGCCTATCTGGGTCTCCTACATGGGTCAGGGTCCCAAGCCCTTGGGCCATCTGCTGCTGCTTTCCCAGGGACACTGGCAGGGCGCTGGATCAGAATTGCAGCAGTTAGAACTCAAACTGTTGTTCATGTGGAATGCCGGCATCAACGGCTGTGGCTTAACCCACTGTGCCACAAGGCCTGCCCCTGTCTCAGTCTTAATGGCTGTTCATTTTTACATTTTAACTAAGAAGAGAGTATGGTTTTTTTTTTTCCTGTTTCCTCTTTCCAATACGCTTTTATTCTAGAGAATCAGAAAAACATACTTGCTTCTCCTGTTTCTAGAAAACATGGCACCAAACAGGATCCAATGGAAAAATGTCATTGCTTTTATGAGGAGGGTGTTCAACAAGTAGTTTCCCAGATGGGATGCAGATTGAGTTGAGTGCTAAGGACAGCTGGGCACACTTAAGTGGGGCTAAATAGCTAGATGATCTCTTGAGGTTTTATTTTTGTGTATTTATTTTTTGCTGATTTTAAAGGTAGAGTGAGAAAAAAGAGACAGGCAGACAGCCACTCCTGTCTGCTGGTTCACTTCCCAAAGCCTGAATGTCTGTGACAGCCAGGGCTGCACCGGCAGAATCCCTGAGCCAGTAATTCCATATCGGTCTCCCCTGTGGGTGGCAGGGGTCCGTGTTTTTGGGCATCAGCTGCGGCCTCTCGTGGTACATGTTATTGGAAAGCTGGATTGGAAGCAGAGGTGTGATTTGATCCCAGACATTCGGATATGGGATGCACATTTCTCAAGTGGCAGTTTCACCCACAGTGCCCCAGTGCCTACAGTTTTATGTGTTGATGTCAGTTATCTAAAGGTTTTGTCCTCTCACATTTTTTTTTTTTTTTTGCTTTGTTTTTGATTTGTTTTCATTTGAGCAGCTTTGGTGTCTAGAGATACAACTCAAAATACATACAGCTTGACTTCTTGTATAAATACTGGTAGTGTGGGAACATGTTATAACAGACTAATATGAAACTTTCCACTTTGTTCATTGGTTAAACACTGTTCTAAAGCATTTATGCCTCTTTTTTAAAAATTATTTTTGTGGTAAGAAGCTGTCCTTGAGTTTTCTCTGGAGTGTTTCGGTGAGGGTCGTGGGGAGGATGGCTCACAGCACGTTGTTGCTTATGCCCGTATTTTCAGGTTGTGGAAGACTTGTATTGACAGAGCTGTTCCTGTGCCCTCGCTGGTTTTCCATGTCCTCACTTTCTACTTTCTGGAGTTGGGATGTTTAACACACAGCTGATTTTTTCCATGATTACCTATATATCTTTTTGATCTTCCGATTTCAGAACCCATCCACTTTCTAATATGAAAGATGGGGCTTCAGTTATCTTTTACTCTCTCCACTACCTCACACCCCAGAGCTGATTTTCTCTTACATCTCCAGTGTGATTATATTATAATTCATTATTTATAGTGTGCACAGCTGAAAAATTCGGTACATAGAGTTTCCTGCAGCTGTCCAACATTGCCGTCTCTCTGTTTTCACTTGGTTCTCATGCTAATTCCACTCTGAAATTTCTCCCCAGTTTAAATCACCTGCAGGATGGTAAAACATCTGAGATCGTTTATTGATGTCATTTTCTTGAATATGTCTCCCAGGAGCTTTCTGATCTGCTCCAGTCTAGACTGGTTGTTCTGAAGATTGGCTCCCTGGGTCCCAGGGGAGCTCAGTTCTCCATCATTCTGGGAGAATTCTTTTTGCTTTTCACATTAGCTGGTCCTCTTACTTCGTAGTCCCATGTAGTGTTTTGTCTTATTTCCTTAGGTCCCATTAATAAGTTATTAAAAAGTTTTTTTTTTTTTTTAGAAACAGTGTTTGGGAAATAACAGTTGTTTTTACAGGTGTGAACATGATTTTATTCTTCATTTAATTACTTGTTGGGTTGACTGATTACAGACTTCTGTGTTGTAAATAATTTTCTGAGTTTTTTTAAAACAGCATTACTCCATTATTTTCCACTTAGAGATGCTGCTGTGATGTCTGACGCCATGATATCCTCCATTACTTGTGTGAGACTTACTTTATCTTCTTGAAGCTTGCAGGATCCTTTCTGTCTCTATTGTGTCTTGCTGTGGGTTCTTTTTCTAACTTCCTCCCTCCCTCCCTCCCTTCCTTTGTCTCTTCCTCTGCTTCTTCCCCTCGTTACATGTGGATATATTATCTTTCATTTAGAGAATTTTCTTCAGTTATTAATGATTTCTTCACCAAGTACTAGAACTATCACCTGCTGCCAACCTGGGAGCACATTAGCAGGAAGCTGGAATTGGGAACGGAGCTGGGAATTGAACTCAGCTACTCTGTCACGGGATGTGCGCATCCTGGCAGTCTTGCCCCAGTTTTTAACTTTTAAGTTTTTTTTATTTTTAAAAAATTTTCTCCCTTGGGTAGCCTGTGTTTCTTCCAACTTTCTGTGTCTGTTTGGTCTCTGTATTTTTATAATACAGATTTTCTCCATACCTTTGTTCATCCTTGGTAGCCTGTGCAAATACAAGAGGGAAGCACTGATTGCGTAGCCTGTGTTCCTAAGGGCTTCATCTATTTTAACTTACTCATTCCTTGTAATGATCTTAGGGGTCAGGTGCTGTTGTTAGCGCTGTTCCCATTTGACAGAAGAAGAAGCTGAGTCACAGACTACTTAAGCCGTATGCCAGTTTAACACAGGAAGTGGCAGGGCTGGGATTTCAGCCCAAGCATTTGGCCATTTCATGTTCTCTATAACCCCGTTTTTATAGGGAAGCAAACAGTCAAAACAAATGATTGTTGTCTTGGAGGACGACTTTTGGGTAAAGACATGAGTGCAGTGTTGAGTTCTTAAGGCGCCATTTGAAATTCTGTGGGTCTGAAACTTCCCGTGGTGCTTCCGGTCAGGTGTATCCCCTGAATATTCCCCGTTCCTTGGGGATTCTGTTCTCGTTCTGGCTGTTTCTCTTCAGATATTGTTTGTATGTGCATGATTTTCTTACAGTCTACTCTGTCTCTCCATACCAGTTGGTAATTTCTTTTTAGTTTTTGAGGTTTATTTATTTATTTGAAAGGCAGAGTTACAGAGAGGTGGAGACAGAGAGAGGGAGGGAGGGAGGAAGAGAGAGAGAGAGAAAGGTCATCCATCCGCTGGTTCACTCGCTAAATAGCCACAATGGCCAGAGTTGCACCAATCCGGAGCCAGGTCTCCCATGCGCTAGTGATGACCCATATTCTGGGCCATATTCTGCCATCCCAGGCCATAGCAGAGAGCTATATCAGAAGTGGAGCAGCCGGGACTTGACCTGGTGACCATATGGGATGCCAGCACTGTAGGTGGCTGCTTCCGCCACAACGCCGGACCCCAGATGGTAACTTCTTTAGGACCTGGACTGATGTCTTGTACAGAGTTGCTTAATAAAAGTTTGTGGCATTGAGTGTTATTTATACATTTTTCTTAGAAATACATATTTTCTCCGGATTATACATTTTTCTTTTCAGTAATAAATACTGAGAAACAGGTAAGTAGTGAATTAATACAAAGCAATAGAAAGATTAAATTTAGATAGAAAGACGTCAGAGTTGATAAACCTAGGTGTTATGAAACCTTGCAGTGTTGATCTTTAATCATAACGAGTGTACCTTTCTCTTCCTGCCCTGACTGAAGAGGATGACTTCCATGATCTGTAGATTTTGGCACAGTTTCATGGTTCTGTAAATTGGAAAACAAATATATTTGGTGTACTCGTATGTTAATTGTAATTTAACGGAATATAATGTGAAGTGCCAGAAATCTTCTCATTTTTCACGAATGCACTGTAGAGAAATCACGTTTTAAATGTATTGGAGTAGCCAGATTCATAAAGGAGCCCACACTCACACTAAGTTTTTTTTTTTTACACATAATTTCATTTTTTGCTATTTTGTAAAGATTGATTTTTTTTTTTTTTATTTTGGACAGGCAGAGTGGACAGTGAGAGAGAGAGAGACAGAGAGAAAGGTCTTCCTTTGCCGTTGGTTCACCCTCCAATGGCCGGCGCGCTGCGGCTGGCGCACCACGCTGTTCTGATGGCAGGAGCCAGGTGCTGATCCTGGTCTCCCATAGGGTGCAGGGCCCAAGTACTTGGGCCATCCTCCACTGCACTCCCTGGCCACAGCAGAGAGCTGGCCTGGAAGAGGGGCAACCGGGACAGAATCCAGCGCCCCGACCGGGACTAGAACCCGGTGTGCCGGCGCCGCAAGGCGGAGGATTAGCCTAGTGAGCCATGGCGCCGGCTCTAAGATTGATTTTTATGAACAGATGCTATGAATGTTCTTTCCTTCTACTCTTTATATTCAGAAAGAAACAGAACTTGTAGCATTGAAAATCTGACTTATTTGGAGAAAGATTAGTGCTTTAAAATAATATTTCTCTAGTACTGAAGTTTAAGAAACTGAAGACATTTGTTTTCTTAAATGTATTAATATTTTTTTGAAAATACAGCAGAGGAAGGCTGCCATCTGCTTTCTCCTGTGTAGAAGTTGCTGGGGTATGGAACACGTCGGTGGCCGCTAATAATGTTCTTTTGTTGAGCTAAATCAGTGGTTAGCAAACTGTTGGTATTTGGTTCATTTCCACAGGCAAATAAGCTGCAGTGATTGTTAGGCAGGGGTGTTTGTTTATGTTTTCACATTTTCTGGAAACTTACGAATAGTTTATTGGGAGGTGTCTTATGAAAACACATAGAAGTATTACTCTAAAAATTCCATTCTTTTGAAACCATATGACTTGAGTACAGCGTTTATAGATGCTAAAAATATTTTTAATTGTCTCCTGAGATTCATGGGATACATGTGGAAAAGACAAACTTGGTGTTTATAGTCTGACTTGGTTAATTTTCAGTATCCATATCATTCTCCTTTCATAACTTCTTCATGAAAAATGTAATCACGTACAGATTTCTGTTCACTTGCAACACAAAATTAATGTGAATTCCATTTCAGACTAACCACCATCAGAAGTTTCTGGAGTCTGGTTTGTATTTCTTAAGTGCTGCATGTGGATGCCTTGCTCAGCTTTAATTTTTGGAGAAAGACATCTTTTAAAAAATTTTCATCAGATTGTTAAGTTGTGAGTAATGGTGACAATATTTTATCGTATTCTGGCTGACTTAGTGCTCTTCCTTTTTATATCTGTCTCCATGTGTTCCTTTCGGTGTCACTACCCACTGAGTTTCTTTGAAAATAAATTTATTTAGCTTTGGAAGGCAGTCTAGGAGATGAGTGTTTTTCATCGTTTACTTTGCATTGACAGTTTCTGTGTTTGCTCTGGGGAGGCGTTAGTGTTGATTTCAGGGAGAAGGCAAAGTAGAGCAATGGAGAACCACTCACAGCTGATGTCTTAGCAGATGCCTTTAGGATTGTCCTTTAACATACGATTAACTTCTCACAGCTGCGTTTTTAGAAGTGAGAGGATTGTTTTCCGTAATCAGGCCCATGTTTGTGCTGACTTGAGAAAGAGAGGAAACCAGTTATTTTTGATCAGCTTAACCTTGGTGGCAGCTGATCATTGCAGACTGAGAGCTCAGCGAGTTTTCTCGTTAGTGTGTACTGCCTGTGACTGACTTCACCTTTTCAGACTCCCGTTTTAAAAGTTTTTTTTCATTGCTTGTTTTTTCTTTTTCTGAAGCATAGCTATCAATGGTATTATCGTTTTATTTCAGTAATAATGGCTTTAGGACCAAAAAAAAAAAAAAAAAGGCCACACCTCTCCTGTATGCTCCATGGGTAAAGAGGAGAGGACTCTGGAGATCGGCTTGTGTTTTTCTCATCCCCATCCTCCCGTGAATACATGACTTGATTTATCTTGATCAACCTAGTAACTTGCTCCACATTTTTCCAAAAGTGCAAAGCAGTTTCAGCTAAAAATACACATATCAGAAGGCTCCAGAAGTTGTGGCCACAGCTCAAAAATGCTGATCAATTTTGAAAATCTAAATCAGCCTCGGCCATGAAACCGAGGGAAGAACCTTTGTGGTGGGGGACAGATTTCCAAAAACTCACCGCAGTCCTGTTCTTCGCTGGAGTTTGTGCTGATGTTGCCAGACAACTGAGGAATAGATGCAAAAAGCAGGAAGCATTATTGAATTGAGCCCTAGCGCCAATTTGGGAAAAGCAAATTAAAATGTAAAAGAATATTTTTCCACTCCTGGCGTCTCAACATAAAATGGCAAAATACATGGTTGCTGAAAAAGTTACAGAATTTGCTAATTTTGCCAGAAAGTAAAAGCCAATTACCAACTCTTTTTGCTCCAAAAATGCATACACAGATAGCTCAAAGAAAGTTTTTTTTACTTAAATGAAATAGTTGTAATGTACATGTCAAAGTGTGTACCTACATTAAAGTTGACATAGAAGGCTGTGTGGGAGGGGCTTGTTTAAACGTCTTTTGGCATTTTTCAGGTGCCACTTGAAGAATGGATGATGACGATTTCGGTGGTTTTGAGGTATGCACTACTCTTTGCATCTGTTTAAATTTTGTGGGATTACAATAAACTCTTTCTGAAAATGTGTTATTTTGCGATGACATTCATGTTCTTTCCTTGCTCACGTTGACTGTCACCCTGAAATAATAATAATAAAAACAGAAGGAATTACGAAAAGTTAAAAATACCCCCTCTGAAAGCTAAGTGATTTATTGTGGTTGACCATTTGGTCTTGCCCATAGGAATGGTCTAGATTGAGGTGATTAAGTGCTACCAGTGGAAGCAGCAAGGAAGAGAGCTTTCCGAAATTGCCAGCAGATGATTTTCCTGGGATACGTGTCTATTCGGAAATACTTGGGAGATGAGGCCCGTGTATTAAGGATCCTGTCACATATTTGCATGTTTACACCTGTAATGAGTTGATTTAGTATACTGGGTACATAGCAGCGTGGAAACCTAATTAGTGTGTTTGCGTTGTTAAACTATTCTCCCAGGTTTGGGTTGGAGACTTTGTAAGTGGAAATTGTTAGCAGAAGCGGCACTGTCTTTCCCTTAATCCTTTTCAATGTGTGTTCATTTTATTGAAATATTTTATAACCCAGTTATTTTTATGGAGCCAGTATAGTCTTGCAGGAAAATCTCTGGATTAGGAGTCAGGATGCCGAGGCTCAGGGCTTGGCGCTACCATTAAGTGAGCTCGCTGATTTTTTTTTCTTTTTTATTTAATTTTTACGTATGACTTTCAGTGAATTTGGGTTTGGTTAAAAAAAAAGGAATTATAAAAATTAGGGAATGTAATTAATGACCTTAATAGGATAAATAAGATCTTAAAATCTATACTCAGTGCTGTGAATTTCATGAAAGAATGGTGTGACTTGTTTTTAGATAAGGATTGTTTAGGTTAGGACCCCTTTTTGGCAATCTTTAATAATACCTAGCAGTAGGAAAGTGTTTAGAATGTGAATGTACTCTGTGCTAGATCTGAAGCTTATTTAGCACATTTGCATAGTGCCTGCCTTTAAAAAAATACTGAGTTTTTTTGGGTTATTAAATCTTCCTTATGTTGCTGAAATGTGACATTTAAAATTTTTAAAATTTCTTCCATTCTTGGGAAAATATATGCTTCTGACATCATCTGGTCTGGCTTGTTATTTGGGAATAGTCAGCTATTCGAAAGTTACAGTCTAGCGTCATCTCCTTTGTTTAAGCCATGCCCGACGTGTTACACAGAAAAAGGGAGTAGTGTGTGTGGTGCTCGTCAGTGACAGCTGCACCCGCGCGTCAGGCTTTGTGACTCTAGGCCTTTTCGTAGTCCGTGCGCGCAGTGTTCACAAGCACTGTGGTATCACTGTGCTCACGAAGTTTCTTTGCACATTCTGCTGTAGGAGTTTGGGAGCACTGTGTCCTTGTTTCAGAGTCAGTGCAGCTGCCATTGTACCCCAGGTCACTTCACACCTTGGCACGCTGTTCTGTTTGATTTCTTAGCTAACAGTGCAACACAGAATCCACATGGAACCCTGGCTCTCATTGTCAATCATCTTTTGACTGTGACCTGCACACTCAAGAGTTGGAAATTTCTGCCTTCTTACCTATAAACTCAGCATTCAGTAATTGTCCCCAATCAAAAGGACCTGTGACCCGAAAATGTCCGCTTTAGCGGTGTTGAGTGTTAGTAAATCCAGCTAGTAGGTTATTCAAGAAGATGAGAGATGAATCATGTTTCTTTAGATTAATGTATTATTAGGTCTGATACTAATGAAAAAGATTTAGTCTCTAGATCTAAAAAAATTACCTATTTTTATTTATTTGAAAAACAGAGAGAGAACGAGAGATTTTCCGTCTGCTAGTTCAGTCCCCAAATGCCTATGGTAGCAAGGACTGAGTCAGGCCAAATCCAGGAGCCCAGAACTCAATGTGGGTCTCTTATGTGGATGGCAGGGACATTAACATTTGAGCCATCACCTGCTGACTCCCAGGGTCTGTGTTATCAAGAAGCTGGAATTGAAAGTGGAATCCAGGGAACTTAACCCCAGGGACTCTGATATTGGAGCTGGGCATTCCAATGTCATCATAACTGTTACACCATAAACCCATACCTGATACCTAGGTTTTCAAGAAAATATTTTTTCATACATAAATGGGAATTGTTGTGGCGAATTAAGTTAGAATACTTAGTTCTAAAGTTCACATGTAGAAATGTAATTACACGTATATAAAGTAAATAATTCATTTACAGATTCAGATTTATGTGAATAAGGAAGGAATATAAAACATTTATGAGACAGAGTGAGTGTGTGTGCGCACACAGGCACCCTCCTAGCTGCTGGTTCACTTTCCAAGTTCTTACAGTGGACAAGACTAGACCAGGTTGAAGCTGGAGCTGGAAGCAATCTGAGTCTCCCACATGGGTAGCGGAAGCCCAGCTGCCTGAACCTCCCAGGGTGTGCGTTCGCAGGAAGCCAGAGGGAGGAACAGAGCCCACCTTAAACCCAGGACTGCACTGTGGAATACGGGAGCCCCAGCTGGCCTGTTAGCCTTGACCAAATGCCCACCTAGGAAAGAACATCTTCCCAGGAGTGGGCAGGCACACTGGGAGTGGTAGACAGTGGCGGGGGTGGTGGCAGTGAAGACTGAGAAGCAGCTGGGTGTTGAGCAGGGATCTGAGTGTGTGGTGTGCTCTGGAATGTAGGCTCCTAGCCTGGGCCACCTGCTTGTTTCTGATGGCATCCCGGCTTCACAGAGCATCTAAAACAGTTTCGTCTTTGTGTTCTAGGCTGCGGAGACATTTGATGATGGCCATGGTGAAGCTCAGGCGACGTCCCCTGCCATCCCGTGGGCTGCCTTTCCCACAGGTATTGGGGAGCAGTAATGGGGAGTTTTCCCCTTCAACAACTTTGTCCTTTTTTTTGAAAGTCTTTCTCACTTTGTCACTTGATCTTCTCTGACCTGAAAAGTGGAATGACCCAGGTTTACTCTTTAGTTTTATCTTTTAATAACATATTATGAGTTGCACAGTCCATTTTGCGAAGAGGCTTGGGGATTGACTAAGAATGATACCATAAATGCCAAATGAAATTAAAGTACCATTTATGCTTTCTAATTTATCTTAGTTTTAGGGAAGTGGGGTGAGAAATGATTCTAGTTGATTGTTCAGTTCATTAATTGAAGTCTGCTTTTTTTGTATTGTAAAAATAATTTATCATCTTCACCAGTATTTAGATTTACAAGTTTTTAAATATTGGAATCATGCAAAAGTATTCCACATTAAAATTAAGTAACTAAGAAATTAAATAAAAATTAAGTTATGTTATTTGGAACTTGATGTTTGTTATTAGTGTAGTTCCTATCTATAGAAATTTTTGAACTTTCTAGACTTCTCTGCGTAATCATCATGTAGTTGGGAGCCGAAGCTGGAAGCTGTAGCAGCTTGTAACAGCTTGGCCTAGTCCTGGGTTGTTAGTTGGTTCTTCAACTCATACTTACTGAGTGTTTATTATTTATTAGGCTACAGAGAACACAGATGAGTCCTTCACTTCAGGAGTAGATGGGGCAGGTGCACGCACGTCTGGAATACAGAGAGCTTTGTTACTTGGGGACAGTGGCAATTTTGTCATCTGTTCATTTGGCAAACATTTATTTCCTGCCTGGTATGAGTCAAGTACTGTCCTTGAAGCCGGTGTGTACTGTTGATCCGGACTAGGAGGATTGCACATGATTTCAGCAGGCAGATATGGGACAGTGGGGGAAAGATTTTGAAGGGAAGGAAAAAATGTATGAACGCAAGGGAGGGATGGCCTGGGTGGAGGCGTGTGTGTGTGTGTGTGGTTTCTTTTGCCTGCAATTGTCCGCATTCCTGTTGTCCCTCTCTGCCGCTACTTCACCACACTTACTTAGGTTTTTTTAATGTGTTGCTGACTGCTTTACTGTTTTTTTTTTTCTGAGACATCTTCCCAGTAAGGTTTCTCACATCTTTACTCTTCATGTATCTGTTGACTTCCGTGTCCATCTATGTTTCGGGGGATTGGGCACTATGTGTGTCCTATGTCTGCATTGCGCATGTGTGTGTGTGTGTGTGAGACAGAGAGAGATGTCTTCATTAACTGGTTCACTCCCTAAATTCCAGCAATAGCATAAACTGTGCCAGACCAAAGTCAGGAGCCCAGGACTCAAACTTGATCTCCCACAAGGATGGCCGGGAGCCAAGTATTTGAGCTTTCATCTGCTACCTCCAAGGGTGCACATTAGCAAAAACTCAATCAGAGACAGAGTTGAGACTCAAACCAGGCCTTCCAGGATGGGATGCAGGCATCCCAACTGGCTTCTTCACCATTGTGTCACAGTCTCCCCACCCCCACTTCCGTATCTTCGAAGCTTAGTGTCTGGTTCGTAGTTGGCCCTCAGTGCACACCAGGAGAATGAATAATTAAGGAAAAAATAAATGGAAGTGAATCAGTAGCTGGATGAATGGATTAGCATGGCAGAGGGAACAGACAGGGAGAGTGGGAATAGTAAGTGACGTTTGTCTCCTCCTAATGGCTTAGGAGGTTTAGTGGCTGTCACGTGCTTGTTTCTTGTAAGGTGGGCAGTTTGACCACTGCTTCCTCTTGCATGGATGATGACAATGATAGTTCAAGAAGATTTTTTGGGGGCTGGCACTGTGGCACAGCAGGTTAACGCCCTGGCCTGAAGCGCCGGCATCCCAAATGGGTGCCAGTTCCAGTCGCGGTTGCTCCTCTTCCAGCCCAGCTCTCTGCTGTGGCCTGGGAAAGCAGTAGAAGATGGCCCAAGTGCTTGGGCTGCTGCACCCACGTGGGAGACCCGGAAGAAGCTCCTGGCTTCGCATTGGTGCAGTTCCGGCTGTTGTGGCCATCTGGGGAGTGAACCATCGGACGGAAGACCTCTCTCTCTGTCTGCCTCTCCTCTCTTTGTGTGTAACTCTGACTTTCAAATAAATAAATATTTATTTATTGCTTATTTATTTATATTTATTTATCTACTGCTTCATTCCTCAAATGGCTGCTTTCTCAGTAGATCAGTTGCTTTCAAAAAAGTGTTGATATGAGTGAAGGAGGAGTCAGCATGGATGGGTGAGGTGTCACGCCCTGGTTCAGAAAGACTGGAAGTTGCTTTGGGACAGCAGGGGACTGTAGTGAACTTATTTTAGCCACGTGGTTTTTAGGTGGCTGGAATTCAGCAGAGCAGCCCGGACTGCAGCTGGTCTGGGAGCATTCCCGTTGGTAATGGCAGCTACAATAGTAGTTGGTCACCAGGAGAAGCGTTGTGTGGACAGCAGATTGACTTCCATGTCCACAGTGAGGGCTCAGGAGGAATCCAGATACAAGTCTGCAAGGGGCAGAGGGCTTGCTTCTGCAATGCTGGAATGAGAAGCAGAAAATTTCCAAGATGCTGCGGTCACTGGTGTCCGAGCCATAGGGAGGTCATTGAGATCGGAAGCTGGGGAAAAATCCCCAGATGGTCAGCAGTGGCTTTTGAGGAATGGTTTCAGTAGATTGGAAGTGGAAGCCAAATTGCACTTTAAAAAAAAATAAAAAACTTTGTGTGAAAGCAGGAACCAAATCCATCTAATAAATCGTGGCAGTGCGCTGAAGACTTGGCTATTGTGGGCAGATTATCCAATTCCTCTTGTTCAGGAGTGAGCATTGTGTGTGACATCTGCGCATGTCTGGGTACTTGAAGGTCATATCCTCCAAGCATGGCCAAATAAGAATGAGAGCATTAACTTTCTCGTGTACACACACACACACACACACACACATACACATACACACACACTCACACTCACACTCTCACTCCCTCCCTCCCTCCTTCCCCTATCAGCATTCGCTTAATTGAACCAGATCAGAAGAGCTCCCTCTGGACTCACGACCTTGTCCTGTGTTAAACGGCATACCTCCCTCTGGCTGTTCAGGTTTGGGAGCCGGACGTTGTTGAGGTGCGAGTGACGGAACAATCCAGTGAGCAAAACAATTTCATCATCTCCACACTCCAGACCACTGGAGGCAGGAACTTTTGAGAGGTCTACGGCAGATCCTTTTCAGTGTAAGACTATTTTCTCCTTTGATTTTTTTTTCCTCCACCTCTAGCTCACTGGTCTACAATGTATATGGACAATCTTTTTTTAAAGATGAGTTGTATCCAAGTTTCACCACAGCTTAAAACCCGAGGCAGTACTTCAGAAACATTTGGTTTAGGTTTTTAAAGTGTTTCGGGGGGCACATAGCCACCTTCATCGTTGGGGTGAGAACGGGCATTTTGTGAAGATGATGTTCGGCTGGAGTGCACAGTGGTCACACAGCTTCCGCACTGGAGCTGGGATGGAGATGTTTTCGTACTGGCCTGGGATGCCTCGTGTGTCTCTCAAAGTGCTTGTTTGTAGCTTGCGGTTCTGCCCGTGCATCTCTGTACGTCGGCACGTCGGCATCATTTACATGGTGAGCCCCTTGAAGATTCTGGCTTGGAAGCTGTGCTGCTGCTGCCGAGATGAGTGAACTGCCAGTCAGAGTAAGTGAGCTGTGCAGGTTGGCTCCTCACATTGACTGTACCCTGTCTGCCATATCCCATTAGGGCGTGGCATCTAACCTGCAAGATGTGTCTGGACATCTCCATGATCCTGGGAATAAGAGTATGGCAGTGAGGAATGAATGTGGAGTTAACAGTCTCCTCTTCTACTGCCTCAACTCACCGTAAGCATGGAAGTAATTACTCTCTGACGAAGAGAGGAGGGCTGTGCAAGAGAAGAATTGTTGAGATTGATGTATATTCCCCCCTTGTGTCGTGGCCTACCCTGTCACGGTGCTGTCCATGGGTGTTCTGTTGCAAGCCCAGGAGCCAAGCTGTGTGGTGTGTTGGAACATGTTTGTTCCCATGCTTTTTGCCATTGTTCCAGGGGCTGGGCCTTAGCCCACCACCCACCTGTTTCCTTGGGTCTTATTTTTATTTGCAAAGGTGCAGAGCTGGAGCTGAGTTTGTTATGTGTCTCATTAACCCCTGCTGTTTCATTTTGGCCCCACTTGGCTTGTGATCTTTTGTTTTTTAAAAAAAAGCTGGGGCAAAAGACGTGCAACATAAACCTTACCATCTTGGCATTTTCCAGTGTGTAATTCAGTGTTGCCTGAGTGTCTTAGAAGGCGGAAGCTCTATACCCATCCACAGCAGCCCAGCATTTTATCCTCTCCGTGGTCCGCAGCCACCATCTGGTAAATTTCTGTCTCAAGGACTTTCTGTCTTCTAGATGCCTCACCTAAGTAGACTCCTAGGGTGTCTGTGTTTCTGTGAGCAGCTTATTTCTTTGAGGATCATGTTCTCAGCATTCATCCTTGTTGTGTGTGTCAGGTTTTCCTTCCTTGTTGAACCGTACTGATAGCCCACGTGCTCGTTGACCCCATTTTGTTAGCTCTTCACCTTTTGGGAGCCACTTGAGTTGCCTCCCTCTCAGGCTGCTGTAAACACAAGTGTCTATGTTGTCTTTGTAGCCCTCAGTGGTCGGCAGGCCTCTTGCCATATCTGCTCCTGTCTAAGCTTTGAAGGTTTTAAGCCTAACCAGACACTGTGCCTCATTAGTAAACAGTGCTTGGTCAGGGGGAACACATTCACTTTCCATCAACTCTTTTTGCTGAGTTTTAATTCTTTGAGGATAATCATCGTTAAGTCGTACGTTAGGAGTAGTAGGAGTAGGCAAAGATAAACTTCCTTCAGAAACACACTGATCTTGGAAATTTCAGAGAAGGGCTGCTTCCTCGCAGGCTCAGTGAACTTTCCCCTTCCTTCTCAGTTCTGACCTGGGACCTGGAAATAATGATGCACAGGAGAACGCAGACATTCTCCAAAGGGAGGAGGAGTATTTTGCTAGTCACTTCTTCCCTTCCCTGGTCCAGCTCTATGCCGGCCGGGAACAGTAGACTGGGTGGGCTGAAATTTAATTCCCTGTGTTCTGGGTCTAGATGCAATAAAGGTGATATCCAGTTGTTCTTACCTCCCCTTTTCCTCTTATTTTTCTAAATATTTTTCTAAAGGAAAAATTCCAAATATTACATAGCACATACTTAAAGGAAGTCCTTGAGTTGGCTACTCATAGCAGTGTATTATTTAGAAAAAATAAATAAAAATTTTTGGTCTCACCCTGGTTAGAATGGCTCACATTCAGAAATCTACCAACAATTGATGCTGGAGAGGATGTGGGGAAAAAGGGACACTAACCCACTGTTGGTAGGAATGCAAACTGGTTAAGCCACTATGGAAGTCAGTCTGGAGATTCCTCAGAAACCTGAATATAACCCTACCATTCAACCCAGCCATCCCACTCCTTGCAATTTACCCAAAGGAAATGAAATTGGCAAACAAAAAAGCTGTCTGCACCTTAATGTTTATTGCAGCTCAATTCACAATAGCTAAGACCTGGAACCAACCCAAATGCCCATCAACAGTAGACTGGATAAAGAAATTATGGGACATGTACTCTATAGAATACTATACAGCAGTCAAAAACAATGAAACCTGGTCATTCGCAACAAGATGGAGGAATCTGGAAAACATCATGCTGAGTGAACTAAGCCAGTCCCAAAGGGACAAATATGATATATTCTCCCTGATCGGCGACAACTAACTGAGCTCCAAAGGGCAAACCTGTTGAAGTGAAATGGACACTATGAGAAACAGTGACTTGATCAGCTCTTGTCCTGACTGTTGATGTACAATGTAATACTTTATCCCTTTTAGTATTTTTTTTTTTGTTCTAGTACTATTGGTTGAACTCTGTGATTAACACACAATTATTCTTAGGTGTTTAAATTTAACTGAAAAGTGATCCCTGTTAAATATAAGAGTGGGAATAAGAGAGGGAGGAGATGTACAATTTGGGACATGCTCAATCGGACTTGTCCCAAATGGTGGAGTTAGAAACGTGCCAGGGGATTCCAATACAATCTGATCAAGGTGGCATGTACCAATGCCATCTCACTAGTTCAAGTGATCAATTTCAGTTCACAATTGCTCACACTGATAGGTCTAAGAGTCAAAGGGATCACACAAACAAGACTAGCATCTGCTAATACTAACTGATAGAATCAAAAAGGGAGCGAACGATCCAACATGGGAAGCGGGATACACAGCAGACTCATAGAATGGCAGATATCCTAAATAGCACTCTGGCCTCAGAATCAGCCCTTAAGGCATTCAGATCTGGCTGAAGAGCCCTTGAGAGTATTTTAGGCATGGAAAGCCAAGACACTCTTGGGGTGGGGGGGAGAAGACCTAAATGAATGATCTCTGTGAGTGAGATCCCAGTGGAAAGTACGGGGCCATCAAAGAAGGAGGAGAGAACTTCCACTTTGACTATGACCCTGTCGGAATAAGATCAAAGTCGGCGAACCCAAAAGGCTTCCATAGCCTTGGCAACTCATGACTAGAGCCTAGGGAGATTACTGACGCCATAAACAAGAGTGTCAAATTGTTAAGTCGACAACAGGAGTCACTGTGTACTTACTTCTCATGTGGGATCTGTCCTTATTGTGTTGTCCAATGTGAAGTAATGCTATAACTAGTACTCAAACAGTATTTTTACACTTTGTGTTTCTGTGTGGGTGCAAACTGATGAAATCTTTACTTAATATGTACTGAATTGATCTTCTGTATTAAAGATAATTGAAAATGAATCTTGATGTGAATGGAATGGGAGAGGGAGTGGGAGATGGGAGGGGTGTGAGTGGGAGGGAAATTATGGGGGGCAGAAGCCAATGTAACCCATAAACTGTACTTTGGAAATTTATATTTACTAAATAAAAAAAAAGAAAAAAATTTTGGTCAAAAAATTTTTAAATGATCTTACAGTTAATCACAAATATTTAAGACTGGCAGTGTTCTACTCTTTGGATACTTAGCAGAGACTTGTCAAAATTGGACATCTGTCTTCCCATACACACGTGGATATATGTGCTTATAAATATAAGTGTGTAACAGATGATCAGAATACAGGTGTACATATGCATGTGTATAGATAATGGTATAGACAGATTCTGATTGCTTCCCTTTCCGTCAGAGCAAGGCCTTTCCTTGCCGTATGTGGACAGAGGCACTGCTGACCCTGCGAGTTCTAAGCAGTGTTAGTTTTAGTTTGGCATCAGTATACTTCGTGGGGTATGCTTTCTAATTACGGCAACCCAGTGCTTCAGAATCTGTGGAATTTGTTGAAATTAATGCTTTGGGCTTGTTCTTTCACTCATTGACTGGCTTATCCTACGTTAGAAATCGTGCTGTGTGTGGGGCACCAGGTGTACTGTATATCAGACACAAAGGGCATTGGGCACTATTCCATTTTCAGCGTTACTACATGAGAGCAGTTATCTTGGAAGACAGGGTGTTGGGCGAGTTGGACTGTTAATGTTGGCAAACACTTGGCTCAGTAACTTTAGCTTCAAATGTTAGATAGCAATTGCATGAGAAGAATATTGGGTCGGAGAGTGTTGTCATCTTGCCATTGTGTACGATGTGGGTGGTGCCGTTTTACAGGCACATGACTGTTCCCGTTTTACTTTTAGCTGGATAAATATAAATTGTCTAGAAGGCGAGGTGGGAGGCCAAACCTTGAATACTGTCCTTTCCAATATGTTTTTTAGTTCCTTGTAGTAGGACACAGACCGCATTAGAATGCATTGACCATCAAAGGGGAAAACAAGTGGTCCAGATAGATACTTTAATCCAAATTAGCTCCTTCAAAACAGCTTATAGAGAGGGCAAACTAAACTGTCACAAGCCTCCCCTTTAGAAGGAATAATGGGAATTGGACCAGCAGATGTTGAACCGAGTAACTTAGATGTGGTTCACTTTGCATCTGGAGCTATTTGCATACAAAGCCAACAGGAAAGTTCAAACATTTTTCTCAAGACATTGGCAGAGAGAAACCTGGAAGACAGATGCCTTTTTGATTTCATGGTTCAGTTTTTCCATTCTCCATTCTCCTGGCCAGGAAAACCTAGGACAACAAATCGGTCATTTTATTCATCTCCCGTTACTCTCCTTTGCTAACCCTGTTTTTCCAGTAGAATCTGTGTTACACATCTCTGAGAGCTCACAACCTGAGTCCACACATTTTTGTTTGAGGAAAAATAGTTGCAATACCTTTCTCCAGATTAATCTCTCATTTGCACCTAGTCATAATAAACAACAGCCAAGTTCATTTGGTTATTCAAAGTGGACCTTGAAGGTGATTTATTACACGTTCACATACTTGTGTTATAAAAGGTACTGTGGGTAATGGTGAAAACCTGTCCTCCATCTCCTCTGCTTCATAACTGTAGTAGACTTTTTTTGCTAAGACACAACCTAGAGTCCCATTGTAGTATAACAACATTACAGTGTATATACATAGATAATTTGAATGCAAGATTGCCATATAGCTTTCTTTTAATGTTGCTTATATTTTTTCAGTATCTCCCATGATACTAATTTACCTTCTTTTACTCTGGAGTCAGTTTTTTTTTTTAAAGATACATTCAAGATGGTGAGTTTTAGAAAACTGAGTTATTGCTATACATTTAAGTATTTTTGTGTGGGTTTTCAGGAACTTCTGGTAGTTCCTATCTTAATTATAATAGGGAATATAACAGGGGTATTTGGT
This sequence comes from Oryctolagus cuniculus, assembly GCF_051225735.1. NCBI lineage: Eukaryota > Metazoa > Chordata > Mammalia > Lagomorpha > Leporidae > Oryctolagus > Oryctolagus cuniculus. The sequence goes on from NC_142875.1 coordinate 125,645,783, forward strand.
ATATTTTCAAGATGAGTTTTATAGAGTAGTTTATAAGTCAGAATCCCTGACTGGAGTGCAGGGTTCTTCCACTAACTGTATAACTTCTTTGGAACTCCATGAGCTAATCTGTCCTTTGGGGGCCTAGATAATATCTAGGTATTCTTCTAGACTTTGAATTCTGAGTTTTTTTATTATCATTATTTGTGGGTACAGTGTCTGTAACATGAGTAGCTTCTACCAGGTGTATGACAGTGCTTGGATTTAAATGCACAGTGGAGCCAACACAGTGCCAACTTGATCAATTACATGTTCTTTAAAAACATCACTGTAAATGGGGGAAGCAAGTGTCATGTAAAGTATTACAGTACTTCAGAGAACCTGGTCTTTTCTGGATGTTTTCATTACCAGTTACTGTCCATTGATTGTTCTCAGTTTTTTTTTTTTTTTTTTTTTTTTTTTTTTTAATGGGGTCATCCTTTTCTGTTCTGATTTGGAATTTCCTTTTTAAAAACACTAGTGTGCTTTTCAGGACATTTGAAAAGGCATTTGAAGAAAAACAGCTTGAATATAGAGTGTCATATTTAGTGTTGTAGTGTTATTTAGTGTATTTAGTGTCATATTACTAAAAATGAAAGTTGAGCAATGCTTTTTTTTTTAAACAATCTGTATGTTATATTCTGACTCTTATTATAATTCTAAATTACCCAAAAAAAAAAAAAAGTCTGGGGTAGTAACAGTAGGACTCATTGTCCAGTATTCTCATACCAGGATATACATTCCTATTGAGTGATCCTTCTGCATTACCTTCTTTTGACCTCAGAAAAATGCATTTTTTATTGTTTGTGCCAGACAAGCAGGCACATACATGGATTTAGTTCAGGGGATGAAAAAAAATAGAGAAATAATACAAAAGATACACAGTGAAAATGTCCATCTCCCTGTGCCATCATCCCCCTCTTCTTTACAAAACTCCTTTCAGTTTCCCTTTCACTGTCTAGAGTGTGTAACAAGAGGTGTTGTTCTTTTCATGCAGATGGCAGTGTACTGCATACACATCCTAAGTTCCCTTGCTTTTAAAAGTTTTCAGTTAATGAATTTGAAATGCACACACACACACACACACACACTTACAGATTGTTTTTCATCTGCCGGTTCATTCTACAAATCTCTGCAACATCCAGGAATGAGCCAGGCCAAAACCAGGAGCCAGGGTCTCCATTTGGGTCTCCCCTATGGGTGGCAGGAACCCAGCTGCTTGAGCCAGCTTCTGCCACCTCCCAAGATACACACTGGCAGAGAGAGGTGGAACTTTGTCCTAGGCACTCTGATAGTGGGATGTGGGCACCTAAAAGCAGTGGGTTAGCCCACTGTACCGTAGTGCCCACCTTGCCTTTGTTCCCGAAGTGACACGGAGTACTCTCTGCAAAAAGTCTTACAGATTTTGCAGATTAATTTTAGTGGTTATGTGGTACTCTTTTTCATATTTTTGGTATGTGTTTTCAGCGAAGTTATTTTAAGGAGGAGAATTTATATTGTTTTTGTGACTCAATGGAAAGGTTATTTAAAATGAGCTAAAAGTTATAAATTTACTAATACAGGCATGTAGCAAAATGTGTTTTCTAATTCTGAATAATGTCAGATTTCATGTTGGAGGTCACACTGGAGAAAGCGTTGGTCACACTGAAAGTAAGGTTGTCTTTGGCTAGCCATGGGCAAAGTAGTAGTAGCTTGTAGTTTGAAATGATCTTCAGTTCAGATGTTATTATGTGCTCTATTGTGTAAAATAATACTCATTGCAACACCATGTATTACAAGCTCACACTGGGAATAACCCAAGTGTCCCTCAGAGAGGGGAAAGTTTCCTCTTAGGTTGTGTTTTGGAAGAAAGCACTGTGCTCGGGGAAGACGACCCAGCCAGAACTGCACATGTACCATGGATGGCTCCTCTCCTCACTGATCACTTGCCAGGCTCAGCAGCCGGCTGCTCTCTAGCACCAGGTCCTGGTGCTGGCATCCCTGAGCCCTGGCCTGCCAGCCACCCCCTGGGGATCTGGAACTTGTTCTCCACTAGGAGCAGGGCTGCATTATTTTGGCCAGAGCCAGACCCAGAACTGGTTCCGAGCCAGCCCCATGTCTGCATGTGCCAAGGGGAGAAGTCGTTGTCCTGTTCACTCAGAGAGGATGACATGGGGCAGGAAGGGGGAGCAGTGTTGGAGTCCTGGATCTGCAGGTGAAGAGTGCAGTGGGAGACTCTGAGAGCATGCAGGTCGGAGACCAAGGCCAGACCTGAGGCAGCCAGAGCAGCCCCGGGAATCCCTGCTCCCACTTTGCCCCTGAGACTGCTGTTGGAGTCCAGGCTCTGACTGTGGCAGGAGGAAGTCCGTTCCTCTGCTGTAGGGATTCTCCAGTGGCCAGATGGAGAGTGGAGGGACCCGCAGAGCTGGAGCCTTGGCTGCTAACTCCTGGCTGCTTGTCTGTGCACCCCGGCTCCCGGTGAGCACTGCTGTGGCCAAGACGGGTTTTTAAATCCATGTATATGTTGTAGTCGCCCCAGAAGGGGGGCATGCAGACATTTCCCCCTGCTTTTTAAAGGTTGAGTACTTGGTCTCCAATAAGATATAAGTAAAAATACCATGTGTAATTCTTGGTGTCATTTTTTTCTTCTGCATTCCTGGTGCTTCACGTTTTGAGTTCCACGATTGAGATTCTGGAATTTTGTGATCCTTTTCTGTTCCTGTTCCTTGTGATAATCAGTTGCACCTCCCATCCATCTGGAAGTTCGTCAGGTTCTGAGTCAAGTCACATGTGGAGGGTCTCTGCTCTGCTCTGCCTTCCCCTGGTCACTCCCCAGTTGGGGCAATCATGGCTTCCTTTGTGGATGACAACAGCCACTTTTCCCAGCATGCTTCCTGATACTTCTGCCCTGTTTTTCTGGGTGCAGTACCCACAGGGCTGGCACACACTGCGTGCTTGGCAAATGGTGGCTGGCTGTGGCATTTGATTGTAAAATTTAGAAGTGTTTGAATTTTTTTGTTGTTGTTATATAGACTTCTCAATATCAAATTGTGAAACCTGTTATTTGGAGGTTCTAATTTTGACCTATTGATAGGATATTCCTATGTGTATTTCATTATCTTCTTTGCATACTAAAGGTTTTGTACCCATTACTAGTATATTCTCTTGAATAAATCATATAAACTAACTGTAGGTACAAAATCGTTCATAATTTGGCCATTGCTGTTTTGCCTAATGAGAGTGTTTTTAATCCCACTTGTGATTTCTACATTAATTTACATTACATTGCACTGGTTTGTAGCTAGTATGTATTAACAGATTTCTTAAGGTATTGTGAGGTAAAAATGTAATCATTTTAGTAATTTCATGGTGAAAAATTTAAAAAATATATATTTTTTTTGACAGGCAGAGTAGACAGAGAGAGAGACAGAGAGAAAGGTCTTCCTTTTGCCGTTGGTTCACCCTCCAATGGCCGCCACAGCCGGCACGCTGCAGCCAGCGCACTGCGCTGATCCGATGGCAGGAGCCAGGTGCTTCTCCTGGTCTCCCATGGGGTGCAGGGCCCAAGCACTTGGGCCATCCTCCACTGTACTCCCAGGCCACAGCAGAGAGCTGGCCTGGAAGAGGGGCAACCGGGACAGAATCCGGCGCCCCGACCGGGACTAGAACCTGGTGTGCCGGCGCCGCAAGGCGGAGGATTAGCCTAGTGAGCCGTGGCACCGGCGAAAATTTCTTTTTTTAAAAATTGAAATTGAAAATCTTGGAGGCTTTTCTCCATTTTTTTTTGTAATGAATGTAGAAAGACTGGCTTTATTGTGGACCTCAGATAGATTGTTTTGGTTAATAGGCCTTGCCACATAAATTTAGATGACATAGCACAGAGATTCCCCAAAGTACTTCGAAATCAGGACAGAAAGATGTTTAGGGATGTACTTTAACACTGAGTAAATAGGGAAACTTTTACCTTAACTTAATGCAATAGAAAGATTGCTTAAGACCCAAAGAGTTTGATCATTTTTTTGTCTGTCAAATAGGAGGTCATAGGAAAGTAGGTAAAAGGTGATTCTGCTGATTGGGAGGAAATTTTGACTCATTTTAGGTGGTAAGAAAGAATTGATACTATGCTTTGCTTATTAAATACTTCAGCTAAATAAATCATGGGTTAATTTTCTTCTCTAGTCATTCCTAAAATTGCATAAGCAGATAGAGAGAGCGAACAAACGAGTAAGCCAGGGCGAGCCAGCCAGCCCCTGGTTCACTCCTCCAAAGCCCACAACAGATGTGGCCCGGGCCAGGCTGGAGCCAGGAGCCTGGGACTCAATCTGGGTTTCCCACTTGAGAAGGCAGGGACTCAAGGCTTTTTTTTTTTTTTTTAATGTATTTTCTTTTTTTAATTTGACAGGCAGAGTGACACATAGGTATGCACACACACACAAAGTAAAGGAGAGAGATCTTCTACGCATCTTGGTCTCCTGCTTGGGTGGCAGGGGCTTACTTTCTACCTTCTTGCCTGGATCTCCCTGCCCCTCACCCCATGTTCCCACAGATACTCATCCTGTACTAAGCATGGGGGCGTGGGTACGGGGTAGTGCGGGGAACAAATGTCTGCCTTGATGGCTTTCACCAGCCGGAAAAGGGCAGGGAAACAGAATCACACAGATGATTTAATGAGAACTGCAGTACAATTTTACGGCAGATGCCATTAGTGGTTAGCAGTATAGCCTCGCATGGGGGGCCGAGAGAGGGTGAGGTGGGCCCTCAGTCATAGCCAGGAAGGGTGGGAGGCAGGCAGGGGTCAGAGGGCAAGGCCTTGTGTTGCTGAGGGAGGCGGGGCCGAGACAGAACTCCTACTTTCCAGGTGTCAACTCTGATGGTGCTGAGACTCTGTCCTGAGTTGTGAATCTGTCTCTTCTGAATTTTATTTTATTTTATTATTATTTTTTTTTTGACAGGCAGAATGGACAGTGAGAAAGAGACAGAGAAAGGTCTTCCTTTTGCTGTTGGTTCACCCTCCAATGGCCGCCACAGCCAGCGCGCTGCGGCCGGCGCACCGCGCTGATCCGAAGGCAGGAGCCAGGTGCTTCTCCTGTTCTCCCATGGGGTGCAGGGCCCAAGCACTTGGGCCATCCTCCACTGCACTCCCAGGCCACAGCAGAGGGCTGGCCTGGAAAAGGTGCAACTGGGACAGAATCCAGTGCCCCGACCGGCACTAGAACCCGCTATGCCGGTGCTGCAGGCGGAGGATTAGCCTGTTGAGCCATGGCACCGGCCCCTGAATTTTATTTTGTTTGCTTCTTTATGTTGGATTTATTCTTTCACTTTTCCTAATATAAAAGATTTGATGCTTATCTTTAGTTTCAACTTCTAATTTCAGATACTACAAGCATTCTAGGTCATAATTTTGCTTCTGATTACTACCTAAACTGCATCTTGCCTATTTTTATTGAAAAGGAAACCCTTCAGATGTCAGTACAATGTAAAGATTTCTAATTTTCAGACAAATGGATGCTTAATTTAAAACCATGTGGGGGCTGGCACTGTGGTGTAGTAGGCTGAGCCTCTGCTTGGAGTGCTGGCATCCCATATGGGCGCTCACTCATGTCTTTGCTGCTTTTCTTCTGATCCAGTGGAAGGTTGTCCAAGTGCTTAGGTTCCTGTACCCATGTGGGATACCCAGGGGAAGCTCCTAGCTTTGGATTGGCCTAACTCTGGCTGTTGGCGGCCATTTGGGAATTGACCCTCTCTTTGTATGTAACTCTGCCTCTCAAATAAATAAATAAATAAAATCTTTAAAAAATTTCTGGGGGGCCAGCACCATGGCACATTAAGTTAGTCCTTCGCTTGTGGTGCTGGCATCCCATATGGATGTCAGTTCTAGTCCCGACTGCTCCTCTTCCAGTCCAGCTCTCTGCTGTGGCCTGGGAAGGCAGTAGAGGATGGCCCACATGCTTCGGCCCCTTCACCCATATGGGAGACCAGGAGGAAGCACCTGGCTCCTGGCTTCGGATCGTTGTAGCTCTGGCTGTTGTGGCCATTTGGGGAGTGAACCAATTAGAGGAAGACCTTTCTCTCTGTGTCTCTCTCTCTCTCTCTCTCTCTCTCTCACTCTCTCACTCTCTCACTCTCACTGTCTGTAACTCTACCTGTCAAATAAATAAATAAATTAAAATTCTTGATTTCCAAGCACGGAGTTTTTCTTACTCTGTATGGCAGAGTGCTGTTTGAGGAAGAGCAGTGCTGATGGCTCTTTCATTTATTTCAATAAAAATAAATAAACTATAAAGCGAAGATCTGGGGGCCAGCATTGTGGTACAGCAGGTTAAGCCACTACTAATAACACTGGCATCTCAGTGATTGCTGCTCAAGTTTTGTCTGTTCTACTTCTGATCCAGCTGCCTGCTAAAGGACCTGGAAAAGCAGAAGATGGTCCACGTGCTTTGGGCCCCACACCCACATGGGAGACACAGATAGAATTGCCTGCTCCTGGCTTCAGTCCAACCCAGCTGTAGTTATTGTGGCTATTTGAGGAGTCAACCAGCATATGGAAGACCTGTGTTTGTCTTCTCCCTTTCTAATTTCAAATAAATAAATGTCTTTTAAAAAATAAATTATCTTTATCCTTTACTTGAAAAATAGAAGAGTTATGAAACAATTTAATTTCCTCTTATAATGTTACTTAGTACTACATATAAAATGAATATATGCTCTTGACATACACATTTTGAGATATAGGCATATATACCATATACTGAACTCCATAGCTTATTTTTTTAAAAATAAGGAGAGGCAGAGAAAGAGAGACAGAGAGAGGTCTTCCATCCGCTGGTGCACTCTCCAGATGGCTGCAACGGCCAGAGCTGTGCCGATCCGAGCCAGGCGCCTCCTCCGGGTCTCCCACATGGGTGCAGGGGCCCAAGCTCTTGGGCCATCTTCTACTGCTTTCCCAGGCCATAGCAGAGAGCTGGATTGGAAGTGGAGCAGCCAGGAGTCTAACCGGTGCCCACATGGGATGCCGGCACTGCAGGCGGTGGCTTTACCTGCTGTGCCACACATAGCTTATTTTCATCAGCATTACGGTGCTTGTTTGAGAAAGCTTGGTGTTGAAGTTGTTAGATTCACCTGGATGGTTTTAGGTTGGTTGTTCTCTGCACAGTGATGATACTGCCTCACTGTCTTAGGATTTCCATCATTGTGGAGGAATTAGTTGGTTCTGTGAATTGGGCTTTCCTTTCCCTCCTCCTCTTGTTCCTTTCCCAATGCAAAAATTCCTTTTTTGTTTTTGAGGAAGAGGGCTGTTTTTAGTTCACTCTTTTTTTTTTTTTTTTTTTTTTTTGACAGGCAGAGTGGACAGTGAGAGAGAGAGACAGAGAGAAAGGTCTTCCTTTGCCGTTGGTTCACCCTCCAATGGCCGCCGCGGCCGGCGCGCTGCGGCCGGCGCACCGCGCTGATCCGATGGCAGGAGCCAGGAGCCAGGTGCTTTTCCTGGTCTCCCATGGGGTGCAGGGCCCAAGCACCTGGGCCATCCTCCACTGCACTCCCTGGCCACAGCAGAGGGCTGGCCTGGAAGAGGGGCAACCGGGACAGAATCCGGCGCCCCGACCGGGACTAGAACCCGGTGTGCCGGCGCCGCTAGGCGGAGGATTAGCCTAGTGAGCCGCGGCGCCGGCCCTAGTTCACTCTTGAGAATTCATTCCACTGGGGTCCTAGAATATGATGATGGCCCTTGAGTAGGACCTGTGCATTTGTTTGTTTGCTGTGTCCCTGAGTCTTGAAAAACAGTGCTAAGGTTTACATTTGGTGTGTGTCTGAGGGCTTACATTTGCTCCTCTATCTATCAGCATTTACCTAAGGATTTCCTATTCCTTTGACCAGTCCTCAATTGAGTTGCTTACGTTTTTGGTGGTGCTGTACTTTTAACTGCTTTCTCATGGGTAGCTTAGGCATGCAATCTCCTATTTTTTTTTTTTTTTTTGAAACAGGGGTTTTAGGATCTTTTTAAAAATAACCTCCTTGATCCGTATGGTCTGCTAGGAGGAGTGTGCTTTTGGTCATTTGTTTTGAAAGTGAAAAACATACTGATATGAAAAATGAGGGATAAGGAGGCTCTTGATTGCCATATTCTCTTCAGTATAAGATGTGTGCTCCTAATGTGTTTCATCAGTACGAAATATTTGTGCTTGGTCCTCATTAAAGTATAATATCACGTGCTCTTGTATTAAAATTCTGGTTTCTTAGATCTGTGACCCAAGTAAATAAAAAACTTGTATTCCAGTTGATTTTAAGAATATTGTTATCTTTAACTTAATTTTATATTAGTGTTTATATGTGGTCTGTATCATTTTAAAGTTACATTTCTTGGGGAAAAAGAGTCGTCCTTGTTCCTAATAAGAGTGTTTAGAATTTTAACCTGGGGAGAGCTCTAAGATGGCAGAATAGAGAGGAAGCTCACTGATAGTCTGGGAAAAGATAGTTTAATAAAAGTGGAGATACTGTAGTCTCAGGGAAGAGTTAGGGAAAAAGCTGCAGAGGAAACTTCTGGAATTAGTGGGACTCAGTAGACGTTCATGGAGGGCACAGGCTCCCACGTCTTGGGACCCCAGCTGCCAAGTCTACGCACCAGTGCTGGAAAGGGAGGTGAGGTGAAACTGCAGTAGTCTGAGACACTGGCAGAAAAGCGGCAGGAAGAGTGTAGAGGGAACAAGGCTTAAAGCTCCGTGGGGAAAAGTACAGCAGCCTAACTAGAGGAGAGGAAAAAAATAAATAAATAAAGGGACTGGTATGGACACAATTCACTCTCTCCACTCACCTTCCAAAGGCGGGGAAGACAATAGAGCAGGTGCCATTTTGGACATATGTAACAGCTGTGCCAGCTCAGGGCTGTGCCTGCTCTCAGCCAGGCAGAAAAACCTGACTCTGGTAGGGTGAAGCTTACACTGTGGACTGTACACAATCTTTGTGTGGTCCTTGGGACAGAGCAGACAAATATACCCACTGGGGCTAGCACTCAGGCGCTGATTGCCATTAAGGAGAAGAGCTCAGCTGAGCGGAATTACTTCCCTTCTGAGTAAAAAAAAGAGAGGGAAGATTTACCATGCCCTTAACCCTGAAGAACTGAATAGAGCTCTCTGGCCACACCCACCACAAGCCTCTAGAGATTCACCAAAAGCAGACAGTCCACTTACTCTAGAGTCATAGTATAACGAGAAAAGCCACCACAGTGAGAAAGAAAAAAAAAAATTTCCACATTGCCAAACAACAAACACAGAAACTGACAAAACAAGAACAAAGAAGACAACATGATGCTGCCAAATGAACATGACACTCCAATACAAGATTATGAAGATGATGAGATAGAAGAAGTGCAAGATACGGATTTCAAAAAATTTATGATAAGAACATTTAGAAGTTATCAAAAACAAATGCATGAACTACAGAAGTTTATACAGGACAGACAGAAAATCCCTCTCATGAAAATGAAATCTTAAGGAGGAATCAAAATGAAATGAGGAATTTAGTAGAATGTGAAATTGAGATATTGAAGAGAAACCAAAATGAAATGAAGAATTCAATAGAGCCTTAAAAACAGAATCAGTGAGATAGAAGAGAGAATATCGGACTTAGAAGACAGAGCACAGGAAATTATACAGTCAAACCAAAGAAAAGAAGAGAAAATTAGCAATCTAAAAAATATTGTTGGGAATCTACAGGATACTATTAAAAAACCCAGCATTCAGGTTCTAGGAGTTCCTGAAGGCATGGAGAGAGAGAAAGGATTAGAAGGCCTTTTTAGTGAGATACTAGCAGAAGACTTCTCAGGTTTGGAAAAGGAAAGAGACATCCAAGTACAAGAAACACATAATACCCCCAATAAACATGGCCAAAAGAGATCCTCACCATGACACGTAATTAAACTCACCACAGTGAAACATAAAGAAAAGATCCTAAAATGTGCAAGAGAGAAACATCAGATTACTCTCAGAGGATCTGCAATTAGACTCACAGCAGACTTCTCATCAGAAACCCTACAGGCTAGGAGGGAATGGTGAGATTTAGCCCAGGTACTGAGAGAAAAACTGCTAGCCCAGATATTATATCCTGCAAAGCTCTCATTTGTGAATGAAGGTGAAATAAAGACCTTTCATAGCAAACAGAAATTGAAAGAATTTGTCACCGCTTGTCCAGCCCTGCAAAAGATGCTTACAGATTTGTTACGCACAGAAACACGGTCATCAATACGAAAGAAGGTAGAGGAAGAAAATCTCCCAGTAAAAGATCACAGGAAGTTCAAAGCATATATTAGAATTATCTTTGGGAAAATGGCAGGGCAAAATCACTATTTATCAATAGTCACATTGAACGTAAATGGCCTCAACTCTCCAGTTAAAAGACACAGACTGGCTGAATGGATTTAGGAACAAAACCCATCTATTTGCTGCTTACAAGAAACACATCTTTCCAACAAAGATGCATGCGGACTGAAAGTGAAAGGTTGGAAAAAGATATTCCATGCCAACAGAAACCAAAAAACAGCTGGCGTAGCCATCTTAATAACAGACAACATAAATTTTAACACAAAAACTGTTAAGAGAACAAAGAGGGGCACTCTATAATGATTAAGGATCAATTCAACAGGAAGATGTAACTATTATAAATGTATATGCACCTAATTACAAGGCACTGGTTTATTTAAAAGATATTTAAGGGACTTAAAGGGAGACTTAGACTCCAGTACAATAGCATTGGGGGAAATTCAGTACTCCACTTTTAGCAATAGACAGATCAGTTGGACAGAGATCAACAAAGAAAGAGCAGAACTTTTCATCCTATACCTAAAGAATTTACGTTCTTCTTGGCAGTGCATGGAAGCTACTCTAGGATTGGCCACATACTAGGCCATAAAGCAAGTCTCAGCAAATCCAAAAGAATTGAAATCTTTTGAATTCAAAATAATTCAAACCATGCATCTTCTCAGACCACAGTGGAATGAAGGTGGAAATTAGCAACTCAGGAATCCCTAGAGCATATGCAAACACATGAAGGCTGAACAACACACTCCTGAATGAGCACTGGGTCATAGAAGAAATCAAAAGGGAAATCAAAAACTTTCTGGAAGTAAATGAGGATAACAACACAACACATCAAAACTGATGGGATACAGCAAAAGCAGTGTTAAGAGGAAAGCTTATAGCAATAGGTGCCTACATCAAGAAATTGGAAAGGTACCAAATAAATGAGCTTTCAGTGCATCTCAAGGATCTAGAAAAACTGCAGCAAACCAGACTCAAAACTAGTAGGAGAAGAGAAATAATTAAAGAAACAAAGAGAATTGGATCCAAAAACAATACAAAATATCAGCCAAACGAGGAACTGGTTTAAAAAAAAAATTGACATACCATTGGCCCAACTAACTAAAAAAGAAAAGACCCAAATCAGTAATTCAGAGATTAAAAAGGGAATGTAACAACGGACACTACAGAAATAAAGAGTCATCAGAAATTACTAAAAAGAGTTGTATGCCAGCAAACAGGGAAATCTATCAGAAATGGATAGATTCCTGGACACATGCAGCCTACCTAAATTGAACCATGAAGACATAGAAAACCTAAACAGACCCATAATTGAGACAAAAATTGAATCAGAAATAAAAGTCTTCCCAACAAAGAAAAGCGCAGGACCGGATGGATTCACTGCTGAATTCTACCAGACATTTAAAGAAGAACTAACTCAAATTCTTCTCAAACTATTCGAGTGGAATTTGTCCCTGGTATGCAGGGATGGTTCAGTGTTCACAAATCAAACAATGTGATACAGCACATTAACAAATTGCAGAAGTAAAACCATATGATTATCTCAATAGATGCCGAGAAAGCATTTGATAAAATACAGCACCATTTCATGATGAGCACTCTAAGCAAATTGGGTATAGAAGGAACATTCCTCACTACAATCAAAGCAGTTTATGAAAAACCCACAGCCAGCATCCTATTGAATGTGGAAAAGTTGGAAGCATTTCCACTGAGATCTGGTACCAGACAGGGATGCCCACTCTCACCACTGCTATTCAATATAGTTCTGGAAGTCTTAGAGCCATTAGGCAAGAAAAAGAAATTAAAAGGATATAAATTGGGAAGGAAGAAGTCAAACTATCCCTCTTTGCAGACGATATGATTCTTTATTTAGAGGATCCAAAGAACTTGACTAAGAGACTATTGGAACTCATAGAAGAGTTTGGCAAGGTAGCAGGATATAAAATCAATGCACAAAAATCAACAGCATTTGTATACACAGGCAGTGCCATGACTGAGAAAGAATTTCTAAGATCAATCCCGTTCACAAAAGCCACAAAAACAATCAAATACCTTGGAATAAACTTGACCATGGACGTTAAAGATCTCTACGATGAGAATTATAATATCCTAAAGAAATAGAAGAGGATACCAAAAAATGGAAAAATCTATGCTCATGGATTGGAAGAATCAATATCATCAAGATGTCCAAAAGCAATTTATAGATTCAATGCAATACCAATCAAGATACCGAAGACCTTCTTCTCAGATCTGGAAAAAATGATGCTGAAATTCATATGGAGACACAGGAGACCTCGAATAGCTAAAGCAATCTTGTACAATAAAAACAAAGCCAGAGGCATCACAATACCAGATTTCAGGACATACTACAGGGCAATTGTAATCAAAACAGCATGGTACTGGTAAGAAACAGATGCATAGATCAATGGAACAGAATAGAAACACCAGAAATCAATCACTACATCTATAGCCAACTTATATTTGATTAAGTATCTAAAACCAATCCCTGGAGCAAGGACAGTCTATTCAATAAATGGTGGTGGGAAAACTGAATGTCCATGAGCAGAAGCATGAAGCAAAACTCCTTCCTTACATCTTACACAAAAATCCACTCAACATGGATTAAAGATCTAACTCTATGAGCTGACACCATCAAATTATTAGAGAACATTGGAGAAACCCTGCAAGATATTGGCACCGCAAAGACTTCTTGGAAAAGACCCGGGAGGCACAGGCAGTCAAAGCCAAAATTAACGATTGGGATTGCATCAATTTGAGAAGTTTCTGTAGGGCAAAAGAAACAGGAAAGTGAAGAGGCAACTGACAGAATGGGAAAAAATATTTGCAAACTGTGCAGCAGATAAAGGGTTGATAACCAGAATCTGCAAAGAGATCAAGAAACTCCACAACAAGAAAACAAACAACCCACTTAAGAGATGACCAAAGACCTCAGTACACAATTTTCAAAGAGGAAATCCAAATGGCCAACAGACACATGAAAAAGTGTTCAAGATCACTAGCAATCAGGGAAATTCAAATCAAAACCACAGTGAGGTTTCACCTCACCCTGGTTAGAATGGCTGACATACAGAAATCTACCAATAACAAATGCTGGAGAGGATGTGGGGGCAAAGGGACACTAACCCACCATTGGTGGGAATGCGAACTGGTCAAGCCACTTTGGAAGTCAGTCCATAGCAGCTATTTTGCGGTGAACCAATGGAAAAAGGAAGACCTTTCTCTCTTTCTCTCTCACTGTCTAACTCTGCCTGTCTAAAAAAACAAAAAAGAAAATGAATCTTGATGTGAATGGGATGGGAGAGGGAATGGGAGATGAGATGGTTGCAGGTGGGAGGGAGGTTAGGGGAGGAAAAAGCCACTATAATCCAAAAGTTGTACTTTTAAGATTTATGTTTATTAAATAAAAGTTAAATAAAATTTTAACCTGATATAATTTTGGATTCATTGGGCGTATGCAGAGAGACAGATTTGTTTGCTAGAATCTGTTACAGTGAAGTGAAATCAAGTAGACAGTCCTGCTTCACAAGTGTATGTGGAAAATAATTAGTTACTTCCTTCTCCTTGATGGGAAGACAGATGGCCTGAGTTCAGCTCTGGACTACGAGTGATGCTTTCCTCACACTTGTCGCATGTTTGCCTGTGCTGCCCACGAGAAGCTACAGAGCTTGTTGGGGTGCACACTGTAGCTTTTCCCTTACTCAGCTTGCTGAGTGCTGTGAGCTTCTCAAGTCTGAGTCCGTCTTTCAACTTCCTTGGTCCATTAAATTTTAGTTTTCACTAAAGGATGGAGTTTTTTTTTAAGTTTGGGAGGCTAACTGTATAAATGCTGAAATTTAAGTTAGAAAAACTCTTCACTCCTTTGTTGCAAATATTAAGACCATTTTGTAACGTAAGAAAATAATCTGATGTAACGGAACACACAAAATAAACTGTTAGGTGTTCATCTGTTGAAAATTATGTGTATATTTTTTAAAGTTTGTTGAAATTTTGTGTATAATAGAAATCTCAGCTTTTTGTTTTAGATTTTTTTAAGTTTTATAATTATGTTTTACTTAACTGTTAAGTTTTATGGAAAAGTCAGTTTAAAGATGCACTTCAATTTTTCCTAAAGGCCAATTGGAGTCATATTTCATATATCCTTAATTTACAGTCATCCATTTACAGGTTTGGTAGGTAATATAAACATTCCTAAGTAAGATCTTTTAAAGTAGACATTGAAATTAACAAATGTTTTCAACTAAAAAAGCCTTATGATCAAGTTATTTCGTAAGGACAAGCTACATAATTTTCTTCATAGCTGTTGAACATTGTAGCAATTAATAAATGAATTTGTAATATTTCTCATAGGTTCTATTAGTGTTACCTCAGTTAAGTTAGACTTTTTTTCTTTGATTTATTTCTTTATTTGAAAGTCAGAGTTAGAGAGGAGAGAAATCTCTCTGTATGCTGATTCACTACCCAGTTAACTATAACAACCAGGGCAGAGACGTGCTCAAGGCAGTAGCTTGGAACTGCACATGGGTTGCCCACCTGAGTGGCAGGGGCTCATGTGCTTTCCCAGGCACATTAGCTAGAAGCTGGATTGGCAGTAGAGCATCCATATGTGTTGTCTGCCATCACAGGTGGCTGATGAAACTGCCGTACCACAATGTCAGCCCCAAGTTAGACTTTTTTTGGTGGTGGTAATCAGTTTATGATATATCAGATGCTCTTTCTTTTAGCATGGTTTAGAGATTGCATTGCCTCTAGGTTAAGTTAATTCTGTTGCTTATCTTTGGCGAAAGCTGAATGCAGTGGCACTAGTATGTACTGTTAGTCAACATTTTCTGTGTCTTGCATGAGATTTATACAACTTTAAAAGACCCAGCTGGCTTCCTTGCCTTCCGATTAGTTCTGTTCTAGAATAATCATTCCACAGTAGGGTTTAAAGCCTACCTTTTTATTTTTTTGTCCAACTTTATAAGTCTGCCTACCTGTATATGCTGTGGGTCACTCCTAGCCTTGACAAGGTAGTGCCCCAGCAAAACTGAATTCTGCAGCCATCCCAGCACTGTTTACCCGTGGGTCCTAACTCTGGTGCTTTGTTTTCATTTTCCCCTGCAGCTAGAAGATGCTCCTCTGTCTTCTTGTCCAATGCCACACATCCTGGAAGGATGCGTTTCACCTTCTTCCTCTTCCGAGCTTTCCTGAGTGGCTCCTCCACCTGCCCACTTGCAAACGCATGAGGGAGTGGTCTTTCTTCTTAATTCAATGCTGTTTTCTCTACCGCATTGGGTGCTTTCTGTTGCTGCCTTTTAGATTGTGTGTCAGGTCACTGTGTATCCATGGTCCTTTCCTACTTCTCTAACAGTTTTCTAAGGCCCTGTCTTTGACCTTTGTGTTTCTTGGCTACGATGAAGTCTTTTCATTGCAGGTACCCGTTTTGTGGCTTTGCTGTTGCCCTTCTTGAGAGCATCAACCTTTATCTTTCCAGTTGCTCTCCGACTCTTCCTGCCGTGGTCCAAATATACCCTCAAGTCAGATGACTGCACCTGCATGTTTCACATTTCCCCCATTGACTGCCTCAAACTACACTGTGCCTGCATTTCCCCCTTATTTAATAAAAGCACTGTTCACTCTGGAACAGAAGCTGGATAACCGTAAGTCATCCTCATCCTGGAACTCAAGTGAGATAACTGTAAGATGTCCTCACATCTCCGCTTGCACTTGGTATTAGTAGGTGACTAGAACCTCAGTACCTCCGTCACTACCACATTGTTTTTGAGCTCCTCTCCTTTTTTTAAAAAAAATTATTTTCATTTTATTTTGAAAGGCAGAGATAGATCTTCTACCTATTGTTTTATTCCCCCAAAGCCCATAGCAGCCAGGGCTGGACCACGCCGAAGTCTGAAATCCACAGTTCAATACAGGTCTCCCCCATGGGTGGCAGGAACTCAAGTACTTGAGCCATGGCCTTTGCACATCTGTGTTAACAGGAAGTTGGAGTTGGAAATAGAAATGGGCGTTGAACCCAGGGACTCTAATTTAGAGTACAGGCAGCTCGACCAGCATCTTAAGTGCCAGGCCCAATTTCTGGCCCTAGCAATTCTTTTTTTTTTTTTTTTTTAGATGTATTTTATTTATTTGAAGGGTAGAGTTATAGCTATGCAACAACGTGCCACCCTTCTTTTTTTTTTTTTTTTAATAAAGATGAATGATTTTTTTTTCTGCTCTTCTACATCTTCTTATATAATTTGCTTAATTTGCTTACATGTCTCGCCAGTAGAATCAGTCCTGTGGGATAAGGAGCCTGTCTTTTCATCTGGTTGCATGGAGCTTCTAAATATGGCCTCTTCAAGACTCCTCAGGTTGGGCACAGAATTCTTGGACTTTGCTGGAAGGAGAAGTTCATGTCTCTCGTTTATGTTCTCAGAGGAGTTTGCTACTTAAAGAAGATGAGGTTGTTGAACTTAGCACATGATACACCCTGCATATCTATTTACTGAATTCAACCAGGCGTCTGCTGACCCCTGGGTGACACTGTGGGAAACAGCTGCTGACTCACCCCAGCCCTCCTCAGTGCAAGTCTCCGGCTCTGTCAGTGCGGTTGTAATCATGTGTGTGCTCTGTGAAGTCCCTGTCTGCTTGTGATTTCTAGAATGCAGTAAACCCTGCCTGCTGCTACAAGTGCAGTATAAATTCTGGATGAATCCATAGACTATTTCATGAAGATACCCTAGATTTTTTTGTTTTACTTCTTGTAAAGCATATTTTCATGATGTGGGAAAGATGAAAAGTTTACATGTTCATTCTCTCCTTCCAGTCTCTGTCTCACCCCATCATCAACCCATGTAAACCACACCCACACAACTCTCACAGTACTCTAGGAAGATAGGTTTGGCCTGGAATATGATAACACTGTTGTGGGGAGCAAACCGGACTAGACTGTTACTGGAATTAAGACTTATTCTATGCATCTGCTCTCCCACAATATGGCGCTGGGAGAGAAGTAAACAGCTTCCGCACAGCTGCCTCCAGTTCAACCAATTAACTGTAGGACTTGCTCCTGATTGGAGAGCAGCGTACTCAGCCGAGTTGGGATTGGCGGAGGAGGACTATAAAGGAGGAGAGAGACGGCATGCACGAGGAACATCTATGGGGAACATCTAAGGGAACCCGTGCAGCCCCCAGAGAGACCCGGCCGGCGGTGTGCCGCTCCCCTGCGGAAGTGGGGAATGCGGCCAGGGGGAACTGCCCTTCCACGGAGGTGGAAGGGATAGTAGCCAACCCGGGAAGAACCAGCAGCAAACCCGGGGAGGGCCGAGCAGACGAAAGAACAGCGCAGGGTCCTGTGTCGTTCCTCCACGAAGAGGGGGAGCGACATAATGGTGCCGTGACTCGGATATGAAGCCTAGGCAGGGCTTAGTGTCGTTCCTCCACGAAAACGGGGAGCGACATAATGGTGCCGTGACTCGGATAGGGAACTTAGGACGAATATGAAACTTAGGAGGGAAGAAATGACTCGGATTAGGAAACCTAGAACGGATATGAAACTTAGGAGGGAAGAAACGGGAAGAAATGGGAAAATATCGGAGAGAGAGACTAGCAAACAGCCTAGGGAAAAGCCGGACGAAAAAGGAGCCGGAAGAAGCTATTGAAAGCCTAGGCATAGACTCGGATACGGACTACGGGGGGAAGCTGGGAGAAATCTCTAAGGTCGAAAGCGAAAGTGAAAGCTAGAACAAACAGATTCGGACGCGGACTGTGGGGAGAGGCCAGGAGAAATGAGGGAGGAATATCGTTGGAGGAAAGCTTGGGGAAACATACCGGGTAGAGAAAAATGTTAGGGAAATTGAAGCCGCGGGGGGCAGGCCGAGGCGGAGACGAAAGCCACTTTGGGGTTCTCAAGTTAGCCCGGGAATAGGGGGCGAAAAGTTAAAACCAGAAGCTGAGACGCAAGCCAGATTGGGATCCGTCTGATTAGCCCGGGGAGCAAAGGACGGGAAGCCAAATCGTGGGGCGGAGACGTACGCTGGGTTGAATTCGCCAGGCTAGCCCGGGGAACTTGGATTGAATCCTAGTGGCGGAGACGCAAGCTACGCTGTGTTACTCGCGGAAGCCGCCGCGTGCAGAGAGAGCACGGGGCGTGAATAGATAGGGAACGCTGGCGTAGGCCGTGGTTCAGACGCGAAAGGGTTAAGCGTGGAGACCGCGGACCGCGCAAAGCCGGGAAGCCGCGCAGAGAGGCGCGCGGGCTGAAGCGGCGCAGAGCCGGGAACCCGCCGGCGGGGCGAGGTGCCGGGAAGCTGCGGGGATAAGAGAAACAGAAGTTTAGAAGTAAAAGAGAAATAGGAATGTTGGCAGACAGAAGTAAAATGGGAGAAATAGAAATGCCCGGAGATAGAGAAATAGAGAAAAATAAGGCCTCCCCTCAACATGCCAATTAGAAGGCTTGGATTCGGTCTGCCTGATTTAAGGCGGTAAGCGCCAGCAAAGCTCGACCAGAGTATGAGCTGCAGGTCACCGAAGATAGGCACGAACCAACACTAATAAGTCTCCCCCACAATAAGGCAATGAGAAGGCTTGGATTCGGTTTGCCTGATAGGTTTTGTAAGCCCCTGCGGGCAGAGCAGAGCATGCGCTGCAGGGCACCGAACACAGGCACGCATCAGCGCCTAAAAACCTCCTCACAATGGCGAAGAGAGGACCCGGATTCGGTTTTCCTGATTGATAGGACTTGTAAGAGCCTGTGGCAGCTCTAGCAAGTAGAGCAGAGTGTGTGCCGCGGGACACCGAAGACAGGCGCGTATCAACGCCAAAAATAAAAAGAAAGGGGGATCTGTGGGGAGCAAACCGGACTAGACTGTTACTGGAATTAAGACTTATTCTATGCATCTGCTCTCCCACAATATGGCGCTGGGAGAGAAGTAAACAGCTTCCGCACAGCTGCCTCCAGTTCAACCAATTAACTGTAGGACTTGCTCCTGATTGGAGAGCAGCGTACTCAGCCGAGTTGGGATTGGCGGAGGAGGACTATAAAGGAGGAGAGAGACGGCATGCACGAGGAACATCTATGGGGAACATCTAAGGGAACCCGTGCAGCCCCCAGAGAGACCCGGCCGGCGGTGTGCCGCTCCCCTGCGGAAGTGGGGAATGCGGCCAGGGGGAACTGCCCTTCCACGGAGGTGGAAGGGATAGTAGCCAACCCGGGAAGAACCAGCAGCAAACCCGGGGAGGGCCGAGCAGACGAAAGAACAGCGCAGGGTCCTGTGTCGTTCCTCCACGAAGAGGGGGAGCGACAACTGTGTCTTCCTTTTTAGGGATATTTTTGTCTACTATGTTAAGATCGTTGGGGACATTAATAGTGGGAATGCAAAGAAGTGATCTTATCTTCTCTAAACATTTTCTGTTTCTATTAAAAATTTTGTCCACAAGCACACTCTAATATAAGCAGGTGGTCAGGCTTTGAAAAATCAGTGTGTCTGGGGCTGGTGCTGTGGTGTAGTGGGTAAAGCCATGTCTGTGGCTCCAGCATCCCATATGGGTGCTCGTTCCAGTTCTGGCTGCCTCATTTCTGGTCCAGCTCCCTGCTCCTGTGCCTGGGGAAGTAGCAGAAGATGGCCCAAGTGCTTGGGCCCCTGAATGCTTGTGGGAGACCTAGAAGAGACTCCTAGCTCCTGGCTTCAGATCAGCCCATCTGCAGCAGTGGAGTGAGCCAGCAGGTAGAAGTTCTCTCTGTCTCTGTCTCTGTCTCTGTCACTCTGCCTTTAAAGTAAAAATACATGTTTTTAAAAAATCCATAAAAATAATCAGTGTGTCCACCAGTTATCATTTTGATGATACTAGAAGATTTTATTATAACTTTTTGATAATCTTGTAGTACTAAATGAAATATAAGGAATAGAATTTGAGAGATGTGGGGAAGCTTTCTCATGTAGAGTAATTTAAAATCACACACATCATTTACCCTTCCCTCTATTTCCTTTGTTATGTCTTACACACCTTTACTTCTTCCTGTATGCAACTTTTATGTTGGAGTTCCCATGAGACTGTGTGCATTATGATTTAATTCAGACTGAAATACAGCATTGACAGCCTCAGACTGGCTGCAGAAACATGGTCAGTGAGCTAGTAACTGCTCTTATTTCAGCTGTCTTTATGTGGAAAGAGCAGTAGGTGGCACAGAATTTTTTAACCCCCATGTCTACGACAGTGATGGGCTGGGTGTTGCATTGGAAGAACATGTAAGTGGGTAAAGGATTTGTACTTCCGTAGGAATGTCTTTCTGTTAATGATAATTTCTAACGGAGGACTGAAGAATCGCAAAAGCTCGTTTTAAGCTGTCCTGTGCGGTACCGCCTTTGACTTCAGTCAGGCTTGTCTGTTTATTCCGCGTCTGCGCTCATGACTCAGGCTTCCCAGAAATGTTTGAAAGCACTGATATCTTTGTGTCTTGGCAATAGTCTGTTTGGCCCCAAAACACTGAGAAGTTTCTATCCATTAAGCACTCTTGGGAAGGATGTCAGAATCTCATATGGTGTGGAGGTGGTGTTTGTATCAGTCATGGTTCAGCCAGACAACCAGAACCGGCAGGCGCTTTATTGCAGTTAATCAGATGACAGGATTTAAGGGGCTGGCTAGGGTAGGCCGTCAGGAAGGGCCAGTTAGAGTGTGGGACACAGGTAGCTGCTGCTGTCGCAGGTGGAGTTTCTGCTCCCTCAGGAAGCAGCCACTGTGCTTTAGAGGCCATTCAAATGATTGGCTCCTGTCCACGGCACCTGTCTCGGGGTTGTACACATGCAGAATACCTTGATCGCAGTGTCTACGTTAGTGTTCAATGGAGGAGCTAATGATGATAGCTGATCCACGTCGATTTGTGAACAGTATTCATAAATGCACTTAGTGTTAACTGTGTGCGTGTATGTCCATGTATCTATTTAAGTGTAAATATTGCTGGAGTCCTTAGTTCTGCCTCAGAAGCAGCTTGCATTCAACACCCTGTTTGGGAAACAGCGGAGGTTCTGCTGTTCTAACCCAGCCTTTGGATCTTTGTTCTGAGATGGCAGTTGTGTCACACTGCTGGAAGGACATGCAGAGGCTTGGCTTCTCCCATGGCCTCCTGTGTCAACACAGTGTTAATCTGATTGAATTACTTATTCTGTTTCTCCAATCTGTGCCACTTAGAACAAGCTGTAAACCTCTTCATTACGATGTAGACTTAGAAAGATATAGTCTCACAGCTAGGAAGGACTTTCTGAATGCACTAATTTAAAATTGAAACGTGTATATATATATGTGTGTGTGTGTATTTTGTAAGTAACATACAAAGAAGGACAATTAAAAGAGTAAAAATAAACTTAGACTATTTCCTCTAATAAATTGGCACCTCATCTACTCTGTTAGGTCAATAGGTTTTGTTTTGCTTAACTTTGATAATTCCCATCATTCTGCCATTCCAAAGCTTATTTTCATTACAAATTAAACATAAGTAAGGTGGTTTTAGGAGCACTGTGGGAGAACACCAGTCATCATGGATTGTCAAGTAAATGAATGGATTAAATGAATGGATGCTGAGCATTGATTAATAATTTTGCTGATCATTTAGTAAGATTATTCTGTGACTTGCAACTTTAACACCAGATAGCAGATAAAGAGTATCATCTTTTTTTTTTTTTTTTGCATTTTTGCTTTAGGTTGTAAATTTATTTTTTTATTTATTTATTTTTTTGACAGAGTGGACAGTGAGAGAGAGAGACAGAGACAGAGAGAAAGGTCTTCCTTTGCCTTTGGTTCACCCGCCAATGGCCGCCGTGGCCGGCGTGCTGCGGCAGGCGCGTCGCGCTGATCCGATGGCAGGAGCCAGGTAGTTATCCTGGTCTCCCATGGGGTGCAGGGCCCAAGTACTCGGGCCATCCTCCACTGCACTCCCGGGCCACAGCAGAGAGCTGGCCTGGAAGAGGGGCAACTGGGACAGAATCCAGCACCCTGACCAGGACTAGAACCCGGTGTGCCAGCGCCGCAAGGCAGAGGATTAGCCTAGTGAGCCGCGGCGCCGGCCTAGGTTGTAAATTTAAAGTGTATTTATATTATACATTATTGTTTTATAAAAATTAATGGTTGTATATGGTAAAACTCTGTCTTTTTAGGGAAAATAAACTTTAATTTCTAGAAAGATTTATCTAGCTATCTATCTATATTTATTTAAAAGGCACAGTGACATAGAAGGAGAGAGAGAGAGAGAGAGAGAGAGAGAGAGAGAGAGAGATCCTTCATCTGCTGGTTAATGCCCTTTACAGGAACATTGGCCCGGTCTGGTCTAAACCTAACAGTCAGACAATCCATCTGCATCTCCCCTGTGGGCGACAGGGACCCAAATACTTGGGGCCCTCACCTGCCTCCCAGCATTTGGCAGGTGAGCTGGGCTGGAAGTGGAGTAGCCACGATTCGAACCTGCACTCCGCTGTGGGATCCCAGTGGCCTAGGCAGCAGCTCAGCCCACTGTGCCCCAGTGCCCACCCCTCTTTTTAATTTATTTACATCATGGACATACTTTAGAGGTACATTTTGATGATAGTTTTTACATGTTGTTAGGCTACATGTTATTGTCTCAAATTTCCCTTTGCTTTCTGTGATTATAATTTTAACTCTATTTAAATCTCTAACCTTATTGGATTTGTATAGCTACAGTGAACTCCGTATTTCCACGTGGATGTCTATTAGACGCTCTGTTTCTGTAGCTCCTTCCTTAAGGACATATGTGATGTTGGGCTAACTTTGTGGACTTTCCCCACAGAAATGTGACGAAGTGGAATGTCATCTTTGTTAGCAGCCAGCAGTCCACATGGATAAAACCAGTAGGACTTATAAGCAAATCCTGTCTTGTCCCGGGGCTCTGGGGACGGGGTGCACATACCTGGTTGGAGGTCACGGTTTTCGAGTTTCCTGAGTGTGTACCTCTGATCTCTGACTGTCTTTTATGGAGGCACCTGCTAGGTTGTTCCAGCAGATGCTCTTACGGATGCTCTTACTGCTGTGCTAAGGTTGGCCCCACACACATCTGCGAGGGGTTTCTCTGCTTGTACAAAAGCTGCAGCAGAGACTAGGCCCCTTTTTTTAATAGATCTTTACTAATATTACTATTATTTTTTCCAAGATTTACTTATTTGAAAGGCAGTGTTTGGAAGAGGGACACACACACACACACACACACAGATTTTCCATCCATTAGTTCACGAGGAGCATGGCCACAACAGTCAGGGCTGGGTCGGGAGGAAGCCAGGAGCCAGGAACTCTCTCTGTCCACAGTGTCCCACATGCGTGTCAGTAACCCAAGTACCTGGGCCATTGTCCGCTGCTTTCTTAGGTGCATTGGTTGGGAACTGGATTGGAAGCGAAGCAACTGGAACTTGAATAGACACTCTGATAGTGGAATACTGGTGTCGCCGGGTCGGGTTACCTTGCTCACTGCAGCGCTGGCCTGAGACCAGCCCTGTGACTGCTGTACGTTTTCCTGGGAGAGAGAAACCTTTGACAGGCTGTGTTTCTACGTGCGTCTCTTGTCCCTGATGGTCTTGGGTAGTTTCCAGAGTCCAGGTGTCTGGTTGGAAATGAAAGACTGTGCTTTTCTCCCCGTCACTTTTCCCTCCAGCAGCCTTTCCCGTTTGAGTCACCGGCCCCTCCATCCTTCCGCCCACTAAAGCACAACACTGCAGTCACCCTTTGCTGTCTCGGTTTCCGTCCTGCATCCCGGCTGGCAGGGAATCTTGTGCCCCAGACTTGCTGGATTTCTGCATTTTGCCCCTTCCCCTAACCTCTTCTCCTACTGTCCTTGTTTGAGTCGCCATCACATCTTGACTGTATTATAGAGAAAGCTCACTAAGCAGCTGTACTGCTCCTGCCTGCAGTAGTCATTCTAGACATAGCTAGTGGTGCCTTTTTTTTTTTTTTTTTAAAGATTTATATATTTGAAAGGCCGAGTTACAAAGAGGCAGAAGCAGAGGCGGGGGTTGGGGGGGGTCTTCCATCTATTGGTTCACTCCCCAAATGGCTGCAGTGGCTGGAGCTGGGCTGATCCAATGCCTAGAGCTTTTTCTGGGTCTCCCATGTTGGGTACAGGGGCCAACACACTTGGGTCATCTTCCGCTGCTTTCCCAGGCCACAGCAGAGAGGTGGATCGGGAGTGGAACAGCTGGGGCACAAACCAGCACCCACATGGGATGCTGGCACTGCAGGCAGCGGCTTTTACCCGCTACGCCACAGCCCCAGCCCCAGCAGAGCCTCACTGGTACTCAGGTCATCTTTGCTCGTGATCCTCAGCTGGCTAACAGAATTTTCCCAAACAACTTTTTTGTTGGAAACATGAAATTGATGACTAAAACAGGCATTTCTCCCAATCTTGTTTTCCTTAGCTTATTGTACAGTACATTTTATGAGATTGTTTATTTTGCTCCCACTCAGTTTTTTCTGTCGCCTAAGCTGGTTTTCACTGCAGGGTCCCCTATCAGGAGCGTGTTCTGTTGTTCTGGCTTTGATGTGATATTGGCTGCCTTGCCCTTATCCTGCCCTGTCCCTTTCTTATTTCTGATTTTCCGGGGATCTCTGCAGCTGTCTCTGCCGGCCATGCTCCTCTTGTTCAGCAGTGAGTGTTTGCCAAGGCCAGGTTCTGGGCTCCTGATTCCGATTCCTGTGCGGATATTTCACAGAAATTCCCAGCATAGTGCTCTTGCTAATTTCAGGCATTCGTGACAGAGGCTTTCTTGTTTTTCTGCGGAGCGGGGCTGCTGCAGAATAGTTTTGGAGGAGCCTGTTTGTACGAGCCTGATTGTCTTGATAGGAATTCAGTGCACACAGGTAGCCGGGACTCTGGCTCGGCGCCTTTTCATCTTTGTGGTTGCGCTCTTCGATTCTTGGTGTCTGCCTATGAAATCTGTGCTTACCAGCCAGGCTTCTTTGTTTCTTTTTTAGGACCGGACTGGACTGAGTTTTCTTGATTTGTATGTGTTGGGATGAATGTGGCTCACTTTTGTTCATGGTCCATAATTAGGGTTAAATAAAAGTAGGTTCTTTACTCTGATATGACATTATCTTTATTATTTTTTTTGCCCAGTCTTTGTACTGCCTCTGATGAAACAGTATATTTGTATCAACTGTGTGCTCCTACAGACAGCATCTGATGAAGCAAGATTTTTACTCTATGAAACATAATTCTTATTTATTATTAATATTATTATTTAAGAAGCTGGGTTATGGGGAGAGCTCTAAACTACTGGTTCATTGTCCTATTCCCCACAATGACTGGGTCCAGAGCCAGGAGCCAAGAGCTTGATTGGGGTCTCCCATGTGGGTGGCAGGGACGCAGGGTTGTGGGAATGCGGTCAAAGCAGAGACAGGTGAAATGTAAGAACCAGAGCAGGGTTTGCTTAAAGAGAGGATCTACATTCAGCTGTGAGTGTGGACAGCCCCATGAGGGGAGACACTTGCCATGGGGAGAATCTGCCTGTGAGGAGAAGGTGAGAGAGAAGGAAAGTGACCCCCAGTTCATTGGACCCCTTAATTGGGTAGGGGGTGGTATTTGGGTGGGATTCAGTGCCCATGATGTCCTCTGGGAAGGAGTCCGTCGCGTCTGCATGATTGTGAGTTTGCGCGTACTCATCCTGGAGTCTTCTTGGTGCTGGAGGAGACTCAGGTGCATCATGGGAAATTCGGTGTGCTGAAATGGGGTATGAGGAGGTGGGGCTCAGGTGCAAAACTAGAGACAGAAAGTGCAGGAAATGCCTTGGGTCTTTTGTTCCCTGACTACCTACTTTTCCAGACCACGTCATAGCTGCTTGAGCTGCTACCTACTGCCTTGCAGGGGGCATGTTAACAGGAAGCTGGAGTCAGGACAGAGCTGGACTTGAACCTAGGCACTTCCATATGGAATGTGGGCATCTCATAGCATTGTCCCTATAGCTGTGCCCAATGCCCACACATAGTTTGTATGTTTTAATAGAAGGGACTGCTATCCTCACTTTGCTTTTATGAAGTTTACTTATTTTGATAGATTCACATTTTCCATGGAGCATTTAATGTCCATTTATAGAGCTTCATTAAAGACAGCTTATTGATACTTTCATTGGGATTCTTTGAAGCCTGTAAAATAACTAAAGGAGAGCTGGCTGTTTACTGACGTTCAATTATGCTACCCACTTACTTTCACTTTTGTTTAAATCTATCTAAATGTCTTTAAGGAGTAAAGTTTTTCTCATACTTCATTTTCTATTTATCTTATTACAAAGATTTATTTATTTATTTGAAAGGCGGAGTGACCTGGAGGGAGGGAAAGGCAGATAAGGAGTGATCTTCTGTCTGCCAGTTCTCTCCCCCAGATGACTGCAACAACCAGGTCTGGGGCAGGCTGAAGCCAGCAGGGGCCAGAATGCTTGGGCCCTCTTGTGTCTCCCTCCCAGATGCACTAGCAGGGGCTGGGTTAGACGTGGAGCATCTGGGACTCAATGTGGCTCTTCAGTATGGGATGCCCATGTCACTCTGCCACAATGCTCGCTTCCTCATTTCCTTCTTAACTGTTCTAAAATTTATTTTCATGTGATTTGAGAGGCTGGCAGGGGTTGGGAGGAGTGGTTGTGGAGGAGGAAGGAGAGAGATCGTCCATCCCTTGGTTTCTTCCCAAATGCCTGAAACAGGAGTCCAAAACTCCTTCTAGGTCTCTCTCATGTGCTCTGGGGACTCACATACTTGTGCCATCGCTGCTATCTCCAGGGTATACATTCACTGGAAGCTGGATTGGAAGTGGAGAAGCTGGAACTCAGAACAGGCACTTTGATTTTGGGTGCAGGCGACTGCTGTGTCAAATACTTTACTCTTCTTCATGTTTCTCTCTAAAATTGCTGTTAAATGTTTTATCTTCCTTGTGCCTCTGAAAAATAACATTTTCTCTACCATAATATCCCCTAAATGGCTATTGTTTTGATACTTGAGTGCTCCTTATTTGTTGAGATTATAGCCTTCTACTTTACTTAATATATTTATTTTTATTTGATTTAATTTACTTATTTTTTTTTGAAGGCCCATTTTATTTATTTGAATGGCAGAGTTACAGACTGAGAGAGGGAGGAACAGAGAAAGATCTTCAGTCTGCTGGTTCACTCCCCATATGACCCCAACAATAGGGTCTGGGCCAAGCTGATGCTGAGAACTTAATCTGGGTCTTCCACATGGGTGGCAGGGGCCCAAGTACTTGAACCATCGTCCCTTGTGCTCCCAGGCACATGAACAGGTAGCTGGATCAGAAATGGAGCAACCGGACTCTACCTGCTGCCATATGGGATGCCAACATCACAGGCAATGGCTCAGCCTGCTGTACCACAGCACTGGCCCTTGAGTACCATTATTTTTGAGTTAATTTTGCCGTGGATCCCGTGAGAGAAATGTGACATAGTTTTCTAGTTTTTCCTAATTTTATATGCTATTTCTCTTGTTTAATTGGATATGGTCACACCTTTAGTACAATGTGAAATGCTATGATGATAGTTGGTATCCTTGTCTTATTCTTTATCTTAGGGGAGAAGCCTTTACTTTTTTTTTTTTTTTTAAGGTTTATTTATTTATTTGCAAGTCACAGTTACAGAGAGAGAGGGAGATCTTCCATCCAATGGTTCACTCCCCAATTGGCCACAATGGCAGGATCTGGGCCTATCTGAAGCCAGGAGCCAGAAGCTTCTTCCTGGTCTTCCGCGCTGGTGCAGGGGCCCAAGAACTTGGGCCATCTTCTACTGATTTCCCAGGCCATAGCAGAGAACAGGATCGG
The DNA here is from genome assembly GCF_051225735.1 of Oryctolagus cuniculus. NCBI lineage: Eukaryota > Metazoa > Chordata > Mammalia > Lagomorpha > Leporidae > Oryctolagus > Oryctolagus cuniculus. The sequence continues at coordinate 125,673,893 of NC_142875.1, forward strand.
AAGTGGAGCAGCCGGGTCTTGAACTGGCACTCACATGGGATGCCTGTACTTCAGGCCAGGGCATTAAGCCGCTGTGCCACAGAGCGCTGGCCCCAAGCCTTTAATTTTTTCCCCTTCTATAAGATGGAGATTTTAGGTCTAAGGCTGATGTCTGATTATGTTAAAATCTTGATGATTTTTTTACTTTTTTTTTTTCAGGTACAGGTATGATAAATAAGATCAATGTTATCTTAATGTTATATAATGTTAATAAACATTTCCTTCATTTTCAGTGCTATTTATTTTTTTTGCCCAGGTTTTAAGTATGGGCATTATTTGGTGTTTGATACTTTGGTAGAAATATTTTGAAACAGTGTTGGCTTAATGCTTTATTTGTGGGGGAGTCGGTGGTTGTTTGTTTGTTTTTTTAAACCAAAGAAATTGGTTTTCAAATTTTTCTTTTAAGCTTTGACTAAAGCTTGGCTAAATTTTATGAACCATGTTTCTGTGGAGAGTTGCCCATTTGTCGATATTTTAAGATTTAGTGCTTAGAAATCTGTGTAAAAGTCTTAAAATTTTAAACATCTTCTATTGTCTATTTTCTGCCAGTTAATTTTAGGTGTTTATACTTCACTCATTTATTATGGGTTAGGTAAGCTTTCTAGCTATATTAAGATCAAAGATTTTGATTAATTTCCTGTGCCCTTATTAGTCTACTTCAATGCCCACAATATTTTTCTTTTTATTCTGCTTCTAAAAATGGTCTTTGTTGTTTCTTTTTTAGTATGTGCTGGGGATTTAATTGATTGATTTTCATTGATTAAAATATTCAAAGATGTAGATGGCTTTTTTGAATTATGGTCTTAAATAGATCCCATGAATTCTCACAAATAATGGTTTGATTCTGTAATATCTTAATAGGCAGTGGGAAATTATAGTAGTCCTGTGGTTGGGTGATGGAAGAGGTTGGCTTGTTTCGAATGTTACCAAATGATCATTTCATGACCACTGCCTCTCTTTCATGTTTATTCACATGAACCTGAGTTAAGTGGTTCGTGCTCATTATTTTATTTCCACTCTATAGCATTGTTTTGTGGTATTTTTCCATTTCCAGAAAAGGGAACCTTGCCATATAGATATTTATGGAATTTGCCCAAGCATGTGTAATGAGTATGTTGTTATTGCTCAAATTTGCTGAATGCAAAGCCCCTGCCGTGTGCCTTGGCAGTAATGTTGTGAGGTCACAGAGGTATGGAACAGTATGGCATAATCAGAATGTTTGCAGCGTGGTGTGACTGCAGTGACGTTGGCACTTAGGGCTATCGCATCTGGGTCAGGCAAACATAGTATTTCATTGTGGTACTGTTAACCAAGATGGAAAACATGAAGCAAAGCAGGTTAATATGAAACGATGGGTGAGTTTGATACACCTGTCCTACAGTTAAATGGAACTGCCTGGGGATAAGATGCGTCTATGGATCAGGAGGTCTGGAAAGGGATATGTGCCAGAGGTGTGGATTTGGGTGTCATTGGTTTGTAGATGGTGATATAACTAATGGCCTCGGGTGTGGTAGCCCAGAATACTATGGACAGCGAGATCAGGAGGCATAGGAAGCAGTGAACATGTAAGGTTTAGTGGAGAAAAAGCCTGAAAAGGAAATGTGGACCAAACAGTCCAAGTATTAGGGGGGAATCTAGGAGATCAGAGTTTCACAGAAGCCAGTAGAGGGGTTGGAAGAAAATGAGGGTCATGAGTGTTGCACCATGTGCTCTGGACAAGTGAAGAAAGCTAAGCATGGAAGTGTTGATTTGACGTGGTAGTTACCGAAAGATCACGATTTAAACATTTTTTTAAAGATTTATTTATTTATTTGGAAGTCAGTTACACAGAGAGAAGCAGAGGGAGAGAGGGAGAGGCCGTCCATCTGCTGGTTCACTCCTCAATTGGCTGCAATGGCTGGAGCTGGGCCGATCCGAAGCCAGGAGCCAGGAGCTTCTTCCTGGTCTCCCATGCGGGTGCCGAGGCCCAAGGACGTGGGCCATTTTTTTATTGCTTTCCCAGGTCACAGCAGAGAGCAGGATCCGAAGTGGAGCAGCCGGATCTTGAACTGGCACCCATATGGATGCCAGCACTTCAGGCCAAGGCGTTAACCCGCCGCGCCACAGTGCCAGCCACATGATTTAAACATTTCTAAAGGTTGATGTATTTGACAGGCAGAGTCACCGAGAGGGAGCCACAGAGTGAGAAACTTTTTCCACTTGTTGGTTCAATCCCCTAAGGCCCTCAATAGCTATATTTGGGCCAGGCTGAAGCCAGGAATTAGGAATTGCATCCTGGTCTCTCACGTGAGTAGCAGGAATTTGAGCACCTAGGCTGTTATCTACTGCCTCCTGGATGCCTCAGCAGGGAGTTGGATCAGGAGTAGAAGTGAGATTCCATCAAAGACCCTCTAATACGGGATGTGAGCATCTCAAGTGGTAGCTTAACCTGCTGTGCCACAACGCCCACCCCTCGCCCATTTTATGGATGGGGACATTGGGACACAGGGAACTTAAGTAATTGTCCATTGTGCTGCACCTGGTGTGACAGTAAGGTACCATGCTATACTAATGTTCATACCTTGAACCATTCATCAGTAACATTTCACTAAAAGTATAATTCACAGTTAGAAGTTGGAATATTTTGATATCTTAGAGAAGTCTCGTCATATAGAATAGAAAAAATTTCTGAAAAATATATAACCATTACATATGTGAATTAGCATTTCAGTTTATGTTAAGTTAGAAACAAGAACAGAAACTGAAATGCTTAGAAGGCAGAGGTCTAGAGTAGCTTAGTTAACCTGTATGGAACATGATGTCTCCAACACTCAATACTGTTCCATAGTGAAAGTGTAGACAGGGTAATTAAGTAAACATTAAAGTCTTAGAGTTTCCATATATTCTTTATATTCTTGATAGCTAATGGCCTTATAAATGTCTTTCTTCAGGGAAAAATGCAATTTCCATTGTGAGCTGCCTTCCAGAGCTTATGGTAGAACTCCGCTGACGTTGCTCCGATGCCAATGTGGAATAAAGGTCTTTATAATCTAGAAATCAAGAAATATTTTATGAATGAGTTACTGATGACATGACTGAGTTGCTCTTCTTAGATTTTAAAACACATAATAGACATTTATTTATAGTTTGAGTGAATGGTTTAAAATTATATAAATAGAACGTGCTGATTTTAGTCCTCATCTGTGTTGTTTTCATACTTGGCAGTAGGCTCTCTGTTCATAACCTTTGTATCTGAACTCTCATCACAGCCTAATTGTGGCTTGTTGTGAAATTAATTGCAGACACGTATTTCATCATGATTTTTCTGTAAAAACAGTTCCGTAAATTAAAGTTGACTTATTTTTAATAAGAAAAATCTTGTTTCTTCCAAAAGAAGAACTCTTAATGCAGAGACTGTTGAATCTGTTGTCTCAGAGTGAAGTTTTCCCTCCTTCCTCGTCTTATTGTCTGTAGCGTTTGGTGGGTTGTCTGCCTCCTGTCCTCAGGTCATTAAGAACATGAGTGCATCTGTCTTGCTCGCTGTGGTCTTACGGGTGCCCAGGGCACCCTGGTGCATCTGTCTTTTAAAAAAAATTGGTTTATCCTATTTATTTGAAAAGCAGAGAGGGAGAGAAGGGGAGAGAGAGAGAGAGAGAGAGAGAGAGAGAGAGAGAGAGAGACAGAGACAGAGAGACAGAGAGAGAGAGAGACACCTTCCATCTGCTGGTTTACTTCCCAAATTGCTGCAACAGCAGGGGCTGGGCCAGCTGAAGCCAAGAGCTTATTCCCGGTCTCCCACATGGATGCAGAGGCCCAAGCACTTGGGCCATCTGCTGCTGCTTTCCCAGGTGTGTTAGCAGGGAGCTGGATCAGAAGTGGGGCAGCTGGGAATTGAACCGGCACCCATATGGGATGCTAGTGTCAAAGGTGGCAGCTTTAACTGCTGTGCCACTACACCACCTCCCATTTTTCTTTTTACTAACTGAATTTTTCATTATGTGAATGGATATTAATAAATTTCAATTTGTTTTTTTCTGAATTGGAAAAGCACTTCTGATTTCGACGTGCTAGTATAACACCAAAGCATTCTGCAATCATTTTGTTTGTCTGGGTCCTACGTGGAAATGCCATGTTAAATGTAGAAGCCCGAGTTGTGGATTTTAGATAATGGGCCCGGAGGAACAGTCCCAGTGTCCCAAGTTTCAGTCTCCTGGCGTTTTCTTTGCTCAGCCTTTGTGGTCTCCCTCTCCTCCCTTTCTGCCCTTCAGCCCGTCCTCTCTCGGCTGTCTGGTTTACTAACCCAAGCCCCACTGTTGCCGCCCACCCTCAGTGTCTGCAGTCCACCTGTCACCGGCTGCTCCTGACCTCGTAGTGGACCGCGACCACCCTGCCGCTCTCGGCCGCCTCTCCTCTGATGCCGTCACTTCCTCCCCGGAGAATACACAAGCAGACAACAGCAGTGTGAGTTAGACTGCCCCTGAGCCCAGATGACGACAAGCCCTTCAAAGTGAAATTCACATACATAGAAAATTGCGCACTTACTTGATTGATATTTTTTTGCTTTGCTTTTTATATGTTCCAAGAGGAATATTTCCTTCTTCTTGCTCTTTTTATTGAGAGGCAGAGTTACAGAGGCAGGGACAGAGACGTCTTCCACCTGCTCGTTCATTCCCCACATGGCTACAGATGCCAGTGTTGGGCCAGGCCAAAACCAGGAACCAGGAACTTCTTCTGGGTCTCCCACATAGCTACAGGGGCCCAGAGACTTGGGCCATCTTCTGCTGCTTTCCCAGGCACATTTGCAGGGAGCTGGATGGGCAGTGGAGCAGCTGACTCTTGAACCGGTCCGCATATGGGATGCCAGCATTGCAGGCAGAGGCAGAGACCACACTGTTGGCCTCTAAGAGGAATATTTCTGCAAAAGATGTTCTGATTTTTGAGGCTAACACTTAGAATTCAAAAAAAGAAAAAATACAACTGGGTAATATGACTCTGTTGTGGCACATTACAAAGTATTTAAGTTGTCCTTGTTAACAAAATATGGTGTAAGCATTTTGTATGTTAAGTTAACTTACCTTTGTATTTCCAACCCTGAGCTCCCAAAAGGGAAAATAAGAATGAAAATCATGATTATTTCTCTTTTATTGGAGAGAATCTTATATTTTTAGGTATTAGAGCATTGATTTCACTTTTAGAGTAAAAAGCAAAAAGATAGCATTCCTAAGGTATGTTCATTAAACTGGGCCTGGTGTAAGGTGCTGGAGTTAGATTTCCCAAGTGCAGTTCACAATTTTAAACTACCTGTTAGTTTTGTCAGAAAATAGTGACCAGGGTTAGGCCATTATTAGATTTGAAATTCTGATTTATAATTTCAAACATAAGCAGATTTTTAGGCCTTTGTGTAAATTTAACAATTGGTGAGTGGCAGATGTGTCTACCCTTAATTGTACATTTTCAAACATAAGAAAATGGTTTAAATATTTGTTTTTTAGTACATGGCTGGCAAAATCAGAAATGCTTTAGACTTTAAATCTGACCAGAGATTTCGTCTGTTAGCACGAAACGATCAGGTTGTTATATGAATTTGAGGTCTTCTGCTACAACTTAATTCTCAAATGTGGTTTCTGGGGCCCTTTGGGCGTTTTCGTTATTGAGAGAGTTCCTCTCTTGTGTTTTGTTTATTTTTTTCTCATGTGGTTTAGATCCAGCAGTCGACGCACACTCATCTGGATATCTCACTGTTTCCATTGGGTTTAACTGATGAGAAAAACCATGGAACACTTGCCCTCGTGGACGACTCTGAGGGTCCCAGAGCCAACGTGTCAGACATCGAGCTTCAGCAGAAGATTACAAGTCTGGAGATGAAGCTCAAAGCATCTGAAGAAGAAAAACTGAGAATTAAGAAGGTGTGTTACCAGACTTATAGAATGGGGAATGCCCTAAACAGCACTCTGGCCCCAGAATCAGCCCTTAAGGCATTCAGATCTGGCTAAAAAGTTCATCAGAGTATTTCAGGCATGGAAAGCCAAGATGCTGTGGCAAAAAATGACCTAAATGAAAGATCTCTGTGAGTGAGATCCCAGCAGAAAGAGCGGGCCATCAGAGAAGGAGGTACCTTTCTCTAAAGGGAGGAGAGAACTTCCATTTTGATATGGCCTTGTCTAAATAAGGTTGGAGTTGGTGAACTAAAGAGGCTTCCATAGCCTTGACAACTCATGACAGGAGCCTCGAGTGATTACTGATGTAATAAATAAGAGTGTCAATTGTTAACAACAGGAGTCACTGTGCACTTACTCCCCATGTAGGATCTCTGTCCTTAATGTGTTGTACTATGAGAATTAATGGTATAACTAGTACTCAAACAGTACTTTATACTTTGTGTGTCTGTGGGTGCAAACTGTTGAAATCTTTACTTAGTATATACTAAGTTGACCCTCCATATATAAAGGTAATTAAAAATGAATCTTAATGAAGAATGGGATGGGAGAGGGAGTAGGAGATGGGATGGTTGGCAGGTGGGAGGGAGGTTATGAGGGGAAAACCCTCTATAATCTAAAAGTAACACTTTCGAAATTGATATTTATTAAGTAAAAGTTTTGTAAAAAAAAAAAGTGTGTCTACAGTTGCCTTGGAGATAAGTAGAACTGTATATACTGGAAATTTGACAAAATCCTACGTGTTGACTAGGAAAAGTCATCAGTGGAAGAAGATAGTGTCTTCCCAGGGTGTCAAGCTGGTGAGAAATCTGTAGTCTTTAGGGCAGTGTGCCTTCCACACCCAGGCCTTCCTGCAGCTGCACAGCAAACTGTGTGTGTACTGAACATGTACGTTCATTGGTTTTTTGTCATTGTTCACCAGGCAGTACAGTAGAACGGCCATTTGGAGAGTGTCTGCACTAGTGATCCAGGGATGACTGAAAGAGTACAGGCGGATGTGCATAGGTTATAAGCAGATACTCTGACAATTTATGTAAGGGATTCGAATGTTTGAACTTTTTGGTATACCATGGGACTGGACTCAGTCTTCATGGGTTTCAAGAGACAGAGGATAAGAGAGAATCTGTCTGCTGGCTTGTACCCCAAATGCTTGAGTGGCTGGGATTGGCCAGGGGTGGAGTTAGGAGTGAGGAGGAACTCAGTGGGTAGGTGGCAGGAACCCAGTTACTTGAACCATCATTGGTACCTACTGGGGGCTACATTAATAGGACCCTGCAGTCACAAAGCAGAGCTGAGAATTGAACCCAGGTACGCTAATATGGGAAGCAGGTGTCCTGAACAGCATTTTAAGCTAGGCCAAATGCCTGCCCTGTGTTTTTGTTTCTCTCCCTTCCCTCTCCTTCCCTCCCTCCCTCTGGTTCCCCTCCTTTCCCTCTCTCCCTCCCTACTTCCCATTCCCCTCCTTTCCCTCTCTCTCTCCCTCCCTCCCTTCCTTCCTGTAACGAATGCTTTCCTTCCGGGGGCTTATTTTGATTTTTAAAGCAGAATGTTTTATGTTTTTATGCAGATTTGAAATTTTTTAACATTGTCTCCCTGTGGGAAGTCAGGCATCATGGCATATTTGACCAGAATGCTTAGAAAGAAAGCTGTTTTAGTAAATTATTTATGTATACTCTGGTTTGTCTTCCCTACAAATATATCCATAGGGGCTGGCGCCGCGGTTCACTAGGCTAATCCTCCGCCTTGCGGCACCGGCACACCAGGTTCTAGTCCCGGTCGGGGCGCCGGATTCTGTCCCGGTTGTCCCTCTTCCAGGCCAGCTCTCTGCTGTGGCCAGGGAGTGCAGTGGAGGATGGCCCAAGTGCTTGGGCCCTGCACCCCATGGGAGACCAGGATAAGTACCTGGCTCCTGCCATCGGATCAGCGCGGTGCAATGGCCGCAGCGCGCCGGCCGCGGCGGCCATTGGCGGGTGAACCAACGGCAAAGGAAGACCTTTCTTTTCTTTCTTTTTCTCTCTCTATCACTGTCCACTCTGCCTGTCAAAAAAAAAAAAAAAACAAAAACAAAAAACAACAACAAATATATCTATAGAAGAATCTCAGCAAATCTTAAATGACAATAAGTTGAAATGCTGTGATTTTATGAAATTGAGTCATTTTATCATTATGTTAGTGTTTGTGATTGGTCTACAAATTAGAATGAGGTATATAATTTATAGTACTACAAGATTTTTGCCATATTTCTTTTCTGTGAGTTATTTTCTTGATAATTGTTAGCTCTTATGTTCATCGAAACAAGTAAATCTATTTTATGCCATTAAATGTTAAAAAGTCTTTGTTTGGATTTGTCTTTTAGGATGTGGAATCGCTGATGGAAAAGCATAGTGTCTTAGAAAAAGACTTCCTAAAAGAAAAAGAACAGGAGGCTCTCTCTTTCCAAGATAGATACAAAGAACTTCAGGTAAGCCCAGTGCATTTACAGTTTTCAAGATGGGCCTTTTAGGAAGTGTGTGTCAGTATTTAAAAAGTGTTCAGTTAAGAGCTTAGCAGTGGATAACCAGACACTTGCTTAGATCTGTAAAACGCGGACCATCCTGGAAGAGTATGGACCCGTGAGAAGCCCTGAGGATAGTAGTTTTGAGTTCGAAACAGTTTGGTGAGTAACACTCTGCTTGTGATGGATGAGCTCTGGGCATTGGCCATCCTCATTTTTACTGCTGTAGTTACATACGAAGGCTGTAGACTGCTCTGTACCCAGCGCTGAGCGTTAACCATTGTACTGAACTGCGGTCACTTCCTCCTCTTTGTCTTCCCCAGTCACCTTACTAAGCTTGCTTCTCTGCAGCCGTCCCCACCCCAGTAAATGTGACTCATGCTTTCTAAGCACTACATCTGAAACCCACTCACTCTTACTCATTTCTGAATTTGCTTCCCCTGTGTTCCTGTAGCAGAAGTCGCCTGCTCTACCTTCAGAATGTCCTGATTTTTTCCACTTCCCTTCCTGCTTGGTGCTCCCAAGGTGTTCCATACCATCTGCAAGTGTCTTGTAACGCATCCTTTTACATTCGCCACCGCTGCTCACACACCACTCCCCTCTGCCGTACAGCCGTCAGTGGCTTCTCTTCTCCCTCACACTGAAAGCCCAGATCCTGTGGTGGTCCTCCAGGCCTTACTTCTTGGCAGGCCTTCCCCCTCTTGGTAATCATCCAGTGTCATTGCCACTTCGGGGTGCCTCTCACTGGGGTCCCTGTCTGGTTTTCTTGACATCTTTAGGTCTCTGCTCCAGTGCCACCTTACCAGACAGGGTTTTGAGCACTATGCTGGTGTTCCTTCCACCAACCTCCCCATATTCTGCTTGCTTTTTCTCCACTGAATTTTTTACGTCTGACAAACTGCTTGTTTGCACGGCTCCTTGTAATAGTCTCCTTCAGGGACTTCCACTCCTACCGTTGCACTTCTCCCAGTGATTGGAGTCATGTTTTAAAGTTAAATCAGATTGCAACCTCAGCTCACCTTCCATCTCCTTCCCGTGCCACCCCCAGCTCTTTACTTGGACCACAGTCAGGAGGAAGGGCAGGAGACTTTGTGCATCTGGGGCAACGAGGGCCCTCCTGGCCGTGGGATGGATCTGGCCGGCGAGTCACTCACATTGTGTCTGCATGGCTCTGCGTCCTCCTAATACATGCACACCCGTGTTTAGAACGCTTGCAAATCTTGCAGATAGGGAAATAAGGTGAGCGCCATGTCTTTGCAGTATTCTGTTGGGACATTGTTTAATAAGTCTACCCCACGACTATTTAAATTCTTTATTTATTAGAATTCTCAGATGTAGTAATATTATATGTTAATTATATAACTTTTTTTTTGTCCCCAGAAGAGATAAAAATAATTTCTACTAGAAACAAATAACTTTAAAGATATGGTTTATGGTTGTGTAGGACTTAACCTGTTTTGTGTCTAACCTAGAACTCTTCCTTTGTCTAACACCCGTTGATAAATTTCCTGTACACATAGTGGTTTTTCAGAGGCTCTTTTAAGCAGTCTTAACATCTGGTCCACTCAATCTGGAATGATTGGCTTATTCACGAATCAGTAGAATAACTCTGGTAAATGTCCAGTTCATGTTTATATCAGTCATACAGTAACATTTTTAAAATTATGCTCCCATTTTATTTTTTTAAAGATTGATTTATTTTGAGAGAGTTAAATATAGAGATGGAGAGAAAGAGTGAGAGTGAGTTCTTCCATCCACTCGTTTGCTGCTGCAATCGCCAGGGCTATGCCAGGCCAAAGCCAGGAGCCAGGAGCTTCCTCTCAGTT